>NC_139513.1:122493909-125413518 GCF_947247035.1 Vipera ursinii
ACCAATACTGTTTGGGACCAGAAATACACTAGTAGACAAGGCATCATTGCAACCTTGCTGTTATGCTGTTGAAATTGTGACTTCCAGAGACCAGAGAGGCTACCATGTTTTCAATCAAATGTAAATTCACAGCCATTTTCATAGAGTCTAATTGCAAGGTGATTAAGGTGTAAATTACAATAATCACAGTCTCCTTGCCTACAGTGGCCTACAATGGTCACACCAGCCAAAATGGTGCAAAGGTCCTCCTGGCAACAACCTCTATCTGCTGCTCTAGCAGGAGCTCTGTCCAAGAGCATCTTCAAATCACAAAATAGTTCCATCTGGGGAGTGTAATTTCATCCAGAATAAAAACTGGAATTGAAATCAAACCAGATTGATTATTAATAAATAGGAGCTCTATTTCAGGGGTTTCATTTGAGTTTGTTTTGATTACCGAAGCCTCCTACTCCTCAGTGGTCAGGAGTTGGACAGCATCCCTGGCTCAGCTTGGAACAAAAAATAACATATTGCTGATGGATGGATGCTTTCAGTTTGGGGGGAAGGAGGATATGGTATAAATTATATGAATAAATCAGTAATTAAATAGAGCTCAGTATAAGCTATTAGATCTTTGATTTGACATCTCATTCAGGAATGAAATCCACTACTGGATTTTGAATATGTCAACTGATGAACATGGATGTCTAATTAGACCCACAATTTATAACTGATGTTCATTTATAGAAAAAGAGATCTCAAAAATTCAGCCAACCTCCCCCCCTTCTTTCTTTCTTTCTTTCTTCCTTTCTTTCTTTCTTTCTTTCTTTCTTTCTTTCTTTCTTTCTTTCTTTCTTTCTTTCTTTCTTTCTTTCTTTCTTTCTTTCTTTCTTTGAATTGGAGATAAAGATCGGAAAAGAAACTAGAATTAACTCAGAATCTGTAAATTGTTATTACAAATCTTATACAGACTTACAATTCAGTTAATGCACTTGAAAAGGCTTTGAAGGAAACAAACAGCTGTTTCCTCCATTTTTGTTAATCTGCTGGAGGAACAGGAAGATTATAATTACAGTTAGTTAATTTAGTAATTCAAAATTTGACTATTCCAACTTTTGACATTATGGGCTTTTAACCAAACTTCATTGAACAGCACCATTAATTTGTTTGCCACTGTCAAAAAACCCTCTAATTCTGCCCTCACTCTGATATTCCAAATGACACTAACCAAAGAGATTTATTTTTTAAAGAAAAACAACCTCTGGAAGTTTCATCTGGAGAAAGGCATTGGATCGGAGGAGGAGTTTGTAGGCACTCAGACTTTTCTTTGTTTCTCCATACACCTGTTCTGCAAACCAGTCTTGGTTCCCAAGCCTGTGCACTTCTTGCCTATTGAAATCAAAATACTGCATCTTTACCTAAGTCAAATTAGGATGGATTCTGGATTTTTGTTAACTAGAAAATGCCCAATTTGGACATAATGCTGCCTTTACTGCAGTATGTAACTTCACAGAGAAGGGCCAATATTTGAGAAACCAATTAACAGCTCAGAATCTGTGGTGCAAATATTTTTAACATAAATATGAAAAATTTGTTGGATCTCCATGCAGTTTCCCTGTAATTCTATCACTTTGCTTTTCTTGGCAGTGCTGCAGACGTGGTTTGTCATCACCTTCTGGGAGATTTTTTTTCAATTTCTCCAGCTAACCCACAACCCTTGGATTCCCATGTGGTCTTCCAATCAAGTACTAAATAGGACCACTTTGCTTAGCTTGTGAAATCAACCAGGGTTGGCTAGGTGCTGAAATGTAAATGACACAGAAAGTTTTTATATTGCAGTGGCTATTTGGAAAAGTTTAAATAAAGGTAATTTTCTTGCTCAACAAGCTCTTTGGGAAAATGAGAGTGAAGAGCTTTCAACTGATATAGGTTCTTTAAATCAGACATAGTTTTTGGGGAGGCCAATTAAAGAGAACCAGTCTCCTTTAATCAGAATTTCTTTCCACTTAAGGAAAGGCAAGTAGTTTTGTGACATTATTAAAAGAACACGCAGTGATCTGATTGCTAGAGCTGGGCCTTAATGGACACAATGAAATCAGAACTCAATAGCAATTTAGATACCTGAAGTCAATAATTATACCAGGAAAAACAGGAGTTTAACAAGTAGAGGCAATTGCTACCCAGCCAAAGACTTAAAGTTAAGCTTCTCATAATTGTGCTATGTTAATTCAAAAACATTCAAAGGCTTGCGGGATGTGTGTGTGTGTTGTGGATGTGTCACTATGATGGGTTAGTATTGCAATATACCTGTGTGTGTCACAACTTCCTTAAAGGAGGGCTGGGGTAGGGTGGAAGAAAAACTCATTGAAACATTGGATAGGAGATCTCTTGCATGAGATCTCCTATCCAATCAGGAACCCCAAGACTACATCAGCTCCTTTCACCTTTTGCAACGCAATTTTTCCTGATGTAAATATCACCCCCTTTTAAAAAGTGTCTACATTCTAAATGTATTCTAACAGAGTGGACTGCAAAAGAGGTAACATGTGTATTTTTCCAAAAAAGCATGGAGCAGTGAAGCAGTGATTTTAACCATATTAGTATTGATCATATTTCACATAACATGCATACGTTTTCTACCTTTTGATGTTACTTTATCATAAATATTTATGCAAGAGCAAAACAGATCCCATATGTGACCTGCAGAAAATAGAGCACAGAGAACAGCAGGAATATGAGAGGATCTAAATCACTGTAATATTTCAGGAGTCCCCAACCTCTGGCCCTAGAGGGCCCATTTGAAATTAAGTATACAAATGTTCTTCACATTTTCCAGAGAAGGATTGCCATTGGAAGGGTGGGTGGGCCTGTCCATTCATAAAAAGAACTCCTTGCGAGAGATAACTAGTTACAAAACTGCCAAATGGATTGCTTACTTCAAGTTGCCTCTCCTTCGTCTTCTGTTCCCCAGGCTACTTCTCAGTCCCCCCTGCTTATTTTTGTCCTCTTTTACGCAGGAAGGCATATGTCTATAATGGGAGCCTTGGGGGAACAAGGGAATTTTGGAAATGAAATGAAGCTGGTGCTTTGTTCTGCAGTCTGCCAGTTTCCCTGTTTGAATTAAAAGGCAGTGAGGTTTTTTTGAGGGGAAAATACAAACTTGCATTATTGTATTCACATCCTGTCTTTATTTTGTACAGTCCAAGGTGGCATACATTATTTTCTTGCTTCCTATTTTCTGCACACCATAACCCTTGGAGGTGGGTCAGACTGATTGAGAGTGACGGACCCAAAGTCACCTAACCAGCTTTTATGACTCATTGAAGGCTAGAACTTACCATCTCAGTTTCTAGGCCCACACCTTAACTACCACACCAAACTGGGTCTCAGATGAGACTAGAAACTTGGCAGATTCCAAGTGAGATGTTCATATTAGAACTTCCAACCAACCAATGAAAAGCTTTCTTCCTTAAGCAGATGAGACAGTTTTCTGCAACTTCAGTTGACTGAATAGATTACACTTCTTTTCACCCTTTACTGCACCTCTCTTGCTTGTCTATTCAGAAAGAACAAATCACCAGCTAGATGACCTGCTTATTACTTTGGACTTGAGTCTGGCCTCCCCAACTTTGATAGATTTTTTAAAAATCATTCCTTTTCAGAGAACCTCCCCCTTTCTGATCATCACTTAAAATTATTTTTTCATCCAGTCCTTTTTTAGCCAGAGAATGACACTAATAGACTAAAAGCAACAAAAAAGAGAAAGGAGGCAATGCTGAATCAAAAGTATCAACTAGCAATCAAAACTTGCTAGCAAAACTAGCAAGACTTTGGCTCTGTCAACCTTTGCTATTCTTTTCTCCCACTGATTATGGTGTATTCCTACTTAATTAATACTTCTTATATTTTCCCATAGCTTTCCTTCAAGATCCCAATGTCATAAATGAAATACTGTAAGTTCAACCTCAGTAGAGGGCAGCACCTGGCTGATCGTGACTGATATTATAAGCCATATAGGATTATCCCTGGTTAATATTTGGATGGAGGACCAACTAGAACTCCGAGGCTGTAGGCTAGACTGGGAAGCTGGGGGAGAGGGGAAAAAAATTCTGGAGGGTATTGGAATTGAAACAGCAAGACAGCCCTGCCAACAAAACTATACTCAGCAGGAATCCAGCTCCTTTGGAAGCATCTCTACTTTGTTATCTTGGAGGCAATTGGCCATCCCCATAGCTAGATGTTTCATATGAAGCAGATGCCCAGTAATGTACAAGTATTACTTCACTGTTCTGGATTGTAGTAACCCTCCTGTTGTTGTCATCCTGTGTAGTAGTAATAGGAAAAAACCCCCAAACATTAGCATGCAATCTGGTTGAGATTCTCGATGAGGAGGTGAATCCAAACCTGTTTTAATAAAATCAAGCTTTCTCTTCAGCTTGCTATAAGCTGCTCAAATCTAGCTTCAATCAGAACAGAGCTGGGATGGACTTCTAGCAGGAGACCCTATACAATTTCAGGTAGGTGGCTGTCCAGTCTTCTCTTAAAACCTCAAGTGATGAAACACCTGCAACATCTGAAGGCAAGCCGTTCCACTGTCGGGAAGCTAAGATGTGGAAGGTGAAAACACTAAGAAAGAAGGCTGCAAATGCACTCTAATTCTTGGTGACACTATACTTGGCCAATAGCATCATCACCTGTCAAATTAAACTAACTCAAAATGTCTTAGGTGTAGCTTTCTCTTCCGTGCCAAAAATAATCAACTATCACTTACTGTAACTACGGCCTACTGCCTACTGGTAATTGGGATTTTTGCAGCATGCACTGGGCAGCCTTAAGCAACATAACAGGCACTCAAGTCCTTTGCTTATCTCTTTGAATGATGTAGATGTAATAGCTCTTGCCTCTGACAATTAAACAAGGGGAAGAAACAACCAACACTGAATGCTATTCTGACCCATGAGATGCTGCAACTGCCTACCCGCCATTTTGCATATATTGTACAAAACTGTAGGGACTTGTCCAGCCAGGCAGTCTCTTCGGAATCAGACACGACTGAACAAGGGAAAAATTGACATGCAATTTACTCCCTTGAGCACAACAAGGAACAAATTACCGGCTTTGAGGTATATATAGCCTCAGCTGATTTTTCTTAACTAAAATTGTTTGCAGCTGAACTAACTAGCGCCAGAATGCTTGGGTGTGCAGTAAATTGTGTGAATTATCAACATGTACGCATCTAAGAAAGAAAGAGAAGGATTGAAGGCTGGAGCCAGGCATCCTTGGCTCTAGACGGGAAAGAACACATTCAAACTCAGATTTCCCCAGAATTTTATTTGACACCAGTTATCATTTAGGTAAAGTTATTTTGCACGCTTCGGTTTCCCCCGTGACAGCTTCAGATTCAAAACGGTGCTTTTTGGTGCTGCTGCTGCTGCTGTATTATCTCTTCCCTGCTGCCTCGATCCTGCTGCCGCTATCTTTGCTGAATAAGGCTTCCGCTGTAGAAAGGAGAAATAATGGACGGAGCTGTGGAGACGGGAATCCCGGAGCTGCGTCTTCAACCGTTTCTGTTCACCGAGCCAAGGAGGTGCTTGTTCAAAGCTGCCTATTGCATCACCGGGAACCCCAGTTTCCATGCGGGTTCCCTTCTTTGACCGCCGCCGGGGCGACCCTCTCTCCGCCTAAACGGCACCAGCGGCTAAGCGTGTCCAGCAAGGAGGAAGTCGTTTTCCCTCAGGGCGTAACGGGTCGTGTCCCCATGGCTTCCCAAAGGGTCGCCTCCTCCTCCTCCTCCTCCTCCTCCTCCTCCAGAGAAGGACGTAGCTGCTTCTCCTTCGCAAAAGCCACTTCGGCGGCTTTTCTCTGCCCGGAAGAGCAAGGGAGAAATCCCGCGTCCTTTCCTCAAATCGGGAAGGAATCCCGGGCCAAGCACGGGAAACAAGAGAGGAGGACTATTGCTCCCAATCGCTGGCCAGAATGTCTTTCTTTACGGTCGCTTTGCCAGGGCCGGCGGGCGGGGTCTCTTTCTTCATATCCAGTCTGGATTAGTCTGTGAGGAGGGACGGAGAACCGGAGGGAAGGCGCGCAACTCTTCTTCGACTCGAGCTCGCTTGGAGACGGGGGGGGGGGGCTCCGTCCCGCTCTTTCTTCTCCCGCTTGTCCCTGCCGGCTTCTTTCGGCTTCCTCAGCCGGCGTTTGGGCGCGTTCAGGCTTCCCCGGATCTTTCTTGGCGCCTCTTAGGTAAAAATAAAAATAAAAATAATAATAAAAAAAATATTTGCCTTGCAAGCCCGGGAAGCGCGGCTGTCGTCGTTTGCAGCGTTTGAAAAGGGCTGCGACCCTCTTCTCCCGCCTCACGCGGGACGGGAAAAGCCGTCCCGATGCGCGGCATCAAAGAGCATCCAAGTCCCTCCACGAGTGAACTTGGCAAGCGGCAGCGAGCGGCTTCACGCGGGACCCGTCACACACACACACCCCCGGCATTTTCAAGGCCAATCCGCGCGGGGGTCGGCCTCAGCCTCTGGCCCCATTGGCTCTTCAGGCCCCGTCTGGGCGCGAGGCAAGGGGACGCCCGGAGCTCTAGGAACTGTGGCGGATTCCAGCGGTGCCTCTCCTCGCCCTGGTCCTCCCGCGGCCGAAGGGGCGGGGCTGCGAGGCGAAAGGCGACCGCCGATTGGCGGGCGGCGCAGCTGCGAGGTGGAGCTCCGGCTTGAAGTTGGAGTGAGGGATCCAGCTGTGAGGTGCGCTGAGCTTTCCCTTCGGTTCTCCCGGCCGACCAAGGCGGCGGCGGCGGCGGCGGGGAAGCATAGCATCGGTTTTGCGGCTTCAGTTCCGCTGGCTTCGTCTTCTGTCTCTACCCCACTCCGCCTCCAGTAATTCCCTTGGCCGGGAGGAGCCCAACCCCCGGGGGAGCCGCCGAGAACCTCGTTTCCTCTGCTTCCTCTCCCCAAACCCGGACAGGACGCGGAGAATGAGGCTGAAGCCGGGCGGCAACGGAGACTCGAAATCCTGTCGGACTTGAAAAGGGCAGCGCCTCCCTCCCTCCCTCCCCCTCCCCACTGCCCCCCAACCCCAAAGCGAGGACCTTCTCCTTGCTGGCGCTGTAGATGGTCGAGACCGTCAGTTTCTGGTTGCTTTGCTAATCGGGGGGCACCCGAATCACCGCACCTCCTCCTCGGATTCGCCTTCCCGGCTGGTTCGGGATCTGGGGAAAAAAAAAAAGACTGCAAAGTGACGAGAAGCACCCAGCCGGCTCAGCCTGGATCCCAATGGGGCGAGAGGACCGGAGGCAGCTGCTCTGCTGGGAGCCCACGACGCCCGGCCGGTTTTGAAGCCCGCTTCTTTTGCCCGCCCGCCCCCCGTCCGCCCCCCCCCCCGCCCCCCGCTTCGCCCATGGCTAGCGGGGTTTGACGCCTGACAGCGCTCCCGCTTTCCTCAGCCTCTTTCCCTCTTTTTGCCACTTGCTCGGAGCGGGGTCTGCTGGCCGGAGGATGGACGAAGATGTTCCGAGAGGAGCCGAGGAGCAGGATCCGGAGGAGGATGCCCGCTCCAAAACCTTCGTCCGCCTTAACGATCTCTCCGGAGATGGAGGTCGCTCGGGTTCCGGGGACAAAGAGAAGGATCCAGGCAGTGGAGAGTCGGACGGGGAAGCGCTCCCTTATCCCGCCCTGGCCCCGACCGTCTTCTTCTACCTGAGCCAGCACAGTCGGCCGAGGAGCTGGTGCTTGAAGATGGTGTGCAACCCATATCCTTTTCTCAAGCCGCCGTCCCGACAGGGGTACGGGCTGGTGCTCCCAAGGGGCACCCTCTCCCAAAATGTACCGCCAAGGTAAGTCAGCGAAGTTCTTCCTCGTCCCGCCGGCCCTCGAAACTGGGCCTCCGCGGAAGGGGTGGTTCGCTGAGCGGGGACCAGCAGCCCCCAAGGTTCTCCTGATGGATGCATCTCTATGCGTGTATTAGGGATTCGCATAAGAAAGATCCGGGACAGCCCAGGTAGGCTTTGTGCTGGCCCCTGGACTCCAACCCGGGAAGGGTGGGCAGCCTGACTTCGCAAGGCGCCCTACTTGCAATTGCCAAACTTTGAGAAAGCCCTGTTTCCTAGCAGACCCTCCCCCCTCCCCCCCTCTGTCTGTGTGTGTGTGTGTGTGTGTGTGTGTGTGCGCGCGCGCGCGCGCCCGTTCTTGTTTGCTTGCACACGCCTGTGTGTGTTGCATCAGTGGCAAGTTCTCCGCCGCTGTGTCTCTCCCGGACGCCTGTCTCCAATTCGTTCCTTGGAAGTTCTTCCAAAAATCTGTGGAAGGGGTTTCTCAATATTTCCTGCTCTACTAGGCAGGGATTTCTCTCTAGGGCTGAAGTCATAACATAAAATTCCAGAAAAATACTAGAAAATGGAAACAATATGTAACACTCTCTCTCTCTCTCTCTCTCTCTCTCTCTTTCTCTCTCTCTCTCTCTCTCTCTCTCTCTCTCTCTCTCTCTCTCTCTCTCTCTCTCTCTCTCTCTCTCTCTCTCTCTCTCTCTCTCTCTCTCTCTCTCTCTCTCTCTCTCTCTCTCTCTCTCTCTCTCTCTCTCTCTCTCTCTCTCTCTCTCTCTCTCTCTCTTGGAAATAAAAACTGCGGAAAGAAAACAAGAGCAGGTCTCTGGTGCGCTCTCCCTCCGAGGCGGATTTGCTGGATTCCCTCTTGCATCGCCTCCTCTCCCCCTCCCCTGCTTCCTCAGCCTTTTAGTCGAGGTGGAAAAGAGAGAAAAGGTGAAGCATCCTGAAATGTTTCGTTCATAAAATTCACTGCACCGGATTCATCTCCCCAGCAAAGATGGGTTTAGTGATGGTGGGAGTCGTGCCAGTTCTAAAAAGTTCCTCCCCTTCCTTTAAAAACGATCCTGTTTGGGTGTGTGGATTCTGGTTCAGATAATGTTGCAGTTCTCCAAAAGAGAGACAAGCAGTCCGTGTTCAGGAAAGCCTTTGGCATAGAAAAGAGCAATGCATCCGTTTATTTATTATACCTGCACATTACAACCCTCCCCCAACCCCAGACACACTCTGCCCGGATCTGAAATGTATTAAAGTTAGTGTTTTCCAGACATTTCTTTCTTTTTCACTTAAGCTGTAGCTGGAGGTAAGCAAACCATACATAAAATCTTTCTATCTTTCTTTCTCCCAACTGTGCAGCTCAAAAGTAGGAGAGAAAAGGAGGGAGACTTGGAATAATAAAGGAGCTTTGGAAAGGTCTCTTCCACTGCAGCATCAAGGGGATGCTCTTCTGTTTCAAAATATAATTACAGCATTTGCATGACAAAAAAAAAAGAAAGTCTTTCTGGCAAATATGTACACAAAGCTGTTCCTAGCAGTGGCTCTTTTCACAGGCATGCTATATATATTATAAGATATGATTACAATTTAAGAACAGGGAGACATGGAAGCTCTGAAAGGCAGAAAGCTGTTCGAAATGTAGTGTTACATCTGTTATTACAAGAGAGGAGGAGGAGACCAATTAGATGGGAAGAAAGACATTTTCCTATTATAGCTTGATTTTCTTCCTACATAAATCCAACTGAGATTAAGAGGAAAACCATACTAGAGTTCCCACTTATTTGATAGGAGTTTGGCTGGAGTGTGTCCATAGTTTGGTGTAGTTCACACACAATAATAAATCGGCAGCAGAAATGAAGTCTAAATATTAATTCACAAAAAAATAGGAGGCTGGTGGTACTATATTGTAGCTTGCTCAGCCTGTTGTGGCCTAAGAACCAGCAGGGTCTTTCTGTATTTCTAGGATTTCCTGTCTCCTTTTTCTTTTCTTTTCTTTTTATTTATAAACAGTCTAGTCATATAAATACCCTGGAGAAAATAATCCTACAGAACAAGTCCGCCATTTTGCCCGACAAGAGAAATTCAGATACATCAAAATCTAGCCACAATTTTTGAATTAAAACCTTTTTGAAATATTTTAATGACTATGATTTCTTTGAAAGACTCTTGAAGGCTACAGTTGTAAGAAAGCTGACTGTAGTCTGGTTCCTCACTTGGAAACCATGAGAGGAAATTGAATTCAGCTTTATTGCACATTAACAGCTAATCCGTATTGTGCCACACACCAGATGGATCAAAGAGAGTTAAGTAAGTATGGACATGAGATAAATTTATGATGTAGACAAGACGGATTGAGTTAAGCCCACTCCCCAACTATGAATTTAGCACTAGAAGACTAGAAAATAGACAGAAAATGAAATGATGGATCGCAAAGTTTGCTAGTCCATCTCTCATTGTATGAATTGTCCAAATCCAATCAATCCGGAGGTGGGCCTACAAGAAGATACGCATTTTTATTAAAACAGATCTTGTACACCCGTTCTAAACATCAAGTTTATATGTTCTGTCTGGGTTCTGCATTTTGCTCTCTAACTGGGTCAGTTTTCTGTGGAGGGAAAGGCAAGACACGTTATATGAAGCATGCCTGTAACTATTTTTTTCTGATCCAAAATAAAACCTAACTTGAGGAAAAATCCCAAAATTCTGGTGGAATTTGGGCTTCTTAATAACAGGCATCTGCTCTGGTTTTCACTCTTCAGTTTTTTACTTAGAATTTCTGAAGTAGCAGCTCTAGGCACATATCTATAAAGCAATATTGAGGTAAATCTAACCAAAGTATATATTTTTTTCCACCAATCCTCTTTATGTTTCCAGTGAACAGTATATGGTATCTAGGATAGTTCAACTGAACATGACATTTTAGACAGAAACCCCAGGAGCACCTTTCTCTCATCCTAGTTCTAAAACTAGGTGGAGCAGTGGGCTAATGCCTCCTTAAGTAACACCAGCTGCCTGCAATTAGTGCAGGTTCGCATCCCACCAGGCTCAAGGTTGACTCAGCCTTCCATCCTTCCGAGGTAGGTAAAATGAGGACCCAGATTGTTGGGGGCAATTAAGCTGACTTTGTAATAATGCCGCTTGGGGTGTGTGTGTGAAAGCCCTAATAAGCAGGCATATACATAGAATGAAGGCTACTGCTAAGCTTGTAAGCCGCCCTGAGTCTTCGGAGAAGGGCGGGATATAAATGGAATTAAAATAAAAAATAAATAAATAAAATAATAGCAAACAAAGACGTTAACAACTTACTGACTTTTAATATTGCCCCAAATCAATTGCCTAAGGTCACAACCTCACTATGCCAAGGTATAAGACCTTTAATAAAGAGTGAGCAAGCCTGGCTGATTCCATTTGAATGTGATGTGTTGGTGAGTCAAGAACTTGAGGTATCATGAGCTTGAGATATGGGGGGGGTTTTGAGTTGGGGGGGCTGTATGTTTTTCAGTTTGTAACCTCAATAGAAAGTAATTTGTGCTGAAACCCCAATGCTGAAACAATTCCTAAATAAACTTTTGCTGCCTTGGAGAGTTGTAAAATATTGTTTTTTAAAAAACGTGTTTGGGCTAACCCCATGTCTTAGAATCTGATCCAAACAACTCTTCTTAGAAGTTCATAGGCAAGGAAAGATATTTTTCAGCATTCATCTCTTGTTGATAATGTTCAATGCTACAGCTAGGGGTGCCGGCAGTTTTATTACTGGGTGCTGTATATAATCTATATTCCCAGAGAGGTCTTTTGTCATTTATTTTTTAAATATTTTTTAAAGAGCTTATCTGAATCTCAACATTTTCATTAATATTCCTGGATTTATTTTTTTCTTCACTTTTTTCACATTGTGAATATTTTGTTCTCTTAATTTTTTTTCTGCCTGTAAATTGAGCAGTTATGATTATTTTTTAATTCTTTATGACTGGTATATGTGTTTGATCTTTTATGTTTACCATTTTTTTCCAAGAAAAATTCAGTAGCAGAGTTTGTTTCCAGGGTGCTGCTAAATGGATGATAAAGAGATGATTGAAATGATAGGTTTTGAAAATACTTATGTATAGCCTGATTGTCTTGTAGAATTATGCATGCTTTGCAGTATCATCAGTGTATGCTTACAATCTCTGTAAAATGGGGATAATAACTACCATCAGAATTTCCTATGTAATTCAGTACATCAAAGCATAAAAATATCACATATGCAACAAACAAAATTCTGGGATGCATCACTAGAAGGGTCACCAGCAGGAAAAATGGGGTTGTAATCCCGCTATATAGGGCTTCAGCCAAACCTCATATGGAATACTGTGTGCAATTCTGGAGATTTCACTTTAAAAAAAGATTGAGTGAGTCCAGAGAAGGGCAACAAAAATGGTGCAAGGTCTGAGGGACAAAACATATCAGAAGAGACTGGAAGAACTGAATGTGTACAGCCTGGAGAACAGAAGGGAAAGGGTGTGGGCTTGACTGAAAACTTTAAATATATTAAGGGCATGAATCAGGTTCTAGAAGGCAGCGTTTTCAATACTGAGCAAAAAACAAGAACACGGGGGCGTAATGTCAAACTGACCGGAGGGAAGTTCAAAAGTAATATTAGAATGTATTACTTCCCAGAAAGAGTATTGGAAGCTTGGAACCAACTTCCAGTAGGTGGGTCAGTCATCAGTAACTGAGTTTAAACATGCTTGGGATAAAGACATGAACATCATCCGACAAAAATTTTAAATAAATAAATAAATAAATTAATAATAATAATAATAATAATAATAATAATAATAATAATAATAATAATAAAACAAATAAACTTAAAGGGCAGACTCGATGGATCACTAACTCTTTTTCTGCCATCAGTTTTCTATGCTGTAAGCCGAGATTGTAAAATTTCTACATAAAGGGAAATAGAAAGCAAAGCTGATACTATGGGAATGATGTGACTGAGAAAGCCAGTCTTGTGATGTGATATAGTGTGATTATTACATCTAGAAGGATATCTGATTTTAGTAGTCTTCCCGCTTATAATCCATAAGCGTGTTTACTCAAACGTAAGCTATGCTGAACTTACAAATAGGACTGACATCCAAGTTCTCTTATTTAGGATTAGGCTGTAAGCCTGGGTGACATTTGTAAATTGACTTGGTTTGCTATGCCACACAACACTCTTTCTTCTTGAAGCCCATCACCAGATTGCTCAGGTCAGGATAAATGCTTTTTTAAGTAATGTGGCCCTAAAAACAAATCAACAAGGCAAAACCAATAGCCTTTCTGTCTTTGGGGAAATGCACATTATTTAAAAAGCCTCCCACTGGGCACCTGCAGGCTTTGGTTCAAAGCAAGGCAGTTACTAATCACAGGCTGGCAAGCCAGAGACAAAGTAAAGAGTAGGGGATCATTGGGCCATGCTGAGCATAAGATGTGGGGAAGCAGAAGTTGTTTGCAGCAACATCAAAGAAAATTAAAAAGTATAATGCATGCTTTGCTTTGTGAAGAGCAAGGGGACTGTTCTTTTTCTTCTTAGAGTATTGATCAGAGCTTCCTGGAAAGATTTAAATAAATGCCATTAAATCAGTTGGCATCCCCCTTCCTTTTGGAAGTATATGACTACTTTTCATTTTAATTAGTGTTTGCTGCTGGGAGCTTGGATGTTTGCTTGTTTATGGCTTTCCCTGCCACCTCATTAGTTTACTTGTTTTGGAAGGTATCTTGCTGCATACCAATATTGAAAGTTCGTGTGAATGAATGAATCAGTCCTAATTTGGATGCAGTTGGGTTAGCCGCAGTTTTCCAGTCTATTTGGCAGTTCTAAGAAGGGGAGGTGGGCTAGATTTCAGGTGATCTGTGACTGAAATGTCCTCCGATCCACAGTTGTTGAGAAGAGATGAAGACATCATCAATATAGAGTCATCTTATAGGGTGACATAAAAAATTAATAAATAAACTAAAATCCTAAAACAGTTGATTGTGTAAGCCTTGTCTTATACTGTTTTGTCCTTTGGAAAAAGTTATCTAAAGCAGGGGTGTCCAACTTTGGCAGGTTTAAGATTTGTGGACTTCAACTGCCAGAGTTCCCCAGCCAAAGCAAAAGGTATTTCATAATCCTTACCACAACTGAACTGTATGATCAGAGGTATATAAATCAGGATGCGGTTCCTTCAAATATCACGAAGGGTTTTGGGCAAAATGTTTGCAGTCATGCAAGAAATCTGACAAATATCTAAAGAATGTAGGTGTTCTCTTGAAATCCCCAATCTTGCCAACTGTGGACCATTTCAGAGGACAGGCTCATTGACACAACAATGAGAAAATAACTATTATGCAAAGTTCAGATGATGAGCTTTTGTGAGATGCCATCTGCTTCCTTCCTATTTACCTTCATTGGTTTCCCCCTTGCCCTTTATTAATTCAATTAATTTGCCAGCTTTATTTTATTTGTCAGACAAGGACAGATTGCGGAAACATAGTCCCCCAGTTTGGCAGCCCTTACTTACCCGTGTGGGCTTTTGTCATATGGTAATATAAATGATAAAAGTTTGCCATTTTCTTGGGGGCCTGGGTGTTCTGCCAGCCCTGGTCCTGTGCCCCTGGCTTCCTTTTTGTGTCTCTGAGCTAAGGCAAGTCTTGGAAGTAAACTACACTTGGCTGGAGCAGGTTGTGATCATCTACATAGGACTAAAGTTGGAGAAATTCTCCCATACAGCTCCTTCAAAGCTAGGAGCTATTTGTTTTTCCCTTGAAATTTGACTGAGGATGAAGGCAACCTTCCCTCTCTCTTTCTCACTCATGCATATATACAGTTGCAGATTTGGGTTCCAACCAAAAGAACACACAGTAGTACAGAGCCACATCTGGGGGAAATTCTTTGTGATGTAGCAGATATTTGAACTGATACTAATTGTACCAATCAAAAAATTCTGTCATCAAAATGGAGCTTTCAGAATGCAAATTAGGACGATCATTTCCCTGACATTCCTGAAAATGTTGCATAGTGTGGTTATAAATCAAAGAATATTTCCTTTGGATTGTGAATTGGGTTTCCTAATGTGCCAGATTCTCTGGCTGGCAGATTAAAGGCAGCTTGAATTCCTGCTACCTGCAGTATCCCCCTCAACTTAACTCAGGCTATATAAGTTGAATGGAAAGGCCAGGTCTCCTTAAACTCTTGCATGTAGCCTAATCATACGGCACAAAAATTGTCCTGAACTTAGGACAATTTATTACCATCAGGTTTTCTGATGTTGCATTGTGTTACAGTTTAATCTAGTATTTGCTTATACTTTTACTCCTCAAAATTCCTCCCCTCTTTGCCCTTTGATATTAATAGTGGCAACCAGTGCTTTCTTTGTAAAAGAAAAAGGTGCCGGAACTCACACATGTCATACAACCTGCCTTGCCTACCCTACAAGGTTCCATCCAAAAAAGGTGCCAGAACTCCGTTCTGAGCGTTCTATGAGAAAAAAAGCCCTGATCTTAACTATGGTGAAATGTACTTTTCCATGAAACTCACCTTTTGGAGTTCTGGAAGAAACATCTTGTAGAAGTAAGGAATCAGCAGCCCTCCAGATGTTCTTGTGGATAGCTCCAATCATCCCTGACTATAGACTTTTCTGATTGGGACTGACAGAAGCAGTCTGTTCTGTACCAGCCTACTACCGGCCCTGCAGATAAGGCAGGGACAACCCCTTTACAAGAAGGCAAGAGGCTGGAACTAAGCCTGCCAAATTTATGGACACAAAAGCAAACAGAGCAAAACAAGACACGAACCATGAAACAGGAGCTATTCAAACGGTTGCCTTCAGCAAACCAGCCCTCTCACGCATTCTCCTTTTAAACAGTTCAGGGCGTGGCTTCTCTCTGCCTCCTTCCGAGGTGCCCCATTGCCTTCCTCTGTTTACTCCTGATTGACTGCCTCCTGCGTCGGGCGTCCTTGAACAGGGCCAGCTGTGGGTCATCTTCATCCACGCTGTCAGGCTCACACAGCTGGGTCTGCGTCGTAACCAGATGGGAGGGGCCTGGCTGAGGGCTCTCATCATCAAGCTCTCCAACAACCTCAGCAACCTCTCCAACACCCCCCTTCTCCTCCTCCTCTGAATCGTCCGACCCAACTGCCGAACCCACAGGCTGACCCTGAATCACAACACAGTCTGATAACATATGGATGGCTGCAGATTCTGTATCTATGGGCTACCTTATTCCTGTGTTGGGTCTTCTCTATTTTTAAAAGATTCAGAAGGTGAAATATTCTTCCTATCACAGCTTAGTGGACATAGCTCCATTGCATTTTGGCTTTCTGTGGAATCAAAATATAGATCCTCCATTGTCAAGTGCCAGGGTCATCTCCTACACTCCGTAAGGCAAAAGAGATTCTACTTGTATGTACTACATGCTGTGCCATTCTCTCTCTCTCTCTCTCTCTCTCTCTCTCTCTCTCTCTCTCTCTCTCTCTCTCTCTGTGTGTGTGTGTGTGTGTGTGTTTGTGTGTATATGTGTAGGCAGTGTGATCTACTGTTTAAGCTCCAGGCTAGAAACCAGGAGACTGTGAATTCTAGTTCCACCTTAGCCATGAAAGCAAGCAGGGTAATTTGGACCAGTCACTTTCTCTTAGCCCAAGTCACCTTGTTGTGGGGAAAATAGGAAGAAGAAGGAATATTGTGTGTGTTTGTTGGCTTGAGTTACTTGTAAAAAATAACAAAGGCAGGATACAGATAAATAACTAAATAATAAAATAAATGAAAGAGAACAAGTAACCTCTTGGTCACTGGACTGATAAAGTTGGCAAGGCAAAGAGAGAGCCAGCGACAAAAAGAACTTTATTCCTGTTCCTTGAAAGAAGATCTTGAAGGAAACTTCCTTTGGTATTTGTCTTCTTGTGAAAAACAGTGGCATCCTATTGGCTCTAGTCTCTGGAAAATACAGAAAAGAGGGAAAGGGAGATGACATAGCAGATCTACCAATGAACAGTCGAATGCTTCTCTCCTCAATTTTGTAGCTCCTGTTTCAGTAGGAAAGGAAAGGGGTTGCAGCATCTGGGAGAAGCTGATCCTGGTATCCTCTAGCAGAATACCTCAGACAGACAACCTCAAAAGCATCAGTATGAAGCAGCTGGTGGGGGATTATCTGTCAAACTCAGAACTCTGGAGAAATCAACTATGCATTCTCTTCAAGGATGCTTCTCCAACAACCTGGTTGAATTCTGCCTTGTCACCTCACCGCTCAAGATGGGAATCCAGTTATTTAACTGGATGGGTACAGAGATTGTGAGGTTCGGTTAACCCCTGGAATGCTGCAAAAAAAGCTAGGGACAACCTTCTACCATTGTTGGTCTTCAAGAAAAAAAAAGTAAGAATAATTCAAGCTATTAATCAGCTGTTAGAAATAGGTACCAGACAGTCTATCTGTGAGAGAGCTACCCACTTTTCATCTTTTTTACCATCTGAAAACTGAAGAAAACTCTGAATCTCAAAGCGCTCAGCCAGTTCATCAGAGAATGTTCAAGATTAAGGGCTCAGCAATCAAGGCAGATGCAATCCAGAGAACATTTTTAATATTAGTAGATCTGCTTGAAGTCTGTCTCTGTGTCCCTCTGCAGATTTCTATTTGCCAAGGTGAGCATAGTGCTAACTGACTTCATGATGAGAACTAAATACATGCATTTATCAGCACATATGGTCAGTTCCCCTTCATGGATTACTGCCTCCCTTTCATGGATTACTGCCTTGTCATGGCGAAGGAGCTTGCGTATTTCAATGAAGCTATGAGCTATGTCATGCAGGGCCACCCAAGACAGACAGGTCATAGCAGAGAGTTCTGACAAAACATGATCCACTGGAGAAGGAAATGGCAACCCACTCCAGTATCTTTGCTATGCAAACCCTATGGACAGTACCAAAAGGCAAAACAATATGATGCTGGAAGATGAGCCCCTCAGGTTGGAAGGCATCCAATATGCTACTGGGGAAGAGCAGAGGGCTAGTACTAGTAGCACCAGAAAGAATGAAGTGACTGGACCAAAGCCAAAAGGACGCTCAGCTGTGGATGTATATGGTGGTGAAAGGAAAGTCCGATGCTGCAAAGTTTTTTTCTCCATAGGAACCTGGAATGTAAGATCCATGAACAAGGCAAGCTGGACATGGTCAAACAAGAGATGACAAGACTGAGCATCAACATCTTAGGAATCAGCGAATTAAAATGGACAGGAATGGGTGAATTTAATTCAGATGACCATCAGGTATACTACTGCGGGCAAGAATCCCTCAGAAGAAATGAAGTGGCCTTCATAGTCAATAAAAGAGTAGGAAAAGCAATACTGGGATACAATCCCCAAAATGACAGAATGATCTCAGTTCGAATCCAAGGCAAACCATTCAATATCACAGTAGTTCAAGTCTATGCCCCAACCACCAGTGCTGAATAGGATGAAATTGACCAGTTCTATGAAGACCTACAGCACTTTATAGAACTAACACCAAAAAATGATGTTCTTATCATCATGGGGGATTGGAATGCTAAAGTAGGAAGCCAAAAGGTAACCGGAATAACAGGCAAGTTTGGCCTTGGAGTACAAAATGAAGCAGGGCACAGGCTGATAGAATTTTGTCAAGACAATACGATGGTCATAGCAAACACTCTTTTCCAACAACCCAAGAGATGGCTCTACACATGGACATCACCAGACAGTCAACACAGAAATCAGATTGACTGTGTGCTCTGCAGACAAAGATGGAGAAGCTCTATACAGTCAGTAAAAACAAGACCAGGAGCTGACTGTGGCTCAGACCATGAGCTACTCTTTGCAAAGTTTAGGCTTAAACTGAAGAAAGTAGGGAAAAGCACTAGGCCATTCAGATGGGAATTAAATCATATCCCCGTTGAATATACAGTAGAGGTGACAAATAGATTTAAGGAATTAGATCTGATAGACAGAGTGCTTGAAGAAGTATGGACAGAGGTTCGCAACATTGTACAAGAGGTAGCAACTAAAACAATCCCAAAGAAAAAGAAATGCAAGAAAGCAAAATGGCTGTCTGAGGAAGCTTTGCAAATAGCTGAGGACAGGAGGGAAGCGAAAGGCAAGGGAGAAAAAGAAAGATACACGTAGTTGAATGCAGAATTCCAGAGAATAGCTAGAAGAGATAAGAATGCCTTCTTAAATGAACAGTGCAAAGAAATAGAAGAAAACAATAGAATAGGGAGGACCAGAGATCTTTTCAAGAAAATTGGAGAGATGAAGGGAACGTTTTATGCAAAAATGGGCATGATAAAGGACCAAAATGGCAGGGACCTAACAGAGGCAGAAGAGATTAAGAAGAGGTGGCAAAATTACATAGAAGAACTATACAAGAATGAGCTGAATGACCCTGATTACCGTGATGAGGTGGTCACTGCCTTCAAGCGAGACATCCTAGAATATGAAGTGAAGTGGGCCTTAGAAAAACTGAGCAACAACAAAGCCAGTGGAGGTGACAGTATTCCAGCTGAGCTATTCAAAATCTTAAGAGACGATGCAGTAAAAGTGCTACACTCAATTTGCCAGCAAATTTGGAAAACTCAACAGTGGCCACAGGATTGGAAAAGATCAGTTTACATTCCAATTCCAAAGAAAGGTAGTGCCAAAGAATGTTCAAAGTATCACACCATTGCACTCATTTCACATGCTAGTAAAGTTATGCTTAAAATCCTACAAGCTAGACTCCAGCAGTATGTGGATCGAGAACTACCAGAAGTACAGGCAGGATTTCGAAGAGGCAGAGGAAGTAGATATCAAATTGCCAACATATGCTTGATCATGGAGAAAGCTAGGGAGTTCCAGAAAAACATCTACTTCTGCTTCATTGACTATGCTAAAGTTTTTAATTGTGTGGATCACAACAAACTGTGGCAAGTTCTTAAAGAGATGGGCATACCAGACCATCTTATTTGTCTCTTGAGAAACCTATATGCAGGTCAAGAAGCAACAGTGAGAACTGGACATGGAACCACTGATTGGTTCAAAATTGGGAAAGGAGTCCGGCAGGGCTGTATACTGTCGCCCTGCCTATTTAACTTATATGCAGAGCACATCATGAGAAAGGCAGGGCTAGATGAATCAAAAGTTGGAATTAAGATTGCCGGGAGAAATATCAACAATCTAACATATGCAGATGATACCACTCTAATGGCAGAAAGTGAAGAATTAAAGAGCCTCTTGTTGCGAGTGAAGAAGGAGAGTGCAAAAGTTGGGTTGAACCTTAACATTAAGAAAACCAAGATCATGGCATCTGGACCTCTCAATTCCTGGCAAATAGATGGGGAAGAAATGGAGGTAGTGACAGATTTTATTTTCCTGGGCTTCAAGATCATTGCAGATGGGGACTGTAGCCAAGAAATTAAAAGACGCTTGCTCCTGGGGAGGAAAGCAATGGCAAATCTAGACAGCACACTAAAAAGCAGAGACATCACCCTGTCAACAAAAGTGCGTATAGTCAAGGCTATGGTCTTCCCAGTTGCAATGTATGGCAGTGAAAGTTGGACCATAAGAAAACCTGAGCACCAAAGAATTGAGGCCTTTGAACTATGGTGTTAGAGAAGACTCCTGTGAGTCCCTTGGACTGCAAGGTGATCAAACTGGTCAGTCCTAGAGGAGATCAACCCTGACTGCTCTTTAGAAGGTCAGATCCTGAAGCTAAAACTCAAATACTTAGGCCACCTAATGAGAAGAAAGGACTCACTGGAGAAGAGCCTAATGCTGGGAAAGTGTTGAGGGCAAGAGAAGAGAGAAGAAGGGGACAACAGAGAATGAGGTGGCTGGATGGAGTCACTGAAGCAGTAGGCGTGAGCCTAAATGGACTCCAGAAGATGGTAGAGGACAGGAAGGCCTGGAGGAACGTTGTCCATGGGGTCGTGATGGGTTGGACACGGCTTCGCAGCTAACAACAACAACATGGTCAGTTACGAATTAGAGCAACATCCATGGATTTGTAGAAGACACAGTCAATGCTTCCCTCCATTCAAATGGATGCTACACCTAAGAGTCCTATAGAAAAGAAGCTTTCTCTGTCACTAGAACACAGAACAGAACTACATTGGGCAATTAGAGGAATTCTCATCTCACTGGGTCCACCTATCATGAAACTGGCTAACCTGCAGGGAGTTTACACAGACTTGATTGCATAGTTATGTCAGTGTCCTTACCAGTGTCCAAAGGCTTCTACTATTGCCACCAGATACCATTCCCATAAGAGATGGGTAAATATATATGTTGTTATCTAATAACAGCCAATCTATTTTAGGAGTCTTGCTCAAGTAAACAATGACAGACTTTCTGGTTAGGGAGGTACTCAGGTAATCTATCAGTCCAGGGACTATGGGCAAACTATTAAATGTCCCTCCTCATCATTTGGCTGGAACTCAAGAGTAGCCTTTGTGGCTCTGGTTAGCTTGGCACTCACAATTAGAGTGTTATGTCTTGGTGTACCTGGATAGCAAGAGCACAACAAAATTGCCAGGCAGGTTTCAGATCCAAGGAGTTAAAGAAAGTGGTCCACCTAAAGTCCCAAACACAGAGAAATTTCCATTTGTTATCATCAGCTTGCAAAAAAGGTCATCCACGACTGTCACAGTGGATTAGCCAAATCAAGAGCTGACCTCGTTAGAAATGCACGTAATTGAGAAATAAAATGCTGCTTCTCTCAGTTTTATGGCAACACTGCTGAAGAGGTAAATTAACTCTCATCACCATTGCCTCTGAACCCATTCTAAGTTTTCCCTCTAGTTTCGGCATTCACCAGAGTGGTATGCAAGAGGCCATGATAAGTCCAACTAACAAATTCATTCAGATGATCCCATTGTGGGCTGCTCTTCAATAAATAAAAAGGAACAAATGCATAGTCATTAATATTGAAGAATGCATAGGCTGTGCTTCTAAAAACTATTCAACCAATCCCTTTGTGCAAAGGAAGACAGCCTGTTGCCCTGCAAATGCTTTGGGATACAGGTCCCATTGGCTGGGGACAACTGGCTGGGGCTGGTGAGACTTCCTGCCAAACATCTGGAATTTGTCTTCTTTGCCCTGCCCTTACATCAGCAGCTAAACATATTCTCAAGCAGTGAGCCTAGCAAAGACTCTGCCTGGAACTTCTTGCTGGCCAGTTGATGTGGACCTTGACTAGGGTTTTCTTTGTGGCTAATGCTTCTGATATGATTGTCCTTCCTAGAATGGTGCAATTGGCCTGTGTGTTGTTCAGTTTTGATGACAAAAACATCATTTTTCTCTGATGAGAGATTGCGGATGCCATGCCAACAGCTAGTTCTAACTTGTATTTTTATTGCTTTCCTCTATATGATTAGTTTGCATCTGTTTTATCATATTTTGTATCATATGGAGGGATGAAAAGCGGTATATATAATCATACTAAAGTCACTTCCCACTGTTGCCAGACAATGACTTCTATTCTATAATCCCTCTCATGAGACAATCTTAGCAAGATTTTATATCATCACTGACAGTAAGGCTACACTGTTTGGGTTGCAGAAAATGACCACTAGATGATAGCCAAGAGGTAAGAAAACTCTATTCAATACCCTTTGCTGCCCTCTAGTACTAATATGCATATCTTCACTCCAGAATCACAGACCCTTCTTTGTTGGGCAGGCAGCAATAGGCATGGCTTGGACACTGTGGTTCACCAATGTTAACCAAAGAGAAAGCTTACCTTTTCAACCTCTCCTTCTCTTGGAAGATTAAAAATGTAACATAGGCAATTTGTTGTGTTTTCACAACATAACTGAGTGGGCGAAGTTAGCTTAATTGGTGATAGTATGATGCTGTTCTGAGTTGAAGTCCAACTCCATGGGTGGTAGATGATTGAGGCACTTGACTCTTTTTGGTGTTTCCACAATGCTTTGAGCCTGTTCTAGAAACAAGGCCATAATGTGGTGCTTGGCTTGAGCTGTAGCATTATGTTGAACTAGATCACTAAATTTTGTTCAACAAATTATGTATGTTAGATTAGCTTGATGTGTGAATTTATAAGAGTGGTTCATGTGTACAGTTGAGCAGAGTTCGGCGAAATCAGGCATGACAATATCCTCTTAACTGTGTAGTTACAGAATGTTTTTCATGGGCCATAATTATAGTTCAATTATATTGCGCCAGTGTAATAATTATAAAAGGACCATTGCACTGTAAAGATGAGATGATGCAAAGCACTTTGTTGTGAGATGCTACTTTACACAGCTTATTTCCAAACGTCTACATAAATTCCGGCTTTCCACAATTTGAATGCAGATGGTAGTACTGATGTCTGAATCACAATCTTATAGAGGAAACTATCGGAGTGTGCTTGTGGTTGTAATGGGTAATTGTAATCTCTAGTAATTTTCATAATGGATTGTGTGCAATTTTCCATTTTTCCTATTACCTCATGAAAGATGCAGTTATAGTTGAAAAACAAAGGTATTTTTTTTAGAAAACAACACCACCACACAACTCTGTATATCTGGAGCCTTTGTGGTTGCAGAGAGAAGGCTGAAAGCATGATGGCAGTGTATGCTAAATGCTCAGCAAAAAAAAAAAAGTGACATTAACTTCCTATAGGAAGGGATCTTTTTTCACCTGTCACTTAAGGAAGTGAAGAGTATTTCCCACTGATTTATAGAGCTCCAGTCTGAAATGTGGAATCAGTTGATATTTCAGTTACATTTCTGATAATGTTGTTTTACTATCTTGTGGTATATGGGACCTTAGAATTCTGAACAAATTTCTAGTTTCAGTTTTGTGGCATTGATGTTTCACAGTGTAAATTATAAGTAGACCTTCCATTAAATCAATAATATCCATTGTAAAGCTGAACCATTTTCTTTGAGTAGTTATCCATTCAAATTTTCTAGCTGTTGTGATGATTTGTACATTCTCTTTACAGCTTCCTGTAGCATAACAGTATCTAAGTACAAAACCTTTTTCATCCAAAGGTTTTAATTATTCTTCAAAGGCCACTTAGATGTATACATGATGGGGTTCATACTAATTTCTTTTGACAGCTGTGATGTTATGTCAGATGTATAAGAAGAAATGTTGTTCCTGGGAGTGAAGATGAAATTGTGCCCATTGTGGTCTTAATAACAATATCTAATTTGCTGAGCATCTATGTCTCAGTTTCTCTCTGCTAAGGCAGATTACCTCATCCAACCCTGTACTCTATAATTTGGAAAGTTTTGTGCTTGATGCTCTGGCCAACAAATGGCATTAGCACCTTGCAGGATTGAGACCTTTGACTTGAACTGGGAAATATATCAAGTTCTCCTGTCCAATTGAGCAGTAGCCAAATTTGGAATAGCAGAGCCCAGCCAGCTTGTTTTTAGTACCTTGCCCTGCAGAAGAGGCGCTCTGGATGCCTTTCCTTTAGCTGAAATTATAGCTGACCTTGCAAAGATCAAACAGCTGGGATATAAAAGACTGACTTCCCCAACTGTATTCCAGTCACTGACCAAAGCTTGGGTTTTCCCTTTATCACAGAGATAGCTTCTGTAACTTGATGCATCCTGGATTTGCTAAATACTAGAACTCAGATGTGCATGCCAGAATATACAGCAACAGAGGATAACAGCCAGTGGCTTGCTCATAATCCTAACTCATTTCTGAATCAGTAATAGCATTGCTAGCACTGGAGCTGTAATTATTTGTTTTTCTGAAATCTGTAGGGAAATGCATCATTCTGGCTTCCCATAGTGACAGCTGATAATTCGACTTTGAGAAAACTTTTCAGTGGATTTCACAGAGTCTAATCTCATCTCAAAAGGTTTTGATGGTTTCTCTTTCCTCCCCCACCCACTCCTTAACATCACACAGATCTTATAAGCCTGGAACACAGCATCCATCCAGATATTTTTTAGTAAGCAAAGATTGCAAAATGGGGCACCCAAAATGCTGTTTTTAACAATTACACTTCAAAAGATAATGTAGAAACCAAACCCGAGAAGAATCTTCTATAAAAGTGGTTCATTTGGTCCCATGTGTAACGAAACCTACATGAAATAATGAAGCATTTTGCATGGATTCACGTTGCCTGGATTAGTGTAGCTGTAATTCATCCAAAAGCCTGGGATTTGCTGAGTCATATGCATCACAATCTTCTTATGTGTGTATATTTTGCTAATGACTTGGAGGAAGTGCTTCAGGCACTTCATGCCAACATTGCACCTCTCTACCATTCCTAGAGTGGCCACACTTTTTTCCCCAGGTTTGAACAAATGCCTGAAAAATTGGGTCTGCTGAAATGAATAGCAGAGACATACTGACGTGAATTCAGAATCCCTCAGTCTATGTTCAAAGAACCTTCTGACCAGACAATCACCATTGGTTTGCCAAGACTGCGCATCCTCATTTCTAAAGATTATAGCAGATAGTTTTAGCCCAATGAAATGGAAATATCTTCCAACCCAACGTAAAGGGTAATGTCACATTGCAGTGCAAACGAGAATCGACCAAATGTTTTTAACATAGGAAGCAGCATAAGATGCAATGATTCCCCCGGGCCGGCAAGGGGGGGGGGGAAATCAAGCCATTCATAGTCATATTCTTGGTTTGTTCAGAATTCACACAGACATGGCAATAAATTTCTGTCCTTCCAGAAACTCAGCCTTGTATTCAGTAACTAGATAACAGCAGAAGCATCCCAACCAAGGTTTGATGCTCTGCTGTTTTATTGTAGACAAGAAATAAGTCATAGGCAATGACTATGAAGGTCTGCCTGCTGCAGAACAAGAAATCAAGCCCTGAGTTTAAGCAATCCCAGAGTTTAAATCCTAAACATTTTCCTCCCATCCTTTCAAGTCAATGGATGTTTGGCCTTTCTATTTTCCAGCCTTGAAATTGGGAATCCCTGCTCCCATTTACACAGGGATTATTTTTGGCCTGAGCACTGCTGGTTTCTACTATCCAGCTTCCGTTTTTAGTGCTTGTCAACCAATATTAGCTCTTAATTAAGACTTTAGATCACTGAGTGAGGCCTATTTTTGAATTTTCCAGGCTTTTGCAAGTCTACATTTGAAAACTGATGTATGTGATACATACAGATTATTTTTCATAAATGTCTGTTCATTATCTTTATTCCTTAGACTAATAATTTTGCAAAATGTTTTGTGTGCATGCAAAGTCTTACTTCAGTATTTTACTATAACATGGACTTCTCTCAAGTTCTCTTTCAGGATATTCAAATGCAAGAAGTGATTCTTCATAGGGATATACAATAAGAGTATTTTAACATAAGGGTATTTCAATCTTTTTATTCCAAGAAAAATCCATGGCTGTCTACATACTAGTATCATGTTGATACTTTACTGTGATATATGAGTGTAGCATAGACTCTATTTTCTATCCTGATGGTTAATAGGATGCCCACAAGCAATACACCAGAAATGACTTAATATATAATAAATATTTATGTAAACATGCATCATCTAGTTCTAATTTATACAAATTCATATCGTGAGCATGAGCTATAGCATCTGCCTTTCGGATAGAAGTTATTTTACATATTAATTTTATTTTGCAAGCTTTGCTGGCTTTTATAAAATGTTCATGTTCTGTTCAACTGTATACAAACTTACTAGGAGGCAACAGGCAATGTGAATGGGCCTTACATATTGTGCTTTCATAGTCACAAAGAGAGTGGCAATACAAAGTTGAAAGGCAACCATTCCCCATTGATTATAAAATAGTTTAAAGAGTTTATCTTTCTTTCTGCAGTTAACAAGCATTTTACCACTAAGAGTCTTTAGAAATTTCAGTTGCTAGGCTAGCCTTTTCACCATATGGCAGTGTCAACTGGAATGCTAAAAGTTAAATGGAATAATATTATATGAATAAATGGAATAGGACTTTGGATTTTTACAGTGCTTCGAGTCTGATTTCAGAAAGGTGCTTCAGAGCCTACAGATAGTCCTCAACATATGAGTGTAGTCAGTGCTTTTTTTGTAAAAGAAAAAGGTGCCGGAACTCACACATGTCATACAACCCACCTTGCCTACTCTACAAGGTTCCATCCAAAAAAGGTGCCGGAACTCTGTTCTGGGCATTCTATGAGAAAAAAAGGTCTGAGTGTAGTAGAGACTGTGCATTACAGTTGTATATCATGATGTTCATAAAATGGGTCATGTGGTTACTAAACAAATGATGTGGTTATTAAGGAAGCCCCACAGTCCTTAAGCAAACACCATGGTTTTTAAGTGAACCAATGGTTCACTATGGGTAGGGCTTTGCCAAAAACTGGAAATAAATGCTGGTTTTCAGTGAAGCTATCACAAAACATGGGCACCTGACTATGGGATGCTGCAAATGACTCTGAAAGCAGCCGTGTTGCCAAGCGCCTGAAGTTCAGTCACTTGACTTTGGAGAGGAACTGACCATTGGACTATTGTATCTAGGTCATAAGTCCCCTTTATCTGATCATTCATAACTTTGAACAGTCGCTAAGTGACCAGTGATTAGTTGAGGACCACCTGTATGTGTAATACCCGCTTCTAACAGGCTTTAAAGCAGAAACATTTTTTCCCTCAGTTTTGTGGAGTTACTTCAAAGAGCTGCAGAAGGTGGATGGGTGCTCCCATTTACCCTGAAGAATCATGTTGGAACTAAATCAAAAGTTTTCCACAATCCTAACATATAAAGCAAATTCAAATAAAATATACAGATTCACATAACATTTACACATTCTAATTTACATGGCCAATTTCAGAATACCTGTAGTTTAAATAGAAATGCAATACGGGAGGGAAACTGACTATGTGAATTGTGAGCCTGATCAAACCATTACCAAGGAATTGTTGATCAGGCTTGAAGCAGACAACACTTACCCTTAAAACAAGACACTGTTTTGTAAATAAGACACCTGGCCACCCAGCAAGGAAAGCAGTTTGAGGTTGCAAGTGCTAGAATACGACAAACCCTCCAGATGTCAAATAACTGGATGGGAGAATTATTAGATGAAGGGAAGGGAAACTGGTACACTGCAGATGCTTTTGACTGCATCTCCAATAATCCTTTACCGTTGTCCGTATGCTGGGTGAAGCTGATGGGAAGTGAACTCTAAAACGTTTGGAGGGCACCAGGCTGCCTCTCTTGCATTAGCTGAGCCCTTAAGAAAAAAGACAGCTGTATAAAAAAGCAAATGCAGAGAACCAGAGATTTAGATCTCTCTAAGAAAAGAAGTTTGGTTTCCTTTGTGAGCTTCCAGCAATGTTAATTTGTTCATGAATGAGATGGAAAAGAACTCATGTTTTAAAAAAAATTGTGGGTGAAAGCCAAAGTGACAGACTCACTATCTAAACTGAAATGTTTGAGTGCTTAGTTGTTGAGAACTTGGGTTCAAACTCCTGGGCATTTTGATGGTGAATTAGAATTGTCTAATAAGGTTTTCCCAGTTGGTTATACATCTTTTCAATGGCAGACAGAGATAACTCCTTCACTGTCAGCTTTTGCCAGTATGAATGGTTTATTAGTTGAGAAGAATTTACAAATTGTTTATTACTATGGTTTATTAGTTGAGAAGAATTTACAAATTGCATGAATTTTTCAAAATATTTAAAATAGCAAATGAGATATTTAAAATAGCAAATGAGGAAGAAAGAGAAGTATACAATTACAACCACTCTAATTCATATTCAGGTCCATGTAGAAGTTGGGAACCTGGATAATTATGTTTAGTCGAGAGTCTATAATAATGAGATATATTGTGTTTCAATTAGCTGAGATACAATTTTCTTTCAACAGAGAAAAACATGTCTTTTGATGTATACTGGAGAAAGATGGGAGAAAAATCTTGCTATTTTTTTTCCAGTCTTCCTTTTCTGCCTACCAGAACATTGCAAGTTTGAGTCAAAACTCTATTTTATTCACAGTATATTATTATTTATTTGTTGCACAGTCAGCCAGATGTTTACATGGGACTTTGAATTATCCACCTACCAAGTACTTCTCAAGGACCTGAGATAGGCAGGTGTTCTTGTTTGATGGTGTTAAAGGTATTGTTGGAGAATGTAAGCTGTTCCCTGTAAAGCTGTGTTTTACAATTTATTGATGGTGATTTTGTCAATGCTGACCATGTTCAAGTGGAGCTCCAGTTCTTTGGTATTGCACCCAAGGCATCTATTTCTATTATTATTACTTTTATTAAATTTATATGTCACCCACCTCACTATCAAGCAATTCTGGGCAGCATACAACATCATAAAAGCACAATATAAAACAATTAGAATATTAAAAATAAAACATTAAAAGTTAGCAATAAACCAATTGAGAAAGGGATCAATTCATAAAAAGGTGGGGCTGGGATTTTCTCCTGATCTATTTACCACCTGGTGGGACATCCCCGCCAGGGTGCCAAGGCAGTTGGCAGAGCCTGGTTTTCAGGCCCTTTGGGAAGGCTAAGACCGTGGGGATGGATCTCAGCTTGAGGGGCAGGATGTTCCAAAGGGCGGGAGCCAGGCCAGAAAAGTTTCTTCTCCTGGACTCCGGCAACTGAAATTCCTCGCCCAACAGGGTTCGTAGCATGCCCCTTCTGCCAGAATGAGTGGGGTGTGCCAATCCCATTGAGGTGACATAATTCCTCAGGTAGCCTAGACCCATGCCACAAAAGGCTTTAAAAATGATCATCAACACCTTGAATGGGACCTGGAAGCCTAGAACTGTCTGGATCCCTACGCCAGTTGTACTTTCTGATTACTCTTCAAGCTTAGCCCCATGTAGAACACATTGCAGAATCCAAACACAAGATGATATTGTTCTACACAAAGGCCCAATAATTAATAATTAAAACATAGCAGACATAATCAGATAAATTCACCTTTTCCTTGGCAGTCAACAAACCTGTCATTATGTCCTAGTAAACATCAATCAAAAATATACACATAAGTACAGAAGGCAAACAAACATCCTTTCCCATCTGATAAAATTGAAGTTCCCCAAATAATACATTATTGTGTTGTGTATATTTCCTTCTATTATTTGATTGCTATTTCATTAGATGGGGAAGGGTGTTCAGTTGCTTTTTGAGCTTATGTGTAAATTTTTGAAGGAGCCAGGATCATAAATTCCCCCTTCCGGGAGGTTGTGTCACATCTGGAAGTTTGTATAGGAGTTTATCCAAGCACTGCAGCAAAGTTACAGCTTTTTCTCATTTAAAAATCATAGACTGGCATTTTGAATTGAGGGCTGGGGAAAGAAGGAGGTGGGGGGAATTTATCAGCCAAATGGGAGGCTGGAGGAGAATTGAAAATGGTTTCCAGAAGTTTTCCTGGGCACAGTTTCTTTCTGTCTTTGAAAACTGCACGTATGTCTAAATGAAATTATGTATTTGCCACTGTTACCTTTTCTTTTTAGATTTCACTGAATTTACTTCTTTTAGTCACTGAAGGGTTGCCATGCTGTGGAATTTGAGCAGGGAAGATGAGAAATGGGAGTTTTGTTTCAAGGACAAGAATTTTTGAAAAAACAACAACACCCCACCTCTTAGAGATACTTGTGGCATTGCAGATACTGAAAAGCAGAATTTCACTCTTTGGATCTGTGATAGTCAAGATAGGATTTTGCAGGAAATCCAGAACAGGGATTCCAACAAGTTATGACTAAAGACAGAGACTTCTGAAGTCTGGGTTTAATTTGTTCAAGTGAAAGGAATTTCTGAAATTCTAGTTTTTATAGTTGGTTTGCCTGCTCTCTGAGGAAGGGAACTGCTACACTTCATCTGCATATGCTAATACATTTAAATGATATTGATATACACAATGAGCAGCTAGTCAAGCTGATTGAAAACATGCCAGAGTGCAAGCTTTCTCTGGAAGCTGAGATACTATTGTCATCCCTGCTTAAAGAAATGTTTTTGTTACATGCAGTGAGGTGTTTTTTTTAGCAGCCATAAGATGGGCTCAGGATTCAGAAAACCTGGAGAAAGCACCAATTCCAAACAATGTAGGTGATAGTCTGTTTAGTGACTGGATTCCTCCATCACGCTTAGCTGTATTGTAATTTTACTGACCACTGATTTAGTCTTATTCATATTTGATTTGTGCACAATGATGGCTTAGCATGTTGTGTTAAGCTGACTATGGCTTATTCAGTAATCCACCATTAAACAAATACTGTAGTAATTTAACACAAAGTATGTACTCAATCGTCATCTTAACATGCCCTGGAACCTCTTGAAGTTTAATCTGTCTGCACTTGGGGGATGAATTATATTATCAATGGGTTGTAGACTGTGTAACAGTATTCTTAGATTCACTGAAGGTTCTTTGATCCAAGGAAGGCTCCCATGAATTTCCTTGTTTTATTATTCCCATTATTTCCAAATTTGTTTCATCATGGGCACCAAGCATTTCACAAGAAAGGAGAGTGGGCAGATTCATTTCCCTGGGTCTTACATTCATAGAATTCTGGGAGTTGAAGTCCATTTCAACTTAAAAATTTCCTTAAAAATTAGGAAACACTATTTTAGTGGATGATAAAGCCAGCTGTGAATGGGATGCAGCCCCATGTCTTAAATTATGACTACAATAGCGATAGCACTTATATACCACTTCACAATGCTTTACAGCTCTCGATCAGAAGGTCGGCAGTTTGGCGGGTCGAATCCCGAGTGCCGCGTAACAGGGTGAGCGCCTGTTACTCGTCCCAGCTTCTGCCAACCTAGCAGTTCAAAAGTACGTAAAAATGCAAGTAGAAAAATAGGGACCACTACGGTGGGAAGGTAACAGCGTTCCGTGCGCCTTTGCCATCTAGTCATGCCGGCCACATGACCACGGAGACATCCTCAGACAAGCTCTGGCTCTTCGGTTTTGAAACGGAGATGAGCACCGGCCCCTAGAGTCGGAAACGACTAGCACGCATGTGCGGGGGAACCTTTACCTTTACCTAAGTGGTTTACACAGTCAGTATATTGCCTCCAACAATCTGGGTCCTCATTTTAACAACCTCAGAAAGATGGAAGATTGAGTCAATCTTGAGCCAGTCAAGATCGAACTGCTGTCAGTTGTCAGAATAAGCCTGCAATACTGCATTCTAACCACTGTGCCACCACATTACTTTCAAATGCAGTTAAACTATTTTTATGAGGTTTTGGGGAGGGAGGGGAATTTGAATATATTTTAAAAATTGCTAGCCATATTCAATCCAACCTCAGAACAAACTTTATAAATCAAGAGGCAAACAGAAGTAAATCTTTAACTGTACAGAATGAATTAGCAACCTCTATAGTATAGAGGATGTGCAGGTGGTGGCACTAAATCAACTTTGGCTAATTTTTTAGCAAGATCAAAGAATCCAAGTGTAATGCAGAGTATTACAGGTGGTCCTCAATTTACGACCACAACTGAACCCAAAATTTCTGTTACTGAGACATTTGTTGTGAGTTTTGCCTGATTTTATGACCTTTCTTACCACAGTTGTTAAGTGAATCACTGCAGTTGACAAATTAGTAACCTGGTTGTTGAATGAATCTGACTTCCCCATTGTCTTTGTTTGTCAGAAGGTTGCAAAAGGTGATCACATAATCTTGGGACACAGCAATGTTCATAAGTATGGACCAGTTACCAAGCATCTGAATTTTTAATCTCGTGACCATGGGGATGCAAACAGTCATAAATCGCTTTTTTCAGTGCTGCTGTAACTTTGAATGGTCATTGAATGAACTGTTGTAAGTCGAGGACTACCTGTAATTAGCTTTGCCTTTCCAGCTGTTGCAATATCTACTTTGTGACTTTATCCAAGTTCCAGCAATATTTCTCCTTTATGTATTTGGGTTTGAATTTTTGAATTCCATTAAGTACATAGTGTACCAACCAACCACATGGCTCCAGGCAAGACTATGAAGTTGAAAAAACATCCTTGAGAAGGGCAATGCCAACATTCAGCCACTTGCAAAATGTTACCACCAGTAATAAGAGATGCTACTCAGTAAATGGCTGGACCCAAGCTTGACTCAATGGAGTTTTTACTTTTCATGAAGTCAAACAGGGAATGGTTAGACCCAAACACCATTTTTATATCTGTGTATTGTAGTATTTTGCATATTTTTCAGAAGGCAGTGCACAATTTCCAAAATTCAGACCTAAAGGAGAAATGAATCTAGTTCAAGGTATATATTCTAGCAGCTGGAAAGGCAAAGTTGAATAATATTCTGATATTGCGCTTTGTTTCTTTCAACAGCTCCACAACATGACAACATCCCTTGAATAGTTTTAAAAAGGATTAAAGCAATGATGGGAACCTTTGGGGATTTTCAGGAATAAGCTTGATCCTTTGAAGACCATGCTGGGGAAATACAAGCTATGAAACATGGGCAATTTCTCACTTCCACTGCATCTCTTGCTGATGCTTGAGGAGTTAAATTCTGTATATAATTAAAAACATACCATCCATGTAGACCAAGGAGGCCTTAGAGGGTTTGGCATGAAGGATCCCAAGGCTTCCAAAGGTGAAAACACATCTCAAAGAAGAACAACATAGGAATGAAGCATCTTCCATGGCTTGTTAAAAGGACCATGGGAAAAGAAATTAAGAAAGCCTGCCTGCTTGGCTGGAACTAAACTGGAGTGTTCTATATGGTAACATTTAGTCTCAAGTCCCCACTCACCAACAGCAGTCAAGCCATGATAGGTGCCTGCAAGCATTGTGCTTAGAGGCACAGTCTGACATGAGTCAGTTTGCTTATAGATTTATAGAGTCCACTGGGAGAGCTTTCTATTGTAAGAACCAAGTTATCAGGCTATCCAGGCAGGGTTGACCAACATAGCCCACTGAAGAGTCAGTATCAGATTACCTTAAATGCACTGTGGCACACATAGAAGCCAGCCTTCCTTCCTTCCTTCCTTCCTTCCTTCCTTCCTTCCTTCCTTCCTTCCTTCCTTCCTTCCTTCCTTCCTTCTTATATGGGTAGACTATTTTGAGATTGTATGCTTTCCATGTTCTGGTATAAGAAATTATATTTCAAGTAAGGTTACTGAATTCTTGTGAGGTTTGGTATTCTTCTGTGAACTTGTGGAAATCTCCTAAGGTTTCTTGCAAAAATATTGTTTATTTAATTTTTCAAAAACATCTTTGGGGTCTTTGGGGCAACCAACAGCATTGGATAATGGGGCATCAATCCCTGGAAATAATGCCAAGCCTTGTTTTAACCTTTAAACAGAGTAAAGCAGGAATGTCCTTATTTTCTTAATGGGTATGCATGGGCCAGTATCCAAACAAAAAGAAGTAAATTTTGCAAGACAAAAAAGAGAACTGTGGGCTTCTTAATTTCAAACAGTAGAATGCATTTGTGGATGCAGAAAAAAAAGTTATAACAAGGAAATAGCCCAATAAAGCATTTTGGGCTAATTTGAAACTGTATATTTAGACTCTTTGTGTGGCTGGCAAATCTCCTATTGGGAGGTGTTTGTAAAAACACACACATGCAAACAGTGTAACTTTTCTATCAGCTGTTGCTTTGTCCCTAAAACTCTTCTCTCTTTATAAATAAGTAATTGCTTTGTGTGATATGTGAATCCAGCCATTGGAAATCACCCAAAGCAAAAAAAAAAAAACTTTAATATGGTTTATTTAGTTTTGGCTTATTCTTATTTACCCTTTAGCTTTTAGCCCGACTATTGTCCATTGCCATTTATTGAAAAAGCTTTGGCTGAATACTTCTGGCTTAACCCAATGTACAAACCAGGATGTTGATTTTAAGGCTGTATTGGACTTGGGATAGAATTTACCATAGTTTATATCATTGGAACGGAGAAATTTATTTAGCTAAATCAGACTGACTGGCTGATAGGAAAGTCATGCCGTGGAAGACATGTGGTGGCAGGTTATATGCACGCACAGGGTAGCACATACACGTCACTCTGATATGTTTTCAAAGATGTGTTTTTTGTTATCTGACCTATTTTGGAGATGGAATTATTGGGCCACATTTCTGGATGGGCCAATAGGCAGTGAGAAAATGCAAAGGGAGGAAGTATTCAAGTGTTTTTAATTGCTTCATTCCAATCAGTGGAGGAAACACAGAGGCTCTTACATTCTGGCCCTTTTGCATTCTTCCAGGGCATTATGCTGATTCCCAGCAGTCTCCCAGATCTTAGGCTCTGCTGCTTTTTCCAGAACAAAATGGATTTTCAAGCCCGAGTGTTAAGACAATGTTAACAAAAGAGAACAGTACTGTAGGTGAATAGAGAGCCCACATGTCAAAATTTCTTTGTGATGTTGCCAACATGTACAAGTGGAACCCTAATTTATTCAGTTAGAAAAGGTTTGGCCTGCATCTCAGTAACATACTTTCTAGAAAAAACATACCAGCCCCTGATTAATGGAGATCTTTGTCACATAACCAGAAGCTGTATCACCTGCATCCTGAGTCTGTCTTTTAAGTTTCCTTTCAGAATGATATTTAGCAATCCTCACATTATTTCCTGTCAGGAAAAAAATAGTTCCTTTGGTCAGCTGGATGCTGTCACTCTGCTTTGCAGAATCTGTTTCTAAAGACTTCTGGATATATTACTGCTGTTTTGATGAGGAAGAATCTTTATCAAAGAATTTATATTATACAAAAATAATGTGTGTCATTCATATGAGTGATTTAATTACAAGTCACTCTTTATATTGCATGAGAAGAGCATTGACGGTGGCATTCAGATTGCTGTCAAGGAAAATGGGAGTCCCAAAATATTTAGATTGGAATATAATGAATGATGATGACTATATTTTCTTTTCCTTACTACAAATTTTGTTAAGGCACTTGGAGGCCTCAGTCAAGATCAAGCTTGTTTTGGCCAAAGGTACGGATGCAAACTAGTGTGAAATTCTAGAAGAGGTTTAGGTGAGGAGTTAAAACTTTGCTCCTTGGAATTCCCCTGTGGGGTTTGCCTGCTTTTATGGATCTGCTGGGAAGAGAGGATGTGAAGTACGAACAAAATATAAATTTGAAGTGAAAAACTTCACTCAAGCTTATCTACATGGGGCACATTTTATACTCTTGCTGAGCATATACAATGCACCAAGCCAGAATGTATTTGGGTGAATTTTAGCACAGTATGCATTGTAAACCCAATCTTACAGTTTGTAAACCAATAATTTAAAGAGGCTTAGAAAAAAAAGACAGCTGGAATGGCATAGTAAAGGTCACTGCTGTCACCCAAAATTAGAGCAAGTCAGTTGGTAGGCCTGAAAATTGCAGGCCGTGTCAAAAGACACATTCACATTATGTTTTCCATTTAGCATTCTTCTAATATGTGGGGCTGTCTCCTTCAGTAGGTCTTGAGAGTTAAAGAGTCCATGTCCAGTCAGGAACTGAGCTTTGTTCTTTTTGTTCTTTTTAAATGGAACACTTAAAAAACATGGAGTTCTGATTCTGACCCAGGATGTTTCATGTTGCTCTAATTTTCCCACCATATTTGCCACTAGTTGGCACCCTAGGGTAGACCCTTACACACAAGCCCCACTTTTCTTTTTGACTCAGTTGAACCAACATGTTGCTTTTTGGTTTAACATCTAAAATGTGGGCTAAAACGTGGAAGCAAATGCATGGATGCTTGGATGCTTTCTTGAGAATAACCGATGATACTACTATACTAAAGGTAATTTCTTGACACTAGATTTAGAGTGATCCTATCGTGTATTTTTCATCTTTCGATCTTTCAAATGATGTTTGTAAGATATAAAAACATACAGTAGCACAAACCAAACTAGCAGTCTTATAGTCAATAATGGGATCATAATTAGTCCTGGCAGGAAGTGGAAGGTAAAGGACAGTATTTTGCTCTGGATGTTTGCAATACCTTGATTCTACCTAGAGAAGAAAGAAATCTTGGAGTTAATAACTACTATTGGCTGAATTATAGTAGTTAGGTTAATGCCTATATGGACAGGTAAGTAGGAATAGAATTAAATTAATATTAAATTTCTTACTGAGGCTCAGACTGCATATTGATCAGTTGCAAATCTAGAAATTTGGGCTTTGGACAACATGAAATCCAGACTTCTGGTTAGTAATGATAATGTGCTGAATTTATTACCTCACTCCTTCACAGTTTAAGGGACTGCCCGGTCATCTTTTGATTGCTTTATTGCTGAACCAGTAAGTGGAAATCTTATTGACTGACTCAAATAAATTCACCCAACTTGAGAATGTGGAAAGCAGCATGTCATAGATGCTGAAACTATGTTGAAATAAAGACATTCAAGATGAACTGGGCAGTTGATAAGTTCTACTTTATAGAGATAATTTACAATTTTTAAACATTTCTTACATCGTGGATCAGCCTATAGCCATCTTTATAGAAAAATGTGTATGTGAGATTTTTTTCCCCTGCAACCAAAATACAGGCTGCAAATATTTTTTTCCTGAAGATTTTCATTTTCATTCACTACAGAAGCCCCATAATATCTGTAGCTACATTTTTGCAATCTACCACACAGGATCATATCCAACATTTATCTCAGCAAGCAGGATATTTGTAGTGGAATAAAGAGATTAGAGTTTTTTCCAAGTATGTCTCTATAAAGGGCTCTAGACCACAAGCTGCTGAACAAAATTTGTTTGGCTACAAAACAAAAGGATATTTATACATCTTGATTTTTCTAGAGTTTTCTTGTTTTATCCCTTGTTTATTTATCTAATTTCTCTGTTAAGAATATTTTGATCCAGGTACTGCAGATTTGGAATAATTTGAAGAAAAGACAGAAGATTTTGATTTTTAATAATATTGTTTTAAAATGTAAGGAGAACATAAGTCACTTTGCCTCGGAAGGAATTCCTATACTGTGCTATATTTTCAGTGCATCATTTCCAGAATTAGAGGGGTTTTTTTTGGGGGGGGGCAGAATTGTTGCTGCAGCTACTGTTTTAAATCTTTATGTTAAGTGTGAGTTTAGTTTTGTTTTTTATGGTTTTGTTGAAGGAAAAGTCTTCATCATGGTTCAGTCCAAGCTGGGGATAAACAACATGGCAACTGCTTTAGAAAAAAGGTTGTAGTTTATTGAAAAGGAGAGCCAGACAGAAAGATGGCTCTGGAAGAAAGAGCCATGTGGGGAGTGGGTTTTTATACCCTCTGGAGCTTTTGTTTGGAGTTGTTTCCTGTTCCTGTTTGAGGCTTTGTATTTCCTGGGTCATGTATTCTGACCTGAGTCTGGTTGTGCCCTTTGGCATCTGTGAGTTAAACCTATTATGTCCTGTTTTAGACTTTGGGTGGGGTATGTAGATTTTAGGTGTCTTTGTCTTCCTAAGCCTCTAGCTGGAGGGCTCCAAACCTTCCTGAATGGATTATTACATCTGCATTTCCACAGAGCTGGTTTCTGCTTGGGGGAGGGAGACTTGGGGCTGTTAAGAAAACTGGGCATTCTTTTCATAATTCATAATAGTAAAGTTGGAAGGGATCTTGGAGGTCATCTAGTCCAACCCCTTGCTCAGGCAGGAAACCCTATACCATTTCAAACAAATGGCTGTCCAGTCTCTTCTTAAAAACTTCCAGTGTTGGAGCATTCACAGCTTCTGGAGGAAGGTTGTTCCACTGATTAATTGTTCTAACTGTCAGGAAGTTTCTCTTTAGTTCTAGATTGCTTCTCTCTTTGGTTAGTTTCCATCCATTGCTTCTTGTCCTGCCTTTGGGCGCTTTGGAGAATAGCTTGACTCCCTCTTCTTTGTGGCAGCCCCTGAGATATTGGAACACTGCCTCTTTAAGATCCTTTGAAGAAATATATTTTTCTGCCCTTTTAATATTTCTTTCTTTAGGTGGCTGACTTCCCACAGTTTAATAATTTTTAATCTTTTTTTTAAAGAACAAGCAAAGAAAAGGAAAGGAAAAATAATTGATGCAAAGACAATATCAGTAATATCAGTACCATTAAAAACAAAAAAGAAGAAAGAAGAAAAATTACTAAAAACATGAGTAAAATATTTAGTTGCCAACTCCCCTTTTGTTATATTCTGGTATGTAATATTTATAAACATATATATTTTTATGTATTTCTGATTACAGTTCTTTGGTCAACTCTTTTTCCCTTTAAAAACTATACTCTAAATGCCAATACTCTAATTTGCTTCCTTTAGTTTTTAAAACTATTTGATCTAGTCATTAAGGCACCAGGGTAGGTAGACACCAGGAAGCTTTGAAGTCTATTCCCGCCTTAGGCATGAAAGCCAACTGAGTGACTTTTGGCCAGTTCCTTTCTCTCCGCTCTATCTACTTCACAGGGTTGTTGCTGTACGGCAGGGGTCTTCAAACTTGTCCCTTTTATGACTTGTGGACTTCAACTCCCAGAATTCCTCAGCCAGGCAAACTGACTGAGGAATTTTGGGAGTTGAAGTCCAAAAGTCATAAAATGGCCACGTTTGAAGACCCCTGCTGTTGGAAAAATAGGAGGAGGAAGAAGTATTAGGTATGTTTGCTGCTTTGAGTTATTTATAAAAAATAAAGATGGGAAATAAATAAGTTGTATTGCTAATTTTTTCCCCATTTTATTCTAGGTGCTTTTTCATACTTAAAAAAAAGTTTTCTCTCAAATCAAAATAGTATTTTCTCCCCCCCTCCTTGACTTCTAGAAATACTGTTTTTTCTGTATGTAATTAATTCACCCATATCATCTTTTGTTTTGTTTTTCCTGGAATTTAATAGGCCTTAGATATCGTTTCAAGATTTTGCAGAGATTAATTGGTTGATTGATGATCATATTTATTTATTTATTTATTTATTTATTTATTTATTTATTTATTTTTATAAACCGCCCTTCTCCCGAGGGACTCGGGGCGGTGTACAGAGTAAGGTAGATATACAGATTGAACAATAGTGAAAAACAATAGTAAAAACAAACTGGGACCCCAATTAGAGCTATCAGGCCAGGCCGGACTGCTGGAACAGGTAAGTTTTTAAGTCGCGCCGGAAGGTGCGGAGGTCAGGGGCCATCCGGATTTCGGTTGGCAAGCAGTTCCAGAGGGCTGGCACACCCACTGAGAATGCCCTCCCCCTGGGGGCCACCAGCCGACATTCCTTGAGCGGTGGCACCCTGAGGAGGCCCTCTCTGTGGGAGCGCACAGGACGGTGGGGTGCTGACATTGGCAGAAGGTGCTCCCGTAGGTAGTCCGGACCCATGCCATGTAGGGCTCTGTATGTCATTGTTAGCACCTTGAACTTCACACGGAAGGCAACCGGAAGCCAGTGCAGCGCACGGAGGAGAGGTGTGATATGGGAGTATCGGGAGGCTCCCAAGAGTGTCCGTGCCACTGCACTTTGCACCAGTTGAAGCTTCCGAGTGGATCTCAAGGGCAGCCCCATGTAGAGAGCGTTACAGTAGTCTAGGCGAGAGGTCACAAGGGCATGGGTGACTGTACGTAAGGCATCCAGGTCCAGATAAGGCCGTAGTTGGCGAACTAGTCGAACCCGGGAGAAGGCCCCCTTGGTCACAGCTCCTATGTGATCTTCCAGGGAGAGCTGCGAGTCTAGGAGGACACCCAGGTTGCGGGCCCTATCAACAGGGGGTAGTAACTTGTCCCCGATGTTAAGGGATGGGATGTTCTGAGTATCCTGGCTTGCCGGTACGTACAGCCATTCAGTCTTGTCCGGGTTCAGTTGAAGCCTGTTCCTCCCCATCCATTCCCGGACCGCTTTCAGGCAGCGGGACATTACGTCGAGGGCATCACTGATGTTGTTTGGAGTTGAGATGAAAAGCTGGGTGTCATCAGCATACTGATGGTACCCTACTCCAAAGCTGCTAATGATCTCACCCAGCGGTTTCATGTAGATGTTGAACAGGAGAGGCGAGAGTACCGACCCCTGGGGGACTCCGCAAGCGAGAGGCCTCGGGGTCGACCTCTGTCCCCCTGCCAGCACCGACTGCGAGCGACCCTGGAGAAAGGAGGAGAACCAACGCAGAATCGTGCCTCCCACTCCCAGTCCCCTGAGGCGTCGCAGCAAGATACCATGGTCGATGGTATCGAAAGCCGCCGAGAGGTCTAATAAGACTAGGACAGAGGAATGGCCCCTGTCCCGGGCTCTCCAGAGATCATTCATCAGAGCGACCAATGCCGTCTCCGTGCTGTAGCCCGGCCTGAAGCCCGATTGGTTCGGGTCTAGATAAACCGCTTCATCCAGGATCTGAGGAAGTTGGTGCGCCACCACGCTCTCAACAACCTTCGCAAGGAAGCGAAGATTGGAGACTGGACGAAAGTTATTCAAAGAGGATGGGTCCAAGGTGGGCTTCTTGAGGAGAGGTCTCACCACCGCCTCCTTCAAGGCGGTGGGGAAGTGACCCTCACTCAGAGAAGCAGAGATGACCACCAGGAACCAGCCTCGTGTCCCCTCTCGAGCTGCATAAGCCAGCCAGGAAGGGCACGGGTCCAGTAAGCATGTGGAGGAGCTCAACCTCCTCATAATCCTGTCCACTTCCTTAGGAGTCACAGGATCAAATTCCTCCCAGATGACGTCGACAAGACTGTCCATGTCTTGTTCTTCCAGCTCAGCCCAGTTGGAGTCCAGGCCGGTTCGAATCCGAGCAATTTTATCCAGCAGATATTGACCGAATTCGTCGGCTCGACCCTGCAAGGGTTCCTCCCTCACCTCTTGGTTCAGTAGGGAGCGAGTCACCCTGAACAAGGCAGCCGGGCGATTATCTGCGGACGCGATGAGGGTGGAAAAGTAGTTGGATTTTGCCACCCTTATCGCAGCGAGATAAGACCTGGTGAGGATTCTTAATCGCAATCGGTCGGATTCGGATCGACTGGATCTCCAACGGCTCTCTAGGCCCCGTCTCCAGTGCTTCATCTCCCGGAGCTCCGCGGTGAACCATGGGGCTCGCTGGGATCTGCGCCGGGTCAGAGGCCGCAAGGGTACAACTCGGTCCAGAGCCTCCGTGGCTGCCTTTTCCCAGGCTTCCACTAAGGCATCCGCCGAGCTGTGAGCAGGGAGTGCATGTGCGTCCCCAAGCGCTGCCTGGAACCTATCAGGGTCCATTAGGCGCCTAGGGTGGTACCATCTGGCTGGCACCGTGCACCCACGGTGGGGGGTGGCAAAGGGGAAGTCTAGCCGCAGGAGGTGGTGATCGGTCCATGACAGGGGCGTAACAGTCGTGGCACCCCCACCGATATCATCACGCCACCGTCCAGACAAGAACACCAAGTCTGGGGTGTGGCCTCTCTCATGAGTCGGTCCAGAAATTATTTGCGACAGGTCCATGGCCGTCATGGAAGCCATGAACTCCCGAGCCAGTTCGGACGATCCTCCCAGGGACGGTAGGTTAAAGTCGCCCAAGACCATGAGTTTTGGGAATTCAACCACCAACCCTGAGAGGACATCGAGTAGCTCGGGCAGGGCCGCCGCTGCACGATTAGTTGGTAGGTACGCCAGCAGCAGGCCCAACTGCGCCCCCGGGCCGTATCTCAGTAGGAGAGACTCACACCCGACCATCTGAGGGACGGTGGTCTCTCGCGGGCTAAGGGACTCCCTGATGATAACTGCCACTCCCCCGCCCCTCCCATGAGTCCGAGGCTGGTGCAGCACCTGGAAACCTGGCGGGCAGAGGTCAACCAGGGGGACACCACCCTCTGGGCCCAGCCAGGTTTCCGTGATGCAAGCCAGGTCCGCATGCTCGCTCTCCACTAGGTCACGAACGAGGTGAGCTTTGTTAGCTACGGACCTGGCATTCAGGTAGACCAGCCTTAGCATAGGAGGCTGCACGCCTTCGCTCCCAGGTCCTCCGGGGAAGTACAGAGGGTCGGAGCGTCTCACCGCTTGTACAGAGCGGAGATGACACTCCCGGTGACGATACGGCCCTCTGTTTGTGCACCTTCTGCCGTTCCCCACCATCCTGGGAATGGGCTGTTTGTCCATACGCCACTGGGTATTATCGGCAACTGGTCCTCGTTTTACACCGTCGCGAATGGTCGTAGGCCTGGCCTGCGTTATGGTGGCTGGAAGGCGTGCCTTTCCCGAGCAACCATAATCTTCTCCCACCCCCCTCCCTAACCCCACAAAAAACTTAACTAAGAACTTAATCAGGGGCCTCTTGTTGGGCTTATGCTGGAGGCCCCTGACCCTGCCCGGCCATCTCTCAGAGGCCCAGTGGTCGGGCCCGTCATCGAGATTGGGTGTAGTGCAGGTGGGTCGCACCCAGGAGAGGGGGGAACCTCTGAGGGCGTGCAGTACTGTGCTGGAGTATTGAAGGAGCATAGTCACAAGGGGTTCCGGGAAGGCAGTCCCCTGGATGGTGAATATGCCATCAAGTTGTTGACTCTTGGCAACCATATCAGATTTTCCCATGAATTAATGAATTAGCAGATTAAATATTTGATGGAATTTAAAATCTGCTGTGTATGTAGGAAGTTTGATACATAAACGTGCAAAATTTGTAATGGAAAAAGAAGTGATTCAAGACAATATTTTTTTAGATTGGCAATTAAACATTTTCAAAATTGCATTTGTTAATTACTGTGGCCCAACTAAGGGCAATTCAGAAGTTTAAAATAAACATTTTAAATGCCTTTTTAAAGCTGTGGATTAGATAAATATGGCCTTATATTTTATCAAGTTATAAATCATTTGTTAAATAGTAATACTATTTCAGCTGAATTTAATTCTCCTACGGACAAAATGCTGTAAATTGTAGCTTAAAATGGCCAAAGTCAATAACTTTTAAATCCTTCAGAAAAGAATAAACATTTTTTAAAATTACACACCAGACTTGTTCCTGACTTGATTATTTTTAGTATCTCAGTCACATGTAGATTGGATTGGTGAAATTAATATAGATTGTATCACAGCTTCTGATCAGGCACCAATAATATTAACAAGTATTAAAAGAAAAACATACTATTTTTTAAAAAAGCTGGGTTTAATGCCACTTTATTAAGGGATTGCTTTTATATAAAATAGGCAAAATATATTAATTTTCTAAAAAAAGGATAATTTTCAAATTCAATGGAGTAATTTTAAGATATTCGGGGTACTTTGTATTTTGCAAATGTTTCATGGAAAAATAAAAAACATAAAGGCTATGTAAGACAATTTATACTGAAATAGACTTACAGAGTCAGCATATTGCCCCCAACAATCTGGGTCCTCATTTTACCTACCCTGGAAAGATGGAAGGCTGAGTTAACCTTGAGCCAATCAGGATCGAACTGCTGGCAGTCAGCATTCGCCTGCAATATTGCATTCTAACCACTGTGCGATCACGGCTCCGATGATCCTAACCCATGTGGCCTTTCATAAGGGTCTGAACACCTGAATGTTTTTTCCGGGTCTGTGAACTAGAATGTTTAATTGAGCGCTTCTGGGAATGCTGCTTTTACTATTTGAGTTTATTGTTTTAACCTTAGATATCATGTCTTAGTGTTTAAATGTTATTTTAATTCTACAGTCTGACCAGAGGCACTGTTGTCAAATGAGCAGCCATATAAATCATTTAAATAAATGAATACATACATGGAATAAATCTCATAAACTTTGTATGGGATCTAACACATTTATGAACTGTAAAACCTAGAGGTCTTGAAATTATTATCTCAAGAAAAAAAATTTGTTGATGCAAATATTTCAGATTGTTTATCTTGGTTTGATATAAATAATGATTTAAAATCCCCCCCAAATTTATGGGGAAAGATAAATACTGTAAGAATGAGTATTACTACCAGATACTATATATGCATACTAAAGAATTCTTATGTCAATATCTAAGATATTTCAGGCAGAGTGATATGTTATTAACAGCTTTCTTGGAAAAGGCTAAACCCATATATTTGTCTTAATTATGATTTCTATATGGAGGGGATTTTTACTTTCCTGATTTTCAGTTTGATCACTAAACATACATTTTAAATTTCATTTGTAACCTGATGATCATCCAAAACCAATGATGGGCACTAAATGTTTATGGAGATTCTCAGTCATCCAGATGATGGTTGTCCCAAAGGTGCTTTTTCACGAGGCAACTGAACTTTTTTTTTCTCTTTGAAGGTGTTTTATGAATTAGCGACGGCAAGGACGAGGGAGACGCGTCTTCAGTTCAACCGTTTATTTAACATAGCCCGGACAAAAACAGAGCAGTACAACAGCCTTTTATAGGCAGCTGTCAAACGGGACAGCAAATCAGGGGCGGGTGTTTTCCCGCCGAGGGACCCTGTGCCAATAGTCAGCTGGCAGCTTTGACATTTCCCCAGTGATAGCGCAAGCGCGTTGGCTGGGGAAATCCTGTCAGTTGGCTGCCCCAAGCAGCCGGTGTTTTGACAGCTAGCGCCTGTCAGATATACGCGGCTCAGGCGCATGCGCCAGTTTGACAGTTTAGCGGCTGCCGCCATTTTGACAGCCCGCGGCTTTGTTTTGACAGCTCGCGGGCAGAGCGCATGTGCGGCGTTTGACAGCTGTCAAACGGCTGCGTGGAGTGGATTTGACAGTCCGTGGAGCGTGACTGCGCGTGCGCGATTCTTTTGACAGCTGTCAGTGCGGCCACGTGGAGCGGCCTGTGACAGCTGTCATTTACGGGAATATGCTGCATTTTACTTCTCATCCAAGAACCTCATCCAATTTTTAAAATTATTATATAAATACTTTTGATATTATGATAGAACCTTTTTTCCTCTTTCCATCACAATTCTCTTGGAAGATGTTGGGACAGAAATACATTTTAATTCTTATTCACATGAAAAACTTACACTGTGAGATAATCCTGTGGGATTGAAAATAGCAGGTAACTTTTTTTTTCAACAACAATTCAAGAATTCTTTAAACCAGTTTATTGCCAATCAAGTCTATAAAGCATTGGAGTTACTGCAAGAGATATTTGAATTGTCTGCAGAATGGCAGTATATTCCATGAAAATATCTTTGGAATTATTCTGGATCTAAAGATTGTTTTTTATTATAAATTAAAGAGCACTTTCAAGATGGATATCACTGCAAGAACTAGAATAGGCTGTATTAGCAAATCAATTAAAGTTCTTAAGAATATTTTTAATGATCTTTAATATCATTATGAAATATAACGAAGAAAATACCACAACAGTGATAGTATAATAAAAATAGACATAATCGTAATTAAAATGAACTGAAGTTGTTCCATTTCTGATTATATTAAATTGAGTCTAATTGAAGAAAAGGCATTTCTCATCATGCTGAAAAATAGAAAATAGAAAGAATGCTTACTATATGGGTTTAGGTTTGGGTTTCTCTACTGTTCAATTTTGATTTAATATATGAAAGTTAGTAAATTTGATTTTGAGAAGAATATTTTAGCTTAAAACATGAATGTGATTTGAAGTTATATACCAAAAAATACCTATTCAGAAACTGTTTCTTCGTAGCAGTAATACATAAACTGATTACCGTATATACTTGAGTATAAGCCGAATTTTTCAGCCCACTTTTTGGGCTGAAAAATTCCACTTCGGCTTATACTCCAGTCAACAAAAAAACTTACCGAGGACTTGTGCGCGGCCGAGGCTTCGGTGCTTCCGGGATCGCGCGCACCTCTCCCAAGCCACCGCCGTCCGGAGACCTGCCGAAGTTTGGGGAGGTTTGGGGAGGTGCCCAAACCTCCCCAAATGTCAGCAGGTCTCCGGACCTCCGCGCCCTGCCTGCCTGCTTCTTTCCGCAGCCGAAAGAAGCAGGCAGGCAGGGCGCGGAGGTCCGGAGACCTGCCGACGTTTGGGGAGGTTTGGGGAGGTGCCCAAATCTCCCCAAACGTCGGCAGGTCTCCGGACCGCCGCGCCCTGCCTGCCTGCTTCTTTCCGCAGCGGAAAGAAGCAGGCAGGCAGGGCGCGGAGGTCCGGAGACCTGCCGACGTTTGGGGAGGTTTGGGGAGGTGCGCGCGCACCTCCCCAAACCTCCCCAAACTTCGGCAGGTCTCCGGATGGCGGCGGCTTGGGAGAGGTGTGCGCGATCCTGGAAGCACCGAAGCCTCGGCCGCGCGCAAGTCCTTGGTAAGCTCTGGGCGGTCACTTGCTTCACGTCTCCTAAGGGAAGGGGGGGCGACTGGAGTGGGCGTGTTTCCTCGCCTGCTGGGCGCCGCGATTTGCCCGGGGAACGTGCGGGCCCCGAATGGCAGCGTGGAGCGAGGAAGCGGACAGCCAGGGTTTCCCCGAGAGCCGCGGCCACACAGGGTATTCCTGTGTATTCAGGCTTGCAAAATGGCGGATCGAGCCTCTGCTGGCGGCAGAGGCTTGCAGAACGCGGATCCAGCCTCCGCCGGCAGCGGAGGCTTGCAGAACGGCGGATCGGCTTATACTCGAGTCAATAACTTTTTCCAGTTTTTGGGGGTGAAATTGGGGGTCTCGGCTTATACTCGAGTCGGCTTATACTCAAGTATATACGGTAATATTATTCTTTGTGGAAAGTTTTAAAGCTTTGTTTAAAAACAAATATTTTTACACACATGTATATATGTACATGGGTGTGGGTATGTATGGTGTGGATGTGTATATAGTTCTTTTTAATTTTTTAAACCCATTTTCTTTTTGTATTTTTTGTATATTATAACAGTTTTAAAAACCCATGGATTCTAGAGTCAGGAAGACCTCAATTTTAACTAATAAGTAATTAACTAATAAACTAATAACTAGTTAACTAGACTTCTGGTGGTAATTCCCCTAAATGAATGGATGTATTTGCCCTGCAAACAAAACAGTGTTTCACATGTGTAAAGCCAAACTGATAAAACACCTAGTCTCTAATTGTTATGGTTCTGAAGAAATTAATAATATAAAAGTGATTTAGAAGCCTTTCCACATAGATAATTTGCTTAAAATACAGCAGTAATTTTGAAATCAGTGGTTCTCAGGTACTGCTGTCTGGCATACTTACTTTGAAATAATTCTTCCCAAATGTGGACCTTCTAAATGAAAATATAACAGTGCTATCCATATAGGTAATCTGAATAAATTAATTTTCCTCCAGATGGAGTGGGGATTGCAATTCCCAGAATTTTTTGGCAATATATATGCTTGGGAATTGTGGGAATTCGTGTCCAATGCACCAGACTTAGAAAGTCTGTATAAACTTTATAACAAATTATCATAAGTATTTGGGGCATTTTTCTCTGTTAGGGCTCCCTCCCCTTTTTTTTCTTCATGTCTGGTGAATTATTCATTTTTATTTTATATCTGTTTGTTTGACTATAAATATAAATATAAACAATATTTTTATATTAGATACTCAATTTCCATTCTTTCCCCCAACTATATTTTGCAAAATTCCATGAGATTCAAAAGCTCTTGCATTTTGTAACAAAGTAAGGAAGGAACACAGGCTGTTTGTCTGCTACACAAGTACAATAACATATGTAATTAGTTAGTCCTTCTGTTGGGCATTTCTTAATGCCAATCATTCAGTTGGGAGTTAGAAGAAAATTATGCCTTACAAAGCTGCCAGATGGTATGAAACGTAGGCACCTCATCAGCCTTGTGGAAATTCAGCAGGATTGCAACATGCATGCAGTATTTCATGTTTTTACTTTTGCTTTAATGAGATCAAAAGGCAATGGAAAGGCATGTACATTCTAGAAGGCGGCAGAAATGGGAGTGAATACAATGTTTTGTTCTGGCCCTTTTGAAAATAGATGGCAGCTCTTGACAAATAGGACTAAACAGAATCCCTCCTTAGCAAGAATTACTTTCATTTTTCCTTTCTCTTGGCTGATGCTGTTGGAGCAAAATTAGCATTCTGGTGCTAAACTGCAATTCAGATTACAATTATATGCCCTACAAAGAAGATGCTGCTTAGATGTTGCTGGAGTGTAGGATGGAAACATTGAAAATGTGAGGTTTATCGGCCTTTACGTTGATTTCCCTCCTGAAGGAGATAGAAAGGCTCACAAGCTTGTGGCTATTTGCGACTTACAAAAGCCCTGGCTCGTCAACTGCCAGCACCAGTTGGAGATCTTTATGTCCATCTGCAGGAGAATTTATGGAAGGTGTGTTTGTTCTTTCTTTGTATACATATGACTGTGTATCATCCGACCCATCTACTGCGATAATTAAGTGATGATACTACCGTGGTGAGTCTTATTACAGGTGGGGATGAGACAGCATACAGGGCGGAGGTACAAAAACTATCCATATGGTGTTGTAACAACAACTTGCACCTGAACATCAGCAAGACAAAAGAGATGGTGCTAGACTTCCGGAGGAAAAAGGAGGAACCTGCCCCACTTTACATCGGGGAGGACTGTGTGGAGAGAGTTTCCTCCTTTAATTTTCTGGGAGTCTACCTCTGCGAAGATCTGACCTGGAAAGTTAATACAACCCAGGTGGCCAGAAAGGCCCAACAGAGACTTCACTTTCTCAGGGTCTTGCAGAAGAACAGGGTAGAACAACGGCTTATGATCCTCTTTTACTAGTCTACTATAGAGAGCGTCCTCTCGTATGGTATTGTGGTTTGGTATGCTGGTGCGTATAGTCAAGGCTATGGTCTTCCCAGTTTCAATGTATGGCAGTGAAAGTTGGACCATAAAAAAGGCTGAGCACCAAAGAATTGAGGCCTTTGAACTGTGGTGCTGGAGAAGACTCCTGCGCGTCCCTTGGACTGCAAGGTGATCAAACTGGTCAGTTCTAGAGGAGATCAACCCTGACTGCTCTTTAGAAGGCCAGATCCTGAATCTAAAACTCAAATACTTTGGCCACCTAATGAGAAGGAAGGACTCACTGGAGAAGAGCCTAATGCTGGGAAAGATTGAGGGCAATAGAAGAAGGGGACGACAGAGAATGAGGTGGCTGGATGGAGTCACTGAAGCAGTAGGTGTGAGCTTAAATGGACTCCAGAAGATGGTAGAGGACAGGAAGGCCTGGAGGAACGTTATCCATAGGGTCGTGATGGGTCGGACACGACTTCGCAGCTAACAGCAACAACAACATGCTGGTCTGACAGCTACGGATAGGAAGGCATTACAGAGAGTGGTGAGCACAGCACAAGACATTGTGGGCTGTCCCCTGACACCACTGGATAACATCGCCAGGGCTCGCTGCCTTGGAAGAGTGAGGAAAATTCTCAGGGATGACTCACACCCTGGATGGTATCTCTTTACTCTCCTACCATCGGGTAGGAGATATAGGAGTATAGCCAGCTGCACCAACAGGCTGAAGAATAGCTTTTATCCATGGGCTATTAGGCTTTTGAATGGGAAATAATTTTATAAACTTTTATGCATGATTGACTTGCGAGGCAGGTGCATTGTGCAATTAATTCACATGGTGTAATAAGATGGAGGGTTTGTGTCACTGTAAGTTGGGGGTGGGGGCACAAAGGGAGGCTCAGCCAATCTCAATGTATACATGGTTGTACTTTGACAATAAAGATTCATTCATTCATTCTTATAGAAAAAAGGCAAAATTATCTGTACACCACAGCTGAGGCCCTGCAGGGGGTCTCAGGGGCTTGATCCAGTCCTGTGGCTTGGGCTCTGAGGGAATAAATGCTCTGACTCAGTCTGCTAGGTGCTCCTCTACAATGTCAACTGAAGAACAATGCAGACAATATAAAGCCTCAATCCAGTGATGGCGAACCTTTTAGAGACAATGTCGCTTGTGGGGAGGGACACCCGTGGGGGGCGGCTGGTTGAAGAGGGACAGTTGCCACCTCCGAGGCATGACGTGGGTGCCCACAAGGAGGGCTCTGAGTGCCACCTCTGGCACCCGTGCCATAGGTTCGCCACCACTGCCTTAATCTCTCCATCTATGCTCCTTCATGGAAGCTGCCTTATCTTGCATTCTTTTGGAAAAGATACTACAGTAGGATAAATATTGTAAAAAGGGTCTTACTTCTTCCAGTCAGCCATGTCATGGAATGGCACCACACTTGTGAGCGTGGTTGCGAAAGGCAAAGAACCGAATGCACTTGTGTTTCTGTCTCTGTGAAGATGCACTTGGGCTTCTTAGCAATTCTGGTTTGGATTGTCTGGCACAAGTTGCGTTCACTCACAGCTCACGATGACTTTTTTTTTTTTACAGATGAACATTTTATAGTGCAATAAGTAAATAAATCTGTGGCTGTCGTTCATTTGCAAAGGAGATTGCAAAGGTCTTTCCTTGAGGGACCAATAAGAGTTTTGCGGGTACAGTTTATAGAGTTGGAAAACTCATCTGTCATAGTCCTGCTTGATGTTCGTTCTACCTTCTACCTTTCTACAATAAAGGGTTAGGGTTGTTTTTTTTATATGGTGGAAGAAAAAAAGGTTGTTATATGTTTCAGCAGAGACACCCCTCCCCCAAGCTAAAGTAGGAAGGAAACTAAAGCAGGAGATAGGCATGACATTCCTTGAGATTCTGAGAGGGCTTGTGCTACATTTTTCTTGCTTTCAGCAAAAAAGAAAGAGCAATGGAATAACACTGTTTCTTAATCATATAGCTTTTCATATTATAATATATACTGTTCCTACAGATCAGGTCCTAGGGAAGATGAGGCCCTGCTAGGCAACATCTAATAAGCTCCTATCTGTGGATGCATAAATGCAAAGAATAGAAACTGCTTGCCATTTCATTTGATAAGATGAGAAGTTTTCCATAGGGCTCATTCATCTTTCTCCCTCTGCTACCCTGGTGGAGAATTAGTGGGTTATTCCAATATCAGACTTTCAGAAACAAAGGAAGATCCTTATTCAAATTCAGCATGCTCAGATGAAATTGGTTGGCTTGCTTTAGTGTCTTGGTTTCTAATCATTTCAAGCCACCATTCTTTATATATCTGGACTATTGGTGTCCCTTGAGCTTACAGTAAGAAAATGGCTGAATAGGCACAACAAAAAGGAGCTCAGAACAATATGCTGCTTGGTGGCAGCTAAGAAGAAAAGGCCAAAGGAAAATCCACTTAATTAGAACAGGATTGTTTTGTGTTGTGTTGTGCCACACTAATATGACAGAACTCCTTCTTCCCTCTATGGATGCTCTATGTGTCTTTCTGCAAAACCTTGCCTTTAGTGAAATTGCCAGCTATCAGATGTTTGATGACAAACACAGGATGCTTTTTCTTCTTCTTTTTAAACAAGAAGCAAAAAGTATGAAAATTGACTGGTAAAAAGATGTGTTTTTATGCTAGAGTAATATTGGGTGCATTTGGACCACTCTATATAAGCTCACTAAGTTGTTAACAGGCTGCTTATGTTTGAGTAAAATCTGGGCTGAGTATGGATACATCATTGCCTTAGCTTCAAATTTTGCTTAATGAGTTGGAGGCTATAAATTGTATAGGTAGCCCTCGACCTATGACCTCAACTGAGCCCAAAATTTATGTTGCTAAGTGAGAAATGTGTTCAGTGAGTTTTGCCCCATTTTGAAACTTTTCTTGCCACAGTTGTTAAGTGAACCACTGCAGTTGTTAAATTAGTAACACGATTGTTAAGTGAATCTGGTTTCCCCACTGACTTTGTTTGTCAGAAGGTCGCAAAAGGTGATCACATGACCCCGGGATGCTGTAACCGTCATAAATGTGACTCGGTTGTCAAGCGTCACATGACCATGGGGATGCTACAACTGTCTTAAGTGTGAAAAATGGTCATAAGTCACTTTTTCCGGTGCTGTTTGAATGGCCACTAAGCAAACTGTTGTTAAGTCGAGGACTACCCGTACAGACCCTCTTGTCATTCTTCTAGAACAGCTTATCTAGCCGGTCAGCTGTGCTTGGGAATATTCTATTTGTGATGAGAATAAAGTTGGCCAGACATTAGGCTTTAGAAGGGTTAATCCATCTTACATTCTTGATAGAGCTTTAGTTTCAAGATTGACTTTCTCCCTGCCCCTCCGCCTTTCATACACACACAAATACATACATAAATGTTTCATGATTCAAGGTGCTGGTGATGACCTATAAAGCCCTACATGGCTTGGGTCCGGGATATCTGAGGGAACACCTGCTGCCCGCATCAAGTTCCCTTCGTCCAGTGCGCTCCCACAGGGAGGGTCTTCTCAGGGTGCCACCGGTAAGAGATTGCCGGCGGGTAACACCCAGGGATAGGGCCTTCTCAGTGGGGGCGCCTGCCCTTTGGAACCAGCTGCCAGTGGAGCTGAGGACCGCCCCCGACCTCCGTTCATTCTGCCGGGGCCTGAAGACCTGGCTCTTCGAGCTCTCTGGCCCAGGCTGAGCATTAATCTTATTTTAACTGGGGTTTTATTTATGCAGGGACAAATATAATTTTTTTTTAAATTTGTTTTTAACTTCTGTATCTTGGTTTTTTAATCACCCTGTAAACCGCCCTAAGTCCTTCGGGAAAGGGCGGTATATAAATGTAATAAAATAAATAAATAAATAAATAAATAAATAAATAAATAAATAAATAAATAAATAAATAAATAAATAAAATAAAACAATTCCAGTGGTCCATGCAGTTCATTCTAACAGCCCTTCAGTTCACAGAATCTGCATAGCAAATTGGGGGAGGGGAGAAGAGGGACTCACATGAAATACAGTAGCTGTATTTCCATTTTTGTACCAAAGCACTTTTTTTGAAATGACACAAATCTCTACTTCCCCCATGCAGTTTTCTACTCTTTGCGGCTTTCCATTCATTATTTAAAACAAACAAACAAAAAAAACACCTCTCCCACCTCCAAATCCCTTCTTTTTTGTTTCCCAGGATTTTGGTTCCCCCCCCCCTTTTCTTTTCTATATTTTGACTTAGTTTTGCATTAGTGATATTTTATACATCAGGGACAAGCTGGATGTTGGTAAGTGTGATGTAGCTATTGAAAGAGTTGTGATCTCTGCATTTCATTTTGCAGTTCAGCTGGAAAGATCTCATTTCCAAATACACCCACACACAGCCGCAGGGAGGGAGGGAGGGAGGGAGGGAGGGAGGGAGGGAGGGAGAGAGACAGAGAGAGACAGAGAGGGAGAGAAAGGGGGGGAGGGAGGGAGGGAGGGGGAGAGAGAGAGGAGAGGAATATTTGGGGAAACTATCATGGAAGATTTGCAAGTATTACAGAAAGGAAAAAAATGCAGAAAGCTTACATTCAGTGGGGACAGTTGGAGGGACAAGCTCTTGGCCCTTGAGATGCTAAAATATTACATCTGGAGAGAAGGACAGATGCCTTGAAAATGGGCAACGAAGGCTCTTGTGCTCTGTTAAAATACTTAGAAATAAGATTTCGCACATGTATCTCTTCCCATCTCCTTCCCCAAAGCATCCCTCAAAAGGAACAAAAAATACAGAACTATGTTGCTACCAGGAGAAATTCCCTCTTCTGGCTGAAGATAGTTTGGAAAGGGGAAAAAAATCCCAGGAATGTGTGGCTTTGTCCCATTTTCCTTCATCTGCTGCTCAGTTAGACCTCGACTTACAACAGTTTGTTTAGTGACCATTCAAGGTTACAATGGCACTGAAAAAGAGGGACTTATGACCGTTTTTCACACTTACGCCCATTGAAGCATCCCCAGGGTCACATGCTCAAAATTCAGACGCTTGGCAACCGACTCATATTTATGATGGTTGCAATGTCTCTGGGATCCCCTTTTATGACCATCTGACAAGGAAAGTCAGTGGGGAAGCCAGATTCACTTAACAACCGCATTAACTAATTAAACAACTGCAGGGATTCACTTAACAACTGGGCCAAGAAAAGTCTTAACACGGGGCAGAACTCACTTAACAAATGTCTCACTTAGCAACATAAATTTTGGGCTCAATTGTGGCCGTAACTCGAGGACTAACTGTACTCACAGTGCTTTTGTTTCTTCCATGTAGGCATTTGTGTTGGATTAAAGCAAGCTAGATAAATAATGACCCATTTCAAATTGTCTTTGTAATTGTGATATACAGGAGTGTACATGCACAAACTCTTCTATCTGCTGTGGAAATACTGCTTGAGCGCCTGCATTGCATGAATGAGGAAGTCAAGAAGGCAGAACTTTCTTTTCTCTCTACCGCAGTCTTCTCCAACTGGTTGCTCCCTCCCTCCCCATAGTGCCCATTACCCTTGGCAGTGTGCCTGTTTGCTAGGCTGGGTAAGAAGGATGAGAGCTGAACTCCAGAACAGCTCAACTTACTAGATAAAATGAGGACCGAGGAATGAAATGCACCAAGAGGAGGCTTCTGATGGCCAGTTTATACAGAAATCTCAGGAGATGATCACAGACCAGACTGTTTGTAGGAATGATTCAATTACTGGTTCTTTTAAATTTGTGGTTGAGAAAATTAAGAGGTTGGAAAACCATGCCCAGTAATTTTCTTCTGTTGAGCAGCAGCTCACATGTCCTTGAATCAGTGAAGTATAGGATAGACTTTGTCCCTTGTAGGTGCTGAAAAGATAAAAGAAGACAGCGTCTAATTTGCCACACTGCTCAATGGGGGAGAAAAAAAAACGCTTTTAATTTCAGTTGTTGGCCCACAGCAGCTTTTAAGACCCATAAACTCTTGCTTAAGTACAATGATTTCTGCCTGTTGTTGAGGCTGTGCTGCTTCTATGGCATGGAGTAGCTCAGAAGTGGGCAATACCTGAGATGAGGGCTACTGTTGGTTTTTTGAGTGCCATGAAGGGAGTCGTACGTCCCAAAGCAGGCAAAGCCAGGGCAAAAGTTGGAGGAGTCCGATTCAACTATTCCATTTCTCTTGATTGAATGGGTATTTGAATTTAAGTGAAATTAATTAAATACCTTTAAACTTTGTTTATTCAATAATGTTCCCTTTGCCACACTTTTTAGTGGCAATGTTCAGAAGGATTCTGCTCTCTTTGGAAGACTGATATGCCTCAGATTCTGCACTCCAGGGGACTGACCGTTTGCTTTCCGAATTGAAGACTGACAGCAGAAGGGGGATGTGGCCAATGCCAAAGGTCCTGGCCATCTTTCTTTCTCTGAACATCTCTAGAATTAGTAGAATTCTCCAATCCATGAAATAGCTGAAGTTTCAAAGTTTCCTTGATGTGATCGGGGAAATGACAGCACCCTTAGTTAAAAATGTAAGGTTAAAAAAAAAGCAACTTGTTTATTTAAAATAAGGAATTGTAAAAGTTAACCCTTTCCCCACTTTAATTATGATTTAACTATGGCAACAAAGTTAGCTGTCCCAGTGGCTATTTTTCCCTCCCCAAAAAGTGCCAGCAGTATTTAGTTTAGCGTAACATCAAGGCTGTTGAGACTTCCTTCACATTATATTGTTGTTTTTCTGTTCTTATGGCCTGTTGAATGGCAGTGTAGCAGCCACATATTAAATCATTTATTGCAAAGGAACCTGGCATAACCTTTCCACTCCAATGCATGGATCATGATAGAGCAGTTTTCTGTTTTTTAGAACCATCTGTCTCACTTTCTCTTCCATTCGCTGATCATCCTCTCAGAATACAGCGGCTCTGAGGGATTCAACATACCTGAATACCTTTCACTTCCTTTTTTCATTGGAACCACAATATATCACAATATTGAAATAACTTCTTTTGTTACAGTGAAATAAGGACTCCTATCATAATATATATCTAACCTTATCTTAATCATGAACTAAGTAAATATTTGCACTGGAACTTTTAATAATAGGATTCAAGAGATCAGCTTCGGCAACCATCAGGTTGTCTAAGAGAATTATTCCTAGAAAACAGTGGGTTTGTTATTGTGTGATAGTTCATTATTTTATGCCTTTGCTTTCCTTCCTGAGGATGAATGTTGTCAGATAGGTTTGACAACAGGAATATGTTACTTTCTAACTGTGCAGGTACATTTATGGAACCTTTTAAAATTGTACCTTTTAAATGCTATTTTGAAATTAAATAGGAATATGAGGAGGTTCGGGAACCTCAAAAACTTGCAACAATTCAGATGGATATGCAAGAAAGCAGGGGGTAAGTGACGAATGTGGCTGACCTCATCAAAATATTCATTCCTCAGTTCCCTACAGAGCAAATATACAATGAATCTTGAAAATGTTGTGGATCTTTTACACATTATTTACTTTGTTGTTTTGTTTTTTTGCCTAATTATGTTATCTCCAGGAGAAACAAAACTGGAGAAGAGAGAGATTATTACTAAAATATGACCATATCAACTAGATCTTCCAAATGTTGCACTGATGTACACATTAAAAACTCTGTCCAGAAGTCAATTAAAGCAAAAACCAAGAAATTTTGGAGTCTGGTATCTATTTTGATGCAGAAAATTTTGAAAATATATAATTGAGACTTGAAGTTTTTCTATTAGGCATGGCAGATAAATAGGTGAAAAGTCACCTTTTGACTTTGGCGTTTGAGGACTAGATTTGATTTGACTAGAGAAATATCAGGATTTTTTAATTATATGGTTATTCATATTTGATAATTTACTATATGTTACTACTACATAATTTAGTAAAAGTAAGAGAATATGAATATTTTTTTAGAATGTTGATTGTTAGTATCTTAAGGAATCTTAAGTATTGGTATTATCCATTTAAAGTCAGAGGTTGCTATATCTCATTATTATCGCTGTACTAGAGAAAGTCGGAGGCCATTTTTGTTACATTTGTTTGATGTATTTCTTTTGTCGCTTTTTAACTTGCCCTGCTATTCCTGTCTCCCTATTGTCTTAGTGTGTATTTAAACATTTGTTTTTGAAATTTAATAAAGGTATTTTTTTTAAAAAAGGATGAAAGTGGACATTCTTGTCTGCAAAGTGGGAAAGTAGCAGAAAACATTCTGTTAACTTTTACTCACATATTTTGATGCATTTTATGAATTCCAAAGGAAATCCAAAACTGTTTGGTAAGGTAAACAGCTACTGTTCATATATTTTGTCAAAGACGTTTTCAGCATCTAATGATAAAATTACAAATAGATCTTGTTTTATTTTATTTGTTTTACTATACTTTTTTTGTTATGTTGTATCACTTTTTAAAGCACTTTTTATGCATTGGATTTCTTGGAGAATGTATGCATTTGTATCAATCTCTGTGTTTTGTTCCTTTTCTTTTATTATTTTAAAAGCAGTACCTTTTTTTAAAAAAAAAGACTGATAGACATTCATTTTGTATAGGTTTAGTGTATGTGCTCTCATATACATGCTATGGCGTTGTGTGAAAGGAAATGTTATTACCCTAATATTTTCTCCACCCCTAAAGCCTTCCTGTGTTGAGAAGTTTCCTTAAACTCAGAATAAGATACAGCATAGGATTCCCTTCTGGTTTGTTTGCTTGATGGTGATAGAACAAAGCTATCTTTATGTAATTACCACCTTTAGCCTTTATGTAATTACCATGATTACGTTTAACGGAAGCTGAGGTCTGTGTTACCACCAGAACAGTGTTAAAAACAGTCACAGGTGGACCTGCTAGCTTTTAGCGATCAGAATGTCAATACCACACAATCTCTTGACGCCATTCCCTCAAAGACTTTGTGGTTTGAAGGCCCTGCCCTGCCTGTGGATTTGTGCTTGGTACGATCGTAGAAATGCATAGAGGACAGCAGGCTACCTGCCTTTGCTGTGGTTTTAAGACACAGCTACATATGGAAAATAATGAAGACTTTTTCTTTCCTTCTGGCAGATCTTGATCTTTTCCAGCTGGGTAGGCCAGAATTGTGCCACCACAGCATGTAACAGAAATGGTTTTGCCCCTCTCATTTACCTGTTCCCTCTCTTATTCATCTGTCCCCATACTCATACTTTCTCTTTGAAAGAACAGATTGCTGCTGTCTGGTCTTCTCCTGCTCTCCTTCTGATCTTTCTATGGCAGGGTTCCCCAGAGGCTCCTACCTCTGTCTGTGTTCCTCTGGAGCTGATTAGAGTAAAGGTGGAGTAACTAAAACAAACCTGTTTCTGGTATTTGGAAATAGGAAGCATAGAACAACAAATGAGAGTTTTAGTGGAATCTCTCTGACATGACCTTATTTATTTCCTCTGCACTCCGAAAGTTATTTTTCTTGGGATAATGTCCCGGCTAGTCTACTCCCTCCTTAATCTTTGCTTCTTTTCAGTCCATTCATTTTTTCTCAGTATCAGCACGATTAACAGAAAATGAACATGCTTTTGAAAGCGGTGGCCATGCAGGACGGTGCAGAAATCGATGCTTGTGGTTTCCTCTCTGTCTGATTGGAATCTGAAATTCTTCCATTTTCAACAGGATTTGGATGTTCAGGGCTGAGCTAAAAAGTCTCTATAGCAACTGTGGAGAAGAACTTTTTCAGCACAAATCTGTCTCTGTGTTAGAGAGAGGTCATTTCTGGTATAGTGATTTGTCTATTTTAAAATCATATTATATTTGTGGCAGCAAATGCTGGAAGAGTGGGAGAGGTGTGGAATTTATTTAAACTGGAGCCACAACATGTATGCTTTGCTTTGCCCACAAATGTCTTGTGTTTCTGGAGGTCTCCAGTCTGTTTTAAAATACCAACTCAGCTTTCCCCAACATGGTGGCCTTTGAGATGGGTTCAAATACTGTGAATTTCAGTCTTGACCCAATTGGAAGCACCAAGTTAAGAATGTTTTTTGATATCTATATAACAATACTGCCAGGATGTAAAATCCAGAGACTAGTTAACTGAAATTATTTCGCACAGTGTTCAGCACAAGCTTTATAAATCTTCTGATTGTGGTTGTAACGACCATTTTTATGGTCATTTTGACCCATGTTGTCACAGCAGTGTAAAGCCTCTCTTCTTCTCCACCTATTCTGTGGAGCTCAATGTGCTTCATGGTATTTGTGCTCCAGATGGCAATGTGTAGGCATTTGGATTCTAAATTAATGGGAGAGTTAATGAAATATTACAGTAGACTATGTAGACACAATTATATCCGTGTAAACATAATTGAGATATTGTTTTCTTAGAAAATGTCTCTCAATTACTGATACAAATTGACAAAACAAAAAACAGTAGCCAAGGTCTGCAATTCCATTTTATCAAATGTGTCTGATTATCCTAAGCCATGATGTGATCTATTATTCAAACCAAGCCAATTGTAATTTATTCAGCAAACCACACTTAACCAAACCATGGCTTACTGTGATATATAAAGTCAATATTTGGCAAATATCATATAACATCTTATGGTTTTCCTAACAACTGACAAGAAAATATAATAAAAATGGACTGGGATTATTTAATTTATCAAAGGATACAAGAGAGGGGTTTTTTTGTTGTTAAAGCAATGTAAGGTATCCATTATATCTCTATATCCTGTCTACAACATATTTTTTTCTAGTGTTTTCCCACAAGTGCAAGGTCACTTTTTTCAACTCAACCAAATGTTGATCCATTAGTTGCAACAGGAAATGACTGAACCAGCTGATACATGAAGTATAGTCACCATTGTTCACTTTCGATATTAATGCTGGAAGATTGTTTGATTTATTACTTCATATTTCTTTAATTGTTTTTTAGTGCTTGATAATTTCGTAAGCCACACTGGAAATTCTCTCAGACCAAACAGAAAAAGACTAAGCGTCTTAAATATCATGAAAGCAAAATATACGTTTGTTTTGTCAGGAGAAAACTTGTGACAAAGCAGGCTCGTCAACTTGGATTCATGCTATTCATATCTGTCTGCCTTCACTTTGCCTTCTATATATATTTTTGGAGCCACCTAGAGATAGGATAACCAAAACACCATTTTAATTTTCATTTTCACTGGGCTACACAACATTGGACATCACTGCGGGACTCTTGTAATTCCTAATGACAGTTTTTCAGGTGGTAACACCTGGTTAACCGTGGCTAAGTAGGTTTCAACATAGTTATACTCTGATGTGAGACAGTCAGGAAAAAAAGGCTATATTGGAAAGTCAAAAGAGAAAGTGGAAGAAAAGTAATGCAAAACACTTTACTCTGCTGAGAATACCTTGATATTACATTAATAATCTGGGGGTTCTCCTGGACCACAAAGAGGAGGTGGCAGTTGTAGCAGTCATGGCCAGGAGGGCCTTTGCACAACTGCAGGTTGTGCATGAGTTATGCCCTTTCCTGGACTAACAATCCCTATTCATGATCACTTCCCTTCTTGACTATTGCAATGTGCACTACATGGGGCTACCCTTGAAAAGCAACTGGAAGCTCCAGTTGGTGCAAAATGCAGTGGCATGCACAGTTTTGTTCAGACCTTGGTGTGCACATGTATCACCTCTCCTACTGGAGCTGTATTGTTTGCTGATTTGCTTCTGGGTGCAATTCAAGGTATTGGTTGTCATCTTTAAAGCCCTTCATGGCTTGGGTGGGACCAGGTTATCTGAGGGACCGATTCTTGCTAGTCGCATCCATCAGACCCACTAGAGTGGGGAGGCAAGAAATGTTGCAGATCCCGTCCCCTAAGCAGATACATCTGGTGGGACCCAGAAGAAGGGCCTTCTCTGTGGTGTCTCCCTCCCTCTGAAACATTATCCCTTCGGAAATTAGACTGGCCCCCTCTCTGACACTCTTTCAAAAGGCCCTGAAGACGTGGTTCTGCCAGTTTGCCTGGGGAACCCAGAGCGGGACAGAGCCCATTAAATGGCTGGTATGAGTGTGTGTTGTCACTGGGGTGGGGATTATTATTTTATTATTTTCATCTTTTATTTTTATTTCTTTAATATTGTTTTTTTGATGTCCCGTAAGCCGCCTTGAGTCGCCGGGCAGCAATATAAATTTTCTAAATAAATAAATAACGACATCCATTATGACATCTGAGGATGAGCTCAGCTCAGAAGAGGGTTTTTCAATTAAAGTCACATTGAATTCTGCATCATCTAATGTGGGTAGGCTTGTGGATTCATTGTGAGTTGATATAGCGTATAGGACCACGTTTGGGCTCAATAGCTTAACCTCAATTTTTTTAATAGCTTTTTTTTTGGGGGGGATAGACTTTTCAATTATTCCTCCTCAATCTATAATCCCTCACTAATGAGGTGTACAAGCATGTATGAGTTGTGATGGCTTTGGACCTGATATTTTCCACAAAGGACCTACCAGCCTTCTCCTGAGAACTGTGGTGCACTCTCCCCACAAATCCTGTTGATGTTGCCAGTCTCTTTAGTCAGAAAAGGTTCCGTTCTGAGGTGAGTGAGGGTTCAGAAAACGGCTTTGTAGAAAGATGCCTGCATGCTCAGCAACAGAAGGTGGGTACTTTATCCTTTCACTGTAAAGCCATTAGAAAGAATTTACCAAAATCTGCCGTAATATCTTAGGAGATAAATTAGTTCTAATGGGAAATAGTTCAGTTGCCGAATTTCTTGTAACCACTCCTTTCCCCTCAGTATTGTACAGCCTGTTAAGAAGACTTTGTGTGATTATTTTCTATTGAGCCAACTGCCCAGGAGCCCAGCACTCCAGAGAAATCCTCTCTGCCACTAATTTATTAGAATGGAAGTAACTGATATCTTCTCTCCTTCTGTAGCATGACCGAGCAGGGGAGTAGGTGCTAAAACCCTTTTCTTGGAATTAACACAGTTGGTTCACTAAGAATTCTACATCCTATTACATAGACTGTAACAAGTTCACAAACTCAGAAAAGATTGAAAAGGGAAAAAAAAGAAATGGAAGAAATAATCACCAGCTTCCTTAGAAAGAGCTGCTCCCTCCAGGCATTTACACAAGCATACAGAACAGAGCAAATTTTCACAGCTCAATCTCACTTTATAAAAATTATGCCAGTACTCTTCCTAATCCTAGCTTGTGTGCCAATTACTTGCTTACAAATGCTTCCTTCGCCCCCAAACTGGAGACTGCTCTCCTGACTGGATTTTTAACATTTTCTTCTCTTAGATTTCAATTCACTGGATTGACAACTCAGGTACTTTTCTTTAATTCTTTTGTCATCTGGAGTTCTTGAGGAGAAATTTCTGGCAGATCGTGACACTATACTGTCTTTTATGAGCCTTTTCAAGCAGAAATAGAGAGGAATCTGTTAATACTGATAGTGTATAATAGGGTCATCAATTTATATCAATAGTATTAGCAATGGGATTATCACTTTGATATCAATGTAATTGTTATTTATCACATTTAATGTTCTTTTCCACAAAGTTATGTAACTCTTTGGGTAAAAGGTAACAATAAATAATAGCTCTTTCATCAGGTAATTCTGAGCACTCCAAGAATGAGAGAACATAAGTTACATAGCCTAGTTTATAATTCTAGGGAAAAATTTCTATTGAATATTATAAGACCCAGAAGAAATTACTGTAAAACTTCTCCCCCTTTCTCAGATGCACCATTTTGTGTCTGGTAGACCTGCTTGTCTACAATATTAATTCATTTAATTCTGCTCCACTGTGAACAGGTGAGAGATTTGTGTTCTCCAGATATTAGGTAAAGGTAAAGGTTCCCTCACACATGCGTGCTAGTCGTTTCCGACTCTAGGGGCCGGTGCTCATCTCTGTTTCAAAGCCGAAGAGCCAGCGCTTGTCCGAGGACGTCTCCGTGGTCATGTGGCCGGCATGACTGGATGCCAAAGGCGCACGGAACGCTGTCCAGATATTACCGAACAATAATTTACAACATTTCTTTCTCATATTCTTGCATCTGAGAAGGAGTCAGTAATGGACTGGATGTGGAGCTCATTTATTGGACACAGATCAACATGTATTTTTAAAAAATGTGGATAGGGTAGAAATGGCCTTGCCTTTAGCCAGATTGTTTATTTTTCTGACTAGTTGTTCTGTGAAGAAAAATGTTCATTGCTGAATAAAAATATCATCTGTATATAACCTGGAAATTGATTTAAGGGGTCTTGTGGGTTTTCTGTTTCCATGTTCTTCTCCTCCTTGTGGTCAGTGAAGTTTGTTAAATCTGTAAAATCTCTCCAAGTAGATTTTAGGTTCTGTACAATGGCAACATTCAAGCTGAAACGTGATTCCTGCAATCTCCCTCTCCCCTCCCTCTTTTTTTGGGGAGAGCATCTTTGGCTAATATGTTCCCATAAGTATGAAGGTGTGATTAAGTGCCATATCCATGAGATTTGCACGCATGCTTTGCTTTTGTCTCCTAAGCACCAGAGGTAGTATATGAAGGGATGCTCATAAAACCAATAGGTTAATATTGGCTAACGATCAACTGTGTCTAACTCATCTCTATCCATTATCGATGTTCCCATAGAGCAGGGGTCTTCAAACCCGGCCCTTTTATGACTCATGGACTTCAACTCCCAGAATTCCTCAGCCAGCATGCCTGGCTGAGAAATTCTGGGAGTTGAAGTCCATGAGTCATAAAAGGGCCGAGTTTGAAGACCCATGCCATAGAGAATAAATATGGGTTATAAGGAGAACGGTTATCAGTAAGACAATGTTGGATTGCAGCAGAACAAATGAATACATTTGGTAGAAAAACATTGGCAAGGAGATCCAGAATCCAAAATTACCTTCTCTTGAGTTCCTTTTGGAGTTCAAACTGGCAATCATTCAGAAGCTAATGCTGTCTTATCCGCTGAACTAAAACAAAAATGGGGCTATCATTGTAAAGAAGAGGTGAGTTTTGATGGACCAAGGGGATGTAGCTTGGAATTGAGAGTGGCTTTCAAAAAGTTGATCTCCCCTCTTAACAACAACAACAATAAGTTGGAAGGGACCTTGGAGGTCATCTAGTCCAACCCCCTGCTCAGGCAGGAAATCCTATACCATTGCAGACAAATGGCTGTCCAGTCTCTTCTTAAAAACTTCCAGTGTTGGAGCATTCACCAGTTCTGGAGGCAGGTTGTTCCACTGGTTAGTTGTTCTAACTCTCAGGAAGTTTCTCCTTATTTCTAGGATGCTTCTCTCTTTGGTTAGTTTCCATCCGTTGCTTCTTGTCTTGCCTTCAGGTGCTTTGGAGAATAGCTTGACTCCCTCTTCTTTGTGGCAGCCCCTGAGATATTGGAACACTGCTATCATGTCACCCCTCACTCTTCTCTTCATTAAACTACACATACTCAATTCCAGCAACCGTTCTTTATATGTTTTAGCCTCCAGTCCCCTAATCATCTTTGTTGCTCTTCTCTGTACTCTTTCTAGAGTCTCAACATCTTTTTACATCGTAGTGACCAAAACTGGATGCAGTATTCCAAGTGTGGCCTTACCAAGGCATTGTAAAGTGGTATTAACACTTCAGGTGATCTTGATTCTATCCCTCTGTTAATGCAGCCAAGCACTGTGTTGGCTTTTGGGGCAGCTGCAGCACACTCTTGTTGCCCCCCTTTTCCATATAAACTCCTTAGTCTCAGTTTTGGGAGTCAGAAGAGGGCTCATCACTCTCCAGAAATAGAAGTACTAGGAAAAGAAAAAAAAATCTGTTGGAATCTACCATTCTTGCTGCTGGGCCACACAACCCAGCATAAATTTCAACATAAATTTTGAAGCTTCCCAGTTTCCTTTCAAAGAGGGCAGGCAAGGCATCCTCCTCGTCCTCCTTCTTTGGAACCCTTCTGAAAAATCTCTGGACTTCAACCCTCAATTAATGTCAACTTAGCTGGCATTCAAGACTTGACAATCACCATGGCAACATGAGGTGCATGTGACTTCACAGGTCTAAACCGGATACCTGGAAAACTGTATCACCAGGCCTCTAGTAACCATGGTAATTGTGTGACACCTGTCTCCCAGGTAACTCTTTGGATACCTCAACACATCTAGCACCTTGCCTCAAGTGACTGTAAGCAAAAGATATCCAACATCCTGGTTGGATTTTACAGGGATATATTTTTTTTTATCAGCTCTGTAACTAAGCAGTACTGCCTGGTGACAAAAAACTTTCGGTAACCATAGTAACAGATGAACATCACATAGCAACATGTACCTCATCTCCCCATGGAAACCTACTCATTAGGGCTTTTAGTATCAGTGTGTTTATTTACAAAAAAATATCCATGGCATAGTTTGCTCTGAGAATAAGTTTTCTAATGAGACATACAGGTGCTAAGTATTCAGGAGAGGATCTGGATCCGGCTGCCAGATGTTCACTAAATGTAAGCAAAGAGAGATAAGTTTTCTGCCATCTTGTGGTCACTTGGATTTTTGCAAGCCAGATCAGGAAGCACTCATTAAGGATAGTCTGAATTTTGATTCAACTTGTCAGTAGTGGTATAACATAGATGCTGTGTGGCCACAACCTTGTATGGTGTCCTTTTAGGTAAAGGTAAAGGTTCCCCCACACATGCATGCTAGTCGTTTCCAACTGTCCTTTACACAGGGTTAAATATGAGTTGCTGTCTCAGGATGATTCAAAATCATGGTTAGATTTTTCCCCCCTTCTATAACTGGGCTCCAGAGCTTCTAAGAGCCTAAGGCAGGGGTCAGCAACCTGAAACAGTGAAAGAGCCACTCGGAACCGGTTCCTTCACAAAAGGAAAAACTGGGAGCCGCAAAAACTGTGCGCGCATGTGTGTACATGCGCGCATGCGCAGAACAGGATTTGACTGAAGAGTGGAGCCAAGGTGAGCTATGCACCTACCCTGCATATTTGAATTGATTGGTTGAACTTTTTTAGTCCCACTTTTTTTTTTTGGACTGCACATGGCAGAGGACTGGGAGCTGCAGGAGACGGCTGAAAGAGCCGCATGCGACTCCGGAGCCGCAGGTTGCAGACCTGTGGCCTAAGGTAAGGCACATGCTTTTGGTTGCCATAACTGCCCTCATTCTTATAGCTACAAGGTTTGTTCCTGATTTGCTTGCATGTGCAGCTAGTAGTATACCAAAACTGATCAAATTAAAAACAGGGCAAAATGAACGGTGCTTAACAGCTGCCTGGCAGAAAAACCCAAGAGGTAAAGTTCCCTTTCCTTTGCTCACCATAGAAAAAGAAATGCTTATTCCCCTTCCTTAGCTCCATGGGCAACCGTGAAGATGGGCAGGACATTTTGCATGGTGGAAAGTATATCTGGATTGTCCTCCACAAGCTTTGAGGCTTTTTCTCACTTTCCCTGTTCCGATTCCTTCAGTGCTGTTCCTGTGGTCTGCCTCTTCTTGTTGCAAAGTTAAAGTTTTATACTTCCTGATGTGCTGGAGAAAGTAAGAAGGTAAAAATTATTTGTATCACAGGAGTAATATAGACTTCTTCATAGTTTCCTTAGCCCTGCTAGAGCATACCATTTAACCTTGTTCAGTATACACACACACACACACACACATATACATATACATATACATATACATATACACATACACATACACACACACACACACACACACACACACACACACACACACACACATATATATATATATATATATATATATATATATATATATATATATATATATATATATATTGCTCAATAGTAGTAACTGTAAAAGGGATCTCGGAGTCTTAGTAGACAATCACTTCAATATGAGCCAGCAGTGTGCTGAAGCTGCCAAAAAAGCCAACACACTGCTAGGCTGCATTAACAGAGGGATAGAATCAAGATCAAGTGAAGTACTAATACCACTTTACAATGCTTTGGTAAGGCCACACCTGGAATACTGCATCCAGTTTTGGTCACCACGATGTAAAAAAGATGTCGAGACTCTAGAAAGGGTACAGAGAAGAGCAACCAAGATGATTAGGGGGCTGGAGGCTAAAACATATAGGGAACGGTTGCTGGAATTGGGTATGTGTAGTCTAATGAAGAGAAGGGTGAGGGGTAACATGATAGCAGTGTTCCAATATCTCAGGGGCTGCCACAAAGAAGAGGGAGCCAAGCTATTCTCCAAAGCACCTGAAAGCAGGACAAGAAGCAACGGATGGAAACTAGTCAAGGAGAGAAGCAACCTAGAACTAAGGAGAAACTTCCTGACAGTTAGAACAACTAACCAGTGGAACAACCTGCCTCCAGAAGTTGTGAATATATATACACACACACACACACTTAAACAACACAATGTACTGTATTTAATAGTAGGATGTCTTATTTTCTGTTCCCTTTATTTTTTTGAGCAATATATATATATATATATATATATACACACATATATATATATATACATACATATATATATATATATATATATATATATATATATATATATATATATGTATATATATATACACATATATGTGTATATATATATACACACACATATATGTGTATATACACACACACACACATATACACACACACATACTACACACACAAGCAGAATAATGTGTGTGTCTATATCTCAATCTTTATCTCTATATCTACATAGACACACACACACACAAGCAGAATAATCCTCTAATCTTCCTTTAATAGCCTTTAATGGTGATGAAATAATATCACTTTTTCCCAGTGCACCCTGCAAAGATTTCTTTTCCTCATAAGGTTTCATCCCTGGTACAGCATGGGTTAGGTTTTTACCATTCTCAAGGAATGTTGGAGATATTTTTTTCTCTTTTACATTCTTAATAACTATGGTAGGTTTGTAAGCAACATCTCAGATGTGCTGCGTATGACAGAATTTATTAAATATTATAAGATACTTTACTCCTTCCTGAGCACTTGCCTTTCATTTGGTCCATTGGTTTGTGATGTGCAGGAAGAAAAAGGAAAGCAAGATTATGTCCTTAAGGCAGATACAAAGTTATCACAACAGCAACAGAACCTAAGGAAAATCTATTGGGATTAATGCAGAGAAACATCTGATGGCCTCTTGGAACTGGACCTCAAGTAAACTTGTTACAAACAGACCTAAGTATAAATGACCAATTTTTTTCAAAATGGTCAGATAAGCAATATTCCTATGACATTTTCCCATATTTATGAGCTGAGGTGATTTTTCTTCTTCTTCAAAGTTGTAGCATTGCAGAGAGTAAGAAAGATGATCTTAATGGAGAAAAGTAGGAACTCCTATTTAGGCAGAAAGGGTGAAAGATTCTTTTAAGTCCAGAGCAATGCGATAACATTCAGTTCAGGTAGATGTTTCCCTGATTTCACTGGAGCATAAGAGGAGAAAGTACAACATAGATTGTTTTATTCTAGCGAATCTCAGTAAAATTAATTTTAGCCTTCCTGGGGAGTTGTTTTCCTGTCCGGTCTACCAGTGGGGCTAATAATCAGCCTCGCAAGTTTGATTGTATTGTAGCCCCTCCCTGCCTCACAGGGTAGTTGTTGTAGGGGAATCTAACAGGAGAGCAAGCTTTGGGTACACTCCCTTGTGCCCCTGAATGAAGGGTTAGATACAAATCAAATAAATAAATAAAGCTTGAACTGTATGGTGCTCCTGCTAAAACTGCTTCCCCATTGCGAATATGAAGAAAACAAGAATACTGTCCTGTTTCTGGTCACAGGCCAAGAAGAAGAACGTGTTAAGCCTTGGAATGCCCTGGTTCAGGCCCACTTGGTAAATGATTGTCAATTAATCTATAAGGTACCTGATGCCAACAGGCTGCTCTCATTTGCTGAGCAATACCCAGGAGTAGATGAGTAAAGGGTTACGTGTAGGGTCTTTTGTCTGCTTCTCCAATTAACAGTTAACTTATCTGGAATGTTGTGCAGTTCAAAATCAATTCCGGCTCCTCCGACGGTTTGCATGCTTGCATCCTGTCAAAGAGAAAACTGTTCTGCTTGGATACTTCTGGTTATCCCCTGTGTTTCACCCCCTCCCCGCTTCCCCCTCCCCCCAGGAAAGATAGATTCAGATGACCAATTCCTTCCTACAACAACTGATACAGTATGATTATGTTAAGCTGACAATGCCCTTGAATCCCAAATAGACCATAATTGCTCTGAAATATCGTAGTGGCCTCTGGCTTGTTGCAAGCCATTTCTGCCTTCTCAGTAGAGAAACATAATGCCTTGCATGCCACTGCAGGCCCACATGTATTATCAGATGCAAAGCAGTCCATTCCTGTGCATGACAGCCAATTTAGTGTTATAGTCTACCTAGTCAGAAAAAACCTGGTGGCCTTTTTCTAGCAGGGACTATTGTAACCTTTGGTTTTATATATAAGTTAGCATGTGATGATGTCACCTTTCACACATTATAACCACTCTAAATTCTGCAAGATGCATAGTTGGGAGGAAGAACAGAGAAAATAGCTAGGTCTTTATTACAAATTTATACTTGGTAAACTGAGAAAAGTCCTACATGTATGTCAGCACCCAGCCCCTTTCATCCCAAACAAATCAAATTCGCAGGTATACTTTATGTGTGTAGGTGTAGTAACATTTCCATGATTCTCTAGATAGCATGGTCAAATGGCATGGGCAACATAATGTCGATAGAAATCAGCTTTCTTGTAGAAGAAAAGATGGTGCCTGCCAGGTACTCTGGTCCACAGGTCAAATTATTTTAAGACTGTAATCATTGTACCATTCTTAGCAATTGAAAATGGCCTATCTGTGTGTCCAGAACAAGAGGTAAATGTAATAGGTATCTCTGGAGCATGCTCTGTTTTCAGTGGACTATTGAGGCAAAGTGGGAAAGAATTGAGTGCTGCTAATTCTTGTTTTAGGAATCTTTCAGCACCCTTTACATATTAATAATTCTCACACTATCCTTACTTTAAGAATGTAGTTACTGTTAATCAGTACTTGAGTTTACAGTTAATATAAATAAGGATTTATATGCTTCAGTGAATGTTCAAACCATTCAAACATATTTCAGTGTCCAAGTATTAATAATAATAGTAAGACAAGAACGATGGGCATATCCGAGGAATTTTGGAAAGACAACTTTTTTAGCTTCAGAGCAGTAAAACCTAAGATTCATTCTTATGTGATGGAGCCCTCTATACCAGCAAAACAATAAAGAACACTAACGTGAGAGAAGAAAATGAAGTATCAAATGAGAAAAGTCATTTGAGACTTCTTGCCAGTAGATGAGTGAAGGGTGGAATTGCTGTTATTGGGGTAGAAGTCTTCAGGAGAAAAAGGCAGGTTGCCGGTTTCACATATGTTGAAATGGAGCTAGTAATAAATGGGCTCAACTCCCAGAACCGTACTTGCATGGAGAGTAGAGACAGGTCTGGAGCTGATTCCAAACATCCACAGACACAATATGGAAAAGTCCTAGGTTACATTGCAATAGACACCTAGATCTACAGAGTTTTAATGGGAAGATGAGTTGCTGAACCCCATGAGAGAGTCCCAAACAGAATTAATAGGATATAAGAGGAAAGGATTGACGATAGGGTCATATCAACCACAGTTTTATTTATCATCTGCAACCTGATGGAACTATAGAATACACAATTCTAGGGAGTTGTATTCATGCAAATCCCAAGAAGATGTACTCATGCCTCAAAGGGAAAAAAAAAGATATTTTTCAGTAGCTGCCTGCATAGTAGCTCCACATTGCTTTCTATATTTTCAGAGGTTAAAGGAGTTTGGAAACACTACAGTAAGGTTTATTTAAAGGGAAACCATCTCTGATGTATGTGACAAGTATTTTCCCCTGTGTTTTCTTGGAAACAATTACGCAAAATCCATAGACAGAATAATGATATTGATGTGTATAATTCCTTCTGATCGCCTGGCAACCCCCTCCGTATTCATTTACAGATGAACTGCAGTCCTCCTCTAATCTCTTTCTGTCATATTACTTGGTCTTTCTCCCAAAATGGAAACATGAACTATAAATTATTTAAAAGTCTGAGTCTGGAAACTGAGAATCATAACTCTTTTGGATTTAAGAAACAAAGGATTAAACAGAAACCTCGGCTTCACTATCATTAGTCTCCACAATAGCAGTATCTATCCACCAACACATGCGTACCATTTTGTTGAACTCTTGTCTTGTTTCACAACCTCTTCGTGTCAGTGTCCCTGTGCATCTGACATTTTATTCATTTTTCAACTCGGAAGTCCTTGGCGCTCTCTGGGTTTGGTTGCTTTTCTGGCAGACATTTTGTTACCAAACTAGGTAACATCTTCACTGTTAGAAGAGAGTGTAATTTGCTCTTTGTTTAATACACTAGCTTGTCCCATCAGCATCAGTATTGTTTTCTCCTTGGTAGTTACTTGATTAGCTGTTTGCTGCTTGGTTGAGTTGATAATTCTTTAATTAGGGTATTGGTTACTGCTTGATTGTTTATCTGGTGTTCATCCTGGTGTCAATCCTTGCTTATCTGGGTGTTGATTGCTAGTGAGGAGGTGTTCTAGTTTTTGTGTTCTTGGTTTTTGTATTGTCTCTTTTGAATGGTGTGTTAATGCTGTTTATCTCTATACGCCTACTGATAGCTCATTTTTCTGAGTGCCAAGCTTTCACGAAATCCTAGGTTTTTTTGGGGGGGGGGATTTAACTTGGTTTAGGATGCTCACAGTTTTCAAACTTGTTAGAATTTGCTGTTCAGTGTTTTAAAGTGAGTATGTCTACCAAAACTTTGTCTCCCCCCTCCCCCAAAACACAATGTCACTGCCAGTTAAATCTTAGTGGTGTCATTGCTCTTATGTATGCAGGCACCTGCATAGCAACAGCCACCAGGGGGCGTTGGCCTGAATGGTTTTTGGCGGGAAACCCAGTTTCGGCGGGAAACCTAGGGCCAACCCCATTGGCTGTCCGCTTACCTGGCTAGGTATTTAAGGAGGCCAGGTAACCCTCATTTCCCAGTTCGCCATCCCCTCCAATAAAGAGCTGAACTCACACTCCGGCTGGCGTCTCTTCCTTGCGTCGGACCCACTACACTATAATTGCAGCTGTCAGTTGGGTCTTCTCCCAGAGGAGAGATAGGCTCCACTGCCTTTGCCACCAGAGAGAAATATACTGGGACATGAACTGGGGCATTAGGCCTAACTAATAAAATTTATAATAGCTGTTGCTGGTGGTTGGCCAGTTACAGACCAGTTGCTGCCAAATAAAAGCCCATATGGGGAGGAACTGGAGCAGCCAGGCTCACTTTCCCTGTTGTAATGTTATAATCTGTGGGCAGCTGACTTTGGTGCTGTGAACCATTATGTTACTGCTGGAGTAAGTGAGATCACAACTGTGTGGAACGTGAAAGGGAAGATGACTGCAATAACCATCAGTGGTAGAGTCAAACAACTAGAATCTACAATGGAAAGGCTGTTGGTTACCAGCAACTCACCTCCTACTTCTCTTGTAGTTAAGATGGATGCATATATGCTCATGTATCAATTGCACTGCATTCTACACAGCAGTGTGCTGATTGTCATAAGCCTGCCAAATAGTGCTTGTTGTTTGGAAGGATACTGCCACCAGGATATTTTTTATGTTGAAATGATTCAAGTGTAAATCCTGCCCATGCTAAGGCTTTTCACATGCATTTGTGTTAAATGCATTGCACATTCCCAAGCTGACCCATCTGGCACTGCTGTCTGAGAGTACTTTTGTTCCAATTGTGGGCTTGTTAAACTTAATGACTTTAATGAGTGGATCAAGTATGAGGGGCCCACTTGATCAATCCCATTAAATGACACAGGAAGAAGGGAATTGGTTCCTTGTTAGCTTGGAAACAATTTGTAAGATTTGTAATTTATTTTGACATCTTTTTATTTGGCTGTCAGTGTTATGTACTGGGCTCTTGAGGAACACCACGTGGGTTGCTGGAGCAGCTAACGGCTCTCCAGCTACCCAGACTACAAGTCTCCTGTGCTGCAATTGGCTATCTCCAGGTGGCAATGGTTGATTCAAACTTATTGGCTGCCGCCGAGGGTCTAGACTATATATTGCAGCTAGTTGCAGCCATTTCCCCAGTACAGTTTCTGCATGAAGTAAACTATGAGTTACCTTGTACTCAGCTACGCGTCTTCTTTCCTGCGCCAAAGAACCCGCTATTTAACAGTCAGGAAGCTGAGGCATGGAGGGCATTGCCAAAAGACCCTGTCTGCTTTTTTAAAAAAAAATCTTACTGGATCGTAGATCATGTTTCTTTTTTGAGTTCTGAATACTGATGGTTGGCAGGAGAATATGTGAAATGACACCCCTGAAAGTAGTAGTGTATCTTAGTTTCAGATGCTAGGAGGGAAAACTATTTAATTAAAAAGGTTTTTAAACAACCTTATGGGACAAGGTTCTCTCTAAGCAATTTTTGACAAGGTACCCCATGGATTTCCTCCGCGATAGCCTATTCACCTGTGCAGAAGGTTACTCCATGCTACCTTCATCAAGGTAGTCAAGTATTTCTGTAAACCCTGACCATTATTTTCCACAGGGGATAATATTCCAGAATTGGTGACCCTTACAATTACTTTCCACTGGGGATTAAAAAAAAACATTCCAAAGTGGTTCACAATGAGAAGCTTGTGAGTATTTTGTGGGTGTTTCTTCTTTTTGTTTCTCGTCTCTTCCTGTGCATCCAGAAGTGAACATGGAATTCCATGTTGGGATGCTCCAATACTCTTTCAGTCTTCTCAACCTGAGACCCACAGCTCTGACTGCCATAAAAACTCTGGTCTGCCAGGAGAAGAAGCATGTTGGGGGCACTGTTTTATGTATGCTGCTTTTCACTTGCATATTGGTGGGTAGCTTGGTGTGTGTGTGTGTGTGTGTGTGTGTGTGTGTGTAGCTTCAAGCCAACATTGACTCCTTACAACTACCTAGGCAATATTCTTTGCAAGATTTCAGAAGTGCCTCCTTCCTAAGGCTGAGATAGAATAACTGGTGGGCCTAAGATGGGACCAGACCTCACGATCTCCTGGTTTCTAGCCAAACTGGCTTTTTGGCTTGGTTTAGATTATCATTTGATTGGTACCTTGGCTGGTACGCTTGAAGTAGTGTGTGTAGCATGCTTATGCCTTCTCCAAAAACTGAGAAACACTGTATGGAAAAAGAAGGATTACTCTTTATGAAAGATAATCCCAGATGCAGCTGGACAGTATTATCACATCTTTAAAACAAAATGCATTTGAAAGCAGTTTGTGATGCTTTTGTCTTACCATATTCTAGAGTTTTGCAAAGTTCTGAAACCAAATCAGATGAAAATGGTTGAAGAGCCATACCAGTCTCCTTGAGTTGGTGTGGTCTAGATACGTTGGATCAGGTCTCTCCTAATTTCCAGTCAATCAATGGGGGTTGTGGTGCTTACATTGGCAATTGTCTTTTCAAGCAACTTCAACTCTCTGGGAGAGAACATTTATTTATTTATTTGCTTATTCAAAAAAAATATATAGTCACTCATCTCAAAAAGTGATTCTGGGTGGTGTTCTGCAGTTAAAAACAACAATTTAACAATAGTCATAATGGCGAGGGCCACAAGGGAGATCTAATTCATAAAACTGATTGTTATGTTTCGGGTTCGGACGAGCAGGAAAGACGCCAGGCAGATGAGTACAGAAGAATAGTTGCTTTATTCATAACTTTACTGTACTGAGGGTTAGGGGTATTCATGCAGTCTTTATATAGTCTCTCACAGTCTGAACAACCAATCAGATTGAACCCATCATTCGCGCCAAGTTGACTGCAGCCCGGACTGGAAAGTCCCAGCTGTGTTGCTGGAGAACCGTTAGCTTCCCAGCGTACACGTGATAAGGTTTTCCCAAAAGCTCAATACATAACACTGATATTAACCAATGTTAGCTAGCAGAGCTCGCCTAACCACCCAGCCCCAATGCCTATTTTTTTTCTTTTGTCACTGAAACAATGGAACGAACATTTTGGAATCATCTGTTGCAATGGCCACCTCTCTAGCGCGTGAGTGCTAAGGCAAATAAAGGCTAAGTGGTTAATGAGCTTCTCTGTACAGAGTGGGGGATTCCAAGGGAGCCATGGAGTCCATCTTGCTTCCGCTGGATGGCTTTGCAGGGAGGACACCCTGCAAGCCACCTTTAACGACATCAAGCTGGGGAAAAGAAGTTTTGTTCCAGACTCTTTGGTGATGATGGAAGAGCTCAGTCCCACTCGCTTTTTCTTCTCCGCAACTTCTCCCCCCTTTCTGTCTTACCTAATGTTCACTTTTGAGCACATTTTTGGCAATGCCCTGAAAATCCCAGGACTCCATTCAACCAGCAGCATGCTAATAAAAACTAGCTAAGAGGAGGGGGAATCCTTATGGGCAAGCTGCCCTGAAAACGTTTCAGATACTTGTGGAAGAGGAGTTAAAAATGTCCCTTAAATCCAAAAGTACTACTAAACCAGATGGGGAGAGAAAAAATCTGGTTGACACTTTCTGTTCCAAATGGCTCTGAAAGCTGATTTTTGGTTGGTCCCTCTCCAGAGCCTCTGTGGATGAAAACTCTTTTCTTGCTTCAAACAGGAGGTAGTTGAAGAGGAGGAAAATGGCAAGAGGCATTTCTCTGGGATTTCAGTTTCAAGAAGCTGCTGGGGAGTGCCAGCACCGTGCAAAAATAAAAATAAAATAGAATTAAGCTAAGGGAAGTAGTTGGTGAGAGCATTACAGGGTGTTACCTGAACCAGCTATCTAAAAGTCGATTTTTAATAACTTGGATGATGAGCTGGAGGGATTACTTTCAGTATCAACCAGCAGCTAGTATAAAACTAAGTGAGGCAGCAAATAATGTAGAAAGTAACAAAATCCAAAATGATCTTGATAAGTAAAAGAAGTAGACCGAAATGAAGAGTGAAATGAAATGAAGAAATGAGGAATATTTGGTTTGGTAATATTACCTATTTATCAACTGTCTCAATCCTCATGTGAAAATGTTTGTGGAATTATATCTGGTAACTCGATAAATGCAAGTCAAGAATGTGTTGTGGCTGCTAAAAGAGGCAACTGCAGTTTTTGGCTTCATCAATAGAATTATAGTTTCCAAATCAAGGAGAAAATACTAGTTCCATTTGTTTCTATGTTGGTCAGTCCTCCAGGTATCCTAGCCAGTATTTTAAGAAAAAAGAAAGAAGATGAAAGGAAAGAAAAGAAAAGAAAGAAAAAGAAAAAAGAGGATAAGCTAGATTGTCCTAGTGGACAATCACTGAAATATGAGCCAGCAGTTTGATGCAGCTGCCAAAAAAGCCAACAGAGTGCTAGGCTGGATTAACAGGGATTGAATCAAGATCACGTGAAGTGTTAATACCACTTTACAATGCCTTGGTAAGGCCATACTTGGAATACTGCATCCAGTTTTGGTTACCACGATGTAAAAAAGAAGTTGAGACTCTAGAAAGAGTACAGAGAAGAGCAAAAAAGATGGTCAGGGGACTGGAGGATAAAACATATAAGGAACAGTTGCTGGATTTGGGTATGTCTAGTCTAATGAAAAAAAGGACGAGGGGTGACATGATAGCAGTGTTTCATTATCTCAGGGGCTGCCACAAAGAAGAGGGAGTCAAGCTATTCTCCAAAGCACCTGAAGGTAGAACAAGAAGCAGCAGATGGAAACTAACCAAAGAGAGAAGCAACCTAGAACTAAGGAGAAATTTCCTGGCAGTTAGAACAATGAATCAGTGGAACAACCTGCCTCCAGAAATAGTCTGAAATAGTATAGGGTTTCCTGCCTGAGCAGAGGTTGGACTAGATGACCTCCAAGTTCCCTTCCAACATTATGTTGTTGTTGTTGTTGCTGTTGTTGTTGTGGCAACAGGAATGAGGATTCTAGGATTCCCCTAGAATTTTAATATGGTACCCACTTGGACATTACTTACAACTGGATTTCCTAATTTCTAAGTAGTCTGGCCTAGAAACCAAGAGACTGTGAGTTCTCATCCTGCCTTAGGCATGAAAACCAGCTGGGTGATTTTGGACCAAGTGCCTAGAGATGGTGAGTTCTAGTCCCACCTTGAGCATAAATGCCAGCTCCGTGACTTTGAGCCATTCCCCCTTCCTCAGACCAACCCATTTCAGAAAGTTCTTGTGGGGAAAATAGGAAGAGGAAGGAGTATTAGTATGTTTGCCACCTTGAGTTACTTATAAAGTAATTAAGGCAGGATAGAAATCTAATAAATAAATAAATCAAATAAATACAAGGATTACAGTTGCCTGTCTTGCTTCAGAAAATAAGGTACTTCTCTTGGAAGTGATTGGATTATATCGGCCCAGTAATCCATATATGTATGATTAGTTTCACTGTCAATCTACCTATTCAGGAACTTGAAAGAGCAACAAATTACAAATGCATCCATTCATATTAGATATGAAGAAATAATCTGCTAAATCTCCCTTAATTGTTTCATGCTGATTGAATCCTGAGCGTTAAGAATGTGGAAGGAAATATCCTTTTTCATATGTTCAGGACTAATCATGGAGGGAAGCGCGAGCCCTCCTAAAATGAGGCTGCAACTCATTTTTGTGGAATGTAATTATTATTTTTCATTGATTCACATCCCTGATTGTCCGGAATATCTAATCACACAGAGAACTGTAACCTCATTCAGTCAAATATGGTTACAATCTCCTTTCAGTTTCAACGTAAAAAGTTTTGGGAAAGAAATGGGACGGACATACGCATCTACGTAACCCATCCACAACTGAACTATAAAATGTCTGCAGAAGGCTTTTTTGTATATATATTTTTTCTCTATGGGTTCTTTTGGCAGCTGCATTTAATGCACTTTGTAAAACAAATATCCTCAGCGTAAGCCAGATTCCCTCTATCCTAATTATAACCAGTCTTTTAATATCTGAAGTGTTATTTTGAACAGGTTTCCGAGGATGTAGCTTCCACATTTTTGTGAAGCAAAAAAGTATTATTTAAAGTATTTTGTGTGAACCTTAAGGGTCTTCGATCCGAGGCCTGGTGGTGGCCTGAATTGTGCTAATGTATTCTTTTCCTTGGAACACTGCAAACTTTATTAATATTTTGATTACCCTGTAATTTAGCAGATGCCCATCCTGGCAGTTTAATATTTTCCTTTTTATTGCTCTTTCAAGGAAATGTGTGCATAGAAGGAAAGGAGAGAGAGTAATGAGAAGGGATTAAACCGCTTAGCATTTAAAATTCTATAGGAAGATTTGGGGAACAGAAAGGTCACCAGAGTATAGAGTTTATTACTGCTTTCAGTATCTCCAGGCATTTTTCATCAGGAAAACTCATTTTATGTTAACAATGTCTATTTGCATTATGAAACCATGAAAATCATGGATGCCGCGCCTTAAAAGTATTGCACTTTCAAATATAATTTCCTGCTATAAAGAATGTTTTTCAGGCTTCCTAAGTAACTTAGGAAAGTCCTGAGATAGTGGTAAGAAGCAGATGCTGGGCTATTTAATTGTGAAACCTGGTTTTTAGAAACACTATAGGGCAAGGGTGTCAAACTGCCAGCCCACGGGCCAGATGCATCATGGCAAAACCATGCCTACCCCATTGCTGGCAATGGCAAAAAAGTTGCAATATGTCGCAACACATCACGTGACATTGCGAGTTTGACAACCCTGCTATAGTTTAGTTTAGTTTAGTTTTATTAAATTTATATGCCGCCCTTCTCCCCAAGGGGATCGTGGCCCTGAGTCATATGTGTGTTATTGTTATTATTGCCTGGTGGCTTGTAACACAAAATGTACCGGTAATCACGATTGTTAATTTAAAGATGGAAGAGATGAGATCCAATGCACTCCAAGTAATGATCCTTCATGCTAACAGTTTCCAGTGCTCTAGATCAGGCATGTCAAACTGCTGGCCCACGGGCCAAATGCATCACAATGAAACCGCACCCTCCCCATTGCTGGCAATGAGGAAAAAGTCATGATATGTCACGCGACATCATGTGACGTTGCAAGTTTGACATACCTGCTCTAGATGGTTCTGAATTCTTCATAAAGCAGTTAATGATTTCATCCTTGGGGATTTGTGCACCTCTTATTGCTTTAGGTGGCATTGTCATGTGATTTAACCAAGAGGAAGCAGTTCAACTATTTCAGTGAACATTTCTAGATAATCTGGTAAAATTGACTTTTTCCAGAAAGTATTTTACAAGCAGTTGCCTATTCATTTACGTCAGGTTAGAAATGTTAAATCCAGAAAGAAAATCTAATTCAGTCAAAGTACTGTGGTGGTTAAAGACAGTAGAGCAGGGGTAGAGCTGGCTCAGGAATTTTGGGAGTTGAAGTCCATGAGTCATAAAAGAGCCAAGGTTGCCTACCCCTGCATTAGCCAAGGTTGCCTACCCCTGCATAAAAGAGCCAAGTTTACCTACCCCATATGTAAGGTTCCTACCATATTGAGAATTATTCATGTACTATTTTTTTCTAGTCTTTCTTCAATGTACAGGAACACCAGCATACAAAGTTAATTAGATTTCCAGTGTCTTGTGTTTGGGGAGGACTCGTGAAGGAGTTGATAATGTCTACTGAGTTCTATAAAATAATTTCATGATGATAAGTTATAAAGTGGCTATTATATATCTTCCCCCCTTTCTTTTTCTAATCTAAAGGTCAGCCAGTCAGATATCATCATGCTGGTGAATAAAGGAGAAACATCTGGCATGTGTAACTCACGTTCAAGATAGTTTACTCAATGTATGACTGGTAGAAGATGGTAATTCATAGTTGTCTATGCAAGCTATGGATGAAAGACTAAGTTCCTTAAAGCAGTTGAAGGAATTTATAGTTTATAGAAGAAACAGAAAATCAAATACCATTCTGTTTACATCCCCCAGTTGGAGGCAAGGAGGCTGCATTTTTGGCTCATGGGCCTCATTGTACTTGTAGACATGGGAAGGCAGATTTCACATTTCTGAGTTCTTTTTTGTTCTCTTACTGGAATTCAGAGAACCATCAACCAAAACCTGGTGCAGAAGAGATAATGATACTATAAAAATGCATTCTTGTCATTGCTATTTGTAGTTATGAGATTCAGTGTATTGAAATACAAAAGCCAGATTTGGGGGAGGGGGAGGGGGTTATAAATTCTAGCATACCCCTTGGATGAGAAGGACTGGTTACACACACGAAGGACTCTTTCGAAACTGTGCACGCACTGCCAAGACTCAAATGTTGTCTCCAACACTGCTCTGGTGATGAACTCAGCTGCCTATGGATTGATCAAAATCAGTTTACTGAACTGCAGACTATAAACAACTGGATGAAACGGTTGTTGAGCCTTAAAAAGCAGCTTCTTAAATGCATGGTGGTTGTATTTAAATAAACCAAGACAACCTTCAGAATCTTAAAAAAGAAGAAGAAAGGTACAATCCCTGATCGATCTGGTGTTCTGCCAGGAAACAGGAAGCTGCCTAATTCAGAACGTCCACAAAAGAGTGGACACCTTTTGTATTTTCTTATTAAAGTAATATTCCCTTGCAGGCAATCTCTTAAGGTTAGGCAGGAGTGAAACCAAGAGGGGTGTTTCAATTGCCCCTTTTTTCCCTTCCTAATTATCCTTTTCCTTTAACACTCTATTACTCTCTTCTGTCTCTTTGCAAATAGCAGATTACTGGGGAAGAGGCAGGTTATACTTATCAGAACTCTGCATACACTGCAGAAGGCTTTTGAAGTTACGCTGGAATGGCATGATTGGAGACCAAGGGCTGCAGTTTGTTAACATCTCTAGTAAAGGAAGACTAGGAGAGGAGGAGAACCTGTGATTTCCTAGATGTTTTTGCGCCAGCGCTGGGCACTCTGTCTGAAGTTCTGAAAGTCACTAGAGTTCAGAAACAATGGTTTACAGATCCCCTGTTCATGACCAGCATAATACTCCTAATAATGGAAGACTGGTTCTGAATCTGAGATGAAATCATTTTGGAATCTCATTTAACGGTCTGTTTGTGAGGGACTAGGTTGATGAAAAGTTACTTTGATGATTACATGGTAGCACATTCAGTATAAAATTCTTAGCCATTTGTTCCGGAGGTTTCAGGAGAACCTGTAGTGCCTTCATTCCAATGTTTTGGCATAGGCAGGAATTGTGTTTGTTTGTTATATACTGCTCAAAAAAATAAAGGGAACACAAGATAAGACATCCTACTATTAAATACAGTACATTGTGTCGTTTAAGTGTTCCCTTCATTTTTTTGAGCAGTATATTTTCCTTTTTCTCAAGGAGTTCTGGCTGATGGATCCTTCCCAAATTTTACTCTCAGTCACCTTGTGAGGCAGATTAGTCCAAGAGATGATGACTGGCCCAAAGTTGTCCATTAAATTTCATGGCTGAGTCAGAGCATTGCTTCTTCAGTGTTCTAACCATTCTGCCACACAGTACAAGCTTCCAGTGGAACAGTTGCTGGAGGGGAGTGTAATGGCTACAGCAAATCAATGTCTGATGATTTAAGAGATGGTCAGAGTAAGGGATGGGAAAGTGGATATTTAAAAGCTCCAAGTTGGCTTGCTGCCCATATGACCCCTTGAGTGGACTGGGCTTAAATGGCTAAACTTGATATAGAGGAATGCCTGGGATCTCCTGTAGGAGACTGCAAAAGAGTACAACGTAGGTTGCTGGGGCTATGACACATGTTTATAGAGAACTGAATGTAAACAGTGTCACTTCGAATTAAGTTGCATGCTTTCCTTTCTTCTGACTCAAGCAGCTCCAGCCTAGATCAAGCTTTCTGCAATCTGAGACTAGGAAATTTGGGCCAAGAGGAAAAAGCCTTCCAAACCATAAGCCGGCTTGAGTCCTTTGTGCTCTGGAAGAGCAGCCTTGCTTGATTAAGAAATTGTTGCACAACTTATAGCTAGGCTGTTTCCTTTTCTAGTTTTTCCCCTGCCTTTCCCTTCTAATTAATCTAGGAAGTCTTTTCCAAAGAATCACCATTGAAACAGGGGTTATTGCCCAAAATAATCAACGGGTTTCAGCCTCACATTTGCCGCATACAGAGAAGGGAAAGCTCAATAGCTGTCTGGTTTTCTCTCTCAATTTTTGAGCTAGAGAACTACTGTCCTTTGCCTGTTTTCTTATATATTTTCCATAATAATACACTGATCAGAGTGACGTTTCACAGCCAGGAATGTAGACTCTTTGGTACTCTCTGAGCTTGTTTTTTTTCTTGCAGACATTTCATCAACCAACTGGGTAACATCATCAGAGCAATGCCATGAAGTGTAATGAAATGTCTGCAAGAAAGAAAGAAAAAGCTCAGAGAGTACCAAGGACCCTGAGCTGCAAATATTCTCTTCTATCCATTCAGCCAGGAATTCTGGAAAAGCGCCATGTTCTCAAGTCATTTAGCCAGTTCAAGAACTTAAGCTGAGTTACATTTTCCCCATCAGGGTAATTGCTTACCCAACAAGCCAAGATGTATAAAACAATAAATCACAAATTCACATTGTACTTTGTGATTCCTCCCATCCCCTTGGGATGGGTTAGTACACTATGCTAAGCCAAAAACCAACCAACCGCAGAGTACCTTATTTTCTTTGTGACATCCAAGAGTACTGTAGTCTCTACCTCATATTGTAAATGGATGGTGGTAAAAAAAATCACATGGACAGAAATCAGACAGGATGATCAACTTGGAGAGCTGAAATGACGAGCTTGGAGAGTTGGTGTAGTGCTGTCATTTCAGCTGCTTTTCTTCCCTTAATGCATAGATGAGCCAGTGTGGACTAGTGGCTTCTGAAGGTTCAGAATTTGGTTTGTGATGTTCTCCTGATCTCAGTGTTGAGCCATTGCAACCTGGTACACACACACACCTCCTCTGCCATCCTATGAGAAGAAGACATATTCTACCATCCACTGCTCTGCCAGGGCACCTAATAAAATTAAATCTCAGTGGAGAGAGTCACAGAACAATGACATACTGTATCTTAATTATACATTATGGGCAAAGAAGGACTTTAAGAGAGTATCATTCTAAACCTAGACCAAGCCCATGTTTGCCACTATATATTATGTAGAGCTACTGTTTATTACTGTCACTTAAAGATAAAAAAGGGACCTGGTGGCTCAGTGGGTTAGGACGCTGAGCTTGTCAATCAAATTGTTGGCAGTTTGGCTGGTCGAATTTATTTATTTTTTTTTATTTTTATTCCATTTATATCCCGCCCTTCTCCGAAGACTCAGGGCGGCTTACAAGCTTAGCAGTAGCCTTCATTCTATGTATATGCCTGCTTATTAGGGCTTTCACACCCCCCCCCCAAGCGGCATTATTACAAAGTCAGCTTAATTGCCCCCAACAATCTGGGTCCTCATTTTACCTACCTCGGAAGGATGGAAGGCTGAGTCAACCTTGAGCCTGGTGGGACTCGAACCTGCACTAATTGTAGGCAGCTGGTGTTACTTAAGGAGGCATTAGCCCACTGCTCCACCAAGGCTGAATCCCGAGTGCCACGTAGCAGAGTGAGCGCCATCCCAGCTTCTGCCAACCTAGCAGTGTGAAAGCATGTAAAAATGCAGGTAGAAAAATAGGGACCACTACGGTGGGAAGGTAACAGCATTCCGTGCGCCTTTGGCGTCTAGTCATGCTGGCCACATGACCACGGAGATGTCCTCGGACAAGCACTGGCTCTTCGGCTTTGAAATGGAGATGAGCACCGGCCCCTAGATTTGGAAACGACTAGCACGCATGTGTGGGGGAACCTTTACCTTTACTAAAGATAAAAAGGTTAAAAAGGACAATAAGAAAAGGGAATTCATACATTTGTATGCAGATGTTTCCATTGGCCTGTGTAATACGTGACTACAAGAAACTAAGGCTAGGAGCAAGCAGCTTTGCCTAAAGTAATGTCGGTTCACAGTACTGACAGGTTTTTAACTGGACAAAACCTGACCTGCAGCTTGATTTTTTTTTAGCCATTTCCATAAATCAAGAAGACCATTATCTTAGAGCTATAATTTTCAGAGAGGGAATGTGAGATTGGATATGTTCATTATGCTTAGCCATAATATGATGCATTTCACTTTCCTTTTTACACTGCTTTTTAAACTGAATTTCTGCTTTAGAAATCACGGATACATGGCTTAGCATTACATGTGATCTTAATAAATTTGGGCTTATTCAAGTAACCGAGGTTAGAACAAAATTTATCTGATGCAATAAGTGAACATAATCAAAGCAAGAGATCCTGTATTTTTAAAAACATATTTTTTCCAAACAGTTGCTTTCTGATTGAATGCTTTCTGACTGAATCGGCTACAGCTCCTAGAAATCCTAGCCAACCCTTGACCACCCAGTATGCTGGCTGGGAATTTGGGGAGCTACTATACAATTTATCTAGAGGGGTGATAAGGAAAAAAAATCTATAATACTGTATTGAAATCCACTATTTCAATCTTCCTTCCTAAAATGCCTGAAAATACTTTCTTTTCCTACTGACTTGTGAACAGACTCCAAGTAAATGTAAAACACATTGTTTGAAGAAAGTAAACATGTGAACATAATACTTCAGATGTCTACAATTATACTTTGAAAAATCTAGGGGAAGAGGCTTAATACTGAGTCCTGGCCTCAGTCTATTTAGCATGCTGAGTTAAACTATAACTTGTCCCACATCTCACTAAAATAAAACCAAACAGGTCATACGATGGCAGGAATGGGTTAGTTGTAGCCCTTCAGATGTTGCTGAAGTACAGCTCCCAGTGGCTCCACCTGGCCTGTTCTAAGACGGTTGATGCTGTAATGCAGAGAGATGTGATGCCTGGGTTAATACAGTGTATGAACTCTGATGTTCTTCTGAGGGAATAATATAGATAATGCTCATTTAGTGACTGAGTCATTTAGTAACTGTTTACAGTTACAATGGTGATGAAACTGTAACTTTGTGACCAGGCCTCACATTTAAAACCTTCTTAGGCAGGGGTGTCAAACTGCCGGCCCATGGGCCGGTCACGTCACGATGAAACTGCACCCACCCCATTGCCGGCAATGGGGAAAAAGCTCCGATACATCGCGCGATGTCACGTGATGTCACGAGTTTCACATGTCTGTTCTTAGGTCTGTAAAGCAAAGGAAAGATGAAGTAAGATCACTAGCAACTGCTTCACTTAACGACCAATTTACCAGTCACAATTGTGGATGATAAACAAGGACTACGTATACTAGGGCAGTGTTCTTCTCATCATTATTTTTATTTATTAAAAATATAGGGTTTTTTCATGAAAAAAATATTTTATTTCTGTAAGGACCACGCCGAGGCAGAATCCAGAGCTCATTTGGGCATCATATGTTAATATCTAGTGGTTTTTAATACTGTTCATTATTCATATTTAATATTCTACTGTTGAGACAGCTAGAAATTCAGTCTAAAGTATGGAACATCATTTTAGATATCTTGATCTCAGACAGAAAAGCTCATTGTCCAAGGCTTTTATTAAGGAACCTAATTGAGAAGATTTGAGAAATGTGCCTTTCAATTTCATTTCAGATTTTCCCACCAGCAAAAGACATACTGAGGTTTTGTGGACCTCTCCAAGTCCACAATATCTGCAGGCACTTTCTTGTTTTGAAAAATGTACAAGCAATTATATGATACAACTTGCACAACTCTCTCCTTATTACTCTTTCCTCTCTACTCTGGCCCAAATGGTACTAAATTAAATAACTCTAAAAGCAAAATGGATTCTCTCTGTATGTGTGTGTGTGTGCGCGTGTGTGTGTGTGCGCGTGTGTGGTGGGGAACACTCTTCGCTCCATTTTCTTGATTTCAGCTGTTTCTCCTGGTCCCAGTCAATTTAATGGAGTGCTGAGATTGATTTGACAGGATAGCAAGTGACTTCCAGTCTATTCCATTTTGGCACTAATGGAAACTTTTAAAAAGACCATCCTCTAAAATGACAAGATGCTAACAGAAATGTAGCTTTGCATTGCACTGCTGGCTCTCAAGGGCTCGTGTGGTATTATTACCATTAAGCCCCCATTACATAATAAACTTTGTCCTTTCACATACTAAGAAGGGTAAAATATTTTAAAACCTTTTCAACATTGCACTGGGTGTGAGACGAAGGAGGGGAAAAAAACCATTTGCTTCCTCTGGCCCTTGTATTAGGCCTACTTAAAATGGTATGGGCAGTTATTCTTTTTAGGCCATGCTCCATGCTTGGCCTTTCGGTGACATTTGAGGGAGCCCTCTTCCAAAATATGGGCTTGATTGGGGCCAAATACAATTTATTTTCATTCAAATTTAAATTCAGTTCAATCAATTACATGCACTTAATCCAGAACTCCATCTGTTTAATAGTTTCGTGTTAAAGTGTTACACTTTGCTGGGAACTTTTAATAGGACTTGCACCTTCCCTGATGTTCTGTGAGGTTCCCCTCTACAGAAAAGCACATCTGGCTGTTGCACCTTAGATGTTTTTGCTTCTAAATCACATTTGGTCAAAGGTCATATTCCCTCAGGGTAGTTTCTAGACCATCCTGGATGGGAATGAAACAGAAGGTGGATGAAGGCAGAGTCAAGAATAGGCAGAGACACCTATCCTCCTCCTCCTCCTCCTCCTCCTCCTCCTCTTCCTCCTCCTCCTTTTGCCTCCATTTTCCACTTTTTCTTCTTACCAGCAGGCTGCCAAGGAGGGATGGCAGTCCTAATACATCTGGAAGGTTTCAAGTAAGGAGAAGCTGCCCTGGGGCCTGACAGCACACCTCTGTTTACACACTGATAGGCACTGCCAGATCCTAATACCAGGCATTACAGCAATCCTGTGAAGGATCTGATGCTTTGTGACAGCTGTCAGATTTTCAGCAAATGTCAGTCTCAGAATGGCATCATTGGTGGACCTTGCTTGCTTTTGTTGCCAGATGAAACATATACAGTGTTCTGAAGGCAACTGATGACTGTTAATATGACTTCTGTTGTTACTATTGATTGGGTCATATACAGAATCTGTATTTTTTCTACACAGGATGCTTAGTTTCATAGACTTTGCAGCCTGTGACTTTATAGTTACTCCACAAAGCAGATCGCTACACTTAGCATTTTGCAGATGAGGTGTTAGAATTTGAATGTTGGTCTTCCAGGGCCCAGCCTCGTTCTTTATCTGGTAGCTATGAAATGCCCATCTTTAAGATAAATCACCAAATCTCTGGCAGTGTGATATAAGGTAAGAGGCAAATTTTATAATTCCTTTCTCCGCTCTCCATCTTCTCCAGCTTTCTACCTTAAAATGCAGCCTGTTTGTTTTTTTGGGTCCCCCCCTTCCTTTTCATTTGTCCTTTTGCATTTCTTGGAAGCAACATGCCATTCCCTTTTGTCTGCACATCCTGTCCTCGGTTCCATCAGAATATCTTGGTTTTACGAAAGCCTAGGATCTTTTCCCCCCCTCTTTACATATTATCAAACCAATATTATTTTAAGAGAGGACTGCGCCACTATTCCATTATAAAGAGTGACATGAAGCTTGCCTCTCCCTGGAATTCACCAGCAGCGCAAAATTTAAGTGATTTACCTCCGATGTCTTCGGGTATCTCCTTTCTTAATGACACACACACACACACACACACACACACCCATTTCTTCTTCAAGCAAAGAATAGGAGCACTCTGGTGGTTTCTAAACCTTGGTGGAGCAGTGGGCTAATGCCTCCTTAAGTAACACCAGCTGCCTGCAATTAGTGCAGGTTCGCATCCCACCAGGCTCAAAGTTGACTCAGCCTTCCATCCTTCCGAGGTAGGTAAAATGAGGACCCAGATTGTTGGGGGCAATTAAGCTGACTTTGTAATAATGCCGCTTGGGGTGTGTGTGAAAGCCCTAATAAGCAGGCATATACATAGAATGAAGGCTACTGCTAAGCTTGTAAGCTGCCCTGAGTCTTCGGAGAAGGGCGGGATATAAATGGAATTAAAATAAAAATAAAAATAAAAAAATAAACTGTGAGAGTGTGGGGAGAGGTGAGACAGGAAACCCGGGGTCAAGGGGCTGAAGCTGTAGCTCTCTGGTAGGCATGTGCATAAGGCAATTACAGTGGCAGTTGCTCATCACTCAGGCTTATTGGGTCCAATCAAGCATTCAAAGGCCAATAGGATCAGGATGGAACCATTTATAGGCTTTAAATTGCTGGTTCCAAGCTGTTGGACAGGAAAATACCTGAACTGCTGCTCACTGCCTATTAAATGGTGCAGAATTATTGAGAAATTATTGCTTGGCAGGAAGAAAAAGTCTGGAATATTTATTTTGGAGCGTGGTTAAAAAGCAACAGAGGGAGAAGCTGGGAAGGCTAAGTGGAGAAGGTTCCAATTTTTGAGGTGGTGGGAGGGGAAAAAAAAGGAATACAGCATTTTCCTCTTTCTGAAACCTAGTAACCTAACGAGGCAGCTGGGGCTCCTTTGGTCCATGCCTTTTTCCCCCCAGGGCTTCAAGGCTATATGTGCAGAGCCAGCACCTCTGGGTGTTGAAAGGAGACCTTGGTTTTGATTAGGATAAAATAAAAGAGGGAGCAGTCTTTCCCTGTCTCCAGCAAGAGCCTCTTGGCTCCTGGAGGAGGGTGTTGGTGGAGGATTTGGCAGGCCTTCCTCCTCCTCCTCCTCCTTTGCCATTTAGGTTGCTGTGGTTAGGGGGGGTGGAGGAGGGAGCTCTTGGGGGAGGCACATCGAGGGAGGGGAGCTCACAGTTGGCTTTGCTTCCCAAGGCTAGAACAGGGGGGGGGGGAAAGGGAGAAACCGCAATGACATTTAAGCATTGCACAATTTGGTAATAGCCGGCAGTGGCTTGGAATTGTTCTTGGATTGTTCTCAGATTGTTCAATCATAGCCGGTATTAGAACAGTGGTGAGTGAGATTGGGGGAAGCACAGGAGAAAGAATTTGGGGACACGGAGGAGGCTGAAAGAGCCATGCCATTGGCCTTTGGGGACCCAGATGTGTCATCTCAGAACATAAGACACCAGGAAAGTCAATGTTATGACACATCATCCATTCAGTGAAAGAGCCCTAAACACTTTCTTTACACCTGTTCAGTGAGATAGGTTGGGTAAGGAGTACTGGAGGGTTTCCCACTCCCTCATGGTTTTATCTGTTTCACTCAAGTAACATAGAATAACATAGAATAACAGAGGTGGAAGGGACCTCAGAGGTCATCTAGTCCAACTCCCTGCACAAACAGAAGAGTCTATACCATTCCAGACAAGTGGCTGTTAAAGTCTCTTCTTGAAAACCTCCAGTGATGAAGCACCCAGAACTTCTGAAGTGAAGGCATTCCACTGGTTGATTGTTATCACTGATAGGAATTTTTTCCTTAATTCCAGGTTGCTTCTCTCCTTGATTAGTTTACAACCATTGGTTCTTCTCCTGCCTTCTGGTGCTTTGGTAAATAGTTTTCCCCCTTCATCTTCGTGGCAGCCCCTCAAATACTGGAACACTGCTATCATGTCCTTCTTTTCACTAGACTAGCCATACCCAATTCCTGCTTTTGAGAGTTTTAAGTATACAAATGACTCTCTGCATGTGCACGCATAATGGGCTTGGCCCAGAAGAAGATGGTGATCATTATAGGGGAAAAAAAATTTTTTGGTCCAATTTGTAGGTTAAGGGATGGCTGAATTAGGTGACAGACTACAAAAGGCATACCTTGAGGAGTTGTAAAGGGTTCTAGAAGGCAATGCAGAAATATAAGAAACATGAAAATTAGCATCAAAACAAAAGCTTTAGAGAATTCATACAGGAAACCTAGTGTTACTCAAGGGACTGGTTGAACATTAAATACTATACAGTAGGAGTACTTTAGCAAAGATGCCCATGTGCAATTTGGAAAAGCAGTGCTATATCCCGGCTAGATGAACAGAAGAGAATCATGATGTAATGGAGCCTGTGACATGCTGAAATTGTTCAGTAATTTCTTAATTTAATATGTTAGAAAGGCCCTTGGTTGAGGGAAGCAAGCCTCATTGGGGAGATCTCCAAGCCAGTTGGAAACGTGTCCATTAACTTTCCAGAGACATGATGATAGGTAAGAAACATGGCTTCCTTATTGCCATTATCTTCACAGAACAGGCTTACTTGTATTCTCTGCTTCTTCTGCTACTTGGGTTCTAGCTGCCTCCTACATGCTTCATTGTTATAATTTGCTGATAAGCTACACTTATCTGCAAAGCAGAATTGGTAGCTTAGAGGTGGCTGTTGTCAAGTAGATTTTAGCTTACGTGATCCATTTCAGTTTCCTCAGTATGGGCTTTCTTTCAAATAATGTCTTCAGAACTCTGAAAGATTTACTCAGCCATCTGGGAGCTATTACACCCTAAGGGTATTGAATCTACAGGATGACAAGTCCCCTGAGGTTTTCAGGAGGCATTGGAGAAGTAGCTTCCCAATAACTCCACAGAGGCCAAAAGACACATTCCAGTTTTGAACAAATTGTGCAGTTGAGTTGAAGACACCTGGCTGGCCCAGATTCTCCCTTCTTGAGTCTTAGCAAGTCAGAAATTTGCTGTGTCTTTCAGCTCTCGGAAACTAGAATAATAGAACAACTGTTCAGGATAAGCAAGACAATAAGTAGCACATACAAAAGCTCCTTCTCTAATAGGTGTTGTAAGCCAGAAAGAATAGATGAATAGAAGCAATGGAGAATACTTAAGACGTAGAGAGGAGATAATAACCAAATGTGTATAAGCAATTTTTGTCCAAAAAGCAACACACTTAATGACTTTCTTAACTTCCTAGATCCTTCCTTACCTTGACCAGGACTGTGCAACTTGGTAACTTCCAGGTATTTGAGATAACAAATCACATAATTTGATCATTGGCTATGTTGCTTGTAGTTAAGGTTTCTTACATTTGGTAGGATACAGGTTACATACCTACACAAGGCAATATTCTGCTAGGTAAGATGAGAAGAAATAAGGGCTTTTTATCTGTTTTAGCAGAGTCCTAATTATGCCCCCTGGGAATTGATTTTTAAGAAAACATTGCATTTTCAATACAAAAGAAATTACCAAATTGCCAACATGAAATGGCCATTATTCTTAATCTTGGCTAATGGTTACCATAAAATTCAGCTGACTCATTGAGTTTAATAAGGTTATGAGGTTGTAGTGGCTTTTTTGATTAGTAATTTTCATCGGTAGCCTACACAGTCTTAAGGAAGGCAGAGAGTTGCTCTACTTTATGAAACAGCCATCAGAAATAGTAGTACATTGTAGATAAAGCAGTGCTCATAATTCAGAAAGGAAAGTAGTTTTGGATTGTCACCTTGAGGTTGACTGATGTTCGCTGCCAATGGAGGCTCCAAAGAGATGCCATTTTGTCACATTGTTATGGTACAATTAATCCATATAACCAATCCTGAGAGAGATTCCTTCACTATCACCTTCACAGCACTATCTACATCTTGATAGGATTTAATCTAGGCTTGTTTTGCCTCATTTAGCTCCTTAGAGCCTCTAGGATCCTAAATACCAGAGCCTTAATTTGGGAAAATCAGTTTTTGGAATTCTGTGCCTTAATCATTGCAGTTCCTTAATGCAGATGTTTTCACTTTTTTTTCAGGCTGCAAAACCTGTTAGTTAAAAAAATTCCCAGAATGTATTATCAAGAGTCAATATTCTAATGATAGAAGAAGGTTGCATTTAAATGAATTCTTTCTCTTTGGTTATAGTCTCTAATGGAATCCACGATGGAATCTGTGGTGGCGCAGTGGTTAGAATGCAGTATTGCAGGCTAACTCACTGCTCACAGCCAGGGGTTCAATCCTGACAGTCTCAAGATTGACTCAGCCTTCCATCCTTCTGAAGTCGGTAAAATGAGGACCCAGATTGTTGGGGGCAATAGGCTGACTCTGTAAAATGCTTAGAGAGGGCTGTAAAGCATTGTGAAGTGGTATATAAATTTAAGCGCTAAGTGCTGTTGCTATCGTGTTCTTGTAGAATGTGAGGCTTCTCTGGAACACAGCTGGGAAACGCCTATCCTAAGGCACCCTTTTTACCCTTTAAAACCTTGCTCTCAAAAGCAGGATCTAAACCTTTTCATTTCTGTGCAACCATAGATGAGAGCATTTGGGATTTTACACGAGAGCCAACTCTTCAGCTCTAATGCGAATCTGTCTTGGGCTTTTGTCTCTTTGAGTCACAATGGCCAGAGTGGTTTACTGGACTATGCTAATGGGATTCGCTCTTCCTTATGAAATTCCTGCAAATTAGAATGTTTCTCAGAGAAAGTAACAGGATGAGAGCAAGAGACTCACTTTGTTTACAGAGACCTTAGTAAATTAGGTGTTCTTCCTTTCTACTTCTTGCATCTCTGATTTCCTCTCTTGGTGCAATTATCCAGGGAGTTCTCCTTTCCTATTTGGGACCATATAGCTGTGTTACAGTTCAGGCAAGCTTTGGGAGGTGTGGAGCAGCAGGGGTGCCTCCTGGGACTCATTATCTCTCTACAGGAAAGATGTACTCTCACTGCTGTATATCTAAGTTAGCTGCAAACAAGTGTGACATAGGCTTACCCAGCCTGCAGTGGCAAATTTTGGAGTTGGCAAAAGCTGAATTCCCCCTTCCGACAACTGGAGGAAAAAGGCCAAACCTCATTCTGCAGTTTTCTTAGTCAATTCTTAGTCACCCTGTCTGGCTGTCCTGCTGTAGGTACACCTCTTATTGAGTATGGAAGGGGGTTGGGACTAGTGCCAGATGCTCAGAGGCATTGGGACGCAGTCAGCCCAGAGATCAGGTATGTAGCAAGGCTTAGAGCCTCATTTGCCCCAGTTAGACTGTCAGAAAGCCGGTGTAAATGTTTTCATTTAAGGAGGAAGTGATTGCAAAAAATATTTGGTTTCATGCCCCTCTCCTTCCCCTCCATTGCAGGAAAGTATTGTCGATCTGCAAGAGAAAGATGCCATTTATTCCATCAGGTCGAAATAGAGCCCAGCAAAGGTTGGAGCATTTTCTCAACTTAACAACAGCTGTAATAAGCCCAGTTGAATTAGTATGACACTAAAGCAGACATGTCAAACACAAGGCCTGGGGGCCAGATCCGGCCCGCCAAGTGGTTTCATGTGTCCCGCGAAGCCATCCTGGAAACAGTGAGGGAACGGCCCCCACTGCCTTGGCCCTGGCCCAGAGACCCTCCTTCTGCCAGAGACCCTCAGATCTGTCCCACTCCTGCCCAGGGCCCCATAGGCACCCTTGAGGCGAACGTTGTAGAGCTGGCCACGCCCACCCAGTAGGCCTTACGCACTCTAGCCATGCCCACCCAGTAGGCCACGCCCACCCAGGCCACACCCACCCGGCCCCCTGAGGGCAACCACAATGCTGATGCAGCCCTCAATGAAATTGAGTTTGACACCCCTGCACTAAAGGATGCTTCTCCTTTTGGAAAACATTTCTAATATTTGAGGGATGGCAGAAAACACTGCTGCACCTATGTTAAGGAAGCCAGAAAAATGTAAGCTTCCCATAGATAGAAACCTCTCTTCCTCCTGCTCCTCCTCCTCCTCCTCCTCTGATATAACTGTAAATAAAAGTGGTATACATGCAGATTGGAAGGCATTTGAGCGGGTAAATGCAGGAAGAACTGTTTGAAACAGAGGAAATGCCATCTTAAGGAGAGAGAGTAGAAGAAACATGTGGCCGTAACCCATTTTGGAAAACACTGTCATGTGAAATTGAAGAATCCTAATAGACTGTAGGATTAATTTAACTGCTTTTTGGCAGCCAAGCAACATGATTTCTGGCAGGCATTGTTCTTGTATGTTTCTGCTTGAGTTGCCATTATTTCCTACAATGGAAACATGACTGAAGATTTTGCAGATGACATGGCCTTGTTGGTAAAGGAATCAGGCCTCAAGTACTTCAGAACTGTGTTGCTACTACACAAGTGGCACAATTGTAGTAGGAATCTTATAGTTCACAACATATAGCTATCTTTAGAGATCCAGAATTCAGTTCTTGCCTCTTGATGGGCCAAGTATTCGAACAATCCTTGGCTTTCCACACCACATGGGACTCTGTGAAATGTGTGATTATCTTGTGGCCAGGGGAACTTTCATCACTGAAGGTAGAGAAATAGTGACTGGGGTAGAATATGATCTTCTGTTTTGTGTCCCATGTTGTATGTCAAATGCCCGTCCCACGGGAGACTTGCCTGAGGCCACATTCAGTCCCTTTCTAGCACGAGTTTGATCCTTCTCCTATTGGCAACAGCTGCATTCTGCTGACCTGGGCCTTATTTCCCCACTCCTCTCCTATTTAATTTCCTCGAAACCATGTCCTGTGAGTGGCTACAGGTGCAATTCGGTATAATTCCCAAAGCTGAAATTTAATAAGACGTTTGAAATGAATAGGTAAGTTCTCAGTGTTTATATCTTCGAAATGCTCTAATTAGAACAATTTGCATCATTTGAGAAGCTCAGTGAGTTACAGACAAATTTTAGATAACTGAATTAAAATGAAGATATTCTTTTGAATTGCTCATGTCATTCAATTTGTTCACCTGAGAGAGAGAGAGAGACAGACAAACAGAGACAGGGAGAGAGAGAGACAGAGAGAGACAGAGAGGGAGAGAGCAAGCAAGAGAGAGATATAAACTAATAATATGTCTTAGAATCTACAAAGCAACCTGAAAAGTTGAATGGATAGATTAATCATTCTGAAAACCAGGCAGCTGTTCTTTAGTCTGACACAATTGGTACAGTTACCTATGTGAAGTGGACGGGGAAGTGGAACTTGTAAAAGAAGTTGCAGTAGGATGGCAATCTTCAGAGTTGCAGTCAAATTCATCCCCCAAACCCCTCCTATTGTCTTTGCCTTCTTTCACTTATTAACTATTTTAAAAGAAAAACAAGGAAACAAGCCAAAATAAATAATAATTATAATTGGAAATATAATATCTGTAAGTGGACAAAGGAATTATCAAGATTGTATAGTTAGTGTTCAGTGCATGTTTGATTAGAAATTAAGAATGGAAAATACTAAGTTGCAACTCTCTTTCCACTTATCCAGCCACTTTTTGCTGTGTATGAGCATGTTCAGATGTCTGTTAGCTGTTTTTGAATTCATGTTAAAGGATTTATCCTTTCATAAATTATTTCTGTTTCAGCAAAGTTTGGAGTAGTGTTATTACCGTCTTGTCTCCTGATAGCCCTGTGTTGACTGTAGAGGTGTCATAATTCAGTGAAGTCATAGCTCGTCACTTACATTTTCTATCAGGTAATGATGGCTATAAAATGCACTCTGAAACACATCTAAGTCTCCCATCTAAATCTTTGCTGTTCAGTGAGATGTTCATTCCGGTGAGAAAGCCAGACAGTGTGAACAAAGCCATTTTGATGACAACCGTTGCTTGCTTATGTCTTGGTTCATGCTTCCACTACTGATTCTAGTTCTTGAGGTGAAGAATCCACAGTTCTTTAGGGCAGGGGTCCTCAACCTTGGCAACTTTAAGACTTGTGGACTTCAGTTCCGAGAATTCCTCAGCCAGGGAGTTGAATTCCACAAGTCTTAAAGTTGCCAAGGTTGAGGACCCCTGCTTTAGGGTAAAGCTTTAGATGATCACCCGTCTGCCACTGACTCTTATCTGCCCTGTCCAACCTATTCTACAGATGTGCTTTAGCAAATAAGCAGAGCTTATATGCTTCCTGGCAGGAAAGTCTGCTCTTTGAATGACTATGATGAACTGGTTGCATCTAGAGTTGTGTGGGTTTTTTTGTTCTTTTGTTCTTTTTTAATAAAACAGATTTCATGTTTATGATGTCAATTTTTAAAACTTGAACTCCTACAGCACAGAGCCTTTTTGATTTTCTTAAGTTGTGAATCTCAGGAGTACTCAGTCATTAATGGCTAGGAAAAAATAATGTTGTCAGCTGCTCTGAGCTCACAGAGCAGAGCAAGGCAGAAATTAAATAAGTAGATTGTGCAACTAATTTTTACAGAGTGGAGGGCTGCAATTCAGAATGGTAATTTCTCCCCGATCATCATTTCTGGGTTTTTATTTTCATGTTTGCTTATTCCTTCCCTTATCGCAGTGGTGGGGAAGCTATGGCACGTGTGCCAGAGGCAGCACTCAGAGCCCTCTCTGTGGGCACACGTGCCGTCGGCCCATCTCCCCCCATGGACACCTCCTCACCAGCAGCCCCCCAAAGGAGAGTCACCCCTGGGCGCGCCCAATGCAGAGCAGCAGAGCCAAGGACATGGCAGCTGGGCAGCAAGGACAAGACTCCGCCCTTGCACCCTGTCGCATACAGATGATGCTGCGGTGTGTGAGCAGAGGACTTGGCCACCATGGTGCTGCAGAGGTGATCTACAGTGGGCCATGGAGGCAGTGGGTGGGCCGGCAGGTGGGGCGAGCTGGGGGTGGAGCAGGCAGGACAGAGCGGTGGTGCTGAACCTTTTAGAGACCGAGTGCCCAGAAACCCACCGCCGCTCCGGCTGCCATGTTTTAAGTCCCCATCCTTTTGCAACAAAGCATATTCGGTACATACAGGTAGTCCTTGACTAACAACAGTTTGTTTAGTGATTATTTAAAGTTACAACAGCACTGAAAAAAAGGACTTATGACTGTTTTTCACACTTACGACTATTGCAGCATTCCCAGGGTCAAATGATTAAAGTTCAGATGCTTGGCAACTGGGTCATATTTATGATGGTCATAGTCTCCCTGGGGTCATGGGATTCCCTTTTGCAACCTTCTGACAAGCAAAGTCAATGGGGAAGCCAGATTCAATTTAACAGCCGTGTTACTAATTTAACAACTGCAGTGTTTCACTTAATGACTATGGCAAGAAAAAGATATAAAATGGGGGTATTCACTTAACAAATGTCTTGCTTAGCAACAGAAATTTTGGGCTCAATTGTGATCATAACTCAAGGACCACCTATATCATATTCATTCTGGGGAAGGGTAGGAGGGTTTGTTTCAATAATTTTGGAGTGCTAATATTTGTGCTTAGTGTGGCTTAAGTCTTGATTATATAATATTATTTAGTTTGGAAACATCAGAAAGTAGATTCAAAAATGGCACACAGATTGGTTTACCTTGAACAGCTAAAGTCTGTGCCGAGTTATCGCAGTTATGCAGATTTCTAGACTTATCACTTGTTCTGATAACAAAAAGCTCAGAAGACTTTTCTTTGTCAACCATGAAACTAACTTCTCTAAGAAAAGCACTATATGCAGAATTATGTGACGTCTTTCTGTGTCAACTATTTTTTTTCCTGAATGCCATAGATTTCAGGAGTATTTTATATGCAAAGGATCTAACATTGCTGAAACGTTTTGCTATTGCTGTAATGTAAAGTTAAAATACTTCCCTCATTCCTGCTGAGCAGGGGTATCCAATCTCCTGGCCACAGGTCGGTACTGGCCATGGCCCATTTGGAACCAGGCTGCACAAACAACGGGTGAGGGTGCAAGTGTGTGCAGCTCCACTTGTGCAAGTGGCAGGCACTCGTGGTGCACACAAAGCATTACTTGTGCAAGCAGTGGGTGCTCACGTGCACCGCTTGCTCAAAGGGAGTTGCACATGCAAGTGTACTCGCCCACTGCTTGCACAGAACCATCCCCTCCCCCCCCGACGCCACCACTGCCACTGGTCTGCAAAGCCAGAAAGATTAAGGAACGCTATTGCAAAACCCTGAAATTTTTTAACAAAGAATCTTATGTTAAAACTTGTGGTATTCAATTTAGAAGGAATTTAATGTCCTAATGCAGGTGTTTATCAAACAAACTAGAAAAACACACTTTTTAAAAAAAAAAGTTGAGACAATCCTTATATAATGTGGATGCTGTAGTTTTGAAAATTTAAAGTGTGTGTGTGTGAGAGAGAGAGGGTGGAAGGAAAGGAGGGAGGGAGGCTCAGCCATACATTGCAGAATGTTTGAAGCACAAATAGATGGAAGGAAAATCAAATTCTGCTCATATTACCTGAGGTGGCAACTGTGTGCTTACTTTAATTCAGAAGCTGTTACGTATTAAGAGAACAGTTCTAAGCCTGCTGGCTTCAGCAATGAATGCAGATTAAGAGGAGACCCATGGAAAGAGATCTCTTCATAGTAGAGAGGACACGTACTTAGGGATTTGTCTGTAGATGCAACGGCCCAGAAAACAGAACGTCAAAGAAGACTTCTGAAACCATGGGCACTTGACCCCTTGGGTCTCAGCAGATGGGCACCTTGTCTTAGAAGTTAGATACAGTTAAGCCTGGTTACTACTTGGATGGGAGACCATTTAGGAAATGGTGTAGGCTTGACTGGGGAAAAAAAAACAGACAATGACAACCCCTTCTCGATGGATATATCCATTTAGTTACTAGGAGCTCAGTTTGCCTGTAGGACACTTTTATTTGTTTCCCATAGACTCTTCAAGCCCTTGACCCTTACTAGATAATTTTCTTTCATGGCTGACAAGGAAAGAAACAAAAGAGAAATAAGTGTTTGGGGAGGTGAGGTAAACATAGTCACCAACTTTTCTCCCTGACTGCAGGGAGACAATAGGGCTCTGAATTTCACTGAAGACAGGACACGGGATTTCCCCTTTTAGACTGCACTGTTGAGAATTAGTTCCTGAGAACAGTCAGGAATTGGCTTAAGAAAAAAGTCTTCAACAGTCAGCACATTGTATTGTAAAAGAAAATGACTTTTTTGTCTCGTTGCCAAGGAGAGTGGCTCCTTTGTCCCTTTAGCAAGGTCACCTACCTGTTTCACCTGGAAGGAAAAAAACCTTCTGTATCCAAGAAATGATAGCAATAGAACTTAGACTTATATACCACTTCATAGAGCTTTACAGCCCTCTCTGAGCAGTTTACAGAGTCAGCATATTGCTCAAACAATCCGTTCCTCATTTTACCCACTTCAGAAGGATGGAAGGCTTAGTCAACACTGAGCTAGTGAGAATCAAACTGCTGGCAGTCGACAGAATTAGCCTGCAATACTGCATTTTAACCACTGCACCACCACGGCTCATGATCCTTAGTCTTTACTTCCATTCTCTGGACTGTAATTCAGGAGAGAGATAAGTCGGAGTGCAAGCTTCACTCTGCAGAAGAGCCTGTGTGCTGCTATTGGTACTGCCTGGCCTTTGGATGCAGTTTCAACCATGTAGCATGATGAGTATATTATTACATAGTAAAAAGGCTCAGATTAAAACAACAGGGAAAAGAATTATTGGACTTGTATTGCTTTTGCATAGCCAACATTGTCTGCAGCTTCAAATTATCTTATCCTTCCCCACTGTGTTAATGTGGGAAAATGAGGTCTCTCTACTCCTAATTATCCTCTGCCCTCTGCTCCCCATCATTAGTTGTCAGTATTTGCTTTGCTGACTTTTCCCTTTAAGAGGAAAGTGCTTGTTTATAATAGGCTGCTGTTTTTTCTAACTATGAGTGGATCTCTGAGACATCCGTATGTCTCCAGAGACTCAGAGGTCACATCAGTGCAAAGGAAATCTCTGACAAGGAGCAGGTTCTATTGAAAATAAATGTTATCAAAAGAAATCTCAAGTCCCATCAGAAAGAAGGGGTGCTTTTTGAGTTCACATACAGGGTTCGCCCTGGACCTTCTTCAAAATAATCTGCTCTTTTATGAGAGAGCATAATAGCAATCCCAATATGCAGCTCTTCAGATGTGTTGGACTTCACTTGCTATAGTTACAGCCAGCTGCAAAAACAGTCACTGTAGATAGGAAGTCTCAACTTAGAATGGCAACTGAGACCAGAATTTCTGTCTCTAAGTGAAGTGGTTGTAAAGCGTGGGTATGCAAAAGGTTGAGGAAGGTTGGGCTAGGGCTAGGTAATTATTCAGCCATCTTGTATGGAAATAACATGTTTTTTGTATGTAGAGAATCCATATTGTATCGCTTCCAAGATTCTCAATTTTTGCTCTGTTTGCTTGCTTCTTTGTCAACCATTTTTCTTTTTTTTTAAAGGCAATTCAGCACCAGCATGTCCATTGTGGACAGGCAGAGCATACTGAAGTAGTTTAAGATTCTCATGCCTTTAATTGGAAATTTTCTTCTAGTCTGTGTTTCATAATGTGGTTCTTTCTAGATGTTCAGGGATTACCGTAAGCCAGTTTGACACCCCTGATCTAGAGCTTTATATGTAGGCTCCATTGCTTTAGGAATTATAAAATCAGATGGCTGAATTGACCAGATGTCATTATCTTGATCACATGCACATGGAGCTTTCGTATGAAATGCAGATTCACTCAGGAGGGGGGAATTATATGGGAATGAAGGAGAACTTTGCCTAGAAAAAGACGGGAAGCACAAAACAGACAGGAAAGGTGGTGGGTCATGGTATCTTGAGAAGATCCTCTACCTTTCTGTCTCTTTAGAAGATACCATGACTTGAGAAGATTCCATGAACTAAGTGCTGCCTGCTCCTGGAGTACAAAAATGAACTGCGCTTTGTGCTCACTGTTCATAGTTATATCCCTTCAGCCGGGCTCCAGAGAACTCTTTCTGTCATCATCACTCTTAGCCAGCTGTGGTGGCCAAAACGGCACTCTATAAATGGCTGTCAGTTCTGAAAGGAACATTGAATTTGGAGATAAAATAGACAACTTATGAAGAATAAGTTGGGTATTCACCTGAAAGCTTGCATCTAAAAATAAAAACCAAATTCCATGAATCAAATTTCAGCCTACTGCAAAGGTAGCTAAATAATGCTTCAGATTCAATTATTGGTACATCTGATGGAACCAAAGTTCCATCAAATCAGAGTGGAAAATTTGAAGGTTTGATTCCAACTTCCTATTTTTTTTATGACACATATAATTTGTGCCATAAGGTAGCTGTACTAAATAAGTTTCTCTGGTGGCATTTCTCTTTCATTTGCTTTGTCTTCCTTATTAAAGCCGACCAAATTTATAATTATTTTTGGGGCAGAGTTCCTAGTGGAATTGGTGGAATCAAATGCTTGATTGACTTTTAAGCCGCCTCCTGCCAGCCAAATTCATTTGAAGTCTTTACATAAGCTTCTTCAGTGTACTTCATTCCTTGCTTTTCTCTTTCTTGCAATTGTTGGGCTGAGTGAATCATTAATAAAACAACAATTCGTGTGGCTGATTTATTAACTGATATCTCTTTCTTTCCTTAAAAATTGTCCACAAGCAGCTAACATGTTCCTCATATTTGCATGAATTGTAAACCAAACAATTTTATTTCTGAGTACTTTGGGGGGGGGGTCCATTGATTATTTTCAAACAGTTTGGCTGCAAGCATTTGAATCTCTTCAGTGATAATCCTAATTCCTAGCTGGTCAAAATGGTGGCATTTTCTTCATGCAGTTTCTTCTAGTCCAGAAGCAGTATGCCTTCAAGATGCACTGAAGATAGATAAATAAGAAGCTTTTTACAGTTAAATTTTTAGGAGAGTGTATTTGCCAAAAGCAAACTGCAGATACATATTCCAAGGAAGATATAAAAGTGATAACGGGCCATTTTAATTATCCTGATTTCTTTTGGGGCACAAACTCCACTAAACCTTTTTCCAAGTTGTTTTTGTCATGATGAAAAAATTTAATGGAAGGATTGACTGTATTACTATTTTGACTTTATTGTGACCACTACAATAGTAAGTGATACCGTTATGTGATGCTAGAGTTGTAATCAAACATGTACCTGAGATGTCAGTAAAACTCATTTTATAAATCCACAGCAATGATAAATAGAATTCCACATCAGGAACAAGTAATGAAGGCATTCAAGTTGGATGGGAGTTCCTAAGGAAAAAAAAATGTTCTAAAGGCATTGTTACAAGCAGTCATTATGAGGAAAGAAATGGGAGACAACAGAATAGATCAATAAAAATGTAAAGTCTCCTTGAAATGGAGCCTGATTTATTTAACTACAAGGACCTGATCATATTGTTTTCTTGGCAGCAATACAGATGCGTTTTTCTCCTGCCTTCTTCCAGAAGGTTTCACTGACTTCCCTACAAATATGAGATTCCCTGGTAGTCTCCTATTGAAATACCAACCAGATTCTCCTCTGCTCAGCTTTTTGAAATTAGCTAGCTGATCTTTTAGATGTGGCTACATTTTTTTTAAGGGTCTGGAACTTTCTTCTTCCATGACCTGTAGTTGTCTTTTTAAAAAAAAATATTAGGTTTTTGTTTTTTGTTTTAGTAAGAGACCAATAATACAGAAAGGAAAGCCAATTATAGGCAGAGAATGAGTCAGGGAAGCTGAAGCTTTATTGTGAATAACAAAAAGGCCTGTTTGGGCATATCTCAAGGAAATGGCAGGGGAGAAATACTGATAGTCCAACTATTCAGTGAAAATGGCAAAAAGCTGACAGTGGCAAGGAAAAGGCAGACCCTGGTTTGTAACAAGCTTCTTTTAGAAGACGGATTGTGTCTTAACAAGCTCGTATGACCAGTTGGTTGTCAGAGAAATGTTCATGAACGTTCAAAATACAGATATTGCTAAAGGTCAGACTTGTATTTTTTAAAGATGGTTTAATTATACAAGGCTATAATTGTCCATTAAATGCTGTTTCAAATCAGATAATTCAAAAATAATAGTAGTAGTAATGAATAATAGTTTTTTTTAAAAAAATGTTGGAAATGTAACGTGGTAGAAATGTAAATCCCAGTTATACTGGAACATATTTCATAGAAGAGTGGAACGGCTTTTAGAAAGTTATAATTTACAATTTTTATTAAATTTCACCATTTGCTTCAAAATTCACTGAACTCACAATATATATGTTAATGGCTGCAAGGATTTTACAGGAAAAGAACTTCTTTGGAAAAATGGCTAAATAAATTGTGGGAGTATGCATTGATGTCCAGAATAACTTCTTATATAAAAATACATCTCATGCAGAGTTTAATTTTAATTGGAAACCATTCTTAGATTATAACACTATTTACAGATTATGCCATATTTAATTATTTGGATTTCCATATCTATAGAATTATATATCAATCTGATCATATTGATTTAATCTATTACTTACTCTGTATAGCTTTGCCAGTGCTTTGTACAGTATTAAATAAGTAAATTCAGTCTAAAGTCCAATAGAGCTAATTATCTGTACCTTTTTTGTTTTCTACATGTTCTATATTTCTTTATATTTTTTTCACTTATGTTCTTCAAACTATTCAGTAAAATAAAGGAGGGGAAAACTATAAAAAATAAAGGTGTTTCTTATCAAGAAACTGATGATAGAATCTTGAAGACAAAGTGCCAAAATTCCATCAGTGTTGACTTGATCCGTGCCTCCAGCTCATCTCTATGGGATGTTGTGTGTTTGTGTGTGTTCTTGACCTTGTGCAGGCAGAATCAGCACAATATTTCCTAGATGCTACCTGATCTAAAGCTCATTGTGATTTCTTTCTCCAGAAAAGGATGGAGGCAGGAACTTCATCAGGAAGCCAAGAAAACGTCAGAACATTTGGAGCATTCCTGTAAATGTTAGTCAGTGCTGTCTGTATCATATTGTGCTGAAGTTGAGCTCTACTCTCTGAGTGGGACACAATTTCCTTGGTTTCCCACTGCCTCTTTTGGCATGATTTTTAGCTTCCAAGTCTGCTCCAGTGTCTACCATCATCTGGATGGTGCTTTTGTGAATCATAGAGAAAATGTTTCAAAACCAGGAGAGAAAAAAAACCTGACTGCATTCGGGAAAATAAAAAAATCTGAAAAATGATTTTGAGTTGGCCATGGTTTACCAAAAGCAAAACAAACACTTGGTTTGTTCTGGATTTTCCTTGAAACAAAAGCTGGAGAGGATTTTCTGGGGCACTGTACGTGCATACTACATAAATGCTGGTATGTATTGCCCCCTGTCTCGCTTCAGCAGTTCCCAATGTAGTGCATGCCTATAGCCTGTTCATCCCCAATTTTCCCAAAGCTTTCCCTTCCCTTAGTCCCTTGCACCACCACTTCTACCTTAGACTCAGTTTACCCCTCAATGGAGCTACATCTACCCAGAACCACTATTTTTCAGTGCACATCAGAAACAAAACCGCACCTTTTCATTCCATGTATATATGGACCAAAACATCTGAAAAGCAATATGTTTTAATTCATGCACAACCACTCAAAACCATCTGGTTATATATGGAATATTTTGCACATCTCAAATATTGGCCCAGCACTTTAAAATTAATTGGAAATAATAGAAGTAGCTGTGGAAGAAAATTTACTTTTTATTGCTTTCCTAGTAGAAAGCCAGTATTTCAAGCCAAATGGCTTGTGGTTGACCTCCACATGGCCTCCATCTTGCCTTCCTTTGGATAAACATCAAATAGATGACCCTTGACCTTCTAAACCTGTGTGCAGTCAGTTTTCAAAGACCAGCACAAACTCCAAAATGTGGTAGCATATGCCTGAGCTATTTTATAGGCATGTAACTTAGGAAATGATTTTATCCTCAACTCCATGTGACGGTAGCAGATGTAGCTCTTCTGCAATGCAGTGTCACATGGCTCTTGGCGAGAGGATGCAAATCCTTAAGCTCCAAAGACTTGACTAGCAGAATCTGAAAAGTTGAAGACAGACTCTATGAAACTCACAAGCTTAGTTCTCCCCTGATAGAAGCTGATTTTTGTCTCTATTTTATCCTTCTGAAAAGAATCTGATGCTAGCAATCCAGATAGCCAGATGTCAGTTGAATATGCACGTGCAAGACCCTTTGGAGTTTTGATTTTGGCTTGTAGGATCCCAAAAGGCTTTGTTGGCTTTTTCCCCCCTGTCCCCCTCTTTCATCTTCAGCACAACAGATGCCGATTCTTCCACAGATGCCAGCAGCACTCAGCAGAAAATAAACCCTAGTGGACTTCAGGCAGACATGATCTATCACTTTGGCTATCTTAAACATTCCTCCTAAATAAAATTCTGCAGTGTTGTATACATTCCATCACACATTCTTTGCGGTGGCTTAGATTTGATTTTCTACATTCACCTGTAGAGAATACTTCTATAATACTTGGTAAGTGGGACATGGAAAGGACACAGACATCTTCACATGAATTGAAACATAAGACATGGTTGATGAGCTGCTGTGGAATTCAGAAGAGCCAAGTGTTCTGTACCAGCCTGCTACCGGCCCTGCAGAAAAAGCAGGGTCAACCCCTTTACAAACGGCAAGAGGCTGGAATTAAGCCTGCCAAATTTATTAAGATAAAACAGAGCAAAACAAGACACCAACCATGAAACAGGAGCTATGAAACAGGAACTAATCAAGCGGTTGCCTTCAGCAAACCAACCCTCCCACTCATTCCCCTTTTATACAGTTCAGGGCGTGGCTTCTCTCTGCCTCCTTCCGAGGTGCCCCATTGCCTTCCTCTGTTTACTCCTGATTGACTGCCTCCTGCGTTGGGCGTCCTTGAACAGGGCCAGCTGTGGGTCATCTTCATCCACGCTGTCAGGCTCACACAGCTGGGTCTCCGTCGTGACCAGGTGGGAGGGGCCTGGCTGAGGGCTCTCATCAGCAAGATTTTTAACCCCCTCAGCAAGCTCTTCAACACCCCCCTCCTCCTCTGAGTCGTCCGACCCAACTGCCGAACCCACAGGCTGACCCTGATTCACAACACCAAGAAAAGAAAAGACATCAGTAAATGCCAAACTTGGCCTGTGGTTGGCCTTTAAGAGTCTCCTCCATAGAAACTGGAGGAAGCAGAAGCCTTATGGATATCCCAGTAGATTGAATAGATGATGATCTGTCTCTTAGCTCAAGGAAATTCCAGGTATCCTTGTCAGTGAACATAACATCATACACAATCAACTTGACAATTACAAATAGTTTTATCCATTTGTGTCACTCTGATGAAGTTGTCAGGAAAGGAGCATCGAAAACAACAATAAATAGACTGCTGGGGCTGCATCTCATACTAATAAATAATCTGCAAAAATAAGTTATTTACCATTTGGACTTATATGGGAATTCATAGAAATCTTGCTCTCTCGTTCACTGTCTCTTGCCATTCTTTTTTTTTCCCCCAGGAAAAAGCAGGGCCTGAACTTGATCTTTAAGGATACATGTTACCCTGTGAACCATCAGGAGGAGTACAATTTGTATCCCCACCCCCACCTCCAGTTTCTAAACTCTTAGTTTGCAGAGAGAGAATACCTTGTTGCTGCAGCAGCAAATAGAATATTGCACTTCCAATTTACCCAGTTATTTTTCCACAGGAAAAAAAATAGAGTCTGCCCCTTGGGATAGAACAGCACATTTATGAAATAGAAAAGATATTTTGTTTTGAATTTGGGGCATATTAACCCTACTCACAACACGGCATTGCAATCTTTCAAGTTGCCTGTGTTTCAACAAAACAAAACTCTGAATGACTTGAGTGCTCCTCATTGGGATGGTACAATCACCTCGTATGTTTCAAGTGCCCTGTTATAAGAACAATAGGAACTTCAAATAAATCATTTAATATTTATGTAGGAATGACAGTCCATGCTGCGGACCGCCTAGTTGCTAACTACAGAAAAATTGCTCAAAGGACACTTTAAAAAAATATATGAATGAAACTATTGTTTAAAATCTCATAAAAACAAGGCTATGAATTAAAAGCATATTTTGGCAAAAGAATAGCAAGAAGCTACATCAGTAACCAAAAAATTTACTTCAGCATAACCCATGAGTAACAACAGCAAAAATACATTTTTCTCTTGCTTTAGGTTCACTGCACTGCACACTGTTTGCATTATGGATCAAGTCTGCTTGCTATAGTTCTCAGAAACCTGACATAGGAAAATTTGGAAATGCGTTACGTTTTGCAAACTACCTCTAAGGAAAGCTCCAAGTTCTTAAGCAGTAAATCAAATTCTTTTTTTAAGTTTGCAAAAGAATTATACAACTGAGTCCCAATTTTGAAAGTAGATAACTTTTATTGTCATTTTTTTTTACTGTGGGCACACTGGCACACATTAAAAATGAAATTCTGTTGCCTGCTCTAAAAAGTGTACAAAACGTAACACACATATAAACATGCTATATACATGTGTATGTATATACCTAAGCTCTTACATATAAATACATATACATATTAATCACTGTCATTAATCACTAACAAGCCATTCATAGGGCCAGTGTATGTAATCTTGCACTTGGATGAAAACCTGGAAGTATGTTCTGAGCAGAGGAGAGAATTGCTGTTCTGGTTCTGAGCTTGGACATTTGATGCATCCTAGTCGAAAGTCTGTCTTCTCCTTCTCTCCCCCTACATCATCATCATCATCAAGTTGGAATGGACCTTGGATGTCATCTAGTCCAACCCTCTGCTTAGGCAGGAAACCCTATACCATTTCAGACAAATGGCTGTCCAGTCTCTTCTTAAAAACTACCAGTGTTGGAGCATTCACCACTTCTGGAGGCAGGTTGTTCCACTGGTTAATTATTCTGTCATTTTGTGTGTATCTATAAAACTGCATATAGCATTTATACTGGTAAATGCAGGTTTCTGCCCATGTTATCCTATAGGTGCACTTAGGAGGAGGAACCATCAATTTTCCTTGCTTCTCATAGCACTATCTTGGTTTTTTGGTCGTTCAGTTGGTGACCTACCTTCCTTCCTTCCTTCCTTCCTTCCTTCCTTCCTTCCTTCCTTCCTTCCTTCCTTCCTTCCTTCCTCCCTCCCTCCCTCCCTCCCTCCCTCCCTCCCATTCCTAGTTAGTAACTTTGGACTTCAGCTTGATGATAACTGAAGTATATTTTCCAGATAGTTTTCAGTGTCAGAAAAGAACAACATGAAAATCTGGATTTGCTTTCAAAAATAGGGTGTCTGGAGGTTTTTTATCTGATCTTTCTTTTTTAACTGGGAAAAAATGGTCCTTGTTGCCTCTGTTCTTGGTATAATTTGGACAGCTAGAGTGCAATAACACTCTCTAAGTAAAGAAAAGAGAATATTCCATATGAATTAAATCAGTAGTTCTCAAAGTGGTATGAAACTCAATGAGATCTAATATAGAATAAACATGCATGGATTTATGTTTGCTGATTCTTAATTTCCATAATTTCTATATATGAGAAAGTGTGTGAATCTTCAGATAGGGCACAATTTATTGTAATAAATTGTTGCCTTATTTTACAGATTTGTAATTTCAATAAGTCATTAATACTAATAATATTTTTTGTTATTCCCCTATCCTTTCCTGGAATCGGATTTCTGGCCAGTCTCTCTCTCTCTCTCTCTCTCTCTCTCTCTCTCTCTCTCTCTCTCTCTCTCTCTCTCTCTCTCTGTGTGTGTGTGTGTGTGTGTGTGTGTGTGCGCGTGCACACACACACACACACACACACACACACACACGTGAGTAACAGGCATCCATTTGTTGAGGGGGACAAAATTTCTAGGACTTGTTTCAGGAGAAGTGGAAAAAGTAAGATACCTGGGTACAATACAGGAATTAATTTTATTTATTTGTTGATTTGATTTGATTTGCATGGTGACCCATCTCATCTAAGTGATTCACAACAGTTCAAAATAATCCAATAAAAATAAGTTAAAAAAACAATATACCAACTTTCTGTATAAAACCACCAAAGCTACTTTTAACAAAATAACCATGGTTAGCAGCCAAAGTCCATTTTGTGTCAAGCTGAAGAAATCCATCATAAAAGTTCCCCATTATTGCTTGTGTTTATTGTTTCTTTTTTTATCTAATCTTTCTATGGGTTAGGGGGGAAGTTCTTAAATTCAGAGTCATCTCCTTTTTGGATAAATTTGCAAAAATAAGATTGCACAAAAGTGTGTTAAGAGATGAAGCTTTGGTTCTGAGGTTAGGGCATAAAGGAAATTACTTTTTGCTTAATGCCTTGCGTAATAAACTATGATTAAACCATGATTTAGTGTGTTATACAAACACAGCCACTGAAACAGGTCTATTCATGGTGAAATATCATTGTAAGGAACAGAACATTGTAAGAGGGAAAAATGGTATGAAAATCTAAGGCTCACTATTTTAGCCTGCCATTCTATTGGGTTCACTTTCGATTCATCTAGAATTTAATATTGTATGAGGCACACATCTAAGTATTGCATCTTCTTGTTTCTTATTCTTTTAGTCTTGCCTTCCTTATCTTTCCTTTTGGTTATCCCTGTTCCTTGATGCCCTATAAAACGTGAACAGATGTGTGATGGTCAAATCTATACCATCTGCAGATGGATGAAAAGCAGAAGGGTTTGTTAATCTGCTTCCAGAAAAGAAAAAAAAACAGTCCAGCTGCCTACTTCTGTACTTTACTTCACTTTATCAAAAATAGAATCTCATAGGTTTATTAGGGTAACCGTTTATACAGTAAAAAGAAAGTAAAAACGTATTGTCCTATAAACGTAGACTTGTATGGCGTTTCCAACGTGCTAATTTATACAGATATGAAAATTACCATTAATATAATTAGGAAAAAGGCTTATTATAGTAAGAGGTCTGTGACTAGATGGATAGTTGGCAGGCTGTCCAGCTGCTGCTTTTGAATGTTCACTGTATGGAATTTTGGATACTTGAACCTTAGAAAACCTGGAGATGTCTTCTGAAGCCCTTTAGGTAGGGGATTGCAATACAGGGAACACAGCCATTTTAAGAGTGACCAGCCACATGCCCATCAGGTGTTTTTGGGTGCTATCAGTTTGGACTGCATTCTTAATAAAAAGTAAAGAGCTTTCAATGGTATGAAATGTGGCTGTATCCAAAATACACATCCTTGTGATCTGCCTGTGGTAGGCTAGATTCACATACTTTTTCTTTCAGAAATTGACTTTTCTCCTTTATAGTCATTCTCTATTTCTTGGTTGTTGTTGTTTTGTCCTCTTCAAAGAGAGAGGTTTCTTTATCTTCCCTTTTAAATAAAGAAATATGTTTGATTTTATAAAATTAAGAGCAACCAAATAATTTTGTTGACTTTAGGAAGTTCTCGTCATTTTAATTGCTTTCCATATACTACCCTGATTTACCTACTGTGTCAGCCCACAGTTTTACCCCTTACCATAACCCTTCCTGACATGGTAATTACTGGAGGCTTTGTCTAATGGGCTTGTAATGCTTAACTCTTTCAAAAGGAATCAGAATCCAGATTGCGCTCCCTGTAATTAATTAAAGTGAAACGACCTGCAACAAAGAGGTTCCTAGACACTCTGAGACTGGTAAGAGTTTGGAATTTTTGTGGACAGGCAGCTCTACAAAGACTCTATAAACCAGAACGTAGCAGAAATAACTTCTTCTTTTTCCTCATAGCAATGTTTTACACCGAGGTATATTGCTGGGTTAGTTGCCATACCTGTTTTGTAAAGGGAAACTGACAATCTGCAGCTGAAATGGCTGTGCAAAGTGTCTTCTATTTCTCCATTTTGGCAATCTGCTTGGACATTGTCCAAGGACATAGGTGGAATTTTGGAAGGTGGGAAGGAACAGATTGGCTTGGGCTTACATTGCCTAGCACAATAGTTTCAGGCTTGACCTGCTGTTGGTTGGTATCACCAAGGTTTTAGAGCAACTGCTTGTCTTAAAAGTTGCCTGCTTACCTTTGTATTTCTGTAAGGGGTTTCTGTCTGAGGAACTGATTTTAGGATCTGGGTTTGGGGTATATGGAAGCTTATGCTAGTATTAGAAATTCTATTCATCTGTGAGTCTATTTAATATACCGGTATTTTTATGGTTGCCCATCTTAAAGCATAACTGGGATGGTTCACAGCAACAATAAAACTGCAGAACCATAAAACCATAAAATGTGTGTGTGTGTCTATGAAATAACAATGCTCTCAATTTATAAGTGTCATTTGAAGTTGGGCAGTGTCTAAGTTTAATAAACAAACAAATAAAACGGCTTTAAGGTAGGGGCAGAATACCAGCCATTCTTCTCATTGATACCTATGCCTTTTTTCATTACTCATTGAAATCAATGGATTAGTGAATATGAGAAAGTGAGAAAACCCTACCAATGAGGATATTTCCATATGGGGCCAGTTCATAACCAGTTCTCTTCAATGTGCCTGTTGGAGTAGGCTGGGAGCTGAGGTGTTTGATTGCTAACAGAACTGTGATGTGTCTGAAATCACAGGAAACCTTGTATTTTGCTTGAAGTAGTGGAAAACATGTATCATATTTTGAGCAGGGTTTCTTTCATGTTTGGGGCAAGGTGTTATGCCCCCTTCAAATGTGCTGAAAGAGGTTCAAGATATTTCCTGGCTTATGGCTTTATTTGTGATTCTTGCTTTAGCCTAGAAATAGAATAATGCTTACCCACTGATGCAAGTCATCATTAAACCTGGCACTAAGTGACTGAGGAAAAAAAACTTTAATGCAACAGAAGACAAGAGTAATATGGCCTTTCTCACCAATACTCTAGAGTTTTATATATCCTTCTATAATTGCTGTCAATTATTTGAACTGGGACATTCCAGAATGAAAAGTGAAATAATATAGCAGCCTTGACGTCCACTCAAGAGTGAAAGGGTTGGGGGTGACTTTGAGAAATAGGAGGTTATTGGAGTTGGAAGGACATGATTTGAGATTTGTGTGGCCCAACTGTCTATGGTACAACAAAGTTAAGGTTAATATGGATTTCCAAAATCACATTGTTAGGTGTGCCAAATTGAAGGTTTGGAATAGTTATAAAACAAGACTGACTCCCAAACTACTCCATGGTGGTCACCCCAAGAAACCTTTTTTTAGAAAGGAAATAATAGTTATATAAACTTGGAGAGCTGTTGACTTTTTCTGAAGGAGAGCCTAAACTAAAAACAAGAGAAGAATTGGAAATGGAGGATCATACTTGTCAAATGTTTGCTTATGCTCAATTGTTAGAAAGATTTAAAATGGATAAGAAGAGTTTTGGTTTTACAAATGAGAAAACTGATTTTGAATTGAATGTATGATGATGAGCATGCTATCGGTAAGATGTATAAATTGTTATTGAAAATAAATATAGAAGGTGAATATGTTAAATACTGTATAACTAAATGGGTAAAATAGTTACGTTTGATCAATGGGAGAATAACTGGAGTGAAGGATTCAAATTCACATAGAATTATAACTTGAAAGGGATTTTTTTTATATAATGCTGCATCATTGGTATTTAACACATGAAACATTGTCAAAGGTTCACACAGGTGTGTCAAATATATGTGGGAAGCACTGTTGTTTTTTGCTTGAAACAAAAAAAAATGAAATTTTAATTTTGGGATTTGATAATTAGGACCTGTTTAAGATGTACAGAAACACTGTTGTTAATCTTAGCGTAAAAGGTTGCTATATTTTTTATTTGTATCTGTACTGAAGAAAGTTGGAAGTTACTCCTTTTCAGTTTTCTTCTTTTTTCTGTTTTATATTCCTAACCTTGTTTCTTTCCCAGCTCTCCTTTTTATATTTATTTGTTTTTTCTGTTTTCCTATATTAAAGTTTTTGCTGATGTTAATAGTTTTTTTTAAAAAAATCAAAAGGCTAGAGCAGGGGTGTCAAACTCAATTTCATTGAGGGCTGCATCAGCATTGTGGTTGCCCTCAGGGGGCCGGGTGGGTATGGTCTGGGTGGGCGTGGTCTACTGGGTGGGCGTGGCTAGAGTGTGTATGGCCTACTGGGTGGGCGTGGCCACCCAGGCATCGTTCGCATCAAGGGTACCTATGGGGGACTGGGCAGGAGTGGGACAGATCTGAGGGTCTCTGACAGAAGGAGGGTCTCTGGGCCAGGGCCAAGGCAGTGGGGGCCGTTCCCTCACTGTTTCCAGGATGGCTTTGCGGGCCACATAAAACCACTTTGCGGGCCGGATCTGGCCCCCGGGCCTTGTGTTTGACATGTCTGGGCTAGAGGCTGAGAGTTATGTGATGATAACAACCTTCCTAGTGATATTATTGCTAGTCTATATTAATAGGCACGGCATGAAGGAATTGGAGTAATTCCTTTCCCACTTTCAAGGGGAAACAGTGCATACACTTTCTGAGAAGCTTTACAATATATCTCTAAGGAAGAGCTAGGATGCAGGAAATTTTACATGTCCAATCTTTGGATTCATTCTTCAAAAGGGGCTTCAGAATGCAGAGAACATGAATATAATAGCACCTTTGCATCACCTTGTAGCAGCTACATCCTGGACTCAGGCAGCAGCTGGGGAGGACAATGGCGTCGTCCCAAAAAGAAGTGTGGCTGCTTCGAGGCATTGCAGCAAAGTGCTACATGCATGCTCCCAACTCTCCAAGGCTGCTTTTAGGGATTGTCTTGAAAGTGCTGGACATAGCCCTCAGAAGAATATCTTTTCTTTCTTCCTACGGCAGCTGCTTAAGCTCTCTGCCCTGGCATCAAGCAACTGGAAGCAGCTACTTCCAGCAGAAACTTTAGGAAGATCTGCTGCTTAAAGTTTTTGAAGGCGAGTCACCTCATGTATCTCTCTTATTATTTTTTCATCCCCAACTTTGAAATATGTATGCATACAGACTTTCTCTGGAGGCTTGAAAGCCAATAGCTGCTTTATGATATATCTGTGTGCCATTGAAAAGAGGGTGTGAAAGATGAAGAAAGGAGCTTTAGTCTGGCAGCCCCAGATGAATAGGCAAGCACACTATTGTTTTAGTGTAAAAATGTCAGGTGTCAGTACTGGCTAGCTCGTGTGTCAAACAGCATTTTCCTTGGGCCCAGTTTCTTTAATGAACTCTCCTCCAGCTGGCTATAGTCCTGTGGAATATATATCCCATCTATGTTTATCCTATTTCTCCTTATTCTAGTGCAGTGTGACATGCCATAGACAATTTTGGTACAAATTTCAGCTTCTATATGAGATAACCCTTTTTATTTTCCAAATCATGTCGAATTTGCTGAATTTTATGTTCACTGTATCAAAAAACAAAAACAAAACTTCAGTCCTTAATTTGAAAGGGCTACCCTCTTTCATTGTGTGTTTGTAGTCTCCTATTGGACTAAACATAGCTGCTTATTAATTGTATGGTTGTTTGTTTGTCAAGTTTGATCTAATATTTTGACCTAGAGTAATCCTATAATAATGATGAAAATCTATTTCCCCTTCCCAAATTGCATTAATTTTATTCAGTGTGCTGCATTTCAGGGCCATTTTTAGCTAACCCAAAGCCAATGTGTGCATGATTGGGAAGCTGAGAATAGGGGAGGTACTGTTTCTGTCATTTTTTAATACCTGTGCAGGTATTAATCTTCAGTGATTTTGGCCTCCCAGTCCTCTCTTATTCTTTACTTATTCAGCAACCAAAGTCCTAGTTGTGAGCCTTAGGTAAAACTCTCAGTATGTTTTAAAAGCCCACTTATGATAGAAGTGTGAATGCTGTGGGGATTTAAAATGCTTCGATGATTGTTATGAATGCAGTTTGAAGGAATTTCAAGCCCAAAATTTAGCAAGTGTGGATATGATGCCTGGTACTTTCAATAATACTTCTGAATGGGACAATGCCTGCCCCAGGAAATATTTCTGAACAGCAATACTGGTCTTTCTGCCCCCATCATCCAAGCTATGTTGGTTGCTAGGGCTACTGAGATTTAGAGTTCAGTAACTGCTAAGCTTGTAAGCCGCCCTGAGTCTTCGGAGAAGGGCGGGATATAAATGTAATAAAAATAAATAAATAAAAATAAATAAACTTCTGGAGGGTGTATTCTCACACACAGGGACTATGTTGATCCTGACACAGAAAATTACATCTTAAATGCCATAGGCTATATCAGGCTGTGCAAAGGCAGTATAATACAGCTCCCAGAGCAAAAGACACTCATCTTTTAGAACAGAGATCTCCAACCCCCGGTCTGTGAACCAGTTCTGGGCTGTGGCATGCCAGCACCCAGTCTGCACAAATAAGCAAAGTCCCATCCACGGGATGCAGGCAGCACACAAAACCATACACTATCCAGTCCATGGAAAAACCTCTCTCCACAGAAACGGTCCCTGGTGACCAAAAGGTGTGGGACCTCTGCTTTAGAACACAGGTCCCCAACCCCGGTCCGTGGACCGGCACTAGTCTGTGGCATGCTAGAAACCAGACCACCCAAACTAGCGAAGCCCCATCTGTGGGATTCAGGCAGCATGTGAAACCATGCCCCCACTGGTCTGCAGAAAAACCTCTCTCCACAGAACCGGTCTGTCGTGCCCAAGGGGCCGTACTTTAGAAGGCATCTACTCAATCGTTTATATTGTATATTACTTATATAATGTGCTTCTTACTTATTGTGGCATAATATTCTTTACAGTGGGGATGGAGTGCTTGATCGAGTCCTTTAGGTCGTTCATCTGTCTCAGCTTTTCTATCATCAGGTCAAATGGGATCGTGAGGAAATAAACCATGATGGGAATGTTGGAGTGGCAGCCACATTCTGCAGCCAAGAACGGGATTCTTTTGTCAGTTTGTAGTGATATATTTCAATCTACAATGTTGTATTTGCAACCTTTCAGGGTAGACCAGACTAGGAAACCAAAATTATGGATGCTAATGTTATTTTGCTGATAGGATTATCATAATAGCATCCTTCAAGCCCAAATGTGCTTTCCCCCCGCTCCTTTTTCTTCCAGGGAACAATCTGAAGTCTCAGATGTTTTCTCAAATTACATTTCTGCTTTGAACTCAAAATTCTTTTACATGATCATTGTCTTGGTCTTCCTCCCGTTTCTCATGAGTATTCCTTCTGCTCATTAGACTATTCCTGAGACTGGAGTCATTGTGTAATCTGCATTCATTCTCAGTCTGTTGAGGGTATTTGCCCTAGGAATGCACTTGGCATATTTCTGAGGAGAGAGGGAACTCCATTCTTCTGTTTAGATCATTGTTTTTACTGTCTGTTCTGTTTCCAGAGTCTAAATGGGATTCCCATAATTTGTCACTCTTGCGCCAAACTGGCTACCCCCATCATCTTTTCCTACCCTCCCAAAAAGAACTGGAGAGAAGCTCCATCTGGAATTGATTGATAAATTTTGTTTAGATTCTTCCAGTTGCATCCTGTGGGAGGAGGAGGAAAGAAGTCACAGCAGAAAAGAGAGATTTCTCAATACATGTGCTATTTTTGTGCATTGGACTCTGAAGTTACAAATTTATGCCAGAGGAATGCTGTTTTCTCCATCCAGACACCTTGCATGTGAATCTATGCTTATCATTTTTTTTCTGTCTCTGCAGAAGAGCCAGGGTAAGGAAGAATGATGTAATAGATTAAGAAACCAAAAATAATAGAGACATCTTTTACTGGAAATGATTAGGGGATGAGGCAGGAAACACGGGCTAGGAATGCATATTAAGAATCACGTTTAATAGCAGGAACAAGTAAGAATACTTTTATATGATGAAACAAAAGTTTAGACTTTTCCAGTATCATCTTGTACTGCAAGGATAGGAATTCTGTTATCATCTATTTTCCCCCCCCCCAACTTCCATTTAGCCACTGGTGGGATTCAAATATGTGAACAACCGGTTCTCTGTGCGGATGCCACTTCCGGAAGTCCATTCTGGGCCCGGGCAACCAAAAATTAGCTACCGGTTCTGCTGAACTGGTGTGAACTGGCTGAATCCCACCACTGCATTTAGCTCTCACCAGTTTAGCCCATGCAGAGAATGGTAAAAAGGGTGATAAAAACATGGAGGCATCATATTGCCTCTCTGTGCTTTGCCATGATTGAGCGCTCACCATTACTTCCTGGGACTTCTTTTCATTCCTAAGAAATCTCAGTTTTAGGGACTTACATATCTGGGCATATTGGGAGATTATGTACCATAGAAGCTAAGCAAGCAGGTATTTGCTACAGATCCATGAATCAGAGACCAGAATGAGAATTGAAAAAAATAGGAAAAGAATTTGGGGTTAGTGATGGCTTACCCTGAACAGTTAGGTGAATATTGATTTCTCACACAACATACAAATAAATAATACGACAGAAAGAATGCTAATCCTTATGGCAGATCTTGGAGGGCTTGCTAGCTATAGTGGAAGGAAGTATAATTCTGAGGGAGAAGATTCAAGTGACCTGTAGTGGGAATAAGGCCTGAGAAATGTCGTCTTAGTGCCATTTGTTCTCCTCAGTTTCAGAAAGTGTATAGTAAATGCACAAGTGTAAAATTATATTTCCCAGCTCAAATTTAGCAAGAAGCCTCATTTGCTGCAGTAATGAATTGGAATGGGCAAGATTTCTTGCGTACACAACAACCAGGAATTGATGCTTGAGGAGAAACATTACAGATGACGATACACTGATGATGTTACCTAGTTTGGGTAATAAAATGTCTGCAAGAAAAAAAAACAAGCTCAGAGAGCACCAAGGAGTCCTCAAAACATTACAGAATTATTCCACTGCAAAGTGACTGATGAAGGAACATGAATTTTATGGAACCCTTTTAATATTGCCTTCAGGCCTTACCATTTTTCCAAGGTACAGCAGTTGTACAGGCTTCTGACTGCTTTGCAGCTGGGCTGCTTTGCTGTGCAATCTATGTGTTTCCTTTGATTGTCAGCATATGTTTCTGAAGTGTTTTGAGATCTTTGGGCACAGCACTACCCAAGTGTTAATTATTATGATTTATTATGGTGTCTCGTTGCATGTAGGATAGCTGGCAGAGCTTTTACAATTCTGTAAGGGATTAAGCAATGGGGGGATTAAGCAATGGGCACATGTATCCAAAGAGAAGTGTGTTCAATCATATGTTGTATACTGCCATGCTTTTTTTCTTGTTGCTTTGATCGTGCCTTTCTACATCATATTCATATTGATTTTATTACCTGCAAATGTTGAGTCTCTTCACCAGTATGTATAAATGTACCTTATCTAATCAATAAATTGGCCAGGGATAAATTGACAGGGATAACTATTTTTGCACTAGCAAAGAAGTTATTTTATTTATTGATTTATTTAAAACATTTATACTGCTGCCTATCTTAAAACCAAACTCTGGTTGATTTACAACCAATAAAAGTAATATATACAATCATAAAAACAAAAAAGACAATAAAACCTGCTGCCACAACCACACTTTTTTGTTGCAAAAGAAACCCTTTGAAAAGGATAACTTGATATCTATGGAAGACACTGGAGAGAGACTGTGTGTGTGGTGTGTGGTGTGTGTGTGTGTGTGTGTGTGAGAGAGAGAGAGAGAGAGAGAGAAAGAAAGGGGGAGATGGAGAGATGGAAGCAGAAAGAGGAGGGAGAAGGAAGGAGGGAAGAGAAGGTGGGAGGAGAAAGGAGGAGGAGGAGAAGTAGAAAGAGAGGAAGAGAAGGAAAAGGATTGTGGGGGTCATAATATGCAAGCACTTGGTTGGATCAAACACCATGTAGGACGGACATGTCAAACTTGCGATGTCACATGACATCACGCAACGTTTTGGCACTGTTTTGCCATTGCCGGCAATGGGGTGGGCGCGCCAGTTTGAGATTTAAGGTGATGGTACTTACCTTTAAAGCCCTACATGGCTTAGGCCCGGGATATTTGCAGGACCGTCTGCTACCGGGGACGACTTCCCATCGCCCAGTGTGCTCACACAGAGAAGGCCTCCTCAGGGTACCGTCGGCTAGACAATGTCGGCTGGCGACCCCCAGGGGGAGGGCCTTCTCTGTGGCAGCGCCAGCCCTTTGGAACCAACTCCCCCTTGAGCTTCGGATTTCCGGTCCTTTCGCCGCGACCTCAAAACTTTCTTCTTCCATCAGGCTGACCTGGATTGATGATGGGTTTTTAAATATGTTTTAATTTTTAACTGTGTAGTTAATTTATTTTGGGGCTGTTATTTAATTCTTTTTTAATTTTTGTATTGTTGTTTTTTATTGTTGTTAGCTGCCCTGAGTCCTTCGGGAGATAGGGCGGCATATAAGTCCCAAAAATAAATAAATAAATAAATAAGTTTGACACCACTGATGTAGGACATATTACATCCTAGAATGTTCACTAGAATGTACATTTTCCTTCCAATTTTCCACTGTACTGTATATACAGTATTCACCCCAGCTTTCTACCTAGGGAAAATGACCTTCAGAGGAAAAAGAAACTCCATGCTTAATATAAAGAATAACAGTAAATGTAATTGAAATATATGAATACTTACTGAGATTTGAAACAAATGATTCTTTAGCATCGTGGTTTAAGTGACTTCATCCTCTGAATAATGAGCAGTAATTGCAAACTGAATTGCCCAGAAACATCCCAAATCTAAAGATCTGAAGAGACAAGGGAAGAGCAAAGGTGAAGTGATAATGTTGTGTTGGCACATTTTGATGGCCCTGTTGTCCATTGTTACTGAAGTGAGGAAATCTTACAGCGAGTGGTAAACAATTCAATTTAGCAGGATTGAGTTTAAAGCCTTGGTGGAGCAGTGGGCTAATGCCTCCTTAAGTAACACCAGCTGCCTGCAATTAGTGCAGGTTCGAGTCCCACCAGGCTCAAGGTTGACTCAGCCTTCCATCCTTCCGAGGTAGGTAAAATGAGGACCCAGATTGTTGGGGGCAATAAACTGACTTTGTAAAAATGCCGCTGGGGGGGGGGGACAAAAGCCCTAATAAGCAGGCATATACATAGAATGAAGGCTATTGCTAAGCACATTGATTTGTGCTTCTTAGATTGTAAGCCGCCCTGAGTCTTCGGAGAAGGGCGGGATATAAATGGGATTAAAAAAAATTGCTGAAGGGTTGCTGTATGCCAACTCTTCAGAGAGAAACGGCATAGTAACCTTTTAGTGGGGTGAATAGAAAATCAGCCTAGAACAAGGAACACAGATCTGAGAACTATGTCTGGGGAAATTACAGAGGTATTTATTATAGAATGCTGAGTTGTGAATGAGAAAGTGTAAAAGTATTTTTAATGGTAAGCAAGGTTTGCTCTGCTGATTATAACCTTTTGACAGAATAGAATTGTATCATTAGTAAGAAACAGCCTTTTCCTTCTAAGCAAAATCTGCTGTACAGAATAATATGCCCTGCTGAGAATCAGTCATTTGTAGGGATAAAACTGTGGGAATAGGGGTGAAGAGATCAAGGTCCAGATCCATGTGCAGCCAGGGAAATTCATTGAGTGACTCTAGGCTAGACACTCTTTCTTAGTGAAATCCAGCTCACAGGGTTATTTCTGCTATGAGGGTAATGTGGAAATCCCCATAGAAGCCACTTTGAATTCCTGAAGGTGGGATATAAACCTAATAAACAGAATAAAAAAAAAGAATCATAACTTTCCATTGTAATGGGCTGAAATGGAATTATTCCATGCCTAGCAATGAGAACATTAAAAAAATCCTGTAGAAACTTCAAGTGGCAGAATGAGCTTTAATGGCAGGATTTGACCTTATCTCACTACATTTTATTAATTTGGTACAAGTATGAAAGATAAATGTCACCCTTTTTTCTCTTTTCAGTGCCTGATTTTGTTACACCATGAATATCACTATGGGCATTTCCAAACAAGTAGTCTGAATCCTGTGAATTAAGAACTTGTCATACATTATTTAGCTCATGAGTAAAACACATTTAATAGATCAAAATAGTTTTTTCAAAGCCTTCTCTATAGAAAGTAGACTAGCAGGTCAACTTCATACAGAATAAAAGCAGCATGTGTATTAACTTTATATTAAGGACAGGAAATTGGAATCAGGTTAATGAGGTTCATCCTTGCATTATGTCTGCTTCCAATGTTTCTCCTTGCATCAGTCATAGTGAAAGAATACTCTACTTACAGATAGAGAAAATACTTCCTTTAGTTGTGCAGGGCAAGGGGAGGTATAGGAGAAGGACTGGCAGAGCTTGGCAGTGGAGTCAAGAGAGGAATCAGCCTGAAATCATTATGTTCTCACAAGCAGTTTAAGTAATACTTCTTGAATTCTGTTAACCCTTATCTAGCACCAATTTAGTGCTGATCATTAAGTTGATTGGATTGTTGTATATAGGCATAAATCTTAACTGGAACATAACATGTGGTCCTGATTCTTCACGCCTGATAGGAATGCTACCAGCCCTCTGCTTTTCCCTAATGAAGCAATGCCAGCCACCGCTAGCTTTTCCCTGCTAGGGAGGATGTGAATTCCAACTGCCTGGAAAGGATTTCACTTGAAACACCAGTAAAAGGAGCTTTGAAAATCTTGGTCAGCCCTTGTCTTTGAAAAAGACACTGGGCTGCTGTGACAAAACCACGAGAGATGCTCCAGAGATGTAAAATAGACTTTATTTCAAGTCCTGCAGAGTGGGGATTATCCATCTGTGTTACACATGGATGAAGCCTAGCATACTGTCTAGATCCACCCACTTCTTAAACAACATATACGCATTAGGTCTGGTGAGATTCTCTGCTTTTGTTTGTGCTTCAAACAGCTGTTTGATAAAAATGGCTATGGCACACATTTCTAGTGCTTATCTTTGATGGAGGCAATTCAGTTTTTCTGGCTGGTTTGAACCACTGGTATTTTGGTTACAACAGGCTTCCTTCTCTATCTCCCTTTTCAATTAACATCTACTAGGTATCTTATGCAAGCCCAAACTTACTAGCAAACAGGCTTTAAATGAGATAAAAGTCCTATCCAGGGGATCATGAACACAGTTTTTTGGTTCCTATGTATTACTGTATTCATCTCTAACCTCTCACATTTTTTTGAATGCTTTAAAAATATTAAGTGGCTGTGTTTATAGAGTTCTACTTACATTCATTTGAACAGAGCATAAGTCTATGGTGTGTGACTACAGATCTAGTTAAAGCTGAGAAAGACAAGATTGGCATATATATCCCATCACTCTATGTGAGAATTGTTCCATTTCAAGTGTGAGTACATTTATATGTGAGCAAGTGCAGGAGTTTAGAGCACACACAAAATAAGAGAGAAAGTGGTGAGTTCCCATTGCAGGAGTATATGCTGATTTAATTTTGCCATTTACAAATGATGGACACCATGATTCCTTCTTTTCTAAGTCCTTCTAGTGGTGGAAAAATAAATGAGAGTGTGCTGAAATGGCCAGAGACCTTAAGAGTAGCAAAAAGAGGGTAATATTTTTAAAAGGATTGTTTTTTTGAAACTTCTTCATACATTTGGGGACAGTGTAAAGAATGTTCAGAATAATGAATGGCGATGACCTGGAAAAATGCTTAAAAGCTCTGCCAGGTCAGTCTATCATAAAACTATCCATGATTTGATCATGGATGAGAGTCCCAAACTGGCATGTATTCCAGTACTAAGGTTTGGAGTAGATTTAATCTAGTTCTGCTTCCTGGTGGACCAAGAATGGAGAATGTTGTTTTCATTATCTCGCTAGGAAAACCTTGTGTTCTAGTGCTGAGCAGCAAAGATAGAATAGGAAGGTTGCTGACCAATTGTTTATCAAATTCCCTAAAAGTTCTATCAGGCTGGGCTAGGTGAGCTTACTCTCGGAGATGGTGCTGGAGGAGAATATGAGACTGGTAGCCTTGTTGGACTTCCACATTTATGTTCAGACACTGCACTGAGAACTTTGTGGTCACTATAATGAATAGAAAATGGTAACTCTCTAGACTTATCACCTCAGTGGTCTTGGCTTCAGTAACTCCTTTGTCAGGAACAAGCCCCTTTCTCATGAGGTTTATGATTTGGCCACAGAGACAGATAATTTGTAGGGTTCTTGAGCACTTGAGGGCTTCCCAGTTAATATAAGTGGTGATTCTTTTGAAACTTTCTCCATTTACAGAATAACACAATGGAAAGGACCCTCAACATAATTGATTCTTGGGGTGATGAAGTGAGCAATTTACAGCATGGATGGCACAAGTCTAAAAATGAGCAGGATAAACTAGAAGTGAGATTATGGTTGTGTGTGTCCTGTGTGTTTGTCAGGAAAGGGGAAAAAAAAGTACCATCTGGCAGAATTGTTTGGATAGTGAAGGCACTAGACAATGGCCTAGTAGTAATGTATCCTGAACTCTCAGTTGCCTGCTTTGAGGAAATGTGGAAGACGGCCAGAGCACTGATGGGGACATTTGTTTAGAGCAATTTCAGTTGCTGAGGTTTGGGGATGTAAAAAAGATGCTTGCTTCTTTTGGATCTACTACACTTGTTTTCATCCTTGCTAATCTTGGTTATTAGCATGCTGTAGAACAGCCAAGGGAATGGGTCCAGAGTGTATTATGATGATGGTGATGGTTGTTCACACAGTCAGCTAGGACTATTATATGACCAACAATGTGCAGTCACAGCTGCCAGTTCTTTAGCTGGTATTGGCCTTCGTATGCATTGAGTTCTTCCCAAGACCTACAATGTCATAATGTATTGGCGTAGTATATGTGAAGATCCAAGCAGTGTGGCTTTTGTGACTGACAGATGGATATTCTGTCAATGCACAGACTTTACATAATACAGAATAACAGAGTTGGAAGAACCTTCTAAGTCATCTAGTCCAACCCCCTGCTCAAACAGGAGACCTTATACCTTTTTCTGACAAGTGGCTGTCCAGGCTCTTCTTAAAAGCCTTCAGTGATGGAGCACCCACAACTTCTGAAAGCAAGCTGTTCCATTGGTTGATCGTTCTCACTGTTAGAATTTTTTTCCTTATTTCTAGGTTGTTTCTAAGTGTTGTGTTATGTTGGGTTCATGAATTGATGAGACGTGAACATGAGGAGTATAAGGAGTCTTTATTAGATGACAGCGTGATCTGAACTGAGGAATGAAGGTTACCTGGCTTGCTTTAAACCTGTCCAGGTGAATGCCTGGCCAATAAGTTTAAACTCAGGTTTCCCGCCGGCAGGGCAGCCAATCCCTTTAAATCCGTCTTTCCCGCCGAACGCTGTTCCTGCACGGAGCTGTCCAGCTCCACGCTTCCTTATTCGGCTGCTCCATGTGTATGCTAGCCCAGCATACACTACACCCCTTCCCCCATAAGAATAGACAATGCACTTGTGTTACAATTTCCAATCCCCCCCATAACTATATACAATTAACCTCCCTCACAGACTTCCCGTGCCCTCTCCTCAAGTTTGCACATAATCCGAGAGGTAAGCAGGAGGCCTGTGGGATCGGCCAGAATGCCTCAGGGGTTTCCCCCACCTCAGGCAAAGTGTTGCCATGTCTCTCATTTGGCCTGAGGTTGTGGCGTGCCCAAGGTACCAGTGATGATGTTTCAGGTGTGGTGTTGCGACTGCCCACAATGGACCTGGAGTTATGAGGGCTCCCTGGTACTGTGGAAGATGTCATAGGCCCGTTATTATTGTCCAGGTGTTGAAGGGGTAGAAATTGTCCCAAAGACCAAGATTTGGAAAACACTCCCCTTTCCCCTGTGTCCCCTTTGTCATTTTGAGTAAGCTCAGGTCCGGGAAGGTTTTCCCGGTTGTTACTCGCTGGAACTTTTTCAGGAACCCGACGCCTGAGCTGGTCAACATGTCTCCTCCATTGGAGACCTCCCTCCACCCTTATGATGTATGACAATGGGCCTGTTCTCTCAACCACTTCCCCCTGCACCCATGCCTTACCAGAGCTGTAGTTCTTTGCCCAAATGGAGTCTCCCTTAGGGACTTTTGGGCGTTTGCTGCCACCCTGTCCGGGTGTAGTCTGTCTAGAGTGGTTATGAGATGCCTGCCCCAACGAAGTTCAGCTGGGCTCTTCCCGGTAGAGGTGCAGGGTGTGGTGTGTTGGTGCAGTAAGAACTTGGCCAACCATTGTTTCCAGTCCCCTTGGATAATGCGCTTCAATGCGTCCTTTGTGGTGCGCACCATGTGTTCAGCCAAGCCATTAGTTGAAGGGTGGAAGGGAGCAGAGGTGGCATGTCTAATTCCATTGGTCTTCAGAAACGCCTGAAATTCCGAGGAAGTAAATTGTGAACCATTATAAGACACCAATACATCAGGAAGGCCATGTGTGGCAAAGAGTCCCATGAGCACCTGGACAGTCCCTGTTATGGTCATATTACTTACAGTTACCACCTCCAACCATTTGGAGTGGCTGTCCACCACTACCAAGAATGTTTGGTTGTGAAAGGGACCGGCGTAGTCAATGTGGACTCGGGACCAGGGTGTGTGTGTTTCCTCCCACTTATGAACTGAGGCGTGAGGCTGTGCTGGCCGAGACCTTTGGCAGGTGTAGCAGCCAGCTACCTCAATGTCCTTGTCAAGGCCTGGCCACCACAGATAACTTCATGCCAATGCCTTCATTCGTACCACCCCAGGGTGACCCTCGTGTAGTGAGTGAATGACCCTGTCTCTCAATTTTTGTGGTATGATAACCCGGCATCCCCACAACAGGCAGCCCTTGTGTGAGGACAACTCATGCCTCCTGGTGAAATATGCTGTGAATTCAGGCCCTGGGGATTTGTCTTGCCACCCAGTGTTCACCCACGTCTGAACCCTACTCAAAATCTTGTATGTTAGTGTTTCAGCTGCAATGTCCCTGGCACTGAGGGGACATTCTGGCAGGTCTTGAATGGCCAATATTTGGGCTGCCGGTGCTGGATCTGGTTCAGCGTTGTTTAAAGGGAGTCTGCTTAGGCCGTCAGCATGGCCCATTTCCTTGCCCGGCTTGTGTATTAATTTACACGAGTAAGCCAAAAGGAAAATGGACCATTGGAGCATTCGGGGTGACATGATTTGTGGGGTCTGCTTGTCTGTGGTAAACAGACCTAGTAAGGGTTTATGGTCTGTGAAAATAGTGAAATCCCTACCATACAAATAATCATGAAATTTCTTTACTTCAGCAACTATTGCCAGGGCTTCCTTATCTATCTGAGCATAGTTCTGCTCAGCCGCTGACAATGTCTTGGAGTAATATGCAATGGGGACTTGTCTGCCATCATCCTCTAGGTGGCTTAACACAGCCCCCACCCCATAAGGGGATGCATCGCATGCAATGCAAATTGGTTTGTTTTCTATAAAATGAGTAATTGTGGCATTGCTTGCTAAAAGATTTTTTAGGGACTGGAAACTGATGTCATGTGTCTTGGTCCAGTTCCATGTGGTGTGCTTGTCCAATAATCTGTGCAATGGTTCAGCAATGGATGCTTTGTGGGGTAGAAAGGTGTGATAAAAATTAAGTAACCCCAGGAAAGCTTGCAGCTCCGCCTTGTTTTTTTGGTGTGGGAGTCTCCTTGCTTGCACCTTGGATGCTGTGGGGTGAACCCCCTGAGCATCAATTCTAAACCCAAAAAATTCCATTTCTGGCACCCCAATGCTGTACAATCTCTTTTAAGCTTGAGGCCAGCAGCGTGAAATTTCCCCAAAACAGCCTGCAGTCGTTCTGCCAAAATCTCCTCCAAGTCCCCTGCGATAAGAACATCATCAAAGTACAGGCATACCCCCGGTATACCCTTTAGCATTCGCTCCATCACCTCCTGGAAGATGCCTGGAGCTACACCAACTCCAAACTGTAACCGGTCTACCCGGAACGCCCCCTTGTGGGTGACTATAGTCTGCGCAGCGGTGGTCTCTGGGTTGACTGGGAGTTGCAAATAAGCCTGAGTGAGATCCAGTTTGGCGAAGATAGCGCCTCCCTGGAGCGATGCGAGGATGCTGCTGACTGTTGGCACAGGGTACGCATGTGGGTTTAATGCTCTATCGATTGTGCATTTATAATCAGCGCAGATCCTGACATTGCCATTTGCTTTGAGTGGGGTCACAATGGGGGTTTCCCACTCAGCTCCCTCGACCGGGTGCAAAACTCCCTGCGCGACTAGTTTGTTGAGTTCCTGTTCTATTTTTTGTTTTAAAGCGAACGGTAACCTCCGGGGTTTGATTTTGATGGGTTGTACTTTGGGGTTTAATTTGAACACAATTGGTGGTCCCAGCATTTCATCGAACACGTCTGTGAATGCCTTACAGACGGATTTGATGCCGAGGACCTGAGTCTGGTGAATTCCGATAATGTGAATGGAACCAATTTAACCCTAGCAGACTGGTCTTCTGTCCCTTGACCACTAGGACATCCAAGGGCCCATGGAACTATCTGTACCACACGATAAGAGTAGCCTCCCCCCGGACTTGTATTGGGGTGTTCTGAAAATCGGTTAGGGTGATGCTAGATGACCTCAAGGGAACCCGCTGGCCGCTCCTGTTGCAAATTATAAGTCTCGTGAGAAATGACTGAGACTGAGGAGCTGGAGTCCAGCTCCATTTTACAGGGAACCCCCTGAAGTTGCACATCTAGCTTGATTTTGGGTGAGTGATTGACGAGTTCCCATGTTACCAACTGCCCATCTGCTCTCGGTGTAGCTGATAGGCGCGATGCGCTTCGGAGCCCCAGTACCTGACAGCAGGTGAACTTCAGCATCCACCTCATGCAGAGTATCTTGGCTCCGGCTCCAGCAAATGGACGTGATGTGTCCCATCTTGCCACACGCTCAGCATTTGGCTGTCTTGAATTTGCAGGAGGATTGGTGATGATTCCCTCCGCACCCAGCGCATTTCAGTTTAGTTGCGCAGCACTTGCACCCAGAGCATTTCTTGTCCTGGCTGTTGGCTGCCATTGGCTGCCGTTGGTCAACCGTTGACCCCTCGGGCTATCACGCTGCCCCGATGGATGGGTTGCTCTAAGGTGTAGTGCATCCACCTCTGCTTCAAACCTGTCCTCGCTGCTTCCTCCGGCCCCGTGCGACTGATGAATGGAGATGCTTCCTGGGCTGCTGTGGCTGGCTTCGTTCAGCTCCGGTTTCTCTGCTAACGCCAAGGCCAGTACTTCTTCCTGTACTTCTTTGAGGGTCAGACCAGGTTTTGCAAACAATTTCTGCCTCAATTTCCAGTCCCAGAGACCAAAGATGATTCGGTCTTGCAGCCTATTTTCCAAGTTCTCAAAATTACAAAGGTGAGCCCCCTGCCGGACTGCGGCCATGAACGCTGATACAGATTCACCTGGCAGCTGGTCTCTCTTTACAAACTGGTACCTCCACGCCAGTTTGGACATGTGCGGGTTGAAGTGCTGATTCAGTTTAGCGATGAGATCGTTGAACTTCACCTCACCTATGGCCATAGACCCACCGCCAGTTTGTAAATGTCCTTACCACATGTGCTGAGTAGGGCAGCAACTTTCATGCCATCCTCCTTAATGCGGTTCACCTTCAAATAAAATTCCAGCTGCCCCACGAATGCTTCCCATTCCTCTGGCTGGGCGCTATTAAAAACGGGAGCCTGACCAACCTGAGCCATCGCATCTGAATTCAACCGATCCTGCTTCGACTTCAGCCGGTTGCCTGGCGGATGCTACCTCTGTGGGGGTCTTACCGCCACTCGAAGCAGGATCCCACCTTCGTCGCCAATTATTATGTCGGGTTCATGAATTGATGAGATGCGAACATGAGGAGTATAAGGAGTCTTTATTAGATGACAGCGTGATCTGAACTGAGGAACAAAGGTTACCTGGCTTGCTTTATACCTGTCCAGGTGAATGCCTGGCCAATAAGTTTAAACTCAGGTTTCCTGCTAGCGGGGTGGCCAATCCCTTTAAATCCGGCTTTCCCACCGAACGCTTTTCCTGCATGGAGCTGTCCAGCTCCGCACTTCCTTATTCGGCTGCTCCACGTGTATGCTAGCCCAGCATACACTACATGTCTGAGATTTTTTTTTAGTATAGTACACAGTGTGCTGTTAACTACTGGGACCACGAAGGCCAGTTTATGCCATAACCTTTCAATTTTGATTTTCAGATCTTAATATTTTGTGATATTCTTCCATTCTTTGACTTCTTTTATAATAACCCCTGATTGCTACATCAATTATCCACTCTTTCCTCTTTTCAATCACAGTTGCATCTGGTTTGTTATAAACCAAGACTTTAGCAATTTGTAATTCAAAATTCAACAATATTTTAACTTGCTCATTTTCAACCACATTTTCCAACTATATGTTCCCACCAATTTTGGGAACACTGGCACATGATAATTTTTATAGATGTTCCAGTAAAACATTTTGGTAACTATGTTATATTGTTTTTTATAATCAGTTTGTGCAATTTCCTTGCACAAGTTGAATATATGATCTACTATTTCTTCTGCTTCTTTGTACAATCTGCACTTTGAATCATTTGATGATTTTTCAATTCATTCAAATAGCTTGCTCTTCCATAGCCAAACTCAAGCCTTCAGTTTCTTTTTTTAATATTTCAGTTGTAAAATATTGCCAGTTTTATCTTTATCCACTTTTCCTTTATTTTTTTATTATTATCAATTATCAGTCTATTATTATTATATTTCAGACTAGAGACTGCCCAATTTCAGAAGATTTAGAGGTTTATGTAAAACTGCCTCATTTATTTATTTAATTATTTTATTTTTTTAATTTGTGTGAGCTGTCCTGTATCAAGTATGTGAAATAGGCAGCTATATAAATTGAATGAATGAATGAGTGAGTGAGTGAATGAATGAATGAATGAGATCTCCCATCCCTCAAAAATGCTTTTGGGCACTGTATAAGGCTTAAAAACAACAACAGTGTAACAAAAACCAAGCATTCAAGGCCATAAACAATCCAAATCATAAAGAATAAAATTAATTCACATATACTTGGGAGAACAGCCAGGTTATTTGATCAAATGCAGTCTTCATACTACACTTTGTATCTTCTTGGAAATGGTAATGCTACCCCTGTCTCATCCAGGAAGTTCTTGAGACTTAGCATCCTTTCTGATGTGGCTACAAAATTTTTGTATTCACTGATTTAGAGACTACATGTTGGAATTAATCCTTTGGTAATAAGATTTAGAACTCTTAAATCTGAATCAGTGCCTTTCTCAGGATATACGTTTACAGAGATTGATCTACAAGGAGACCCACACTGGGATTGGAAGAAGTTTGTTATTTGGGGATGCAAAGGAGTCTTTCTGTATGATTAGTATTGCATGTTAATATTAGTTAAATATTTATCTTACTTATGCTTTATTGTTTGACCTGCTTTTTATGCCTTATATTGCAATCTGCCACAAGGCCTCTTGATAGTGGACGGGACTACAAATATTTTGAGTATATAATAGTGCCAGGTTTGCGGGAGTCTGTGCAGATTCTTAGGGGCACTGCCACATTTGTATATTCTCTCTTATTATCTCCTTATGGGTCCTGCAAATAGATTGGGGATATTGTTTTTGAATCCTTTTGTGAGAAAAGCAGCAGATACAGGCTTCTGACATTGACTGAGGCTTCCAGCCCCATTTTTTTGTTTTTTGTAGAAGGCTTGGTGATATAACCTGATGCTAGCTGTTTTTTTAACAACAAATAAGAGTTAAATCCAGCGTGATAAATGGATGACTTGCATAAGCCTTGGGATTTACACACATATTTCACATCCATCCTTCTGAGAAAAATGAAGCTCCCTCTGATAATGGGATGGGTGTTGATTCTAGTTGCAATCTGACTTAGGAAGAATCTGGAAGTATAAGTTAACGAAAAGCAAATTATTTCTCTTCTTTGAGCTTCAGAAGCAGGTCCCCCCACTTCATTCCAGAAAATAAGCTGCTTTTTCTCTGATTCTGCAAAGGAGAAATGTTCTGGAATGACTCTTTATGTAAAGGAGTAATAAAAAAAGAATATAAACCATAACTGGCAACTCTAAAAAAAATCTCTAGGGAGAAATGATGAGAAACGAAGTCAGCGGACAAGGGGAACACCTTTTGATTTTCCTCTCTCTGTGTTATCACAGAGTTATGCACAAAACCACTCATGCTTCCTAGTGACAAACAGTGACTGGGAAGTTCATGAATATGCAGTTCCTCTACTAAGCTTCTGCCCTTTGCTCCCCATCTGGCAAGTGTCTTTCTCAAAGTGTAACATAAAATCCTTTTCAAATAAGGCCTTCATTTGCCATGTTGTCTACTGCTCCTCCTCCTCTGCCTCCTCTTCTCCTCCCATATTTAATATCATAGGCACAACATGAGTTTCCCTGAAACAAAACTTGAATTTCATTTATTTATGTATTTCTAACACCATACTGCTAACGTTAAGTGTCTATGCAGCCAGTCTACTTACATTGCATTAACTCTAAGAAAGTGGTGGTGTGGGGATCAATAGGGAATAGAAGAATGGGGTTTGGGGATGGGAGAGTGAAGGCAAGCAGAAATGAGGCAAGGGCGAGGAGCAAAGTCTTCTAAGACCTTCATTGGCTTTCTCTTTCCTACTTCAGTTCCTTGAAACACACACCCATCCATCCACCCACTACTTACTAACACTACCATGCTCTAAATCAGGAGTGTCAAACTGCCAGCCTGCAGGCCGGATGCGTCATAATGAAACTGTGCCCACCCCATTGCTGGCAATGGCAAAAAAGTCACGATACGTCACAACACGTCATGTGACATTGCAAGTTTGACACCCCTGCTCTAAATGCACAAAGCAATTTTGACTACTTTTTAGGCAATTCTTCTCCTCAGGAAGAAAATATTTCAGGGAAGCAGGGGTCAGAATCTCAGTGAGCAAAGGAGGGCCAATATTTGAATGTTGCCACTACAGAAAAAGCCATGCATTGGTTGCAATCCCTTTTTCGACTTTGGCAAATGAAGGATTTGTTCCTGAAATTGGAGCTGGCCTCAGTTTCCTTTGCTAAAAACCAAAATGTTCTATTTTGGTGATGATGATCCCTTGTGATGGACTTGTGAATGTAGAAAATAGGCTAGGTTCAGGCTATGTTGCATTTAACTGCAATAGGTTTGTTCAGGCATGCTAGTTAGGGTTCTTTTGGATGTGCAGACCAGAAGAGGTAGCTATGTCCCTCACCCTGCTGGCCACATATGCTGTTCAGGTAGGTGGAAAATAGCAACATTTTTGCAGGAAGAAGTAGGAGCTTGGTATGCACAGTGGAGACAATGAAGCTCCCATGTCATGTATAATCATTCGCTATCAGATGCCATTAAGGTTGCATGTGATGGGCTACACATATGAAGGCTCCTATCCCTAAGAAGTATTCACTACATGGAAGGATGGGAAAGAACATGGTGGGAGAGACTATTTCAGAGGTGGAGATACATGATGTTCCCTTCGTCCTGTGCGCTCCCACAGGGAGGGCCTTCTCAGGGTGCCGGCGGCAAAGGATTGCCGGCGGGCAACACCCAGGGGGAGGGCCTTCTCTGTGGGCGCGCCTGCCCTCTGGAACCAGTTACCCGTAGAGCTTAGGACTGCCCCTGATTTTCATTCGTTCCGCTGGGACCTGAAGACCTGGCTCTTTGAGCTTTCCGGCCAGGACTGAGGATTTTTAAAAATTTTTTTAACTTATTGTAATTGGGTTTTTAATCAGAGTTATAGGGTTTTAGGTTTTAATTAAGGAAAATTTAATCTATTTTAATTGTTATTAATTTTTGTATTGTAATGTTGTTTTAATTGCCTTGTGAACCGCCCTGGGTCCTACGGGAGAAGGGCGGTATATAGGTTTAATAAATAATAGTAATAATAATGATGTCTCCCTGTCCTTGGCTTGACAGTTCAAATTCACAGTCAGCACAATGCCTGTGAAAAAGGTGCCTTTACATTGAGCTGATGTCTACATGAAACATGTCCATGTAACTTTATTGGCAACCATACGTAATAGACTTGGCATTCCTTTCTTATGGTATTTTTTTAAAAAAATAATAACAAAAACTGCTAAGTCTGGTCTACAGCTCTGAAATTTCATATCCAAGGAATAATCAGATCTAGGCTGCTTAGGTTTTTCAACTCTGTGACTAGAACTACATCAACATCATTGCTACACATCAAACTATAATATTTGCCTTTTGTGGTAAAAATCAGATCAATTATAGCATGTTTATTAAACTGAGTAAGTGAGGGAGTGAACTCTCTAACATCTATTTTGCAAAATGCTGTGTTTCTCTGTGATGAGATTGTATCAAACCCTGACTGCTGTTTCTGTTTGTCAGCTGTTGCTGAATCTGTCGGTTCTTGCTACGAAATCTTTAAATTTCAGGTTGTATTTAGCTGGTGGCTTTTTGCATACCTTTTTCATAGTTAAAGAATGTTAACTATCAGAGGTTACTGAGGATTTTAAAGCAAATATTTTAGGAAAAATACAGCCCAGGGTTAAATTTCTATTTTTTCCCATGTTTCTTTACTCCTACTCTCCTTTAACTGTTCAAAATAATTGTTATCCAACTAAACAGCTAAAACTACAGGTGTTCTTGAGAGGTCACATGAAGTGAGAACTTCTGCCTGCCTTCTGGTGTGATGTAGCAGTGATTTGAATATTGGATTGCAAAGGGGAAAGCCAGATTCAAATTCTGTCTAAGATCTGAAACTCTTTGAGACCTTGGGTCAATCACTGAGTATATTCTGACAATACATCTAGCCAAAACAATTAAAAGGTTTGTTCCACCATCTCCAATGATTTCCATTGTATGCCCGCCAGAAGAACACCACTGAAAGAAGCTATGGGTTATTTTATTTAATTGAGTGTTAAGGGCAGAAATTGCAGACAGAGGACACTGTACGTTTTGAATATATAAAGGGCAGCCATCAGAGAAGTGTGCAAGGGTGGTAGGAAGGAACAATAAGCTAGGTTGGTTGTGCACGCTAAAGGCACCCAGTATCTCTCAGTCTCACCTTTTCTTAAAATTCATTTAAAAAGGAAGTCTCAGCCCTCAGGAATTCCATGGCAGTAAAATGGTTCTGTGATAAAAAAACAACAACAACGTAACATTAAAAATCAAACAGATTGTAATAAATGTAATTCATTTGCATGTCTGCAACTTTAACATGGACCACCATGTACAAGGAAAACAAATTAAGTTGGCTACAGTATTATAAATGGACCCGTCTTTCTATTAAGTTTATATTTATCCTATACAAATATAAGCCCCATAGTCAGTAGTTTTAAAGCAAAGGTCAGGTTTTTTTTTTAAAAAAAGACTTTTAGTCATTAATGGAGAGCAATAATTTTCAGTATCAAAGTGTGTGTTAGCAGTGTATGCTTAAGAAGTGCATGGAAAAGCTGCAACAGTAGACTTTGATTGATTTGCTGAGCTGAGCTAAAATGATATAATTACTACTATTAGAACATCCAAGGGTATAATCCTACAAGATGCTGTACACCAGAGAAATAATCTGGAACCTGAGCATAGCAGATATTGCAGGAGCAGAATTTGCTGACTCCAAAGCTAGCTGATGGATATCTCGGGCATCACACCCTGGGACACTGATGCTAAGTCAATATTTGTACCCAGGATGGACAAATGGTTATACTTATGTCTATGTTTATGACATTATGTCAAAAACCTTTCAAACGCTGCTGCTGTGCTCTCCAGAGATAAGTTATACCTTGCTTATTAGGGGATGTTTTATTCTTTTCTCTTTGGTTATGAATATAGCACATATCTGTGGTCTGGAAAAATTGACCGTCTTACTCTTATGTACTTATTTTTACATCTTATTTCTTACTTACTTCCCATCCTTTCCTGGGACATTTGTGTTACCAGATTCAGCTTCCAGCTTAGGTAAGATGCAGCCATATCTCTTGGCCAAAGTCTCATTTTGATGGGAAAAGTGGTCTGCTTGCTCTCTCCCTATCATGTTTGATTATGATGTTCTGGGATGCCATCTTTACATACTGGACAGAAATGGTTGGCTTTACCCGTTACAAGCCTCCTATTAGAGTTACACTTCCGAAATTATGGTGCTCTAGTCAAACATTTTTTTCCCTCAAGAATTTTTCCCCCAGAGCTTATTTCAGTTCCAATTAAACATTTTACAAAAATCAAGCTTTTGAGAATTCCAGGTGGTTAGTAAGGCAGAATAACTGAGTGTAGGATCAGAGATGGAAAGCAATGGAAAACAATCATTTTGTAAATCTTAAAATGGATCATGAGAGGTATTAAGGAGAAATTGTTGAATGTAATCCATTTAACGCTAGAAATATTACTGCTGTTTTTTTAATCTCTTTTTTTAAAAAAAAAAAAAGGGGGGGGGGGCGGAGGAAGGGAGAACAATTCTTGTTGACCCAGTGGCATTTGAAACTACTTCACACCTTAACATGGGCTAATCTAATTATAGGTGCATACATCCGGCACTAATACTTAAGATTGCTAAATATAGTAGTCTCTGAAGTTTTTTCTGGTGGCCTTGTTTTGTCATCTCCCCTCACCTGTAACACTGCTGATTTTACATAAGAAAATGAGAACAGAAAAAGAGCCAAGAGTCCTGCTGGTTTGGGCTAGTCCAGCATTCTGAATCTCACAGTGGCATTCAGGGAGCTCATAATACTTGTATGGTGGCTTCTCAGAAACCACAGTGTATGGCTTTGTGTGAGTCGAGAGAGAATAAAACACTCATTGGTATTCCTAGCCAACAATAGCCTGATCCTTCGTAATCCACTCCTGTTTTTAAAACCATCCAGATGGATTGCCATTACCACAACTGTTGGCAGTGAAGTCTATGGTAAACTATGCACTGAGTGTGAAATGGAGAACTCTCTCAAAATTCTTATCTGTGACAGGTATAATTTTATGAAACCCTTTTTTTAAAAAAAATCAGGCAAGCTCTTACAAACAGTAGATGATGAGAAGACAAGCTAGAAGGTCTCCTCTATTCATTTGTCTGCCTGCACATCCAAAGTCAGACACATCAGATTCAGATTCAAATACAGCATAAAAGAGGAGACACTCAAATTAACACCAGGGCCATTATTACTTTAGTGGTAACGACAGTGCTATTAATATAAGATTTAAAACACTCAATTCCTAATGGAATTTCTAATAATAGGGCCTTGCTTGCATCTGCCTTGTGAGAAATTTTACCATTTGGAGTATCACTTGAAAGGTCTCACTGAAGATCTCATTTGGCAAGCAGAGGAGATTTCTCCTGAAGCAGGCTGAGTTTCAGAAGATCATCAGAACATACCTACCAACCAAGGAGGTCTTCTGCTTCAGCAAACAGTGTTATGCTATAAGAAGGGATACCCTACTGCTAATGTTGCACTGTGCCCTACTTTACTCAATATAGCTTTCTATTTGCAGGCATTCTGACTTGACTAATGCATTTGATTGCTCATTTGGTTATGGTACTGTATTCCATCCTATGGTGAAACGGATTTTATGTTTATTTGAGTTACTGTAACTATTTTTGAATTCTGATAAAAAAAGAGCTTCGCAGATGCAGATTAGAGCTCCTTCTAAGGATTTTTTGACTATATCTATTCAGTGTATGAGAAGCTCCTTAGCCAAATAGTAAATTCGTAGCAGCAAAACAAAGAATGGCACTTTAGGCAAAAGTACAGTGCATGTGTGCCCAGGAGCAACACTGAAGATTTGAAAAATAAAATTGTCCCTGGAAAACTGTACCTCCTTCAGGGCCCTTTGTTTTGGTTGTTTAACAAAATATGGTCACAAGCAGACTTAAGAGAAAGATTAAAAATGAGGGTTGCACAAAAACAGACATGATTGGAACAATGAAATGCATACTGCCATTTCAGATATAATTGCCGCATATCTGTTTCCTTCGTTAGATTAATAGCATGAGATGCCTATACCATGTATCATGTACATACCATAAATTTGGTGGCCGAATGTATAATTTGACAGAAACAATTTTTTAAGGGACCATGCTGAAAGGAATGGGGAGAAATGAGTGGGTTGGGTTGGGGGTGAATAGACTCCTCAAATACATAGAGACATTTGAAATGTGCAGGCGTAATAAAATTCACGCTTTTCAAAATTTGGTGACACAAAGCTCAAAACATTGTACCAAATTCATAAAATATGCACAAAATTATGTCCACTGGAAAAATGTGTACAACTAGATATACAACTTGTTATGTACTGGGCTCATAGTAATACCACGTGGGTTGCTGGAGCAGCTAACGGCTCTCCAGCAACCCAGACTACAAGTCTCCAGTGCTACAATGGTTGTTTCAAACCTATTGGCTGCCAACTAGGGGCTAGACTATATATCGCGGCTAGTTGCAGCCATTTGCTCAGTACAGATTCTGCACAAAATAAAATATGGTACTCAGCTACCTCATCTTCATTCCTGCGCCAAAGAACCCACTATTTAACACTGGCGACGAAGGTGGGATCCTGCTTCACTTAAAAAGAGTTGAAGTCTATGAGGGGAAGGCAGTGCACGCCAGAAGGAAAAGGCATTTCCCCCCCGTCAAGGTTGGCTAGCAAGCTATGCTAGCGACCACATGCTCAGTGGACTCATTTCCTGAGCCTAGAAAGCAGGATTCAGAAAGAAACACAGGAACCAGCAAAGAAAGAATGGCAAAGGTTGGGAAACTTCGAGAATTCGACGTGAAGCACCTGGAAGAATGGACATCCTATTTGTCCCAAGTAGAGAACTACTTCAGGGCAAATCAGATCGCAGAAGAAGGGCTGAAGGCCACAACTCTACTCTGCGTGTGCAGCCCAGCAACCTTTGATTTGGCCAAGAACCTTTTCACGCTGACACTGATTGAAGCGGTCTCTTACGCAGACCTCAAAAAGAAGCTAACCGGACATTTCCAACCCAAGATGTCTGAAATGGCTTGGCAGTTCAAGTTCGACCAGAGAGTGCAGCAATCCGGGGAATCAGCTTCAGAGTTTATAGCGGGCCTGAGGCAGGCTGCACGCCTTTGCAAATTTTCATATTTAGAAGAGCAACTACGAGACCGGCTCGTCTGCGGCTTACAGGACAGAACGCTTCAGCAGAGACTCTTTGCTAGACCCAACTTAACATTTTCTGAGGCACAAGATGAACTGATGGCTGACGAAGCCACCAGAGACACAGTTCAAACAGTACAGCCCACCAAAATGAAAAGTTTGAAGAAACTTGAGGACACCAAACGCACTGAAGAATCGTCTGAGGAAGAAGAACCTGAAATCAACAGACTCCAAAAGCAACCCAACGCGTAACACCGCAACAAGCAGCAGCGAGAGGACAATTACAAGGCAGTTCTCTTACCGAGATGTAAGGGGTGTGGTGGCAACCATTTTTGCGCCAATTGCAGATTCCAATCAGCCACGTGCAGAGCTTGCGGAAAGACAGGCCACATTGCAGTGGTTTGCAGAGCCCGACAGAGAGACCGGCCACCCAAACACCAGTTGGAAGAACCGACTAGGAGAGCTACTGGGGCCCAGGGTCCAGTTAGTGTGGGTTTTTTCAGAAGCTGTAGAAGCGTGTGCTGCATCGGGGCTCGACGCCCCCTCAAACCCAAACTTAAGCTCATGGTAGCGCTACAAGGAGTTCCATATAAAATGGAATTGGACTCTGGCTCTGCAGTCTCAATTATTTCTTAAGATACTTTTAACTTCATGTGTAGGCGCAGTAATAATTGGGCCAAACTAAGGCCATCAGATATAATCCTAAGTGACTTTCAAAATGCTCAAGTTAAAGTTAAGGGAGAAGCCACTTTGACGGTAAAATTTAAGGGGTTTTTTTGGGCACCTGGATGTCATTGTAGTAGGTGGCCAGAGAATGAGTCTCATTGGACTCAATTGGTTTGATGCCTTAGGTATTCAGATTACTGGTATAAACCGGACACAAACTGCAAACCTTGCATCAGTATGTGAGGACTATGCAGATGTTTTTGATTCAGCCCTAGGAACATACACAGGTCCGCCTATCTCATTTAAGCTAGATCCCAATGTAGTTCCAATCAGGGTTAAGCCTCATAGGGTCCCTTTTGCCTTAAAACATAAAATTGATTCAGAAATTGATAAGCTTGTAGAATTTTACAGCCTGTTGATGGTGGGTAGTAGGAAACTCCTATCATCACTCCACTTAAAGCCAATGGGGAAATTCACATTTGCACTGACTATAAATGCACTATAAATAAAGCCCTCAAGCAACATGCTTACCCTAGTCAACCACATTTTAGCCTCCTTGCAAGGGGGTACTATTTTTGCTAAACTTGATTTAGCACAGGCCTATCAGCAATTGTCGGTTGATGAGCCCACAGCCATGGCTCAAACAATCGTGACTCACAGGGGGGCTTTCAAAGTTAAACGCTTACAGTTTGGAGTCAGTGTTGCACCGGGCATTTTCCAGGGAATCATGGAGCGTACACTTAAGGGTATTCAGGGTGTCTGCCCTTATTTTGATGATGTTCTCATTGCAGGGGAATCCTCAGAAGTGTTAGCCAGTAGGCTCAGGGCTGTTTTGCAGAGGCTTCGCAAAGCAGGCCTCAAATTTTTAAAAAAGCAAGTGTAGTATTGGGGTTCCTTCAACAGAATTCCTGAGTTTCTGAATTGATGCTAACGGCATTCACCCTGCTGATTCTAAAGTGAAGGCCATTAAAATGGCCCCTAGGCTCAAATCCAAATAAGAGCTACAAGCATTCTTGGGCCTCCTAAACTTCTACCACACATTTCTACCTCATAAGGCCACACTAGCAGAGTCCCTCCAGAGGCTTCTAGATAAGAAAGCTCCATGGAAATGGACTAACTTACATTAAAAACTTAAAAGCACTATTGTCAGAAACGTCCACTGTAACTTACTACAAAGAGTCTAAACCAGTATGTCCCGCATGTGATCCATCTCCCTATGGGGTGGGGGCAGTTTTAAGCCACATAGCAAAAAATGGAACACAGGTTCCTATAGCATTTTACTCTAGGATATTGTCCTCTGCTGAGCGCAACTATGCTCAGACTGACAAAGAGGCCCTAGCCATCATTGCTGGAATAAAAATATTCCATGACTATTTATATGGCAGGGACTTCATGGTCTTCATGACCACAAACCTCTGTTGGGACTTTTCACAACAGACAAACAAACCCCCCACATACTTTCTTCAAGAATGCTGAGATGGTCTATTTTTCTATCTGCATACACTTTTAAATTGATTCACAAACTGGGCAAAGAAATGGGCTATGCTGATGGCCTCAGCAGACTACCACTGCCACTAATGGAAGCAGATCCGGCTCCAGCTGCTAAAATACTGTCCATGCAGGACATACCTGAATTGTCCCTCCATGTGGGGGACATTGCTGCTGAAACTGCCACAGATAAAATACTTAGTAGAGTATTGTCATGGGTATACATGGGCTGGTTGGATAAAAGCCCAGGTTCTGAATTTCAAAACTATTTTGTCAGAAGGCATGAGTTATCTGCCCACAAGGGGTGCATTTTATGGGGAAATAGTCATAATTCTCACTTCCCTATGGGACAGGGTCTTACAGTCATTACATGAAGGCCATCCAGGCATTGTCAGAATGAAAGCTTTAGCTAGAAGCTACCTTTGGTGGCCTGGCCTCAATAAGGACATTGAGACACAAGTTCATGGTTGTTATACATGCCAGCAGTATAGGCCTGAAATGCCACAGGCTCCAATTCACAGGTGGGAGGAAACACACACTCCATGGTCTCAGATTCACATAGACTATGCTGGGCCCTTTCAGGGACAGCTCTTCCTTATAGTAGTGGATAGCCACTCCAAATGGCTGGAAGTAATTCCAGTTCCTAACATGACTACTGCTAGGAACATCCAGGTGCTGAGAAAACTCTTTGCCATACATGGGTTGCCAGATGTCTTAGTTTCAAACAATGGGGCCCAATTCACTACTGCTGAATTTCAGGCCTTCCTTAGAGCTAATCTCATCAGACATGCAACGTCTGTGCCTTTTCATCCATCTTCTAATGGTCAAGCTGAACGTATGGTGAGGACAATGAAGGAATCACTCAACCGCATTGTCACAGGTGACTGGCATCACAGATTGGCAGATTTTTTACTCTGCCAGCATTCCATGACCTGCACTGCTACAGGCAAAAGTCCTGCCTGGTCAAATTACCAAAGCATCCGGACCCCTGTCTTATGAAGTGGGGTTGGAGGGAAGGCGAGTTTTCAGATGACACATTGATCAGCTCAGGAAATGGTTTTCAGAATGGCCACTAAGTGAGGACTGCGTCATAAGTCCCTCCCAAGGTCCTCAAACTTGCGGCCAAGCCAATCCTCACATGGACTCTCAGGACTTTTCCTTTATAACTGAGGTGGAACCAGAGGGAGAAGTGGGGAGTCCTGGAATGCAACATGGATCCCCTGAAGGAGCAAGCAATCTGAACTTCAGCATCCGCTGCGCCTACTCTGCTGATCAGTCTGACTCTGGGGTGGGCCAACCAGGAGAGGCCAGCCAGGTAGCATCCAGTCCCCTTGACTTAGGAGCACAAAGGGACACAAGTCTACCCAGCCCACTGGGTAAGCTGGTAGACCACAAAGTGATTGGGACTCTGAGATGTTCCACTAGGGCACACAAGCCTCTTTCATATCTTGCTGACTACATTGTAAAATAAAAAGCTATAATATTGTGTATTGCTATATGCCACTATACTACAGAAACTAGTGCTATGTTGTAACTGTATAAGTATGCTATCCTTGAAACCTATTCATTCAGAGGTTGTTTAATCATGTTGTAACCTATATGGGTTTTTTTGTTGTTCTATTACTTTTATTTTAGTGTGTTTTGATAATGGGTCTTGATAATTGCATTGAGACTAACATGTTAATATTGTCGGATCTAAGAGGGGAGGGGTGTTATGTACTGGGCTCATAGGAATACCACGTCTACAAGTCTCCAGCACTACAATTGGCTATCCCTAGGCACCAATGGTTGTTTCAAACCTATTGGCTGCTGCCTAGGGGCTAAACTATATATTGCGGCTAGTTGCAGCCATTTGCTCAGTACAGATTCTGCACGAAATAAAATATGAGTTTCCCTGTACTCAGCTACCTCGTCTTCATTCCTGCACCAAAGAACCCGCTATTTAACACAACTATTAATGGTCTTTTTTTCCCTTTCTCCTAGTGAGGTTGTAAACAGCAGGGGCCAAAGAGAAGCTTTTAACAGGCAAAGTGAGAATTAGAATTGGGATGTTAAAACGGAGCTCTCTGCTTCTGCTTCTGCCTTCACTTATTTGCTTGTTGGCCTTGTCTTGCTGGCTGGAAGTTCAAAAGAAGCTTCTTTCTCTAGCAGGGAGCTGGGTCACAGGTTCAGTGGTGAATGCTTAGAGAGGTGCATATTTTAGGAAAGCAGTGCAAGGTTGTGAAGTAAGTGCTGGGAGAGAGGGCAGATTCGATACATGATCTCAGTGGAGATCATGCGAGAGAAAAACCGGGGAAAATCAATTAGTTCCTAGGAAAGAACCCTTGAGCTGGACAATAAGCTCTAATCCAGCTCAGTCCACTTTATTTGTAGCTGCAGAGAAGGAAGCATCCTGGCGATCTTATTCCCTCTCCGCTGCTGGGTTCTCACTAATGTATCTTCTGGCAGAGCCCGTGTTCCTGGGGGTATAAGCAATACACAATTCAAGCAGCTCTTTTTGGCCAAAAGGAAGTGGGTTAGTTCAGCGGGAAGGGAGAGATGAAGGATTATAAAGGATGACAAAGTAACCTCCAGTTTAAACAAAGGGAAAAAAACCTGAAGGAGTTGTGCTGAAGAAGATGGCCGCTGTGGAAGGGTAAGAAGTTTGGAGGAAGGAAGACTGTTGAAACAACGTGAGATACCAGTTTTATGCTGGCTCAGACTTAAAAGGCAGAATTGCCTTGTTTTGGTGGCAACTACTGTAGCTGGGTCAGGGACACGGTGGCTCAGTGGGTTAGGATGCTGAGCTTGTTGATCAGAAGGTCGGCAGTTTGGCGGGTCGAATCCTGAGTGCCGCGTAGCAGAGTGAGCGCCTGTTACTCATCTCAGCTTCTGCCAACCTAGCAGTTCGAAAGCACGTAAAAATGCAAGTAGAAAAATAGGGACCACTACGGTGGGAAGGTAACAGCGTTCCGTGTGCCTTTGGCGTCTAGTCATGCCAGCCACATGACCACAGAAATGTCCTCGGACAAGCGCTGGCTCTTCGGCTTTGAAATGGAGATGAGCACTGGCCCCTAGAGTTGGAAATGACTAGCACGCATGTGCGGGGGAACCTTTACCTTTACTTTACTGTAGCTGGTGAAGGTTGGTTCTTACCCTTTTATTGAAACTGGGCATATCTTGGGGACTGCTGCTGGAAAATATCTCAGATTGCCTGTTTCTCTGCAATGAACAATGGCAAACCAAAGTTTAAGATACATGTCACTCATCAGATAATATTGGTCCCTGATGCAAAGCTGGGTTGAAGAGAAATATATTTATTCCAGAGCTGCTGCAGTTTGAAATAGAAGTGAGGATATGCTATGTGTCTGTTACGGTAGCAATCTAATTTTAGACTAGGCTGCTGCATACACCTGGAAGTAACATTGTCTGTTCTATGCCCCCTTCCCTGCATTTTTGCCAGGTGGTGCCATAGCTGTAGCCACTCTGGATTTTACAAGATGTCTGTGTTTAAAACCACATTAATCAGGGTTCTTGTGCATATGTCAGTGGAGAAGTAATATAAACGTTGACAGATAAAAAGAGAAGTAAAAAGTGAAGTGAAGCCCTATTTTAAATAACGAGCAATTCCATACCATTTGGAACAGCATTATTCAAAATGCAGTAGATGGCAAGGCCATCTCTGCATTTTGGCAGTGAGATTTCTCAGCTTGTATTGTGAAAACCGAAGCAGCAACTCTGTTTTAAAGATGACCGTCAATAGATTCTACAAGACTTTATTGCATTTAGTCATGGGTTATTACAATGACCCTGCATAATAATGGCATGGAAGGAATTTATTCTCCAAGCATCTGTGCTTCACAAGGATACATAACAAGAATAAGTAGTGCATGACACCGCTTAAAAATTCCATGTCACCTTGCATTTCTCTATACAAAACTTTTGCCTTTGACTTTGTATTTTATTTGATGTGCGATTGAATCCCTCTCTGCCTATGCATTCTCTCTACTTGCCTGAAACAACCCAGAAATACACTTAATTCCCAAATACAGTCAATCCTAGACATATAACAGCTCATTTAGTGACCATTCAAAGTTACAATGGCACTGAAAAAAATGACCATTTTTCACACTTACAACCTTTGCAGCATCGCCACGGTCACTTGATCGAAATTCAGATGCTTGGCAACTAGTTCATATTTATGACCGTTGCTGTGTCCGAAGACCATGTGATCAACTTTTGTGACCTTCTCACAAGCAAAGTCAATGGGAAAGCCAGATTCACTTAACAACTAGGTTACTAACTTATCAACTTCAATGATTCACTTAACAAGTGTGGCAAGAATGGTCTTAAAAATGGGGAAAAAATTCGTTGAACAAATGTCTCACTTAACAACAGAAATTTTGGCTCAATTGTGCTTGTAAGTTGAGGACTACCTGTATTCACTGTTTAGAAAACAACCTAGCTTCCAAGCAGGACAGTTTATAACTTTAAGGCTTTAGACTGGATTATTTTAAGAAAGGGAACTTCTGTGGATTTGGTAATATGGGTTACTGATTCAAAAATGTGGGAAGCCAGATCTGCTGCCATTGAAGATAGACTTTCTCTTTGTTAGGAAGTTCCTGAACATTTTCCCCAAAAGTGCTGTTCTGATGTTGTTTTTAAAATACTGAAATGTGCTGTTGAGAATACAGGTGGATCCTTGTTTAGCAACTGCCTTGTTTAGCGACCATTCACAGTTACCAAAATACAACTTTGCAAGCAATCCTCCCATTTAGCACCTTCTCAGTTCTGTAAAACAAAGTAAAACTGAAGTAAGATCATAAAATGAAACTGTCATCGTCTGTGGAGACTCTCAGTCATCCAGGTCATGGTTGTCCCAAAGGTGTTTTTTCAAGAGAAAACTGGACTTTCTTGTTTTTTCTTTGAAGACGTTTCGCTTCTCATCCAAGAAGCTTCTTCGGCTCTCTGAAGAAGCTTCTTGGATGAGAAGCGAAACGTCTTCAAAGAAAAACAAGAAAGCCCAATCGCCTCTTGGAAAAGCACTTTTGGGTGAAACAGTCATGGTTTCACTTAGCAACCATTTCACTTAATAACCGAATTGCTGGTCCCAATTGTCATCAGAGAATGAGAATTACTTGTAAGGACTCAGGTGCACTTCCTGCATATTAATGCAGCAACTGTTTCAGGGGATAGAAATGGACAATGTCACTGTTTCTTAATCCCCCACTTTCTGTAAAAAGCGACATTAGGATGTATTTTTCTGTTTCACATACAAAATACTATTTTTCCTTTCAGAGTCTTGCCTGCTTTCGATGCAGGCCAACTCCAGCAGTTCATTGGTGACTTTGCAGAGGCAACAATATCCCTTAGCACAGTCTCTAATACCTTTTAGAACTGTCTTTACACAGCAAATGTTATAACCCACTGTACTATTACAGGATTAAGGATGAAAGTCGCATTAAATGGCATTAGAAAGCAGCACTGTAGGGCAATGAAATATATTTATGTATGTTGTGCCTGCATGTACGTGCATTTAGATGCTTTGAATAATGTACATACATTCAGTTTAATTACACAGAGATGCATATGGATACCGATACTTGTACACACACGCATGAAAATATATCTGTCCAGTAAGATCTAACCACAGGAAAGAAGGTGATTGGCTGCTGTTTTCCTGGAACAGAAAGCTGGCAGGATACAATGGAAGAAGGATTGTCCAATGGGAGGTTGTGGCAGCCTGTGGTCTGGACTAAATATTTTACAAAATGTTGCTTGGAAAGTCTTGGACCTGCAGGATTGTCTTAAACTGGCCTGAGCAGAGGACAGGACCATTTTAAACAGTAATTATGGATAAGCCCTTTTGCTGATCCATGTTTTGCTGATTTTCAAGTGACAAACTCTTGTTGTTGTTGCTGTTGTTGTTGTTGTTGTTGTTATTATTATTATTATTATTATTATTATTATTATTATTATTATTATTATTGAAAAGCATCACTGGGGATATGCTTTTAAATAAAACATTTATTTATTTATTTTTTAAAAAACCTATGCAGCGTGTTGGGGTTTTTCTAAATGGAAGCAATACTTTTCACTCTCCTGCATTGTCTACTGCAACTGAAGGTCATCTCTCACAAACATTTCAGCCAGTGGCAGTTGCATTTTACAATTGGCCTATGTTCTTTCTACTGAGGTGGTAGAGCAGACTGGCCTAGTCGCATGGCTATATCAGCAAAATATGTGAAAATCTGTCCAAATTAGATTTTGGCATGAAACATCTGGCAATCTGTGGCCTAGATCTAGTTATTCAGTAATGTACATATGTTTATTCATCCTGAAAAAAATGTTTATGTGACTGCTCAAAAATATATTAACTTCATGGCACATAACTAGTTAGTCACATGTATCTTAGCTGTGTGCATCTCTGTGTGTGTGTGGAGAGAGAGAGAGAGAGAGAGAGAGAGAGAGAGAGAGAGAGAGAGAGAGAGAGAGAGAGAGAGAGAGAGAGAGAGAGAGAGAGAGAGAGAGAGAGAGAGAGAGAGAGACTATGATCTCCTTTCCCTTAACCCATCCAATACAATGAAGCAGACCATCCCTTTAGTTGCCTTGTTCAAACAATGACTTCCACATTAATAGAGGCAGGACAAATCTGTTCAGACCTTGCTGAACTTTGCTAGCCAGGACCCAGATCAGTAAGTTACATGTCTCCACTTGAAGATGAGGCAGGATCAGAGATGTGAAAGATGTGATTTGGGATGAGTCTAGTGAAGTAGTCCAAATAGGAAGTATGACCAGATGGACTAATTCTACTTTATTATATAGTTACATTTAATAGAATCTTTCAAGTCTGAAAGTACAGTGTTACCCCCATCACCTTGGCTGCCCAAGAAACTAGGAACGGCTCCTCCTGAGTTATTTGCCATGTTCACACTCCTTTTGCAGACTAAGCTGCTTCTTGTCTGATCATTCCGCTGGCTGTGGCTTTCCCCCCTGTTTCCCAAGGTCATTTTCGCATATCGCTATTGTATAAGAAACTAGCTATGCTTCCCTATGCCTTGACCCAATCTCCTTGACTGCACCCTGGTTCTTTTATTGTGATAGTACCTCCACAATTAAGCTCTTATGTGTTATATTATTATACGGGTGTGTGTGTGTGTGTGTGTGTGTTCCAAATGAGAAGAACCTAGGTGTTTCTAGTCACTTTGGTTTCCCACCTTTCCCCTTACCCATGGTGGCAATAAACTAGAAGCCAGTTTTTGGTTTTGTTTGTTTTTTAAAAGGAAGACATGCAGACTGCTTGAAAATATGCACATACAGTACTACTTTGGATTTTTTTTTGATTTTTTGATTTTTATTTTAATTCCATTTATATCCCGCCCTTCTCCGAAGACTCAGGGCGGCTTACAAGCTTAGCAGTAGCCTTCATTCTATGTATATGCCTGCTTATTAGGGCTTTCACACACACACCCAAGCGGCATTATTACAAAGTCAGCTTAATTGCCCCCAACAATCTGGGTCCTCATTTTACCTACCTCGGAAGGATGGAAGGCTGAGTCAACCTTGAGCCTGGTGGGACGTGAACCTGCGCTAATTGCAGGCAGCTGGTGTTACTTAAGGAGGCATTAGCCCACTGCTCCACCAAGGCTCTGATTTTATCAGCCAGGCTAATTTTTTTTAAAAATAAAAAGACATAAAGACTGCTGGGCAAACCAACTGAACACCTCACTGGCAACAGCTTGTTGTGTAGGTGAAGGATGAGGGTGAAGCTAAGTCAAGCCAGCTGGTGGCCACCAAAGTAGGCAGCTCAGCAATACAGCAGGAACAAGGAGTGACAAAGCCACAGAGTACCTTTGTGGGGGCTTCTATGCAGCAGTTTTGAAAAATACTCCAATAGGACTATCACAAATATTAGCATGGCTAGATTTTACAGTCTCTAATCCTTCTTCTCATCTGCAGCACTGCCCATGTGACTGAAAGTATTTTGTGACTGGAGGATTCAGTTCAATCCAATCTCAGGGCTTTTGAAGGAATATCAGAACAGTTGCTAATGAAGGGATGGCAATCCATAGGCCTCATTTCAGAACAGTAATGGGATTAGAAAGAAAACAAGCACAGATCAGGCTTAAGGCAGATGATGTCTTTATTTCCAGGTTCTTTATGTGTTCATGCATGCATTTTACGTTACTCATTAGAAATAAAACAACCGTGTTTTATTAGAAGAAAATTGATGAGATCATACTGGATTAGAAAGAGGCAGTAGTATCTAGTTATGAAGGAATATCCTATCCACTTTTGCTGGTTTGCTTCCTTGCTGTTGTTCTCATTATTATTATTTTTAAAAAATCTATTGCAGAGAGAGCTACTAGATATATAAATAAACGGAGAAGTTGAGGTCATGAGATAGAGATAGAACTAGAGAAGAGATGATATACTGTATAGTGGTAGAGACAGAATTTCCCCCCTTTTCCCCTCCTTCCAAACAATTTTAGTTAATTGTTCAATATATTTCCCTTTTCCATCAAATAGGAAAATGAAGATTGGTTGCAACTGTCCCTTTGACTTTTGAAGACTTTTGCTATTTGGGATATGTTGTGCCTACAAAGAAAAGAAGGTGGCTTTATTTCAAGCTAACTTAGGGATTGCTTCATTATGACAACTCAAATTAGACTAGATAATGTGTAGCATAATATAATAATAATAATAATAATAATAATAATAATAATAATAATAATAATAATAATAATAATAATAATAATAATAATAATAATAATAATAATAATATATGAGGAAGAATCCCCCCAAAAATCAGGCCACATATTGCAATCAGGAAATCTGTCATTCCAAGTCAGATGAAGATCAAAGTGTGAATCTCTTAATTAGTCTGCTCTTGATTTTAAAAAATGACAGCTACTATTTCCAGATCCTAAATCAATAGTAATTACTAAGGGCATTTCTACATAAGTAGCTACGAAGAGCTTTGCAATAGTTCAGAAGCAAATCCAGACCTACTTGAAGTTACATAGAGGATGAGGGGAGCTGAGTTGACTTATTTCTGGATTTGTATTACTCTGTTTGAAATCAGAATGAAGGGTTTTTTTTCTTTACAAAGTAGTATTTCTATAAAGTTTGTGTGGAGATTTTATTTTTCCCTGTTGCTGTGATCTACTAATGCATTCTGCCTCTTAATTCAAAGTGATTTCTAGAGCTGCCATATTCTATCCTTGCTTACCTTTGCAGTCATTGTAGCACCATGCAACTATGATTATAGCTTTTGGGGAAAGGACCTGGTTGCAAATATGTTGTCATAATACCTTACAGGAGGTTTTCAAGGACAACAGAAAAATGATGTCATTACAGCCAGTTTCCCCAATAGCAAATGGTCATTTTTTAAAAAGCAAATGAACTAAGAAATGCAGATAACATGAACTGAAATTGTTGATGGGAATTGGCTAGCAATTTAATTTCCCTTATGGTGGAGTGGGGTTGAGGGGATTTCTGTTCCCCCGAATCTGTAGTAATCCAGGGGGCAGAAGATTATGGATTGGACAACTGTTTTTGCCATCTCTTTTGTGTCAACTGTGGAGTGAGTGCTGACTGGTTTATGGTATTTCTGGGAAGTTCTCAGTATTTTGAGGTCTGCAGAAATGAGAATAATGATAAGCCAGATTCAGACAAAAAAAGAGTTGATAGTGCAGTTCTTTAGAATTTGCACAGCTGCTTTCTCCTGTCACTTTCCTTGGTCTTGTGATAGACTAACCTGTATGATTGACTCTCCTTATTTGACTCTGCCCTACATAGCTCTCATTGCAAAAATCTGGGGCATTTTCAAACTTGACTTCGTTTGCTTGCTTATAAGCTCTGGAGAAACTAGGTAAGGTTATTACTAGGTGTTACACTTTAATCCCTACCACTCCTTGTTCTCCCTCCATTTTAAGAATGTACATTTATAATGAATTTCTACTTTTTGCACCATGGGTTTAAGAGTCAGCCCTTCACAACCAGCAAAGTGCACTCAACTCTGACAGACAAACAGCCTTTGACAAGATTGATGTAACAAAACCATTTTGCACTGTTTACCTTTCATTTTGTGTTTATCCTGCCATCATTATATATTTTACCTCCTTATGGCCCTTTTAAAATGGTTAAAATTCTGTAGGCCAGCTGCTAGGATAAGAGACAGAAGTGCTTAGCTTCATTTTTACCTTTGCAATTGACTGCTGTGAATTTCTAATACTACTTGTTCTCTGCTTCTTTTCCTGTTAATTCTTAATAGTTTGGGCTTGGGGGTTTTTTTTGCCTTAACTTTTTTGTGTGTGATTTAAAAGCATTCAGATAAAAAACCATGAGTAAATGTTATTTCCCCCCCTGAAAACAGCAATGTAACTTTGCCTTAAGGAAGCACCTTTTGCAGCACTTGGCATGGATACACCTAGCATCTAATCTTTTTTCAATGATAGGCACTAGATTTTTGAACCATTTGCTGTCAGAACTGAAGCCAGCCCTCTCATTGTGGCAGTCCAGGAAGAGGCTCAAAGCATATCACTTTACACAGGACTCTAATATTTTGTTTATAGAGCAGGATTTTGTTATTGGGATAAATTATATTTTTAAGCCATTTGGGATTGGGTGACATATACATTGGTTAGAAATAATAATAAATTCTCTTCTTGAGGAATATACAGTAGATCAGCAGTACCATATTTTTCTGTCTATAAGACGCTATTTTTTTCCTGCAAACACCCTGTTCAAAAATCAGGTGCGTCTTATACAAGTGCAGTGTCTTATACATGAAAAAATAATGGTAACCTCTGTAGCCCCGGGCATGCCTGTGTGGGTTCTTTACATGCCACTGCCATGCTGCCTGGTGCAGGAGGATATTGCTGGCCCGAGATGCCGCCTGGTGCTGGAGGATCGTGCTGCCGCAAGGATGCTGCCGGTCCCACTGAATCTGCCTTCTATGACCCATTTTTCACTGGCGCAGCTCGGGCTGAAGCCGTAAGAGGCCCTGGGAAGCCGCCTCAGTACAGTGATTGACAGCCAAGGGGGTGGACAGGACTAAGCCTGCAGAGCGCCATCTGATTGGAGGAAGTTGCCTCCCTTATGTGATGGTACCGAAAAGTACCAGTAATTGGGGGGGCATCTTATACAAGGGCATGTCTTTTTTTAATTGAATAAACAATTAAAAACAGGTTGAACACAGTGTGACTTTTCTGGCTGTTATTTTGCCATACATACTATACCATATACCATATATCTCCCTAGTCATTGATCTTTTATACCATTTACATATTGCATTTTAGGCTATTTACATATTTATATATTTACATACATATTTATGTCTATTTACAACATAACTTCCATTTCCATTCTTATTTCATATTCTTTCTGATCTCTATCTTACGCTCACTTTGGGGTTGAAAGTCTACACTTTCTCTCTTCTAGACAAGCTTTCTTTGTTCTGACTTTTTCTCCTCAAGTCTAACCAATAATACATCTTATCCCAAACTTCGTAATACTCTGTTTCATCTTTGACTTTAATTTCTAAGGTTAGTCTATCCATCTCTGCACATATCAATTTTTTTTAATTAATTCACTTTCCACCGGGGTATTTCCATTTTTCCAGTTCTGGGCATAAACCAACCTTGCTGCTGTTATGATATGCAACACTAGATATGTCTCTCCTTCGTTAAACTTCCCATCTATCATTCCCAGTAAAAACAATTCTGGTCTGAGATCTATCTTCAGTCCCAATATTTCCTCCAACCAAGTCTTTATTAGCCGCCAAAATTCTTTTGCTTTGGAACATGTCCACCACATATGATAAGTCCCTAACACTTTCTTGCATTTCCAACATTGTGGTGATATATCTTTTCTCATCTTTGCCAGTCTTGTTGGGGGTGCCACCTGTAAAACATTTTGTACAGATTCTCTTTATATGAGGTAGCCAAGGTTAACTTTCTATTTCTTTCCCATAACGTTTGCCATTTGTCTAAATCAATATTGTATCTGAAATTTTGGGCCCATGTTATCATCACTTCTTTTACCTGCTCCTCTTCCATTTTATATTCCAATAAATATTTATATGTTCTTTTGATTGCTTTCTCCTCCGTTCCTAATAGTATTTTATCTAGTGTTGTCAGATCTGTCTGTATACCCCATTCCTTTTTGTCTTTCTTATAACGTGACTGGATTTGCAGGTACACCCACCATTCCAATTGTACCCCGATTTATTTTAATTCTTGTCTAGATTTAAGTTCCCCTTGTTCATTTAAAATATCTCTGTACGTAACTACTTTTCCCAAGTTCATGAAATTTGGATGCACTAGCACTTCCAATGTTGAGAGCCATAACGGTGTTTCTATATAGTTCTGTTGTTTAATTTTAATCCACACATTAAGTAATGCTGCTCTGATACGGTGTCTCTGGAAGTATTGATGAACGTTATATCTCTCATCCCACAAAAATGCATGCCATCCAGATTGTAAATCATGACCCTCTAGAGTTAATAGCCTTCTGTCTTTTAAATTTATCCAGTTCTGCACCCAGGTGAGTATTGCAGCTTGGTAGTACAGCTCCCAGTCAGGTTATATGTATATGTATATGTGTATCCATTCAATGTGTACATGGATTTTATGGACTGGTACATAAACTGGATGTAGTGCTTGAATTCCTGTAAGCAAAACTTTGGTGCCAGTAAGTCACTCAGAAATACTGGCAATTGTCGAAAAGGTACCGGCAGTCCATATAGTGGATGGATCCTGGCTTTGGGAGAGGCTGTCCCAAACTTGTCAGCCTGGTTTGAATGTTAAAAGTTTATCTGAGGAGAATCAAGCCTGAACATATCAGGGAATTAAGTTGCTATTATTACTATTACTACAATTACTACTCCTTTTTGTCTGTGCATTTTCAAAGCTGATTTATTAGTCAGAGTATATAATAAGCCATCTTTCCCCAACCTGATTTCCTCCAGTTGTATTGGATTCAGCTCCCATCTAACCCTTTAGCTAAGCTGATAAGAAATAATGGGATAAGACATCCAACACATTGGTTTTGAAACACTACTATAAATTATTGCAATACCCTCTAACAAGTGAATATGTGAGAAGTTAGCATAAGATTGTATTTAACAGATAAGTGTCCACATAAGGGTAATCTCTTTTTTTAATATAGCAAGATATATATATAGCAACACCATTTTGCCGAGCATTCTCATCAAGAAGCTGACTGACTTGAAATTCTCCCCCGCCATCTGCGATTGGATTCAAGACTTTCTTAGGGATCGGTTACAAACAGTGAGGGTCGGCTCTGCTTTGTCCACCCCCCTGAAGCTTTGCACCGGCACGCCACAGGGCTGTGTGCTTAGCCCCTACCTGTATTCTTTATACACTTATGATTGTGTATCATCTGACCCATCCACTGCGATAATCAAGTTCGCAGATGATACAACTGTGGTGGGTCTTATTACAGGAGGGGATGAGACAGCATATAGGGCGGAGGTACAAAAACTATCCATATGGTGTAGTAACAACAACTTGCACCTAAACATCGGCAAGACGAAAGAGATGGTGTTAGACTTCCGGAGAAAAAAGGAGGAACCTGCCCCACTTCACATCAGAGAGAACTGTGTAGAGAGAGTTTCCTCCTTTAAATTTCTGGGAGTCTACCTCTGCGAAGATCTGACCTGGAAAATTAACACAACTCAGGTGGCTAGAAAGGCCCAACAGAGGCTTCACTTTCTTAAGGTCTTGCGGAAGAACAGGGTAGAACAACAGCTAATGACCCTCTTTTACCGGTCTACTATAGAGAGTTTCCTCTCGTATGGTATTGTGGTTTGGTATGCTGACAGCCGCGGATAGGAAAGTATTACAGAGGGTAGTGAGCACAGCACAAGACATTGTGGGCTGTTCCCTGACACCACTGGATGACATCGCCATGGCTCGTTGCCTTGGAAGAGTGAGGAAGATTCTCAGCGATGACTCACACCCTGGACGGTATCTCTTTACTTTCCTACCATTCGGTAGGAGATATAGGAATATAGCCAGCCGTACCAACAGGCTGAAAAATAGCTTTTATCCGTGGGCTGTTAGGCTTTTAAATGGGACATATGCAGAATTGACTTGGGAGGCCGGTGTGTGGTGTAGTTGGTTCAGATAGTGTGGGGTGGGATGGAGGGTTTGTTGTCACTGTGTGTTGGGGGGAGAGAGCACGGGGGGGGGGAGGCTCAGCTAATCTCAATGTACACATGTTGTACTTTGACAATAAAGGTTTATTATTATTATTAAGATGATCAGTTGTCCCTGCAAAATAACAAAATATGCACTTGCTAGGGCCTTGTATTGCTATCAACCTGTAGGATTTTTTTCAATTACTGCAACGCTCTCTACATGGGGCTGCCCTTGAGGACCACTCGGAAGCTCCAACTGGTACAGAATGCAGCCGCGAGAGTGGTGTTGGGAGTCTCCCGATACTCCCACGTTACACCTCTGCTCCGTGAGCTGCATTGGTTGCCAGTTGTCTTCCGGGTGAGATTCAAGGTACTGGTAACGGTATTCAAAGCACTCCATGGCATGGGGCCGGAGTACCTCAGGGAACATCTGCTGCCGGCATCAAGCTCCCTGCGCCCTGTGCGTTCCCACAGAGAGGGCCTCCTCAGGGTGCCACCGATCAGAGAATGTCGATTGGTGGCCCCCAGGGGGAGATCCTTCTCTGTGGGCGCTCCGGAGCTGTGGAATCAGCTACCGGTAGAGCTCCGGATGGCGCCCGATCTTCGCTCCTTTCGCCGCGATCTCAAGACATTTTTGTTTGTACAAGCCGGCCTAGCCTGAGGGGGAGTGTTGGGGTTGTTTTATTTTTTGTTTTTTAATTTTTCTGGGGGTTTTTAGCGTTGTATCATATTGTTTTAACTAGGGCAATTGTTTAATCTGTTTTTAATGTTTGTATTGGTTATTTTATTCTGCCCTGTGAACCGCCCTGAGTCCTCAGGGAGAAGGGCGGTATATAAATGTTATTAAATTAAATTAAATTAAATTAGGATAAAAGGAAGTTGTGCATAGTAAGGCTTTTCTCTTGAGGGACAATGTTGCTTGAGGCTTCTGATCACTGCTTATTGCTCAAAATCTCTGCAGAGTCTTTTGGGTAAAATCATTACCAACTCAACACATAGACTAAGCTTTTTGTTCCCTAACTGACAGTATGCCTAAGTGGACAAATATACAGCACAAAGATTGCAATCACTGAAAGAAACAGAAGCAATTATTGTGGTTGTTGAACTCACTGGAAAAAATGCCAGTGTCATGAAAATGGATGCTGAGGTGATTATATGATTATCTATTTCCTCAGTCCACACCACTGTATACTCACTCACCTAAGTGGGCATGATTAGGCTTGCTCAGCTGGGTAAGTGCATTGGGTATATGAGGTGCTATGTTCCTCAAATTAAGATGCTAAGGAAGACAAAGTTTCTTCAGGAAAATTTCACTGTACCTTCTGGTGAGGGTGACGCAGTATAGTGGGACACATAAATAAGTAAATCCAACTTCAGTACTAACAGGATGGCTGGTTTTCCACTATTATTCCCTTTTTTATAAATGGTGTCAATGAACATGCTTTTTTAAAAATAACATATTTCAGGATCTGGGTGCACCTCCAGCTGCCACTGTGAGCCTCCCTCCCACCATTTCCAAGGTTGAGTTATTGTCTGCCTGCTTTTGTTAGTTTATGTCAAGCTTGGCTATTAATTAAACTGAGTGTTTGTGTTTCATAAATTAACACGTGAGAGGTGGATCCACAGACTGCCCTTCTCTGGGAGGAAAGATTTGTTAATGTGATTGAACATGAATCTGGCTTGTTATCAGGGTCTATTAAAGTTAAAACTGTGCTCATGTGTGTGTTCCCAGTTTTGTCAGGGACAGTAGTGCCAACATGCCAGGACTCTGGGGCAATCCATGGCCCCATTTAATAGAATAAGTAGAAGAGCTCTTAATCAGTACAGTCTCTTTGTGAAATAATGGCCAACATTGCCATCTAAAGAGGAGGTTGCATAAGACAGTTTTAAATCATATCACTTCAGGACTGGCTAAGGGAGCTGCTAGGTGTGAAGGATAATATATATTTCTGCAGAAGATAACATTGCTAACTTTGATTGCTGCTTCAGGATTAGGATTCCCTAGTAGAATCATCAAGGATTTTCTGGGATCATCAGGCAGTAAAACCATTCTCAACTCCATGCTGCTACACTCCTGTGTTCATGTCTGAAATCAAGAGAAATTCAGACAGCAATTTCCAAATTAATCCAGATGCATTTGATATACTTAAGCTTTCCATTCTAGACACAGGCACCTGCTTCACTGTGGTTTAGCATGTTGTGAAAATTGTAAATTGACAGACCTCCCCAGTTCCTGGAAAGTCAAGGTGGGGAAGGGGGAAAGAGAGACGCATGCTTGCAGACTTATTTCTGTTACTGTAACCTTACAACGAAGGCAATCCTAGTATTGGTTTCTTGTCTGGATTACCTCAAAGGGCTGACATCAGTCTTGCAAGTCTGAAAATATCTCTCCCCTCCCTTACTTTTACCCTTCCCAAAACTGGGGGATGGGTCCCTTCTGAGACACTTACCATGCCCCCATTTCTTTTGTGCACTGAGATGTCTCTTATCTGACCGCTGTGCCCTGGCTGCAGATCTTCGTCCTTCTGTCTCTCAAGGATATTCCCACAGGCCCTTACAGCTTCCCTCCATAGCTGCTTTATAAAATAGCTAAAAAGATGGCTGCAGTTTCTCTTTCCGGGTTGATCATGAGACCCCTATGAACTCTTGAATGGACCTTCAAGACCACCAGTTGATTCTCTTTGCTTCCTAGGAAGCTGGCACTGCTGGTTCCCGTTGGGATTTATTTTGCAAGTAAGCCTGTTCAGGGGTGCAGCCCCAACATATGTGACCTCGATTTAAAGATCCTTCATTTTTGAATCAGCACCTACCTCTTCGGTGCCATGGTGCCATCTGGGGCCCAGAAAAGAGCACAGCAGGTGTGAAATGATTCACTGTGTAACCTGCCAGAATACCTGAAGGATAAGAGAGAGAAACCTTCCCGCTTAGGAAGCTCCCTTTGTTCCAATCCTACTTTGCTGACATTGGCAGGGGGGGGGGATGGTGTTAAGGAGATGGGAACATTCTCTGCCAGTGGCACAATGCACAAATCCCTGGAAAATTCTTCATGTATTTATGAGTGGAAGATAAGACACTCACTCACTTCCACTCCCCTTTTTCTCCCTTTTCTTCTTTCCTCTCTCTAACCCCCTCCCTCCAGAAGATTTGACACATGCAGGCTAATCCCCATCAACATCTGCATAAACAGTGACAATGAACAATATTGCAAATGTGTCCAACAGGGCCTTATATAACAGACAGTTATTTAGCTACGAGCAAAGGAGGGGAGAGAATATGGAAGTTCCCTCTCGGTTATATAACAGCAGCAAAGCAGGGCTGCTTAAGCAGACAGCCACACAAAGGAGAATAACATGGAACTAATGAGGGGTTGCTGAGGGGTTTCTGACACTGGCAGTTGTGAACTACAGCTTCCTCTACTTCCTACGATTTATAGGATTAATTTTGTTCTTGCAGCAGCTGATGCCTCTTTTTGCTGCCGCAGACTTTTAAAACATTCATACTCTACTGACAAGAAAAGGTTTTCCAAACGATGGGAGGGCATAAGTGGAGAAGGATTGGAGAAGGTGAGGGGGTGGGGAGGCACGTAGAGAAGATGCTTTTGATCCGAGAAAGCAGCAAATCAAAAAAGTGGGCATTAGATTAAAGTATGTTTTTTTAAGGTAGGTATCGACTGAGGGAGAAAAAGATGGACTTAAATTAAAAGTCTTAATTGGTGGTCAGGATTAATCCACTTTGAATCAGATGTCTTCAGAGAAAGAATATTTTATACAGGTAGTCCTCGACTTACAACTATTCGTTTAGCAACCATTCAAAGTTACAGTGGCATTGAAAAAATGTGACTTACAACCGGTCCTCCCACCTACAAATAATCACATCATCCCTTTGGTCATGTGATCAAAATTTAGGAGGTTGGCAACTGGCGAGTACTTATAACAGTTGCAGCATCCCAGATTGCTGCATGTGATTGCCATTTATACCCTTCCCAGCCAGTTTTTGATAAGCAAAATCAATGCAGGGGAAACTAGATTTGTTTAATGACCACACAATTCCTTTAACAACTACAGTGATTCACTTAACAACAGTGGCAAAAAATCAGGTATGACTCACTTAACAACTGCCTTGCTTATCAGTGGAAATTCAGTTGTGGTTGTAAATCAAGGACTACCTCTGTATGCCCACAGAATGTGGTGCTTTTCATAGAATCTTTCTGCAGGCTTTCACTTACTCAAGCTAAGGGGTGAGTATCTTAGGATTCTTTGCAAGAAACAGGGCCAATCCAGAACATTTTGTGAAAGAACAATGTCCCACCCCATCTATGAAACCCAGGTGGGCAGTCTTCCTTAAGCCTGACGTTGGATGCACTGAAGAATCCTCTAGTATCTTCCAGATTTTCTTACCCTCCCCCAGGTTGTATGGAGCAGAGATAGGGGAGACTGTTCACAGAGTCATACTGGGATTATGTTCATCTTGGTCCTGCTTGTGTATATGTGACCCTGTTTGGAAAGTAGATATCTCAAGATGTACCTGTCAAGGTTCCGATAGTCAAGACCAAATAAATCAGAACTCAGGCTTGAGATTTCCTCAAGAAACATGTTTATTGGCTACACAGTATTGGCACAGTCAAAAGTGAAACCAAGTCAGAAGTTCCCTTCAAAGGGAAATAATATTACAAAGCTAAACTTCCCACCCCAGCGCAATGCAATCAGCTACGTTCCCCTGTAGAAGAGTTTGGCGGGCTTTCTGACCAAAAGCTCATGCCTCCATCTAACTGACAAAAGTGACCTTGGTTTCCATGGGACAGTAAAATGTTTAGACTAGTAGAAATCCTCCACACCCCCCTCCTGTTCTTGCGGCAACCTAGAACGAGCAAAAATGGCTGCATCCAGGTTTGTTGTAGAGTTGACAGTACCCGGTTAATGCATACTGATTGTGTTTGTGAGTCTATTTCTAGTCACCCATACCGGATTGCTTTCCGAAATATTTTTTTTAATACAGTTTCCCTTGCCGAGAACCCATCAATCAAATATCTTTTAAATATCAAAGTGCTACTTATGGATTAAAGTCACATAGGAACAGTGTGCATAGTAGGTCAAGTATCTTTTCTATTGCTTCTCCAGCAGTGGCACACCTTGACATTCATCAAATGACATACCGAAGAGGTTGATATTGAAAGTTCTTTAATAAATAAGCCCATGAAGCTAAGGAGAGGTTGATGTCCATGGGGTAGATGAAAAATTCCAGCATCTCTGGCCAGCTTTTCATTTGTGCTCTCTTCCAAGTCACCTCACAAAAAGGCAGTCTGGCTCTGACAATCACCTTCAGGGTTTTGCTCTCAGGGGACGTATGATATCTTGTTAAACTGATCAGTCTCTTCCTGATCTTGGCAAGGAACCAGTGGGGCAAGTCAGCAAGGAATGCTCTACGGCAGGGACAGGTTCCATGGAGAGAGGTTTTTCCACAGACTGGAGGGTGCATGATTTTGTGTGTTGCCTGCATCCCAATGATAGGATTCTGCTGGTTTGTGCGGGCTGGTTGCTGGCATGCCGCAGCACGGTACTGGTCCATGGACCAGGGGTTGGGGACCCCTGCTCTAGGGAAGCTACTTGCTTCGACCAAGTGGCCTGGAGATTTTTCATTTTGCTCAAGTGCTCCCCTAACCTGAATCCCGAAGCTCTCTTTTGATGGATCTGGTTGATTTCTCCTTGTGCAAGTGAGAATATCCAGGATATTATTCAATGGAAGGCAGCAACCATACGGTGGGTAAAGTAGGATATGGAAGAACAGGGACAGTACGCTTCATTTTCACTGAGTAGCAGAAGGTATTTTTCACAAGCTTGTTGACTAGCTCTGCTTTCCAGCATGCAATAAGGAGCACATTGGCATAAGTGATTGGAACTGTGCTAAGACAGAACGCTATGCTATTTCCAGTGGGACTTTGTCTGGCTTTATCTTTTGTCTGAAATGTTAATTTTAACTTGTTTTTCCTAGCCGGCATTGTCTTTTCCCTCACAATGGGAACTTTTACTTTGTTAGTGAAGGATTTTGCAGTGTACTGTATCCATGTTTCTCAGGTACAGCTGCAGTTCTACTTCCTGACCTTCCTCCTTTTCCTCTCCCTCCCCAGCTTGCTCAGCTTCTTTCCAACTGCTCTCTTATCCTTTGGCTTTTCACAGCACAGAATTCCCTTCTGCTGCAACAGATCCAGGTAGTTCCTGTACGGGCTGCTGACAGCTCAGAATATGTTGCTGACAGCATATGGCTTCATCTTGTTCCCACATCATTCATTCATTTTCAGTATGTCAGGAAGGAGAAACAGCTCAGGGGCAGAATGAATGCCTGCTGTATCAAAGGCCTTAGGCTTAATCTCCAGCATCTCCAGATAAAAAGATCAGGTATGTCTAGTTTGGTGAAAAGAAGGACTAGGGAGGACATGTTAGCGCTGTTCCAATATTTGAGGGGCTCCTACAAAGACAAGGGAGTCAAACTATTTTCCAAAGCACCTGAAGGCAAGAAACAATGTTTGGAAACCAACCGCAGAGAGAAGCAACCTAGAACTAAGGAGAAATTTCCTAACGGTGAGAACAATTAACTAGTGGAATAGCTGGCCTTCAGAAGTTGTGGGTGCTCCATCACTGGAGGCTTGCAAAAAGAGATTGGACTGAAATGGCATAGGGTCTCCTGCTTGACCAGACGGGTTGGGCTGGAAGACCTCCAATGTCCCTTCCAACTCTGCTATTATTATTATTCTACTGTAATCAGTAATGGGGAGAGAACTTTTATGACCAGTTGCAGTATACTGTACATTTCTGGATTGGACAAATTGGACTGGTCATGGTAGAAGGTAGTTTCTAGCATGCCTCTGGAGCAGCAAATGTACACAACCTGTACTGTGAAGCAGCTTGGCTTGCATAGTCTATAGCTCTGAGTAGAAGAGTCACCTTGTGTGTGTTATAGCTATGGGGCAAAACAATGTGAAGAAAAACAAAAGTTGGTTGCTCTGTAGAGCAGTTTATTTGGGACCAAACTGCCCAGCAGCAGACCTAACTGCAGAAGGCCCTAAGCAAGATCCTCTTCTGTGCCCATATTTCTTGATGCTCCATCCAATTTTTCCTTTTCCCCAGATCCTCCCTTTTCCATATTTCTCGAGCTCATCTCTTGGCCTCTAATGTGCTTTCCACCCCCTTTCCCAGCTGAAGTAGCCCTTTTTTTTCCTGATTCCATAAAATACTTCTCCAAAACTTCCCAGAATGAAACTGGAATCGTGCCTGGCATTATCACTTCTCTGAAGGATGGGTAAAGGTGGGGAGGGAAGGTAGAAACTAATTCAAACTTGGGGGGTGGCTCTGGGATTGGGGGGTGGATGTCCTGAACCTGCACCGAGTGACTAGATTATACTCATTGCACCCGGCACTGAGATTTGTAATCTCTTCCCAGCATGGAATACAGAACACTTTTATAACATAAGCGACTCTGTAAACTTTTATGTTCTCAGGTGAAGCAGCCAATAAGATCTGCCTAGGTATTCCAAAGAATCTCTGATGTTAATACTAGCTCCAAAAGTTGTGAATGAACAGAATACTGAAAAAGGCGCGCCCCCCATTGAGCATTTGCATTTCTCTAATGTTTTTTTGGATCCTTTTGTCTCTACATAAATTGTTGCTGTTCAGCACCATTTCCTTTCTTCTCTCTTGGCTCACACAGCGCTTGGCCTCATCTGCTCCTGTAATCCAACTGGCTGCAGACAATGCATGAGGGTCCATGATATCACTACATTTATGACAGAATCCCCCAACTGAATCAATGCTCAGAGGGGCAGCTACTTGAGAACATATAGTATGTTCAAGGCAGGTTTTGTTCAGAATTAACAAAATACTCATAAAATTATAAAAATCAACAACCCAACCCAAATTCATGGCAGCCTGTAGACAATAGTCTATATTCATCTTTACAGAAATATTAAAGAATCTGAGAAATCAAAATATGACTAAACAAAAATATGTGAAGTAGACTGGAAGACATATACATGTGCTCCAGTGAGCATTTTTGGAGCACATGAACTAGAAGTCAATAGTTCTGAATTCTTAAAATAACATCTGGCGTTCTTTAGTGTCTCTGCTGTAGACACTCATTGTGATACTTGCTGTTATATGCTGGCCCGGAAGCATCTTTTTCTTTTATTTGATTTACAGGACTACTGGGTACATCAGAGCTATGTAAAAATAATTGCATCGTATTCTATATTCCAAAGAGTGATTTGGGAGTTCCTTGACATAAGAGGAAACTTTTTAGCAGTTATACATGGCCATCAGGAGCCCACTGTTCTAGAAACTCCGAATACCGAATATCCAATATCTTTGGCTTTAATTAATAGAGGAGGATTGTTGACATTTGTGGGGTCCACAAATGCTGCAAGTTTAAAATCAACTGGGCAATAAATTAAAATGGCACAATTTTTTTTCCAAAGTTCAATGACTATGACTTTTCCCCCCAAATGTCAATTATAACTTCTTAGCATTCTAAGTGGTTTTGCATATCTTTTGTGTATGTGCGATTCAGCTTCTAGCATTTGGTTAGACATGTCAAATGTCATTGCCCTTTTAAATATTGTGGTTTAATGGGGTATCGTGATGCTGATAAGAATATGCTACAATGGGCCTATGAAAGAATGCTCGGCTTGTTAAATGGTACCTTCATTTTAATTTCTGACTGAGGGGAACAATACTAATAGCATTGGTATTAACCTGCCTTCCCTCCTTTTATAGTGCATGCATTATTGGCAGGATCTTGTGACGTTATCCCATGATATTACGTAGTTGTTGGCATGTTATATGTTGAAAGATAACAATTGTGAAAATTTTGAAAATGATCCTCAAAGGGGGAGGATGAGAGAGAGGGAGAGAGAGAGAGGGAGAGAGAGAGAGAGGAAGCCTTGAAGAAAGTTTGAAATAATGTAATCCGGGCTATGTAAGAATTTGGAGATGCAGAATTGCCTTTCCAACCTTTCCCATCTCCTGTGTTAGCAGGACTTAGAAGGGGAAGTAGCCCCACGATGGATACCCCTCCTCCAAGCCTGGCCTTGGGTTTGCTTTGTTATTGTTCCTACTGAAATGTTTCCCTTCATTCCAAGGGAGCTCTACAGTTTAAAAAGAAATGCAATTATGTCATGCAGACATCTGCAATGAAATTCGCTGGAGCCAGAGTGAGAGTGCAAGCCCTAAATACTGCTGTAAAGCAAGCTGGAATTCCTGGGGAAGGAACAAAGTGATCTTTCCCTCTTCTTAACTTCCAGAACAAGCACAAAAGGACAAAACTGATTCCCTGAGAGCTGCCACTTCCTTCTCCAAAAGACTTTCCTAGTCTTTCTCCTTTCCATTGGCTTGGACAGGCTTTGGGGAAGCAGTGTGGCTTTGATTCCTACCTCTTCACATCACCCATTTTCTTCCAGCCAGATGTTGCTTTTGATCTCTGGATATGTGTGTGTCTGTGTGTGCGTGTGTGTGTGTGTGTGTGTATAATTTGCTCAGAGGCAAAGTCATAGCTCTCAGTTCTTATGTTCTGCCCTTTGGAAATGTGTTGTTTTGTTCACATCATCAACTTTTTCTGGAGGACTATATTCAGGCTTCTTGCTATCATATGACAGATTGCCACCTTGGTTCCCAATTAGCACCAATTTGGGGGCAATTTTTCCACCAAGAAAAACCATGTGTACAACAAATCATCTTCGCACAGTCTGCTGCCTCATGTTAATGAGTTCCAAACTCTGGGGAGTTTTGTGCCTGTGCTTTTTTAAAAAAAAATTGCACCCACAAAAATGATTGAAGCAAGTGAGAACAGTAAGAGGAAGAGCATCTCTCCCAGAAAAAAATATTATTACTCTCTGATCCAATTGCTCATGCTGCCAGAAGTTGCAAGACAATTTTGATTATCTGCTGGCATCCTCGGGGATATTCCCAGTGTACAAAAGAAATGAACTAGCAACCTTGAAGTGTGTTCATTTTTGGAGTAAGAAAATATGATAGTTTGTTTACAAATCTTTTTTTTTTAAAAAAAAGAAAGTAAAATGATTATTGGCCAAGAGCAAGTTCTCTCATTTGCTTGTATGTGCTCCCGCACCTTCAAATATCCTGGTGGAAAGCCAGTATAAATACTTAGCAAAAGTAAAGAAAGTGAAATTTATGAGGAAACTTCACTTGCTATATCTGTTCACTTGTAAAACTTACAAAAAGGAGTCAAGCCAGTGACTGGCTTCATTCTTTCCACACTTAAGCCAGGAATCTTGGCCTATTCACTGTGCGTGAACTGTATGCTATAGTGTATGCACTGGCTCACTCCTGTTTTGTTTCTGCTGCTTGCACAAGCCAATAAAAAAGACCAAATGTGAGCATTTTAAAATTGTATCTGCATCCAGGATTCTGTTCTGTTTCCCTCAGGGAAACTAGGATTTATCAGACTCCAAAAACAATGAAAATGCTCTTTGAAGCTGGCTGAACTGCTCTTTCAATAGAGCAATGCATAATTTCATGTTTGCACATCATGCTATGCTATTTAGGGCTGGTTTGTTCACCTGCTCACACAAGCAGAGCAGCAAAACAGAAAGTAAGAAAGGCTGCTTGCGCTAGCACACAGCATGGGCAGTGAGATTTAATAAGCTAGCACCCAGAGCTTAAATGATGAGGAAACCTCAGTCACTGGTTTTCAATCTAAGATCCTTATAGGTTTATCTTAATGTGGAGTGGCACTGATCCAATGCTGTGCTGAACATTTCTTCTGCGTTTTTCCCATTTATTCTTGTTCAGCTCAGTGAAAAAATAAATGACTTTTTTCTTCTTCTAAAGGAGAAAGTTGGCATGAAATTCCCCTCTTAGGGAAAACCAGTCAGTGTCCCGTTTCTCTTCCCGCAGTCCTGTCTCTAGTTGTCTGCAACCTCCCAAGAGTCCCATACCTCAAGGGTGGGAGAGGGGAATCATCAAATGACTTTCGATTTCGCTGGGCTTTTCCAGAGTGGGAAGCACAAGGCAAACTGGAGCCACTGAGAGGGGGACAACAGAAAATAATAATATTCTCTGCTCAAAAGGCCTTGAGTTAAAACTGAAAATGACGTAGAAAAACAGAAGCACCTTCCATATGGGAAGACATCGGGAGCCTATTGGTGGATGATTTCAGCACAAGGTTTCATTGGTTATGAAGACATGAGATACAGATAGTTCTTGTTTAGCAACTGATTCATTTATAGCAACCGCAGTTACGATGATGATGAAAAACTAACTTTAGACCAATCCTCACATTTGCAGCCTTTGAGAAGGTTTGTACAGCAAAGGAAGCCGAAACAAGACTGTAAGCCTAGTTGCAGTTTTATTTAACGACTGCTTTGCTTACTGACAATGTTGCCAGTCCCGATTATGGTTTTTAAACGAGGACTAACTGTAGTTACATCGGTAGCTTTGAACCACAGTAGTTAAATGGAATGTCCTGTTACAGGGGATAAATAAATATCATAAATAACATTGGCTGGGTGGGGATTTGATGAAACAACCTGGTTTTCACCAGGCTGTTGTTTCCGTTGGGTTGCAGTGCCAGGAAGAGTCCCTTCTGACCCCTTCCTCTTTAGCATTTTTTTTATTTTTATTTTTTTTATTATTATTATTATTATTATTATTATTATTATTATTATTATTATTATTATTATTATTATTATTATTATTATTATTATGGGACGGGGAGGGAGTCAGCAAAATTGGAATCTCAGACCGCCCGAGGAGACTCTACAATTAGTTGGCTACCTCTCAGCTGCTGCCACAAAGTGTACATTTCACCTAATCCAGGATTAAATAGGATACATGATATACTGTAGAAGTATAGGAACATAAGCACACATGCAAAGTGGGGAAAAATGGGGAAAAGGGTAGCGTGGAGTTGGAAGGGGGAACAGCTCATAAATTGTTACTTCCATCATTCTGAATCTCTTTGCAGGTAAATTGTGCAAAATTTGTGCAAAATATCAGGCTTTATAAATTGTAATAAATACATTTGTAAATTTGCTTGGTTAATACTGACTACAGGTGATCCTAGTTTCATGACCGCAATTGAGACTGGAATTTCAGTCACAAGTCAAAGCGGTTGTAAGTTGTAACTGGACACTTTTTTGGCTTTTATGGTGGTCATTAAGTGAATCAAATGGTCATTAAGTGAATCCATTCTTCCAGATAGGCATTTTTTTGCCAGAAACTGGCACCAATGATTGCCATGAGATACTGCAACTGGTCATAAATAGCTAATCACCAAGCACCTGAAATACAGTCACGTGACTGAGGAGAGTGGTGCAATGTTTTAGGATGACCAGAAGTGTTTACATGCCACAAAGAATGTTTTCCATAGCCTCTCTCCTGAAAGGGATTGCAGACAATAAAAGTGTCACCAATGAGATCAAGATGACAACTTATAGGCAGGCTTCTCTATACTTAAAATTAAGGTCCACTGTGCTGCCTGAATAGGAGTAGATAACCTGGAGACTCCTCCTCCTCCTCCTCCTCCTCCTCCTCCTCTTCCTCCTCCAGGACCTTTGGAAAGCAACCAATGATATACAGTATATCTCCAAATACCTGCAGAGTCCAATAATTATTTTTTGTAACAAAAGGAATCTCTGGATTTTTCTCCACACACATACAAAGATAGGGTAGTTTTCAAGGTTTTATTAAAGAAAGCACCTTTGTGTGTGTGTACACATTTTGCTGTAGATGCAATCCATCTGGAGGGTATCATGTGAGGGAAGGGTGCCTGAAGCTCTGAGAAGTCAGAAATTCTTGTTCCAGTTTACCAGTTTTGTTCAAAATTTATGAAGAGATTTATCTTCTGTTCATAGCTGTGTAGAATTCATCCTAATGCTCGGACATTGCTCATGTGCAGACAATTGTGTAGAATTCCTAACAATTATTAATGTCAACCATCTGAACAAGATCTTTTCTCCCATTGTTTTATTGTGCCTTTGGCAGGGTGGACCAACCCTGCCAAAATGTAATGGGGAGAGGGATGTACAGAAAAACTGAAGAATTACCTGTCTCTGTGGCTATGTTTCGGAGAGTGACCAAGTGGATGATATGTGAAGAATTTTTAAACTAAACATCACAGAATGCAGGCTTCCTGATAGGAATGTTTTATAAATGCAACCTGGTCCTCCAAGTGTTAACTGTTCCTAAATATTGCAAACAGAAATGCCACATTTGTCTTCAACTTTAACAAAAGGCAGCAGTATGACTCCATCCCTGAAGCTTTCCAAGTATGACTTTGTGATCTCTGTTAAAATCAATGGAGGTTTGGACAGGATGTGAAATCTTCCTGATAAGTTGAAATGTGTTCTCCTTTTTTTGCACAGTGACAAAGTGGAAACAGACACTCTGTGACTGTGGAAATGTCAAAAACAGAAGGGAGGTGGTGGTGGTGAAGTTCTGTGAGAGCAATGTTTTTGGAAACTGATGGATGGTGGCAGATTGGCACAGTGTAACCTCTAAGTATTTCCCACTGATTCTAATTCCTTAAAATTCTGAAACTTCTCCTCCTTTATCCAGAACAATTCTGAACAGGGATATTGTCCTGAAGATGGAAGTCCAGAAAAGAGCCATCAAGATGACCTCTATATAAAAACAGCTTTCCTACCTCACAAGCAGTGATAGTCATGAACTGGGTCTCCTGTAAAGGGGACCATCCCAATCATAATGCTTTTCACTAGCTTCTGGGAATCTGCCCAAGACCTGTTAACTAGACAATGTAAATGGGGGAGGGGAGAATTATATTCATGCTTTTCTTATCACCTTTACATTGGCATCTCATTGGTTATTTTAACTTGACTCTAGCAGTGTGATCAGTGTGAGAGGCTTTGAAAAATATCCAACAAAGTCTTGCCTGTTAATTGGCACAGCATCACATGAGGTCGATGTTGAGAGATGTGTACTGGATGCCAGTTGCATTCTGGGTATAGCTTTGGGCTTGTCTGAGAAGCTGCATCTTCTGTTCCTTTATGATAGGCAAGAAAGGGACCCTTCAGACAATCCCCTCTGCTTTCAGAGGCTGTTTATTAGGCATGTGAGAAAAATGGCATGTGCCACTCTCAGTGTATAAAATACATCACTCCAAGAGTTGCCATTGGGCTCAATTCTCTCTCCCAATTTAGCCAGAATTTTAGATGATAATGATATTTATGTTACTATAAAGATATATATTGCCATGTTGCATAATTACTTGGGTTTTTTTTGCTGTCAACTGCATTGCGTGTTCAGTATGAAGGAAAAGATGGGAAATAAATTGGTTAAATAAAAAACCATGATGGTCGCTACACGGATATCTAATGTAATGTGTCTCTCTCTCTATGTGTGCATGCCTTCAAGTCAGTTTTCTATTCCTGGTGACTAGACCCTGCAGTTTTTTTGGTAAGGTTTTTCAGAAGTGGTTTGTCATTGCCTCCCTCCTGGAGCTGAGAGAGAATGACTGGCCAAGGTCACACAGGCTTGTGTGCCCAAAGTGGGGCTAAAACTCACAATTTCCTGATGTCTGACATGGTATTAAGTTTTCTATTTGTGCAGGGGGTGGGACTAGAAGACCTCCAAGGTCCCTTTCATCTCTGTTACCAGTAAACCAGTACACCAAGCTGATTTGATGTAATGTTTACCATTTCTCTATCAATCATAGATCAATTACCAAATTTATTCTTCTGTTGGTAGCACTCCAAAGCCACCACTTGTGATGATTGAGTTTTTCTTTTATAGATCCATAAGCTTAAAGCATTCTTACCCTGTCTTTGTTTTAGAATTTTAGTGACTGTAGACTTTGCATTTTATATTTTAATGACTAGATTCTTTCTATAACCTATTGGTTTTTCATGTAGTATATTGACTCTAAGTTATATACAGATAAGTAAAACTTGAATCAACTTAATCTGAATGTCACAGAAAGAAATGACACCAGCCACATTTCATCCATTTAAGTGAGTGTAGAGGCCAGCAGAATGAGACAGAACTTACCTGGTTTCACACGGGTGCTAGGAAAAGATCGTGCTGTGTAGTGACAATGAGTCCAGTGTTTGTGATGTGTTGCGATGATATAATTTTCATGCTCCTGGCAGGATATGACTGTTAAATTACAGTGCTAAGGACAAAATTATGTATTTCCATTTCTGTCAGCAGAAAATCCAAATTCAGTTACTATTGAAAAAGATAGAGTTGAACAAGAACTCTTGACATTTTCCATCAATGAATCTACTATTAGGGTTTGGGGGAGTTTTAGCTCAATAATATTTGGATGACTACAGGTTTGTCAGTCCTGTTGTATTTGTCATGAGTGAGAGAGAATGGTTGCTCATCTTTGAAGCTCAGGGGCTAATCTTGATCATCATGCTTTTTAGTTATGAGAATATTGTGCTAAATGCGAGACAGCCTGAACTCTTTGTCAGAATTGAAATGAGCTTCAGACCAGATTTGGGGACTGAATCAGCTTTGATCGTTCTTCTGGAAAGCGGGGAGAGTATTACCTATTAGTCATGCTTAATTTCTTTGTAGCTTTTGATACCATTGACCATAATAATCACTGGATTACCTTCATGACTGTATGGAACATTTTTTGGTAGTGATTCTGCTTGCATCTACAACGCTAGTGACAATAAATAGCATTTGCTTAATACTTGTCAACTTTCTGACAATTTTGTCACAGAGTACCAAGGAACCATCTTGTTCCATACTTTTTGAATTTCTAAAAGGATCTTGTGAAAAATCATTAGGAAGTTTGAAGAAACACTTCATAAGTAAGGTGTTAACACAATGCCCTGGGATTTTTGTTACATTACAATCTGGAAAGGTGTGTGGGTTTGGGCTAATGTTTGGATGCAGAGAATGGTTGAATGGGAGTCAAGTAAGCTATGTTTGAATTCTACATGGAAAAAAAATCAATGGATGAATGGTTCCCCAGATCCGGGAAATCAGAATAGTTTGCTTAGAAGGGTATTATAGAACTGTAATTGTTATTTGTGGCCCAAATAACAGGGGTGACAAGGGATGTGTTTTATTGCCTTTAGTTCATATGATACCTTCAACCAATCCTGCACCTGGATAGAGACCTAGGTACAGGTAACTTTATGTTTTCATTAATGTAACACACTCTGCAGAGGGCTACCAGTATGTATGTGTTCAAAATAAGTAATGGGGGGGGGGGGCTAGGATATATTAGAGAAACCCTCCTTTTATATCCATCAATCTATAGAGATTGTCAATAGTGGTCCAATTGTGCTATATCCTGTGGTCATGAATTTGGCAGTTATTAGAAAGTGGAGCTTTTCATTTAGGTATCCATTCAATGGATTATTCTTAGGTAGATAAAACATTACTGTATATCTTTATAACCAATGATCAGCAAATTTTCAAAAATATGGGCATCAATAAAGCAATGATTGATTATATTTACATGATCTGTTGCTCTGTTTTTGCTGTGGCTGTGCAATATTTTGCTACCATTTAGGTGAGGGACCCATCCTTTCTTTGCATTTTCCCTTGGAAATTTGGATTGTTTTATGTTTCTGCCATATGTTGACTTAGACGTTAAGTAGGACAGAGGCCCAGTCATCATATCTGAGATCAGACCATGAGGATTGCATCTCACTGTTAAAGAGATATTCTATAGCTTCTGATTCAGGAAAAGGAGACACCCATCAAAAGACATATTCTTAAGGTTTTTTTTTTATAAGATGTAGAGTCAAAGGCAAATTTGAAATTTATAGTCCTGTTAATAAAATGAGCAGTATACAAAAATGATCTACAGTTGAATGCCTCACTCTAAACCTACTTGTTCATCTCCAATTCTATTGTTAAGCTCCATCTAATTTTGGAGATTTTCCTTACTACACTCAAAAGGCTCATAAATATATAATTAGCTGGATGTTTCTTTTTACTTTTTTTGTATATTGGGACCACCTTTGCTACCTCCAGTCAGAAGTACCCACAAGGATGGTTGAGAGAATGTGGGACAAATGACTAAAACGTCACTGCTGATATTCTGCTCCATTGCTCATGGCTGTATGTTTATAGGTTTTACTTTTTTTAATGGGTTTAGACAGACATTGCATTTAAAAATGCACAAAATGGAGTTTAATGTTGTATACCACATGGTGATTCAGCCACGAATCAATATTTTAAACAAACTGCTACAAGAGAGACGAACTGGTTTCTTTGAAATTTTCACACGGATACAATACTTCAGGCCTGGTCATGTTTTCTGTTTCAGGATCTTTGAATTGGGTACATAAAATTGGAAAATATTCATATGGAGATCTTACCTTTCCTGTGAAAAGTATTCTTCTCACTCCTGTTTTAAACTCTGTGGAAAATCATATATCTTCATCTTTTTCAAAGTTTTACCATAACAATAGTAATCATCATCAGAAGCATCCATCTGTGTTTCACTGCAAAGGTCCACCGTAATTTGAAACCCCAGAGCAGACATGTCAAACACAAGGCCCGGGGGCCAGATCCGGCCCGCGAAGTGGTTTCATGCGGCCCGCGAAGCCATCCTGGAAACAGTGAGGGAACGGCCCCCACTGCCTTGGCCCTGGCCCAGAGACCCTCCTCCTGTCAGAGACCCTCAGATCTGTCCCACTCCTGCCCAGGCCCCCATAGGCACCCTTGATGCGAACGATGTAGAGCTGGCCACGCCCACCCAGTAGGCCATACGCACTCTAGCCACGCCCACCCAGTAGGCCACGCCCACCCTGGCCATACCCACCCAGCCCCTTGAGGGCAACCGCAATGCTGATGCGGCCCTCAGTGAAATTGAGTTTGACACCCCTGCCCCAGAGGAAGACTGGATGAATATACATAATACCCTTGGTTTGAAACCACTGTGCTGATAGTTTGTGTGGCATGCATAATCCATGTACCTCAAAGTACAGCACACACACGAGAAAGAACTTTTTGTGGTGGGTCCTAACTTGGTGTTTTGCTTTTTTTTTTTTAAGTTCAGTGGGCACTTTTAAATCTGATCTTGCAGCTAATAGCTGCTTTAGAAGTAATAGTTGGACAGTAGGATCCTATTTGCTTAGCTGGTTTGAATAAGTGACTTTTCCTGAAAGCTCTTAAGAGTGTTTTCCCTGGCCTGTATCCTGAGTAGGTTAAAGGAATTCCCTTTTAACTTTGCCCTGGTCTGGAGGCTGGAAGGATTCTGGGTGGAAATGTGTAAAATAAAGAACTGTAATTGCAGACACTTTCTGGGTTTTGTCTCCCCTTATCACGGTTTTGTCCTCATTGCTTAGTTATTGTGTCCTATTGATTTCCTGACGCTCGCTTGTTATAGATATTAAGGAAGCGCTGAATTAATCAGTGGTTGCTATGGACCCAGTAGAGCTGTAACTTTTCTTGTGTTCCTGTCTCAGAGCCAGCTCTTGTTCCCTGCCCTGAATTAATCTTTCATAAATTCACTTCATGGATTTTAAACGCCATGAGATTTTGCCAAATCATGTGCAAGCTTGGATATATACGGCCTGGTCGATTTTTAAAAATTTGAACAGGATGGCAGGACAATCCTTGGTCCCTGAACCACTGGCCAAGCAGACCAGGTCAGGTCTTCAGGGATTGAGATGGGACTTGGGATATTAAAAATTTGAAAGTGTAATGCTGAACAAACTACTCTGTCAGACCCTTTGCATTCACAAAGATTGCTGTCTGCCAATTAGTTAGATAGACTTCATACTTTTTAAAGATATGAAGTTTATATATTTTAACCACCAGTTGCTTTCTCTCTGAAAAAAAAAGGCAGAATCCCAGCAAAGGCTGGATTTTTCAGATTTGTCAGAGTTACTTAAACAGGCATTTATTTACCCATCCAATTGCTCATTGTCATGGTTTAGAAGTGAACTAGGTAGGCAAAATCGAAGCAGGGATCCCGAGGTACAATTGTTGGATATCAGGTTGCGTAGGTTCAAGTCTCCTTTAATCTGTATTTTATTCCTCATGGACATCTGTCAAGGCTTTCTATGTTTTTTTGTTTTAAATAAGAATGCAGGAATCACTTGAAATTTGCCTTATTCCAGGATGGTGGGTTTTTTTTAAAAAAAAAATTCTTCCCAACTAAGCTATAACTGGTGCATCATGGTGGTCTTTCATTCAAGCACTAATAACGCTGGTCTTGCTTAGCTTTTCAGGTTCAGCTAGATGCTGCCACTCAGTTGGGCATCATTGGATACATAAGGAATTTTTTTAAAGATATGTAAGGATTTCCCCATAAGATTTGTACTTCATAATGTTATTGTCATCACTTAAAATGGGTACAGGAAAATGTTTTGTCTTGCATCATTCCAGGATAGCTAAGCAGCATTTCAAAGAGGGACTGATGGTGTAATTACCTTGTCATTTTTCTTCAAAGGGCTACCAGTTCAGAAGACTGAAACTCTGATTTTTAGAATCTGATGTCATGACTATCATTCATATTTTCATAGCCTCGAGTATATCCTGTTTAATGCATTCTATTTCCTTGAAGTTTCAGATGGTGTAGATTGTGGCAGATAGCCTTCTGGCATTGTGTAATGTAATGTTGATTTTTATTATCAGATGGTTAGATGCCCTGAGCCATGCACATGCAAGGAGGCAGGAAAACTTATAAAGACACAACAGGCATTTGACTTTGAGAATATTTCTTCAGTTTTGCCATTTTTCTTTTCCTGTAGTAATTTCATGGCTAACTCACTGTCTTCCCTTTGAGGAGAACTTGGGATTTCAAGTGCATCCATACAATGTGCAACACACTGGTTTGTGGTGGCAGGCAAAATTTGAGCTTTGTCTGGGGTTGGGTTGAACTATGGGCAGCGACTTCTTGGGGAGCTTTCATGGACAAAACCTAAGCCAGGGAGGAAGTCATATTAAGCACAAGACATCTTATATTCAATGCCTTTAGGACTCTCCTCCCCCCATCACACACACACACACACACACACACACACACACACACACACACACATTTACCTTTGCCCTCCAAGCATTAACAGAATGCTTTGTTATCAATAAAGGAGAATAGTTATAGCTCAGGGTTGAAATAAGGGGTCCTTGTTGCTCTTGCAGATGTTTCATTACCCAAACTAGGTAACATCATCGGTGCTAGTACTAGCACTGAAATTCCTGCAAGAAAACAACCAGGATCAGAGAGCACCAAAGACTCCTCAGAACACTGTGTAAAAGTGCTGAAATTTTGAAATTGCTTTTATGTGTTTCCTTCCCGAATGAGAAACTCATGCACAGGAATTTAGATACCAGCACAACTGCTGTATTGCTTCCTAGTAACATCTGGTCAGCTCTGCATTAATGAATGAGTGCTGTCTGTCAGACATGTGAGGTCATCTCTTTTTTTAAAAAAAATTGCAGACCCAAAAGAATGTTTGAAATGGATTTGGGTAGTGACCCCCACTCTATTCCCTTTGCATCTGCAACTCGTATAAGATACTGCTTTTCTGCTCCATCTTTTGTTTTCATCTTCTGTGGAACATAAGATGTAACGTTCCTGGGGGAATTCCCTCTCTGAAATCCAAAGTCCTTTGGAAGCAAGAGCATTTTTCAAGGCCAAAATTGGGGCACAAACTTAAGTGTGTCCTCTCTTGAAATCTCTTAGAGCGCTCTTTGGTCTACCCTCTGTCAAGTCTCTGCCAAGCTCAGATCAGGACTTTACTAAAAACTGCTAAGGGAGAAACCAATGGATTTTTAGATAGCATCACCCTTACAGCTGCTTGGTATTGTGTATAATCATGAAATCTGTCTTGTAAACTTTCATGTTCCACAAAGTGTTATTTAAGTTTACCCCACACTTCGTAGATAGCACTGGAACTCTGTCCACCCCCCTGAGCTTTATTGTTTCTTTAATAATTCATATGGTGAAATAATGAAGAAAATGCAGGAGGTGACTAAAAATAGGACTGGGAAAGGAAAATAAACCAAGCCAGTGATGTGAAATATCCTGACAATATATTGCCTTGGAATGTTATAAAGGTTTTATGACTCGCTGTTTTGAACAGTTTGCATAAGACTCTTCGCTTCTCTGGTAGACATTCACTGTACAACAGAGGTTTATAAGGTGGCCCTCATAAATGAGAAGCCACAAATATGTCCTAATAGCCTTGGTTCTTTATAAATATGGGCTTTATTGGGGAGAAATGAATGTACTTAAACAGTATGAATGTAAAGGTTGGCCAAGTCTAGGGCAGTATTAGCAGGTCTCATAAACCAACTTGTGCTGTTGGACAGCAGATCTTAGCAAAATGTTTCCTGTCTTGCCCTCTGCAGAATTTTGAAGCATTAATTTTAGAGATACATTATATGTATAATTTATTTGATTTTTTTAAAATTTAAAACCAGGTTTAATTGCCCAATCCAAGAATCAGAGGAATATCAAGTATGGTGCTGCTTCTTCCAGCCTTTTTTCATCTATCAGAAAAATATTTCCATGGGATCTGGTGCTTTTGACTGAGCACCAAGTTATTTTTAGGCTGCAGGGCACTCTTACTGCTCATTGTCTTTGACTGCCAAAACATTAATGGTTGGCATTGTGTTTTGGATAATATGAGATGGTGGATAGCAGGGGAGGATTGTCTTCATACCCAAAAACATTGTCACTTGCAAGACTGGAATGGTTGAGATGGGTCTATATGTTACTTGGTAGATGCTTAGCTCCACTGATCACTCATGCTGATGCTGAGTTGCCAGATTAGGAAATACTAATTTAATGAAAGTTTCCACTGTAAATGGAGTCTCAGAAATAAGTTACTCAATTTATTTCTCATGTTACTTACGTTATTCCTCTATAAATGTAGAACATATAGAAGAACACATGTGTCCTGTTTTATTGTACATGAATGCATTTGGAAGCTACTGCCAGGTATATATAAGATCCATTACATATACATTTACTCAAGAATCTGTAATGAAATAGTAGAGTCCTAAAGTACATGCAATCTGGCCCACTTTGTGAATTAGATCTGGTCTAGCTTCCAGAGGCCCAACTGCATGATGTTTCTCCTGGTTATTATTTTGATCTTATTTGTTGTAGCTTTTTGTAACATGGAGGTAGAGAAGAGTAAATGGAGAAGATGACTAAGGAGACTAATATGAAATAGTTTTAGCTTTGGTATCAGTAGTTGAACACTTTTCCAAATTTCACCCAAAAAAGCGCCCAATGGTTTAGACCCAATTTTTATTCTACTGGGGAAAAAAAATAAAAGTAAAACCTTCTGTCAGAAGTAACCTAGAACTAAGAAGAAATTTCCTGACAGTTAGAACAATTAATCAGTGGAACAACCAGCCTCCAGAAATTGTGAATGCTCCAGCATTGGAAACTTTTAAAAAGAGATTGGACAACCATTTGTCTAAAATGGTATAGGGCAGGGGTAGGCAGCCTCGGCTCTTTTATGACTCATGGACTTCAACTCCTAGAATTCCTTAGCCAGGCTGAGGAATTCTGGCAGTTGAAGTCCACAAGTCATAAAAGGGCCAAGTTTGAAGACCCCTGGTATAGGTTTTCCTGCCTGAGTGTTGTGATTCAGGGTCAGCCTGTGGGTTCGGCAGTTGGGTCGGACGATTCAGAGGAGGAGGAGGGGGGTGTTGGAGAGCTTGCTGAGGGTGTTGGAGAGCTTGATGATAAGGCTCCGCAGAGCCCTCAGCCAGGCCCCTCCCATCTGGTTATGACGCAGACCCAGCTGTGTGAGCCTGACAGCGTGGGTGAAGATGACCCACAGCTGGCCCTGTCAAGGATGCCCGATGCAGGAGGCAGTCAATCAGGAGTAAACAGAGGAAGGCAATGGGGCACCTCGGAAGGAGGCAGAGAGAAGCCACGCCCTGAACTGTTTAAAAGGGGAATGTGTGGGAGGGCTGGTTTGCTGAAGGCAACCATTTGAATAGCTCCTGTTTCATTGTTCGTGTCTTGTTTTGCTCTGTTTTATGTTAATAAATTTGGCAGGCTTAGTTCCAGCCTCTTGCCATTTGTAAAGGGGTTGTCCCTGCCTTTTCTGCAGGGCCGGTAGTAGGCTGGTACAGAACACTGAGCAAGGGGTTGGACTAGATAGAAGATCTCCAAGGTCCTTTCCAACTCTATTATTCTATTACTCTGTTGAAGTATAAACAACCCATCAGAGCACATTCAGAAAGGGGATACTTTACAGAGAATTTCAGAGTAAGGGAATGAGTAAGATTGTTTTCTCTTCTAGCACAGTTTTTCTGCTGGATCAAAAGATTCCCACAGAGTGCCATTGTCACTGGAAATTTATCTTAAAAATATTCTGTTGACTCGATTCCCCATAATGCATTTCAGGGCTGATTTTTCAACTGTCAAATTATGTGGAATTTGGATATTCCTGTAACCTTTTTATTTTACTTCTGACAGAGCAGGAAAAAAAATATCCTTCTCTGCATCTTACTGGCAAGGTCTACCTTGTGGAATCTTGAGTTGTTGACAATTTCAAATTGTCAAGGGAAGTGTTTCTCTGTTAAACTGCATTAAATGAGTTTTGTGGAGCTGTCAGCATAGGAAGGATGAATTATCATCCTCTTTTATGAGACTGAGTTCAAGGTCACCATGGTGTTTTGGACTCTGGCAGCTACTGGGAACGATATGTGACGTTTCCATCAAGCCGATCCATTGTGAAGGAAAGTGCTGAAAACCTTGATACAGCCCATGTGCCTCATATGAACATATCTCTTTGTGGCAGATGCTATGGGAAAGAATAAAGGATTGGTTTTGGCTGTGAGAAACCAGCAGGTGAATGACAGTGGTTGGCCAAGCAGGCAATGGGAAGAACCAGGGCCATCTGTTCCACTTAACACTTCATTCAAACAGTCTGATCAGAGAAACCAAAAGACCAAACTCAAGTAAAGATGTTCAAAGACCAAGAAAGATGGGCTCAGATAACTCTTGTTCTGTGCCCATCATTATCTATATTCAAAGACACTATATAAGGCATTGAAAAGACCCAAACAGGAACAAAAGACATTATCTATATTATATAGAATAAACCAAGAATTTTTTTCCCAGCTTCTTGGATGACAGGGGAACATATCAAACCACTTTTTTTTTAAAAAAAAATGTATATTACATGGAATGCTTTACTAAAAGCCATTAAAACCAACACTGCATAGAATTGCAAACCCTGAGGGAGATGCATTGGTCGGAAAGGCACTTGTGCTTTAGACATAAGAAAGATGTGTCAGAAATAAAGGGCAAGCTGGTATTTCATGCAGAAATTGGTACTCTTTTTGCTGGATTATTAGAAAAGAAAAAAATGCATTATATATATGTGTGTGTGTGTGTGTGTGTAATGATAATGATGATGATGAAGAAGAAGTTGGAAGGGACCTTGGAAGTCATCTAGTCCAACCCCCTGCTCGGGCAGGAAACCCTATACCATTTCAGACAAATGGCTGTCCAGTCTCTTCTTAAAAACTTCCAGTGTTGGAGCATTCACCACTTCTGGAGGCAGGTTGTTCCACTGATTAATTGTTCTGACTGTCAGGAAGTTTCTCCTTAGTTCTAGGTTGCTTCTCTCCTTGACTAGTTTCCATCCGTTGCTTCTTGTCCTGCCTTCAGGCGCTTTGGAGAATAGCTTGACTCCCTCTTCCTTGTGGCATCCCCTGAGATTTGGATATAGTCAATATGGAGGAGGCCACAGAACTATAGAAAGGCATAAGCCAACATCTCCAGAGATCGTACACACTGTACCTTCCCAGCCCCTTAACATCAGAAAGAGAGCAGTGCTGCAAGGAGTGTTCACAGTCAGCCTTTGAGAGTGAGAGCCTTCCCCAGTCCTCCTGCACAGTCCCAGCTAGCAGCAGTGGGCTCCAGTCGAGATTCAGAAGGGAATGGCTTTTAGAGGCAAAGGCATATCCTGGGTTTCTGCTGGGTTTGGCATCTCTTCCCAGCCCCTGCTCACAACATCACATTTGCCTATAGAGGAGGACTTGGAGAGTTGGGGAAATGGGGAGGCTTCCTTTTGGCTTCTCCCGGTTTCTTTTGGACTCCCTATGGTGGTTCCTCTCAGTTTTCACTGGGATGTGCAAAAATAATGATCATGCCTAAGATGGTGGTGCAAGTCTCAGTGGTGCAAGTCTCCACAGTAGCACACTCCAGACTCTCATTGCCACCACAGTCAGTGTAATACCCCAGGGGACACATAAGGATTTGAAAATAGGTTTGGCTTCATGAAGGACTTCACAGTGGACATCCACCAGCATCTCCCTCGCACAGCAGTAGCTGCAGTTTCAGATTCCAAGGCGCCAGCACTTCTGTCCCAAAGGTGAGCTACCCTGGGTACAGCAGAAGAGCACATCTGCCAGCAGGTACTCAATCATGCTGTGTTTGATCCCGGCTTCATGTTTGCTGAGCAGGAAGGTGATGAAGTGGAGATCCAAACTGGGCAGATTCAAGACTGGGAGTGTTGCATTATTGTCAAGCACCAGGGAAATCAAAAGATCCAGGCAGTTCAAATGTATATAAAAGGTTATTGTAAGCTTAAGCTTGTGGACGGGAAAGGACTCATGGTGTTTGACTCCTCCCTCAGGCAGGGATGAGGCAGCAGCAGGCACTGACTGGTAGTGCCATAGAGGGACTGTCAGAATCAGGCAGCCCTTTCTTCTCTGGATCACTTGGTTCCAGTGAGCCACATCTAGGAAGCTTCTGGGCCCACTGTTGATATTAAACCCAGGAGCAAATACTGATTCTAATTCATTCTTTCCTTTGACAATATGGAATCTAGCAGTCATCTGAGCTTTCATTTTTTATTGTCTACTAATAGTGAGGCAGGAAAAAAAGCACAGAGAGACAAGGAGGAAACAGAAAAGAGAATCCTGTGTTTTCATTATGTCAAGGCCACTGTCTTCACGGCTTCTATCCCAGGGAACTGTGACCTCTTAGCCCTGCCTTAGGCAAGAAAGTCAGCTGGGCCAGTCATTCTCTCTCAGCCCAATCCACCTCATAGAATTGTTGTGTGGGGAAAATAGAAGCAGGAGGAAGGAGTATTAGGCATGTTCATCGCCCTGAGTTATTTATAAAAACAATAAAAGCAAGATAAAAATAATCAAAAACCTCTACCCAAGGCTGCTTTTTCTCTTGCTCTCTGCATCATAATATCTGACAGTCCAAATAACAGTAGCTAACTAAAGCAAAGCTAGGCAACCTGGGCCCTTTAAATACTTTGGTCTTCAGGTCTTATTAGCTACAGCCAACAGTGCTAATAGGAAAGGATTGCAGGAGTTATAATCCAATACAGTATATCCAGAAGGCATCGATGGTCAATGCCTGGGTAAAAAAAAAGACAGTCTGTGTTACCTTTTAGCATGTTAGGTTTTGAGCTATTTGTGGGATGATGAGCAAGCATCATCTGTGTACTCCATTAATTAAGTGTTCCTATACAGCGTTCCGTGCGCCTTTGGCGTCTAGTCATGCCGGCCACATGACCACGGAGACGTCCTCGGACAAGCGCTGGCTCTTCGGCTTTGAAACGGAGATGAGCACCGGCCCCTAGAGTCGGAAACGACTAGCACACATGTGCGGGGGAACCTTTACCTTTACCTTTTTATACAGGTAGTCCTCTACTTACAACAGTTCATTTAGCAACTGTTCAAAGTTACAACAGCACTAAAAAAAGTCACTTATGACCATTTTTCATACTTATGACAATTGCAGCATTCCCATGGTCACATGGTTAAAATTCAGCCGCTTGGCAGCTGACTCATATTTATGACGGTCCCAGTGTCCCGGGATCACGTGATCCCCTTTTATGACCTTCTGACAAACAAAGTCAATGGGGAAGCCAGTTTCACTTAACAACTGTGTTATTGATTAAACAACTGCAGTGATTCATTTAACAACCATGACAAGAAAGGTCATAAAATAGGACAAAACTCACTTAACAAATGTCTCACTTAACAACAGGAATCTTGAGCTCAATTATCGTCATAAGTCAAGGACTGCCTTTATTAAAAAAGTTCCTTTAAAATTTTGGGACATAGTTGAGTAGTCTTAACTTTTTAGATTTGTCATCCCCAATTTCAACCTGTTTTTGGATTTTGCAAGTATTTGGAGACTCACAGACCTAGCATATGATTGCTCATATCATGCCCAAAACCAAGATGGGTTCACTAGAATACAAAAGCATCTTGTAGCCAAGCTCCCCTCAAAGACTGATCTATTGGCAGCCAGACTTTAGAAAGGAGACCATGTTGACTGTGCAGATCCTGTTTCAGATGCATTCGGTAATGTTCTTTGTTTATTCATTGTTCCTAAGATATTAATTGCATTCTCTGTTCAAATATTGCTAAGTGCTAAGCTAAGCAAGCCATGGATGATTCACTCTGATACCTCAAAAGGTATTTGCTCCCATGTTGCCATTTTGAAGTTTGAATTGTGGGTTTTTTTTCATATATTGGTGTTTGCTGGTGTGCTTTGGAAGAAAAGATTGCTTACAAAGTGTTCTCTTTTGGATGAATTATGTAAAACGTGATAGGCCTGCAGCTGTGCTGAAGGGAATTAAGGGGGAACTGCACAGCGAGGGAGAGCATTTTATTTGCTTACAGAAGTTAATGTATTTTGCTTGATAAAAGAGCTATCATTTTATCCAGAAATGCTTTATTCATTGTACGTATCCTATACCTCTAATTGTTCAAGGAGACTTTTTGACTCCCCCCAGTTTCATCTAATTTGAATATGTATTGTGTGACTGTACGTCAAATCTCATTGTTCTTGTATACAGTATTGTGCATGTTTTCTCAACAGTTGGTGTGCTCCCTGTGTTGAATGGGACTTATTCCCGACGTAAGTATCCAAAGATTAAAGAGTTTGTTCTTTATATTGAAGAGTCATACCTGTTTTATGCCTCTGTTTGTACTGTGTATGGGGAGGAATAAAATCAATTTAATTTTATGAGCAAAGCTTTGTAAGTATACAACTGGGAAAGAGCGAGAGAGAGATGGAGAGAGGAGTGTGCAGGGCATCCCTTTGTCCCATAGACATCTCAATAAAAGGATTTATTGCAATCTAAAGACGTCTCTAGCAGCCTGGTTTTACAGACTATCTCAGACAGGTGCTTTATGATTTGTTTTTTTCAACCAGGAACTTGAAAATTGAATTTTTGATTCTTGTTCTATTGTTGTAGGATGGCTACATTTTGGACATAGAAAAGTCTATATATCTTGAGCCCAGAAATGCTGATAGAGACTGCAAAAATGTCTAGATTATCTCTCCTAGATTTTCATCTGAGGACTTCTCTTTTCCACATTAAGATATCATGGCAAAACAAGTTTTGCAAAACAGAAGTATAAAGTAGGAGTAGGAATTGAAGCTATTCTTGAACTGGAGGCAGACAATTGAAAACCAACTCACTGTTTTTTTGTGTTGGTTTGTTTTGAGGATTGTTTTAGATGCATAAGAGGTCAGACTTTAGTTCAGGGGTCTTCCACGCTGGCTGAGGAATTCTGGCAGTTGAAGTCCACAAGTCATAAAAGGGCCATGTCTGAAGACCCCTGCTTTAGTTAAACATTAACTTTTATTATTCTGACATTCACACCCCAACTTGAAGGAGGAGGAAGAAACCATACATGAACCTGTTTGGAATTCCATCCAACTTCATTTCATGTGAGATTATTTTATATAGGACAAATCCATATATAATACTAAAATATGGAACAAGATGTAACAGTAAAGTATGGAACAGGATGATTTTTATGAACAAGACTTCTTTGTCATACAGTGATTCCTACTGGAATGGGATGAAAGAGAACTGTCCTTAATCATCATTTTATTGTCTGAAATGCAATGCTAGTGAAAAATAGTGTTGCTCTCCAAACAAACTCAGGTCAGAGTAATTGTAATAACATAGGCACAGTACTGTTGTATGCAAACAGCTCCCCTGAGCCTTATACAGAAAACAATATTTAATGAGGAAGAGAGGAAGAAGGAAAAATAGATAAGCTTGGAAATCTATAGCATCCCAAGAAAAAGTCTTCTTACATGCCTAATGTTGTGATAGGAATCCCACAATCCTTTTGGTTAAACTGTGTGTCAGGAATCATTTGGGGCTGCAGATTCCCATAATCAAGAACCAAAAAAGGAAAACTGGGCTATTTCCATGAAAGGAAGGAAGATGGGGCTTCAAAAGACTTGGTTTGAATAAGTGCTTAAAAGCCTTTGAGACTTTCCTTCTGTCTCTCAAGGACTAGCCTTGAAAGTTCTCCTCTTATTGGTACCAAGAGCTCTATTTCTGAAATGGATGGCATGAAGGGAAGCTTAAGCACTGCCTTTCTATTCAGGGTTCTAGTTTTACAGAGTACCATTCCTGAACTTCCAGGATGTAGTGGCTTTGCAACTGGAGGCTTTTAGAATTCCAGCATGACATTTCTGCTTCCCTGTTGCTTGTGCATTTTGTGTTCTCTTGCCCCCAGAATGGTTTCAGTGTCCTTTCCAGGTTGCAACCACCAGTGAAAATATTTTAAAATAGTTTCTAATGGAAACTAATAGGGACGCGGTGGCTCAGTGGGTTAGGACGCTGAGCTTGTCGATCAGATGGTCGGCAGTTTGGCGGGTCGAATCCCGAGTGCCGCGTAACAGAGTGAGCGCCTGTTACTCGTCCCAGCTTCTGCCAACCTAGCAGTTTGAAAGCACGTAAAAATGCAAGTAGAAAAATAGGGACCACTACGGTGGGAAGGTAACAGCGTTCCGTGCGCCTTTGGCATCCAGTCATGCCGGCCACATGACCACGGAGACGTCCTCGGACAAGCGCTGGCTCTTCGGCTTTGAAACGGAGATGAGCACCGGCCCCTAGAGTCGGAAACGACTAGCACACATGTGCGGGGGAACCTTTACCTTTACCTTTAATGGAAACTAAGAAGTTTGGATATATATATTTTTAAAAGAAGAAAACAAATGTTCATCTAAGCATGAAAAGATGTTGAATTCAGTCTGGGAACAATGCTCGAACAGACAAACGCTGCCATCAGTGGTGCCCCATCTTTGAACACCTTTATCAGCAAGAAGCCTAGTATTTGAAGTGGAAATTATTAAAATGACTATCACTTCTGGGACAAGTCAATTATCCCAAAGTCTTAAGCAATTTGTACACTTGCATTTTGTATTTTGATGGATATATAAATTCTTTAAAAGACTTTAAAAATATACTGCGCAAAGAACTCTAATTGGTAGTCTACATAGGAATATAAGATATTGCAAGCAAAATTAATGGGGAGAGAGGGGAAAAAATTTTTTCCCAGTCACTTACCACAGTGTTTATCTGACAGTTACTTACAGTCCCTAAGAAACTTCTGCAGCCATGAGGAAACAATGAGAAAAAATAATTATTAGCATTGTTTTCTCCACTTTGCATAATGTACGTAATTGTTCCACTAGGCAAATTACTTGTCTAGAAGAAAAGAATCAAGGATTCAGTAAATACTTGTTATACTTTGAAAGCTGTGCTGGGTGATTATATGATGGGTATCCTATGATGCATGTTAATTTTGATATTTCAATAGAAGCCTACTGGAAGTTGGAAAATAACTCTTCTCCATCATATAAGATTTGGCTAAATTTGTTTCGTAGCAGAAGAGAGAAGAAAATGGATTGGACTAAGAATGCCAAGAATGCCAAAGTTTCATCTTTGTAGTGGATCAATGGACAAGTTCCTCTTCATGCTTTGTTGCTATATTTTGCTGTATGTTGGATTAAATAGAGTAGGGCTCTTCCACCTTAGTGCATAAACTGAAGTATTGCCTTGCCTTTAGTATCAGACAGACAGATAGATAGATAGATAGATAGATAGATAGATAGATAGATAGATAGATAGATAGATAGAGTCAGAATCCATTTATATCATATTCATAAATGGAATGGTAGATAGATAGATAGATAGATAGATATAGATATAGTTATATAGATATATATAGATATATAGATTAGATATAGTTATTGATATTTACCATATAAAAAAATTAAATTGATGCATTTGATGTTGCTAGTGCTTCTCACAATTATGATTGTTTGATGGGATTTTAGCTGGCAAATAATTTTGATTTTACAGCCTCTTTGAGAGGGTCTTGGGGGACACCAAGGATCCTAGGACTACATTTTAAGCAACCTTAAAATTATTTTAAGGTTATTTGTTTGTTTGCTAGCTTATTTATGAGACTTATAGGGCTGCCTTATCTCTGGGTGGCTCACACCAACAATGATAAAAACTTAAAAGAAACGTTAGTGTTCTCTACTGCTAGAGGAAAATTGAAATTGGATTTAGGGAGGAGTGGCTATTTTCCCACTTACAAGAACACCTCAGTTTGTCAATGTCCTGGACATTGCAAGACCTGAATGCTCAGATCTGTTAGTGGTCCTTCTTACAGAGTTGGTTGCCCTTAGACCTCTTAATCTTGCTGGAACTTTCGCTTTTATCCCTTCGATATGTCTTATTTTGTGTTTATTGCTGAAGCTGCAGCAGCAGCTGAAAAATCCAATAAGACTGGTTGTGCCCTGGCTAATTGAAGCATCCTCCTTTGTCAGCTGCTCAGCTCAAATAATGTCAAGTACAAAGTAGTATCCATCAGCATTTTGTGTATCTCCAAAATCCCATTAGTAGTAGAAGGAACTGGAAGTTTCTTTTGGCAGGAAAAAAAATAAGGGGAGAGTGGAGGAATAAAAAACAAAAGGAAGGGGGAGGACTTCCATCATTTGTTTATTAACATATCACATTAAGAGCTATGGTATCTATCTTTGAATTACTCTTTTTCCACAACATTTTTCCCCCTTAATCAGGTTGGCATTTTATATTCAGATGTATTTGTTACAAGGGGAAATCTGCTGATTTGAGAATGGGGCAAGGGGGTGGGGGTCTTGGTATAATTTAAGGGGGAAATCAGCTAGGGCAATACTTTTTGTTTTTTTCTCCCAAGTCCTTTTGCTGGGTCTATGACAGCTGTGTAGAATTTTAAACGGCAGCAGCAACAATAGAAATTCTGTGGTTCCATTGATATGCAGCAGACAAATTGCTATCAGAATAATAGTAGTAGTTAGATGGAGGGATGATAAATACTTTCCTTATATTTTCTTACAGTTGCATTATAGGATGTATACAGTAAGAACAGAATTGACTGAAATATTACTCTCCATTAATTATATGGAGATGCCATCTAAGTCTTCTTGTGGGCCAGTGTGACGCAATGGGAAATACTGGTTTTAAATTAGGCTGTATTTACTGTCTGATTTTAGACCTCATCCGGAGAGTTCTGAAATTAGTTGTTTTTAATTTGCCTGAAGAAAGAGACACCTTATTCCACTGTAAGGAAATCAAGAAATGGAGTGGACATTTTCTTCCTAGAGCCAACAGGCTCTCTATATGTGGATGTTCCAAGTTCTAAGAACACTGACCAGGCTGACATGAATTTGGGGAACTGATGTGGCAAAAGTTACTGAATTGGGATACACTGTATTAAACCATGAAATATTGTCTATGCTGAACTACTGTCACATGATATTTAATCTGATATTAGAAATCGGATCACCATGCTCATACATTTAGGTAATGAGTTTATGATACAAGTCAGTCTACTGAAAAGCATTGATTGGACCTCATTAGGTGTTATAATATGATTGACAAAGAGAGACTGAATAACACTCAGTATGTATGTGCGCGCAGGTACTTGTGCCTGGCTCTGTGTGTGCGTGTGTTATGTGTGTGTGCACACACATGTGCCTATGTGTGTGCTTACTACACACACAAACACACACACACACACACACACACACACACACACACACCCTTCAAGTCAGTTTTTCACTCCTCACACCCTTCAAGTCAGTTTTTCACTCCTGGCAACTGCCTGGACAATCCTTGCAATTTTCTTGACAAAGACCTGGTGATATGTTCTTGCCTCCTTCCTAAGGTTGAGAGAGAGAGAGAGAGCGCAACTGGCCCAAACTCACCGAGCCAACTTAGTTCCTGGGGAGAGACTAGAACTCACAATTTCCCAGTTTTTAATCAGATGCCTTTACCACTACACCAATTGGCTCTCAAATAATACCAGATAGATAGATAAATAAATAGATAGATAGATAGATAGATAGATAGATAGATAGATAGATAGATAGATAGATTGATAGATAGATAGATAGATAGATAGATAGGTAGAATTTAGATTCAGTCTTTTTCAGTGAAAGAACACGAGAAGATTTAGTTATTATCCAAATTTCAAGTTTTTCTTCTATGTAGACATTTTCCTCACTTCTACATTTCTTCTTTGACAATGAATGCTGAGTCATCCCAACAGAATTGCCTTAGCGTAAGGGCAACTGCTAGTTATATTTATGAAATATCAACGATGCTCAGGACATTTAAATGGAAAAACATCTAAGGTAAAAGAACTGCGTACCGGTTTTATAGAGGTATGCTGGCAAATTATGGCATTGCTTGAGAGACAGTTTAATTGTTCATCTGAGCTTACCCTATGCTCCTCCTCATGGAGAAATTTCTATGAAGGACAATGTGAAATAGGTAATACCTCTCCATGGAAGGATGGTCTACATATTGCTGGGTAGGGCTGTTTAATTGCATGGCTGGAAGGATTTGTTGCAATTCTTTCCTTCAACTTTACTCTCACACTCTGTTATGTAATTTTAAAGTCATCTCTGCTTCTTACAACCTATTATTACTTATCATTAATGGGAAGAATATGCAAGAGCAAAGAGGAAATATGCATTTTCTTGGGAATCTTGTAATTGAAAATGGATTATGCAGAGAGAAAAGGCGGCTGTCTTTGCCACTATGCAATTAGGGACAAGAAAGGGGAAGGGCATAGAGGAATTTCTAACAATCCCAGGTTCCAAGAGAGTTCGCTCCCTCCCTCCCATAGCTTTGCCCACCTTCCTTTCCACCTGCTTGTTCATCACAAATGTTCCATACAAACCAGTTATGATGAACTACTGTATTGTAAACTCCTGTTTCAAACTTCAGGCAGCCTTGCTGCTACAGCTGTCGTATATGCTAAAACACTGAGAATTTTTCCTAGCTCCAGCTGGCTCCTTAGGAACTGGGCCAGGGGCCTCATCAGTATGTAAATACATGCAGATTTGCTTTTATCATACACACCTCCTCTTCACGGTGGAAGAAGACTAGCAGTCTATAATATGGTGACTAGGAAATATTAGAAAACAAGAAGGCTTTTCCCCTTCTTCTCACTGTTGCATGGTTCCCTGTTAACATTTTTTGGCTTTTGATCAGCCATCAAATCAACAGATCAACGAGGAAAAAATGGCTGGAGGTTCTGGTAGGTTTGAGGAGTTGATAGGAGCTTCACTTCCCTCTTTCCTGTAATTCCTCTGCCCGTCAGTCATTTGTTGTTAGGGACTGCTCCTGATTGCTCCCCATGCTCCTTATTTGGCTGATGGAGAAAGTGAATTAAGGTCTTGGTACATGACAACTGAAGTCAAAAGTCAACTAAGCCCTGCATTTGCTTCTAAAGAACAGAAAGAATACGAGATTTTAGAACACAGACTGTTCAATTGCAAGCCAGATTTTTCTGCTCACTGTCTCCCAGATGGGATGCTGGATGATCAGATCTTCCACCGTTCTCCTGTTTGTTCAAGCAGCCATGGAGAGACCCCAACTTAGCATTACAGGAATAAGGGGTCCTTGGTGCTCTCTGAGCTTGGTTGTTTTTCTTGCAAACGTTTCATTACCCAATGAATGAGTTGGGTAATGACTATCCAGCCATTACATGACTACCCATGGCTAGTCAATCAAAAAACAACCAAGCTCAGAGAGCACCAAGGAGCCCTCATTTCAACCCTGAGCTACAAATATTCTCCTGTATTGATTGCATGGATATCTAACCATTTCTCTTTATGCTGTTGTAATTTTCTAAATCACCCCAATAAAGCTGCTATGAAAAAAAAATCACCTTCATATAAGTATTTTTTCCCCCAACAAACTACAAAAACCCTTGTAGAATTTATTTCTGGAATATTTTGCCTAAGCCTTGCATTCAGCCTTAGGAGATGAATAAAATCCATAATGATGCTATTCAGACTGCATTATCCAAATGATGCCTACAATATAGCAAAGGCCCTGGAGGGAAAAGTGCAGTCGTGATCATGGAGGCTCAGCACATTTATTGTCCTTCATGGAAGGGCCCCTTTTTGTGATACTTAGGCTAACAACTTGAGATTCCTATTAGCAGAAGCTCATAGGTTCATTGCTGACCATCATCATCATTTATCCATTTATTCATCTCTAGAAATTCATGTTGAAAGCAGTTGTATTGCACAATGCTATCCCAGGCTTCTTTAGCTGTAGCAACAGACTGTTCTTCAAATGCTAGCATTTGACTAATAAATCACAGTAAATATTTTTTGTTTTGTGATATTCTTGGAAGATTCAAGATTAGTATTATTTTTTTAATGGGCAGCCTTGGGTCACTATTGTGTGATGGTACCCAACCTCTGAAAATTTACCAGGCTAACCAAGAGAAAAATGATACGGTAGTCACTAATCAGCAAATTTCCAATGAACATTAGTATTGCTGCTTATGTTGTAGCCCACACACAACTAAATGCTAAATCAAAAAATTAAGTTTGTGAAACTGTTCATGTATACACGAACCAAAAATTCTCATCAAAGTTTTACAAAGAAACTTTTGCTCAGGTTCTGGTTACTCACTAAAATACAGAGTTCTACTCTAAGAAATTTGGGATTCATAGAAGTCTCTCCCGGTGGAATTATTTGCATGTTTGTAAGTGCTTAGAACTGGAAGGTGTGAGGCTGATGCCTAAAGAATTGGTTAGTTTTTATATATAGACTTCTATTAAGTTCTATATAAGTGCTGATGCTGATATTTAATGCTTTCATTTCATTTCAAAGAAATATTTACACATTTTGAGAGCAAGAATTCTGGCTCATAGCTTAGATTATAGCTTTCTTGGAAATTCACATAAAGCAATATGGGGGCAGACAGAATGAGCAACAGAGAGAAAGTAGTTTAATTGTCTTGAAAAGTATAGTTCCTTTCATTGTATGTAGTTTGGATGGCGTCCGTCATTGGAGTCATTGGCTTTAACACCTGAACCACCAATGAGGTGCAAAGACTTTAATAATATAAAGTTTCATAACATAACCCGTTGGGCAATCCCGATTGATGACAGAAGGAATATGTATATATAAAATAGTGAGTGAACATGTTAAATATGTAGCACACATATTTGCATTGTTGTTGCTGTATTATTATTATTGTTGTTGTTGTTTTGTTGTTGTTGTTGTTATTACATTTATTCCCATTTGATGATAGTCTTTTCAACAGGAAGAAAGCAGGAAGAAATAATCCTACAAACCAAGAACAAGGACATTTTATAGCTTGAGAGCTATATCTCTTGGGTTTCAGAGCATAACATGAAAAAGCATTCAGTTTTGAGAGTGTTTGCTTTCAGTGCAGCCAATAGAAGTGACAGACCTAATGCCTCAGGTGTCTTGAGGGAGACTTTTTGGGTACAATATGACAGAGCCTTGGCCTATCCTCCTCATCCCCAGCCCTTCAGCCTTGCTGTATGCATGACTGGCATCGAGCTTGACATCATCACATGGCAATCTTAGGCAGCTGCCAAGATCTCCTCATCAAGTTTGTTTCTGACAGTGTCCAGGATTTCAGCTGACTCAGGGATGCCTGGAAGAAAGGAATAAACTACAAGGAGGAGTGCCCAGCATGGTTGGTATAAGATTTCCAGTGTAAGAACTCTCACAGCTCGAGCAGAGCAGAAACTGCCCAGGCACCCAACATGGCACAGCTAGATCAGGATCTTTCTTACTGACTAGAATGAAGCTATTTGAAGCATATGGTTCTGTAAATATGGAGCAAAACACATTTTTTCTCCTGCCTTTCCCATGGTTGAATTGTTATTTGGCCCAACATGTTCAGTCTTGGAGTTAGGTAACTCTTGTTGACATAACCATAGTTTCTACTCGGAATAGAAATGTTTGGGAATTAATGTTTCCCCAAAGTAATCTCCCCCAATCCAGAAATTGCACTGTCTCGCTTACCCTAGCTTAGTATTTTGCTGAAGGCCATGCAAATACTTCTTGGTAAGTATATGTGCAACTGTTTTTTTAATCCATTAGTATTAAGTACCCCTAAATATCAGTGCTTATGTGCAGCAATAGTCCATAAATGGAAAGATAGATGAGACCTAAGTAGTTGCCTCTGACTGGATTAATCATAAAATGGTCAGAGGTGGTTACAACTAGGTTACTTCCAAATGTAGTCCCAAAATAAGCCATGTTGCAAGACAGTTAATTGCCATTTCTTTACCAACATCCAAAGTTGTCCTGACTTTTATGTCCCTGATTATATTTTTGTGGCACTCCTTCAGACTATGGGAACTGGATAGCCGTAGGTAGAGGAAAGAGACAATGGGAATCAAATGAAAGTGCTATGTACACTTGGAAAAGTTTTGTGAGAGGGAAAAATATCAGCAAACACAGAGGTTGCTTAATGCATCAGCCTGTACTCCATCTGATCGGTATCTCTGGGATCATGTGATTTTACAAGCTTAGAGATGATATAATATTTAGGTCAGAATTTGAAGTTCTAATTGCTAATAGGCCCTTTTAGCTCGAGGTTCTTTGAGTTTTGGCAGATTCTGTGCCTGAGTTTGCCTAAGTGAAGAGTAGCATGCTTTATTCCCCTTTCATTATGGAGTACTTCTTTCCTCATATTCCTTAGTGGAAGGTCTCATAAAACATCAACACCTACAGCACTGGCCTCTCACTGACTCATCATTACCTCAAGTCCTTAAATAATTTCAGAATTCATTCAACCACTTCTGGTGGAATTGCTCAAAAATAAGACAGGCAGGATGTGTTGTAAAATTCCATCTGTTGTAACAATCATAGGGGTTTGTACTAACAGGCTAGTTTCCAAATCACAGAGCATAGTTTTATATGAAAACCAGTACAAATGTAATAGCCCTTGGTATAAACTTGATCGTGTAGATTTTGTCAAATATAAATAAACTTACAAAGTGTTATGAAGTACAGAAAACTATCAAAAAGCTATACTGGACCTTAGTTACGTTGAAGAAGCCTTTATTATCTGTATTACAAAAGAAAGAAGCAGAAGTTGGCACAGCAGATTATCATGATGCCATCTGTGCAGTGATATTAAGATGCAAATGCTTTGGTTATGGACTTGCATCCCCACATTTGATTCATGCATGTAAGTTATATCTGTATGATGACATCCATGTGCTTTTTGTCATCCTCCCACTTGCTCACCAAGTGCAGATTCTTTGGTACAAATTTACAGGGGTTGAATGAGAAGTAATATGTCCAATAGTATAAGTGACCAACAGATGCAGTATTAACATGCTAGAAGCCTTGGCATGTCCTTTTCTTTTTTTAATTCTTTTATTCAGTATTATCTGATACTTGGAAAATGCCTGGACAAATCCCTGCAGTTTTCATGGCATGGTTTTAAGAAGTGGTTTGTCATTGCCTTCTTCTTAGGATTGAGAAAAAGTGACTAGCCCAAAGTCACCCAGCTGGCTTCATACCCAAGGTGGAACTAGAATTCATAATTTCCTGGTTTCTAGCCTGATGCCTTAACCACTATACAAAACTGGTTCTTGACGTGCCCTTTAGCATCTGTTATTTCACTTCAGGAAGTTGCTGTGACAACACATTCATGTTATTGTTCATGAAATCAAAGCTTTCAGCGAATACACATCAGTGTAGTGTGCCATGATTCAATTTTTGACTATTGAAAGTCTTCTTCCAACTGAAATGTACCACTTAGTGCAGGTTGTTTATGGTGAAAACCAGGAACAGCTGATTTTCTGTGATCAAGGTCAAATGGATTTTCTTGAACCTGGCACTACTATCATCTCAGAACACTACACTGCAACACAGGGGACTGGAGGCTAAAACACAAAAGGAACGGTTGCTGGAATTGGGAATGTCTAGTCTAATGAAGAGAAGGACGAGGAGTGAGCCAGCCACACTGAGGTGAAAGAGAGAGGTTTCCAAGCTGAGCCATGCTGGCTCAGGAATTCTGGGAGTTGAAGTCCTTGAGTCATAAAAGAGCCAAGGTTGCCTACCCTGCACTAGAAAAGGACATTAAAATTATTTACAAGGTTACTTCTTTAGGAACTAAACTTTTAGAATCTAAAACAGCTAATTCAAAAGAGCCAACAGGAAAGAACCTCACATTTTTCATCTGCTCCTGTCTTTTGGAAGGTAAAATTAGATAACAAAATAATCTATTTCCTATGTTAACATCTCTGCAATGAAATCAATAAAGGTAACAGGAAAGAAATGAGAAACATTTTTCTCAATGTAATATGTCTAATTTAGCTGATGCTAGGAAAAAATAGTATCTTTTGTACACTCTTGAAAACTATTTTGAATCTATAACCATCTATTACAACTAAACCACTTTAAATTAAACAATTCTTAAGAATGAAATATTCTTAATTTGGACTTTACTTTTACTGTTTGGACTGTTGTGTGTTTTGAAAAATAGATTATTTAGAATCTAGTTATGTTGCACTTCAGTCTTTAAATAATTAACCTAGTATATACATAACAATATATGATGTTTTCCATGGTGAGCTTAACATCAATAACATTTATTAAAAAGGCTAAAATAATTTCTTTTTGGTATTATCTGTACATTAAAATTTTGTTTAGTCACAACCTTTCACTTTTCACATTCTGGACAACCTGTGGTCATGTATCCTAGCAAAGGATGTTACATATGTGCATAAGTGTAGTCGGTAGCATATGCCTTTTTAAAAATATCAAACATGCAAAGAAACAAAAATAAGTCTAAAATATCTGTATTACATCCAGAAATGCCAACTTTGCAACCAATATTTCTCATCCATAACTATGGCACCCTAAGGATACCTGCATACATGCAAATGCTTCTCTGGGATGAGTAACGCAGCAGTGAATGCTTTTTCCTTCCAGTAACAGATTGCTGGGAAATACCAAACATGGCCTTGAGAATTCCAATGTTTGTTATAATTTTTTCTGGATGTGGTTGGAAAGAGGCTGTTTGGTGCCAGAGACCACTGCCACGAGGAACACAGCTCTGGGTCAGGGTTCGGAGCAGCTCCGGGTGGGGGCTCAGCAGGCAACTGCAGGGAGGGGAATCCCCACAGCGGCTGTGGGGAGGGGAATCTGTGCGGCATGTGGCTCTGAGCCACAGGGGCAGGGGTGCAAAGGACGGGCAGCGACACCGTAGCAAGACACCGGCATCGCTCCCAGTGACAGCACCTCTGAGTTCCGGCACCTTTTTTTTTTTTTTAGAAAAAAAGCACTGGTTGTGGGCATCTGTTGGACTCAGAAGAAGAGGTGGAAAGGATTATCTTGGGGTTCTTTAGCACTATTTAGCTTGCCAATTGTTGGCAGAAGTGCAGTAAATGGTGGTAATATATGAAGAAGTAAATACAAGTAACAAAAGAGCTCATTTGAAAGATTATTTTCCTAATTCATTTATTAAAATAGTCCAAATTTAGTTATAAAGGTGAAGGCATTAGTTTTCATTTAACCCTCATATCTTCCCCAAGATTTGCTGGCCAAAGATAGTAAGCAGGTAAAATGTGTGTTTTACAAAACTGCAATACGAACTGGGGTGCCTATAGGTGTGACTGGTTGGTAGGAGCAAGATACGTGATCTTTCTGGAGAAGGTAAATTAGAAAGAAGTGGTACTATTACTGTTACAGGAAAACATTGGCACTCAAATCCGTACAGAACATGTTTTAGCTACTCTTTTCTATAGCGACTTAACTAAAATATGCATAAAATGCCTCCATGTCTTACCCTTTGAATGTGTGTTTCATTTTAAAGTCTTTTTCTGAACTTGGTCTTTTCCTTGACTGATCCCCTTTGCACCTGGTTTGAAAGAATGAGTATGCTGGTAATTCTCCTGAACTGTGTCACTTTGGGCATGTTCCACCCTTGTGAAGACATGGGCTGTGACTCTCCACGCTGCAAGATTCTCCAGGTAAAATTTGTTTTATCTTTATGCCAGTTTGTCAAAGTGTAATACAAGAAAGAGGCCTTAGCTTAGTGGGAAAAGAAGCCCATGTTTTGACTGCAACAGGCTTCCAGTTCAATCTCTAACATCTCTAGCTTTCTTTTTCTTTTGTTTAAAGGACCAACTAGGACTCTACACGGACCTACCCTTGAAAGGTATCCAGAAGCTTCAATTGGTCCAAAATACAGTGGCCTGCATGGTTTTGTGCAGGCCTAATTGTGCACATATCTCATTTCTCCTCCTGGCTGGCAATTTGTTTCTGGGCCCAATTCAAGGTGCTGTTTGTCACCTCCAAAGTCTTACATGGCTTGGAACCAGGTTATTTAGAGGACCCTCTTTCCCAGTCACATCTACCTCACCAACCAGAGGGAGAGCAGGGAGGCAGGAAATGTTATAGATCCCCTCTCCTAATGACCTAGCAGGATGAAAAAGTAAGGCCTTCTCCGTGGTGGTTCCCTACCTATGGAACATCATCTCTGAGGAGATAAAATTGCCCCCCACTTTGACACTATTTTGCAAGTCCCTGGGGATTTACCACAGGGAACACAGAGTTGGATGGAGCCCATCAAAATTTGACTGATTGTTGTCATCAGGTGTGTGTGTGTTGGGGGGGTGTTATTGCTTTTTATATTGGGTTTTTATCTTTGTAAGCTACTGGGAGTCACTGAAAGTGAGTTGGGAGGTCATATAATTTTTCACAAATAAAAAAATAAGGAACATGATATGCAAGTCTGAGTCAGAATAGCTCTCATGGCAAATGTTTTCACCTGATTTAAGACCTTATATCCCATGTCCTACATTCCATGGATGTAGGGAAGTTCTTTTAGATGCAATTCTCTCTCTGGTCTGTTTGCCATATGGGTAAAGAACCAAGATGGATTTCTTACCCATCATTCTTGAGCTATCCATATGCATAGTTTTCCTAACATATATCCAAGGAAAGCAGTAAATGTTAAATTTACTGCAGAAACTAGCAGAAATTAGAAAACTGAGTGCCAAACATTTATTTGGGATGGGGAACTCACCTCAAATCCAAACATTATTCAGTGTGGGAGATCTACCAAGAACTGAAATTTGGATCTAAAGAGGAAGCAAAGCCACCAATTTCCACTGTTAAAATATAGGGGAGTTGTTTTTGACACAAAGTGGGGCAAACAATCTGTCAGATGAGGGTAATTTATAGTCTAGTTTGTTCATATCTTGGCTTCTTACCTAAATAAATCTGATGGTGATTGGAGACTCATAACCAAGCTGAAAAGGCTTTCTTCACTCACTTTGGCACTGGAGCTGAGGAAATGTCCAGATATAATATAGCTGTGCATTTTCAACTCACTTCTTTTCTGGGGATGAAATAATTTCCTTCTTTTACACTTAGAAATGTGGGAAGTGTTGTCTTCAGGAGCATATAAAATTGTGATGGAAGATGGCCTTAAAACAGATTGGGTCAGATTTCTTGAAAAATGAACTGCCACTACCTCAGATTTTTTTCACAGATCCTGCTTCTTTATCTTCCAGAGTTTTGATGATTTTATCTTTGCCTTCTTTGCGGTGGAAATGATAATCAAGATGATTGCCTTGGGGATTTTTGGGAAGAAGTGCTACCTGGGAGACACGTGGAATCGTCTGGATTTTTTTATAGTTATAGCTGGGTAAGTCAGAAATTAATTCTCAAACAAAAAGCAACTTTCTGCTGAAAACAGCTGAGAAATAGATTATCGTGTTCATATTTCTTAGTTATTACATTAGCTAAACAGAATAAATGTAGAAAGTTTTAGCATAATATTGTGCCTAGCACAAATTGTATAGAGTTTCAATTGCTTAGTTCTACTTTTTAACATTTCAAGCTTTACTCTGGCAACCTTTCTCTCCCAGGGCCCTTCCAGATGTGTTGGGAACTGCAATTCCCAGAGTGCAACCAATGGTAGCCTTGGCTGAAAATTCTCAGCACTGCAATCCTCATACACGCCAATTATGCCATACGTACAAAGAGCGAAAATGCAACAGAGGCCTATTATTTATTTTTCCCCATTCAGAATTACATGATAGATGTCAGCGAACATTTCCACGGCATTTGGAGTACTTTCTTTCAGCTACTGAAAGACATTAAAGGCACTATAAATAATCGCATTGGAGATTTATGGAGTGTTTTATAAATCCCAGCCAAGAGTTGCTATGTTAATGTTATTTCTTGTGTGCAAAGTTGGAATTTTCCGGGGCTCCTGCACCAGCGGCCTCAGAGTCATTCTCTTCTCCTTTTGATGCAAAAGGCTCAGGAGATGCTGATATGGACATGGGGAGGTGGAAGATGGAAGAGGAGGGTATTGTTAGGAAAATTCGGAGACCTCTAACTTTGTAGCAGATTAGTTTCCTTCTGTGCGATACTCATATACTTCTCCAAAAGTATTTTCTTACCTGCAAAGAGTATTAATGAAAAGATGGTGTTCTTATGCACGGCACATGTTCTTTTCCTCCTGTAATGATCCACATATCTCGGGGGGGGGGGGGGAAACAACCTTGGCAAACTGGAGAGGCAGATGTATTAGGAGACATAGAGAGTCATAAAGTCTGGTTGTCCAGTTTAGCCCTACTTGTTTAAGAGTAAAAGGATCAGGCAGGAGCCCATGTTTGTTAGCTCCGTGGCAGACTTTGTGTGCCATGTTTGGAGCTGCTTTCCAAAAGTGGATGGACCAGACCCATTCTGACAAGGAATGAATGGAATGCTTTAAGCAGCATTTAAGCAGTTTTACTCCTTAAAATATCCAAGCCCTCCAAATGGGGGGGGGGGGAGAGAGAAGGAAGACTAGAGTTTTGGCCTCACAACTCAGAATGAGGAACAAAGAAGAAGTCCTAGTGGATCTTATATTTTTTTTATGCCTGGCACAGGAGGTGGTCAGGTCTCCTAGGACAGGACTTTTAAAAGGTCTCATTCATCTAATCAGTTGCAGTTCATCATTACTGCTCCTTTTGGTTATTGTAGAGGATTTTCCAATGTTTACTTAGGAAAGGATATTTTTTGGTGATTGAGTACTTGATTTACCAATATAAAGTGTCAGAGCATGCACAATCTTATTGTGCTGAGGTAACCTAGGAGTAAATACAGTAAATAGTGGTTTGTATTAAATGGTGATTTATATTACACTATCTACAATATACACTAGAAACAAAATACATACACATGGTAATACAGCAAACTCCAATATATAGCAATTACAGCAAGAAACGGATGAGAGAGAACAGAGTAGCAAAAGCCTTCCCTTTTATACTCAGGCTCTTAAAGAGATACAGACATCTGCTGAGTCATTCCTATCATTGCATCATCCATTTTACATTACATAAGCTGGTTAGCATTTAAATCATTATCCTGACATAAAGCTCCAAATGGAAATGATGTCAAAGAAACAGTGGAAGATAACATTTATATGGAATTTTCTGTGGTGAGTTGTCCTGTGGCAAGTTGGCTGCTTTGAAATGGCAATGTCGAATTGGCCATGGTGATATGGCTGTGGTGAAATGGGCACAGTGACTTGTCCCATTCCGGAATAAGGATTTTAGGCAAAAGTGTGACAGTAGCAACAGATGTCCCCAATACCTCTCTGTCCCCACTGTGCCCCTTGCAGCCAGCAAGCAGGCAGTATGAATGCAGTTCCTTGCCATCTTCCATGGGCCTCCTTGCTTCCCATGGCACTCACAGTGTTAACATTTGCAGACAGCAGCAATCAAGGAAGGCCACTGTGAAGGCTGACAGCCACAAACCCCACTTTCCTTTGTTCCCTGCCAGCCTATGTGTTGCTTTCCATACTGTAAGGCCTCTGCAGCTTTGGGCGGACATAGCTGGCATCCTCCTCAAGCATTTGCTCCGGCTCCAGAAATATGGGTAGTCTCAGTTTCATGCCGATTGTCCAAATGGATGAGGTTTCAGCGAGTTTGTTTAAAGCATGAAGGCTGCATTCCAAAAAGGGGATATTTCAGTCAAAATGTGCGTGATTGCCCTTTTGTTTTGAGGGAACGCGACCAAGTTTTTGCCTTTCATGAAGTGGTGTTTTTTTTCTTCTTCCAGAGGCACCTGGTTTAAATTAAAGTTTTTTTTCCCCTAGCACCCGAGAATCTCCTGGCTGAGGTTTCCAATCCACATGAAAAGTTTCTGGCCTTCAGCCAAGAGGGTTAAATTTCCTTGACACATAAAGGGCTTGGAGGCTCTCTCTCTCTCTCTCTCTCTCTCTCTCTCTCTCTCTCTCCACCTTCCTATTCACAAAGAATGGCTTGAATCTCTTAGACTTCTGCCCCTACACACGCACACACACCCACACACTTTTGTATATAATGAACTGGAATTTCCCGAAATAGACTAAAGCATGGGTGTCAAACTCACCACATCACGTGATGTGCCGTGACAAATCGCGACTTTTTTTGCATTGCCAGAGTTGGGGTGGGCACTGTCTCCATAAGATGCAACTGGCCCACGGGCTGGAAGTTTGACACCCCTGGACTAAAGGATTTGAGAAATAAACCACAATGGCCACATTTCTTTGGGTTAGGAAGTCAGCAGCAGAAGCCCATCATGCTGGTAGAAGCAATTTTTTAGAGGGATGATGGGTTCTTATAAGATCCTCCTGATGTTCATCAGCAGCAGCAGCACTTAACTTTTCTTTAATTTAAGCTATAGAGTTCAAAGCAGTGCACACACGTGTAGGAGGCACAGCATCATGGTTGCAAGGATTCCTGAGATGGTGTTCCCAAACCCTGCAACCACAGTTGTGTTTCATGTGGCAGGAAAGAAGAATTGTAAAATACATGGGGATGCAGTAATTGTATTAGGTGTAAATTGTTTTAATTTAAACAAAATGTTGGTTTTGGTATAAATAAAATGTTTTGTCACTTTTTTAAAATGCCTGGCTTGTCTTCGAACTGATGGTTGTGACCCATGGCCACCCCAGAGTTGTGCATCTTTCCTTTAGGGAGGAAGATTAAGTCAAATCAGACTTGCTTACAACCACATGGACTGAGGTGTGGGTCCGGGTGTAAAGAAGTCTCTGCTCAAACTTATAATCCATTGTAGTATATAAGGTCTAGTAGTAGCTTAGCCAGCTCCATTATTGCAGCTCTCTAACATCTGGAAGCTTTCTCTAACTTGATGCTGTCCAGAAGTATTGAAGCCATAGCCAGCCTGGCAGAAATACAGCTGGGATTCTGGGATTTGCTGTCTCCACAACCTGGAGGCTACCAGGTTGGAGAAGGCTGATGTATGATATAAAAATCTGCGTTGGGTTTGCTCCTGGCTGCGGATTTGAGGAAGCCCTTGGCAGGCAATTCAATCTCTATTATTTTTACTAGTTACAATGAACTTTGGATGGGATTTGCCAAGAAGGGGGAGTACATCAAGGTCAAGGAATAATCATAATTTAACTTTGAGATTATATAGATAATTATAGTCATGCAGGTTTCATCAATGGAATAGCAGAGAAGGTGGTCCAGCAGCAATGTTGGGAGCAGTGGTGAACTCTGATACCCGCTTGAGGATGCTTTTGGGGGGTCTCAAGCCTGCTCCTCAGAGTTTTGCTATAGGACTCAGTTAAACAAACATTTCCTGTTAGGTAAATGTGGATTTTGAACCCAGGACAGTCTTCTTAGTTGGCCAAGGGCTATTAGTGATCGCAGATAATCTGATCTTGCTTTTCCTACTCTTCCTAAGGACTCTGGATATTGCCATAAATCACAATATGGTAGAGTCCAAGTTTAAGACAATAATAATAATAATAATAATAATAATAATAATAATAATAATAATAATAATAATGTTGGAAGGGACCTTGGAGGTCATCTAGTCCAACTCCCTGCTAAGGCAGGAAACCCTATACCATTTCAGACAAATGGCTGTCCAGTCTCTTCTTAAAAACTTCCAGTGTTGGAGCATTCACCACTTCTGGAGGCAGGTTGTTCCACTGGTTAGTTGTTCTAACTGTCAGGAAGTTTCTCCTTAGTTCTAGGTTGCTTCTCTCCTTGACTAGTTTCCATCCATTGCTTCTTGTCCTGCTTTCAGGTGCTTTGGAGAATAGCTTGGCTCCCTCTTCTTTGTGGCAGCCTCTGAGATATTGGAACACTGCTATCATGTCACCCCTCACCCTTCTCTTCATTAAACTACACATACCCAATTCCAGCAACCGTTCCCTATATGTTTTAGCCTCCAGTCCCCCAATCATCTTTGTTGCTCTTCTCTGTACTCTTTCTAGAGTCTCGACATCTTTTTTACATCGTGGTGACCAAAACTGGATGCAGTATTCCAGGTGTGGCCTTACCAAGGCATTGTAAAGTGGTATTAGTACTTCACGTGATCTTGATTCTATCCCTCTGTTAATGCAGCCTAGCACTGTGTTGGCTTTTTTGGCAGTTGCAGCACACTTCTGGCTCATATTGAAGTGATTGTCTTCTAGGACTCCGAGATCTCTCTCACAGTTACTACTATCGAGCAAGGTACCACCTATACTATACCTGTGCATTTGATTTTTCCTGCCTAAATGCAGAACCTTACTTTTTTCACAATTGAATTTCATTTTGTTAGATAGTGCCCAGTGTTCGAGTCTGTCCAGATCCTCCTGTATCTTAATCCTATCTTCTGGAGTATTGGCTATTCCTGCCAGCTTGGTGTCATCTGCAAATTTGATGAGTTCCCCATCTATCCCCTCATCCAAATCGTTGATGAAGATGTTGAAGAGCACTGGGCCCAGAACAGAGCCCTGGGGCACCCTACTACACACTTCCTTTGATTCTTCTTTTATTAGTGTGTAAATTTATTCAAACTTAGTTAAATCCTTACATGCATAAAACGTGACTTTGACACCTGCATAATAACTGAAGTCCTTTTTACCTAAAGCTGATTGTCAAAGTGGAAGTATAAGAAAAAAAATGAACCCAAATCCCTAAATACATCTTACATTTGTTTATGAGTTTGTAAGTAGGTAGTTTATTCTTAGTACTTTTGAAAAAGATGATCCTAATGTGATGAACTATCAGTCCCAAATTACAGAGTTGGCTGTTCTGCAAAGTGAAATCCAAATTATCAGATAGACACCAGATCAAGGACAGCTATATTCTTGTCTCCTCCTTTTTTTTAAAGAGAGAGAGCTAACTCCACCTGTCTCATTTTAGAGCAGTGTTTTTCAAAGTTGTCAACTTTAAAATGTGTGGATTTCAAAAGCCTAGAATCCCCAGCCAGCTGGCTGAGGAATTCTGGGAGTTGAAGTCTGCACATCTTAAAGTCACCAAGGTTGAGAAACACTAGCATAAATAATGATTTATTTCCTTTTTTTTTGAGAAAGAAAACACCACATCTTCATGTTTTGGTATTAGCTCTTTGAGGTAGTCAGACCACCGGCACAACTATGCATACTAACTCTATATTATATGGTTAGATTAACAGAATCTTGCAAGACTGCAAATATTTCTCTTGTACTCTCCAGAAAACTAGGGACAGGCCCTTCTGAAACACTTCCCACACTCCTTTCCCTACTGTGAACTCAGTTACCTTTGACATGATGATTGTCTACCCTGTATCTCTTCCTCCTCTCTCCCAAGGTCATTCTCACAAACCATTACAGCTGGCTAAGAGATGGTCAGAATATCCACCAACAAACAAAAGTGCATTTTAACATCCCTTTAAAAAGAAAAATTGTTTGCTTAGCAGGGCAAAAACACTGATCAGAATTTGGGAAAGAATCTACTTCTGCTGAGCCCAAAGTAAATTAAACGGTAGTCATCAGAGATGATTCTTTATTTCAGGGCCAACTATTTGACACAAACAGAATGTGTGCAACAGAGCTATCAATTCAGTCTCACATTACCCCCAAGGGCTCAGTTATGACATCATGGTAACTATGAGAATCCTGTTTAACAATCCTGCATTATCCATGGGGGAACTCTGGGGAACGTAGAGCATCATTTTGTGCATCCAGATTCCTCTCTGCTATCTAGGCTGCATTGCCCCTTTTCTCACCAGCACGTTCTGAGAGTCGCGTGCAAAGAAGACAGCATGTAATTCTGAACATGTGTGAAGCTTGCTGAATTGAAACCTAGCCGAGGCTTCCCTCCTAGGCTTTTGCTTGGCCAATTTAGCACAGTCTAATAACATCTGCAGTGCTTTGTTCATGCCAGGCTTTGGGGGCCAGTTCAGATGTGTTGAAACTCCTTTTCCGAACATGTCTTTCAGAGGCCAGTCTGGAGAAGATCTTCCGTGAGCTGATCCTTGGTTTACACTGCAGAGGGATTTTAACTTGCAGTAGGAAAGAATATGCCACTTGGTAGCCATAGTTGAAAATTTTCAATGAGCAGCCAGTTAGTTAGGATAGAGAGCATGGTGATGTCTAGATACATGAGCAACATTGGAAAATGAAGTCAGGAGGGAATTTGGAGCAAGGGAAAAAAGACTGAAGCTTTCAGAGTTGTCATTATATCATATTGCTTAAGTGGCTTATTCCAGAAGTTAGAGATTTATTTATTTTTGCTTTGTTCTGCTTCAAATTGATTCTGTTTGGAACTATTTCCCCTTTCTCCATATATATGTTTAAAGGACTAAAAGCAATTCTCCCTCCTCCATTATCAAAGCAAAGAAATGTAAGGATAATTAGTCTGGAGTTCACACTCATTCATTCTGCCTTTGTTTTATGCAACATTTTTTTTTATCTAAGCAGTTATATCACAGACAGGCAATGTATTTTTCAATACACTGGTAGATTTAGGCATGCTTATTTATTTTATTTTTATCTGTCCAATTTATACGGCCACCCATCTCACCCAAAGTCATTCTGGGTGGCATACAATAAAACCAGCAATTAAAGCATTCTGCAGAACCAATTAAAGCAACAAATATAATATAGCAAAAATAAAATGCAGACATTTCCCTTAGTGCCATTTATCTCCCTCCCCTACCTAACTTTAATTTAAAAGAAAAAAAGAAACTCTTAGGAATGTGAGCTTGGAGGTGGTAGAGAAGATCCTGTAATGCCAGAGGGACAAATGGAGGTGGTTTCAGGGTGGTCCATATGGTTTTTGTGATGGGCTATGCCTCACTGTGGCAGATCATTTTTGGACCTGGTAGACATCCCCCAACATTCCAAATATTTATTCATTCATTAGATTTATCCCCATTTTTTCCTCTAGCAACTCAAGACAACGCAGATACCACTATCCCCTTTCAGTATTTTTCCCCCATAATAAACCCCATGGGGGTTATTGGTCTAAGAGAATGTGAGTGGCCCAAAGTCAATCTGTAAACTTCTATGACTGAAAGTAGGCCGAACTTCGTTCTCCCTGCTGCTAATCCAGCACTTTAACCACCCTGCTGGCTCTAATTCTAAAATGGTTGCTTGCCTCAGGCAGATATTATGGAAGGGCAGGCTGCCTGAAATTACATATATGATGAAATATTGATGGAGTATTTAACAGATTTGCTCTCAGAACTTGCTGCTTGGTGGGTCATAATGGTCGTGACTTTTGAAGCATGTGTGTGCCTGCAGAGAAGACATTTCTACTATGCTGATGTGCTTTAGATGGGGTTTTGAAAGGGCCATGCCGAATCTTTGAGAGATAGGGCTACTTCAATACAGGAGCATGAGGAACATGCTGGGAGAAGCAGAGCCTCCTCAGATTGTTCGGAAATTTTGATGCTAATTAATCTTGTATAATATTGCCCTAAGCAATGCTACGCTAGTTACATAACAATAAGTAATAATTCTTCATGCTTTTGAGCACATGGGTAGTCTTTCTCTTTTAAAGGTCCCACTACTTTGGAATTTAACCAGAAATTCGGGATAACAGCCACGTCAGCATTTGTTGTAAACTGCCCTATTCCTTTTGGGACATCCAGCTAGCAAAGATTAACATTTTCAATATGAAATTAAATATTCTTTTTCCCTCTCCTCCTCCCCAAGATCATCAACTTTCATTGAAGTTTCATTGCTGAGGAATATATGTCCCTTTTTCCTTCGTTACCTTATATAGCTTTACTTTCTACAGAGAGAGCTGAAAGTTATTGGAAAAAATGTAATGTCTGTCTGCCTCTCTCTCTCTCTCTCTCTCTCTCTCTCTCTCTCTCTCTCTCTCTCTCTCTCTCTCTCTCTCTCTCTCTCTCTCTCTCTCTCTCTCATTATCTATCTATTGTTTTGAAACAAGAATGTTCAATGGGGTAGTAAATTGCTTTAACAATGGCCTCTAGCACAGGGGTCCCCAATGCCCGGTACATGGACCTGTACCGAGCCACAGCATGCCAGCAACTGGTCTGCACAAACAAGCAAAGTCCCATCTGTGGGATGCAGGCAGCACACAAAACCACGCACTCTCCAGTCCATGGAACAAAAAATCTACACCGAACCGGTCCCTGGTGCCCAAAAGGTTGGGGACCTCTGCTCTAGCAGCACTGGACTAGCTTAGGTTTAGGGCAGCCTGACTATTATGATTTTCTGTTTATCCGTATTGAGGCCATCTGGTTCCTTCTACACAAATCTCCTAGACAAGGCCTTACCTTTACATTTTGCGCAGCTAAATTTTGAGGAACTTCATGTTTTACTCTGATTATATGATGCAAGTATTAACACTCTGCCCCAAAGTATTTTTCTACCATGTGTCCCTCTGCTTAACAATTGGGCTTATTGAAGTTGAAAAGGAACATTAGCATGTTATCACATCTTTCTAAAACAGCAGCTCTGCCTAGAACAGGGCTGGATATAGAAATGAGGTGTTTTAATGACTCATGTAATTATAGGTCATTATTTCATTGGGCATTCTTGAAAAGTAATATTGAAGTTTAACCAGGGATTTGGCAGCATACTTTGTCATCCAAAGAGTAATATAACTGAAGCATTTCAAAATGTAAGAAGCTGAGATATTTAGGACAAATATGCTTGTCATAGGATACCCAGAATTAAGGAAAGAAAGGTTCATCTTAATTTTGATAGAGTTGTGATACATTCTGATGAAATGCCTGTCTGCAGTGTTAAACATTGGGAGGCAACATTTTGATGAATCCCAATAATGTCATAAACTTATCAGGTGTAGCCTTTCAAAAAAACCAACCCCATGTGGTACAAATATCTGCACTTTCTATGGGCTTTGGACTTTTTCATTTTGTGACAAATTCCATGTATTTATTTTTTATACCATTTCTTATGGGAAAGAATCTCACCATGGTTTGCAAGTCCAATGAAAAACAATTAAAAGCAGTCCTTTTAAAAGATGGCTATTAAGGGGAGTTAATACCCAGGGAAAGTTCAGTCTAAACTTTAAAATAACTTTAAAGACTTTAAAATAACACTTACAGGACATTAGTGATGGGCCCTGGAGAGGAAATGAGATGGGCAGGAGAGGTATGAGATCTTTGAGATTAAAAGATGGAACAGGACATTTCCTAAAGGATATTGGTGTTGGGAGGCTAATATACTTGGAATAATTTTAATTTGTTTAGGGTTTTGTAGAACAATATTTAAATGAATCATTGTGTAGCAGCGGTATTCCTGCCCAGGAATGAATGCAGTTAACATACAGTATCAGTCAAAGCTGATAATTGTGTCAGCCCTATAAGGCAAGCCATACTAAGAACAGACATTATGTAGATATAAAACTCCTTTTCTTAGGATAACTATAGTAATAGAGTCTTGCAAGTATCAGAGTACTTCCCCTTATCCCTCTTTTATTGCCGTGTGAATTGGAGGTGGGAGGCCAATCTGCCTGAGTGATTTTCATAAAACACATTCATGATCTGTGTTCATAGACTTTGCTTGTTGGAAGCTTGCAAGAAGTTACAAGTTTCAATCACACGAGGTCCTTGTGAGCCTCACTTAATGTTGGCAAGAAAGACCTCTGACATTGCCATCAGTAAGTTATGCAGTTGTTTGATGTCATGCTTTAAGACCACACTGCTTAGTGGTCATGATCTAATTGCTGTCATAACCCGAGGACTTTTTGCACTGATTAAAGTTCTTTCTAAATTCCATAATACACCCAGCAGATTTTAAACAGCATTGTAGAGAAGACGGTGCATTGAGTTGTGCAAAATTGCCAGGAAACTAACCTAATGCTATTCTCTAGAGTCTACTTTACAGATAAGAGTGGAATCATATAATGATGTTTCCAATACCAAATTAAGTTCAAAACCAGTTCAAAGGAAGCCACGACCAACAGTATTAAAAGTTGCTGAGAGTTCAAGTAAGGGTTCCAAACTCACATCTCTTCTGGCCTTATGAAGGTAATCCACCATGGTGATCAAGGCTTATCCAGTAATAGGACTGGAATGTACATAAGAGCGTGTTTAGCTAATTTCTTTCTTACTGTTGGATCAGGGTATTTTTTTTGGATTTGTTTTTAATCAATTTTTTTGTTGCTTTGGCAATTGAGATTTATTTATTTTATTGATTTACTTATTTTAGATAATTTATATAGCCACCTACTCACTCACAGCAACTATAGGCGGCTTACAGATAATAAAAGCACAATGTAGAAACAATAAAAATAATAAAAAATAATGATAAACCCCCACCCCTCCTTAACAACAACACAAATGGTTGACTCAAATCAACCATTTAATGGGCTCCATCTCACTCTGGGTTCCCCAGGCCCGATGGTAAAACCATGCCTTTATGGCCTTGCAAAAGAGCATCATTTATTTATTTATTTATTTAGTTACATTTATATACTGCCCTTTCCCTGAGGACTCAGGGTGGTTTACAGGGAATTAAAAAGTCCACCATACAAAAGTTAAAAACCAAATTAAAAAATATTAAATTGACCCTGTAGACTTAAAAACCCCAATTAAAAATTTCTCCTCAGCCTGGGCCCGAGAGCTCAAAGAGCCAGGTCTTCAGGCCCCGGCGGAATGATCGGAGGTCGGGGGCAGTTCTCAGCTCCACCGGCAGCTGGTTCCAGAGGGCAGGCGCTCCCACTGAGAAGGCCCTATCCCTGGGTGTCACCCGCCGGCAATCTCTCACCGGCAGAACCCTGAGCAGACCCTCCCTGTGGGAGCGCACTGGGCAAAGGGCGTTTGATGCCGGCAGCAGGTGTTCCCTCAAATAACCCGGACCCAGGCCATGTAGGGCTTTATAGGTAATAACCAGCACCTTGAATTTCACCCGGAGGGCAACCGGAAGCCAATGCAGCTCGCGGAGTAGAGGTGTTACATGGGAGTATCGGGAAACCCCCATTACAACTCGCGCGGCTGCATTCTGCACCAGTTGAAGCCTCCGAGTGGTCTTCAAGGGCAGCCCCATGTAGAGAGCGTTACAGTAGTCCAAACGGGAGGTCACTAGCGCATGAGTAACTGTGCGTAGGGCATCTCGGTCCAGATAGGGATGCAACTGGCGCACCAGGCGAACCTGTGCAAAAGCCCCCCTGGTCACGGCTCCTATATGTTCTTCAAAATTGAGCCGTGAGTCCAGGAGGACGCCCAGGTTGCGAGCCCTATCAACGGGGGGTAATACCTCACCCCCCATCATTAAGGATGGAATAACTTGGTTAACCCGAGATGCCGATATGCACAGCCACTCAGTCTTGGCGGGATTGAGACGAAGCCTGTTTCTCCCCATCCAGACCTGAACCGCCTCCAGGCACCGGGACATCACGGAGAGGGCATCACTGGGTTGGTTCGGGGTGGAAAGAAAAAGTTGGGTATCATCAGCGTACTGGTGATACCCCACCCCAAAGCCATGAATGATCTCACCCAGCAGCTTCATATAGATGTTGAACAGGAGGGGCGAGAGAACCGACCCCTGAGGAACTCCACAAATGAGAGACCTCGGGGCGGATCTCTGCCCTCCCGCCAACACCGACTGCGAGCGGCCCTGGAGGTAGGAGGAGAACCACCGTAGAACGGTGCCTCCCACTCCCAACCCCCTGAGACGCCGCAGCAGGATACCATGGTCGATGGTATCGAACGCCGCTGAGAGATCTAATAGGACCAGGACAGAGGAACAACCCCTGTCCCTAGCCCTCCAGAGATCATTCACCAGCGCAACCAATGCCGTCTCCGTGCTGTGTCCGGGCCTGAAGCCCAATTGGTACGGGTCCAGATAATCAGTTTCCTCCAGGAACAGAGGGAGCTGATGCGCCACCACACTCTCAACAACCTTCGCCAGAAAGCGAAGGTTGGAGACTGGACGATAGTTATTTAAAACAGCCGGGTCCAAAGCAGGCTTCTTGAGAAGGGGTCTCACCACCGCCTCCTTCAAGGCAGCAGGAAAGACACCCTCATTCAAGGAAGCAGTTATTACTGCATGGAACCAGCCTCGTGTTCCCTCCCGAGCCGCATAAGCTAGCCAGGAGGGGCACGGATCCAACAAACAGGTGGTGGTGCTCAGTCTCCCCATGATCCTGTCCACATCATCAGGGGAAACAGGATCGAACTCAGTCCAGATAACATGCTCAAGACCGCCTGATTCCTCCCCATCAGACTCTGCCCAGTCAGAGTCCAAGACGGTCCGGATCCGAGCGATTTTGTCCACCAGATGATGACTAAACTCCTCGGCTCGTCCCTGCAAGGGATCCTCTCTCACCTCCTGGTTAAGGAGGGAGCAAGTCACCCTAAACAGGGCAGCCAGGCGATTATCTGCGGACGCGATAAGGGCGGCAAAGTAGTTAGACTTCGCCGTCCTTATCGCCGCAAGATAAGACCTTATAAAGGTTCTTAACTGCAATCGGTTGGATTCGTATCGGCTGGATCTCCAACCGCTCTCTAGACCTCGTCTCCGACGCTTCATCTCCCGGATCTCCACAGAGAACCATGGGGCCCAGCGGGATCTGCGACGGGTCAGAGGTCGCATGGGTACAATGCAGTCGAGTGCCCTGGTGGCAGCCGTTTCCCAGGCCTCCACCAGGGCATCGACTGGGCTGTGGGTAAGGGTGATAGGTATAGGCCCAAGCGCCCTCTGGAACCGATCCGGGTCCATTAGGCACCTGGGGCGGAACCACCTGGTCGGTTCCGCCGCCCAGCGGCGGGGGGTGGCATGACGGAAAACCAGCCTCAGGAGGTGATGATCTGACCATGACATAGGGGTGATGGACGGGGAACCCCCTCCCAGATCGTCCAACCACTGTCCAGACAGGAACACCAGGTCGAGAGTATGATCCCCCTCATGAGTCGGGCCCTCAATAACCTGGGTCAGGCCCATGGCTGTCATGGAAGCCATGAACTCCCGAGCTAACTCCGACGACCCTCCCAGTGATGGCAGGTTGAAGTCACCCAGGACTATAAGCCTGGGGAACTCCACCGCCAACCCTGAGAGGGTGTCGAGCAGCTCAGGCAGGGCTGTTGCCACACAGCTGGGCGCCAGGTATGTAAGCAACAAGCCCAACTGAACCTGAGGACCACATCTCAAGAGGAGGGATTCACTCCCAGCCATCTGGACAATGGTGGCCTCCCGGGGACACAGAGTCTCCCGAATTACCACTGCCACCCCACCACCCCTGCCCTGAGCCCGTGGCTGGTGCAGCACCCGGAAACCTGGCGGGCATAACTCGGTGAGAGGCACCCCTCCCTCCGAGCCCAGCCAAGTTTCCGTGATGCACGCTAGATCCGCACATTCCTCCTCGATCAGGTCACGGATGAGGGGAGCTTTGTTAACTACGGATCTAGCGTTAAAATAGACCAACCTGAGCTCAGGGGCCTGATCACCCTCATCCCCGGGTAAAAGGGTGCTAACCGGAGGGTCGGAGCGCGCCACCGCTCGGAGATAGCGGGGGCGCGATCCCAGATGTTGATATGGCCCTCCGCGCAAACACCTGCTGCCATACCCTATCGCCGTGGGGATTCGATGCCCCACCCCCACATTCCCAGCACCAGCAGCCACCTCCCCCGACCCCGTCCCGTCAGGACCTCTAACAGGTCCAGACTGAGTGCCGGTTACAGGTTCCCTCCCTACCCCCCCCTCCCTCCCCCTCCCTAACCTCTTAAAATAACCGGCTAAGAATCTTATCAGGGGCCTCTTGGCACGTCTTAACTCGAGGCCCCTATCTAAGCCCAACCACCTCTCGGGGTCCCAAAGCTTGGGCCCGTCATTAAGGGAAGTATGGAAACAGGCGACAGGGCGCGCCCATGAGGCAGGAACCGCCCTAAGGGCATACACGTCCGCTTCGGAATAACGATAGACCATATTGCGCTCAAATAGTCTCTTAGGGCCGATGTTGTAAGTATGTCCAGAGGATCGCTCGTTGATGGTACATAGATGGAAAAAGAAGGAGTCCAGTGGGCATGTCTCTCAGTCTGCAAGACCATCTCAGCTCTCACCTGAGATGGAAATCCAAGGGACAACCTCAGCCGTCCTCTCACTCCGGCTGAGGAGTCTAACTGGAGCAGAGAGAGAAAAGAGGGATCCTGAGCCAGGCCCACCCCAACTGGTCTCTCACACCAGTGAGGTGGTCGCTGACCAGTCCAAAACCATCCTCCCACCACGGTTCGGTCCCGTCCACACTGGACTATCACTAGGGAGATCTTAATTCCCATCAGGTACGGAGCCTGCCTGTCAACAAAGAAAGTAGAGAACAGGCAGGCCAGGCCTCTGTCGATCCTCACACCGCCAGCCAGCGCCGCCAGTCTGGGGGGAGAGAGCAGAAACATTCTCTCCCCAATGCCCGTCCGCCAGTCCAAACCATCTTCCAACGGCAGAGAGAGGTGATCCCAGCAGCTATATTGAGTCCGGGAAATTGCTAGCATGTCCGCCGAGGCCGATGACCAGGCCCACAGTCTGCAACCACCATCCGGAAGGAGAAGGAGGCTCCGCACCGCCAAAAACGGTGCCAGCCAGCAGATAGTCATAGAAGGATCTCCGTCCGGTGGGATCGTCGCCGCTGCCCCTCCGACAAGCAGAGGGTATCCACGGCGAGCAGGCAGAGGAGGGAAGACAGGAAGGGCATCCCGGGCTTCACGGCGCTGTAGTAGTGCTCGGCGCCATAACGGAGCTCAGCAGGTCGGCAGGGAATTCTCAGCGCTGCTCATTCAAATCAGCAGGCCACTAGTTTGGGGGGGGGCTCAGCGTGACGAAAAGCAGCACCCAGCAGCTGTTTCAAAAATCCCCAATCCCCAAAGTCGCCTCGGCCCGCAAGCAGATGAAAAACCAGGCAGACGTCCCGGGCTTCACGGCGTAGCAGCGCTCAGCGCCATAATGGAGCTCAGCAGGTCGGCAGGCAGTTCTCAGCATCGCTCGTTAGAATCAACAAGCCGCTATTTTGGAGGGGGGGGGCTCGGCGCCACGAAAAGCAGCGCCCAGCAGCTGTTTTAAAAAACCCCAATTCCCAGAGTCGCCTCAGCCAGCAGCAGATGAAGAAAGCAAGGCAGACGTCCCGGATTTCACAGCATAGCAGCGCTCGGCGCCATAATGGGATCGGCAGGTCAGCAGGCGGCAGATGTCAAGCGCCGCTAGTTCGAAGGGGGGGGGCTCAGCGCCACAGAAAACAGCGCCCAGCAGCTGTTTTAGATCCCCCACCCCCAAAATCGCCTCCACATACCGTGGGCTTCCCCGAGCTGAATCCTTTGGGGCCCTCAAAGAGCGCCCGAAGCTTAGGTTGCGGCCGTCGCCATCTTGGGCAGAAAAAAAAAAGAGTAAGGACCAGTCTATTTTCTGGAGGGATGATGTTTCAGAGGGAGGGAGCCTCTATAGCGAAGGCCCTTCTTCTGGGTCCCAGAAGATATACCTCTTTAAGGGATGGGACCCACAACATTCCTTGCCTCCCCACTCTCATGGGTCAGGTAGATGTTATCAGCAAGAGATGGTCCCTCAGATAACCTGGTCCCATGCCATGAAGGGTTTTAAAGGTGACAACTAGCAACTAGTACCTGGAAGCAAGTCAATAACCAATGCAGCAGGAGAGATGACACATGTGCACACTGAAGTCTGCACAGATGGTCAATACATTGATTAAATATATTTTAAAACAATGGCTATAAGTTGCATAAGTGCATTCATTTTTCTGATGTGGAACTCTGTTTTTCAGTACAAACTAATGAGTTTGAGCCAGCCAACTGTCTGATGAGATGTGCAACAACTGAGATAGAGAAAAAAAGTGAATAAACAAGCAAACTTGAAAGCTGTATATACTTTTCTGTATGTGCAACCATTGTAACTCAGTTTCCCAGATGATTTTGAGCCCAAATGTAATTGAAGCATACCAATCTGTTCGCTTTATCCATTCTGATTCTTAATATGGAGCTATTGTGACAAGTGATTTTGTGGCGTCTGCTCATTTATCTGTGAATTATCAGTCAGCAATCTACATGACTCCCGACCTTAATGCTAGTTAATATTAGAAGCATCAGTAAAACTCTGGTTAATACTGGATGCTTCAGGAAAAGGAGCAATTGTGCAAAGATTGATTTCCCTTGATTTCTGCCTTTCAATCTCATCCTGTGCTTCTAACGTCTAAGGATGTGTGCCTGAATAACAGTAGAGTCATGGTTTCATTTTATCTCATGGCTATTGTTCACTAGAACACTGAGGTGAATCAGTAGGAGATTATGGAATTTCATTTGTCTTTTTTTTTAAAATTCCATTTCTCCGAAGACTCAGGGCGGCTTACAAGCTTAGCAGTAGCCTTCATTCTATGTATATGCCTGCTTATTAGGGCTTTCACACACACCCCAAGCGGCATTATTACAAAGTCAGCTTAATTGCCCCCAACAATCTGGGTCCTGTATATAATTAGTTTTAAAATATACAGTGTCCAAAACAAAATGTTCTAATATGATACCCTAAGTTGGTTTATAGAGGATTGTTCAATGCAACGTTGATTCCGAGTATATATAAAGGTTGTTTATAGAGGAACTAAATTGGAAAATCTGAAGCTCATCTTAATTCTGGAAGGACACATCACAGCCTAGCATAGGTGCGGAAGATTCTCCTGGATTCAGGATTGAGCTGGAAAACAGTCTTGTCTGAGCCCCTGGACAGGCTCTGCCAGTCAGTATAGAAACCATTGAGCTGGACAGGCTGGATATAAAACAGATACTGATAAGCTATCTGTACTTGGAACTAAACCTCTTGGGTTTGGTAAATCTTATTCACAATTCAGTGCATTTGACTGTGCTCTCTAGCAGCACTAGGTTGTAGCAAAGACCTTTCTAGACAGGGTGGCCAAAACATACACCAGAAAGTAAATATATATTTTTCTTCCTAGCATTAGAAATTAAATTGCTGAGAGCCTGCTGCCCAAAGGAATGTATCTCATTTCTAATCCATACATAAAGCTCCAGCCGTATGTTCATAATGGTTTAAACTGGTCTTTTCCAAGCATCCCCCCCACCACCACCACAACAATGGAAAAGGAGGTCTGTGGGCCTGCATCTAACCCCCTTTGAAGGAATAAATCAGGGCTAGGCTTAGATTCTAATCCATTTTTTTTCCATTTGATCGCTTTCACCCTACCAGGGCATACATGATACTTCAGCTTCAGGGAGCCATCTTGTGGCTAATTCACACAAAACAAGTCCATGTATACCCAGTAATAGCCTCTTCCATTTTCATCAATGTAGAGTAACTACACTGTCTTGGGTGGCAGGATGGGGTTGGGGGGCACAACACCATGGTCACGGGAATTCCAGCTAGCAGAGAGGTGAAATATTTGTCAAAGGGCCATTAGTCCTTTTCACTTTTGTCACCTTGATCCATCTTCTCATTCTGAAAAATGCATGTAAAAAAATAAAGTTAAATAGCTATTTGAATAATCAAGAAGGGGGATTGTAAGTAGAGTTTTTCAAACGTTCCCTGATGCCACTGTCTTTTCAAATCCTTTCAGTCTCATTATAGAAGGGGCGGGGAACCATGACCCTTTTTTGACTTGTGGACTTCAGCTCCCAGAATTCCTGAGCCAGTCATGAAAGGGCCATGGTTTCCTCATCCCTACCTTATAGAGATGTGTTCCCCCTCTTTTTTTGGGGGGGGAGGACAGCTTTGCCAATTGCCAGAGGCAACTGCAGGAAGATTTGGGGGTTACAGGATTACAGAATAGCGGCAACTTTTTCACCAGTGTAGGTATCAAGCCCTCTTCTGGATTCTCATCTTTCTTCCTTCTCCTTAAGGCTGTCATTATTCACATGCCCTGAGTAGCTTGCAGTCAGCACAAAGTGAACCGTTCTAATTTGCCTTTGTGTGCCACTTTTTAGTAATGCTTTAACAGTTTTCTTGGCAAGATTTTGAAAGTGGTTGCCATTGCCTCCTTTCCGGGATTGAGAGGGAGGGAATGACCTAAGGTCACCCAGTTGGCTTTGTGCCTAAGAGGGAAATAGAACTCAGCACTTTCCAGGTTTCTAGCTTGATGCCTTAATCATTACACCAAGCTGGCTCTTCCAAAATCTTGCCAAAAGAGTGTGTTGTGGGGAGGGGGGGACCTGCAGATATTAGTCCAGGCAGCCCCTAGGAGTCGATGCTAACTCAAAGGCACATCAACCTCATCTTCTTCGTCTCAGACTTTACATCTTCTTTTGGAGTCTCTGAGAAAGGAGTCTGTGGCTCATGGGTTGCTTTTACTTGTTGAAAACTTCCTGCATTTGCCATTCTGGCTTCTATTAGAAGCAGGATGGAGGGGTGGAGGGAAGAGTGGTTCCCTTCCCTCCCTCAAAGATTACGTGCTATAGTAAGCAAAGTCTCAGAAGGAGTCTGGTAGCAGTTTTTCTGACTAACACATTTTATTAAAAAGTTTCAGCTTTCGTGAGCTGCAGCTCACTTCGTCAGATGCTTGGAGTGGCTAGGCCAGGGGTAGGCAACCTTGGCTCTTTTATGACTTGTGGACTTCAACTCCCAGAATTCCTGAGCCAGCCATGCTGAGGGGAAGGGAGAGGTTTCCATGCTGAGCTATGTTGGCTCAGGAATTCTGGGAGATGAAGTCCATGAGTTATAAAAGAGCCAAGGTTGCCTACCCTTGGGCTAGGCCACAGGTCTGCAACCCGCGGCTCCGGAGCCACATGCGGCTCTTTCAGCCATCTCCAAAAAAAAGGGGACTAAAAAAGTTCAACCAATCAATTCAAATATGCAGGGTAGGTGCATATCTCGCTTTGGCTCCACTCTTCAGTCAAACCCTGTTCTGCACATGCGCGCATGTACGCACATGCACACACATTTTTTGTGGCTCCCAGTTTTTCCTTTTGTGAGGGAACCGGTTCCGAGTGGCTCTTTCACTGTTTCAGGTTGCTGATCCCTGGGCTAGGCTGATGCAGGCTTTAAATTGGGATGAAGTTTGGGGGACAAGGGACTTGTGCAGAAACTGGTTGTATGCAAAACAAAACAATTGCAAATATAAATACCTTATTCACGAACAACTGCAATTTGATAAAATCCATTGGGTTTGAGGAGACCTTCAGAGACAGTCTGTAAACATTTGATGTGTGAGTTCTGATGAGCTCCATAAGCTCTTTTTCAATTATGATAATGATGATGACAATAATAATAATAATAATAATAATAATAATAATAATAATAATAATAATAATAATAATAATAATAATAATACCCTTCATCCACGCAGTGACATTGACAGACTCTTATCTACCAAGGCAAATAGGTGAATGTGGAATGCTGCAAGTACATCAGATGGTTGAAGAAGAAAAAATGGCTTTGGAAGAATATCTGAAGGACAACGATGAAGATGCACTGAAATTAGTATATCAGGAAGGCTTGCTGAGTACTGGAGAGACCAAACTGGCCTACAAGAAAGACCAAATGAAGAACAGAATAGAGGCATGGGAAGACAAAGCACTACATGGCCAGTACATTAATAGCTGGGAAAGCAGATAATAACAAGACCAGGAAATGGCTAAGAGCAGGAAAGTTGAAGAAAGAGACTGAGGGACTAATTCTGGCTGCACAAGACCAAGCCTTAAGGACAAATGCATACAAAGTCAAAATTGAGAATACGGCAACAGACATTAAGTGCCGCCTATGCAAAGAAGCTAAAGAAACAGTGGACCACCTGGTAAGCTGCTGCAAGAAGATCACACAGACTGACTACAAGCAGAGGCATACAAAGTAGCAACGATGGTGCATTGGAAGATCTGCAAAAAATATCATTTGCCTGTAAGCAAGAACTGGTGGGATCACAAGAGAAAATCATAGAAAATGATAAAGTTAAACTGCTCTGGGTCTTCAGAATTCAAACAGACAAGCATCTGCAACATAACACCCTGGACTTAACAATTGTCAATAAGAAAGACAAAGAAGTCTGGATAGTGGACGTGGCAGTGCCTGGAGACAGAAGAATAAACGAGAAAGAACTGGAGAAGATAACAAAATACAAAGACCTACAAATAGAAATAGAAAGACTGTGGCAAAGGCAAGCAAGGGTAGTACCAATAGTAATAGGTGCCTTGGGTGCAATCCCAAAACAACTGGAGCACCACTTGAACACCATTGGCATTGACAAATTCGCTATTAGTCAATTGCAAAAGGCGGCCTTACTAGGAACTGCTTCCATCCTGCGACAATATCTATAGTACCATCAAACATCTATATCTGCCTATCCCTGGTCCTTGGTAAGGACTCCATAGGTTGACAAAAATGCCAAATCCAGTGTGAACATCTGGCTGACTGTGCAATGATCAATAATAAAGTTGGAAGAGCCCTTGGAGGTCATCTACTCCAACCCCCTGCTTAGGCAGGAAACTCTATACCATTTCAGACAAATGGCTGTCCAGTCTCTTCTTAAAAACTTCCAGTGTTGGAGCATTTACTGCTTCTGGAGGCAGGTTGTTCCACTGGTTAATTGTTCTAACTGTCAGGAAGTTTCTCCTTAGTTCTAGGTTGCTTCTCTCCTTGATTAGTTTCCATCTGTTGCTTCTTGTCCTACCTTCAGGCGCTTTGGAAAATAGCTTGACTGCCTCTTCTTTGTGGCAACCCTTGAGATATTGGAACACTGCTATCATGTGACCTCTCGTCCTTCTCTTCATTAAACTAGACATGCCCAATTCCAGCAACTGTTCCTTATATGTTGTAGCCTCCATCCCCCTAATCTGATAGTGATGAACTTGAAGCAGTCTTACAAGCAACAAGAGTAAAATGATGCTAACACAGGAATCTGCTCTCTGACCACCTGAATGTTTAGTTTGCCCCCAGATTTACACCAACAATGCTATCCCAGGCCCCAACAGCTTTACACTCAAGATGAGAGCCACCTTGACATGCTATTCCTTCAATAAAATATGTGTCATATTCTATCGGTAATTTTCCTTCTACCAAGGACAAATAGGTCAAACTTTGTGTAAAAGAATGAACAGCTTGACATAAGGACTCAAAACAGGCAGCATCTCAACTTTGCAAGACACTCAGTTGCAGATCCCAAAGTGGCAAAATACCTCGAGGGTATATGTAATCTCTGTCGTGTGTAAATTACACCTGCATAACCCCCCAGTCTTCCTGCCCTTCCATTTCTCCTATCTCAATTTAAATTCATTTAGCCACTCCACTGCACTTGATGAAATAAGCTGTACTGACCAAAAGATATGCCTTTTAATAACATTTGTTATTTAGAAAAGGTGCTACTAAACTCTCGTGATTTGGGGCTATGATAGACTAACATGGTTCTCCTCCTTTGATATTATAATATAATGTTTGCCATGTCATGAATTTTCTTTTATCATTCCATATTATATTGCTGTTCCTCATCAAGCACTGTTATGTGCTTGGTGATATAATACATATTAATGGGCCATAGATGAGCCCATTGATGAGCTTACTGTGTTGTTACAGAAAAGGAGGAATATAGGAGGCTGCATTATTTCAAGTTATGCTATTGAATTTGTCTAATTCAGCACTGACTTGCAGCAGCTCTTCAGGAGCCCTTATCAACTCTACTTGGAGAAACTGGAGATTAAACCTGAAACTTTTGCAGATAATTTTGCCCTAGGCTTTGGTAGCTTTAATCTAGTAGCTCTGCCCTAGTTGTACTGTATTCGTAGCTGTACTCTTTAATAGTACATACATTGTTGGCTGAATTTTTAAAGCAGGATTTGGGAACAGTCTATGTAAGAAAAATACAGCTTCAGTGTTTCAGGTATTAGAAGGCTGCAGTTTCCATCAACTTGTTAGCTGGCTCTGTTAGCTGGAAGTGTTGGGAGACCATCAGACCGTCTCAGGGCAGTCCCTGGTGATGAGGTCCATTTCTCATTGCTATGATTCAGAACTGCTATTAAATTTAATTGCACAGCTCTATCTTTAAATAACTTTTAAAATGTGCTTCCCAAATAGCTGTGCTTGAGCGAAGGAGACATGGTAAATTACGTGGCATTTTTGAATACATTTCAATGATGTGACATGGAGATTATGTTATGAAAGCAGATAAAGTTGTGACATCTTCCAGAACTGTGAGGTGAAAGTGTTTAGCTGCTCCTCAAGGCTGCGCCATAAATTATTTTTTCACTTCTGTAGCAGTAAGAAAAATTAAACACCATCATATCTAAAATACTGTGCAAGTGCGCCTGTGATTTTTAAGTTATTTCATAAACCATTTTCCTTACTGGAGCACTAGGAAACAAATACTAGCAATTACATCGGTACAGCTTTTTCAACTAAAATGTAATCATAGCTTATCCTAGTTATTATAGAACCCTGAATGCTTGTTGCCAATGTAGGCAGGCAGGTGGCTGCTGAATTCAAAGAGGAGAAAGGAAGGAATAGTCTCCCTAAGTATCTTCTTTCTTTGAGTTCGGATACTCTTCATGGTGCTGCAGAAGTTCTTGGTTCTCAGTTCTTAGCTTTCCAAGAGACTTGAAAAAGAATAATGAAACCTGGAAAATGATTGAAGTGCTAGATTGTTACTGTGAAGATCCAGGTGTAAGTCCACACTCAGCCATGAAATTCATGTTTTTAGATGGATTTTTGACAAAATTTGGAAAGACCTCCCTGTGGGATACCTGGAAGTCTCAGAGCAATTGCAAAATGTAAATTATATTGTTGCTATTTTATTCTGTATTATCAGAACACTTGGAGCTTTATAGCTTTAGTACAGCCTTTTAAGAGAGAGAGTGGGCCCTATAATCACAGGAGTGAGAGGAGGGGAGGAAAGAATGGAGGCAAATGAAGCCTATGGGCTGTAGAGTGAACTATTAAATACATGCTTTGAGGGACCATGAAAATGGATTTGAGGAAGGTTTAGGTCAGGGGTAGGCAACCTTGGCTCTTTTATGACTCGTGGACTTCAACTCCCATGCTGGCTCAGGAATTCTGGGAGTTGAAGTCCACGAGTCATAAAAGAGCCAAGGTTGCCTACCCCTGGTTTAGGTCAACTCGCCACAGCCAACTTGCCACAGCCAAATCCCAGTGGGACAACTCGCTACAGCCAACTTGCTGTGGGACAATTCAAAGCTTTATTAATAATTGCATTTAGTTACTTTTATTATTGGTGACCACTTTTTCATCAAAATTATTGTAACTCTTGTATTCCTGAATTTACTTTTTTATAATTGGCCATGGTTCTGTTGAAATTTAATGTTACTGTTGTATTTTTTTGAATTGTTCTGTGACATGTTTTCCCATGGCAAATTGGCTGTAGTGTGGTGACTGCAGCAACTTGGCTATGGCGAGTTGGCCCCAGTGAGTTGGCATGGCAAGTTGTCCCATTCCATTTGAGGAAAGGAACAGAAAGAGCATCTCCTACACATCCAGGAGGGGTATTTCCTGGAACCAGGGGGGGGGAAATGAAAGGAGTGTTGAGTTGAGCAGAGATTTTTGTTTTGTGGAAAGAAAGGAATTCAAAAAAAAAAAAAAGAAGAAGCAATAAGCACAAACAAAAAGCTAAAAGTTGGGAAACTGTGAATCACTTTGTAGAGAAGACAGAACACCAGATGGAGAAGGGAATGAGAAGCCAGGAAAAGGATCTGAAGCAAAGAAAGAAACTAAATGGTTTGGACAGTGGAATTTTGAATAGCAGTGCAGATGAACACAAACTGAGTAATGAGAGAATTCCCCCAAATTATTGCTTTAAGAGGAGTCTGCAGACTGACAGCAAATTGCAGTTATGTAAACATGGTGCTGTGCAGTGGTGGGATTCAAATATGTGAACAACCAGTTCTCTGTGTGGATGCTGCTTCCGGAAGTCCATTCTGGGCCTGGGCAACAAAAAATTAGCTACCGGTTCTGCCGAAGCGGTGCGAACTGGCTGGATCCCATCACTGGTTCCATGGGATAATTCATATTTCTACGAATTTACCTTGCTCCAAGATAGGCCAAAAATGGAGACTTGGTTATGTAGATCCTATACTTGGATCACTTTTGAATAGCTCCCATATGTTGGAAACAAAATCCAAATTTGAAAGCTTTAGTTAGTTTATACTGTTTTTATGCTATGTGGACAAATTTCTCCATTCTGAAAAGTACAATAAACTTTGGGAAACTTCACCTATCGCCTAAAATATAACCAAAATAAAGATGAGAGAACACTTTACAAAATAGCTTTGATTCACAAACTTAAATCTGGTGTACAAATGACTCATTAATAAATTCCTCTAGGAATATTCTTTGATAGGGAGAAATCCAATAGTGGGTTTTTGTTTTCGTTTTAAAAAAATCACCATGTATGTATATTTGGTTTAGATGCTTCATCTGGTTTTTTCCCTGCAGAATTCTGAAATGTTTATTCTACTTATGACATATACATATAACATATTTGTATATATACTTATTTTGCAGCATGCTGGAATACTCTCTGGACTTGCAGAATGTCAGTTTCTCAGCTGTTCGGACAGTCAGGGTACTCCGGCCTTTGAGAGCCATTAATAGAGTTCCCAGTAAGTTGAATTTCTTTTCTCCCTTCTCCCCCTCCCTTTGTTAATAGTTCATCATTTCTGATAATGAGGAATCAAAAGAATAAATTGGAGCTATGACATATTTTCCAAAATTGCACTGAACATGCTCCCCTTTCTGTCTCTTCAGCACCTCAATGATCGGGGTATTTGCCAGACCATTATGAATGAACAGTCCAGTTTGTTCCCTTTTGATGAATTGTCCTGCCATTTGACAGAAATCCCACAGCAAATGAGGGATTTATTTATTGATCGGATTTATGCACTCCCCATCTCATTATCTAAATGACTCTGAGTGGTTTGTGTTACTATGATCAAACATGCAAAGAAGTGTTCATATTTTGTTTCCAAAAATGTTTGCCTTTCTTGTGTTTTGCTTCTCTTTCTGAAGTGTTTTTTCAGTTAATGTCTCATGTGAATAAATTATGCAGCTTGTTTAATTCTTACCATTCATTCCCTTGATTTGGAGACATTAGTGGTTTGTGATGGAAAAGGATGGATAAGTTATTAGACACAACGTTGGTATGGGGACATGTGTGGATATAGTTAGGGAAGGCTGCTTTCTTCCACTAGCACTAAGTCACTTGCAGAGGATGATAAACAAATCCTCTTCCTTGAGTTGCCAGATGCTCCTTGATTTAAGGCAGTAAGTCTGTCTATGGAGATTCTCAGTCATCCAGGTCATGGTGGTCCAAAAGGTGCTTTTTCACAAGGCAATTGGACTTTCTTTTTTTTTTCTTTGAGGACATTTCACTTCTCACCCAAGAAGCTTCTTCAGCTCTGACTGGATCCTTCCATTCCCCATCATCCAGTCAGAGCTGAAGAAGTTTCTTGGATGAGAAGCGAATCATTTTCAAAGAAAAACAAGGAAGTCCTGTTGCCTTTAGGACAATACGTCCATCCAATATCACAGATTATTGGGCGTTAGATTCTATCCATTTCAGAACCAGTTATTTTTCTGGAGTACTTGTTTTTTTTATCTTCAGCTATGCACTGTATCTTTATCCCTTGTGCCCAGCCATTGCTTTTAATGTGATCTCTTTCATCCTTGACCTTCTGGGAAGAATGAGTTCTCCAGAAATCATGAAAAGGAACACATGATACACTTTCCACTTAATCCTATCAAAACAGTGCGCAAAATAATAGATATAGTTATTGTTTTAGAGAATTGATTTATCAGGAGGAAAACAAAGAGATTTGCAACTCTCGGCCTTCTTCACTTGGACTATAGGTTCAGTGTTCATCTTAGAACCTCTACTTGAATTTGTTCTTTTTCCAAGGTCCCTTCCAACTCTGTTACTCTTTATTCCTAGATTTGAATGGCTATTCTATTTAAGCATGGCACACACACACACACACACACACACACACACGTTTAAATTAGAAAAAATATTTTTTTCAAGGGCAGGTACCCTTGATGATAAATCATGACATTAAAGCCAGAGATATGGAACAATAGTGGTCATATTAGAACTGGAGAGACACAGGTCACAGAAGCTCGCTGGATGATCATACAAACTCACCTCAAACTATCTCACAAAGTTGCTGTTGTGAGGAGGAATTGGAAAAGCAAGTGCTATATAAGTCTTCCTGAGTTACTGGAGAGAAGGCAAGATATCAATACAAACCATAAAGAAACCAGAATTCATTGTACATCTATAATGCCTATGCCTATAAGAGAGCTCCAGAGGATTTTGATTTTATATTTGCATTTTGAGGGTTTGTATATTTTGGACTCCTTTGTATCTCTGAAAGTCAAAAGTTGATAGCACCATTTTGATAGCAAACTACTGGTCAGATGTTTTAGGAAATTAGTTTCTATTTTCTATTTCAGGGCTTCTCCAATTGTGGTTTCTTAAACTACCACCATTAACCACCACCACCCCCAGTGAGATCTTGAGCAACTTGAAAGGGATCATAGATTTTTTTTAAAAACTGATCATAGTGGAAGCACTGTCAGAACTTGGGTCCTGAGCAAACTTGAAGTGAACTCACCTGCCTAAAGTGGGGCACAAAGCCTGGAGTGATCTTAAAGGATGCCTAACCTGTGGGTCTAATTGTCATCAAAATCACTGCCAAGCACAACATAACAGTGGGTGGCAAATGGTTACTTACCAGCTGGTGACTACCAAGATGGCATGTAACAGTACTTGCAACAGTACTTGTTATACTTGTGTAGTCCTTTGAGTCTCTGCAGAAGTGTATATGTTAGTGATTTTCACTTATTGTAAATCTCTAGACTTGCAAAATGAAAATGTTGTGATAAATGAAAAAGTTAAGCATGATGAATCTGATAAAAGTAATGTTCAGTCAAAACAGTATGATGTATGTTGTATAACTTCTACTAAGCTGTGCATTTGTTTCTTACACACCCCTAAACCCAATGAAATCATTAGTTCTGAAAGGTTACAATAATTTATTGTTGTAGTGGAGAACACCTGTTCTATTTCATATACCTTATGGTTTTTTTCTCTCTTTCCTAAACAAAAGCAAGAGGTTGTTTGAATTAATTATGTCAAGGCAATCAAACGAGCTGAAAGTCCAAAGCATCTGAAATCTGATGCATCTAATTCAGTAGAGTGCCTAAATAAAAGTCAAATTTCCATCTTGCCCCTGCATTTAATAGCTTAAGTAGGTGCAAAGCTCTGTAGCATAGAAGAAGACCCATCTGGTTGAATTTGTCTGTTACCTTGACAACACGAGAAATTCTGACCTGGATCCATCTGTCAGAACCTGGAAGTTCCTAGGCTATATTTGCTTTTCTAATCTTGTTAAATTAAACTTAATCTACCAGGATGTTCCATGTTATTGTTGCTGCTGCTTTTATTGTTTTATGATACAAGAACCTCAGTTGAAATTTCCTCCTCCACCCATCTCTCTCTCCCCCCCACACACACACACCATCAAGCAGAATAGATATGGCTGAATTTATCTGCCTCTCTCTAACTGGGGATATAATTTGCTTCATACATTTGCGAATCCTGGGTAATTTATCTTTGATACTACTGTACATAGCAAAGCCGAGACTGCCCAGGAAGCATAAGGAAGCAGAATGAGGAAAAGTAAGAATCACAAATGAATGTAGTGACTTAAGGCAGGTCATATAGGGATGTGTGTGAGGGGCTGTTTAGTTACCAAGAGACGAACTAGAAAAAATAAATGATCTTATACATTTTTGAATATTTGCAATTGGAGTAGAGTCAGTATGAGTTGGAAGTGTTAATGTATTGAGAAACAAAAGGACAGAGAGGTTTTATGAATACACAGGTGGGGGAGCATGGGAACATTTAGGATTGCTTCTTTGCCAGGTGCTTGTAACTCTTAGTGACTTATGAGCAGTAAGAATACAAAGGCTGTTTTTCCCAGCATAAAGATAGGCAGTGAGATAGAATCTTTGTTCTTTTGTCTATAAATGGAGCAAGATATTGACAAGAAGTCAAGCAGGTAATAGGGAATGGTAGCTGAGTTAAAAGAACAGACAAAATGCAGAAGGAAAAGCTGGAAGACCCTATTACATATATATGTTTCTGTACACAGACAGACCTGGTAGTTTTCTTACTGGAGTAAAATATTATATTTGATGCAATATGTGTGTGCTCACTCACATACAATATATACAACCATAAATAAAAATTTATACATAAACATACATAATTGTGAAGAGTCCAGTCTAATGGCACTGGATCTGTTTTATATACTTTGGTGCTGTGTTGAAGGTGACTGAGATAGAATTCAATATTCAATATTCAATTCAATATTCAATATTCAATATTCTACTCCTTGGTGGAGCAGTGGGCTAATGCCTCCTTAAGTAACACCAGCTGCCTGCAATTCATGCAGGTTCGAGTCCCACCAGGCTCAAGGTTGACTCAGCCTTCCATCCTTCCGAGGTAGGTAAAATGAGGACTCAGATTGTTGGGGGCAATTAAGCTGACTTTGTAATAATGCCGCTTGGGGGTGTGTGTGTGAAAGCCCTAATAAGCAGGCATATACATAGAATGAAGGCTACTGCTAAGCTTGTAAGCCGCCCTGAGTCTTCAGAGAAGGGCGGGATATAAATGGAATTAAAATAAAAAAAATAAAATAAAAAAATGTCATTGTTATATTGCCTGAAATATGACTTTTAATATTAACTCTACATTGGCTGTAGAGCCTGCATAGTCAGCATACAAATGAACTCTGCTGGACAGCAAACCACAGAAAAATCCACAATGGGCTGAATTCAAAGATTAACTGAGGCTTGCTTTCCCTAGAAAAGGAAAATCTGAAGAGTAATTTGAGGATGGAGGCACTTTTCTTACATGTAGAAGTGAGGAAGGGATCTTTTCCAGTTTTGTTTAATCTTGGAAAAGTCTTGGAAACTTAAGAGCAATGTGGATCCCTTTACAAACTGCAAAGTCTTCCCTGAATAAATCTTACGATTAAATGACGTTGTATGATTAAATGGTAATTCCACAAAGTGCTAATGAGGGGAAGAAGGGGATCTATAAATTTTAAAAAAAAGCTTAGAAGAAAATACCAAATTAAAATGAAATAGATTATTGAGAATCTACACAACCATAGTGTATACTTCCAAATAATTAGAGCAAGGCATTTAGACATAATCACAAGTACAACAACTTTTGTAGGTCTCTAAGTTCCCTTTGGAACTGAACAGCAAACTATAATCTAATGGGAGAGAGGACATAAAAGAACAACGGGCTTCAATCTTTTAAGAGCAGGGATGATTATGTCATCTGTTGAGTGTCCAGGATGATCAGTGAGCTTTGGTTACAGATGGGGAAGAATGCCATGAATTCTTATTTTGATAGGAACTTGCCAAATTTGCATCTCCTGAATGAATATATGGATCTGAATGCAGTTATCCTTTAATATCTGCATTTGTCAGAGCTTTGCATTGATAGGAAATGCATATATTAAATGTGCACAAAAATATGAGGAATGGGGTTTTAAAATACATGAAAAAGCTTTACATTTAGGAAACCTGCTTACTAAAATACAATATTAGACAATGTCACATACAAAATGTATAGTTTACAGACAGATCTTGGAAAAGCTGGATGTAGATGAAGAAGGCAGATTGATTTAAAAGTGGAAAAATTAAAAACTGAAGGAAGTTAAATTGATGTATCTATCCCTAAGTGAAAAACGAACAAGAGGGTAACAAAATGTTTTAAATAAGCAAACAGAAAGTCGAAGAACAAATATCATTATAAAACAAAGTCAGGCGTTTTGTATTACAGCTTGTTAAAGATTTGTGTCAAAGCTCAATATGTTTTAAAGTTAAATTCAATGGAGGTTCTTTTGCCAATAAATGCATACCACTGCAGTCATGCTCCATAAATTTAAGCATGACATTTTATTGGTGATTTGTTTCTGATACCTTTGTTTTATACTGTAGCTATTAATCAAGCATAAGAAGGGCTTTTTTTAAAGAAACAGCAATAAAGCTTTTTTAACATATAAAAAAGGATACTTCTATCAGGATTCATCTCTACTGAGGTGTAACTCTGGATTTCTTTGAATCTGTAGAGGTACTCATGGCAAGCTCTTGCGCTTCAGAATTGTCCATCATGCTGACTGTACATTTTCTTTTTTTTAAGAGGTAAAGAAAGTGGGTTATTTTCATACATGTTCTAGGGTGGTATGTCTCCATATGTCTTCACTGATAACAATCAATTGATATCAATTGGTATGTGTTGCTGAGCCCACAGGACCACACCAATTGTGAACCTTTGACTCTTTTACCATACCTGATTATATTACCATTGATTAATTAGAATATGTTGTGGATTCACTAGGAAGAAATCCAGAGAGATTATATTGCAAAACTGCCTTTCCATTTTGATGTCTTAAAATTATGTGACACAACCAGAATTCCCAGCCTATTCTGGGACTGCTGCCCCAACACATTTAAAAGAGTCCAGATTGTTATACTTGAAACAATCTACAGAGTCACTGAGATGTCTCTCTCCAGATTTAATAATTTACATGCCAACCTTAAGTCACAAATTGAAACCCAGACTGCAACTAAAGAATTTACTCTTGGCTTCTGGTTTGCGCATGCGTCGCTTTCAGACGCTCATGGAGAACTCCCTCCCTGCCGTCCGATCTTTCTTCATTGGAGGACCCTGAAAAGGGTCAAAGGTCGCCCGTAGGGGCGACCACCGCAAGGAGACCCTCCTGTGATCATGGAAGGGTGGCAGCCCTCTGCTTGAATCCTGAGAAGCTCCTTTTGGCCCAAAGAAAAAGAGACCGGCCATCAACATGGCCGATCATTAAGCCATTCCCTGCCGAAAGCCCAAAGCACCATCTAGCACGACAAAGCAATCTGGAGGACTTGGGTGAGACCTTTCCTTTCTTATCCCCCTAACTGCCTGCCTGTGGGATTTTTCTGAAAATCTTGTCCTCCCTTTTTTGAAAAAACAGCTTTTGTATACTTGGGGGGATAACATTTTAAGCCTTAAAGCAAAGAAAGAAAGAAAAAAAATCTGATTAAGCAAAGATACTAAGCAATCTCAATCCTACCTATTAAAAAGCTCATATTTTTGTGGGGATCTACTACCCTATTTTCTGTTTAAGATGTGAACTAAGGAAAAAAGAATGGACTAATTATACAAAAGCTTTATATTAATTTGGGGGGGGAAAAGAATTTTACAACTAATTCTATATGCTACTGATGACATCCTGTGGCTAAACGTGGAATTGCAAGTAAACCTTTTGCTTATTCTGACAGCTGACTGAATAACAGAGCTGTCCTTGATATTATCTTCAAATACAAGTGTGGGAACACCTGGCACTGAAAACAACTTTTAGGAGCATTGGAGGTGGAAAATTACTGACTCTTATTAAAATAGCCTCCATGGAAGACTTAGCTGTAAACACTAATGAAATGGATGACTATATCCCACCGCTTAACCACAAATTGATATTGGACACAATCTTGGCTATAACTGAGCAAATTAAAGCCAAATTTCATGATAAACCTGACAACTCAAAGCCACCAGACCAAACTTTGACCTTAAATGATGAACTGACAACCCCAAAAAATATATAAGAACTGGAAATTAACACTAAAATAGGAGACTTCAAAGAGCAACAAACGCAGCCTACAGAGAACTTTGAAGTCCAAACTCCAACTTTAACTACAAAACTTACAGTTCAAAAAACAACAACACCCGAAGAAAGCAACTATAAGAGCGAAGATATCAAAGGCCTTCAAATACAGTATGTTTAGGATTCAGCTAATCAAATGATAACAACATTAGCTACTACTTTCTACCTAACCCAGATGGAAATGGAAAAAGAATTACATCAAACATCAAAAACTGAGCTATTAAAGCAATATTTCAATGATTATAAAGGGGACACCAGCTTGGCAAAACTGTCATTTGGATGGTCTCTGTGGATTCAAATAAGAGGTGGAGGAAGAAAGAAAGACACATTTGAGAATTTAAAGACACTAAGCTGGAAGCCTGATTGGCACAAAAGGAAGGCGAGAGTTAGATTTAAAGGTTTAGACTTGTCTCTTTTTTGGGATTTATAAGGACAGAACTTAAAAAATCTTTTTTGATGGACTAAGGGGAATCTTAAAAAATATATATAAACTGATTTCATATTTAGGTTTTAGATTTTTAAAGGAAAACAAAATTAAGCTTTTAAAATAAAACTTTGAATTATACTATAGAATTTAGAATCTTATAACATAAGATAGTATTTTAATAAGTGTTGAATGGTTAAAACAGAAAATCTCTTCTAACAATTGGTGATTTGTTAAGATGAAAACTAGACTTTGCTGCTAAATCATAAGAATGATTTGTAATGAACATTGTAAGTTTTGTAGACGAGAACTATTCTTTACTGAAATAGGGAATTGTAGGTTACCCAAAAAGTAAGCTTTCGTCTGTATATTATAGGCCACTTTAGAGTATTTTATTGCAATTAGGTAAAACTTAAAAACAGGATTTTGATATGTATTAGTCTAATTACATTGAAAACTTTGTTAATTGATTAGGTCATATCTGGAAATGTACTAACTTGATCACTTTGACTATGTGAAAACTAAGGGAATCACAGAGGGAATCTTTATTGATGCAACCTGAACTATTTACAAACAACTTATTATTTGTTACTTTTCACTTCCCAACCACTATATTGCTTCACAAATACATGTATATGTAAATATTGAAAAACCAATAAAACTTGAATAAAAAAAGAATTTGCTCTTCACAATATAACAAAATTGGAAGATATTACTATTGAGACAGAGGAAAATAAGCAACAACTATCCAAAGGACTGACAACTTTAAAAGTACAAGGAACTATCACTATGGCAAATAACCTTAAGGACCAACAACATACTATGGGAAAACTTAGTATGCAAGATAGTGATGTTAACATAGAGGATGTGGAAGATCAACAAAGACAGTTTCCTGAAAGCCTGGATAGCCAAGCATTAATTACAAAGTTGGATAAGACTCTCTATTTAAAGCAGATGAACCCAGACGGAAGAGGAATCCAGACCGAACTCAAGATAAAGTTTTTAGAGCAAATACAGAGACTAGAACTAACAGGGCAACAACATAATGATTACAAATGGTTTGGTTTTTGTAGACCACTGATGGCTAGATGGTCTCCTTCGATTCAAATAATATGTATTGGAGCGAAGGGAGATCTATCTGGCAATTCAAAGGCCTTGGTCTGGAAACCTGATTGGCAAAAAAAGAAACCCAGAGTTAGAGTTAAAAAGTGAGTTCTTAGAGAACTATTAAAGGTTATCCTTTTAGTAATCAGTAACCTATCAGGATCTAAAATAGAAAATGTTTATGAGATAGAACTAGAATGTGTTTATGTATCAATTAGGCTTATTTTAGACATTATAATTTGTGCACTGACATAATGGAAATTTGGTTTATAGATCCCACGTTTGATGTTAAAAGACGTTTGATTATTCTATTTAAGAATTAGCTAAAATTTAAAACAGAATCTGATTGTGTATAAATAGCTGTAGATTGATAAACATAGGCTGTGGTCCTGTCAGTAACATGTGATGTATTAGGATGTGAAACAGACAATGTTTATTAGGTAGAACATAGCTACTCAGCCACTGTGCACATGTTAGATGCTATAGGTTTTTTTTGCTGTAATGAAATAAGGGAAATTTGGGTTGTGAATATTATTTGGGATGTTAAAGGCTAAATTTGAATAATAAAATTAAATTTAGGTAAACTTTAATAACAGGACACAGATATATCTCAATGAAATTGAATTGACAATTTTTTCAACTGACCATGCTATTTCTAGAAATTTATTAGTTCAAACTGGTTGTATGAAATGTTAAGGGAAATTGAGAAGGATGTTTTGATAATGTAACCTGAATTATGTACTAAAACCTCTGTTACTGAATCTCTGATTACCCAGTCATCACGATGCTTTCTAAATATATAGATTTCAACTGAAAAACCAATAAAACTTGTTTAAAAAAAAGAAGAGTCCAGATTGGAGACAACTTCTGTAGATGTATGGTTATTAGCTCTAATATCCTTCTTTTCTTAGAACTCAGGATGAGCTAACTCACTAGAACTTCTCATCCTAAACTATGGCTTTTATTTGCTTTCTTAGGTATGCGCATCCTGGTCACCCTGCTTTTGGACACACTTCCTATGTTGGGGAATGTCCTCCTTCTCTGTTTCTTTGTCTTCTTCATCTTTGGTATTGTTGGAGTCCAGCTTTGGGCAGGGCTACTTAGGAACCGCTGCTTTCTACCTGAAAACTTCAGTCTGTAAGTATGAATGAGGTAGGCTTGCTTAGGTTCTTTGTACCTGCAGGGTTGTTTTTTTTTAATGAATTAAAGTAGTAGTTCCCATATGCACTGTGAATATCTCTGCCTGCTGATATAACAGAAGTGGAAATTTTCTAGCAAAGTCATAACAAACCACACGAACATCTAAAACTTTTTTTTCAGAGTGTGTCCCATTGCCATGGCTGATAGCTGCCCAGGAGCAGTGATAGAAATGTCCTCTTTCAAATATGTCCATCAGCAGTCACAATACTCCAAGAAAGGAGAATCAGCTACTGGATTGCAGCTCTCAGCAACCAAAATTCTGAGGATCATTGCAAATTGAGGGGGAATTTCCAGCCTCTAACTAAATGGAAGAGGAAGAGCTGGAAAACAGCAAATAAAGAGATTTGGCTCAGGAAAGAATTTGGTGCAAATCTATCAGAGATAATAGGAATGGGGCAGGAAGAAGAATCCACTCTTATCAATATTCAGTTCCTCATCTCTGCTACGGCATGAAAATAATCCAGGAAAGTATGGAAGAAGTCATTATTAATAATGCCGGCACCATATAATGAAACCAAGCTTTAGAGGAATGCAGACCTCTTTCCTGATTTATGGTTGTGTACACATGATATGGTATCTTTTCAATATAGCTAAAACTGTGTATACACAAAAAATGTTTAGCACACATATAGTTATGAATGCAAAATGTATTTTTGTAGTGTTTTGGGAGAAGTCTTCATTCTGATTCAGAAAGATCATTATGTTTGGGCTGCATTGAAGTCAGTGCTACTTACGTATGTGTAACCACTAGTTGTGCAGTAGGGCTGTTATCATGATTGAAGATTGAATGTGAGGTAATTAACATAAAGAGTATCTTGTTAATATCCAAACAGTTTAAGCAGATTTCAGCATAGAAGCATTCTTTTGAAGCTTATGAAAATTTATTCAAGTGCCCTCTAATCAGTAGTGGGATTCAAATATGTGAACAACCAGTTCCCTGTGTGGATGCCACTTCCAGAAGTCCATTTTGGGCCTGGGCAACCAAAAATTAGCTACCGGTTCTGCCGAAGTGCTGTGAACTGTCTGAATCCCACCACGGCCTCTAATTCTTGAGTTATCAAACACAGCTAAAGTTTCTGAATCAGAAACGTATAAAATAAAAGTTTGTAAGGATGTTTTTCTTCGGACATTTGGACGTTTTCTCCCCTTTGGGCTTGTTTGTTCTGAAGAGAGAACAATTAAGTTTCAGTAACCCCTCTAAATAAATTAGCAGCAAATCTAAACCACATTGTGATCAAGTACACACTTCTCCAATGCAGTTACTGCTGGGAGTGGCTAAATAGATGCAAGATTTCAGTTGGGATGAAGCAAAGGGAAGAGAGGGGAAGACAGTTGATTATGCAATTACTGATGAGGCAGATTACAAGTACCTAATCCATTAACCATTGTGAACATCCATTGTGTTTGGTGAGATTTTTTGAGATTATCTAAAACCTTTTCAAGTATGTGAGTTCAGGGACTTCCGGTGGCTCCGCGGCGCTGGAGACAGCCTTCCGGGGCTGCCCGCGGCTCAGCTGAGTGATTTTCGCCCGAAACAGCGCCGATCAGCTGTTCGGGCGAATCTGAAGCCCCCTCCTCGGGAGAAGAGGAGGGGGTGAGCCCCCAGGTAGGGGTTGAGTTCTCCAGGGCCGCCTGAGCTTTGAGCTTGGGCGGCTGAAGGATTGAACTCCCCCGTAGCCTGGGCTGCTCCCAGCTGGCCAGCGTCTCTGCTCCGGATTTTATGGAGCAGAGCCAGGCGTCTGTGACCATCCCTGCCTGAAGGAAAGACTATGAAAGGAAAAGAGCAGGCAGAGCGGTACAAGAGGGAAAGATGAAGAGGATTATTTTATTTTACTCTCGAGCTTGATGGACTTTTTCTAAAACTTAAAGTGAAAGTGCGTCACAACTGTAAGTAAAAGATGGCGGCTAAACCTCCTCCTAGAACTTTTCGGAGTGCTGGAAATTCTCCGGTGCAACAACATTCATTATTGCAGGCGCTGCATTCTTCTGATGTATTGACATTGAAGGATCTTGAAAAGCATACCCAGTTAATTTTGGAATCAATGGGTGTTAAATTTCTACAGATGGAGGAGAAACTGCAGAAATTGGAGGAGAGAATGGAAGAGAGGATGGAACAAAAACTTAGAGAGATGAAGGTAGACATTTTGACTTCAGTGCGTAAAGTAGCTGAATGTGTGGAAGATCTGGATGAAAAAGTGGAAGATTTGACTCAAAAGAATGCTATATTAGAAGAAAAAGTATTGGAAATTGAAGAGTTAAAAGACAAAATGGATAGCGAACTGAGTCTGGCTCAATTTTATCAGATGCAGTTTGCTGTTAGAATTAGAGGTTTAAAAGAGAATATTAAGGAAGATCTAAAGCAGCTGGTCTCAGAGGCTTTTGAGGTGGTATTGAACCTGCCAGCATCTGAAATAAAACAAGGCATGGATAAAGTGTTTCGTGTGAACTCGTGGATTGCTAAACAGAGAAAGCTGGCTAGAGATGTGGTGGTTTATTTTCTAAAAAGGGAAATTAGAGATGAAGTTATACAAGCTGCCTATGATACTAAAGTTGTGATTGCTGATCAAGAAGTTCTGGTTTTAAAAGAAATTCCTCCAAAGATTTTAAAGAGAAGGAAGGACTTTATATTTCTTGTGCAAGAGCTCAAGCAACGAGATATAAGGTTTAGATGGGAGATCCCAGTTGGCTTGAGCCTGACGTATGAAGGTAAAAGGTATTGTTTGGTTACTGTGAAGCAAGCGCGTGATTTTTACAACAATGTTTTAAAAGCAACCCCATCAATACTTTCGGAAGTTGCAGAGGGATCTGGAGAAGGAGAATATCAAGAGGATGAAGATGGACAAACAGATGAGAAGGGTGTAGGAGGAGATCAAGCCACAACTCTTTTGGATGACCCTAGAGAACAGAGGGTGACGCGTGCTGCTTTAAAACGTTCAAAAAAGATTAAAAAATAAGGCTAGCAGAAATCTATGGAACTTCTATAACGTACTTACAGTTAAGCAGTGGAACTAATGGACTAAACTTACTACATACTTATAGTTAAACAGTGGAACTAATGGACTAAATTTACTACAGAGGAAATGGAAGAAAGCTTTATGGGCTAATGTGGGTTAATTTGTGTAAGAATTATCTATTATAGACTATGTTGGTTAGAGATTGATTAGGATAATAGGGATTGAATTTGTTTAGAAAATAGAGAATTGTGAAAATATAGACAGTGGAGGAAGGTGTTTTTTTTTTTAACATGAATGACGCTAGTTTTCTTTTTATCTTAGTTTTATATATATATTTGATATTATTAAGGATTGGTTTATCTTATATAAGCCAGAGAGTGATGGATTTTAGAGTTTATAGTTGTTAGTATATGATTGTTTATGATTGGTTTTTTTTTAGATATATACCTTGTATTTAGCTCTGGGAAGTCAGGGGGGGAAGGGGGGAGGGGGGGAAGTAGGGGGGAGGGAGGGAGGGAGGGGGGGAGCTAGGGGGGGAGGGAGAGGGGGAGGGGGGGAGGTAGGGGGGGAGGAGGACAGGGGAAGGGGGGTTTTTTAAAGGAAAACTGTATTTTAAAACCTTTCAATAAAAAAAAAAGTATGTGAGTTCAGAAGTCTCTTAATCATGCTGTTAAAAGGCCTATATTTCTAAAATGGTCACTTTGATGTCTTCAGTGGATATTATCTGACTGATATTACTTTGTCTTTGCTTTGAGTCCTGACAACCATTAATTTGGGGGACAAAGATCCTTTAGTTTTTCTAATTATCTGTTTGGAGCCATAATAGACTAACATGACTCTCCTTGTATGTGGTCTGAGTGAAGGGTAAAAGGCTGAATGGAGGGTGAGGGATGGCTAAGTTTCAAATGGCATTCAAAGCAATTATTCAGGAATGCACCTGGCTAAACCTCTCCTAAATTTTCCTTTGCAAGCTTTTTTATGACCTAAGTGTGTTAGGAAAGTGAAACGCACCTTTTTTCCCCCTAATGAAAAAACCTTGGTGGATCATAGCTTGCTTTATATTGGCCATGTAGCCCATCAGTTTTTGTGATAAAAAAAACCTGATGGCTTAGAGGGGGAGCTGCAGAAATGGCCCCTGGGCTGCCAAGCAGTTTGGAATTGCAAGTTGTCCACCACTGACTTCAAGCCAGTTTATTTAGGGCTATGACTGTTTCCACTTTTTCTTTCCTTACTGATGTGCTGTAGCAATTATGCCAGTAACAAGATGGGTTGTTATAAAATTCTGCCCCCCTTTTGAAGTGCTTTATGTTTTTCATAATCCACAAAGAAATAACAGCAGGTATATGGAACTGAAGCTGTACATGTATCGTTTCTAATGTCGCATCCTACTTCATATAACAACCAGCACAAATTATTTGAGAGAAAGAGATACCTTGGAATGATGTACTTGTTTGACATAATTTTTTTAGCTTCGAAACATCAGTAGTTTTTAGAGACAATTTTTTTTAAAAAAGAGAGAATTGCCATTTCAGGCAATCAGAGTGCTCCCACCTATAATTAATTTCTCTGATTGCTCGCTCTGAACTCAATTATCCTATTGGCCCCTCTAACATCTCCGAGCCATTAGTTCCTCATATTGCTCTGTTAACTACCTGGATGCCACCTTTGCTCTGTTCCATTTTCATACTGTTGCTTTGTAAGAATTACACTGAGATTTCCCACTTACTTTTTGCATTGTGATAAAAAAACATTCCATCTTTACTTCATCCCCAGCTGGCGTGATTTTGGTTCTATAACCAGTCCTGCTTTACTTTCTTCTAGGCCTTACACATTGGAGCTGGAATCCTACTATCAGACAGAGAATGAAGACGAAAGCCCTTTTATCTGCTCCCAGCCTCGAGAAAATGGGATGCGGGATTGCCGCAGTGTTCCCATACGGAGGGAGGAAGGCCTGGTGTGCACCCTGAACTATTATTCCTACAATGACACCAGCAACACCTCTTGTGTCAACTGGAACCAATATTACACAAACTGTTCTGCCGGGGATCACAACCCTTTCAAAGGAGCTATCAATTTTGATAACATTGGATATGCATGGATTGCAATATTTCAGGTGAATCTAAAGGACATAAACCATGATCTCGTGCTGCTGCCTTAACTGGGAAAAAGAAGTTTGTGTTTATTTTTGTTCAGAAGTACATTTATTTTTCAAATCTGAACCAAATAATTAAATTGTTGAGAATCTGCAAGTCCTGTTTTTCTTATAATAAATATAGGTTCTGTGGGCATCAAAAGTGCATATGTTTTTCTGTTCTTCTCCATTGAATTATTTCAATTTACAGTACTGTGTTATGTTTTTTTCATGCAAAGATTGAATACAGAGGTGGGCAATTGGGAGCCCTAGGATCAGTTAGTGCATCCCTTTGAAAGTTACCTATTTAGATCCTCTGGTAAGAATTTTCTGACCCTTCCCCATAACTGCTACTTTGGGGAAGACAGAAAATAAGTAAGAAAAAAAAGTGAAAGAATGTGAAAGAAAAGAATGATAAATATCGCATCCACTTTAAGCCCTGGAGCATCCTATTACTTGATTTAGCCTTGTCTACCAAGTAGCTTTGAACAGATTACTCTGAGAGAATGTGATCCTCAATAAAGACAAAATATCATGTGGGCGACTTAAAAGCTTCATAGGTATTTTCTTAGATCTCTACCATTCCTTGTCCTTCACAGCCCTACATCCATCAAGATGAGCTAACCAATGGCTTCCTTTTCTTTTGCCTTATCACAGGTCATCACCCTGGAGGGCTGGGTAGATATCATGTACTTCGTCATGGATGCTCATTCCTTCTACAACTTCATCTATTTCATTCTCCTGATCATTGTGAGTTCCGTCTCCAGTTGTGTCAATCAGAAGCATTAAACCTAGATTTCCACTGAGGAGCCATATGGGGTGCATGGAAGGACTAATAAGATGGGATTTATAATTAGAGCTTCCCAAAACACAGTAGCTGGATAAAAAAGCAAACCAGATCCCATGGGTTTCTTGCATTTACAAGGTGGCATTGAAATCACTTAAAAAAAATCTAGTCAGTGATACTGATTTCCTCACTATTTACTACTCATGTTTTCTGTTCTTCATTTTTCTTTTAATAAGCAAATGCTGAAGAAAAAGAGAACTAACTTTAAAAGTTAGCATATAATTGGCATTAGATGATGCTTGAATTTGATCTATGGTGACAAAGACAAATGCAAATAATTTGATCTTGATTGGCTTTTATTATGTTAAAGAAACCTGCTGACCATGATATTTTTGTTCTTGTTTTGGTAGCCTCAAATAACCTCTATGTTTTCCTTGTAATATGCATAACAGATTTAATAACAGCTGCTTAGGTTTTGTCTCTTTCTGCCTTACCCCAATGTTTATCAAGATTATACAAAGCTTGTGTGTTGGGGGAAAATGGGAAACAGAGTTATGGCAAATAGATTAGATATAGGAGTCATTTTTTAAAAAAAAAAACAACCCCCAGATACATTCACATTAACCTACAAGGGTAGTAATTATTTAGGAACTGTTTAGAATTGCAAGTTTTTTTTAATCCAACAATAATCAGCATCATTCTTACTTTAGGCCAGGGGTAGGCAACCTTGGCTCTTTTATGACTCATGGACTTCAACTCCCAGAATTCCTGAGTCAGCTGACTCAGGAATTCTGGGAGTTGAAGTCCATGAGTCATAAAAGAGCTGAGGTTGCCTACCCCTGCTCTAGGCTATTGCAAATACAGACAGGGTACAGATTGTAAGATCATCTGTGGTTCTCTAAGTAGACATAGATTAGAATCTATAGCTGAAGCTGTGGGGCCAAAGGTGATCTCTTTTCAGCATCTGGAAATCACAATTGTCACTGAGGGTAAAATTATTAAATGCATGACTGCATATAAATCAAATGAAATCCCATTTAATTTCTGTCCTGCCCCACCAATTTGGAGTATTTATTTATTTAATGGGACTTATATGCCACCCTATCTCCCGAAGGACTCAGGGCGGCTAACAACAGTAAAATACAAATATTAAAAAATAAACTATATTTATAGCCCCAACTACAACCAATGAAACCTTAAAACCATATTAAAAACCCCTTATCATCAGTCCAGGTCGGCCTGTTGGAAAAGAAATGTCTTAAGGTCACGACGAAAGGACCGGAGGTCTGGGGTCATCCGGAGCTCCAGGGGAAGCTGATTTCACAGGGCAGGTGCCCCCACAGAGAAGGCCCTCCCCCTGGGGGTCACCAGCCGACATTGTCTGGCCGACGGCACCCTGAGGAGGCCCTCTCTGTGTGAGCGCACAGGGCGATGGGAAGTCATTCCTGGCAGCAGATGGTCCTGCAGGTATCCTCGGCCTAAGCCATGTAGGGCTTTATAGGTAAGAACCAGCACCTTAAATCTCACCCAGAGTGCAACCAGTAACCAATGCAGCTCACGCAGGAGGGGTGTAATATGGGAGTATCGGGATGCTCCCATCACAACCCACGCGGCCGCATTCTGCACCAGCTGAAGTGTTCGGGTGGTCTTCAAGGGCAGCCCCATGTAGACAGCATTGCAGTAATCAACACGGGAGGTAACGAGCGCATGAGTGACCGTACATAAAGCATCTTGGTCCAGATAGGGGCGCAACTGGTGCACCAGGCGAACCTGGGCAAATGCCGCCCTGGCTACGGCTCCTATATGATCTTCTAAACTGGCCCCAGCAAAGATGCAGATGCTGCGTAAACGAGGGTGGGTAAAAATACAAACTGTAAATAAAACAGGAAAATTAATAATTTCTAGAATACTGGTTTGAGGACTTTCAGATAATTATTTACAGAGCATTAGAGAACAGTGCAACAATTTGTGCGCTTTAATGAGGAAACATAAATGTGAAACAGGTGTCAGGAATTTAGATGCTTTGTTTCAGGCCATTAAGGCCACTTTTCAGAAAGCAGAGTTTAGATAAATGCTCCTAGGGAAGGACCTACAGGTCACACTAAACGTGGGTTCCACAGGTTCAACTCTTCCATGGCTGTGTTAAATTTAGAAAGAGTGTAATGAGCCAAAAGAGTAAGGCAGAATCTGTAACATGTAGCATAAGCAAACCTAAAGCCTATAAAAAGCCTAAGATTTTTCAGGGTCTGGATCATATTTATCTATTATTTATAAGAAGTGTATTCTTATAAATAATAGATAAATATTATTAATGCCCTGTGAACCGCCCTGAGTCCTCAGGGAGAAGGGCGGTATATAAATATTATTAAATTAAATTAAATTAAATTATTCTCCAGGAACCTTCAGTCCTATTCTACAAATAAGACACGTAGCCGTAAGCAAACAAAAATGAGAAACAAATAGGGTTAAACATGTTTCAGAAAGCTCAGAAAAATAAAGATTCTGTCCAGAAACCAAAAGACATAATGCTTTTGTATCAGGTGAAACATGATGTAGAGTGCACCATAACTGTAGCTCTACCACTGAGACAAGGTTGTTCTGTGTATTGTTTTGTTTTGGTTCTCAGCTAGCAAAGGTTCCATTGGAGGCCTTCAGCTGAAGCTCTTAAGGTATAAGCGGTAACATAGGGAGATAAATGTTTCTTCGTGCTTCTAGGTCTTAAATCATGAATACTATAAGGCCAAAAGCAGTATCTGGAATCTAAACATAGAAATGGACTGAAGGCCAGGAGCAGTTGGCCTAAGACAGACATATCATCATGTCCAGGTTGAGATAAAAATGTAGAATTTAGATTCTGCACTAACTGCAGTTTCAATAGCCTTCAATATACTTCAAAGATATAGTGCATTACAGTCATTTTACCTAGGGTTTACTAAAAGGTAAAGGTAAAGGTTCCCCCGCACATGCGTGCTAGTCGTTTCCGACTCTAGGGGCCGGTGCTCATCTCCGTTTCAAAGCCGAAGAGCCAGCGCTTGTCCGAGGACGTCTCCGTGGTCATGTGGCCGGCATGACTAGACGCCAAAGGCGCACGGAGCGCTGTTACCTTCCCACCGTAGTGGTCCCTATTTTTCTACTTGCATTTTTACGTGCTTTCGAACTGCTAGCTTGGCAGAAGCTGGGACCCCAGCTGAATTTTAACAGCTTTGCAGCTGGTAGATCTTTGGTAGCTGATTGAATTAAAGTATTTTTTTCCCCAAACACAAATCTTCCAAAATTCTCTTAAACTTGATTAAGAAGAAAGCAAGAGTGTTCTAACCATTTCAGCAACTGAACTCTTGAATTAGGAACCAATGCATAGTATTTATGTCTGCATTAAGGTGGAAATATTCTGAATCTTTTTCTCACAACCTCATAATATACCAGAGAAGAAGTGGGTCTCTTCTCTGATAAAGGGGAGGTTTGCAGTTGTGAATGAGGTACACAACGGTTGTTTGAATCCTTTTCAGCCCCCAAACCCATTATTACACCAATACTGCCTGGCCGTGTAGTCCTAGGACAGGGGTAGGCAACCTCGGCTCTTTTATGACTCATGGACTTCAACTCCCAGAATTCCTGAGTCAGCTGACTCAGGAATTCTGGGAGTTGAAGTCCATGTGTCATAAAAGAGCCGAGGTTGCCTACCCCTGTCCTAGGAAAAGCCTAGGCTTTTTTGCCACCAATTTTTTTTTTTGCTTGCCAGTCAGTTTCACATACCAATCATGTCCATGAAGGGTCCTTGAGGGGTCCTGAGCTTGTTGTTTTGCAGATGTTTCATTATCCAAAGTAGGTAACATCATGAGTGCACTCATTTTAACCCTGAGCTATAAATATTCTCCTTTATTATGTCCATTTACATTATCTGTTTCTTCTGCAAATGTACAGTCTGTACTCATGTTATAATCGCAACAAGGATCTTATACCAATAGATTACATCTGCAGTGGGTGGAAAAATTGTGACATGAGATTTTTAACAAAAAATGCTGGGCACAAAGGAAGAAGAGCAACAGCTTCCATGGACAGGCAACCTCCTGGTTAAGTAGACTTACCAGGGCCAAGAAAAAGCAAAGGGCAAAATCAACATCACGATGTACGCTGTGTCCTTTTTTATATACACACACATCGTGGCAATTTTTTTTTTCATTCTGACAAAACTGGGGTATTCTAGTGTAGATGCTTCTGAAAAGTCTCTAAAAAGAAACATGCCTTCCCTGCCCCCACAAGGCTACATAGATGAGTCAGCAACTTCTGCCTTCTGAGATGGTCTGAGTAAACACTCAGTTCATAGAACTAAGGTAGCCAAGAGAAAAGAATTAGTTGTAGGCTGCTTTTTCAGACTGAACAGCCATCAGGAACTACATAAAATTCAGCCTAATGAAGAGTCGGATTTGAAGTAAAATTCAGATTCTTTAACTGCAGGCAACTGCTGCCTTTGGAGTGCCAGCTAACAAACAAAAAAAATTCTTCAGAAAGCAGCTAGGGACTCCATAAGGGAAATATCTGCTTTGAAAACAATTCAAGTGAATATGTTTAGGGGAGGGGGAAAAAACTGCTTAACTGTGAGAATTACAAGTACAAACTACCAAGAAAACTTTTAAAGTCAAAATAATCTTTTTTGAGCTGCATTGTCATTGGTGGAGTGAGGAATGGAGGGGGGAGGGGTTCCCCTGAGCTGAGGAAGCTTGCATGTCTTGATGTGAAAGAAAGGAAGGGAGGAAGGGTAGAAAATATCCTTGGAGGCTTCTCCTGTGGCTAATCATGACTGATGGCTGTCATTTTGGAGTGAGTTTGCAGCTTAATGCCTAATGCTGGGAAAGATCGAGGGCAAGAGAAGAATGGGACGACAGAGAATGAGGTGGCTGGATGGAGTCACTGAAGCAGTAGGCGTGAGCCTAAATGGACTCCAGAAGATGGTAGAGGACAGGAAGGCCTGGAGGAACATTGTCCATGGGGTCGCGATGGGTCGGACACGACTTTGCAACTAACAACAACTTGCAGCTTTTTATTCAAGCTGGTTAAAGTCGGTCTTTGTTGAGAGCCACTACTGTATTGTGATTTTTAAGCATAGATGTGCTCCCCACATGATTCCTGAACTTGAGAAGTTCACGACTAACTCAGAAGGTATAAAGCAGAGAAGATTGAGGCATCATTGCAGCAGTTATTAAAGTCCAAGGGGAAGATTGCTAATTACTGAGTTTTCTCCGCTTGCTGTGTCCCCTTCTTGTCACTGCCAGTTCATCTGTAAATTCCATGTGGGAGGTCATTAGGAAAGAAATTGAAAATAACATTAATCCCCATATTGTTATTGCCTAGCCACAGTTGGACTACTCTGCCTAGTTCTATTCCCTGTGGCTCAGAAAGAAGCAGGAAGAGCTAGAGGAGGTGCAGATAAGGGCAATCAAAATTATCAAGGGGCTGGAGCTAATTCTTTTATGTGAGATGGTTACGTCAAGTGGAGAACAGGATAAACATATTAAAAAGGCAAATAGATGGAGACACGTATGAACTTACGGTGAGATTAGTGGCCAAGTAATTTTTCTCACACCCTCAAAATATAAGAATCGGTGGTCATTCAGTGAAATTAAATGGTGACAAGGTTTAGGAGGACATCTTCATGCACCATATGGCTAAACTATGGAACTTGGTCTCAGAGGAAGGAATTTAGTGGCACTGTGTCTCTCAATACTTCTGGTTGGAAATAGCCAAGTGCTGCACGCTCAGGAAGAAGCAATCTGGCTTCCTTCAGAACATTTGAATTTCAGCTCTCTTTACTAAGAGTAACCATCTGTAGAAATGATAGCCTAAAACATCTGGAAACACCAAATTGCCTACCAATGGTTTCCAACCTTTCCCTTTGTGAACCAGTGGACCAGTGGCAGCGATAGCGAGGTGGGGGGGAGAGAGGATGGTTCTGACTTTCCGTACCAGCATGAGTGCCCACTATTTGTACAAATGGAGCTGTGCACGCAAACACATTCATCTGCCGCTTGCACAGCCTGGTTCCCAATGGGCTGCAGTCCAAGGGTTGGGGATCCCTCCAAAAATCCTTTGGTCTGTTCCAACAGGTCCCTTACTACATTCTTGCAGTCTAGGAGAAAATCTGCCTAGCTTGATGTGGCAGAATGAAGGAATGACACCCAGAGCCATAGAACTATGTAGATATAAACCAGTTCAAATATTTTTGATCAAAGGCTTCTCTGCTGTCACAACAGCAAAATGTCTGTAATATGATACATTTAAGGAATGAGGTGGCTTTGCCATATGCCTTTTATAGCTTTTTGCTTTCTATCACATTGCCTAAGCATTTAAAATCCTATAAAAAACGAAGGAACTTTTTCATACCCAGCACATTTGTCCTTCTCTTGCTATAACCATCTCTTCTTCATGCAATATTTTATTCTTTTTACATCTCCTTAAATTGTAAAGGTAATTTGTCATGTGCCTCAGAGGAACTGCTGTTTAAGAAATGTGAACCAAAACAATGCAGCAGAACTACTCACTTCTTTGGTTTTCAGCCAGTTTTTGAAAATATAACTTATAGCATGTGTTTAGATTTCAAAATTGGTATTTGTTTTATATATGTTGGGGATTTTGAAAGCAGAATATACATAATCTGTCTTTATCCTTGCTATAGACTATGGAGCTTTTTTCAAAGTCTAATTGTAGGATAAGGTTGGATAAGGGGGGATACATAGCCTCATAGGTACTCCTTCAAACACTGCAAAGTATTTCATTTCCCCTCTTCCAATGTGTAAACCTGTGTTAAAATGGACAATATGGATCAAGTATCTCCATGCACTCCTGAAGATTTTACCAAGAAAACTACAGGGACAGGAATTGAGTTGACTGGGTCAAGCCTGGCTTGAAGGCAATCCCAGGTCCTTGAGAAGGACTCAATAGATGGACAGAAATGCAAAATCCAGTCTTAACATCTGATTGACAGTGCAACTATTCATAATAATACGAAAGCATGTATGTGTATAGAGATTTAGCACTGTGCATCATTAGAATGAGTGTGCAACACACATATACCCTGCTGCCAGATTTTCCCAGGGAAATGCAGCAACCATGATGGAAAAATGGCTTCTATTCCTTTTTAAAATGGATTTACTTATTTCCATTCATAAGGCAGAATCTGGTAAACTCAGTGGGATCACCTGGTCATGATGCAAACCTGCATTCATTTACGAGCCCTACTGAATTTAAGAGGAAGTCTGAAATAAATGGGCAGAATTGCACCATTAGTTTGGAGTTTCTCCACATTTTTAATCTCAAAAGAGTGATATCGGGTGATCTCCCATCCTAATCCTGACCAGATCCAGGCCAGCTTATTAGCTACAGTGTTTGTTGCAAGATAAGCCTTCAAGCCTTTGTCCCTTGGATGAAACGTTAAGACGTTAGTGCAAACTTCTTTCCCCTCGTGTTTTGAAATAATATGATGTTAGTTTGGCGACCACAGTTGTTTTGAAAAAAGAATGGTTTCCCCCCCCCCCTATTTTTTACATGGTCTCTCAGTTGGGCTTCTCCACATAAATAGGGCTAATCACAAACCTACTTCCCTTTTAGGTGGGCTCTTTCTTCATGATAAATCTCTGCCTTGTGGTCATAGCAACCCAGTTCTCAGAGACCAAGCAGCGAGAGAGCCAGCTGATGAAGGAGCAACGGATCCGCTACCTCTCCAATGCAAGCACTTTGGCTAGCTTTTCAGAGCCTGGAAGCTGTTACGATGAACTTCTCAAATATCTTGTCTATGTCCTTCGGAAGGCTGGCAAGCAAGTGGTGGAAACCTGTCAGACCACAGGGGTAATGATGGGCTTCCTCTCCAGCCCAGGCAGTAAGATCAGCGCAGAGAGACAACCGTGCAAACATCGTCCACGGAAAAGGTCATCAGTGCATCACCTCATTCACCATCACCATCACCACCACCACCACTATCACCTAGGCAACGGAAGCCTGCGAGCCCCACGAGCCAGTCCAGAAATTAGTGATGTGGAAACCAGCTCCCTTCACAACGGTGCCAATCGGTTGATGCTTCCCTCAGTAGTCAATCCTTCTCACGTGGCATCTGGCAACACGGAATCTGTTCACAGTATCTACCATGCGGACTGTCATTTTGAGCCAATTCATTGCCAGTCCTCTCTCTCTCAGACTGGTCTCAGTTTGCCGGGACCCGAGGTGCTTCCCAGGACTGTTGTTGGCAGCAAAGTTTACCCAACTGTACACCCAAGTAGCTCCCACGAGGTCCTCAATGATAAAGGTTTGGCGGAGTCCACATTGAACCCTGGGGCTAGCACGCTGATGAATCTCAACATCCCTCCTGGGCCTTATAGTCCGATGCAGAAGATATTGGAAACACAGAGCACTGGTAAGTATTAAGCAGTCAAGCTTAAATGGGAGGCAGAGTAATAATCGCTGTGTTCCCCTTTTCTCTATCTTGTCCTTAGCATTTCCAACGAGCTACATCTCAGGGACAATGGGTGTGTTTTTGCTTGTGGAGTCCCAGAAAAGGTTGCAAAAATTCCTGCCTGCAGTTTTGGAAAGCTATTGCCCATCAGTGTTTACAGCATGGAATCTCATGGACAGCATTTTGAAACAAGGATTTAATTTAATGACTGAGTTCACACTTTGCATGACTCACACAGCGTTTATAGGAGCCACTCTGGCTGTAATATTTGAAACCAGTGAGAAATCCACACAAAATATACTTCCAACTCACACAGAACCATTCTCCTGAGAATTTAGGTTCTCTGAGGATTTGTCTAAAAGCTGAAAGTCTCTCTCTCTCTCTCTCTCTCTCTCTCTCTCTCTGTGTGTGTGTGTGTGTGAGAGAGAGAGAGAGAGAGAGGAGCTTTTATAATATAAATATACAAGGTGTTATTGTTGGATAGTAATATATTTCTGTTTGCCATGTTTTTTTCCTACTTGCATCCATCTCCTTTCAAAACAATTGAAAACCAGTGATTGACCTTTTTGGAGGCTGTGGGCTTCTTTCTGCACAGGGTTGACTTGGGGTCACACTGATCCGGTCCTGCTGAATATCAAGGATAATTCTAAGCAAACAGGCACAGGTCCAGCCTGCATTTTCTGTAATTTGTAAGAAGCTCCCATCGGGAAATGGGGAAGTTCAGTCATCATCCAAACTCTTGCAAATATTTATTCAGAAGTGTGAATGTTCCCCCTATAACAACACTGTTAATGTAATGTAAGAATGGCCTCTGGAGAGTCCGCATTTCACTTTCCAAGATTTCTCTGTGTGCTTGCGGTGTTTTTGGTTTTTTTTTTAATCTCGCTAAGCACGAGAGACTTTCTGGGAATGAGGCAGGGCCAGCTTGCCAAAATCTTAGAATTTGTCTCCAAGAGAAGGTCAGGCTAGGTGATCCAAGGTTCCTTGCTGACTTTAAAATGAGATAGGAGTTAAGGCTGGATTCAGAATGAGTTCCGAGGACAAACTCGTCACTTCACTGTAGCCAACTTCATTAGGGGCTCTTCTTGCATTGGAAAGCCCATCTGTCAGCTGGGGTTGCAGGAAATCATTTCAGAATGGTGAGATGGAAGAAAAGTTGTTACCACTGAAGTATCAGCAAGCGGCAGGAGTGCCTAGGCTGTGGTGGTATCTGTAGATCTCCTAATACAGGTGGTCCTCAACTTACGACCTCAATTGAGCCCAGCATTTTTGTTGTTAAGTAAGACATTTGTTAAGGGAGCTTTGCCCCATTTTATGACCTTTCTTGTCACAGTTGTTAAGCGAATCACCACAGTTGTTAAATTAGTAAGAAAGTTGTTAAGTGAATCTGGCTTCCCTTTTGATTTTGCTTGTCAGAAGGTCACAAAAGGTGATCATAAGACCATGGGATATTGCAGCTGTCATAAGTATGAACCAGTTGCCAAGCATCTGAATTTTGTTCATGTGACCATGGAGATTTTGCAACTGTTGCAAGTGTGAAAAGTGGTCATAAGTTATTTTTTTCAGTGCCGTTGTAACTTTGAACGGTCATTAAATGAACTGTTGTAAGTCGAGGACCACCTGTATTACATGTGCCATAGACTTGATTGGTTTTTGTTTCACCTTAATGGCCAAACGGGTAATGAAACAGTTGCAAATGCTTGCCAGTGGTCAGCACTCACTGATGAGTTTTAAGGTGTGCATGTATGCACGTGTGTTCGGCTCACCTTCAATGTGTGAATCTGAATAGATTTCAAAAATTCAAGGTAGGGAACTAAGCAACCATCAAGCACTTACTCCCCCTTAAAAAAAGTTGCTGTTGACATTAAACAAAGAAAAAGAAAATCTGACATTATTTGAGTAACCTTCGGAAGAATTGTTCTTTACTTTAGCCTGGGATTAAAGAGATGTAGCTAAATAACATTGATGGTCATTTTCCTGAAAAAAATATTTGGGGTGTTTCTCCTCCTCCCCCAATTTGTTATGGCAAAGGTAATCTTTAATTGGTACAGCACAAAACACAACATTGTGTTGTTTTGAAAGTCTTTTACATTTTCTAACCAGGAATGTTAATTCCGATCTTGCTCAATGGAAAACCCTTTTGCGTAGTTATATACCACTGACGCTTCTGCTTGAATGAAAAGGTGGTGTACATTAAGCTGTGTATTCTTTTAAGCTTTAATAATTTGTGGAGATATTGCAACTTACATTCCAGTTTGCTAACAGATGCAAATGTTTCCCAAGAAATGGTTTGAATGAGGTAACTGAAAACCCTTTTTTTCGTAATATTCACGGTCACTTAGAAATGTGCAGCTTGAACATAGATGATTCAAAGTTTACACTGTTTCGGCAGTTTTTCTGATAGTTTTCTAGGGGTGCTCTTGAAAGCTTCCCATTATTCCTCTGTAACTTTGCATTTTCTCAGGTAGTATTCAAGGGTAGCTTCAGGATATGGCCCAAAAATTTGGGCAATCAAAGCTCTGTCTTATTTTACTGTGGCCACCATCTTGACTTTTCTTGATACACTCTGTGGTTACTCCTGGCACAATAGATAAGAAAGGCTCCTAAGTCATGCCTTGCCTTTCCCAGACAAGAATCTCCTTGACCCACATTACTTAGAGAGGAAGCAGAGAAAGATCCTATCCTGACATTTGCTTAGCAACAGATTGATCAGCCAGATCAATTCAATAAATTTGACCAACCTTAATTGGTTAACTTTTTACTTAGTAAAATCAGGGACCTCAAATTTCAAAATAATCTCTCATTTTCTGAAGGACTTCAATGCTCTTTTCTTCTGGGAATAGTGCTGCAGAACAAAAAGTATGTTAATGTTTTAAAACAGTCAGCTTTTATAAATCTAATCATGTTCCTAGATCTATTTTGCCTAGCCTTCAGAAATGTTTTGAGTCAGGTTCAGCAGATATTTCTTTCTTTATTATTCAAAGATTACATTTGTGTACTCCAAAACAGCCTCCTTCCTTCATTTTTAGTACAGACCTTACAAGCATAAAATATTAGCACCCTTATTTATTGAAGGGTATTTATAAATTTTTGATCCTGCATTTTCACAGCTAAAACTGTTCCAAAGTGTGAAAAACTTTTAGAATAACATTTAAAAAAGCCTTATAAATGTAAAGCAGCTAAAGAATAAAAAAGCAAAGTAAAATCTGCAGTGGTGGAAAGGCAGGATCACCACTTTCAAAAAACTGAAACACTGAATATCAGGGAGGATAAAATAACCTTCACAGGGTTACAAAAGGAATACAGAGGAGATGGTTGATGCTTTCTGGAATTCCAGATTATGAGCCTGCAAAACTGTTACAGCCACTGTTGGGCTTGATAACATCATCACTGTTGTGTAGCGGGTTCTTTGGCGCAGGAATGAAGACGAGGCAAGTGAGTTCAGGAAAACTCATGGTTTATTGCTTGCAGAATCTGAACTGAGGAAATGGCTGTAACTAGCCGCAATATATAGTCTAGCCCAGGGGTCGGCAACCTGAAACAGTGAAAGAGCCACCCGGAACCGGTTCCCTCACAAAAGAAAAAACTGGGAGCCGCAAAGAAGGATGCGCATGCGCGCACATGTGCAAAACAAGAGGCTTGACAGAACAGAGGAGCCTAAGGGGAGACATGCAGGCGCCCTGCCCCCTCCGCTCTCTTTCACTCACCTTTGCTTGGAAAAGTTTCTCTCTCGGTCTCATTCACTCATGTTTTGTTTGCAAAAGCTTCTCTCTCGCTCTCTCATTCCCTCACTTTTGCTCCAAAAAGCCTCTTTCATGCTCTCATTCACTCACACTGCTCAAAAAACGTTTCACTCTCGCTCTCATTCACTCACCAACTCAAAAGGCCAGCCGCGGCGCCTCCATTGACTTCCATGGGGACGCTTGGCAATTAAAACCACTCCTGCTACTGCTGCTAACTTTTCCACTTGCTGCTTGGTTCCGATTTAACCCGCAGAAACAAATCCCCGTGCCAGTCCCCATGGCAGCAGTGAGCCCCAAGGAGTGGGGTGGCCCAGTGTGCTTGCCGAGATACTGGAGCGAGATTGCTCCCAACAATCTGAACACGAGATCGGCATTTCTCAGCCCGCGCTGATCTCGCGCTCCTTACAATCTCCCTCTCTTTGTTTCAGTTTGCTTTCTGCATTTGGGACAAAGACTCGAGATTCGGCGTTTCTCTGCCCCCGCTGATCAGCGCGTGCGGAGAAACGCCCATTCCCTCTGCTGAGCCATCCCAGTTACTTCCCAGGAGCACCTCCATATCTCGCAAGGGTGCACAGGGAATCTGTGTTTCTCCGCGCCCGCTGATCAGCGTGTGGGGAAAAATGCCAATTCCCTCTGCTGAGCCATCCCAGTTGCTTGCGTTGCAGAAGGCAAGTATTTGGGATGAAGACTCGAGATTCGGCATTTCTCAGCCCGTGCTGATCTCGCCCTCCTTACAGTCTCCCTCTCTTTGTTTCAGCTTGCTTTCTGCATTTGGGACAAAGACTGGAGACTCGAGAGAGGGAGATTGTAAGGAGCGTGAGATCAGCACTTTCTGCATTTGGGATGAACACTCGAGATTCGGCGTTTCTCAGCCCGCGCTGATCTTGCGCTCCTTACAGTCTCCCTCTCTCGAGTCTTCATCCCAAATGCAGAAAGCAAGCTGAAACAAAGAGAGGGAGATCAGTCTCCAGGTTGGCCCACCCCAGAGTCAGACTGATCAGCAGAGTAGGCACAGTGGTTTCTGAAGTCCGGTTGGCTTGCTCCTTCAGGGGATCCATGTTGCATTCCTGGACTCCCCACTTCTCCCTCTGGTTCCTCCTCAGTTATGAAGGAAACGTCCCGAGAGTCCATGTGAGGACTGGCTTGGCCACTGGTTTGAGGACCTTGGGAGGGACTTATGACGCAGTCCTCACTTAGTGGCCATTCTGGAAACCGTTTTCTGAGTTGATCAATATGGCGTCTGACAACTCACCCTCCCTCCAACCCCACTTCATAAGACAGGCCCGGATGCTTTGGTTATTTGACCAGGAACCCACAGATTCCCATGACCATAGTTCCTGGCCCAAACCCAATTGCCATTTGTGCAGCCCCCTCGGGGGTTTTGGTCGAGAGGTAAAGTTCTCTTGCTGCTGGCTGTTGCGGCATTTCATGTTGAGTTGCTTTTGGAGTATGTTGATTTCAGGCTCTTCTTCCTCGGAAGATTCTTCGGTGCGTTTGGCATCCTCATAGTGGACCGTTTCTTCATGCTTTGTCATTTTGGCGGGCTGTACTGTTTAAACTTCACGTCCGGCAGCTTCGTCAGCCATTACTTCGTCTTGTGCTTCTGAAAACGTTACGTTTGGTCTGGCAAAGAGTCTCTGCTGAAGTGTTCGGTCCCGTAGGCCACAGATGAGCCGGTCACATAGTCGCTTTTCTAAGTGTGGAAAGGCGTGCGGCCTGCCTCAAGCCCGCTATGAATTCTGAAGCTGATTCGCTGGGTTGCTGCATTCTTTGGTCGAACTTGAAACGCCAAGCCATTTCAGACATCTTGGGCTGGAAATGTCCAGTTAGCTTCTTTTTGAGGTCTGCGTAGGAGACCGCTTCTATTGGTGTCGGAGCGAAGAGGTTCTCGGCCAAATCAAAGGTTGCTGGGCCGCATAGGCAGAGTAGCGTTGCAGCCTTCAGTCCTTCTTTCATGATCTGGTTTGCCCGGAGGTAGTTTTCTACCTGGGACAAATAGGATGGCCATTCCTCTGGGTGCTTCACATCGAATTCTCAAAGTCTCCCGACCTTCAGCATTCTGTCTTTGCTGGTTCCTGTGGTTTCTTCTGATCCTGCTTCCCAGGCTCAGGAAATGAGTCCACTGAGTACAAGGTTGCTAGTGTAGCTAGCTAGCTGACCTTGAGGGGGGGGGGAGAAATGCCTTTTCCCTCCGGCGTGCGCTGCCTTCCCCTCGTAGACTTCAGCTCTTTTTCAGGGAAACAGGATCCCATCTTCGTCACCAGTGTTGTGTAGCAGGTTCTTTGGCGCAGGAATGAAGATGAGGCAAGTGAGTTCAGGAAAACTCATGGTTTACTGCTTGCAGAATCTTAACTGAGGAAATGGCTGTAACTAGCCGCAATATATAGTCTAGCCCCTAGGCGGCAGCCAATAGGTTTGAAGCAACCATTGCCATCTAGGGATAGCCGATAGCAGTAGTGGAGACTTGTAGTTAGTTAGCTGCTCCAGCAACCCACATTGTATTACTGATGAGCCCAATACATAACAATCACCACCACCATTACCATCACCTCCATCACCTTCCTCATCTTCATCGACACTACCAATGTGCTGTTGCTGTTTCTGCAACAAAAAAAGGGGTCTGGGTTACAAATTGTTAGGCCATACATCCCACCATTCTATGCAACCGGGCTCCTAGGTTTCAAATGTAGTTCTTGCCAATATAAAATGCCCTCTTGTGCAAAGTGTGAATGAATAAATCTATCTGATTTGATCTCAGTCGGTTTCTCATGTTGAAACCCATTCATTCGTTTTCTGCTGTTTTAGTGTCTTTTCCCTTGACTTCAGAAAATGTCCATAAACATTCATGTTTTCAAGCATATTTCTATTACGTGATTTTTGTACTAATTTAATTTAATGTTAATTATTTAAATTGATATCCAGCTTTTCTCTCAAGTTGTCCCACATAGCATTTCCCTTCCTATCATTTCCCCAGAACAGTGACCCTATGGATAGGGGGGGGGTGCTTAGAAAAAATAACTGTCCCAGAGTTGCCCAATGAGATTCCATAGTTTGATCTGATTTCTTAACCACTGTGTCACATGGGATCTTGTATAGGGCTCTATTTTTTCCCCCTGTATTCTCTTCTTTATATGTACAGGTAATCACTGACTTAATGATCACAACTGAGCTTACAATTTCTGTTGCTAAGTGAATTTTGCCCCATTTTATGACCTTTCTTGCCATAGCTCTTAAGTGAATCACTGCAGTTGTTATCAATATGGCTGTTAAGTGACTCTGGCTTTCCCATTGACTTTGCTTGATAGAAGGCTGCAAAAGGTGATCACATGGCCCTGGGACAGTGCAGCTATCATAAATATAAGTCAGTTTTGCCAAACATCTGATTTTTGGTCGCATGTCCATGGGGATGCTGCAACGGTCATAAGTGTGAAAAACTGTTATAAATCACTTTTTTCAGTGCCATTGTAACTCTGAACGATCACTAACCAAACTTCAGAAGTTGAGGACTACCTATACTGTTTTGGTCTCAAAAATATAGCACATATTCTGAAGAAAATTAAATGCTGATGGCTAATTAACATCGCAGTCCATGTAAAGTCACCTTCCCCCGTCTGATAATCTTTGGATTAGGTCAGTATTTCTTAACCTCAGTGACTTTGGATGTGAGGACCTCTACTCCCATGCTGGCTAGGGAATTCTGAGACTTGGGATGCCCACAGTTGCTGAAATTTGCAAAAACTTGTGTTAGGTTCCAACTACCATAAATTATCAAGAGGAAAGTGTGAACCAAAGTAATATTTCCCCATTCTTACTACTGGTTGAAGTCAGCAGTAAAATGAAATGGCCTAAAATTCTTAGGATTTCTCAAAAAAAAAATAAAATAAAAAGGCCACATCTGTGTTTTGTCAATATCACATTGTTCATCTGCTCCAAAGTAGGACCTCTAAGAAGCCTGTTAAACGAAGATTTGGTTTTTTCCCCCTTATTTTAGGTCCCTGTCAAAGTTCCTGCAAGATTTCCAACAAAGGGGGTAAACCTGACAATATTTGCAGCCCAGACAGTTGTCCCTATTGCACAAAAACTCTGGCTAACAATCCAGAGCAGAAGGATCATGAGGCAGGAGACTCAGACAGCGATGCAGTATACGAATTCACCCAGGATGCTCACTATAGTGACCAGCGAGACCCTCAGCGCCAGAAAGCTCGGGGAAGAAACACACTAAAACTTCTAGCCTTCTGGAAGGTGATTTGTGAGACATTTCGGAAGATTGTGGATAGCAAATACTTTGGCCGTGGCATCATGATTGCTATCCTGATCAATACACTCAGCATGGGCATTGAATATCATGAGCAGGTAAGCAGAACCATATCTCTATTTTAATCTTTTTGGATCGATTTTTCCCTACAGCCAAAGAACCCAAAGGTTGGCCTTGTTAGCTTCATCTTGCTTCTGCTCTTAGCTCCTGGAGTGAAAATTCATGCCTTTCAGCATCGATTAATGTTGACCCTTTACTTTGTGCTTTACACTGGATAGCTAGGTTAATTCTGCTTGTTATTAGATGAAACTGCAGTGCATTTTAAGGGCAGCAACAGTGGCAGAGCTTCAGTAAATACTTCTTAGTGTGTTGACTAATTGGGAGAGACACATCTGAGCAGGGAACGTATGGGTTGGTTTGAAAATGAGTAAAGTACAGAGCCTTGAAACTTTAAAGTTAACAAGGGGGTAGTTTAGATTTTGGTAGGTTGGCCAAAGTTTGGAGGTTGGCTGGCTCTATTGTTGGTCAATGGCAGCAATAGTCTTGGACAGCAGGAAGTTGTGGGGGGGGAACCCCCTGGAACAGGGAACTACCCAACCCACCTAAGTTAGCTTGTTACTCTCAGCTGCAATAGATGTCTTGTCCCACTGTCAAATGTTATCAGGGTGGCTTTAGGGTGTGGGAAAGGGGTGGGAGGCAATCTTGGTCCACCCCAGGTAGCAAAAAAGGATAGCTTTAATGGCTGATAGTCTAACTAAGGTAATACAGTTATAATCAGTTGGTGGTTGAAGACAGGAGGTGAGATGAGAATGAGAGTTGGTAATTGCTAGACTCTTCTGTACTTTGCAGTAACAGTGAGAGTTCCATGACCTGATCAGTACTGCAAACATGACCTATGTGAAATCATGTAATGTTTGTTTTTGATAGCTACTTTATAAATAATTATTTATGTTAAATCATTTAATATTTCTTAATAGCTATTTTATAAATAGAAAAATATGAAATCAGTATGCTAGAGGCAAACTGTACAGCGAAATAAGTACTGTACTTACCTGCATGCTTTTTGCAAAACCTAATGTCTTCCTTTTCTTGCAGTTGGGATGTTGTCACCCTTTAAGTAGACATGCTGCTTGCTCAGACCCAGCCTATTTAGGATGTAGGATCTGTGCTTAGAGTATGTGTTTAAACAATGGGATTAATAGAACATCACTGATCTGGGGCTGCCAACTATAGTACTAGGGCTTTTTTTTTGACATAGAACACACGTTCCGACGGCGTTCCGGCATCTTTTTTCAATGGAATTTGTGGAACTAAAAAAAGTTCAGTCAAATCTTCCAACTTCTTTGCGGGGGAAAAAAGATCTCACGAGGAGTTGGAAGGTCTGACTGAACTTTTTTTTTTAAAGTCCCACAAATTCCGTTTCCCTGCAGCAAAAGAGAAATGTTGTGTCGGGTTCGAAGATCAAAGAGACTCAGACTTCAAGCATGCATGACTTTATTAGGAGGGAAACGTGGTCCAGAATGGAAGAACAAAGGGTACCAGTCACCTTTATACCTGGCCAGGTGAATACCTGGCCAATAGAGTTAAACCCCTGCTTCGCACCGGCGGGTCAGCCAATCCCTTTAAATCCGGCTCTCCCGCCGAACACTGTTCCTGCCCGGAGCTGTCCAGCTCCTCACCTCCTTCAGTAGCTGTCACACGTGTATGCTAAGCTTCATACACTACAAGAAACACGCCAGAGCTGGAAAGCAGGTTAGCAAAGAAATGCTTTTGGGAAGAGGGAGGAGCTGCGCCAGGAGGAGAAGCGGGAGAAAACAGGGCTGCCATTTTCGGAAGGGAGATGTGGAGCAATGCAGGGCAGGAAGCAAATACTGTTCTCTGCTCTGCATCCCTGTGCAGAGCTGCTGTGTTCTCCATTCTCCGTGAGGCAGGCGACAAAGGACTGGAGGAGGGAGGCGGCAGGGGAGGCTTATGCCGCCGGGTCACAGCGCAAGCCACCAGAGAGTTGGCAGAGAACAAGGAGGCGGCAGCTGCACCCGGGCAGGTGATCTGCGGGGGCAAAGCTTAAAGAAAGCCTCTCCAGCAGCGCACAACAGCAGCGGAGCCATTTAACCATCGTTTCCCCCTGGCTCTGAAACGACGGAGGGGGACCGGGCCTACTCCACCCATCCTATCCACCTTAGCATGGCAGTCCGGCTCGGGAGGGGAGTGAAAGGTTGCCGATCAAGGAATGGTCTGGCGGGGTGGGGGAGTGGGCTGGGTTCCGGCACCTTTTTTCTTACAAAAAAGGCACTGTATAGTACTATTTACTGTTCACAGGAACAATTTGAGAAGACCACAAATTCCCATGGTTTTGTGAGTGAAGAAACTAAAGCATTTCAGATTTCAGTGAACAGTAGCAAGCAGCATTACGCTTAATATTGAGGTTCAGACAATCCTGGCTTGTGAAGAAAGCCAGGTTGGGTTAGATATTGGTTACAAACAAGGACACTGACCTTTAGAAAGTATGGCATAAATTTAAACTAATCCTAACCTAAGCAGGCAAGCGAGTCAATTTAGTGCAGAGATTAAGATTTCAGGCTAGAAATTGGGAGACTGTGAGTTCTAATCCTGCCTTAGGCAAAATCCAGCTGAGTGACCTCAAGCCAGGAAGAAGCAGGCAAATTACTTCTGAAATCTTGCCAAGAAAACTCTAGGGCATGGGTGTCAAACTGCTGGCCTGCGGGCCGGTTGCATCCTGCGGAGGCTGTGTCCACCCCAACTCCGATAATGCAAAAAAAAAAGTTGTGATACATTGTGACACATCACCTGACGTGGCGAGTTTGACACCCATGCTCTAGTCTAGGGACTTATCCAGGCAGTCACAGCTAGTTCACACCAACTCAAAGGCTCCCTCCACCAAAGCAAACAAAAATGTATGTACACTAAATATAATAACAATAATAACAATAACAATAACAATAACAATAACAATAACAATAACAATAACAATAACAATAACAATAACAATAACAATAACAACAATAATAACAATAACAATAACAATAACAATAATTATTATTATTATTATTATTATTATTATTATTATTATTATTATTATTATTATTATTATTTAATTTTTATACCGCCCTTCTCCCAAAGGACTCAGGACGGTGTACAGGGCAATACAATCAAATACAATATATAAAAATTAAAAGAAATATTAAATACAGTAGCCCAATTAAATAAATTAATACAAAATGTTAAAATACCCCTAAACCCATCAGACCAGGCCGGCTTGTTCAAATAAATATGTTTTTAGGTCACGTCGGAAGGAGCAAAGGTCGGGAGCCATCTGGAGCTCCACCGGTAAATGGTTCCAAAGGTCTGACGCGCCCACAGAGAACGCCCACCCCCTGGGGGCTGCCAGTCGACACTCTTTGACCGGCGGCACCCTAAGGAGGCCCTCTCTGTGGGAGCGCACTGGACGAAGGGAAGTTGATGCCGGCAGCAGATGCTCCCGTAAGTTACCCGGACCCATGCCATTTAGGGCTTTATAGGTCGTAACCAGCACCTTGAATCTTACCCGGAGGACAACTGGAAGCCAATGCAGCTCACGGAGTAGAGGTGTTACATGGGAGTATCGGGAAGCCCCCACCACCACTCGCGTGGCTGCATTCTGCACCAGCTGGAGCCTCCGAGTAGTCCTCAAGGGCAGCCCCATGTAGAGAGCATTGCAGTAGTCCAAACGGGAGGTCACAAGTGCATGAGTGACTGTGCGCAAGGCATCCCAGTCTAGATAGGGCCGCAACTGACGCACCAGGCGAACCTGAGCGAAGGCCCCCCTAGTCACAGCTCCTATATGATCATCCAAGGAGAGCTGTGAATCTAGGAGGACATCCAAGTTATGAGCCCTATCTACGGGGGGTAATATCTCACCCCCCATAATTAGCGATGGAATATTCTGAATTTCCCAAGACGCCGGCACACACAGCCACTCAGTCTTGTCAGGGTTGAGTCGAAGCCTGTTCCTCCCCATCCAGACCTGGACCGCCTCCAGGCAACGGGACATCACAGAGAGGGCATCACTGGGGTGGTTTGGGGTGGAGATAAAAAGCTGGGTATCATCAGCATATTGATGATACCCAACCCCAAAACCACGAATGATCTCACCCAGCGGCTTCATATAGATGTTGAACAGGAGAGGCGAGAGGACCGACCCCTGAGGCACTCCACAAACAAGAGGCCTCAAGGCCGACCTCTGCCCTCCTGCCAACACCGACTGCGAACGTCCCAGCAGGTAGGAGGAGAACCACCGTAAAACGGTGCCTCCCACTCCCAACCCCCGAAGACGCCGCAGTAAGATACCATGGTCAATGGCATCAAAAGCCGCTGAGAGGTCTAATAGGACTAGGACAGAGGAACAACCCCTGTCCCAAGCCCGCCAGAGATCATTCACCAGCGCGACCAATGCCGTCTCCGTGCTGTACCCGGGCCTGAAGCCCGATTGGTACGGGTCTAGATAATCAGCTTCCTCCAGGAACAGAGGGAGCTGCTGCGCCACCACACTCTCAACAACCTTCGCAAGAAAGTGAAGGTTGGAGACTGAGTTGTTTAAAACAGCTGGGTCCAGGGCAGGCTTCTTGAGGAGGGGTCTCACCACCGCCTCCTTCAAGGCGGCAGGAAAACTACCCTCATTCAGAGAAGCAGTTATCACTGCCTGGAGCCAGCCTCGTGTCCCCTCCCGAGCTGAATAAACCAGCCAGGAGGGGCACGGGTCCAATAAACAGGTGGTGGAGCTCAGCCTCCTCATAATCCTGTCCACCTCTTCCAGAGGATCGAAAGGTCATATATTTTGAAGGTTGATTGCAAGATTGATGTTGGAGGTGGGTCTAGCTCTTTTGGGGAAAATCATTTTTCCACTCAAAATCTCTCCTCTACCCATGTTTCTTCTGTGGGGAGTAGAAGAGCAGTTTGAGGAAGGGGAGATTAAAAGGAGATTAAATAGGGAAAAGGCTGGCAGTGAAAAGGTTTTGTATTTTGCCACATGCTCTTCATAGCCAATCTTCTACCCAAATTCACATTTTGTTGATACTAATTTCTCCCTATTAAAATGTGACTATTGGAGTGTCTGCCTTTTAAATCAGTCCCTGCTGTATAATTTTCAGATAGTTTTCCAGCTATAAATCTCTAAGTACCTCACTGGGAACAAGAGACACTGAAAATGCCTAGACTACTTTGCATTGAACATACAGTATAGAGCTAGCTGTCTTCTCCAGCCTGGTGCCTAACAGGTGTACTGGATGACACACACACCCCCAGCACAAAGTGGAACAATTTAGGAAAAGCTGATGTACAGGACCAAACTGGTTTGAAAGCATCACGGTTGCTGTTTTTCAACCTTGGTTTTCTTTCTTTTTGCTGTTGAACACAATTCCTTTTCTTTTTGTATTCAGCCCTTGGCAGCAGAATAGCAGCTCCAAATTCAAATCTGCAGCTGTTAATGCAGGTGACAATGTCATCACAATGTATTAATATAACAGTGGCTATACATTATGGGGTCAAGGCCATTTGTATGCTTGATGTATGTTTCAAGCGCATGCAGTTCTGGGATCTAAACTCAAGATGGACCAGTTTTTGTTGTTTGTTATGAATTTAAATAGAATGACACTGTTCAAAGCAAGGCAGAAGTCTGTATTTATTTATTTGCCTTCCCCCTCCCCCACCCCAAATTTCCACTGTGATGGGTTGGAAGCATCCTGGAGGACCAATATGCCTTTTGGTCAATAAATGTTTGGAGATGAACTGTGCCCATTGTGTCACTTTTTTGTGAATAGATAAGTTTTCGAAGCACCACTTTGTCAATTGTTCACAACATACTCTTAGAACCCCCGCCCCACCCCAAAAAGTTGTATATGTTCTAAGTCAGAGGTCTCCAGCCTTTTGGGCACCAGGGACTGGTTCCATGGAGAAAGGTTTTTCCCCGGACCAGAGAGTGCATGATTTTGTGTGCTGCCTGCATCCCACTGATGGGTTTTTGCTTGTTTGTGAGGACCAGTTGCTGGCATGCCATGGCCTGGCACTGGTCCATGTACTGGGGGTTGGGGATCCCTGTTCTAAGTGATGGCACTTATTGTACTTCTGTCTTTAGGAATGTAGTCTAAAAAGGATCACATGGCCGGCACAAAGGAGTTCAAAAGATTTTGTACCTGTAATTATACAAGAAGGCAATATTACTGAGACTGTACAGATGTTATTCTTTCTTTTTTCAAAAATTATCAGTCAGGAGAATGCATGTGTGTCAGAGCATGCAGTCCTATTGTGCTGAGATAACCCAGGAGTAAACACAGTAAACAGTGGTCTGTATTAAATGGTGGTTTATATTACACTATCAACAATATCATACACCAGAAACAATATATATACCCGTGCTAATACAGGAGGATCCAACACACAGCAGTTACAGCAGGAAACAGAAGAGAAAGAAAGCACATCAGCAGAGTCTTCCTTTTATACAAAGGCTTTTAAAGAGACACAGACCCAGCTGGCTCTTAAAGGGACGTAGACTCTGCTGAGTCATTCCCAATCTTCCATCATACATCTTACATTACATCAGGTGGTTAGCTTTTAAATCATTACCTTGACAATGTGACCATTCTTTTTCTGGACTCTCAGAATGAACACTAATTGTCGAATCCTGCTTTTATTAATTCATTTAACCAAGGGGCAGTAAAACATAAGGAAATGTTTTTTTTTGGTAAACTTCTGGAGCTTACAATGTGTTGCTTCCAAATCTGAGTTTTATGAGATAGGGTGTTAGAGCTAAGAATTGTTGATTCTGACTTTTTGCTGAAATGATCTATTGTGAATGTCATCTTACCATCTACCCAGCCCACTGTAACAACAAACAAATCAGCTTACCAAAGTGTATCTTCATCGATGGAATACTTTAAAATAAATAAATATGTTATTGTTGCATTAGAGAATTTTGTCTCTTTAATTACATATAAACATTTAGCATCTGTACAGACTGAAACTTGGTTTTCAATTACAGTAAACTAAAGTAGTCTCTGTTAGAAATTTTAGAGATATCTCACAAGATTTATAAAATAGTAGAAAGGATACCAAAAAGGGCTACTTACATTAAAGTAAAAGGATACTTTTTTCAGCTGTGCTATTTGGAATTTCCTTCATCTTTCTCTATGATTAATGGAGTGGCTAATGGGATTTACATCATAAGGCCTGAAGATTTCTCACTACCAATAACTGATATGCATCAGAAAATAGTAGCAGAACTTCTAACCTGTGGAATGATGATGGATTGAATGAGGTGCTTATTCTTGAAATGGCATGAAGAAAAGATGGATGGTCATGACAAATAATGCTTGTAAACCCCTTTTCCTCTGTGGTTCGTTTCTTCATGGATTCATGAAAGTCCAGTTTTTGAATTAATATTTTGAATTAATATTTTAAGCATGCTTAACTCATGGGAAGAGTTTTCGTTTTAGAAGATATTTCATTTACAAAGGTATATTTCCAGTTTGCTCATACAAAATATTTTAAATGTGTTTTAAAGTATATTTTAAGATGAAAATAGCATCAAAATATTCAGGACCTTTTAAAAGCTGGTAGATAATTCAGTTTGGATCTGCCAGAATAACCAGATCAGCACTAGATAGAGTTCAGATTGTAGCTGGTGTTCTCAGTTCTCAGACTAGTTTACTTTTTGTCAACCAGTCACCTTAGATGAAATTAATCATTTTAAAATGTGAAATTATTACTCGTGAGTCTTGGGATTCTATTAGGGAACAGGCAGGGATGCGTAAAAGCTCTAAATCTATTCACAGTCATAGTGAATAATACATGAATGGCAATACAAGGTGAGTGAGGTAGTCAGGAGATGTTTTGAAAATATTCCAAGTCAAGGAAAGTCTAGTGATTTTTGTACCTCAGACTGTACGCAATTGTGACAATAAAAATATAACAATAAATTGAATAATAGACAGTTTCCTGGCATTTTACAGTACCCCAAAATCATACTGAGATATCTCTATTGTTCTGGCTAATGGCTGGCCAATCCTGATATTAATCTGTGCTCCCTGAATATCTTGATAGCCAGACTAATCTCTTTTCCAACTTTCCTTCCTGAGCACGAAAAAGGAGAATGTTGTACATTTTTAAGAGACTCATTATATCCTCCTGACAACCATCCATTAAATACTTTGGGAGCTTTTGCCCATTATTTCTGAATATGTGTCACTAATGAGTCATTCTCATGAACATCATTGTTATAAAAAATAAAATGAGGCAATCTCAGCATATTCGTTTTTTAGGAAGATCAGCTATTTCTTCAAAAGAAGAAACTGTCATAATTATTTAAGGCATCACATGAGCCACTAAGCTTGCTTTCTGTAATAATGAGCAATTGGAATTTTTGTTATTAATGGCCTGTTCTCTCTATTAATTCAGGTGTGATGCCTTTTGTAAAAAAAATGGTGAGTTAACTTGCTGAGAAATTTCAAGAAACCTGTTAGCAGAAGAGATATAAATGGTAAAAACCAAGTATATTGAACCATCATGTCCAGGTCTACTGTGTGAAGAGTAATGCTGTTCTCTCTCTTCCCTCACGCACACACATCATTTTGTAAAGAACATCATCTCAATGCTATCCCAGTTAGCCTGCAAACTCTTCAATTGCCCTGCTTCCCTCAGAGACAAAAAAGCGTGGCTCCACCAATTATTTTGAGTAGAGGCCCTCCTCACATGCCGAAAATCAATTGATCTGAAAACAAAATTATCTCAACTACAGCTAAAATTGGCCTCTAAGAGCAGATGAAACATTGGAGAAGAGGAAAGGTTCCACGTGGTAATGGAAAGAAACTGTAAAAGCAGCAAATAAACCAAGCTCTTCCAAATAAATTTCAGATAAGCAGCAAAGAAATAATTAGGACTGCAATGCAGTGGCCTGCTGTGGAGTTCCTGTGTTGATGGCCAAGAGAAATAAAAACAACAGTGATCTGATTTTAGGAAGGGAGTTGGAAAATACAAATGTAGGATCTAAAAAAGGCCATGGTGTGAGAGAGTTTACCATTTGTTTGATATAGAATAGAATAGAATAGAATAGAATAGAATAGAATAGAATAGAATAGAATAGAATAGAATAGAATAGAATAGAATAGAGCTGGAAGGGACCTTGGAGGTCTTCTAGTCCAGCCCCCTGCTCAGGCAGGAAGCCCTATACCATTTCAGACAAATGGTTGTCCAATCTCTTCTTTAAAACTTCCAGTGATGGAGCACCCATGATTTCTGGAGGCAAGCTGTTCCACTGTTTAATTGTCCTCACTGTTAGGAAGTTTAGTAAATTAAACGATTAGTAAATTAAACAATTTAAGTTTAATTCCAGGTTGTTTCTCTCTTTGGCCAGTTTCCAACCATGGCTTCTTGTCTTGCCCTCTGGTACTTTGGAGAATAGTTTGACACCCTCTTCTTTGTGGCAGCCCCTCAAATACTGGAATACTGCTATCATGTTGCCCCTGTTTTTTCTTTTCTTTAGACTAGCCAAACCCAAGTCCTGCAGTCATTCTTCGTATGTTTTAGTCTCCAGGCCTTTGATCATTTTAGTTGCTAAATAAAGTAAATAAAATCTCATTGATAGCAATAGAGATAGTAATAGAGATAGACAGAGACAGAGATGGAGAAGCTATAGCAATAGGGATAGATAGAGACAGAGATAAAGATAGAGATATTCATTCTGAAGGAATCTGAGCACTAGAAAGGATTTTAAGAGATTTCTAAATATATGTTGGAGAAAAGTGTCTTTTTGTTACAGTTAGAAGTAAGTGCTGGTTTCCTAACTTCTACTTACATATAATAAAGAAAATGGTATTTTAATTAGCTCTCATTGAGACTTTCATTTGTAATTCATATTAATTCCCTCTTGTGCTGCTGTACTGACAAACACAAGATTGACTAAGATAGGAATCTCAAATGTGAGTATGAAGTCAAGGTGGATTCATATTGTCTCATGAAGGAGCGTTAGTACCACATTGTTAAGTATGTCCAGTTTATGCTGGCCCCAAACATGAAGTAGCCATAAAAGAACAAGAGAGATAACTTGGATGTGGCAGAAGCTATGGATTGGGACCTTCTCTGGTGGAAGCATTGTAAGACAGTTATTGAAAATCTAAAAGACGAAGAAGTTCAGTAGGAGAATTTAAAAAAAGACTACATAGTATGCTAAACCTTTGGAAGGAATGGAAATTATATGATTATGGGAAGTTACCTCTTCTCAGTTCACTTTAGAGGCTCATCTTGTTACTATATTGCTATCCATGGTAGATGTATAACTACATCCAGTCACTGAAAGACATATTAGATTGGGTTTCTGTGTTGAGTGCAATCATGGTGATATAAATATGGAATATAGAGAGTTTACTACTGAACTCATGGAATTTGAGCAGAGTACAGTATAATGCACTTCATAGGGTGTTGGAGGTTCAAAATGTTTTCCACATGTCTCTTGAGAATTTTCTTGTCATTTTGTCTTACGTCAAAGCCTAGTTTGAGTGCAAGGAAGATGATACAGTATAGACCAGACAATGTGCCTTTATTGATCCCATTAGCCAGCTTGGGCTACATTGAGGCAAACAAATTGTCTGATTTTCAGAAGAACCAATGAAATCAGTAGAGTGGGGTAGCCAAATACCAGAACTAGATGGTATTTAATGGAAGCTAAGAAGTCAGTGTGTCTGTATATCCAAAAGGCAGGGCTAAAACTTTAGTTGACTGACACAGATACATGCTTCCTGAACCTGACTATGTTAGATAAGTGTCTGTCTAACAATAATAATAATCATTCCTAGACAAGATATTGAAGCAAGTAGTGGTATTTTTGCTGTAGGGGTTCCAGGTCATAGGGAGATGAATATGTAGACAGAGGCACATGGAAGGTCTTAGGCTATAATTTCTGGGTAAATCTCACTTGTGATGTGACCAAATTGTAGATCTTGCTACAACACATTTATTTAATGCAGATAATTTTTGGTATATCTTAACATTTCTATGTTCACAATAACTCTGGAATACAGCTTTTTTGGAAGACCATTGGGAATTAATTATAACTAGGAACACCATTCTTAACAAATGTTAGTTCATTAGTTCTAATGTTTATATTGAAACTGGAGAATTAGGTCTGGGATTTTCTGTTTTAATTGTTTGATTGATTTTGTTTCATTTTTTAAAATGTAACTCTTCTAACATACCTACAGACAACGGGAAAAATCCCATTAATAAAAATTTTTTAGGTTGGAGCTATATATCAGGATTTATATATTATCATTCATAGGACACGACATGACATAGGATTTCTTTCTGCAAATTTGAATGCATATATTCAATTTACATGCAGAGTCAATGGTCTTGTAGACTGTAAAGTTTCTTCTTCTTTCCTCTTCTCTATTTTTATCTTGTCCTTTTGCGAACCTTTATGAGGTTCGCAGGACATGGAGTAGATGACATATAAAGAGAACAAACCTCTCTCTCTTCTAGCACTAATGATGTTGCCTAGTTGGGTAATGAAATGTCTACAAGAAAACAACCAAGCTCAGAGAGCACCAAAGACCCACACACATATGAACACTCTTCCTCCAGTGATAACTGTAGTCCCTACTTTGTGGATTTCTATAAGTAAGCCAAGACTGAATTGTTTCAAGGAGTCTTTGGTCTTCTAGTAATCCTGAATGGGAGCATGCCTCCTCTATATTTAATATTGGGGTTTGAGGATTATGCACTTTTATTTTGTGTATGGTTGTGCATCATCTAAAGTCTTCTGGTTACTGTGGCACATTGTATGAATTGTGAATAAATGAATAAATTAACAAACTTGTAGCAGGAGACCCAATTTTTAGTATGAAATTTGTCTGGATTTGAGGAAATTGGTTTTAATATAGGCCAACGTTCTTCTGCAAATTGATCAAACATTTGTCATCATTTTTGTATCTTCCTTGTCTTCCAAACTGATGGTGGAGCTTATGTGAATTGAGTCAAATCGATAGATTAAGCTGATACAGGAGAGAGGGAAAATAGAATCTTCACAACATTTGTTGTGTAAACAGATATTATTCTTACTAAAGACATTCTATTGGAGCCTAACAGAATTAAATCAGTGTTAATGTAGTAGCTGTGGTTATGATTGCCCATGATGTTGGCTGACTTTCAAAACCCCACTTCCAGTTTTGTTTTGGAAAATTAGTTTAATGAATGTCAATCTAATGAGGGCATGTCAGCACGTTGCAAAAGCAGTGCATCCAGATTGACATTTGAAACTTAAGAGACATAAAGCATGCTTGTAACAGTAAAAAATCAGAGGGGATATCTGTATGGATGACACCAGATTAAGTGGCAGGGCTTTTCCATTAAGGAAAAATTGGAATTCATCCTTTGGAAAGGAGAATATGTATTTGTAACAAAGAATTTGTGATATCGGTAGATGTGATACTAATGGAACAAAGCCACAGCTATGAAAGATCTTGGAAAATGGGAAATAAAAATGTATATGTTATATTATGGTGACATATTTATCCAAAATATATTTTCTAACTTAGCCTTGTCAAGTTTTAGTTGCAATTACTGTCTTCGCATTTGGTGGATGTAGCTCTGAATAAACATACAAAGTAAGTGTTTGTATAGAATAATATGCTACAGTTCTTGTTACGAAAGACCTTTAAGGTGCATTGTCCTCTTTTTTGTTGTTCTTCCTCCTAGAGTAGGGGAGGGCAATCTCAGGCATTTTGGACTAAAATTTCCATCTGCCCCAAGGATCAGGTATTATGGAAATGATAGTTCAAATCATCTGGTTGCTTCCTTCTAAAAGACCAACCAAGAACCATTTCTGTAGCCTAACTTCAGAACCAAGCACTCCAGCTTGATGGCTGTTTAACAAGTCATGGCTTCTTCTTGGCTTGTAATCCTTCCTCATGGTTCACAGTTTCTTTTGGCTCAGAGCCCTGCATTTCCAGTTCCAATCACCTGCAGAACAAACTATTGAAAATATATTTACTTTTCCAAATTCTCACTCCCATATTTAAAGAGACATGCTGCATAAAATTAGCCTCCCTTGGCCTCATAACTACTTGTGTTGTTACTTGTCATAGACGGATTGACAGTTTGAGAGGCTAGTGGTCTGATTCTCTCTGGCAAGCAGTTTGTCTTGTCTTCTCTTCCCCACTGTCTGTATACCACATTTTATATTTTGTTCAACAGTTCCCTGTTGGTTTTTCTAGATAGAAAAAGCGCCATGAAACAGACCTTCAAAAGTCCATAATAACTGTACTTCATAGTTATCTTGATGACCCTAGACATTTCTTGCACTGAAATCAGTCAGCATTTAAAGTAGCTTTATATACATAAGAAGTTCTGTTTTACCGGAATTCACTCAGGAGGCTACGCTGAAAGGGAAATTGGAGGAGGGGGGATCCTATTTCATCTCAGATATATTTTCAACTAATGAGGAGATAAGTCTAATATAGTTTAGATTAACAAGACCCAGAAGGCATTAAAGATCAAATGACCAAATGGAAATGTACCTTTTTGTTCAGCTTAAGCGATTTCCAGATCTAGGAAGAGGAACAGAAGTGTGAGGTGGGTGGTGCAGTTTTGTTATTTTGCTAGGATATTATTTTCCCTGACATTGTGAAGAAAATTCAGGAACTGAAGCTCTTAAGGGAGAGGGCCTCCTCAGGGTGCCACCGGTCAAAGAATGCTGACTGGTGGCCCCCAGGGGGAGGGCGTTCTCTGTGGGTGCACCGGATTTATGGAACCATCTTCCGGTCGAGCTCCGGATGGCGCCTGATCTCCGCTCCTTCCGGCGCGATCTTAAAACCCATCTCTTTGAACAAGCTGGCCTGGCCTGATGGGACGGGGTGGGATTTTATAAATGGATTTTAATTTTCAATCTGTATTAATTTATTATGGGCACTGTTTAATTACTTTTTAATAATTTTTAATTTTTGTAACTTGTTTTTATGTATTGCCCTGTCAACCGCCCTGAGTCCTTCGGGAGAAGGGCGGTATATAAATTAAATAAATAAATAAATAAATAAATAAATAAATAAATCCCTGCTGCTGCTTTCAAGAGCTGCTGTAATGCAGAGTGGCACAGCCCCGGAGAGGCAAAACATGTCATCTGCCTTTTAGCAATGGGAATGCCTACAGTACTTGTGCATATTTATCAAGTTATTGTGGCCCCAGTTAAAAACAAAATGTAACAGGAACTGGACTGATTTTTACTCTGTTTCCGCAGCATGAGAAGAACACAGATCAGCAGCTACCTGAGCTGACATGCTGTGCTGACAATTAGATGCCATAGGCATAAATGAAACTAGAAACAAGATGGAAGCATGACCCTGTAAAATACAACAGACTCATTCAAAAGGGAGGAGTGTTAAACTGTACAAAAAAAAAGATGGGTCTGCACAAAAATTCATGAATTTTGATCTCCACGCTATAAAAAAGATGTTGAGACTCTAGGAAAAAGTGCAGAGAAGAGCAACAAATATGATTAGGGGACTGAAGGCTAAAACGTATGAAGAACGGTTACAGGAACTGGGCATGGCTAGTCTAGTGAAGAGAAGGACCGGGGAGACATGATAGCAGTCTTCCAATATTTGAGGGGCTGTCACAGAGAGGACAAAGCACCTGGAGGCCAGACAAGGAACAATGGATGGAAACTGATCAAGGAGAGATTCAACCTAGAAATAAGGATAAATTTTCTGACAGTGAGAACAATCAACCATTGGAACAGTTTGCCTTTAGTGTTATGGGAGTTTCAACACTGGAAGCTTTCAAGAAGAGACTGGACTGCCATCAGTCAGAACTGGCATAGGGTCTCCTGCTTGGGCGGGGGTTTGGACTAGATGACCTACAAGGTCCCTTCCAAATTGGTTATTCTTATTCTCATTCAACACGGAAGTGCTGTTGAGGGTGTTTGGCTAAGAATACAGTAGAATGAAACAAAAATAACTGGTAGGCATTTACTATAGACCACCAGGACAGGCAGAAGAGATAGATGAGGACTTTCTGTTTCAGAGGACCAAACTTTCAAAGAGACACACAATTGTTGCATTGGGAGATTTTAGTACCCTGATGGAAATGTAACTCACCCTATCTTCTCTTGCTGACCACTTCGTTAGTCTGAACAAAGAAGAAGGGTTAAGCTTGAGTGATGGGATGGGGGTTGTCCACTGACCCACTCTTAATCCTTTCCAAGAGAGAAGACTTGGTTGAAGAAGCAAAGGGATTGGAACCAGGGGAGGAAGGGACCCGTGTTGTCTGTTCCGATATCAAAGGATGGATTAGAGAAGAATATCACATTTCTATATTGATTTTTGGAAAGAAATGATAGTGGTGCAGGTTGGATGAACTCAGATAGAAGATGGAGCAGATCTAATGACTTAAAATTATGAAGGGAAAATAAAAACTCTGGGAAGGATGTGAAATCCTACAAAATAAGATATTGAAAGCATGGAAACACTCATTGATAGGGGGCAAAAAGTCATGATGGTGAGGATGACTGCAAAATCAAAGCCCCTACCCCTTTATACACTGAGGATGTTGCATGCATATACAAAGGGATGGGGCTTTGTGCAATCATGCCTGCCATCTTGATATTTTCCCCTGCCTCTCTGCCCTACCACCAGACACCCCTATATAGGCACAATTGCAAACAATTCCTACTCAAAGGAGAAGTGAGAAGCATCTAAAGAGGTCAATGTGGAGATGGACAGAAATTGCTTAGATACTGAAAAGAAAAGGTGGTGTTCATATAGGTGATCAAAGGAAGTGTGTATAACCAAAGAAGGATACCAGGCAATTGCCAAGATTTGTCGGAATTGCACCAGAAATGTTAAAGCTCATGCTAAATCTGAGGCTTGAAAGAAATGCCCAAAATCTTTTTGCAGAAACATCAGAAGCCAAAGCAAAGCATCTACAATTCTGTTGCAAAGGAAAGGGGGTGAATTAGTAATAGATGATGGGCGAAAAGACAGAAGCTCCTAAATCATATTTCTTTTGTTACCAGTAGTGGAAGAACCAAACAAGGAGAGGGTAAAAGAGCACCTAGATCATTTAAATGAATTAATCTCCAGGGCCAAATAAATTATACCCTCGGCTACTGAAGGAACTACCAGAGGTGATTGCAGAACCCAGTGAGAACTTCTGGGGAAGCAAGTGTGGTCTCAGAAGAGGAGAGGAGAGCAAATGTTGTCCCTGCCTTCAAAAAGGGAAAGAGGACCTAGATGCTGTCTATACTGAAAAATTTAAGATTATTGAACTGAATGAGGTAGCCCTTCCCTATTCAGGACAGTTGTTGAATTAAGGGGTGATCTTGAATTCAAAGCTTTGCTTCAAAAGCAGGTGGCAATTATGGCCAAAATGCCCTTTGTACCAATTGCATCTGTTTCTAGATAATGGACAGTCAGTCACTCATGCTTCTGAAACCTTACATGTAACTACTGCAGTGCATTCTATATGGGACTGCCTTGGAGACCACATAATAGATGCAACTGGTCTAGAATGCAATGGCATCAGCAGTTATGGGCATGCCATAGTATGGCCATAAAACACTTCTTTTTCATGATCTGTATTTGTGATCTAAATGCCAGGTGCAATAAATCTTTATTTTATTGCATGCCAAAACTCTCTGTAAGAATATGAATTATTAATGGTTAAAGCAAATTGGTGGTAGAATTCAAAATGGGCTGGACTTAGGTCTGTTATGGGCATGAAGGGACTCTAAACTTATAACGCTCTTCACCCCTCCCTTGGGTTCAGCCTGGTCATCTCCAATAAATACACTTCCCGGTGCTGGTTCTTACCTATGAAGTCTTTCATGCCAGGTCATCTGAGGGAGCATCTGTCCTCCATCATTTTGGCCCATTATGTACAATCAGCCAGAGTTAGCATTCTTCTATACCAGCACAGAGCCCGCTGTGTAAGATTGTGATTTTTCTTGCTAAACCTTATGAGGAACAGTTAAAGAACTGGGTATATTTAGTCTTCTGAAGAAAGAATAATATGAAAACAGCTTCCAGATATATTAAAGGTTATCATCTAAAGGAGGAAGAGAGTTTGTTCTTTGTGGCGCCAGAAGGACCAGGACCAGTGGGCTGAAACTACAAGAAAGGGGATATTGAGAATATTTTTTTGATGGTTAGAGTTCTCAAACCAATGGATTAGGTTGCCTCATGGTCCCCTTCACTTGACATCTTGAGGTTGGATATTCCACTGAAATGGCATAGGGGTCCCCAACCTGTGGGCCACAGCCCACTAGTGGACTGTAAGGGGATTGCAACCAGGCTGCATAAGCGGCTGGTGAGCACACGAGCGCATGCACACACACACAGATCCTCACTTCGACAAGCAGCGGGCAAGCCCATGTATGTGCACTCCATTTGTGTGAGTGGTAGGTGCATGTGCGTCTGCTTGCTTGCCAGCCACTCGCGGTGAATCATCCCCCTCCCCCACTGCCAGTCTGCAAAGCCAGAAATGCTGGGGAACTCTGCTTTAGCAGATCTTGCATTAGGTGTTTGATATACAGTATATCTCCAACCCAAATTAAGTGATGCCATAAACATCTTATCCCAGTGTCCAGAAGGTATGAGGGTCTGAATGGGGAGCAACAGGCTTCAGCTGAATTCTGGTAAGACTGAGTGGCTCTGGATTTTGGGGCCCACTGATTCCAGGACTGTACCGTCTTTGGGGCTGGGTGAAATTGTACTGCCCCAGACAGACACAGTGTGCAATCTGGAGATCCTCCTAGATTGCACAGTTGGCACTCATGGCTAGAGGGCCTTTGCCCAGCTTTATCTTGTACATCCATTGCATCTGTTCCTGGATCAGCAGGGCATGCTTGCACTCATGTATGTCCTAATTGCCTTCACACTGGACTATTGCAATGTGCTCTACATGGGGTTGCCCTTGAAGAGTATCTGGAAGCTTCAGCTAGCACACAAGGCAGCGCCTTGGGCCGTGATGTATGCTCCTGGGAATGGTGCATGTTATACTCCTGTTCTGCAAGCTGCAGTAATTGACAGCTGATGTTCAGGATGGATGAGATGGAGGCATACATGGACACCTGTGATAGAGACATGAAATTTACCTGTCTTAGCTATGGGTTTTCTAAAAAAAAGATGGTAAAGAAAGTTAGTCAATTTTGCAAAGGAGAAAAGTAGGCATATTTTAAAAATAAGCTGAAATGGCAGATGTATAAACCACAACTCTTTATCAACACTTGCTGTTGTTAACACAACTTGCTGGTAGTGAGTGACATGAGCTTAAGATTGTCTTTTCCTTTCCCATCTGCTCAAAAAGAAATTCAAATGCCCATTTTAAATGTGGTTGCATCCTCTGGGGACTTTAAGAGGAGATATCTAGAGCTTAGCTTGGAAATTTTTATTTCACATAGAGCAGATTATTGTCCAAATACATCCTGTCATTTTCAGAAATTGCATTCTTATAAAAAGAGGGTTGAAAAATGAAAGAAATCAGAGGGATCAGTATCAGAGAGAGAAAGAAAATGAAAGAAAAGGCTCTGGTGGAAAACATACCAAATGCACGAATAATTATGTTTTTTTTAGAATGGCATCTTTATACAACTAAAACTCTCAAGTCTGTAACCTTTAACTGGGCAAAACGGTACATTATAGGGCAACCATTTGTTGAACCAAGTGAGCTAATTTACAGAATGTGTCCAAAATTCAAGACCTATAACTCCTATGGGATTGAAATTTAGCCAATGGAGGTTGTTTCAGTGCTGCCACCCTGTCATGCCACCACCTGGAGGCTCAGTTGACCAATCCTGCCCCAGTACTCCATAGACTGAATAACCTTACTCCTGCTTCAGTGGTGGGATTCAGCCAGTTTGCACCACTATGGCAGAACCGGTAGCCCAGGTCCAGAATGGGCTTCCGGAAGCGGCATCCACACAGAGAACCAGTTGTTCACATATTTGAATCCCACCACTGCCCTTCTTCAACCACTGAAGATCAGGGAGATCCTGCCCTAGTCCTCCAGACCCTGGGTTTCCATCAGCAGCTGCCAGAGGGCAGTCACCCATGGTCAAAATTGTAGAAAGTTGGAAACCGTTCCCAGTCACTCTGCTTTTTTGCCCCTGGTGATTCTGTTTCTCTGTTTAGGTAAGGAAATGTCTCTGAAACAATGACTCAACAGGTCATGGGTTGTCTGGTCCAGGGGTCCCCAGCCCCCAGTCCGTGGACCAGCACCGATCCACGGCATGCCAGAAGCCGAGCCGTGCAAACCAGAGAAGCTCCATCCACAGGATGTAGGCAGCACATGAAACCACACCCCCTCTGGTCCACACACACACAAAACTCCACAGAATCGGTCCCTGGTGCCCAAAAGGTTGGGGGCCACTGGTGTAGTCTTTAGCTGGGTCTGTTAAGAGGAAAAACAGAACCAGTAGAGAAGATTGTCTATGTAATTAAATAGAGTAAGCCAGTGGTGGGATTCAAATAGGTGAACAACCGGTTCTCTGTGTGGATGCCACTTCCGGAAGCCCATTCTGGGCCTGGGCAACAAAAAATTAGCTACTGGTTCTACCAAACTGTTGTGAACTGGCTGAATCCCACCACTGGAGTAAGTCTTTCACTTGCCCCAAGTTAGTGCCCTCAACTCTTCTAGAGTTGAAATTTCAACTTCCAGAGTTCTCAGCTAAGACATTGAGAATACCAGATTAGGAAAGACAGCATGAGGCGTATTAGTAGAAATACATTATCCCACAGAGAGAGAATTTGGAGAGAATAAGTACAGGAACTGTGGATTTGGTTTCTATTTATAACATGGCAAGACTCATTTTATAGTATCTACAATGTTCTATATATTGAAGAAAAGACAAGCTTTTCTACAAATGGGTGGTTATTTGCCTGTACCTATTCATAGGGGAGCAAAGAATCCGGTAGAGCTCTTAAATTTTCTGAAGAGGGCTGAAGTATAGCACACAAGTTTTCCTATAATCCGAAGGGAAGTTACTTGGTGGGAGAAAAACAGCTACAGCAAAGGGGGCGAAATGGCAAATAAAATAGAATGGAAAAATAGATGATTGTATTGATAATCATCATTAGGGCTAACAGACCAACTCCAGAACTTTACAGAAAAGTCTGTATTGCCTTCTAACAGATGTCCAAATACGTCCAGTCCAAATAGCATGTTTTTGAGTTGATGTGTATTATACAACAAGGATTAAAATAGGAGTAAACAAACAGTAGCTTTTTGTTTATCCCAGTCTGAGTAGGGAAAAATAATGAAGGAAGAAAATAGTTAAAGTTCAGGCGTAACGCCCTGTTATAAACTGAAACTTGCATAGTGGTGAGTAGTAGCTCCTTCTTCACTCACTCCCAGTGGTTGGATGACTACTCCCTCAGCATGAAACATCTTGAACAGACTATGGCCAGGTCTGATAGCTGAGAGATGCAGGATTGCTTCCATCCAACATAATGGCTAGATATGCCTTTTTATAGCACAATCTGATAGGGCCGGAATGGAATGATTAAATTAATACAAGCAACCCAACAGTAACTGGTATAGCTCTAAGAAAGCATGAGTGACTAATAGGCTGTCCGTCAAGATAAGGTCATGCCGAAAGCACATCCACCCCATTGCTGGCAACGGAAAAAAAAGTCACCATGTGACATTGCGAGTTGGACACCCCTGATCAAGATCCTTTAATGAAATGAGTGTAGATGAGAACAGCTATAGTATTATTCCGGCTTTGCAGTCAGATGGGAACATCATGCATGCTTAGCATAGCCAGAAGAGGCCAGATGGACAGCTGCAAATGCTGAAAATTATTCTTTTTAAACTTACAGCTGTAGTTGACATCTTCATAATAACTTGCCTTTCGCATTGCTGTAGCCCGAATCTTTCTCCCAGTCAGGCCATAACAACCTGTACTCCATCTCCAAGGGCAAGCTCATTTAACATCCTGCCCTAACGCTGAGGGAACATCCAGGTGTTCCAAGCCCTTTTGAAGATTAACAGGGTTGGGTCAATTGAATCTTGTGGTATTGGGGTGGGGGTGGGGTGGAGAGATCATTACACAGAGCAGCTGCCACAACCAAAAAGGCAATGTGTCCTAGGTCCCATCAGATGTCCTTGTTTCAGGGAAGAAAATTGGAGCATGCCCATTCTGTGGGAGCATGATGGATGTGCACAGACAACTGGGGACAGGGTGTCCCACAGACAGCCTAATCCTATGCCACAAAAGACTATATAGGTTACAATCAGCACCTTAAATTGCATCTGGAAGCTTATTGGAAACTAGTGCAGCTCTGGAAGGTGAAGTGATATATGGGCATACCGAGGGGACCATATAGCACGGGTGTCAAACTCATCACATGACATGTCTCAATGTATTGCAACTTTTTTTTTGCATTGTCGGAACTGGAGTGGGCGCAGCCTCCGCATGATGCAACCAGCCTGCAGTCTGGCAGTTTGACACGCCTGCTATATAGCTACTTGTACTTCTGCGTCCTGGATCATTTGCAGCTTCCAGGTGATCTTCAAGGACAACCCCATGTGGAGTGTATTGCAATAGTTCAGCTGAGAGTGATTAAGATATTAGTGACCACCACCCGGTAACAAGTATGAATACAATTGGTACTCTAAATGGAGTTGGCCATGTTGCCTTTCCCGTCTTCTTTTTGCAGCCTTGATCCTATAAAGCTGGGCTGCAATTTTTCTAAGGTCTGAGATTTCTGGTTCCAACTGTGTTAAAAGATTCCTTCTTAATTTGTTCTGCTAAAACAAAGTAAAGCATGGCAAAATAAAACAGAACAGCAACAGCAAATTTCTTGGTCAGGAAGCACAGTTCTCTGCATGGGGGGGAAAATGCTTGAATTATTTCTGTGCTTGGCTGGGGTTTTTGTTTGTTTATAAGGGCTTGAATTAATAGAAGAATGGCTTTTCCCCTTGGCCCATTGTTTTAAAAATCAAATTGGGATCCTCCAGTGCTCTTCTATTTCCCTGAACTTGACTCACATATTCCACCAGTTCTTCTTGGGGCTCTTACTCAATATTCGCAAGGCTACCTGTTGCCTTTGCTCATCCCACCAAATCCAGCAGAGTGAGCGTGCTCCAGATGCTTCCATGAAACAGTGTTGCCTAGCAGGCTCTGTACAAAGCATGCCTTCTCTGTTGCCTTCTCTGGCCCGTTAGAACAGCCTTTCCCTCCCAGCAAAGACTCGGGTGGCCCCAACCTTATTGGCCTCTCTAAGGCCTTGAAAACCTGGTTTTTGTTCTGGGCGTTGGGCAAGAGTATTAGATACGTCCACCCTGTAATGACTTTGAATTGGGATATTTCTGGCTTGGCCTCCGTTGTTCTGCTTAGTATGTTTGGTTATTGGATTTTCTGTTTTTAGGTAAGTCACCTGCAGTCATTATTTGTGAGCTGGGTGACTATACAAATAAATAGTTTTCTTTCAATTGTTCTAATCTATTCTAATCTATTATCATGGACTGGCAATAACTCTAGTGGCAGAGAAAGACAAGACTGTTTTCTTTTCTTTATTGGTACTGTTAACTTTTTGAAATTCATTTTTACATTAAATATCTTTAATTGATGAGGCAGTAAATGCTATTGCTAAGCACATTGGTTTGTGCTTAAATTGTATGCCGCCCTGAGTCTTCGGAGAAGGGCGGGATATAAATGGGATTAAAATAAAAATAAATAAATAAAAATGCTGCTTGGTGACTGCTGAGAAATAGATACGGTCACTCTTTTCCCTTCCCCATTCCTTCTTTCTATATTTTCCCTGGAATCCTTTGTTGCCACGGAAATAGTTTCATATCCAGTTGGGCTTTTTCACTTAAAAAAAATTAATTATAACTAGAAAGTTTTGAATGCCAAGTGGGCATTATCAGTTGGGTCTCTGGGGCCTTCCTGTCTCATCTCTTTTGGCTCATGTTCAACGTAGTTTTGTTGATGTTAAAGGGATATGAAGCTAAAACATTGGGGATTTTTTCACTCTTTGTTGAAGCATATTTGTTAAAAAGGAAGAGCTGGAGCTGTGTGATGATGACAGTTTAGGCTGCCTGATTCCAAACATTCTTATCTATGTGCTGTGTCAAATAGAAATATTAAATAGCGAGGGAGTTTATAAATCCTCAGATAGAAAGCATTTGGATTTTTAAAAGAAAAAAATGCTACCTCAGAACATCAAGCAGGAGATTTTGGTCACCACATTACAGAAAAAAGAGCCTTGGTGGAGCAGTGGGCTAATGCCTCCTTAAGTAACACCAGCTGCCTGCAATCAGTGTAGGTTCGAGTCCCACCAGGCTCAAGGTTGACTCAGCCTTCCATCCTTCCGAGGTAGGTAAAATGAGGACCCAGATTGTTGGGGGCAATTAAGCTGACTTTGTAATAATGCCGCTTGGGGTGTGTGTGAAAGCCCTAACAAGCAGGCATATACATAGAATGAAGGCTACTGCTAAGCTTGTAAGCCGCCCTGAGTCTTCGGAGAAGGGCGGGATATAAATGGAATTAAAATAAAAAATAAATAAAATAAATATACATAGAATGAAGGCTACTGCTAAGCTTGTAAGCCGCCCTGAGTCTTCGGAGAAGGGCGGGATATAAATGGAATTAAAAAAAAAAGATGTTGAGACTTTGGGAAAAGTGCAAAGAAAAGCAACTCAGATGATTAAATGCCTGGAAACTAAAACATATGAAGAACGGTTGCAGGATTTGGGTTTGACTAGTCTAGAGAAAAGAAGAACTAAAGGTGATATGATAGCAGTATTCCAGTATTTGAGAGGCTGCCACAAAGAGGAAGAGGTCAACTTATTTTTCAAAGCACTAGAGGGGCAGGACAAGAAACAATGGGTGGAAACTAATCAAGGAAAGAAGCAACCTGGAATTAGGGAGAAAGTTCCTAACAGTGAGAACAATTAACCAGTGGAACAACTTGCCTCCAGAAGTTGTGGGTGCTTGCTTCATCACTGGAGTTTTTTAAGAAGAAACTGGACAGGCACTTGCCTGAAATGGTATAGGGTCTCCTGCTTGAGCAGGGGGTTGGACTAGATGACCTCAGAGGTTCCTTCCAGCTCTATTCTGAATTGAATTGAATCTTCATTCTAATTACTGTCTCTCTTACTTGTCAATCTTGCTTGATCTTGACAACAGCTAAGCAGAGAGTTGGTTACCATTTGGATGTGAAGTCACCTGAATAGACCAGAATTGTAGGCTAAAACTAGAAAGTAGGGCTGAGGGAAGTAAGAAGCAAAGCATTTGTGTAACAAGAAAGTTACACAGACATTTCCCTGAAATCTTCAAGAGTCGAATTCAAAAGAAATGAGAATTTATCTTTACCCTTTTTCCAAGTTAAGCATAGGTGGCATGATACAACAATAATGATACCCGTATTAAATACCAGTCTTACCCAACCTGGTGTGGCCTGTTGGGATCAACGGCAAGAATAGTCAAGGAAATTATAAAAATTATAGTCCCAATACTAGAAACTGCACCCTGCATTGCATCTATGCTAGCATGCTTAGGACCAGTGTTCAGCCTTTTCCCACCATTAATAAACAGTTTCCTTGGAAGATACGAAGTCTTTTAATTAATCCATATCCAATTGCATATCAATCTAATATTATACACACTGTTGTTGGCTAATTTTAACATCACAGTGCCAGCCCATATCCTGGGTCTATGAATGGTATAAATGTATAAATTTGTCATTCTGATATTTTGATGTCTTTGGTAACAGTAGTTGCATTTCACTATTTCTGTGTATGTAGAAACAGCAGTTGCACTTAGACTTATATACCACTTCACAGTGCTTTACAGCCGTCTCTAAGCTGTTTACAGAGTCAACAACAATCTGGGTCCTCATTTTACTGACATTGGAAGGATGGAAGGCTGAATCAACCTTGAGCCGGTCAGGATCAAACTCCAGGCAATGAGCTGAATTAGTCTGTAATACTGCATTCTAACCACAATGCCACCAAGTCTCACAATGCATATAATGGGGTGTAGTGGTTTAAATCAGTTTGATATTCTCAAAAGTAAATGTGCTATTGGAGTGAAAAGGCTGTCCCTTTATTATCCTGCAACCTTTTAAATTTATCTGTACTACCTGTGGGAATTCCAGGGAACATCTCAGAGATTCCTGCATGCTCAAATAATGTAGGTCCATGAATTAGATTCTCAAAAATTCAGTTGTTTCAACTGATGTGCATTGTGGTAGAAGGCTGGGATGGCAGTGTTGGGTTGTGTTAATTGTAGAAAACAGCACCCCACTGAGTGTAATGCAGTGCAGACAGACATCTGCAACAGAAGGCAAAATCAGATGCTTATTCTCTCTCTACGCCCCCACTGTCCAGCTTGCACATGAGTTTCTCTGTATAGCTGCCCATTTCTAATTTTCCCTGGAAAGAAAACAAATAGATAGAATTGGACAATAAAGCATGTAATAATAGCTCATATTAATATTATGGCAGTATCTTCTCTGCATTTGAAATAGAGCCAAGTGGATTACTACAGCACCTCAACCATGTGCATGTAACAGAATATGAATGGGAAGAGTCTCTCTCTCTCTCTCTCTCTCTCTCTCTCTCTCTCTCTCTCTCTGTGTGTGTGTGTGTGTGTGTGTGTGTGTGTGTGTGTGTACACACATCTTCTGGCAATCTCAATTCTCACTTTTGAAAAGTTCCTTCGTTTGAGTAACTTTGTCAACAAAAAAGCCTGACAATCAAATGCAGCAATTCTTAAAGACATCTGTGCCTTAATCTGTGCCATGAGCCAGAAGCAATGTCTTTATGGATGATCTATACCATTAGTTTCATTTGAGTGTAATTTAGAAGCTAGAAGTGGTGGACTTAATTTTATATTTAATTTAGTCATCTACTGTGTGGCTGCTAAAAGGAGGTTCTTGGAATGGGACAGTGGGTGAAATCACAGTTTTGACTGAAATAGGAAATAAATGGTGCTATTGATCCAATATTATATTCTGTGTTAAACCCATGGTAGATTGAAGAGGAATGAATTCAAATAAATATACTGGATACAAATATTGGGGGAGAGAAAGAATGCTAATTTACTCAGAGTGCCAATCATAATAAAAAGTCTGTTTAACTAATAAAAAGCTACATCAGTTATTATTCTTTTTTTAAAAAAATGGCCTTGATTCTGTGAGGCTTGGCCAAAGTTATGTGTTTCCTTGGTTCGCTGTGTGTTTCAACCAATAGCTCACCTGCTGTGTGTAAACAGAAGACATCTGAAAATTACTGCAGTGGCTATAAGAAGTTGTGCTCAGATGATTCAGAGAAATAAGAGTTCTTGGAGGAAGATCAGCCCCAAAGAAATGAAACAATTTAGAGGCGAACAGGTGCCAAAAACTTGGCCCTGGTAATGGGAGTGGAAAGATCGACATTTGTGTTTTCTCATCCACAGGTCTATCGACTTCATTGGCTGTTGCATTCATGCCCGAATGAGTTTTCCATTTATGTAATATCAGACAGTGTGTCAGCCATCCCAACTTGGTCAGTTAGAAAAGACTCTTGATTCCATCATTAGTGAAAGTACACTTTACTAAAGCCAAGTCTAGCAAAGCCGAATCTGATTTTTCGCATTCAAAGCATGGTTAACTTTTCCCTTCTCCCCACCTTTTCCCTGGATATCTCCGCTTGTCCAATCACATTCAAACAAATTGCTTTCGTAATGGTTCCTGGCTTGGTGTTGCATTCCATGGTGTGGGCTTGGACCAGCTGGTAGCTCTCATGAGATGGCAAGATGAATAGTTTTGATTCCCCTTATCCCATTCTCCCCTCCTTGTCTCCTTGCAGGTCCCTCCCCCCCACCCCCCATAGTTTATGGCAGACTGGCATCTAGCAAAGCATGGCTGGTGCAGTAGCTGACAGTCCTGACACAATGATAAGAAGAGATACCACAGGGCAGCCTTCACTTACACCCCCCCCCACACCCATAATACATCAGTTGGATTTAAATAAGATACCAATGCTAAAAAAAAACACCAAACCTACAAGAAGCTTGTTGATCATCACCAGCATCCCCCACCTGAGCCGTTAGGCAGAATGATGCACTTTTGCTTTATGTTTGTTTTACTTACAGTTCTTAAATTGCTCTTTGGTTTCAATGACTTAAAAATTGAAACACATGACGGAGGCTTCTGTGTGTTCAGAACTGAGATGTGCAACCATTTTTTATTTTTTATTTTTGTCCTAGGGTGGGTGATTATAACTGAGATCAGCAATTTATCAGGGACTTCTGCATTCAGGCTATTATCATCCTTTTGACAATATTGGTAGTTCAAGTGCATCCCTTGTGGCTGAAGATTTAGCCTAGTTTTTGGACTCTGCATATTCATAACATTTTGCTAATGAAATGTTCTGGAAAATGTATGCACTCTTTTGCTTCATGCTATTAAATGCCTAAAGCAGGATATGCAATTGTAAATAATAAATAAATGCAGCTAGATTCATTTTTGGCACTTAAATTTGAATTACCTGCCAGCACAGCAGGAACCAGCATCTAATGAATTTTAAGTCAAAGTAAGGCCATATGAGGGACTGAGTTTTGATCAAACAGGTTTCAACCCCAAAGGAGGTATCTACAGACTGTTCATTTTCTCACAGGTCATTTTTCATAGTAAAAGCAACAGAGGCTAATAATGAGTGACCCAAAGGGTCTTTGGAAATGGATCTTTCTCCTTTTTGGATTTAAGATGAGCAAGGAAAAAATAAAGGGTTTCTAATTGTTACTTCTCTTTTGAGAGGAGTGTTATTAAAATCCCTAGCTTGTTTCTGGATTTGAGCACAGCAAACATCACTGATATCTCTCATTTTGAATCTTCGGGCAATATTTATTTGTGAATTTGAAAAGGCCATTCAGTAAATTATAAGGTCCCATTTGTTCTGAGGGCCCTGGGTTCTTCTTTATTCATAAAAGGAGGGGGTGAATAATACATCTCCCACTCTGCCATAACTTTTCAGGCTAATCAGTCTAGAGTTCCTTAATTCTGCAAGGCAACTTTCAGAATGTTACAAGTGGAAGAGAGAGTCTTTGCTAAGGAATTAATCCCCCCCTTTTTTGGGGGGGACAATCAAATTAAATTAAATATTAGATTTTCTAAATATATTGGTTTGAACTGCTGTTGATATTATTGTTTGATTTTTACAATATTTTTTTCCTATTGAAGATTGTTCTGAGTAATTGAGAAACTATAGTAGTCTAAAGCCTAATATATTCAGAAGCTCTTCATATTATTCTATGGGGGAAAGAAAAATGATTTACATGCTTGTGGTCACTTGATCCTGGAAAGCACTAGCAGAACTGGTGGCTCAAAACAACTTGGTTTACAGAGGAGACAACTAAGAAGATCTTTCCATACTCTTTATGACACCTAAGTGAATTATAGATCACCGAGATGAATTACAGATCATACCTATGCAGTGTAAATAGCTCCAACTAACTATGACTACTATCAGGTTATTGCATTCTATTTCTCTCTCCCACTCTCCACTCACATCTTTCTAGTTTTCTTTCCTGAAGATTTGTTTTTTTTTATTTGGTGATCACTGAGCAGGTGGTTCAGCAATATTCTGAGACAGCTAAAAGTACCAAGAGAAGATACTTGAAATGCAAATTTCTCCAAGCTGCCTCCCCCTCCCCTCCCCCAGTATCTCATCTTGTTGCATTACTATAGCACTAATATCTTGGTTTCGTTATATATATATATATATATATATATATATATATATATATATATATATATATATATATATATATATACACGTGGGGAAAAACCTGAATGACCAAAGATCTACATACAAACACCCGCAAAAACCTCAGAAAACATATATATATTCTTTGTTAGCAAGCCAAAAAATTTACACAAATATGAGCTGCCACTGCTGTGGCTACTGCCTGTAGATGGCCTTGGGCTAGGCTGAAACAGGAATAAGATTTGTCCCATGTCTGGGACTAAGCAAGTGTATTCTGAATGCTTAACAAACATTATATATATATATATATATATATATATATATATATATATATATATATATATATATATATATATGTGTGTGTGTGTGTGTGTGTGTGTGTGTGTGTGTTTAAGTATTTGTCAAGGCTTTTTGAGTGGACCTTGCTAATTAACTCTTTCATTCCTGTTTTGGCCCGACTCAGGGCTTATCCATAGGAACTAGTCAACTTATGACAGCTCATTATTTGTGCAAATTATTCAAATTGCTAATAAAGAATTTGGGAGGCTAAGATGATCATTTCGAACTCTTTATGTCCTCATCAGTTAGTCATACCCTTTATCTGAGATTCGAATCTGGGCTGATTATATATATCAGGCATTGATTTAACTTCCTGAGCCATGGGTTCTTTCTCCCTTTTATTAGCTGGAAGGCAAGGCAAATGTATGTTTAAGTATTTGTCAAGGCTTTTTGAGTGGACCTTGCTAATTAACTCTTTCATTCCTGTTTTGGCCCAACTCAGGGCTTATCCACAGGAACTAGTCAACTTATGACAGCTCATTATTTGTGCAAATTATTCAAATTGCTAATAAAGAATTTGGGAGGCTAAGATGATGAGTTCGAAATGATCATCTTAGCCTCCCAAATTCTTTATTAGCAATTTGAATAATTTGCACAAATAATGAGCTGTCATAAGTTGACTAGTTCCTGTGGATAAGCCCTGAGTCGGGCCAAAACAGGAATGAAAGAGTTAATTAGCAAGGTCTACTCAAAAAGCCTTGACAAATACTTAAACATACATTTGCCTTGCCTTCCAGCTAATAAAAGGGAGAAAGAACCCGTGGCTCAGGAAGTTAAAACACTGCCTGATATATATAATCAGCCCAGGTTCGAATCTCAGATAAAGGGTATGACTAATTGATGAGAACATAAAGAGTTCAAAATGATCATCTTAGCCTCCCAAATTCTTTATTAGCAATTTGAATAATTTGCATATATATATATATATATATATATATATATATATATATATATATATATATGTGTGTGTGTGTGTGTGTGTGTGTGTGTGTGTGTGTGTGTGTGTGTGTATAATATCTCAGATAAAGAGTATGACTGACTGATGAGAACATAAGAAGTTCGAAATGTTCATATCAGCCTCCCTAAATTCTTTATTAGCAATTTGAATAATTTACACAAATAATGAGCTGTCATAAGTTGTGACTATATCCTGTGGATAGCCTTGAGTTAGGCCAAAACAGGAAAGAAAGATTTAATTAGCAAGGTGTATTCAAAAGACTTGACAAATACTTAACATACACACACACACACACATATATACACACATATACATATATATATACAGTATATATATACACATACATACATACATATTCAGCTTTCCTAGATTAAAAAAAAATCTAACATTTTTGAAACTCTTTTTTATTATATTCCTTTTCAGTTTCACTCAGTTCCTTACAAAAAAACCCGGTATGAAATATTTTCAAGATAGAAGCTCTTGATAAAAGGCAAAAGCTCATTGATAAAAGGCAACTCATTGATAAAAGGCAAAAGCTCTATTTGGGCCACACTTTATTTATTTATTTGCCCAATCACCAAACTAATTCTAGGCAGCCTGCAACAATGTAATAAAAGTACCGGTAGATTAAAAATGAATCCAGAAAAAAAATGAAGAATAGAATATTAACAAATATGTTGAAGAAAACTCAGCAACAGATTAGTGTAATGCATGAATGAGTGAAGTGTGGCTTAAGATTTTTAGCAAAGCAACCTAGAAATACTGGGCTGACATGGAGTGACATAGAAAAATAAAGAAAATAATGTCCTCAAATGGAGCTCCTTTCCTGGTGTCTTTGTGGACAGTGACAATAAAAGCAGAACCTGAATGAATAAGAGTTTATTGTTGAATATATGTTTGCATATAAAATGCTCCAAAGTTATCTTAGTGACTGAAACTATTTGGTTAGCAGAGGATGCAAAAGATCCTTACTTAAGACAGTGAAGAACTAGCAGCAAACACAATCTGCTGTGGGACTCGTTTTGTTTCCAAAGTGCTGCTGCACTAATATTTTTCCCAGATGCAACTGCTGCTTGGTGGGCACAAGTTAATCAGTTCAACATGAGATATAATGTGTTTACTTGGAAAGACTGCCTCTGCTTTATTATTTGTGTTTATAGTGTGAGCACATCACAAGCCATCTATACAACTGCCGCTGAGGGAGAAATAGAGAGTCACCGCCAATCATTTCAGGTCACTGGGCTTTTATTTTGTTCTTTTCAAAAGGTTTGTTGACTACCCAATACCATTATAGTGGCTTTGTGCCAGCAGTTCTCTGTGAAGTGGATTTCAGTAAGTTTCTAATTACGGATTCCTCTCCATTTTTGTGGCCGTTTCATTTTTTTTTTAAGATACCATTGATGTTGTTTACATTAAGGCAGAGGTCCCCAACTTTCGGGCACCAGGGACTAGTTCCATGGAGAAAGGTTTTTCCATTTGTCCATTTAGGCACACCCCTACTGCTTCAGTGACTCCATCCAGCCACCTCATTCTCTGTCGTCCCCTTCTTCTATTGCCCTCAACCTTTCCCAGCATTAGGCTCTTCTCCAGTAAGTCCTTCCTTCTCATTAGGTGGCCAAAGTATTTGAGTTTCAACTTCAGGATCTGGCCTTCTAAAGAGCAGTCAGGGCTGATCTCCTCTAGGACTGACTGATTTGATCACCTTGCAGTCCAAGGGACTCGCAGGAGTCTTCTCTAGCACCATAGTTCAAAGGCTTCAATTCTTTGGTGCTCAGCCTTTCTTATGGTCCAACTTTCACAGCCATACATTGCAACTGGGAAGACCATAGCCTTGACTATACGCACTTTTGTTGGCAGGATGATGTCTCTGCTTTTTAGTGTGCTGTCTAAATTTGCCATGGCTTTCCTCCCAAGGAGCAAGTGTCTTTTAATTTCTTGGCTGCAGTCCCTGTCTGCGGTGATCTTGGAGCCCAGGAAAATAAAATCTGTCACTACCTCCATTTCTTCCCCATCTATTTGCCAGAAATTGAGAGAGCCAGATGCCATGATCTTGGTTTTCTTAATGTTTAGTTTCAGCCCAACTTTTGCACTCTCCTTCTTCACTTGCAACAAGAGGCTCTTTAGTTCCTCTTCACTTTTTCCCATTAGAGTGGTATCATCTGCATATCTTAGGTTGTTGATATTTCTCCCGGCAATCTTAATTCCAACTTTTGATTCATCTAGCCCTGCCTTTCTCATGATGTGCTCTGCATATAAGTTAAATAGGCAGGGTGACAGTATACAGCCTTGCCGGACTCCTTTCCCAATTTTGAACCAATCAGTGGTTCCATGTCCAGTTCTCACTGTTGCTTCTTGGCCCACATATAGGTTTCTCAAGAGACAAATAAGATGGTCTGGTACTCCCATCTCTTTAAGAACTTGCCACAGTTTGTTGTGATCCACACAATCAAATGTTTTAGCATAGTCAATGAAGCAGAAGTAGATGTTTTTCTGGAACTTCCTAGCTTTCTCCATGATCCAGTGTATCTTGGCAGTTTGATCTCTACTTCCTCTGCCTCTTCAAAATCCTACCTGTACTTCTGGTAGTTCTCAATCCACATGCTGCTGGAATCTAGCTTGTAGGATTTTAAGCATAACTTTACTAGCATGTGAAATGAGTGCACTGGTGTGATAGTTTGAACATTCTTTGGCACTGCCTTTCTTTGGAATTGGAATGTAAACTGATCTTTTCCAATCCTGTGGCCACTGTTGAGTTTTCCAAATTTGCTGGCAAATTGAGTGTAGCACTTTTACTGCATCGTCTTTTATGATTTTGAATAGCTCAGCTGAAATATTGTCTCCTCCAGTAGCTTTGTTGTTGCTCAGCTTTCCTAAGGCCCATTTCACTTCACATTCTAGGATGTCTGGCTCGAGGTCAGTGACCACCTCATCGTGGTTATCAGGGACGTTAAGCTCGTTCTTGTATAGTTCTTCTGTGTAATTTTGCCACCTCTTCTTAATCTCTTCTGCCTCTGTTAGGTCCCTGCCATTTTGGTCCTTTATCATGCCCATTTTTGCATGAAACTTTCCCTTCATCTCTCCAAATTTATTGGAATTGGGCTGTATTATTTTATTCTTTTTTAACTTTTGTACATTGTATTTTTATTGTATTTGCCCTGTACACTGCCCTGAGTCCTTCGGGAGAAGGGCGGTATAGAAATTATATTATTATTATTATTATTATTATTATTATTATTATTATTATTATTATTATTATTATTATTATTATTATTATTATTGTTGTTGTTGTTGTTGTTGTTGTTGTTGTTGTTGTTGTTGTTGTTGTTTTCTTCTATTTCTTTGCACTGTTCATTTAAGAAGGCATTCTTATCTCTTCTAGCTATTCTCTGGAATTCTGCATTCAATTGGGTCTATCTTTCTTTTTCTCCCTTGCCTTTTGCTTCCCTCCTGTCCTCAGCTATTTGCAAAGCTTCCTCAGACAGCCATTTTGCTTTCTTGCATTTCTTTTTCTTTGGGATGGTTTTAGTTGCTACTTCTTGTACAATGTTGCGAACCTCCGTCCATAGTTCTTCAAGCACTCTGTTTATCAGATCTAATTCCTTAAATCTATTTGTCACCTCTACTGTATATTCGTCAGGGATACGATTTAGTTCATACCTGAGTGGCCTACTGCTTTTCCCTACTTTCTTCAGTTTAAGCCTAAATTTTGCAACAAGAAGCTCATGGTCTGAGCCACAATCAGCTCCTAGTCTTGTTTTTACTACTGTATAGAGTTTCTCCATCTCTGGCTGCAGAGCACATATTCAATCTGATTTCAGTGTTGACCATCTGGTGATGTCCATGTGAGAGCCGTCTCTTGGGTTGTTGGAAAAGAGTGTTTGCAATGACCATCGTATTCTCTTGACAAAATTCTATCAGCCTGTGCCCTGCTTCATTTTGTACTCCAAGGCCAAACTTGCCTGTTATTCCGGTTATCTTTTGGCTTCCTACTTTAGCATTCCAATCCCCCATGATGATAAGGACATCATTTTTTAGTGTTAGTTCTATAAGGTGCTGTAGGGCTTCATAGAACCGGTCAATTTCATCCTCTTCAGCATCGGTGGTTGGGGCATAGACTTGGACTACTATGATATTGAATGGTTTGCCTTGGATTCGAACTGAGATCATTCTCTCATTTTGGGGATTGTATTCCAGTATTAAGGGATGCGGTGGCTCTGTGGGTTAGGACGCTGAGCTTGTCAATCAGAAGGTCGGCAGTTTGGCGGGTCGAATCCTGAGCGCCTGTTACTCGTCCCAGCTTCTGCCAACCTAGCAGTTCGAAAGCACGTAAAAATGCAAGTAGACAGTCTTCCTCTTCAGCAATCAGGTTGACTTTAAGCACATATTCTGATTTCATGATCACAAAATATCAAGGTCTGAAAAAATCAAAATTGAAAGATTGTGGCCAAAAACCAAGGATGGTTTTCTTGGTGATAATTAGCACTTTGGGTGCCATACCAAAAAATCTTGGATGGCACTTAAAAAATCTGCACATTGACAAAATGTCCATCTGTCAAGTTGTAAAAGGCCACACTGCTTGGATCTGCATATATACTATGCTGATATGACATCCTAGGTTCCTGGGAAGAACTTAGTGCATATGAAGGTCCACACCAACTAAGATTGTGAACTAATAATAATAATAATAATAATAATAATAATAATAATAATAATAATGTACACTGCAGTGAAAAAAGATTATTAGCTAACTTTTGGGGCAAGGGAAGGAGAGGTGAGATCTGATGGTGTTAACTTATTTCATAATCAGGCTGAAGATAAAATAGGAAAGGGAATCTTTTGAGTACCATTTTTTTAATAGGAAGGATACAAATGTAATAAATGGAGCTAGCCCTTGAATTAAGACCCTTCGTATCATAAATGTTCAAAGTTACATTACTGAAAAAAGTGACTTATAGCCTGTCCTCACACTTACGACCATTGTGTTGAGGCATGGTCGTGTGATCACCATTTTTGTCTTTCCCACAAGCAAAGTCAGTGGAGAAGCCAGCAGGGAAGGTTGAAAGTCGTAGCTATTTGAGATCACACTTAATGACTGTACCACTTAAAAATATATTTTCTGGTTTCAATTGTGGCCATATATTGAGGACTACCTGTACATGGAATGCTCTCCAGCCATCAGCACAACAGTTTTTATAGAGAGGATTGGTTGACGTTAGCTGACTGACAAGCTCATTTTCATTCTCAGTATTTCCTCAGAAATCAATGTTACTCATCTGTATAGAAACTATTCCTAGAGAAATAAGTATAGAGATTAGAGGATTGCAGTCTCTGTTAAGAATCCTGATATAAAAGCTGACTCTACATGCTTATAGAAAATTATCAGTTGCCAGGATGCTGCAGGTATCACAGTTAGGGTGTTTGCAGGCCATACAATTTATTTCATTACTGCCAAAGTGGAGGTTGAACATAAGAGATCTGCAATATGAAATGAGACAGAGCCTAATGGGAGAGGGAGAGAAAGCAAGGCAGTAGACATATAATGGAATGAAAATAATGCCAGACCAAATTTTACCTGGCAGTGGTTTCAGAGGGAAAAAAAAAAGCCACAGTGGCAAAATTAGAAGCTCTAAATGGAAATGGTCACATTTTTTTTAAAAAAAAAGTCTATTCTGTTTTATCCCACCCATCCTCCTCAGAGCATTCTTGTTTCATTTCAATAGTTAATTACATGCATCTTTTCATTTTTATAAATAGTATAAATTTTATAAATAGTATAAATTCCAGGTGGGAAAGCATATTAATAAAGGTGTGTAGCTGTTTGAAAGAAAATGAATGTTAAATTTTTCTTCCTCCAGGAAGGCCGAATAAAGTCTGGCTCCCAGCCAATCTTGTTCACAGGCTAGATTTAAAAAATGCTGCTGTCCTTTTCTAGTTTTGATGATACAGACAACCATCAGATTAGAAAAACACTTTTCCTTCAATATGTTCATATGTAAAGAAATAAGATGAACACGGAGCATAGAATCAGATGCAGACCACTGGCAAAATCATTTTTGTCCAAACAGAAAGAAAGCTGTCATATAAAGTTAATGAAGCTTTGTAGATGGATTAATTGAGGTCAGAATTTAGGTTTTAAACTTGAAATTACCCTAGATGGCTTCTGAGGGAAAGAGGGCCCTTTTACCCTTTTCTGGACACTGGTAGCTAGAAATAACATCTAATTTTACTTTCAAATTGACTTTGATTTTTGAAAACTAAACAACTACGCCATAAATAAAGATGATTTGCCAGTAGACGTTGGAAGTGGAGTGAGTTCTATAAGATTCTTACATACCAAATTAGCTAAAGGAAGAAGAAAAGTCAGAGTATTTTCTTGGATTATTTTGATTTCTCAGCAGACGTAACCAAATCTATTTCCCCGCAAAAATGTGTGTTAGACTGGGACAGTTGAATTGACCCAACCTGGTAACTCCCAGTAAGGCATGTTGAATTTTGCTGGTTATAGATCACATTTCTCTCTTTGCTGAAATGAAAAGACTATTACAACCCACGGGGGGGGGGGGGTTTAAATACGTGTGAATATGCATACGCTTTGAAGTTTTTTCCATTATCCTTTGTGGGCTAGAAGAAAAAGGACAGAACAGTGTGACAGCAAATACATTGGCTTAGTTTAGCCTTGTTGAATATACCTTTGGATGTAAGATAGCATAATTTAGTACTTGGAATTATGTAAACTGCAGTTATTCTCTGGTAGCTATAAAGTATTATTTCATCCAGAAGAAGGCAAAGCAAGCACTGCAGTTGCATGTGGCCTTTTACTTAATTTTGTAGAGCTGTTTCTTTTGAATATTGAGTTCTGAGACATTGGTTTCAAAGCACATATTGTAGTGAAAATAGGGCAATGAGGAGCACAGTGAAGCATCTGAAACAGCATTATTGCAAGAATTGTTGCTATAATTTATCACATATCTTTTATAACATTGTACTATTAAATAGAGTCACATAATGGGGGGAAAACAGCAGTGAGCATTTAGATTCAGGGTTTCCAACAAAGTAACTGCAGGCACTAGTATGTCTGCAGACATTCCTTTCTTCCTTTTAAAATTACTTTAAAAAAAAGCAAGCTAGCTTGCTACATAAATGCTTTTCTATGAACCTAATGTCAAAACTTTCTTTCTCTGAATGCTTTTGAGCCCTCTGCTTTTGAGTCCAGTGGCATAAATATTGTGAGGGTACAGCAAGGTGCAAGCAATGACCTTTACTTTTTGCATGGCGATGTCATGATGCAACTCTATTCTTATACAGGTAGTCCTCAACACAACCATAATTGAGCCAATAATTATGGCCTAAAGTTATGGCAGTCGTTAAGCAGGTCACGATGTGACTGTGCCTGATTTTATGACATTTTTGTGACCATCATTAAATGAATATGGCAGTCATAAAGTGAACACCACATTGGCAAGGCAAATGTTGCAGTTGTTAAACGAATCCCTTGTCCTCAATGGACATTTTATTTTTGCCAGAAGCTGGAAATAAATGCCAGTTTCTGGCAAAAAAAACCTTCATAAATTGTGGTCACGTGATTGCAGGATGATGCAAAGGGCCATGAATGCAGGCCAGTTATTGAGCAGACCAAATGCAATCTAATGACTGTGGGAGGATGACAGCAATCAGAACATCAAATCTGGGCCTTATGTAGCCCTTGGGGAAGTCCATTGTAATTTCAAATGGTCACTAAGTAACCAGTTATATGTCGAGGACTCCCTGTAAACTTGTAGGTGATGCTGTAGCCCAAGTACAAAAGGGCACAGCTCATATTTCATCAGCTTGGAATATTATGGTTAGAAACAGGTGCTCATGGTCAGAGACATTCTTAGAAAACAGAGTTTTCTCTAACAGCTAGAAGTAGGCCCACCTGTCTGGAAAAAGAATGAGGTAAGCCAAGGGGGTGATAGAAAGAAAAATTGCTTCTTACTATATAAATGTTTTATAAGTGGTTGTACCCATGAGCAAGAGCCAGTTTGGTGTAGTAGCTAAGGCATCCAGCTAGAAACTGGAAGACTGAATTCTAGTCTGGCCTTAGGCACAAAGCTAGCTGGGTGACCTTGGGCCAGTCCATTTTTCTCAGCCCTAGAAGGGAGGCAATGGTAAACCACTTTTGAAAAATGTTGTCCAGAGAACTGCAGGGACTTGTCCAGGTAGCCTTTGAGAAGTGGACATGAGTGAATGGAGGGGAACCAGAATAATACAATATAATTTAAAATCCATAATGTGCCCGTTGACCCCAAACCATTGGGTCGCACTGAGCCAGAATGCATTTACTTATGGCAGTGAGGAATTTTCTAGTGAAGCAAAACAGAGTAATATTTACCACTACTGTTATTCAGATATTATGTCATTCTTAGCATCGGTGCAATCACAGAACCAAAGAACATATAAATTGACCACATGAATTGAGCTTGACCAGTGCAAAAGTGATTTCTGTCCAAGAATTAAAACAATAAGGCATATACCAGGCTGAATGACATTTCAACAGAAACTGCATAATAAATTAGTGGGATACTAGATTAAAATGAAGATTTGCATTTCTAGTATATAAGCTTTCTGCATTTGCTTCAGAAATAATATGGTCTCCAGGATGAAAATAGCTACAAGCCAACTCTCTTGGTGCCAGCGAGATTGCAAATAAGATATTTTCTCTTTCAAAGTACATGTTTTAATAAGGCAATCTGAAATTATGCTACTGTGCAGCTTGCCCGCTGTATGAATGTGCAAGGAAAAATAAATATGTACTAATAAGGGCTACCTTCCTTCTTCCTTCTAAACCCCAAAAGAAACTATAATCACAGAGAACTGAACAGGGAGATGCTTAGAATCTGTTTCCAAATTGCACAGTCTGCAGTTTTGTAGAAAAGCCGTGCAAACAAGGCCTTGTGGCTTGGTGCTTGTGGTCAAGTTTTGTTCCTTTCCTAAGTAGCCTTCTGTGTAAAAAAACATTCATGTAGTTCTCTCCCACATATGCATATCTACCTAATATAAGAGTAAGAAGGAGGCTGGGAAGCCCACGAAGACATTTGAAGTTGAGAAAAAAAGGGGGAAACAGCTAGGACAGTGGCACTGTAACTCAAAGGTTATCTGGAAATAGAGCTTTAGGGAATTGCCTATCACACACATAGTGTTTCCTTTCCAATCTCCCAAGTTCAGGATTGAGACTGGTATTCTGCAAGTGAATGAAAAAAATATATAGCTGGGCAGGAGAGAACCATGCTTCTCCAGTTCACAAGACACATCCTAAACTTGCCACTCACTTTCCCTATCTGGAATATTTGATGGGGCTCAGAATTTGAGAGAAACTGTTTAACATAAGACTCTACATCCAACTGCAAACAAGTAGCCAAATTCCAGTATATCGAGGTAGCTACTCGCTTGGTCTGAACTGGAAGGAGGAAAATAAAATATTGACACTTTCCTTCATATTGGCATTGTATAACTGTGCATATGATTTGCCCAGGCTTTTATTAAACAGACAGGAAATCCAAGTTTTGAGCTGTAGCCCTTTGCCTTGCTCTACTTCAGGGCTTCAGTTTTTAAATACAAAATAAAACAGCATTTAGGTTCAATATAGAATTTAAATGAACTCTCTTTTTTTTTTGAGAAATGGGAAATAATCCTGCACTCAATCTTGTGGTTTAAACTCTACTGATTTGGGTAGCATTTAAGCAACCTGTCAGGACCCACCCCAATCCACGTCTTAGGAAAACAAAAACTCTTGGAGTCAGCTCTAGTCCAAAAGGAATTTTTACTAGGACATGCTTGGTTGTGGAAATGCCAGACAGGACTTAGTATTGTTTTACAAATTGAAACTTTATAAAGGGTTCCTGGTTCAACCCCCCCTTCCCTCAACCCCATTTGGTCAGTCCCCATCATTTTACTTCATGTCATCCCTTTCATGGGGGAAAAAAGGAACTTCGAATCTTTATGGTTATTGCCTTTTTCCTCTACAGATTTAAATGAAGACACAGGCCAGATGCCTTCTTCTCTAGCCCTCCCTTTTGTTCCCCCAGTTCAAAAGGGTTCCCTTGGTCTTTGAAATAATCTAAGGCAGGCTGAATCCACATGCGCTCCTCCTTCCTCGGGAGATGGCAGAATCCGGGGGGGGGATAATGTTTTAAACATACATTTATGAATATTATATAAATGGATTCTGACACAACCTGACTTAAAGACCGGAAAAGGATTGTAACCCTGGTATGGACTTGTAATGGCTAAGTGCTGCTTGTCTCTGTTTTCTGTTCCTGGCACAGGAGGTGGTGCTCACTGACGTGGCAGCAGCAAGAGCTGAACTAGCATTATTGGCTCAGCCCTCCAAGACATGGCAGCTTCATAGGGTTACAGTGATCTTGAAGGTCACCTGTTCATACTTGATGAGTAGATTTTCAATATCAAATTATTGCTAAAATAAAGAATGGAGGTACCTGAAAAATGCAGGATGATCCTCCAGAGTATAGATAAAGTCTGCTAAGCTTGTAAGACACCCTGAGTCTTCGGAGAAGGGCGGGATATAAATGGAATTTAAAAAAAAGTCAGAATATAGATGTAGAAGGAGTCCCTCAGTCAGAGAAACCCAATTTCAGTTGATGCCAGCCCATACAGCAAGGCAACCAAACCCTACTTAAATGAGCTAAGAGGCATAAAGTACTTCAAAAAGATCCTAACTGTGAGTGCAGCTGTATCTTTTTCTAGGATGTGCCTTGATGTTGCCTTTGGCCCCATGAAATTTAGGAGGACTTTGCCCCAACAGCCTCTGACAAATGCCAATTTAATCCCTTGTCAATTACATTCCAGGGGTATCAAGATTGCAGCCTGTTTGGCTGTCCAGTTTTTTGTGGTGGAGTGTTGTATTGGAGGCAAGCAAGTGAAAAGGCACAGTTTATAGGAACATTTGAAAACCAACCAAGAGATTTAGATGTGTGCAAAAGGTGCTTTAGAGCTGGACTTGGCTGTCTAATGCTCCCATTCCCCAAAGCTCTGGGCGGTTGCAGGAACCTAGAGTGCTGAAATGCCATCAATCAGGTTGACCCAGTTCAGCATTATAAATTACGTTGAAATAAATTCAGTTAGACTCAAACGTATACTAACATATTTTTCTTTTTTAAAAGTGTGTTGGTAAAAGCCTAAATGCAACTATGAAGCTGCAAATTTGAGCCATTTAAAGTATAAAACCTGAACTGAACCCAAGAGCGAATGGGCAGTTTCATATCCTCTGTCTGCAGAATTTGGCAGAATTTGACCTCAGACCTCCCTAAATTATCAATCAGTAAGTTGGGGGCAGCTTCTTTTGCCTTTTAATGCTGAAGTGTCAATATTATATTTCTAAAATTCAAAACACCATCTTCATGTTTATAATGCTTGTTTCACCTGAACACCTTTCACCTCAGGTGAGGTAAACAGAGAACCGAGATGAGCATATAAAATATATAGATGGCTTACTACACCCCTTTTATCAGAACAAGTGATAAAACATTGAACAGGATTATATGCTGTGTAGCATAACCCTGCAGTTTGCTTTGCTGCCCAGAAGGAAAGTCATATTTGGTTGTTCCTGCTGTAGCAGCCATTTTGTTCTGGAGGTTCTATAGAAATGGACCTCTCTGTGTTTTTTGCCTAAGCTGCTTGAGAAAACCACCCTTTATTCATGCAAGGGCTGTAGGATTGATAGTTCCTCAGTTATTATTCTTCAATTGTATGAAGCACAAAAGCACCATTGTCTTAGCACAGGGCACTGCATCCTCCAAGCCTTTGTGTGTGCCTTCACTCTCCTCAGCTACCACTGATTTTATGGCAACCTGCTGGTTTTGACGTTTGCTAAGATGAGAAATGGCATTGCTGATTTGTCATTGAATTGTTAAGGCGATTGGAAGAAAGAGGATATGATCTAGTAAGTAAGCAAATCATATCAACTGTGCCTTGAGCTTTAGGATTATTTCTGACAATGGTAAAGAAGCTCCCAGCACTGCAAAAACAGGCAACGGATGGCCCAAGAGATTTTTTCATTCTGTCTGGTTGTCTTATATATTTATGGATGTTACAATTTACATGACTAGACGTTTCCTGGTATTTCACAGCACTCTTTTTATTAATCTTGACAATTTTATTTGGGGTTTTTTTTCCAGCCAGAAGAACTCACCAACGCACTGGAAATCAGCAATATTGTGTTTACTAGCCTTTTTGCCCTAGAGATGCTTCTGAAGCTTCTTGTGTATGGTCCTTTTGGTTACATCAAAAATCCCTACAATATCTTTGATGGAATCATTGTAGTGATCAGGTAATTAAAAACAAGTTTTCTTAATTACCATAAGTGGTTGCAGTCTATGACATTTAATCCATTTATTTATTCCAATGTCACCTTATTTCAAACTGATTTCGTTCAACTGGATTTTGCAATAAAACTGTGGGAATTTTTTTTTAAAAATGGGTTGAAATGTTTTTGAATATATTTTGGGGTTTTTTTTTGCTCAGGTGTTGTATATGGTATATTCTCTGGAACTGCTAATAATTCTAAGAGTTAAAATTCATGTGAAGGATGCCCTGTCCAAATAAACTAATTTATGACAATATGTATGGTGATGTTTACCTAGAACCATACTAATTGGCTTCTTCTTTTGAGAAGGACTTATAGTCTCTAGTACAGAGGGACTATTCAGTGTAATCCACCCACCATTATTATTTTCTTTGCTATATTATAGTGATACAGCAATCACTATAAATAATAGGGCTGGTGACAGTACTTGTTTACTTTTTATATCTAGCTGGCCACTTACACATCACTTTATAAAAAGATGAAAGATAAGATTTGTACCTGCCAGTGTAAGAAAAGTCATCCAGCATTGAACAATGATTATAATTGAAGTAGGAAAAAAAATATGGCTCACCAAAATGAACACTACAACACTACATGTCTGCTCAGGCTGTTGCCCAAATGCTAACAATTGTTATGGAGACTGTAAGACAGTGGTCCCCAACCTTTTTGAAATAACGGACTGGTTTTGTGGAAGAGAATTTTTCCATGGATGGGCCGGGGGGGGAGGAGAAGTGCACAATCTAGATCCCACACATGCACCCTTTCACTTGCTCACTGCTCATCTCCAGCTGTGTGGCCCGATTCCAAACAGACCATGGACCAGTACCAGTCCATGGCCCAGGGGTTGGGGACCCCTGGTATAAGACTATTGCCTTCTTACATTCTTTATTTTAAAAGCACATTTGGTTCTGAGAGTAAGGCCTGCTTCAATAAAGGACTGTATTGTATTTCTGTAAATCATTAACACGAATTCCCTGAAGAAAATGCAGGGCAAATTATATGTAGTTTCTATTTGCAGAATTCCAATAGAAAAAATCCATTAACAATGTTCCCCATGCAACATTTATCCTCAGAGCACCTCTGTATCTGCTTTTCTACTTCGGCGCACTTTTAGGGCACATAACAAAATGTGTTTGAGGGTATGCAGGAATTAAAAAGTAGCCACTATGAATGCCTTTCCCTGCTTCCCCCCCCCCCCCAGAAATCCTAAAACCATGCAAAACGTTGAAATCTATGCAGTTCTTGATCTGGGAGTGTAATTATGGAAACTTCCTTTGGAAGCTCCTCAGCAATCGTAGGATTCAGAGCTTTTTCTCAAAAATTTCTAACTCTTCATCTTAATATTCTCAGTTAAAGAACAAGAGGAGAAAAAGTCCTGTCAGTGAGAGAATGTCTATATACAACATCTCGCTGGGCTCTGTTTCCCCTCCACAGCTAATTTTTTTTTTTAAAAAAATATCTCTGATTGAAACCAATGGAACAAAATTAATGAATACTATCCAACTAATTATTGATTTGAGAGATAAGCAGAAAACCAGATTGATTTCTGATCTGGTGGATCTACAGCCCTCCCACGATACCACCCACATTATTCTTTTGTGTCTTTTTTCAATGTCAGAGCTCCAATGTAATAAAGAATTACTTTCAGATGCTCAGAGGGGGGAATTGTTCTGGTAGATTTCTTCCTCTAAAGAGAAATTTAAATTTAAAGGTAAAATTCTGAATCTGATGAATCCTGTGGTCACTAGGACAAACCTCCAAGGACAACAGAATTGCAGTAATAATATTTCTTCTCAAAAGCTAATTTATTACATTAATATATATTCTCTTTTCTTAGTGTGTGGGAGATAGTTGGACAGCAAGGTGGAGGCTTGTCTGTTTTAAGAACCTTCCGTCTTATGCGAGTTCTAAAACTGGTCCGGTTTATGCCTGCTCTTCAACGCCAGTTAGTGGTCCTCATGAAAACAATGGATAATGTGGCCACCTTCTGCATGCTACTGATGCTCTTCATCTTTATCTTCAGGTGAGTTCATAATAAAAAAAACTCCTACCTGAGCATTGGGACTATTATCAGAGACCCCACTCTGAGTGTTTTCACATGCTACATTTTAGCAGGTGAGAGTAGACATTTTTAGTGATGTTCTCCAACTTTGGAGGAATGCCTTCTCTAAAACAGCCTGCCAACCTTCATTTTATTTAGCTGTCAGGCAACGATATTTATAAAAAAGAAAATTAAAAGTATCCAGCCTTTTAATTTTCCTATATTTCTTAGATTATTTTGTTGAGCTTCTTAGTGACTTCCTTTTACAGTATTTTAATTATTGTTTCATTATATTTTGTTTTGGATTTATTTGTTTTCTTGGTTATTACTGAAAACCTTTTCCTATAGGGCAGTTAGCATGTTTTAGTTATGAGTGGATAAAACGATCATTCATGATTGTTATACTTCAACTTCTGGTTTAACATGAAATTATCCACATTTAAATGGGGAAGTACCGGTAATTTCTGCTACAGCTCTGTAAATGAAAATCTGTAGCTATTCTTCTTTCTTCTGTGTAGCTCACTTTTGCTCTATTAGAAGTGGTCAGAATTTGAAGAGAAATAATCAGTTTTAGAAGCATTCAGATCCTAAACAACCTGATCCTTCTGGATGTTTTTTTTTAATATAGAAATTTGAAACCTACTGGTTTTATATTTTATTTAAGCCATAATACAAGTTGCATATATTTGAAATACCAAAGTTATTTTCTAACTTATTAAAACAGCTTCATTCTCTTAAATCAGGGGTAGGCAACCCTGGCTCTTTTATGACTCATGGACCTCAACTCCCAGAATTCCTGAGTCAGCATAGCTGACTCAGGAATTCTGGGAGTTGAAGTCCATGAGTCATAAAAGAGCCGGGGTTGCCTACCCCTGTCTTAAATGAAAGGGAACAGAATAAGAAGAAACGTGTTCCAAATTCTAACCCTTTAATCTCTCTTTTAATCCATTTCTCCTTGTTATTCAGTATCCTTGGGATGCATCTCTTTGGGTGTAAGTTTGCCTCAGAGAGAGATGGAGACACTCTCCCTGACAGGAAGAATTTTGATTCCTTGCTCTGGGCCATTGTTACTGTTTTCCAGGTAATACATCAATTATGGCCTATAATTTTTTATCTTTAAATGCCTGTTATTTTAAATTGTTTTACAGCTGGGTTTTTTTTTTGAAAACAATATAGTGAATGTCAATTGGTTCTTCATAGACATGTGTCAATAACACGGGTGTAATGAAAAGCAAGCAACAGATTCTAGTAATTAAGATATTAAATAATACATAAAGCCCCAGTATAAACTGACCTTACAGTTTCTACCTTCTGATTATGTTTGTGCAAACAAATACATTCCCTTTGTAGAAATAGGGATTTTACACTGATTTTATGTTTGTTTTATACAATGCCTATATTTTTAAATAAAAAATGCTATTTAAAGAAAGGGCCATTTAGCAGCACAAGTTAAAGTATCTGTTAATTCTAACCCATAATATTGAACTTCCTTAAACAAAATTCTCTGAATTGTGAAAGACTAAGGACTGATTATCCCTTTTGAACAAATTGTTACAGTCAAGAATATATATACATATATACAGTTAAAAACACACAGAGAAACACTTATTCCAGGTGTTTTTAAGTTGTTTATTTTTGTTTACTGTTTCCGGTGAAGCCTGCTAGGCTTGCAAAACTGAGGCAGCCACTAGTTAGAAGAATGTTAGGGAGAATCAGCCACATCTGGCCAGGAACAGTGAGCATTATGTGTTACTCAGTCAGCTGTGAAGTTTCTTAGCCATTAAAAAATTAATTACAGTCCACAAGGATAAGGCAATCTTTGCCACAGTTCTGAATCACACTGGTGAGACACCTCAAGAGGCAAAGAAGGCATAACAATTTCTAAGTCAAGGGTGTCAAACTGCCGATCCGCGGGCTGGATGCATCATAGCGAAACCTCACCCACCCCATTGCCGGCAATGGGAAAAAAAGTCACAGTACGTCGCGACACGTCCCATGATGTTGCAAGTTTGACACCCCCTTTCTAAGTCCATACTATACTACCATTTTCAAGATTACTTCTATGCATGATGGTTAGCATTTAGAAATGCAACAGTTTTACAGGTACCTGGATCACAGGTTGGTAAAAAGTTGAATGCACTTTAAAATTGTCTCACATCAAATGGTTCCTGTTTTCATTCCAGATACTGACCCAGGAAGACTGGAATAAAGTCCTCTACAATGGCATGGCTTCTACCTCTTCCTGGGCCGCTCTCTACTTCATTGCCCTCATGACATTTGGGAATTACGTTCTCTTTAATTTGTTGGTTGCTATCTTGGTGGAAGGTTTTCAGACAGAGGTAAAGCCTTGAAGGACTTCTTTGATTTCTCTTTGATAAAGAGAGTATGTAGGGTTCAGAACCTGTTTGTAAAATGATTAGAATTTCCAAAAGAAGTAATTGCTTCGGTACAAAGACAAACCCTTTAGTTGGTATCAAAGGCACAGTTTCAGTGTTGTGAAAGGGCACATGATCATGCAAACACATTGCCTTTGAACCAAGCTTTGTTGCATTTAAGAGCCAAATTCAAAACTGCCTGATAAATATGCATGAGATAAGTGAGCCGATTGTCCATTTGCTGCTATATCTTTGTAGACATTTTCCCGCCTCCATAAAAGCAACACTTTGGCATCTATTATTTATTCTATTTTTGCCTGCCCCTTTTGGATTGAAGCTACATCTTTCATTAACTAGAGTTCACCTTTGCCATCATTGCCAGGCAGCTGAAAGAAAGACATTTGAACTGAATCTGGAATGGTTTCCACCTTTCATGGCAGCCTAGAAATGTTTTAGATAAATAAGATCAATCAACTTGGCTTCTGAAATTTTACTGGCAAGCCAGTATGTCTGCATCTTGCAAAAGCTAGCAATAATCAACCAGTGGAATGGCTTGCATTCAAAAGTTGTGGGTGCCCCAACACTGGAGGCTTTCAAGAAGAAACTGAGCAGCCATTTATCTGAAATGGTATAAGGTCTCCTGCTCAAGCAGAGAATTGGACTAGATGACCTCCAAGGCCCCTTCCAACTCTGTTATTCTGTTCTGTTCTTTCTGCAGACTTAGGGAGACAGCGAATAAGCCAGCCTTCAAGCAATAAAATGTCAAAACACTGTTGCAGGTCTCAAGGTGGCAGTGTTCAACACAACCCCCAGGCATAGGTAGCATGGCTGGGATTATTCGGTAGCATCTAGACGTGGGCTTCTAAATCAAAGTCATGTCAATAGTGTGAGTTTGTTGCCTGCTTCTCTTTTTATCCTATTCATTTGCAGCATAAGAAAAACATTTTAGAAAACCTCCAGGCCTTTTATTTATTTTCATCTCAATGCAGTATAGGAAGAAGATTTATGGAAGCCTCTTAGGACAAAGCAACCATGAGCTCTCTGTTTGCTTACTTCTATCTTATTTGCTGTACTTAGTTTAAGTTCCTTGTACTTGCCTCTGTGTTTCAGCCTCCAGGTCCTAGCTATTTTTTTCTGTGAGATAATATCAGAAGAGATACTGTGCCAATCCCACTGAGCAGTCAGAGGTTTGTGGAGTTCTTGGTGCTGTCTGAGCTTGGTTGATTGCTTGCTGATATGTCATTAACTGACTAGTGCTAGAAGAGAGTGGGTTTTGCTCTCTGTTTATATACAGTAGCCCACCCTGTCTGTTGGGTGAGGGTGTTGTCTTTTCCTTGGTAGTTCTTTGATTGGGCTGCTGTTGACTGTTTGTCTGCATTAGTAATTCCTTGATTAGGGTATTGTTTATTGCTTGATTGTTTGTCTGGTGTTGCTCCTAGTGTTAATCCTTGTTTTATCTGGATGCCAATAGCTGCTGAGGAGATATTCTGGGGTGTATCTTAGCATATCTAATTTAAATAACACATAATAAATAAAATATCTATTTAACCTTCCTAGTTCTTTTGCTCCCAATGATTACGCTGCTGTGTATGTTTGGACAGTATTATGATTCCCCATGTCTAAACCAGAAAGTTGTTGTAGGCAAAATGTTCCCTGATGTGAATTGGCACAGCTTTGTGATGAGCTAAAATGTCACCTAAAACAAACTTAGGATCCGTTATTTTGATTGGTATCACATGTCAATCATTGAAAAAAGAATTGAAATCAAATTTGGAGGCTGGGTTTGTCAAATCTTCAAGATAGACCAGAATTGGCAGGGTAGAGATTCCAAAAATATTCGGCTATAACGTAACAGAATCTTGAAATCCTGTCAGGATTTCTCTGTCCCATCAAACAAAATCAGGGTGGGGTGGAGCTTCTTCTTCATGTCATCCTCTTTCTCTAGGCTGAGTTATCTTTTCTAAATCTTTGCCTGCCAGCTCATCCACTTTTTAACGGTTCGCTCATTCTTTCTCAATCCCAAGGCCAGATGTACATTCCTTCACAGGACCATGTGTTCCATATACTAATAATGGTCCTTCCAAGGAGGAAAAATTCTTTTGTCTGCCACAGTAATCTTAAAAGTCAATGAAAATTTTATTTGTCAAGTCCCTTCCTACCCACTTCTCCTCTACAATCTCATTTCAATGCTGGTGACAGTTTTATCTTTGTGCCCTCAAGTGTCTTTTCTTGACTCTGAAAACACTTTTGTTAATTTTAGTATAAGAATGTACTGGACGTTTCTGTTGCTAAGCAGCAGACACATATACAAAATACTGGGCCTATTCTTAATATGCATGTGCACATATTTGCAATATACAGCTCTTTAAAACTTTGCCCTAGCTAATGCTTCACATTTTGTGTGCAGAGGGCATGTTGCTAACAGCATCTCAGTGGGGCTTTATTTTTATTGGACCTTCTGAATATTATTCTTTTATATTGCATAAAATAGAATATGCAAGGGGAGGACTCAGTTTGATAAAGACTATATAATACAAAAATGACAGAGTGAGCTTTTAGATTTGTGCCCTGGAGACTTTATCTAAGAAAGAAACATAGGACACCAGCGAGAGAAACTTCTATCAGTGATAAAACTTGTCTCCTGGGGGGACTACATGATAACATTATCTGTGAGACATATTTTTTATTGGCAATCCTTTCATGTTCCCTACAGATTCTGTGCTTGTCTTTGACAATTCTTAGTTTATCTCCTCTTCCTCTTTTGTATTGTTTTTTTTCTTGTAGCACAAAGCAGCTAGTAAAGAATGATGGTAGGTGTCAGCACCCCCAATCTGATACTTTCCAGTTTATGTTGGACTTCAGCTCCTGTTGTCTCCAGCTAGCACCATGCTGACTATGCAATTCTTGGAGCTACAGCCAAACATCTGTCTGGGCAGCACTAGATTGGGAAAAACCAGCTAAAACAACAAACATGAAAGCAGGAAAATCATTTGCTTGACCTTCATTTAACATTTAGTAGCATTTTTTTTTTAGAAAGACCCTGGTCATACATTGGGCTTCAATGTAGTCCTTACATTTTACTTTTTCTGACACACAAACACATTTCCACAATCAGTTTAAAAAGACGTGAAACGGACTTCTCAATTCAGACGATCACATTTTAGATTGACCCCACTTCTCCATTCCTCCCTTTCTGCAAATTAGCAACCAACCACAAAATCATCCATTAACAAGTGTGTCCCATTTTGTCATTAACAGTAAGTTAGCAGAATAAGAAAGAAGCATAGCAGAAAAGTAGTACAGTATATCTGCAGTATTGTATCTTTTGGTTGTTGTTGTTGTTCCAAAGTTGTTATTTGTAGATTACTAGTTTGGAAATTAATATTAATTGAAAAGTTCCTACTTTGCTTGCGGACTTATTGAATGGGATGATCAAATGGGCTATTTGTAAGGTGCTTTTATTTCACTGTGTAACCTGAGGTATGATTGCCCAAATTATTCTAATAGATCTTTAGGCACAAAGTTTAGTAAACTGCTCTTTTTCAGTAGTTCTCATTCATAAGGCGTGTTAGGCTTCCTTTGTACCTAGAGCTCATCTTTTTCACTAATTATAAAAAAAATATTGGTCATCTTGAACTGAAGAGAAAGGTAAGAGATAAATTAAATGAATAGATTAAATAAATAAAAAATGGGCACCAGCACACTAGAATTGAACTCCACTGCTGCTTCCATAGTCAGTCATGTCTGAAAAGAGATAATTGTCTGTGTAACAAAGTGAAAAATGATCAAAACTGTCCATTTGTACAGAAAAATATGGCTGACTTAACAAGTACGGTGCTCACTTTGATGTTCCAAAATGCTTTTTGTCTTCATCTAAGAAATGCAGACTTGAAGTACAGCCAGAATAATTTATCCAATTTCTTAAATCAAAGAGGGGATGGACCAACATTTTCAGTTTCCAGAAACAAAAAAAAGTTTTTATTATGATTAAATAGCTGCTTTTTATATTTGTCTTCTCCTAGGAACTGAAAGTTACTTTCTTTCCTTCCCCAATCAGATTCTGGTTAGAAATTCTAACTCTAACTGTAATCTCACACATCTCAAGGGCATGAAGTTGGAAAAGGCTGCTATAGCATTTATTTTTAAAAGTAATTGTCAGATGGATGACTATTAAATAACTGCAAGTGTATTGGATTTTTTAAAACTCCTAAAGCATAACATGCTGTATAAAATAGGGTTCTGCCAAATACAATTGGAGTATACTTATCATCTTTAATCTGCAAGAGTTTGTCTCAATGTAGGAACTGTGGTGGTGTAGTGGTTAGAATGTAGTATTGTGGGCTAACTCTGCCTACTGCTAGAAGTTCAATCCTGATGGGGCTCAAGGTTGACTCAGCTTTCCATCCTTCCGAGGTCGATAAAATGAGGACCCAGATTGTTGGGGGCAATATGCTGACTCTGTAAACCACTCAGAGAGTGTTGTAAAGCATTGTGGAGTGGTATATAAGTCTAAGTGCTCTTGCTATTTTATTAATATAAATTGTCTTTTATAGTTCTAAATTATTACCACAATGTTTTCAGTTAAAAATACTTAAAGATTAATGTCCCTTGCTAATAACAGCACATGTGGAATCCTCATTTGAATGATCAGTAAGCAGGTACTTTGCTCTGTCTATAATTCTGTAACTTTAGCAAAGGCTAGTATTTGGTTAACTTTGCTGGCTTGCTCAGAAGCTAAGCAAAACTGCACTTGGTTTGTACTTGGAATGCAAGACCAGCAGGAAACCCCATGGTTGTAGCCTAGGTTTAGAAATTTTAAAAATATAGTAAGGGCAACCACCCCCGTACTATTGCCAAACAATCCCAAATTTATGTCTGGGTAGCTGTCAGATTTTAAGCTTGTCTTAAGGCATCTATACCTTACAAAACAAACTGTAAGCAACTAGTGGCAGCTTTAGCAGCATGAGGAGGAAGAAACTAGGGTACATGACTGGACATATTTTTAACCAACTCTAAGCTATGGAGAAATGTTGTTCAAACACTATAACTCTATAAAGATTCTCTTGTCCCTTTTTTAATATCCCTTTGGTTGTTGAAGAAAGAAACAGTAGATTTCAGATAGATAAATTTCAAGATTTACTGTTTTAACAGTTGTTCACATATAAGCCATAAATATGAACAGAGCTTTTAATTTAAACATCTGGATTATGTGTCCATAAATGGCTACCTCAGATAACTCAAGGGTAGTGTAACCTGTTCAATTGCTTCTCCGTAGTGCAAAATTTACTGCAATGGGTACCTTCCCCTTCTCTTCCATTCCTATTGTTATTCCTTTTTCCCCCAATATCTTTATTACCCTTTTATCCACTCTGTCAATTTTGATGTTAAGATTTATAAAATTTGAAAAATCCACCTTCCTTCCTGCCTTCCTTCCATCCCCTCACTTTCCTTCCTCATTTTTACTTCAGGAAATCACCAAACGGGAAGCAGCGAGTAGGCAGTTAAGCTGTATTCAGCTGCCTGTCGACTCGTCAGTGGTATGTAAGATCTGGCATGAACACCACAAGCTTTGTCTGATAGTTTTCTTTGCCTCAATCTCTCTCTCTCTCTCTCTCTCTGCCTGTCTACACTCTGTCTCTGTGTTGTGAGCAGTCACATCATTGCCACTGTTCTCATTACGATAGATGTTTGGTTATGAATTTGTTCTCATTGTCAAGTTGACCTTGATTTTAAGTCTCTTCCTTCTTTGCTGGGAATTAAGAGCATATCTCTCCAATGAGTGTAAATCTCTTTGAGATTCCTGCCTATCAAGATTCCTTTTTATAAATTTTATGGCCCCTGCTAGCATTTCTAAAAGAGGAAGATCTTGAACTTCCTACCATCTTAGAAGCCTACCAGTGTGCCCTAACCCTAACCCTTCAGCTCATAAATGGATAGAAACACTTGCCACTTGCTGTAACTTTCCATGTAATTCTTGGTTTTGATTGAGCCAAGATAATTGATCGTTGCTTACATTTACCTATTAATATACGCTCATTTCAATGAATATAGGTTTATGTTCCTAATTTTTGGAGACAGAGTATTATTGTTTCAGCTGTCTCAGTTGTATTACCAACAGGAAAGGAGTGTAAACTTAGGCCCAGGAGTTCATTCAGGTCAGTAAGAAATTTGCCCATATGCCCAACAAGAAAATATAATGCATATAGTTGCACATCATAATCTCCCTTATAGACATGCCTTACAAATGTCACTTAACCCTCCTGCATGCCAATGCTGACTCCCTTTAAAAAGAGAGAGAGAGAAAGGGAGAGAGACAGAGACACTAGGAAAACGTACCAAAGACAGACGGGACCTAAAATCAAGCATGCTATGTGGATGTTCATATGTGAGAAGACTCTGTCCTAAAAATGGCCATTCTAGAATTGAGGCAGCTACTGACAGCATATATAATATATAACCAGAGACCTTGGGAAATTTTTTATTGACTGGAGGTTAGAAAAAAGGGTACATAGGAGAGGTCAGAAAAAAAGAGGAATACTCCCTTCTTAAAGGATTTATAAAATGTTATTTTATAATATTGTTACAGCCTTTTAAAACTGAATAAAAAAGACAACATACTTGTGTATGTGTCAAATACCGACATCATGCAAATCTTCTACCCTGTCTTATATCTATGAAGTCAAGCACATCACAAATTCTGCCATTGCCGTGTTCTCTTATAAACCTGTCTTTCCCGATTTTCCTCAGTTTCTTCTGGTATTGGAAGTGGGGGCTTCTGTTTAGATCAGGGGTCTTCAAACTTGGCCCTTTTATGACTTGTGGACTTCAACTCCCAGAAGTCCTCAGCCAGCATGGCTGGTTGAAGAATTCTGGGAGTTGAAGTCCACAAGTCATAAAAGGGCCTAGTTTGAAGACCCCTGGTTTAGATCCTTTGTTTTGAGTACCCAGATTTCTCCCAATCTGGTGCTTTCCATAGATATTGAAACCACACCATCCTCTGGCCAGCATGATGTACACTTCTGGAGAGCACCAGAGTGAGGACAACTGTTATAGCCATAGGCTGCCTTCCCTATATACTGGTCAGTTCCTGGCGCATCTCATGCTTATCATAAACAAACTGTACCTTTGCTCACCTAATGCCTTTTTCATTCAGAAAGGCAAACTTGGAGTGAAAAAACAGGTACTTTCTTTGGGAACCTAGGTGGGTAAGGCTTGCCTGTGGTAAATTAGTGTGCTTAGCATTTTCAAGTTGCTGTTGGGTTCTACGGCAGGATGCTGTTAAAAAAATGGGTTTGGTGCTAAAGGGAGGGAGGATAAAACACACTGGCACTTGTATTAAATACCACATCAGAGAAACTGTCACCTAATAAGTAAAAACACCTGTTTGGAATGCAGACAAAAAAAAATGGGGAAAGCATATCAAATTCAATTTTTGCAAACTGCAATGTTATTGAAAGGCTTTTAATGCAGACTTCCTTCTTATTTTAAAATAAGGATGATTTTACTGACCAATATCGTTAATGCTTTTTTTGAGTTTTTAACAAGCATTATCTTCAAACATCTGTGAAGATTTTTTTTTGTATGTGATGTAGACCCAGCATCATTTTACATGATTTGTAATATAATATACATATATTTAATTTGCATGTTTAACAAAACTGTAAAGAAACAGGTCTGCACAGGCATTTTTCTCATGTTCACACGATCTTTTTAAAGTCAGATTTGAATTGCAGGAAAAGTTGCTTGACAGGACACAGACATCCATCCATTCTCCAAGCTTAAAGCCAATCCATTACCCATTGGACTGTGTAGATTTTGAAGCATATGAACAGAGGTGACATTTCGGAAATATTTTTTATTTATTTTATTTTTATTTTACTATGAAATTTATTTACTGCCCATCTCATGTCAAATGACTTTAGGAGGCTTACAGCATAAATATTTAATTAAGATTGCCATTTATCTCAAGTTAATCATTTATTATTGAGAAAATGAGCTCAAATGCACTGTCTCAATAAAGAGAAATGGGCAGCTATGTTACTACCATGTTATTAATTCTGAGGATCATTCTCAAGGGACCATTTCCATTATGACATTTAAGCAACACAAAATAAATAAAGACCATCCCTTACATTGGACTAAATTATTTTGGTATAAGGGATCGGTTAATCATGAAAGATTGAAATACTACACTTAAATTAACATGCATTAAGGCAACCACTAAGAGAAAATTACTTTATCTTTTTTATATACTGTACTTCTTATAATACTTTATGAAGAAATATGGGTAAGACCTAACTAAATTACTAATAAATTAATTCATATAGTTGCAGATGGATTACTGCTTCTAGCCTTATTTTAGCATTAAAAGAAGCAGATGACTTCTAATATGTTTATTGGAAAAATATCCAAAGGAAGGGACATCAACTTAACTCTGAATCACAATAAAAATCTAGTCACAAGTTCATCTGAACTGTATCATGTATTCTTCAGAGGTTTGTTGTTGGTTTCATTTGCTTAGAATAGCTTTACTTAAACCTTCAAAAACAGGATTCTGTCCTGTTGGAAAGAGCCCAAGGACGTGCATGCTGGCTTCATTGCCTTGATCCTGACCTCTTAAGTGTTAGTAAGGAGGATTTGAGTAGAAATTGGTGGAATCCTGTTTGAATGAATACAATTCACTGGATGTCAAATCCAAGGAAAATCCAGATCAAGTAGGAGATTTTCTTCAAATTTTCACAATCAGTAGCCAGACCCAAATGGAGAAGAGCAGGGAGCATCATGCAGAACTCATGTTCTTTCCCTGTTTTATGTTTTCCAAGGGCTGAATAGGGATAGAAAGGTGCAGGGTTTCCTATTTATGAATTCCCTGTGCTTAAATGCAAGATACAGCTTTAAAAAGTCCATAGCTTGATTGGAAAGAAATGCCTTGCAGATATGTTTACACAGATGCACAAGCACACATTTAATTGGAAAAATAAAGGTCAGTGCATTGATGATGTGACCTGGATGCTAATCAGGCAAACATTTCAATTAATTTTAAAAGCCTGCTATTGCACATTATCCTCCCAACCAAACCTGTTCCACTTTTCAAGTTTTTCTCAAGCATCAAGTGCCATCATGGTGAGCTAAACCTTTTTAGTACAGCAGCATGGATCTTGTCATATTTTGCTGGGTTAATTGCCTTTTTTCCTGATTTCATAAGGTTTTTTGCATATGTGTGTGTTATCACCTATTGATTTCCTCTGTTGACTGTCTCTATGAAGCTATCTTGGGTCATAATTGCCAGAAAAGCAGCCTTCAGTCCTTCTGGACTATTTATTCCTGGTTCATACAATAGATTATTAAGTTACATTAAGTCATTATCGCTTAATTGTGGTTTCCTTAAACCATAGTTAACTGAGTTCAAATGTCATAGATAGTCATTAACCATGGCTTATAAATTACAGTGCTTATACACAAAACATGTTAAACCAAAATCAAAGCACATGTGACTTAGTGCTAAGTCTTATTATCATTTGATTGGTCCAGAGATGGGCTCCAAAATGGTAATAAAGTTTGATTTGAAAATGAGGTCAAGAAAGAAAATGAAGTGGACAAATAAAGACAATTACCATTGAATGTTAAAGAAATTATAGGGTAACTCTCAAATAAAAAAGGCCTTGTGAACTTCATTATAATTTGATAAAAAAGCCTTGTCAGTATGGCAAATGCCCATTATTTACAGGCTCTTGATTCTGATTTCACTGTCAGAAGCCAAACATTACTTTTGAGAGACAGCCCTTCAATTCATCCTAATGACTGTTGAATTAAATCAAGGATAGGCCCAGAATGTCTGTCCCCCAAATCATATTACTAAAATAGATGTCCATTTCATCTCAACTAGATCTCTAATTAACCAATTTTGAGAGGTAAAAGTTAGGCTGTTGTATGAAACTGCAGTGGTTCTGTGGATGGGTAGGTAGGTAGGTAGGTAGGTAGGTAGGTAGATAGATAGATAGATAGATAGATAGATAGATAGATAGATAGATAGATAGATAGATAGATAGATAGAGTTGATCCCTGCCTTGTTCCTTTCAACTATTCAAATTAATGGGTCTGTACTTTATAGGAATCGATCTGAAAAGTATATACAGCAAATTCTGAATCAAGGCTGCATGCAATTGATTAAAATTTCTGCCTTCTACTTACCACCTCCATCACCTCCATTTAGTCAATATAAACAACCAAGACATACTTTCAGATGTCTGATTAAATCTATTGTGATTGGGCTAAAATATTTATTAGAGTAGAAAGAGTTATAAGTGCTTGGAAATTAAGATGATTCCTTTGAAGACCTTGAGGGGAAAATGTTAGAAGGCTGAGAGTTAACAATGCTTCCAGGCCAAGTTTCTAGCAGAATGAGGTTAAAACAATTATTTTTGCTTCTCTCAAGGCCCTTAGCTGCTTTAGTTGCCCTTTTCAAAAATGTATTGTTTAGTACAACTGGACTACAGATGTGGAATTAAATATTTGCATGCCTCATGTTGTGGAAAGTTGTGTCCTAATGTGGCAACAGTTTCTGTGGAGCAGTGAACCTTGTGTGTAGGGGGGAGGAAGAGTCCTCTTATTCAGACAGGGAATGGCCAGGTAACTTATCCTATTTTTCCTGCTGGCTAAGGAGTTTTGTTTCTCTCTAGGGGGATGCTACTAAGTCCGATTCTGAGGGGGAACTTTTTCCCCATACTTTGGAAGAAGAGTGTGGACTTAAGCAAAATTTTTCAAATCCAGCTTGTAAGTAACAAAGTGATTATTGCTGTTTTTCCTGCTAAGAAATGTTTTCCATTTGTTATACGTATTCTTATTTTCTTGGTTATTAAGTATAAAAAAGCAGAAAAAGAGGAAATGCATTACCTTTCTTTAGTAATACCTTTATTGATTTATATTCTGGTATCAACTCATAGCAGTCACATAAATAGTTTTTCTCAGGACTCTCCAACATGGTCCTTCAAGTCTTCCAGAGATGCACCCATAACCATCGTATCTGAGTCCATCCATCTTGTTCTGATGAGAAGCAAAACATTTTCTTCTTTCTCAAGGAAAAAAAACACTCGAGTTGCCTTTTGAAGGAAAAAAAAGCACCTTTCAGGCAGCTATGACCTAGAAGACTGAGAATCTCCACAGAAGTCTTTGTATAATATATCTGAATTAGTTTCCTTAGTAGTATCTAGATGGACTGCAAAAATCTGATTGATCATTAGATGGCAGCAAGGGGTTCAGATGCCTCTATATTTGTTACGATCTAGTGGCAAAATCTACCAGATTTTTAGTAGTGCACATACAGTAGCTGCAGCAACAATAGTGTGTGTTTTTGTGTGTGTGTGTGTGTGTGTGTGTGTGTGTGTTGTGTGTGTGTGTTTATAGCTTCAGTCAATATGATGTAAGAGATACCTTGAGAAAGATTCTCTTCACTTGAGAGAGGAGCATGGGATAATGTTGTAGATAATTTGGAATGTGATGCGTGGCTCATCATAAAGCTCATATTTGGGACAAATATCTCTCCATGGCAAAGAGTGAAAAGATTGCTCTGAGTGTACCTTAAGAATGAGAAATCTATGACCATCATAGGTTAAAACCTGTTAAATCCTGACTTCTGTGATAGAAAAACAGTAGTGCTTACAGTTCAGAAACAACAAGAAGACCGTTTCTAGCACACCTCTGCTAGATGTGATTGCCGTCTATCTTGCATACTACAGAGAGGAAGCTGGTAGTATCTTAAATCAAGAGTAGGAAAACAGAGGAGTGCAATTGGCAATTCAAGGTACTGGTAATGGTGTTCAAGGCCCTACATGGCATGGGTCCGGAGTACCTCAGGGATCAACTTCCCTCCGCCCTGTGCGTTCCCACAGAGAGGGCCTCCCCAGGGTGCCATCGGTCAGAGAATGTCGTCTGGTGGCCCCCAGGGGGAGGGCCTTCTCTGTGGGCGCCCGGGATTTATGGAATCGGTTGCCGGTCGAGCTCCGGATGGCACCCAACCTTCACTCCTTCCGACCCGATCTGAAGACTCACTTATTCGAACAAGCCGGCCTGGCCTGATGGGGGATGGGTTGGGATTTTATTGTTGTTTTTAATATATCTATTTATTGTTTTAGTTTGGGCATTGTGTTTAATTCTTTTTTAACTTTTGTACCTTTGTATTTTTATATGTTTGCCCTGTTCACCGCCCTGAGTCCCTCAGGAGAAGGGCGGTATACAAATAAAAAAAAAAAATTCATGAGCATACATTAAAGGGACTAGAGAACCTGGAAAATGAAGATTTAAGAGTCTTGTATTAGAAGATTGAGAGGCATAAGAAAGAGGAATGATCAAGACACATATGAAAACTGTCCTGATCACATCAAATCGTATGTCTCTGACAATATAGGGCATGATACGAATGTTTTGGTTTTTTCTTTTTTCAGTGATGGCTCTTTGTGACCGCCCAGAGCTAAAGAAGAGCTTGACGCCCCCACTTATCATTCACACAGCAGCTACACCCATGTCCATGCCAAAAAGTGCCATCTATGGAGAAGTGGCTCAGGACTATGGTTCCCGAAGAGCTAGTGGCATCTCCATGGAGCCTAATACATTTGATCTCAAATCCCCGGTATGTGGCTCACCTTCTCCCTTGTATCCTTTGCTCCTTGCCTTTGCTCCCCATTTGCCAGCATATTTTAAAATTAATTTATTCCACCGGTTGGATGTCTTTTTGGCACTGTTACTTTAGTTCTTGCTTCTAGCATTCTGTTGATATCCCTTGTGTTCTCACTTGCATCACTTCAGGTCAGTGCCCGGAGTTCTCCACATAGCCCATGGAATGCAGGAAGTAGTTGGAACAGCCGCAGGTCGAGCTGGAACAGCATCGGGCGGGCACCTAGCTTGAAACGCCGTACAAACCAGAGCAGTGAGCATAAATCCCTTTTGTCAGGGAATGGGAAGCAGAGTTCGGAGGAAGGGGAAAGCTCAGATGAAGAGCAATGCAGCAGGACTGGGAGCATCAACAGCTCTATACCTCACCGCATGGAGTCACTAGAGACCAAAGGCTCCTTTGATTTCCAAGATACCCTGCAGGTGCCTTCTCTTTACCGGACCAGCAGCATCCACAGTAGCCACAGCTCTGCAGCAGACTACAATGGCAAAACCACCTCAAGAGTCTTGATTCAGCAGCTTCATTTGGATGATCCGTTCCCAGAATGTGATGATTTGGATGATGAAGGCAATTTAGTAAGTGAGAGCTAGCTTACTTGGCACCTTTTTGCTTGTGTTTTGATTGTTTGCCATAGAAGAGAATGAAATGTTTTGATCCTTGTTAATTTGCAGTAGCATAACATATCGTGCCAATATATTCTTATCTATTGGGCACTGACATAAAAAGGTAAAGGTAAAGGTTCCCCTGCACATGCGTGCTAGTCGTTTCCAACTCTAGGGGCCGGTACTCATCTCCATTTCAAAGCCGAAGAGCCAGCGTTTGTCCGAGGACGTCTCCGTGGTCATGTGGCCGGCATGACTAGACACCAAAGGCGCACGGAACGCTGTTACCTTCCCACCGTAGTGGTACCTATTTTTCTACTTGCATTTTTATGTGCTTTCGAACAGCTAGGTTGGCAGAAGCTGGGACGAGTAACAGGCGCTCACTCTGTTACACGGCACTCGGGATTCGACCCACCAAACTGCCGACTTTCTGATCGACAAGCTCAGCGTCCTAACCTACTGAGCCACCGCGTCCCCTGGGCACTGACATACCCATTTGTTAATAAATAACTGAAGACTGTAAGCTAGAGAAATCAGAGTCTTCGTAACTTTAACATGCCCATAAGAGATTGTGTCATGCCATCATATCATATCATAATATATCACAGTATATCATAATATATCATATTGGCAGGGCTGGCACAAATCTTTAAACTTAAGTAGTCATTTGGACAAAAATATCTAGAAGTTCTATATGTTTCCAACTTCCTATCTTTTTATTCTTTAGTCTAGCTCTCATCACATAATCTTCATACTGTATGTCATCTTGAATCCAAATAACTTTGTCAGTTTGCCTTTTCTGCTTTTATTGGAAAGTAAGGAGAAAGGCACATTGGCCAATGCATTGCAGGGGCACAATCACTTTCTGCCTTACTCCAGCTGGGAGATTGAAAGAGAAGATAAACCTGGTCAGGATATATATATATATTTTTATAACCAGAGCTAGCCCTGGTTACAGTTTGGCCTGAACAAAGGGCAAGTTAATCCCACCTAAGGAAAACAACCTATATTGGTTGTTGAATGAATTCATCACAAGACAACATCTTTTACAACAGCTAAAGGTTAAGGCCAGCTTAAGGCCGCAGATTGGAGCTGAGTTAGCTGTATCACTCTGCTTAACAGTAGAGCTGTGCAACAGAAGTCTCGACTGGGGGTGGGGAGAAGTATAGAGAGAATGCCCAGCCTTTTCCTCCCAATCTTCCTTTTCATGTCAGAACAGGAAGGAGGAGAACAAACTCAAGCTCCATTAGCCCAAGAATCTGTGCTTTGTTTGCTAGAAGATGTGTGAGGCACCAGGAGTAATTTGATTGCCTTCAGCAATTATGCACACAAAAGAAATAGGGAAAATAGCCTTTTTTAAAAGTCAGGGCTATATAATCTCCTTAATTTCAAGCAGGTGATTTCTTCTGGCATTAACTGTTATTAAGATTCCTAAGTAAAGGGCAAAAATTGGCCTCTTTGTCTCATAGGGCCATAGGAATTTTTGTATTAACTTCAATATAAAAAGGTAATGCTCTTGTTAGCGATGTTTTTTTTTTCTGGGCCACTAAGAAGCCATTTCCCAAGAAGGAAATGCTAGTTAACATCAGTAGGCATGGTCCTAAAAACAAGAGAAAAAGTCACTTGCAATTTGAAGCAGATAAAGATAAAGCTACATTAGCTTTTACATGACAGCAAAACACTGCCATTTGCGGTGGGATCTTTAAATTCCAGCACTGCTCAAGACAACAGAAAAACCATCAGAGATGGTTATAAGAAAGCAAATTGCAAGACAGAAACCTGAAACTTCAACTTGATCAAGGGCAACTAGAGAGATTGTACGTGACACCCATTAGAAAGGAACATGGTCTTTGGGTGCTCTGACGGTGTGGAATATAACTATTGAAGTAACAGTCTGTAGAAATCCTCCCTTGTGTAGCCCTGACTCCTGGAATGGCAAGCAAGGACTGCATGATAGCATCATGCTAGATAATGATAGTAACTTAATTAGCCTCAAAAACAATTAAGGCTTGATGAAATTGAATTCAATCTGTCAAACTCCAATTCTGCAACATCACATTTAAAAAATAGTGAAGGTGAGCAGGCATACCAGCTTTAAGTAGAGAAAATGAGTGGACTGGAAGACCAAGGACCAAGGTAGATATACCGTTAATTATGCGCTTTCATAATGCATAACAAAAACAGTATGCACTAATGTTTTTGTTAGGTAAATATAGACTAAGCGGATTTTCTAGGAAGGACTCCATTGGTAACAGTAAGTGGCATCCTTTAAAGACTGTTCAGGCTTTCCTTCATTTCCTGTTTATATTGCAAGGTTAACAAATACACTGTAATTGTGCCAAATCTAGTATGCCCCTGAAATATTCAGTAGCTGATTTTTTTTCAGTATCGTCATTTTTTAAATATTGGACTTCTCTTCATCACTTGGTGGAGCAGCCCTAAAGGACTTGGAAAATTTAATTTAATTTTTTTTAATTTTAATTCCATTTATATCCCGCCCTTCTCCGAAGACTCAGGGCAGCTTACAAGCTTAGCAGTAGCCTTCATTCTATGTATATGCCTGCTTATTAGGGCTTTCACACACACCCCAAGCGGCATTATTACAAAGTCAGCTTAATTGCCCCCAACAATCTGGGTCCTCATTTTACCTATCTCGGAAGGATGGAAGGCTGAGTCAACCTCAAATGCCACGATGTGTTTACACCTACAAATATCAGCACTGTGCAAGCTACAAGGCTAATATTTGCTCCACCTATTGCTAGTCTATAACACATTTATTGACTGATTGCTGATAGTTGATCCTAAAAGGCTGAATCTATTCACTACTTCAGGATCTTCATTGTCTATTCTGTGGGTGGTTGTTCTACCAGTTGTCATTTGTTTGTTTTGTTTTTTTTTAATTCCATTTATATCCCGCCCTTCTCCGAAGACTCAGGGCGGCTTACAAGCTTAGCAATAGCCTTCATTCTATGTATATGCCTGCTTATTAGGGCTTTCATACACCCCCCCCAAGCGGCATTATTACAAAGTCAGCTTAATTGCCCCCCACAATCTGGGTCCTCATTTTACCTACCTCGGAAGGATGGAAGGCTGAGTCAACCTTGAGCCTGGTGGGACGCGAACCTGCACTAATTGCAGGCAGCTGGTGTTACTTAAGGAGGCACTAGCCCACTGCTCCACCAAGGCTCTTTAAACTTAGCCCCATTGTTCACTGTGTTCCTTTAATATTATTATTAGGACTTACAGATTCTCTTTCAGCTACATTTTCAGCTATCATTGTAGTATCATCAGCATAGAGCGGGTTATAGATTTTTCTTCTAAATATTTTATAACTACATGAATTTCTCTCAGTCCATCTTCCCTTAATACACATTTGGCATATTGGTTGAATAAATAAGAGGAGAGTTTACGGCCTTGTCTCACTCCTTTGCCAACCTGGAGCTAGTCTGTTATGCCTGTACTGTAGCTGCCCAGCCAGAAAAGTTGGTTGGTTGTTTGGACTGATGAATCAATCAACTGAATATTCTTGCTTAAAAATCATTATAATGTTGCACAAAGTGTGAAAAAATAATTTATTTTATTTTATTTTAATTCCATTTATATCCCGCCCTTCTCCGAAGACTCAGGGCGGCTTACAAGCTTAGCAGTAGCCTTCATTCTATGTATATGCCTGCTTATTAGGGCTTTCACACACATCCTCAAGCGGCATTATTACAAAGTCAGCTTAATTGCCCCCAACAATCTGGGTCCTCATTTTACCTACCTCGGAAGAATGGAAGGCTGAGTCAACCTTGAGCCTGGTGGGACTCGAACCTGCAATAATTGCAGGCAGCTGGTGTTACTTAAGGAGGCATTAGCCCACTGCTCCACCAAGGCTCTTAATGGAATGACAAGAAGTTAATAATAAAATGGTTGAAAACATTAAAACAACAAAACACTAAACTTACAAGGCCAAATTAAAAAAAATGTTTTGAAACCTTTTTTGGAAACAATGAGTGTGAGGTAATTTTAAATATACTACAGTTTGAGTGCAATATGGGGGGAAAAATGAGAGGCCTTTTCCTATAATTTAATAGCAACATATGTTAATAATAAGACAAATAGTCCCTTAATTTGTAATAATATAAACCATTAAAACAGTTAAAATTAAAACCGTTATCTTGAATAAAGCAAAAGTAATCAGTTTTGGATCTTTCAATATTGATATAATATCTCCAAATCACACACTCAAGTGCAATATTTTGTGCATCTAACCATCTGCTGTTCAGAGTTAGCCCTTTTAAGTACATGATAATCATGTAGATATGATCGAACTAGGATTTAAAGACAAATCAGTCAAAATCAAGCTAGTACACTAAGTATAGCTGTTCAAATACAATCCTTTCTGTTTCACTCTCCTAGAAAATCAACAAGAGTAAATTATCAAGGACACTCTCACGCTAGGAACCTGATCTTTTAGGATTGCAAAATTTCTGGAACAGCTTCACTCCCATAATTTGTATGCTTACCTTTCTTCTGACCAGAAGCAGTTCTGCTTTGTTTAGTACATTTATAGTCAGAGAAATTTAAATACGCCTACTCAGTGGAAACTCTGAAGGCTTAAAAAAATATATCCCTATTTGTCAATAACAGGTGGCCGTCAAGTTACCTCCATACATTCAGCAACTGTTTGAAGTTTCAACAGGTCCTCTGCGTTCCAGTATTGCAGCACTCTCACAAACATGCTTTTGCAAGCTGGGCACTCAGCACCTGGATCAAAATTATGACATCGTGCAGTCACATGATATGGAATGGGACAACTCACCGCAGCCAACTCGCTGCAGGCAACTCGTACGGGAAAATACACCACAGGACAATTTAACAATTCAATTTAGTTATTTAAAGTAAATTAAAAAATCATTTCATTTTTGCCATTCACATTTCATTCGGTCACTCATTCGGCATCCTTTCTTTAATGATTTTATTCCACCATTTCTTTGATATTACTGTAACTCTTCTCCCACAGCGAGTGGTCCTGTGGAAAAGTTGGCTGTGGCGAGTTGTCATAGACCCCATGTGATATGATTTCTGACGTTCCCTGCCAGCTTCTAACAGGCAAAGTTAATGACTTCTGACTTCTGGCAGAAGTCAGAAATCGAGATCCTCGCTTAACGACAGCTTCTCAGACTGCCATTACTAAGTGGTGTAGTTGTGATGTCACACTTTACAACCTCATCACTTAGCAATGACAGTTTTGGTCCCAATTTGTTCACCACCTGTATAAGTAGAATGTGCCTTTAAGTCAGTATTTAATTCCCACCTGAACAAATTTCTGCCATTTTCTTGGCAAGGTTTTTTTTTTGCCATTGCCTGTTACTTAAGGCTGAGAGGAGGTGACTGGCCCAGGGTAACCCAGTGGCTTCATGCCAAAGGCAGGACTAGAACTCAGGATCTCCTGTTTTCTGGCCTGATACCTTAGCCACTATACCAAATTGGCTCCTATATATGTAATACACCAGTTGATATTTTTAAAAATGAAGCAGGTTGCACCATCGGCCAAATGTTCTTTTTGGGGGATACATATGTTCAGTCTTGGCTTGCATTGCTAAATTTCAGCTTCTCTTCACAATATTTACTATCTTAAATGCATTTATTGCTGTGTTTTCTTCTCCTACATCTTTATTCATGCTGACCAGGTGTGTCTTCTGAAGTAGATGAGATTTGAATAAAATAACTGAGCCATCGCTTTGAACATAATGTGAACTCTAGAAGCAATCAAGCTGATTGTAAGCAAGCTAGCACTTCTAGTCTTCCCAAGGAGAGAAACTGAAATTATACTGCGGCACTCTTGTTCCACTGATGTTTCTCAAATATACTGGATACCAATGTCTATAATCCTCAACCAACACAGGCACTGAATATTATATACAATAAACTGCAAGTGATGGAACACATAGTCCAATATATCCAGAGAACTCCAGGTTGGGAGAACTGAGTCTGAAGAACTTTTTTAAAAACATGCAAAATATTGTATCTGAACAGGTACCAATATGTTACTCAGGAGAGTCCAAACATACACAAACATCATCTCTTATAGACAAAACAAATGTTATCTCATTTAGCCTTTTAATGGTTTGACCACATAGTTAACTATCTTTATCTATTAAATACCCTTCATGGATTACTGCCTTGTCATGACGAAGGGGCTTGTGTAATTCAATGAAGCTATGAGCTATGCCGTGCAGGACCACCCAAGATGGACAGGTCATAGCCGAGAGTTCTGACAAAATGTGATCCACTGGAGAAGAAAATGGCAACCCACTCCAGTATATTTGCCATGAAAACCCTATGGACAGTACCAAAAGGCAAAACGATATGATGCTGGAAGATGAGCCCCTCAGGTCGGATGGTGTCCAATATGCTGCTGGGGAAGAGCAGAGGGCTAGTACTAGTAGCGCCAGAAAGAATGAAGCGACTGGGCCAAAGTTGAAAGGATGCTCAGCTGTGGATGTATCTGGTGGTGAAAGGAAAGTCTGATGCTGTAAAGATTTTTTTTCCATAGGAACCTGGAATGTAAGATCCATGAATCAAGGCAAGCTGGACATGATCAAACAAGAGATGACAAGACTGAACATCAACATCTTAGAAATCAGCGAACTAAAATGGACAGGAATGGGTGAATTTAATTCAGATGACCATCAGGTATACTACTGCGGGCAAGAATCCCTCAGAAGAAATGGAGTAGCCTTCATAGTCAATAAAAGAAAAGGAAAAGCAATACTGGAATACAATACCCAAAATGACAGAATGATCTCAGTTCGAATCCAAGGCAAACCATTCAATATCACAGTAGTGCAAGTCTATGCCCCAACCACCAGTGCTGAAGAGGATGAAATTGATCAGTTCTATGAAGCCTTACAGCACCTTATAGAACTAACACCAAAAATGATGTCCTTATCATCATGGGGGATTGGAATACTAAAGTAGGAAACCAAAAGTAAAAGAAATGCAAGAAAGCAAAATGGCTGTCTGAGGAAGCTTTGCAAATAGCTGAGGAAAGAAGGGAAGTGAAAGGCAAGGGAGAAAAAGAAAAATATGTCCAATTGAATGCAGAATTCCAGAGAATAGCTAGAAGAGATAAGAATGCCTTCTTAAATGAACAGTCCAAAGAAATAGAAGAAAACAATAGAATAGGGAGGACCAGAGATCTCTTCAAGAAAATTGGAGAGATAAAGGGAACGTTCAATGCAAAAATGGGCATGATAAAGAACCAAAATGGCAGGGACCTAACAGAGGCAGAAGAGATTAAGAAGAGGTGGCAAAATTACACAGAAGAACTATACAAGAATGAGCTTAATGTCCCTGATAACCACAATGAGGAGGTCTCTGACCTCGAGCCAGACATCCTAGAATGTGAAGTGAAATGGGCCTTAGGAAAGCTGAGCAACAACAGAGCTAGTGGAGGAGAGAGTATTCCAGCTGAGCTATTCAAAATCTTAAAAGATGAAGCAGTAAAAGTGCTACACTCAATTTGCCAGCAAATTTGGAAAACTCAACAGTGGCCACAGGATTGGAAAAGATCAGTTTACATTCCAATTCCAAAGAAAGGCAGTGCCAAAGAATGTTCAAGCTATCGCACAATTGCACTCATTTCACATGCTAGTAAAGTTATGCTTAAAATCCTACAAGCTAGATTCCAGCAGTATGTGGATCAAGAACTACCAGAAGTACAGGCAGGATTTTGAAGAGGTAGAGGAACTAGAGATCAAATTGCCAAGATACGCTGGATCATGGAGAAAGCTAGGAAGTTGCAGAAAAACATCTACTTCTGCTTCATTGACTATGCTAAAGCCTTTGATTGTGTGGATCACAACAAACTGTGGCAAGTTCTTAAAGAGATGGGAGTACCAGACCATCTTATTTGTCTCTTGAGAAACCTATATGCGGGTCAAGAAGCAACAGTGAGAACTGGAAACGGAACCACTGATTGGTTCAAAATTGGGAAAGGAGTCCGGCAAGGCTGTATACTGTCACACTGCCTATTTAACTTATATGCAGAGCACATCATGAGAAAGGCAAGGCTAGATGAATCAAAAGTTGGAATTAAGATTGCCGGGAGAAATATCAGCAACCTAAGATATGCAGATGATACCACTCTAATGGCAGAAAGTGAAGAGGAACTAAAGAGCCTCTTGTGGCAGGTGAAGAAGGAGAGTGCAAAAGTTGGGCTGAAACTTAACATTAAGAAAACCAATATCATGGCATCCGGCCCTCTCAATTCCTGGCAAATAGATGGGGAAGAAATGGAGGTAGTGACAGATTTTATTTTCCTGGGCTCCAAGAGCACTGCAGACGGGGACTGCAGCCAAGTAATTAAAAGACGCTTGCTCCTGGGGAGGAAAGCCATGGCAAATCAAATACTTTGGCCACCTAATGAGAAGGAAGGACTCACTGGAGAAGAGCCTAATGCTGGGAAAGATTGAGGGCAATAGAAGAAGGGGACGACAGAGAATGAGGTGGCTGGATGGAGTCACTGAAGCAATAGGCGTGAGCTTAAATAGACTCCAGAAGATGGTAGAGGACAGGAAGGCCTGGAGGAATGGTGTCCATGGGGTCGCGATGGGTCGGACATGACTTAGCAGCTGACAACAACAAAAACAACAAAAATAAACAACAGTAGTAGATGGGGAAGAAATGGAGGTAGTGACAGATTTTATTTTCCTGGGCTCCAAGATCACCACAGATGGGGACTGTAGCCAAGAAATTAAAAGACGCTTGCTCCTGGGGAGAAAAGCAATGGCAAATCTAGACAGCACACTAAAAAGCAGAGACCTCACCCTGCCAACAAAAGTGTGTATAGTCAAGGCTATGGTCTTTCCAGTTGTAATGTATGGCAGTGAAAGTTGGACCATAAGAAAGGCTGAGCACCAAAGAATTGAAGCCTTTGAACTATGGTGCTGGAGAAGACTCCTGCGAGTCCCTTGGTCTGCAAGGCGATCAAACCGGTCAGTCCTAGAGGAGATCAACCCTGAGTGCTCTTTAGAAGGCCAGAAGTTGAAAGTCAGATACCATTTAGGACTCCAGAAAATGGTAGAGGACCGGAAGGCCTGGAGGAACATTGGCCATGGGGTCGCGATAGGTCAGAAACGACTTCACTGCTAACAACAAAGCTAAATAAATTAAATAAACCCAAACCATCACTGACATGAAAATTGGACAAAAGATAAAATATAAAAGATGGTTCTAGACCACTGATTAGTTTTAACTTAACTACAGAGTTTTCTTCATGTAATGCTTTGAATAAAAGGTCTGGTGGACATTGGGGAATCAGGTGCTCCACAGTAGATGCAAACCTTGTTTGGGTAGGGCAGAACTTAAACTGTGTTCTATGGCAATCACGGGTTTAGTCAGTAGACCAAATACTGCATATTTTTTGCTATGGAGCAAAGAAGCAAAAGACAAGGATATACTCTATTTATTCATACAGTATAATCAGAACAGTTCATATTTGAGTTGACAAGTAATGTTCTTATACCAAAATACTGTTCATCCCCAAGCACTTTCATCACAGTGCTCATTTTATTTATTTGTTTGTTTATATCCCACTTTTGTTATTTTTATAAACAACTCAAGGCAGTAAGCATATTCAATACTCCTACTTCTGCCTCTTTTCTACACAACAACAATCTTGTGAGATGAGTAGGAATGAGAAAGAGTGACTGGCTCAAAGCCGCAAGCCAGTTTCCGTGCCTAAGGCCAGACTAGAACCCATAGCTTCCTTGTTTCTGGAGTAGCACTTTAACCACTAGATCAAACTGGCTTATTGTTCTGTTTAATATCTATGGCTAAAAGGTTTTAAACTGAGCTCATAGTATATACTAGTTCACTTCTACTATATGCACAGATCTTGGATTTATTGCCAAGTATCCAAAAAAACCCAGTTTTGCTTATTTTTAAGAAATGTTGGAATTCATTGGGGATGGGGGGCTGCTTCTGGTATTTGAGGACAACATGGTCCATTCCGTCTGATGACTTTCGTGTGTATTTGCAACTTCCTGTTATAGAAGTCCCTAAATAGTAAATACTTTGTAAGGAAAAAAAACAAGAAAAGGAGTCAGTTGATGTGGTGAAATGCTACATAAGTAACAATATTGTTATAACCAACTATCACTGGGATATAGGTACATTTCTTTCTTATAATCTAACTGCCCTCTCTAATCAGATGCCTTGCAGCCATTACGCTTCTGAATTATGTTTAGATTTGCCATCACTGAAAGGCACTGGGTGGAGGACAATAAGGGGTTGAGGGTCAACATCTAAACATCTACACCAAAAGGGAGTTCCTATCTCATTAGACCAGGGGTAGGCAACCTGAATCGGTGAAAGAGCCACTTGGAACCGGTTCTCTCACTAAAAAAAACCCTGGGAGCCGCAAAATACGCGTGCGCATGCGCACGTGCATGCACGTGTGCAGAACAGGATTTGATTAAAGTGGAGCTTACCTAAGCAAGACATACACCAGAGAGGAGGCCGAGCAAATTTCCCCTGCCTTGCCAGGCAGGCAAACGGAGGCTTCAAACACACACACACACACACACACACACACACACACACACACACACAAACAAACATGAGGAAAAGGTGCAGAGTAAATTTCCCCCTCCATCCCCAGAGGCGGAACAAAGCAGAGAGGCGAAGAATGTGGAAGGAAAGGAAGGAAAGAAGATATAACCTTCAGCAAAGCAGCTTCCATGTAGATAAGACAGAACTGATCAACAAATGATTTCTATTAATTTAGCCTATATATCCAAACCCAACAGTTGCCCCAGGGACTTCTGATATTGTCTGGAGATGGTTCAAGTATTGACACAGAGAGAGAAAACGTATCCTTTAGCCTGACATTTAAAACAGTATCCTTCTTTTAAAATAATTGCAGTACTGTATACATTTTTGCACAGGGATTTGTCCTACTGTAACAGAGATTTTTTTTAATGAAGTCCCTCTAGCATTGATGGCCCTAGAGCAAAATACATGAACTTTAATAATGGGAATGTTTACCTTTAGTGTTCATATACTGCTAATATAATATCCACCTGCCAGGGAAAGCTTATGGACATGTTTTGGTCATACAAGTCATTGACTTTGGCTGTTATTGACCATGACACTTTGTGCTATTGTTTTTCTAGTCATCTGTTTGCAATAGGATCCTCTTTTAGCAAGGAAAGGTCTGTCTGTGCATGATGGGTTTATATTTTGTTGCTTCCCAGTAGTGCAAATGCCCAACTGGACTATGGAAAAAGGATTAAACCCAAATCAACATGCATTTAGTAATTGGAATCATAATGCTTAGAAACCAAATTTCATGTGAAATTCCATGAAGAACCTGAAGCTTGCTTTTTTTATATACAATCTGTATAATTGAGCAGTTGCTATTCATTTGTTAGAAATTGCATTTGTGGGCACAGCAGCAATAAAGACCAAAATTTATTGTACAGGACTTCTCTTCCAATTTGCCTAATTATCTAACATGAACTACAGCTACGGTATCTTAATGCATGGTACAGGTCCACCCTGCTTTCCCACCATGCAGCTTGGGAGAGATAACATATAGGTCTGACTTTAATTGGCAAACTGTTCATATATTCCCAATGACTAGAAATATATTTAATTTGAAATGTAGTCATTTGTTTCAAACAATGCATGCTCACTGAGGTTTGAATAATAAGCAACAAGAGAGCTGTCAGGTTTTTCAGAGCTGAAGCAAAGAATAGTTTTCTAGCTTGTAGATAATATTTTAATGCTTAGAATTTTATAATTTTAAATTTACATTTGCCACCTTGGGAATCTTTTTGATTTGTTTTGTCTCACTTGGCTTAATTTGCTTTCCAGCAGACTGTGATTTTACATCATAGTGACTTGACCCATATAATAACACAAGAAATTCAAGCTTTGTTGATTTTTTTTCTTCCCTGGTGCTTTTGGGCAATGTCTGTCTCTGAGAAAATATTCTTTTGTAAACTCTATGTTGGCCTTATAACCAGGTGACATATTTTGATTCAGCTACATTTGTCTCCTAAAATTCTGCCAGAAGTATTGAATTAGTCACATGCCTGAGCTTATATCTGAAAGCTGGACTTCATAATAAAGGTAAAGGTAAAGGTTCCCCCGCACATGCATGCTAGTCGTTTCTGACTCTAGAGGCCGGTGCTGATCTCCATTTCAAAGCTGAAGAGCCAGCGCTTGTCCGAGGACGTCTCCGTGGTCATGTGGCCAGCATGACTAGATGCCAAAGGTGCACGGAACGCTGTTACCTTCCCACCGTAGTGGTCCCTATTTTTCTACTTGCATTTTTACGTGCTTTCGAACTGCTAGGTTGGCAGAAGCTGGGACGAGTAACAGGCGCTCACTCTGTTATGCGGCACTCGGGATTTGACCCACCAAACTGCCGACCATCTGATCGACAAGCTCAGCGTCCTAACCCACTGAGCCACCATGTCCCTTGTATCAACCATACGCACTATTATTCATATTGCACCACCATGCAAGATGTATTTCTTCAGAAATAAATTCAGTGCAGTTCAATGTGGGTTACATTTAGTTAAAGTGGCTCTCGGAGTATCATAGAATTGCTAAAAGCCCAGGGAGACCAGCAATCCCATCTTCAGAAGCTGCACTCACTCTGTTACACGGCACTTGGGATTCGACCCGCCAAACTGCCGATCTTCTGATCAACAAGCTCAGCGTCCTAACCCACTGAGCCACCATGTCCCTTTCATAATATAGAGAGCTTTTTGAGGTAAAAGAGAATTGAAATATTATTCATTTCAGGATATTTTTTGACATTGCTTAATTTTTGCCTATATAGTATGCACAGGTTGCTTTTTTACTGTAGGATTGGTGCTGGAAAATTTATCCCAATGTATCTCTTTCTGTGATAATGCAGGTAGCAGCAGAAACCCTACACTCACCCATCCATACCCCTGGAGACAATCTGACTTGTTTTTTCTTGGTGTAAAGCCATTGTGGCTTTTTAAACCAACCACCTCTCCAAAATGCGTGGTATGGAAACTTAGCTTCTGTTTGTTTGTTTGCTTCCTGTCAGAGTGAAATCTGTTTTTAGAGGATTGATGCCCTCTTAAAGAGAAATAGACTCCCTTACCTCTGCAGTATGGTGGATGGCCTCATTCTAGGATTTTCCAGGAAGCAAATGTGAGGGGAGTGGCTTCATTTTATGCCAATTGGGGAAATTTTTACAGTCATAGCTGGCCACCTGCAATTGCAACACAATTGTCTCATTGTGCCGGTAGCTGTATAAAATAGCTTTTATCCGTGGGCTGTTAGGCTTTTAAATGGGACATAATCTCTGTAAGGGACACAGTGGCTCAGTGGGTTAGGACGCTGAGCTTGTCGATCAGAAGGTCGGCAGTTTGGCGGGTTGAATCCCGAGTGCCGCGTAACAGAGTGAGCGCCTGTTACTTGTCCCAGCTTCGGCCAACCTAGCAGTTCGAAAGCACGTAAAAATGCAAGTAGAAAAATAGGGACCACTCCGGTGGGAAGGTAACAGCGTTCCGTGCGCCTTTGGCGTCTAGTCATGCCGGCCACATGACCACTGAGACGTCCTCGGACAAGCGCTGGCTCTTCGGCTTTGAAACGGAGATGAGCACCGGCCCCTAGAGTCGGAAACGACTAGCATGCATGTGCGGGGGAACCTTTAATCTCTGTGAACTTATGCAGAATTGACTTGGGAGGCCGGTGTTAAGCTGTTAAACTGTGTGTATTTTACATATATTTTCTTCCTTCCCTGTATGGAGTGGAAAAGGATACCCATTATTTGCTTCCATTCCACACCATTTTGGTCTCATAAAAATACTACAGGTAGTCCTCAACTTACAACCACAACTGAGCCCAAAATTTCTGTTGCTAAGACATTTGTTAAGTGATTTTTTGCCCCATTTTACTACCGTTCTTGTCACAGTTCTTAAGTGAATGTTCAGCTGTTAAGTTAGTGACATGGTTGTTAAGTGAGTCTGGCTCCCCCTTCGACTTTACTTGTCAGAAGGTTGCAAAAGGTGATCACATGACCCTGGGACAGTGCAACCATCATAAATATAAACCAGTTACCAAGTGTCTTAATTTTGATTAAGTGACCAGGGGGATGCTGGTTGCAAGTGTGAAAAATGGCCATAAGTCACTTTTTTCAGTGCTGTTGTAAGTTTGAACGGTCACTAAATGAGCTGTTGTAAATCAAGGTCTACCTGTATAAAGGATTGAAAAGTAGCTTTGTTTGTTTTAGTCCATGGTTTACAACCTAGATGTCCCAGTCAGAGATGATCTCCGGCTTGAGGACCAGCAAAATATATTCAGGACTGGGGGCAGAAGAACGGAAATTAGAGAACCAAATGAACTCTTCACTGGTCTGCTGTCTGGTTTTCAGATCCTGGTGTTCAATGTAGAATGACTGACTTCCCAATGACTTTCTCTCTTTCTCTTTAAGAGTAAAAAGGATCGCATGAAGGCTTGGATAAGGGCACACCTTCCTTCCTGGTGCAAGGAGAGAGATTCCTGGTCTGTCTACATCTTTGCTCCTCAATCTAAGTAAGGCATCCCATATTTGACTGGTGGAAGTATGTTGGAACATGCTGGGCTTAATGTTTGCTGAGAGTAGCAATCACAACATTCCTGCAGAATTATCAGAGGCCAAAATGGCGAAAGAAGCCTTCTTATCTAAAAGATTGGCATCAGTATTCACAAGTTCTGTCTGCATCTAATATTTCTGAGAAGACAATTACTATATGTTATAATCTATAAATCATAACACAGACGGATTTAGGGGAAAATTATAACCCAGTGAAAAGCCATGTGATTGGCATGCCAAAAGTCCTGATATGATATTTCCATTTTAAAGAAGTATCTAGTATGAAGTAATGGAGGAATGATCCTGAAGAACTGCTGCCAATTTAGAGAAGCGCAAAGTTTCCAGACAATTATGTCATAGTGTAAAATAGTATATCATGGTAGTAGCAGCAATAACTATTAAATTATTTCTAGCTTTGCTCAGCTGCTCATCAGTTTTCACCTCACCTACCATCCATGGCCCCTAAAATCCTTCCTTAGTATGCCAACATTACCCTTGTCTTATAAAGCCTTCCCACCAGCAATATCAATATTATATGAAGGTAATGTAGTATTGCTACACAAAGTCAAATTTTTTTTATTACACTTTGGAAGGAATCAGAAACTTTCTGGATCCTGGGGGATTTGTCTACTGCTAAAACTTCCCAATTTCCAATTTTAGAATATAGAAAATAGCCACAATAAGCCTCAATTTCTTCTCTTCTCAATTCAGACTATCAGAATTAGTCTGATAATGAATCCTTCACCGAAAAACTAGAAGAAGCCAGTTTTTCTGAGATTTTGACCTTTCCACCAGTCACACCTCAATTCAAAATCCACTATAAATGTAATGCATCCAACCATATAAATACATCGTGGGGATTAAATGGACTTCTTGTTGTTAGTTGCGAACTCATGTCCGGCCCATCGCGACCCCATGGACAACGTTCCTCCAGGCCTTCCTGTCCTCTACCATCTTCTGGAGTCCATTTAAGCTGACGCCTACTTCTTCAGTGACTCCATCCAGCCACCTAAGCTAAAATCCAAAACCACTAGGGAATTCCTGGAAGCTTAGCATTCTGACAAATAGTGCTTAGCAAAAACCTAAAGTGGAAACAAAAAAGACCATCTCCTTCAGCAACCAGATAAGCTGGAATTAACAAGAGACAAACAAGCAGAGAACCCTAATAAAGGAACTACTTAGAAAAAAACCCCACCCCCAACCAATGCTACAGTACTGTATTGTAAGCTACTGTATATAAACAGGGAGCAAGCCCCACACTTACCCGGCACTGATGATGTTACCTAGTCAGATAATGAGATGTCTGCAAGCAAACAACTAAACTCAGAGAGCACGAAAGATTCCACAGTTCAGTCCTGAGCTACATATATTCTTTTCTGTTATAACCAAATTTAATATAAGACAGTTTTTAAACTTTTCCTGGAGAACAAACACTTTGCTGAAAATTTCTGCTAGAATCTGTTTACATTAAATGTACACAGTTTCTCTCACGGTCTCCCTCACATACATACAGTATATAGCCATAAAAATTAACACCAAATGGATCCCCAAAATATCTTCATCATAAGCTAATGTCAGAGTAAATTGGGCATAACATTTTGAACAGAGTAGCTCCAGCAATTTCGTGTCCCTAGGTGACTATAAAATGTTTTTATGTCCTTTGGACTATAAGATTATGGGAGGGGGATCTTTTCCTGGATCACATGAGGCTTCCATAAATATGCCTCAAAGTAATTACAAAATTAACAAATGTTTGAAATGCTAATCTACCTTATTACTTCATAAAATGTCACACTTAAAAGAAATGTAAAATCCACCTCAATGAATAATCCATCATTCCCCTCTCCAATGTTAAAGCAGGTGGACCCAAATTAGAATAAACTACTGTATATTGAGAGTAGGGATATTTTCTTAGTTGTAATTTCCTTCCCTCAAATTGCTCTTTGCTTGACTGAGAAGTTGTCCAGGTTCCTGTGACCTTTACCTCTTTTCTGGTTCTTTCAGCTGAACTTTTGCCAACCTGGTGTCTTCCAGATGTATTGGGAGGACAGCTCCCAGAATTCCAAGTTAGTATGAGTGTAAACACATCTGGAAGACACCAGCATGAGCAGGACTGGTTTAACTTTTAGAGGCTACTAGGAAAAAAGGAACTTACATCAAAGCTTTAATTTGGCCTTTCCCAACCCATTTCCTTCCCAATATGCTGGGACTCTATTCTCAGAATTCTCGTCAAATATTGCCAACAGTTTCAAGAGCGGTTTCCTCTCAGAACAAGTGAGAATGCTTTTCCTCTAGGGCTCAACCGCCTTCCCCATCTCTTTATAAGCGTGATTAATTTAATCTCCAGTAGTTCTGCGGGTTAAAGGAAAAACTTGGCAAGATCTTTTGAGGGGAGCCCTCACACACAGTTTTGAGTTCTCCATCTTCCAGTTCCCTCTTGTTTCCCCTCCTAACCATTCTTTCTTCTCCCAGCCTATTCTTTACAGTTAGTTTTTGATTGACCACCATAACTGAGTCCAAAATTGCCATTGCTAAACAAAACAGTTGTTAAGTGAACAGTGCCCCCTTTTTTGCCACAGTTGTTAAGTGAATCACTAAAGTTGTTCAGTGCTTCATGTGACTGTTAAATTAATCTGGCTTCCCTCGTTGACTTTGCTTGTTGGAGGATAACTGGGAAGGCTACAGACGGTGATCACATGACACACACCCCCCCAGGACACTGCAGCTGTCATAAATATATGGCAGTTGCCAAGTGGTCCGAATTTTAATCATGTGACCTTTGGGTATTGCTATAGTTGTACGTGTGAAAGCCAGTCATAAGTCACTTTTTCCAGTGCCATTGTAACTTCAAATGGTCCCTAAATGAATGGTTGTAAGTCAAGAACTACCTGTATTGTTTCTTCTCCCTCCCCCTCTTTTGAACAAATCATTTTTTTTCTTCCTTCCTTGATTATCTACAAAAAACAAAACTATAGTTACAGCCAACACCTTTTTGTAATTTTTTGAAGGACAGGATAGGGATGAACTTGGGGAATGTTTGAGGCTGAGGAACTCAGAATCTTTGCCAGTCGTTGAATCTAAGGAAGCTCTTCCCACCCATCCCTTTAATTGCAAGATGGCAAGCATGAACCACTGGCTTTTATAAAAAGAACCATGTTGCCCATCAGGAGTGAGTCAACGATTCCAACAGATCCCAAACAGAACCACAGAAGAAACGAATTAACCACCTCCAGCCTTCAGTGAAGTCCAACTGCAAGGAAGCTAGGCCAGAAGCCTGAATCCTGTAGGGAACACTGGGCAGCCTGCTCTCCATATGCCTATTTTACCTCACAAAAGTCATTCATCCATTCCTTCCTCATGACATGTGAGCAGTATCTCACCATTTGGGAAAGACAGGTAGTATAGGTCAAGACCAATTTGGGCGATGATTTTCTTTAGATAACTTGCATGCAGGAGATAGAAGAGGAGGGAAAAGTCAGACGAGGGTTGTCCCTGTCAAGAAAAGTCTGTCTTTGTGTGTGTGTGTGTGTGTGTGTGTATAAAATATATATATAAAACAGGAAAGAAAAGGTAGTCCAATAGGATTGTTTCTCTGCTTTCCACAGGTTTCATTCTACAGCAGCTTCCAGTGACCTCTCTTCCTCTTCCCTTTAGATTCCGTATCATATGCAATAAAATCATTTCCCACAAGATGTTTGATCACATCGTCTTGGTCATCATTTTCCTGAACTGTATCACCATTGCAATGGAGCGTCCTAAAATTGAGCCCCACAGTGCTGTGAGTAAACTCTATCACTTCCCAATTAACCTAGCCACTTTGTCGTGCTGGATTTATGTGGGACTTTTGTCAATATTTGTTCTTTCTATTAGTTTATTTTATCAACAGAAGGTAGAACTCAGAGGCCATGGAAGGGAATAAATGGAGTGAAATTAAATTACCCTGATGTGTGTGCTAAGAGATAGTCCAGACAAAAGATTAGAGCAGATGTGTGTGGCAGCTGTCTCAGCGTACCCTTTCTGTTTGATTACTGTCAAGGTTTGACCATTCTGCCTCCCCAATCCCATTGAACTGAACATTTCTTATAGTTCTTAGAAACATGTGATGTATAAGCCAGTGCTTTTAAAATGATACAATAAGAAGGATTAGTGAAAAGCTACCTAAAGGGGTAGTTTAGTTAAGGTAGTGCTTCTCAAACTTTTTTTTTCATTACCCAAAAAAGCTTAACAGAAGGTCCTTTTCACTCAGAAAGTCCGGGAGACATGATAGCAGTGTTCCAGTATCTGAGGGGCTGCCAAAAGGCAGAGGGGGCAGGTTGTTCACCAAAGCACCAGAGGGAAGGATGAGAAACAATGGTTGGAAACTGATCAAAGAGAGAAGCAACCTGGAATTAAGGAGAAACTTTCTGACAGTGAGGACAATCAACCAGTGGAACAGCTTGCCTCCAAAAATTGTGGGTGCTCCATCACTGGAGATTTTCAAGAAAAGAATGGACGGTCACCTGTCTGGGATGGTATAGGTTCTCCTGCTTGAGCAGGGGGCTGGACTAGAAGAACTCCAAGGTCCCTTCCAACTTCTGTTCTATTCTATTCTATTCTATTCTATACAAAGTTTTTGACTTATGACAACAACTGAGCCTAAAATTTCCATTGTTAAGCAAGACAGTTGTTAAGTGAGTTTTGCCCCATTTTACGACCCATTTTACAGTGAATCGCTGTAATTAATTTAGTAACATGGGTGTTTAATGAATCTGGCTTCTTCATTGACTTTGCTTGTCAGAAAGTTACAAAAGGTGATTACATGATCCTGGGACACTGCAACCATCATGAATACATGCCGGATGCAGTGATCACTGACCACCAGGATGCTGCAGTGGTTGTTAGTGGGAAAAATGGTCATAAGTCACTTTTTTCACTGCTGCTGTAACATTGAATGGCAGCAAACAAATGGTTGTAAGGCAAGGACTACTTCTATTTAAATGTTCCTATTGTGCTTGGGTAACAGGTTTGTGTGTGGTTAAAGGTAAAGGTACCCCTGGACATGCGTGCTAGTCGTTTCCGACTCTAGGGGCCGGTGCTCATCTCCGTTTCAAAGCCGAAGAGCCAGCGCTTGTCCGAGGACGTCTCCGTGGTCATGTGGCCAGCATGACTAGATGCCAAAGGCGCACGGAACGCTGTTACCTTCCCACCGCAGTGGTCCCTATTTTTCTACTTGCATTTTTACGTGCTTTCGAACTGCTAGGTGGGCAGAAGCTGGGACGAGTAACAGGCGCTCACTCTGTTACGCGGCACTCGGGATTTGATCCACCAAACTGCCAACCTTCTGATCGACAAGCTCAGTGTCCTAACCCACTGAGCCACCGCGTCCCCTTGTGTGTGGTTATCCCCCCCCCAAAAAAAGGCAATTTTATCCAGTTTGGGCTAAGGCATCAGGTTAGAAACCAGGTGACTGTGAATTATGGTCCTATCTTAGGCACAAAGGCAGTTAGGAGACCTTCTGCCAGTCATTCTCTCTAAGCCCTAGGAAGTAGGAAATGGTAAACCACTTCTGAAAAACTTTGTCAAAAAAACTGCAAGGTCTTGTCCAAGCAGTCACCAGGAATCAAAAGCACACCCATTTATAGAGAAAAACATGCTCTACATTGTTTTTTCAACCAAAGTGCAACATGCAACTGTTCTCTTGGAAACTGCGTAGGATGCATAGTCCCATAGAACTGTTAAAGAAATGAATGCAAATGCCCTTGTATATTCTTCAGGAGATTAGAGAAGGTTAGAGATTTAAACCTGATTCAAATCTGGCCCCTTTACCTCTTTTGCAATACAGAGCTTTGAGCAAGTATTATGGAGGGTCACGAAAGCAAGAACACAGGCAGTGCTAGTACTGTATCCAAGCAACATCAGCATCTTGACTGGCTAAGTAGGCTCTCCAGCTAAATCCAAGCAATAGTGTTCAATTCCGTGGCAAAACTGGCTCCAGTCCCCATCCTGGCGGAATTTGTTGATCTGCCACGGAGCCCTAGCAACTTAGTTGTGCATCTGTCCATTATGGATGCACAGTTAGCCTCCAAGGGAGATTTAATTTAAGTGGAAATTCTATCGCAAGTGCTGCTTTTAGTCCCTGCTGTTAGACTAGGGGTGTTGGCTACAAATGAAGCTCAGGACTCATCTGTTTGTAATTGTCTAGTTTGGGGGTTGGGGTGTGTGGGGGGGTGGCTTTTAAGTGTGTATTATTAATTCCAGCAAGCAATGTTCCTTGTCCAACAGTGTGGAAGGAAGGAAAAAGGGTTTTCGCTATTCTTAATTTTGCCCTGGCCAAACTGCCTCTATTCTACTTTGTTGTAGCCAAGAACAACAACATCTATATGTTAAAGAGATCAAGATTTCCTCTCTTTTGGCAGACAGAGGGGAGATGCGTCCTTTTCCTCAGAGCAGAAATAGCTTACTTGATATAATAATGCTGTCTGTCATGATTTTCATCAATAAATATTCAAAACCTTTTCTTCCTCTCTCTCTTTTTGCTCTAGTGCTGGTTTTGGTTCTTTGTCTGCACTTGCTTTCCAGTGTGGCAAGGGAGGAGGAGAAGAGAATGATCCCTTTTGTCGTTCTTTTTCTTCATTTGTCTCTGTCTCAGTACTGATATGAACAAAGGTCTTTATTTTGGTTCTTTGTCGGGTTTGTTTTGCTAGATTTGCATAATTTCTTATCCAAGCCAGAACTTCCAAGCAGTCAAGGGCCAACCAGATAACCCTCATTAATCTGTTATTCTGTGATTTCATATTAATTTATTGTTGCCTGGAAATGCAACTGTTTACTTGAGCATAGATCCAGAGTTTCGTGGGGCTTACTTTCCTGTAAGTTTAGGGGTACCAATTTAATAATATGCAAAACAAAGAGAAAATGTATTCATTTCAGGCAGCATAAATCATTTGGCTCCTTATGAATAAAGAAAAACTGATGTTAAATGCATATTTGGCAAGTTGAATAAGCAATTATTGTGGCACTCTGGGGTCCTCTGAAATCTGCAAATGAAACATTTCAATAAAGCAAATTTGGTGTCAGCTACTGAAATGCTTTATATGTTGAGAACCAGCCACTAAAATTTCTGTTTTTTCAGCTTCAGTTGTATAGCTAGTAACAAGAATGTGTAAGTTTCACTGGGATTGGTACTTTTCTGTGAGGATTCAAACCAAGAAGAAATAGATTTTAGAGTTATTATTATTAACATTAATATTTACCATGAAGGTACAACCCTGAGCAACAGCAAGAGCACTTAGACTTATATACTGCCCCACAGTACTTTATAGCACTCTCTAAGTGCTTTATAGAGTCAGCCTATTGCCCCCAACAATTTTACCAACCTCAGGAGGATGGAAGGCTGAGTCAACCTTGAGCAGGTGAGACTCCAACTGCCAAATTGCTGGCAGTCGGCAGTCAGCAGAAATAGCCTGCAATATGGCATTCTAACTACTGCGCCACCACAGCCCTAACTAAGCAATGTTTAGTTCAGGGGTCTTCAAACTTGGCCCTTTTATGACTTGTGGGCCTCAACTCCCAGAATTCCTCAGCCAGAGTGCCTAGCTGAGGAATTCTGGGTTGAAGCCCAAAAGTCATAAAAGGGCCAAGTTTGAAGACCCCTGGTTTTGTTAGTCAGATTTTAGTGGTCTTAAAGTTTCTAACTAGTGCAATTAGATTAGATTAGATTAGATTAGATTAGATTAGATTAGATTAGATTAGATTAGATTAGATTAGATTAGATTAGATTAGATTAGATTAGATTAGATTAGATTAGATTAGATTAGATTAGATTAGATTAGATTAGATTTATTGAATTTATATGCCACCCTTCTCCCTAAGGACTCAGGGTGGCTCACAACAAAATTTAAGAAACATGGAATACAAAATTTAAAAAAGAATTAAACAATAAATGTAATAGATACATGACAATTTAACTCAATAAAAGCCAAATTTAAAAAACATAGTCAGTCCAGACCCGCTTGTTGGAATAACCAAGTCTTCAGGTCACAGCGGAAAGACCAAAGGTCTTTAGGATAATTAGGATAATGAAGCAATTTTATTTAAAATTATGTAGGGTCATATTTTGAATAAATATGTCAGGTTACTCAGGGCTATGATTAAGAAAGTTTTATAATCTTGGATATTTTAAGACAGTGCTGTGATTTTGTTATGGTCCGTACTTTAAATAAACTGGCTGACTGAGCAAAACCGTGCCACACCTTCATGCTCATTCTACTTTGAGGAAAAGTAGGCCTTGGTACCAATACATCAAACTGTTTTTCCAACTGGGAGCTGTGTATTAAAATGGAATTACTTGCAGTCAGTAACTAGAAGCAGATGCAGGCTCTCCATTTCAGGAAAATGGGAACAATAACAAGAGAGACATTATTATGAAAATAAAATGTTGTGCTCGCTTGCTTAAGAGCAAGCCTTCTTGCAATGAATGGAACTTGTTTTTGAAGACAGATGTATGCATTCAGAGTCTTGCATCCTTTGCTGTTGACTCGTAATATTGTCTGTTCTACTGTAGACTATTTCTTGCAGAAGGAATGATGTTTCATTGATTCCTAAAGCATGCCTTCCTACCTTAGCAACAGAATTTGCCAGTTCTAACAGAATAGCGGAAGGTACCTTGCAGGTCTTCTAATCCAACCCCTTGCTCAAGGAGGAGACCCTGTACCATTCCAGACAAATGGCTGGATCAGGTGGCTGGAGAATTCTGGGAGTTGAAATCCACATATCTTAAGTCATCAAGTTCAAGAAATACTGATCTAAAGGATAATTTCTTTAAACATCACTATTAGGAAGCATTGTTTTAACTACTTTTGCTTATTTTTGTTGTTGTTGTTAGTTGCGAAGTCGTGTCCAACCCATCGCGACCCCATGGACAACGTTCCTCCAGGCCTTCCTGTCCTCTACCATCTGCTGGAGTCCATTTAAGCTCACTCCTACTGCTTCAGTGACTCCATCCAGCCACCTCATTCTCTGTCATCCCCTTCTTCTATTGCCCTCAATCTTTCCCAGCATTAGGCTCTTCTCCAGTGAGTCCTTCCTTCTCATTAGGTGGCCAAAGTATTTGATTTGCCATGGCTTTCCTCCCCAGGAGCAAGCATCTTTTAATTTCTTGGCTGCAGTCCCCGTCTGCAGTGCTCTTGGAGCCCAGGAAAATAAAATCTGTCACTACCTCCATTTCTTCCCCATCTATTTGCCAGGAATTGAGAGGGCCGGATGCCATGATATTGGTTTTCTTAATGTTAAGTTTCAGCCCAACTTTTGCACTCTCCTTCTTCACCTGCCACAAGAGGCTCTTTAGTTCCTCTTCACTTTCTGCCATTAGAGTGGTATCATCTGCATATCTTAGGTTGTTGATATTTCTCCCGGCAATCTTAATTCCAACTTTTGATTCATCTAGCCCTGCCTTTCTCATGATGTGCTCTGCATATGAGTTAAATAGGCAGGGTGACAGTATACAGCCTTGCCAGACTCCTTTCCCAATTTTGAACCAATCAGTGGTTCCGTGTCCAGTTCTCACTGTTGCTTCTTGACCCGCATATAGGTTTCTCAAGAGATAAATAAGATGGTCTGGTACGCCCATCTCTTTAAGAACTTGCCACAGTTTGTTGTGATCCACACAATCAAATGCTTTAGCATAGTCAATGAAGCATAAGTAGATGTTTTTTCTGCAACTCCCTAGCTTTCTCCATGATCCAGTGTATCTTGGCAATTTGATCTCTAGTTCCTCTACCTCTTCGAAATCCTGCCTATAATTCTGGTAGTTCTCGATCCACATACTGCTGGAGTGTAGCTTATAGGATTTTAAGCATAACTTTACTAGCATGTGAAATGAGTGCAATGGTGCGATAGTTTGAACATTCTTTGACACTGCCTTTCTTTGGAATTGGAATGTAAACTGATCTTTTCCAATCCTGTGGCCACTGCTGAGTTTTCCAAATTTCCTGGCAAATTGAGTGTAGCACTTCTACTGCATCGTCTTTTAAGATTTTGAATAGCTCAGCTGGAATACTCTCTCCTCCACTAGCTCTGTTGTTGCTCAGCTTTCCTAAGGCCCATTTCACTTCACATTCTAGGACGTCTGGCTTGAGGTCAGTGACCACCTCATTGTGGTTATCAGGGACATTAAGCTCATTCTTGTATCGTTCTTCTGTGTAATTTTGCCACCTCTTCTTAATCTCTTCTGCCTCTGTTAGGTCCCTGCCATTTTGGTTCTTTATCATGCCCATTTTTGCATGAAACTTTCCCTTTATCTCTCCAATTTTCTTGAAGAGATCTCTGGTCCTCCCTATTCTATTGTTTTCTTCTATTTCATTGGACTGTTCATTTAAGAAGGCATTCTTATCTCTTCTAGCTATTCTCTGGAATTCTGCATTCAATTGGACATATCTTTCTTTTTCTTCCTTGCCTTTCGCTTCCCTCCTTTCCTCAGCTATTTGCAAAGCTTCCTCAATCAGTCATTTTGCTTTCTTGCATTTCTTTTTCTTTCTTTTTTAAAAGTTTTATTGATTTTTAATATTTACATGTACATGTATTTATGAAACAAGATGGTGGTTGTGTAATTAAAATAAGAAATAGCCATTTGTAAATAGGTCAGGTTACATCAACAGAGATGCCCTCTCTAATTTGCACGAACCGGAAGCCCTTGCATTTCTTTTTCTTTGGGATGGTTTTAGTTGCTACCTCTTGTACAATGTTTCGAACCTCCATCAGTTCTTCAGGCACTCTGTCTATCAGATCTAATTCCTTAAATCTATTTGTCACCTCTACTGTATATTCAACAGGGATATGATTTAATTCATACCTGAGTGGCCTAGTGCTTTTTCCTACTTTCTTCAGTTTAAGCCTAAACTTTGCAATGAGGAGCTCATGGTCTGAGCCACAGTCAGCTCCTGGTCTTGTTTTTACTGACTGTATAGAGCTTCTCCATCTTTGGCTGCAGAGCACATAGTCAATCTGATTTCTGCGTTGACCGTCTGGTGATGTCCATGTGTACAGCTGTCTCTTGGGTTATTGGAAAAGTGTGTTTGCTATGACCATCGTATTCTCTTGACAAAATTCTATCAGCCTGTGTCCTGCTTCATTTTGTATTCCAAGGCCAAACTTGCCTGTTATTCCGGTTATCTTTTGGCTTCCTAGTTTAGCATTCCAATCCCCCATGATGATAAGGACATTATTTTCTGGTGTTAGTTCTATAAGGTGCTGTAGGGCTTCATAGAAGTGATCAATTTCATCCTCTTCAGCACTGGTGGTTGGGGCATAGACTTGCACTACTGTGATATTGAATGGTTTGCCTTGGATTCGAACTGAGATCATTCTGTCATTTTGGGAATTGTATCCCAGTATTGCTTTTCCTTTTCTTTTATTGACTATGAAGGCTACTCCATTTCTTCTGAGGGATTCTTGCCCGCAGTAGTATACCTGATGGTCCTCTGAATTAAATTCCCTCATTCCTGTCCATTTTAGTTCACTGATTCCTAAGATGTTGATGTTCAGTCTTGTCATCTCTTGTTTGACCATGTCCAACTTTCCTTGATTCATGGATATTACATTCCAGGTTCCTATGGAGAAAAAATCTTTACAGCATCGGACTTTCCTTTCACCACCAGATACATCCACACTAAGCATCCATTCGGCTTTGGCCCAGTCACTTCATTCTTTCTGGCACTACTAGTACTAGCCCTCTGCTCTTCCCCAGTAGCATATTGGATGCCTTCCGACCTGAGGGGATCATCTTCCAGCATCATATCGTTTTGCCTTTTAGTACTGTCCATAGGGTTTTCATGGCAAAGATACTGGAGTGGGTTGCCATTTCCTTCTCCAGTGGATCACATTTTGTCAGAACTCTCTGCTATGACCTGTCTGTCTTGGGTGGCCCTGCATGGCATAGCTCATAACTTCATTGAATTACACAAGTCCCTTTGCCACAACAAGGCAGTAATCCATGAAGGGGATTTTTATTTTATTTTTGTTAGAGCCATTCAATTTATCCATAATAGTGTTGTCCAGAAGATTATAAGGCAGCTAATAATTTTGGTTAAGATAGTCAGTCTGATGCTATCCAGACATCATGGACTACATTATCCATAGGCCAGCAGGAGTTTGTGGGCATTATCGTTCATAATAGTATGAAGACACCAGATGCCTTATCTCTGGGATGAACTGTGAATTGTCAGGATGTTTTTGGCTCTTCATTTCAGTAAAATGGGAAGAATAACAACAGAGACTTTATTATGAAAACGAATTTGCTATATGTATTGTAAGACATCTTGCATGTTTATAGTAACATGTAACATAAAAGTTATACTAACTGGAAGCTCACCACCTGTTCAATCAAGCTGTCTCTGGTGCCATAAATAGCCCTTTGGCACTGTCTTCCTCTTTAAACACTAAAATCTTGAGTGGAGCTAATTACCCACTAATGCTGAGGTGACTAAGAAGGAAATATAAAACTTAGTTCAAAGTGACAGGCATCATAGAGAAAGAATGAGGTTTTGTTCACTTAAAAAGAGTTACTGGAATAAATAAGAGTTTGACCGCCTGTTCAGAGCTTGTTAACTGGATTTATAATTGTTTTGAAACTCACATTGCATCTGCTTATATTTTTGCTTCGGCTGTATAATTCCCTTGCAGTTTGTAAATTAATGTAGCACTATTGTTCTTTTATTTACTGATGAAAGGAGCAACATTGGCAAGAATTCTCACTACAATTCTATTTCTGAACCACCCACTGCTTTTAAATAAAGGTAGAAAATACATTTTACTTTAGCTGAAAGAATGGTGCTTGTGCATCTTAATTAATGTGAATATGAAAATTATTATGACCCTTCTTGGCCCACACAGTTAACACAGGAGACAGCACGGTTCACAACAGGTACTGTACATCAAAATAGCTATTGTACAAGTAGTCCTTGACTTACAATCATTTGTTTAAGAACTGTTCAAACCTATGTGCTGAAAAAAGTGACTTATGACCAGTCCTCACACTTATGACCATTGCAGAATCCCTGAAGTTACGTGATCAAAAATCAGGTGCTTGGCAAGTGTATTTAGAATGGTTGCAGTGTCCTGACCACTATTTACAGTCTTTCCAGGGTGCTTCTGACAAGCAAAGTCAATGAAGGAAGACAGATTCACTTAATGACCTTTGTGTAAACAACTATGTGATTTGCTTAACAACTATGGCAAAAAGGTTTGTAAAATCTGGTGAAACTCACTTAGCATCAGAAGTTGTGATCCTGATTGTGGTCATAAATTGAGGACTACCTCTATTTTATTTTATTTTTTGAAAAAAAAAAATTATTAGTTTTATAGGGTTAAAAAGGAAGGTAAAGGAGGATCAAGATCTTACTCAACCTAAAAATTATAGACCTATATCGCTTTTAAATACAGATTACCGTATATACTTGAGTATAAGCTGACTCGAGTATAAGCCGAGACCCCAAATTTCACCCCCAAAAACTGGAAAAAGTTGTTGACTCGAGTATAAGCCGATCCGCCGTTCTGCAAGCCTCTGCCGCCAGCAGAGGCTCGATCCGCCATTTTGCAAGCCTGAATACACAGGAATACCCTGTGTGGCCTTGGCTCTCCGGGAAGCCCTGGCTGTCCGCTTCCTCGCTCCACGCTGCTATTCGGGGCCCGTGCGTTCCCCGGGCAAATCGCGGTGCCCAGCAGGCGAGGAAACACGCCTGCTCCAGTTGCCCCCCCTTCCCTCAGGAGACGCGAAGCAAGTGACCGCCCAGAGCTTACCGAGGACTTGCTTCGGTGCTTCCAGGATCGCGCGCACCTCTCCCAAGCCGCCGCCCGGAGACCTGCCGAAGTTTGGGGAGGTTTGGGGAGGTGCGCGCGCACCTCCCCAAACCTCCCCAAACGTCGGCAGGTCTCCGTTCCTCTGCGCCCTGCCTGCCTGCTTCTTTCCACAGCGGAAAGAAGCAGGCAGGCAGGGGGCGGAGGAACGGAGACCCGGCGACGTTTAGGGAGGTTTGGGCGCCTCTCCAAATATCCCCAAACGTCGCCGGGTCTCCGTTCCTCTGTGCCCTGCCTGCCTGCTTCTTTGCACAGCGGAAAGAAGCAGGCAGGCAGGGGGCGGAGGAACGGAGACCCGGCGACGTTTGGGGAGGTTTGGGCGCCTCCCCAAATATCCCCAAACGTCGCCGGGTCTCCGTTCCTCTGTGCCCTGCCTGCCTGCTTCTTTCCACAGCGGAAAGAAGCAGGCAGGCAGGGGGCGGAGGAACGGAGACCCGGCGACGTTTGGGGAGGTTTGGGCGCCTCTCCAAATATCCCCAAACGTCGCCGGGTCTCCGTTCCTCTGTGCCCTGCCTGCCTGCTTCTTTCCACAGCGGAAAGAAGCAGGCAGGCAGGGGGCGGAGGAACGGAGACCCAGCGACGTTTGGGGAGGTTTGGGCGCCTCTCCAAATATCCCCAAACGTCGCCGGGTCTCCGTTCCTCTGTGCCCTGCCTGCCTGCTTCTTTCCGCTGTGGAAAGAAGCAGGCAGGCAGGGCACAGAGGAACGGAGACCCGGCGACGTTTGGGGATATTTGGAGAGGCGCCCAAACCTCCCCAAACGTCGCCGGGTCTCCGTTCCTCCGCCCCCTGCCTGCCTGCTTCTTTCCGCTGTGGAAAGAAGCAGGCAGGCAGGGCACAGAGGAACGGAGAACCGGCGACGTTTGGGGATATTTGGAGAGGCGCCCAAACCTCCCCAAACGTCGCCGGGTCTCCGTTCCTCCGCCCCCTGCCTGCCTGCTTCTTTCCGCTGTGGAAAGAAGCAGGCAGGCAGGGCACAGAGGAACGGAGACCCAGCGACGTTTGGGGATATTTGGAGAGGCGCCCAAACCTCCCCAAACGTCGCCGGCTCTCCGTTCCTCCGCCCCCTGCCTGCCTGCTTCTTTCCGCTGTGGAAAGAAGCAGGCAGGCAGGGCACAGAGGAACGGAGACCCGGCGACGTTTGGGGATATTTGGGGAGGCGCCCAAACCTCCCCAAACGTCGCCAGGTCTCCGTTCCTCCGAGCCCTGCCTGCCTGCTTCTTTCCGCTGTGGAAAGAAGCAGGCAGGCAGGGGGCGGAGGAACGGAGACCCAGCTTCGTTTGGGGAGGTTTGGGGAGGTGCGCGCGCACCTCCCCAAACCTCCCCAAACTTCGGCAGGTCTCTGGACGGCGGCTTGGGAGAGGTGAGCGCGATCCCGGAAGCTCCAAAGCCTCGGCCGCGCACAAGTCCTCGGTAAGTTTTTTTGTTGACTGGAGTATAAGCCGAAGTGGAATTTTTCAGCCCAAAAAGTGGGCTGAAAAATTCGGCTTATACTCAAGTATATACGGTATAAGATTTTTGCTAAAGTATTGGCTAATAGATTAATGCAAGTTTTGAAACAAATGATTCATAGTGATCAATCAGGATTTATATCTGGGAGGTATATGAAATATAATGTAAGACAAATTGTTAACTTGCTTGAATATTTGGATAAGAACAATCAAGTCTCCGCAGCATTGATATTTTTGGATGCAGAGAAAGCCTTTGACCAATTGAATTGGCAATTTTTATTAAGAGTTGTTGAGGAGATGAATTTTGGAGAAGGTTTTCTACATGCTATTAAAGCTATATATCAACAACAAACTGCACAAATTATAGTTAATGGGGGATTAACAGAGACTTTTAAAATTGAAAAAGGTACAAGACAGGGTTGCCCCCTATCACTATTATTGTTTGTTTTAACATTAGAGATTTTACTAATTAAAATTTGAGAGTCCTCTTTGATAAGGGGAATTAAAATAAAACAGAATGATTATAGATTGAGAGCTTTTGCTGATGACTTGGTTGTGACAGTATCCCAACCGTTACAGTCGGTTATAGACTTGATGGAAATTATAACTCAGTATGGTAAGGTTTCTGGGTTTAAGGTGAATAGTAATAAGACTAAGATATTATCCAAGAATTTATCTATGAGTGAAAGGGATATGTTATCTAAATTAACAGGTTTTGAAATAGTGAAGAAGGTTAAATATCTAGGAGTATATATTGCAGCCTCAAATGTAAAATTGTATAGGAATAATTATGAAACACTATGGTTGAAGGTACAAAGGGACTTAAATAATTGGAAAAAATTACAATTATGATTACTGGGAAGAATTGCAGTTGTTAAAATGAATGTTCTACCAAAGTTTCTCTTTCTGTTTCAGACAGATCAAAATTTAGTAAAGCAAATTAGAGATTCAAATTGTGCACATATAAAGAGGATATATAATGCTTTAATTGAATTGGATTCGGAAACGGAACTGGTTAAAGACTGCATGATAAAGTGGGCACAAAATATTCAGGAACCAATTTCGTTGGACACCTGGAAGATAATTTGGGTCAGAAATGTTAAATTTACCCAGGCTCAAAATTTAAGAGAAAATTTTTATAAAATGTTTTATAGATGGCATCTGGATCCCAAGAAGCTGTCCAACATGTATCCTAATTTACAGTCTAAATGTTGGAGGTGTGGTAGTTTAGAAGCTACCTATTTTCACATGTGGTGGACTTGTAGAAATATAAAAGCTTTTTGGATTAAAATTTGGTGAAACATTCAAAAGATTTTTAAGAGAAAGATAAAGTTTTCCCCACAATTGTTTTTATTGGGCATTGTTGTAGATTGTGATGTTAAAGAAACTAACTTGATGTTGAACATGATAACGGCAGCATGGTTACTGGTGGGACAATATTGGAAGAAGGATAGTTTGCCCACTGTAGAAGAATGGGTGTTTAAAGTTTCGAATCTTGCAGAAATGTCTAAGATTTCTGCTTATCTGAAGGATCATTCACAGGAAAGATATATTTCAGTTTGGAGGAGATGGATAAATTATATTCAAAACAAATATGGGACTAAAAAGTACCATTTAGCTTATGAGTAGATTTTAGTGGTATATTGTTATTGGTACGTTGTTTGTAGTTATGTTAAAAGAGAGTTAAAGCGCATTATGAATTTGGTTAATTGTATATTATGCATATTTTTTATTTAGAATATGATTATTGTAACTATAATCCTGTATTTAGCTCTGGGAAGTGGGGGGGGAAGTGGGTGGGTTTGGGGTGGGAGGGATTTGGGGATATATTGTTTTTGTAAAACTCTTTAATAAAAAAAAGGAAGGTAAGGAAATGGGGATTTGGGATAAGGTAGCAGAAAGGTTAAGGGTAGGGGTTGGGGTATATACATATATTTGTGAAGCAATATGGTGGTTGGGTAGTCAAAAGTAACAAATAACAAGTTGTTTGTACGTAGTTCAGGTTGCATCAATAAAAATTCCCTCTCTGGTTCCCTTAATCTTCACATAGTCAAAGTAATTAAGTTAATACATTTCTAGTTATGAGCTAGTCAATTAACAAAGTTTTCAATATAGTTAGTCTAATACATATCAAAATCCTGTCTTTAAGTTTTACCTAATTGCAATAAAAATACTCTAAGGTAGCCTATAATATACAAAAAAGAGCTTACTTTTCGGATAACCTACAATTCCCTATTTCAATAAAGAGTAATTCTCTTGTCTACAAAACTTACATTGTTCATTACAAATCATTCTTATGATTTAACAGTAAAATCTAATTTCCATCTTAACACATCACCAATTATTAAAAAGATTTTTTTGTCTTAACCATTCAACACTTAATATTTTTTATTTATTTATTTTATTTTAATCCCATTTTTATCCCGCCCTTCTCCGCAGACTCAGGGCGGCTTACAATTTAAGCACAAACCAATGTGCTTAGCAATACTATCTTCTATTATAAGATTCTAAATTCTATTGTATAATTCAAAGTTTTATTCTAAAAGCTTAAAGATTAAGAAAGAATGATACTGTGTTCATGCGTTCCACTTTCTCCTATGTCCCTCTATGTATGTTGAATTTTTTGGGACAACTACAATGACATCACAAGTCTTGACAGGAGCAAGGCACCATGTTATAAAAATAAGATCTCTGTTCCAGCCCAATATCTGGCAGCTGTCCAAGGTGCTAAGAGAAATAAAGGATTACAAAAGAAAAAGGTTGATCTTGCATTTATTTTGGTGTTGTTTCTTGAAAAGCTTGATAAGTAACAGTTTTAAATTCCATCTCTCTCTCTCTCTCTCTCTCTCTCTCTCTCTCTCTCTCTCTCTCTCTCTCTCTCTCTCTCTCTCTCTCTCTCTCTCTCCACCTTTCCCTTTCTCTTTCAACAGGAACGGATTTTCCTCACTCTCTCCAACTATATTTTCACAGCAGTGTTCTTGGCAGAAATGACCGTAAAGGTAAATAGCATAATCCAGTCTCTGATCATTGCCTATCATCTCATTATGCAACTTCACCATCACTGAACGTATCCTATCTACCCACATTGTATATCACCATGGACATGAATTTTCCCAGATCCATGTAAAGCTCCGTGTGATTGAAACTCATAAATATCCATGAGCGCTGGATCCATATTCCTAGGGCTAGGTGCTAGACTCACATTTTTAGTGGTGAACTGCAGTTTCTTTTAAAATAAGGTTAATGATTTCTGTAATTTTAATGTCTGTGTAGATTGTATATTATTCTGTAAAATGCATATGTGAGAATGCATATATAGATTCCGATAAGAAAATGCTTTTTCCCCCACCCAAAGTGTATTATTTATTCTTTCCAGAGTTTAAGCACGTGCCTAAAATTAAGCTGCTGTTAAAGGTGTTGTGCATTATGGAAAGAATATCAAACATATACTCTTTTATAAAGTGCCTCATCATAGTATCATCATTTCTACAACTACACCTACTTTATACCAACAGAGTACATGATGTTATCATAGTAGATTTAAATAAGAAAATTACTTGCCCAGAAAATTTGCATTATATTATTTGTGGCAGGAAAGGAAAGGAGACGAGATTCAGGCAGCAGTAAATGGGAATCTCTGTCTCATCTATCCCATCTAATCTAATACTAATACTAATCTAATCTAACACTTCATGTGAAGTATTAGTACCACTTTATAAATCCTTAGTAAGACTACACCTGGAATACTGCATGCAGTTTTGGTCGCCACATTACAAAAAAGATGTTGAGACTTTGGAAAAAGTGCAAGTTAGATGATTAAGGGCCTGGGACAAAAACATATGAAGAATGGTTGCAGGAATTGGGTATGTCCAATCTAGATAAAAGGACTAGGGATGACAGTATTTCAGTATTTGAGGGGCTGCCACAAAGAAGAGGGGGGTCAACTTATTTTCCAAAGCACCAGAAGGCAAGACAAGAAACAATGGATGAAAACTAATCAAGGAAAGAAGCAAGCTGGAATTAAGGAGAAACTTCCTAAAAGTGAGGACAATTAGCCAATGAAACAGCTTGCCTTCAGAAGTTGTAGGTGCTTTATCACTGGAGGTTTTTGAGAAGAGAGTGGACAGTCACCTGTCTGAAATGGTATAGCAGGGGGTTGGACTAGGAGACCTCTATGGTTCCTTCCAATTCTGATTGATTGATGGGTTTCTCATTGCAGCTATATTTGAAGTTAGTTATAGAGGGACTTGGAGATACAGCAGCTATAGCTATTCAATTAAACTGAACTCTGAATCTGGAGAAGAATCTCCCTCCAAATAAAATAAAACCAATTCTGGATTAAGATTGTAATATCAATGATGTTTTCTTGAGATGGCAAATTTCAAAGTTTTTTCCCCACAGGTATTTCATTTACAGAAAGACATTTATTTATTTATTTTTGCTTTGAATGGTTTGGTAACATCTTATGAGGAACAGAATATTCATTTTGACGCAGAGGAATCAGCGAAAGAACTGTTTGCAGAAGTAGGATGCTAATGCAGCTAGTCTGTTAAAACTAGCTGCCATCTATTTGCTGGATTTCTTCTCTTCTTTCTCCCCCTCTGTCTTCTTATAATATCTTTGTAATCATAAAGGCTTTTAATCACAAAGCAGCTGGTCGTGGTTGAACTCATGCAGAAAATACAACAAAGTGTTTTAATGCAAAGCCTAAACAAACTTACTAAAGAGTAATCTTTAATGGATTAGAATCCATTTCATTCCAAAATGAAGAGCAGAAAATGTTATTCTAAATGAGACACGTGTTGGGGCAAGAAATTGTAAGAAGCAAATTTAGAGGGTAATGAAATGTAAAAATTGAAGTCTGTGGCATTCATAATAGACTACATACCACCATCCATTGCATATACTTGTAAACACTGAATTCAGATTCTCTGCAACATTTTAGTGTGGTGCATGCATTGTATAAAGATTATGCTTATTTCAGGACTTGTTTTCAGTATCTCAGTTTGTATGTACCATGTTCTTTTTGAAACCCTTCCCCTTTAAACTTGCTTGCTTAAGACAAAACCAGAGGGATACATTTTCTAAAGTGCTTTGTTCATATTTTTTTAATTCCTTGAGGGGAAAAAAATCATCCTTCTTTCAACAGACTCTAAGGAGAACAAAAAAGATTCCAGCAAAGAGTTAAAGTGTATGTGTGTCTGTGTGTATATATACACATAGACATGCATGCATATACAAAAATAAATGAACTAACCATTCTTTAATGTTTAAAGATTTGAACATTATTCCAAAGTTTCAGGTCTAGGATAATATATCCTCAGTGCTTGCCTCTGTAGTTACTGACAAAAATAATCACGTGTGCCATTCTTTTACGAAATTGCCACATATTATGGTGGATATGGCACTTAGGATTTGAATTGCATTAAAAATACATCAGTGTTAAAGGAACAATCTGGAATGTTTCTGCAGAGTTATTTTTATGAATCTTACACCATAACACTTCGTAGAACTGCTTAGTTATGTTTCTATAACTGGGAAGTCAGTGCATTTGCAGTCACGTATGTGTAAATCATGCATTATAAACACACTGATGGTGTGGTGACTAAATTAGTCATATTTTGTTGCAATTTGCAATCTTGGCAGGTGGTGGCTCTGGGCTTGTGCTTCGGAGAGAAGGCCTACTTGCGAAGCAGTTGGAATGTGCTGGATGGGGTGCTGGTCCTCATCTCTGTGGCTGACGTCCTGGTTTCAATGGTTTCTGATAGTGGAACGAAAATCCTTGGAATGCTAAGAGTTTTAAGGCTTTTGCGAACTCTTAGGCCACTAAGGTAAGAAAAGTCTGAGTGATGCAGAACTGGCATAAATTAGGAAAGGAGAAACTAATGAACTTTGTGATGGATACAAAACACGAGGCAAGGACATTTTAACAAATATTAGTAGTCTGCCATAGCAATACCAATAGCACTTAGACTTATATACCACTTCACACTGCTTTACAGCCTTCTGTAAGCAGTTTACAGAGTCGGCATATTGCCCCCAACAATCCGGGTCCTCATTTAATGACCTCACAAGGATGGAAGACTGAGTCAACCCTGAGCCAGTCAGGATCAAACTCCTGGCATTGGGCAGAGTTTGCCTGCAATATTGCACTTTAACCACTGCACCACCATAGCCATGCCTATAGCACTAAGCTATCTATAGTTCACACACCTTGAAAAGCAAAAAATATACATGCCACTTATGGTTAGTATTATAGGCAAACTAGGCCAAACACAAAGGATGCTAGAGAACTGTGAGTGAAAGAAGATTCTGATAATAAAGGCTGATAACTAAATAAAAAGCCAATCATTGAAAGAGATCTTGGACACCTGTCAGAGATAATTGACATACACTGTACCACTTCAGCATGTTATTGGTGCAAGCAACTTATTGCTCAGGTTAAATAACACATGGGATTTAACTGCGCAGAAAGTGCAGAATCAGACCTTTGATTTTTGGGGGGAGGGGGGGTATTTTTTGTTAATATAATTGTGTACATAATTGTGACTCAGATGCTTACACTTTGTGATAAAATGTGTATCAAGTAAACAGCAAAACAAAAGCAAACAAAGCAAACAAGAATTTCAATTTTTGAGAGGCAGATTTTAGGTACCGTAGAGAACATGCCTGAAGGGCTATGTGCTAATTGTTAATCCCCCAATATATATTATCCTAATGTCTTTTATATTCTCGTATAGTTACTGTGTCTATGGCCCCTTTGAGTCTAATTCACCAAAAACATCTGCTGGCCTGAAAGAAAAAATGGGTGAGCTGAGAGTGCCTGTTTTATCCACAGAATCCTCTGCAATCTGAAAATTACGTAACTGAGATGTGTAGAGGTTTGCATATGGCGTTGCCAAAAGCAATCTGGTTTTATGATTAACAAAGCTTCCAGAAGATATATATGAAAGAATGAGAATCATACATATTTCAATAGAATAACAGAGTTGGAAGGGACATTGGAGATCTTCTGGCTCAACCCCCTGTCAAGCAGGAGGCCCTATATACCATTCTGGACAAATGGCTGTCCAATCTCTTCTTAAAAACCTTCAGTGATGGAGCACCCACAACTTCTGGAGGCAAGCTGTTCCACTGGTTTATTGTTCACACTGTCAGGAAATTTCTCCTTAGTTCTAGGTTGTTTCTCTCCTTGTTTAGTTTTCTTTAAAGACTAAGGCAGGATTGCCCTGAGACCCAATTCATACTGGCAGTAATCCAGTAGAAATTAAATATATGAGCTCTGTAGTTTTCTGCAATAAACCATTTACAGTAGTAATTTTCCACATAGTTCCAGCTGATTTTTGAAATGGCAACCCAGGTCTTGATGGCCAAATCAGGGCTTCACTGATTGAATAGCTTGCTAGCTGGAGATTTAGGATCATCTATCCACATGTATACACTGCCAGTGTCTTTTGCTATAAAAATTGTGCCTAGACTGGGAAAAAGTTTCATTTGAGGGAAACTTTGATTGGAACAAAGTGTCTTCTACAGAACATCTTAGCCCCAAATAGCCAGTCTTCCTCCACTTTTACTGGACTTCCAGAGGGCTGTAAAGAGTTGGAATTTTAGGAAGGCATTCTGAGATGCAGAGATTAGCTTACCCCATGGGTGGCCTTGTCATGATTGGTCCTTAATACATGGGACTATTTTAACTCCCTCTGTTGGTATTCTGTAAGCTGCTTAGAACCTGTGGGAATTTAGTGAGGTAGAAGCCTAAAGAAGGAAAGAACTAAATACAGTATACACAAACATTGTAGAACAGTGTGCATGTATTACTGCAAATACTTGTATTGCATTTTTTAGAATTTCCTTGCAGAAGGCTTTAAAGCAGCTGCCATCAGAGTGTAGCAGCAATCCACATCATTAAAATAATAAAATACGCAATGTGATTATTACTATGAACAACATAAGGGAGAAAAGGTTTAAAAGAGTCTCCATTTGCCATCAATTAAACAAATGGTTTGAAAAACATGCCTCTTTTTCTATATATAAATATGAATTTTATCAGCAAGAATCCTAATGGGGGACTATTTAAAAATTAGAACTGCATATACTAGTTTATATGTTCAATTTCTATATTTTCTTCTTATTAAATAAACTAAGTCAGTTTAAACTTGCATAATTATTTAACTATATGACTCATAGTGACTATAAATGTAAATCTAGTTCTGATTTTATAAGAGGTATGCTTTTATGGAACTTTTTTCTATCTCATCTCGTATTTTCCTTTCTTTTTGCACATAATTTTTAAGAAAGACTCAACAATTTAAGTAGCAGGAAGGTCCAAAGCTTGTTATAACGGCAAGAGAACAAGTAACTGAAATAAACACAGACAAATTCATGATTGCAAATTGTTGTTCAGGTCTTTCAGGAAGATATTGGTTGCAGACTTAAAGATACATAGCAGAAAGAGAAAGTTATTTTTCCTCTTTCTCAGAGACCACTTATTCCAGAGCAGCGACCCTAGTGGGGACAATAACTACTAGTGGCCACAGCATCTTCGGAAGCACTACTACAATGTTTCTATAGGCTCCTTGTATAGCGATATTTCCTGCAGCCAAAGCCACCCTTTCAGCAGCGATTACATGCTTGATGAGCCAACTTCACACACTGTGCTGCCCCATTCACTCACACACGCAGATAACTGTGGTTTGGCGAGTTGATTAATATTTCCCAGCAATTCCCTTCACCAAAAACTAGAACTGTCCCAGTTAAGTCTAGCCATGAGCAGGCCAAAATTAGTACACAGAGCAATGGCCTACTAGTCCCCAAAGCAATTGAAAGTTGCTCAAACAAAACAACTTCACCAGGCAAAACTTAAATCCACACACATGTGAACTCATGACAAGAAAAGTTCAAAGTCTTCAAGGCACAATTCCAAACATGGTGTCAATTCAGAATGAAGCAAGAATCACAATGATCAAACAATCATCTAGAAAACTAACACGTTGTTCCCAGGAATGCTTCCATCTATTTGCTGTGATAAATAGCCAGTTTTCCAGGGCAGCCCCTCAAGATGAGCAGGATCTTCTCCTCTCAAGTAGTCTGGCTGACCTCCACTGCTCCTCTTGTTTGTTGTTGTTTTTTTTTCTTTTTTCTTTCTCTACATACCTCCACTGCTCCTGCCTTTTCTCTGCCCTGCTTGTTCTCAGATCAGGTGCAGAAGACAGTTCCTCCTCCTATTTGCTGGCCATCTGCCACTGCAAACTTTCCCCAGCTGAAGCCTCCTCCAAATCTCTTTTGGAGGTTCACAGCCATCAATCAACCCAGTTCCTGACATGCTAGGAATGGGCTCAATCTCCCCTGAGCCAACTGCTGAGGAGGAATCTAGGGAGTCGCCCAAGGGAGATATCACACACACATAGACAGCCCTGTCAAGAAATGCCCTCTCTGTTGCTGTCAGTCTTGCCAGGTACTCCATATAGGAAGCATGACCAGATGGACTGATTCTGCTTCATTGTAAGGTTACATTAACAGAATCTTGCAAGTCTGAAAATACAGCTCTCTCTCTCTCTCTCTCTCTTGCTCTCTCTCTCTCTCTCTCTCTCTCTCTCGCCTTTATTGCCCAAGAAACTAGGGAGGGTCCCTTCTGAACCATTTAACATGCTCGTTTTTTCCCATTGGCTCAGCTGCATCTTATCCAACTCTTCTCATGGCTATGGTTCTTCCACCTGTTTCCCAAGATCATTCCTACAAACCATTATAGTTACCATTCTATAAGATTGTCTAGTTTTCCTGGCCATTAGTTGTCTTTCATTGTCCCAGAAGATTTTTTTTTCTTCCCAGCCTTTTCCTACAAGTGCAGGGTCTGTTTTTTTCACATCAACTGAGTGTTGATCCATTGGTTGCAACAGGAATGGACTAGCTGGCTTGTTGCTCAAGCTTGAAGTCATGGGCTGAGACAGTGACTGGCCCAGTTACCCAGCTGGCTTTCATGACTAAAGCAGACATCAGTCTCCTGATTTCTAGACTGGTGCCTTAAACACTAGGCCAAACTGACTCTCTTATTGTTCCAGAAGAATGCCATGGATATTTTCCTGCCTAAGTCAGATTACAGGTACAATCAGATACAAAGTACAGGTTTTGCTCCTGTCTTCCAGTTCTGTCTCTTCAACCACAAAGTATAAAATGGCATATTCTTAATCTGCATAAACCTTATACCATACTATCCAGATGAATCTCTTTTTCTAGAAATTTACCATAACAGAAAAGGAGATAAAGGGGGAAAAACTAATATTTAAGTATAGGTTCCATAAAGATGAAATGGATTTTCAACCAGTTACCATCTGATATTATTCCTTGTTTAATTGATAAAAGATTTATGGTTGAGCAGAGCAGGATTATATGAAATATAGGAACAGTATTCTCACTTCTATTTTCCTCTTATCCAGAGAAAAGGTCTTTGGGGATAAATAATTTATCTAGACTGCCTTTAGGAAAGTGACATACTTTATTCTGGAGACATAAGAGTTGATGAGGGGTTTGTTTATTAAGGCTTATGGTATATGACACCACTCTGAAAGCCCTTTAAGAAGAAGGGAAGGGAAGGATAACAACTGTTTATCAAAAATTCCCTGATGTACAGTAGTATTTGTAGTTCCCTTGTATGTATATACTGTATATAGGGACGCGGTGGGTCAGTGGGTTAGGACGCTGAGCTTGTCGATCAGATGGTCGGCAGTTTGGCGGGTCGAATCCCGAGTGCCACGTAGCAGAGTGAGAGTGCTTGTTACTCGTCCCAGCTTCTGCCAACCTAGCAGTTCGAAAGCACGTAAAAATGCAGGTAGAAAAATAGGGACCACTACGGTGGGAAGGTAACAGCATTCCGTGCGCCTTTGGCGTCTAGTCATGCCGGCCACATGACCACGGAGACGTCCTCGGACAAGCGCTGGCTCTTTGGTTTTGAAACGGAGATGAGCACCGGCACCTAGAGTCGGAAACGACTAGCACGCGTGTGCGGGGAAACCTTTACCTTTACCTGTATGTATGAATTGATCACAATCAAAGTATTTCTACCAAAAGAATCCAAACTGCAGTGTCTGGGATCATCTTCAAGACAAATTTATGTAGAATAATTTTGGTAAGTTGAATGCCCTGACTTCCAGTATGTATGAATTATTCAGCTTTCATAACATGAGGATACAAGAATCATTTTGTAGCTCTTTTCTTTCATATTCTTGCCACATGCCTCTTCCCTCTCTTTGTGGCAAATGGAAATGGCTCCCATGGATAAGATATGGTAATTTGCTTGTCCAAGTTACCATTAAGATGCTGAAAATATAGTTTCTTCATTGTTGGTGGTCCTTCACAAACAGGATCCGGCAGTGCTCTGCATCTGAGAAAACTGCATCGATTAATGATGCCTGGAGTCCATGAACAAAATTGTGCTGTCGTCTTTCAGTGATTCAGGATTAGTTTTTTCTGCAAAAAGTCTTTACATTTTTATTTCCTGGAGACATAACAACTGCATTATCATAGAAGCCAATGAAAGGGTATAGGCGTTTTAAGGCCAAACTGTATGTCCTTTGCACGAAAGAAATCTGAATGTGGTTTCAGGGTTCAGAATAAGTGATGCAAGTTGCATAATGCATATTGTAACCATTTGCAGATGATTATTTTTCATGATACAGTTTGCTTCAAGGAATCTATTATCCTCCCTCTTTCTCCACCATCCCCCAGAAACCATAGAAGGTCAGATTTCTGGAGGAGAAGGGTATAGGAGACAGGGAACAAAGGTCATGAGAAAGGGACAAAGAATTCATGTTGGCTCTGAAGACTGCTGGAAAGCCTACATAGCTCATACAAACCTTTCATCAAAACGTGCCTGCATATTTCCAAAACTGTTTCTCCAGCACATGGCTTTTCCCCCCTTCTTTTGGTAGAAGACAGCTTAAACAAAAACTTGTCTTTTTTTAGCCCAAAGGGCGCCACTTCATACATGCACCCTGTGATGTGGTGGCCACAGAGGATGCAAACCAGATGGGCATTGCTCTACATGGTATGCCATCTGTGTGAAGTCTTGGCCTTTTGCTCCAAGCCAGCTTTAACCACACCATTAAAACCCTCGCTTTCATAGAAGTTGTGCAAGCATCGTTAATAGTGGCCAGAGTCATGTGGTTGCGACTTTACTCAAGGCTTCCTGTCTAAGGCAGTTGACGTGATGGCTACCACATATCTTACCTTCTACCTGAATTAAGGCACAATTAAGTTTGCGCATTTGTGCATAGCTGATGAAAATAAACACAATCCATCTGCTTCCTTTTTTTAAAAAAAAAGCAGAGAATCCAATATTCTATTATTAACATGAAGTGATCCTCTGTGTATGTATAATATTGAAAATATAATTAGTTTATTTCTATCACTTAGGGACAGCTTTTAAAAGCTCTACTGCTTTTAACTATTCAGTGAAATACTGCAGACTGGGCTTAGCATGGTTAATTTAATCAGAACTACTCAGATGCATGAAGATTATTTTTTTACCAGTCTTAGCCAAAGCAGTTCCTCTTCAAAAACCAGTTGACATTCCAGCCCATCTGAAAATCGCCAGACCAGGAAAGCCTGCGTTATACATGTATTGTAACCTTAAACAGGGCTGAACTTCCCCTCATGTCCCACCAAGATTTGCCGTAATAAAGGATGGCTAGTAAGGCTGAGGAAGCTTGCCCTGAAAAAATACAACTGCAGCCCCCGGAATACTTAACACTCAAGACAAAGAGAAATGGGCCACTTTTCAGACTGGAAGGGAGTTTTGTTGTTGTTGTTAGCTGCGAAGTCGTGTCCGACCCATCGCAACCCTATGGACAACATTCCTCCAGGCCTTCCTGTCCTCTACCATCTTCTGGAGTCCATTTAAGCTCACGCCTACTGCTTCAGTGACTCCATCCAGCCACCTCATTCTCTGTCGTCCCCTTCTTCTCTTGCCCTCAATCTTTCCCAGCATTAGGCTCTTCTCCAGTGAGTCCTTCCTTCTCATTAGGTGGCCAAAGTATTTGAGTTTTAGCTTCAGGATCTGGCCTTCTAAAGAGCAGTCAGGATTGATCTCCTCTAGGACTGACCGATTTGATCGCCTTGCAGTCCAAGGGACTCGCAGGAGTCTTCTCCAGCACCACAGTTCAAAGGCCTCAATTCTTTGGCGCTCAGCCTTTCTTATGGTCCAACTTTCACTGCCATACATTGCAACTGGGAAGACCATAGCCTTGACTATACGCACTTTTGTTGACAGGGTGATGTCTCTGCTTTTTAGTGTGCTGTCTAGATTTGCCATGGCTTTCCTTCCGAGGAGCAAGCGTCTTTTAATTTCTTGGCTACAGTCCCCATCTGCAGTGATCTTGGAGCCCAGGAAAATAAAATCTGTCACTACCTCCATTTCTTCCCCATCTATTTGCCAGGAACTGAGAGGGCCAGATGCCATGATCTTGGTTTTCTTAATGTTAAGTTTCAACCCAAGTTTTGCACTCTCCTTCTTCACCCGCAACAAGAGGCTCTTTAGTTCTTCTTCACTTTCTGCCATTAGAGTGGTATCATCTGCGTATCTTAGGTTGTTGATATTTCTTCCGGCAATCTTAATTCCAACTTTTGAATCATCTAGCCCTGCCTTTCTCATGATGTGCTCTGCATATAAGTTAAATAGGCAGGGCGAAAGTATACAGCCTTGCCGGACTCCTTTCCCAATTTTGAACCAATCAGTGGTTCCATGTCCAGTTCTCACTGTTGCTTCTTGACCCGCATATAAGTTTTTCAAGAGACAAATAAGATGGTCTGGTACTCCCATCTCTTTAAGAACTTGCCACAGTTTGTTATGATCCACACAATCAAAGGCTTTAGCATAGTCAATGAAGCAGAAGTAGATGTTTTTCTGGAACTCCCTAGCTTTCTCCATGATCCAGCGTATGTTGGCAATTTGATCTCTAGTTCCTCTGCCTCTTCGAAATCCTGCCTGTACTTCTGGTAGTTCTCGATCCACATACTGCTGAAGTCTAGCTTGTAGGATTTTAAGCAAGACTTTACTAGCATGAGAAATGAGTGCAATGGTGCGATAGTTTGAACATTCTTTGGCACTGCCCTTCTTTGGAATTGGGATGTAAACTGATCTTTTCCAATCCTGTGGCCACTGTTGAGTTTTCCAAATTTGCTGGCAGATTGAGTGTAGCACTTTTACTGCACTGTCTTTTAAGATTTTGAACAGCTCAGCTGGAATACTGTCACCTCCACTAGCTTTGTTGTTGCTCAGCTTTTCTAAGGCCCACTTCACTTCACATTCTAGGATGTCTGGCTCGAGGTCAGTGACCAACTCATTGTGATTATCTGGGACGTTAAGCTCATTCTTGTATAGTTCTTCTGTGTAATTTTGCCACCTCTTCTTAATCTCTTCTGCCTCTGTTAGGTCCCTACCATTTTGGTCCTTTATCATGCCCATTTTTGCATTAAACGTTCCCTTCATCTCTCCAATTTTCTTTCCCCTTAAGGCTACTGCCAACAAAAAATGTCAAACTATGAGGAAAATTCTATATCAAAAGACAAAAATTGCAGGTAGTAGCCTAATATATTTCACACAATGGAGAACGTCCTTTAGATTTATTTTATTTTTGATGTGTCTCTGTAATGGGATGTGAGAATAACCTTGGGAGACAGAAGAAAGAGCTACAGCTTAGACAATGATCTGGTAAGAAAAATCTGAGTCCAAAGAAAGGAGGGGGCTAGAAAAAGTGAATCAGAAGGGACCCTCCCTAGTTCCCCAGAAAGTAAAGGCAGGGGAGATGGGGGAAGCACTTTCAGACTTGCAAGATTCTATCACTAGAACCTTATAAAAAAGTGTTAACACTGCTAACATTGGATGTTTTTGCTTTGACAAAAGATGGAGATGCAACCATTTTCTTCTTATGTTTTACTCTTAGAATTAGAGTTAGATGATGCTGAGGGGTGGAATGTGCATGAGAGTTTAGCTAGACATAACTGTTCAGAAATGTCTACAGTAGCAAAGTTATTATATTACTCTGCAATCCAGTTACTTTGGGTGTTTTGCCACTGTCCTATCTGCTGTTCAAAGTGGAGTTAAGGGATTAGATAGACAGACTTATATCCTCCAATTTTAACTCACAACAGCCCTGTGGTGTAGCTTCAGCTGATTGCTGGCAGCTGACCATGTCACCCTATGGGTTTTCATAGCTGAAGACCTTGTTTCTCTAGTCAAACACCTCAACTACTACATTACATGAGCTGCTTTTCTTTAAAAAATGTCTCAAAGCTACAACCTGAAAAGTCAGGTGTTCTATAATATTCATTCCATTCAGGATAGCAAATATGTCATGGTTCTGACAGATGAAACTCCTCAAAAGAACTTTGAGGCATTGTTTACCTTAAAGCAGGGCTTTTCAACCTTTTCACCCATTTTACCACTTTTAGGATATGGCAACATGCGAGTACCACCAGTCGCCTAGGAAGGTGTCAAAACTTTGATGACCCCAAAAAAAAAAAGGAAAAAAGTGATGAAGTACAGGTAGTCCTCGACTTACAACAGTTCGCTTAGTGACTGTTCAAAGTTACAATGGCACTGAAAAGTGCCCCCCAAGCCACAGCTGAGCAAGACACCTGCCTGCCCGCCTGGTGGCGCTCTTTCTCCTGTCTGAGGTTTTCATTGTTGTGAGCATTTCTGTTGAGGATTGGCAGCAGGGGTGGGGTGAGGGTGTTTGGTTTTTATTCCCCCCATCTGCTGGGTGACACTGTGACCATCATACTGTAAATATGAATCAGTTGCCAAGCATCTGAATGTAAATCACAAGACCCTGGAGATGCTCCAACATTCCAGCTGGAGCCTGGCACTGATCCTGGTGCTTCTGCTGAGCCCTGACAGCCCTGCAGCTCCAGCCTTCTCTCACTCAGGCTTGTGCAGTGCTGCCACCAGTTCAGTTCATTCCCCTCCCCCACTACCACTTTTCTAGGATGGTCGCATACCACCTGTCAGGTGCCAATGTACCACAGGTGGTACCCGTACCACTGGTTGAAAAGCTCTGCCTTAAAGGGTCTTTTATTCAAGTAGCATAATATCGGCACTACATAATCAAAGCCAAAAAATGAATTCCCCTCCCCTGGGCACATAGTGTCAAAGCACAATTCCCTCCTCCAATTAACAGTCATAAATCACATTCCCCAATTAGCTTGAAGCATGGGCTTCCTCTCCAGCTCTCCAGCCTGCCAATTCTTTATCAACTCTGGGCTCATTAACCTTGATTCTCACACTAGGTTTAATGGTCTTATGTCTAGCTGGATTCTCATTCACATCCCCCCCTCCCAGCTTCATCTAACTCTAAAAGCGAAAGGGAAAAGATGGCTACATTTCCATCTGTTGTCAATGCAAAAACATCCGATGTTAGCAGCATTGACAAAATACTTTCATATAAGTATTTTTCAAACTTGACCACCTTAAGATGCATGGACCAACTCCTAGAATCCCCAGCCAGCAAGACACTTTTTGGTACAGATTCCTACAGGAATTATTGTAATTCAATAAAACAAACTTTTTGTGACATGGAGGAAAAGTTTAAAAAAATGCAGACATTAAGAAGAATCACCGCCTTTCTAAGCCATTGTAAAATGAAAATGCCATGCGTCACATTTAGCCTGCTGTTGTGATTGTCATTGTTGGATAAATGTATTGCCTAAAATATAGAGAGGTTTCGTCTCTTGGGTGTCACTGAAGTCTATTGAACAGAATAGGTGTCAGCCAATGGAGCTCTCTCATTGGCACTTTGGCAGTTCCATGTTTCCTCTTCTGTGGATTGATTAGTCCTTTGTGAAGAGTTGGAAGGCTCTCTTCCAAGTGGTTTGCTAGTCTCATGATTAATAAGCCATTTTTGCCTTTCAGGGTCATCAGTCGAGCGCAAGGACTGAAGCTGGTTGTGGAAACCCTGATGTCCTCCCTGAAACCCATTGGAAACATTGTTGTGATTTGCTGTGCTTTTTTCATCATTTTTGGCATCTTGGGAGTCCAGGTAGGTTTTGGATAGAGTTCCTTGAGAACTTTACGGATTCAGAGCAGAGGGTTTGAGAATTTCATACACACCAATCTTTTCTAATATTGAGTCTCTCATGAGAGGCAGATCCTACAAGTGCTGACGCAACTAAGAAAGAAGAAAATAAGTCCACACTTGAGTGTTCTAGTGCTGCTTCATACAGAATCCTTTTTTAGAGATCAGTATGAAACCTTGGATCACAACAGTGGACACATAATGCAGGGAAAGCAGAGTGGTGCTTGTGACATTCATACATGAAGTCTGTAGAACCCCTAAATTCAACCAAGTTTAGAATGGGCAACATTTCAAGAGATCTCCAAATCTCAGGAGGTTTCTGTGTCCTCATGAATTCTTGAAAGATTTCAGAAAAGCGGGTGAAAGATTTCAGCATGCTCATGAGTTTAAATTCTTTGAGTTGAGATAATCAAAATCTTAAAAGATTTTGCAAAATCATAAGATTTTGGCCATGTGCATGCCTGTGGTGAGAGTGACTTTTGTTACCCTGCATGATCATACAATGATTCTCATTGATGCCAATTTCTTCCCTTCCCTTCCCTTCCCTTCCATTCTTCTTCATCAATTTCTTCTCTTTATTTACATACATACATACATATATACATACATACATACGTGCACAATTCTAGAGGGCATGGGAATCCTCATTGGTTTCAGCTAGATTTGACATACTAGATTAACAACATGAAGAAAGATATTGTGCAGCAATTTCATTTTTTTTCTATCTACTTTTTTGAAAGTTAAGTTCAGGGCTCTCCTTTTAGATAAGTACATGATCTCTATGGAAAAAAACATGATAGCATTATTAAATATTATAATATGAATGAGCATTCTTTGTAAGCCAATCAAAACTTGGAATGAAAACAACTAAAATTTAAACTCATTCCACATATTTTTTATAATGCCAGTGGTTTGTTTTTTAAGTGAGTGCAAGATTTGTAGTAATTTAATAATGTTGCCAATCTGTTCTCTTCATATATTATTTATGGAGAAATGTATTGATACATAATCTGTTTCATCCTTTCAACTAAACCAGAGCTCATGTTCAGCATTTGTAAGCCTTTTATTTATCCATATTTAGTTCCATTTCTTCCTTCCAAAGTCCTCCTGTGCTGCCTCATGGTAGGGATGGCAGCTCCTGGGAGGGATGAGTAAAGACTGCAGGGCATATACACTAAGGGCGTTTGATTTTTTGTATTCCACCTTTATTATTTTTATAAATAACTCAAGGTGGCAAACATATCCAACCTACTTTCCACCTCTTATGTTCCACACAACAGCAACCCTGTGAGGTGAACAGAACTCAGACAGAGTGGTTGGCTTAAAGTCACCCAACTATCTTTCATATATGTACTCTCCATAGCATCACTCAAGATACCAAGATCACACCAGCTGACCAGTTAAAGCAGGGGTCTTCAAACTTGGCCCTTTTATGACTTGTGGACTTCAACTTCCAGAATTTCTCAGCCAGCCACACTGGCTGAGGAATTCTGAGAGTTGAAGTCCGCAAGTCATAAAAGGGCCAAGTTTGAAGACCCCTGAGTTAAAGCTTGCCTATGTAGGGAAGCAGCAATATGAGAAGATGTTGAATGATCACTTCAACAACAGTGGCAAAGGTATTATTTCAAACAGTGCAGGAAAAGGTAAAACAGTCCTTTGTTTTACCAAGAAAACAACATAGATAGATCATACAAAATGATTGACAATATAGTGCCAGATGATCCACCCCTCAGGTCAGATGACACTCAACATGTTACTTAGGAAGCCCTGAGGATCCTTTGAAGCACTAATGGTGTTTATAACACAGCCAGATTAAAGCCTTCTGAACATTTAATTGCTGGTGTAATGCAAGAAAAAAAATACAAGCTGCAAAGAGAGAATTACAATGGAAATACAGAATATAAGAAGCATGAACATGGAATAACTCAGCATAGTAAAAGACAAAATGTTCTACACATTGACATTTTAGGCAATAGCAGATTGATGTGTGCTGGCATTGAACATTTCAATCACAAGATCAAACCAATGACAACATACAACAACCAACCTTAAAATTGATAATAACATGGGGATTTGATTAAGTGCCTTCAAATTGGTGTCAACTGTTAGTGATCTCATAGATTTTCTACAGAAGAATTGGTCCCTAACCTGGTCCTTTAAGTCTTCTAGTGGTTTCTTGGTGTTATACTATGAAAGCAATAATTTGACTTTGAAAAAGCAACATAGAAAGAATATTATTGTTTTTGAGTGCTGATGTTGGAGAGGACTTTGGAGATGACAAAGAAATGGTTGAACAAGTCAATCTAGCGCTCTCAAACAAGGGGCAATGATCAGGTTCAAATTATCATATTTGGACACATTATGTAAAAACTCAAATCCCTTGAGAATTTCACAGTGCTGAGAAAGGTGGAAGAATGATCATCAGCAAAGAGGAGGAAGTCTATTATAGTGGCAATGGGGTGTACCATTGTTGTTGTTAGTTGCGAAGTTGAGTCCGACCCATCGCAACCCCATGGACAACATTCATCCAGGCCTCCATCCAGTCACCTCATTCTCTGTCGTCCCCTTCTTCTCTTGCCCTCAATCTTTCCCAGCATTAGGCTCTTCTCTAGTTAGTCCTTCCTTCTCATTAGGTGGCCAAAGTATTTGAATTTCAACTTCAGGATCTGGCCTTCCAAAGAAAACCCAAAAGGTCAGGATGGGGACAGATTATTCTGGAGAAGGTCTGATAAGATCTTGAAGTGTTGACACAGTCTTGATAGCATATAGTCAATCTATCAATCAGTCCCGTTCCCAAACACAAGAATTGTCTATTGGACATTCCATTCCTTGCTTGGAACTCTTTCCAAATATGCTGATTCCTGGATTCTGTCTTAGCTTCCATTGCTGTAGACTAAACAACAGCAAATTAATGTCATAGGCCAGTGATGGTGAACCTTTTACAGAGCGAGTGCCGAAACTGCAACTCAAAACCCACTTATGTAGCATCGGGTGCTGGGTGGGCATGGCCCCTTGGGTGGGTGTGGCCCTTTGGGTGGGCGTGGCCCATTGGGTGGGCTTGGCTGCAGTGGTAATGGCAGACTGGGTGGGACTAAAAAGTTCAATCAATCAATTCCAACTTTGTGAGAACTTTTTTTTCTCCCCCAAAAAATTGAAATTGATTGATTGATTTTATTTTCTTGCACACGGCGGTGGAGGCCTAAAGCAAAAAGGTTTTATAAAACCCAGCAGAAGGCCTACGACTGGAGCAATGGTGCGTGTGCCCACAGAGAGGGCTCTGCATGCCACCTTTGGCACCTGTGCCATAGGTTCGCCACCATGGTCATAGACACTATGATAAGAATCTGGTTAGTTTGGTTTGGTTTGAAAAAGTTCAGTCAAGAAAGCAGAATTACTGCCCAACTATGATTAAGCTAAGGGAACTCACCCACTGTTGGTGCTTTCTATGCTGCTACCACCCCGTTAGTTCTCCTAGGTAAAAAAAAAAAATGCCACCTTATGTGAGATCTGTCAGAGTATGCTGATCCCTATTATTTAGACTGCTCACAGGTTTGACATTTATTCTTGAGTTCAGATAAAAAGGTAATATTTTGAAAGCTGGTGGGAATATTGCTTTGCCACAGGGAAACAAGGCATGACCATGCTAGGACCTGCTGTCACTCAATAAAAAAGTGAAGGCATCTCAGTTTAAGCTGAAACAGGCCACTATGTTCCATCTATCATAATAGCTGTCATGCTCTGCCACTTTATGTTTGCCACTGAGTATGTGACAAAATTAATCCTCCATGATTTTTATAGTTTACTCCTAGTTAATAATCACATCTGACATTGTTGAAGTCAAGACTTAAGGGTTGTTTGGCTTGATTCAATACAAAGTGATTTATCTGCTAATCTGTATGACGTCTCTGCTCAAGTAGGAGAAGCAGCACCTTTCAAAACTCTCACTTCTCTGTCACTTTTTCAGATGCGCACTCTTGTATCTTATTTAACCTAGCAGCTAGTACATCATGTTTATCAAAAGTAAGATCAATCTCCAATTTAAAAAAGGAAGCCACTCTCTTTATACATAGTTGTGGTTCAGCTAGCTTGCCTTGCTTAGCTTCTGTCCTGGTAGCAGTCAGAACAATAGCTATGCAAGTCACAGCTTTGTCAGTAATATAGTTGAGGTTTTAGTCTCTCCTTTTGAAAATGGTGCATCAGTTCTTCCCCTCAGTGCAGTTTTGGGAGAAAAAAAGAATCTTATCTTCCATTTTCCTGAACAGGTTTTGATAGCTGAACTCACAAATTTAATATCTACTTTGATCTCCTTGCAGTTCTTGGTAAATTAATGTCTACATCTTGTGGCTGTAGTGTCTTAAGGCTTTAATTAAATGCTTTATAATACACCATAAATTTAAGGAGAGGCAAAATGTAAATATGTTCACTTCAAGAAAAAAATAAATTCCAGAATTTTCTGACAATTGTTGAAATGAAGTCTCCCTAAAAGGTTTGGTGGAATGATCTTGAATATATCATTTATCTGTTATATTCATTTACTATAGTTTCTATGCCATTCAGTTCCCACTATTTCTGAGCAGTTTACATTAAGCAACAAACAGGATTAATAACATTATAAAAGCTTTCTCTAACTGTGCCACCTAAGGTTGATAGATAAATCTCCATCATCCCTAATGATTTCCTGAAGAGGCCTGTCTTTGCATCTTGTTGGATGTCCAACAGAGTGGGGATCGGCCTGTCATGGACCGATCATCATCTCCTGTGGCTGGCCTTCCGCTTTGCCACCCCCCCATCGCCGGGCTGCGGAACCGACCAGGTGGTTCCACCCCAGGCGCCTAATGGACCCTGAACAGTTCCAGGTGGTGCTTGGGTCTGTGCCTCCCACCTTCGCTCACAGCCCGGTCGATGCCTTGGTGGAGGCCTGGGAAAGGGCAGCCACGGAGGCACTCAACGGCGTTGTGCCCATGCGGCCCCTGACCTGGCGCAGATCCCGGTGGGCTCCATGGTTTTCCACGGAGCTCCGGGAGATGAAGCATCGGAGATGGGGCCTAGAGAGCTGTTGGAGGTCCAGCCGGTCTGAATCTGACCAATTGCGGCTAAGAACCTCTACGAGGTCTTATCTCGCGACGATGGAGGCAGCGAAGTCTAAATACTTCACTGCCCTCATCGCGTCCGCAGATAATCGCCCGGTCACCCTGTTTAGGGTGACTCACTTCCTCCTTAATCAGGAGGTGAGGGAGAATCCCTTGCAGGGTTGTGCCAAGGAGTTTAGTCAGCATCTGGCGGACAAAATCGTTCAGATTCGGGCCAGTATGGACTCCGACTGGGCAGAGTCTGATGGGGGGGGGAGACAAGCAGTCTTGGGAATGTTATCTGGGAAGAATTTGACCCTGTGACTCCGGAAGAGGTGGACAGGATCATGAGGAGGCTGAGTTCCACCACGTGTTTATTGGACCCGTGCCAATAAGGCACGGCTCCAGGCAGTAATAACTGCTTCGTTGAGAGAGGGTAGTTCCCTGCCACCTTGAAGGAGGCGGTAGTGAGGCCCCTCCTCAAGAAGCCTGCCTTGGACCCAGCTATTTTGAACAACTATCGTCCGGTCTCCAACCTTCGCTTCCTTGCGAAGGTTGTTGAGAGCATGGTGGCGCATCAGCTCCCTTTGTTCCTGGAGGAAGCTGATTATCTGGACCTGTACCAATTGGGTTTTAGGCCCGGGTACAGCACGGAGATGGCATTGGTCACACTGGTGAATGATCTCTGGCGGGCTCAGGACAGGGGTTTTTCCTCTGTCCGAGTCCTATTAGACCTCTCAGCGGCTTTTGATACCATCGACCATGGTATCTTACTGCGGTGCCTCAGGGGGTTGGGAGTGGGTGGCAATGTTTTACAGTAGTTTTCCTCCTACCTCCTGAGACGTTCACAGTCAGTATTGGCAGGAGGGCAGAGGTCAGCCTCGAGGCCTCTCGTTTGTGGAGTTCCTCAGGGGTCGGTCCTCTCACCCCTCCTGTTCAATATCTATATGAAGCCACTGGGTGAGATCATCCATGGTTTTGGGGTGAGGTATCATCAGTATGCTGATGATACCCAGCTTTTCATCTCCACCCCAAACCAACCCAGTGATGCCCTCGACGTGATGTCCCACTGCCTGGAGGCAGTTTGGGTCTGGATGGGGAGGAACAGGCTTCGACTTAATCCCGACAAGACTGAGTGGTTGTACATACCAGCATCTTGGGCAATCCAGCCTATTCCATCTTTAACTATGGGGGGTGAGGTGTCCTGCAACTTGGGCATCCTCCTTGACTCACAGCTAAGTTTGGAAGATCACATAGGAGCTGTGGCCAGGGGGGCTTTTGCCCAGGTTCGCCTGGTGCACCAGTTGTGCCCCTATCTGGACCGAGATGCCCTACAAACAATCACTCATGCACTCGTGACCTCTTGAATAGACTACTGCAATGCTCTCTACATGGGGCTACCCTTGAGGACCATTCGGAGGCTTCAGCTGGTGCAGAATGCAGCCGCGCGAGTTGTGATGGGGGTCTCCCGATAACACCTCTTCTCCGCGAGCTGCATTGGCTTCCGGTTGCCCTCCGGGTGAGATTCAAGGTGCTGGTGATGACCTATAAAGCCCTAAATGGCATGGGTCCGGATTATTTACGGGAGCACCTGCTGCTGGCGTCAACAAACCATCGCCCCATGCGCTCCCACAGAGAGGGTCTCCTCAGGGTGCTGTCGGTCAGGGAGTGCTGGCTGGCGGCCCTCAGGGGGAGAGCATTCTCTGTGGGCATGCCTGCCCTCTGGAATCTGCTACCTGTGGAGCTCCGGATGGCTCCCGACTTTCGCTCTTTTCGCCGTGACCTGAAAACCTGGTTATTTGAGCTTGCCAGCCTGAACTGAGGGATTGGGGTTTTAAATTTTCATAATTTAATTTATTTTGTTTGGGGCTAAATTTAATTTAATTAATTTTAACTTTTGTATGTTATATTTTAATTGCCCTGTACACCGCCCTGAGTCCCTCGGGAGAAGGGCGGTATATAAATCAAATAAATAAATAAATAAATAAATAAATAAATAAATAAATAAATAAATAAATCAGTGGTCCCCAACCTATGGGCCTTGGCCCACTACCAGGCCGTGGCCTCTTGGCTGGTGGGCCGTGGAAATGGCTGGCTGGTGTGCGTGCCATGTGCACTCCCCCCCCACTCGAGCTAGTGCCCGCGGCCCTGTTTGCACATGCGTAAATGGTGTTGCTAGTGCTGGGCGGGTGTGCAACAGCCTGTTTGCTCATGGGTGAATGGGGCCGCTAGTGTCGCACCAGTCCCCGTGGGTCCATTTGTGTGTGCGCGCACACCAATTTGGAAGCTGCTCTCCTTCCTTCCGGGCCACGAGCACTAGTCTAAATGATTACCTTTTCTAGCAGTTTCATATAGATACTAAACTGTAGGAGAGAATGATCTGAGCCCTCTTGGGAACCCACAGTGGAGTAGCTAAGGGTGCAACCTGTCCCCCTACCATCACTAACTAAAACTAAAACTCAAGAAAAAGGGAGACCACTTCAACCCAGTTTCTCCCACTCCCAGCCTCTCAGTTGGTCCAGAAGGATAGCATATTTAATGGCAATGGAAATGCTACCAAGAGATTCAGAAAACGTCTAGCCACATTCCCCATTCCAGTCCTGCTGAAGATTATCCAACAGGGTGAACACTCTGATTTCCATCCCAGAGTCAGGCATGAATCCTGATTTTAACAAAGGTCTAAATAATCTATAGCTTTATACTGTCCACCTTTCAAAATCTTCCCTATAGAGTACTATCTAAAAATATAAATTTGGAGCCAGGGAATAGTTGTATAAATTAGCTGGGTCAGAGGATAGTTTCTTAAGAAGGAGGCACACCATTGCCTCTCTCAAGGTGGTTAGATCAATGCTTCTCCCTCAAGTATGTATACACCACCATCTATTCTAATCCTCCTCTCTTATTAGTTCCCTGGCGGCCTTCACAGCTAGACTAATAAGGCCATTGGCATGCAGTTTCTACCATTCTTACAGACCAAAAAAGAGATAATAAGTTTTTTAGCTGCTACTGATCATGAAAGGTATATTTTAGCAGCCGTTTTTAAGACAATACCAATTTGCTAAGAAGTAAGGGCAGGAGACTGCTAGTGCCCTCATGTCCTGCTTGGCAGCTCCCAGGGTAGTTAATTTCTGGAAAAATGTAATCATTAAAAAGGAGGAGGGGTGTCCAAGTCTTACCCACTGCCTCTAGTCAACTATGGATTGTCCTTATGCTTATTTGTGTTAAAGTATCCATTAAGGCTGAAGTGCAAAATTCACTTGGAACATAAATTAGCACATAGGGTAATTTCCAGGCAAGATACTTGTAATAAGTAAGATGAAGGTATATTTATCCTAGCATTGCCATTGCACTCAGATGGTTTTTAAACAGAATGCCAAAGCTCTATTGACAAAGGGATAATATTATTGAAAAACGTTACAGAATACCAAAATCTGCATTGATTGGAGTCTTCAGTTAATGCCTGATTTTCAAATACATTTTTCATATTTCAATCTGAAAACACCACCCCCTTCCCTTTTACAAGAGCATTGTACAGCTTGTTTTGTATAGCCACGTGGACTTTACAAGAGTTAAGATTCTATCATTTTTAAGGGGATTCCAAGCTAGGAAAGGTTCAGCCATGACCAACTTATTGACAAATTTGCTTCTTTCATTTATTGTGAGTATTTTAATGCTACCTTTTAGTGAAATAGGATGGGCTCACACTAAATCATTACTATGTTTTTGAAAACCAGCAAAGTATAAAATGTATAGTGCCGTAATTATACAGCAAAATGTGTATAAATGAAGAAAAGCAGCACTTAAAAACAGCAATCCTACAATATTCCTTCCATAAAATTGGATGGCTAAAAGCTTTGGGGCCAGTGCCAAAAGCTCAAGTGAGATGCAGATGGCCCTCTCTGTAGGAAGAGCTTAAAATCAGACATTTGCAAATGGTACATTGTGGAAGCCTACAAAAAAACCCCTCAGTGACTGAGTATACTCTCATTTTTCACAGCTGTTCAAGGGGAAGTTTTTTGTCTGCCAAGGGGAAGACACAAGGAACATTACCAACAAGTCAGACTGTGCAGAAGCCAACTATAAATGGATCCGGCACAAGTATAATTTTGATAATCTTGGCCAGGTACTGATGGAACGGTAATCTGCTGCAGTGCTCCCTTATTTGCTTTCATTCAAAGCAGATGTGAAATAGCTTTGTATATATTGCAGCCACCATAGCAAATCATCTACAGCACTTCCTAGTCATAGTGTCTACATTTAAAGATCCTCAATTAGTATACATTCACATCACAATTAAGACCAGCACACACTTTTTCCTTGGACATTTAATGACTGTACAATAGTGTAATCAAACTCATATCTAGCATGAAGAAAAGTTTGTCTCAGGAGACTGAAACCATGAACCAGCGCATCTACTCTCTCATGCATGTCTTGACTATTGCAATGCGCTCTACATGGGGCTGCTCTTGAAACATCCAGAAGCCCCAACTGGTTCAAAATGCAGTGACCCACATGGTTTTGTGCAGACTCAGGTATACATGTGTGCCACCATTCCTGTGGCAGCTGGATTGGCTGATGATTTGCTTCTAGGTACAATTCAAGAAGTTGGTTGTCACCTGTAAAGCCCTTCATGGCTTGGGACCCGTTTATCTAACCAGGGCCATTTCTCCTGGTTACCTCCACCCAACCCATTAGAGTGGGGAGGCAGGAAATATTGCAGGTCCTGTCTCCTAAGGAGATACACCTGGCAGGATCCAGAAGAAATGTGTTCTCCATGGTAGCTCCTTCCCTTTGGAATATCATCCCCACAGAGATTAGACTGGCCCCTCACTCTGACCTACTTCCACAAGGCCCTGAGGTATTGGTTTTGCCAACGGGCCTGGGGAACCCAGAGTGAGATGGAACCCATCAAGTGGCTTGTTTGATTGTATGTTGTCACTAGGAGGATGGGGAGTTATTGTTTTTTATTCTTTTATATTGGGTTTTTATTCTTTGTAAGCTGCCCAGAGTCACTGAGAGTGACTGGGTGGCCATAAATAAATTTACTATTATCCCAGGAAATCATATTTGAGCACGATGATAAGGGCTAAGTAAAAAATGTATGAAGGTTAGAGTTAAGGCTGTTCCTGTTTGTTGGAATAACTCTCCTTGTGAGATCAATACTTGATACCTTTTTTCCTAGTAAGAAGTTTTGGCTTATTATTATCAACTAGATTGAATAACAAAAAAGTCCAAATTCAAACACGAGTCAAGAGGCAGGTAGAATACGATATGTATTATATTGTTTTTCCTCCTTTTGTTTTTCTAGGCTTTAATGTCTTTGTTTGTTCTGGCGTCTAAAGACGGGTGGGTGGACATCATGTACGATGGATTGGATGCTGTAGGAGTAGATCAACAGGTGGGTGTTTTGGTATTACACTGCCAGAAGCCCAGGAAAGAGGCATGCTTGTTTTGGAGATTACTCTTTTAAAAAAAAATGTGAAATACAAATATTTGAAGTTCCTAAATTTATCATTGACATTGTTAAATTCTAAACCTGATAGGGCGTAATGACTTCTCCCTTTATTTTATAGCCAGTCATGAACTATAACCCTTGGATGCTCCTCTACTTTATCTCCTTCCTGCTGATTGTTGCCTTCTTTGTGCTCAACATGTTTGTGGGGGTCGTGGTGGAGAATTTCCATAAATGTCGTCAGCATCAGGAAGAAGAAGAAGCCAAGAGAAGAGAAGAGAAGAGGCTCAAACGCCTGGAGAAAAAGAGAAGGAGTAAGGAGAAACAGATGGCTGGTCGGTAGTCCTTCCTCATCTTTCTGAGCCCTGCTTGACCTTTGACAGTTTCCCCTATTCCTTACCTAGCATTTGAAAGCTAGATTTCCCCTCACAAGCATGTCCAGCTACAAAATTTGCATGAAGAATATAGCTCTGGTACAGGCTAAGCAAAAACCCATTAGAAATCCATCAATGGCTGCATGATTTGCAATTATTTTATATGCTAGGTAGTTTAAAACGCACTACAGTAATTTAAATATAATTTTTTTCCATTGCATAAGCATAGCTTTACCCAAATAGTGTTGAATGCAAAGACCAACGGTTCCAGAATGGGCCAATTACCTTAGGCACATTTTGCACTGTTGCTGATAGTTAGTTTCACTATTTGGTTTATTACAAGCCTTGTAATGTCAAAATGAAATCACTTTTGCTAATTGTGAGGCTAATTTCCATATGGACTGACAAAATATAAAATTTCAAGGATATAATAATAAAGCCATTTTGTATTAGAATTGCTTGGAAATATAATGCATTTACTTGAGAAATACAGATTCTTTTTCTTAACAATGACAACAAAATGTCAAAATAGAAATTAACCAAATAAAATTAACCAATTTGGAATAAATCTACTGAAACCCAAACTTCGTAAAACTATTTACTGTGGAATAAAACTTAGAACTTTTGATAACCACATTAGACTTACATGAAATCTGAGAAACTTCACATGCTGTCTTTCTTACTTCAATTTTTATTTGATTGCAAAAGCAGGAGGTAATGATCAGGTCAGAGGTCACAGGTCAGAGGAACTCTCCATCATTTTGCATGTTTTCTATTGTTCCTGAAATCTATTGTCATGTTACCATTCCATGTGCCCATTCATGGTGTTTCATGTTACAGTCATCTTAATATATTCTGAAACTTTTTCCAATTTTTACTTTTATTATATCCTTTTTAGAGAAGCATCAGTATATCTATGGGAAATTCTCTTTCATTTTAATACGGATGTTTAATCTATTTATGCTTTGCTTTGCTTTCTATCTGCTTGTTTCATATACTAATTAATAAGGCCATAAACAAATCAATCCACCTCTAATCCTTCTTTATCATACGATAAAGCTGTTTATAAAACTTAAATTTTAACTCTCTTTATTCAAATATAAGGATTCCAGACTGAACGTTCAAAGCTAAGTCATACTGGCACTCTGGTTCCTTATGTTGAGTTCTATGAAACTTCATGTTTTAAAAGAAGAGAGATCTGTTATGAACTATGATGCTATGAGGTGCTCCAGATATCTTTGCACAACTGACATGACACAAGTATGTTGACCTATGTATCAAGAAATGTATATCAAGGGGTTATCAATTTCTTTAATATTAAAGCCATATTTACTTCTGCTAAAATCCTTGGGATTTGGGTTCAGAATGCATGTATTGTGCAAAAGTGAAGAAGCTAGTTGTAGACTGTCTTAATCATATAGCATGTCAGTAAAAAAAACACCCCACAACTGGGTTTCTACTTTCATAATTTCTGCACATCTTCACTTCTATTTACAGTATAAATGTGGTGAAGGGCATAATATACACCAAATCTTTGGATATATTTTTTTGCATAAAGAAGACATAGACTTTTTTCTCATGTTACTCAACTCTACCAGCAATCCTTTTGTCTTCCCAGCTGCAAGTTTTTGCCATTCTTTTTTTAATGTGCCATTTTAAGAATTGTTGAACTATCTGGGAAAAAAGTCCTGTGAAGAATGAAAGTTATGAATACTTTTGAAATATTCCACAGAATTGTTCCTCTGACAGGTTTTGGCATAAAAAGGCTGTATCTGGCATGCCATTCTGTACTGCATTTTTAAGGACCTACTTTTTCTCCACCCTTATAATCTGCCTTTAGTTTCTCAATGAATCCTTATTTAAAATTTGATATATTGCCCCACTGTATAATGTATTTTACCTTAGCTTAGCTTACCTCAGTGTTTCTCAATCTCGGCAACTTAAAGATGTGTGGACTTCAGTTCCCAGAATTCCCCAGCCAGCATTTGTCTGCTTTAGCTCTTGTTGCCTTCTTGAGTTGAAGTTGAAGACAACACTTATTCAAGTTGGCCAGGTTGAGAAGCAGTGCCTTGCCTAATTTGCCTTTTTTTTTCTGCCAGAAAAGTCATTTTCCTGTTAATTACTTATTGTGTAAGCTTCCTCTAATTGCTTTGGGCTGCCTACAGCAGGGCTTTTCAACCAGTGGTACGGTACCACCTGTGGTACATTGGCACCTGGCAGGTGGTATGTGACCATCCTAGAAAAGTGGTAGCGGGTGAGGGAAATGATCTGAACCGGTGGCAGCACCGCAGAAGCCTGAGCGAGAGATGGCTGGAGCTGCAGGGATGTCAGGGCTCAGCGGAAGCACCAGGATCAGCGCCAGGCTCCAGATGGAGTTTGGAATTGATCCTGGCAGTTCTGAGCCCAGAAGAAGCACCGATCAGCTGGAATGTTGAAGCATCTCCAGGGTCTTGTGATTTACATTCAGATGCTTGGCAACTGATTCATATTTATGACAGTCCCAGGGTCATGTGAAGTGACCAAAACCTGCTGAAACCACCCAGCAGACAGGGGAAATAAAAACCAAACACCCCACTCCCGCTGCCGATCGTCAACAGAAATGCTCACAACAATGAAAACCTCAGACAGGAGGAAGAGCGCCACCGGGCAGGCAGGCAGATGTCTTGCTCGGCTGTGGCTTGGGGGACACATTTTTCAGTGTCATTGTAACTTCGAACAGTCACTAAGTGAACTGTTGTAAGTCAAGGACTACCTGTACTTCATCACTTTTTTCCTTTTTTTTTTTTTTGCTCATCAAGTTTTTGACACCTTGCTAGGTGACTGGTGGTACTCGGATGTTGCCATATCCTAAAAGTGGTACAATGGGTGAAAAGGTTGAAAAGCCCTGGCCTACAGCACAGACCTCCAGCCATGCTCTTGTTCCTCAGAAGACAGAAATATACAAAACGTTATGTTTCCAGTCATCTGATGTTGCATCAGTAGTGTAACCTTGCTGCTCTCCCAAAATCCCAGAATTAAGGTTTCAGGAATTACATAGAAGTATCTAAGAACAAAAATACAAGCAGTCCAGAAATAAATTTTATAAATCATAATAATTATCTCTAGGGAGTTAGCCCACACTGAAAAAGGTGACTAGAGCTAAAGCAGACAAATGAATTGCAGATTTAAGAATAATTACTCCATTATTGAGAAAATTATTTACAATTCTTATTTTTATAATACTATAATAATATTCACAGTCTCATGTTATCAGTGATATTTAACAGTAGTTTTACTTATACATAATAATGCAGAACATAAAATATTCTAACTACATATTATTGTAAATAAACTTTTGATAAGCTAAATTGGAAGAATAAAGCTATACTTAGAGGTAATAAATATAATGGTGGATTCATATATAATGCTTAGCCATAACTTGGTTTGTTACTTTTTACCTCAATGTGATTTGCTAACCCACTTATTATGAGTGATATGCTGTGTGCAAGCTAGATCATTATAGGTTAAGAAATCACAGTTTTTGAAAAATCTTGCTTTCGACGCTATTCATCACTATTGCAAATCTTGATTTGCTGTTCACATAGTATTATGTGTGAACAGAATCAATATTACATAGTCCAATTTAATTAATAAAGTTATTTAGTATAAACTGTAACAAAACTACAGTCTCCATAACATAATAAAACAATTATGATTCTCACTAATGAGTCTCATTAGAAAAAGTTATAACAAATGTGGTGAACATATAATTGCTTTTTCCCCAACACAGCCTTATTGAAAGCTTTTTGAATAATATGGCTTTTCATTATCCATTAATATTTTTTTTAAAAAAATAATTTCACATCGAGAGGAATAATTCATTTTAAGGGAAACTCTTTCATAATCTAATAGTGCTTTGCAAAATAAAAGGAATGTTAATATACCTTACATTTTAACATCATACAAAAATCAGTGAGGCAAGTAACCACCTGGCACAACATTTTCGTGTTTCTTGAGAAAGTCATAGACACTTTTTACGAACAGCAGAATAGACACTGTCCACACCATGGCTTACTGTAAAGATGATTACCATTTGATAGTCAAGAGCCACATAACATTTTGGGGGCCAAATTAGCCAAGCTGACATCACACACATACATGTGACATGGGATATTTCAGTTTAAATAAGCTGTGACATACCTATTATATACTTACTCATCTTTCTCATGTGCTGACCACTTCTATATGGGAAGTTTTCAGTTGTCATGGTCAGAGAAGTCTCTGAGGGATGCAAGAAAGGAATTTAAGGGCCACACATGGTTCACCCTAATTTAGTGTCTTTTGGGAACCTAGCCAGTAATCCTGTAGGGAACTTCCATATAAACACTACCAAATAAAATGCTGCTCCTATTTATGTAAACCTCTTCTTCCCTGATTTACAGATTCCTAAAAAATTCTATTATCATGAAAGATTTTTTCCCCTAACAGTAGTTGCTAACCATTATCTCACAGCGGAGAAAATTATTTTTGTCCTGTGCCACGTATTATTAATTCCAAGGCTCATAATGCAAAAATCTTGCAAAGATAAAGCTTATTATGAGCTTCCATGGCTTGTATTACTGGAATAAAAGCATCTCATATGAACATCCAATTAATAATATATACCATCCCCAAGTATCACTCAAAGTAGACAAATTTTCAAGTTTGTTTATGTTCATAATCCAATTTTTCCAGCCATAACTTTATCTAATTTTTTTCTGAATTTGTTTGCAATGAAGGTAGCATAAAATTTGCATTTTTAAAAGTTTCACATGCATTTTTGTAAACATCTTAATGTACAAAATATTTAGAAATAATTATCTTTAATATAGTGGTTTTAGCTGCAAACCTTTTCCTAATATATGGATTTTTGCACAGATCTCTCTTACTTTCTCTCTCTTGAGTTGTAAAGTGGTTCACAAAATTTGGAAAAATTACGTATAGATGTATAATTTTCCTGTAATCTGGATGTAAATTCAGGAATTGGATAAAAATTTGCTTTCCGCTAATTGGTAGAAAGAGAATATCTGCTTTAGAAAGGAAACAAAGTCTTCAAGTTGCATTATTCCAAAGAATTTCTAAAGTCCTATTTTTATGCTTAATATCTAACAGAATTAATATGATTAATTTATACACACTCACAAAAGCTATCTTGAAGATTTTAATCTGAGTAGCCAGGTAAGCAGTAGTAATGAGGTTGCAGTAATGTGAGGGGCAGGATTGGAGAAAAAGAAGGATGCATCCTGACCTTCTAGTATAGGCCTCCTGAGGTGGGCATTTTCCAGAAGGGTTGGCACAGACTGAAGAAAGCCAACTGAGGCACCATGTAAAGGATAGCCCATAATATGTCCAGTTTATAAGCTCTGGTGAGTCATAGAACAGAAAGAATCTCTGGCTGTTTCCATGGGGTGTAATTGTGTTCCAGAGTTTGCACAATGCTTCCTTCTAAGGAAGTGCCTTAGCCATTGGGGGGGTCTTGCTTTGCCTTGCCATAATGGTGATAAATGCTGGAAGTGGGATGAAGGGTTTGCCTCCTGTCCTCTCAGGTGATTTAATGACCTTTCATTCTTCTAGATCTAATGCTGGATGATGTAATAATGGACAGCTCAGCCAGTGCAGTGCCAGGTACTGGGATGTCCTTGCCGTCTTTGTCTCACGTGACTTTTCATGCTGTGTGACTTAACGGCTGACCATGGGTTCTTTGAGTCATCTCACTAGACTGTGTGTAGTGGAAGGTCTTTCTTTGCTCACTCTCTACTCTGCATGCTTTGTTTTGATTTAAACATCTGCAGGCTTGGCCGATCACTGACACAATTAATTTGGGATATTTGTATGTTGTCTTGGTTTTTGGATAATTTTATTTCTCATCATGAACATTGTCCTCCTTTGCTGCTTTCAGAAAGAGATTTTTGGATGATGTCTGGGTCATCTACTTTAGAGTTATTCTATATGCACCACTCAGCCTTGTAATGTTCTGCCTTTAAACAGCTTGGCCCTTTATACAATTATGGATCCAACAGGCTCTGCCTCTCCTCAATAATTATTCTTTCTAACTTACAGTTTCCATGCTTTTCCTCCAGGTTCTCTGCATGTTCTCTGAGTCCTTCGGGAAAGGGCGGTATATAAATGTAATAAAATAAATAAAAATAAAAATAAAATAAATAAATGTTCCTCTTTTTTTCTGCTGGACCTTGGAGAGAAGCAGAGAGAGAAAAAGAGAAAGAAACACAGTTCTCATTCTCCCCTTCTTGCCAAAATTTAAGGAAATTTAAATAATTCCTTCTCCAAGTTTCCTAAAGAATCTAGAAGAAAATTCCATTGACCATAAGAAAGGCACCAGGCTAACCAATGGAGACTGGTTTTATGCATTTCTGAACCCAGTGTTCTTCCACATTAGAAGGCAGTTTATATTTGCTTAAATTCTTCTAGCATAGCAACAATAGAATAAACCCAGCATGGAAAGAGTGAATGTGCTCACTTTACTTCTAATTGCATCAGGCCTAACTGCCTTTTTCTGTAGGTATCTTGGGTATACCTTATATTCAGATTAGTTTAGGGTGAATTTGATTTACATTCTGGTCATCAGTCCTTTTCATTATCTCTGAGGCTCCAGGTATTTGTACATGGAACATGCGTAAGGCATGGGAAGAAAGACTCTGCGGAAGTTAGATGGTATTACCAAAGCCACATGTTTCAGAGTTATAATAAAAAGCTGCATTCTCTTATTTCATAATATATCATCTTATAGAGCAGGCATGTCAAAATCACAAGATCATGTGACATCGCGTGACATATCATGACTTTTTCCCCATTGCTGGCAATGGGGTGGGCACAGTTTCAGCATGACACATCCAGCCTGCGGGCCTGGAGTTTGACATGCCTGTTTTAGAGGAAGGATCTGTAGACTGTTTGCTAATTTCTCAGTTCCAGTCCATGTACTGAAATAAAGATGGGTGGTTGGACTCAAGTCTAGATGTCTAAGCAGGAATACTAACTGGGGTGACCATACTAATGAGGTAAATTTCTTCTCTCTGGCAATGGAGGGAGGGAGCAACTGGAGCCCTGTCCTTCTGGCCACAGCTGCATCCTACCCAATACATTTGAAGAAGGAATTCAGACAGGAAGAGTGTAAACTGATTCTATTGGATAGTGGTGGAAGGAGGTTGCAATTTCCACATTTTAGAAAGTAAGTTCTCTTAAATTTCCCTGGGCACCAACTCCTAAACTGGGTGAGTTCTTAAAATTAAAGCCCATCCTATAACCATGACAAAACAGCTAGCTTTGTAATATAGTTTGAAATTTAGAACAGCAAGAATGCCTCTATCTTTTGAATCTTGTAATTTTTTTAAATTTAACATTGTTTTTTTTTTCTACTCTATATAAATTTGCTAACAATTTTTTGCCATTTTTGTTACTTTTTTCTAAAATCAGAATTTGGTGCCCATGGAAAGATACAAGTTCATTTTATTTTATCTTATTTTTCTTAAGATGATTTTAGAAGTGCCTGATGTGCCATGTTCATCTGAAATGCAGCTCTGAAAGAACACCTAGGATTACATTTAAAAAAAACAATGAAAAAGAATAAGCCAGAAAATATTTATCCATATATTATGACTTAATTAAAATTGACCCAGCTTGTTTTACTGAATCCTAAATCTCCTTAACATTGCTGTTTCCTACATTTCATTTCAGTGTGTTTGTATATCTATATTCTCCATATGGGCTGGGAGGCTAAACCTGGGTCTCCTTTTGGACAGATATTAGGAGAACATCTCTTAGATGTGCAATTTCAGTGTGGTTAAATACTCATTGTACATATTTGAGTGTTTCATTATGTTTTGAATGTGTTGGGTTCAAAAAGGGCCATTCATCACGGCAGGCTCAGAAATAATCTCGTAATTCTTGGCTTTTGTATATATTATTTTCAAAGCGGTACTTGGTGTTTCTTCGTTGCTGTCTGAGACTCGTATTAGTGCTATCATATGTAATCTGCAGTGCTTGTTAGTGTGAAAAGACAGTATCTAAACGTGTGAGTTGCAAGGAAACAAGGAATGCTACATCACCTTGTGCAAACTTTCCTTATTCAAATGAGTAATTTGTACGTGAAAATGCAGGTTGTCTATTCTTGCTTTTGCATTTTACAAGCTGAACCATGTGGGAAAATATGTTCTATATTTGCATAATCTCTTTCTGTTGATTGCTGGTTTGGAGTGGATATTTCATTTTTTGGAAGATGCTGCCTCTTATAACTAAAAATCTCAATGGGAATAATTTAATCATTTTCCACATTGCTTTTTTTAATGTCATTCACTAAAAAGACTAATAAAGCTACTTCTTTAAATGTCAACATTCCTTCCATGCACATCACCTTCAACTTAATATTCCCTGGACAGTTTGTAAATCCAGCTGCTTAGTGATATTGCTTGCCTGTGACCTCTCCTCCATTCTATGAAAGCTTGAGGCAGCATTCAACTCCCTGCCTGTGAAACATTAAGCAACCAGCCACTTCATGTGCCATTCAAAATGATACATAAATGCCAATGCTATTAGACTGCTGGTTACAGCTGCCACACCAGATCTCTTCACAGCATCATTCTAGAAAATCTATAGGGAAGAAAAGAAGAAGAGTAAGTTTTCCTGGCTTCAGGTTATATGATGAATAAAAGACTGCCTTCCCACTGATGCTATGTGTGAGTTGGATGGCCATATAAATTTGTTTAATTCATAAATATTCTAGTCACAATGTGGCTAAGGCAGTAGTAGCACACACACACGTGTGTGTGTGTGTGTGTGTGTGTGTGTGTGTGTGTGTGTAAATTTTTTAGATTGCTAACAAAGAATTAAAGGGAGACTGATATGCATTTCAAACTTATTTGTTTTCATCAGTCAGCCATACCCATACTGATGAAAACAAATAAGTTTGAAATGCATATCAGTCTCCCTTTAATTCTTTGTTAGCAATTTAAAAAATTTACACAAATATGAGCTGTCACTGTTGTGACTACTGCCTGTCGATGGCCTTTGGTTAGGCTGAAACAGGAAATAAAGATTTGTCCCATGTTTGGGGCCTAGCAAGGTAATCTAAATAGTTAACAAGCATTTAACATATATTATATATATATATATATATATATATATATATATATATATATATATATATATATATATATATATATATATATATATATATATGATAATATGATCACATTTTAAAATTTCTCTCTGGTGTGAACATTAAGTAAAAAATAATAAACATCAAGAGAGAGATGGGAATTGACAAGTAGTTCTCCACATGATTTGAGAGGGTAAATTACCTACTACGATCATGAATAGATATCTGAAAACCAACTACAGGTTACAGGGCAGATACTTTGCTATTTATAGAAAAAGCAACTTTGTTCTCATTCTACTTTTTGACGGAATCAGGATGAGTTTAAATCAATGCATGTCCACTCCGTTTCCTCTGGGCCATAATACAGCAGCTTGATTTAAAACCTGTTTTGATCATCTGTCAATATCTTGTGCTTACTGTGGGCTTTTTGGTGGATATCTCCCAGTTGATGCATGTTCTTACTCAATCATTTTATCTTCTTTCCTCCCTTTTCTCTCCTTTACCTACACACATATAAACAGTCACAGACCCCACTGGTTTCTCAGTGACAGGATGCTATCTCAATTTTTCTAGAATCTTCCAGACTAATTGCAGCATCCTGTCATCTTAAATCCCAATGTATTGTAGCAGTATTTGTGGTATTGTGTTATTTGGTGTGACTCATCCTTTGAACAGGTGTCTGTATTTCCCAAGATATATATGTACAGGTACAAACAATGTTGTTTCGAAAGGAGGGCATGGATTTAAGGTATATATAAAAAATGTCTAAATACCAATATTTACAAACAGTCATAAATCTGGCTTCTTTATATCTCCTAAAAAGAAATAATATTGGTATTTGAAAATAAGGTTCCTGCCCTCTTAAAATCAGGAGCTGTTACTTTAAAACCCACAAGAAGCATGGTGTCACTATGTGTGGTTCTTTGCAAAGTAAAAGATATAATTTCTACTAATATGCATGACTGCAATGCCAAGCATGACAAAGCTAGTGGTTAGCAAGATTTAGAAGCAGGGCTTATTAAATACCATATTAATAACTTTATTGGCAGATGCAGAGCCATTAATAAAATACGACATTACAAATTTATCACAATAATTTTAACTGTAATTTTTTAAAAAAACTGGGGATAGTGAATGCCCTTGAATCACAGGATAGGATATTAGTTGGAAATACATGGTGAAGACAGACTAAACAATGTGCAGGAGGCGAAAGGAGCTGTTGGAATATGCAGATTTTTTTGTCATTTAAAAGTTCATTTTTTCCCCCTCCAAATCGGGAGAATTGATACCCAAATCTTCCTTGGATATCAAAGGAAAAATCCAAAGCTGGCGGGACCAGTCTCAATCGCCAGTGTCTAAGCCATGACTGATATACTTCCCTCTATTGTTCAGAACTGTTTTGCAACTGTTTCTAAGCATTTTCCTTTTTTAAAAAAATGGATAAATAAGTGAATCGAAAAACAGATAAAAAGACACATGGCATTTTGGGAACAAAAGGAGGAAGAAAACAAAATAAGGTGAACTTTTCACCTGAGGAGGTATATGGAGAGGCAAGGCTGATAGCGATCTGGGATTCACCTATATATACATATATATGTTGTTTAATCTGTGAAGCTGAATTCACACACTGCAGGTGAATAACCTCCCTGTGCTTTTATTTAAATACAAGGTCTGTCTTCACCCACAGCATAAGAAATGGGAAATGAGCAACCCTGCTTATAAGATTATGCTACCACATGCTTTGTTGCTATGCAGGTAATATTTGCAATCTAAGTATAAATCCCTGCTATATATTAACAGCCTCTTTTGTTATTGTTTGGAATTAATCTGCCAGTCATAGCTGAACCCTTGGATGCCAGTGCAATTATTCATAAATAAATTGTCCCAAATAAAAGACAGAAATTGTAACATTTTTTCGCTGCCTGAATGTGAATTATGGATAAGCATTGAACAATAAGAGATCAGCAAATTAGAATAGGGCTTCTCTTTGAAAGTATAACTTGGTTCATAGCCAGGGCTCCAGTTCAAAACTTAATTTTATTCAGACATTTTAGTTAATTTCCTCTTCAGAGTTTTGCATAATGCCATTGAGATATCTCTGTTTTTATGGATATTTATGCAGAATGTTACAGTTCTGATGAAAGTTGTGATTCTGCCAGCTACCAACCTGTCTAAATTTTTTGCTGTTCTTTTTAGAAATGAATTGAGCATTCAGATTCATCTTGTATGTCTCAATTTCCATATTATAACATGACATTCAGGATCAGACAGCATATAGACTAGCAGCAAGTTCTCTCTTTGAAAAACTGGTGCAAATATTTAGGATAATTTGAAGAAAACTCACAATACAACACTTTCCTTTTTCTTGTCAGTTCCAAAAAGTAGAGTCTCAAGAAGATATTTTTTTTTCTCTTCGACAAGCAAGAGATATGCAGTGTCAATCCTGCCTACAAAAATAATCCTATTCTCAGCACCTTCCATATCTAGACAATCATTTTACTCAGGAAAAACAGATTTGTGCTATCATTCCTAACATAATGTGTTGACTCCTGACAACTTCACAGGTATCATGCACATTTGATTCTTTCTTATCAAATCAGATGGAAAGATAACACAAATGTTTATTTATGTGGAGGGATCTTTATATGTGGAGCTGTTATTTACTTGAGGTTTGCAGACAGAAACAAGAATGTCCTTCTGCCATGCAAAAGGACTTCTGAGTCCCTAAGATGGAATTAGAACATCAACCTTTCAGTACCTAGGAGACAAGCTAGATCAGACAGGTCAAACACAAGGCCCGGGGGCCGGATCCGGCCCGCAAAGCGGTTTCATGCGGCCTGCGAAGCCATCCTGGAAACAGGGAGGAAACGGCCCCCACTTCCTTGGCCCTGGCTCAGAGACCCTCCTCCTGCCAGAGACCCTCAGATCTGTCCCACGTCTACCCAGGCCCCCATAGGCACCCTTGATGTGAACGATGTAGAGCTGGCCATGCCCACCCAGTAGGCCATATGCACTCTAGCCACGCCCACCCAATAGGCCATGCCCACCCAGGCCACACCCACCAGGCCCCCTGAGGGCAACCGCAATGCTGATGCGGCCCTCAATGAAATTGAGTTTGACACCCCTGTGCTAGATGATCTCTACATGCAAAACTGATGGCTCCTAAATGTAGCTTTTCTTTATAATCACAAATAGCCACACTTCCCCCACCCCAAATGAATTCTTATATTTGCTCAGTGTTGCTAAATACCATACCATTCAATTCCTTTGGCTCAGTCATGTTCATAACCAGTTGATCATTTAATTGCAGGCATAATGTTATCTCTGACATCTTCAAGACAGTGCCTTTCATTTAAGGTTGCATTATAATGCCTCTTCGAAAATTGCCCTGAATTACAGACTTGACATTTCCTCATTAGAGATTAGATGTATAATGAGTTTATCTGCTGGAACATTCAGGGTCTAAAGAGAGAGTGTCATCCCTGATGCAGCCAAACCTCAGGGATTCACAGGAATGGCTGCATTTTAGCAGTCACACTTAAATGGAAGATCATTTAGTTCTGAGCATTCAGAAAACATTTTTTTCACAAACTGTTTTCCTGAAATCGAGAACAAGATGTTTCCACTTTTTTCTCTCTACTCCTTTAGCATGTATTTTGAAATGCTCTTGGGGTGTTTATTTTTGTTTGTTTGTTTGTTTAGATGTCTTACAATCGTGTATCTCCTTTTAAGTTTTTGTATTTTACTGTAAAATGCTACTCTCACACAGTATCCTTTTATCTGTTCACTGTCTTAAGTGCCCTAAGTTCTTGGATAAACTGTAGAGCACAAGCTTGACATATACAAGGTTCCAGGTTATCTGGACATTGTAAAACAAAAGGTGTATGTCGCAGACATGTAAGCATTCCACCACAGCATTTCTACCCTAAATATGTCATGAATGATCTCTACATGTAAGACTACTATTGTCAAAAGGCTTTGTATATTGTTTCCAAGTTGCCCCAAACTTTGATTTTTCCCCCCCAAATTTTTATGTTTTTCAATATCTCATGCTAATGCTTCAAGCTGCTGTTATTATGTATAATAAAATTGGTCACATACTACTAAGTCTGGTAGTTTTTTTCCCCTTCTACAGCAATAACAAGAAAATGTAATATATTTAAACAATAATCTTTTTACTAAGATTATTTTGAAACCTGAAATGATGTTATGCTTCACTCACCTTATATCTAGTTACAGAAGCCCGGCTGTTGTGCATGTTTTATTGGAATTGCTAGAACAGGTATATGAATGTACTGTCTTGCTGTGCATTAATTACAGTAGTTTGTAAACACATTTGCCCTACCCCACTTCTGTGGGGGGGGGGGAATCTTACTTAAATGGATCTGAAAGCCAGTGCTGAACCTGGCCTTGAGAAAAAGGGATTGTTTTCTGAACTGCTCTTTCACTTTTTCCTTTTCAGAAGCACAGTGTAAACCGTATTACTCTGATTATTCTCGCTTCCGACTTCTGATTCACCAAATGTGCACCACCCATTATCTGGATTTATTCATCACAGGTGTGATTGGGCTCAATGTCATCACCATGGCCATGGAGCATTACCACCAGCCCAAGGTAGGATAGAAGAGTATTGGTCAATGGTGGATATTAGCATCATTGCTAGAAAGAATTAGAACTGCATTTCTGTTAATTATAATAGAATAATTGGTAGTGGCATGTTGCTTTCTTCACTTGGATGGCACTGAGGATCAGAGACTCAGTTCCTTTAGTTCTGATTGTTACGTACACACACATACACACACACACACACACACACACACACACACACTTATTTAAATGTTGGATTTTAGCCAAATATGATTGACTTGAATACTTTAAGATACTCTTTCGCAAACCCTACATTTCTCCCTCTCTCTCTCTCTCTCTCTCTCTCTCTCTCACGCACACACACACACACACACACACAGACACACAGACACACAATCATATCTGCACTTTTGACACTTTGATATTTTTCCAAGAGTTATGCAGTATTTGCAGATGACATCAATTCACAGCCAAATCCATGAAGATCAGGTAAGCTGCATTCCTATGGCGTCAGGGAAACATGTAGGAAACATGGTTTCCCTGGATTGGGGACATGCAATATGCATTGTATATTACAAACTAAATGCAAGAATGAGTTACAGAAGCTACAAGGTTGCTTTCCACTGAAGGGCTTTTATTATGTATAAAATAATCCTAAAAGTTGAACATTCTGTGTAATTTCTTTCAGTCCCAAAGCTTTTTGGTACTAACAGCCTTCTTTCTAATAACTGTTCAGATTTTCAGATATCTAAATAATCTGTTACAAAAAAATGCATGAATGAATATGCTGAAAAATTAAATAAAGATTAACTCAGGTAATAAGCCTTCTTGGGTTTACATCTTAAACCTCCTTGGTGGATAAAACTCAGTGGGAAATTCTAAAGGTCTCCTTTTTTTAAGCTTACGGAAGTTGGAAAGTGCCATTTAGGCCAATGAGTCCACTATGTTTCTCTGAACGGAATCCTGATTAAACACCCAACCAGATGGCTGCCACAGCTCCAGTGACTGGGGCGGGGCCGGTGTCTGTATAACTGGCTCCTCTGCTGAATCACAGAATTTGTTCCTTTGATGTTAATTGCTGCTAAGATACTGTAGAAGCAGTCAAGATTCTGAACACCGGTTGTGCCAAAGCTAGTGTTTCCCAAGGAAGGGCTAAATTTGGTGACTTTTTAACATTCAGGATGCTTTCTCCTCTCAAGACACTCAGCAAGTAAAGCCAGTTTTCTGCTTTTAACCACATGATAATTAGTAGCTTTAGCACTGTACAGTATATCTGAATGCTGTATGTTTATTCTGCCTGTGTCATTATGGGGACATACATACAGAAGGATGCATGCAATTCTTTTGAAGCTTTTTTAAAATTTATTTATTTTTATTTTTATTACATTTATATCCCGCCCTTCTCCGAAGACTCAGGGCGGCTTACAAGCTTAGCAGTAGCCTTCATTCTATGTATATGCCTGCTTGTTAGGGCTTTCACACACACCCCAAGCAGCATTATTACAAAGTCAGCTTATTGCCCCCAACCATCTGGGTCCTCATTTTACCTACCTCGGAAGGATGGAAGGCTGAGTCAACCTTGAGCCTGGTGGGATGCGAACCTGCACTAATTGCAGGCAGCTGCTGTTACTTAAGGAGGCATTAGCCCACTGCTCCACCAAGGCTCATTTGTGCTCATTGTGAAGTTTAAGGCAAAAGATGTGTCAATCTACTTAGTTCTGTGGGTGTTTTAGTGTTCTCTAAGCTTACTTTTCTTCTTAGAGATGACTCATTATCAGACTAGGTAACATGTTATAGAAATGCCTGCAAGGAGGAAAAAAATGGGCAAATACCATCAAGAACCAGCCAAACTCCCAAATACAGTATATTCTCCACTACTGCAGCTATCTATTTTCGTCTGATGATGACTAACACTGCCAATTTTATATCCTCTTGCATTTAATTTATGGCTGTTTACATGTGAAAAGCATTTCCAATTTTAGAATATAGAAAATGGCCACAATAAGCCTCAACTTCTTCTCTTCTCAATTCAGACTATCAGAATTAGTCTGATAATGAATCCTTCACCGAAAAACTAGAAGAAGCCAGTTTTTCTGAGATTTTGACCTTTCCACCAGACACACCTCAATTCAAAATCCACTATAAATGTAATGCATCCAACCATATAAATACATCGTGGGGATTAAATGGACTTCTTGTTGTTAGTTGCGAAGTCGTGTCCAACCCATCGCGACCCCATGGTCAATGTTCCTCCAGGCCTTCCTGTCCTCTACCATCTTCTGGAGTCCATTTAGGCTCACTCCTACTGCTTCAGTGACTCCATCCAGCCACCTCATTCTCTGTCCCCTTCTTCTCTTGCCCTCAACCTTTCCCAGCATTAGGCTCTTCTCCAGTGAGTCCTTCCTTCTCATTAGGTGACCAAATTATTTGAGTTTCAACTTCAGGATCTGGCCTTCTAAAGAGCAGTCAGGGTTGATCTCTTCTAGGATTGACCAGTTTGATCACCTTGCAGTCCAAGGGACTCACAGGAGTCTTCTCTAGCACCATAGTTCAAAGGCTTGAATTCTTTGGCGCTCGGCCTTTCTTATGGTCCAGCTTTCACTGCCATACATTGCAACTGGGAAGACGATAGCCTCGACTATACGCACTTTTGTTGGCAGGGTGATGTCTCTGCTTTTTAGTGTGCTGTCTAGATTTGCCATGGCTTTCCTCCCCAGGAGCAAGCGTCTTTTAATTTCTTGGCTGCAGTCCCCATCTGCGGTGATCTTGGAGCCCAGGAAAATAAAATCTGTCACTACCTCCATTTCTTCCCCATCAATTTGCCAGGAACTGAGAGGGCCGGATGCCGTGATCTTGGTTTTCTTAATGTTTAGTTTCAACCCAACTTTTGCACTCTCCTTCTTCACTCACAACAAGAGGCTCTTTAGTTCCTCTTCACTTTCTGCCATTAGAGTGGTATCATCTGCATATCTTAGGTTGTTGATATTTCTTCCGGCAATCTTAATTCCAACTTTTGATTCATCTAGCCCTGCCTTTCTCATGATGTGCTCTGCATATACATTAAACAGGCAGGGTGACAATATACAGCCTTGCCAGACTCCTTTCCCAATTTTGAACCAATCAGTGGTTCCGTGTCCAGTTCTCACTGTTGCTTCTTGACCCGTATATAGGTTTCTCAAGAGACAAATAAGATGGTCTCTTTAAGAACTTGCCACAGTTTGTTGTGATCCACACAATTTAGCATAGTCCATAAAGCAGAAGTAGATGTTTTTCTGGAACTCCCTAGCTTTCTCCATGATCCAGCATATCTTGGCAATTTGATCTCTAGTTCCTCTGCCTCTTCAAAATCCTGCCTGTACTTCTGGTAATTCTTGATCCACATACTGCTGGAATCTAGCTTGTAGGATTTTAAGCATAACTTTACTAGCATGTGAAATGAGTGCAATGGTGCGATAGTTTGAACATTCTTTGGCACTGCCTTTATTTGGAATTGGAATGTAAACCAATCTTTTCCAATCCTGTGGCCACTGTTGAGTTTTCCACATTTGCTGGCAAATTGAGTGTAGCACTTTTACTGCATCGTCTTTTAAGATTTTGAATAGCTCAGCTGGAATACTCTCTCCTCTACTAGCTTTGTTGCTCAGCTTTCCTAAGGCCCATTTCACTTCACATTCTAGGATATCTGGCTCGAGGTCAGTGACCACCTCATTGTGGTTATCAGGGACGTTAAGCTCGTTCTTGTATAGTTCTTCTGTGAAGAACTTCAGCAGAAAACTGGCTTTACTTGCTGAGTGTCTTGAGAGGAAAAAGCATTATGAAATGTTCCCTTCATCTCTCCAATTTTCTTGAAGAGATCTCTAGTCCTCCTTATTCTATTGTTTTCTTCTATTTCTTTGCACTGTTCATTTAAGAAGGCATTCTTATCTCTTCTAGTTATTCTCTGGAATTCTGCATTCCGTTGGGTGTATCTTTCTTTTTCTTCCTTGCCTTTCGCTTCTCTCCTGTCCTCAGCTATTTGCAAAGCTTCCTCAGACAGCCATTTTGCTTTCTTGCATTTCTTTTTCTTTGTGATGGTTTTAGTTGCTACTTCTTGTACAATGTTGCGAACCTCCGTCCATAGTTCTTCAGGCACTCTATCAGATCTACAGTAATTCCTTAAATCTATTTGTCACCTCTACTGTATATTCGTCAGGGATATGATTTAGTTCATACCTGAGTGGCCTAGTGCTTTTCCCTACTTTCTTCAGTTTAAGCCTAAATTTTGCAACGAGAAGCTCATGATCTGAGCCACAGTTAAATGGAATAAGATGTGTAAATATAAAATACTTGTAACACTCATGATACCACTTGACACTTTTGCACCAACACATTTCCCTCACCCAGTCCCACACCATTCCCTCAGATCTCAGGTCACAAGAACCTCCACCATAATTGTTAGCAATGCCAGGCAGCCCCACCCACTTCCAACTGGCAGAGAAATTGCTAGAAGTGGCTTGCCTTTACATTGCCACACTTGTGATGCAGCAAAAACAAAACAAAAACCCACCATATTATGTCTGACAGTCCATCCTGAAACTTAGTATATGAGGACACTAGGACAGCTTGCCAGCCAGTGGGATGAAAGAATGGGAAAAAGGAAGGTTGGGAGGTTGGGGGGAGTTTGGGGAAAACAATCCTTTCCCTAAGGAGCTCATCCTCTCAAATTTCAGAACTGTTCTGCCATTTTAAAATTTGGGAAATCCAGCCAGAAGTAAACTTAGTTTGGCTTTGAAGCAGAAATGCTAATGAGATATCACAGGAGCCCTGGAACCATGGATGTGGATGTGTGTACACCCGCACACACATACATATACAGTAGTACACACTGTAGATCTCCTCTTCTTGGAGGCAGAAATGGAGACTAAGTAAGAAAGGATAGAACCAACAGAGCGTAGAAGCTTAAATGCTGGAGTACGACTATACTATGCTAAGAGAATAGGCCATTTTGCCCTAAGGGGTTTTTTTAGTAGTGGTGGTGGTGGTAGCAATTAATAATATCCAAGGCCAACCATGGTTGGACTAATTCAAGCAAAGTATAAATGTTGATTTTACTGTCCTTATATTCAGAATCCTGTCCTTATATTCAGAATCCTGAAATCTTTAAACTCACCTAACTCCATGACTACACAAAATAACAGCCCAACCTGTTCTTGTAACCTCAACAATTTAATTTTCAGCAGGACCAGAAACTAAGGGCCTGTCTTTCTTTCCTGCTGTGATGATTCAGCTTTTTGGCTGAGCAGCTACTCCCTGCTCCATTAGCAGACGCACTCTTCCATTTAAAATTGTGCGTTCAAATTATAAGAACAACTGCTTCCAAATCACTTACTTATGACAGTTAGATGGAAATGGCTGCCAATTTGTGTACCAGAGTTATTTTTATTTCCTACCGCTTTGAGAAGGAACAAATGCCATAGGTAAACAAAGATGAAGTAGAGATGGAAACTCAAAAGTACTTAAAAGTCTAATATGATGAGAAAATATGGGAGTGTATAACCTCGGTGGCTGCTTCATCTTGAACAAGTGGCTGGTTGCTTATACTATGATCCCGTAAATTTCACGCTAAAGTAGATTGTTAATTATGTCTTAACAGTGACTAGCTTTGTATGATTATGAAACACAGAAGGATGCAATCATTGGGTTTTTTTACCCAAATGTTTAGCTAATTCTGTCAGCCAGTGTCACCATCTAGAAATAATAATAGTCTCATGCCGATACAATGAGCCAAATAGGTTTGATGTAAATTGAACTGAATGTGCAGTACATTTGGTCACTAAATACTACATAACTTCCATTGAAACATGCAACCACAGCTTCACAAATCTCAGTGGCAGATTTGTAATGGCATCTTCATTTGGAAACACTCTGAGTTCCTGTGAACTTTGTGATCCAACAAGTAGCAGTAGAAACTTCCTTGCACAGATGATTCCTGAGCTGGAGCAAAGAATCCAATGATAAACTGCTTCTGTTGTCTGTTGGCAGGATCAGACTGGTTGTTTTGCAAATTAGACCAATATAATAATAATAATAATAATAATAATAATAATAATAATAATAATAATAATAATAATAATAATAATAATAATAATAATAATAATTTTATTTATATACCGCCCTTCTTCCGAAGGACTCAGGGCAGTGAACAGGGCAAACATATAAAAATACAAAGATACAAAAGTTAAAAAAGAATTAAACACAATGCCCAAGCTAAAACAATAAATAGATATATTAAAAACAACAGAATAATAATAATAATAATAATAATAATAATAATAATAATAATAATAATAATAATGATGATGATGATGATGATGATGATGATGATGATGATGGTGGTGGTGGTGGTGGAAGGGACCTTGGAGGTCATCTACTCCAACCCCCTGCTAAGGCAGGAAACCCTATAGTATACTATTTCAGACAAATGGCTGTCCAGTCTCTTCTTAAAAACTTCCAGTGTTGGAGCATCCACAGCTTCTGGAGGAAGGTTGTTTCACTGGTTAATTGTTCTAACTGTCAGGAAGTTTCCCCTTAGTTCTAGGTTGCTTCTCTCCTTGATTAGGTTTTGCTTCTTGTCCTGCCTTCAGGTGCTTTGGAGAATAGGTTGACTCCTTCTTCTTTGTGGCAGCTCCTGAGATATTGGAACACTGCTATCATGTCACCCCTAGTTTCTATCTGTCCAGTAGAATATTGGCATTAATATTAGAACCTCATTGGCAGGATATTACCATATAAACAAATCTGACAGGCCACTTAGCACCATGATACTACTACTCAGGTGTAGACTTTTCGATTGGTTGGGACCCAGAAAGAACAGGAAGAAAAACATTTAAAAAATTGAACAAACATAGGAAGATCAGGCAAGGCAGTAATCTGGAAGGGAAAAGACACATTCAAAAACACAAAGCCCATTATACTTTGAAAAAGTTCAAAAATGTACTCCATTTTCTTTTTTATATATAACTTTATTAATATTGTAAGGAAGGAAGGAAAGGCCTTTAAAATTTCTTTACAGCAGTTATAAGTATAAATTTACCTCTTGATCTATGGTTATACAGCATGACTCTTTTTAATTTTTTTTAATCATAAAAAACATATAAGTTCATTTTCTTCTATTTCATGCAAAAAAAAATCTATAAAGTGTTTCCAGTCAGCAATACATATTGACAATGTCTTTGATCAGAGATGTCTAACTGCCCATCTCAGCAAGTTCCATCGTCTTCACCATAGATTCCTCTATAGTGGATAATGTTGAAATTTTCCACTTCTGTGCATATAACAATTCACTGCAGTTATCATATATAAAAATAGTTCCATGCCTTTCTTTCCAACTGCCTATAAACATTATCTATCTCTGCCTCTATGTCTTCCTCTCCCCAATGTAAAATTTGTCAAAACCTGTAGAATTTTTTCTCTAATATTTTCATCAGAATTCTCTGGAATAGATTCAGACAAGATTATTTCTTTCTCAATTCCAGTGGAATTATGCAGTTCTCTCTTCAGTTTTATCAATAACGTCTGTCTTATGATCCACAACTTCTACTCTATCATAACTTGTTTTATATCTCCAGATACTTACTTGACAGAGATTTCCTACTTTTTAACATTATTCATCTCCTATTTCATCTTTACAAATCTTTTATCCTTTTTTTTCCTCAAAAGTTGTAAATGTAGTCTCAAATAATTCAGTTAATTTACTGCCAAGTTGTTCAAATATTTTTTTGAAGTAAATCTAATTGAATTGCTTTCTCTTCAGGCTGCTCTAAGGATACTCTCCTTCCCTCTTTTCCTACTTTCTGAGTTTTGTAATCCAAAAGTGGAAAGTATCTCAAAGGAAGAAAGAAAGGCAAATTCTCCCTACTTTTTTTCTTGTTTTATCTTCTTAATTCCATAATTGTAGTCAAATGTCACATCAACATCTTTATAGTTACAATCATGCTTGGAACCAACTCATGTTACACTTATCTTTCGTTTTGTAAATTCCGCAAACTATCTGCAGTGTTTAGCAATATGTAAAAAACATTCCCATGGAAGATCTGATTTTGCCTAATTCAGTTGTAGTTATTCCAATGCACTTTAATAAAATAATTTATTTTTTTTTATTATAACTCTTCCCTTTGCCCATTTTAAACTTTGTTAAATCATCTCCTGTTAAGATTTTTTGTCAAATGTTTTTTAACCTTTAAATTTTTAGTTTTGTAAATCCAAAAAAAAAATGAAATTCACCAAGAGGAATCTTATCCTGTCATAAAAGAAAATATCCTAATCTATAGAATAATTAATTCCAGGTTTGGCTAAACTGATTGTCTATAAAGGCTACATCCTGGCTGTGAATTTAGATGGAATCCCACACATTTTAGCCAATCTGCTCACAAGCAAACTGCAAAACCTGCCACCTCTCTTTAAAACAAGCATCATAATAATAATAATAATAATAATAATAATAATAATAATAATAATAATAATAATAACAACAACAACAACAACAACAACAACGGTGGTGGTGATGATGATGATGATGATGATGGAAGGGACGTTGGAGGTCATCTAGTCCAACCCCTTGCTATACCATTTCAGACGAATGGCTATCCAGTCTCTTAAAAACTTCTAGTGTTGGAGCATTCACAGCTTCTGGAGGCAGGTTGTTCCACTGATTAATTGTTCTGACTGTCAGGAACAATTTCTCCTTAGTTCTAGGTTGCTTCTCTCCTTGACTAGTTTCCATCCGTTGCTTCTTGTCCTGCTTTCAGGTGCTTTGGAGAATAGCTTGGCTCCCTCTTCTTTGTGGCAGCCCCTGAGATATTGGAACACTGCTATCACGTCCCCCCTCACCCTTCTCTTCATTAAACTACACATACCCAATTCCAGCAACCGTTCCTTATATGTTTTAGCCTCCAGTCCCCTGATCATCTTTGTTGCTTTATTGCTCTTCTCTGTACTTTTTCATGACTGCAAGGAAGATTGAAAACTGGAATTGGGACATTTGCCTCTATTTCCATGATGCTTTATCTTTTCTATATTTTATCTACAGGTAATCCTGATAGCTTCATGCACTGTGGCTCAGCGACTTCTTGCGGTCTATATGGTAAGAAGCCTCTGAGCCACAGCCTGGCAAGCAGCCATTATGGCACTGCTTGCTGCCCCATAAGCCAGAGTGCAGAATGGTCAAAAGAGCAGAGATAGAGGGTAGATAGGTTTGTGGGGAAGTTGAATTGGAGGTAGTCCCTTATGCTACTGAGGCTTGGGGCTGGGAGAGACCAAGCGTGAAATGGCTTGTTTTGGGGTGGGTCCTCAGCTAATGACCAGTGGAAGTCAGTTAATGACAGCAAATGGGAGTGCCAAGAACGCCATTGCTCAGTTATGTGGTCATATGATATTGTGCTTTAAAACCACATCACTTAACAAAAGAAATTCTGGTCCTAATTGTGGTCTTAAATCAATGACTTCCTATACAGATCTTTTCCCTCTAATAACTGCATGATATTTTCTTCCCATAATAACCTATTTTTTCTCTCTCTAAATTTGGAATCAGGATTAAATATTCATGAAATACTGTCATTTAACAATTAGAATTTTATCTCCCCAAAGTCTCTACTCAGCGATACATTCTTGATAGCAGTATTTGATAAAAGGAAGCAGTGACATATTAGTAATAGATTCTGTCTTTTGGAGAACTAAGGCGAAGGGAATTGTTATTTGTCCAGCCTAAATTGTTTATTTGCTTGCTTGCTTGATTATACTTGGATTTATATGCTAGCCTAATCCAGGAAGACTCAGAACAGACCATAAGACCCTGTCCAGTTAGGCAATTAAGAAAGGGCAAGGCAAAAGAAAGGGCAAGGCAAACCAGCGACTGACAATTGCAATACACTTTGCACCGAAAGGGTAAACTTACATGGACATATCTTGTAGCAGGGGGCCTCTCTCTGCCCAACAGTTCCTCAATGGAAACTTTTTGGAATAGCCAAGTCTTTACAGTTTGCTGCTCTCTGGGATCTCTTAAATAAGGGATGAAAAGAGAGTCCACTCCTCCTGTTCTTTTGGATGGGCAAAATCCAGTGGATGTAGGTAGTCCTCATGATGTTTAGGCCCTGAACTTGTTGTTGTCAACTTTCCTGAAAAGCATCGAGGGTTGACTTTTGCCCTTATCATCTCTCTACTTGGAATGACAGCAACATTTCAAAAACTAACACTATCCTGGTGTCTGATATACTACATCTACAAGCTTCTCTTCATTTAGCAGTTCACTCTTTTTCCTATAAAGCAGAGGATAGAATGGACTCAACTGAAATTGAAATTTGCCAATATCCTCCTAACAATATGCAGTTATCTACCGTTTGTCTCTCTCTCTGCTTTCAGATTCTCGAGGAAGCTCTGAAGATCTGCAATTACATTTTCACAATCATCTTTGTCATGGAATCAGTTTTCAAGCTCATTGCATTTGGGTTTCGTCGGTTCTTTCAAGATAGGTAATAATGATTCAGAATAACATGGCAAGGTGGTTTTGTGGTGGTTTATTTCCTTCAAAAAGTCCCATTCCTAATGCTTCCAGTTACAGCTCTTTCTGTTGTCTAAATATATAGATGTAGATTATTTTTTGGACCATTATTAATGCTAATGTGCTAATTAACAGAAAAATTAGTTGAATACATAAATAGTATCTTTTTTGTGACACTTAAAAAAAAGAGAAAACCTGGAAAAATAGGAATACTCACATAGTAATTTTATGCCTTTTTAATTGTACCTCAAAATCTTTCTAAAGTGGATCCTCATCGTATTAGAATCAGCCTTGATTTATATATTAGAAAGTTTAATTTTACCTATCTGTTTACCACATTTGGCAATTAACTACTAATGACTTAATAAAAAATAGAAAATAAGTGGGCAAAACTTAGAAAGATGCCAGGTTGATTTCCTATTGAAACTAGCTGAGTTAGTTGTGATCTGTAGAAGTATTTCCAGCTGCTTATATTGATATTTCATCTTTGCCAACTGAATTCAAATGATACAGAAATATATATGAACATGGATGCCTACCTTTCTCAATTTCTGCTTCCCTCTATGAAGGAGTCCGTGTTTTGCTAAACTCTTTATGGTAAAATCATCTAATGCAGTAGTTGTCCCCAAACTCATGTCATACTGGTGTATTTTGCTCCACCACATCTGCACACCACATTTGCAGCAGTTGTAACTCTCTTATTACTGGTAGTCCTCAACTTAAAAACATTTGTTTAATAGTGGTTTGAACTTATAATGTTGAAAAAGTGACAACTGATCCTCACACTTATGACCATCACAGTGTCCCCAAGGTCACTGATCATAACTTGAATGCTTGGCAACCGGCATATATTTACAATGGTTACAGCATCCGGGGGTCATGTGATCACCATTTGTAGCCTTCCCAGGAGTTTTGAAAAAGCAAAGTCATCAGGAAAAGCCAGCATTAGTTAACAACTGCATGAATCATTTAATGACTGCATTGATTTGCTTAACGACCCTGGCCAAAAAAAGTCATAAAATTAGGTGCAACTCCATTAATGACCACATTAAAGTTCCAATACCAATTATGGTCATAAGTCAAGGATTACCTATAATGTGAACCAATCTTGTTCCCATCACACTGATATCTTGGGTTGTCACTGTGGCCCTCATAGACACGAGAGAAAATACTGGCTTCTCCCTTGTTGCTTAATGTACGTAGCTTGTGCCTTTATTCTTTTATGTTTTTAAAATGAAAAGTTAGCATGCTGCAATGCAAAATACCAGCCTCAAACACAAGCTTTATTTCCAAAAATGCATTTATCCTTGAGGCACCTCTTTTTTAAAGAAATGAAAGGAGACTGCAGCTTGGTGTGCCTACTTATTTAGTAAAATGTCAAAGGCAAACTGAGGTGACAGCTGCTATATGGGGAAGTTTAGAGGGGACAGTGAAGAGCAAGCTCAGGAAAGATGGTCATGTTTGCCATGGCAGCCATTTTGTGCTAAAAGTGCCCATGTGTGCCAAATGGGGATCTTGAATGTTATTTCCTCATGAGCATGTAGAACGGTCCAACTGTTAGTGCCACTGTCATATCTCTTCAGGTGTTCAGCAGTCCCAAATAATTCATTTACTTATGGAGAAGTTGCAGCAGAGCAGAGTTTCTCAGTACTAGTTATTTGTCATTATTTTAGTGAGCTGATTAGATTGTGAAGAACTCTCTCAGACATAGACATAAATAGTGAATATATTGAATAAACTCAGATGATATAGAATTAATGTGATACCTCTCCATCAAGAGCATCTTGTTCTGTTTGTACCTGAACCCCTTCTTGGCCATATAACCTTGAAAATTTTCCTTGCATTGCCCCCCCCCCACAATAGCAAGTCTTTTTTAAAAACATTTTGGACAAACTAAGTTCACTTTAATAAAATATTTAGAGAAACATAGCTTGAATAAAATATTTTTAAAAACTGAAGTCAACATTATCTTTTTATTTTTTTTCTGTTGCCCTGCAGACTAATTCATTCCAGGTGCTGGTGTATTCAGACTTGACTAAATTTGTATTCTAATAATGCATCTTTTGTTTAATTTGATTTATCTCAAAAACTGCTAAAGGTGGAGTGTCAGTTCATGAATGCATAAATGCCTGAAATGATTGAAATTCTTTGTCACATAACCCCCTCCTTTGCTAGCAAATAATTTAGCAGAATTTTTTTCCATTTGATTTTTGTCTCACCTTCAGATGGAATCAATTAGACCTAGCAATCGTCCTCTTGTCCATCATGGGGATCACACTGGAAGAGATTGAGGTGAATGCATCACTGCCCATCAACCCTACCATTATCCGCATTATGAGGGTCCTCAGGATTGCTCGAGGTCAGTCCCCACCCCATTGTTTCTGGAGCTCTTCACCCTATAAATCTTTTGGCCAAATAGGAACTGATAATTTCTGGCATAATAGACTCTTCCTAGTAGCATGTATACATCTTAAGCATCCACTACAAAGCTAATGCTAACCTTGGTCTATTATCTTGCCTTATTAATCGAGCTAAGAGCTATGGTGGTGCAGTGGTTAGAATGTAGTATGGCAGGCTAATTCTGCTGACTGCCAGCTGCCAGCAGTTCAGCAGTTCAAGTCTCGCCGACTTAAGGTTGACTCAGCCTTTCATCCTTCCGAGGTTGGTAAAATGAGGACCCAGATTGTTGGGGGCAATAGGCTGAGTCTGTAAACCATTTAGTGAGGGCTGTAAAGTGCTATGAAGCAATATATACAGTAAGTGCTATTGCTATTGCTATTGCTAATAACTCCATTGTAGCCAACCCATTGTCTAGTTTTGCGTGGAAAATATGACAATTTGATCTCTTGCATCCCCGGAACTAATTATGGGCTAGCTAGATGAAACAGCTAAGATATGCAGATGATACCATTCTAATGGCAGAAAGTGAAGAGGAACTAAAGAGCCTCTTGTTGCGGTGAAGAAGGAGAGTGCAAAAGTTGGGTTGAAACTTAATATTAAGAAAACCAAGATCATGGCATCCGGCCCTCTCAATTCCTGGCAAATAGATGGGGAAGAAATGGAGGTAGTGACAGATTTTATTTCCCTGAGCTCCAAGATCACCGCAGATGGGGACTGCAGCCAAGAAATTAAAAGTTGCTTGCTCCTGGGGAGGAAAGCTATGGCAAATCTAGACAGCATTCTAAAAAGCAGAGACATCATCCTGCCAACAAAAGTGCGTATAGTCAAGGCTATGGTCTTCCCAGTTGCAATGTATGGCTGTGAAAGTTGGACCATAAGAAAGGCTGAGCGCCAAAGAATTGAGGCCTTTGAACTATGATGCTGGAGAAGACTCCTGTGAGTCCCTTGGACTGCAAGGCGATCAAACTGGTCAGTCCTAGAGGAGAGCAACCTTGACTGCTCTTTAGAAGGCCAGATCCTGAAGTTGAAACTCAAATACTTTGGCCACCTAATGAGAAGGAAGGACTCACTGGAGAAGAGCCTAATGCTGGGAAAGATTGAGGGCAATAGAAGAAGGAGACGACAGAGAATGAGGTGGCTGGATGGAGTGACTGAAGTAGTAGGCATGAGCTGAAATGGACTCCAGAAGATGGTAGAGGACAGGAAGCCCTGGAGGAACGTTGTCCATGGGGTCATGATGGGTCGGACAAGACTTCGCAACTAACAACAACAACGATGAAACAGTGATTTTTCTCAACCAAAGGAGCTTCCTGCATTTCTCAGTTCTCAAGGTGTCCCCCAAAGTTCTCCCTTTCCTCCATTTTATGCATGTAGTTAAACTGAGACAACCTGACCAACTCAAGATCACTGACCTTCATGGCTGAGCAGGGATTTGTCTCTGGATCTCTCCAATACTAGACTAGCATATCTTCTCAAAAACAGGTTTCTGTTACTGTTGTGAACACTTGTTTGGGTGTCAGACATTACAAATAGTAATGTATTAAAACTAGTTGGTCCCAACTACTCTGATTAATTTGTGCCACTGTATTCCAATGGTGTTATTTATTAATTATACATGGTGTTGTTTGCTCCAGGCAACAAAGTATTAAAGGAGTTTATTATGGAACAAGTGAAGCTGGTGACATTAGGCTATGAAGTCCTCAGCTTGGAAGATCACAGGCTCACTATTGCTGTGTCCTAGATTTGGAATCAAAGAGTACAAACAACTTTGATTTCCTCCTCAGTCTTGGTGCCATTTAAATCAGTGAACATGTACTTGGCCTCTTAGCTCTGAGATCAAAGATGAATTTTCAGAAATGATAGATTAGATAAATTTCTCACCTTTGAAAACTGGTTTGCTTTGCTCAGTAGCTGGTGTGTGTGTTTGTGTGTGTTTGTGTGTGTGTGTGTGTGTGTGTGTGTGTAGGCCTCTTTTCAGTGGTGGGATTCAAATATGTGAACAACCAGTTCTCTGTGTGGATGCCATTTCCAGAAGTCCATTCAAGGCATGGGCAACAAAAAATTAGCTACCGGTTCTACCGAACCACCACTGCCCCTTTTGCATTCCTGTTATAATGTTGGCATCACCTCAATTAGTACGTGAAAGAACTGGGACTTCATCCTTGGGACCTCTGTGTAGAACATAGTTTTGTAGACATTTTAGGCACTGTGTTCTCATGATAGGCTACCTCATTGAACAGCTTTCCCAGTGCAAAGTTTGGGAATTGAAGTCCAATACATTTGAAGTATTCTAGGCTGAAGAAGACTCCATAAAACATTGTCCTGCACATTGACTGTTAGTGGAGGATGTTAGGACACGATTCTTCGGGTAATTGTTGTGAATATTGAAATTTACATTTCCTTTCCATGCATCATTATTATGACAATGATATCACAAACCTTTTTTCTGCAGTGTTAAAATTGCTGAAGATGGCTGTAGGGATGAGAGCTCTTCTGGATACAGTCATGCAAGCACTGCCTCAGGTAACCTTTCAGTCTAATCATCCAGACTTCAGTTAAGTTTCCTTCACTGCCTAATTATCTTAGGAATTTAGATAATTCTGTGCAAGGTTCCTATATTTGTGTCTTCTTGAAGGCTAGAACTTTGTTGGGGATTGGCTGAAATCAACTGCTTTTCCCCTGAATTCTTCAGCTAGTATTTTTTTTCCTAGTATGTTTTTCAGTGTAGTTTGCCTCCTGGTCAGTTTTGTTATCCATTTGCTAATCATCACAGATTTGCTTGCCCCTATCCAGTTGGAGATTTGGCCTTTTCAAGAAAATTGCATCAAATATAAGTGTTCATTTGTAAAGGAGAAGGACTAGTAGAACCTGGGGGTGGAGTTAAAAGAGGGATCAGCCTAGAATCCCTATGTAGTTAAATCTGCTTGTGGCTACATAGGGATTCTAGGCTGATCCCTCTTTTAACTTTGCCGCCCAGGTTTTGCTATTCCTTCTATAAGTTGTGCCCGTACTTACATACCCCAAAGTAAATCAGTAACTTGATACAGTGAGAAAAAAGAAGAGTGAGGGAATTGTGCCAATTCAGAAACCATCTATCTATTTAAAATAAGTTGTTTAAAAAAAAGTAAGAAACAATTTGCATTAATAAAACAGAGGGGAAAGGCTGGAGGAAGAAAATTGCATTATGTTTGTCCATCTATGAGCAAAAGACATTGTGTGTAAGTTAGTGCCAATTCAAGAGAGAACCTTTCTTTCTAATGAAAAGATTGCAATCTCTAAAGCTAATTAGTTGATGCCTCATGACAATACTTCCTGTATTTTTGAGTATAATTCACACAAATTTAATGGTGTAAAATTAAACCTCTTTTGAAATTTAAAAACCCAAATAGAAACAAAAGTCCAAAAATGTAAGCACTCAGATGCTTTTTCTTTTCCTGATTTTTTTTCCTTATCTTCAGAGCAAAAATCAATTCTACAGCTCAGAAATGTTAATTTTCCAGACCCTGAACAAGTTTCTTCATCCTAGTTCCCTTCAGATGTGGTAATTCTCATAATTCCCAGGCAGTATGGCCATTTGGTGTTATAGTCCAATGCATCTTAAAAGCACCAAGTTTAGAAGACAAGATTTTTTGTTAGTGCTATATAATGGGCCAGGTGGTAATCTGATATTGTGCTTATGCACCATGCAATATGCACAACATCCCAAAGCTACAACTCTTGATGGAGCAGAAACATATGCTCAGCTTTTAAACTTTCAAATATTTTGCTTTTTTTTTTACTGGAGCAAGTTGTAGTCAGTGGACTAGTCACTTGACATTTAAAACTGGTTTATTTATTCAGCCAGGCATTTGGGGATCAGGAAAAGCTTTCAGAATCATTTTTCTCAATGCAAGTCCTTCTCTTATTACCAACACTTATGGACATCTAAATTCAGTGGCGTAGCGTGGGTTGTCAGCACCCGGGGCAAGGCAACCGGAAGCGGAAATAGAGGGGCGGGCGGGCGGTGATGTCACGGCACTGCTGAAAAGACGTGCCCCGCAGCGGCGTAGACTTTCCAAGAAGAGTCGCGCGCATGCGGGATGCTTCCGGGTCCCTCTCGAGGGCGGCTGGGCGGGGCTCCGACCTGCAAGAGCCGCTGCATTCAAGCTCGCACGTGAGCCCCGCTAAATAAAGCCACGCATGCGCACGAAGCTAGGCCGGCCGGCCAGCGGGTCCGTCTTCGCTCGGCCAAACCTGCCAGGGCGCCTGTGGGGCGCTTGCGGTTGGCCTGAGCCTGGGCGGAGAGTTGGCCGCTTCTATTTATTTTATTCAGTTTATGTGGCCGCCCATCTCACCTGCTGGACTCATTTCGCTTTGCAAGAAAGAGCAGCTCGAAAGCGGAGCCAAGCCAACTCTGTGCAGCCCTTGGGGCTCCCTGAGCAGCTCAGTGAGAGCGCGCCCCCCCCAGATGTTGCGCCCGGTGCGGCCGGCCCCCCCTGCACCCCCCACGCTACGCCACTGTCTAAATTTAAAATACGTGTACATGTTCACACACAAGAAATCTTAGCAATAGACTAGTGACCAGATGAGATTTAGTAAAGCTAAAGAAAGAAAGGAGAGATATTCAGATGCAGGAACTTGCAAATGTCTAAATACTGATGAATTACAGTTCCCGGCATCCCTCACTGTTGGCCATGTTTACTCTGATAAAACGAATTCAGCAGTATGTGGAAAGTGGCACGTTCTCACCTTTGGGAAACTAATATAGCATATACATTCCTCATTGTGAAAGTTACTTGGGTGATGTATAACCTCAATGAGTCTTTTTCCCCTTCATTTCTTATCTCGTTGCAGGTGGGGAATCTAGGTCTCCTCTTCATGTTGTTGTTTTTCATATTTGCAGCTCTTGGGGTGGAGCTGTTTGGGGATCTTGGTAAGTTCTCTGCATGGCCTGAACTATAGAATTGTTTGTGGCAATAACATCAAAACAACCCCTTTATGACTAAATTGTCTTTATTTATTTATTTTTTATTGCACACACAGAATGTGATGACACTCATCCCTGCGAGGGTTTAGGGAGGCATGCAACATTTCGCAACTTTGGAATGGCTTTCCTCACACTCTTCCGTGTATCCACAGGAGACAATTGGAATGGGATAATGAAGGTAAAATTGTCTGTCATCAGAAAAACAAAATGAGTAGAAAAACACAACATATATTTTCAGGTTCTGAAAGACTGGCACAATTACTGTTTGGAATATTTTCATTCTCTGAATTTTAAGTATAAGTAAGATGCTCCGGCAGTATTCAGGATATACAAGTGAATAACAAATTATATACTTATCCAAATTGTTTCTTCTAAGTTTTGCAACAATAGGTATCATTCCCCCCCCCTCCACGCCCATTTTTGATTAAGCTGTCACTTTTTCTGCATTATTCATGGAACGACCTTAGTCAATCAGGCATCACATTGTGATTGTGACATCATCAGGATCATGGAGAGGCAACCCACAGAACCATGTAGACCTCACTGATATTTGCAGCTTTCAGAATCCTTTTGTAATTTGCATCTGAGGTTTGGCATCATGGTTTGTTTCGAAACTTTTTAAAAGACTCCTGGCTATGCACAATGTCATTTTGTACCAACCTACTATTTTATTTCAGTTAAAGTGAAGGCCACCAAAAAGTGGCCCAGCACTAATCAAAAGGAAAAGGCTTAATATGAGTAAAGCCAGAGTAATTAGCTTCTGAGTTAGGTAAATGTTTTCAAACAATGCCAGCGGCCAAACTCAGCACATAATTGATGTTATTCACATTTCCCAGGCCCTAATCACTTCTACAAATGCTCTGGTGGATTATGCCTTTTCAGTTGGAATCATGAAATCATTCTCTCTTGGCCAAAGCAAGAAAGCAGCCATTGCAAATACACTGATTTATCTGTAGATGTCAGAATGTTATGCAGTTCTAAATGCATTGTGCCTGTGTGCGGGATGGTAATCTTTTCAAAGATTTCATCCAGCATATGAAAAATACTAAGTACTAAGGGACGCGGTGGCTCAGTGGGTTAGGACGCTGAGCTTGTCAATCAGAAGGTCGGCAGTTTGGCGGGTCGAATCCCGAGTGCCGCATAGCAGAGTGAGTGCCTGTTACTTGTCCCAGCTTCTGCCAACCTAGCAGTTCGAAAGCACGTAAAAATGCAAGTAGAAAAATAGGGACCACTACGGTGGGAAGGTAACAGCATTCCCTGCACCTTTGGCGTCTAGTCATGCCGGCCACATGACCACGGAGACATCCTCGGACAAGCGCTGGCTCTTCGGCTTTGTAACGGAGATGAACACCAGCCCCTAGAGTTGGAAACGACTAGCACGCATGTGTGGGGGGAACCTTTACGTTTACCTTTTATGAAAAATAAGACATTCTAGTAGACCCAGAAGAAGGAACTTTCAGTGGTCAAGTTCCTAAAATTCTATAGAAACTGATCAACCTGGAGGACACTCATTCACCATCTTCCACATGGGTTCGGGCCATATAGGCTTGAAGTTAGAATCTGAGTGGCATAAACTGCCAATTCCAACAAGTAGTTCTCAGCCACAACCATTTCCCCTTCACTTCCCTCTGTTCCCTCCCAGGACACTTTGCGGGACTGCGATGAGGAATCTACCTGTTACAACACCGTCATCTCGCCTATCTACTTCGTCTCTTTTGTGCTGACAGCCCAGTTTGTCCTGGTGAATGTGGTGATTGCTGTCCTGATGAAGCACCTGGAGGAGAGTAACAAGGAAGCTAAAGAAGAAGCGGAACTGGAGCTGGAGTTGGAAATGGAAATGAAGACAATCACACCGGGTGGGCACCCACCTTCTGACTCTTTCATGTGGACAAGCGGTAACACAGGAGAACGGCCTGAGAGTCCTGGAGGATATGCCAACCCTATGCAAATCAAAGTGAATTCTCAGCTGTCAGTGATTCATCCTATGGTGAGAACCTCAGGTGGTGGTTGAAGTGGGGAGTGGCCTTCACTTGTCTCCAGCAACATACTGTATGCACTCAAATCTAAGTTTGAGTGGTTCCAATGATTTATCAGGGAGTTGTATTCCTTTTTCTATGCAAAATTCCCCTCAAAAAGCCTTAGGCAACAAAAGCAGGCCAAACATTAGATGTCCATGCAAAGTTATTAATCAATTGCAAAGAGTGTTCTGCAGCCCCTTGACCAGCTCATTTATAACAGAGGCCCTGAGACCTCAGACACAGCTTTCCTTACTGGCAGTGCTAGAGAAGAGGTTTTTCTAAGGTTTTTCTCAAATACTCCTTTGCAGTTTAAAGGCTGCTCAATGGAATTGTGCCTACAGGTAGTATGTGAGATGTCAGGCATCCTGTATACATAGGTGCCTGTTCACTATCACATCTACATGTCTGGCATGCAGTTTAATTATTCAGGTATGTGTCTGCTTTTTACCATTACAGAGCAATATTCAGTTTCATTGTTTAAAACTTCCAGCTGCTGTTCACATGAGTGTAGCACCAACAGTCAAGACTGGAAACCTCCACATAAGTAGAATGGGGGAACCTCCTATTTCATATCTGGAAACTGCCTTTCCTCATTAATTGATCATATGTTCATTACCTGCAGAAATATTGCCCATTGCAAATTGCTGTAATATTTTTGTCCATTACTCAAATAGGTTGTAAACTGTGTCTGATCAAAACGAGAAGGTTAGAAGCTCTCAAAATTCTCTAAAACTGCCAATTCTTTTTTCTGATAAAAGCCTATCACAGAAGGAAAGGTCTCTCTTGATTTTTTTAAAAAAATACTTCTGAAAATAACGTTTGCCCACATTACTTTGCCAATTATATATTAAAATTGAGTGTCATTTTAATAGCTAATGGAGGTACTCTTTCTTAATTAAAACCTCTACATTCCATGAAATGGCTGATGAAAGAGGAATACAGTTCCTGTATTATAACCCTGCAGAGTCATATGATCAGCATGCTTCCTTGCTTGCATGTTCCATAAAATATATGCATTGTTGTATTAGGTTATAGCTGTGGGAACTCATGGCATCATGCACATTGGCTGTTTCCTGCATAGAAAGTAGTACTGCTGCTAAGGTATTACTCCTCTTGTTACTTCAGAAGCTTTACAGTGTATATTAATCTTAACATCTCAGAGATTTCTGAAATTGGGAGCTGACAAATGGAAATTAAGAATCATATTTTTTCAAAGATTCTTTGGCTTTCAGAATCCTGTGCGCAATCCAGGCACAATATTTTAAGGTTTCAGTCCTCAACTATTAGAAAATATATTTCTCTGGATTTAGAGCAAGCATGTATAGGATGACAACTTTTAATTATTTCTGTAATCTCAGATTAAACCCTTATCATGGAAAGTCAAAGGGAACTCAGTGATGCTGTGTATATAATTTAAACTGGAGCATTTGGATTTCAGATGGATTAGATTTGTTGATTTTGACAGCTGACTAGATTGCAACATAAAGCTCTGCCTTTGGAGTGACTTTGAGTTCGGACTATAGCATGTATTTTGTGGCAGGAACTACCTTGAGGCCATTCAAAGTGCAGCCATTGTTCTTATACCATCTTAATTATGAAACTCATTAAGATAATCTTAAGGCTGAGTTCAGATAGTACTGTATATCCACTTCTACAAAACAATTCTAAAACTTTACTGTATGTAATAGTCCTTATTCCGAGCTTCCACAGGTAGCTAAACTGAAGTTCTCATGAACCCTCTCTGTAGTATTATGTGACTGAAGTAAATAGGACTCTTCCCACTAAGGCAGGGATCTTCAAACTTGGCCCTTTTATGACTTGTGGACTTCAACTCCCAGAATTCCTCAGCCAGGCACGCTGGCTGAGGAATTCTGGGAGCTGAAGTTCACAAGTCATAAAAGGGCCAAGTTTGAAGACCCCTGCACTAAGATATATCACAATACTTCCAATGTAGTTCTGACAACTAACACTAATATTCCCCGTGTTCATGTGTAGCCACACTTGTATTTTCTCTTTCTAGAATTCCCTCCCACCTCTTCTGGACTACAGCCATATAAACTCCCCAATCCCTTGTTTTTTTCAGCATCCCCACACAATAGTTTCCTACACAAAGGTGATTCATTTGGCTGCATTTTGAGCAGGAAGTCCTGTTACCAGTGACATTAAAGGTCTTTTATTTGAAAATTCCTCCCATGGCCGCAGTTCCTAGTCTAATGTTGAACTCCAAATGCTTTGGAATTATTGTACCAGATGAGGTGAAAAGAAAAGACGATATGGAGTTCTTGTAAATCACCCTTCACTTGTAACTAAAAGAACAGAAATTGTTACCAGACCAGAAAACATTGCTGTGATTTGTATTTTGAAACCAAGTGGGTGTCTCTTTTTGCATTCTGCATTACTCAAATGTCAGCCAGACTCAGGTAAGTTCTGCCTGTATCTACATCTGGGAATAGGATTAAGAGCAGAATTTCACCGGCTGTATATGAGATTTGTTTGCCAGTATATCAAGATAATTATTCCTGGCTCAAGCAGGACATAGGCAAGAATAGCTCACTGCTGTAACAACTGAGTTATAGTATTTATTTTCCAAGAACTGAGAGGAAGCATTTACATGCCTGCACCAGCAGATAGTGGTTGTGGAAAACCAGTGTTCGTTCAGTCTCTTCCTGTTTGTGTTGCATTCATTCTTTGGAGGCTAGGTCAAGGGTTTGATTTTTAGAGATTGAGAGCACTTAAGTCACAGATATGGCAAGCCACCAGCACCTCTGAAAACCATGTTATTCTCAAGTAGTTACGGTGATGCTATTGCGTGATGCCAATGCTTCATGCTGGCTTCCATTCTCACCTCCATTTGAAATCATGCATATTTGTTTATTTCTGCTGAACTTCTTCCTTGTCATGTTGGTATGATAGCCCTGCAAAAAAGCCGTACTTCTGCCAATTAGTAAATAGCTGCCAGTGGCTGCTCTGGATGAATGTAATGTGTCCCACTGCCTTTACCATGCGTTTAGTTTCAGTCTTGTGTGTAGCAATGTCTTAGAAAAGTTCTAACTATGGTATTACTGCACTGTTGTTTTTCCCTTCTCTGTCCCTGTCTTTTCTTCCTGGCCATTTCAACAATGACTGTTCTGTCTGAAAACATTTTTTTTTCTGTCTCTCTTTTCTTCCTTCTTCTGTCTTCTACATGTTCTCTCTCTTTCTCTCTCTCACTCTCTCTCTATCCTTCCCCAACCCTCCTTTTCTCTCCCCCTTCCATTTTTCTCTCTTTGGTCTGGCCTATTCTTCTGCATGCTATTTGGCATTCCTCCCAGGAAAGACACTTGTTTGATACCATATCACTGCTGATCCAAGAGTCTCTGGAAGGAGAGTTGAAGCTGATGGACAACCTGTCAGGCTCTGTATGCCATCATTATGCCCTTCCAACTACTGACACTTACAACCCTGAGAAACAGGTTAATATTATGAATTTCCAAAAGGGTTTCTTATTTGATATAAAATAGACTTAGCTAAGAATGCCATTGGGTATGCATGCACCTGTAAGTTTCTCACATTAAATTCAGCATTGCTTATTTCCGAGTAAACCTTCTAAGGATTGCACTGTCAAATGAAGCTGTGGGCAAATGGATTTCTTCTTGTTGAAAATAGGCATTATTTTCAACCTAGTCTTATTAGTGTTCAATTAGAAGCCTTGCTGAATTCAGTAGGATTTAATTCCATTACTATGTATACAAGTATAATCATAACTAAATTCAAGCCAAGGATTTACTAAATGAAAAGCCATGCTAAAGATTTCTTTCTGCATGTCTTGGATCTTTTATTCCATGCAAAGTGCAAAAAAGCAAAGTGCCGTGCACAGTTTTTTATCTCCTTTTGCAGAGGGCAAAATAGTTTCTGCAAAACAATACACTAGGGGAAGGTGATATCATCTTACTTTGCAAGGGTAGATTCTTCAGTTTAATTGAAGTTATTTTTAAAAAAATGCATGTGCATATAGGACCAAATGAATTATCCATATGTTACTATCTTTAGAAAATGAACATCAGACAAAGCTATGGTATTTAAACTTAATAGGCAGATCCTTCTTCCTCCCCCACCCCCAAAAATTTTTAAAATGGAATTCTGCATACACTTCTGAAATCATGTTTTTTGTTCCCCTTTAAATTTTCCCTCCTATTTTCATGAACATGACAATTTAAAAGGGAAAACGTAGCACTGCCATACAGTGTCTTGAGGTCAGAATCCAATGAAAAGCAATTTCCTGTAAAATAAACTAGTATGGAATTGAACTGGACAGCTTCTCTATAACTGTAGAGATAAGGTGTTGATCTTTCAATTCATCTACATGAAACCTAAGCTGAAAGTTGTGGGCTGTGTTACATGTCAACAAATGAAGAACTGGCCTGCTTATAACTAGAAATCAAGATAAGTGGGGACAGCCAAGAAAATGTACAGATATTCTTGGCACTATATTCAGTACATTCATTGGGACAAAAGGGCTGAAGTAACTTGACATTTTAAATATTAAATTAATATTTAATTTCGGTATCAAAAAGAAGCTTCTTTTCTTTTTTTTCCTTTTAAATCCAATTCTGACTGAGCTAAAATAATCTAATTACAATAAAGCAATAACTTCATGTTAAAATACAGTGGAGCAAATACATCCAAAATACATAGAGGCTATGTATTCCTCTTAGGCCTATAGTACTGAGATTTTACAAAATTGCTGTAAGCTTTGTGTCAGAGTCCTTAACCAGCCCTGGTTCCACAAATGATAAATGATGGTCAACAAGGTAGCTGGCTAGGTAGGAACGTTCTGACCAGTGTTTATTGACGGCAAGTAACAGCAATTAACAGCAACTAAACAGCAAATAAAGTCAGCACTGCTTGAGTGACTTGCTCCCAGTGCCTTATATACAAGCAATCCCCTTAGCTCCACCCCCCATCCAACCAGCCAGCATCCGGAGTCCGTACCTAAAACCGGCATAGCTGGCCTCCGCCTCCCCCCTCCAGCGTTGTCTCCAGCAGTCCAAAATGCAGCCAGGAGCCTCAGCTGCTGGGAGGTCAGGCAAAGGGATTCCTCAGGCAAAGGGAAATTTCCCTCCCTTTCCCTTCCCTGAAATGGCAAGCCCACAGGGCTTGACACTTTATTTCTTCATTCAGCAAGCTTTGGAAGAGCCTTTGAAGCCATATATTCATTAGAATCTGATAATATTCAATGTCCTTGTCCGAAGTGCTCCATCTGTAACCTTTTCCCACTGTTTTTCCCCACTAACCCAGTTTCCTGATTAAAGTTTTTGAAACTGCAACATTTGCAACAGTTCTTTGGAAGCCGAGTTGTTCAGATAAACATATTATTTTAAAAAACATTTTTAATTTATATGCATTTGTATCTGTTATGTTATGTAAGACCACCAACAAAGTTTCTCTCGGGGTCAGGGACAGGCATATGATTCTTGAATTTCCTTTTTGATAGTCCTTAGAACTCTCCTTAATCACAAATGTTGAAAACAGATAGCACAGATTTCAATCATTTCCAATCATTTTGAGATCTAAAAAATGATTTAAAAATGATTTTAAAAAATGATCATTAAAAACATAGAATGATCACATTTAAATGCCAACCCTCTCACACCTTCCATGTGTGAGCCACCAGCTGAGAATATGTATTTATTTTATTCATATCACCACTCCTGTAAAGAGATTTAGTTTGCTTAATGAAACATCAGTCTGCCAGTAAGAGTTCCTAGTAGTTCTGGTGCCTTAGTAAATTAATTATAGTTTAATTGATCATTGAATTAAATTTGCAGATGGATAAGGATAAAACTTATTTTCCCTTAAATGGTCCATACAGATATCCTAAAAGGTATAATCACAGAAGAGTACTTCTTTCTAGGTGAGGAAAAAAAAGCTTTTTTATCAACTCCCAATTACTGAAATCAACTAATTTAAATGATTAAATTAAACACGAGTTAAGATTTCTTTTCTTCTCATTCAATCATGTCATTCTCAGAGACTGCTTGGACAAATCCCTGCAGTTTTCTTGGCAATGTTTTTCAAAAGTGATTCCTTCAGCTTCCTTCCAAGGGCTAGGAAAAAATGACTAGCCCAAGATCACCCAGCTGGCTTTGTGCCTAAGTCAGCAGTACAACTTACAGTCTCCAGGTTTCTAGCCTAGTGCCTTAATCCTACACCAAACTGGCTCTCTGAAGTTTTTACCAGATGCCTTTTCAAAGTTTGTCAGCCCACTAAATAGCAGAAAATTTGTCAGAGGCGAACAACCAGACCAACATGTGAAAGTTCAAATTAGCAACTTTATTATTTTATACCTATTTCACAGCAATCTTCCCAGCCCGACAGTTTGCTCCTGAGCCAGACTACATAAGGTTCAATGGCATTCAAGCAGGGTTAAAACTTGCCCTCTTGTGCCTACATAAAGATTCCAGACTAAATCCTCACTTGACTCCTCTCCCTGGCTTGACCACTCCCTCTCCAACAAAGTTATAAAATTTCTTGGTCAGGAGGATAAAACAAATTTATTATGATGCAGCAATTTACAACATGGTGGAGACTATATGATCTCAGCTCCATTTATCTATGCTAGTAGATTGGCCTTCACTTTAGAGAAAAGATATAATAGTTCAAGGGTGATTTTCTCCAAAATATACTTATCAAATCAACTTTCATTTTTATCAGCTGAAATAACAAGTACTAATATCAGTCTGGAAACTTCATTTCCAAGAATAATTTAAGACAGCAAGCCAAACAGACCAGAGAGGAAACATGTCAAGATGTTTATTGTAAAGCTACTGTCATGGTTCCCGATAGATGAGACCAACTAAAAAAACTTCAAGGCAAGGATTTCTTCCTTAAAGAACATTTTTATTTGGCTACAAAATAATGGCACGTACAAAGTTGAACCCATGACTAAATTCCCCTCCCCCTGGTTACAAAGTTGCAAAGTTGAAATTCCCACCCCAATTAGATGTCATAAATCACATTCACCAATTGCTATTAAATGCGGGCACTCCTCCCAGATCTCCAGCCTGCCAAAACATAATCAGCAATGACCTTGGTTCCCATACCTAAGAATTGTTATGGCTATTTTAAAACTACACTTCCCCTGCTCCTCCCTTTCTAAATATGTGGCAACCGAAAACAAAGTGAAAATGGCTTCAGTTCAATTCGTTGCAGCATTGACAGCTACATTAACGGAACCTTGCAAGTCCAAATGTACAACTCTCCCACCATTACTTTTTACTGCGTGATAAATTAGGCAAATCCTTTCTTCTTTTTCTGCCCTCTGTTCAACTGTAGCCCCCTCCCCCCCTTCTTTGTCTGCTTGTTCCCCAGGCAGCATCTCTTTCCCTGATCTCCCAAGGTCATTCCCATACACCATTATATTTAGTTACTTTCCATGGGACAGAGGAGAGTTGAGAGGAATTTTTCAAGATACCTGCTGTTCTATCCATTTCCAGAATGTTTGCCCTACGTGGAAAGTAAAGAATTATTATTTTAATTTTTATTGACGATAACATGAAAATCTGTCTTGTTCAAATTGAGATAGTATTTAGTTCTCAATCTCAGTTCCATTCACTACCAAATCAAAATTTATAGGAAATCCTTATACAGTAATTTTGAATTAACAATTCTAGTCTTAGACTCCAAATCCTCCTTACAGCAGTTATCATGGAATGAAACTCAGCAACTTTCTTACATATTTCAGGAAAATGGAAAATTAACAGGAAATAAACATGTTTTCCTGTTCAGTCAATTCAGCCAGCCAATTTACATCTGTATTAATATAGAGCCAAAATTAATACCTGGAACTGTACAAGACATGCAAAATGCATACTATGGATTTTTTCAAATAGGGATACAGACAGTCTTAGAGAAGAATGTTATTGTACCTGCAGTCCAGAATTGTGGATGACATAGCATAAAGTATAGCTTGTAAAAAAGCTATTGTGTACTGAACAGACAAAATATTAGTAAAGCAATTAACTAGCTTAAACAATCTCCTGCACAGACTATATTTATAATAGTATAGTGCTAGAATTCTATGCCTCTGTAGATTAGTTTCAAGTGCACAGAGCTTATTTTTTATGTCATTTTGCTCCATCTTTGTTAAATTAAAAAATGAAGTGAAAAGCCACTGTAATTTAAATCTATAACTATATTTTTCCAAGGAGAAATGAACTTGCCTATAAGAATTAAGGGTGCATAAGAATCCTCTATGCAATTTACTTTTAGCCAATGTTTTAGCTGACAAGTTCTCATATATGCCTCTATATCGGAAACCTAATTGCAATCTGGGAAAGCATTGGAATGCAGCAATGGATGTGAAACATCACTGTTATAAATTTAGCCTTGTACTGTTTCTAATGCTGTGTGTGCACCATAAAGCATCAAGCTTAGTACCTTTGCCTTAAAGGCTTTTACTGCTGCAGGGACAAAATTATTGCCTTTGCTGCTAGCAAATTGAGTTGGAAGGGGGCTATTTTGGCAAATGTGCATTTGGTTCTTCCACATTAAAGAGGATTTGGAAGATAACTTCTACATCTTTAAAATCCTTCACTTGCTCAATGGTGACATTATTAATCTTCCAATTATGCATATATCTGCTGCATGTAAAGATTACCGAGAGTCTTTAGTTTTGGTGTAATAGTTTTTTTAACATTACTTTGTTATAGTATATTGTTAATTGCAAACTCAACCTTAGGTCCAACTGGGATAAGGATAAAGTCACCGCATTGCCAGTTATATAGACACAGGCTAGTTCACCAATAGTGGAAGATATTACTCATTTTTGGTTCAACTTGAGCAATAGATTCCTTCTTGAAAACTAGGGTTTGCTTGATTCCTTCTTGAAATCAAGAGTTGGATATGCAGTTTGGAGGGGTACATCTGACTTGCATATAAGTATTTTCGTATAGTGTAATAATTACAATAGAAGATTATTTAATGCAATACATTGAGATGTCTGGCCAATTTATTTGAAATAATCTGTCTTGAAACATTAATTTTTTTCAAACAATTATTGGGAGGCATTTTTTTAAAATCAATGGAAATAAATTTTAAGAGATATAAGATACAGAGAGAGCCAGTATGGTCTAGTAATTAAGGCACCAGGCTGGAAACCGGGAGACAGTGAGTTGTAGTCTTTCCATAGCCGTGAAAGCCAGCTGGGTGACCTTGGGTCAGTCACTCAGTCTCAGCCCAACTCACTTCACAGAGTTGTTGTTGTGGGGAAAATAGAAGGAGGAAGGCATATTAGAAGCGTTCACCACCTTGAAAGGTGGGATATAAATAATGAACAAGTAAATTTAAGACATAGGTTTATTGGATATGCACTAAATAGTTGAACATATTCACTCAGCCCTTCAAGATAGATCATGGCATATATACTCCACAAGAAATACTGGAGCACTTTATTAATATAGGGTATACATTAGTAACAATCTTGAAAGCCTAACGGCATTTCCCTTCCCTCCCTCTTATGCTAAAGAGAGTCGAGGCAGAGTCACTTCAAGTTTCTTTCTAAACCTTTCTTTTTTTCCTAGGTTAGTTCATGTTTCTCTGACTCCTACATTCCTTCTCCAAGGTCATTTCTGTGGTTCTGTATGTGTCCTGCCTTTAACCATGCTGTTGGTGTGATTAAAGGCCTGTGTAATCTATCTCCCCTTGATCTTGAGACTTGGAATGGAGAGTTCATCTTTATTTTTGCTTGGTTGTTTTTTTTTAAAAAAATTGCCTATTTCCTGGCAAAAAAGGGATTGGGAAAAAAATACTCTTCATAGGTGCTCAGTGTATGAATTCCAGTTTTGAGTATAAATTTCACCTATCTGTTGTCTATAAAATTAAAGAATCATTGAAATCATAATTGCTAAGTTATTTTAGCTCTCCTATCTGATGTTTATCTTTTTGCAACATAAAATTAAAAAAAAGATTACATTGAACCCTTGATAGTTAAATATAAAGGCTGGATCCGGTGTGTTGTGCTAAGAGTTTTTCTGCTGCATTATACAATGGTTCTGCTTGAGCCTGGGACAGTAAAGTTTTCAGAAGATTGGGATAAGGCAGGGGTTGGCAACTCCTTCAGATTTCAGATACTTGATCTTGTGTGATACCAGGTGCTTCTTCTCCACCAAAGAACAAGCCAAAATTTCATGAGATTGCTAATTTGAAGAGTTGTGCAACTTTTAAATTCAAATTGCTTTAACGTTGCTTCAAAATCATTTTAATTGGGGCAAGTTGCACAATTTGAGGAATAACATTTATGAAGGTACCCAAGGACTCTGTGTTGCCAAATACTTTGATAAAGCCCAGGGATCCTTCTGTTCAAAAAATTAGGGGATCATAGCCTTTTTATATGCAATTGGATTTAATTATATACAGTAGTTCTTTGGTCCTCAGTTTGCTAAATTCTTTAAAGCAAAAAAAAAAAGCAACCCCTGAAAACATCAGAGACAGTGACTACTAGAAAGAGAGTGCTGCCCTAGTGTTTTGAAATTCGGAGCTATAGAATTATATTTCTGAAAATATGTATCATTTGAATGTAATTAGGATAGTTTTTAAATGTTCTGGAGATGCTAGCACTTTGATCCCTCAAAGACAGTATTATCGGTGCAGTTTGTGGTTTCCATTTTGCTTATTTGTAACCCTGGTTAAATTAATTGGAAAAAAAGGGAAGAAGACCTCCCCCAAAAAAAGTTTACTTGCTTTTTTTCTGATGATCTTAGCTACACAATAATGTGCATGACATAAATGCACTTAATAGCAGGGGAAGCACCTCATTGTTTAAAAGATAATGATTGTGGTAATAGCTTTCTTTTTTCTCAAAGACTTTATATGTGTCCTGGTTTCTTATGTTTGATCATCTCTCCCTTGTTTAGATCCCTCTAGCTGAGATGGAGGCTTTGTCTCTGACGTCAGATATTCTCTCTGAAAATTCCTGGTCCTTAGCTCTGACGGATGACTCTTTACCTGATGATAATAACACACTCTTACTTAATGCCCTGGAGAGCAATGTACATACACTGGTCACTGTATTTTATGATGTTTACAGGGTTCTAAATACTGTTGTCAAGAGGGTAATATCAGCTATGGCATTTTCAGATGAGCAGTTCTTAACCTTTTATTAGCATAAAGAAATCTGTCCCATTGGGATTAACCTCAATACTACCTTTGAAGTGTATTTGTACTCCTTGTTATGTGTATTAGCCACTAAGAAAATCAGATTCTCTTGAAAAGTATATCAAGCAACATCAAGGTGATTACAGTTATATGGAAAATGCCATGATATAAGGATCCCACTTTGAATCAAAACTGTTACAAACAGATGTCTAGGAAGTTTTCTCAACTTACGCTCTAAAATTTTAATCAAAAATGGCTTTTTAAAACATTGTGAAACATTTTTATCAGTATTTTGAGCCCTGCTTTAACCATCTCCTCCTGAAACATTAGATATTATTAGCTGCTTAATAGCAATCAAATGCTTTATTTCTGCTGTACAACAGACATAACTCCTTCCCAACATTAAGTGGATCCATTCTTAATTTGCTCTTGTTCACATATCTACCTTTAAGCTGTGTGTCGTGTTGATGAATTCTCTTATCATTCTAGTAGATTGCCATAACAGTTATTACTTGTGTGGGACACATCTCTTTTAAACCGTGACGGTATTTCCCATCATGCTTCATGGCATCATTTGCAAAAGACTTAGAAGGCTCCGGTGAAAGTTTTCGAATGGTGAATTTCCATTCAAAATGAGATACCAAATGAAGGGGAGCATTTTACCATCTATCAAGATAAATCATAAAGTAGGATTATAGCTCTGGCAAACTCTAAAGTCCCATAGATTACTTGTATCAAATCACAAGTCAATCCATTCACTTGACAAAAATATTAAGAGCTCTTACTTCAGACAAACCATAGAAGCTTGTAAACAAATTTAAATATTATTTAAGAATGCATACCTTCAGTATGAATAATTCAAATTGTTTTAATGTGAATTGCTTTTATATTATTACATAATATATAAAAAAACCTTTCAGCACTATTATACATTTGAGAAAAGCTATGTTTTTAAAATGTGGCTCTTTAATTTTAAAAATATTTTGGAAGAGTTCAATATGTTACAAAATTCATCATTTGTTTTGTTTTAATGCCAGTTTCAGATATATCACAAATATAAAATGAGTTTTATTTCTTCTTAGGGAACTATGGGTATAACTGCACCAACTGTGTTTCACAGTGTATTAAATTAGCAAATGTTATGTGTGGCTTATAATATTAGACTTAATCTGACACATTATCCCACTGTGTTTTCTTAGTATGATTTAGTCGTAAGAAATGAATTCTTCATAAAACTGCTACTAATTAAGATTGGTGCTTAAATACAACAATGGAAAACATTATTGCTTTTCATCTAAGCTATCAGGTCATTCTTACTCCAACAAGACCCAAGAGTTTATTGTAATTATTATTAACAGTTTATTTATGTTGACTTATTTACTAATCTCCATGGATACTTTCACTCTTCTTGTTTCAGACTGTACAGTATCCAATTATTTTACAGTTCTATAATTTGGCAAAGTTAAATATCTAAGAACACATGTGTGCATTCATATTCTTTTGAAAAATCAGTAAATTTCTAAAAGATAGGGTTGGATCCCAGACTATATGATATCATATCTCATTGAAATTATTGGGTCTTGAGTTAGTAATGAGTAGTAAGTCTATTCTGAAGTATCCTTTTTAAAAATATATATATTCTACAGTACATCCCAAACTGAATGACAACCCACAACTATTCCATCTATCCTATCTTAACAGATTTTAACATTTCTATTTCTGCTAAGAGAAATGAAACCATGGGAAAAAGTAGGAATGATTTTGAAGGCAAAGTGATGAAAGCCTTATTTGGAAGTAGTAACCTGTATCTGCTCAGGCTGACAGTATTGTTAGAAGAGCAAATGTATGCAGCAAAGCAAAGATAATAAAAGTTTTTTTAAAAATACTATATGTAGACAACAGAAGGAGCAGCTGGTATAGATTTATCCAAACCATAATGAATGTCAATTTTATCTTGTCCCATGAATTTCCACAAATTGCACATACATTCATTGAAGCTGTCTGGGTATAGCCCAGTATTTGCCATAAAATGAAATATATCACTGCAGTAGGGAGGGGAAAATAATTGATATAGTGATTCCACTGATTTTAATTGAATTAGGATATCATCTAATTTAAGAGATAAAAAAGACTTGATAGTAGTGTACAATGCATTTAACTGTATTTATCTGAATCATTAGCTATAGATAATTCTAATATCTAAATCCTGAATTGAAAACAAGAGTTAAATTCATTCTATGTATTAGGAAAATTTAAAACTATTGGCTAAATCTACTGCATAAAAGGTACTCTATTTATATTTTGTTTCACTGTGAATTAGATTAGAAAATCTAACATCATATTTCAGCTGGAATGAGACCAGAGACTTTTGTAACAGTACATTTTTATTATTTAGATTTTTTTCCTTTTAAAATATTTTCCTTATTGTTGAAAATACATTATCAATGTTCCTTTGTAATTCTGCTTGTAAATGCAGGCTTATTTTTAGCAATACAAAATAAAGGTCACAAACAGAATATACTTTCCATAGATAAACGTAGCTCCCTGTTTGTTAAAAAAAATAGCTAGAATTATGAGCTGATTCCTGCAAAAGCTTCCTGTGAGAGGAAGAGATTGAAATGATTTGTATTACTCATTTAAAAGACTAAAGTTTTGCAAAGCGTGCAACTGTTAACCAAGCCTTGAGGCATGATGCTTGTTCAATTAATCCCGAAATAGTCATGGTTTATTGTTGTAATGTTGTTTCTCTGTTCCCCTGTATTGTATATTTTGTTTTTAATGTGGTTCATTCTATGTTGGTGCTTGAGTAATAGTAAAAATGTAGGATTATTGCTTCCTGGTCAACTCATGTGTGCAATTTCATTTGGTTATACTAGAAGTTGTACAGCCTAATAAATTGCATGCTCACCACATCTCATGTCTGTTGCAGTGGTTGTCACCACAGTTCCAATACACACATGCTTTTTCCACTTCTGTGACATTCTCTTTCTCTTTTTTTCTTTTTTTAGACTGATATTCCTTCCATTAATGATGACCCCCTGATTCTCTCATCAAATCAGGATCTGCTGAGAGTAGGGAAGACTTCTGTGGGCCGCACCCATTCTCTGCCAAATGACAGCTATATGTTTCAGACTCCAGATACCGGCCCCTTTGATACTTCCTCAGGAGAAAAAAACTCATCTCATCAAAAATCTCAGTCAGGTACAAAGCATATTGCCTCAAAAAAAAACACCTTTTAAACATACAAATGTGGTTTCCCAGGGAGAGCTTTATGGAAGTGTTAGTTTGTTTGCTTTTTTTAGCCTTGGATATAATTTGCAAGGTGTGTGGAAAAGTCTAGTGCTGAGACTGAAATTCCAGATCAGAAACTGACAGATAACTCCCTTTGTCGAATTGAATGGGCCTTCCGCATAAATCCATACAAATCCCAACTGACTTGAAATGGAAATGGATGATGAGGACAAGAAGCAAGCTGGGCTGGCAGGAATGCTCAATTTCTTGTTGGTTCTCTGCTAAAAGCTCTTCTACCAAGTTTTATATGAAATAGCATGGCAATTATTTAGACCAGGGAAGAGTGACAGACCACCTGCCTCACGTTGTTTTACCACTCCAGATTGGCCCACCTGAAACAGCTTTTTCCATGAATCATACACCCATGTAACGTAGAGCAAGGCCCTTATTTTTGAAAAGAACCTGGACTTTTCTAGGAATGGCTCCTTGCTCAAATCTTTTGATGGTTAAACTTGTCCTTCACTGCTGTACACACTCATCAAGTTATTTCATGTCATCACTTGTTTTCTCAATTGTGAAATATCTTAGGTATACTTTTTTTTTAAGATGTGAAAATTGAAACTCAAACTTGCTAGATTAATTTACAATGGATGCTAGGACAAACTAAGGCTCTCTTGTGACACCCCTCTTCCTAACACAATGAAAAGCTGTGAATCTTGCTGTGGCACTGCTGAAAATTCTGCCTGACCAAACACAGAGTGGTGGAATAGGTGGGGAAGAAGAATATACAGTACAATGAGATTGCATCTCCAACAATATTACAGGATGAGAATAGGGAGTGATGCAGTAGTGTTTATTTTGTGTGGCAGCCCTTTATTAGCCACTCCAACTTGTTTCAGACTGAGTACTGCTCTCCCTTAGCTGTAATGTGAAGTGATAGGACAACATCTGTACAGTATTCATTTTTCTAAAGAGTTGAAATTGCACAATCACTGGTCTCTGCAATGAAAAGCAATCTTATTAAAGTCCCCGGAAGAAGAACCAAGGCTTCCTTAACAAGAATCCTAAGAGGGCGGGCTGAGACTAGTTTATTTCCTAAATCTCTCTCTCTCTCTCAGAAAGCCTGTTTCAGGATCAAGGAGAATTTATTGTCAAGTGTCTTCACCCAGCACTTGAGAATACTGTTCAGAAAGATACAATATGTGAAGAGGTTAGTGGAAAGATATTAAAATTTGCATATTAATTGCTGTTTAGCAGCAGGAATGAAAACGCAGAAACTATAGCTATTAAGCCAAGCAAGGGTACCTTGACACTTTAGCTTAGCATAAAATAATGTAAAATCACATGCAGTATTCAACATAGCATAACTTAAGAGTTTATAAAATTATCCATGTCTAGAATGTCAAAATCAAGGAATCAACCTTGATTTCAGGACAGCACAACAAAATCTAAACAAACAAAAAAAACCACTAGAGTCTAATGCAGTATCAACCTAGCTGGTAATACAACAGAAAACTGAAGTTTTATAATGAAGATGAACTACCATGTAGACATAGCATATACTTTTTAAAAAATACTAGAGTGTCCATAATTTATATTTGCATATGAATATAAATAACATTTGTAAACCAGCTATGAATCTCAGTTCCCTAGGCAGTGTAAAAAATTTCTTGGCAATACAGGATAAAATAAAAAAGTAGTAACGTATTTCATATAACAATAAAAATCATAATAAATGCAGCAGCTAAAGTCCCAGTAGAAGCTACATCAAAACAATATTCTGTTTTCCCAAAATGCTTGGGACATGGTACCCCAAACTTTAAACTGGTGTCCTCAAATTCCTGGAAAAATAAAAATGTCCAAGGATTAATGTGAAGACTCCCCCAAAAAAGAGATCATATGCCTTTTAATTGCTTCCAAAACAGAATAGGTCTTTTTCTTTCAGCATTCACAAAAAATGAGTTGCCATCCTTGAAATACAGTGGGAGATGGGTTTCTTCTAGAACAGTGGCTCCCAACCTTTTCCATACCCCACACCCCTAGAATGCTTCTGATATATACTTGCACCCCTTACAAAAGTTTGAAATAATGGCAACGAATTATGCATATACACTATGATTTTGAAAATCCAAGTTTTCGCACCCCCTGGAATATTGTCTCGCACCCCCGGGGTGTGCGAGTACCCCTACTTGGGAACCCCTGTTCTAGAAGAAAGTGCTTTAAATATCTTCCAGTATTTTAAAAGCAAGTCAGAGCTTACATAAGGTGTTTATTTGTTTTCCAAGGCAGACCATTTTGTTTATGTCACTAAATATTTGTAAAGAAGGTGGAATAACACTGGTTGCAGGAACAAGTAGCCATAAAAACTGAAATAATTTACTTCCCGTCCCATCCATTGCTAGATTATACACAAAAGGATAAGACCTGCCTAATCTCAAAATGATATTACTGTGGGGTTGCAAATTTGGAACGTCCATTCCCAGGAGATCCCTGCCTGATGCTCAGTCTGCCCATCTCCTCTTAGCATGGGATGTTTTCTACTATTATTTGGCTCATTTTTCCAAGCAGAAGGTGCACCTCTAAACAAAGCCCTGAGTCTATGTTTGACTTGATCTGTGAAGCCACGTTCATTCCTTAAGAATGTCTGTGGGAACTTCTTAGACTAGAGTCTACAATCTCTATTGTGCATCCTTCTCAGCCCAAATTCCAGAAAGCCAACTTCAGAGTCAAGAAGGTCTCTGGAAAGTAATAGAAATGGTGCCAGGGAAACTTTGCATGTTCTTAAAGTCCTTCATATCTGGGTCATCATCACAAGTACTTCTTGTGGCAGAGAAAACATCTCAGGAGACTTGAGTGAGACAATAATAATAATAATAATAATAATAATAATAATAATAATAATAATAATAATAATAATAATAATAATAATAATAATAATAATAATAAGAAGAAGAAGAAGAAGAAGAAGAAGAAGAAGAAGAAGAAGAAGAAGAAGAAGAAGAAGAAGAAGAAGAAGAAGAAGTTGGAAGGGACCTTGGAGGTCATCTAGTCCAACCCCCTGCTCAGGCAGGAAACCCTATACCATTTCAGACAAGTGGCTGGCCAGTCTCTTCTTAAAAACTTCCAGTGTTGGAGCATTCACCACTTCTGGAGGCAGGTTGTTCCACTGGTTAATTGTTCTGTCAGGAAGTTTCTCCTTAGTTCTAGGTTGCTTCTCTCCTTGACTAGTTTCCATCCGTTGCTTCTTGTCCTGCTTTCAGGTGCTTTGGAGAATAGCTTGACTCCCTCTTCTTTGTGGCAGCCCCTGAGATATTGGAACACTGCTATTATGTCACCCCTCATCCTTCTCTTCATTAAACTACACATACCCAATTCCAGCAACCGTTCCCTATATGTTTTAGCCTCCAGTCCCCCAATCATCTTTGTTGCTCTTCTCTGTACTCTTTCTAGAGTCTCGACATCTTTTTTACATCGTGGTGACCAAAACTGGATGCAGTATTCCAGGTGTGGCCTTACCAAGGCATTGTAAAGTGGTATTGGTACTTCACGTGATTTTGATTCTATTCCTCTGTTAATGCAGCCTAGCACTGTGTTGGCTTTTTTGGCAGCTGCAGCACACTGCTGGCTCATATTTAAGTGATTGTCCACTAGGACTCCGAGATCCCTCTCACAGTTACTACTATCGAGCAAGGTACCACCTATACTATACCTGTGCATTTGATTTTTCCTGCCTAAATGCAGAACCTTATTTTTTTCACAATTGAATTTCATTTTGTTAGATAGTGCCCAGTGTTCGAGTCTGTCCAGATCCTCCTGTATCTTAAGCCTATCTTCTGGAGTATTGGCTATTTCTACCATCTGCAAATTGTATCTGTGTGTTCCTTCAGACTGCCTGGATGCCTGGCAAGGTTTTTCAGAATTGGTTTGCCCTTGCCTTCTTCTTTTTAGGGCTGGCAGAGAGAGACTAGCCCAAGGTCATCCATCTGGCTTTATGCCTAAGACCAAACTAGGAGTCACGGTCTCCTAGTTTGTAGCCTGGTGCCTTAACCACTACATTAAGCTGGCTCTCTAAGACTAGTCTGTATGAAAAGAATGGTGAGGATGGGCACACATGTTCATCCATGCATATGGACCAAAGAGGGAGCATTCAATTTTGGGAATCCATGCCTGCAATAAAAACCAAATAATACAGTTCAGATGTGATTGACCACTGAGAACAGGCAGACCAAAGGAAAGGGCTTTCAGAATAAAAATGAGATAGATTGTTCACCTGGAATCAAATCTATATAGTGTAAAATGGGGAGGGGGGGAATTAGTGAATGTAGGCTTCTAACTAGACTGTTCAGTCTTTGTGAATATTTTTCTGCAAACTTTTTTCTCTCTGTTTATAAAGGCAATTGCAAGCCTTTGGCCAAAAAGAAAACAGATATATATGTTTCATAACCCAGAAATGAATTAGGGGCTTTTTGAGTTCTTCCTCAAGTAGGAAATCAAAGCATATGAATCAGAAATCAGGCTATTTCATGATCACAAATGATAATTTTTTCTTCATTTTAACTGTTTGTAGTACCTTTACACATCTGCAAGATGCAAAAACTTTAGTTCCATTCAAGGTATAGATCTGCAGTTTGCAGAACATTCAAGAAATTAAGAAATGAAAAAAGAAACTGGCTGAAAGTTATGTGGGAGAGGATTACACTTCTTTGTCATTTGTTAGCCTAATACAGGATAGTGTATTAGTCTAAAAAATGAAGAGATGGGGAACCCCCAACCCGCGCGAGTTGTGATGGGGGTTTCCCGATACTCCCATGTAACACCTCTACTCCGCGAGCTGCATTGGCTCCCGGTTGCCCTCCGGGTGAGATTCAAGGTGCTGGTGATGACCTATAAAGCCCTAAATGGCTTGGGTCCGGGATATCTGAGGGAACACCTGCTGCCGGCATCAAGCTCCCTTCGTCCAGTGCGCTCCCACAGGGAGGGTCTTCTCAGGGTGCCACCGGTAAGAGATTGCCGGCGGACAACACCCAGGGATAGGGCCTTCTCAGTCGGTGCGCCTGCCCTTTGGAACCAGCTGCCAGTGGAGCTGAGGACTGCCCCTGACCTCTGTTCGTTCCACCGGGACCTGAAGACCTGGCTCTTCGAGCTCTCTGGCCCAGGCTGAGAATTTTAATTTTAGTTTTAATTTTAATTTTAACTGGGGTTTTACTTATGCAGGGACGAATATAATTTTTTTAATCTGTTTTTAACTTTTGTATCTTTGTTTTTAATTACCCTGTAAACCGCCCTGAGTCCTTCGGGAAAGGGCGGTATATAAATGTAATAAAATAAATAAATAAATAAATATCACATGGGCATCTACCCTAATTTCACAGATGTTCTGCCAGTGATGAAACCTGACTTCTAACCAAAACAGAGCAACCTCTGTTTTGACACTTAGCATCTGTGAAAAAGTTGACTTTCAGAACTGATTGCATTGACCTCTGTTTATTAATATGCAATTCTGTAAAGTGCTATATGGTTACTTAAGGCCATATATCACCAATACGTTAATAAGATTAACATTAGATTTCAAGCTGGAAAAGGACGTTGTGTTTAAGTAAACTTGGCCTTTGCAAAAGTTATTTATTTCAATAATCCTGCATAATAGGACAGATATTCTGGGAAACAGTCCAGGACAAATGAGGTCCTTTCTGTGGGAGATGGTCCAGATAAAATGAATTACTTTTTCTAATTGCTTTTTTTCCCCACAAAAAGATCGTGTTGGATCTTGTAGGGAAAAGTTTTATAAGGTTCTGTGTGCTGCAAATGTTACAATCCTAGATCTGGGAATAAGAAGGTAGCCAAAAAATGATTGCATAATCCCAGGACACTGCAACCGTGATAAATATGAACCAGTTTGTCAAGCATCCAAATTGTGATCACGTGACTGTGGGGATGCCGCAAAGGTCACAAGTGTCAAAAATGGTCATGTCACTTTTTTCAGTGCTGTTGTAACTTTGAACGATCACTAAATGAACTGTTGTAAATTGAGGATTACCTGTATATGCCAGGAATCAAGCACACCACATGTGTAAAGTAGCTGCAGAGATGAGATCTCTATTCAGTTGTGGGTGTGTTCTCTTTTGACCATTTCTTAGCCACTTCTTATTCCAGAGTTTCCAGCTTTCCTAGAGTTTGAAGCCTGTCAACATAATTCCTTTGCTGTTGATACAACCAGCCGCCACTGCTCTTGTCCTGCATTAGCCATACCAGTAAGTCCCCAAATAGAGACTTGCTGATTAAGTTTCTTCACTACCTCAGAGGATTCGCTACTTTAGAGAGAATCTGAATATGACAATTAGAAATGAAATTATGGAACGGAATCTGTTAGATGCTTGCTCTCAAGTCTCCTGTCCTCTCCTCAGGGTCAGCTACGTCGGTGCAGTCTCAGCCTGCGAGTATTGATGCTGCTCTACACATTGCCAGAAACCGATTCCACCCTCTCAAGCCCCAATACAATCTGGACTGGGAAAGCAAACCCAAAGTGGTTCCACCTGCACGTTCTCCCTGTGCAGAACGGCTACTTCGTAGACAGGTAAGCTGGGCTAGCGAGGTGGTCCTCTCATTGGTTTTCATTCAACATGCAAGCCACAGGCTTAATCTGATGTGGTTGCAAAATTATATAAGAAGCAGAAAAAAATTAGAAAGGTTGAAATAATGTGTCCAGGCTCCACTCTCTCCACTCTCTCTGAACATACATCTAGCGGGACCATAGTAACTGTGTTGGCCAATGTGGGCTATCCAAGTCACATGTATGACTTCATGAAAAAAGCATTAATATCTGGCAAGAAGTGATATCTTTATCCTGATCCAGTCCTTGTTCTTGAGTCTTGCTGGCAGACTACACCCAAATTTACTCAAATGGTGTTTCCGTCTGCTGACTACTTCTAGTTCCCTCTTTTGATTTCCCCCAGCTATGTAGTTGTGCCTCTTATAGATCATCTACCTGCATAACTGCATCAATTTATCACAGTATTATTTTTAAGAAATTTATTTCATCCATGTGTGTTCAGTATTCTTTACATTGAATGAATTTTTAAGCTTCGTTGGCCCACGCATTTTATTCTGCCAGCTTTTCAGCTTGACAGTGGAACTCTCTTGAAAATTCTACAATTTTTATCTATGTGGTTTTTTTTTAATTTGCCGAAAAGTTAAAGCTTAGATCTTTTGCATTTAGGACTGAAAAACTGTAATCTTAAATGCAAAAGATCACTCTTCATTTTCTCCAAATAGCATATTATACAAATTTAAGATTACTTCAGAATTCAGTTTATTTAAAACCATTATTTCCTTTCCCTGCTAACTAAATAAAGTGCAATTTTTTCCAAGGCAAACTGTTTACATTAATATGGAGTATTAAAGTGGTAAGCTAAATTCCTAAAGTCTATTAGATCAATGCTGGGCTAGTCCAGGGTATATTAACAAATAATCAGATTGTTTTCATGGCTCCAGCTCCTGAATGTGCTTCTTGTTGTTAAAAAGCTAACAGTCCAAACCTTTTTAATCAGCACCCCAAAGATAATAAGTCTCATTAGCTGCCTATTTGGCCATTATAATTAGCAGCCAAAGACTTAATGTTACTAAGCATCAAGCCTCCATTGTGTGTAAGGCTAATTTTCACAAAGTATTTCAGGGCAGAATTGACCAAGAGTTGATGCTACAAATAGTGTAACATCTTGTCTATTCCTAAACTAGGAAGGCCATCTAACAGCCATGCAAAATCCATTCTCATTTCCCATTCACTGAGAAAAGTTTCAGCTTGTTCCAGGTACACATTGTAGTGTTGGGACCTTATTTTATACATACATACATGCATGCATGCATAATACATACAGTACATACATACATACATACATACATACATACATACATACATATCTACCCTATGTCAGGGTGGAAGAGTTGCAAGGAGGCATGGAAGTGATACAGTGATATGCCTGGAGGATGGGTGTACCAATTTATTAAGGTTTTTTTATACATTGTATATGCAGTGTATAAAATGGGTTACGATGGCTCAGCTGTTAAAGTTGCTGAGCTATCTGCCGGATAGCTGGCAACCCAGGCTTGAGACCAGAGCATCATGCGACAGAGTGAGCTCCCATTACTGCCCCAGCTTGTGGCCAAACCTAGCAGTTTGAAAGCATGCAAATGCAAGTAGATAAATGGGTACCACTTTGGTAGGAAGGTAACAGCATTCCGTGTGCCTCAGAAATGTCTTTGAACAACACTGGCTCCCTCAGCTAAGAAATGGAGATGAGCACTGCCACTTAGACTATGAGATGGCTGCAGGCAGTCCAGGATTGGCACATCTCTAATAAAGGGAGAACCAGGTTTAGGGGTCATACCCCATCAATAGGAGCCTCCCTCTGTCATTTTGGCCAGTTCATTTCTTCTGTGCACCTTTGTTTTAAACCAGGAGAGGGCAGTCCTGCCCTCAACATTGTGAAGCATCTGGCTGAGACCTGAGGGAGAAAGTTAATTTTATTTATAATTTTTATTTTATTTTATTTATAATATTTACTATGAATTCATTTCATGGCTGCTGTTTTATTCTTACTCTAACTGATTTTTTTTTTCCAAACCCAAGTTTTAAATACAGAACCTGACAGGTCACATAAATTTAAATGCTATTCTCAAGATAGAAAACTGGATTGCAAACAATAAAGGCATATTCATGTCAAAGACACACATCCCCAGATGCTTTCATTTAAATATGCATGTAGTCAAGCAACAGGCCTTTGAAATTGTGGTAAATCTTGTTCCTGAAATGAGTCTTCTCAATATGTCTCTTGACTATTTAATTGCTGATTTTAGTATTTCCGTTATTTGGCTTGCCATTTTTTGTAAATATCTTATTGTTTCACTTACTTCAAAGTACTTCAGTTAGGATAATTATACGTGAAGTATTGGTGATACAAAAAATAAAATAAAATAAAATAATAAAATAAAATTTCACATTTTTACTCTGTGTAATATTTCTTGCTCTCTTTTCTTCTTCTCTCTCTTCTTTCCTTCTCACTTCTTTGTTTCTTATTATTTCTTTGTTGAGCTGAATTTTATTTATTTTCTCTTTGGCTCATTCAATCTTGGTGGACTGATAGATTGTCACTACTTGCTTCTTTTGAGTTCTTGTAAGCTCCTTCTCTGTCATCTCACTTCCTTCTCTTCTGCGGACCTTTACTATTGCCTTTGATCTATCCAAACATCTTTGGATTGTGTATCTAAGGTTTAGTTTCAATATTAATTATTTCAATGAACTGTCTGATTTTACATCGTCTAGTGTTAAATGAGTTGTTCTTTTTGTTGTCCAAGATATTCTCAACAATATTTTCAAAATTCATTGTTTTCATTTAATCTTTCTAAAACAGCTGAAACAGCTATATGTTTCAACTGAAGACCATAGTTTTGATAATGTTGCGAGTGTGATGTCTCTGCATTTTTGCCTAAAACTGTTGTAGTCTCTTGCATATAAAAGGTCTTTATTTCTTCACTACAATCGTCACCCTTATGAATTTTTGGGACTAGAAAAGTACAATCTGTACTACTTCATTTTTTCCTCTGCATATTTGCATTGGTTGTAATGTCTGTTGACATAATCTTATTTTTTTAATATTGAACTGCAGACCAGGTTTTGTACTTTCTTATTTAATCTTCAACAAGAGATTCCATTAAACCTTCCTCATTTGTTTTTTCTGCCACCAATTTTAGTTCCAATTTGTATGTCTTCTAGTCCACTATGTACACATGTAAACATGTGCACACCCTCATAAACACACACACAAACGTATAATTGGAAGTTTTAAGAAATAAAGTAGAAAAGAAAAAGATATAAAGAAAGGTGTAAAGAAGTCACTTCCACACCAGTTATAAGTACCAATTACACTTTAATTTGTCTTTGTAAAGTTACCTCATAATTCTCTTCTTTCTATAATCTGTCCCACTGTTTCTCAATTTTAACAACTTTAAAATTTGTGGACTTCAATTCTGAGAATTGCTCAGCCAACATTCTGGGAGTTGAAGTTCACAAATCTCAAAGTTGTCAAGACTGAGAATCACTGATCCTATCTAATAATCAGAACTATAAATTGCAAACTCCTTTTTTTATTTTGTTTTGCTTTTCATGCAAAAAGTCTGTAAAGGATTTCCAGTCATCAATAATTTAGATATTGTCTTTTCTCTAATCTGACAAGTTAGCTTAGTCGGCAAGTTCTGTCATCTTTACCAACCATTCCTCCACTGTAGGTATTGGCAAGTATTTTCATCTTTGTACATACAATAATTTGCTGCAGTTATCATATATGAAAATTGTGTTCCATGACTTTTTTTCTAGCTGTTTATCCATCAGTCCCAGGAGGAAATGTTTTGATTTCAACTGAGCGTTCATTTTTTAAAATCCTCTGGTTCACTGTATATATTTGAGCCCAAACATTTTAGGTTTTTATACACATCTGCCCAGAGTTACCCTGTGGTAAGATAGGTGGCCGATACATTTAATAAATGAACATATGACAAATTTATTTCCCAATTCTGAACCAGGATATGTTCTATATTCCATTATAGCTATTGTTTGCATACCAATTCTTCATTGGGGCAGGTGAGCTAGCCCAGTATATCTTATTGTTTTAAGGGCCATCCACAATTTATTGGATTTTTTTTCATATATAGACTAAAAACTCTTTATATAATACAGGCAGCAAACTTAGATGTCTTTTTGCTTTTTCCATTGTCTTCTGTGCGTCAGCAGAGTGTTTTCCCTCCAAATCCAGTTTGTACATCAGGCAGTTTTTCTTTTATAGTTCCAGAATCTCCTGCCATTCAAATTCCCTTTCTTTTCTTGGTGCTGCCCTGACAATTAGTGATGGATTCCTTGGTGAAAGTCAATCTGCTGATTTTCAAGAACAGGAAAATCTTGCGTACGGAGTTGTTCCTTGCCAGTGCACTGCAAAAGTGTTTTTCTTCTAAGTGTCAGCCCAACACGGATATTCACACCTACTGCATCCTTCAACTTTAAAACTTCTCAAAATGCTAGGTACTAAACCCAATTGCAGACATGTTGAGTTCAAGTCCTTCTACCGTCCTAGCTCCAAAATTGACAAGGGGCAGATTTGCCAGGTTTAGCACTGTGAGAACTTGAGCCATCTCCCCTCTACAAGCAGTTCCAGTGGGAATCCAACCATCTCAATATCCTCCTGCAGGTCTAAAGACTCTCTTGTATTTACTTTGCTTTTCCGGGGGCAGACAGATTTACCTCTGTAAATATGACTTACAGTGGTAGAAACAAGAGCCTTCTAAGAATATTGACAAATCTTCTGTGAATATACTAAAACTCACCTTTATAGTAAATCTAATAAATGTTATTTATTTACCTTAACAGCAGTCTCCATGGACACATGAAAGTGCCATTTCAACAAATAAAAATATTATGCAGCATTTTTAGTTTCATAACACTGTAGCAACATGCTTTTATTTATCGGAATGCATAATCAAGCCCAAAATTGTTCTTTCTCTGTTAGCAATACAAATAAACATGTAAAAGCTTTAATTAAAAACACTGATTTTTTTTAAAAAAAAATCAACAACAACCCCCTACCCTTATTAATGTATTTCCATCTTCTTCTATGAACTGGACCCTGTTGTATAAAAGCTTTCCTAGGGCTGATTTCGTGCCTTGAAAAAACAAGAATTATCGGGGCAAGCTCTACTATGCTAGGCAAACCTATTGTAATATGCTACAGTGAGCACTGATTTGCATGTTTTATTCAGCATCAATGCAACTTAAGCTCCTGAATGCCTAAAAGAGGCATTCCCAAGAGTAAAACAACTGCTTAGGTTGTGTTCATAATCAGGTGTTCCCTAAGGTCTTCTGCAGGGACCTCTTGGCTTTGAGCCATATATGCCATATAGATTATTCTGAAGGCTGTTCTATCACAGTTCTTTTGTGAGCATAAGGGAAAGGGAATTTTAGGCTGAGCACATCTAAAAAATAGCAAGAGTTCCCAACTAATCCCAAAGCAGAATGTCATGAATTAGAGAGTGTACGACCTAAACCTCATGTGCAAAATAGATAATGTGACTGCAGGGCATTATGAGAGCAGCTGGTAAAGAAACCTTGAAAGCAGAGCTTGCTGGAGTTGTCAATCCATCACACACAAAAGCTAAAATCCAGTTGTCATCTTTAATATGCCATTTATATCTTGCACCTTGCCTGCACTAATACTTCTTCTATGTGTTTCTTCCCATCTGATTCTTTGATAACCCCCACCCCCACCCGTCCCCGGCACAGATGGCAATACGGAATGACTCTTCGGATACTCCTAGTTCAGAAAGCAGAGAGAACCTCCACGCTGAGGTGAGTGAGCTCTCTGATTCCAATTTGTCAGCCCCATCAACCGAGGACCTTTCTATCACTTTGACATCCTCGGGAGCAAGAGAGCCTGCCAGCTGGGTCCGATCAAGTGTTCACACTCAGCAACATTCCCATAATCAATATAACATCTCCAAGCATGTTCCAGATTTGTGTGCCTGTACAGACTCTCTTCAAGAACTACCTGGGGATCCAATGGACCAAGAAGTATCAGAAATAAACAGCTGTTTTACTTCTGGAACTTGTTCAGCCATGAGTGCCTCATCAGTGGTCCAGCCTGAGACCCCTAAGAGAAATGTAGGCAACAGTGGCAATGTTCCTTTGAAGGACCTGAAGAAATGCTACAGTGTAGATACACAAGGTCTTCTTAAAAAACCATCATCATGGTTAGATGATCAAAGGAGACATTCCATAGAAATTTGTTCCATGGAAAACAGCCCCCAGCATCATTCCACATCTAGTTCTTCTGGCTTCATCAGTCAGGTCTTCAGTGAAATGGAAGGCTTGCAAGGGACACGGCCAAAGAAAAAAATGAGTCCCCCGTGTATATCCATAGACCCTCCTGAGGAACAGAGGTTGCTACTAAGGAGGTCTTGCACTGCATCCCCCTCCAGTGCAGATGTTTGCTTGAGAAGACGTGCTCCATCTTGGGACTCGAAGGACTCTGTGGATGCAGGGGACTCCACCCTCCCAGACAGTCTGTCAGTAACTCCGACTCCAAAGAAAGACTTGTTGACGCTCCCTAGTTTTTCCTTTGATCAACCAGATGTCGACCCTTGAAATGGTTTCTTTTCTGTTACTGGTGCCAAAAGTTTTTTTTCCCCCTCCCTCGTGTAATAAATTAAACCTCTCTATTCTAAAATGGCACTGATTTTTTAAATATCCAAAGTTTAAAAAAGAGCTAGCTGGTAGAAGAATGGTTAAGCTATATCACGCTTACTTAAGCATAAGTTCTGCTTGGGTAAAAGCAATACATTGTTCAGAGTCTATATGTATAGTCTATTTTATTAAATTAATTGAACCTAGTATGGCAGTATGTAGTACATTTTGTGGCTTAAAAACCTGATTTATTTTCTCTTGTTTTATGTACCTCAGAATATTCCTGAGACTATGTTGGTCTTTTTTTTAAAAAAAATGAATATTTTAAACTTTAAAATTACATTTTAACCCTCCCTCTTTTTTTCTTTATTCTTTCTTTTGTTTTCTTTTGCAAAGCACAAGATGTAGCCATTAGTGCATTACAGAGAACATGTGCCCCTTAATAGACCATAAATAAGAATTGTTGCAATTATAATGCCTTTCATGTACTGAACCATCCACTATTTTCTGCAGAGATTAGCCATATCTGTTTCCAAATTGGATTTTATCACAGTGCAAAGCAAAAGGAAATACAGAAATTAAACAATGAACAGTCTATAGAGAGACAGATTTGCAAAAATGTCGATTACGCTGAGAATTCAACTGCCTTCCACTAATATACAAACATATATTTTGTTATGGCTTTCCATAATCTCCAAAATCTTAAGGAGCGGGAATTCTTAGGATGAGAAACATTCTCTGGTCCCACTGCCCAAATCTGGTAGGTTGGAAAAGAAGGGGAAAAAATGATACTCCAGCTATTTCCTACCCCTAAAAGTCTTTGTTTCACTCTCTCTTTCGGTGGAAGAACCTAACTTGAGGGTCAAGAACAGCTGCTTACAAATCCATCTCAATTGGAACATTTCACGCCCATGTATCCAAGGAGAGTGGACACTTCCTTACTTTTGAGCAACTTCGGTCCTTAACATTTGTGTTTATCTTTATGCAGTGCAACCATTGCGCTATGGGAAAGCATATGCTCCCCTGAAACTCAATCTCTGTAGTGGCAGATGTACACTGTCTGACAACAGGAATACATCCTTTGACTTGTGATATGTAGTATAAATGTGTACATTCTGTTTGTTTCAATGGCACCTGCGGCTAAGAAGATCAGCAACATACACGTGAAAATGAGTGGATCATATGGATGGAAATCAAATTTGCCACAGATACAGCAGGTGAAGTTTTCTACTGTTTATTCACATCCCTACAGATATGAGATATGCTAAATATGTCAGTCTACTGTTAAAGACACAATATGGATCAATGAAATGGTATGTGTATCCTGATCAATGGGTAGCTCAGCTGCTCTAATTCCCAATAGAGAGGCTGAGAATACTGTTGTCATTCAGTGTGTCCTATTGGCGCCTCATAAAGGAATCCTCTAAGGTATGTGCTGAGGATAGCTTCACATTCTGCAGTAGGAGAATTATGTGAAGGAACTTTAAGTTACATTAACTTCTAATCAATCAAGTGTAGAGGCAGCCCAGAGTGATTTCATTAATGGGCAATTTAATGATCAGACACCTAGAATGATTACTTCTTCTCCTCTTCCTCCTCACCGCCATCTTCGTCATCATCAAACAAATTGTAGAAATTAAATTAAAAATTAAAGTTTTTTTCCCCTACAGGGGGCATCATATAGCCAAAGAGGACTGGCAGTTACAAAATGGGATGTTTTTTTTTTACTTAAACTGATGCTGATTTGCAATATTGCAATCCACTCACACATTCTTTTTCTACTGACCTTGCTTAAGAGAGAGAGAGACTCCAACTGTATTTTGATATTGAAATAATTATGAAAGAAAAATCCTAGAAAGGTTCGGTTTTTTTTCTTTTTCCCACTTAAGAGATTTAAGAGAGAGAGACAGATGGGGAGATGGGTTCTGCTGTCTTTTTACCACTTATAAACCCACATGCAAACTTGATAAGGAATGGCTTCCAAGCAAGTCAGTTCCAGCTGGCATTAACCTCACTCGGCTTTAACTATTAACCATGCCTAGTCCTAGACATTTTTCTCCATTTTAGTGGAATGCCAGGATTCAGTTTTCAGTGCCAGAGCTTAACCTTGGAATAGAAGAAGAACAAATAGATTAAAAATGCCCCAAGCATTTCCTTTCTTCTAATTCTAAATAAGCAGCAGAAATTCCCCATTGGTATAAGGCTTTTCAAGTCACAAGCCTTTCTTTCTAGAGTGCTATGATCCACAGCCTTATTTTTCAAAAAAATAAAGAAGCTCTTACTAGAAGGTCTAATTAGAACTCTGTGAATATCTTACATTCTTACAGTCGTCTCCAGCTATCTGTTGTACTGATCTAACTTGGCAAATATAAGAGTTAGTTAGTTTTTGAACATATCTTTGATTTCTTGTGTCCAAGAAAAAGCATGATTCTTCAAATAAATCAGTATTGTACATATACAAGGATCCTCAGATCTGTGCTGGCACAATTTGGGGAGCCTTTTCAGAGTCCAAATGTGAACTTGTCAGTATTGATGTGACCAAGTTGCTCTTTTCTATGGATCACATTATCCCTTTATTCATCCTTAAAAAGAATAGTAGGATAAAATGACTTTGCTTTTCAAGCCACATGAATGTTTGCTAAAATTATTGATTTCAGCTTAATCTGTCTGTTAACTGTATTTACCACTGCAGTCTTAATAAATGTTTTAAACCCAGTTAGTAGATATTCTAGGTCATGCATTCATATAGACCACGTTTTGTTAAACATAGAAACTAAATCAGACATAAATAATGACTGAAAACAATCCCTAATCATATTTTAAAACCCAGTTTGAATATGAGGGTATAATCTTAAACACTGAAACATGTCTCATTATGATTCTAAAATCAACTCACAATGGACACTTTCCTAAAAACACATTCCAAATTAATTTTGACAACTGGTAAATGTTTAAATCACTCTGAAGTACAGGGGCATTGTGTATCAAAGTCTTCATTTTTTTCATTTAATGCTCCATACCAATAGACTCTTACTACCCTGCTTGTGGAAGATTATAAATATACAAATGCTGTCATTATTCCAGTCCATTGAGCAGGAAATGAAATCTAACCAGGTCACCAACTAAATTAGACTACTCTTCTTGAACCTATTAATCATTTTAATATATAGGCAATTAGTGCAATTCTTACAAAACCCTTGCAATCTTCTCTTGTAAAAGGTAGGGAAAAGCACAATATGATGATCAAAATGATTTTGATCCTTTGTTTTTGGCTTAATTACTTGGTTTCTATACATCAAATGCGGATAATCAACCTCATGTATAGTGAAGGAATTGTGTCCCCTTGTTTTGTCACTCCCCCTCATGTAACCATGCTCCTCTGAACATCCAATCATTCATCCATCATGTTTATCCCCAGGTCTGTATACACACAGCATCCAGTTTGGCTTTCCCATATATGGAACTTAGATCAATTTGACACGTGAAGGCAATAAAGTTAATGAGACAGAGCAATGCAGAAGCATCAGAATTAGGCAATATGATCCTGTTCAGGTGGAATGGGACAACTCACCACAGGCAACTCGCCGTGGCCAACTCGCTGCAGGACAACTCACCGCAGGACAATTCAACAAATGCAAAAGATAAATTAATTTGAACAGAAGTGTGGCCAATGATAATAAAATAAAGTAGAAAAGAGTACAGAGAAGAGCAACAAAAATGATTAGGGGACTGGAGGCTAAAACATATGAGGAACGGTTGCTGGAATTGGGCATGTCTAGTCTAATGAAGAGAAGGGCGAGGGGGTGACATGATAGCAGTGTTCCAATATCTCAGGGGCTGCCACAAAGAAGAGGGAGTCAAGCTATTCTCCAAAGCACCTGAAGGCAGGACAAGAAGCAAAGGATGGAAACTAACCAAAGAGAGGAGCAACCTAAAACTAAGGAGAAATTTCCTGACAGTTAGAACAATTAATCAGTGAAACAACCTGCCTCCAGAAGCTGTGAATGCTCCAACACTGGAAGTTTTTAAGAAGAGACTGGACAACCATTTGTCTGAAATGGTATGGGGTTTCCTGCCTGAAGAGGGGGTTGGACTAGATCAGGGCTTTTCAACCAGTGGTACGGGTACCACCTGAGGTACATTGGCACCTAGCAGGTGGTACGCAACCATCCTAGAAAAGTGGTAGAGGGGGAGGGAAATGAGCTGAACTGGTGGCAGCACCGCACAAGCCTGAGCGAGAGACGGCTGGAGCTGCAGGGCTGTCAGGGCTCAGCGGAAGCAGCAGGATCAGTGCCAGACTCCAGCTGGAGCTTGGAGCTGATCCTGGTGCTTCTGCTGAGCCCAGAAGAAGCGCCGATCAGCTGGAATGTTGCAGCATCTCCAGGGTCTTGGGATTTACATTCAGACACTTGGCAACTGATTCATATTTATGACGGTCACAGTGTCCCAGGGTCATGTGAAGTGATCAAAACCTGCTGTAACCACCCAGCAGAGGGGGTGGAATAAAAACCAACCCCACCCCACCCCTGCTGCCAATCCTCAACAGTAATGCTCACAAGAATGAAAACCTCGGATAGGAGGAAGAGCGCCGCCGGGCGGGCAGGCAGGTTCTCTTGCCTGGCTGTGGCTTGGGGGGGGGGCAATTTTTTCATTGCCATTGTAACTTCAAACAGTCACTAAGCGAATTGTTATAAGCCGAGGACTACCTGTACTTCATCACTTTTTTCCTCTCTTTTTTTTGGTCAAGTTTTTGACATCTTGCTAGGCGACTGGTGGTACTCGGATGTTGCCATATCCTAAAAGTGGTACAGTGGGTGAAAACGTTGAAAAGCCCTGGACTAGATGACCCCCAATTATTACTATTACAATTATTATTATTATTATTATTATTATTATTATTATTATTATTATTATTATTATTATTATTGACTATTATATAGTCAATTCAGAAATGCAAGAATTATGACAGTTTTGACAAAAATATGGTCACCAATAGTAAAAGTAACTAAATGAAACAATTAATACAGTATTGAATAGTCCCACAATGAGTTGGCCATGGCGAGTTGTCCTAGACCCCTGTTCTAGGCCTTTTGCATAGTAACAAATATCTGAATCAGCTCTTCTGCTAACAGCCTAATTTGCTAAGGCAACCAAATGGACGGCAGTAACTACAGTGGTTAAAATGTGCACTAGTTGTCTACTATGAAATCTATTCTGCCCAACACCTTCAGTATCTAATCTCTGGGTAAGGTAAAGTGCAATATGTTAGGAAGAAACTAAAGTGCAAAATGTAGCCTGCATTGAAATGAAAGGAACTAACACCACCCAAATTAAAAAGAATTAAAATTAGTATATTTTCAGTACTTGGGAAGCATTGTTGGAATGTCAATCAAACTAAGGAGTTGCTTCATGGAATTATATTCAATAAAGACCAATCAATACAACTTACTGTAAGCTAATGCATTCAGGAAAATAAAGCATGCATACTTTGTGATACAAATATTTTCTACTTGCCCTTTTGAAAAATCCAGTTGAAGTACTACAGTGTGTGCAATAATCTTCATGGAATTTTTAAACATTAACTTTTTTATAAAAAGCAAAACACAATGGTTCTGAAGAGATATGTGTCAGTTCTGTAGAATGGTTCTGTTCAAAGTTTTTTGTAATTTTTTTTAGAAATCGCTAAAGCAGTGTCTATTCCTGCCAAGCATCTTAGTAATAGAAGTGAACTGAAGTCTTGCCTTTTAATATGAAGACTTAGGAGCAAAATTGGTTCTATGTTAAGGCTTTGATTTGGGGTTTTTCCTGCTTTCCCAAATGTAAACTAAAACTTTTTGCCCAGTTCTAAACACATTTCAAGGTGGTAGGGTAGATAACTAGTTGCTTGCAGATGTAATCCTTAAGTCCCCTACTCCTGGTCAGTTGTCTCTTTGTGGAAGAGATTTTTCCAAAGGAAAATGGCTGAGGCCAGGCTGGGGGAAAAGAAAAAGATTGGCCAGTATCTCCAGTCAGAAGTGTCTTGCCCCCGTTGACCTGAATGGAATTCTGGAATTCATGTAGCTGTGTGTTACTCTGTCTTTGATCATGATAAGCCGTACTATAAACTTCAGTTTGTCAATGTGATTTAAAAAGTAAGCTACAAACTTAACATACACTTTCTATGACTTGAGTGAGATGTCTGTTCTATACTGTATAGCTCTAAATAATTGATCCCAGTTGCATTGTGTAGCTTTATGCACATACTTAGTACATATATGCTAAAGTAAGAATGAGGAAGGCAAGTAGGAAAAGAGCTCTACAGATGTGACTGGTTTAAGGTCCGAACTCTGCTAATATTAATAAATTAGTATATTGGAAAACTTGATTACAGGAAAAAAAGCAGCCGAATGAATAATCTTAAAAGAGATATTACAGCTTTTATTATTGTTATTGAAAGGAATATTTTGTTATGCTAACAGCTTTGGTAATAGGCTAATTTATGAATGTATAAGACACTGACTTTTGGATTTAAAAGTCCATTTTTAATCAGATAAAAAAATCTTAAATAAATCAACAGCCCTACTGAGATGTAATGTATGCTACAAATAAGTAGGCTAACTCTATGTTGTAATCATTATAGAAGAAGAAAAAACTTTTGCGATTTGATTATCATTTACATGAATATGATATATATTTTGTTCATTAAGACTTTGGTGCATCTGAGTGTGTTTAGAACTGGATTTCTCTCTAGCTCTCCCTAATGCTGCAGCTCTACATTATTTTTTAAAATGCATTAATCAAAAATTATTTCTGTTCCTAATCCCCCATGGCAAGTTCTATCCAGTTTTTTTCAAAGCACACCGGCACTTTAATACTATGACTTAGTGTCTGCTGGTAAGAAGAGACAATTCTGTTTTTGCCAGGTTATAGTAATTTATGAGAGTAAAGATTTGCTACCACATCAAAGGGAAAAAAGACAATGTAAATTCCATATTTGCAAACATTGCACATAGTATTTCTATGACTTTTAGAGAGATAACAGGTTATTTAAACTGTAGATAATTTGGAAGAACAAAAACAATCCATACTTTTTTTGGCTTCTGTAGAATGTACTCAACTGAAAAAGAAAAGTTTTATGGGCTAACAATGCCCCCTTCTTCCCTTCTGTGCCCCCTGACTATAATAACCCGTGTAGAATCTTTCACAAAAATTTCTAGAGTAGCCACAGTACCAATGTCCATAAACAATCTAGTAACTATTTTAGAACTTTGTATTTAATAATCAACTTATTGTTATATCAGGTACAGAGACTGAAAACTGGGTATGTGGTCAGGGCAACAAAAGGTGAAATGAATGGGGAGTATTAGATTAAAATGTCTTTTTTAACAAGTGTAAATCTTTACATATGACAAAGACAAATGTGTACTATTAAAAGATTTTGAAAGTAAAAGATATGCAGCTTTGTTATTTTATTCCTAACATCTCTATCTTTTTAACTATGTATCTAACAGAACAGGTGTCCAGAACATTTATTATTTATTAAAGATTTCCTTAATTCATTGGGAATATAATTCCACAAAATTTCCAGCTTCCAGGGCTATTAGCTATAGTTGGTATAAATTCCAAGAGGGATCCTTTCTAAATATTTGGCTTGATTTATATCATTCTACAAATTATAAATAATGTATGGGAACATAGACATTCACTTCACAAAGCTTCAACTCAGAAAGATTTGCATACCACTCAAAAGGAATTCTCATGACATGTAGGAACATATCAAGTATTCAATGCATAAACTGCTCTAGATAGACAAAACAGTTTAGTTCCTGTCATCCCCAATAAGAAATTATACTAGGATAATAAGTAGAAACAAAGCCTTCTGTTCCTCATACTTGATTGTCCAATTTAGTTTGATGTCTACCACAGTAGTGAAATGGCTCCACCGGGGATTTTTAGATTACCCTACCTTTCCTTGTTTTCTTAAGACACTGGTGGGAAAACCTCTTTGCATCCAGATAGTGTTGAACAGCCACTCCCAGCATCCTTTAGTAGGCTCGTTTGGGCTGCTGGGAGTTGCAAAATAGCGAAATATGGAGAGCCAGCAGTTTCTCAGACTTGAGCTGAGTCGAGTGACTGAATCTCTGGAGAGGAGATAATAGCCATGATTGTCTGTATCCATTGGTTCAAATCAAGCTGAATCCTGTTTGCTCTACCCCAGAGCAGTTGGCAAACAGGGTTCTGCTCTTCATTCTTGCTTTTAAGCAAATCATTCATCATTGCTCATTTAGTTATGCAGCAAGAAAGCACATCTCAAAACTGCTACCTGTTCAGCACAGGTATTCTGTAATTTTATTATTCTGTAGAAGTGAATATGATTTGAGTACTGTTTGCTCTTACTTTTGTACCAGATGGGGAAAAATATCACTGTTACAGTATTTACCCAAATAAAAAAAACATTTTTTCCAAATAATTTTTGTTAAAATAGAAAATTTCCACAACAGTAGCATTTCCCAATTCCACTCTGAAAAGCAACTACAATTGATTTCACTCCTGCTGACCTCAAAACTTACAGAAGACCCAGAAAAGGGCTGAGTCAACAGACCTTTTCTTTCCCTCCAGCTAATTGGAGCGTGCAAAGAAAAGCCTCTCTCAAGACCTGAACAACTACTAGTTGTAGAGTTTGTTAAAAAAAATCATTTCGCTTCACTCTACACAGAAATGAAATAAATTGCTATGCCCTCTAGTCTTTGTGTTTGTCAGCACATGTACTTTCCAGTGCTGACAGACAGCTATGAAGGGAAGCTATTTGATGGAAGGTCAGTTAAACATATAAACAAATGCACTGAAATAATCTAATGACACCATGCCGGTCTTGCTACCCATTCCTCAATTACACTTAAAACCTCTTGTAAGTTAAGAGAATGAACAAATACCATGCTGGTAATTCAACAGCCAGATGCTTTTCATAGTAGCCACAATTATGATTGCACGTTGAGATGGTGGCTCAGTTGGGGAACTGGAGAAAACGATTTCTAAAAACATAGAAAGAGATGTTCTAGAAAGAATATATTTAGGGATGGGGCAGGGGAGAGTAATGGCTGGCTTAGCCAGGAACCAGGAAATGGGATGAAGCAAGAGTTCCCAACTATGGGAAATTGCCCCGAAAGTTCTACAGATGCACAGCGATCCAAAGGAAAATAACAGCTTTGTTGTGGTTTCAACCAAACCAGATCAGAGCCAGAAAACAGATGAATCTGTTTTTAATTAATCAGGTTTAGTGCCAAACAGTGTGAAAGATTCTTGGGTTTGTTGACAGTATGATAGAGGCAAACAAAGAAGGGGCTTTTTTGGCTTTTGTTTTGCGTGTGTGGACTATCTGAAATTCATGGAGCAAAGAAAATGTTCCCCAAAGCCATAGCAAACAGAATGAACAGTTAGTATAACTGCATTGTGCTACTTTCTGAGGTAGAATTAATTTGACAGAAATTGTACACCACCTCAGTATGAACAACTCCAGATGGGTATATGAACAATCCAACAAATGAATATCATCATACATAAAAATAAACTTTGTTTAATATCGTTATAAAAGAAAAACAATCACAAACCACAACAAAAAAAACAGTATGCCAGTAACATCCTAGGGCTCCCGAGCTCTCTAAAATAAAACTGTTTTGAGGCGGTCCTGAATTAACTCGAAGCTGATTATGCCTCCAGGGGGAATGTTTTCCATAAACTAGGAGAGACCACTAAGAAGGCCTATCTCCTGGTCTAAGACTTCTTGATCTCCTGACCGGAGAGAAGAAATCTGAAACATGTCCTTCTTTGATGCTGGTGGGTAGAATCAAGCTTGGCAAAAGGCTCCTTAATATCCTGGCCTATCTCCAGGGGTAGGCAACCTTGGCTCTTTTATGACTCATGGACTTCAACTCCCAGCCAGCCAGAATTCTGGGAGTTGAAGTCCACGAGTCATAAAAGAGCCAAGGTTGCCTACCCCTGTGCTAACCGGTTCCATCTTGTGGGATGTAAATCAGGGAACATCTTGCCAAGCCTGAGAAGGGCTGGTGTCAGGTTTCCTCTCTCTCTCACTAAGAGAGTTCCATCTGACAGGACCAGGTGGCAAGCCTTTTCTGCTGTAGTGCCGATCCTCTGGCACATACCCCCTCCCCCCCCGAGGTAAGATGAGCCCCGAGTCTACTAACTTCAAAATCTTTCAAAGCATGATTTTTTTCAGCAGGCTTGGGGACCTCATGGAAATAAGAAATACATGAAATGGTTCTATTGTGTGTAGGATTCTGGTCCGTTTCATTTGAGCTTGTTTCTCTGGATTCCAACCAGCTTCCAGACTACATACATCACGTAGTCATTTCCAGGCTTGCAGTATAGATTCATTGAAGATGAATGATATACAAGGGCATTAAATACTTTTGGTTTCTTGGGCCTGTGACCCACTTTTGAAATCTGTTAGATTACTTACATTTATTCACTTGGCACAACTCCAGCAATTGTTCCACAATTGCCAAGAAAGAGCGCCACAATAATGTTGCATGTAAATACCTAATTTAGTACTCTATTATTCAGTAATGTGCTTTCACATAATGAAAATACTTTATGTAATCTTTATTCAAATAAATCTAGTTCTGTTCTTTCATTATTTACTGTTCTGCATTGCTAAGGCAATTTCCAGGAAACGGTAGTTCCTGTTTCACGAAGTTTTCATAAGTTCATACATAATTTTAATCTATATTCTTTTTTACAGTAAGACCAAATATTTTATAGTATATTTGCATCATAGACATTTGACTATTGCCTTAATGGAAAGCGGAACTTTCTTCCCAAGTCTTTTAAACTTGCGGGAGCCATGGATTTGGGTCAATCCAAGGTAAGTTCTGCTTCATCCCTGACTCAAAAGGTCTGCTATGCTGAACCCAGAACGATGTGGCCATGGCTAGCTTGTATGAGTAATTTGAAATGTCCTGGATATATTGCTTATGATGTCAATAAGCCCAATTTATACCCATAATCAAATGAAGTAAAAGAGGGCAACGTGTTATCATTCTTTGATGTCACCTGATCACGGACTAAGAAAGTACTGTGATGTCTTCTTGTTGAGGTCAATGGCTTAATAAATTATACATTTTCAAGAGGTCTTTTTTATAAACCCAAGGAATTCTAAAAGCTTAGAAGAATTTTAATATATTGTTACCCCTCCAATACTTTCTGAGGATTATGTCCCATTAAAAGGAAACATAATCATATTTGTGCATCTAATTTATCCAGGCTTTGTCAAATACAGAGAGCATAGCTATGGGGGCCTTCTGGGCTGCTTTTGCCATTTGTAGTTTAGGAGCTACAACAAATTAGCAGCAGGTTGTTTTGCTCACTGAAAGTAAAGGTAAAGTAAAGGTTCCCCCGCACATGCGTGCTAGTCGTTTCCAACTCCAGGGGCCGGTGCTCATCTCCGTTTCAAAGCCGAAGAGCCAGTGCTTCTCCGAGGACATTTCCGTGGTCATGTGGCCGGCATGACTAGACACCAAAGGCGCACGGAACGCTGTTACCTTCCCACCGTAGTGGTCCCTATTTTTCTACTTGCATTTTTACGTGCTTTTGAACTGCTAGGTTGGCAGAAGCTGGGACGAGTAACAGGCGCTCACTCTGCTACGTGGCACTCGGGATTCGACCCGCCAAACTGCCGACCTTCTGATCGACAAGTTCAGTGTCCTAACCCCCTGAGCCACCGCGTCCCTTAAAGTCACTGAAAGTAGCTCTCTCTTATTTGGAGGACCCTGTTCCTTTCTCAAAGGTAACAGTCTCTGTGGAAATGCCTCTCGTCACATCTCACTGGTTCAAAATTTAGTAAACTAACAGCCTCAACAAGGTGTTTTTATTTCACTCCTGCTTTTCTAACATTCAAGTACAGATAGTATATGGCTCTGTTCTGGCCATGTATCTTGATAAAATTTCAAGACATTACTAAGTGAGAAAAACACTTCCTGGTTTTATGCAAAAAAATAAAAATAAAACCCCACCTTATAGTCATCAGCAAACGCACATGGTTCACGAAAGGAGGACAGTGTTGTGGTCCTGTCTTTCTTGTATGTCTGCTGCCGCCGCGTAACTAGAGCCTGCCTGCTTCAAACTGGGAAAGCAACTGCCTGTGAGAACCCAGGCTGCATGCAACATCTGGAAATAGCATAGACAATGGAAAGCACACCTTGATCAGAGGGGTGGCCCCTTCATGCTAGGCTGAATGCAGCCATTGTATGGAATAAGCCTTCAAAGAAAGGGAAGCTTGATTCTCTATTGCCTTCTGCCTCTTCACAATGAGTGTGGCCTAAGGGCTCCCTTCACCATCCCACGGTCCTATTGGAGTGTAACATATGCTTATATGGTGTGACAGCACAAATCAGGCAATCTTAAGGGACCTTCCTACCCTCAGTTCCATTAGCTGGCTGACCGCTGGCCAAAATATTGCAATAATGTATAGCCACGTCTCCTTTCCCTCAGAGAATACAGGTTGCACTGCTGCCATCCAGAGGACTTCCCTATACAATAGTGAAAGAGGGGAAAGTATTCATTTCAGGGAAGTGGTAGAACTAACAATTCGGTTGGAATGGAAAAATACTGTTAATTTACATCACTTAATTCTGTGAGTTGCAAGTACAAATCCTGCATCCCTGTTCCCTTTCACTGTATCAGTGAATATAGAGTTTCTGCACATTCCTGACTCAGAATGCTGACTCCTTTGCAGTCCCAGATGGGTGTGATCCTTCTCCTACCTCTTCCTCTAATATAGATGAATAAATGAATGTGATTTGTACCATTTACAGTGTTGTGTTTTTCATAAGAGTTTAACCCAAAATAGAAGGATACTCCCTTGGTTGTTTTGCATACACCCTTCCAGAGCAATCAGTGGAAGGGGAATCTCAGAAGACAGGCACAGAATTTAAAAGATGGGAAAATGGATATTTCATCTTTCCATCCAGTTATTCTTTTTTCCTAGCTATGATTGGTCAGCCGGAGGGAGCATTGATTGGCTCAGGACAGTCAATAGCAAAGATGAAGACGTCAACTTCACATTGCTTCTGAGGAACTGAGAAGTGGAAATAATAATAATAATAATATAATAATAATATAATAATAATAATAATAATAATAATAATAATAATAATATAATAATAATAATAATAATAATAATAATAATAATAATAATAATAATAATAATTTTATTTATATACCGCCCTTCTCCCGAAGGACTCAGGGCGGTGAACAGAGCAGATATATAAAAAATACAAAAATACAAAAGTTAAAAAGAAATTAAACATATGCCCAACTAAAAACAGTGAATACATATATTAAAATGACGATAAAAAACCCAACCCATCCCCCATCAGGCCAGGCCAGCTTGTTCAAATAAGAGTGTCTTCAGATCGCGATGGAAGGAGCGAAGGTCGGGCGCCATCCGGAGCTCAACCGGCAACCGATTCCATAGCTCCGGGGCGCCCACAGAGAAGGACCTCCCCCTGGGGGCCACCAATCGACATTCTCTGATCGGTGGCACCCTGAGGAGGCCCTCTCTGTGGGAGCGCACAGGGCGGAGGGAAGTTGATGCCGGCAGCAGGTGCTCCCTAAGGTACTCCGGACCCATGCCATGTAAGGCCTTAAACACCATTACTAGTACCTTGAATCCGGAAGACAACTGGTAACCAATGCAGCTCACGGAGCAGAGGTGTAACATGGGAGTATCGGGAAATGCTGGTGGTGGTATAGAAGCAAAAAGTGAATGGATGAGAATTTTGGAAAAATTACCACATTTAGCACTCATATTGCAGATAAAGTAAAAAGGTGTCCTCTTGCAACATCCAAAGGAGAAGATACACATTAACACATGAGTAGGGATATTATCATGCATTGTACTAGTTCTTTCTCCATCCTCTGATCAGAATAAAGACATTTTTTTCTAGCATCCCAAGTAAAATCTAGAAGGCACCCAGGGCTCTGCTTGATAAACCATGTTGAGATTTTTAGAAAATCCAGAGTCCAATTCATGGCTTCTGAAAACACCCTTCCCCTGGTCCTCATATCCAATTTGCTTATAAAGTTGATGTTCTGCCATATCCTGGGTTTGTGTTTTTTTTTTCAAAAAAGAGAGGTTGTTCCCCCTCATTCCATTCATGTAATTAATTGACAAGATGCAGTAATTATTCATTTAAAGAGCAAAATGTATCTTTTCCTCTTCTCTGCTATTGGTCCTTTTCAGATTCATCTCCAGCCCATCTCTGGTGCCATCTGCTGGCTAATCACAGCTCTTTGGAGGAGTGAAGTGCTACACAAATGCAAAAAATAGGGGTTGTATTATTCTAATTGCAATCTTGTTGATGAGTGAGATGAATGTAATTATTGCTTGCACGTAAGCAGAACCTTTCATTTGGCATCTCCTTCCTCTTGCCTGAAAGAGGCAGCCACACAAATGCATTTCAATATATTCACTCTCAGCTTGCTGGAAAAACCTACCTAGAATCCTCTCCATTTCGTATACATCCGTACCTAGTTTGTTCACTTGTTTAAAAAAAAAACTCAGGCCTCTTCAGTTTTCATTTTGCGCTTTGCGCAAATCCTGTATTTGCACAAGACTTCTTGACTCCCAGATAATCCAAGCCTTTCAAGTGACGGGAGCACGAGAAGCAGACCAATTTCTAGCTGCACTGGAGGGGATCGAGATCACTGATTTAATAACTTAGAAGCTCTTCTGCTATTAATCCCAGACAATGCAAACTATAGGTCACAGGTGGGGTGGGAAATGTACTTTCAGAATTGCAAGATCGATCAGCCTGGCAAGGTAATCCAGACAGAAAGCATGCCCAGATGATCTAATTCTACTTTTTTGTAAGTTTACTTTACTTTAAAAGTCAGTTTCTCCCCATTGCCTTTACAGCCCAGAAAATATAGAGAGGGTTCATTCTGGGACATTTTGCTATGCCCCTATTCCTTCTGCAAGCTAAGCAGCCTAACTCCCTCAGAGCGTTGCTTTTTCCCCTGTCTCCCAAGGCCATTCCCACATACCGTTATTCTTTCAGAAGTGGACTGTCATTGCCCGCCTCCTAGGGCTAAGAGAGAGTGACTGGCCCAAAGTCACCTACCTAATTTTGTACCTAAAGTGAGATTACAACCCCCAGCCCCCCTCCCCCATGTTTCTAGCCTGATGCTTTAACTACTTCACCAAACTGTTGTATACTTGTGAGACATAACAATTCAATAGCACATATTTCCTCTCCACTGGTGAGACTGGAGTGATGGGAATGCGTAGGCTTGAAAACTGTTGGCCTCCTAACTTCACCAAGCTCATAAATGCATACTCCCTTAAGGATTCACCGAGAAGGTTAATGCTGACGTTGCCATTATAGTGTAGAGCAGCTGCTCCATCTGACAGAGATTGTATCCATTAATTAGCTTTTCAGGCAAGTCCCTAGATTAGATATATCATTAGATGTCAATGCACAAAACCCCCCATTAGCGTGACCAAGGGGCAAAAGATTCTGGGATTGGCCATCCCAAACACCTGAAGGGCATGATGTTGTCTACTCAGAAGTATCAGCAGTCATACTTTTTTCTCCTTCTCCTTCTCTCTTTCTTTTGTCTGAGGTTCAACAGGCAAGTGTTTCTCAGAAATATGTGCAGGCACACCCTGCTGAAATTAGAGTCTTGGCACTATTTTCTTGTTAGATTAGATACTTTAAATTAATACATTATCGAGTTTGATCGCTAACACAAGTTTTTACAACTGTAAACAAAGCTTATTACATTCATTCTAAACTACTATACTTAAAAAAGAATGCTAAAAACAATCTAAAAAGGAAAAAAAACCCTCAGATATCGCAAAAGTGAAGTAAACGACTAAAAGAAAGCAAAAAGAAAAAAACACACACACAAATACAAAAAAGGGAAAAATGCAATAAAACCAAAGTATTTTTCTGCAGGTTTCAAAATTTCACTAACATAACTATATAAATTTTCTGATTCACAGATTGAGCCTAGACCAGGGGTAGGCAACCTTGACTCTTTTATGATTCATGGACTTCAACTCCCAGAATTCCTGAGCCACCTAGCTCAGGAATTCTGTAAGTTGAAGTCCACGAGTCATAAAGGAGCCAAGGTTGCCTACTCCTGCCCTAGACCATTCAGAATCATATTGTCCTCTCCAACCTTGTCTACTTCCAAGATTTGTTGTAACTGACTGACTTCATACAGCAAACATTTAGACTGTGGGAAATATGTTTCCTTCCAGGAATGCATAATCATCTTTTTTTGCAACCACTCAAGCACAAGTTCTTCAAAAATAGATAGATTCCAAATGTTTTTAATATGATTCAGCAAGATATTGACATCTTTAAACTTCAACTTCCTCCCAAAGACCTATTTCGCCGTAGTAATAATATCTCATAAAAAAGGAACTACAAAGCTAGAACACAAATGCTAACATTCCTTCAAATGAATTACTTCTCCCATAGAAGAGAATCCTGAATAGATGTTACTAGAACAAGAAGGCACCCAATGAAATTGAATCCTGGAAGAATCGGATTAGGCTTTTGTTTAGTTCTTGATTTTTAGTCTAGTATTAATATTGGTGTTAATCTTTGCTCATCTGGCTGTCGATTGCTAGCGAAGAGGTGTTTGGGTCTTTGTGTTTCCTTTTTGGCTTTTTGAATAGCCCTTTTGAATGGCATATAGATGTTGTTTATCTCCATGTGCCTGTTGATGGCTATTCCAGGCTTTCAGGAAGTTTTGGACTTGGCTTGGTTTAGGATGCTCAGTTTCCCAGTCGAAACTATGGTTACGTCTGTCCACGTGTTATGAAATTAAGGAGCTTTCATTATGTCTTCTGACCGCTAGTTGGTGTTCAGGGATGGACTCTGCTAATTTTCTGCCTATTTCACTGGTTCACTAATGGATTTATGTATTGAAAAAAAAAACCAGGGGAAAAGTGAGTAGCCCAGGAAAATAAAGGAAATGGGTGCTACTAAGATTCAAACCAACAATGCTCTAGTAACTCAAGAAAAAGTTCTAACCATTATGCTACTTGAATACTACTGGTAATAGTAATTGCAGCAGAAGTCAGCTACTGAGATTTACAGAGCAAATCTAGGGAAATTCAATAAAGGATTTTTTTTTCTTACTTGCACTGCAGCAATGATGACAAGGGAATCAGGTGAGGAGTAGCAAATAAATGTGCAGAATTTCACCTAGAAAAGCATAAAAATGCAGCAAGCAAAACAACTTTAATAATAACCATCCTTGCCTCCTTCTAAATTTTTCAGTTGTACATACACTTTTTATATTTCAACCTTTTATTGTACACTCAGAATCCCTTCTGAAGACAAAGGACAGTTCAAAAATGTGAAAAATAAATAAATTGCACCTTGATTTGCCATAATCCAGAAAACTCATTGTGGAGCAGGAAAATATGGGTAGTAGCCATGTTTGCAATAAGCTGAGGGCAAGTAGAGAATGATGTTGCCCATACAGTGTTTGTGTGGCATGGATGTTCTTTAGATTCACAATCTGACATTGTGGAAATGTTCCTACAGCTGGAGTTCCTTCAAAAAATAAGCTTCTTGCTGAGTAATGGTTTGCAAGAAACAAGGGGGGAGTCAGAAGCCTCAGGCAGAATCCCTCCTAACAATTTATAGCATCTTCTAGAGTCAATCCAACCATCATTATGCTGACATATAATAATAATGAAAAGAGGTTTTATATTGCTGCAGTGATAGATGGAAGACATTAAGAGATGCTGTAAGTCGCTGGTGGGGAAATGTCTTCCCTTGCAAAATAGCTGACCAGATCAGAGACATCGGATGTTCTTGCTTTGACACCTTGTTTAAAGAGGCCTCTTCGCACGCAGCGCCAGAAAAAGAAGACCCCTGTCTGCAGATTTTATATCCAGACAGGAATACTTGTGCACCTGAGTTCACAGTTTTTCTTCAGCCCTTAAGTGTGGCTTCCAGCAGCCATCTGGAAACTTCTCGACAACATACTTTTAGCAAAATGGGGAAAGCCTGTAGAAAATAAGCATTTCCATTTGTTAATCGTAATTGGATTTACTACTTCATTCCCATTAAAAGGTTTGGTCTTTCCATGAAGGCCAATTTAAAAGGAATGCTGGCAAAGTCACATTGTTCGCCTGATGCTTTGCTTTTTAATGCACATTAATGCATGATTCTATGGCTGTTTTCAGGTCCTTGGAAAATCAACTTGACATGCTCATTGCGATCAAGCTGTAAAACAGTGAAAAATCTGCCCAATTTGTCTTTTGATGGGCCACTAAGTTTGGCATGCTAAACATAACTGTCTCTCCACTCTGAAGATGTTTTAAGATAATGAAGCACATTTTCTTTGAGGGGGGAAAATAGGGAATCTCTTAAATGCAAACATAAGTTTTCCAATTCCCCCAAGTCTTCTGTCATGCTCCCCTTCAAAATGATTGAGAATTGTACTGGATTATAAATCTCTTTTTTTCCCCATTACTGACAAATCTCTTTCTTTCTGCTACCTTGGCCCTTGGCAACATATCTCAATGTCTGCAGAACAAATGATTTGCTGCAAGGATAACCTAGGCCAATTAGAACCAAATGCAGCTTTTCCTACATAGAATGTAGGTCCAGGAACAGAATTACAGATGTGCTGTGGAGTAGTGATGTATATTCTCCTTCTATAGTTCAAAACTGACCCTTCAGAGATCAGGAAACATCTGCTACTTCGGCAGAGAAATAACCAAAGGACTTGGCGGAGCTCAGGTTGGGGGGGACTGGAGGCTAAAACATATAGGGAACGGTTGCTGGAATTGGGTATGTGTAGTTTAATGAAGAGAAGGATGAGGGGTGACATGATAGCAGTGTTCCAGTATCTCAGGGGCTGCCACAAAGAAGAGGGAGCCAAGCTATTCTCCAAAGCACCTGAAAGCAGGACAAGAAGCAATGGATGGAAACTAGTCAAGGAGAGAAGCAACCTAGAACTAAGGAGAAACTTCCTGACAGTTAGAACAACTAACCAGTGGAACAACCTGCCTCCAGAAGTGGTGAATGCTCCAACACTGGAAGTTTTTAAGAAGAGACTGGACAGCCATTTGTCTGAAATGGTATAGGGTTTCCTGCCTTAGCAGTGGGTTGGACTAGATGACCTCCAACGTCCCTTCCAAATTATTATTATTATTATTATTATTATTATTATTATTATTATTATTATTATTATTATTATTATTATTATTATTATTATTATTATGTCTCATCCCGGCCTTATAAATCCTCCAGCTCTCCCATTATGGTTTCCTATTTCTCAGACCTATTTTGCTTTTGGGAATCCCATTGCCAATACTGAATATGCTTAGTAAAGCAACTTGCTTTACTATACTTTGTGTGTGTGTGTGTGTGTGTGTGTGTGTGTGTGTGAGAGAGAGAGAGAGAGAGAGAGAGAGAGAGAGAGAGAGAGAGAGAGAGAGAAAGAAAGAGAGAGAGAGAGAAAGAGAGAGAGAGAAATCTTTGTGCCAAAGCAAAACATAAATCCTTTAAGTCAGGGGTGTCAAACTCAATTTCATTGAGGGCTGCATCAGCATTGCGGTTGCCCTCAGGGGGCCGGGTGGGTATGGCCAGCGTGGGCGTGGCCTACTGGGTGGGCGTGGCTAGAGGGCATATGACCTACTGGGTGGGCATGGCCAGCTCTACATTGTTCGCATCAAGGGTGCCTATGGGGGCCTGGGCAGGAGTGGGACAGATCTGAGGGTCTCTGGGCCAGGGCCAAGGCAGAGGGGGCCGTTCCCTGTTTCCAGGATGGCTTCGCAGGCCACATGAAACCACTTCGCGGGCCGGATCCGGCCCCCAGGCCTTGTGTTTGACATGTCTGCTTTAAGTGATAAAGCCAGTGAGAATAAAGTGATAAAGTGATAAAGCCAAGTGACAAAGCCATTGGGAAAAGAAGGCAATTCTGCTGAAGATGCTGATCGCTAGAGGGCAACCCAGTAATGAACTAAAATGAGGCTTTTGATGGAATGGTACTTCTGCTTTCCTAGATCTACCTAAGTAGATGGTGCTCCCTCAGCCCTTTATTTAAATTTTCTGACCATCAGATGCTCTACTGTTTGAGCTTGATGGGAATCTAAGTCCCTTTTGCGCTTAATAAAATGTGGAAAATTCTGGATGCATACAAAGCAAATTAAATTATGTAACACAACAGTTCCAGAACAATTTTACTGTATTATTGCCAAAGTCAATGTACACTGTAATTTGCAACCATTCCGAGGGTATGAGTAGAATATATTTTGTTAACTAACTCCATACATTTCATATTACAATAAAAAAAAATCCCCCTGGAGCTACAGTAGAAGAATGAAGGGTTTTAAAAGGGGGCTGTCTAATTAGTTAGTGTGTTTTCTGTTGCTTTGTACTGCCATAATCCAAATAGGTTTGGGGGGTTTTTTAAAGATTTTTTATGACCTAAATCAGAAATCATGTAAAAATGCATTATTACAATGAACAGGTAGAAAGTGTCTGTGTGTTTTAAGGTGAACATAATGGCATCTGATTTGGACCCAGCTCTTTAAGCTTTTCTTTTACAGTAATCTGCTCTAGAAAGAAAGATTTATGCACGTGTTACAGATCTGCTGGCCAACAAATCTAGAGGTCAGTAGACTGAGGAGAGCAAACAGTTCTATCCGAAACCATCATCTACACACACTTATTTCAGCTGCATGCCAGACTTGTTCCAACTAGATCTTTTCATGTGCAGGGATCAGTATAGTGATAAATACTGGTAATTGGAGATGCTTTGTTTAGACAACATGACTAGGAACAGCGGACTGAACCTCTAAGGACGCTCCATAACACTATGGGTGCTACAGCTTTAACAGATTATTTTGATTCCTCTGTTCTTCTGCTCTCTCTCTGTTGGACAGCCAGGTGTGTTTGCATCTGTGTGCATATTGTATTGTTTAAGAATGATTTGCATTTCACAGGAATTCCATTTATTTACAATGCTTTACATCCCTCCTTTCCTCCGGAAGCTCAAATAGAATGAACAGAATTTCAAAATGCTATAACTTTGCTGTTTTGAAATTAACGTTTCAGCCTTTCTTCTTCTCTTTTTTCAGATTTCATAGCACCATAGAAAGAATATTTTCCTATTTGTAGTAAGTACAGAGATGGGCAATTCGGATACCTTGATCAAGATGAAACTGGCCACTACCCAGGGCCCCTCCAGGATCAATGGACTGGTTAAGATAGCGTACCCCAGATAACTTATGGACCCAGATAGATACCAGCAGGCACTTAGGGAATTTCCCAACAATCTGGTAAGCAGCTCCATTGACTGCCTGATTGGCCTCTGGCAGCAGGTGGTGGTGACTCAAGCTCTTGAGAGAACAGCTTACCCAGTAGATGTCTATGGAGATTCTCAGTCATCCAGTCATCCAGAAGAGGGGTCCATGACAAGGAGATGGTGCTTTTTTGATACAGCACTGATGTTGTGGAACAGCTCCTCTCTTTCCCCCCCCACCCTCAAAATAGATATTACTTTTGCCCTTTGCAGTGATGGCCACCCAGACAGCAATTAGAACATCATGTTACTGCTACGGTATTAAATGTTAGTTTGTACCATTATATGATTATTATAATAGGACATGTTCATCTATGATAACTGGGTTGGGATGTGATCATTGTTGCTGCAATGTTTTGCTTTTGCTTAAAAATTCATATTTATTGGATGTTTAATTTATCTCTATCATGGATGTTTTAACTACTGTAGAGATACCATTGTTCACTGTAATGAGACTGGCAGAATGAAAGTGATAAAATACATTTAAAATCAATCCATCTGAAGCTCTGTAACCTTATCATCTGTGTCCAGCAAATCAGGTGAAATTCTTGCTTAATCCCACAAGCTTTAGCAGCCGTCTTTGTATATAGTATGTTTTAAATGTGTGCTATGTATGCGTACACTTTGAGAGGAAGCCACTAAATTTCATTTTTAATGTGTGCCATTGTGCCCACAGGAAAAAAATGACAATGAAGATTATCTAATCTAATCTAAATCTAATCTTCATAGGATGCATCTTCTTTTCCTTTGGCAACGCTAGGAAGTTTTGGAGCTCCAGATACAGCAATTGCAGCAGGTAGTGGCTGTTTATGGCATTTTCCAATCGCCTGTCAGCTTCAAAATATTTAATAGAGATTTTTAGAGTGGAAACTGTAGTAGTGTGGAAGTACCCTGAGGAATTCAAGAGGTATGTAAAACAATTCACAACCTTTCCAGTGCAGTCTGATTGTTCTTCTCCAGAGATGCTAATCTGCACATTAATCTGCACTCTTTCTCTCCCCATGAATGCTATTAAAAGATTAATTATATGTAATCGCTCTTTTCTTTGTTACCAAATACGAGAATAGAGATATTATGATAGGAGAATGAAATTATGGCTTGCTTTTTTCCCCCAAGGGATTCAAGAGATGCATGAATTATCTGAGCTGTTCAGGTTACAATATCTGGTACTTTCTGGAAAGGAAACAAAGCAGAGCATGTCGGGAGAGAGACCAAAGTGATTGAGTTGGGTATGTATCAAGAAGGTCCAATTTCATATCCCAACATAATTTGGAGGCCTTGGCCCCAAAGTGCTGTGGCATAATGCCAGGTTTGTTTACAATATTATCTTTATCCATTATTTGATAGAGCAGTGCTTTTCAACCAGTGGTACGGGTACCACCTGTGGTACATTGGCACCTGGCAGGTGGTACATGACCATCCTAAAAAAGTGGTAGAGGGGGAAGGGAATGAGCTGAACCAGTGGCAGCACTGCACAAGCCTGAGCAAGAGATGGCTGGAGCTGCAGAGCTGTCAGGGCTCAGCGGAAGCGCCAGGATCGGTGCTTCTTCGGGGCTGTCAAGGCTCAGCGGAAGCACCAGGATCAGTGCCAGGCTCCAGCTGGAGCTCGGCACTGATCCTGGCCCTTCTGCTGAGCCCAGAAGAAGCGCTGATCAGCTGGAATGTTGCAGCATCTCCAGGGTCTTGTGATTTACATTCAGATGCTTGGCAACTGATTCATATTTATGACGGTCACAGTGTCCCAGGGTCATGTGAAGTGACCAAAACCTGCTGCAACCACCCAGCAGACGGGTGGAATAAAAACCAACTCCACCCCACCCCCGCTGCCAATCCTCAACAGAAATGCTCACAACAATGAAAACCTCGGACAGGAGGAAGAGTGTCACCAGGCTGGCATCTGGTGTCTTACTCAGCTGTGGCTTGGGGGGCACTTTTTCAGTGCCATTGTAACTTTGAACAGTCACTAAGCAAACTGTTGTAAGTCGAGGACTACCTGTACTTCATCACTTTTTTCCTTTTTTTTTGGTCATCAAGTTTTTGACACCTTGCTAGGCAACTGGTGGTACTCAGATATTGCCATATCCTAAAAGTGGTACAATGGGTGAAAAGGTTGAAAAGTCCTGTGATAGAGGACAAAGCAGCAGAGTTACCAAAACCTGACTGTCTTCTATTACTCCATTGCTATGGTCAGATTATGCCCTGATCCAGTTGGGAATAAAAGCTACTTATAACATCTGCAGGGTGGTAGGACTGATTACTTAGAATCAATAAATCCCCAATGTGCAGAGTCTGTAAGCATGACTGGAGCAGTGTATCTGCCTGCTATCTGGGCATCTTTTGTGCCTGTGAACTCTGAGGAAGTGGATAATATGTTGTCTAGACCAGGGGTCCTCAACCTTGACAACTTTAAGACTTGTGGACTTCAATTCCCAGAATTCCTCAGCCAGCAAAGCTGACTGAATTCTGGGAATTGAAGTCCACAAGTCTTAAAGTTGCCAAGGTTGAGGACCCCTGGTCTAGACCTTTCTCTGCCACATATATATATATATATATATTGGATCTCTATTTATCGTGGCTGATGTGAGGAGTGGATGGAGAAATGATCACATGGATCCATGAAATTGTCAATAGCTCCTTTTATGAGAGGCAGCTCCTGGCATCCCTTGCTGAAGAGGCTATCTCTTCATCCTGTCATCTTGGATGATTACCAATTGGCCTCCAGCCTTCACTTTTTGTGAAAGATTATAGACACTGGCAACAATGGTAACAAATCAGTGACACAGGAAGCAAATTATCCGTATTCTTTTCAGTCTGGGTTCAGGTTTGGACATAGGACAAAGGGAACAAAGGTCACCCTCCTGGAAGTTTGGAACAGGGATGGGGACATTGCCTTTTTGGACCTCTCAGAAGCTTTTGAACCATGGTATCCTTTTCGATTATCTGCAGGCAGTGGGGACTGGAAGCATTTGGTTTGGAGCGGTTCCACTCCTTCATCTATGAATGGTTTCAGGGGGGAGAAGAGGCCAGCATGGTCTCTCGACATGCTCACCGGGGGGGAGTTCCGGTCGCCGCCCGCAGCCCGCAGCCACAGCCGCAGCCGCGCCCGACAGCTGCTCGGCGCCTAACAGCTGCTCCGCAGCCGAAGAAAGCTCCAGCCGCAACGTTCCGATCAGCTGCTCGGCGGCTGCCGACGATCCCGGACATCACCACTGTGGCCGCGCCTGCTTCCACCGCTGATCGGCGGCCGGCTCGACCAGCTGCTCGGCGGCTAACGAGGACCCCGGCCGTCAACACCCGGGCCGCGCCTGCTCACACGGCTGATCGGCGGCCGGCTCGACCAGCTGATCGGCGGCTAACGAGGACCCCGGGCGTCAACACCGAGGCTGCACCTGCTCGCACAGCTGATCGGCGGCCGGCAGCGCGGAGCAAAGGATCTGCCCCTGCCCGAACGGTTGTTGAGCAGCCGACAGCGGGCCTCGTCACACATGGGGAAGCCGCGCCAGCCGTAACAGCTGTGCGGCGGCCTGAAACGGGTGTGAGTCGAGACACCGGGTTGGTGGAGGGGAGCATGTTAGGGATTCCAGGGGGTGAGAGAGGGGGATATTGGACTTACACCGTCCTGCGCGCAGTATGGACTCCGGCGCCAGAGGCGGAAGCGGGCCATGGGGCAACAGGATAGAGGGGTGGAGTTTTACGCAGATGCTGGTCTGCGTGGAGGAGGGTGGGGCTTACGGGTGGGGCTGACGGGTGGGGCTATTACCCAATTAGTAAAGACATTTAAAAGAAGCGTTGGGATGAGTGGTTCCCAACGCTGACTTTGTTAATGTTTAGAGATCCTGCTATTAAAGGTACTCTTTCCAGTCATCCGTACTCCGTCGTGGTTCTTCTTGAGTGCTTGCTTCCCCGGCGAAGACGTGGAGTTGACACCTTCATTGATGGGGCCCCACAGGGGTCAGTTCTTGCTTCTTTCCTTTTTAACATCTGTGTGAAAACAATGGAGGGAGTCATCCAACAAGCAGACACGGTATCATCTGTCTCTGATTACACCCATCTATGTTGCAACCCCAGTTTGTGAGGAGATGTTGTTCATGCTTGTTTTGTGGCAGGATAAAAACAATAAATTAGTAATTTGCCTTCCAGTGCAAAGACTAGAAGATGGTTGCATGCCACTGAAGTGATTATTGTACTGCATTTCAGGAAAGAATAGGAAAGCAATGATGTTCTGCAAAAGGGGATGATAGGCAGTTGAGTTATCCTTATGCTATCTACATGGTGTTCCTAAACCAGGGGTGTCAAACTGCCGGCCCACAGGCCAGATGCGTCATGGCGAAACCACGCCCACCCCATTGCCAGCAATGGAAAAACTGTCACGATATGTCACAAGATGTCATGTGATGTTGAGAGTTTGACCCCCGTGTCCTAAACATTCCAACCTCTCTTCTGAAATCCTGGAAAAACATCAGAAAACCTGGGAAAGAATTTTAACTAGCTGTCATCCATGATGCTGAAGTTTGTTACTTAACCTTTTTTTTTTTTTTGCTTTTAAAGCAGGCACACACAGTGCCTTCACTTTAATTCACAAGGAGCTTCTTCCCAGCTGGGCTAAAATCTGCCATGTTTAAATTTAACATAAACAACAAAAACAAGGTTTCACTTCCTTTTAGTAAAGGAAACAGCTGCACTTGAATTATCCTGATCTTCTCTATGGAGGTTGAATGCCTGAATTCTGCCTTTGGCCACTGAGGAAGGGACTGTTATTATTTACTTATTTAATTTTATTTATTTTATTTAATTTCTATACCGCCCTTCTCCCAAAGGACTCATTACAAGAAGCTTCTCCTGAACAATAGTTTAACAATTTACTTCTCAGTCAGGTCATTCTTTTAGCTAACCCTCTGAGACAAGAGTCAGAAACTAAAAGGACTTTCAAGATCTTTAAGTGGCATTCCGTTTTGCTTGCTAAAGTTAGTGTATCTGAAAGATTGATTGTAGCTCTCTCTTCTAGTTGACCATTTTCTAGGAACAGGAACTAGGGGGTTAGTACAGAACTAATTACATCTTTCCATGTAAAAGAGAGGCAAAGTCCTATACAGATAGTTCCCAACTTACAACCAAAGTTGCAACAGCACCAATAGATAGATAGATAGATAGATAGATAGATAGATAGATAGATAGATAGATAGATATAGATATATAGATATATAGATATAGATATAGATATAGATATAGATATAGATATAGATATAGATATAGATATAGATATAGATATAGATATAGATATAGATATAGATATAGATATAGATATAGATATAGATATAGATATAGATATAGATATAGATATAGATATAGATATAGATATAGATATAGAGATAGATATAGAGATATAGATATAGAGATATAGAGATATAGATATATAGATATAGATATAGATATATAGATATAGATATATATAGATATATATAGATATATAATATGTATGTATGTATGTATGTGTATATATATGTATATAAGTATATATGTGTGTGTGTGTGTGTGTGTGTGTGTGTGTGTGTGTGTGTATATATATATATATATATATATATATATATATATATATATATATATATATATATATATATATATATATATATATTCCATTTATATCCCGCCCTTCTCCGAAGACTCAGGGCGGCTTACAAGCTTAGCAGTAGCCTTCATCCTATGTATATGCCTGCTTATTAGGGCTTTCACACATATATATGTGTGTGTGTGTGTAAATTACTAACAAAGAATTAAAGGGAAACTGAAATGCATTTCTAACTCTTTAGTCTTCATCAGTCAGCTATACCCTTCTGAGATTCGAACCTGGGATGATTGCATATTAGGCAGTGTTATATATATATATATATAATCAGGCTCTCGGTAAACAGATTGCATTTACAACAGTTGCAGTGTCATGTGATCACCATTTGTGACCTTCCCAGGTTGCAAACTGCAATCTTATGATGGCTCACTTAACCACTGTGGTGATTTGCTTAATGACCCCAGCAAAAAAGGGGGGCATAAAATCACATGATTCCTGACAATGACTACAATGCTTAACAATGAATTTTATGGACTCAGTTGTGTTTGTGAGTTAATGACTACTTGTAGCAGCCTTATGAGAACTTCATGTCTCTCATTTTTGTTATTTTGTACTAGCTTGCTCTACTACTGCACCGAGGGGAGGGGAGAAAAGGGTCCAAGGTGTGTGTGGGGGGGCAGTGGAAGCCCTCTGATTCAATTCAGAAAGTCAAAAGATGAAAACTGACAATTCAAACCGGAATGCTGATAGGCAAATAGACAAGCCCTCAACGCTAATCCACTATTGTTTTTAAAACTTCATTGTTGTCTGCAGTAAAATTCTTACACAGATAAGTTATCTTTGGGAGACATCTTCCCCGCCAAGCCAAGTGCTGAAGAGGTTAAGGGTGAGGAGAGCTGTGATTTACTGCTGAGCCCTATCGTGAAGTCTAGCCTCAGTTGCACCAATGCAGATTTTTTTTCCCTGATAAATTGGGAGAGGGGCATTTAAAAGGCAAGGGTATTTTTATGGTGGGTGGGAGGACTTAGGAAATGACTATGTTCCTCCCCCCTCACCCCACCCACACCCAGCTAACTGGGTCACCATTAATCACTTTGCTGGATTCTCCTAGGGAGTCAGTTAACAAGGGGAGTCAGCTGCGATGTGCAACTAGACCCACTGAGTTCTTCCATCAGTCTAAGCAGGTGGGCATCTGCAGGAATTTATTTTGATTTATGGAGGGGAGAACTTGCAGTACAGGATGTTACGGTAATTACACATTTGAGATACACTCAGCTGCCTATTTTTCTTGTATAAGTGCTTTATTTCTTTGTTTCTCTACTGTGACAGAATCGCAATGTAGCAGTGGTAGGAATATATTGGATATTTTTGACAACTTCTCATAAATGCGATAATTTACATTGTGATGTATTGTGAAAATGGTCTAATGCTCCCATACAGAGATACGAGAAGTTTCTTATATCAAGTTTATATAACATTTAGTTTATATTATTAGTTTATATTTGGTGGGTTCTGCGAACTGGAAAAAATAAACTGAGAAAATTATACTGGCATTAACTATCAGTATACCCGCTGTGTGAATACCGCTTATGGGATATCACAGCAGTTTTCCATTATACTAGAGGTATTTCTGTTGCTAAGCAAGGGAGTTTTTAAATGAGCTTTGCCCCATTTTACGACCTTTTGTGCCACAGTTGTTAAATGAATCACTGCAGTTGTTAAGTTAGAGTTAGTAACACGGTTGTTGAGTGAATCTGGCTTCCCCATTGACTTTGCTTGTCAGAAGGTCACAAAAGGGGATCACATCATTCTGGGACACCCCTGGAATCGTCATAAATATGATCTGGTTGTCAAGCATCTGAATTTTGATCACATGACCATGAGGATGCTGCAAGGGGTTGTAAGTGTGAAAAACAGCCATGTCACCTTTTTCAGTGCCGCTGCAACTTTGAATGGTCACCAAGTGAATGGCTGTAAGTTGAGGATTTCCTGTACTAGGCTGGTGATTAAATCAACCTGCCCACGTGAACTGGTCTTTTGACTTACAATTGTTCATTCACCCGATTAATCTCCTTTCCCAGAAGGAAGAACCACTACATAGCCAAAGTAAGATGTGAGTTTAATTAACCTCTTACGACAGTTGCAACAAGAAAGCAATTAATCTATCAAGTGACAGTGAGACTCCCTTATTCAAGGATCTGAACAGGTTTTCTCTTTTCATATGATGCTTAAGTCTCATTGGAAGCAGCTGCTTAAACCAGAACCCGAGTGCAATTAGTGAGGGTCTTTTTTTTAAGGATGCACCTGATAGGAAAGTAAATGGAGGTAAGCTTTTGGAAACATCAGGCACCAAAAATGCACATTGGAATGTGTTCCTATGCTTGGAACATTTTTAAGACTCTAAGAGGCTTGGCATTCAACAGCTATCTGAGCTCTCCATTTTTTTCATACATCAGACATCAAATGCATGCATAAAACAACAGCCACCATTTCTCCCCTAAAGTTAGGTTCACTTCTTCTAGGACTTCCATTACTGAAGTCCACCTCTAAAATTCCTCAGCACAGGCTTCTGGTTTGATGCTTTCCATGTTGAAAGCAATACATGAAACCATCCTTTCAGCCTGTGAAGAAATAAGACATTACAGAAAAGAACAAGATGTCAGCTTGGATATACAAACTCAAATTCTGACTACAACTAAAGAACTAACAACACAGAAGGTAACAGAAGAAATGGAACAATCAAATACTAAGACAGAGGACTCAATTGACCAACAAATACAGTCAATGGAATATACAGAAAAGGGACTGACAACACTGAAAATGGAAAAGACTTTCTATATAAATCAGAAGAAATTTGAGGAGCAAGAAGAAGAGCAGACTGAATGGAGGATAAATATACCAGGACAATTGTGGGGATTTGGAATAATAGAGAAATGGTTTAAGGAATACAAATGGGCTAGCCCTTCCAAAAAAGTGGCAACTAAATGGTCTGTCTTATTCCAAACAATATATATAATAATAGAGGGAGATCTATTTGATGATTTAAAAGTGTTAACATGGAAGGCTAGTTGGCAAAGAAAGAAAGACAGAATAAGGCTGAAAAAAATGGGGTTTTGATTTATCAGAGGGGATTTCGTATTACTAATTAGAGGGTCAAAGGGAGAAGTTGAGAAAAGGGAAATTTTGGTCATTAAATTTAAAATATTTGGAAATTAGTTGAAAATAAGGATGCTATTTGTTTAATACTTAAAAATGAGACCCAAAAGGGGAAAAATATTATGAATATGTTTGATTTATTAACTCAGATAATATATATATAATGGGCTTTGATTTATTAAAGAGGATACTGTGTTATTTTTTTTTATATTTTTTTTATTGAAAAGTTTTAAAATACAATTTTCCTTTAAAAACCCCCTTCCCCCTCCCTCCTCCCCCCCTACCTCCCCCCTCCCCCCCCTACTTCCCAGAGCTGAATACAAGGTATATATATATATATATAAAAGCAAACCTAAGCAACCATATACTAACAACTATAAATTCTAAAATCCATCACTCTCTAGCTTATATAGGATAAAACAAACCTTAACAATATTAAATATATGTAGCTGAAATGGACAAATTAACTTTGGAATTAAAGAATAAAGATCAATCAGACTATTATAGAATTTGGAACAAATTGTATCTTTGGATGGATAAAAAGAAAGGTCTCTATTAGGTTTTACAGACTAGCTCACTGTTTTAAATATTGTGGTATTTCACCGATTTGTAATCTAAGTGTATTTAAGTGTATTTTTGATGTACATATATACATGTATATATATATATATATATTTAAACATTGTAGACAAAAAGGTTTGTCAGCTCGCTGGTACTGTGTCCAATGTTTTTAAATAATAAATTTAATAATAATAAAAAAAAAACAATATTAAATATATGTATAAAAAAAACTAGAATAAGAAAAGGACACTCTCTAGCTTATATAGAATGGAACAAACCTTAATAGTATTAAATATATATTAAAGACAAAAAAAAAGGAAAAAGAAGAAAAAAACCCCTTCTCAACCCTATACTTATCCTAAATAAACTCCATCCATTTTATCCATTCCATGATATAACATTCTTACAAATAATTTTCCAAATTAACCAAGGATCCCAAATCAAAAAACTTTAAAGTCAACTCTTCTGTAATCGGCCGTTCCTCTTCCAGTACCACAATCCAAAAAAGCTCACCCTTTCCACAGAACCACCAAATATAAAAATATATTGCGTCTACACCCAAATCTTTTCCCCCCTCCCCTACTTGACTACTTGACTATATCGTAAAAGTTCCATAGACTTCTGCAATTCCTGCTACTTTCTCTTCTTAGATCGTTTTGCAGCAGCACGCGTCACCCTCTGTTTTATAGATTCATCCGACGAGGTTGTATCTTGATCTCCTCCAACACCGTTGTCTTCTATCTGACCATCTTCGGCCTCTTGATGCACTCCTTCTCCAGATCCCTTTCCAGCTTCCAAAAGTGTTAATGGCGTTGCATTTAAAACATTATTGTAGAAATCACGCGCTTGCATCACAGTAACCAAACGGTACTTTTTACCTTCGTGCGTCACCATCAACCCCACTGGGATCTCCCATCTGAACCTTATATCTCGCTGCTTGAGCTCTTGCACAAGAAATGTAAAATCCTTCCTTCTCCTTAGAATCTTTGGAGGAATTTCTTTTAAGACCAAAACTTCTTGATTAGCAATCATAACTTTAGTATCATAAGCAGCTTGTATAACTTCATCTCTAGTTTCCCTTTTTGCAAAATATACCACCACATCTCTAGGCAACTTTCTCTGTCTGGCAATCCATGAATTCACACGAAACACTTTGTCCATGCCTCCTTTTATTTCAGATGCTGGCTGTTTCAACACTATTTCAAAAGCCTCAGAAACCAGCTGCTTTAGATCTTCCTTAGTATTCTCCTTTAAGCCTCTAATTCTAATGGCAAACTGCATCTGGAAATATTGAGCAAGACACAGTTCCCTTTCCATTTTATTTTCATTCTCCAATAGTTTTGCTTCTAATATAGCATTCTTTTGAGACAAGTCTTCTAGCTTTTCCTCCAATTCTTCCACACACCGAGCCACTTTAAACACTGAAGTCAAGATGTCTACCCTCATCGCTTTGAGCTTCTGTTCCATCCTCTCCTCCATTCTCTCCTCCAATTTCTCCAATTTCTCCTCCATCTGTGCAAATCTAATATTAATTGATTCCAAAATTACCTGGGTATGTTTTTCAAGAGCATCTTGTAAGTCCTTTGATGTCAATACATCAGGAGGATGCAGCGCCTGCAATAATGATTGTTGCACGGGAGAAGTTCCAGCACTCCGAAGAGTTTTAGGGGGTGGTTTAGCCGCCATCTTTTACCAAATATGACGCACTTTCACTTCAGATTTGTAATCCAAAAAAGTCCATCAAGCTGGAGAGTAAAACATAGTAATCCTCTTTACCATTTCCTCTTGTATCGCTCTGCCTGCTCCTTTAAATCATAGTCATTCCTTCAGGCAGGGGTGGTCGCAGACGGCTGGCTCTGCTCCAAGAAGTCAGGAGCAGAGGCGACGGCCAGCTGGGAGCAACACAGGCTACGGGGGAGTTCAATCCTTCAGCCGCCCAAGCCATAAGCTCAGGCGGCCCTGGAGAACTCTACCCCTACCTGGGAGCTCGCCCCCTCCTCTTCTCCCGAGGAGGGGGCTTCGGATTCGCCCGAACAGCTGATCGGCGCTGTTTCGGGCGAAAAAACACCAGCTGAGCCGCGGGCAGCCCGGGAAGGCTCCCTCCGTCGCCGCGGAGCCACCGGAAGTCCCGATACTGTGTTATTAATTAGATAGTGTAAGCTGGGGGAAAATAGATAGCTTTTAGGAAATAGAACAAGATTATAACCAAATAGATAAGATGTGTGTTTGAATATTAGATTCTGTTATGAATTGAGATAAAGGAAACCTTGGTTACCTAAACCTGGAAATTATAAATATCAAATGTTAAATTTGAATATTGGTGGGAAACTAAAAATTGGGGGAAACCAATAACAGAACATTGATTGAATGTAAAGATTGAATGTAAAAGTAATTAAGATATGTATAAGCTAAAAATTATTGATAAATGTAATAATGATGTTTTTATTTAGTTGATATAATAACTGTATTAGCTTAAATATGAGATAGTAGGTATTAAGGGAAAAAGAGAGGAAATATTTGAGGTTGTAGTTTGAGATTTGTACTAAAGATTTTTGTATGTTTCTGAACTATTGATTAACCCAGCCACCATGTTACTTTTTAAATACCTAAATGTAAAATTAGAAAATGAATAAAAATATTATTGACAATTAGCTATTATTCCAACTGTCAAACACAGATATAGCCTTCACACAGGTTAAGCAAGTCCATTGCCAAACTATGTATTCAAAAATATTTTTTTTCTAAGCTGATGCTCACAAAATTGTCATACTCATTCATTCTTGAATCTCCAGACAGCCCAATACTTTTTCCTGAAGATTTTTGTTTTGTTTCCACTTTTTTCATTTGTACCATTTTAGATTGTGTTCATTCAGAAAACGACTCAATTTTCTCCCAAACTTTGATCAGAATGTAATGTTCAACTGCTACCATTCCTATGAAATTGCCAGGTGACTAAACTGTAATCCTAAGTAACTCAGGGTTTGGACAGCTGATGTCTTCACTGCTGCTGACACTGCTACTGTCAGACAGGAAAGACAACCCAATTATCTAATTCTGCTTTAGTGTAAGACTACACTAACAGAATATTGCATATCTCCCTTAGAGCCTGAAAAACTAGGAAGGGTCTTTCTTGAGCATTTCGCCCCACCCACTAACCAGTTGCAGGCTATGCTGTCTTTTATCTGACTGTTTCTGATTGTTCCCTAGACGTATCTTTTTGTCCTGTCTCCCAAGGTCTTTCCCACATACCATCACAGCTACAAACTATTTGCAACAAGCAGCTCACTCCTATTGAGAAAAGCAGTACCTCTCTGTGCTTGAACGAGGCTGGCACAGGAACTGGGGTTGTTCAAATAAGTACAAGTTTATTCCATGCCATCTCTAAACAAGAATCTGAACTGCTAACGCTCAAGGCAAATTGGCAGCAGATAAGAGCCAATATGGAATTCGGGGGGTGGGAGGGGAGGAGAGGGCTGGACTTAGATCTCACGTGGGCATGAAGGGATTCCAAACCAAGGAAGCGCTTGACACCCCCCCCTCCTTGGGGCCCAGCCTGATCACCTCTTACATCTGCCAAGCACACAAAAAGAAATATCCTGAGAACCCACTTTTTTTTTTGCACAGCAAACTTCTGACAGCAATAAGGAGCATGTGATTAAGACTGTGCAAACAGCTCTTCCTTATTGTTAGTAAAACAGTGACAGCAGCTGTCTTACATAAACTTGTGACATCTTTTTGGCCAAAAAAAGGAGAAGGAGCCTTAAAAAAAAATCCTAACACTATCAACTGTTTTGGCCATCTTTGTTACACCAGAAAAAAAAACGCCAACCCAAGCAGACAATGAACTATTCATTTTCCCCACGATTAAAGTTTTCCACTCCAACCATTTCTTATGCTTTAATCCAACTTCGGCAACTTTAAGACTTGTGGACTTCATCTCCCTTAGTTGGCTGGGAATTGCCACCATCCCAGCAACAAGGGGAATAATTAGGATGCTGCCCCTCGCTATGCTAAGGAGAAGCTACTCCATCTTAAAGCTTAGAAAAAGCACAATTTTGAAACTTAGCAAAGCAACCGGTGCCAGGAAAAAGTCTCTTGTCAGCTCTGAGTAAGGCAGTTAACACTGCCCCTCCTCTGTTAATATTTGTAAGCTGAAACATTGCTTAAAGGTATAAAGGCATAGAAATGGTCATCAAATAAGATTTGTACTATAGAGGTTGAAATTTTCCTATTTAAAACAAAAGGGAAGGATGAATTATATTGTATACAGGGCTTTTTTTGTCATAGAACGCTCAGAATGGAGTTCCGGCACCTTTTTTGGATGGAACCTTGTAGGGTAGGCAAGACAGGTTGTATGACATGTGTGAGTTCCGGCACCTTTTTCTTTTACAAAAAAAGCACTGATTGTTATGTACATGTGTACACAGACACATCTTTTGTTCCATACTTCCCTTTATTCAGCAGTTGAATGCCAAAAAGGGGGAGTCATCTCGAGATACTTATCATTCCAGTATTAAAGGCTTATGAGGTTCTCATGAAGTAAAGCCTTTCCCTTAGAGTAATAATTTACAGGCCTTTGACTGGCGGGCACTAATTGTGCTAAAGAATCTTATTTGTCCCCTTTTCTCAGCCTAAGTAAAAAAGAAAATAAGAAAATAAGCTGTTCCACTTCTTCTATCTGTATAACAACTTACAAATAATTCCCAAACTCCTGAAGTAAAGACTTGGTTTTGGTTTTCTTATTTGCTAAATTTCCTAAGGAAGATATAACAATGGCTCTCAGACAGAAATCTCCCTTTTCCTACAGAGAAGACCATGGCAACTAACACCTCTCCTCTTTCTCTTTCTCTGTCTCATTTCTTGTTATTCACAGAAAAACCAGGATCCTTGCTTCCTTTAGGTTCTCTGTCTCTCTTATTTTTATCCAAGAGATTCTCATTCAAATGAACGGCTCTTCTCTCGCCTTCACTTTTACATCCCACAGAAGCTACTTCAAATTCCATTCAAACCAATCCAGCAGACAAGGATAGGCAACTCCTTTTTTTTCACCTCTCCTTATACATCCTTTTCTTGAATTTTCTTCATGAACTGAACAATGTCCATTTCCTTCTTTGAAAGCTGGTTTCATCCACTTGCCTTGCTACTGTCAGTCAATTTAGTGGAACTAATCATTGTTGCTTAATCTCTCTATTAATCTCCATTACCAAGATTTTAACCTTAGCCTTGAAACCACTAACTCAAGTCTGCAAAATATTAACTCAAAACATTCAGTAATAAGTTATATAATTTGATTGCTTTGTACCCCTTGAATGCATTACAGTCTTAAACTGTACTGATTGGTTATTAATTATACTTTTATTTTTGGACTTCTGAATTTGTACATTTGGTTAATAACCATTGTCAGCCCTTCAAAGTAGGCTACATCAGGAAATACACAAGGACTACTAGAACTTAATTTTATTGTAGAGTACAACATTACCTTAAAAGCTGTCCTGAGTTTCCCTGTTACCCTTTACAGAAGCAAGGTGGGGTTATCTTATCTTTCAACTGCAAACACCTCCTGCATATCATTGCCAACCTTATCTCTGCTTTTCTGTGTATTTATAGTGTTAAGTTCTCAACAGTACTGATTCTGTGGGGGAACCTCGGTTCATTGCACTACCATCATATGTACCCAAAATAAAACAGGTGATAACAATAATAGTTTTTCCTATAATTTATAACCCTTCACTGTTTTTGCTTATATTCCACAACTCCAGTCCAAAAGATCAGGCCAACCTTATTCAGATCTATCACATCTCTCCCTTTTTTAATTTCACAGCCATACGATATTTTTCTTTATCTCATTTCATCCATACTTTTTGTCTCTGGAATTCCAAACTGCAAACTTTTGCCACCAGATGGACCTTCAAATATTGATCTCTGCCCCCATCTATTACTTTTATTCTCTATTATGGATAATTTGGTTGCTTATTTTACCTCGTCTAGGGCATACTTTGTTTCAATTTATCATGAAGAATGGTGCACAATTATTTTAAGTATCCAAATAAAATTCTATGTTAATGCTACCCTTTTTATTAAAATACACCCATATATACAAATTAGCATAGAAACAATTCATGCAACTTTCTCTTTAGAGTCCTTGGCACTTTCCAAACTTGGCAGTTAGCTTGCAGACATTTCAGTATGTGATGATTTACCTAGTTGGGTAATGAAATACCTGAAAGTCAGCCACGAAGTTCAGAGAACACCAAAGGTCTCCACAGTCAACCTTGAGCTACAGCTATTCTCTTTTATTGGAATCTTCTCTTTCTTGGAAAGATATATGGAGCACCTGCCTTGTTCTTTAAATGGCTGTGGAGAATTCTGGAACATTTGTAGCCAAGAGTCTGATCGTGCTTCTCAAGAAAATGTTAAACGGAAGTCTGATTTGACAGGGGTTTCAGCAAGGGTTTAATTCAGTAATTAAATGTGCAGAAGAGCAGGAAGAATATTCGAGAAAAAAAAGTGCATTAAGCCTTGATGTACATTTGGACATGAAATGGCACCAGGCATCTTGTGCAATATGGGATGCCTTCAGGAAGACTGAAGCCTGCTTTCTTCTTACTAATCACTTTTTAGAATTTGGCAGGACTGTTGACCAACCCAATAGGAGTGTCACATTGCTTTCCTGCTGTGCCCTGATCTTTTTGCAACTTTCTTGGAGGGCAGAACGTGACCTTGATTCACTGAAGGACTCCTGCCCAAGAGGGAAGACTTATGTCCAACAGAAGGCACTCTTGAGCATCCCATAAAGGTTCATAGAGCGCTGCCTCCTTTCCTGCATACTTTTAGCAGCCACCTGCAAAGGCAGAAGTTTAAGGGAAGAGACGCCCTCCCAGCTGTAGCTGCGTTGAAGTCTGCTCCTGAAGTTTCCTCCCACTGAAGTCACCTGGGGAATATGCTTTAGTCTGAACTAAGTGAAAGGCTGCTGCCAGCCTGGAACACCTGGCCTCATTAACCTAGCAGGGGGGGAATCAACCTTAGGAACTAGAAACTGCTCACGGGCATGGTTGACACAGCAGAACAAACACTCCATTCAACTTCCTTTTATTTTATTTAATTATTAAACAGATTTACAAAGCCACCCATCTTAATGAAGGCAATCTTTGGGTGGTGCACAACAGTAGACATTTTCATGACAACTGGAATCTGGAACACAGTATGCAATCTACTTGCAGTTGTGAACCCTTTATACAGACATATTCTTTACTGAATATTGACGGACAGAATAGTGACTAGATCTGATACCTCACAGTACAAATTTTGATTACATAATGCAGAGGGAGATATTTGCTCTCCACATATTCAGGACTTCAATTTCTGTCAATTCCATCTGTTCATTGGCAAGGGATATAGTGGATACTCTGGTCCTTAACTTCTAGAGAGGCTCAAAGGACATAATACTGTATGAACAATTGTGAATCTTGTTCAGAGCTTAATGTTCATCAGCTACAAAATCACCACACCTCTCTAAGACAATGGGTAGAAATTGCTTTGACTGCCAAAGAGAAACATTAACTTTGACCTACTACCTTCCAGATATTTCATTTCAGCTTCCTATTTCTGCAGCACGATTGTTCACATTTACTACATTTATAAGTAGTGGAAAGTCTGATAGCTAGACTGGCTATTGGGATTTGAACTAGAACTTAGAACTTTTAGAAGGCACTAAAGAGAGAAAGCTGTTTTTGTGAGATATTACATGAAAAGAAATAAGGAGGGGGGGGGTCAACCTATTCTCCAAAGCACCCGAAGGCAGGACAAAAAACAATGGATGGAAACTAATCAAGGAAAGAAGCAACCTAGAACTAAGGAGAAATTTCCTGAAATTTAGAACAATTAAATCAGTGGAATACCTGCTTCCAGAAGTTGGGGATACTCCAGCACTGGAAGTATTTAAGAAAATATTGGACAGTCTTTTGTCTGAAACTGTATAGGGTTTTCTGCTTGAGCAGGGGGTTGGACTAGAAGACCTTGAATGTCCCTTCCAACTCTATTCTATTCTATTCTATTCTATTCTATTCTATTCTATTCTATTCTATTCTATTCTATTCTATTCTATTCTATTCTATTCTTATTCTACTCTAAATATACATCAGCCTCTAATATTCCTTAAGTGTGGTTTGAGGAGACCATGAAGCCAAAGACAGTTGGATTATTCTTTAAACAAACTTATTTTTACTCTTCCTGAAGCAAAGCATCTTGAGGTAAAAATTACACTCAGATTGATTGACTACATAAGCTACATCTCTGTTTTTGAGGTTAATAATAAAACAGCCATCCAGAGCTGTCCAAACAGTAAGTTTCAGGAAACATTTACATCAAGATAACTCTGTTTCACCTTTACCTCAAAAACCTAAGTATGCAATGTGTATCACTGGGTATTTTCTTAGCATGGACATTCTAAGCACTTGATGAAAGATGGAATCATTTTTGAACTACAGCTCTCTCGGGGAATACATAGTTGGTTTGTCAACTAGATGCATACATAAAGGTGGCTGACAAGTACTCAGTTTTTCTCTTTTTCTCTGTCTTTGAAAAACTAAATTGTCACTCCCCCTACCAACTGATTGAGCTTCACTGGGCTGGTTCTAAAGGAAATTTAATCTGGGGAATTATACATTCATCTTAGGCATTTTATTACATAGATTATGATGATGGCATTTCCAAGAAAAGTCACATTTTCCCCAATAATTGTTTTAACACTTATTTTAAAAGATTGGGTTCTTTCTATGGCAGAGGTATCAACTTTGCATCTTGATGGCCCGGCGGGTGGGAGAGGGAAACCGGGCTGCATGAAGAACAGGCTGGTGTGCATGCATGCACACAGCTCAGGTTGCACAAGTGGTGGGCCGATGTGCACATGCATGAACATGCACCTCAACTTATGCAAGTTGAGCTGTGCACATGTGTGCATGTGTGGTAACCTACCACTTGTCCAAGTCAAACTGAGCTCGCACTGCCCAGTTGCGAATAGGCCATGGCCCTGTAGTGGGCTGCTGCCCAGGGATTGGGGACCCCTGTTCTATGGGATGCTAAAGGTGCTGCATGTCATAGTTCCAACTAATGAGACAGATCAAAGTTTCACTTCCCTTCTGAAGCGTGCTGTCCCTTATCTTCTCAAAACATCCAGGTTGAATTCCTCCCGCGCTTTAGTGATTCAAAGCCAAACAGTTAAAGCAAAAGACTGCCTCTTATATTGTCAGTGCAAAAACATGTCAATGCACTTTTCAGACCTAATAGCTTATTCTCCCCCATTTCTTTTTCTTTTCCCTAAAAAAGCTTTTTAATTCCAAGATTTGTTTTATTCTCACTTTTATTCAGTCAAAGTTCATTGGATAAAGAACTATATGTTTAGTTTTAATGCAAAGCTATCTTCTCCTCATCTCTTGTCAAACTGTAGAACTTAATATATTAGATTGTCTTTTGCTATCTCTCAATGGTAACATTTTACAATTATCTTTTTTTTCCTGTTATGCCATCACCACCCCATAAGATCACCTATGGCAGAGCAAACAGTTATTCTTATTGATAAGTCCATGAAAGCACCCATAAACACTGGTGGAAATGCTGATGTTGTATCTAAACCTGAGGGGTTTGTTTTTCTTCCATTAGTTTTGCCCATTTGCCATTATAGTAAGGTGATCTGCAGACATTAGCAAATTGTAACCTCTTTGCAATGATCGTTTTCTGCAGCTGAATAGACCCCCAGGCAGTTGACATCTCTGTCTCCTGCCCTGTAGCTTTCTAGAAGCCATTCCTGTCATTTCAGTGCAAGGTTAGAGAACCGGGGTCCCTGTGCAGGATGTCATTCCAGAGTAGTTCTTCTCATGCTTTATGGTACTAAATCCCCAGATACTCTTTCGTCTTGTACAGTTCATTTATTTTGGGGAAGACTCTTCATTAAAATTTGTGTATGTGTTTTTAAAACTACTGCAATGTTCTGAGATCTGCCCATAAAGTTTTGAATTCTACAGTGTATCAGAAGCCAGTTTAGAAATACTTTTGCACAAAACTTCATTTTTTCCCTCCAAGTGTTTATTACCATTAGAAACCCTGCTGATCAATTCTTTTCCAAAATCTATTGTAGTGCAGGTAATCCTTGACTTAGGTTTAGTGGCCATTTGAAGTTAAAACGGCACAGAAAAAAGTAAGTCATGACCATTTTTTACACTTACGACCATTGCAGCATCCTCATGGTCACCTGATCAGAATTTGGATGGTTGGCAACTGCCCTGTATTTTATGACAGTTGCAGGGTCCCGGGATCATGTGATCATTTTTTGTGACCTTCTGACAGGCAAAATCAATGGGGAAGCCAGATCCACTTAACAATTGTGTTACTAACTTAACAAATGTGTGATTCACCCAACAACTATGGCAAGAATAATATGGAGCAAAATTCACTTAACAACCGTCTTGCTTAGCAACAGAAATTTTGGGCTCAATTGTGGTTGTAAGTCAAGGACTACGTGTAGTTTGTCTTTATTTATATTCTTTCAGTTGACCATACTGCCAATTTCTTTTTTTTTATTGAAAAGTTTTACAAAATTTTAATAATAATCCCCCCTCCCCATCAACCCTCCCCCCTTCCCCCCCGGACTTCCCAAAGCAGAATACAGGGTATTACATATAGCAATCTTATGCAAACATATGCTAAATATCTATTACGTTAACAAACCTTCCACCCTTTAACTCCCTTATAACAAAACTAAAGTAATTATAATAACACTTCTATAACTGTTAAGAATTATTCACATACTATTTGAAACTTTTTAGTCCCATATTTGTTTTGAATATAATCAATCCACCTTTTCCATTCCAAAATATAATTTTCTTGTGACTGTTCTTTCAAATATGCTCATACTGCCAATTTCTTCACATATTGGGAATGTTAATTGAAAGAAACAACACACCACATATAGTGCATAATAACTGTATATATTAGTATTCAATAATTCTGAATAACATCACAGGGTGTAAATGCAGTATGTACATATTTACATAAAATGCAACTAAAATTATCAAGAACTATTAAGAACTAAATCCAAACATGTTCATATTGGATATCATAATAAGGACATTCCAAATATATCTGGAACCATGTATTTCACATGGCATGGTGCAGCCATTGTGACCCAACATGATATTTATGCACCATTTTAAGATATGTAATTCCTGGGGGACAAAAAAAACAATCCGTTTGTTCCTGAGGTTAAAGTGCTGGCCCAGCAATCAGGAAACTGTGAATTCTAGTTCATCTTAGTAATTCACAGAGTATATCTAATTGTTATGCAGATAGTTGCTTTAATCTGGCAAGATTCTGTCTGTAAGGGAATAACAATTAAAAAAAACCTACTCAGAAATAACTCCACATGTCATTTTTGGTTCTTTGGGCCTGACATTTGTTTTTAATGGTTTTTTTCTCAAGTAACAAGTTTAGTTTTTCAGAACAATGACAGTTTTTCAGAAGAGTGAAATTAATCTCTATAAAATGTTGCATTAGTTGCTAGCCTGCTAGATGCCAGTTTTATGCAATTGTTTAAAAAGTGTACCTACGCCCAGATGGTATTTCTCATTCTACTTACTCCTGTTCTACAGCGGGTGGCACCACCTAGCTGATCTTGGCTGATCCTGAAGAAAATTCAGGGTCACTGAATTAAGCATTTGAATGGGAGGCCACTAGAAAATCCTCTAGTCTAGGCTAAACTGAGACACCTCCATTTTACCCCAAGGGACCTGGAAGAAGGCAATAGCAACCACCTTCCATATTCTTGACAGAATTGTACCCATAGAGCTACTAGTAGATTCAAAACATTCTTACTCTGAAAATTAGTGCAAGGGTAAGTGACTAGAAATTTTAAATAAAAATATGATTCTTCAGGTAATTCCAGCCTGATATTTTACACAGACTTTGTTTTGGAATTTATCCCAGCAAGAACTTGCCTATGTTTTTTCACAATGAATTTAGTGTATTTTCTATTTGGGTACACACAGCTTTATGGACAGAAATGCGTATTAAATGCCTCCAATGTTAGGTCCCTAATTTATTCATCAAATCATACAACGGGACCTATATATGAATTTCAATGGCAGAAATAGAAGATAAATACTAGGGTAATTTGAAAGGGCAAAATGACTGCATGTATATACTTCTACTTGCAATTTCCCTTTGATTTTTTTTTTATGTACAGTACTTGAACTCTTGAACTGATTTCATAGGAATGTTCCTGCTGTATCTATAAATGTGTAAATTTCTCTAAAGAAATGTCTAAATATATTTAGAGATAATGAATATCTCTAAAGATATTTAGACATTTCTTTAGAGAAATTTACACATTTATATCTGTATCTTCAGAGATAAAGGATTACAGCTTTAGAGATAATGAATATCTCTAAAGCTGTAATCCTTTATCTCTGAAGATACAGTCTAGACATGTCCCAGAAACTTGTCCTGGTATAAATGCCTGTTATTAGTTGGGTTTGTATGTTTTCCTTACAGAGAAAATATTCGAGTCTGCAATTAGTCTACTTAGCTAACAGTTGTTTTTAAACCACTCTCAGGCCAGAAATATACAAAACATGGTTTGATAACTTTAAAATGTGTTTAGAAATCTGTTACACTGTGAAAAAAGCATTGAATTTATCTATTATGTCACATAATTTAACATGAGCTAGCTCTAGGGTTGCTTTTCTCTAAATAATTCTGCATAATTCTGTATTTATTTATTTTTGTCATATTTATGTAGTGTGTAGGTGGTGACCCTTTGAGAGCTGTATGCAATGAAATTTCATTTTAATATATGCCGATTAGTGTACATTCAAAGTGATAATAAAGTTATTATTCTATTCTATTCTATTCTATTCTATTCTATTCTATTCTATTCTATTCAATTCTATTCTATTCTATTCTATTCTATTCTATTCTATTCTATTCTATTCTATTCTATTCTATTCTATTCTATTCTATTCTATTCGTCTTGATCTTAACCAAAAGACCAAGAAGCCAAAATTACTGCAGTCTGGTTAATCTTGTGCTGGAAGTAATTTTAACTCTTTTCCCCTTCCCCTGCAGCCCCCATAGTGAAGCCATATTATACTATACGCGAAAAACAGGAAGAAAGGTTGGCGTATGTTTAAAAATAGGTTGTCATTTAGAAAATGCAAAATTAAAACAGGTATTCCTATTATGACTCAGGAGATTATGAATATGGAATAAAGATTCTGATTAGAGATGAACCACTTTTTAAATTACATTAAATTAAATTTAGCTTCACAATTATATGAAATTTAATTTGCTTTATTTTTAATGGTGAAATTTCTAAAACCCACATCACAAGCAGAAGAAAGAATAGCAATTATGCAGTGGGGGAAAAAACCCTAGATATATAATGGTGATTAAAATAAACTAAATGTGACAAAAGAAGAAAAGCTAAGAGAATGTTAATGTTAATTCAGTTCTTATGTTTATCATTAAATCTAGACCATGTAGGAACATATTGCATCAACTTCTCATTTTTAGAACATTGAAACTTCTCAAAAAGAGATATTCATAACCTGCAGTCAATCCTTAAAATTAACAGAATAAATTTATTTTCATTTACATAAAATTATCCTTTGCCATGAAAATGAAAACATGAAAAACATTGTAGGATTATCTACATATTTCCTCCAGTAACATAAGGGAACTGTTAGATATCATGTTACGGTACAGTAGCATCTTAGATGAAAACTCTCCCATTCATTATTACATTTGAATTTGTTCAATGAATAGTGTCATTGTTGGCTTTTAATATTTACATTTGACTTTATAATAAATAGGTACTAACAGGACAATGGCTTCAACAGGAAATGGAACAGATAATTCTGTACAAAAATACACACCTTATCTTAGTTGGAATTTGCATTGGTCCTATGCTATTCCTCCTGGATTCACGACTCAATTTTGAAGACCATATAGGAGCCGTGACCAGGGGGGCTTTTGCCCAGGTTCGCCTGGTGCGCCAGTTGCGACCCTATCTGGACCGAGATGCCCTACGCACAGTCACTCATGCGCTCGTGACCTCCCGTTTGGACTACTGCAACGCTCTCTACATGGGGCTGCCCTTGAGGACCACTCAGAGGCTTCAACTGGTGCAGAATGCGGCCGCGCGAGTTGTGATGGGGGTCTCCCGATACTCCCACGTAACACCTCTACTCCGCAAGCTGCATTGGCTTCCGGTTGCCCTCCGGGTGAAATTCAAGGTGCTGGTGATGACCTATAAAGCCCTACATGGCTTGGGTCTGGGATATCTGAGGGAACACCTGCTGCCAGCATCAAGTTCCCTTCATCCAGTGCGCTCCCACAGAGAGGGTCTGCTCAGGGTGCCACCGGTAAGAGATTGCCGGCGGGTAACACCCAGGGATAGGGCCTTCTCTGTGGGGGCGCCTGCCCTTTGGAACCAGCTGCCAGTGGAGCTGAGGACTGCCCCCGACCTCCATTCGTTCCGCCGGGGCCTGAAGACCTGGCTCTTCGAGCTCTCTGGCCCAGACTGAGGACTAATTTATTTTAATTGGGGTTTTATTTATACAGGGATAAATTTAATCTTTTTTAAATTTGGTTTTTAACTTTTGTATTTTTGGTTTTTAATTACCCTGTAAACCGCCCTGAGCCCCTCGGGAAAGGGCGGTATATAAATGTAATAAAATAAATAAATAAAATAAATAAATAAATATTCTTGTCATTCTTTTACTTCAAGATTTAAAAAAAAAACTTATGAAAAACATGTTAGGTTTATTCAGAGTATTCATCACAATTTTCCTAACAGATTAAAAAAACCAATTCTGTAAACATATTTGTAGATCTGCATATGACAACTTGAAACTAAAAATCATATGAATTATGCAATATTTTCCAGTAATTTTAACCTAATCTGATCAATGATTTAAAGTAGCCACCTAAAATGGAATTACTATGAATCTAACTGGGTATGCACTTCAGGGAGGATTATTTATAACCATAGTGCAACAAATTAACCATAACAGGCTGGTTATTGCAATCATAGTTAAGAGTGAAATCAGCAAAACAAAAGTTCTTGTCATAATATATGCAATCACTGGTAGGAATACATACCTAAGTAGTCTTCAGAACTCAACTTTCCTTACAAATTTAGTATCTAGACAATAATTGAATGTGTTACTGGACATCACTTGTTATTGTTACAAAATACTGTCTGAATGCTGGAATACAACCAATTCATTTGCAATTGAACCAGAATGCTAAATATAACTTTGGAAAGCTTAATAAAATATAAATTATTACAAGACAAATTATTACTAAAAACAACCATTTGTGAATTGCCTATTTGAGTATTCTGGCAGTGGAGTCTATTTCTTTACTATTGAGCAAATATTGAAGGTTAATATCCCGTCTAATTTTATTATCATTCCCCACATTAATCTTCTATCATTATTATTGTCTTTGAAGACTGGTATCCTTTGCCCCTTGACTATTATAATGGGCATTCTAATGAAAATTATTTCAGGTGCTTTCAGATTCAGGCTGGATTTGCACTAAACCATGGTTTCATGTAACTATAATTTCTTTAATTCAAATTTTACTGAAAAATCCACAGTTGCATTTTTACAAAACCCTATCTGATGTGCTATAGTTTTAAAAAGCACAACAGGGTAGACAGAATACAATAGTCAGAAACAAGCAAATGTGGGGATTCAGTTTGCCTATAAATGATACCTCTCTTTTTCCCAATCTTTCCATAAGAACATCAAAAGAAAAAGTTCACCAACTTTTCCAGGCAAATCCCAGCTGATCATATAATTTGGTCAAGGTATCAATGGCTTAACCAGGATTTATTGCACAAACCACAGCTGGTTTCAATATTTTAAAATTTATAAACCATAATTTATAAACACACCAACTAAATTGTATAAAGAGAGGTACAGAGTGAAGATCACACAAAGTACTAGTACTACTTTATAAAGCCCTAGTAAGACCACACCTGGAATACTGCAGCCAATTTTGGTCACCATATCATAAAAAAGATGTTGAGAGTTTGGAAAAAATTCAGAGCAGAACAACTAAGATGATCAAAGGCCTGGAGACTAAAACATATGAAGAATGGCTGCAGGACTTGGCTTTGGCTAGCCGCTAGCCAGTCTAAAGAAAAGAAGAAATAGGGGAGACATGATAGCAGTGTTCCAGTATCTGAGGGGCTGCCACAAGGAAGAGGGGGTCACGTTATTCACCAGAGCACCAGAGGGAAGGATTAGAAACAATGGATGGAAACTGATCAAAGAGAGAAGCAACCTGGAATTAAGGAGAAACTTCCTGACAGTGAGGACAATTAACCAGTGGAACAGCTTGCCTCCAGAAATTGTGGGCGCTGGAGATTTTTAAGAAGAGACTAGACAGTCACCTGTCTGAGACGGTATAGGTTCTCCTGCTTGAACAGGGGGCTAGACTAGAAGACCTCCAGGGTCCCTTCCAGCTCTATTCTATTCTAAGTTCTTACCACATGCTAAATTCAAACTAGCTAATCCTATTTTTACCTTAGTACATTTTCTGAATGCATCAATGGAATCCTATCTGAAATTTTCCCTAAATTTAATACCTCCAGTTATTTACAAATAAAATTATGGGGCTGAGATATAACAGCCAAAGCCGCTCAACAAAATTTTACCCTGGGATGTTATTAACTCCACTATTAGGCTACTTGGTTCGATGTACTGCAAAAACAGTATATGTGTAACCAGATTAGGCATACTGTGTGAACACAGCAACAAAGGAGTGTGCCCTTTTACCAAGGATTAATTCAACTGTGGTTTATTCAATTAACCCAATATTCTGGGTTCACAAGGAATAATGAACTATATACTAACCACACAATGTTGTACCCAATCAGGTTTTTCTCCAAACTTGATGGGGTTCCATGAAAGACAAAGGGCAAAAAAACCACAATATTCATTTGAACACAATTACTTTTCTATCATTAGAATCTCTGAAATCAGGGGACCTTGGGTTGCTGTTGTTTTTTTAAGTAACAGGTTCCAGGGCTTGAAAATATTGAGAAATCCCTAGTGTTTTCAACTTGGGGGTCATAGGATATTTCAAGGAGGCCACAGGTGAAAATATATTGATGAAATGGCTGACAATTTTGAAAAAGTCTCCCAGTTAAAAAGTTTGCTCTGCAAATGGATGAAATATCAGCCATGTTGATGGCTTTTGTTAGTTATGGTTTTGTTAATAATAAACTCTAGCAACTCTTTTTAGAGAAGAAATGGTTTTTGTTAAAAAACTTAAAACAGACCCTAAAGGCGAAACTATTTTTGAAGTAGTGAACAATTATTTCAACGAGAGCCTCTCAAAAACATTATGGCTTGTTGTGCTATTTCCATGACAGGTAGATACAGAAGATTTATTTTTGAAAGGTGCTGTGTTATTAGTGTTTTGTGTTCACTGCATGGTTCACTAGCAACATTTGAATTAAAAAAAAATTGGCAGGACGCTTGCAGTCTTTAAGTGTTGTAATAAAAGTAGTAAAAATTGAATGCACTTCAAGATCATGCTTTGACAGCTTTGCGAAGGCAAATGAGGAAGGCTTTAAACTCTTGTTATCCAAAGTCTGTTGGTTATCAAAGGGGAACTGCCATTGTTGTTTTGTTGCTTTGTTGGAGACAGTTGTGGGTTCTTTGCCCTAGTAAACAAAAAATAGATCACCTCCTAAGGATGACATTTTACCCGTGGACTAATGTTAAGATGTTAGACAAGCAACCAAAGGGAAGAAAGTATAACCTTTTATCATGTAAAGAGGTTAATATGGGATTTCTTAGAAAACTGAAGCTACGCAAACAATGCTGGGAATTTGCCCAGTTTTCTTTCTTGGCAGCAACTAAGTCTTGAATTGAAAGATTGACTACCTTGTGTATGTGGATCACTTGAAGCAGTTCCAAATAATACAGAAGTTTGTTTCTGTGACCTGCTGAATGTAGATGCTGCAGCCTGGATCCATTTCAGGTGAATGTGGCTGATGTTGCTGCTCCATTGGGAAAAAACCACTAGTTGAATTACAGAGTGATGCAGAAGCTCAAACAAGTTTTAAAGGAGAACAATTTCCAAAAAGTGTCCACACCTTTGGAGGAAAACTGCTTTTCATGGCATTTCCCACATTATACTTAGTAGATAGAATCAGGTTTCATTCAATGAGTTGTTGACACAAATGTGCAATTGCTTGGACTTAGTGAACAGGTAATTTTCACTTACCACTGCAGTGAAACCTGACAAATGTTGTGTGTGTTACTTGTGGTTTTGATGATTAGAAAGTTATAGAAAGAAGGAAAATAGGATTAAATGAGAGAAAGTGGTTTCATTAGAACTGTATATTAGAGGGATATGGGAAGTCATTTCTTTATATATTCCTGTTTTGTCTTTTTTATCTTTTTCTTATACTCTTTTCTATTTTTCTTTTTTGTATTAATTAATTATATTTACACATCAACAAAAATGTATATGTTGTTGTTGTTAGTTGCGAAGTCGTGTCCGACCCATCGCGACCCTATGGACAATGTTCCTCCAGGCCTTCCTGTCCTCTATCATCTTCTGGAGTCCATCTAAGCTCATGCCTACTGCTTCAATGACTCCATCCAGCCACCTCATTCTCTGTCATCCCCTTCTTCTATTCCCCTCAATCTTTCCCAGCATTAGGCTCTTCTCCAGTGAGTCCTTCCTTTTCATTAGGTGGCCTAAGTATTTGAGTTTCAGCTTCAGGATCTGGCCTTCTAAAGAGCAGTCAGGGTTGATCTCCTCTAGGACTGACCGGTTTGATCGCCTTGCAGTCCAAGGGACTCGCAGGAGTCTTCTCCAGCACCATAGTTCAAAGGCTTCAATTCTTTGGCGCTCAGCCTTTCTTATGGTCCAGCTTTCACTGCCATACATTGCAAAAAAATGTATACAGCATTACATTAAAAGCCAAATTGTGTACATAATTGCACATCGCAAATTGTATTAGTACAATTACTATAAGCAGAAAAGCATATATATTCCATTTGCAAGCCAAGGGTGGGGTAAGTATGGATTTTTTTTTCCCCTACAGTATTGGGACCCGAAGAAGCGAGTAAGCAGCCGAGGCAACAGAGGCCTCTCGCCCATAGACACTCCTCCCGCTTCCTCTTGTGGCGTTCAGCCAGGCAAAAAAGCCAAGGCAGCCCGAGGGTGCGGTGGCTGCCGCCCTTGCAGTCAAGCGGGAAAGGCCGGGACGATGTGCGCCACCTCCGCAGAAGGTGGCCGAGAAGAGCCGGGATCGCTAAAGGCCCGCAGCACCTAGGAGGGGCCAACTCTCTCCCTGACCGGACACGGGCGGGCTCCGCTTTACACAGCCCCCTCCACACCGGGAAATCGTGGCCTACGCAAAGCAAGACCTCAAGTTTTCCCGGTTGGCGGCAAAGGCGGACGCCGCCTGGGCAAAGCCATTCCCGCCCACCTTCCTCCGCGAAGCCAACATCCGCCCATCCGTGACGAAAGGAAAGCGGTGGCATCAAGCGCCGGCGTCCGGAGGCGAATCCGGAGACAAGCGGTCGGGCAAAGAAAGAAAGAGAAGGTCGCTGAGCGGCTCAGCCCGGCGCGATGGAGGCTTTCTGCGGCTCCAGCTTTTGGGTAAGCAGCTTTATCCCGTCCCGGACCTTGGACGCTCGGGGGCGCTTTGGAGACGAGCGCGTGCTGAAGTGCGGTTTCTCCCCGGCTGTGAGGGAAGGGAGTTTCCGGAATGCCCCAACGAGGAAAGCGCGGCTCCTTCGAGGGGGAGGAATGGCAAAGCATTCCGTTTAACGGGAGAAATGTGGTGGGAAGGAGTCCAGGTTTTCGAACGTGTCTGCTACGCTCTCCTTTAGCCAAGCTTGGGATGAGCTGCTGCAGTTCGGTTGCTGGGGGTGGAGAAAAGGAGCCTGTGGTGCTCCGGCTACTGTATTGCATTTTATTTTTGCTGGGGCTAGGCTAGATTTCTGTCGTCCTTAAGAGTTCAAGGGGCTTCGCCTTGAGGCTCTCCCCGTTTTAGCTCCACACAACAGCAACCGGGAGAGTTCCGTGGGGCTGAGAGAGAATAAGTGACCCCAAGTCACTCCTTGAGTTTTCTTTCCTGGTTGAAGGTGGCCTTACACCTTTTATTTCGCTGGTGGTAGTTTACCCCTTAATTGTTACACCATCCTGGCGCTCGTCTCACACACAATTCTGTCTGGGGCAGATGGGAACTGAAGTCCCAAACTCCCTGAGGTGCCTCCACTCCTGTGTTGTAGGACAGTTGCTTAAAAGTAAAATTTAAGCCAGAGGTCCCCAACTTTTTAGGCACCAGGAACCGGTTCCATGGAGAAAGGTTTTTCCACGGACCTGAGAGTGTGTGATTTTGTGCTGCCTGCATCCCACGGATGGGACTTTCCTTGTTTGTCCGGTCCAGTAGCTGAGGCCCGGTACCGTCCACAGACTGGGTGTTGGGGATCCCTGGTTTTAAGCTACATCTGGGAATTCTTGTGATGCATTAATTGATTAGATTTCAATCTTTTTACTTTAACCCCACAATATTCCTGTGAAGTAGGTGTGCATAAGAAATAATGGTCAACAGCTAAACTTCTGTGAGGGTGGACTTAAATTTGGGGGTCCCTGGTCCTTCTCGGACATCCTGCATCTCACTGTATGGAGGCTAAACTATGCAGCAAAATAATCCTACTTTCAGCCAGAATAAATGAAAAATGAGATACCATATTGTTAGTGTGTCTTGTATTACAGAAGTGAAATGTGATTGGGAAATAATACATTCTTGTTCTTTATTCTTTGAGAAGTAAGTTTCACTGAAGGTATTGCACACCATGTACTGGGAAGGATGTTGGAAGATTAAGAAAAACTTGTATCCAAAACTTGTAACACTCCTCACAGATATGTAAATGCCTCATTTTGTTCTGCAAATGATGTAACAAAGCACATGCACACCTGTTCAGTTTCTAGAAACTTCAAACTGTATTTTAAGATCAATAGAAACACGACTCTTTTACCTGTTGATGTGTTTATAAAGGCAAATAAGGTTAATCCCTAGCACTGCAGATTAACTGTAGGATCACCTGACTAAACAGGTATTTTCACTCTTGTTACTACAATCCTACTTTATTGTGATGCTGTATAGAACCAATACAAGTTTGAACAAGGAACTGGGCATTGATTCACTGATTATTAGAAATGACTCATGAATGAATGAACCTTTATTGTCAAAGTACAACCATGTATACATTGAGATTGGCTGAGCCTTTCATCTTTATTATTGGAATTTTGCTCAGTCCTAACTTGGTTGGATGGACACAGATAGCCCTTGATTTATGACTGTAAGGGAGCCTACCCAATACCATCATGGTTGTAAAGCAGGTCATCCACACGACTGACCTGATTTTATGACCTTTTTCCAGTCATAAAGCAAACATTGCTATCTTAAAGTGAACCTATGGTTCTTTACCGGCCAGTTTTTCCAAAAATGGGAAATAAATGCCTGATTTCAGCAAAACCATAATAAAACGCAGTCCTGTGCCCCTGGGAGACTGCAGATAGCCTTAAATGTAGGCATGCAGTCACATGAACAAGGGGTGGGTGGGCGAGTCAAAACCTCAGAACCGGATCATTGGAGCCTCCAGAGAGGTCCATCATAACTTTGAATGGTGACTAAGCAACTGGCCATAAGTCTGGGACTACCAGTACATTCTGTTCAGCAAAGCTGACAGCCATCCATACTGCTTTCTAGGCAGTCATTTTGGAAGTGTTCACCATTGCTGCTTTTTCAGAGCTGAAGGGGTAACTAGGCACAAAGTCACCTAGCTGGTTATAAATAAGGCAAGAATGAAACTCATGTTAAGTGGCAATAATGGGGTCGACTCTTTAATAATCAGGCAGCTGCATTCTGCTGCCGGTTGAAGGCAAGAAAGCCATGAGGGTTCCAAGAAAAACTGAAATGGGCACATGTGCTGCAACTAGCCAGAGGTCTTCCTGGTCACAGCCTCCACCTGTTCTAATAATGGGAGCCATGAGATCAGTACCATTCCCAGATTATGAGCCCGCATCAGACCTAGGAATTTTATACCCTGTGGGCCACATGTGGCCCGCAAGCAGTCCCAGCCTGGCTCGCAGTGTCAGCGGCATTGGTGGGGGGCAGGGGATTGGCAGTGGGGGTTGTGGGGCATCATTGGAGGGGGTAGTATAGCGGGGAAGAGTGCGGTGACTGAGGGTGGGGTGGCATGGAGGGGGTGGGGTGCTGAAAGGTGGGACAGAGGGGGTGGCGGCATCAGCCTTCTGCAACAGTTTCTCATGTGCCCACCCCTTGGGAAAACTAATTGCCCACCCCAGCCTACGCTTTTAGGAGAAGCACAACCCCATAAGAGCTGAAGTTGGACGTATCTCATAACTATTGAGCTTCTACAGCCATAGTTACTCCATCCTGCTTGGACTAAGCTTGGTCTTGATTTTCCTATCTAGATCCCAACACTACTGCTTTGCTTCTAATAGATTTCCAGATGCAACTGAAGGTTTTTATTATCCCCTTGCATGAGACAAGGCTAGGATCACCTATTTCCAATTGTTTCTGCTTTTGCCACAAAAGTTGGCATTGTGTGTATGCATTGAGTCCCTAATATGAGGCAGTATCATCTAAGGAACCCAGAAGATGTGTCTTCTCTGTCTTGCTACGTGCCGTAGGTAACAATGTTCCCTCTGAGATGCAAGTAACCTCAATCCTGCCACATCATCCATTAGCATAGTTTGGTTTCCATCTCCTGCATGTATAGGCCTGACTCTTGCCTGAAATGGATCTAGGTAATCTGCTTTCTCCTTTTTAATTGCCATCTCAACACCTCTACTACTACAGTCATGTCAGGACTGTAGTAGTCAGGACTTCCGGGTTGAAAGGATTGAATGGTGACATCACTGTTGCCCAGGGAACACCTATTTGGGAGTTCTTTTCATGTCCCCATTAAGTTGCCCACCAAAGTGGCGCCCATTTATTTACTTGCAGTTGCCTGCTTTTGAACTGCTGGATCAGCAGGAGCTGGAGTGTGGGATGAGAACTCACCATCCCACGGCAGCACCAGGTCTCAAATGTGAGCCTATTGATCATCCTAATTTTGTGAGTCACCATGCTCCACAAAACACTTCTACTAAAAAGGGAAGAATGAAGACTGGGCACTTGACATGTAATACTACCAGATTCAAGGATGCCTTCTTGAGCAAGGAACATACTGGTATGTCTTTCAAAACTACTGGCAACTCACAGACACACACACACACACACGCCCATCACAATTTTATATTCCATATTATCTGGATATAACTGCTTGTCTACTTATCTGATGAGCTGGAATAAAGCCTGCATGTGGCAGAGTGGACTCACAAGGAATACTATCCACTTTTTTAAGCTCCACAGGCTCAAAGACACCTCCCACATAATGTCACCCCTGTTACCTCTTCAGATTATTCTCAGTTTCCACCTCTGAGCAAGTATGAATGATTTTATCTGCAAAATGTCTTACATCATGGTGCTCTGCTATAGATTCTTCCAGTCCGTCATTCACAATAGGACGGAAGTACCACCAGATGGCAATGTGTGGTAAATGCAATAAGCGCTTCAAACTTGAGCTTATACAGTGTCTGAATCCAGTCATATTCATTTTTTGTCCTTGCCAATTTGCTATAAGTCACCCCATTTCATGCAGCTCTTCAGTATACTAACTTAACTTCCAAGATTTGGCAAACAGGGAGAGCCCACTCAAGAGCAAACCTATCAACTTTCATGGAATAAAATTAGATGCTCAGTAGAGCTTTCCACCAGAACAGGTCGTTAGGAAAATTACACAAATGTCTTTGAAAGCCCATAACTACATATTTAGCTGCCTATGGTAGGCCATCTTTATAGGTCCATCCTTCCAGCAGAGAATGCCAGTTAACTACACAGGTAAGAGGAAGTGATCTGCCCATGATGAGGGGCTGATAGAAGTCTCTCCTGTTCCAACAGTTTATCAATCATGAGCTCAGCTCATAAGTGTTAAAAGTTGCTATATGGCTGTACACAAGGATGAGGATCACGTTTTCTTCTTTTACACCAGACATGTCAAACACAAGGCCCGGGGGCCGGATGCGGCCCGCGAAGTGGTTTTATGCGGCCCGCGAAGCCATCCTGGACACAGTGAGGGAGTGGCTCCCACTGCCTTGGCCCTGGCCCAGAGACCCTCCTTCTGCCAGAGACCCTCAGATCTGTCCCACTCCTGCCCAGGCCCCCATAGGCACCCTTGATGCGAAAGATGTAGAGCTGGCCACGCCCACCCAGTAGGCCATACGCACTCTAGCCATGCCCACCCAGTAGGCCACGCCCAGCCAGGCCACACCCACCCGGCCCCCTGAGGGCAACCGCCATGCTGATGCGGCCCTCAATGAAATTGAGTTTGACACCCCTGTTTTACACTAACCAGAAATTTCCAAACTTTCTCGGTTCATTACCCTTAGAGTCTCAGTAATCTTTTATGGTACCCTAGGCCAAAAGTCCACTCCAAACTCAGCTTCACAACAAAAATTTAAAATATTCTGCAGCACCCCTGTGAATTTGTTACAGGCCATGGCACAGAGTTTGAAAACCAGAGGGCCAAACTAAAGCTTGATTTGGTTGTCACTTTGCATGGTACGTGAACTGTCCCAAGGAAGAATTATGGTGTCCAAATCAAGGTGGATAGATTCAGATATGCTGAGCTAAAAATAAACAATCCATGATATTAGCATAAGGGTGTACAATCCGAGGTCTCCTGAAGCTCCTGCAATTTTGGATGCAGCTGCTCAGAGCTCTCCTAAACGTAGCTACATACCTACCCATTATGCTGTTTCCTTTCAGGGCTACACCTGGAAGGAGTAAGTAATAGGAAGCCAAAGAAATTAAAGGCTTGAGATGAGAAAAGAAAACAGCCAAAAACTAGTTAGGACGCTGAGCTTGTCGATCAGAAGGTTGGCAGTTTGGCGGGTCGAATCCCGAGTGCCACGTAACAGAGTGAGCGCCTGTTACTCGTCCCAGCTTCTGCCAACCTAGCAGTTCGAAAGCACGTAAAAATGCAAGTAGAAAAATAGGGACCACTCCGGTGGGAAGGTAACAGCGTTCCGTGCGCCTTTGGCGTCTAGTCATGCCGGCCACATGACCACGGAGATGTCCTCGGACAAGCGCTGGCTCTTCGGCTTTGAAACGGAGATGAGCACCGGCCCCTAGAGTCGGAAACGACTAGCACGCATGTGCGGGGGAACCTTTACCTTTACCTTATTGTTCAGTTCTTACAAACAACCCTTGTTTTTACTTCATTCACCTGGTACTCCCCAAGGTCCTTTTTCAGGAGGCAACTGGACTTTCTTGTTTTTCATTGAAGACATTTTGCTTTTCATCCAAGAAGCTTCTTCAGCTCTGATTAGATGGTGGGGAAAAACAAGAAAGTCCACTTGCCTCCTGAAAAAGCACCTTTGGGACAACCATGACCTGGACGACAGAATCTCCATCGACATTCACCTGGTACCTTTACTTGTTTTAACTTCTCATGTCTTCTTGTCGATTTTGTCAAATCCATCCAGTCACAACTTACCCAAACATGTTCATGCTATTCCATCAAGCTAGGATTCCTTGCTAGGGTATCTTGCAAACTGATAATTCAGCAATTAGTGGGTATATGCAGTGCACTAAGGGACGTTGAAGGTGATGCTTATTAAAATTTAATGGAGCTGGTGCTAAATTAATAAAATCTAAAATACTTGTAGCAGTGAAATATTTTGTTAGATGAACAAATTTGTTCCAATGTGAAATGACTGACGCTCAAAATTTTATCAGATTTTGGTAACTTATAAAGCAGCCCAATTCCTTTCAATCAGATTTTTGGCTTCCAGTCCCATCGTCCCCGTCTTGATGTTGATTTATCAGTAAAAATTAACAAGCAGATCTATGGCTGTGACAAATAGAAAAATGGATGGATGATAACACCTTAATAGATATGAAGCCTTCCAAAGTCTGAGAAATAGATGCCAGAGTTTAGTTTTTGTCTTTTGCTCTTTATTTATTTTAAAGGAAACAGTCATTTTAGGTTTCTGGCAGAATTGGATGAAATAGGTAGCATAGTTGGTACTTCTGTAGAGGTTATGGCCATCATGTTACAGATGCATGTCTTTATGCATGTCTTTAATTCAATGTGTTTGAATTATGTTCAAACACATGTACCACAGCGTGTGTTATGAACATAATTATGAAAGATCGACAACATAGTTGTATAAACCCTGCAGGCTTTCCAAAAGATAGCAGCATGGGTATGACAGGAGTCTTTACATTTGGGGGTGAGGGTTGGGAAATGGTTCTGCACCCACCTGTATGCATATTTTGCAATTTGTACAGTATTAAAATAATACGCATCAGAGCAGTGTTTCTCAACCTCGGCAGCTTTAAAATGTGTGGGTTTCAATTCCCAGCATACTGGCTGAGGAATTCTGGGAATTGAAGTCTACAGATCTTGAACTTGCTGTGGTTGAGAAACACTGCATTAGAAGCATGTGTAGATAGCAGCAACCTTTAACTAAATAAAGGCAGGTGCAGAAGAACTTGATCGTCCAGATTTTTCAAGCAAACACTTCAAAGTTAGTGTTTTAGATCCCACTGGCTTCAACCAACCTTTATAAGTAGCTGTTTCTGGTCCTGGGGCTGGCTCTATTAATGATTTCTGGATAATTTAAAATTGTGACTTAGAGACTGTGGATCTATGCAGAAGACTTCTCTGTGAATCTCCACTGACTCGGAGTTTGTGTGCAGTCATGCCATCTTTCATAGAGCTGTGATGTTATATCAGGACACGTGATAGCTGCAACCATTGCTTCATGAAAATACATTTCTCTCACACTATATTCCCCATCTGTCCAGTTTGTCTTCCTTACTCCACTATTGTAATATTGAAAGTAGGGATATTACTAGTGCAATCAACAGCTGGTTGCAGGCATTTTTATTATACTGGCATGTTTAGATTCTGATGATGGAAAGAAAACCTGCATCTATCTTGTGGTGCCTATTTGGTTTAAACCAAGGGCTGCCTCTTACTCTTTTGGCCAATAGTGATTATTTATTGAGTGTTTTTATCAGTTCTATGAAAAATACAGCACTGTGTTTGCTTATTTATGTAGGCTGTTTACATAGCTGATCACTTGGCATGAATGCGAACATAACTAAGACAACAAATAAGACTACGCAAATAGAATAATGTTTTAATAACGTAAAATATAATGGGACACACTCTTGCCAAAGACAGTGAATCTGGATTGGCTGAGAAGATCACCTAACCCTCTGCCTGGGGGCAAAAAAATCAGATGTTCAAAGCCGTAGGAAAGGTAGGCAGGATCAGGGCCAACCCGATCTTGGAAAGAATGCAGTGCAGCAACAGACAAAACACTGTCGATAAGTACTTAAGTGACAGAACTATTTTGTTCTGTTGATAAAAGGTGATAATGCTTAAGTGCTGGGACCAGAGCATGGTGACTCTGTCAGATCTTATCAGACATCAGAGATAATTAGAAACAGGTGGTAGTTTTCAGGTGGTTCTGCAAATAACCGGGCACGGAGAACTTTAAAGGTGATATCCAGCACCTTAAGGTACAGCTGGGAGCCCTCTGGCAAACTTATGGAATATTAGTGCTGCTTGGGTGTAATTAGTGGGTGTATCTTATACCCCTAAGTATTAATACTTTCTATCAGTACATTCTAGAACAGTTTTAACTTCTGAGTTGTCTCCAAGGGCAGCTCCATGTGGAGCGCATTGCTATAATCCAGGTAAGAGATAACCAAGGCATGGGTGGGTTGTAAGCAAGGCCTCCCAATTCAGGAATGGACTAAACACAAAAGATAGATTCATGCTTTGAGTGACAGTGGCTACCTGCTCTTCAAGCAGCCGCTGTGAATCTAGGAAGAGCCCGTTATATGCAGGTGGTCCTTATTCAGCAACCATTTCAAGTTACAGTGCTCCTGAGCGAGGGGACTTCCAACTGTTCCTTGTAGTTGCGATGGTTGTATTGTTCCCATAGTCACATGATCATGCTTCTAGTGCTTGGTAACGGGTTTGCAGTTACAATGGTCCCACATCCTGTGGTCATTTGTTTGCCATTTGCAACCTTCACTGCCAGCTTCAGTGAATGTAACAGGAAAGCTAAGCTGGATGTTGTGACCAAGCAGGATTTGCTTAAAGATGGCAACTGGTTATATCGCAACTGCCATTGTATGTTGGCACAGTTATGTGACATTGCACTTTACAACATTGTTTGGCAATGGAATTATTGATCCTAGTTAACTGTCCTGAAGTGAGGACTACCTATACCGAGATTGCCACAGGAAGTGCAACCCCATTCAGAAACACTCATGGGAAATCTCAAAATCCACAGCCAAAGTCAGTCTTGCAAGGGTTGACTTCCAGCTGGTTCTTGCCCATCCAGTCTCCCTCAGCCTCCAGACACTGAGACAGAACCTGCATGATAACCTTGAGCAACTAGGGACTACGATGTGCAACTAAGCCTCAGAGATGTAGAAACAAACCACTGCAACCCAACTACCAACTAAAGCAGCTGTTCCCAACCTTTCCTACACCCCACACCCCAGTATGCTTTTAATATATTCTCGCACCCCTCACAAAAGTTTGAAATAACGGTAACAAATTATGCATATACACTATAATTTTGAAAACCCAAGTTTTTGCACCCCTTGGAATATCGTCTTGCACCCCCAGGGGGTATGAGCACCCCTGGTTGGGAAACCCTGAACTAACGTGATGTAAGAGGGATATTGTTCTCCCCATCCAGCACCCCATCTTATATCCAGAGAGAAAATAAATGAACTTTATTTCAGAATGAACTCTTTCAAGAAAAACGTCCACTTCAGTTCTTCAGAACATGACTCATAATTTTTAGTCCTTGCAGTCCCAACTTCCTCTGATACTGGAGATATAAATAAGGTGAAAGCATTTGCAGCCGTCAAAGCAGACAGCTTAAAGTTCACTTCATCAGTCTCCTTACAGCACAACGTGAAGCCTGATCTTCACCAGCACGGAGGCATCTAGGTCACCACCACCCTTATGCACTCAGGAGAAGGGATTGTTGCCACGTACAAAAATACACTGCCCATTTTCTGCAGCAAGATGTCAGTCAGTTGATTGGTGGCACGCCCATTACAAGCATGTAGTAGATTGGCAGGGTTGCTGTTTCTGTGCAGTATCTTTGTTCAGCTCCTCAAACAATTTTGGTGCTATCAGACATGTTCAGAGACCACAGGGCCTCTGCGAGCCACCCTCTGTAGAATAACTGATTGTTTTGGTCTCTAACAAAGTTCTCAAAAACCAATGAGAGATCCAACAATACAAGAAGAGTTTCTGCACCATCCCTTGGCCTTGTACTATTGCCTGCTATCAAATTTCAGTGATATTTAGAGCTTTCTAGGAGAAATGAACACTGAAACCCGTTGTTGTTGTTGTTAGCCCAACTCCAATAGATTCTGGGCAGCGTACAAACCCTTCCAAAAAATCCTAAAATAGATAAAACCTAAAACCACATAGACAGCCCCATTCTAAAAGTAACACACATACAACAAAATGAAACATTGTGTTTATTAAAAAAAAGAGTTTATGATTGTGAGAGAACTACCAGATCTGAAAATCTGGATGACTATCATATGGCAGCAAAGTAGTGCAGGAAATTCTAACCCTTTGTAGTCACCTAACAAATATCTAGAATTTTGCAGCCTTGAAGTGCTTGGTGCTGAGCTTGGTTGTTTGCTTGTGGACATTTTCATTACCTGACTATGTTACATCTTCAGTGCTAGAAGGGCATTGGGTTTGCTCTCTATTTATATGCAGTAACTTGCCTTGTCATTGCCTATTGGTGGGGGTATTATTTTCTCCTTGGTATTTCCTTGATTAGGCTGTTGTTTACTGCTTGATTGTCTAATACTATTTGAGCCACTGTTTATAGAGAGACCAGACCCCACTCCCTTCTAGCACTGAATAGGTAATGAAAATATCTGCAAAGAAACAATCAAGCTCAGAGAACACATATAGTATGAATCCATCATGAATGTGTTTACACAGCATGCTAAGTCAAAAAAAAAATATCAACCTATTTGTGAACTACCTGATCCCAGGGTATTTTCAATTCTACACAAATTAGTTTAGCTTTTCCCCCATTGTACCTTCCAAATTGTAGCAAGTCTGGAGGACAACTAGCTTGAGGAAAACTGAAGGATATGCATATACTGTCCAGTGAATAAGGGTTTCAAAGTGTTCTTTTGGACAAAAAGAGGTTTTTTGTTGAAAGCAGTAAATCCCAGTAAACTAACTTGTGTGGCAAGAATATTGACAGTGTGAGTTATAAAACAGAAGATGAATATAACATGTGAGTATGCTCTGTTGCCATATACCTATACACTACTAAAAGTATCATTCTCATAACCCTTTACAGGACAAAACAGTGCATCTTAGGGCAACAATTTTTGAACCAAGATACCTCAAATGGACTAATTATAAGGATTACCTAACAGTTTGTCTAGTAAATTATAAAGCTATCATTAGATATTTACTTTGCAATTATTTTTTTATAATTTATATGGAAGCTTAAAGAAGTAAGTCTTGGCACTGGAAATGTTGAAACAAATTGTAATTTCGTGTGTAGAATGTCCTGTAAAAATGCTGGTGAGAAAGCCTGGGTGAATAAAGTCAGTTGTACTTTACTACAACGTGTCACTATGTATTGTGTGTTTTGTGGTTCTACACAGAATATCACATCATTTATTTTTATTTGTCGACATTCAATATGCTGAGAAACTTGACTTTTTTTTTATTTGTTTATTTTAAAAAATGAAATCGGAGAGAGAAATCCCATAGGATAGAAAACAGCACAGACATAAAGCTGAAAAGCTTATCATTAATTTCATGCCTGTGAGAAATAAAGTTTATGAAATAAAGAAATGGAACCAATGAAAAATAACTTGAATTGCAAAATTTATAAAAATGCAATGCTCAGGTTTTCCTGAAATAAAATTGGGGTTATATTGATGAAGATTATCTGTTTTGCAACATCCTGCTAGCAATTTGCTAACAAATTAAATTGCTTCTTAAAGATACTAAGGTTGGAGCTGATTTTGTTCCCTTCCAAAGATCTTTTTGAGATTTACTACACAATTAGTTTAACAGCATTTGGTGCTGAACTTAAAAAGCCAAAATTACCACTTCATTACTAACAATTATGTGCCGGTTTTTTTTGAATACTGTGTTGACAAATATTTAATATCTAGTGGCTGAATTGTTGGCAAGACAAAAGCAGTTCATATATCTGGTTTGATCAACCTATTATCTGCCAGATAGATTGAAGATGCAAGTTGTGTTTGGCTTGCTGGCAGATTATCCTGGTGGGACAATTAGTATTTTTATTTTTTTTTATTTTAATCCCATTTATATCCCGCCCTTCTCGGAAGACTCAGGGCAGCTTACACTCTAAGCACAAATCAATGTGCTTAGCAATAGCCTTCATTCTATGTATATTTTTTTTATTTATTTTTTTATTTTAATTTCCATTTATATCCCGCCCTTCTCCGAAGACTCAGGGCGGCTTACAAACTTAGCAGTAGCCTTCATTCTATGTATATGCCTGCTTATTAGGGCTTTCACACACACCCCAAGCGGCATTATTACAAAGTCAGCTTAATTGCCCCCAACAATCTGGGTCCTCATTTTACCTACCTCGGAAGGATGGAAGGCTGAGTCGACCTTGAGCCTGGTGGGACTCGAACCTGCACTAATTGCAGGCAGCTGGTGTTACTTAAGGAGGCATTAGCCCGCTGCTCCACCAAGGCGATGAAATTTTAGGAACATTAGGAATTTCTGGATCACTGTAGAAGATGAAGTGAACAGGCTAACCTTACCATCTATGATTCTGGTAGCTTCTACAGTATTAAAGGGCCACTTCTTTTTTTAAAAAAATACACCTTCTATAGTATTTCTCTTAAACAATACAGCTTAAACTCAGCAAGGAAGCTCTAAACAACAGCAGCCTATCACATTTGCCATCAATACAATTAGAAATGCACTTCTGAAAATACTTCTACTGTATACATACTGCACATCCAAAAATCTATTAAATTGCCCGGATGTGTCTTTTTGTTTTAATGGAGATGTGCGCTGCCTTTGGAATTCTCATTCATTACACATTCTCATATTCCATTCTTGCTCAAATTCACAATATCATATTGACCTAAAAATAAGATAAAATCAATTTTGGTGAGAAGAATTGCTCATCTGACAGCATGGAAACCAAGCTGTTTAAATATGATAGAACCCTTCTTAAAAACCCAGACCTGGTAATATTGAAGAAGGGGACTTAGATCTCTGGTTGACAGACTTAGAAATCCTTTGTTCAATTTAAATTGATAGTTGTATTCATTTCTGTCGTTGGCATAGCTATCCATAGTGGAATGTATCTGCAGTAATTAATAATGGGGAAAGGCAATATACTGGATGAGAAATTGCTTTTAAAATTAATGGGGAACTTGCAGCTTCTGCCAGCCTGTAAATATAATATGTTATTCCTCTTCTGTACCAACTTCCAGAGTATATCTGGGCCCAATTGGGTTTCCTGGGACACATCTTCCTATCATTTAAAAAAAAATTAAACCAGAGTAAAGCTCTCTTAGTCAAGACTAAATTGCAATATGTGTGATCTTTGAAAGGAAATTGCTCTGTGCGATTCATGTTTATTGGTTTTTGAGACTGCCACCTTAACCTAATGGAGCAGTCTGTGGAATAAATTTGCTCCACCGTATACAGCGAGGTGTTTTTCTTTGTCCTTTTATGATTTAGAGACAAAATGTTTTTCAAGGCTGTTGGAAACAGAAACTCTTCAGCAGGGCCTCCAGAGAAGACCATTTCCTTCCACAAATATGGTCACTATGCACAATAAATAGGAGATTTGATGTTATTACTCAATACTGACCTTTCTAGATGCAAGTACTTTGAAATATTTAGTCTGTTGCTATATACCAAAGAATCACAGGCCATATTGAGGACACTTATTTTTTAAAAAAGTTAAGTACTGTCAAATATTTTTAAGTTCCTCTATTTTATACTTTGACTGCTAGTACGCATGCATTCACAGCTGGTCCCATGGCAGATTTATAGTCACACATTTCCTTTTCATTCTTGTTCGTTTCCCTAGCTTTATTTTATCTTGCAATGACTTTTATGGACAGAGTCAATAAAGGCTTGCTACAGCTGCTATGGTTTCTTTCTTGTGCAAAAACTGGAAACTGAAGCATTCCAAACACGAAAAGCAAAGAATAACCCAGTTGAAATGAATTTCCTGTATGCCACTAAAAAAGAAATAAGTGAACATGTTTTGCTAGCCCATCCAAAATACCGTCCAGTGTTTTGCATTCTGTGACATTTGCAAATGAAGGCAATGAAAATGGCTTTGAGATAGCTGACTTTCCTGTGAGCTTTATTTTGCCCTCAAAAATAGATCTAAATGGAACTTGCAGGCAGTAGAAAGAGCCCATGGGAAAAAGTGACAGATCTACTCATGCCTTTATTACAGTTGTTATTAAGTTGCAGAGCCTTATCAGCTGTATGTCAGTGCATTTATTTGTATTTTGTAGTGTATTCCGAAGATATGGAAAGGCAGAAAGTAGATTAGATTACAAAGTTATCCTTGATTTATAATCAGTTGCTTAGCAACCATTCAAGTTACCGGTACATGCCTTGGTGGAGCAGTGGGCTAATGCCTCCTTAAGTAACACCAGCTGCCTGCAATTAGTGCAGGTTCGAGTCCCACCAGGCTCAAGGTTGACTCAGCCTTCCATCCTTCCGAGGTAGGTAAAATGAGGACCCAGATTGTTGGGGGCAATTAAGCTGACTTTGTAATAATGCCGCTTGGGTGTGTGTGAAAGCCCTAATAAGCAGGCATATACATAGAATGAAGGCTATTGCTAAGCACATTTGATTTGTGCTTCTTAGATTGTAAGCCGCCCTGAGTCTTCGGAGAAGGGCGGGATATAAATGGGATTAAAATTAAAAAAAAAACAGACCTCCCCCCCAAAAAAATGTATTTGCAACCCCATTCTGATAGTTGCACATACACCCCTGCGGTCATGTGATCCCATTTTGGGAGTTTAGCAACTGGCTCACCTTTACTGATGTTTGCAGTATCCTGCAGTCACATGACAATAATATTCAATTTTTTTGCCAGTTTCCAGCATTTACTTCTGGTTTCTGAAAAAGACACTCGTTGGCTAATAATATTTGCTTAACAACCATCATGTTTGTTAACAACTGCCATGAAAAAGGTCTTAAAATCAGGCACTGTCATATGGTTACCCACTTAATGACCAGTTCATGCTAATGTCCTAAATCGAGGACTATCTGTATTGTAGTTTATTAGACAAATGTGCTTGTTTTAATGAGTTCTTGCATTATGTATACTTTTCATTAAAAGTTTGAAGAACAATAATAAAAACTACAACAAACTAAATCAGAAAAAGTGGAAAAGAGAAAGCTAAAAATGCAATAAGAAACAGAAATAAAAGAAAATAGAAAAGAGTAAGAGCAAGATATAAAGACATAAAAATATTCTTCACATCTCTAATGTTAGATCCTGACTCACTTCTTTCTATAAACTATAAAGCCTCTTGTCTAACCATACTTCACAAATTCATTGTTTCTTTGTTTTTTACCTAAAATGTCCACAAGAAGTTTCCAATAAATGTACTGAGTTCTTGAATAAGGACCAAAGGGGTAGCAAACAGAAAATGGTGGATTTCATGTCCTTTTAAAAATATATTACAGTGTACCCAAGTCTTTGATGATTTGTTTGAAAATTTTGGAGCAGCCAATATTCCCCAAGTATTTATTAATCCTTTTCTATTTGTGTTTCTCTCTACAGGATTCAAATCTTACATTGTACACTAATAATCCAGATTTAACACCGTGTTTCCAGAACACTGTTTTGGCTTGGATCCCATGCTTCTACCTTGGGTGCATCTTGCCATTTTACCTCCTTTATCTAAAATACAATAACCGAGGCTACATTGTATTGTCTATGCTGAGCAGGTTCAAAACGGTAAGATCTTTGTCTCCCCAAGGCACTATATAGACAGTGGCAGATGTGGCAACAATTAACTTGCAAGGAATAGATAAAGTGTGGTGCCAAATGAGTTAAAACCAGGGCTTTTTTTCTCATAGAATGCTCAGAATGGAGTTCCGGCACCTTTTTTGGATGGAACCTTGTAGGGTAGGCAAGGCGGGTTGTATGACATGTGTGAGTTCCGGCACCTTTTTCTTTTACAAAAAAAGCACTGGTTAAAACTAACAGAATACAATCATATTTTATATCTGAAGCTTATGATTCATCTTGATAGTGACTTGAGCAATAGATAAACTTGCAAATACAGTCTTTGAAATAGAGCTTGATTTTATTAAACAATATTTCAGAATGGCTGTCATGTTCTTAAATCATACTCCTGCCACCAATGAGTCAGACAATAGCTTTCCAACTATATATCAACTGTTTTTGAAGAATGAATTCTTTTGTACCCTGTTTAATTAATTGGACATACATAACATCACATGATTGTGACTTGCGGTTTTATTTCCTCATTCTCCATTAACTCTGCTTGTTGGAAGCTGGTTGGGAACTATGCAAATGGTGATTGCATGACCATGAGGAGTTGCAGTAGTCATAAATGGGTGCCAATTACGGGCACCCAAATGGTGATCACATGATTAAGAGACATTGCAACAGATGTAAATATGAGGATTGGTTGCAAAACCATTTTTGTTTTTGTTTTTTAACCTTTGTTATAATTTTGAACGATTGTTAAATGAGGTAGTCTGTAAGGTACAGGTTGTCCTCCATTAATGATGGTAATTGAGATCAGAATTTCTGTTGCTTAAACAATGCAAAGCACAATGTCACATGATCACATCACTTAACAATGGCAGACCTGGCAGACCTGGTTGCTGCTATTAACCAAATCCCACCCAGTCATTATCTGAGGACCTACCTTGATCTAAGCCACTCCTAAGTCGGTCCCTGCCAGCCCCAAGCCTTGATTGTCTCCTCTTGATTTGAGGGACTGTCTCCTCTTCAGCTCCCATCTTTGCCCTTTTAGTTGTCCTGCACTCCACTTGCCCTGTCCTTTCCAGCTGACCTTCACCCTTTTCTTCCACCCACTGCTGATGAGATGTGCCTGGCCTGGCCTTCTGCAAGGTGGCTGCTGGCTGCGCTAGGCCTTCAAATTCCATGTAGCCTTTCCCCAAGGCTGTGGGAGGTGGCATATAGGGCGGCCAAAAGGGCAGAGATGGGAGATAGACAGGTAAAGGAGTTGAAATCTTCCTTAGTGCAGGTAGCCAGCCAAGTGCCAGAAAATTGATCATGTGACTGCAGGTGCCCTGCTTTGGCTGAAACCTTGGGGACTTGGCATAACTACCACTTATTCAGTCCCACCATAACAGTTGCTGAATGAATGGCTGTTAATCAGGGGCTACCTGTATTTTTTTTAATTGAGAACAAGTCATTGAAGGTTCCTTTTGATAGCCCTCTTTTCATTCATATTGCCCGTTACCTTGCTGAGTACAACAATGGCTTGTCATCTCTATGAAATGATGGACAATGATGAGTTTTAAGGAACTACACTATCAAGAACTTCAATTGATCATGAAACACTTGATTTCACCAAAGGACAAACTAACATGCAACTCAGTTAGTAGTCATTTTATTATGGTCAATAACTAAATCCTACATGTACACAAGCATTTAGAGGGATATAAACCAACATAAAATACCTGCCAAATCTGAAGTCACAAGAAAATTTAAATTTATTTTAAGTTAAAAATAGTTAAGGAAACTGTTTTTTTTTTTGACCTTCTGATCCAGTGGGGTACTACACAAATTTGGCTATCCTATAAGACTAACTCATGAACTTCAAAACACAGAGCAGTTCATAAAAACAAATGAGTCTCTCCCATGTTAAGAATTAATGTCTACCATTTATTCTCACAAACAAGACTTTTTCCCCATTTTGTTCTCACTCTGACTCTAGTGTCCCTTCTCAAATGTCCTGCTGACCTCTTTAAACTCCCCTCTTTGCCTGTAGTAACAACGAGGTCCCTTCCTTTTGGGGGGGGGTTAAGGGACTGATAAGTGTTTTCTTACTCCCCATGGGTGTCTGCAGCAAACCACGAATGTCAAAATGACCATACAAATAGTCCTTGACTTACAACCATTTCTTTAATGACCAAAATTACAATGGCAGTGGGGGGGGGGAAACTTATGACTGGTTTTCACATTTACAACAGTTGCCACATCACCCATGGCCACATGATCAAAATTCACATAAATTGGCATACAATAAATTGGGGCAAAGCTCACTTATCAACTGCCTTGCTTAGCAACAGAAATTTGGGGCTCAAGGACTACCTGTTGTTGTTGATGTTGTTAGCTGCGAAGTCGTGTCCGACCCATCGCGACCCGATGGACAACATTCCTCCAGGCCTTCCTGCCCTCTACCATCTTCTGGAGTCCATTTAAGCTCACGCCTCCTGCTTCAGTGACTCCATCCAGCCACCTCATTCTCTGTCGTCCCCTTCTTCTGTTGCCCTCAATCTTTCCCAGCATTAGGCTCTTCTCCAGTGAGTCCTTCCTTCTCATTAGGTGGCCAAAGTATTTGAGTTTCAACTTCAGGATGTGGCCTTCTAAAGAGCAGTCAGGGTTGATCTCCTCTAGGACTGACTGGTTTGATCGCCTTGCAGTCCAAGGGACTCGCAGGAGTCTTCTCTAGCACCAAGATTACCTGTATGCACATGGTAGCATCATGATGCAAATCCACCCCTTGCATACTACACTTGCATTCTAATGTGTGACACAAGTGTGGAGGTTGCTTTTTTGTACCATGATGTCATAGGACACATTTTGTAATTTGGTCCCCTTGCCCGGTCCTCGCAGGTGCTCATGTTCCTCCTCCACCTCCGTGCCTATTCATAAAAAGTCACCTTACAGGTACTTCAGGAGAATTCTCAGTGTTTAATGTAAATGCTCCCTTTAGCTATCAATTTTAAGTGGCTAAACATTCCTTATCTCTTTATTCACAGATTAAGGAACTGAATTTTGAATTAGACTTTAATCTTGCCTGCCCTCTTTCATTGCCTTCTTTCAATCACATTCTTAGGAATTAAGAAACTCTCAGGTAGTTGTTCGATATTTCTAAAAGCTTATTGGGATTCAACCAAGGCAATAATCAGAAAAGAGAGGGAAGCTTAACTCCAGCTCATAGGGTTTTTTATGATATTTTTTTCTGATATTTTCTGTACTAAAATATCCAAACAGGTTTTTTAATCACTTCAGTAACTTATCAAAGAAGTGAGTGCCAAATTGATTAAAACAACTTTACCACTGTATCATTTTAATGCAGTAATCTAAATGTATTCATCATCTAATTCAGAAGCTTATAGTGATATTTTCATCCCATTGAAGTAAGCAAGTACATTTGCATTTATTTTATTATTTTATTTTATTTAAAAAAGAGCTGTATTGAGATAATTTCCTTTGAGTTCATGTACTTTTCTTGAAAGTAGTATGTCAGTGGTTTGTGGTATATATAGTCTCTTCCAGCCCAAAGTGTTTTCTCAGTTTTCTAGTCTAGCCTAAAGTTGCGGTTTTGTGGTTATTCTTGGTAGTCTTCCACTAGTTCCAATATTACTAGGTGCCCCAAAGTCCACTGGATGCTGGGCTGCTTCATGTGAGCCATGGGCAAACATTCTGACCTTGGGATTTTTTGGGTTCTCGGTGATAATGATAAAATTCAAACCCACCCAACGCTAGCAGATCAAGGCCATATTGTTCTGCTCATTTGCAGTTTGCAAATTAGAATAAGCTTTTCCTCATAGCTCTTTTCTTTCGTTCTTTTATCCCCTTTATTTAAAACACTGTTGTGGAATTATGTAATCAGTGGTGGGATTCAAATATGTGAACAACCAGTTCTTTGTGTGGATGCCACTTCTGGAAGTCCATTCTGGGCCTGGGCAACAAAAAATTAGCTACCGGTTCTGCCGAAGTGGTACAAACCGGCTGAATCCCACCACTGGATGTTATTCTCTAGTAGTCTTTGTGCTGAGCAGATTTAAAATGGAGTCCAACCTAACTAAGTCCAACCTAACTAATGCCATTTGTACAGCTTGATTTGTAGCTCATGGATCCTGAGAATGCTTCTCAGGCTGGCTGGCTTATGTATGTATATATGTAATGTATGAATGCATGTATGTATGTATCCCATTGTACAAAGATTATGGTTTGCCGTAGTTAGCTATTAAATAGTGAAGCAGAGTTTGTGTTTGTCATGAGTATATCTGCTTGCCTTAAGGGTTGATTTGCAGACTGATAAGTATTCGGGACTCCCTTACATTAACTGCAAGCTTCTTCCTTCCTAATGATGATCACAGGAAGGTTACTACAAAGAAAAAGAAGAGTCTCCCGCCCTCAAGTACTGTACATGGTATTATATTGGTTCTAACTAGAAAATAGTGTAACCTCAACCCCTTCATCTCAATCAACCTTGCTAAGGATAATTCTGTGGTAATCACGTTTGGAAAGAATGCTTGGACAGCCAATAGCACTCCTTGCTAGCGCTGGAGATGTTACCTAGTTTGGGTAATGAAACGTCTGCAAGAAAACAAGCAAGCTCAGAGAGCACTAAGGACCCCTCATGTCAACCCTGAGCTGCAAATATTCTCCTTTATTAGAATCACTTCCTGTTTTTAGACAGCTACCAAAGAGCCTGACCCACCTGTGGCTTGTTTAGGATTTGTCTCATGCTTCCTGTGCTGTTTGGCGGCAGAGTTAACTTTGTCTCCAACTCCACCTAAGTCTCTCTCTGTGTGTTTGTATGTGTGTAGGGCAGCAGCTCCCAACCTTTCCTATACCCCGCACCCCTAGAATGCTTCTGATATATTCTTGCACCCCTTACAAAAGTTCAAAATAACGGCAACAAATTATGCCTATGCAGTATAATTTTGAAAACCGAACTTTTTGCACCCCGTGGAATATCGTCTCGCACCCCTGGTGTAGGAGGGAGGGAGGGAGGGAGGGAGGGAGGGAGAGAGAGAGAGAGAGAGAGAGAGAGAGAGAGAGAGAGAGAGAATCATTCTTTTACAAGAGAATTGCATAACAAAACGAGAAATCTGGAATTTGAAAGAAAATTGTGTCCAAATAAACATGGTGGTCCAGGGGAGTGTAAATTAATTCAATTAATTTAAATCTGAAATTGTCTAACAGCTCCCACATGCACCCAAATAATGATGCTTGTTTGTTATTGCTTATGATGTAATTGATAACAAAGGAAGCAAGCTCCCCCTGCATATTTATCTCACTTCATCTGCACTTTAAAATTTAGGAAATGTGTCTATCCTTCTCAGTCTATTTCAATATCAGAGGGCTAGAATATTGATTGTTTATAGTAACATCTGTAAGATTAATTCTTCCAGCAATGTGTTATTTTGCCTTCTTCTTCTTTTACTTAAGCAGTGATTTACTTTCTATGACCATCTGCTGAGATTCTTTTTCACCCGTTAGAAGGCTCACATAAGCAGCAATACAAACAGTTTCCTTAGTAAGATATAACGATTAGTACTATCCTGCAAGAATATTGCAGGAAAATTTCAACAAAATTACCAAATTATTCTCACTGCTCCTTTGAAACCACAGCAAATATCGTTATTTGAAGTTAAGCTGGGTCGTAGATCAACTTTATTAGAACTCTTAGCCGACAAAAGATAAGCTAGGAATGGCAAGTGAATATAATCTCAAGATGGCCAGCAAAGAAAGACTTATAAACTAAAATAAAGTGTGTATCTCCAAGAACTAGCATATGTAGGTGTAGACAGAATTTTTACAGGCTACTAGTGCTGCAAATATTTGCAAATATGCTGAAATGTGACTACTTTTGATAAGTTTTGTGCTTTTGCAGCGTTTACTGCTTATCTTTCTCCTTATACAGGCCTTTGCTTTTGTACTTTGGGGGGTTTGCTGGTCCAATCTTTTCTATGCCTTCCATGAAATCGCTCAGAACAGAACTCCACCACCGGTGTTTTTTGTAACACCTTTAATTGTTGGCATCACAATGGTAGGTGTGACTTTCTCTTTTTTCTATTATCATTTGCATGTTGAAAACAAATGTGATGATGGGAAATATTTTGCTTAGCTGAAGTACTACAGAGCCACGGAAAGCCACAGGCAGGGGATAGTTCCATTTTCACAGCTGTCTCGTTTACTTAGTAACAGAAGGGTTTGTCCTGCTGTCCAGTGATATTGGCCAAAAGGGAGGCATCCTGGAGTGTCGGAACTAAAATGGTTTTGGATCTGCTAGTTCCCTTCCATCTTCCAAACAGGAGGCTGGACTAGGAGGGGGGAAAAAAGAGCAGTGAAGGCATTTGAAAGACACACATTGCAAAGTATGATGGCATGGGCAAAGGATCTTCCTGTGGAGTATTAAAGCACCTGCAACTTTGTAAGGCTGGAGAATGTGCTTTGAAGGCTTTCCCCTGTTCTCTGCACATGGGTGTGCACGTATAGCCATTGTGTTTCATTGGCAATTTCAGGGGAAATATACTATGTGTATGCACACATGTGCAAAACACCAGGGAAAGCCAACATGCTTTGTATTGTTAGTACAGCCCTAATGCACATGTGTGTGTATGTGCGTACACACACACACACACACACACACACACAAAATTCTCAGACCTTGGAACTTGTCTTCTTTTTCCCAGTTGGATTTGGGACCTACCATGCATTAGGACAGTGGTGGCGAACCTATGGCACGGGTGCCAGAAGTGGCACGCAGAGCCCTCTCTGTGGGCACACGCGCCATGCCCTGGAGGTGGCAACTGCCCCTCTTCAACCAGCCGCCTGCTAATTTGCTGAGGTCCAACCTGGCTGAATGCATCCTGGCACGGCTGGTTTCCCTCCCTCCCCCCCCATCCCGTCCCTCCTGGCCTCGCATGCTCTCCTTTTCCCAGGCACAACCCACTGCATCAGCTCCTCAGCTGTTGGCCAACCATCCCTCTCGGATGGTTTGAACTGCTTCTTTGAACTGCTGGCGATGGGCTGCAGAGCCCCAGAGTGTGCCTGTCAAAGGGCCGGCAGGCTGTGGCTACTGACGGACACCATTGGCCCCCATTTACTCGCTGGCCTCTGTGTGTGCGGGGCCGATGGTGTCAGGCAGCAGCTGCCCCAGCCCTTGCCTTGCCCCATGGCAATGGCACCCCCACCCTGCCTCACCTCACCCCACAGGATGAGTCTCCTGCCTACCACCCTATCTGCCAGAGACCTCCTGGAGCTCCCCCAACCCTGCTCACCACCCACAGGTGTCCCTCCACACGAGCAACATTGAGGTGACCACACCCACCTTCCATGACCACCACAGCCACACCCACCCAATGGGCCACGCCCACCTGGCACCCAGCGATAAATAAGTGGGTTTTGGGTTGCAGTTTGGGCACTCGGTCTCTAAAAGGTTCACCACCACTGCATTACGATAATGAATTACATCTTCTACAGTCCAATAAAAAAAAGGAGTGGTATTGAAGAGCTGACGTGTATGCATGCTCTGGTTTGAAGTAGAAAAGACAAATAGATCTTGGACAAGAGATGAAAGATGTGAGATGCAAGCTTCTGATTGGTTACTCATTTGCTTATTTGTCTGCAGCAGTGAGATCCCATTAAGGTCTGCCACTTAAAAAAATAAAAAAGATAACAGTTTCTTGGATCACTCAACATCTACAGTATGAAATAATATTTTAGTTCTGTAAAGAAGGAAGAAATTTAGATTATATATTTAAGAGGAATTAAATTAAAAATATTATGATTTCTGCTTTGGGCAAGCCAAAACGTTGAATAACAATTTTTCCTTCATCCTTTAATATTGTCTATTCTTCTTGTAATGGTGAATATGGGGGAAAATATTTTCTTTTCTAGGCTCTAGAGAATTTTTTCCACTGCCTTATTCTTTGAAAACTCAAATAATATTTGAGAAAATATTAAAAATCCAACACTTACATAATAAAGATTGACTTAAGCATGGGGATTTGATACGCTCTGAATACCAGGACAGAGAAAGAAAAGCAGTGTTCTCATGTGCAGAAATGAAGATACATTCACCATCACTGGAGCAAAATGGGTTTCTAAAAGGAGACAAAAACATAGGCCACAAAGCACAAAAGTAATAACACCTAACACCATATAAAACAGAATATTTCAGCTAACTGCTTTTCTATTCTTTGTTAACAACATGATATGGAGGTGTCCATCAGGTCACTGGAAATTAATCTCAGGGAGAAAAAAACTTTAGGGAATTTAATCAGTTTCTCATCATTCCATTCCACTTCATCTCCACTGACTTTCCTTGCAGCTGGCAGCCATGTTGCTCATCCAGTATGAAAGACTTCATGGTGTCCAGTCTTCAGGGATCCTCATTATCTTCTGGTTTTTGTGTGTGCTGTGTGCTATTGGTCCTTTGCGATCCAAAATCCTTCATTCTCCAGCTCAGGTAAATTAAATGTGCTTGTGTTGAATTATGCCATCTTTCCACAGAGTTAATGCTGGAAGGAAGATGCTTGACAATCCATCTGTGGGAGTTATGAAGGCTGAGTATGTGGCAGATGTATAGTTTGTCCAAAACCAAAAGTAGAGTAGCAGACACTGTTTCAGACTGAGATAAGGGCACACTTAATAGGTTTTGATTGTGGCAGTGGTATGGGAATTACACCTGGGAAAAACGAGATTCTTCTTCCTAGGGTCATGAAAGGAAAGTCATTTTGAAGCTTAAATAGCTAGAAATCTTTGAGAACTATTAAACCATGGAGGGAGGGCTGCTCGTGATATGCTTTTCAAAACATTGCACTAATCTGAATTGGTCTCTCCACACGTCATCCTTAGTGAAGCGTGCAAACCAGCATCTGCATTTCCTGCATCGGATGAGGAGAGCACATCTTTCTCCTTCTGTCCTGGCCACTTTTTACAGAGGCACAGTTGAGAGCATTTTAACAAACTGCATCACTGTCTGGTTTGGTGGCAGCAGTGCTTCAGATAGAAGGCCCATACAGAGAGTGGTAAGGACAGCCGAGAAGATCATAGGAAGCTCACTTCCTGGTATTCAGGATGCTGCATATAAGCGCTATGTGCTTAGAGCTCAAAGCATTATTAGAGACAGTGGTGGGATTCAGCCAGTTCACACCACTTCAGCAGAACCCGTAGCTAATTTTTTTGTTGCCCAGGTCAGAATGGACTTCCGGAAGGGGCATCCACATAGAGAACCGGTTGTTCATATATTTGAATCCCTCCACTGATTAGAGACCCCATCCAGTTTATGGTCTGTTTCTGTTGCTCCCCTCTGGGAGGAGGTTTTGAAGTATTTCTAGCAGGACTACCTGATTCTATAATAGCTTTGTTCCCTATGCCATCCGTCTGGTAAACACGCAAGATTCGTTTTTCTCACCATGCACATGTATACATAACCCGAACCAGACTGTGTTGTTTCTCTGTGTCATATAATGCATGTGGGTATATGCTTATTTATGTATGTATGTATGTGTGAGATTTAAAAACCCAAAATTTTATACTCACAACTCGAAGACAAGTCTGGTTAACAAAAACAAAGATTTATTGAAAAGAAAATTGAAAATAATAAAGAAAGAAAGCATTTGCAAACTCGGCCTCTTAGACCCTTCCCAATTTGGATTGGGTTCAAAGAGCGCCCTGAGAAAGTTTCAAACCAGGCATTTATACTTTCTTTTCTCGATACATGCCCACCCTAAGAAACTTAAGTTAGTCTTTGAAGTCATTTACATTTCTAAAAGATCTTCTTTGAAGCTTTTTAACACTTCAAAAGACTTATTGTGACAACTTCCTTCCATCTGTCACTATCTTATCTTGTTTACTTGTAACCTTGGGATGTTCCTATCTTCTTTGAAGCTTTTTAACATTAAAAAAAAAACTTTGTTGATTACCATTTGTGAGTCCTCTGCCTGAGCAGGAAATAGATAGCCCCACATCTTAGTGTTACATTTGATACAATTCATTGGTATTACATTTGATTCAATTTATAAAAGAATAACCTTTTTTATTTTCCTTTATATGTATGCCCTATTTATGTAGTGTATATCAGAGGTGGTGACCCTTTGAGAGCTGTATGCAACGAAATTTCATTTTAATGTATGCCAATTAGTGTACATTCGAAGTGACAATAAAAGTTATCATTCTATTCTATTATTCTATTCTAATGCAACAGAGTTGTGAGAAAAAGCTTCTGGCCAAATGCTTGAGACAGAAAAAAGAACTCTGATTGCTGGGAGATTTCCTTAGAAAAGGCATTTCCATGCAGAGTGGGGTGCATGGAACTGTATTTGGTACAACCGTAATAATGGGTATGAAGTTCAAGTGTAGGACATGGGAAATCACATATCTCATGGTAGTGCACCTATAAATATTTGATTATTCATCCTAAGTTTTCTTATTCAATACACAATCTTCTATCACTCATAGTATATTAACTGGAAGAAACTCAAAAGTAAATAAAACTAGTCCTCAAGTTACAGTGGTAATCGGGACCGGAATTTCCATTGCTAAGCAATGTGGTCATAAGCTTGTGACCATATCACTCAGCCACAGCAATCCTGGCACTCTCTGTTGCCATTGTTAACCAAATCCTGCCAGTACCCACTCCCAGCTTGCTCTCTCACAGCCCTAAGCCTTGGTAAGTTAAGGGATTGCCTCCTCTTCAACTCCCTCCCCCATCAACCTCCCCATTTCTATCCTTTGGGCTGGCTTGCACTCCACTGCCTCTTCCAGCCTCGTCACCCTGCACTCTGCTGACCCTGCCATTGTACCAGCCTTGGCAGCTTGTGCTTGCTGGCCCTGTGGGCCCTGCTGCTCACAGCTGTCTTTAACCTCTATCTCCTTCTGCTGACGAATTGCACCTGGCCTGGGCCTAGGCAAGGCAATTGCTGGCTGTGCTGAGCCTTCTTCCTGAGAGTGAGCCTGCCATTCTCCAAATCACACTGGCTGTCCTCAGGATGCTTCGGAAAGGCCTCAGAAACCTTCTGAAGACTTTCCAAAGAGAATGGCCCATACTCTTTGGAGAATGGTGGGCGTGGCCTTCTCACAAGGTTTCAGAAGCCTCAGAAGTCTTCCATAGCTTCGTGAGAATGGAAAAACTGTGCAAGCAGCCTTGAGAAGAAGCCCTGGCATGGCAGCAGCTGACTTGCCTACGGCCAAGCCTGGCGTGCCTCTTAAATAGCAGGAGAAATACAGCGAAGGTCAGCTAAGGCTGGCAGGGCCAGCAAGAGAAGCCGCTAGGGTAGCAGGGCTGGCAGAGTTGCATGGCCAATGGAACGCAGGGTGATGGTGGCAGCTGGGGCTTTGCACTGTGCCAGTGTTGTGGCACTTCTTGGTGGTACCAGCAGCACCAGGGATGAAGTAGAGGAGCTGGGGATGGTGGCAGCCAGCTGAGATTGCCAAAGGTCTGGGCCACTAATTCAGCCTCATCACCGCCATTTTGCCAAGGAAGACAACTATGCAGGACAGCCAAAAGGGCAGAATTGTGGTTGATGGGGTGGGGAGATAGGCGGGTGTGGAGAAAATGAAGCACCCCTGCAATTATAATTAAGGGTGAATGCCAAGCATCTGATTTTGGTCATCTGATTGTGAGGGTACTGTAATGGCCATAATTTTTGGACCAGGTATAAGTACCATTTGTTCAGCACTACTGTAACCTTGAATGGTCACGGAACAAATGTTGTAACTCGAGGAGTGCCTGTAATCCAAAAGATTCCTTTCTGTTTTGCAAATCTCTTTACTCATTACATAGGACGTTGGCATGCCAAATCAGGATAGTCGTGGTGTTATTCACCATCTTAATGAAATTCATCCATTAATTGGGTAACATTCTATTGTTATAGTTACCTTCATCCTCATTATTCCCTCAGAGATACAATTTCAATATACATTGAGAATGCAACATATTTGTTTTTTATGTTACTTCTCCCTTGCTGACTACCTCTGTCTCTCTTTAGGACCAAATGGAAGGCAGATTTAGGATTATCATATTTTATATCTACTTTGCACTGATCCTTATTGAATTTATTCTTTCGTGTTTCAAAGAAAAACCTCCATTCTTCTCTCCTGTGAATTTAGATCCGGTAAGTACATTTTTGTTATTCTCACTAGATTTTCATGAATGCTGAATAGTTGGTTTGTTCTGGGCCTTCTTCCCGGGGTTTAGCCTGCCATTCTACATATTGCATGGGCTGTTCTCATCATGCTTCAGAAGGCCAGTTTTGTTCATCAAAACCCATTTTCCCTCCCAACTTTGTATAGGTTGCATCTTACACCAATTTGGGAGATGGTAGCCTATGATCCTGGCTGCACTTCTTGCTTTTGAAATCTTAGTTTTGTCGCTGCTTGATTTGCTGTAAAACTTAGCGCCAGAGTTTCCTGCTGTTTTTAAGTGAAAAATATGATGACTGTGCTGTGTAAATTCTAGAATAGATTAAAGTGCATTTATAAAAACAAAAGAACCGCTACCAAATGTCCTCCAAACAGAAGAGAGGAAAAGAGAGAGCACGACGGGGTTCCATGAATTTTATGCCCTCCCCTGCTGTAAGTCATTGCCTGATAATGTGACTTCATCCTCTGTTCTTCAAAACTGTGAAATGAAGCCTCTGGCTGCCAAAAGATCACACACCCAGTTGCAGTTTATTGCTCTGTTTCTAGCCGGTGTTAGAGTGAAGTTTGCCTCTCAGCAATCACTAATGAGAAGCCCCATATAATAAAACTCACAAGTTTTATTGTCCTTTGACTACCAATAACCAACCATGGACCAAATAAGGAGGGGGGGGCAGAACTAGCTGCCAGCTCGTTCTGAAGACAAAAGGCAGGTTGTAGAGATTGACTATCTTCATTTTTATGAGCTTTCTGTGAAGATAGGGTCTGCATCTAATTAAAGATAGATTAATTTCGCTGAAATGCTCCTTGCCCCCCCCCAAAAAAGAAAAAAACACAAACAGGGAAACTGAAGCAGGAGTTTGCACGGTTGGTTGACCTAGCAGTGAACATGTTAAGTTTCTGCAGAAAGGGTAATTAGCAAAAAAAAAAAAATGGAAGAGCATCTGTGCAGTTTGTTATAGAAATCTTATCCTTGTTTAATGAGATTTACTGCAAACCATATAAAATCCCCAGGACAGAATGTTGACTTGGAGAACAAAGAGCTAATCCATTTTGGTTCAAGAGGACTACTACTCTCAACCATGAGGAATTTCCTTTCCCTTTCTCCGTATTATATGTTCTTGCATTTTTTCCCCCAAGGGATTTTCCATTTCTTGGGAGCAGGTTTTGAAAGCGCAGGGACTCACAGAGGACAGAGAATCTGATCCATCCTCAGGGTCCATTTGCTGGTAGTTAGACTTCATGAGATATAATTTAGAAAGCAGCAATAGTCTGGTATATTTTATGGTTCCCCTTTGAATGGTGTACGGGTGTGGAAAATATTGGGCTAATCAAACCTTATTTGCATATTCCCTCAAAAGCCATGCAAGGGCTAAGAGCAGAATGTTTTCTTTTACTTTTGTACCTCCTGGCCCTAATAAAGTCTTCTGGAAGCTGGTCAGAGAATTTCTTTCTCCTCAGATACAAGACTCTTCTGTGTTTCCTAAGACAGGCATACCGGTAGTAGTAGAACTACTAGACTCTTTGTTTTGGGTGGTTGTTAGTAGAAGTTGTGATTTGGAATCCAACTACTGCACTGAACCGCTGCTCAAGGTTCTGGGGGAGGGAACCAGAAATTGGAGATGAACCTTCATTTCATACATAGATTCACTTCATACATATTTACATTCAACTTATTTTGAAGGTGTAATGTGATCTTTCACTGCAATTTTAGCTAAAAAAAAATAACCTTTTGTTTGTTTTGCTCTTAATGTCTCCAAAATTGTTCATAGAATCCCTGTCCAGAATTAAATGCTGGTTTTCTTTCAAGGATAACATTTTGGTGGTTCACAAGGTAAGCATGGTTTTTCACATTTTATTCTGCTTCTTTGGTATTGCTGGAGAAGAGCCAGTTGAAAAGCTGTCCTTTGCGTTCTTGGTGATTCAGCTACATTCCTACACAGAAGTACCATACCATTCATTTACATTTCATGCCCTTCCCTCTTTTGCTAGAAGTTATATGTTGGTAGGGTAGAGATGGGAGGCAGTTTAGTGTAGTGGCCAAGGCACCAGGCTAAAAGCCAGGATTGTGTGAGTTCTAGTTCTGCCTGAGGCATGAAGCCAGCTAGGTGACCTTGAACCAGTCCCTCTCAGCCCGAGGGGGGAAAAAGGGCAAGGACAAACCACCTCTGAAAAACCTTACCAAGAAACCTGCAGGGATTTATCCAGGCAGTCACCAGGAGTCAACCACCAAGCACTTCACCCTCCCACCCCTCCAAAAAACCCAGCTAGTGATAGAAATTTAGATTATAATTGCAGGCATGCTTACTTGAAATGAGGTTGCCCTGAAATAAATAGGATTAATTGTCAGGCTATCATGGATGAGATTACATTTTTATTAATAATTTGACAAAGTCAAAGAAGATTGCTTTTTCAGAACTGTAAAACTGTAAATTATAAGTTTAGGCACAATGAGTTCCAATCTCAGATATTCCAATGAATTGAAATGTAAGAATACTGAGTTTTACCACAAAGAACTACCACTGCAATGTTAGCTTTGGAATTAAAGTTCAGGTTGTATTTCCTGTTGGAATCACGTTTTATAGAACTTTTAAATTATTTTTAATATGCCACTAGAAGGAAACATAAATCTTGTATAAAATGATGAATCACATTTCTGCTAATCTTTCTCTCCAAAAAAATATTTTAAAAGATGGAATGCTGCCAAATATTTGCCTGGTGACTTTCAGCCAGCCAGTGTTTCTTTACCTGGCATATCTCACAACTTTGGTATGAAGGTGGGAGAAATCCTGTGCCTGGTCTCTTTGGCTTCTTTAGGGAAAGGAATCGTAATGAATATAAGAGTCTGCATTTGTGTGTGTGTGTTATTTGCTGCACTAGCATGAGATCAAATGGGTCACTTAAAGCCAACAATATTTTAAAATTGGCAACCTTTAAACCAGTTCTTCAGTTTCAAACACAAAGGTGCAACCTGGATTTCTATTACTTTGCTATAGAACTTCTGATTAAATAAAAATCAAATACACTCACTCTTTTTTCAATCAGCTGCATTGCTATGGGAGGGTAAGAGGAAAAGAGGGAGTAAAACCAACAGTAATATAAACATTACTCCTATTCTTATTTCCATGGTGGATGTGCAGAAGCGATTAAGAGACAGGAGAATGTGCAGTTAAGATTAGGCACTACTTTTAGATTAGTTTTATAAGCTCCCTACAAGGCTCTAACATATAGAAAACTGCACACACAAACACACTAAAAGAGAAAAGCAGCCGCATCACCTGCAGAGCACGTGGGCCTTCTCATTATAGTATTGTGCACACAGAGACAAGTAGGATAACATTCGAAGGCATCTCTGTGAGCCTTGCAAGAGATAAACTGCTTTAGCATTTTGAAGAGAGGGGCTCTTGTTAATGTGCATTGTGGAATAGTTCTTTTAAATGCTTTGCCTGCTCTGTAGGTTGCCCTTGGAGTAGTGGAGAGAGAAATTAAGATAAATGCCTGCTGTCGGTGGAGGTATTTGCCCATTTAAGGTACAAAAAGGTTGTTTGTCCAGACTGACTCAGTTATTAATTTGCTTTTGTTACTGCTGTCTAGTTTGGCAATACAAGGCTATAAGAAGCCTCTTGAAGACAAAGATTTATGGTCTCTGAATGCGGATGATAAATCTGAAGTGGTCGTCCAGAAGCTCCAGAAAGAGTGGGATAAACAAAAACAACGTGGGAAATTGTAAGTTGGCTTTGTTTTTGTTTTTGTTTTTAAAAAAGACTTTGTGTACTTCTACTTTCAATGAATAAAATGCAGGGCATTTGTATATGGTAGCCTAAGCCACCTGTCACCGTGCGGCTCCCAGCGTGCTGTGAGTTGACAGCAGAATGGGGTTGATGCTCAGTTCATTCTAGGGCCAGTGCAGGTTATTCCTCTGCTTTTGGTCCTTCCCATCTATGCAGGGAAATTGAGCATTAATAGATGGTAATGGAATGTGCAAGGCTTCCTGGGCCTGCCTTTTCCATTAAGGGTTTGGTCCCATCTCACTAGTCCTCAGTGTTTGCTTTCTTTCATGGATACCCTCCCCCGCCTTCCTGCATTTGCCCATCTTAACTTTATGCACTCCCCTTATTTAACCTTTTTATTTCATTTTTTTTAAAAAAAAAATTAAGTCCTCCTCTTTCCCGTGCGTCTTGTAGAATCTTAAGTTTAACTCTTGGTTTTCCCCCACCCAGATATTATTATAGTTTCCTCTTTTCAATTTTCTCAGAGGTAGCAGTTCTGCATTGTGCAATTTGATACAGTTTATAGAAGAATGTCTTTATAAACCGCAGAGCTAAGGGGGAGATACTGTGCACAGCATAAGGACTTCTTGAAAGAGCAGAACGTATATCACAATAATCCATATTTTTTGTTAAAATACAGACTCTGAATCCTGAAAGTATTGTGCACATTAATTTACCAGATATATTTGCTTTTCTGCATAATTTACATCACCTTTCCCATTTGTAGGAGATGCAAAGAATTACATACTTTTTTAAAATTAGTTCTAGAACTTCTTATCCAACTGCATTGTACTTTATCAGATTTTATCTTGTGTTAAAGATTTTATCTTCTACTACAACTCTCGTACTTTCAGACCTTGTCCTTTGTGTGGCAAATTGGAGAGAAAATGGATTTTCTCAGCAAAATCATTGAAACAGAACATTCACAGAATGGTTTGAGGATACCAAATGCAATTCTGCATTGAGCTAAATTATGCATGCTGACTAAGGAATTTTGGAGGGTCCACATATATTAAAGTTACCGATTTAAAGTTACCAAGTATGAAAAACACTGAGCTAAATGAACAAAATCTGGATTTTCGAGCTGGGTTTTTGTGTGTGTTTTTTACATTTATGAAAGTTTGGGAGGATTTAAGGGTCAAAATAGGTGCCTTAAACCTATGCAAAGTACCATTTCATCCCTTACATTTCTGCCAGTGTAATCCTAAAAGGTGACTCTCATGATAATTGTGGCTATGCCCTCTGTGATAGTCGCCATGCTGAATTATCCCACTCCCCTGCAATCTGTAAAAGCATCTTAACGTCACATCTTGTCAGAAAGAAAGTTAGAAAATCAGGGAAATACCATCTAAATTTCCACAGAGATGGGAAATCTCTCCAGTCAGAGATCACACTTGAAAACAAACTTTTTTCAGCCTTTAGGGGACTAGAGAGAGGTGATGCCACCACCAAAGGAGCAGCCTTAGAATTTTTGCTTCTTTTGAAGACATTTCAAATGGATGGCACTAAAATAGGTGTATTAAGGTTACTAGGTACACAAAATACCTATTTTAATTTTTTTTGTATCAAGAAAATAAAAAATTGCCATATAAACTCCTGTTTTACAGCTGAATTTTAGGAGAATTGCCATGGGACTATAATGCTTAATGAAGAAGGAGGATGAGAGTGCAGCTTGTCTAGTTAGCACCTGGAACTGTCACTGCATAAGCTTTGAAAAGTTATTTCAGTATAGCAAAAACAAAAAAAAAAGGATTCAGGTTACTGAGTATGAGGCTTCTGGATTGGTTGGACATGGAATAGATAACTTGCTGCTTTCTTTACCTTATCACCAGGCTAAGAGGAACTTTTTCAGGATTTTTTTCTGTCAATTTTTCTTTTCTTTTCGATATTCAACTTTTCTGACCTTCTCCAAGAGACTGACATTTTAGAATCCAAGCCTATGCTATGCTTTTGTCTGTCCACTTTATTGATGGGGTAAGAAAAACAAAACACCAAAGATAAATTCTGTGCTTATCAAAATGAAACAAAGATTCTGAGGAATAGAAGCCACTATTTGCATGAATCTTGCAAAGCGATTGCAAGAGAAATGACTTTTTCTGTTTCCAAGAAGAAAGCCACTGTTTGGCAAGCATACACACCAAGTCTGAGAATAAAATAGCCTATCTGTGAACGCTAGTAATGCAGCAAGTCTTCACAGCCAATGTCTCACCTGATGCCATGATAATGAACGGGCTTTGCTTAAAAAAACACCACGAGACTTCTGAAGGTATAAAATTTGAGCTAGTCAGGTTTATTTTATGGCATTTTGAAGTGATAATTTCACAAAACAGAAACTCTTTTGCCGAGTTTTTCCCAAGCACGCTTCTTCCAGTAACATTGGATTAACATTATTAAAGTGAAACTGTTTTGAACACAATCATTTGCTTTTTTTTCCCTTGTTTTTTTTCTTTTTTAGGAGCAAACACCTTTTCATTTCTGGACAGTAAAAGTGTGGCTCCTGTTGTGCCATAGTAATTTTGTTGTTACTACAGCTGTTCCAAAGCTACATTTGCAGACTGCTTGTCCTGCTGTTCAAGTTTCTTATTTGTAACAGGGCTCTTCTTTTCAAGTGAGTGAAATAATGTGTTTCTTTGTCTTAGGAAACACAACGTATCCTATACAAAGGACTCTAATCAGGAGATGAATCATGTGGATGAAAATCTAGGAGAAACAGAATTCATGTTAAATATTCCCACTAAGCAGAAAAAGCCTTCCTTTCTCAAGGCCTTACTCAGATCTTTTGGCCCTTATTTTTTAATTGGCTCCTTCTTCAAAATGATCCAAGATCTGTTGTCTTTTGTCAATCCCCAGTTGTTAAGGTAAGCTCCATTTTCAACCTTAGTTCTTACGGGCAAGAGAATTTCCACACTCTTTTTGCATTATACATTAGTACAGCAATCTGCAGTTATTTGGGAAATCTGGGAACATGATCCCTAAGACATGGGGGGAAGGAGGCCAAATTGGAGAAGATTACTTGTGAATAAAAATGATGGATTGAATGGAATATATGGAGGTTTCCCCTCTAGGCCTGCTAATAACATTAGTAGATGACATAATATTCCTCTCGTCCCATGTTTCTAATTCACAATTAGACTTGCTCATATTCAAAATGCATTTTCTAAGGGAAAATCAATTCTGCTTAGAATTGCTTTTCAGATTCCCAAGTGTAAGTTGTCAAGTGTAAAAATTACAGATGTGCATACTTTGCTGCAGGTGCTATATTATGAAGCTGTAATTTGCTTCAGTTCTCAGCATCTGCACCCTCCATATTAGTCCAATGAAATATACTTTTGCTATTTTCATACACTGAGAAGTGAGGGATTTTGAAAATTGAATATTTTGCAATTGAACAATATTTCAAGGATAATAGCTTTGCCTCTCTCTGCTTCATAAATGCATGCCTTTTTCACTTTAAATGTTTTAATGAAAAACAAATGCAACATTACAAAATAAATAAAGTGTTTGAGGTTATATTTGGCCATAATTTGGACCCATGAATAAAGCTTGGCTCTCTCACAGAGGGATAGTTTGGGGGCTACTCTACCAGCGGCCTAAAAGGAAGTGGTGTTTTGCTGTGCCCCATTAATCTTTTTATTTTCTCCTCCCTGTATTGTCTTGTTTATTTCAATCTTCTTTTTAAACAGCATGTTAATTAGCTTTGTGAAGAATAAAGATGCTCCCTTATGGTGGGGATACCTGATTGCGGCATTGATGTTTTTCTGTGCTGTGCTGCAGACAATAATCCTTCACCACCATTTCCAGTACTGCTTCATTACTGGAATGAGGCTGAGAACTGGCATCATAGGGATGGTCTATAGAAAGGTAAGAGCAAGCGTGTATCCTAGCATACCATGAAAAGTCACAGACAGTCTAGAGGCCAGAGACCTTTGGGTTGTGTTTTATCTCCAAATAAGAAAGAGTACACTAGAACTATTGGCTGTAGATCAAATATTTATCTCTGTGTGTATATACGCTCTTGCAGAATCTGAAGTGGTTTAATAGTTGATTTTCTTGCTGCATGTACAGTCAACAAATGGCAAATGAGTGTTGGATAACACTCTCAACAGACTATTGCTACTTTTTGATAAATTAATAAATCAGCCCTAGAGCTAGTTTGCCAAATTAGAGCAATTTTTGGATTTTTAAAGTGTGTGTGATATTCAGGCATCTATTACTGCAGCTCTGTTCTGCTTCAAAATACCCTTCCATCTACCAGCTGCTGCTTAGTACAGAAAAGCATAAAGTAAGGAAGAGCTAATTATGTTATTAATGTTAGCTATTCTTTGGCCTGATATTAGTTGCAAATAATTTAAAGATCCATTGTTCACCAGATGCTGATACATCAAAATCTGAAAATGGTATGTGCCACTATAAAAAGTAATGGAAATAATTAGATTAGGCAGAACAAAGTTTATAATAATAAAATTGTTTATAAAATCTGCTTTGAACAATACTGATAAGGTAATCCTCTCCCCAAGAAGTTTATAATCTTCTGTTCTAGACATGAAAAAAGATGAAAACTGGAGATGAGTCCCAAGATGCATTCAGTTTAATTACATAAATTCAGTCTTAATTCAATGGGAAATGGCTTTGTAAGATTGGCCTTGGAAAAATCTTTGAGGCAAGTTTATTGAAGGAAAAACTTTTCTTCAAGTTGTAGAATAAAAAGAAAAGGAGATATTTGCAGAGGTTTTAGCAGAGAGTAGAAAGTTTTGTATAGCCAAGCATAGAAAATTGAAAAATCTCCATGCTTTGCAGGTATAGATTAAATCGGAGAGCAGAGAGCTATAAATGCACCAACCCTGGCATACAGGGCAAGGCCAGGAAGACTTTAAAACTAAAAACGAACTATTTTGTGCAGGATTTATATAGAGACAAGCTAGTAGTACCGTAGCGTACCCAGGTAGAATGATGAGATGAATAACTTAGGCAGCAAGATTCTGGATAGAGATGGATGGAAAATAGGGAGTGAGTGCCTCAGGTGCAACCAAAAGGAAAACTAAATATAAGATTATACATGAGGCTATTTTGCTTCTGCCATTTCTAATTCTAAACACTCTGGTCTGGTCTGGTCTGGTCCATGGTCTAGTACAGTGTTTCTCTACCTTAGCAGCTTGAAGCCAGCTTTGCTGGATGAGGATCTCTGGGAGTTGGAAGTCCACACATCTTTTAAGTTGCCAAGATTGAAAAACGCTGGTCTAGTATTTGCAGTCTCCTCAGAAATATTTTGAAATGAATTCCATGCCTACATGAATTTCTCCTGATGTAGTATATTCTCTGTTGCTCAAGATTCCTTAATCTATCTCTCAGCTGTGGTCTCTAAACTAGTGACATCACTTCAGTAAAGGGGACAGCTCCAGAACTCTTGTTTTCTCTTGATTTCCTTGATTTTGACATGCAGCTTGACTTATTTTTTCATCTTCTTGATCTACTTATCTTGTTTTGATTGACTGGTATTCTAAAAGCAATCCAGCCAGGCTGCTTTTCTATAACCTCCTGATAAAAGGCTTATCGTATACCCTCACTTCAAGTCAGATGGAAGTAATGCCTAATACAACACTACTACTGGATGGGCACATAACAGAATCATGACCCAAAGATGGGGGGGGGGGTGTCTTCCCAGTCATTGGTTGCATTCTTTTCCATCACCATATCCATGTGCCAGTATCATAGCATGGTGGTATAAACTTATATGCCTTTGATAGTTTCAGTCAGATAATTAGAGCAATTTAACCATGTTCGTTACTGTTTTACATTATTTTTTGCATATCATCAATATTGCTGTTGATGCTGCTTTTGAACTGTGCTTCCAGCTGCTAACTTTACTGCCTGATTTCCATGTTTGTAAGATAACAAATCATTTGCAAGGATGTGCATGTCTTCCCAATGATTAACACTGTGTAATGCATCCATAGTTTGGGGGTGAAGGAAATTTTCCTTGCATATTCATATAACTTTTTTAAAAATATAATTTTTATTGATACATTTTTGACAAGATGAAAACAGTACAAATATTAGAAAAGAAACAAGGGAAATGAGAAGGGAAAGGAAGAAGGAAAAGGAAAAAAGGAAAGGAAAAGAAAAAGGAAGGGAAAGGGAAGGAACTTCTCATCTTCTTCACAGCAGTTATAAATGCATTTATATTTTACCCTCTCTTTCTAAGGTTACATCATAATTTCCTTTTCATAAGCTACTGTTTCTAATCTTCAAATTCATAAATCACAAGTTCATTTTTCTCTTTTCTTCAACAAAAAGACCACAAGTGGTTTCCAGTCACTGATAAGTGTAGTTGTTGATCTTTCTTTAATCTAATAAATTAATTTTGCCATCTCTGCTATTTCTGTCAACTTTAGTAACTATTCCTTCAGTGTAGGTATTTCAGAATCTTTCCATTTTTGTGCAGAAAATAGTCTCGTAATCAGTAATGAGTAATCGTTATAAAAGTGGCTCTTTTCTAATTGATTGTAACATTAATCCCAGCAAGAATTCTAATCTTTAGAATTCTCTGCTTCTGCACTCAGAAATTTCTGGCTTTTTTATTACTCCACCCAGCGTGATAAAAATAACCCTTGATCTTGTCCATATTTCCATGATAAATCTTTTTGGAGTCATATACTAGCAGAACATCATTTTATAAAAAAAATTCCTTTAAGTTATAACATCATGTAAATTTCAATCTTTTACTCACATATTTTCCTACTGTATATTTTCCCAATCTTCATCAGCACATTACCGTATTTTCCGGCGTATAAGACGACTTTTTAACCCATGAAAATCATCTCAAAAGTTGGGGGGTCGTCTTATACGCCCAGTCGTCTTATACGCCGGAAAATCAGCGAGCCCGGGAAGGCACGCCCTCCCCTCTCACTGTGAAGGAAGCAGGGCAGGCTGGCGTCTGACGGGAGCCGGCAGGACAGTCCTGCGCACGCGTGCGCTCCCTGGCTGTTAAGGAGCACTCCTTAGCAGCCGGGGAGTGCACGCGTGTGCAGGACTGCCCTGCTGGCTCCCGCCCGATGCTCTTCCCTCTTGAGGCAGCATCGCTCCCTGGCTCCTAAGGAGTCCTCGGGGATGCTGCCTCAAGAGGGAAGAGTGTCGGGCGGGAGCCGGCAGGGCAGTCCTGCACACACGCACACTCCCCGGCTGCTAAGGAATGCTCCTTAACAGCCGGGGAGCACGCGCGTGCGCAGGACTGCCCTGCCGGCTCCCGCCAGACGCCAACCTGCCCTGCTTCCTCCACAGTGAGAGGGGAGGGCGTGCCTTCCCGGGCTCGCTGATTTTCCGGTGTATAAGACGAAAAACCTTGAAAATCATCTCAAAAGTTGGGGGGTCATCTTATACACCCAGTCGTCTTATACGCCGGAAAATACGGTATGTCCAGAATTCTTAGCCCATTTTATTATAGTCTTGTTCTTCTTTCACTAGATTTCAGTAACAGTTTATTTTAGCAATTACATGTTCATTTCTACATAGGTCAACTTCAAATTCTGTCTTCTGATGCTCAATTCTAAATTGCCTGTTATCTTACCTTAAATCTTTTCCTTAATTGTGCATAGAAAAACCATTTAAAACTAAATCCCTTTGCAACCAATTGCTCTTTTGATTTTATCTTATATTCTCAATGTTCTTGCTGTAACAATTCTTGATAAGCTAACTTTTTCTTTACCTACTGTTTCTTTCTTATAAAATGCTTCTATCTATCTATCTCAAATTGTACATCTACAAGTTAAATAAAACTTTGGCAATTGAAAATCACTCTTGAACAACTAGTCAGCCCCTCATGAATAAGTGAGCAATGCATGTTTGTAATGAGATTTGACATCAGCACATATTCTAAACTACATTTATACTGTGTATGCATGAAGTTCTTAGTAGACTTGCCACAGCTGCTTCTGAAAACTTCATAAATGACTCTCCTTTGAGTAAAACCATTTTATTATACAGATTTTTGCATGTTTCCCCTTCACTTGTTCAGAAGTTTTGCATGTCTCCCATTCAATTATTCATGTTTGCATGTTCTCCAAGCTATTTGTATAACTAAGATCATATTTTAGATGTCGGCTTATGTTTGTATATACAAATGAATGACTAATGCAGAAGAGAAGCTGTTTTTTTCATGATTATTCTAGAGAACAGCTGCCAGATAGTTCTTAAGTCATAATACTGGATAGAGTGAAAGGGCTTAAGTTTATGTATTCAGATGAATAACTTATGTGGAAGAGAATCTTTACTGTGAACAACATTTGCCAAGTAGCTATAAGCTGCAGATCAGTGGACATTGGATGTGTTTGGAATATCATATTTTAGGGACCAATAAGTAGAGTGGTCATTATTTTATAATTTCTTTATTTTTACCTATTTTATATCTGCCTTTATTATTTTTATAAATAATTCAAGACAGCAAACATATCTAATATTCCTTGCTCCTCTTATTCACCCCACAACAATATAACGTGAGGTGGATTGGGCTGTAAGAGAGTGACTGGCTCTAAGTCATCCAGCTGGCTTTCATGGCTAAGACAGATCTAGAACTCACAGTCTCCCAGTTTGTAGCTTGGTACCTTAACCCAGTAGACCAAGGGGCCAGCAACCTTAAAAACTCAAAGAGTCACTTGGACCCATTTCCCACAGAAAAGAAAAGAAAACACTACGAGCTGCAAAACTCGCATGCACGCGCGCAGGAAAGGAGGCTTGATTGAAGAGTTTACTTAAAAAGAAATAGAGGCTGCTGTGCATGAGTTCTCTGTCTCTCTCTCTCTCTCTCTCTGTCTCTCTCTCTCTCTCTCTCTCTCTCCCTCCCTCCCTCTCTCTCCCTCTTTCTCTTCCTCTCCCTCTCCCCCTCTCTCCAATCTTTTGCTCAGCTGGCCAGCTGGCCTCACACTGTTCTCCGACAAGCTGACAGACATTCTTATTAGGCTGGTCTCCTGCCCTTGGTCTGCCAGTCCTCTTCCCTCACTCAGTGTGAGAGTGTGACTTTGTGTGTGTGTGTGTGTGTGTGTGCGTGCGTGTGTGTGTGTGTGTGTGTGTGTGAGAGAGAGAGAGAGAGAGAGAGATCTGCTGCTTTCTGCTGCTTCCTGCAGAGACGCAGCAAAGGCAAGAGCCGCACCCAATAAGCTTGTCAGCTTGTCGGAGAACAGTGTGAGGCAGAAGATTGGAGAGAGAGAGTGAGTGAGATAGAGCAGGGAAGCACAAGTGCCTCTCTCTCTCTCTGTCTCTCTCTCTCTCTCTGCAAATGGCAGAGGAGGACTGGGAGCCACAGTAGAAGGCTCAAAGAGCCACATGTGGCTCCGGAGCCGCGGGTTACCGACCCGTGCACTAAACCAAATGGCTCCCTTATTGTAAAAGTCATTATACTAGTCACCAATAAGAAAATGATACATTTCAAACATGATCACTATAAGATTTATATCTTTTTTTGTCAGATGCTCAAGGCAGCATATATGTTATTGCCTGTTGCAATTTTACTGTCTAATTCCATCCTGGGAAATAATTTGAACTGAGTGAGAGATGACCAAACCAAAGTCACTCAGTGAGCTTTAATAGCTAAAGGCAGATTGAGCTGAAATTTCTCCATCCTAATCCAGTATCTTCAATGCTATAACGCATTGTTTCTCATATTTATATATTGTACCTCAGGAGTTCATGCAACAACGCTATATGGCAAACACTGTTCTTTTATTACTACAGCTGAGGAGATGCAGGGAATTATTTCACCAGATGTAGTGAAGGTAACTAAGAGATTTTTAAGGATAGCTTAGATAAAACTGAAGAAAGTTTCTCGAAAGATTGTGAATGAGAACCATATGTGCAAGTCAGCGAAAAAAAATGTCTACCAATATCCCCTTAAGCCATGTTGCAGAAAATGCACTTCTTGATGGGTGAGAGTAAAAACATATAGTTAAAATCTTTTCCTAAAGATTTGTATTGTAGAATTCTTTGTATTATAGAATTCTTTGTCTGAAATACAGTCTTTCTGAAAAGCAGACTAGTATTCCAAAAGCATGCAAGTGTGAGTAGATAAATTTGGTGGGAAGGTAACAGCATTCTGTGTGCCTCAGCATATAGTCATACTGGCAACATGACCCATGGAAGTGTCTTCCCTTGACTAAGAAACAAAGATGAGTCTAGAGTAAGTATACAGTCTCCCTATAGTAGGACATGACTGGAGAGGGGAAAACCTTTATCATTTTTTTTAGATGAAACAAAGATTATCAATACCTTATTAATCGTTTACCATGTCTGCCAATTGCTCCTAAAACAAATTGCTGTTTTCTTTCTGATTCTTTTAATTCAAAAGCTAAGTCACCCAACTGATTACATTTCCAAACCAGTAACTGGAATATGGCAAAGAAGAAGGAAGAATTGTGTGGAAGGGATTTAAAAAAAAGATAAATTGGGTTTGGTTTACATTTACTTAAAAATAAATTAGGCAATGAATATGATTATTTCCACCAAATTTAATAATCTTTCCCCTTGTTACATTAAAAATTACAAAAAATTTTGGAATGCTCTGAGGACCACATCCAAGTTTTCAGGGGGACTGCTTTGGATTAACAGTGAAAGATTTTGCTGATGATTGCAGAATATGCAGAATATAGCTGAAAACATACTGAATCGCTGTCCCTACCCTTTGACAGGCAAATTATATGAAAGGCATTTAAAGGTAGAATGGCTGTGCTATAATAATCAATGAGATGAGGGTTAGTCTGCTGCACAAGTTGGAGGGTCAACATAGAGAGAAAGCCAGATTCAAATCCATGAAGTTCACTGGATAAGCCTGGACCAATTATTATTTCTCAGGATTAAACAGTGAAGAAGAGGAACATTTACACCATCATGAGTCTTTTGGAAGAAAAAGAGAATGCATAATGGAATTCTTCTCCCTGTCTTCTTAGTCTTTAGTCATCAGCAATTCAGCAAAGCGCTCTTCCACTGTTGGAGAAATTGTCAACTTGATGTCAGTGGATGCCCAAAGATTCATGGACCTGACTACCTTCCTCAACATGCTGTGGTCTGCACCACTTCAAATCTGCCTTGCTTTATGCTTTCTCTGGCAGGTATAGAACCTTTCCTTGGATTTGTTGCTATGTAAAACCATTACGTTGCATCTGACCCTGTATTAGAGAAACTCTAGTAGAGGAAGTCAACAGATAACTGGTTGCTTCCAGTATAATGCAAAGCATGTGTTTTAGTAACTTTTATTAATAATCAAGTGATTAACTGGGGATACAACAGCCTATGGAGATTACTAGCAATAGATTTAGATTTCAAGAGCCACAACTGGAGTATGAAGGTATAGTAGTGATGGTGAAAGAGAAATGGTATTAGGGATGGGGGGGAGGGGAATTCTTACCTCATTCTTTCTCTTCATTAAAATATTTATACTTTGCTTGTGGTTGACATAAAGTCCTATCTGTTTTGTAATAATATTATAGAAGTCCCATGCAAATAAAAACATTCCACTGGAAATCTACTACTGGTGCCTGGAAAAAGCAGAATACAAAATACAAGTTATACATAACAGGCTAAAAATACACCATTGTTTTGGCACGTTCTTGGCACTATTATAATTTCTGGTTTATTCACTACTGTGAAAGTTCTGTCAAACAGAAAAACAACTTTCTGGGCACAAGTTCGTTCTGCTGTTATCTCTATACAGTGCCTTGTCTGCCACCAAAGGGTACATTTGTTTGTTGTTATATTTTTAAAAATGAAAACAGCAACATGTTTCTGTCTAGAGTGCCAATGAAAAGCAGCTAAGGACCCATTTTGAAAAAACAAAACAAAAACACCAAGTATTAATATTCATATGTATTCTACATTGGCTGCATTGTAGGGGGGGGAATGAAAATCTTTTGTGAGAAGGCAAGAGTGTTCATGACCTTTTCATCCCTTGTTGAAGATCTCCTGATGATTTTAAACCTACAAGTTTTTCCAAAGAGTAGTGAATGATGATTTCCACCATTTTTTTTAATTCAAGCGACCAGAATAATAATGAATGTATTTTACATTATTTTAAGGCTTTAGGGCCTTCTGTGTTCGCCGGAGTGGCTGTAATGGTTCTACTCATCCCACTGAATGCTGTGATTGCTATGAAAACCAGAGCATTCCAGGTAGGTGTATGTCCATAGTGAAGTTCTGTCCATGAATGAATCTCTTGTTTAAAAAAAAAGGCAGGACAATTGCTTTCATACTGGTCAGTACAGCAACATGCCTTCATCATGGAGAGCTTGTCCATACGTCTGCTTTCATGGTTTTAGATCTGGGCTTTTCCTTGACTTTGTTCTGTGGGTGGCTTTTCACTCGTCTGATAACGAATTAAGTTGTATTTAACTATGCACTGGGTTATTTTCTGCATTGCATACAGTTGGTTTGCCATACCTTTCTTCAAGATATTTTTCAATTTCTCAGTCTAGCCAATAGTCCTAGAATTTCCTGATGATTTGCACAATTTTTCAAGATCAGATGAAGTACAGTCTTAAAGCAATAAAACCAATATAATATTTCTAGGTAAAAGCTCTGTCTTCTTTTCAAGGTTTATTGGATTAAAATGATTAGCATACATCTGAAAAGGGCAATGAATCAAGCAAACATCTCCACTAATGCCATTTCATTAACTAGAATTGTTAAAGTCGGAGCCAAACAATTGTACCCACCCAGTCCACCTATTCTGTAGACCCAATTGGATGCACAGTGGTAACTAATTGAGTACATAAATTGAATACAATACTTCGGGTTGAAAATGGAGAATTGATCTTATAAATAAAAAAATATTTAAAAGCTAATTTTCAATTAAACTGAATTTCAATTTTAAAAATAAATTTAAAATGTAAATCTTAACTTTTTCTTACATAATAATTTGACCATAATAAGTTCATAAATGTGTGCAAACCTGTAAAGAGAATCCATACTTTTGGCAGTTGCAGTGTGTTAAAAAGTGATCTATGTCAGGGAAGATGCAATTTGATCATATCTCAAATATTAATATTTATAGTCTATAATACATAATATATGATTTTCACTACTGTCTGGCAGATACATAAAACTGTATCAGTGAGAATCTTCATTTAAATCATTTTTTTCTCCCTTGTTAATTCAAATTTGAGATTTAAATTGTTTCAATTTAAGTCACTCTATCCTGCCAAGGACTGCAAAGTACATATTTTGTCACCAAGATGCCCATTTAGAGTGTCCATAAAAAAGAAATATTTAAACTCTGGTAGAAGAGTATAAAACTTTTGTACTGAAAAGACTGAAATGACTTAACTGTTCCTGACCTATCAAGCTGTGGTCCTCTCCTATGAAAAGTACAAATTTTACTTCCTTTCCCTCTATAGAAATTTTCATTTTTATGGTAACCAACCCAGCTGCTTCCAAAACTAGGCAAAAATGCCATGCTTGCACAGAACCAGAGGGTAATATTTTTAAAGTACCAGTTTCTTCTTCAAGATTCTTTTCTGTCTGATTTTATGGAAATCTCTCCGTAAGAAGCACAGGACACACAGGTATAAAAGTCACCGGCTAATGATATTCTTTATATTCATCTAGGTAGAACAGATGAAGTACAAAGATGCCCGCATTAAGCTAATGAATGAAATTCTAAGTGGCATAAAAGTACTCAAGCTCTATGCTTGGGAACCATCCTTTGCAGAAAAAGTACTGGAGATTCGGAAGAATGAACTTCGGGTTTTGAAGAAATCTGCCTATTTAAATTCTGTATCGACCTTTGCCTGGATCAGTGCACCATTTCTGGTAGGTCTTGTAGGGACAGCTATTTTTGTGGCTTCCCAAGTACATGGAAGGTCAGCTTTAGAAAGGGTTGCTTAGATGGGTCTCAGGTAACTCGCCATGGCCAACTCACTGCAGGACAACTCTCCACGGTCCACTTGCCATGGGACAACTTGCCGTAGGGCAATTCCACAGTGTATTAATCATTACATTCAGTTACTTTTATTATTGGTGACCCTGTTTTCGTCAACGTTATTTTAACTCTTCTTATTTCTGGATTGACTTTCTTTATTTTATTATTACTGGCCATGGTTCTATTGAAATTAATACAACTTTTGTATTGGTTGAATTGTCCTGCGGCAAGTTGGCCCATGGCGAGTTGACCCATTCCATGCTTGGATACTCTTCATGGAAGGCAGGGGTGTATTTGAAGATTGATTCCATCTTCGAAAGGACTATGAGAAGGAAATTCTGAGCTACCTAAAAAAATTGCACTTGGACAGAAACAGAAGATGGCCGGACTTAAGAAGACCTCTTGACAGACCAATCGTATCATTTTAGTATTTATGAGATAATCAAAATAAAATAGCTTAGCTAATAGACCCCAGATACAATTGTTTGAAAATCCTGGGAAACTCACAAATAAAGAGCCCACATTAACCCTGAATAAATTTAGAGTTGGAAGTGAAATAAATGAATTAACAGTAGCCATAGTCTATCTTTTGCAATGGCCAGCCAAATGCTCCCCCAAATCCATAAAGGACGTGCATTGCCTTGCTTGCCTAGTTTTTGTCCCTTGAAGATCCTGGTCAGAAAGAAGTGCATGTATGTTTTAAAGCAAACTGTTGAACAGTTAGCTAAATGCTAAAAAAATTCTGAAATTCACTGTTAATTTACTTTTATTCATTGGTTTTATATTTAAACTGGCAAAAATATTTTTTCCAATTTTTGCTTTTTTTTAATCGTTACCCTAAATTTGGTGACCAGCTTGTCACCACATTTCAGTCCCCAGCCGCATCATGAATAATTTAGGTAGCAAATGGGGAAGGATCTTCAGGGATTGTAGCTAGCTTTTAAGAAGGCCTCAGCTTGCTTAGCAGATATAAGTAGAAACTGTAAACTAGGATGTCTGTTGCATCCCACTTGGTGGGATAGAAAAGTTCCACCAATATTATTCAACTCTTGAGTCTCTTATTTTGTGGGAGCTGACACCCCAACTGCCTATTTTAAGTTTTACTTATCTTGTGAGCAGATTGTAACACAAAAGACCTACTTGGGTAAATCATAACAATCCTGCCTCACCTTTTTTTCCTCCAGCTTCTGAATAATTTCTCTAAGTTGATGGCATTCGGAACTGAGGAGTATAGAAGTGAAAATACAAGGAACAGCATCCTTGTAAAGATGGGCCTTTTGTGCTCATTATTTCGAAAGCTGCAAGGCTCCACAGATACATTTCCTATTGAACCCCAATAGAAAGAAAACATGTAACTCTTTCTACTCTGCTCCGTAATGGTTTGGGACCATTAGGCGGTCTGTGATCCTTATAGAACATTGAGCGATTGTTATGAATCGCAGCCTCCTAGAGACTAAATCACTTTTATTACAGACATACAGGTAGTCCTGGACTTAACAACAGTTTGTTTAATGATTGTTCGAAGTTACAAGACAACAATGAAAAGGTGGCTTATAACTGTTTTTCACACATACAACCATTATAGCATCTCCACGGTCAGGTGATCGAAATTGAGATGCTTGGCAACTGGTTCATATTTATGACTGTTGCAGTGTCCCAGGGTCATGTGATCCCTTTTGCGACCTTCTGGCAAACAAAGTCGAAGGGTAAGCCAGATTCACTTAACAACCATGTTACTAACTTAACAACTGCACTGTTTCACTTAACAAATGTGACAAGAAAGGTCATAAAATGGTGCAAAACTCACTTAGCAACAGAAATTTTGGGGTCAATTGAGTTCGTAAGTTGAGGACAAGTATAGGGTCTGTGCTTTCCTTGAAGTGGCCCCATCTTCCTTTCTAACAGAGCAATATAAGACAGGCGGTTAATTTTCATTTTTAAAGTTCAAGTTTAAAAAGTAAAAATTCAAAGTCAAGGGTTGTTGACGTGTTATTGTCTGTGCTTTCTGGTTTCCAGGTTGCCCTGACCACCTTTGCTGTCTATGTCAGTGTGGATGAGAGAAATGTTCTTGATGCAGAGAAAGCCTTTGTGTCACTTTCCCTATTTAATCTCTTAAGGTTCCCACTCAACATGCTTCCTCAGGTCATTAGTAACATTGTACAGGTGAGAATAGAGTTTATTTTTTTAAAACTGCACTGAATGCAAAGAGGATGGTAATACTGGCTATCTCGTCCCCTATAAGTAAGACCAATGGCTGGTTTATATATAATGCCACTATCACATATGGGCTGTAGCAATACATGTCTTGAGCATACACACATTTAACTCCTGCTACAGTTCTTCCTTTCTACACAGCTTCCTCTAGCAACCATTAGTCAGTATGCTCACTGATTGATAACTGGACTGGGTTACTTGGAGAATATTAGCTCAGTTTTACTAAAAATGCAACCACTGAGTTCCTTTCTGGATCTAACTCAGAGTGCTAATTTTAACTTGGAAAGGCCATCACTTTTCAATAGCTAACTTGTTACTTTAAGAGGTTCTCAGAGATTCTGAGGTGTGACTGACTCCCACTAGTATATGACAGGCTAAGAAGGCCTTTACGTCCATGGCCCCAAAGTTTTAAACTTCCTCTCTAGAATATCTGACTCACTTCTTCTTTTGGTAGGTTGGTATTGTAGTATTGTTGTGGAAAACTTGGAAATCTATGGGGAAAACTGGTGTGGAGCGTTATTATTCTTGATGTTCATCATTTGTGGGGAAATATGGGATTATTTTGCTGATATTGAAATTTATGTATGCTGTATTTGATTGTCTTTTAGCCAGCTAATATTTAATGGGAAGTTGAAAGCAAATGCTAATACACAAATATAAAATAAGAATAGAGAATCCAATTTTACACCAGTAGCCTGGTAGTTAGAGAAATTTAATTCGCTCCTCTGGTTTCTTTATTTTCCTTTCTATTTTCAATTATGTTCATTTGTGTTGTTGCAATTCTAGCTTAAAGAGAAAATGATGTGGGGAGGATCCAAACTCTGAGGGACAAATTTGCAGATTGTTATAAAATCAAAAAATTGTTATAAAACATATATCGAACTCCTGCCAAATGAATCTGCCACTGTAGTGTGCCTCATTTAGCTTGGATCTAGTCTGGATCACATGCAGATATACAGTATTCTGTTGAATTGAGATAATTAAGACAACCATTGCACTAGCAAATTCCACGTGTTAAATTTATAACCTGACCATCTCTCTAAATTATTTTTTTTTATATTTATATACCTCCAAATGTATAAGTTGCCTTTCTCTCCAATTCCCTCCTCCAATTTTGATGGTGGCTGGTCCAGAATCCTCCAGTGAGTCATCCCATGACCTTCCATGGCTGATGTTGTTCTTGAACTTGGGTCTCCCCAGGCCTAGTCTAATATCTTCAACAGCTTAACAGTTTGAGACATAGACTAAGAACCATCATGACCATGAGCTGCTGTATCCCCTTGGGAGGATTCTCCGAATATCCCATCTCTTATTAAAACAGTCAGTTTTCCCATGTATTCCCCAGACAAATGTTTCACTGCAAAGGATTCAGCACTTCTTGTCACATGATGAACTTGATCCAAACTGTGTGGAAACCAAGTCAATTACTCCAGGTAACACTCTACTTTGGTCAATATAGAAGCATGGAGGGTGAAGTGGGGTTTGTATATGGGGGGAGGACACTAAGGGCTAATTTGTAACATCTAAAGGTTACACAGAGAACCCTTAGTACAATTTGACAGGTGCATTAGGATTGCAATTCCCATAATTTGCAAGCACCATGGCTATGCTGCTGGGAATTCTGGCATGGGAATTCTCATCCTATCCAAAGTGTGCCTGGTTGAGGAGGCTTTCATAAATGCTTTTTTGATAAAGTGCTGGGTTTCTGATAAAATATGCTTTATAAGTGCATGGAAAGGTTGCAGCACCTAGTGAGAACTCATGTTAGTTCATCTGTCATATTCTCAATAGAATCTGCAATGTGCGCAAATATTTTTTAGTGAAATCAATTGATATTTTCAGCTTTAAAAAGAGAACACTGCTGCTTGGGCAATTTAAAAATATAATTAGATAAATTCTCAGCTTAGGCCTTGTGCATAGATGCTTCTCACTTTGAGATATGGTTATGTATAAGATAAATAATCTGGTTCATTTTGCTTGAAGCATACTTGATATTTTTAAACTTTGACACATTCTTTCTATATATTTCAAAACTGATTATATTACCTGAAGCATTTCTAATAGAATAAGGATAATTAAACATGCAATCTTTTCTCATATGATATATGGATTTTTATACTAATTAATCCTATTGTTGGTAGTTTATATGTGAGATTAACAACAGTATTTCTTTCATGTGTCTGAAATCTTAATTGATTCATCTCTATTGTATTTTGATATCATAAGCCATAATTTTGTGTGACAGGAAGGACATCTTTTGGGCTCATGATTCACTCCTTCCTTCTCCAGTTCTGCTGGTAGAAGGAGATGAGATTTTGGTTTGTGTGAATGTAATCATAGTTTAAAGCTGATTTGTTTCAAATAAACTGTAGTTCAGATTAATTACTTTTTCCCACTCTTGGATGAGACCCATAGATTAATAGAAATGCGGTTTCAAGGAGAGAGAGTAGAAAGTTGAGAGTAAATTGAGGGCTAAGGAAGTCCAAGGGCATTTTGATAAACCCTGGCTTTACTTGTGACATCCGAACACAAGCTGAAAGACAAGTGGTGGCTATCCCAGGTACTCTTCTGCTCAGGTTGTTTTTAATTTGATGGATTGAAAAAGAAGCCAAACTGAGAAAGAAGGTTTCAAGGTTGCAGGATTGCTTGTAGCTGTATGGAAAAGCCTCCAGGCCCAATTAGATGTGCAGGCAGATTCCAGGTTGTTTCCCTTTATCTAGTTTTCCATGGCATGTGTCTGAATAAAAGAAGCAGAGGTGAAGAAAGGCCTGATGTATTGCATGTAGCGCCACAGACGAAGCCTGATCTTTCCCTCTGTTCAACTTGAAAGCTTGTCAGAGTTTCCACTGATGGCTTGCCATCCTAATGACCCTTACTCTTTATTTTTGAGAGGCTTTTCCATTTGTAGGAAAAGGAAAGGGAGCAAGGATTGAGCGTAGTCTCCAGGAAGCAGCTATAACTAGCTGATAAACAAGCCTGAGTTTTAGTAATTGCTAGTGGATAAATATTTAAGCTAAGGTTGCTTATGCTGAAATAGTTCTCCTTATCTCATAAACAGTGTGGCTTCAGAGAGCAACTGAAAGAGGCTACAGAAGCTTCTGACATTTTATAACTGAAAGCTGATCCTCAGCTTTCCAAAATCTGCTTTCTGTTGCTCTGACCCCAGCATCATGACTTGTGATTACTCATGTGACAGGACATTGCTTAAAGAGTTGGGGAAAATAAGAGTGAACTTTTCATGGCAGTTCCTCAAATCTTTTTAGCAAAGGCATCCAATCAGTCTACTACTTCTTTTACATTAAGGATCTATACTCTTTCCAGTACAATTCTGTGCACGTCTGTTCTGAAATAAATCATACTTCTTTCGACCAGGATGCATGCATAGGAATCTTCTCAGATGTTGCTCTTTAAATGTTGGTGGACTTGCTGGCTTTGGGTGCAGTTACATTTCAACATATCTGGTGGGCCCCTCAATGGGAAAAGCTGATGCATAGAATTGCAGCTTCATTTTTTTCTCCTTTATGTTTTGTTGTGTTTATAGGATATGCTGTTACCATAAGGAACGGAACATTCAGCTGGGCAAAGGATCTCGACCCAGCTCTGAAGGAGTAAGGAAACTTTCTTCAATTATATTTGTTGGGGTCTCTCCGGGAGTGAACAGCTTTTTAAAATGTTATTTGAAAACCCACCTACCCCCCACCCCCAAATTCATATTTTTAATTTGGAACTGATGGCTTATGTAAGTGAAAGTTAGTCCTTTCAAACTTGGCAGAGTTTTTGCTATTTTTTTAATCCCAACTACTTCTTGAATGGTTGCTGAGGTAAGAGCAAGATCTTTAAATGTCACTAAACAGCTTGTGGTTTTCTTTACATCACATGTGACATAATTCTCAGTGAACTGCAGCTGGGATTTTGCAAAATGAAAATGTCTCGAAAGCTGTTGCTGTGCCTCTCTTTCCATTGCATATTAAGAGAATGCAGACTTTACAATGTTGGCTCTACCATTTCAATAGATTATCTCAGGCCAAAATGGATTCTGCAGTTTTACATCTCTTTCATAAATGGCAGGATGGCTTTATATATTTATAAGTTCTGTAGAACAATTCTAGGTGCGCACTGTGAACAACAGTGATATCAGGAGCCAATCTGCAACTTACTTCTTCAGTTCAATCCCTTGCACTGATGGGATGATTTATGTACTGGATGGCAGTCCTTAAGTAGCAAATTTGCTATCAGCTCTTAAGGCTTCCTTGTTTAACTCATATCCAGGATCAAACTGATTTATCTTCATGGAAAAGTCAGAAAATTCAGGCATGTACATTCTTTTTCAAAGCCCATATATGCTCAGAGGTCTGTTTCGTGTACTAATTTTGACTCTGTAAGCATAAACAAATATATGCAATTCACTAAAGAGATTTTACTTCTGAAAAAAACTACATGCATACAATATATTACAATAAAGCAGTGGCAAATATACTAAACCAGACATGTCAAACCCAAGGCCCGGGGGCCGGATCCGGCCTGCAACGTGGTTTCATGTGGCCCGCGAAGCCATCCTGGAAACAGTGAGGGAACAGCCCCCACTGCCTTGGCCCTGGCCCAGAGACCCTCCTTCTGCCAGAGACCCTCAGATCTGTCCCACTCCTGCCCAGGCCCCCATAGGCACCCTTGATGCGAACGATGTAGAGCTGGCCACGCCCACCCAATAGGCCATATGCACTCTAGCCATGCCCACCCAGTAGGCCACGCCCACCCTGGCCATACCCACCCGGCCCCTTGAGGGCAACCACAATGCTGATGTGGCCCTCAATGAAATTGAGTTTGACACCCCTGTACTAAACAAATCCAGCTCAGCTAAGCTTTTCTTCTGTATGAACATAATCGTGACAAGCAAAGGCCTGAGGATAAATAATTAGCAAGATACAAAGCCAGCCTGATAACTGCTCTGTGAGATGTTTTCCTAGGCAAGTGAGAGGAGGAACACCAACCTTGGTGGAGCAGTGGGCTAATGCCTCCTTAAGTAACACCAGCTGCCTGCAATTAGTGCAGGTTCGAGTCCCACCAGGCTCAAGGTTGACCCAGCCTTCCATCCTTCCGAGGTAGGTAAAATGAGGACCCAGATTGTTGGGGGCAATAAGCTGACTTTGTAATAATGCCGCTTGGGGGGGCACAAAAGCCCTAACAAGCAGGCATATACATAGAATGAAGGCTATTGCTAAGCACATTGATTTGTGCTTTAGATTGTAAGCCGCCCTGAGTCTTCGGAGAAGGGCGGGATATAAATGGGATTTAAAAAAAAACAGGGAGTGGAGAACATAAGCCCAAGTCTACTGAGGTGTTCTCTCCTGTGTCAGGATTTTAGGGGTTCCTTTAAATTCTAGGTCCAGGTTCTTTCTTTAAAACTTTCCTTTCCGATTGATCCAAGTCCGAAGAATTTGATTTTTGGCTTTGCCATTTCAAATATTCTTTTTCTTCTCTCTGGATTTAAAATGTCCTTGATAAGATCTGATAACTGTCTCACCCACAGAAGTTACATCAAATATTTCTCCTTCTCTGGTGTTCTGTGGCCCAGAGCACCTCTGATTTATTGCCTGTGCCTCCTTTAAACAGCCTGTTTTTGCAATTGATTAGGCCAGTATCTCAGTATATTCTTTTACAAAGCTCATATTCCAATACATAGTGATTATAACAGTTATACCATTATATCCACTATACTATTCTTAACTGAAATCTAATTTCTTAACAGTATCTCAATATACAGAGCATATGCAGTGAGGACAGAAGAAAAATGAAGCCTCAAAGGTTAAAAACAACAACCCATAAATAGCATTGGACTAGCTCACAGGATGTTTCAGGAGATGGTGGACATAGCAGGGAATCATTTGTATCTTCCTGATGTATTCTGGGAAAAGAACAGAAGTCACCATGAGCAGCAGAAGAATTGGACTTCCCCTGACTAGTTCATGACAAATCTGCTTGCTTTTGTCCCCCTTCCTATGCAGCTTATAGGAGACATGTAGAGATGGGGTTCTGGTGATCACTTGTTTAAAAAAATGCCATGTTTACCTCTGAAGAATCTTAATACATGCACAAGTAAGATACAAAAGATCCCACAGTCGAAACTCTGCCACCTGATCCAAGTGGAAACGATCCATCACCAGTCACCAAGCAACAGGAAAGGAAGGTTGTGATATTATGCAATACTCTTTTCTCTTGGATGGCACGGTAGCTTCCCATTTATTGTACAGATTTTTCATGTCAATAGATATGTTATCTCCCAGCTGCCCATATCCAAGATGTGAAAAAAAACACCTGAAAATGCTTATTAGACCCACCAATCACAGGCCCTTCTTACTTGTCCACGTTGGCACAAATTACTGCAAGGAATATTTTTGAGTGACTTTTCAAATCAGTATTAATGCCTTATTTTAAATTTTAAATTCAACTTCTTTTTTTTAACCCTCTTTGATACATCCAAAATAGCTTTCTATTTCCTTAAAAGCTACTCTGCATTTTCTCTTCCTCTTAATCTTAACCATTCCTTCCTCTCTTTGACACTGTTCTTTGTAGTTAGATTTTTTTCTTTTTATAGACCTTTTACAGAGCTTTCATTTTTTTCGTCAATCATTCTGTGAGTTACCTTTCCACCCTCACTCTCAGCCTCTTTCACTTCTTCATTCTGTCAAGCCTTTTGTGTGTGTGTGTGTGTATGTGTGTGTCCCATTTTAATGTAAGTTCACTTATTTTGATGGCACTTTGTAACAAACGGCCTTCTTTTCGCTCCGTTTTAAGCAGCTTCTACAACCTATACCTTATATCAACTGTCTATTCATTCTTTGGGGTGATGAATCTGTCTTTTAATACCTTTTCGTGCAGAATTTGTACTTTTCTTCCTGCAGTCATTCTACTTTTATTTATTTTATTCCTCTTTCTTCCATATCCATTTTTTTTCTCAAGATCTGTGTCAAAAAAATGGCCTGTTCCAAAGCCATAGCATCTGGTCACATTGGTGGCCAGTAGCTTCCAGATGCAATTCAATGTGAAAGGTCATAAAGCACTTTATGACACAGGGGCTAGTTATTTGCTAGACCACCTGTGTCCAATACTTTCTGCCAGTCTAGTAAGATTACATTCCACATCCCTTCAGTTGAATAATTCCATCTATCGGAATCTAAGAAACACACCTTCTCTGTCATAATGCCTGCTATCTGGAACAACTTCTCCCCAGAGATCTATATAATTCCCACTCTAATTCCAAACATCACTGAAACCTGGCTGTTCTCCTAGGCCTGGAGAAAGAATGATTGTTGTCTTCTTGTCAGTTTTTCTTTGGTGTGCTGCATTTGTTTTTCTGGACATGCATGATCTTTATTGTATTGCTCTTCTCTTTTTAAAGTATTAGCCATTTAGAGTCATCTGGAATCAATTATTCTTTTAGATTGATATGCATTCTTTTACAATGAGTATATATAAACGTTCTTAAATCATATATTCAAAACATACATTTTTAAAGAGGTAATTGTCACCTTCTGATCCATCTGAATATCTCCAAAAGGCCAATTACTTTCTTGTATTCAAGTGAAATAACCTTCATTCAGATCTATTTCTTCCTTCTCCTTTTTTTAATTTCACAGATGTACAAATATCTGTTTTTATTTTTTTCATTTCATTTCTTAATTCATACACTGTCATCTACTTCTTTTACACTTTAGGTCACAAACTTCCATATATCATGGCTATCGCCAGTTAGCTTGCATGCAGATTTCAAAAATCAACCCCATTCTGTTTAGCATGATCTTAGGAATCAGTGCTGAGAGAGAAAACAGCGGCCCTTGAGTTCATGACCACTTCATAATATCTTTCATGCCTTCCTCTTCTGTAGCTAGTCTTCTTCAGTCTTTCTCAGATTACCGAAACATAGGAATAAGGTAAAAGTTGATTGAATAAAGACTCCCGTTAGAATTTTGCATTGTACTTTCACATAAAGGAAAATAGGCAGGCATAATTGGTGTTTTTATTATGACAAATTCCAGGAAACATGTCTTAATCCAGGGGTGTCAAACTCACAACGTCGCGTGATGTGTCGCAACATATCGTGACTTTTTTTCCATTGCCGGCAATGGGGTGGGCGTGGTTACGCCATGACGCACCCGGGCCATGGGCCGGCAGTTTGACATGCCTGTCTTAATCTGTTGCAGCAGCAGTCTATTTTCATTTTCAGGTTCTGACAAATTGAGCTGTAATCCACTCAAGCTTATGTCACAAAAGCTGACTTTGTAATAATGCCGCTTGGTGGGGGTGTGTGAAAGCCCTAATAAGCAGGCATATACATAGAATGAAGGCTACTGCTAAGCTTGTAAGCCGCCCTGAGTCTTCGGAGAAGGGCGGGATATAAATGGAATTAAAATAAAATAAATAAATAAACAAAACATCTGTTAGCCTTTAAGAATCCTTTGAATTCTTTGTTGATTTTGCTCTATTATGCTTTTGCCTTTGTCCTCTCCTCCAGTATAAATTGGCTAGTCCCCAGTGGTTCTTTGGTAGCCATAGTGGGCCAAGTCGGCTGTGGGAAGTCTTCCTTGGTGTCAGCTCTCCTTGGTGAAATGGAGAAACTCAATGGAGATGTGGCTGTGAAGGTTGGTTTTCAGCAGTGTGAAAAATATTTTGACAATCTGAACATTTGAAATATCTTTGTAGCTTCTAATCACATCCATCCTATATTGCTGCTTTTAGGGTTCGATTGCTTATGTACCCCAGCTACCTTGGATCCAAAATGATACTTTGAAAGATAATATTTTGTTTGGCCACCCTCTTAATGAGCAGCAATATCAGACTGTGTTGGAGGCATGTGCCTTGAAACAAGATCTTGAGATGCTTCCTGGAGGAGATCAAACAGAAATAGGTGAGAAGGTAAGACCTTTAGCAAGAACTGTGATAGCTGCCTCTCAGAGTCCTCTCCACTGCCAACACAGCCAGGCTTTTGGATGAAGACCCTTTGACCATGCTAGGGAACACTCCCCAAAATGGCCATCCCATTATTCATTCCATTCATGAAATACATAATTTGCGGGTGGGCATGGCCATCAGTACCCTTTTCTCAAAATATAAATGGGTGAGACAAAAAGAAAAGCAGCTTAAAAAAGAAAAACAAAGGTGCAGAGCCTAAATCCACATGGCTGAATCCTGGTTTCTGTCATCAAATGTTTTGCACAAAAGCTAATGAGATTCAGAAGCCAGTAATGTGATCCAGAAAGAGGTATAAGTCAGGTGTCAAATCTAAGTCAAATTAAGTAATTTCATCCCATAAAATGTAATAGTTACTCATTTCACAGGAGTTAAGGATAAATAAGATTAGATAGGATAAGGACAATCAACTCCTTGTGTATAGTGAGAATGAAAGAAAGCTATATATTTTCTCCTCTCTTAGCAACCGCAATTCACTCCAACAAAATGGTTACTAAGCAAACCATGTGTCTGCGAGAGAAAGAGGGAGAGTTGATGCCATCTAATTTAGATAAAATTCCCTCATACAGCATCACCAGCCTCACAGCAATGTGCATTGTTGTCGGGTGCAGAAATTTGGTCTTAAGTGCAGGAATTGATTGAAAAGTGATTTTTTTTTTACTACCGCTTACTACTGTTTCTTACCATTGTATTTGCAAATGGCCATTCAGTGAAGTGATCACTAAATGAGGAGTGGCTGTGGTGAGCTTGAGTTTTTATATTTATTCATTCTGCAAATTTATATAGCTAGGGAGGAAAGCACAGTGGGGGGGAAAGCAACGTGGTAGACATATGCCAGGCTGTGAAAGAAAGTATGCTAAGCAGAGGAGTAATTGGGATAGAAATGAAGTGTGTCTATAAAGTCAGAGTTGAGGAAAAGAGAAGAGAATGAAAGAGAAGAGCAAATGGGAAGAAGTGACATTTGACTAATGTAGTGGATTTAAAGCTTTGCATTCATCATTTTGAAAAAGATGGTGGGATTTTCCAAACAATTACTCTTTATTTGAATTCAAATTACTAAAGTAGTACATGCATGCATGAATGGTTGATTGATTGATTCAGATGCTATTTTCTTATTACTAGTCTAAGAAGATAAGAAAGGTCCTGAAATGGAAGAGTGGTCTTAATTCCTCAGCATTTTTTAAAGCTCTTTTATTTTCTCATGGAAGAAGAGGCCCTGAGACTGTATTAGAGCAAAAACTGACCCAGTCCAGGATCCATTTTCCATACTACTTTTCTGATGCCTTGGAGAAGCCACAAGTCCAACATGGATTCAGCAAGTCTCTCTTGGACACATTAATTAATGGTCTAAGGCAGTACAGGGACCGTCATTTCATTTATTTATTTATGGCAGATTGTTAGGAAATATATAAAATTTCCAATTATAATATTGCAGTAGAGTAATAAAGGGTATTTTAGCTTTACCTTCCACAAATTTGTCTAATCTTTGAAAGTTATTCAAGTGGACTCCTTTGAAAGTCATTCAAGCTGATTTGGCAATATCGGTACCAGATCTTATAGCAGAGAATTCCCATCATGCAACCTCAGTGGATTAATTAGGGAAATACAGAGGAAAAAAGTTCTGGCTTCATAACTTTCCAGCAGCTTTATGGTGATCCATTTTCCTGCAATTCAGCCTTTCCTCAGCTAGCTCCTGATCATATAGGTTGCCTTTTCTGTACTTTTTTAAGTCTCCTTTTTGAAATGCATCATCCAGAGGTGTCGTCTCTTAAAAAGAAGGAATCATTTATCTTGGTCATTCCCCCATTGCCCTGTGAGCCACAAGACCATACTGCTTTGGGTTTTTTGTCTTGCAACTAGTGACCACTATAACTTCCCTATTTTTATTAGACCACTAGCCAACTAGCAGAAAGTCTGTGACGAGGCTGAAGCTGCACATCAATCTAGGTGTAGTGAAGTGAAGCAACAATGGAACAGACTCCCTCCCTACTGGGCTCTCGTTTTCTGGCAGTATGTAAGCAGAAGCTGGATGGCCATCCCTCAGAGATGCTATAATAGTGGATTCCTGCATTGAGCAGAAGGGTGAATTACTGTAGGTGATCTAGAACAGGGCTTTTCAACCAGTGGTACGGGTACCACCTGTGGTACATTGGCCCCTGGCAAGTGGTACGTGACTATCCTAGAAAAGTAGCGGGGGGAGGGGAATGAGCTGAACTGGTGGCAGCACCACACAAGCCTGAGCGAGAGATGGCTGGAGCTGCAGGGCTGTCAGGGCTCAGCGGAAGTGCCAGGATCAGCACCAGACTCCAGCTGGAGCTCGGCGCTGATCCTGGTGCTTCTGAGCCCAGAAGAAGCGCCGATCAGCTGGAATGTTGCAGCATCTCCAGGTTCTTGTGATTTACATTCAGATGCTTGGCAACTGATTCATATTTATGACAGTCACAGTGTCCCAGGGTCATGCGAAGTGACCAAAACCTGCTGCAACCACCCAGCAGAGGGGGGGAAAAATAAAAACGAAACATCCCCACCCCACCCCCGCTGCCAATCCTCAACAGAAATGCTCACAACAATGAAAACCTCAGACAGGAGGAAGAGCGCCGCCAGGCGGGCAGGCAGGTGTCTTGCTTGGCTGTGGCTTGGGGGGCACTTTTTTCAGTGCCATTGTAACACTTTTTTCAGTGCCATTGTAAACAGTCACTAAGCGAGCTGTTGTAAGTCGAGCACTACCTGTACTCACTTTTTTTCCTTTCTTTTTTTTTTTTGGTCATCATGTTTTTGACAGCTTGCTAGGCGACTGGTGGTACATAGATATTGCCATATCCTAAAAGTGGTACAATGGGTGAAAAGGTTGAAAAGCCCTGATCTAGAACCCATCCAGGTCTTCCTTTCCATATTTTTTTGAATCAATTGGATACTATCTTTGGGAGCAACCAGCCAGTAGGCACCAAAGATTCTTGTCTTTCCAGGTCAAAGGAATCTGAATTGCACCTTAGCTTTCAAATGTTTGAGCTCTCCATGCAGACATGGTGGGTTTCGGTAGAACTGACACCGTCGTTGCCTGTTGCATTTGAAAGGCATGATATATATTTTTTTCTCCTTTCTCCTCTTTTCACCACACAGGGCATCAATCTTTCAGGTGGCCAGAGGCAACGAGTGAGCCTTGCCCGTGCTGTGTTCAGCAATGCTGACGTTTATTTGTTAGATGACCCTCTTTCAGCAGTAGATTCTCATGTGGCAAAACATATCTTTGACAATGTAATTGGACCCGAAGGAACACTTAAAGGAAAGGTGAGCCCAAAGAGATCTAAAATATGCATATTTATAGACACATATCATCTCTGAAAGAGAGATTCTCATGGCTGGTCCTAAAAGTCTTGGAAAAAATGTCTTGAAAAGTCTAATGAGTCAAACCTTCTCTGTGGTGCCTATGTGATGCCATGGACTGCAATGATTCCAGTTCACGGATGGCTATTCTTGGTACAGCTATAAGCTATGCAAAAAGAGTGGAGCTTGTAGTCCAGTACTGCTCATCCATTCCATCCTAGAATTCCAGTCCTGTTTTTCTTGAATCATTAAATAATTTTATTTACATCATACTTTTTTCTTGACGTGCAAGGTGGCATAGTCTCTCCTCAGATTTTACATTCAGAACAACAACCCTTTTGTCACTGGACTAAAAGATAGTGGCTGGCTCAAAGTCGCCCAATGAACTTCTATATTTGAAGGTTGATTTGGACCCTGGATTTCCTACCTCCTGGCCCAAGGCTCTAATCTTTACATTTCACTAGTCCTCAATTACTGTTGGTTGACCTTTGATATTTTTCTGGAAGATTTTCCTTCCATCTTTGGGCAGGAAGAAGAAACCCACAGATATTGCTGAATCACTACTCCCATCATTCCTCACCAACCATCATGTTGGCTAGGATTGCTGCAGGTTGTCGTTCAGCACCATCTGGAGGGCTGCAAATTCACTACACCTGTCTTGAAATATGATTTTTCCTTTCAATGTTATCTTGATTGTGCCTAGTTTTCATCTACCGTATATGTGGTGTTTTCTTTGCTTAGGATTCCTTTCTTTCTGATTATTTTATTTTTTAAAAAAACAGCAGTTTATAAAAGAAAGAACATATTCTTCCTCTGTACAGGTAGTCCACGACTTAAAATAGTTCATTTAGTGACTGTTCAAAGTTACAACAATGGCATTGAAAAAAGTGACTTATAACCTTTTTTCACAGTTATGACCCTTGCAGCATCCCCATAGTCCCATGTTCACAACTGAGATGCTTGGCAATTGGTTCATATTTATAATGGTTTCCCTGTCCTGGAGTTACGTGATCAGCTTTTGGGACCTTTTGACAAGCAAAGTCAGTGGGGAAGACAGATTCACTTAACAACCTAGTTATTAACTATTACAGTGATGCACTTAACCACTGTGGCAAGAAAGGTCATAAAATGGGGGCAAAACTCACTTAACAAATGTCTGACTTGGCAACATAAATTTTGGGCTCATTTGTGGTCATAAGTCAAGGACTACTTGTATCTTCTCTCTCTAGTTACTGTCACTTCTAAATGATGCTTGAAAGTCAGATTGACAAGATGTCTATGCCACTATTGGCATAAAAAACTTATTAAAAAATGTCTATGCCACTATTTATTGTGAGGCCTACTGGTAATATGTGACATGCAATTCATATCTTGGAGTTTGTAGTAGTGTTCATTTCACAAGATGTAGTCAAGCTTTTCTTAATTGTAATTATCATAATTGAGTTTTTAGAATGCTTTAATTCTTAAAGCAAGATAGCACTCCTGACCACTGCACTATTTTTATTTTCAGACTCGAATTTTGGTGACCCATGGCATTCATTTTTTGCCTCAGGTGGACTACATTGTAGTTGTGGTGGATGGTAGAATCTCTGAAATGGGATCCTATCAAGAGCTTTTGCAACAAAATAGGTCTTTTGCAGAATTCCTCCGCAATTATGCACCTGATGAAGACATAGAAGAAGATGAGCCAACAAGTGATAATACTTTTATTGTTGCTGTTATGGTTGTTTTTCTTCTGACTTGCTCAGTCTGTTAGATTATGCAAGAATCTCTCTCTCTCTCTCTCTCTCTCTCTCTCTCTCTCTCTCTCTCTCTCTCTCTCTCTCTCCCTATGTCTTTATGTGTGTGTGTTTTAATTTGAGAAACATTAGAATGTGCATTGACAAAGAGAAAGGAATAGTGACAAAACGTTTAAGAAATGTTTAAAACTGAGCAGGCTTAAACACTTGTATTTTGATCTAGAGTAGACAGTCCCACCAATTTATCAATGTTTAAAATAAATAAGATAAACATAGGAAGTTTCAGTTCTTCCATTGGATATATTCTTCTCTGGTTACTTCAGAAATAATTGTTCTAGAGTCCAGCCATAGATCTCAGAGTCAGTGGCTTCTTGCTTTCATTTAGTATGTGCTCACTCAAATGTGACAGAGCCAGTATCATATCATAGACTCATATTTATGATGGTTGCAGTGTCCCGGAGTCATGTGATCAACTTTTGCAACCTTCTCACAAGCAAAGTCAATGGGGAAGGCAGATTCACTTAACAACCGTGTTACTAACTTAACTTGAGCCTTGGTGGAGCAGTGGGCTAATGCCTCCTTAAGTAACACCAGCTGCCTGCAATTAGTGCAGGTTCGCATCCCACCAGGCTCAAGGTTGACTCAGCCTTCCATCCTTCTGAGGTAGGTAAAATGAGGACCCAGATTGTCGGGGGCAATTAAGCTGACTTTGTAATAATGCCGCTTGGGGTGTGTGTGAAAGCCCTAATAAGCAGGCATATACATAGAATGAAGGCTACTGCTAAGCTTGTAAGCCACCCTGAGTCTTCGGAGAAGGGCGGGATATAAATGGAATTAAAAAAAACAACCTACAGTCATTCACTTACCAACTGTGCCAAGAAAGGTTGTAAAATGAAGCAAAATTCACTTAACAACTGTCTCACTTAGCAAGAGAAATATTGGGCTCCATTGTGGTCGTAAGTCAAGGACTACCTGTAGTTGAGTTTTGTTATTGCTTCTTGTTTTTTGTGACTTAGAAAGCAATGAACTCAGACTTTCTAGAAGATATTCTTTTAGAAAACCCAAATGATTAAATATTTGTCCCTCTGTAGTAATGGAGGATGAAGAGGTCCTTCTCGCTGAAGATACTCTCAGCAACCACACAGATCTGGCAGATAGTGAACCGGTGACAAATGAAGTCCGCAAACAGTTCCTAAGGTAAACCTGGAATTGCTTTTTAAGCCACTATGCTGACCACTGAAATCAAGCACCTGTACTTCAAAGTAATGGATCTTTCTGGGTTTTTTTTCCTATAAAAAAACCAGGCAACTCAGTGTATTATCTTCAGATGGTGAATTATCTACCAAAAAGTCTACCAAACGAAAGGTGTGTGACAAAAAGCCCATGGAGCCTCCTGTAAAAGTCACTTCTGAGAAACTCATCCTGGCAGAAACTGCTGAAACTGGCACAGTAAGGAACCTTTGCTAAACATTAATTCTTTTTTGTTGTAGAGTTACTGTATAATTAACTATGTGGGATCTAGAATAGCTATCGGAGAGGTTTAGCAACTTAGAAGGGGACCTTGAAACTTACTCTTTTAAGACAAAGCTCGACAGTCTTTTGTGGGGAGGGCAATGATGTAAAAAAAATTTGGCCAAATTTTTGGTGGGATTTTTTTAATAAACTTTTTAAAGCTCTCTACCACAATGTTCATGTTTTGTTGCCAAGATGACAGAAACTACCACCTCCCTACCTGATTTTTCAGAATTAGTGTTCAAAGAGATTCTGCCGGCTATAAAAGTGATCCAGAGAATTTAGGGTTGTAGGTCGCCCACAGCTGTTTTATGATGAGAAAAAAGGAATAATTCAGCTTTTGCCAATCTAGCATGCCTTGCATATGTTAGACTATAATCCCTAGTATCCTAGTAGTACTACCGATTGGAGTTTAGGGAGTTTAAGCATACTAGGTTGGGGGGGATTTTTTTAATTTTTAGAACACATGCATAGTGTGATGCCCTTCTTGCTATCATCAGCATAAGATGAGGGATGTTTTTTGGGGTGGGACAGGGAATAAATGTGCTTTTGATGATCCTATCCCCAAAAGTGATCCAAATATTACTTATGTGAACAGCAGTTACAAATGGAGAATCAAGGCGTGGTTGCAGGTTCTTTAAGCGTATCCTGGAAATTGGATTCATAGCAGAGTTCACACATATTCTGAGACATTAGGCTAGATTTTGCTTTAACATTATATTATACTACTGCTGAATTTAAAAAGCTGCTTGAGCCAGTTTGAAAATGGGATATGCTGGAGCGTTTGTCATTGCTCTTGATAATGGAACACAGGTACAGAAAATCCCTTTAATGCTTTCATTTGGTAATTCTATAGAATGTAATGGAAGCTTACATTGTCTAGATTTGTAAGGGGGGAAAAAAGTATTTTCCTGACCAAATTTTGCATGGAGCACATCCTTAATGTGGTACTTCTATTCTGGAATTTCCTTTATTTCAGCCATTTTTTCCCCCGGAATGGTCTGCATGTAAAATATTCCAATTTCCAGTTTTCCAATTCTTCTTAGCGAGTTGCTAATATTAGAAATTAAAAGACGCTTGCTCCTTGGGAGGAAAGCCATGACAAATCTAGACAGCACACTAAAAAGCAGAGACATCACCATGTCAACAAAAGTGCGTATAGTCAAGGCTATGGTCTTCCCAGTTGCAATGTATGAATATGAAAGTTGGGCCATAAGAAAGGCCGAGCGCCAAAGAATTGAGGCCTTTGCGCTATGGTGCTGGAGAAGACTCCTGCGAGTCCCTTGGACTGCAAGAAGATCAAACCGGTCAGTCCTAGAGGAGATCAACCCTGACTGCTCTTTAGAAGGCCAGATCCTGAAGCTAAAACTCAAATACTTTGGCCACCTAATGAGAAGGAAGGACTCACTGGAGAAGAGCCTAATGCTGGGAAAGATTGAGGGCAATAGAAGAAAGGAACGACAGAGAATGAGGTGGCTGGATGGAGTCACTGAAGCAGTAGGCGTGAGCTTAAATGGACTCCAGAAGATAGTAGAGGACAGGAAGGCCTGGAGGAACGTTGTCCATAGGGTCGCGATGGGTCGGACACGACTTTGCAGCTAACAACAACAATATTATTGTAAGAGGTTTGCATCTATGTAAATCTACTTTGTTTCCCTCAATTTACAGGTCAAATTTATTGTTTTCTGGCAATACATGAAGGCTGTTGGTCCTCTTATTTCTTTGTTGATATGCTTCCTGTATTCCTGTCAAAATGGTGCTGCAGTTGGGGCCAATGTATGGCTCAGTGAGTGGACCAATGATCCGGTGATAAATGGGACTCAACAGAATGTGAACAGGCGAATTGGAGTCTATGCTGCCCTCGGTATCTTGCAAGGTAATTGTGTTACGTGTTTCTGCCCGTCTATACAGGGCAATTACTCAAATTCTTGATTATAAGGGTGTGGATAATAATATTTTAAAATAGTGATAACTGTGGTTTCTGGCATTCTTTAATACCTACTCAAAAGATCCTTGAACAGACAGTGAACAAAATACTGAAGAGTTATGCTACAGCAATCCTTTTATTGTATTATGGCAGCACTGGGTTTTGATCTGCAGGCCTTTTGTATCCTTGCTTTACCCCAAGCAATGGTGATGTCACCATTCAATGCTTTCAACCCAGAAGCACTTCAGTGCTCCTGACACCACTGTAGTAATAATAATAAATAATAAGAGAGAAGATACTGTGATTGCAAAAACCAAAGAAGACACTAAGAAAGGAGAATATTTGTAACTCAGGGTTGACACGAGGGGTCCTTGGTGCTCTCTGAGCACGCTTGTTTTCTTGCAGACGTTTCATTAATCAAACTGGATAACATCGTCAGCGCTGATGTTGTCCAGTTTGGGTAATGAAACGTCTGCAAGAAAACAAGCAAGCTCAGAGAACACCAAGGACCCTTCCCAAAGAAGACAGAACAGCAGTGTAGCAAAGTGGCCTAAAACAGAATGTCCAAGGATTCTAGGATACAGTGTGATCAAAATCTCCTTCTTATGTCTCCTCTTTTGCAACAGGGCTGTTTGTTCTGATCTCCTCCTTTTCCCTAGCCATCGGTGGCATCAAGGCAGCCCGTATTCTGCACGCATCGCTGCTAGAAAATAAGCTTCACACACCACAGTCTTTCTATGACACAACTCCAACAGGCCGAATCATTAACCGCTTTTCTAAGGACATCTATGTGATTGATGAAGTGATACCGCCAACAATATTGATGTTTCTTGGAACCTTCTTTAACTCTGTATCAACAATGATTGTGATCATAGCAAGCACTCCGCTATTTGCTGTGGTTATAATACCTTTAGCCATTTTGTATTATTTTGCACAGGTAATTCACGTCATTTTTTTTCCTTTTGTTACCTCGCTATTTGCATGATCATTTTTGAAGTAGCAGAACGCTGGGCAGTTAATGCACTCTTTCAGTTTGAAAGAATTAATCTGTTACATATTTACATAGATGTATACTTTGCTGGGTTCAGTTTCTTTGAAACACCGAAGCCAGCTCTGAGAGGAATCTCAGTTTACAAGGCTGAATAACTTATTCACAGTCATTTACTTACTGCCCTATTCTAAGTATTTTTGTGCAACTCCAAATAGCTATTGTGATCTTTCTTAAAATAATTATAGCCTGCCCTTTGTTTATAAGCTGCTCCAGCAACAGTAGAAAACGCTTATCGGCAGAAACCAAAATAATAAAAATTTTAAAAAAAACATTAAACATCATCAAAGTCAAAGCAGTTGCTAACATTAAAAAAAATAACAATACAGCAGAAAAATGGAAGATAAATGTAATCTCCACTGGCATAGATCACCTTAGCACTATTTTGGCACGGGGATTTTACATGAACAGTGGGAAAAGAATCTTATCGTAATAAGCTAAGACTTCTTTCCCTGCCTCCTGCATTCCATAATTGGAAGACCTGTGTTCAGAATTGCTGTCCTTACTGTGACATGGATGCAGCTAATATACTGGGATGGGGAGGAGTGATGGCGAAATCTGTATCTGAAACTCTTCCAGAAAATATACCCTCAAAATCTAGCTTTTCCTCAGAAGTTGCTTTTCAGTCTGCAATACATTTTTGTACTTAGAGCTTTCAAGCATGTAAACATCACCTGAAGCCTAAAATGGCACAGCTCAGAAAAATCTTTACTATTGATTCTGATATCTCATAGACTTTCCCAAGATTTAGTGAGAGAAATCCCAAAGAATTGGATACAACCTCTTTTTTCAAGGCCTTTCTCATTTGGGAACTGTACTGGTTATCTATGATGTGATAGTCTTGAAAGCTGAGATCAAATATGTAAAATGCTTTAAGAGGTTTTGTGTTGTTCTTTTTTTACATAATGCTTTTGAACCGGCAATGGCAGCGGTTCTATGTAGCTACCTCTCGTCAATTAAAGCGACTGGAATCCATTAGCAGATCCCCCATATATTCGCACTTTTCGGAAACGGTCACAGGAGCCAGCGTCATCCGAGCATTCAAAAGAGGGAAGTCTTTTGTTTACAGCAGTGACACAAAGGTGGATAACAATCAGAAAAGTTACTATCCTGGAATTGTAGCCAACAGGTAAAGTTGTTTTTAAAGTTGTTTCTAATGTCAGGCTCTCATTTGAAAAGACAAATAGTTCCAAATGAAGTGTGTGTTGTGTACTAAAAATGCTTTCTTATTTACTAGGTGGCTGGGAGTTAGAGTTGAATTTGTGGGAAACTGTGTGGTATTCTTTGCAGCTCTTTTTGCCGTACTAAGTAAAAACAATTTGAGTGCTGGCCTGGTTGGACTTTCTGTATCTTATGCACTTCAGGTGTGTATAATAGATTGCTTATATTAAAAGTGGAAGTGAAACCTCATTACATTATGACCTTTTCATTTGGCATTCTGGTTTTAATTGCATATTGCTACAGCATCTCTCCCTCTCCCACTCTCCACTTTTTTTGTGGCAAAGTAAGAATGTAAGAATGAACTGCAGTGGGTTGCCTCTTATGTCTAGGGCTGGGCTGATTTAGGAGGCAGTAATGAGCAGGACAGTGGATGCCAAGTGAGTATGACTGTATCATGTACATGAGCAGCATGTTAACCAAAGATTGAACATTTGGGAAAATAAAGTGTTTGCTTGGCACCCAAGAGACATTTAAAAAAAGGTGCCAAGTAACTGTGCATCTAATGGAGGGAGTTCTCCATGTGGATGCCATCTTCTAGACATGTTGTCCCATTTTGAACATGTAGTCACAATTGTAGTTCTTACTGTGCCATTGTTTGAAAATGCATTCTTGCATCAGCTTTGTTGCTAACCATGTTTTCTGGGCTTAGAAATCAGACTCTCTGTCCAGCCTCAGTCTGAATAGCTTGGTCCAACAGAAGAGATAATCATAAAGAAGAAGTAGCTGCTTCCTTGTGATCTAGATTCAAATCAAGGTTGAGTTGCTTCTGGGAAGGTACAGCCAATGGCAATATTAGAAGCAATTGCAGTGTGAGATATTGTGAGGAGGCTGGGAAAAGAAGGGAAGGCAGATCAGACATCAGATAATGAGTGAGTCATTTGACAGCTTATCTTATAAAGAACAACTTGGTCCAGATGGAAAGAAACCCAGAGGAAAAAACATTGTACAATCATCAAAGAGAGTTTAGTTGAGTAAATGAAATTGGGGACTCCCTCTTTGACTTTGCAAGATTCCACATTTAGCCCACACTAGCATTAAGTACACCTTCCTAGACTCTGGGTTGTTCTTGTTTATTTGATCCTGCCCAGCTGTGTGGGCTTCACACAGTAGGGCAAGATCAAATAGTAGAAAGTGACAGTGATTGCTGCAGTCCAAGGTGGCAACCAGTGGTGGTAAATAAATCAGAATACACAGGGGGCCCTTTTCCTCCCTCCCTCCCTCCCTCCTTCCTTCCTTCCTTCCTTCCTTCCTTCCTTCCTTCCTTCCTTCCTTCCTTCCTTCCTTCCTTCTTTCTTTCTTTCTTTCTTTCTTTCTTTCTTTCTTTCTTTCTTTCTTTCTTTCTTTCTTTCTTTCTTTCTTTCTTTCTTTCTACAAATTTTATTGAATATACAATTAAAAACAAAAGTGGACATGTTACAACTTCCCTGGCTTCAACACTGCTATTAGTATCACCTTATATAAAGAAAGAAAGAAAAAGAAAAAGAAAAAAGTGAATTTTTCTACATTGTAACAAAATGTGCATATAACATCTATGAGTTTTCCTTTCATTGGGCCTGTCTAAGGTTGTGTTCTGCTTGTATTTAAGGAGAAACCATGTTTAGATTTACTGTTTGCTTCCATATCTTTTCTAACAAAAGGCCTTTAGTTAACAACAACATATTACGAAGGCTATCAGACTGCACAATCTGTCAGGGATTTAACTTCACTTTCAGTATGAAGGGGGTGGGGGGAGAGAGGAGAAGTCATCTGTTTGACTAAGAGCAGGGTGGATTATGTGGCCCCGAAATTGAAAAGCCAAAGATTGGGCTTTAAAATGTGCACAGCACTGACAAAGTGCATTCAGAAACGTCAATCTGCAGTAGTGAAATTGCGTGTGAAATTTGGGACTTACAATATCTGGGAAGATCAAAGGATTTGAATTGGGCCTCCCAGCTTTAAAAGCTATTAAAGTTGAGATTATGGCAAGAGGAAGCACATCGATTGAATCTCTATCCCAGGTAACAATAAGGTGACACATTCAGATTGGCAAAGCAATTAATTCTAGCCTTACCTATTTTTAAATGAAATGTGAGAAATAATACATGCCTTTGGCAGTTTTCAGTATAATTAAAGATACAGTAGTAAAGATACTGTGGTTTAGAGAAAGTTTCCATCCCTATTTTCTTATTTAGTTTTCATTATTATTCTGCACTTGAGCCAGGGTACCACGCAAGTTCAAAACAGACACACAGAAAAAAAATGCAAACTCAGATACCAGTTCTCAATCTTTCAATATTAGTATTATAAGTACCTCATATGGAAACCTGGGAAAAAGCTCCTAAGGATTACCCATTCTCAGTTTGGCTGTCATATATCTGGAAGTTACTTGGTCTTCCAATGTAAAGTTTCAGCTTTTGTCCTCTCGTAATACTGCCCTCCCTACAGATAATGTTGATATCAGTGGGACCTTTTCAAGCAGAGAATCCCGTTTCTCTACAAAGAAGATAGATATAGGTCCGTGGTGGCGAAGCTATGGCACATGTGCCACAGGTGGCACGCAGAGCCCTCTCTGTGGGCATGTGCGCCTTTGCCCCAGTCCTAGGCCTTCAGCTGGGTTTTATAAAACTTTTTCACTTTAGGCCTCCGGCGCCGTGTGCAAAAAAAAAAGGTTCAATCAATCAATCAATTTCAACTTCTTGCAGGAAAAAAAGAGATCTCGCAAATTTGGAATTGATTGTTTGAACTTTTTAGTCCCACCCAGTCTGCCGTTACCACTGCAGCCATGCCCACCCAATTGGCCACACCCACCCAATGGGCCACGCCCCTGGCACCTGACGATACATAAGTGGGTTTTGGGCTGCAGTTTGGGCACTCAGTCTGTAAAAAGTTCACCATCACTGATATAGGTATTGGGGATGTTGATCACCGTATAACATCTGGATTTCTGGCCTTATCTTTTAAAGATATGCTATGGAAAAATACTGCTTAATAGTATTTTAGAAGTATCTCTGCCAATGGTAGCTACCTGGTTACTTTTTATAGCCATGATTACCTTCTGACACAGGTAATACCTTTTTAATCTTTGTGTAGGTGACAATGTCTCTGAACTGGATAGTACGAATGACATCTGATCTGGAAAGCAACATTGTGGCTGTAGAAAGAGTGAAAGAATACTCTGAAAATGAAACTGAGGTGAGTTCCTCAGTGGGGGAAATTACTTCTCAAAAAGCAAGCAGTAATGTAAATATATAATTCCTCTATTGACTTGGATTAATTCAGTGCTACATATTACAGGCTTCTCGGACTGAACTCATCATAGTCTACTTTGGACCCAAAATAACTAGATAAGACTCTAGGTTGTATACTAGAATGAAGTCCCATTAAGCAACTGTTATCCAGTTTTCTTTCCATTTCAGAAATAACACAGCAGTGGAAAATACATTAAATATTTTTAAAACACAGATTGCTCCTACACTAAGGAAGAGCATTTGTCCTATAGACTATTCCATACTAATATACAGTGGTGTCAGCCTGCGTCATAACTAGTGTAGTTTTTGCTTTCATCAAGTTGTAACAATGAAAGATACAACAGTATATAGCAATGTTTTCCTTGATAAAGATTAGTACTGTCATTGTTATTCAGTGTCATTCATTGTTACTATATTATTGAATATAGTAAGTAACATGCAAGTTTGCCATCTCCATGAATGTTGTTGAACTATAATTCCCAGTATTCTTTGCCATTGGTTGTGCTAAGTTGCTAGGAGCTTTGTTATTCCAAAGAAGATTAATAATTGCGAGTCTTATCCTTAATGATATTGTGTACAAAATGCTTTGTATTCAAGAAAGGTTTCTCTATTTGTTTATGTATTGATTCATTAAATTTACAGCTGGCCTTTCCTCTTAGAGCTGATGGCACTTTACATCTTCATTTTATCCCCACAATCAACAGGCAGATATACTGGCCTCCCTTACATGCATCGCAAAAGTTTATACTCTGATACAGAGGTTTAAACTGTATCACATGTATTACTAAAATGCAATTGTATACACAGTGGCAAATGAACATTATATTACTAATTGTTAGAAAGCTTAGTTCCTTTTATAACTGTGAGGGGACCATTATCCTCTTTTGTGATTGATTTTCAGATATCCAAAAGGTTTCAAAAAATATTATCAGTTGCTATGGCTTATAAAACCCATCTGGTGCCCTCTTCATATGCTAATTGTTTCAGGCCTCTCATGCACTCTCCATGTGTGTGCATGTGTATATATTTATTGTATTTTATATAATTTCAATGATTGGTCTTAGGTCTTAGACTTCAACTAAATAAACCAACCTATTTCCCAACAACCTTGGGAAGAAGAGGCTGAAAAAGAGTTCCAGAGTCACCAAGGCATTCCATAAATAAGGGTGAACATGAAACCTAATCCAATACCTTACCACCCTACCAACTAGCTCTCCTTTTAAATCAGGGGTCTTCAGACTTGGCCCTTTTATGACTTGTGGACTTCAACTCCCAGAATTCCTCAGCCTGCATGCCTGACTGAGGAATTCTGGGAGTTGAAGTCCATAAGTCATAAAAGGGCCAAGTTTGAAGGCCCCCATTTTAAATGGTTCATTAAACAAGCCACTTGCTGTTAATATTTAGTGGAAGACTGAATACTAATCATGGAGCTTTAAATACAATATATTCCTTCAGAGTTGAAAGTAGGGTTCCAGTGCTAACACAGTATTCTATAACATTCCTTCCATGTTCAGGCTCCCTGGATCATTGAGGATAAAAGACCTCCAGAAGACTGGCCCACCCAGGGAGAAGTGGTCTTTACAAAGTATTCTGTCAGGTATAGGAAAGGTTTGGATTTGGTGTTGAAAGACCTCAGCCTGAGTGTAAAAGGTGGAGAAAAGGTATGTTTCTAACATAGCCACTTTACTGCAGTGAATCAACAATAAAGACTTTGGTTTTCTTTAGCTGATAGAAGAAATAGAACATTCATAATTATCAATGACACATATACTGATCATCATATAGTAAATATTTTATGTTCAGCCCTAGCTGCATTTATATCCAAAAGTTCTTCAATTTTCTGATAAAACAGACCACAGTTCCGTTATCAAATTTATAAGAGGATATAAAGGGCAACCTTCATGAGTTCCGTGAGATACTTTGATAGGTAAGAAAGTAATTTCATGTGGAAAAATCTGGCCACAGTATAAATTAGAATGTTTTTATCCAATAAATAAAAAAGATTGTCTATATTTGCCCAAAACCTATTTCAAAATTTTGGCATCCACATTTAACAGGAGAAATGACCAATAACTTATTGTAAGGACCTACCTCAGCTAAGCCACCCAAGAAAGCAGAACTCTTGAAATAGGCGTTGTCTCAAAAGAATTTTTTATTAGGGGCTAGTGACAGTAGGGAATCAAGGCGAGATCCGAGAGGAAAACCCGTCAAGCAGTATATTAAAAGCAGCATTCAATATTTCTCCCCCCAATGGTGTCAGTGTTCATTTGAATCCCAGCCAATCCACAGGTGGCCTGGTGTTTTGGTAACCGGTCTTTTCAGCAGGGCTCCTCAAGGTCTTTCTCACTTTGGATTTCTTCTGGCTCCAAGCACAAACCATCTCTTAGATAAGGAAGAGGGGAAGGGCATCTTAGCAGACGGTGCAAAGCATTCCCCAAAGCTCCCCGCTCCCAACAGAATGACAGGACACAAAGAAAAGCTGCAGAAAATAGCAAATGGATATATGCATAGAATACATTTTCTTTGGGGATCTGACACTTATCCTGTCAGCAGAACCTTCACCATGCTTCAGCATCAATGAGATAAGCTTCATTAAAGGAAGTTTAGAAAAGCTTTGTGTGTGTATGTCTGTGTACGTGTGTGTGTGTGTATACACATACATATACCTATATACTGTATACGTGCACACACACACACATATATATACACACACACTCATGCATACCATACATACATATACATATATACACACACAGTACAGGGGAAAACCAAAATACTCCTTTTCGAACCAAATAGGCCAACTTACAGAATGCATACAAAATCTGTGACCCATTTCTCCAGTGAAATTGAAATTTGGATAATTTTATAAAACAATTTATGACATAATCTTTGTCATGAAGCAGTTTATGACATAATACAAAATGTCATAAAACATTTCCTGTGCTAATGTGTGACATGTGGAACAATCATTTTAACCATTGCTGATTCTTCAAAACTGAATTAGGTTGGGATTGTCGGACGAACTGGAGCTGGCAAATCCTCAATGACCCTCTGCCTCTTCAGGATACTGGAAGCCACAAAGGGAGAGATTACCATTGATGGGTTGAAAATTGCAGATATTGGCCTTCATGACTTGCGATCCAAGCTGACTATAATTCCCCAAGTAAGCCTACTTTTATATATTAAATCATTCTAGTGGGGATTATTGCTTTGTTTATATTTATTGGCTCCCCAACTCCAGTAGACTTTGGATTGCAAATGTATAGCCAAACAGTAACAGTTGCAGATTTTTGTGTTAGAATTATTGTCTTGTGTCCCAGGACAAATGTAAGTTGGGAACCAAACACTGTAATTTAAATGAGATGATCTTTGTATGTATAATCAATGTATTTTGTCCACTTACTTTGAAAGGAATTTTAAAGATGCCTAAAAGCAAGATTTCCTATTTCTTTTCTTTTTTTACCTCAAAGTTTTCTATCTCATAAGATTCTGGTGAATAGCAGAGTTGTATCATTCCGTGTGCCGGAAAATAGTTGTTTCTGCAATCTGAAGCTTTATTATTAAAATTTATATAGCTACCTATCTCATACATATGACTCTGTTCTGCTTACAAACAATTAAAACAAATATAAAACAGCAAAACAAACAATATAACAACATGGCTGCATGGATAATAAATATTACCAGATATTCAGCCTATGTAACACCACTGCTCCAAGAGCTCCACAGAGCAGTGGCGTAGCGTGGGGGGTGCAGGGGGCCCCGGCCGCACTGGGTGCAACATCTGGGGGGCGCTCGCACTCGCAGCTCTCTGCCCCTGCCTGGCTCACTCACTCTCTCTCACTGCAGTGCTGGCTGTGCGAATCCGATCCGAGCCGCTGGGTCGCCACCCACTGTGGAGGGGGGGTGCCAGGCGTGCGGTGCGGTGCGGAGAGATAGCGAGTTAGGGGGCGCAAATTACTTGCCTTGCCCCAGGTGCTGACAACCCACGCTACGCCACTGCCACAGAGACACCTAATCGGGGAGATGCATAGCATATAAATTTAATAAATAAATGCCTTTGTTTCTCCAGGTATAATTGAAGGTGCTGGTTATCGTGGGGGCTCCATTACTGGAGATTTTTGAGAAGAGACTAGACCAGGGGTGTCAAACTGCCGGCCCATGGGCCGGATGCATCATGGCAAAAATGCACTCACCCCATTGCATCACGTGACATTGCAAGTTTGATACCCCTGGACTAGACAATCACTTCTCTGAAATGGTATAGGTTCTCCTGCTCGAGCAGGGGGCTGGACTAGAAGACCTCCAAGGTCCCTTCCAGCTTTTTTCTACTCTATTCATGGTTTGGGGCTGGGTTATCTAAGGGACTATCTTCTCCCAGTGCTTACTGCCTTACAATTTAATCCAGATTGGGCATACTGGTATGGCTGCTCAATCTCAAAGAGTGCAGATTATACACTCAAACTTGTTTTAATGTCTTCTCGAGTTAGAATTTACTTCAGAAATACTCTAATATATATTTCTGTATGGGTAGGTAACTCATATTTCTTTAGACGTGCATTCTAAATCCAGTCTGATCATTTTCTTAAGGACCCTGTTCTTTTTTCTGGAACACTCCGAATGAATCTGGATCCATTTAATAAATATTCTGAGGAAGAAATATGGAAAGCTCTTGAACTGTCCCATCTGAAGAGGTTTGTCAGCAGTCAGCCTGCTATGCTAGATTATGAATGTTCAGAAGGAGGAGAAAATCTGAGGTAATTACAGTTCTAATTTGGAAGACATAAATATAACAAGGAGACATTTCAAGAAAAAGGTTGAAATATACGAATTGCCTTCGTATCTCCTTTCCCCTAGCAATTCACTGTCTATGCTCAGTTCTCATTAGATTTTTATGTTAAGATCCCATCATCTCCTGCCCTACCCTTTGTTGCAAACTGTGTATGTGTGTGCATGCACATGAATACTGTCTATCTATTCTTACAGTATCTGGGAATACTTCTCACTTCTATCCCGGGCAATAGTTTAAAATAGCTGTCAGCTTGAACCAGAAATAACCTATCTAGTCAATTAGTTATTTCTATTTTTTCATCCCAATCTTTTCTACTGTCTTTCCCCAATCTGATTCTCTCCCAGTTTCCTTTCTTCTTTCCCCAGCCATTTCATAATTTTCATTTTTCCCCAGCCATCCCATTTTATCAGTCTTTCCATACAGGCTGTTTCCTCTTGGGTCTCTCGACATTTTACACTATTGAATTACTTTGTTTTGTTTAAGAGAATATTCATTGTTTAATAGAAAGGTCTTCAATACTGTCAAGCTCTGGAATGTGCTTTGCAAAATAGGAGTTACAGAACATCTCATTGTCCTCATGCAAAACCTATAGACAGGCCAGGACGCCTGGACAGAATACTAAAGAAAAGAAGAAGAAGATCAGCAGCAAGATGAATGACTCTATTGCAGCAAGATGGGTGCACTGTTGGAAAACCTGAAAGACCCAGCTAGGAAACAGATCCTCCTGGAGAAAATCTAATGCAATTGCTAAGAGTCAGAACCAACTTCATGGGTGCACATAATAAATCAATTGAGGGAAATACTATATGCAAGCTGGCATAAAATATAACATTAGAATATACCGCAGGGCTGGGACTGTTTGTATTTAGTCCTCCTCTTTGCCTGTCTCTATAAATTATTGGAAGACTTCTTTTATGTTGCTCTCCTTGAATGCACATAAGAAATGTCTGTGGCCCCATGGAGCTGTTTTCATGATAGACACTGCACTTCGTTGAAGTACTGTTTTATATACATGATACAGGTCTTGATGCTAATCATAACCAGAACATGGTACAGGCAAGGTGGAGAGGAAATGAAACAGTTTATCACAATCTCACATTTGTTTAGCGGCTTGTTTCCACTACAGAAAATGTTAAGGGCAAAGTGTTTTTTTTTTTACGGAACTGTATTTTTCCTCTTTTTCAAGAGTTTCTATGGGATATACCGTTATCAACAGCCAGACACTACTGCTTAATAATTGTTTCTGCCCTGAATCGTTCTTTGGCACAGCATTAGGTTTTCTTAAAGCCGCATCCTTCACACGCTCATTGATTAAAACAAAACTTTCACTTACTTTTTCCAGCGTTGGCCAAAGGCAGCTTGTTTGCTTGGCAAGAGCACTCCTTCGTAAAACAAGAATACTTGTTCTGGATGAAGCCACAGCAGCAATTGATCTTGAGACAGATGATCTCATTCAGACGACAATAAGAACGCAGTTTGAAGACTCTACTGTGCTAACGATTGCTCATAGACTGAATACAATTATGGATTACACCAGGTAGTTAAGTATGACCAATACGTAATGCTAATTTGAGAGTCGGGGAGAGGGAGTTGCTTTTTTTAACAGGCTTCCTCTCTGGGTTGAGTACCACTCTTGAAAGTGTGTACCTTGTGTTGGGCAATTGCGATACGTTGGGGATTTGGTTAGTGTCCGGCCGACTGCTGCCCATCAGTCTCCCTACTTGGGCAGATAGACATGATAACCTCCTGGGCAGGCTGTCAAAGTTGAGATAAGGGATCAGTGTGCTACAGAGTTTGGGAGTCTTCCTAGATTCACCATTTATAACTTAAAAGACAGTTAAATGTTTTCCACATTACCTCCAACTGTTAAGTGGTGTAAAAAGTGTTTGTTGGACTCTGGGTTCTGATATATCCCTGTCCTCTTCGAAACAAGAAAAAAATGAATCCATCCTTTTAATTAATACCATTATCAGATGGGTAAGGAACAACAGAATAACAGAGTTGGAAGGGACCTTGTAGATCATCTAGTCCAACCTCCTGCTCAAGCAGGAAACCCTGTACCATTTCAGACAAATGGTTGTCCAATCCCTTCTTAAAAAAATATCCGGCATTGGAGCATTCACAACTTCGGGAGGCAGATTGTTCCACTGATTAATTGTTCTAACTGTCAGGAAATTTCTCCTTAGTTCTCGGTTGCTTCTCTCCTTGGTTAGTTTCCAAACGTTGCTTCTTGTTCTGCTTTCAGGTGCTTTGGAGAATAGGTTGACTCCCGCTTTTTTGTGGCAACCCCTGAGATACTGGAAGACTGGTATCATGTTACCCCTCACCCTTCTCTTCGTTAGACTAGACATACCCAATTCCAGCAACGATTCTTCATGTTTTAGCTTTCAGTCCCTAATTATCTTTGTTGGTCTTCTCTGCACTCTTTCTAAAGTCTCAACATCTTTTCTATACTGTGGTGACCAAACTGGATGCAATATTCAAAGTGTGGCCATCAAGGCATTATAAAGCGGTCCTAACACTTCATATGATCTTGATTATGTCCCTCTATTAATGCAACCTAGGACTGTGTTGGCTTTTTTGGCAAGCTGCAGCACAGGTTGCAACTTACAATGAGGCTTGTTCCTCTTTGGGAACAAACCTTTAAAGCCAGCTGGTTATCGATGTTGGATCAGTTGGATCATGTCCACTGCCATCTTCATCAAAAAGCAGGTGATTTGTAATCATCCAGTAGGAACAAGAAATGCTGGAATAATTATCACCAACTTTTTTTCCCTATGATGTATCCGGTACATTTGTACTAAACCGGACTCTGTTATTTTGCACATTTAGCTTTTCCTTTCTCATGTTATTTTTTTGTTCATGTGGTTCAGCAATAATGTTTCAGGGCCTTTGTAGAACTGAAAAGGATTCTATTAGATTCCACAATTAGGAAAGGAATGGTTTTATGGCAATCAACTCTCTTCAGCAATCAATTTTTTTTCTTTGTTTGTTTGCTTTGCAGAGTCCTAGTTCTGGACAGAGGAAGAATTGCAGAATTTGACTCTCCTTCAAGTCTTATTTCATCCAGAGGGATTTTTTATAGTATGGCTAAAGATGCTGGATTGGCATGACAGCAGAGCTACTCTGTTCCATCAAAGGAATAATTATTGGGCTGTGTTATATTCACTCCAAAATAGCATCTTGAATGAACTGTGCTTTTCAGAGCAGGCCTCTCTATCAGATTTAGCAGTAGAGAAGCAAAACTGTTTCATGGGATTGAGAAACAGAAAATGTCATTTTCTATTTTTAAATGTATTTTCTAAATACTGAAATATTTTTTAATTGACAAACATCTTAAGTACTTGGATACAAGTATGTATGCATATCTGTACTCATTTCATTTCTAATAAATTACATTTGATGATATAGAAATACTAAAGTCTTCCTATTTGGGTTAGGTTTTTGTTAAATGGGGAAAAAAATCAAAGAAAGGTAATTTTAATATATATATATATATATATATATATATATATATATATATATATATATATATATATATATACATATATATATATATATATATATATTATTTACAATTCACCTAATAAAACCTTCCTCACACCTACAACTTCACAGCCTAACAAACATAAATGATTGACATAGGTGATTTGTGGTCACATCTGTACAATTAATACAGCTATAGGACAGTTTGCCATTGCATATTTTGGAATACCTTTTTAAATTTCCCCATCTAGCCTTAGTTTTAGATTTCCTAGTTGTTTGCCACTCACCCATTAACCTCGTTTACTTGTCATGATCAGTAAAATTTGGCTGCCTAACAAACTGTACCATGGTAATGATTGCTCCTAGGCTGAATACAATTTATTTCCCCCAAAGATATTTCTACAATTTCTGGGAGAGTCCATCTTATGTATTTCTAATAGAAGAAATTCCTGAAAAAAATCTTCCAATCCAGCAAGATGCATTACCTTTAGTAGAGATTTCAGAATTTCTATCCTGCACTGGATGAGACACCGTAGACATGTAGTTCCTTTGGAAAGCTGTACATGCAAGGGTTTGTTTTAAAGGAAATAGTTCCCATTTCTGGTGGACATGTATTTTAAAGGTGGCACTTGAAAAAATACTTAATTTCTTGATGTCAGATCACAGCTGGGGCACAATTATTTAATCAGCTGGAACTTCTAATTAATAACCACTGCAACTCTCTTTCTGTTTCTTTATAAATTTCTTTATGAAGTTAACATCAATCAAAAAGCTGTGCATTTGATGAACTGGTTTTCATGGCATGGCAAACAATAATGAATTTTTTAAGGTAAAAATGTTAATTCAAACTTAACTCTTAGCTGGGATTGTTAATCTTCCACAACAAAAGTAGCACACAATTATTCCAATCAACATTTAAGATAAAAAAGCAAATCACTCATTTTATGGGCAATAACATTTTATTAACTATAAAAAGGATACAACCCAAAAAAATAATATTAAACCTATAGCATGTAGACAATTCTTTATTTTAACCAGGTTATTTATGTAACAATGCAGGAAGTCCTTATTCCCTTATATCCAGTGATGTCAAAAAAGAATTACTCAATAAATTAATACATTTGGTTAGCAAAGCTATTAAAATCATCTGTTATAAATTGCAGAAGTTACACAATATAAAAATATTTCTCAGAGTGCATAGAAAGATGTCAGCAATTGTACTGTATTTACTCAAACAATGACTCTTCAACAACATTCTAAATGTATGTTGATATCTGCTTATAAATGAGAAACCTAATATATTTCCAATACTTTTCAACACATAATAAGAGCATTCTTAAGCACACTGATTCTGTGCTGGTTGTGGCCTCTCGCTTTCCATTACTTCCTAAAACATGTTAAAATTTGTAACTTGAATCTTTTATCTGAAACAGTAGATTTTTCTTCCCAGACTTCAAATTGCAGCCCTTAATGAACTCTGATTTTAATTGGGCACCTATGTCTTTTACACCTTCAAGGATTAAGTCCTAGGCCTTTTAAATAGCAACAGAAGGGGTGGGATAAAACTAGCTTTTCAGCCCTTATATGCCCTAGGACAGGGGTAGGCAACCTTGGCTGTTTTATGACTCGTGCACTTCAACTCCCAGAATTCCTGAGCCAGCATAGTTGGCTCAGGAATTCTGGGAGTTGAAGTCCACGAGTCATAAAAAAACCAAGGTTGCCTACTCCTGCCCTAGGCAAACTTGATCAATGGCAGTCGTATCCTTTCATTTATCTGTGATTTAGTAGGTCTAAATCCTTGCAATCATAGTGATAGAATATGGCTTAATCTCCTAAATTTAGGCTATATGACAAAATGGATCTATTGCCATCAATTATTCCACTGATGTAAAATATATTGTGTTTTAACAGAATGGTGGGGGCTCTAAATTCAATTGGTTTTTAATGGGTCAGTGTATTAGGTTCTAACTTAGGTAGATGGATATTTAAGCTGACAAAATATCTGAAGAGAACATCTTTATTGAATCAAGACTCAGGAACACTTAATGAGAAGCTGTAACTTTGCAACAACACTGCTCTAGGCAAACACAAACTGAAGGATGCTTCAGCTATGCACCTTTGGTGGCTGTCACTGATTGTCATAAATCAATTGGTTTTCTCTCTGGAGCTGCAAACTCCAGTTCCTAGGAGAAACAAGGACCCTGTTAAGTGTTTAAATTACAATCTATTCCAGAGTTAAATATGGATCTCTTTCAATCAGGCTACTTTCTGAAGCATGTAGAAATCCAGATCATTCCAGAACTTTTTATTATTTATTTATTAAATTTCTGTGCCACCTATCTTGTCCGGAAATTACTCTGGGTGGCTTACAAACATTAAAACTAGTATATATTAAAATAATAAAACAATAAATAACAACAAAAATAAATACTATTAAAAGATGGGGAGGAGAGGAATATGAAATACACAGGAAGAAGTAGGGGTCTTTCCTAATCCAATAGCCACACCCAGAATGGTTCCCGCCCCACTTGGAGCTCCAGGCCAATTAGCAGAGCATCTTCAGGCCCTTACAGAAGGTTAAAAGGGTGGGGGTGGATCTCACCTCAGGAGGTACAATGTTCCATAGGGCAAGAGTATGGCAGAAAAGACTCTTCTCCTGGACCCCATCAGGTGTGACCAGTGTTGTTTCTGTCCCATAATTCTGTCCCATAATCTTGATGGGAAGGGGTCCAGATAATCAATTTCATCCAGGATCCTCTGAAGCTACCAAGCAACCACTTTCTATTCCATCTTCCCTAAAGAGGGAAGACTGGAAACTGGATGAGAATTGTCCAGGCGGGTTGGACCAAGAGATGATTTTTTATTTTTAGGAGGGGGCAAACCAGGACCTCCTTAAATGGACCCTGGAATGTCCCCTCCTGCAGTGAAGAATTAATCACTGCCTGAAACCACCTGACAGTCAGCATCCTGGAGGCTTTCACCTCCCAAGACGTAGAAGGATCTAATTGACAGGTAGTTGCACTGACAGCATCGAGGAGCCTGTCCACTTCATCACTGAACTGCTCCAAGATAACTACTTTCCAAGCATCTAGCACAATGCATGGGTTCTATCTGGGAATGAATTCAAGCAAATCTGTCTGTCAGGTGTGTGACCCTTAAAATGAATATCCGAGCCCCCCTGGCCCGGGAGGGACTGGGTGATCTTGAACAGGGCCATCAGGCATTGCTCTGAAGATGCCGTAAGAGTGGGGAAACGTTTCACCACTTTTACTGCCATGAGATAGGCCTTAATGGCAGCTATAAGTAGTAGTCACAGTCATCCCTTGTCTTCCTCCAGCAGCGTTCTAGACATCTTTTAATCCTTTTCAAAACCTGCAGCTCCTCCGTGAAACAGAGGGAGGGGTGGGAGTGAAGGGTTAAAAGAATGTGCACAGGCACGATCCTGTTTAAAGCCTCAGCCACCCTTTGATTCCAGAACATTACCAGAGCTTCGGCAGGACTGTGCAGCAAAGTTCCCATCAGATCCATCAGTCACTGGGGGAAGACCACTTGAATGGATCCAGCCTCCCTGTAGAGGGAGGGTAGCGTAAGAGAATCTCGGGGACACCAAGGCATGACCTGACCATGACAAGGGGGAAACCAACAGGCCTCCCCACCAGGTGATACTGCCATTGCTCCAACATGAAAATCATATCCGCCACGTGGCTGTTAGGACCGAGTCGGAACTGAGATGATCTGGGATAGGGCCATGGCTGCCATGGGAGTCATAAACTCCTGGGCCGCTTCCGAGACCAAAACCAGGGAAAGCAGATTAAAGTTCTCTAGGACCATAAGTCTAGGGTACTCCATCGCCAGCAGCATCAAGCAGGGAGGTTGCTACGCAACAGGGAGGCTGGTACAGTAGCAACAATCGCAACTGATTTTGTGAACCCAGCTTCAGGTACAGTGTCTCACAGCCAGAAACTTGGGGAGCAAGGCTCCTGAAGACTAAGAGACTCCCGGATGATCACTGCCACCCCACCTCCCCTGTCCTGGGGTCTTGGCTTGGGCAAAAACCCTATTTACATGGCTTAGCTGCTAAACATTTTAGTAAAAAAAATGCTTTATATATATATATATATATATATATATATATATATATATATATATATATATATATATATATATATATATATATATATATATATATATATATGGATCTTTGGTTATTCGGGTTTTTCCCCGCGTAGAACTAAAGGTGTAGGTGCAACGTTTCGACGGAATCCCATCCGTCATCATCAGGCTGGTGGCTTTAGCTTCCTTCTTCTGGGAGAAGCAGGAACAAACAGCCACATGCTTCTCCCAGAAGAAGGAAGCTAAAGCCACCAGCCTGATGATGACGGATGGGATTCCGTCGAAACGTTGCGCCTACACCTTTAGTTCTACGCGAATAACCAAAGATTTTATATATATATATATATATATATATATATATATATATATATATATATATATATATATATATATATATATATATGTAAACTGGCATTCCAAATATTGTTAGTTACCTTTAATCTAAGCAAACCTTGTCTTCCTACTTTCTCTAAAAAATGTCTAGCCTACACTTCCATCATTAGAGCAATCCCGAAGGGAATCTCATACTTAAAATCAAAAACTGTTTATATAGACTGTTCATCAACTTTAAGTTGCCTTCATAAAAGACCAGATTTTAAAGATAAAATAAATCATCAAATTTTGTCAATCACTGTGATTTAAGCCATTTTGAAGTTCCATTTTGAGATGGGCAATAATTGGAAAAACTGAAAATTCTGCATCCCCTACTTATAATTTTATCCAGCTTCTTAAGGGTTTGGGGCAGTCTTAAGGATGAAAATGGGCTTCCTTATCTCATCCTGCAGAATATGAAGGAAGAAAAAACTTTGTCACTGAAGCGCAATCAGTTTGCTAAAAAGGCAATGTGATTTCACTGAGGGAGAAAGCAACATTCTGCCTATGGATTTCCTACCTTTTAAAACCCAATCTTAAACAGATCGTGTGACCAACATGGATCGTTGAGGTAAATGATAGTTTTTCATCCATATGTTTGTCAAAGCATGAGAGGAAGCAATGTAAGTGCAGAAATCAAGAACGGGATTCAACTTCTCTAAAAACCCTGCCCATGATAGGGAAAAGTCTTAAGCTACTGCTGGACAAGCTGAATAACAAAGAACCCCTTCATAATGAAATAGCAGACATTAAACACAGAGCACAGAATCATAGGGCTGGAAGGAACTTCAGAGGTCCTTCAAGTCCAAGCCCCTGTTCAAACAGGAGACCTTATACCAGGGGTAGGCAACCTTGGCTCTTTTATGACTCATGGACTTCAGCTCCCAGAATTCCTGAGCCAGCATGGCTGGCTTAGGAATTCTGGGAGTTGAAGTCCACGAGTCATAAAAGAGGCAAGGTTGCCTACCCCTGCCTTATACCATCCTGGTCAAATGGTTATCCTGTCTAATTTTGGAAACCTCCAGTGATGGAGCACCCATATATAAATTAGCTGCTTGAGAAAACATTGTACCTAAGTACACAGAAGAGCTCTTCTTTCCAGACTGTTCCTTATAGGATCCAAAAGGGGAAAAAACTGAATACACTGAATACATTTTGACCCTGCAGGTTCCAAGAACTGATTCCATAAAATATGTTCAATCAGTTTTACTAGCAGGTTAAATTCACGCAGAGGTAAACGAAAGCAATGACCACAGAACGGAGGGCTGTGGTTCCTATAGACCAGAGGTCTTCAAACTTGGCCCTTTTGTGACTTATGGACTTCAACTCCCAGAATTCCTCAGCCAGGCATGCCTGGCTGAGGAATTCTGGGAGTTGAAGTCCACAAGTCATAAAAGGGCCAAGTTTGAAGACCCCTGCTATAGACCATCCAGCTCTCCACTTAATGGAAGAAACGTACAGCCTCAAAGTTCTTTCTGGCTCCACTTCCCAAAAGCAATGGGGAGAGGATAGACGAGACATAAGAATCTCTACCTTCTCCCATCCAAGGCACTCTTTCTCCCCGCTCCTCTTTAAGGTAGCATGGAGAGGATAGAAACTGGAAGACTGAGCAGAAGCAGACGACCAAATTTAATCCTGCAGACCATACAGTCTAACTCTTCTTACTATGAAGACACGGATGGAATCAATTTTCCAACTTCATTGTTTAAAGCCTGGTAAATATAATCACAACTCAAGACTTGGATTGGCAAGTCTGGCATTTGTTGTTTGTTTTTTTCCCCACTGGGTATTCTAAAAGCCTGTACATGTTACTTCTTTCAGGTCTGTCTTAATTCTCTAGTACTAGGTCAGCCTTTTTTTTTTCCAGAAAGGAAGGGCTCAAATTTAGGTTCACGGCACTTGTACATACATTCCTGAATCTGTAAACAAGGAACACTGACATCTGGTAAATGAAATGAGCAACTACATACACTGGTTAAATCTAACTGCCCAGGCAGCTATATAGACCATCTATATTATAGCATGTAGTTGTTGGACTACAAATAAATGAATTGATATCAATCCACTAGCTACACAGAATCCTAAAACTAGGTTAATAACTTATTCTTAATTGTAGTACTGTATCCCATGCTTTTTCATACTGTTTATTCTGGGATTTGGCATCAGAACATTGTTACAGAGCTTGAAACAGCAAGATGGTGAAAAGTTTAGACATGCCTATATGAAATGCAAGCAACCCTGAAAAATGCATAGAAATTCCAAGATGTAATATTATTTATCTTGATATTAAAATACTTCTGCTATCTAAGATGCTACAAGCTTTCCTTTAAATAAATAACAGTTCTAAAGAACCTGAGGATAAACAGGATAAAAATTAGAAGCAGAAGAAACTTGTGCTAATGTCATCTCTGGGATCTGGCTACTAAGTAGACATCCTGATTGCTCCACAGGAAAACTCTCCAGGTTAAATAGACAAAAGAAGAGCAAAGAAGGGAAATCAGTCCAAACAGTACCAAACATTCTGCATTATTTACTGCTAAGCAATTCTTGGTTAGACTCACACACACAGGGTTTTGGTTAGCACTATCTTTAAAGTCTGGATTAATACAGTAAAGTATATTTTCTAACATTTTATCTGAGCACCATTTCAAAGAAATCACAGCTGATTTAGCTCCTTGGCTAGATTTTTAAACCAGTCAATGTGCTTCTTTCTGAAATACAAATTTTCCTAAGAACATTGGCAGCATCCCTTGTTGCAGTACATCAACAAATGGAAGGAACCACTTCTTTAATTTCCAGATTGTACAGCCTCTGTCTCTTACAGAAGCTCTTTGATGCTTTATCCCAGGCAGGAACAGTAAAGGTAGCAAAATTTCACAAACTCTGGGATCACAAAATTAGCTGCTCCTCTTGCAATCAGCAATGGCAGAACACATCCCACTCACATATTTGCAAGGCTCTGCTGCCAAAAATGTGTAAATGTGCATTAGTGTGATTACCGTAAAATTTATCTTGATTCACTAGGCCAGTGTCCCAAAGTTCACATCTCTCCTTCCTGTAAAAGTATCCCAGTTTCTCAAGCTGCAAATTCAGATCTACTGAGACAACTGCATTTGAAACATCCTTTTACCAACATTAAATGCATTACTTATTTAGTCTTTCAATGTACTGTGCCTCATTTTTACTAGTTAGCAATTATTAGAACAATTAATTTATTTCCCTGAGAACTTTTATTTTGTTGTACTCCAAGAAGAAACAATTTCATGGGTTAGGATATTCCACTTGTCAGTTTATGAAATGCAAGTATGATATTATCACCTTTAGCATTTTAAATTAAAAACAAGTCCAACTGTTTTAACTGAGCTTGTTTTCAAAGATATACGCTCAGTTGATTAATTATAGTTTCCAAGGTAGAGTAGAAGTTAATAATATAGCCCTTAAAGAATTCTAGGTTTAATAGTTAAAGGATAGAATGAAACCTTTAATTCAATATTTAGTAAGTTAGTTTTGATGCCTTCTTGTTATAACAAGGCCTTTCAGTCAGTGTTGGTGCTGCATTTTTAAACATAAAGTCATTATTACTCATCATTAGAACAAGCTCCAGTTCTTGGAAATCTTGAAGTCTTGAGATGTCTTTGTCCTTAAAGAAATTAACATTGAAAATTAGAAGCAGTGCTTAGAGTCAGCAGAAGGAACACAGTACCAAAACATTTGACCATTTTTTTCACGATCTGCTTGGCTGGAACAGACATTTTGCCCCTCTTTAAACTCTTTTAATTCCACAGTTGTTCCTAGTTATATTTTTAAATATACTTCTGTGTATTGAAGAGGATTAAATTTAATTGGAAAATTATAAATCTCTGGTGCAGCAATCTAGAGCAGTAGTTCTCAATCTTTTCTTCACCATGGACCCCCTTTAAATACCACAAATCCCAAAGACTTAAGATTGAAATCATAACATTTCTTCAGGCCTTTGTGGACTCTCTGTGACAAGATTGTGGGCCCCCAGGGAGCCACGGACCACAGGTTGAGAACCACTGATCTAGAAGAATATGAAATAAAATAATTAGAAAAACATTGCCTGTTACTTTCTTCTTTCTGTCCCCTTCTCCTTCTGCAAGTCTGAACTAGGTTTTTCCAATTTTTCCAGTTTGTAATATGTTTTAGATTCTTTATAAAAAGATTAGGTTGTTAGGTATTTGCACTTAGATCCTCCTGAAATCAATCTGAAAATGTTAGTTGTGATTGAATGAATTTCTGTGAAGTTTTCACCAAACTTAATTTGGAGTCAAACAAATGGCAAACTTAATCTATGAGTTGGAAAGAAATAATTGAAGCAAGATTTTGGTGGTAAAGCATTGGAATGTAACAAAAAAAGGATAGTTATGCAGATATGCACTAGTTATCGTGAATGCCTTTGGGGCTCAGTTTCAACTCTTTGATATGTTGTTCTTACAAGTTATGAGCTTTATCTAGAAGCGAATGCTTGCAAAATCTAAAAACAGCCCTGTAAGTATCACCATGTAAAATAACTACTGAAGGACAAAATTTCTTTAAAAGGTGGGTTATTATTCACATGACAATACTTCTCCCATGTCTGCTAATTTTTGTAGCATTTGCACGTGTCAGTCTATTTCTCTGGAAATAATTGCTCAAAATTTTCCTGCATACAGGTTGCATCATTTAGCGCAGGGGTGTCAAAACTCAATTTCATTGAGGGCCGCATCAGCATTGCGGTTGCCCTCAGGGGACCGGGTGGGTATGGCCAGGTTGGGCGTGGCCTACTGGGTGGGCGTGGCTAGAGTGCGTATGGCCTACTGGGTGGGCGTGGCCAGCTCCACATCGTTCGCATCAAGGGTTCCTATGGGGGCCTGGGCAGGAGTGGGACAGATCTGGGGGTCTCTGGCAGAAGGAGGGTCTCTGGGCCAGGGCCAAGGCAGTGGGGGCCGTTCCCTCCCTGTTTCCAGGATGGCTTCGCGGGCCACATGAAACCACTTCGTGGGCCGGATCTGGCCCCCGGGCCTTGTGTTTGACATGTCTGATTTAGCATATCCACAAATCCCTTATAGAGTTCACTGAAAATAAAACACGAGCTTGAGCAAAATAATGTAATGTTTATGCATAACAAATCCACTCATAAAAAAGGAATGTTTACTGAGACTGCATCCAAATCTTTCATTTTTAGTCACTTTTATGGCAGAATTCCAGTTCCAGACTTTATAAACTGAGGTACTACGTATATCACAGTATTTTGGACACTGATATTTGGTATTATTACCGAAACCTGGTTGGGCCCAGAGGGTGGGGTCCCTTTGGTTGATCTTTGCCCACCAGGTTTCCGAGCGTTACACCAGCCTCGGGCTCAAGGTAGGGGCGGGGGAGTGGCGGTAGTTATCAGGGAGACCTTATGTCCGCGGGAGACCACCGTTCCTCAGATAGTCGGGTGTGAGTCTCTCTTTTTGAGGTTTGGTTCGGGGGCGCAGTTGGGCTTGCTGCTGGTGTACATTTCGCCTAGTCACACAGCGGCAGCCCTGCCTGAGCTACTCGATGTCCTCTCCGGTTTGGTGATTGAGTTCCCCAAACTGTTAGTTTTGGGTGACTTCAATCTACCATCCCTGGGAGGGTCATCTGAGTTGGCTCGGGAGTTCATGGCTTCCATGACGGCCATGGACCTGACGCAGGTAATTTCTGAACCGACTCATGAGGGAGGCCACACCCTGGACCTAGTTTTTTTATCTGGACGATGGTTGGATGATCTTGGTGGGGGCTCTCCATTTATCATGCCCCTGTCATGGACCGATCATCACCTCCTGCGGCTGGTCTTCCGTTTTACCACCCCCCGCCGTGGGGATACGGAACCAATTAGATGGTACCGTCCCAGGCGCTTAATGGACCCTGATGGGTTCCAGGCGGCGCTGGGATCCCCACCTGCCTCCGTCGCTCACAACTCGGCGGATGCCTTAGTGGAAGCCTGGGAAAGGGCAGCCACTGGGGCACTGGACCGAGTTGTACCCTTGCGGCCCCTGACCCGGTGCAGATCCCAACGAGCTCCATGGTTCTCCGCGGAGCTCCGGGAGATGAAGCGTCGGAAACGGGGCCTAGAGAGCTGCTGGAGGTCCAGCCGATCCGAATCCGACCGGTTGCGGTTAAGAACCTATATTAGGTCTTATCTCGCTGCGATGAGGGTGGCGAGGTGTAATTACTACTCCACCCTCATCGCGTCCGCAGATAATCGCCCGGCCGCCCTGTTTAGGGTGACTCGCTCGCTCCTTAATCAGGAGGTGAGGGAGGATCCCTTGCAGGGTCGTGCCGAGGAGTTTGGTCAGCATCTGTCGGATAAAATCGCTCGGATTCGGACCGGTTTGGACTCCAGCTGGGCAGAGTCTGGCGATCAGGACACGGGCGGTCTTGTCAATGTTACCTGGGAGGAGTTTGATTCTGTGACCCCTGATGAAGTGGACAGGATTATGGGGAGGCTGAGCTCCACCACATGTTTATTGGACCCGTGCCCTTCCTGGCTGGTTTATGCAGCTAGGGAGAGGACACGAGGCTGGTTCCAGGCGGTGATATCTGCTTCCTTGAGTGAGGGTAACTTCCCCTCCGTCTTGAAGGAGGCGGTGGTGAGACCCCTCCTCAAGAAGCCTGCCTTGGACCCAGCTGTGTTGAACAACTTTCGTCCAGTCTCCAACCTTCGCTTTCTTGCGAAGGTTGTTGAGAGTGTGGTGGCGCATCAGCTCCCTTTGGCCCTGGATGAAGCGGATTATCTGGATCCGTACCAATCGGGTTTCAGGCCCGGGTACAGCACAGAGACGGCATTGGTCGCGCTGGTGAATGATCTCTGGAGGGCTCGGGATAGGGGATGTTCCTCTGTCCTAGTCCTATTAGACCTCTCAGCGGCTTTCGATACCATCGACCATGGTATCTTGCTGCGGCGTCTCAGGGGATTGGGAGTGGGAGGCACGGTCCTTCGGTGGTTCTCCTCCTATCTCCTGGGACGCTCGCAGTCGGTGTTGGCAGGGGGGCAGAGATCGGCCCCTAGGTCTCTCGTTTGTGGAGTTCCTCAGGGGTCGGTTCTCTCGCCTCTCCTGTTCAACATCTATATGAAACCGCTGGGTGAGATCATTCGTGGTTTTGGAGTTGGGTATCATCAATATGCTGATGATACCCAACTTTTCTTTTCGACCCCAAACCACCCCAGTGATGCCCTCGCTGTGATGTCCCGTTGCCTGGAGGCGGTTCGGGTCTGGATGGGGAGGAACAGACTTCAACTCAACCCTGACAAGACTGAGTGGCTGTACATTCCGGCATCCCGGGACATTCAAAATGTTCCATCTCTTTCTATGGGGGGTGAGTTGTTACCCCCCGTGGATAGGGCTCGCAACTTGGGAGTCCTCCTAGACTCACGACTTACCTTGGAAGAACATGTAGCAGCTGTGACTAGGGGGGCTTTCGCCCAGGTTCGCCTGGTGCGCCAGTTGCGGCCCTATCTGGACCGGGATGCCCTGTGTACGGTCACTCATGCGCTCGTGGCCTCTCGCCTTGACTACTGTAATGCTCTCTACATGGGGCTTCCCTTGAAGACCACTCGGAGGCTCCAACTGGTACAGAATGCGGCCGCGAGAGTTGTCTTGGGAGTTTCCCGGTACTCCCATGTTACACCTTTGCTCCGTGAGCTGCATTGGCTACCAGTTGTCTTCCGGGTGAGGTTCAAGGTCTTAGTGATGGTTTTTAAGTCCTTACATGGCATGGGTCCGGAATACCTCGGGGATCACCTGCTGCCGGCGTCAACTCCCCTCCGCCCAGTGCGTTCCCACAGAGAGGGCCTCCTCAGGGTGCCTCCGGTCAGAGAATGTCGGCTGGTGGCCCCCAGGGGGAGGGCCTTCTCTGTGGGCGCCCCGGCTTTGTGGAATCAGCTGCCGGTGGAGCTCCGGATGGCACCGGATCTCCGCTCCTTCCGGCGTGGGTTAAAGACCCACCTATTTGAACAAGCTGGCCTGGCCTGATGGGGAATTAATTTGGGTTTTAAATATTGCTATATTTTATTGTTTTATCGTGGGCATTAATTTAATTCTATTTTAACTTTTGTAGTTTTGTATTTTTATTATATGCCCTGTACACCGCCCTGAGTCCCTTGGGAGAAGGGCGGTATAAAAATTTAATTAAATAAATAAATAAATAAATATTATCACCAAATATTATGAACTCCAAAATGACCAGTAATCACTAAAGAAGAAATGAGGTTTATGAGTAATCCATTACATTAGTATTTAATTAATCCATTTTTGTGCAGGAAATGCCTCACTATATGCAATTAATTATGCAATCTTTGACATACTGATTTGTTTCCCATGGCAACAACTATATATAAAATTAACCTTAGGTTCCTTATAATGACAAAGTGCAATATTATCTATTATTAAGACTGACAAAAAGACCAATAGAGCAGTCCCATACAATAGTTATTGGCTCATGATCAGTTGTTTAATGATGATTCAGTCATACCAGCTTCAGGACAGGTGTTTTGCCGTCCATTAAAGCATTCAGAATGGGTCCTTCACAGCTCGTAATACTTCTAGTCATTGTAAAATGTCATGCCAGCCCCTCATCTCCATTACATAACCACATTTTTGGTTCTCCACAACCTATTCACATTTACAACCAGTTGCCAAATGACCTGCAATCGTGATTGTCATTTGCAATCTTCTCTGCCAAAAAAACAACGGGGAAGCCAGCAGGAAAGATTGCGAGCAGAGGGGAGAGTGGATTTGGGGTTCATTTCCCCAGCACGCCAAATGATTAACACACCATTCGGTGCAGGGGGGAAGGTTCTTCTCAGGCACTGGAGGAACAGAGCTCAAATCTGGTGAAAATGTTAGCTAATGCCATTATTCTGGAAGACTCAGAATGCTGGGGTTCACTACCATTTTATTTATTTATTTATTTAGTTATATTTAGATACCGCCCTATTCCCTGAGGACTCAGGGCGGTTTACAGGGAATTAAAAATCCAAAATACAAAAATTAAGAACCAAATTAAAAAATATTAAATTGACCCTGTACTCAATTAAAAAGAACCCCAAATTAAAAATTTCTCCTCAGTCTGGGCCCAAGAGCTCGAAGAGCCAGGTCTTCAGGCCCCGGCGGAATGATCGGAGGTCGGGGGCAGTTCTCAGCTCCACCGGCAGCTGGTTCCAGAGGGCAGGCGCTCCCACCGAGAAGGCCCTATCCCTGGGTGTCACCCGCCGGCAATCTCTTACCGGCGGGACCCTGAGCAGACCCTCCCTGTGGGAGCGCACTGGGCGAAGGGCGTTTGATGCCGGCAGTAGGTCTTCCCTCAGATATCCCGGACCCAGGCCATGTAGGGCTTTATAGGTGATAACCAGCACCTTGAATTTCACCCGGAGGGCAACCGGAAGCCAATGCAGCTCACGGAGTAGAGGTGTTACATGGGAGTATCGGGAAACCCCCATTACAACTCGCGCGGCCGCATTCTGCACCAGTTGAAGCCTCCGAGTGGTCTTCAAGGGTAGCCCCATGTAGAGAGTGTTACAGTAGTCCAGACGGGAGGTCACAAGCGCGTGAGTAACTGTGCGTAGGGCGTCTCGGTCCAGATAGGGACGCAACTGGCGCACCAGGCGAACCTGAGCAAAAGCCCCCCTGGTCACGGCTCCTATATGGTTTTCGAAATTGAGCCGTGAATCCAGGAGGACGCCCAAGTTGCGAGCCCTATCGACGGGGGGGTAACACCTCACCCCCCATCATTAAGGATGGAATAACTTGGTTAACCCGAGATGCCGATATGCACAGCCACTCAGTCTTGGCGGGATTGAGACGAAGCCTGTTTCTCCCCATCCAGACCTGAACCGCCTCCAGGCACCGGGACATCACGGAGAGGGCATCACTGGGTTGGTTCGGGGTGGAAAGAAAAAGTTGGGTATCATCAGCGTACTGATGATACCCCACCCCAAAACCACGAATGATCTCGCCCAGCGGCCTCATATAAATGTTGAACAGGAGAGGCGAGAGAACCGACCCCTGAGGAACTCCACAAATGAGAGACCTCGGGGCGGATCTCTGCCCTCCTGTCAACACCGACTGCGAGCGGCCCTGGAGGTAGGAGGAGAACCACCGTAGAACGGTGCCTTCTGGAGGGGTGAGAAGACCATTCACCAAAGCACTAGTAAATGCCAGCATTCTGAGCCTTCCCTAACAATGGCGGTCACCAGCATTTTTGCCAGATTTGAGATCCATTCCTCCAGCAGACTGAGATTTCCTCAGGGAGGGGAGGGGAAGCCCTTCATTCCAATGAAAGAATGGACCTTAAATCTGACAAAAATGCTAGTGAATGTGTTTCCCTCCGAAGGCTCGGAATGCTGGCTTTCACCAGTCTTTTCTCTAGCAGAGGGGAAAATATTAGCAAACGCCTTTGTTTGAAAAGCTCAGAAGGCTAACATTTGCTAGCATCTTAGCAAATGCCACCATCTTCACCCTTATGAATTTCTCATGGCCATTCCCCCTGTGGAGCAGGAAGAGAGCCCAGGCATGAATGCCAGGGAGGCTCTCTCCTGGGCACTCTGCTTAACAACCTGCATGGTCACTTAATGACCGCAACTGGGAGAGTCGGGATTGTGTTCGCTGAACGAAGTGATCGTATAGCATCCTACTCAACAGTCAAATTCTGGGCCCAACTGTGGTCGTACGTGGAGGACTACTTGTTCGTGATTACTGGAAAGATCATCATAAATTATTTAGAGGGGTTTCCCCTCACATAAAGGAGGGATCAAAATACCATATGGACATTCAGACCCACATATATATTCATTGTAGCCCTTAAATAGATAACGAAGACTGCCAAACGGGATTCACTAAGTGAAATGCAGTCCTCCATTTTGGCTGGCCTGGCCAAATGCTTCTAGGTCTGTGCAATCCTCTTGAGATTTCAAAACCCACAGAGTCGTGAAACACTAAACAGACCACAACGCATACCTGCTGGACTGGACTGCATTTGACTTAGAAAGTCATAAATTCTCCCAAGCCACTCATAACTAACTTGAAATAAAAACGTACCTTTCTTAATACAGTATTTGGAAGCTTCCTGATTTTCTCCACATGTTCGGGGTTAACTCCCAATTCACAGCAGCTCACCCGAAGCAGTTCTTTGTACGTCAATTCTTGTCGATCCAATTCAATTTCAATGAAGTCATTCTCCTTCAGGGCACGGTTTTGAATTCTGACCTTAAGTACCAGTTCTAATTAAAATAAACCCAAATAAAGACAGTCATTAGTAGACATGTAGCAGTTTTTTCAATCTTAATTCCATTTTAACAATTTGCCCTATTTATTCTGACAAGGACATGCCAATGAGATTCCCAAAACAATCCTACACCATAGAAAGCAGGCAGAGGAAATTTGTGACGCTCTAAGGACCCCGCCATCCTGCACTCTGGGTTACGTTGTGGATCAGCGAATCTGGAAAAAATCAGTTTCCCCACCTCGGAGGGGGCAGAGGTTATATTTGTAGTACAGATAATCCTCGACTTACAACAGTTCATTTAGTGAGTGTTCAGTTACAACGGCACTGAAAAAGCAACTTATGACCACTTTTCACACTTACAACAGTTGCAGCATCCCCCGTGGTCACGTGATCAAAATTTGGATACGTGGCAACTGACTAAATATTTAGGACGGCTGCAGTATCCTGAGATCATTCATTTATTTATTTATTTATTTATTTATTTATTTATTTATTTATTTAATTGCATTTATATACCGCCCTTTCCCTGAGGACTCAGGGCGGTTTACAGGGAGTTAAAAATCAAACATACAAAAGTTAAAAACCAAGTTAAAAAATATTAAATCAACCCTGTACTCTTAAAAACTCCAGTTAAAAAATTTCTCCTCAGCCTGGGCCCGAGAGCTCAAAGAGCCAGGTCTTCAGGCCCCGGCGGAATGATCGGAGGTCGGGGGCGGTCCTCAGCTCCACCGGCAGCTGGTTACAGAGGGCAGGCGCTCCCACTGAGAAGGCCCTATCCCTGGGTGTCACCCGCCGGCAATCTCTTACCGGCGGAACCCTGAGCAGACCCTCCCTGTGGGAGCGCACTGGGCGAAGGGCGTTTGATGCCGGCAGCAGGTGTTCCCTCAAATACCCCGGACCCAGGCCATGTAGGGCTTTATAGGTAATAACCAGCACCTTGAATTTCACCCGGAGGGCAACCGGAAGCCAATGCAGCTCGCGGAGTAGAGGTGTTACATGGGAGTATCGGGAGACCCCCATTACAACTCGCGTGGCCGCATTCTGCACCAGTTGAAGCCTCCGAGTGGTCTTCAAGGGCAGCCCCATGTAGAGAGCGTTACAGTAGTCCAAACGGGAGGTCACAAGCGCATGAGTAACTGTGCGTAGGGCGTCTCGGTCCAGATAGGGACGCAACTGGCGCACCAGGCGAACCTGTGCAAAAGCCCCCCTGGTCACGGCTCCTATGTGGTCTTCAAAATTGAGCCGTGAGTCCAGGAGGACGCCCAGGTTGCGAGCCCTATCAACGGGGGGTAACACCTCACCCCCCATCGTTAGAGATGGAATAACTTGGTTAACCCGAGATGCCGATATGCACAGCCACTCAGTCTTGGCGGGATTGAGACGAAGCCTGTTTCTCCCCATCCAGACCTGCACCGCCTCCAGGCACCGGGACATCACGGAGAGGGCATCACTGGGTTGGTTCGGGGTGGAAAGAAAAAGTTGGGTATCATCAGCGTACTGGTGATACCCCACCCCAAAACCACAAATGATCTCGCCCAGCGGCTTCATATAGATGTTGAACAGGAGAGGCGAGAGGACCGACCCCTGAGGGACTCCACAAATGAGAGACCTCGGGGCGGATCTCTGCCCTCCTGTCAACACCGACTGTGAGCGGCCCTTGAAAAGCTTTTACGACCTCCTGACAGGCAAAGTCAATGGGGAAGCCAGATTCACTTAACAACTGTGTTATTAACTTAACAATTGCAATGATTCACTTAATAACCGTGGCTGTAAGAGTCGTAAAATGGGGCAAAACTCACTTAACAAATGTCTCAATTAACAACATAAATTTTGGGCTTAGTTGTGGTCATAAGTCGAGGACTACCTGTAATAATATCCATGGTGAAAAAGCAAGCATTGACCATGTTGTAAAAGTAAATCTGATTCTTTCAGTTGGCCCATTTCATGGATTAATGTTTGATGGCTTGTCATGGGGGCAATGGGAGCCCACAACTCACAGAAGGAAATGTAGGTCTTAAGACTTACAAGGTAGTGCCTGACAAGCATAGGACCCTAATTCCTGTGGGGTGGGAATGGGGGTAAATCATTCCTTTGTTAGACTAACTCTCTTCTTAGTAGGAAAAAGGCTGCATGTCAGCAACGAGACCCAGATTTAAACAACAGTAATAAAGACTTATGAGCTTTGCTCTTTGGAGAAATGGAAATTTATTGCAATGAATCACTGGCACACTGACAGCCTTCAGTTTAGAAGTTGGCCATAAATGCTTTATTAAAAGCCCTGAAAATTCAGTTCCCACAAAGGATGATATCTATCTTAAATGTACAGCATTTAATACCAACATCTTATCTATCAAATACACAATAAAGGTAAAGGTAAAGGTTCCCCCGCACATGCGTGCTAGTTGTTTCCAACTCTAGGGGCCGGTGCTCATCTCCGTTTCTAAGCTGAAGAGCCAGCGCTTGTCCGAGGACGTCTCCGTGGTCATGTGGCCGGCATGACTAGATGCCAAAGGCACACAGAAGGCTGTTACCTTTCCACCGTAGTGGTCCCTATTTTTCTACTTGCATTTTTATGTGCTTTCAAACTGCTAGGTTGGCAGAAGCTGGGACGAGTAAGAGGCGCTCACTCTGTTACGCAGCACTCGGGATTCGACCCACCAAACTGCCGACCTTCTGATCGACAAGCTCAGCGTCCTAACCCACTGAGCCACCGCGTCCCTCAAATACACAATAGTATAAGTAATTACCAACGATAACAAAAATCATGTCACGTTTGTGCTCAGATTTTAGAATGGGCTTCTCAAAGAGGTTTAATTTTAGCTAAAACTTTTTCCAGTACCAGCTTTTTACAATGTTGTATTGCTTGTGTTATTTTTCTTTTTTAAAAAAAAAAAAACCTGGATTTTAATCTTAGATTTTTAAATATTTTAATTACCGTAAACCTTGAAGCACACACACAAAAAAAGCAAGCTGAAATATTTTATAGACTAGATTCGATTTCCCCCCTTTGTCCCTGGCTACCTGTCAGGAGAAGATTTTAGATTAAGGATATTTAAAAGCAGTGAGCTGGATTCCTGGTTTCCTTTCTGCTATGGCAGGGGTCGGCAACCTCGGCTCTTTTATGACTCGTGGACTTCAACTCCCAGAATTCCTGAGCCAGCTATGCTGGCTCAGGAATTCTGGGAGTTGAAGTCCACGAGTCATAAAAGAGCCGAGGTTGCCGACCCCTGTGCTATGGGATTCATAGATAACCTGTAGTGCAGCAATTAAAGAATTTCATTGTGACTGGGAAGACCCAGGTTCAAATTACCCTTAGTGATTATATATTCAATCGATGACTTGGGGTTAATCACTCCCTCTCAGTCCAAACTGCCTCCCAAAATTGCTATTATAGGAATAAAATGCAGGGAGCTCCCCACAGTAGCTGCTATGACCTTTTGTAGGAGGTAAATGAAAAAATAAACTTTAAATAAATATAACCAAATATATTTCTACCTTCTATCAGGAATGCTTCCAGCAAAAATCACTGCTGCCATTTTGTTTTAAAGAAAAGCATGGTTCTTTTTTTTTTTATCAAAAACCTGTGGCATGCATTGAAATGACAAAAGCAATAAAATACAGAAAATAACACCCCATAAATACACTGATTAATTTGGGAGGTCCAGGACCAATTCTGATTAGTAGCTGAAAAGTAACTTCTCATGCTAAAAGATTACATTAAAATGCCAAAGTGTCTGAAAAAAATATATTTCACAACACTAAGCAGCTGGTTTCCTGTGCACCAACCAAGCACACCTCTCAAAGCAACCTGGCTAGGTTTGCAAAAAAAAATATAGATCCTCTTTGAAAAGAAATGCTTATTAATACTTATATGTGTTATAAAGCCTTTCTTTTGAAGGTTTCCCACAGCCCTCTTATATAGAGCTGCTTAGCTAACAAAAGATACAAGTTCCGCAACTCTAAAGTAGCCATATCGCTCTCTGTGGACACACATACACACACTTGAGCTAGTAGTATCAGATGTTAGTAGCTAGATCTTCTGAGGGAGAGCCTGTGATCAATTCCCATGTACATTTAATATAACCCCTGTAAAAAATCTGAATGACAGATTCTGCTCACGTTTGCCTGTTCAACGGGTTCCCAATCATGCCTCAGACCTCACATACATAAACCTTTTTTTTAAACTTTTTTACTTCCTAAACTCTTTCAAGCATCAAACTGAATATACACAGAAATGAGAAATAGAAGTTGTGCATATCACAATCCTTTTGCCTGCACATTCAGATCTATGTAGGAATGTATGAATAATTTTGAAGTGACTGTTCTCTCAGCATATCACCAAAAAAAAAGGAACCAGAAACTCTACTGGATTTTACTTACAGTTACCTAAAAAATCTTATCCCGACTACAACAGCAGGCAAAAAGTGGCAAAAGTTCCAAGTGAAGAAATAAATTTTTTGTAGAGTTTTGTGAAATGGTGGTAATGATGCATGTACTTAAGTTGTCTGGAAACCGCACAATTTCTCTACATGAGGTTACCTTGCATATTATTAAAGGGAATTGCTCCGGTAAAGAAGAAGGGCTGAAATGTTGGGACAGCTCCTGTGTAAGGGCCACTGGGTTTCTGGGTTTCTGGCTGTGTAGATCCAGCTGGGGAACAGTGTGTCCTGCTTGGAGGAACAGAGAGCTGATGAGCATGACCATTCTGAACAACGGGCTCCAGGCATTCTACAGCGATTGCTTTTGTCACGTCTCCATCACATCCTACAGAAGCTTTTCCATGCTGCAATACTGCTGTGGCAGATGTCTGTGCTGGAGGCAAAGAAACTGGAGGGTCCATGTTGTGTTTTTCTAAAGGAGAAAGTCTTCCATTCAAAGAGGAAGCTGAGGTGCTGCTAGTGCTACTATTCATGGAGTTGTACACATAAGGAAAAGGCGGGTTAGATAAATAATTTGGGATAATTGGCAAGTCTTTCTTCACATCCAAAAGCTCATCAACATCTTCCACTACAGAAGAAAAAAAAGAGGGGGGTTGGTTACAATATGTACATAATAATAGATGTTATTTATGTTTAACCACAAAGGTTATGCTACAATAAAATCCTTTTGAGAAAATAGGTATTAAATATACAGCACATATAATATATTTATTTTTATTTATTTTATTTTAATCCCATTTATATCCCGCCCTTCTCCGAAGACTCAGGGCGGCTTACAATCTAAAGCACAAATCAATGTGCTTAGCAATAGCCTTCATTCTATGTATATGCCTGCTTATATGTGTATCTACTACTAGCCTGGTTTTAGCAAATTAAAATTCAGCAGTCCATATCTGATTTTTTTTTAATAAAACTGTGAGAGGTTCACATACAGGAAGTCCTTGACTTATGATCACAATTGAGCCCAAAATTTCCGTTGCTAAGCAAGATAGTTGTTAAGTGAATTTTGCCTTATTTTATAACCTTTCTTGCCACAGTTAAGTGAATCACTGCAGTTAAGTTGTTAAGGGAATGTGACTTCCCCATTGACTTTGTCAGAAGGTCACAAAAGGTGATCATATCACCTCATTGTGAATACCTATCAGTTGCCATACATCAGAGATCTTCAAACTTGGCCCTTTTATGACTTGTGGACTTCAACTCCCAGAATTCCTCAGCCAGTGTGCCTGGCTGAGGAATTCTGGGAATTGAAGTCCACATGTCATAAAAGGGCCAGGTTTGAAGATTCTTGCCATAATCATATGATAGTGGGGAGGCTACAATGGACGTATGAAAACAATCATAAGTTACTTTTTTCAGTGCTGTTATAACTTTGAACAGTCACTAAATGAATGGTTGTAAGTTGAGGTCTACCTGTAGTCACATTACTAATAATTCTAATTCAAGGTCACAAAATAAAAAGTCCACAAGAGAACCCATAGAGAATCTCGGTAGAGATTCAAACCATCTCCTTGGCATTCTGATTTTCTATGATATATTTGAACTGTCAAATTATACGGTATTTTACCTCCCAGCATCTTCCTAATTTCCCTTTTGGATGTTAACTGGAGTGCTTTTTCTTCTTTAACAGTGAGGATGTCTTTATCTGCGCCAGCCTCTAGAAGGTATGCCACCACCAGGGCATGGTTTCGTTTACAGGCCCAGTGCAAGCAAGTCCTGTACAAGAAAAAGATAGAGACTTATTGAGTTTTATTAAGGGAAAAGGGAAGGATGACCCCTTCCCTTCCACTACTAAGCCATTGTGTCATAATTTAGATATCCTTATGGTGACACCTACTGGACAACTCTCAAAAAACAAAAAAAGATGGTGCTAGAAATGTCATGCTTGCATCTTAGCTCTTCAAGCAGCAAGAATAATGTATTTAAAGTTTTCCCATATCTGAGGCACGCACTCCTCATTTTCATTCCATCCCAAATGAAAATTAAAAGCACACTTCACCCCAGAAGGTTTGTTTGTATCAAACAGTTCAGTTCAGAATGTGAAACTTTCACATGTAAAGTTATATTTTGCCAATAAAACTCTTTAATTGATCAAGATGCATTTTTTTCCAGAATAGATATTTTCCCCACTGCAAATCAATCATTCTCAGTTCAACAATCTCAAATTATGTTGGATAGCAAAATGTTATACTGCTGGGGGAAATTCCCTTTCCCAATTTAAATCCTCAATGTTTGAGCTAACTGCTAATACATATGTTAGTCTTATATCAAAATGTTTTGAAGTAAAATGACTTTCTTTCGGCATTCTCTTTCCTTAATCTTTTTTCTAATAGTATTTGGATTTAGAGGTTCTTCCATGAAAACCAGTACCTTACTGGTGGACACAGAGTCTACTTTAGCTAGACCACGGGTAGGGAACCTTGGCTCTTTTATGACTTGCGGACTTCAATACCCAGAATTCCTGAAGCAGCCATGCTCACTCAGCAATTCTGGAAATCCACAAGTCATAAAAGAGCCAAGGTTCCCTACCCCTGAGCTAGACAACAGTTTGGAAACAAAAGGACTGAAGAAATTACAATTTCTGTCAGCCTAATGCAACAATCCCTCCAGCAACTTTGTTCCCTTTCAATCAGCCTCCAAATACAAATACAAATAATTCTAACAGAAGAAAATATCTGTAGCTCAGGACTGGATTGTGGGATCCTTGGTGCTCTCTGAGCTTAGTTGTTTGCTTGCAGACATTTCATTACCCAACCAGGTAACATCATCAGTGCTGGCGTCTGTGAGGTTTGCACCCTGTTTATGTGCAGCACATATAGTACATATAGCCTTGGGGTTCTAATACTATTTTGGTTGTTTCTGATCTGCTCTTGATGTACGGTAGTGTTATCCTTTTCATAGTTGGTGTTAATTGCACTATAGCAGGTTGGGTGGTCAGGCACTTTTTGTTTGGATATCCATTTGGTTGGAAGATTTGCTTGCAGTCTGTTTCCTTTTTGTTGTTGTTGTTGTTATGGGGTGCTGCAGTGCATTTGTACTAATTTAAATAATGTTCTTTACACAGCTCCTGTGTGAAATTTGGCTGTTACTTTGGCAAGGGAGCATTTGGTTAGTGTGGGTTGGTTTTTTTTTATAGTCTTGCATTTCTAATTTGCCATTATTTCCTCTGCTGATGACAATACCCAGAAAGGTAGAGTGTTATTGTTTTTTTTCTTCTGAATATTATTCCCCTGAAGATGTTTTTTCATGTGTCTTCTCTAGTTGTTCCTTTATTATATGACAAAGGTGTTATTTACACACCTGAGCCATACTTTTGGTTGTATGCGTGAGAGTGCTAGAATTTCTAGATGTGGCATTGCAGTCTTCGCTATAAGTCCTGAGATTAGTGATTCCAAGGGTGTTCTTCTGATTTGTTGGTATATTTTTCTATCAAATTGAAATTAAATTAGTGAGGTCCATGATTCTAGGTATTTAACTATTACTGTATTTGTCTAGGTTAGGTGTGTTGTGTAGTAGTGCTGCCATGAATATTTTCTCTAATTATGGAACTGAGTGTAAAGAGTGCTGTGACATAAAAAACGTAACTTCAACTTCTATTTTTAGGTCTCTGATTTTCTAGAGGCACTTTAATGAGGAGTTAATAGAACAGGGGTGTTAAACTGCCAGCCGGCGGATTGGATCCATCACACTGAAACCATGCCCACCCCATTGCTGGCAATGGGGAAAAAGTCATGATACATCACAACATGTAATGTGACATTGCAAGTTTGACACCGCTGTAATAGAATATCTGTTCCCCTCTATGGGATGTCTAAGCTCTTTAGTAAGTTCCTTGGCTATTATTATTATTATTATTAATAATAATAATAATTTCATTTGTATACCGCCCTTCTCCCGAAGGACTCAGGGCGGTGAACAGGGCAATACATATTAAAAAAACAAGATACAAAAATTAAAAACGATTAAACAAAATGCCCACGAATAAGTTAAAACACATTAAAAAGTAGGTTAAAACAGATTAGTAAAACCCAACGCCATCCCATCAGGCCAGGCCAGCTTGTTTGAAAAGGTAGGTTTTGAGATCGCGCCGGAAGGAGCGGAGGTCAGGCGCCATCTGGAGCTCGACCGGAAGATGGTTCCATAAATCCGGCGCGCCCACAGAGAACGCCCTCCCCCTGGGGGCTATGGTGTATGTTGGGGAGCCTGGTAACAATACAACTGGGCAAAGAGGCATGTCAGTCTTTTTGTGTGTCCACAAAAGAGCAGAAGGACAGGTCCTACATAAGCAGAAATTAACACAAGACAAACAAGCAAACAGAAAATAATACTCTAATCAAAGAAGTACCAAACAGAAAATCACACCCCCGTCAAAACTGGCAGAGCAAGTTTACTGTGTATAAACAGAGAGCAAACCCACATTCAGTTGCACAGATGATGTTATCCAGTTGGTTTATGAAATGTCTGCAAGCATACAACCAAGCTCAGACAGCACAAATAATTATGCTAGAGCTGCCTGATGTAGATGGTGAAATGGAACCACTGAGCTGAGACACAACAGAATGATCTTCTCTAATGTTATCACCCTGCTATCCTGAAAAATTATTTCTTTCTGTACTATTTGCACCCTTCCTCTCCTCTGAAAGCTATGCCACATATATTCAATTCAACAAAATTAATAGATAGTGCTAAATGTCAGCCAGGTAGTGAACTTGCTAAACAAACAGGTATTTGAATGTAATTATTTCTGCTTAAAACTGAATCCTTTTTCTTGTTTACAATTACTATATCTAGAAAGGTTTTTTCCTCTTCAGCAAGAAAATGGTAAAATTTAACTAACACTGTATATAAAAAGTTACAAATATAAAGCTACTGTTATTACTGTTGTTATTGTTTAATAGCAATAGGGTTTCCTTTGAGACTACCAAAAAATTACATCAACTTTCTTAAAACACTAGATAAAACCATAAATGTCTAACCAATTCTGTGTTTTGTAAGGAATGTGCAGTGTTATCCTATAAATTATTAACAATTTCATATCAGAATTATTGTGCAAGGATCTCACTAGCTAATAACAGAACAGTACAAGGGAAGAAAATGATTAGCAGCAAAATGGATGAACTTGATTGCAGTGGCCATGGGTATACTGTTGGAACATCTAAAGGGCCAAATTGGGAACAGATCATCCTGGAAGACTATTGATACAGTTGCTTAAAGTTGATTTGATGGCACATAATCAATTTATAAACAATTACTTAATCTCTCAATTTTTTCCAAAACGTTTGATGTGATCAAAATTATCTCAGAATGTTTTATAACATGTACAAATCTTTTTATTTATTCCTTCCATTTCTACAACTATTTGGCAATACATTACTAACAGAGAATATTCTGAAATTAGCTCTCCATATAACATTACAAAACTGTCACAACTTTTGCAATGTATTAATTATATAAAGGACACACTGACTGAATATATACAGCAAAAATAGATATTATCTTTACATTTTCTAGCATCAAGATATTATTAAAATCACCAGAATATCAGATTCACCCATAAAACCTAACAACAGAAATCCTGACAGATTTATCTTTTAAAGTTTAGATTTGTTTTGTAATTCTAGATCTTCTGAAACATATCAGGCACTTCTAAAAAGCTTGAAAATAATTTTAAAAGAAATAAACCAGAAAATATATTTTAAAATTTCCAATAATTACTGCATATTTTCCTTAACTATGAAAATATATAAATGATTAGCTCTTTGGTATTACTCTTATTTGTATTATTATTAATAATACCACATTATTCTTATATTGTAATATAGGATTACAACCAAATGTAAGAAACCAACTTAAATAGATTTAAAAAATACTTAAATATAATATGCCAAGTTTATAAACCAGCAAAGGGCTTAATCATTTTTTTCCAAGTTATGTATATTTAACATGGCAAAGCTGAGAAATAATAAAAAATAATTAATTTATTTTTAACAACCGAAACTAATTGAACAAAAATACTGCCGAAATGCGTTTTCTAAAGCAAGATTACCATAAGATGAACCGGAAACTTGTGAAGTAATTTACTTGCCAAATACTTACCAGCCGTTGATTTCATTCTGAGAGTTCACATTCACTCCAAAATCCACCAATCGCTGAACTTCCTCAATATCCCCCAAAGCAGCAGCTTCTCTCAGTCTCTCTTGTAGCTCTTTTTCCTCTATTGCAGAAGTCATGTTATGAAATTCTCTCCACAGTCAACTTTAGGGTTATCAAATGCCTGCCTGCCTGCCTACCTACCTACTGTAGATGATGGATCATTTTATCACGCTAGTCAGAGGCCGACAGAATCTATCAGTTCCCTAAAAAAGAAGATCCACGTTTTCTTCTTTTAATCATAAGCGCGTCGGCAATTCTTTTCTATCTACTGCTCATAAATCAGTCTGACACTTCTGAAGGCCATTTTCCCTAATTGCATAGTTAGAGTAAATCTCGGTCGTTTCTGCTTCCGTTTTCTCTGGGGGACTCTATTAAATGAGACAACAGCGACCTGCACATTTCGTTCCCACCAGTCGTCCGACGCATAGACCGTCGACGCACAGCAAAAGGGGGGAAAAAGGGGAATAAATAGTTTCATTCTCCGTTTGATAAACCGAATGGCTGTTTAAAACATATCTACTTTACCACAATCAATTCTCTATACTATTGGCAAAGGAGCTTTTGCAATCTGCATTTGGGCTTTTACTGAGACAGTAAATTGCTCGGCAGCTTCCATTTGATCTGCCTCAAACTGCTTCCAGCAGTCTGAAATGTAAAATAGACTGAGTAAATTAACAGAAAGCCGCCTGTTTTGAAACAGTGTGGTAAGCTTAAAAATACGTTTCCACCAACGTATTGTACTGTAGTGAGTCTTTCCAGGATTGTTTCATTTTGGTGCTTCTTATTGCAATCAATAGAAAGAAGGATGCTGCAGCTCACAAAAGTTTATGCTTTTGTTAGTCTAAAAGGGTGCTACCGTGTTTCTTTGGACTTTTGCAAGCAGCACAATGTCTAATTCCCCTCTTTATATAGATCTCTTAATGTTTTTGTTAACTGCTAATTGTAGATACTCCAATCTAATTTTAAATATGTATCTCCACAATTAGCATTTTGCACATTCGGTTTTTCAGAAAAGGATCTCCCAATTTTATTGCCATTGCAACTTCAGAGCAGGATAATTTTAGTTCTTAATAACCTTTTCAAGAAATTATGTGAAAGAAGTACAAGGAGTACAAGTGACTGAGGTGTAATGATAGATTTTAGTCTTTTGGTACAACATTTAACACAGTGCTTCCCAAACCTGGGTAAATTACCCAAAATTGCAAAAAATAAGTTTTTCTTTGGATTATAACGCACAAACCAATTACCCAGTCACAACATAGGTATTTAAATAATGACTTTATGATAACAAGTTTTGAGTAATGAAGGAAAGTTTGAGAAGCATTAAGCTAACATTTACTGTATAGTGAAGATGCAGTTTTCATAGCATTCCCAAGCAATACAGGGATAGGACAAGAAGCATTTTCTTGACAAAGTAGAGGGATGGCCATTAAAATCTTCTGTTTTTGAAAAGTATTTTCCCTATTATGGAAAATTAAGTGTACTTACTGCCATATTTACTCAAAAGTAAATTCTATGGAATTCAGTGACACTAGCATCATGGTATTTAGAACTTACAGCTGCATCTAAAATGTACTTCTCTTGAGACAATTTCTAGCAGTTCCAAACCAAAAACAAATTGCAAATTTTATTATTTCCTTCTTAATAAGGGAAAACACAAGACAAAAGCCTCGAAAATGGTAGGCAGTGAAATCTGTACCACTGTAAAGAATCACGAACAAGACTGGGCAATAACACACTTTAGAAGTGAGGATCATTAGTTTTATTATTTAAAAAGCTGAATTAAAGTTAATAGTTAATAAATGTGTTCAGATTCTGACTTACAGTTATTTCTTTTCAAACTTTTTCTTTAATATTTATGGGGTGGTGCCTCTCTTATTTTGAACTCTTCTGGATTGAACCTTGGTGTCCGTAGGAAGCAAATTATTTAAGTTTTATGTGAAGCAATGTAGGATTTTTCTATAAAGGTCTGAAGAACGTGCGATGCAAAGAATGAAAGCTACACTGTGTATTTTTTAAGATCCTGGTGAAGTTTTGAAATGCAAGATTTTGATTTTTCTAAATAATCCCGAATCGACAAATAAAGGCGAGTCGTAAAGAAGGGTATGAGTATTCTGCATGAAAACCTTGTCTGCAATGTTCAAACTTCTTGTGGGGCAATCTGTGTTACAAGACTCTGCAGAGAACGTGTTTGGGCAAATCTGTGATATGGTAAATAGCTGCCGGTTTCGTCTTGTCCCGCAGATGAGAAGGGAAAGTAATAGATCAGCCGCGCCCGTTCCATAGCGACGCGGACAGCTGTACAGACGCCTCGCGAGCCCTTGACAACAAGCCCTGGGGGGCGATTATGCGAGGGAAGCGCAGTGCACTGTGGGAAACGCCCGGGCTCGACGTTGCCGCCATTTTGTCTCTGTCACTCTCGGAGTGGCGCGGCTGCAGCGTTTTGTCGGCGAGTGGAAATAGTCGAGGCGGTAATAATTGGGTCGGTGGCGGAGAGGCACCATGATTTCGGCAGCCCAGCTTTTGGACGAGCTTATGGGCCGAGACAGAAACCTCGCCCCTGATGAAAAGCGCAGTAACGTGCGGTGGGACCATGAAAGCGTGAGTGTTGCTGAGCTTGGGCCTTCGCTGCCCTTTTAGGCCTCCTTGCTCTCGGTCGTTTTCGGATGTTGGGGTAGGAAGAAGGAAACGCGGCATAGTCCTAAATTTGCCTGGGCGAGCCTAAGGTAGGAGGAAAGAGAACCCGCACCCGTTTTAACTGAGAAGTATAGCGTGGCAGAAGGCGATTGCGCGGGTTGGAGGGCGTTAGGCCTCTCGAGGGGAGAAAGAAGTAATGGGGTGGGGGGGGAGAAACTCGGAAGGGCTGTCTTCTAGCGAGCGGCCCTGAAGATGGAGGACGAGCCAGGCAACGAGGCCCATCGCGCACCATATATTGAATCGCCGTATATTGAGACACTGTACATTGAATTATTTGTACTTTGGAAATGTGGCGCCTAAGAACGCGGGGTGGAGAAGTAGGTGCGCGCGAAAAAAAGGAGAGTGAAGGTTTTGAAGCGTGCGAGTCAGTTTCAACCGCAACCCTTTTCTTCTGTTGGGGAGGGAAGGTTATTTCACAACCGTAAATCTTTTTATCCTTCTGCGTGTAAAAATATGAAAGATAAAATAAGTCAATAATCAAACAGATACCAGAATTTTACATCGAGGAACATTTTCTCCTACCCGTTATGCCACTGTGAGGGTTACCTCAGAAAATTCTCAGATGACTCCCTTGAATTAGGGAAAATGTTTCTGAATTTGAGATGTTCGTACAACTAGGTTCTAACCTACCATAGAATAAGTGTATTGAAGTCTTTAGGATAATAGAAAAAAGATAACACGTTTCACTTATGAAATAATAACCCATGCATTTATTTCAGTATATATTGAAAAAATGAGATACCATGCCTTGGAGTGATTTATAGTACTAAACACTGGAAGATAAATTATATTGAATTCATTGAGAATTTTTTCCAAGCAAGTGTATGGAATCCTAACCTTCATTGTCTCAAACAAATGAACCCAATTTGAAGTATGACAGCATTTGCCTTTATTTGTTGTTCAAGGAAGTAGAAATCTTAATAGGCAGTGAAATACTTGCATAAACTCTTGTAGTAGCACTTCTCTGATTCAGAGTGTTGATTAAATTAGACTAATTAAATTTAAATGGGGGGCCCTGAAAGCCCTAATAAGCAGGCATATACATAGATTGAAGGCTATTGCTAAGCACATTGATTTGTGCTTCTTAGATTGTAAGCCGCCCTGAGTCTTCGGAGAAGGGCGGGATATAAATGGGATTTTTAAAAAAATTATCTAACCCTAGTAGTTTTAAAAGAAATTTACATGGTTTTAAGTCCCCATTTTTAGACTAGATAAATGGGTTTTTTAAATAAATAAATAAATAAATCAGTACCTGGAATTAGTTCTACTATTTGCACAGTGAATAAAAAAGTCACATTGCTTGTAACTGCTTTACTGTACTACCTATCTCATCATCTTTTTGTCCATCAAGTAAGAGGGAATGTGCATGTTTATTTTAAATCTTAAATGCTTGTTGAAGGTGTCATTTTATAAGGCTTTGACTTTAAAACTATGCTATTCAAGTTTATCACTACATCAACAAATAATAAACTCTAAAAATATGGAAATATTACAGCTTCTTCACAGAATTATATAATTGGAGGGTACTTTAGGTCAACTCTGGGAATCTAGATAAGGTTCAGCGAACTTCAATTCAACTGTACCAAGATGAAGTTACTTTGGTTCTTGATTGGACTGATGGCTCCTCATCAAAGTGCATACTATACCTTCATGTGGTGTACCAGTTTTGCCCTTTTCCTGGATCAGGAGGCACTGTGCTCAGTCATGCTTTGGTCACCTCCTGAGTGAGTTCAGGTAATTCATTCTACATGGGACTGCCCCCAAAGAACATCTAAAAGCTTGAATTAGTTCAGAATGCTGTAGCATAAGCAATTGTAAATATGTCTTCACTTTTTTCACATTATACCTTTGCTTCTCAAGCTGCACTGGCTTCCAGTTTGCTTCTGGTGCAATTTAAGGTGCTGGCTGTTACCTCTAAAGCCCCAATGGCATGGTACCAGGGTATTTGAAAGACTGCCTCACTTCCATCATTTGTACCTATCCCATTAGGTTGGGCAGGAAGGACATAGATAAATGCATATGGGTTGCCAAGTGCCCAGATCGCAATCACATGACTGCAGGGGTGCTGCAATAGTCACAAGTTCAGGCAAGGGTTGTAAGTCCATTCAGCACTGTTGCGATTTTGAACAGTTACTAAATGAATGCTTGTTAATCAAGGACTACCTGTGTGATAGCACTGAATAATTTAATTTAATTTAATAATATTTATATACCGCCCTTCTCCCTGAGGACTCAGGGCGGTTCACAGGGCAGAATAAAATACTAAATACAAACGTTAAAACAAGATTAAATAATTGCCCATATTAAAACAGTTGGAATCAAATTCTAAAACACCAAGATTAAAATTAAAGCACAAGAATAAAAACCCCACCAATCCCCATCAGGCTAGGCCGGCTTGAACAAACAGAAACGTCTTGAGATCGCGACGAAAGGAGCGAAGATCGGGCGCCATCCGGAGCTCTACCGGTAGCTGGTTCCACAGCTCCGGAGCGCCCACAGAGAAGGATCTCCCCCTGGGGACCACCAATCGACATTCTCTGATCGGTGGCACCCTGAGGAGGCCCTCTCTGTGGGAACGCACAGGGCGCAGGGAGCTTGATGCCGGCAGCAGATGTTCCCTAAGGTACTCCGGCCCCATGCCATGAAGGGCTTTAAACACTGTTACCAGTACCTTGAATCTCACCCGGAAGACAACTGGCAACCAATGCAGCTCACGGAGCAGCGGTGTAACGTGGGAGTATCGGGAGACTCCCAACACAACTCTCGCGGCTGCATTCTGTACCAGTTGGAGCTTCCGGGTGGTCCTCAAGGGCAGCCCCATGTAGAGAGCGTTGCAGTAGTCTAGACGAGAGGACACGAGCGCATGAGTGACCGTGCACAGATCATCCCGGCTAAGATAGGGCCGCAACTGGCGCACCAGGCGAACCTGGGCGAAGGCCCCCCTAGTCACAGCTCCTATATGGTCTTCCAAGGTGAGCCGTGAATCTAGGAGGACTCCCAAGTTGCGAGCCCTATCCACGGGGGGTAATAGTTCACCCCCCATAGCCAAAGGTGGAACATCCGAATAAACCCGGGATGAAGGTATGCAAAGCCACTCAGTCTTGTCGGGGTTGAGCTGGAGTCTGTTCCTCCCCATCCAGACCCGAACCGCCTCCAGGCACCGGGACATCACGTTGAGGGCATCACTGGGGTGGTTTGGGGTCGAAAGGAAAAGTTGGGTATCATCAGCGTACTGATGATACCCAACTCCAAAGCCACGAATGATCTCACCCAGCGGTTTCATGTAGATGTTGAACAGGAGAGGCGAGAGGACCGACCCCTGAGGAACTCCACAAATGAGAGACCTCGCGGTCGACCTCTGTCCTCCTGCCAACACCGACTGCGAACGTCCCTGGAGATAGGAGGAGAACCACTGTAAAACTTTGCCTCCCACTCCCAATCCCCTGAGACGTCGCAGCAAGATACCATGGTCGATGGTATCGAAAGCCGCCGAGAGGTCTAATAGGACTAGAACAGAGGAATATCCCCTGTCCCGAGCCCTCCAGAGATCATTCACCAGCGCGACCAATGCCGTCTCCGTGCTGTGCCCGGGCCTGAAACCCGATTGGTACGGGTCTAGATAATCCGCTTCATCCAGGACCAGAGGGAGCTGATGCGCCACCACACTCTCAACAACCTTCGCAAGAAAGCGAAGGTTGGAGACCGGACGAAAGTTGTTTAATACAGCTGGGTCCAAGGCAGGCTTCTTGAGGAGAGGCCTCACCACCGCCTCTTTCAAGACGGCGGGGAAGCAACCCTCACTCAAAGAAGCCGATATAACTGCCTGGAACCAGCTGCGTGTCCTCTCCCGGGCTGCATAAACCAGCCAGGAAGGGCACGGGTCCAATAAACACGTGATGGTGCTCAGCCTCCCCATGATCCTGTCCACTTCCTCCGGAGTCACAGAATCAAACTCCTCCCAGATGATATCGACAAGACCGCCAGTGTCCTGATCGTCAGACTCTGCCCAGTCAGAGTCCAGACCGGTCCGAATCCGAGCGATTTTGTCCGACAGATGTTGGTTAAACTCCTCGGCACGACCCTGCAAGGGATCCTCCCTCACCTCCTGATTTAGGAGGGAGCGAGTCACCCTAAACAGGGCGGCCGGGCGATTATCTGCGGACGCGATAAGGGTGGCGAAGTGGTTAGACCTCGCCTCCCTTATCGCAGCGAGATAAGACCTAATGTAGGCTCTTAGTCGCAATCGGTCGGATTCGGATCGGCTGGACCTCCAACCGCTCTCTAGGCCCCGTCTCCGACGCTTCATCTCCCAAAGCTCCGCAGAAAACCATGGAGCTCGACGGGATCTGCACCGGGTCAGGGGCCGCAGGGGTACAACTCGGTCAAGAGCCTCAGTGGCCGTCCTTTCCCAGGCTTCCACTAAGGCATCTGCCGAGCTGTGAGCAAGGGAGACAGGTGGGGACCCCAGCGCTGCCTGGAACCTCTGGGGATCCATTAAGCGTCTGGGGCGGTACCATTTAATTGGTTCCAAACACCCACGGCGGGGGGTGGCAAAACGGAAGACCAGCCGCAGGAGATGATGATCGGTCCATGACAGGGGCATAATAATTGGAGAGCCCCCACCAAGATCATCTAACCACCGTCCAGATAAAAAAACTAGGTCAAGGGTGTGGCCTCCCTCATGAGTCGGTCCCGAAATTACTTGCGTCAGGTCCATGGCCGTCATGGAAGCCATGAACTCCCGAGCCAACTCAGATGATCCTCCCAGCGATGGTAGATTGAAGTCCCCCAAAACTATAAGTTTCGGGAACTCAACCACCAGCCCAGAGAGGACATCGAGCAGCTCAGGCAGGGCTGCTGCTGCGTGACTAGGCGAAAGGTACACCAGCAGCAAGCCCAACTTCATTGAAGTTACAGCAGTTGCAACACCAACATGAACAAAATTCAGGCACTGGGCAGCCCGCCCACTCTTACGACTGCAGATGGACTTCAGCTCCCCACCACCACCATTTCTCTCCATTTGGTGCCTTGCACAGCAGCACTCTTTGACAGCACTGGGGCTGAAGTAGAGGCCTGGGCCTTCAATAGTTTCAGCCATCCACTGTCCCTGAGCCTTTACTTTAGCCCCAGTGCCACCGCCTGGAGATTCTGTTCTCAGTGCAGTGGCTTTTTTGAGCAGCTGTCCTGCACTGTGTGTTCATGTTAAACTTGTGGTTGATAAACACACCCAGATTCCTTTCTCAGCTGCTGCATCTAAGCCAGATCTCCCTTATCCAATATTAAGGCTTTACATCTTTCCTTATTCAATACTTAGGCCTTATATTTCTCCCTGTCAAATTTCATCTTAGTGATTTAGCCCATGTGAAACTTCACTGATTTATCTACATTTTTGTTGGTCTACCTATTTATTTAACATGATTAATTGGCTTTTATAACATTAGTCATACTTAGAGATGTAAAATTTCCAGAAATTTTGAAGCCCATGAGAAAAAACCATTTCCCCTGTTTTTTTCTGGGAAAAATAGAAATTTTGGAAAAATTGGAAAGTTCAGTGTGGAGTAGTTTTACAAATTGCCTGAAATGCAGTGTATATAAAAATATGCTTGCAAAAGAATAGATAACCACCCCCCTTTCCCTCAAAAGCAACAAAAAAAGCAAGAAAGCATGAACATGGAAACCAAACTGGAGCCTTTCCCCTGCAGTGCCCTCTAGTGGCACAAATGCGTATTTCTCTTGTATGAGAACTGCATAGAGAAGTAGAGTGTTACTTGAATTGTATTTCAGGATTTGCTTGTCTTCAGCTGAGAGAACTTGCAATATTTTAAGACTTTACAAAATGTCTCAGAAATCTTCATTAAGGTCTTCATGTTACATAGTTTGAATACCATGTCATAATAGATATATTATTTATCATTGGAAAAGAACATATTCCACATTCCTTTTTTTCCAATTTTTCCGGGGGGGGGAATGGCTTTGGGGGAAAACTGATTTTTCCTCAATACATAGTGTGTTAACTCATTTAACACCATCAAACAACATCTGCCTATCCCTAGTCTTTTGTAAGGGCTTAGTAGGTGGATAAAAATGTCAAGTTCAGTCTAAACATCTGGCTGAATAAATTAAAAAAATACATACAATCCAGAATTGAGAAGACAGCAATAGATAGCAAATGCTGTCTCTGCAAAAAAAAAAAGCTAAAGAAACAGTGGACCCCACCTAGTTAGCTGTTGCAGGAATATTGCACAGACTGACTACAAAGAACATGACAAAGTAGCAATTGGAATATCTGAAAGAGATACCATTTGCTTACAAGCAGGAACCGGTGGGAGCATAAAATAGACAAAGTAATAGAAATTAAAGACACTAAAGTGCTCTGGGACTTTAAAATTCAAACAGACAAGCATTGCTCACATAATACCCCTGACTTGACAATTGTTGATAAAAAAGACAAAAATCTTAGTAAACATGGCAGTACCAAGAAGAAAAGAGAAAAAAATGGGAAAAATCACAAAATAAAAGACCTGTGAATAGAAGTAAAACAGCTTTGGCAAAAGAAAGCAAAGATAGTGCCAATAGTGACAGGTGTCTTGGGTGCAGTTTCAAAACAAGTGGAACACTGCTTGAACTCCATTGGCATTGATAAAATCACCGTTGCAAAAGGCAGCTTTACTTGTAACTGCTTGCACCCTGCAATGATACCATCAAACAACAACATCCTTGGGAAGGATTCAGTAAGTGGGAAGAATGTCAAATCTAGTCTAAACATCTATCCAGCTGAGTATGCGGCAAAATTCACTCCATGTCAAACAGTAGAAGAATTATTAGCACAGGTATAGTAATGGAAGTTGGCCTAGAGAAATGCACTAAAGTTGCAATAAACCAGGGTAAAATCACAGATAGTAATAAAATTGAAATGCTGAATGGCCAAATCATCAGGAGCCATCAGGATGAAGTTTACAAATATCTGGGCATTTTACAGTTGGATAACATCAAGTATGGACGAATTAAAAATGTGTGTAGTAAAGAATATATCCAAAGTGGGAAAATTACTAGAGATGAAATTAAACTATGGAAATACTATCAAAGCCCATCAATAAATGAATCATACCCGTGACACAATACACTGCTGGAATTATTAACTGGACATAAGCTAAAATGGACAATTTGGATTGAAAAGCAAGATAATCTGTGATTATGCATTACATCCCCATAATTGTATTGATGGATTATACTTGTACCTCAAATAGATGCAGAGGTTTACTTTAAGTCATACAAACTGTTAAAGAAGAAAGTATGAATTGGCTGATAAAGACAGCCAAGAACAAGCACCAATGCAAGTTAAAAATTAGAACTTACTGAATGTACAGAACACAAACATGAATATCGAGAGTTATGTAATAAAATCACAAATAGAATGTAGGCAAGGAAAAGCATTAATTTCTACAAAAGGTCAAGGGTAAAATTGATAAAGATAAAACCAGTGGGTTACAAGTGAATAATACCTTCCATTTCCAGTAGATGCAGAGCCCAGTAGATGCTGCTATTCAGTAACATGAGCTACTCTATAGAATAGTGTCTTAGAAATGAGACCAACTCTCAGTGCAAAGGGGGCGGGGATGGCAGTGGTACATTGGTGATTTTATTTGAGTAAATCTAATATTGGCAAAAAAGTAATTATAATCTTGTTCTTACATTTCAGGTTTGTAAATATTACCTCTGTGGATTTTGTCCAGCTGAATTATTCACAAATACTCGTTCTGACTTAGGTGAGTGTGTGTTTTCTCTTTATGCAGTAATTGATTTAAAATTTAATGATAGGTATAACTTCTCTATGTCTTTAAATTATTTTAAAATTGATTAAAATCTAATTATGCAAATGTTCTTAATAGATTACATTCTAAGAACATTCTAGAAGTTTGTTTATTTTTAATATGCATATTAGGTTTAAAGCAACAAAATGTAGTTTTTGTTTTGTTTTGGAAATACCATTTAGCATTAGCTTTTCAATCTATCTTTCACAACCTTTCTCCATGTACACTATGTTCTGATGGATTGTCCTAGTCTTTGAATCATGCTTTAGATCTAATAGCCACAAAATTATATCCCAGACTTAAGGTTTGATTCATCAGTATACTAATTCATGATATGGAGATTGCACTAAATACTATTGCACACAGCTGTTTTATTAATTAATTGGTTGATTAATAAATGTATTTAAGCTTTTGTATAACAATAAAATATTAACTATAAAATGTAATAAATGTCTCAGTATAATATTAGAATCAAGACACTGAAAAATATATTTGTGTATATATATCTATTCATAACTATAGCTTTATATCATTCTCATAGTGTAGCAAGAGACTATTATAGGTAGTCCTCGCCCTGCAACAGTTCATTTAATGACTGTTTGAAATTACAGAGGCACTGAAAAAAGTGACGTAAGATCATTTTTCACTCTTAGGACTTTTACAGCATCCCCATGGTCGCATGATCAAAATTCAGACTCTTGGCAACTGACTCATATTTACAACAGTTGCAGTGTCCCAGGTCATATGATCTTTTGTGACCTGACAAAGTCAGTGGGAAACCAGATTTGCTTAACAACTGTAGTGATTCACTTAACTGTGGCAGGTTGTAAAATGAAGCAAATTCACTTAACTGTCTTGCTTAGCAACAAAGATTTTGGGCTCAATTGTGATCATAAGTTGAGGATTAGCTGTATTGTTTAAACATTGTGTTGCCAAAAAATTAACTTGCTTAAGGAAAAAGTTTTTGAAATTTTGTGGTCTTTGTTTTGCACAGTATTATTAATTATATTAATAATATTTTTTCAGGTCCATGTGAAAAGATTCATGATGAAAACCTAAGAAAACAGTAAGTATATGTGTAATTTTGCTTTAAAAGTTTCTAATAGGTATAGCTAAAAAGAATAATCTCAGTACAAAATCCCCACCTAATATTAATTGAAATTGAATCGCTCATAGTTTCTTTATGTATTTGCCATGTATTTTGGTTAAACATACACTGTCTTTATTATTAACCTTCAGATACATTTTGGACATTGATAGGTATGAGAAGAGTTCTCGATTCATGAAAGTAGGCTATGAAAGAGAGTTCCTTCGCTATTTACAGAGCTTGCTTGCTGAAGTTGAACGTCGAATTAGAAGAGGCCATGCCCGTTTAGCATTATCTCAAACCCAGCAGTCCTCTGGTGTAAGTATAAAAATGATAACTAACCATTTTGCATTTTTGAATTCACATTTTTTCACAAGTTTAAAGTAGCATGATGTCACATACTATACAGTACAGTATAGACTTGCCTGGGGCTGTAGCATAATTATGAAAAACCATTTAATTTATTTAGAAAACTCCATTTTACTTATTACATGGGTAATAGAGTAGTACCTCAGATTTACTGCATTACACATGACTTCCTTCTAATTGTGTTGAATTTATGGGAAACAGATCAATATGAATTTTTCAATTGCTCACCTAGAATCATTGTCCCCAGCACCTCTCATTTCTGAATAGATACAAATAGAACTATTTTTTCCAGTTTATGCCAGCTTTGTATTTAAAATGAGTAGTGTGATAGACATAATAACGATTAGTAAAGCAAAGGACTTTTATTTGGATAATAATTACCTTTTTATATTTAGCAGGCAGCAGGACCTACTGGCAAAAATGAAGAAAAGATTCAAGTCTTAACTGATAAAATTGATGTACTTCTGCAACAGGTAGAATTATCTTAACTATATTTTTAAATAAAAATTATATAGAACCTAAATTAAAGCTTAAAAGCTTTTTTCCTTTCTAATAGATTGAAGAACTAGGTTCTGAAGGAAAAGTAGAGGAGGCTCAAGGCATGATGAAACTTGTTGAACAGTTAAAAGAGGAGAGAGAACTGCTCAGATCTACAACTTCAGTAAGTAAGCGTCACAAAGAACTATTTTACTTTAAGATTAAAAACCGTTATCAAATGAAATCAAATCTTAGCTATTTAGTAAAAATGTTTTTTCCTAAGTTTATGTAAAATGTTTATGTGTGTGTTTCATATAAATATTTTTATTCTTCACAAATCAGACAGTTTTTATATAAGCTCCAGCAAAATAATCTGGTAGGTATTCTGTAATGGATGGGCATGAGATGAAAAGACCGTATATGTATGTATGTATGTGCTAATCTAACTGGAGTCAAATGCCGGCAATGTATAAACTTTCACTGCAGTTCTTGAAGCTGAAGTAAATTTATGTGATTTCCATAATTCCAAACAATTTGTCTTCTGAAAGGATTTACTATGATCAGAATTCCATGATTCCTTTAAACCATGGTGTGGATCTCTTATTTCTAATTGTAATAATAAAAATGCATTTTTGAGATTGTTCCATTTGGTTGTTCTAATTAATTAAGTATTAAATTCTCAAAATTGGAATAAGGCCAATGAAGTAGAATTCATGCAAATTGCAGGTACAGCATGTCAGGTTTTTCACAACACTAGCATACAAAGTGTATCTTTCCTTCAATTATTGTCTCATAAGTGGGTTTTCTGTGGCATCTTTTTAGGAACCTAGCCCTATTTGCTATGATTGAACTTGGATTGTTTCAAACCATAGTGCTTTTCACAAAAATCCTGAAAACAGCAATAATAGCACCGAAAGAGATGGGATCTCTTGTTCCCATCTCTTTCGATGCTGCTATTGCTGTGTATTCTTCTTTCCAAATCTCCCGACAGTCTGCTAAAATTGTTCGCCCTCATTATTGCTGATCTTGAACTTAGCTGGTATAGTCCCCCCCCCCTTTTTTTTTTTTTTGAAATTTTAAGCATATGGAGATACTAATGTCTAGCTTTTGGTTACCATATTTTGGAATCCCTGAATTTTAAAATACTTGAATTGGTATATACTTATATTATGGAGATTGACTCTTGAATGAAGAGTCAAATGCTTAACTGCTGTTGTGTGGCTCTTCAAATTAATGCCTGCGAGTTTCTGATTTCATGAAACTAAAAGAAATGTATGTTCTATATTGTGTTAGGAACTGCTGAAAATGCTTATGAGCAAAATTTCCATGTCCTTTGTTCTTCTGGACATCTTCAAATGGTCTATAATATATCTTCAAAAATGCTTTCAAATTGGCTCACACAGTAGAATTGAACATAAAGATAACTTCTTCATAGTTAAATATCTATTGTAAGGGAGAATTATCATGTAATGAAAGTTCTTATGTTTGGGGCCAGCAAGCCCCAATATTATGCTAGTTGTGTTCTTAGGGAAATTATTTTGAATAACTTACATTTTTAATGTAAAATTTTAATTTTTCAATTCAAATATCAATTCATAAATAGGACATCTCTTTTGTTGTAATTCTAGAGCAAATTGAGAATTTTAGAGCACAGAAATGAAAAAACTGAATTCAATGCTTAAGAGAATTTAATATATTTATTTTCCAGACCATTGAAAGTTTTGCAGCCCAGGAAAAGCAAATGGAAGTTTGTGAAGTCTGTGGAGCCTTTTTAATTGTAGGAGATGCACAGTCCAGAGTCGATGATCACTTGATGGGGAAACAGCATATGGGCTATGCTAAAATTAAAGCTACAGTAGAAGAATTAAAAGTATGTTGTGCTATTTTTTCATATATATATAAAGATTTGTCCCATGTTTGGGGCCTAGCAAGGTAATCTAAATAGTTAACAAGCATTTAACATACACACACACAACAGAATGTGTGTATGTATGAAACAGAATGTGTTGCTCATTGAATATTCTGTTTGGACTAGTGATTATTGCTAATATCTAATATTTCCAGTATATAAAGGTAATCCTCAATACCAGTTGGGACTAGAATTTCTGTTACTAAATAATGCATTTGTAAAGGGCATCACTTAGTGATGCTAATCTCTGCAGGCCTTTGTTGCCTTTGTTAATTGGAAGTCACTGTTAGGCAAGGAACTTCCTGCCAGCTTCCCACAACCAAAGTCAGTGGGGAAGGCAGTAGGAAGCTGCAAGTTCCAGTCCCACAAGCGGGTAATTGGCTTCAGTTGGATGGGGGTGGGGGGGGAGAGCATGGGGATGCAGGGGAGGGCCAGGGAGGATGTAAAGGGGTGTGAAGATGGCCAGCACTACATGAGTGCAGAAGGGTTGAGGTAGGATGCATGGGTGTAGGAGACATAACCCTGCAACCTTCCCTGCTAGCATCCCTATTGATTTTCTTGGGAATTCAGCAGGGAAGTTTGTAAATGATGATCATGCTTGGCAACCAGTCATAAGTCCAAATGGATTGCCAAGTACCCAGGTCACAAATCAGATTGGCTGCAGGGTGCAAAGATAGCTGAGGACTGGTTGTAATCACCATTCATTCAATACCTCAGTCATGGTCTGAATGGGTATAGGTCGAGGACTACCTGTGGGGGGAATGCCATTAGGAAAATTGTTTTCGCATACGCTACTTTGAATATTGAACCTCGGGCCCTTGTATATAGGTGAATTCTATATACTGTGCTATACATAGAAAATTTGTTATTCTATTTTAATCATATTCCAGAAAAGCTGAAATATTCAGTATTTTGAACATAAAAATAATTTGTACGCTGCATAAGTTGTGAAGACTAGTCCAATAGAAATAATTGGGCATATATATATTATATATATTATATACATATACATATACATATACATATACATATACATATACATATACATATACATATACATATACATATACATATATATATATATATATATATATATATATATATATATATATATATATATATATATATATATTATGCCCAGTTTATTGTGTGATTAATTAACAGGATTCCAACATCTTATTTGGTTGACTGACTGCTGTATGCAGAGTTTGTGAATATAACACAAGCAGGAATTAAATAATTCTTATTTCTTAAGACTTTGATTATGAAATCTAATACAAATTTTATCTTTGTATTATTATTAGAGTTGCAAATCTGATAATGGAATATGCTGGGTTTGTATTTCATATACAATTTTGCACAATGGCAGAATTATGAAGGTGTGTCTCTGAAAACTAGAAAGATTTTCCTTGTTAAATTTAAATTCAAAAATTTTAGCTTTGTAAGCAGTGTTGTTGTTGTTAGCTGCGAAGTCGTGTCTGACCCATCGCGACCCTATGGACAATGTTCCTCCAGGCTTGCCTGTCCTCTACCATCTTCTGGAGTCCACTTAAGCTCACGCGTAGTGCTTCAGTGACTCCATCCAGCCACCTCGTTCTCTGTCGTCCCTTTCTTCTATTGCCCTCAATCTTTCCCAGCATTAGGCTCTTCCCCAGTGAGTCCTTCCTTCTCATTAGGTGGCCAAAGTATTTAGCTTCAGGATCTGGCCTTCTAAAGAACAGGCAGGGTTGATCTCCTCTAGGACTGACCGGTTTGATCGCCTTGCAGTCCAAGGGACTCGCGGGAGTCTTCTCCAGCACCATAGTTCAAAGGCCTCCATTCTTTGGCGCTCAGCCTTTTTTATGGTCCAACTTTCACTGCCATACATTGCAACTGGGAAGACCATAGCCTTGACTATACACACTTTTGTTGACAGGGTGATGTCTCTGCTTTTTAGTGTGCTGTCTAGATTTGTCATGGGTTTCCTCCCGAGGAGCAAGCGTCTTTTAATTTCTTGGCTACAGTCCCCATCTGCAGTGATCTTGGAGCCCAGGAAAATAAAATCTGTCACTACCTCCATTTCTTCCCCATCTATTTGCCAGGAATTGAGAGGGCCGGATGCCATGATCTTGGTTTTCTTAATGTTAAGTTTCAATCCAAGTTTTACACTCTCCTTCTTCACCCGCAACAAGAGGCTCTTTAGTTCTTCTTCACTTTCTGCCATTAGTGTGGTATCATCTGCATATCTTAGGTTGTTGATATTTCTCCCTGCAATCTTAATTCCAACTTTTGATTCATCTAGCCCTGCCTTTCTCATGATGTGCTCTGCATATAAGTTAAATAGGCAGGGCGGCAGTATACAGCCTTGCCGGACTCCTTTCCCAATTTTGAACCAATCAGTGGTTCCATGTCCAGTTCTCACTGTTGCTTCTTGGCCCACATATAGGTTTCTCAAGAGACAAATAAGATGGTCTGGTATGCCCATTTCTTTAAGAACTTGCCACAGTTTGTTATGATCCACACAATCAAAGGCTTTAGCATAGTCAATGAAGCAGAAGTAGATGTTTTTCTGGAACTCTAGCTTTCTCCATGATCCAGTGTATGTTGGCGATTTGATCTCTAGTTCCTCTGCCTCTTTGAAATCCTGCCTGTACTTCTGGTAGTTCTCGATCCACATACTGCTGGAGTCTAGCTTGTAGGATTTTAAGCATAACTTTACTAGCATGAGAAATGAGTGCAATGGTGCGATAGTTTGAACACTCTGGCACTGCCTTTCTTTGGAATTGGAATGTAAACTGATCTTTTCCAATCCTGTGGCCACTGTTGAGTTTTCCAAATTTGCTGGCAAATTGAGTGTAGCACTTTTACTGCATCGTCTTTTAAGATTTTGAATAGCTCAACTGGAATACTGTCACCTCCACTAGCTGTGTTGTTGCTCAGCTTTTCTAAGGCCCACTTCACATTCTAGGACAGGGGTGTCAAACTCAATTTCATTGAGGGCCGCATCAGCATTGCGGTTGCCCTCAGGGGGCCGGGTGGGTATGGCTAGGGTGGGCGTGGCCTACTGGGTGGGCGTGGCTAGAGTGCGTATGGCCTACTGGGTGGGCATGGCCAGCTCTACATCATTCGCATCAAGGGTGCCTATGGGGGCCTGGGCAGGTGTGGGACAGATCTGAGGGTCTCTGGCAGAAGGAGGGTCTCTGGGCCAGGGCCAAGGCAGTGGGGGCCATTCCCTCACTGTTTCCAGGATGGCTTCGCGGGCCACATGAAACCACTTTGCGGGCCGGATCTGGCCCCCGGGCCTTGTGTTTGACATGTCTGTTCTAGGATGTCTGGCTCGAGGTCAGTGACCACCTCATTGTGATTATCAGGAACGTTAAGCTCATTCTTGTATAGTTCTGTGTAATTTTTGCCACCTCTTCTTAATCTCTTGCCCTTTTCAACTTCTTTAAAATTAAAGATAAAGACATTATCTTTAATATACTGTAGTCAAATTCTGTACAGTAGTCAAATTTTGTTCTAGTAATATTTTGGGGAAATTTCTTTTTCAAGGAAAAATTAAGAAAAAGAACTGAAGAGCCTGAACGCGATGATCGATTAAAAAAAGAGAAATTAGAACGAGAAGAGAGAGAGAGGGAACGTGAAAGGGAAGAAAAAGAAAGAAAGCGACGACGTGAGGAAGAAGAAAAGGAAAAAGAGAGGGCTCGTGACAGAGAAAGACGAAAAAGAAGTAGATCACGAAGCAGACATTCAAGCAGAACTTCTGACAGGAGAGGTAGTCGGTCAAGGGATCATAAACGGTCAAGAAGCAAGGACAGAAGACGAAGCAGGTAAGTATCTAGGAAGCGGCTAAAAACATTACAGTGATAGAAAATGAGGAAATACTGAAGTTTAATGCTAAATGTTTGGATGAAAACTGGCCTAAGAAATAGAATCCAGTTTTCTGAGGACTTTCTAAACCCTCTTTAGATGACAAGTTTTTAAATTCTTGTGGTAGATATTTAAATACAATTACATTTTTATTAATAGAAGTCGGGATCGACGCAGAAGCAGAAGCCATGACAGGTCAGATAGAAAACACAGATCACGCAGCAGAGATAGAAGACGGTCAAAAAGCCGGGATCGGAAATCATACAAGCACAGAAGCAAAAGCAGAGACCGAGAACAAGAAAGGAAATCCAAGGAAAAAGGTTAGTTCATCTCAATGCTATTAAAATTGGCTGCAGAACTATGCCACCTCTAGGTGGACACAGGTGCTCATTTTCTCATAACTTTCTGAACTGTTGTAGCAAACTCTTGAAACAATTTTAACCTTATTCCTAAGCACTGCCACATATTGCACAAGACTTAGATTGCAAGTAGATAGGTTTAAGTAACGGTGTCATATGTTATAGCCTCTTAGTTAGCCAACAGCTAGCTTTTACAACGCCTCTCAACTTTTATATTCATCAGTATGTATATTTACTCAGTTGAACATTGTGTTGCTATTTGTCCTCTATACAAATTTCATAGTACTGAAATCTATTGAGGTATGGGGATTTATGTTTTTTTTTGTTTGCTTATTGGCAACCACCTACAGCTATTTATCTTTTCATGCAGTTTCACTTTTCTTCCCAGCACATCACTTTTTCCATCCTTGTCCGTGGCATTCTAAAAAAAAATTACAATAGACTGAAGATTCTCTTGTTAAATCTTTATAAAAATTAACAAAGCTAGTAGCTTTCCTTATGGTGAAGACTACATTTCATTCATTTCTTGAAGGTGTGCTGTTCATACTTTTTCCAAACAAAAAACCATTAACTTTTCAGTTGTCAGCATATAGTATAATTTAAAAGAATACAAGTATAACTGCTTTTTTAAAAAGAGGTACTTTCCTCCACCAATGAACTTTTTAATGTTTCTTCTCCAAGGTAGTTCTCTTAGTCTTGAGGTTAGGTATGCTTACAATTTGCAAGTTTTTATTTTTTTCAAAATAATTTAGAAATAGCCTCCTGCTTTGCTAAGTCTTGATTATATATTCACTGTTAGCCCTGAGCTTCTTTTTTCATTAGGTTCTGTCTTGATATTTTGGTCATTTGCAATGCAATTCTGTACATTACTTGTAAATAGACCCCACTAAATAAAATTGGGTAGACTTCAACTCTATAGATTGCAGCCTTTAATTGTGAGCAGTTTCATTTACTCATTGTGTAAATTGCTTTGTAATTGTTACATTAAACGTATACAAATTTTGGTTATTTTCCTGTCATGTGGAATTTTCATCTTAAGTTTTTTTCTTCAGTTTGGGTAATAGTTAACAGAAACGTAGCAGGTTACTTCATTGGATATAATTCTGTCTTTGCATTGCCTTCTGATTAAGCCAAAAAATTAATTATTGTAATAATATTTTAATAATGGCTATAATTTGATAGAATTGTCTGCTATTGGTCTCCGGAATCACTGTGTTTGAAATTGGAGTTGCCTATTCCTTTGTATTAATCTCTATCTTGCAAAGAAATCAATAGCAACATTCTCAAATCTATAATGAACCAAAGCAACAGCCACATGTTCAATTGGTAATAGAGCCTTGTCTGCATGTGGAGCTTGTACTAGAAGACTTTGCAACATGATACCAACACAATTGGTAAAATGTTTAGCAGTTGATTCCCTTAGTAAAGATACTGCTGAGTTGAAACAATAAATGAGGCTTATGAGAAAGTTCTACTAGTATTATTTACTGTAGAAATAGTAATCCTGATTGCATTTTTACAGCTTCATTCCCTGTAAGTGAATTTTTGTTCAGAATTTGGAAGCATTCTCAACTACTTGAATTTGAACTATTTCACACTTAATAAAGCAGTTCACAGTATTAATTGAACAAAACATTAGGTATCTAAATAAGCTAATAAAGGGGGTTAAGTGTTTCAATTAGTTTCTTTTACTTGAGTTACTATAACTAATTGGCTACTCTTAAATATGAATAGGGTGACCAACCCTTCTGCATATGTGTGACTTCTCACTTCTGTTTTTCCACACCAGCTTACTGTTGTGGGGACATTTCCTAATTGATTTCCTTCCATGATTTTGTTGAAGCGCTTGTTAGTCATTGCTATGCTAAGTTGTTTGAATTTATGTCCTTATTGCACATAACATTATGTACGTCTAGCAGTAGATTTTAGTAAATGTCATTGAATGCAGCTTTCTGTGGAACATTTTAATGAAGAAAAAAGAACACAGAAATATTCCCTTAGTTTTGAATAGGAGAACTGAAACATTAAGCAGAATTCTCTTCATTGGCTTGCCTAAAAATGTAACCCCACCACCACTATTCCTGCAATTTGAAATCCCACTTTATCAGAACAGCTAATAGAAGAAGAAAAATAAAGTCACATGTTGATGAATGGGCATATTTATCTACTACTAAAATTGATGTCTAAACTTTAACTAGGAAAAACTGTGCATTATAGGACAAAACCTTCTGAACCAAAATAATCTCAAATGGGTGAACCTAGAGAATGTGTCCAAAATCTGGGACCCATGACTCCTGTGGAATTGAAATTTGGCAAATTTTATAAAACATTTTATGACATAAAAATGATTATAACGCATTAATGAAATATAAAATGTCACAAAACATTTCCTGTGGTCAACTCCTGATGTTTAACTGTGCTATACAGTTCAACATGGGCTACTTTCAAGACAGATACATCTCTGAATATGTCCCTGAATTTTTAAGAACTTTTCAAGTACTTTAGAAGCTCTGCCATTGTTGAAGGCATTGAAGAATCTGGTAAGGAAATATTTCTGAAATGATGGCACAAAGGGATCATGCATTGTCTAGTATGTATATACAGTGGGACAAAAAAGTATTTAGTCAGCCACCAATTGTGCAAGTTCTCCCACTTAAAAAGATGAGAGAGGCCTGTAATTTTCATCATAGGTATACCTCAACTATGAGAGACAAAATGGGGGGAAAGAATCCAGGAAATCACATTGTAGGATTTCTAATGAATTAATTTGTACATTCCTCGGTAAAATAAGTATTTGGTCACCTACAAACAAGCAAGATTTCTGGCTCTCACAGACCTGTAACTTCTTCTTTAAGAGGCTCCTCTGTCCTCTACTCGTTACCTGTATGAATGGCACCTGGTTGAACTTATCAGTATAAAAGACACCAGTCCACAACCTCAAACAGTCACACTCCAAACTCCACTATGGCCAAGACCAAAGAGCTGTCGAAGGACACCAGAAACAAAATTGTAGACCTGCACCATGCTGGGAAGACTGAATTTGCAATAGGCAAGCAGCTTGGCGTGAAGAAATCAACGGTGGGAGCAATAATTAGAAAATGGAAGACATACAAGACCACTGATAATCTCCCTCGTTCTGAGGCTCCACGCAAGATCTCACCCCGTGGGGTCAAAATGATCACAAGAACGGTGAGCAAAAATCCCAGAACCACACACGGGGACCTAGTGAATGACCCGCAGAGAGCTGGGACCAAAGTAATAAAGGCTACCATCAGTAACACACTACGCCGCCAGGGACTCAAATCCTGCAGTGCCAGACGTGTCCCCCTGCTTAAGCCAGTACATGTCCGGGCCTGTCTGAAGTTTGCTAGAGAGCATTTGGATGATCCAGAACAGGATTGGGAGAATGTCATATGGTCAGATGAAACCAAAGTAGAACTTTTCGGTAAAAACTCAACTCGTCGTGTTTGGAGGAGAAAGAATGCTGAGTTGCATCCAAAGAACACCATACCTACTGTGAAGCATGGGGGTGGAAACATCATGCTTTGGGGCTGTTTTTCTGCAAAGGGACCAGGACGACTGATCCGTGTAAAGCAGACATGTCAAACACAAGGCCCGGGGGCCGGATCCGGCCCGCGAAGTGGTTTCATGCGGCCCACGAAGCCATCCTGGAAACAGTGAGGGAACGGCCCCCACTGCCTTGGCCCTGGCCCAGAGACCCTCCTTTTGCCAGACACCCTCAGATCTGCCCCACTCCTGCCCAGGCCCCCATAGGCACCCTTGATGCGAACGATGTAGAGCTGGCCACGCCCACCCAGTAGGCCATACGCACTCTAGCCACGCCCACCCAGTAGGCCACGCCCACCCTGGCCATACCCACCCGGCCCCCTGAGGGCAACCGCAATGCTGATGCGGCCCTCAATGAAATTGAGTTTGACACCCCTGGTGTAAAGGAAAGAATGAATGGGGCCATGTATTGTGAGATGTTGAGTGAAAACCTCCTTCCATCAGCAAGGGCATTGAAGATGAAACGTGGCTGGGTCTTTCAGCATGACAATGATCCCAAACACACCACCCGGGCAACAAAGGAGTGGCTTAGTAAGAAGCATTTCAAGGTCCTGGAGTGGCCTAGCCAGTCTCCAGATCTCAACCCCATAGAAAACCTTTGGAGGGAGTTGAAAGTCCGTGTTGCCCAGCGACAGCCCCAAAACATCACTGCTCTAGAGGAGATCTGCATGGAGGAATGGGCCAAAATACCAGCAACAGTGTGTGCAAACCTTGTGAAGACTTACAGAAAACATTTGACGTCTGTCATTGCCAACAAAGGGTATATAACAAAGTATTGAGATGAACTTTTGTTATTGACCAAATATTTATTTTCCACCATAATTTGCAAATAAATTCGTTAGAAATCCTACAATGTGATTTCCTGGATTCTTTCCCCCCATTTTGTCTCTCCTAGTTGAGGTATACCTATGATGAAAATTACAGGCCTCTCTCGTCTTTTTAAGTGGGAGAACTTGCACAATTGGTTGCTGACTAAATACTTTTTTGTCCCACTGTATGAATATGCATTTTTTTTAAGTTTGATTAATTTGATACTAGGATTTGCATTCCTGTCTCTCAATTTGAACACCTCCAAAGAAATATGGTACTGGCATTTCTCTTACTTCATCAGATAGCTTTGACACATATAAGTTCTCATAAGCATAAATTTATCTTCAAGGAATAATGTAAAATAATGTAGATGCTATTTGAGAAAAGTAATGCAGTTAGTAGTCTGCAATTCTAAACTAGCTACTATAGATGCACAGTTTTCTTATTCTAGATTTATCTTCAGCCCTGAGGTTATTCATTCATATACTGAACAAAGGATCCTTTTCCATGTGTCCAAGCTCAAAGCAACCCTAAAACAGCTCCAGGAGACTTGTTCTATCTATTTTTGAAGGGCTGTTAAACACTATTTAATCTAAAAGATAGGATCATTGAACTGGCTGGACAAGGCTGCTTTTCTGCACTGGATCTATATTTGACTGCTATTAAAGCAAAAATGGATCCATTAATACAACCTACCTCATACAATTATCACTACAAAGCAAACGAGTTTCAGTGATAATTGGACTTCTGAGGCTGTTTTTCCTTGAGGTTTCTGTTATTCCTCCTTTCTCTTAAGATTTTTTGAAAGTTACCTATGTAATAAAGTTGCTTTAAGTTTTTTTTTTTAGCAACAGGAATTGAAGCTTTCTTAAGATTTTTTTTTGTTCCTTTGTGAAACCAAAATGTTTAATTTTTCTTGAAGCTTTACTCAAAGAATAGCTTTTGCCTCCAGATCTCAAGCAACTGCATATTCCATTTGGCCATTTCAACACTTATGAGTGCCATGCTTGTAGAAAAAGGTGATCTAAAAAATTACAGTGTAGTCCAGATATATCACATGCATTCTTACAGAAATATTTATTTAAAGGGATAACAATCTAATAATAATTTCTCATATGAAAATTTTCTTGCGGGTCTGTGTACTGAGCCTAATAAGAATGCACTTTATAATAAGAAACAGCTAAATTTTATTGCCATTGTTTAGCCAGAGTACATGCTTGCTTCTGGCTTTACTAATTTACTGATGATTTAACAACACTCCATTGCTAAGAGTGTCTCCTATTACTTCCTAACAATTTGACAACTGCTTGAAATTGTTTTTTAAGGACCCTATTTGAGTTCAAATTTCGGTTCAAATATGTGCTGAGCCATAACTTGTACATGTTTTGCATGTGAAAATTAGGGACAAGTTTGCAAATAAGATGAAAATAGCAAACATATTGCTGCTTTGAAGGTTACTTTTTTTGCTCCCCACAGTCATGGATTATTAAAATATCAGCCTGATGGTGCATCTACACAGACTACTTTCTCTCTTCCTGGCAATGGTGCACATAGGGAGATACTCCTCAGCTGTTGGTGAGGTGATGGGGCATAGCAGGCAAATAAAGGTAAAACAGATGTGGGCTGGGCTGTGGAAGATAGTGAAGAGGAAGCAGTCACTAACAGTTGGGGGCTATACATGAACCTAGGGCTACTTCTGGGAAAGCTTGTCACCAAAATTACTGATTATTAAAACAATTAGCAATCTACTTGTTATTGCTCTATAAAAATAACGTTAAGCCTAAGACCAGGGGTCTTCAAACTTTGCCCTTTTATGCCTGACTGAGGAATTCTGGGAGTTCCACAAAAGGGCCAAAAGTTTGAAGACCCCTACCTAAGACAGTAATATGCATGGCTGATTTAAATAGCCAGATTGAAAACTTAACATCCATACGCTCCTAAGATTTACCTACATGTTAAGCTGTGCCAAACTGTTTTTGGCATTTCTTAACATTTTAGAATTTCTAAACTTTTTAGAAAAATGGTCATTCTGTTCACAGATTATTGGTGTTGTTTCTTAGAAGCAAATCTCAGGTAATACTTTGTTCTGAACTAAATCTAAGTGATTAAGTGTAAGACTTGGTTCACATATATTTTTATGCTAGCTATCTTGAAAGTCGACTGTTTGGATTTGATAGCATATACATAGCCCATGACTTTGATACAAACAAATCACTGCTTCCTGCAGTGTAATTGAAACAGTACTATCTCGCCTCCTTGTTATCCTGTCCACTTTTCCTGAGCTCAGCATTTGCTCTTTCTGAAGGAATGACTCTTTTAACATTTGCACTAAATTTTACAGCTAGCTGATATCTCAGCATGTACTTTTGCAACTATAGTTGATATCTCAGCATATACTTCACACCAAAAGAAATGTGTGTGATTACTGTGAAGTCCATAGTCAATGTCTTCTTTCATGGCAGAAAAGAGGGGATCTGATGATAAAAAAAGTAGTGTGAAGTCCAGTAGTCGAGAAAAACAGAGTGAAGACACAAGCATGGACTCCAAGGAAGGCGATGCTAAGAATGAGGTCAATGGGACCAGTGAAGACATTAAATCTGAAGGTGACACTCAGTCCAATTAAAACTGATCTGATATGACCTCAGATCAGACAGAGGTAAGTGCATTATTTCAAACTTTGATTAGGGCTTTTTGTTACTGTTTAACAGTGCAGCGTAAGTATGTACAGATGAAGATGGATCTAAGACAAGTAAGAAGAGATACTAAAGCAACCTCTGAAGGAAAACACAGTGTAGTCCTGCAAAATCTTTTGAGGTACATTGTTTTGTATCGGCTATTTTGTAGCAGATTCATATCCCCTTTAGTGTGCCTCTTGGGAACCTATTTGTAATTATAGTCACCATAGAATTTAATTATCCTATTTTTATTTTTAGGGGATTTGTTATCTTTTTTAACACTTGATCTGATTTTGTAATTAAGTCCATATTGTGTTCGTGCATCAGAAACATTTATTTTAATACTTAATATTTGAGGCACATATTGGACTATTTTGTTTTTATATAAACTGCTAGTATTTCTTTGTCAAGGATGTTTCTAGTTTTTTTGCTTTGCCTTGCATTCTAATGCAGTTTGTTCTGTAACTCGAGAGCCAGTAGCATTGGATTGATGGAAGTGTAGGGTTTATGAATAATTGCAGCTGACTACCATACCTCACACAGCGTTGGTGTTGTGAGCGGCCCATGAAAAGCCAAATTAAAAATCAAGGATTCAGTCAAACTAAGCAGGTACTCATGCCAGGTACTCCTTTCTCTACCCACATCCATGTTTGAATGCTGTTGCCTGTAATCTTTACGCTTACTGTTGTGTGTTTTATTTACAAAAAGTGAAAAGGAATCTTTGTGAATATTTTGTGAAAATTGTTAACCTGATATTAACTTGATTGGCATTTTCTTTCAACTGTGTGTAGGGATGCAGTGCTGCCCAGAATTAGATATCTTTAAAGAGTATTAAATGCAATAAATACTACCTAATAACCGCCTTGTTACATTCAATGCATTTCAAGTCTTTAAGAGGTATGTGTTTATAATTTCCTACTGCGTAGGAGAATTGCCAGGCAGCCATGGCACACAACAATATATTATTGGCTGATACCAGACTTGGGAGGCAAATGAAATAAAGGCCAATGTTAGGAACACTCAGTAGGTATATATAACTGCCAAGAATATTCACATTGCTTTGTTAAATGGAACTCAATTTAAATATAAAACACCTATTTTTGACTTAGGAAGGATTTTTCAGGGTCATTCCTTTTAAAGAATAGACCCAAATAAAAGAAGCAGTCAAGCATTCACATCCCTTACAACATAGCTTCAACACATCTCAGAACTGCTAATCAGTTACAAAGCAGTCCTGTGCATGTTTACACAGAAGTAAATTCCAGTGTGTTTTTATGGGCCTTACTCCTAGATAAGTTGTGCATAGGTCTGTAAACTTAAAGAGGTACAGTCCTCCAAGCACTGATGTTCAGTCTCTAATCATTCTTGCACCTGAACCTCCATGGAATTACATGAAGCTTCCCAACAGCACTGATTGGTGAACTATGCTATCATTTTTTCCTTATCGCCACATAGGGGCTTTAAGTGTATTACTTACGAGATTTTTGAAGGTAGAGCGGGCAGCAAGCAGGCAGTAGGAGTGACACAACAAAAGTCACCTCTGTTCACATGATCTGACTCTTTCTTCCCAACATTTTTGCATTATAGGACAACCATGTGACAAGCCTGCGAAGAATCCTGAAGACTGCTTAATATGAAGATCTCCTTTAAAATGAGGTGAAAGAAAGCTGTAGTGGCATAGAAAAAAATTAAAGTTCTGTTAGATTTTTTTAATTAAAAAAATAATAATTCAGGACTGTTATGACATCTCAAAATACAAAGAAGTTAATAAGCAAGCTACTGAAAATTTAAGTCTTTTTATCATTTTTTTTCCTATAAGACTTTTAAGATGATAAACAACACAACCTGAACACGAGGCTTGCTCAGTGTTTAATTGCGAGTTTTCATTCTTGAACTACGAAATACAAAAGTAAATGTTTAGTATTCGTGTGACTGAGATTAAAACAAATCCCATTTTTACAGGCAAGCTATATATTAGCTTCTTGATATATTCTAATGGAAATAAAGTATCTGAATTTCTGTTACACATTTGATTGTCATTGAGTGTTTAATATTAAATAGACTTCTTTCCATATAAGTGTGTTCTAGCTCATTCTTCTCTATTCCCTATCCTCTGATTAGGAGAATTTAGGAATTTTCTTAGAACTATTCAGTGGAATATTTTTTTAAGATCTTACATAAAACCATCCCTCTTTATCAACAAAAAATTACAATTAACAGTCATTAATTAAAAAATAGAAAAGCAAAATTATATACCAATAAAGAAGAATATTTGTAGCTCAGGGTTGAGATATGGGGTCCTCGCAGACATTTCATTACCCAGGTAACATCATCAGTGATGACGATAATGATGATAATAATAATAATAGTAGAATTGGAAGGGACCTGGAGGTCTTCTAGTCCAGCCCCCTGCTCAGACAAATGTCTGTCCAGTCTCCTCTTAAAAACTTCCAGTGTTGGAGCATTTACAACTTCTGGAGGCAGGTTGTCAGGGAATTTCTCCTTAGTTCTACAGTAGATTGCTTCTCTCTTTGGTTAGTTTCCATCTGTTGCTTCTTGTCCTGCCTTCAGGTGCTTTGGAGAATAGCTTGACTCCCTCTTCTTTGTGGCAACCCCTGAGATACTGGAACACAGCTATCATGGCACCCCTAGTCCTTCTTTTCATTAAACTAGACATAGCCAATTCCAGCAACCGTTCCTCGTAAGTTTTAGCCTCCAGTCCCCTAATCATCTTTGTTGCTCTTCTCTCTACTCTTTCTAGAGCCTCAACATCTATTTTATTTTGTGGTGACCAAAACTGGATGCAGTATTCCAAGTGTAGCCTTACCAAGGCATTATAAAGTTGTATTAACACTTCACATGATATTGATTTTATCACTCTGTTAATGCAGCCTAGCACTGTGTTGGCTTTTTTGGCAGCTGCAGCACACTGCTGGCTCATATTTAAGTGATTGTCCACTAGGACTCCCAAGATCCCTCTCACAGTTGCTACTATTGACCAAGGTACCACCTATACTATACCTGTGCATTTGATTTTTCTTGCCTAAATGTAGAACCTTACCTTTTTCACCATTGAATTTCATTTTGTTATATAGCGCCCAGTGTTCAAGTCTGTCAAGATCCTTCTGTATCTTAAGCCTATCTTCTGGAGTATTGGCTATTCCTGCCAGCTTGGTGTCATCTGTAAATTTGATGAGTTCCCCATCTAAGGTCCCTTTGAACTTTACTATTATGATTATGATCTATCCCTTCATCCAAATCATTGATGAAGATGTTGAAGAGCACTGGACCCAGAACAGAGCCCTGGGGCACCCCACTACACATTTCCCTCCATGTAGATGCAGTTCCATTGAAAAAACTGCAACAAAACAAGCACTAAGGATCCCTCAGTATTATACACACTTTAGTTCTAGAATAGTCCTTAGTTTACAAATGCCTGACTGTAAAGGTTCTTTTTTCTTAACTAAACAGAACAACCACTAGTGGACCATGAGGGGTTTCTCTAACTAATCTTAATACCCAAGTTGGAGGAAGGCAATATTCATAATCTAGGTTCTAAGTTGTTAGGGGCTTTGTGAATACATGCCAGTACATTCCCAGAAACCTGTAGGTTGTATGACACAGGGAAAGTTAAGGGGTGTATCCCTCCTTTCCCACTTCCCTCTGGCCCCTGTGTCCAGTTGGCTGGTAGCAAAGGCACAACAGGTGAACAGCAGTTGGCTGCTTTGGAACCAAGGCTGCAATTATAAATAAATTCCATACAATCAGCCCAATATTAAAATGAAAGTTTAACATTTGAAATAGTCAACTTTATTATGGAATGGAAAATGGAAAAGATTTTAATTTTTCAGCAACTATTGAAGAAAAGAAGTAATATCTGAATTTCTAAGGAAGAGTAATTAAACAAAACTAAGGATTTCTCCACTACGTTTTCTCTTTTGTTATTCACTTAGTCATTTAAGTTCAAATTCAAATTAATTAAATTAATATTTTAAATTAAAATTAAGTGTTAAATTACTTCCCCACCCTTATTGCATCTGCAGGGACCCCGGTGGTAGTCCTGTTTCAGGTAACCAGGTTCCTCCTGGGTAAGGAGTAAGCAGGGGAACCCTTGCAGGGTCATTGTGAGGAATAATCTTAATATCTATATCAGATAAAGTCACTTGAGTTTGCTCATACTCTGGCTGAGCAAACCCCTTGGAAGTGACAAAGACATATTTGAGCCTTGTTATCTGGGAAAAGTTTGAGCTAATTGCTCTTGAGGAAGGGGACACGGTCCTTGGAGCTGTGATTCCGGCCATTTGTGTTCACAATCCATGCCCCTCCTGGCTGGTTAAGACCTCCCAGAAAGTAACATAGTTGGATCCAAGCAGTGATTAATGCCTGTGCAGGAGGGGATGGTACTGCCTGCCCTGAAGGAGACAGTGGTCCCCTTGTGGCCATCTTTGGAACCCACAGTATTAGATAACCTTCATCTAGTCTCCAATCTTCCCTTTATACAAAAGTTTACTGAAGGATATTAGCAGGTAGCTACAGAGGGCCCTGGATGAAGTGGATTATCTGGACCCTTTTCAGTCTGGATTCGGACTAGGGCACAACTCTGAAACCATATTGGTCACACTTGTTGATGACCTTTGGAGGGCTTGAAATGGAGGTAGCAGTGTAACCTTTCTGGCTTTTGGTACCATTGACAATAATGTTCATTTGGACTGGCTTTGAGGGGTTGGCAGTAGGACACAATGGTTTACAGTGTTTCTTCTTCCTCACCTGCAGTGAGGTGCCTGAGTGCTCGGTCCTCTTGATCCTTTTTAGTATTCATCTATTGGTATGTATTATGTACCATTGGTATGCTGATGATAATTACATATTTCCACCCCTAGCCAAATAAGTGATGCAGTTGCAATGGTGGCTGAGTGCCTGAAGGCTGTAAGGGTCTGCGTCTGGAGGAACTGGCTTTGGCTCATCCCTGGCAAGTTGGGTGGGGTTGGGTTTTTGGCACCTCCTGGACCAGATGATTCTTCATCTTTGACTCTGCCTTGGTCACCTTCCATCTGGATTACATTCTATACCCTTCAAGACCACCCAGAAACAGAATGCAGCAATGCATAGAGTAATAGGGGCCCTGAGTTTTGTCAATGTAACGCCTATTGTACAAACTGCACTGGTTCCAACTTCATTCTGGATGCAATTCAAGGTGCTAGTCATCACCTTTAAAGCCTATATGGCCCAGGGCCAGGCTACCTGTGGAATCATTTGTCTGAGTTACCAGATAGATAGGGTAGGCACGCTTAATCCCTTTTCCCAAGTATTGTCATCTGAGAAGGAATAGGAAGCATGACTTTTCCATGGCAGTTCCTGCCCTATGGAACACCTTGCCCCATGAGGTTTGGCAAGTTGGGAGATTAGATGATTGATTTATTCTATTTCTATAGCCACCCATCTCAATTGCTCAATTTTTACAAATAAGGCAGCAAATACAACACATTTTCCTCCTTTTTCCTTTACAACCACCACCCTGAGATGGGTTGGGCTGAGAGTGAGTGACTGGCCAAGGTCACCCACCTGGCTTTCATGGCTAAAGTGGGACTGCCTACTTTCTAGCTTGATGCCTCATTAGTCCAAATATATTTGTGTGTGTGTACATATACACACAGTACAATTAAAACATTTTAAAACAATAAACATCCAAAATAAAATAGCCAAAATATTTGGCCAATAAAGCCAGAAAACAGGGACCTTAGGACATTCAGAACCCTAGGTTCAAGGACACTGCCAGGTTTTTAGAGCTTTACTAAAGGCTAACAGGGCTGGGGCCATTCTAATCTCCAAGGGGAGGATATTCCATAAAGCAAGGACTATTGCAAGGAAGGCCCATGATGAAGGGCCAGTGCTGATCTGCATGATGGGCTGGTGCCAGTTTTTTCTTCTCATGTTTTAACAGTTTTATAATTTTTACATTTTTATAAGTTAACTTTTGATTTGGACTTACCCAGAGTTGGTTGAAAGATGGGCTAGAATTATTTTTAACACTATAGACCAGGGGTGTCCAAACTTTTTTCAAAGAGGGCCAGATTGGATGAAGTGAACATGGTGGAGGGCCGAACATTTTTCCAAACATTCTTTGAACAATTGCAATTAAATGCAAATGAATTATTTTATGCCAAGTTAATTGCAAATGGCATACTTTTCATTTTATAACATTAAGATCAACTGTCAGAACCAGCGCCGCACGCCCACCCCTTGCCTGGCCTTGAGGCTGCTGAAGGGTAGAGGGTGCCCAGGTAGATGGTCACAACCAATTGTTTCTGGCTGACAAAAGAACCATTGCACAAAGGGGCTCTGAAAGGCAATTTTCTCGGCTGCCACATACCAAGGGCTTCACCTGCATTCCTGGTTAGCACTTGAGAGGGGACCAACCAGAAACATCCGGGAAGAATTCAAGCCGAGCCCTTTCCGCAGCGGACAAGAAAATTGCCACTCGGAGCCCGCCTGGCAACCGAGCGGTGCTCGCAGCGCAGAGAGAATCCGAGGGCGCGGCAGGCCCTTTTTCCCTGGCCACCGGGGCGTCTCCGGGGGCGGGAAGGCCGTTGGGGTCTTCCTGCCACCAGCTCAGAGACTCCGCCTGCCAGGCCCTTCTCCCGCTCGGCCAGGCCAGGCGCGCACCGTCAGCCTCGCTGCACCGGCTAAGACGCCGCGCCAAGCCCGGGGTGGGGGGAGGAGCGTGGCGGTTTGGCCAGCCAGGAAAAGGTGCGGGAAGCGGAGGCTAACCCTGTCACTGCCCTCCCTCGTGTGGCAGGCCCTTTTTCCCTAACCCTCTCACCACCCTCCCTTGTGTGGCAGGCCCTTTTTCCCTAACCCTCTCACCGCCCTCCCTCGTGTGGCAGGCCCTTTTTCCCGGGCCCTCTCACCGCCCTGCCTCGTGTGGCCGGCCGCTCCCTCGGCGCTCTTCCCTCACCGGTCCACGGCCGCCTCGCCCTGAGCGCTCGCTCGCTGCCTCCGCTTCCCGCACGTTTTCCTGGCTGGCTGAACCGCCACGCTCCGCCCCGGGCTTGGCGCGGCGGTGCAGCCAAGCCCGGGGCAGGGGGAGGAGCGTGGCGGTTCGGCCAGCCAGGAAAAAGTGCGGGAAGCGGAGGCAGCGAGCGAGCGTGCGCTCAGGGCAAGGCGGCCGCGGACTGGTAAACTGGTAAAATTATTTAATCAAGATAGGAAAGTCTAATTTGCTACATCAAGTTAAATCAGTTGACAGACTGTCATTTTAAGACACGTTGGCTTAATGTTTCACTGCCATTTTGGTAGGGTATATTAGTGTAAGAGGCACTATTTTGTGGCTTGTTTTGATGTTAATGCCGTCAACAAGTCACAAAGGCATTTCTATTAAAATATGGGCAATCTTTAACTTTCTCCAGTTCTTCCCTTTTGCTTCTGACAAATTCCCAGGAGTGCCGTCTATTTTACTTCCTCAGGCTTCAGTCCCAACATTTGCTTTCACACCAACCCAAATTATATTCAATGCAAATAAATTAAAATGCAACTGAAGTGAAGTGTTTTAACTGCATTTTCCCCCAACTCTGGAAATGAGAACCTGGAAGAGAAAATTATCACTTCAAAAGACCATGTCTCTAAAACAGAGTAGACTCAATTTTTATCTTTTCCAGGCTGGGCTTCCTCCGCTAACATCTAGCTTCTGTAAACAGATATGTTTTCTGAACTTCTGCTTTTCCAGGCAAACCTGCCTCCTCCTCCTCCTTAAAAAGGAGTTTCACTTAAAACAGTGAAAATTCTCATTATCTAATCACAGAGCCAGTTGGTAAACAGGCCCAAAGGATTCACTATTTTTTCCCCTTCAGAACCCACTCCTTCCTAACTACTCCCGGGGCGCCCGCTCCACTCTGCTTGCCGGCGGCAAGCGAGCGCGCGCTCAGGGCAAGGCGGCCGCGGAACGGTGAGTGAAGAGCGCCGAGGGAGCGGCCGGCCGGGCAGCGCTGTTGCCAAGCGGAGCTCGCCTGGGGCACCCGCTCCACTCTGCTTGCCGGCGGCGAGTGAGCGCGCGCTCAGGGCAAGGCGGCCGCAGAACGGTGAGTGAAGAGCGCCGAGGGAGCGGCCGGCCGGGCAGCGCTGTTGCCGAGCGGAGCTCGCCCGGGGCGCCCGCTCCACTCTGCTTGCCGGCAGCGAGCGAGCGCGCGCTCAGGGCAAGGCGGCCGCGGACCGGTGAGTGAAGAGCGCCGAGGGAGCGGCCGGCCGGGCAGCGCTGTTGCCGAGCAGAGTTCGCTCGGGGCGCCCGCTCCACTCTGCTTGCCGGCCGGCTAGCGCGTCCAGGGAAGTGGCATACCTACCGAGAACAGGGTGGAGGATGCCGAGAGCACGAACTGGATGCAGTTGTAGCAGCGAGTCCTCCCAGGCCGGCCCCGCACCTGCGCTGCTCGTCTTCCAGGTTTGGGCGGGAGGGCTTCCTGCCCAAACCTGGAAGACGAGCAGCGCAGGCGCGGGGCCGGCCTGGGAGGACTCGCTGCTACAACTGCGTCCAGTTCGTGCTCTCGGCGTCCTCCACCCTGTTCTCGGTAGAGCTGTCCGAGGGCCATATTAATCTGCCCCGCGGGCCGCAAATGGCCCGCGGGCCGGACTTTGGACATGCCTGCTATAGAATATTGTTAATAAAAAGGATCAATAATGGCAAGAACACATATATTTTCTATGGATCTTTTCCTGGGTATATTCATACCTCGGTACTTGACTGCTTTGAAACTCATGGAATTTGGTTCTCAACACATTTTGATGTGAAAATTTTGCCCCAGTACTCGTATGTTTGGTTTTGGATGCACAAGCTAGAACGTGTTGGTGTTGGCTGCCTTGCGACTCTCTACCCTTTCCACCCGAAACAAATGATGCCACATTAGTCATATGATTTGTTTGATACTTGTTTTTAGTATTCGTCGCACCACCCAGAACCAAGTAATGATGACTACTGGGGTACTACTATATAATGGATTCAATTTATGTCAACAGGATCAGAGTAATTGACTAACACAGACATGTCAAACACAAGACCCGGGCCCGGGGGCCAGATCCGGCCCGTGAAGTGGTTTCATGTGGACCGCGAAGCCATCATGGAAACAGTGAGGGAACGGCCCCCACTGCCTTGGCCCTGGCCCAGAGACCCTCCTTCTGCCAGAGACCCTCAGATCTGTCCCACTCCTGCCCAGGCCCCCATAGGCACCCTTGATGAGAACGATGTAGAGCTGGCCATGCCCACCCAGTAGGCCATATGCACTCTAGCCACGCCCACCCAGTAGGCCACGGCCACCCTGGCCATACCCACCCGGCCCCCTGAGGGCAACCGCAATGCTGATGCGGCCCTCAATGAAATTGAGTTTGACACCCCTGGACTAAGGGAACAAGAACCTGCTAAATAACTGATTTTAATTATAAAGGAAGATTTTTTTGTTTGTACATGGGGAAGTAGTTAGGACAGATTACACATAAGACTTCTGGTGTGCTTACACTGATTAGGAATTTGGTGGCAACTCCAACAATATTAAGTACAACACAAAGAATTGCATCAACTGAAAAGATATGAAACTTTAAACTAGCTTTAATAATAGCTTAAAATAGAATATTCACTATCCTTCCTGTAAATCCTAAACTTCAATATGTAAGGTTGGCTGCTTTGATGTTGTAGCAAGTTTTTTCTACCAGAGTTGTTACTGTAGCATTTCTCTGAGAAGATGTGATGCTTCTTGCTAAAACTAACTCCAGCTCTTGAAAATTCTGAAGCCTGGCCACATCTTCATCCTTGGAGGAGAAAGGAAATGGTATTTTTAAAATAATTAAAGCAGTTTCAAACTGTGAAACCTAATAATAAAACAGGTAATAGAGACTGCATTAAGATGATGGATTACTTTAATACTACCTTAAGAATTTTAGTTAATGAAAAAAATTCTTTTAAGCTTCAGGAACTGTTCAAGCATTCCATATTTATTATACTAATCCATACTGCAGACTAAACCCAAAGAGCTTTTATGAAGCCCCTTCCCATCACGTCCTTGGAACCATTATATGTTTAGTGTGGAGGTCTACAGAGGGATGCAAAATGCTCTCATCTGAATGTACTTAAGCTCAATGGAATATCCCAGTTACCACAGCTATTCTGAGAGCACTGGATCTGTCTAGACTTGTCATTGCTTGTTTACACCTTGTCAACCAATGTAAGTTTTTTGTTAGAAGTGGAACATTAAAGGCTAGAGTTATATGTGCTACCTTTTATATAAACTACTGAAGTACTGAAGACACACACTGCACTGATAAATTATGCAGTTTGCTCAGTTTTGAGTTTAGCATCTAGGAACTTGGTTCTGATTCAGAGACCAAAAATGTAGATTTTGGCAACCTTTCTGTTCTCTGGTAGCAAATTTTGTGAAAATCTCAAATCTTTATAGCATTTGAGCATTTTCACATAAAAATCTCAACGGATTTGTTTCATAGTAAGTTTCAGGTTTGGGAAGGGTAATATGCAGGCAACTCGTAAGTTATTAACTGCAATACTAGATGAACCTGGATAATTGAGTCAATGCTGCTTAAGCAAATCAGCTCAATGCAGAAACATAGCCAATTATTAGTATCATTTAAATAAGGAATTAAGAAATCCTATTTGAGAAGTTTGCTTGCATACAACTCTTACTTTTATTGAGTCTGCAAATCCTTGGAAGAGAAGATAAAATCTTACAAAACGATAGTTTAGCTCCTTGGCTTATGGCATGAGTTAACTAAGTTAAGTATAAAAAGTAACCAAAAATATTTAGGTATACATATTATATAAGACGTGAGCCACCCAATTTTATTTTGGGTATCCTTATATATATAAACCGATGCAATCCTGTAGATATAAGAAGGTTGCAGACCTGTCAGTAGATTAAGGAGGAGGTCAAACTTTGCCACAGTGCTTCAACAGGAAAAAGGGCTAAGGGCATTGTAAGATCAGACAAATAATCTACATTATCCTGGTGCAAAGGTCCTTTTCCTGATCAGAGATATAATAAGGGTAGGGGGAGAGGCAGACCAGCTCCCCACATTTCACTCTGCTGAAACAAGCCTAGCAGTTTCTGTTTAGGCAGTTTGATTTTCCATCCCCTATAGTTACAAAGCTCTACATCACGGGTGTCAAAACTTGATTGCATCACACAATGTATCACCACGGGTTTTTTTGCCTTTGTGGAACCAGGGTGTGCGTGGCCTGCACATGACTCATCTGCTTCGCGGGCTGCCAGTTTGACACCCCTGCTCTACATAGTTACAAAGTACTACACTTAACACTTTCTGAGAGCTGAAGTGTGACTGAAGATGGAGCACGGGATAGTAGAATTAGAAGAGCATTGGCAGAATCTCAAAGACGGAGACCAACGGGATTTGCTCATCTTAAACTCTATGATTCAAACTTTGGCTAGTTACACTTTTTGAACTCTGTGACCAAAATATTTTCCAACATGAATTTCAAACTACTAATTAAACCCATAATGTTAAAAACAATGAACCAATTGTTCAGAAATGATTGTTTTTGCAAGAATCCTTAACTGAATCTTACCTCAACTACTACTTGTACATACCAAATAGAAAGTCTGTGAACAGCAGATGGCACACAGGCCTTTCCCCCCTCCCCCCTTTTTTGGCATGAAAAAATAATGGATGTTTTTTTTCCTGGCCCTTGCTAATACAGATCAGCCAATTGCTTTAAATAAATGCTGATTATGCTCCTAGCAACTTACTGGTGGAACACTCTTGAGGTGCTCATTAGGGATAAACCTGTACTCCTCATTATGCTGGCCAACAGCAAGAAGCATTTGGTACAATGCTTATCAAAAACTTGATTCATTACATGTTTCAATCCTCTATAGCAGACATGTCAAACTCGCGATGTCACATGGCATCGCGCGACGTATTGGAACTTTTTCCCCATTGCCAGCAATGGGGTAGGCACGGTTTCTTTGTGAAGCGTCCGGCCCGTGGGCTGGCAGTTTGACACCCCTGCTCTATAAAAACTTTACATACAATAATAGCAGGGGGGGGAGCTCTAACAGTATTCAGGGCAGTAAACTGCAACAAGTGCTTAAATCTTAAAAGCCCATATAAACCAACATTTAAATGGTCAGCTCTTGCTTCTGTCACAATTAAGTACCATCCAGGTTCTCCATGGTATGGAACTCTTAACTGGCCTGTCTCTGGACTGACACTCCAGCCAGAATTGTGCTACATGATTCTGTGAATTGCACTAATTTTAAGCTACAATTTATGCTCACTTCCTGAAAGTAAATTATTCTCTGCTGAGAACTTCGAAGGCTTTCATGCTGAAAAGCAGAGGTTGATGGAACATTTAAAATATTTTTCACTGATTCACAAACATGCTCATGCACATACAGCAAAAGATTCTATCTCTAGATGTTGTTTGAAGAGTTTCTTGTATTATTATCTTGGGAAGGAATGTTCTTGCACAGTAGCTGTTGGCATGCATGAGGAATTCTGAACTGATCCTAAAGCCTTTTTAGAAAGCAACACGTTAAAATGTAAGATGTTAATTCTTTCTGTACTAATTAATAAAAAATATCAATTGTATGTTACAATAATAACTACTAGTTTCATGTCTCTTATGTACTATTTTGGATAGTGAGTCATTTTTAACAGCTAATGTCACCAAATGTATGTTTAAAAGAAAATCTTTGTGTTTACCTTTCTCAGTAACGTATTAGGTAACTTTCTAATCTTTTCCACTTGTTCAGAATTAATTCCCAGCTCACAGCAACACACTTTGAGCAGATCCTGGTAATTCAGTTGTTTTCTGTCCAGTTCAACTTCAATGAAGTCATATTCTTTAGGATTCTGAACTCTTACTTTAAGCACCAATTCTATATATTTATATGGGGGGAACATATATATTCACATGAAATAAATGCTCATTAGCAAGAACAGAAACAAAAATGATACATTCTCTGGAATCCCCAAATCAATTTTCTTTAAACTATGTCCTTCATTAACAGAAGAGAGACATGGTTCCAGACAATTAGGATTATTAGAAGAAATTAACTGTAGACTAAATTAGGAATTTGGAGGTACTGGGGTGTGGCATCCCAAAACAGGGAAATGGCAAATCACTGCTGTATTCTTGCCAAGTGGTCACATCTATCATTGGGGGTCAAACTTGACTTAAGACAGACTTTTTACCTTAGGATGTAATGGGAAAATGAAGACCAAAATGCAGTGCTAGTGGTTATTGCAAACGGATAATAAGGTTGCGGACAAAGGAAAAAGGCATTCACCACCTATACAGGTAGTCCTTGAATTACAACCATAATCGAGTCCAAAATTTCTATAAAAATACTAAGCAAGACAGTTGAGTGAATTTTGTCCCATTTTATGATCTTTCTTTCCACAGTTGTTAAGTGAATCACTATAGTTATGTTAGTAAAATGGCTGTTAACTGAATCTGGCTTCACAATTGATTTTCCTTGTCAGAGGGTCACAAAAGGTGACCACATGACTTCACGACATTGCAACCATCATAAATACATGCCACTTGCCAAGTATCTGAATTTTGATCATGTAACTGTGGGGATGTTGCAACGGTCATAAGTGTGGAAAATAGTCATAAGTTACTTTTGTCAGTGCTGTTGTAACTTCAAACAGTCATTAAATAAGTGGTTGTAAGTCAAAGACTACCTTTAACTCCAAAGGCTTCCTGGGCTCCTAGAGTTTATTGCTGCCTCTCCTATTGGTAGTGCCCATCCAACCCCACCCCCACCCCCGCTTTATCATGGGTGCTTGCCCATTGGATGAAGAGCAAACCTAAACAACCTGTCAAGAAAAATAAAGAAACATCATTTGAAGGGTTTTCAGTACCATCAATATTGCCTGGAAAAGTTCTATTGAAAAGCAGTGGCTGTAACGCAAACTCTGCATCCACTGTGGCACCATTTGTTTGGTTAGTCATATGTTGTCTAGATGGACAGGAAGTCAAGTGATCTCTGTTGTGATGTGCAGATGAAAAAAATGAGGGACTAGAACTTTGAACGCTAGACTTTGTATCTTTGGATGCTTCTGCAACCACGGATGAAATGAGTTCTTCAACCCAAAGGTGTTTCCCAGAGAGTTCTGTTTCTTTGTGCAAAGAAATCGCTACATCATTGTTTTCTGCTTGAACTGTTGATAAACAAAGGCTAGTTTCACCAGCAGATAAATGAGGTGTGGCAGAATTACTTTCTTTGGGTGGAGCACCCATAAGAGCAGCACCATCCCCTTTTTGATGGTAAGTCCCTGGAAATGATTCATTGGTGAGACAGTTTGCTATACCACTCAGCAGCTTTAAGTTATTTACTTCTTGATTATCACCGCCTTCCACTTCAGGAGCTATTAGGAGAAAATGAAATAAAAATTAGAATATTTTAACCATTCTCTCCTATGAGAATAGTTACTCCCATGCATTTCAGAATCAGCAGAAATAACTATACCTCAACTTTGGGAATCACTTTTTAACGGCAAAGGAACAGCAAACAGATTTAACAGGCAAACAGTTTTAAGTAGAAGAGAAATACAGACCCACACATGAAACTACAGTGGCTAATGGTTAAGAATAGGAATCTTGCACAGTTATATTTTATTTGGAAGCAGAAGATAAAGTAGAGAAATATGCTCATGTATACCATACAATAGTCCAGTGGCACAAAATGTACATAAAATGTCATATAATGCAATCCAGGAAGCAGATCTTTACTGTCACAATGCCTGGCCTATGGAACATCATCTCTTTTCTGCTGGTGTTTAGAAATATTTTGGTTATTCCCTCTGGCATTGTGCTGAGGCTTTAAATGAACCAATTATAAAACTGAAGCATGTTACATTGAAAACCTCTGATCATTGTATTAATATTCTTGTGGTTATTTTTATCTTCAGGGGAAAGGGTTGATTATTATGGCTTTAATTAACGTTTTCCACCCAGAGTCACAGAAGTGAGACAGGGAGCCATGTACAAATAAATAAAATAAATGGAAAAATGAAAGCACTTTCCAAGGTAGGTTAACTTCCAAAGTAATATCTAGATTAAAGTTCCAAGTTTGCACAAAATGTCAAAAGCATGTTTGGAGTACTTTGTTGCACCTGTGGAATAATAATGGCCAAACATGCCAGGCTGGTAATTTAGTCTACAACCTTTCTATCTTACTGAAAAGAGGAATAGTCATAGGGAAAAAAAGAATCATAGTGATCACAGGGGTCTTAATGAAGTTTAACAATAACATCAGCAAACTCTTTTACTTGAACATAAAACAATAAAATAAATTCTTTCTCCTTATCTTACCCCATTAGGAACTTCATTGTTACCTCAATGTAAGAGTTATGCTCTTAAGAACAAATCCATTGAATATTTTTTTAAAAAAATAAGCATACCTCCAAGAAGTTTTCTGATTTCTTTTTTTGAAGTCAGATGGGCTGCCAGGTCTCTGTTCTTTGTAAAAATCCCCTTATTGGCTCCATGGTCTAGCAGGTACTTAACTATATGAGTTTGGTTACGCTTGCATGCCCAATGCAAGCTTGTCCTATATAAGATAAATGTGAATTATCAAGCATTTCTATCATTATTGTGACACAGCAGATATTACCAAACTACAGGTCCCAGCAATTCTGGATATGAACAGAATTCTGCCTGGCTCCGAGGGCCAAGGGCCATAATAGAGGCTTTCTTACCAGAAATAATTCTTTTCCTATCTATATATTACTAAAATTCTCATGTCTTTAACCTTTAACTGAGCATCATAAGGCCAAGGTACTTCAAATAGGCTAACTCAGGGGTCCCCAACCCCCAGTCCGTGGACCAGTACCGGGCCATGGCATGCCAGCAACCAGTCCACACAAACAAGCAAAGCCCCATCCATGGAATGCAAGCAGCACACAAAACAGCGCACCCTCCGATCCACGGAAAAACCTCTCTCCATGGAACCAGTCCCTGGTGCCCAAAAGGTTGGGGACCTCTGGGCTAACTTACAGAATGCTGAGATCCATTATTCAATAAAATTCAAATTCAAATTATTCAAATTACTTCTTGTGGGAATGAAATTTTGGAAAATTCTTGCCATTTCACTGCCCCACACTGCTGCTGTTTGGTGCCACAGCTGCACAATGTTCCCTGACACCTTCCCACAAGTCGATAGGGAAGCCTGAGCAGCTTGCAGGGAGAAAATAAGTAAGGATCACATAACCATGACTGATGGCGGGAATGTGGCAGCATGCTTGGGACTTGCAACTTCCTTCCTGGGAAGCTAGCAGGGAGAAAGTCACTGGGGAAACCTTGCAGGGAAAGTTACAAGTTGCTCAGTTAAGGAAATTATGTGAAAGGATGAACCAAGAGGTCACGGGTTCTGCGTAGTACTATTTACATATAAACAGCGAAGGTTCAATCTCTAATGTTTGTGCTTAGGTAGAACCTGACTAAGGTCTCTGAGATCTCAGCTGGCTGAAGTGACAATAAATGAATTTGATGGTCTCTGACCAACATACCGTAGTTTATATCCCAGTTTGTGAGGTAATATCAGTTTCATTGGGAGAAGTATGGAGGTTTAAGAAAGCTATCTATTTTGAATTTTCCCACGATTCTTAAAGGTGGCAGGGTGTCCAATCTATCCAGCGTTCATATTACCTTGTGAATGAATTTTATTAGGATTTCATAGATGCAAACCATGCCACATCATTTGCAGGAAAGAAGACTGTATCATAGAATATTATCCCTTATTCTTTTGTAAATGCTTTAGATCAGTGCTCTGTATTTGTGCTACAGGTAGCTTACCGAGCACTCATTCAGTGACTGAAGTTACGACAACTCTGAAAAAGAAAACTTGCAATTGGTCCTCAAACTGTGGCCGCCGTAGCCTCCCTATGATGACATAATCATGATTTGGATGCTTGAGAACTGGCATGCATTCACAACAGTCACAGTGTCCTGCAATCACTTAATCGCCATTTGTGATCTTCACAGCCGGCTTCTGACAATCAGTCAATGGCGGGGGGGGGGGGGAGCAAGAAGTCACGGTCACACTACATTTCACTTTATAACCATGTTGTTTAGCTACTGGTGCCAACAGTGGTTGGTAAGTAAGGACAACAAGCAGTCCTCAGATTACAAAAGCAATTTGAATCAGAATGTCTGTCACTTAGTGTAATGTCACATGACCATATTACTTAGTGATGGCAATCCTGGCAGGCCCTGACACTATGCAAGTGCCCATGGGTTAGGTGAGCAATGGAGGGAAGAGGCAGGAATCCAGGCAAGCAGGCCAGTAGACGAGCGCTATGGGCAGGCAGAAGCCACAGGTGGATGCTATGGAATGTGGGCAGGTGCCAAAAGGACACTCCTCATAGGGCAAGTACTATGGGGTACAGATGGACATGCCAGAAAGCAGCTGGAGTAAGATGATGTTGACTTCCAGTCAGCTTCCTCACTGACTGACAGCAGGTAAGATTGCAAATGGTAAAACCCGTAATCACTGTAATTTTGAGCCAGTTGTCAAGTTCCAGAATCAAGTTCATGTGGGGTGCTGCAATAGTCACAACACTAGGAACCACTCCTAAGCACCCTCATTCAGCCCTATCATGACTTTGAATGGTCATAAAAAAGTAGTTGTAACCTGAGCACTAACTCTTTCTGTATGATATACTCTTGGCATTGTCGGGGAATATAACATATAACGATCCACATTGGAGCCATAAAGCACTCTAAATAAGACAGAATGGCATTATTGTTAATAGTTGAGATAGGTGGCAACCATATAGGTATGATTAGGGTGAGTAACCACTGTACAGGTAGTCCTCCACTTACGGCCATAATTGAGCCCAAAATTTTTGTTGCTAAGCAATACAGTTAAGTGAATTTTGCCCCATCTTTCGACCTTTGTTGCCACATTTGTTAAGTGAATCACTGCAGTTGTTACGTTAGTAATATGGGTAAGTGAATCCGGGTTCCCCATTGACTCTGCTTATCAGAAGGTGGCAGAATGTGATCACATGATCCCAGAACACTGAAACCATCATAAATACATGCCTGTTGCAAAATGTCTGAATTCTGATCATGTGACTATGGGGATGCTACAATGGTTGTGTGAAAAACGGTCACAAATCACTTTTTTCAGTGCTGTTGTAACTTTGGATGGTCACTAAATGAACTATTTTTAAGTTGAGGATGACCTGTAAGATATTCGCTGCAAATTATCTTCCAGGTGTCCCTAAATTAAACTTGTAAGAGTCTTGTTGTTGCTTAATATCCCAGAAACCAATTGTTATCCCCAAAGTGTAGGCGATGATTCTGTGGTTGGTGTATCGTTATTGCTAAATGAGGTAAGTGACTGTTCCCCATTCTACCTCACGTGAGGAACCATAATTAAAACAACTAAGTCTAAGGGGAAAAAAACCTCTATTAGTCTCGCCTAATTTTAAGAGAAGGTCGGCGAGACCAAGAGAATGTGAGCCAAGAAAGAAGCTGTGAGGGTGTTCTGGAGGAGGCCACACTCCCATCAATTCGTTATACAGGTAGTCCTCGAATTATGACAATTGAGCCCAAAATTTCTGTTGCTAAGTGAAACATTTGTTGAGTGAATTTTGCCCCATTTTACGACCTTTCAAGCCACAGTTGTTAAGTAAACCATTGCGGTTGTTAAATTAGTATCCCGGTTGTTAAGTGAAACCAGCTTCTTTCCCCCCCCCCCATCCTGGGACACAGCAAAAGGTCATAAATAGAAATCAGCTGCCAAAGATCTGAATTTTTGTCACATGACCATAGGGATGCTGCAAAGGTAGTAACTGTGAAAACTGGTCATAAGTCCCTTTTTTCACTGCCCTGGTAGCTTTGAACGGTCACTAAGGAACTGTTGTCAGTCGAGGACTACCTGTAGTTCAAGGGCGAATAAAGGCGCGTGCTGTTGCTGCATGCATGGAAGCTACATGGATTTTGGATTTTAATAATGTTTTAGTGTATTTTAACTTATTGTTGTTAGTTTTGGGCACTTTGTTTAATCTTTTTTAATATTTGTAGTTTTGTATTTTTATATGTTTGCCCTGTTCACCGCCCTGAGTCCTTCGGGAGAAGGGCGGTATACAAATAAAATTATTATTAATTATTATTATTATTATTATTATTATTATTATTATTATTATTATTATTATTATTATTATTATTATTATTATTATTATTATCTTGCAAGGTGGGGAGAGGGAAGCAGTGAAGCCGTCTGCCCCAGCCCACCCCCGTTGGAGAAACGAAGGCACCCGGCCCGGAGGCAGATGGGAGAAAGGAAGAGGGGGGGGGGCCTCTTACCAGCCATTGACCTCATTCTGAGCATTCACGGCTACCCCGTTTCGGACCAGTATCCGCACCTCCTCGAGATTGCCTAGGGCAGCAGCTTCCCGGAGCCTCTCCTCCAAGTAGCTGCTCATCCTCCCTGTCTCTTTTTTCCCCCTTCCCCTCCGAGCTCTTAGCGCGCCCGCCGGCAGGCCCAGAAATGCTCCATCCACGGGCGTCCCCTCGCAGGGAGACGGAGGCGGAGACGGAGCGAGGGAGCGAAAGGAGAAGCTACTGCTGCTCCCCCTCGCAGCTGGCTCCTCCGCTCAGCTCCAACCCCGGGACGCGCGAGACTCTCCCGCCGGCTGGAGAGGCGGCGCGCGCGCGGGAGGGGGGGGGGAGTCGACCCACAGCAATTTTCATTCACTCAGCGAGGCCAGAGCGCAGAAACTGGCCGCGAAGGGAGGGGGGGGGGCAGATCGCAGGGCAAATTCGAGAGGAGGGAATCGAAGCTCCGTTTCCAGGGCAACCAAGCCTTCGGGGGCGGACCTAAATGCTTGTAGAACCCGAGCCGAACGGCAAACGGCGACGGTTGCTCCAGCGAAACGCTGAAGCTTCACGCGCAGGGCGAATGTTTCTCTGTCTGTCTGTCTGTCTGTGTCTGGTTCGGAGATTTCCACAAGCGTGCACACCATCCGTAAAAATCCAAGATTGGGTAGTTGAAAAGTCAACTAAAATTTTGCCCTCTGTTTAATTTGTTAAAGTCTATATACTGGAAGGTGTATATAAATATGCATGTTACATATGTGTGTATAAATATATGTATGTTTTGTGAGGTTTTTGCCGGTGTTTGAATGGGATTCCGTCGAAACGTTGCTCCTACACCTTTAATTCTACCGGGGAAAAAACCCGAATGACCAAAGATCCATATATGTATGTATATGTATATATGTATTCAGGGCTTTTTTTCTCATAGAATGCTCAGAACGGAGTTCCGGCACCTTTTTTGGATGGAACATTGTAGGGTAGGCAAGGCGGGTTGTATGACGTGTGAGTTCCGGCACCTTTTTCTTTTACAAAAAAAGCACTGTATGTATTTATATGTAGTATATGAAAAACAAAAGGACTGAGAAATCTGCTCTTTTACGTGTTGGCCTTCATTGGAAGCCTGTTGAAACTGCTTGAATCCTGCAGATAGTGTAGGGTTGATTTTGACCACAGTTGAGGAACTTCTGTTGCTAAGCAAAACAGTTGTTATGTGAGTTTTGCCTCATTTTATGACCTTTCTTGCCACAGTTAAGTGAATCACTGCTGTTGTTTAAGTTAATAACACAGTTATTAAGTAAATCTGGCTTCCCCATTTGACTTTGCTTGTCAGAAGGTAGCAAAAGTTAACCAAATGACTTCAGAACATTGCAACTATCATAAATGTATGCCAGTTGTCTGAATTTAATCACGTGACCATGGGAATGGTGCAAAAGTTGTAAGTGAAAAAAAAATATAAGTCACTTTTTTTCAGGGCAATTGTAACTTTGAACAGTCAGTAAATGAATAGTGGTAAGTCAAGGGCTACCCATATTGATTTCATGCCATTTAAGCAGTGATCTTTGATTTGTTTTTTCCAAATAAATCCCTCTTCTAGTTCAAGGAGTCAGTTTCTGTTGACTTGGGAGTAAGTCTTATTAAACCAGGAGAGGGCTTAATGCAGTGATGGCAAACCTTTTAGAGACCAAGTGCCCAAACCGCAACCCAAAACCCACTTATTTATCGCAGAGTGCCAGGGCCGCATCAGCGTTGTGGTGCCTTGGGGGGGGCAGGGTGGCGCTGCTGAGTGCTGCCTCTGGCATGCAAAAACTGGGGGCGCAAAAATGGGCCACCGTGCTGCAAGGCACAAAAACAGCCATCGCCGTACCACAGGGTGCAGATACAAGGCACTGCACCATGCAAGAATGGAGCAGGGCTAGTGAGTATTATGCAGGCACTAGCCCCACCCCATTTGCAGCATGTGCATGCTCGCTGCCCGGTTCATTGCATGCAGGCATGTAAAATGCTTCCCCCTCCCTTTTCTTCCAGTCCACCAATCAACAATGGTTGGTGACCTCTGCTCTACTACCTCTACTCAAGTCAGCCGCTTTGCCTCCTTTGTGCTGGGCAGGGCTCCTGCTCCAGGCGGTGGTGGTGGCCTGATGGACCTGCTGCTGGTGGCGGTGGCGTATGTGCCAACAGAGAGGGCTCTGAGTGCCGCCTCTGGCATGCGTGCCATAGGTTCGCCACCACTGGCTTAATGCATATGGTCAGATACAGATACAGCTTTGGGCAGTAAAGCACGAAAGCAGGCCAGACCAGCAATACTTTAGGAAAGAAAATTTCTTTTTAAAATAAAGAGGGTAACAACAATCCTGTAGTTTAAAAAAATCCAAAAAATACAAATAATCCCATTTTTATGCTTTGAATTTCATTAGTCCATTTCCAGCCATGGTAATTCTGTCAAATACTGTTAACTCCTCTGCAGAGTTCCTGATGTAGGGATAAAATTAAGGCAGATGCTTATGTAAAGTACTTTGAGCTCTCAATGAAAAAATACAATATAAATCTTAACAAATTTAACAAAACAAACATTTCAAGAGGAAAAGAAATCTTCACTTCAACAGTCATGCGTGTACTCTAGTGCTACAAAGCACAGATTCATCCAGTCCCAAACCTGTTCCAGGCTAGCTTAAGGAGTTGAAAAGCTGTGCAGAATTTCTTACAAATATCACATAATAGGAAGAAGAAGAAGCAGATTTGGGTGAGGTGTTTATTGTTGTTGTGCACCATATCATCAATATGAGTGCATGCCCTATGGAACAGGGACCCATTTATCCTTATGTTAAACTGCAATGTAAACTAAAGGGTTGCTATAAAAAAAAACAATAGGAGCCGAAATGATGTTGTGGAAGAGGCATATACATAGAATGAAGGCTACTGCTAAGCTTGTAAGCCGCCCTGAGTCTTCGGAGAAGGGCGGGATATAAATGGAATTAATATAAAAAAAATAAAATAAATGTAAGAAATTGTTTTCTACATCTGGCATAATTGCAAAGCTTGGTGTCATGCCACTAGAGGTCACAGCAGAACAATGAAAAGAGTGTTTAAAATAGTTTCTGCTAAAATGCTCTGTTCTGCTTGTTTATGCCTTTTTTGAGGTGAGCTAGTGCTGCAAACACTTTGCAAATGTAATCATTATGGTGCTATATATTGTAAAACTGATGTCAAGATGATTAGAGATTTAGAGAGGTCAAGGAGGCTTAGATGAGGCCTGAGAGGTAGGCTGGGCTGAGTGCATATCTGGCCCAAACTCACCAAGCTGTGGCCCCCAGTATTATTTTTATCTTCATGGCAGGTACATTGATGGCAGGTGATGCTGAGACTCTTCTTCAGAACAATCTGCCATATTCCTGCCTTCTTTGTTTTAACATTGTGTTTAGAAAAATGTACACACGTATACACATGTGTACATATCCCTGAAATACAAGTAGGGTTTCTGCCTTTGGGTTGTTTGGCAACTTCAGCTCGACAAACAGAAAATTAGTGAGCAAGCATTTTTTATTATTTATTTGAGTTAGTAAAAGATTACTGTACAACATTTATGAATGTGAGATTGACACTATAAAATTATAGCAATAATGTAATCCTCTTTTTTATTGGATTTATATACCACCCTTCTCCCGAAGGACTCGGGGCGGTGTACAGGGCAGTTAAAACACAATATACAAGGTTAAAAATAAATTAAATTAAATTAGCCCCAACAAGTAAATCACATTCTAAAAATTTTAAAATCCCAAACCCTCAGTCCAGGCCAGCAAGCTCAAATAACCAAGTTTTCAGGTCACACCTTGAATCTCACCCGGAGGGCAACTGGAAGCCAATGCAGCTCGCGGAGCAGAGGTGTTGTATGGGAGTATCGGGAGACCCCCATCACAACTCACGCGGCCGCATTCTGCACCAGTTGGAGCCTCCGAGTGGTCCTCAAGGGCAGCCCCATGTAGAGAGCATTGCAGTATATCCGAGAGGTCATGAGTGCATGAGTGACTGTACGTAGGGCATCTCGGTCCAAATAGGGCCGCAACTGGCGCACCAGGCGAACCTGGGCAAAAGCCCTCCTGGTCACAGCTCCTATTTGATCTTCTAAACTGAGCTGTGAATCAAGGAGGATGCCCAAGTTGCAAGCCCTATCTACGGGGGGTAACACCTCACCCCCCATAGTTAAAGATGGAATAAACTGGGTAACCCGAGATGCCAGTATGCACAGCCACTCGGTCTTGTCGGGATTAAGACGAAGCCTGTTCCTCCCCATCCAGACCCTCACCACCTCCAGGCAACGGGACATCACGGCAAGGGCATCACTGGGTTGATTTGGGGTGGAAATAAAAAGTTGGGTATCATCAGCATACTGATGATACCCCACCCCAAAATAACAAATGATCTCACCCAGTGGCTTCATATAGATGTTGAACAGGAGGGGAGAAAGGACCGACCCCTGAGGGACTCCACAAATGAGAGGCCTTGAGGCCGACCTCTGCCCCCCTACCAACACCGACTGTGAACGACCTAGGACAGGGGTGTCAAAATCAATTTCATTGAGGGCCACATCAGCATTGCAGTTGCCCTCAGGGGGCTGGGTGGGCATGGCCTACTGGGTGGGTGTGGCTAGAGTGTGTGTGGCCTACTGGGTGGGCGTGGCCAGCTCTACATCGTTCGCATCAAGGGTGCCTATGGGGGCCTGGGCAGGAGTGGGACAGATCTGAGGGTCTCTGGGCCAGGGCCAAGGCAGTGGGGGCCGTTCCCTCACTGTTTCCAGGATGGCTTCACGGGCCGCATGAAACCACTTCGCAGGCCGGATCCGGCCCCCGGGCCTTGTGTTTGACATGTCTGACCTAGGAGGTAGGAGGAGAACCACTGTAAAACAGTGCCACCCACTCCCAACCCCCTGAGGCGCCACAGTAAGATACCATGGTCGATGGTATCAAAAGCCGCTGAGAGGTCTAATAGGACTAGGACAGAGGAACAACCCCTGTCCCGAGCCCGCCAGAGATCATTCACCAGCGCGACCAATGCCATCTCCATGCTGTACCTGGGCCTAAAACCCGATTGGTAGGGGTTCAGATAAACCGCTTCCTCCAGGAACAGAAGGAGCTGATGTGCCACCACACTCTCAACAACCTTCGCTAGAAAGCGAAGGTTGGAGACCGGACAATAGTTGTTCAAAATAGCTGGGTCCAGGGCAGGCTTCTTGAGGAGGGGCCTCACCACTGCCTCCTTCAAGGCGACAGGGAAGCTACCCTCCCTCAAAGAAGCAGTTATTACTGCCTGGAGCCAGCCTTGTGTCCCCTCCCGAGCTGCATATACCAGCCAGGAGGGGCATGGGTCCAATAAACACGTGGTGGAACTCAGCCTCCTCATGATCCTGTCCACCTCTTCTGGAGTCACAGGGTCAAATTCTTCCCAGATAACGTTCCCAAGACCACTCGTTTCCCCCCCCCTGTCAGACTCTGCCCAGTCGGAGTCCAGACCGGCCCGAATCTGAGCGATTTTGTCCACCAGATGTTGACTAAACTCCTTGGCATGACCCTGCAAGGGCTCCTCCCTCACCTCCTGATTAAGGAGGGAGCGAGTCACCCTAAACAGGGCGGCCGAGCAATTATCTGCGGACGCGATGAAGGCAGCAAAGTAGTTGAACTTTGCTGCCTCCATCACTGCGAGATAAGACCTCGTAAAGGTTCTTAACCGCAATCAGTCAGATTCAGACCGGCTGGATCTCCAACAGCTCTCTAGGCTCTGTCTCTGACGCTTCATCTCCCGGAGCTCCACGGAAAACCATGGAGCCCGCCAGGATCTGTGCCGGGACAGGGGCCGCATGGGCACAACGCAGTCAAGTGCCTCCGTGGCTGCCCTTTCCCAGGCTTCCACTAAGGCATCGACCAGGCTGTGAGCGAAGATGGCGGGCACAGGTCCAAGCACCACCTGGAACCGTTCAGGGTCCATTAGGCGCCTGGGGCGGAACCACCTGGTCAGTTCCGCAACCCAGCGACGAGGGGTGGCGAAACGGAAGGCCAGCCGCAGGAGGTGATGATCGGTCCATGACAGGGGAGTAATAACTGGAAATCCCCCTCCCAGATCATCAAGCCTTTGTCTTTTCTTTTGTTTCTGATGTGCCTGAGGAATCTTTGTTGTTTTGGACATTTCTTGCAAGGAGGATTCAGTTTATTCTGGACTTTAGATTTTCTGACAAAATCTCTTCTGTGTCTAGTAATAGTCTTCTGTCTTTCTTTAGCTATATGTTCCTCCTTTACATAGCACTTTTTCTTTCAGCAGTTTAGAAGGCACTGTGCGTGTCTCTGTTTATTTATTTACAGTATGTGATTTAGAAGTTGCCTGGCTCCTAATGACTCTGAGAAGCTTAGAGTTTATAAAGCAAGAACAACAACAAAAGATTCCTACTGTAGATGGCCCAGAGACAGACCTACTGTAGAGATTAGATAACCATTTGTTTGAAATAGTATAGGGTTTCTTGCTTGAGGAGGAGATTGATCTAGAAGACCTCCAAGGTCCCTTCCAACTCTGTTATTCTCTTGTTCTCTAGAAACAAAGTTCCATCCAAAACCATCAATCTATCCCAAGACCAGGGAAAATAGCCAGGACTTTATAGCTTCCTGAATGTCAGCAGGTTGGGAGCCATGATCCACACATTTTTTGTGTTCCCCATTTTTCCTCCTAGTTAGAATTGGTTGCGGTTGTGCCTTTGGGGCCTCATTTTGTTGGACACTCTTCTCCATCAGGATTTCAGGTTGTTGGATCTGAAATAGTATGGTTTGAGTTCATCAACATTTATCTTGAAATGCAACATACAACTCTGACTCTTCTGTTTTCCTCTTTCCTTAACATAATGACTTCAGTGATATGATGGGTTCCAAATGCCTTTACTTCTTCAACCAAGACCTTGGATTAGGTCCAAGATAGCTGATGTCTCTTGTTCTGTCTTTCACCTTCTGACATAAAATTGTCAGCAAGAGAAGTCAGAAAAGCGGTTGGAAGAGTTAAACTCCCAATAGATATCAAGGTAATTGAAATCTCCCATTTTCAGATCGTGTGTGTCATTGAAATTTTAGTCATCTAATAGAGAAAGCACTTATCCATGCCTTCTGTCTATAAAAGCAATTTGTAATTAAACTCCCCCAGCAATATCACATGTGTTTCATTTTCCTCTTATTCTTACCAACTCTCTTAACAAAATTTTTGCGCAGGCATACAATATGTCTTTTTATGTGCAATGTAACATTTCCTCCCTTTCTCTAGAGTGTTTCTTTTAAATAAGTTGTGACCTTCCAGGGCTATGTTCCAATCATGTATTGCCACTCCAAATTTCAGTGATGCCTTTGCTATGTAATATTTGTTCTCCTGTGTTAGGATTTCAGGTTCTGTTTGTTTCTCACATTGGCGTAGATATATCTGGGATTGTGAGTGGAACCTCTTACTAGCTTCGCTATTGTAATTTTATGCTGATCTCTAAAATCCTTCTCAATCCACTGGCTCCACCCTTGGTTGCCTGAATTTTTGGCTTCAGGCCTTGACAGTATATTTTACTCTGGACATTCCCCCCTTTAGTGTAGCTTACTCTTCTCTTGATAAGCCCTGCAGGACACTTCCTAGTCTATGTGAGTCTGTTTTTCTGGCAGGACTTCTTCATACTGAGACTCTAGAAAGAGTGCAGAGAAGAGCAAAAAGATGATTAGAGGACTGGAGGCTAAAACATATAAAGAATGGTTGCTGGAATTGGGTATGTCTAGTTTAATGAAAAGAAGGACTAGGGGGTGACATGATAGCAGGACAAGAAGCAATGGATGGAGACCAGTCAAGGAGAGGAGCAACCTAGAACTGAGAAATTTTCTGACAGTTACCGGTAGAACAAGTAATCAGTGGAACAGCTTGCCTCCAGAAGTTGTGAATGCTCCAACACTGGAGGTTTTTAAGAAGAGATTGGACAACCATTTGTCTGAAATGATATAGGGCTTTCTGCCTGAGCAGGGGGTTGGACTAGAAGACCTCCAAGGTCCCTTCCAACTCTGTTATTCTGTTATGTAGAAAATGCAGCTCATGGTCAAGAAATCAAAATCTCACCATATACAGAACTAGTTGTTCACTTCCAGGAGCCTGTTTTCTCTTCTTAGGCTGTAATGCTCAACTGGAAGGATCAATTAAAACACTACTTAAGTTCCCAGTTTCTTTACATCCTACCAGGGGCCTTATAGTGATCCACTCAAGCTCTTTCTTCTAGCATTCAATCCCATATGAATCAGTAGGAACAGATAGTTACTGGTAGATTTGGAAAATCTGTTCGTTGCATCCTGTATATGTGCAACTAGAAGGCAATACAGCTCCCACAATATCTCATTAGATCTGCATGCTATGGCCTCTGTTTCTGTTAGTAGGGGATTACCTATCACCACAATGCAGAATGCCCTTAATGAGTTCCTATAATATTCACATTAGTGCTATGCAGAAATGCCTTTTCAATGGAGGAATGGGTGATTTCGAGTATGCAAATGAAGTACACATGCACCATGTTTCTCGACAACTTTATGCATCAGTGTGATGTAAGATACCAACAGTTTAACCCCCATGTCCACATAGCTCCAAATCACCTCTCCCCCTGTGAATGCAGATCTCTGCACAGCCTTCAAATATATACTTGCTGGGCTAAGTGCAGGTAAAAGGAAACCAACACTCTGGAGGGACAGTTACCACATTGATTAATTTTCCCTTGTCCTTTTCTTAGATAATGATTTCCCACTCATGTGAGAGAATAACAGCAGGTTTACTTAATTTCAGGCACCCACCTGTTACTCTATTTTTCTGGCTCTGATCCTCTGACACTATATTCCCCCAAATTTAGAACCCATAGTACATTTGAAAAGTAAACAAACCATATCACACTTTTATTTTTTCTTTGGTGTGTTCTGTCCCTCATCCTTTCTGTTTTCTGCTCAGTGTACAGTCAAGTCTGTAGTCCTATTCTTTATACCGTATATTCCCCTCCTATTTGTACTTCTGAGTATGGTTTACCCCAATGAAAACAAAAAAATATTCTTGCAGTGTATGCCTCTCAGCATACACAAAGGACAGCACAGCAGGAGGCTGATGGTGCAGATCAGCAGGGGGGTTGGACAGCTCCGGGCGATAACCGATAAGCCTAATGAGTTAAGCTGTTGACAGCCCCAGGCATGGTCAGCCTGGCAGGAAGCCAGGATTTAAACCCATTGGTCACCTGCACTGGCGGGAAGCCCAGGTTTGAACTGATTGGATGCCATCCACCTGGGCAGGTACAAATAGACGCCAGGTTCCCCTGTTTCCCCAGTTCGTTCTGTTCTGAAGAAACTCATCATTACCCAGCTCTGTGTCCGCCTCTCTGTGAAGCACGTGACTTTACAATTCTCCTTTACTATGAATGTAGAACCCAATTTGTTTTTATTAATCTAAGCTAAAAGCATCAGCAATGTAAAGTTTATTCTTTGGAAGATCTGTATTAAAATAAAACTTGAGTAAGAACTGTGAAAAGGAAAATTGCTAGACTTCAATCTAGTTCGTATCTATTATCTGCAATATCATCGTCGTCGTCATCATCATCATTAAATACCAAAAAAAGCAGATACTATAAAATGCCTTCTTAATCTAAATCTGACAACCAGTTGCATTAGTGTTTTAGTTTTTAATTTGCTTAAGAAGACTCTTGCTGTCTTCTAGTGATTGTCTGGATCTTTGCAGTCCTCCAGCACTTGCTTTTTATGGCATTTTTTCATCCAGCGCTGTCCTTTCCGATAGCTGAGATCCTCCTAGAATGTGCATTTACTCATATTATTTCCCATTCAGCAAAGTTGTTCCAGCAAAACGAACTTTTGTCTTTGCAAATTCATCTGGCATTATTGTTTTCAGATTAATAAGCATGGGAGAATAAAAATCAATTGCTTGAATAACCTCACTCAATTGTCCCAGCATCCTTATATATATTCTAAAGTGAAATGGGGATAATTCAGAAAGAAAGAAGTATCTTCTATATAACTCACGTCCTGCTTCTGGTAAGCTGAAGGAGATACCTGGGAATCAAAGAAAAATGTGTAGCAGCTCTAACACATAAGTTTGGGCACTCAGTTTTGTTGATAAAGGGTTCCTGTTCCCAGAAGTCTTCAATTCTACATGTGCCGTTTTTTTAAAAAAAAAACACTACAGATTTTATTCACTATTCTTTGACTTTTATGATGAAAAAATTCTGTCTGGAGATGTCATGGATTGTATCAACAGCCTACCCATTTTCCAACAAATCTAGTGGCATCAAAGGCATTTATAAGAAATCCTTTGATTAAGCATTTTACTTATTTACTACCAAATCATGCTTTGAGCAATAAGTATAGGGCCAGGACATGGTTCAGAAAGATGACTGAGAACAGTTGATTTGGCTTGGATGTCTCTGTGCTTTACTTGTAGTTGATGGGTCTCATGACCCAGTTCTCTGACCAAAAACTCCACTGCATGATGCAGGAGGCCCTAAAGAAACATGGTCACAGCCAGTGCTTTTTTTGTAAAAGAAAAAGGTGCCGGAACTCACACGTCATACAACCCGCCTTGCCTACCCTACAAGGTTCCGTCCAAAAAAGGTGCCGGAACTCCGTTCTGAGCGTTCTATGAGAAAAAAAGCCCTGGTCACAGCTGGGAGTTCTGCAGCCAGTTATTAATATAAGGAGGATACAAACACAACCTTTCACAGGGCCCCCCTGGCATTTGGTACCGAGAGGCCTGCTTCCCTCTTCTGTTTTGTAGCCATTATAATTGTTTTGGCAGCAACCTGGCAAGCCATCATAAAATCTCAGCCTTTAATTAAACCTCGTCTTTAAGAGCTATACAAAATAGCTTTCTGTCACTTAGAAATGTGTATATTTGAATGCCAAAAGGGGATCCTTTCTCCTTAGGCACCTAAAAGGATATTCTATTTTAATCAGGGTACATTTCTTTCATAATAAACATTTTCAAAGGTCGGCAGGTAAAAACAAGACGTCTGTTATCAAGAAGCATGTACTAAGTTCAGAAATTAGTTTAACTATTTTTAGTATGGTGGGTTAAGTATGTTGGAAATCTGAGTTGCCTATTTCTCTTTGTTGCTAATCTTAAGCTAGCACCTAAAATCAAATGTTGAAATCCAGCAGTTTGATAATTGTGACATGGGGAACTTGTAGAATTGGGATTGGGGAGAGGGGTGCAGAAGGGGTCAAAAAAGTCAAGATGGTGGCCACAACCACACAGTTAAATGGCTACCATTTTGACTTTTTTGATAACCTCTGCCAATGCTTCTAAACAGATCTCAGGAGTCAGTTGAAGCCCCAGTTGCAAGATATCCATTCCATCCTAATGAGATATCCTGGACATATTTCAATGTCTTCACTCCCAAAACACTTGTCAGAACTAAGTTATCCATACCAGAGGCAAGGAGTAGATCACCACAAAAGGCAGGAGGCATATTAAGTCTTGTGTTTGGCATGAAAGTCCTAAAACAATATTTTGAGTGAGGAACTAGGTATTCCCTGTGTTTTGGTTCCTTTAATTAATTTCTAACTTTTGTGTTTAAGAGATAAGCTACCCAGTATGTAAGTAACTAAGTTCAGAAAATAAATTCTTCACTTTTTTTCAGTCTTATTATTTTAAGTCTATTTTAAAGGGCTGACTCAGATTTCATACCACAGAGTTTAGCAAATGGAATCTGTTCAATGGTTCTCGCTTGCCATATTTGGGATTTGGCTTTGCACACTTGCAGAATTTGGGATCAGAAAGAATCTTGAATTTTGTTAACATTGCTCCCCGTTGCACAGACTTCACTAAGCCAGCTCAAAGCTCTTAAAACATATTAATCAATTACCATTCTCAAGATCCCTAAACCTGAGCCTGACAAATAGTTTTCTTCTCTCAACATATCTTCTGGAGACATAGCTCTCCATTATGTCAAGTTCAGAAGCAAGGAGTAAGACATTAAATTTTACCTATGCCAGGCTTGCTGGAGGCTGTGCTTAAGGCAAAATGTGAAGAGCTTCCAAACTAAGTGGAATTGCATTGCTGCTTTGCCAGTTGCTCTACTCAAGAGCCCAGTTAGTTAGTTAATTGTTCATTCATCATAATTATATACTGCCCATCTCACAAACATTCTAGACTATATACAATAAAAAGCCATAATTAAAGAAATCTGTATTATTAAGAAGACTGGAAAGAGCATATTTGAACTTACAGGCAGTGTAGCCATTTCACCAGTTTGCCATTTCCACGAATGCTTGAAGCAACATCTTTAAAGAAGCATGGTGTCTTGGGTCCTTTTCCACCAAGTTGTAGGCTGCTTCTTGAAACTTCTGAATTCTTTCTACCAACTCTGACAATTATGGGCAGCTGTTTATCTTTTCATCCCTTGCTATCCACTTTTGGCACACCTTGCAATACAGGCTGATTTTGATTCTAATTCTAAACCTTTTTATAACATGGAACAAAAGCTAGTACCTGCAAAATGGGTGTGAGAAGAGCTTGGGACTAAAAACATATTTCTGGAGCTTGATGATGTATGTGAGTATCCTCACTTTGCCATTAAGAATCATTTGGCTGGAATGATAGAAAACAGATTTCTTTTGTAGTGTGTAAGCTGAGACAAATATAGAAATTGTCCCAAGAAAACTGATCTGACATTTGAAGTTCCTGGCCTTGCTAATTGTCTTAATCTGTTTATAACATTAGTTTATAGTGTCTTAATTTAAATGCACAATTTATATATTTTACCTAGCTTCCACTTGTAGCCATTCAAAGCATAGTATGCAACTCAACAAGATTCACTTGTTGATGCATCTTTCTGGAGAATTCAAACATACATAACTGAGAACTTCAAATAACTTTTGCCTAATCACACCCACTTATGCATTATATTAAACATAAATTGTTGCTAGAAATTTATAATACAAATAATTTTAATCCAGCTTCAAATCTATCATGTGGATTCTCTATAACCAAATATCACATAAACACCCATCAGTTAAAACAACACCCTAATAAACATATTTTTCCTCTCCAAATTCCAAGGCTGAATGATGTTTGTATATAATACCCTTATAGTTTTCTTTGGTGAATGTTGGTTGTACCAAGGACAGGATAGAAATATCCCACCAGTTAACAGTAGATACTTTCATAACATCTAATCCGGATGATAAAATTACTTTTGTGCCACCAATATATAGCATGTAAAATCTTGTGATTTTGATTATGTTTCTATAATGCAAATAAATCTGAGTGTTTGGTGCTAACCCTTATAAGCTTTTAAACAACAGTAGGTATTTGCATGTGACAAAGAGATGCAATTCTTTCTAGTCTGAACCCATGAACCACAATCATGTAGCTTCAGAAACAGTTTAGGACTGTTTCATGGCTTATTTATTTCCTCTTTTGGTCCTACTGCGATCTCCTTTGATCTTTAACAGGGTAACAGGGTTTGTGCCTATAATTTACCAGTCTGTTAAATCCCTACCCTAGCAGGCAGTCAATACTGGGGACTGAATTCTTGTGCCATGTGATAAACATATCAAATGGTAAATAGATGATAGACAGAATCATGCTTCATCATTTGAAGATGCCAATTGCTTTATCACTCTTCCCAACAACTGTTGCCCTGATACATTTTTACTGCAAGTTTCTGGCAATGCTTTGGGCCATCTTTAATTCTAATGACAGTAATAAGTGAGATCCCCGGAAACACAACTGTTCTCTTGTACAGATATGGCAAGCAGGTTTTAACTGCAGAATTTTATAATCAGCTGCATGAATAGTGTCTATGTAAAATTAATAATGATGGATTCATGCTTGGTTCATGCAAGCCTCTATCGTGGTCCCCCAACCATATCCTATGATATTTAATTTTGAATTCCTTCAGACACATAAATGTCACCCATAAAATGGAGAGAAAAGTATAGTTTCATGTGATATTTGACTGATGCACCAGGACACTTGCTTGTTTATTTGTAAAAGGTAAAGGTAAAGGTAAAGGTTCCCCCGCACATGCGTGCTAGTCGTTTCCGACTCTAGGGGCCGGTGCTCATCTCCGTTTCAAAGCCAAAGAGCCAGCGCTTGTCCGAGGACGTCTCCGTGGTCATGTGGCCGGCATGACTAGACACCAAAGGCGCACGGAACGCTGTTACCTTCCCACCATAGCGGTCCCTATTTTTCTACTTGCATTTTTACGTGCTTTTGAACTGCTAGGTTGGCAGAAGCTGGGACGAGTAACAGGCACTGTTACACGGCACTCGGGATTCGACCCGCCAAAGCTCAGCATCCTAACCCACTGAGCCACCGCGTCCCTCTAATTTGTATCCAACCCTTATTACTCTATAAGTAACACAAGGTGGCATACTTACCTAATACTCCTTCCTCCTCCTATTTTCCCACAAAACAACCCTTCAAGGTGAGTTGGGCTGAGAGAGAGTGGCTGGCCCAAAGTCACTCAACTAAAGTCACTTCTGGGAGGAGGCTCCATGGTATCTGAAGCAGAACATTCAGATTCAGTCACAGTTTTGTTCCATACAGTATTAACCTTGTGAACTCTTTCCGCTAGGTATTCAAGATGGACAGTGATTAATATTTATATGTTATTTATATGTAAGGGTGTAGGTTTATACATTTGTTGTATATAGCATGGTTAAATGTATGTTATGTATGTGTACACTTCGGAGAGCAAGCAACAAAATTTCATTTTTAATATGTGCTAATGTGCTTACAGTAAAAAAAAATGACAATAAAGGCTATTTATCTATCTATCAACTCTCATACTTAAGGCAGGAGTAGAACAGGTTTCCTGGTTTCTGGTGAAAGGGAAAACTATTTTGTGCCGTTACAAGTAGTCCTTATGACTGTTTTTCACACTTACGACCATTGCAGCATCCCCAAATTCAGATGCTTGGCAACTGGTTCATATTTGTCCCAGGGTCACGTGATCACTTTTGTGACCTTCGGATAAGCAAAGTCAATGGGGCAAGAAAGGTCATAACATAGGGCAAAACTCACTTAACTGTCTCGCTTAGAAACAGAAATTTTGGGCTCAGTTTTGGTCATAAGTCGACAACTACCTGTAATTTATTTAGGATTGAACTTGCAGTATGGATCGGCAATGCACTTACAGACTTCTGGTGAAGCTAGTGCCAAATAAAATCTGTATGGATTGGTGGGAGTGGTGGGAATGCATCAGCTATGATGCTCATCTAGGAAATGTTTCTGCCTTTTATGATTGCATAACATTATGGTAATATGGTGGTACAGACCAGTGATGGCGAACCTTTTAGAGGCCGAGTGCCCAAACTGCAACCCAAAACTCATTTATCTCCGGGTGCCAGGTGGGACGTGGCCCTCTGGGTGGGTGTGGCTGTGGTGGTCATGGCAGACTGAGTGGGTGTGGCCAAAGTGGGCATGGTCACCTCAATGTTGCTCATGGGGAGGGATGCTTGTGGGGGCTGGGCAGGGTTGGGAGAGATCCCAGGGAGTCTCTGGCAGGTGGGACGGTGGGCAGGAGGCTCATCCTGCAGGGTGAAGCAAGGTGAGGCAGCGCAGGGGTGCCATTGCCACAGGGCAAGGCAAGACAGGGGCTGGGGCAGCTGTTGCCTGACACCATCGCCCCACACACACATAGGCCAAAGAGCTCATAGGGGCCGATGGTGTCTGTCAGCAGCCACAGCCTGCCAGCTCCTTGACTGGCACACTCTAGGGCTCTGCAGCCAGCTGCCAGCAGTTCAGAGAAGCCACCTCTGAGATGGACAGTTGGCCAACAGCTGAGGAGGTGATGCAGTGGGTCATGCTGGGAAAAGGAGAGCATGCGAGTCCAGGAGGAACGGGACGGGGGGGAGGGAAAACAGCCGTGCCAGGATGCATCCAGCCACGTGGGACCTTGGGCGGCTAGCTGAAGAGGGAGGGTTGCCATCTCTGGGACATGGCATGCGTGCCCACAAAGAGGGCTCTGAGTGCCGCCTCTGGCACGTGTGCCATAGGTTCTCCACCACTGGTATAGACAAAGTCAATGCTTCCTTACTTTCCTTGCAATAGGAGGAAACTACAACGCCCATCTTCACTTACACAAGAAATTGTAACACTGGAACTTCTGGTCCTGCGCAGTAGCACAGAAGTCAAGGGGTTCGGGACTCCATGCCCTTCGGCTGAGTTTCTTCCTGTTAGGGGACCCTAAATGGGCCAGAAGCTGCCCCGAAGAGGCGGCAAAGAAGGAAGTCAGTCCCAGGGACCTTGGAAAGATGGCAGTTGACCTGATCGGTCCAGGAGAAGCCTTCCAGAAACCAACAGGAGAAAGGCTAGCCTAACTAGGTTGACTCAGCCTTCCATCCTTCCGAGGTAGGTAAAATGAGGACCCAGATTGTTGGGGGCAATAAGCTGACTTTGTAATAATGCCGCTTGGGGCCCCCGAAAGCCCTAATAAGCAGGCATATACATAGAATGAAGGCTATTGCTTAGCACATTGACTTGTGCTTAGATTGTAAGCCACCCTGAGTCTTCGGAGAAGGGCGGGATATAAATGGGATTTAAAAAAGAAAACAACTTCAGACTCTAGCCCAAGCTGCAAGCAACTGAAGACAAAAGCATTATTTTAAGCTGATTGTATACAGTGCGTTTGAATCTGGGTAAGAACATCGATTTTCTCTATCCTACTTATTAACTTTCAACTTGGGGAAAAAATCCCAAGAAGCAAAAAACCTCCAAAAGTGAAGGAGGGGAATTTTTGCTCCACCCTTTTACTAACGGAAGTGGAAAATTAAACTTTTATGGAGGACCAAAATGTATTGAAATGAAATGAAATGACTATAAAACCTAAATTTGGATAAGTTTGAAGTTACTGAATGGTTGAGATTCTCATTTTAAAGGCAATTTGTTCATTTTGAAAATTTGAAAAATAAACCAGTGCTGACATCTAGTGGTGGATGAAGACCACAACAGCTATGACTTTCATGCAGGACTTGGCAAAATCTGGAAAAAACTAATCTCTACTTGTGACCTTCAAAGCTCTAACAATAGAGAACAGCTGTAACAAAAAAGAAAACAATCTGGGCTGCAGACAAAGTGAGACTTACAAACTTCAGGGAACAAAAAAAAATTTTTTTGAACTTTCTATATTGCAAGTATCTATTTAACTCTGACCCCAAAGCTATTTGCAGAGAAAAGAAAATTTGGATTCTTGGTCATCATGGAAAATCAGAGATTTATAGAAAGAACCTATCAAGAAAAAATAAATACTTTTCAAGATGAGACATGATATGTTGCAACTAATTCAAATAACAATGATTTCAAATCACAAAGAAATCCAAAATAACTTTGAAAATATAAATCAATTTATCTCCAATTTAACTTTACAAAAAAAAATCCCAGGAAACAACAATAGAGAAGGAACAGATAATACAGACAACTGAATAAAAATTTGAGGATAAAGACTTAAAGATGGAACCTAGCAAAAAAAAGAAGTATGATTTAACCCAAGTGTGAAAAAAAATGCAAGAAATACTGGATTTGGAAAAGACAACTTATACTTTAACACCACAAAACAAATTTGAGGATAAGAAAAAAGATTGGATAAAATGGACTGCAGAGATGCCAGGAAAAACACTAGAACTGGAGAGACAAAAATGATAAGAGAAGCAGAAAGAAAAAGAAAAAAAAAGGTTTTTAACAAAAATGAATGGGCAAATGCCTCTCACAAAGATATTGTACTTGACTTACCTTTTATATCTACAGTAACAAGTACAAGAATATGGAAAGATTCTTTGACTCAGCAGAACATATTGATTAAGAAAGATACTGGGCAAAAGAAAAAGGCTAAAGTGAAAATTAAGAAAATAGATGATGGGGCCTATCAGAGAGAATATTTTAAAAAGAAACACCTGTTTGAATATGGTTAAAGAAATAGAAAAATTTTGGATGTGAATTTGACTTTAAGAGAGAAGAGCCCCTCAAGTAACATAGTACTTTCTTTTTTTTCTTTTTTAAAATTTTATTTCTTGATATGAGTAATATAAAAGAGTTGGAATGGCTTATATAAAGAAAATATTTTAGATATCTAAAGGTGATTGATTTTAAGAAAATTACAATGGATTAAAAATGTTTTGAATAAGAGTTAAAAGTCTAGAGGACTAGATTTATTAAATGGAATATTTAAAGATTAAATATATTTTTAATTATGGTAAAAAGGAACAATTTTTTTTTGGAAATATGTTTTAGTTTATAGGAAAGAGGGATATTACCAGACTCCTCGAGTCTGCCTTTCTTTCCACACTGCCCTGTATTCCTGGTTATTTTGGTTTGCTTCTTGGTATTTCAGGTTTCCTTCACCTTCTCCTCTATTTTATGGCTATGTTCGCATGATTAGTTAAACTAAAAAGAGCCATCATTTTGGGTTTCCAGGAACCACAAGATGCAACTTACTAAAAAATATGGCTCTACATCCTGGGTTTCAGAAGTCTCCAAAGAGCAGCATGCTCATTAACAAAGTATTGGTGCTTCACCTGTTGAACAAATGCAGGCTGCAGGCTACGTTCTCTTTAATCTTTTCTGGACAATCATACTCTGGAATGATGCATTGGAAAGATAGTCTGAGTATTGCTCAGTTCAATATGATTGTGTAAGCAGATCCTACTTGGCTACATATGTATGCATATAAGCTTGCAAGGGGTATGTATATACCTGAGCCCCAAGGCAAATTTCTCAGATAGGTTCCCCAGCCATTATTCTCATTAACAAGTTAATAGCTACATTTGAGGGAAGAGATTTGTTGTAAGGCCAGGCCTAGCAAACATAAGACATCCTCAGACAGAAACAGGAGCAGCAATGGCTTGAAGCATTCTCTAGAGCAGGGGTCTTCAAACCTGGCCCTTTTGTGACTTGTGGACTTCAACTCCCAGAGTTCCTCAGCCAGAATTCTGGGAGTTAAAGTCCAGAAGTCATAAAAGGGCCAAATTTGAACAACCCTGCTCTAGAGAAAGAGAGGAATAGTGTTGGCAAGTTACAGTAATACACAATGGTTTCCAGATCTGGACTGCAACACTCTAGGCAACCATTAGATGAGAGCAAAGAATTTTGGTATCACTATTGTTAATTTTGGTATCATCACCTATTGTTTTCTTATTATGCAGGCCTCTCTAGCACGAAGGTGGTGGGTATTCTTCAGAGTCCTTCTATTAAATGTTGTCATCTTATGGGACCAAGAAAGTATGTCTTTTCTGTCACTACCTCCCCCCATCTCCTGAATTTCTGAAAAGCACTTAAGACCTGGCTTTGATTCCACCCTAGGGACAATGTTCTCGTGGATTTTTGTTGTTGTTGTTTTTGCAACTTCATTTACAATTGTTTGATTATTTTAGTCTTGGCTGCCTATGGAGTTGTATGGTTTTATGGTTTTGCATTTGTAAACCATCCAGAGTCTATGAGATGGGGCAGCTATAACAAATTTGAATAAATAACAACAACAATGTACAGCTCCCATCCTGCAACAATATCTGTAGTATCTGTAATACCATCAAACATCCACATCTGTGTAAGGACTCGATATGTAGACAAAAATGCCAAATCCAGTTTGAACATCTGGCTGACTGTGTGAATCATCATCATCATCATCATCATCATCATCATCATCATCTAGTTATTCGCAACTTCTGGAGGCAAGTTGTTCCACTGGTTAATTGTTCTAACTGTCAGGAAATTTCTCCTTAATTCGAGGTTGCTTCTCTCCTTGATTAGTTTCCAACTGTTGCTTCTTGTCCTGCCTTCAGGTACTTTGGAGAATAGCTTGACTCCATCTTCTTTGTGGCAGCCCCTGAGATAGTGGAACACTGCTATCATGTCACCCCTCGTCCTTCTCTTCATTAAACTAGACATGCTTAGTCCCCTAATCATCTTGGTTGCTCTTTTCTGCACTCTTTCTAGAGTCTCAACATCGGTTTTTACAATGTGGTGAACAAAGCTGGATGCAGTATTCCAAGTGTGGCCTTACCAAGGCATTATAAAGTGGTATTAATCAAGTGGTCTTGATTCTATCCCTTTATGCAGCCTAGCACTGTGTTTGCTTTTTTGGCAGCTGCATCACACTGCTGGCTCTTAGTTAAGTGATTGTCCACTAGGACTCCAAGATGCCTCTCATAGTTACTACTATTGAACCAGGTACAACCCTTTGCTGTCATTATTGCTACTTTAAATAATTCATCCCATATTATCTTTGGTAAGAAGGACAGGGCTGGTGAAGACATGTTTCAGGCCACGATGGAAATCCTTGTAGTGGGTTTCATAATATGGACTAGAATTTGGAGCACACAAGCCATCACTAAATTACAACATACTTAGCCAACAGAAATAAATTCAGTATCTTGCTGTGTGTAACCAAATGAATTCTAAATGACTGAACATGGCTTCGTTTATCATGAGACCAGAAGGACAGAAAATGTGACAAAAAAACTGAGCAACAGACTAGAACAGGAGTCCCCAATCCCTGGTCCATGGACCAGCACTGGCCCATGGCTTGCCAGAAACAGGGATGCGCAAACAAGCAAAGCCCCATGAATGGGATGCAGGCAGCACGCGAAACCATACCCCCTTGGGTACACGGAAAAATCTCTCTCCATGGAACCAGTCCCTGGTGCCCAAAAGATTGGGGGCCGCTGGGCTAGAAAATCTAAATTTTACATGTGCTGTGGCTATGCTAAACAACCACAAGCAAGCCAGAGCCTCTCAATCTTATGCCACAGCTACAATATGGGGGTGATAAAACTGACTTGCCCAATAAACCTGTTGTGCCAATTGTACGAGATACTATGTATGAAACACAGCAAATTTCCTCCAGTCCAGTTTGCCAATGTTTAAAAATATTATTTAATTTTTTTTAATGGAAAATTAGAATGCCGCAATGCCAGGGACTAGAAGCAGACTTAAACTAAGTAACATGTTGGATTTGCTGCAGAAAAACTGGAGAAAGGTACTTTGGGGTGGTTAAAGAGCATCTTAGATAGTCAGAGGGGTCAATGGAGAGTAAGGTACATTTTGTAACTGGCCACCTCCTTCCTTTTGTGGGCTTGTAGAAACAATGGTTAACAGTGACTCTTGGAATAGCGTCAGCTTCCAAAGCCATCTCTTGGCTATGCATTGCACATTAACACGTGCTAAAGTGTTGGGCTATTTATATTTAAGAAAAACAGAACGACTATGCAAAGGGCCAGAGGCTGCGGCTGGCTGGCACGCCAACAGCCTCCTGGAGTGTTTGTTTAGGCTCCCTTCATGCATAGCTTTGCTTTGAGAGCAGGAGAAGAGGCATGGAGGAAGCGGGGGGGGGGGTCACCTCACCTGCTCTGTCCTCATGCCAGGGACATGCATGATGTCATGAATATATATCACTCCAGAGCAAGGCAGCAGCAACAGGTGCAGATTCCTCCTCCTCCCCTTCGGCTCAAGCCAGGCGAGGCAGCTTAGCGATCCAGTTTCTTCCAACATGGGGGCTGGGAGGGTTCATCCATAAATGGGTATTTGGTATCAGCTCTGCATCAGTTGGAGTGAGCTGAATGCAAAGTGGCCGTGGTTCTCTCATCAGAGGTATAAGCAAGCTGGCCATTCACCTACTCTGGTGAAGGGATTTAGAAGGGTGGCAAGTTGCAGGACATGGGGAGAACAGGGAGAAAGAGAGCATCAGGGAAGGGCATCATCTGTGACACCATTTGCAACCTAAGGTGGACATTGTCTGCTGCCTAATCACGTTCATTATGCATGGAACTGGTGAAGAGTAACATCTGCGGGCATGAACGCTGGCATAAACATCCTTAATTTGCCTAAGAAAGCCTCATTACAGTATTTGTTTTGACCCAATTCAAACTGGTTTGGAAAGGATTAGTATAGAAAGCAAAAGGAGACACAGACCTGTGGGGAGGGGGGGGGAAGAGAGTTGATTGGGAGAGACTGGTCCCTGCTAGACTGATAAAATAGATCAAACTGATTTTTAATGCAAAGCCTCTAGCACATACCACCCATAGGATAGCAAACTCGTCTTCAAAGCAACGGGGATTAGGAATTTCCTGTTTGAACTAAACATCAGCTGAGAGCACAAGAAGTTGAATGAATTCTCACCCCAAATCCTCAGGGGAATCTGCCTGAAGTTCCACGGAACATGAATGGCTGGGGTCTCTCTTTTCCCTTAAGCCCACCTGAGTGCACAAAGCAGCCTCCTCTAGCAAAGGCCTCCATTTCAACCAGAGAATTCCCCAGCAGGGAGGATCTATTACTCTGCCATACTTGGATGTAATTCCTCATTTTATCACGCTTCATCTTGTAGTTCCTCATTCCACATTTTGCTTCCCTTTGTGATCAGCTCCAGATCTCCTCGGCTTCCCAATATTTAGGGGAGTGGGGTCCATTTACTTTTGACTCAGGTCCACTGTGTTGGAAACTACAGTAAAACTAGGCTTTTCTGTGGAATTGGTGAAGCTCTGCAAACCTTGTGGGTGGTCTGTTTTCTCACTGTGGGGAACTTTGGCCTCCCTCTGGCTCTTGGGCTCAAGCTAGCTCTGACTCTTCCTTCCTCCCCCAACCTTCCCTGCATCCCCTGGCCCTGTAGAGACTCAGCATCCTATTCTGGGAGTTACTCTTTTCCTACAATGTTTAGAATGGCCTCTCCATCCAACCACTGTAACCCAGCTATCATGTCATCTTCCCATCTCACAAGGGCTTTCCAAAGCAACCAAGGAAGGCAGCAGGGTAGCTGGGAAGCCTTGAAGGGACTGTGATGCTTCTGCTTACATTTTTGACTTCTCATCATAGCAAGCTTTCAGACTTGTTTGAAAAACCAGACAGACGTACACAAATTCAGCAACGAAAAGGACAAGTGGAAGACTTAGGGTTAACTCTAACTCTTACCTTTTATTATTTTATTTATTTTATTAATTTATTTTAATTATTTTATTTTTATTTTATATTATTTAGTTTAGTTTTGATTTAATTTAATTTAATTATTTTATTTATTTACAAGGTGGAGTCTGCCATTCTGTTTTTATTTATTATTTTATTTTACAGGTCTTCCAGGCCACTCTAGTCACAAGCTATTCTGAATGGCCAGAGATAGTTTATAGGGCAGGACCACATTGTTTTTCTCCTTTACCCTTTTCTATGGGGAGAGCTATTGGATTCCTGCTGTTTTCTGCTTTACTCCCTACATTTGAGAAAGAAGCGAAAATGGCTGGAAGTTGGTTTCAGACTGATTTGTGAGGATTTGGGGGTAAAACCTCTGGAATTATGATAGTGCCTTTGTAGTCTGTTTTGTGCTATAAAACATCTTTATTTAGTCAACTGAAACACCAGCATAGTACATGAGACTCTGTTGTTAACAGAGCTGTAAGAATTTTAAGTACTCCCTGGGAATGTGTCATACTCAGCTGCTTATTTTTTTATTATTTTTTTAAAATAAGCTTACACAGGATGTAGTAAGTATCTGTGCCAAAACCTAATGAATAAAATACTTGGATTACAAAGTTGTTTTCCACATGCACTGTATGCATTTGTAATCCTCTGGAGAAAAACAAAAGAAAAAAAGAAAGAAAGATGCCAACTAAAACTTTGCCTTATGTTTACAGCCTACTTGTAAACAACTCAAAAGATTTCTGTTTGACTGCATGCATGCTATGGGAGATTTTGTGAGCAAGGGGGAAAGAAACATTGAACAGTGATTGGCTGTCAACAAGATTAGATCTTGCAAACTGGGTTGAACTCGGAATCTAAGTTAGTACTTGGATGGGATGTCTCTAGTGAGTTCTGGGAAGTCCCAAAAACAACCTGGAAGCTGGGGATATTTTTTGACTTCCATAGTGTTGCTGGGGGAAAAAACCTGTACAGTTATGTTCATGGAGTCACCAAGAGTTAAGCCTGACTCTGAAGGGTCTTTCCCTTTTTAAATCAGCCTGGTAGCAAGCCAAGTCCTAACCCTTGAAGCAAGAGACCATGTTAAATGAAGAAAGCTGGGATGCAGGAAAGGGAGGCTGTGTTTGTGACATTGCCTCCAGCCAGGTTTAGGCAGTTCCATGGGGCTTCCGGACTCAGCAAGAGGCCTGATGGTTTTTTAATGGGCCAGACAGGCAGCCATACAGGGAAGGTGGGGGGTTGGGAGGACTGCTGCTTCTACCATCCCAGCTGTACCGCATTCCAGATGTTGTAGAGGAAACAGAAACAAGATATGATTGCAACATGCATTTTTTCCCCTTTGCATTTATTCCTGAACTTGTATATAGGAGCTGGGCTAATCTATGGCATTCATTAATATTTTTTTAGCATTTTCCTGCAAGTGCAGGCTCCGCTTTCTTTGAATCAGCCAAGTATTGGTTGTGACATGAATTGACCACAAGCTTGTTGCCTAATCCTGATATTGTGAGCTGAGACTGACTGGCCCAAAGTCTCCAAGCCAGCTTTCATGCCTACGGTGGACTAGAACTCCCTCTGTCCCGGTTTCTAGCCTGGTGCCTTAACTACTAAGTCAAACTGGGTCTATGGCATAAGATGAATGATTTGACAAAATGGTAATATTACAGTAAAATTATTATAAATAGAGAGAAGGTTACATCCAGTCTGGTGTACAGATGCAGGTAACAGCTTAATGAAATTCCTTCCAAAAGAACCTGGACTGTCAACCAGAGGCTGATTGATGATGCGCCATCAAGTTGTTTTAGGACACTGAACTTGTCAATCAGAAGGTCGGCAGTTTGGCAGGTCGAATCCCGAGTGCCATGTAGCAGAGTGATCGCCTGTTACCAGTGGCGTAACGTGGGGGGTGCAGGGGGGGCCGGGCGCACCGGGCGCAACATCTGGGGGGGGCGCGCTCGATGGCGCCGGGATCCGGCAGGGCAGAGGCACCGGAGCCCCAGCCGGGAAGGGCCTGACGCCCCACGGCGCGCCACACACACACACACACACACAAACATACAACCACACAGTGTGACTCCTCCTTCGGGCCGCTCCGCCTTCGCTCCAGCGCTGGACGGAAGCCTTCTCTCCCTCCTCCCCCCCCGCAAAGGAGAAGGCGGCTCCTGAGCGTGCACAGAGCGCGGCCCTCCTGCAAGCCCGGGGCTCCGCTGCGGAGGCTCTCCCAAGGCGCTCCCGGGGTTGCCAAAGGTGGGGGGGCGCGGCGGGGCTTGAAAGAGGGTGGATTTCCCGCGGGGGGAGGATCGCTGCAGCGTCTCTCCGGCGGTCCCTGCTCTGGAACGAAAACTGCGTCGGCAGGTTGCCGATCCAACCGTGCATGCAGACTTTGGGGGCGAGAGGACGTGGTCGGGTGCGTGTGTGTGTGTGTGTTTGGGCGCGCCCGTGCTGTCTCTGTTCTGCAAAAGGCGCTTTTTTAAAAAAAATAAAATAAAAATAAAAATAAATCCTGTCCTGCTGGAATGCAGAAAAGCAGCCCTCGCCCCCCCCCATTAAAAGCTTGAACTCTTCTTCTGCCTTCAATCTCAGTTTCTGGAGCGCGAACCGGATTAAAAGACAAGGATGCGTTTGATTGGCTCAAGAGTGTGTGAATTTGACCGGACCCGGTGCGGGGAAAACGAGCACTCAGATGCCGCCTTCCCCAAATTGGCCATAAACTGGGATTCGTTTCATGTCATTCAACCGGGGCTTCGTGAACGTCACAGAAACACACATTAACTGTGTCAAAACATTTCTCTCTCCAAACTCCCAAGCTACAGACTTTCCCTTTTATTTAAAGGGGGTTTGTTTGTTTGTTTTTTTAAAAAAACTGTTTTATTTAATAAACAGCGGTTTATTTAAAGACCACATTCACACAGCACCCTAATGGCAAACCAAACGTATCATTGGGGTGACATGACAGCAAAGAATGGTGTGTGTGTGTGTGTGTGTGAAGTTATACATCCAAAGCACCAGAAGGCAGGACAAGAAACAATAGATGGAAACTAATCAAGGAGAGAAACATCCTGGAATTAAGGAGAAACTTCCTGACAGTGAGGACAATTAATTAACCAGTGGAACAGCTTGCCACCAGAAATCGTGGCTGCTCCATCACTGGAATTTTTTAAGAGGAGACTACTCAAATTGTATAGCGTCTCCTGCTTGAGCAGGGGGTTGGACTAGAAGACCTCCAAGGTCCCTTCCAACTCTCTTATTGTTATGGATGTGGATAAAGGTACAAAGAGAAGGAATGATAGTACCTCACTCGGAAACTCAGTTAACGTTCCCAACTTTCTCCCTTCTGTCTGCTCCTAAGTCTTCGGCACCCAGCCTGGTCCGCTGACTTTGAATGACTGAAACTTTTGCTGGCAGGATGCTAAACCAACAGGTAAAGCTCAATTCCCTTACGTCAGACTGACTGGCAGTCAGGTAACAACTGCAGCCACCGCATCTGCGGCTGCTTGCTGCTGCTGCTCCTCCTCCTCCTCCTGCTGTATTGATGCTCTGCGGCCACTCGGTTCCCCCTGCAGGAGGCGATCGGGACCGCCCCCCCCACACGTCGCCAGCAGCGAGAGTTTCCAGCCAGGCCGGCGAATCTTTGGGGTGAGGTGCCAAAGAGAAGGAGGCAGCTTGGCTTGGATAAGCAGCATCTGGGCAGAAAATAGGTCAGGCGCCGCAGCAAGTATGAATTCCTGGGGTTCAGCCTAAGCAGGCAAAGCTGCAGGGTGGGTTGGTTGGCTTTTCCGGCTTTGGAATAACCTTGGGAAGCTGAGGCATTGTAAGTTGGAAGTCATTGTTTGTCGCCTAACATGTTGGGTCAACCCCACGCCACATGCTAAGCCATAAACTGTGGTTGGTATCCAGGGTTTAGGACAAGATGGAGAAAACTAGCCAATTGTGGGATCATAAATCTTGATGAAGCCCATCATCGCTCCATGTGATGTATGCACTCAATCTACAAACGTAGTCCAAGCCTATTCACATCTGTTGTAAGGTCATTCTCTCGTGGGGTTTATCCTGACATCCACTAAGAGTGGAACCAACATGCCCCATTAACCATTTTCAACGCCATGTCCTCTCTTTATCTCATCCTAAATCACAGCTGAGGCACCTTAAAGTTGCCTTGTTTCAGTTTTAAACTAGCATTTTCCCTCTTCTCCAGAGTCCCTTTTTTGCCTTGAACCTAACTCAGGGGTAGGCAACCTTGGCTCTTTTATGACTCATGGACTTCAACTCCCAGAATTCCTGAGCTAGTGGAAGAGACTCGAGTGCTAAAATCCACAGGTTAGGAGGCGCAAATTACTTGCCTTGCCCCGGGTGCTGACAACCCACGCTACGCCACTGCCTGTTACTCGTCTCAGCTTCTGCCAACCTAACAGTTCGAAAGCACGTAAAAATGCAAGTAGAAAAATAGGGACCACTATGGTGGGAAGGTAACAGCGTTCCGTGCACCTTTGGCGTCTAGTCATGCCGGCCACATGATTACGGAGACGTCCTCAGAGAAGCGCTGGCTCTTCGGCTTTGAAACAGAGATGAGCACCGCCCCCTAGAGTGTTTGGCTTTTTCTGGTAAGTGGAAAAACAAAAGAAAAAATGGCCAGGAAAGTGTTATGTATTAAGCTTTATTGCAACACCTAAAGCTGTGTATAAGAGTCACCACCAGGAGGCGTTGAACTGTAACTGTTTTGGCGGGAAGCATTTCAGCGGGAAACAGAGGTTCAAACTGCTTGGTTGGTTGAATACCTGGCCAGGTACTGGCCAGGTATATATAAGAGTGCAGGTAGCCCCTATTCCCCAGTACAGTCCCTTCCACCTAATACAGAGCTGCTATGCTGTACTCATCATCTCAGCGTCCTTCCTGCTCTCTAGAACCCACTACACAACAGAAAGCTTCCTGCTTCCCTTGTTCTAGTGGCTTGACAATTCATATGGCAAATGACATATTAGGTGTGCAGAAATCGAGATGACAACCAGATATCATCATGGAGATACAGGGAGCTCTTGTTTTCTGGTATTTAGGGATTGTCCAGTTTGCAACTGAGATAAGACAGTGGTGGGATTCAGCCAGTTCACACCACTTCAGCAGAACCAGTAGATAATTTTTGTTGCCCAGGCCCAGAATGGACTTCCAGAAGCAGCATCAACACAGATATTTGAATCCCACCATTGAGATAAGGTATATTACGATAGAATATGACAGAGTTCTAGAATTTAGGTGTATGTGTATCAACATGGAAGCCCTCAGGCCTACACTATTAAAATCCAAATTAACCTTTAATTCCAATTTTTCAGCAGTGCGCTAAATATTTGTAACACAGGAAAAGGGTGCATATGCTGCTCTTCTAATTTCAGTTTCATATGACATAGACTTTTGCTTATGGAACAAGCAGGCACATCTGTGCACCCAGAAGCTGGATTTATATACCAGCTGAACCGTAAGCTAGTTTGCTTTCAGCTTTAAGTTGCTTTATGTTTTTCTCATGAATGTTCCAAACTCTATTGCTGGGTTTACCATCCATGTGTTATTGTAGTTTATTTTATTTTTGCTGTAGGCTACCTTGAGTTTGAATGGGTGTTTTGATTTGCAATCAGAGTTTATAGCTAAGAATTGTAGTTAACTATGACTGAAACATGAGGTACAAATCAGATTCTCAATAGCATAGAAAGTGCTCTCTGTATGTAGAGTTCATGTCACTTTTCATGGGGAGAGAAGAAAAATTGCTTTTCTTGGAAATTGTAGAAGAACACCAGGCTGAGCCCGAGGGAGGGGTCAAATGCATCATCAGTCATGAGTCCATGCATGCCCACAAGATATCTAAGTCTAGCCTACCTTGAATTTCTTTGACTCTTATTTATCGCCATATTTATTTATTTATTTATTATTTATTTATTTATTTATTTATTTATTTATTTATTTATTTATTTATTTATTTATTTATTTATGGGATTTGTATGCCGCCCTATCTCCCAAAGGACTCAGGGCGGCTAACAACGATAAAAAAACAGAATACAAACATTAAAAGGTATTAAAATTATCCCATAAATAGTCCAATTAAAAACACAATAAAACAAAATTAAGAAAACCTCCCTTCCATCAGTCCAGGTTGGCCTGTTGAAAAAGCCATGTTTTAAGGTCGCAATGAAAGGAACGGAGATTCGGGGCCATCTGGAGCTCCAAGGGAAGTTGATTCCAAAGGGCAGGTGCCCCCACAGAGAAGGCCCTCCCCCTGGGGGTCGCCAGTCGACATTGTCTGGCCGACGGCACCCTGAGGAGGCCCTCCCCATGTGAGCGCACAGGATGATGGGCGGTCGTTCCTGGCAGCAGACGGTCCTGCAAATATCCCGGACCTAAGCCATGTAGGGCTTTATAGGTAAGAACCCAGAAGGCAACTGGTAACCAATGCAGCTCACGCAGGAGGGGTGTAATATGGGAGTATCGGGACACTCCCATCACGACCCATGCAGCCGCATTCTGCACCAGTTGAAGCCTTCGGGTGGTCTTCAAGGGCAGTCCCATGTAGAGAGCATTGCAGTAGTCTATACGGGAGGTAACGAGCGCATGAGTGACCGTACGTAGGGCATCTCGGTCCAGATAGGGGCGCAACTGGTGCACCAGGCAAACCTGGGCAAATGCCGCCCTGGCTATGGCTCCTATATGATCTAAACTGAGTTGTGCATCCAGGAGGACGCCTAAGTTGTGCGCCTTTTCAACGGGGGGGGGGTAACACCTCTACCCCCATAACCAAAGATGGAATATCCTGGATTACCCAAGATGCCAGTACGTATAGCCACTCGGTCTTGGCCGGGTTGAGTTGGAGCCTGTTCTTCCCCATCCAGACTCGTACCGCTTCCAGGCAATGGGACATCACCTCGAGGGCATCACTGGGTTGGTTCGGGGTAGAGATGAAAAGCTGGGTATCATCAGCATATTAATGGTACCTTACTCCAAACCCACGGATGATCTCACCCAGCGGCTTCATATAGATGTTGAACAGGAGGGGAGAGAGGACTGACCCCTGAGGCACCCCACAAGTGAGGGGCCTTGGGGTCGACCTCTGCCCCCCTGCCAACACTGACTGCGAATGGCCCGAGAAGTAGGAGGAGAACCACCGTAAAATGGTGCCTCCCACTCCCAACCCCTCGAGACGTCGCAGCAGGATACCATGGTCGATGGTATCAAAAGCTGCTGAGAGATCTAATAGGACCAGGACTGAGGAATAACCCCTATCCCGGGCCCGCCAGAGATCATCCACCAGTGCGACCAATGCCATCTCCGTGCTGTACCCGGGCCTGAAACCTGATTGGCACGGGTCCAGATACTCAGTTTCCTCCAGAACCAGCGGGAGCTGCCGCGCCACCATGCTCTCAACAACCTTCGCAATAAAGGGAAGGTTGGAGACAGGACGAAAGTTGTTCAAATTACTTAGGCCTTTAGTAGTTCAGATTCTCATTCTCAAGTGTGCAATAAATCTTTATACAATTTGAACTTCCTGGATCTTCAGATTTCTCTGGTGCTTGTCAGAAATGTCCTAGCCTAAAAGCCTGTGCATTGTATCTAAGAAAGGCAAAAATGTTTTTAGGAATTAGGAATTCTGGTAATTATCTGTTTATAAATTTAACCAATTAATATTTTCAATGACATTTAATATACATTAAGATACGTTCTAAATGCCATTTTGAGATGATGAATATTGGATAAGTGAACAATATGTAAAAGACTCTTGGCAATTTCAAGGGCATCTGAAGCATCTAAAGACTTTCTAAAAATACATCAAGAACCAACCCTCAATGTGCTATTCTTTATAAAATTCATAAGGCTATTCAGCCATTTCCAAGAGTTCTTTAAATAACTGAAAACCCATGGTTTATAACTTGTCAACATTTAGTGAACGACACAAATGCCTTCCTTCACTCCCAACTTATTTGTTCCCTGAACTAAAAGAAGGAAGTACATCAGTACAAATTGATGTACTTCTTTGTTGAGATTCTGTACACCAAAATCCATTGCAAAGCTTGAAGTCATATGTCGATACATGCAAACAAGCCCATTGGTCTTAACCAAAATGTTTTAATGCAGTTGAACCACTTGAATGATAAAGTGAACTCATCTGACATTAATCTGAAGTGCTGCAGGTTTTCTACCATTCTTCTCTGCCCACCTCTACAACCTGTTTGTGTTCCTGGACCAAGGTGAATGGAAGGATTAAAAAGCCTTCCACTCCCTCCTCCACAGAGTCTCCATCTACAATATACAGCCCACACTAAACCTCAATCTATTTTAAAGCCTAAACATACAAGAATTGTAAATGAGTGCATGTTTTGGGGCAGGATATGTACATTGGGGGAGAAACAGGAAATGGACCGGTTTTAATTGTAAAATGCTATTTTCACATAATTGTTATAGTGTAATGTGTTCAAGGAAATTTCTCCAACTGTGGTTAAAAAAAAAAAGGCATGGCTCTTTTTGGAGGCACGCCTTGTGTTCAATAGCTTGCTACTCATATCCTTCTGCAAAGATAGATGCTTTTTCATAGTTGAGCCTTGGTGGAGCAGTGGGCTAATGCCTCCTTAAGTAACACCAGCTGCCTGCAATTAATGCAGGTTCGCATCCCACCAGGCTCAAGGTTGACTCAGCCTTCCATCCTTCCGAGGTAGGTAAAATGAGGACCCAGATTGTTGGGGGCAATAAGCTGACTTTGTAATAATGCCGCTTGGGGTTTGTGTGAAAGCCCTAATAAGCAGGCATATACATAGAATGAAGGCTACTGCTAAGCTTGTAAGCCGCCCTGAGTCTTCGGAGAAGGGCGGGATATAAATGGAATTAAAATAAAAATAAAAAAATAGTTACAAAGAGGTTTTTTTTTTTTAAAAAGTGTTCTCCATGCAGGCATTAAGGAACAGTGGCCTGGAAATCCCAAACTACTGTACAATGTAAGGAATGGACCTAATCCTAGGTCCACTGGCCAGTTTTTAAGAAAAGAAGCCAGGTTTCCACTCTTTGACCTGGCATCACAGGGCGGACTCCATCCAGCCTGCTGGAAAGCAAGAAGCAGCTCTAGTTTCCCAGAAAGGAGGAAAGAATTCTCCACATGGAATTCTGCCCTGCATGGAAGAATGTTTCTTTCTCTGGAGGATGCATTTATTTTGTGAATATATTGTTTCTCATCTGGCGTTACTGGTTTCTAGAGTTCTGATTCGGTGATGTGGTTGCTTTTTTTTTTACCTTGTCTTTATGGTCTTGGCATACCTGTTTAGATGGCCCTGGGGAAAAAAAAAGAAAAAGTAGACTTTACTTCAAAATAAGGTAGGGCATTCTGGGGAGTGGGAAAGTTGGCTTCTGTCCCAAAGTCCTGTACACAGTTTGTTACGGATGATAAATTGGGACCCCAGAAAGCCTAATAGTTTACATAGCGGATTAAAAAGCATAGAATAGATAGAAAGATAAGTGTACTGCATGCCAAGACCTCCTAAGGATGATGATAATGATGTTGTTGTTGATGATGATGATATGATGATGATGATGATGATGATGTTACCAATTCAGTCATGTCCGACTCTTGGCGATTCTATGGGCCAGATCTTGCTATCTTATTTGATAGTTGTTTTCTCTCAAATTTGCATAGGAAGAAAGCAAATGCAGCCAACCAAGGTTTAATCTTTTTAAACAACCACTTGTCAGAATTGCCAGGATATGACAAGACAGCCCAGAAGGAGCATGATGCACGTGATATGAAAATCCCAATATCAAAGTTTGAATATCTTCTTTGAAGCATTGTTAGAGCTCCAGATTTTTATTTTATTTGGAAAATTTATATTGCTGCCTACTCGCTCACGGTGACTCAAGGTGGCTTACAGGAAACAAAAACACAGTGCCGTATAAAAGAAATGAAAATAATAAAAAATAATAATAAAATAATAATAAAATAATAACCCCCATCATCCCACCACTCCGGCGACAACACACATTCATACCAGCCATTTAATTGGCTCCATCCCACTCTGGGTTCCCCAGGCCCTCCAGCAGAACCACATCTTCAGGGTCTTCCAAAAGAATGTCACAGTGGGGGCCAGTCTAATTTCCAGAGAGATGATATTCCAGAGGGAGGGAGCCACCATGGAGAAGGCCCCCCAGATGTACCTCTTTAGGGGATGGGACCCACAACTTTTCTTGCATCCCTGATCTAGTGGGTCAGGTGGATGTGACTAGCAAGAAACGGTCCCTCAGATAATCTGGTCCCAAGCCATGAAGGGCTTTAAAGGTGACAACCAACACCTTGAATTGCACTCAGAAGCAAATCAGCAACCAATACAGTTCCTGCAGAAGAGGTGACACATGTGCACACCAAGGCTGCACAAAACCATGCAGACCACTGCATTTTACACCAACTGGAGATTTACAGATGGGTATCATCAGCAGATTGATGATATCTCAGTTCATGGTGATGGATGATCTCACCCACAAGTTTCATGTAGATGTTGAATAGAAGCAGAGAGAGTATCAAGCCCTGGTGGGCAAGGGTTGGACTTGGATTTGGTGAAAGGGCAGTCACCAACTTAGAGACTGACAGATACATGGGGGGAAAAGATTGCCCATTCTCTTCTTAGTTTTCTTCTCCCTTGATTAAAATAGAGTCCTTCCAAAGTTTCAAACATCCCCCAATGGACCTCTTAATTTTGTCCACCATCCTATTCTACAGAGAAGATATATGTCCCAAACCCTTAATGCAGACATGTCAAACACAAGGCCCGGGGGCCAGATCCGGCCCGCGAAGCGGTTTCATGTGGCCCGCGAAGCCATCCTGGAAGCAGTGAGGGAACGGCCCCCACTGCCTTGGCCCTGGCCCAGAGACCCTCCTCCTGCCAGAGACCCCCAGATCTGTCCCACTCCTGCCCAGGCCCCCATAGGCACGCTTGATGTGAACGATGTAGAGCTGGCCACGCCCACCCAGTAGACCATACGCACTTTAGCCATGCCCACCTAGTAGGCCACGCCCACCCTGTCCATACCCACCCGGCCCCCTGACGGCAACCGCAATGCTGATGCGGCCCTCAATGAAATTGAGTTTGACACCCCTGCCTTAATGTGTTTGAAATTAGAGCAATCTTAATTTTATTTATTTATTGCATCCCTTATTGGGTCTTTCCTCACCTGAGGAATTTTGTATAAGTTGTATAAATATAATTAGGGTTGCTCTAATTTCAAATACATTAGTGTAGAGATAATCCAAGAAGAGCACAAAGTGAGTACACATGTATATTTATTTATTGGCTTACTTGCTTGTTTGCTTGCTTGCTTACTTATTCAATTTATTTAGTCTTTTTCCCAGGTCTTTTTATCTGGTTCATCCATACTTTACTTTGAGGAAAGCAAGATGACTGCAGGGATAGAGGCAGAAGAAGGATGAAAAGAGCCAATAACAACTGCTGGTATAGTTTACTTCCAACTCAAGGATGGGTGGAGACACCTTCAAAGTATCAGTTAGGAAAGGTTCTAGGTGTTGTAGGCAGCCAGGTTTCTAGTAGTTTACTCCTGTTCCTATCATTGCCTCCCATCTTGCAGGTACAAGTGAGCTCTTGCTCTGCTTCCATTGTAGCAGAGTGATGTGAGATTGGTTTCAAAACAGAATGAAAACAGTGTTGTGCAGAATGCCACATGTTGGCTGAACCCATGCAGTAAACTGGCATTAGTCTGTGATACAGAACTTATGATACTGCTTGCATTGGCAAGCAGACTTTGGGTAGCTGTCCCGTAATATGATGCTCCAAAATAAGAATACCCCATGTCTTTGCAGAGCCACCAGAAAGAAAATATGTGCGATTTACCACTTTTAGCACTCTTCTATCATAGTTTATTGAAAAGTAAAATAATCAGCCAGGTCCTGTTAACAGTGACTGAGTTTTAAGGATGAAACAATAATAGTATATGGGTGTGACACAGGGAGGAAAACATCATTTTAATTTATTTATTTATTTATTTATTTATTTATTTATTTATTTATTTATTTATTTAAATCCCATTTATATCCCACCCTTCTCCGAAGACTCAGGGCAGCTTACAATCTAAGCACAAACCAATGTGCTTAGCAGTAGCCTTCATTCTATGTATATGCCTGCTTATTAGGGCTTTCGCCCCCCCCCCCCAAGCGGCATTTTTACAAAGTCAGCTTATTGCCCCCAACAATCTGGGTCCTCATTTTACCTACCTCGGAAGGATGGAAGGCTGAGTCAACCTTGAGCCTGGTGGGATGCGAACCTGCACTAATTGCAGGCAGCTGGTGATACTTAAGGAGGCATTAGCCCACTGCTCCACCAAGGCTCTAACCATTTTAACCATTGCAGTGAGGCAGGAATGCAGTATTTTTTCCCCTCACACATTTCATTGGTCCCTAGAAGTCACAGAACCACTGCAGTTTGCAGGATATGTGAAACTTAAGACTACAGAACCAAAATTTATTTTAGAAGGCTCTCATCCTGTCAAGCCTTTGAACTCAAGTCAGAGAGGGAAACAGAAGGAAAAGCTCAACCAGGATCAAGCATGTGCCACCCATGGCTGCAATCCTGCCATTCTGGAAAGTCTACCCAGAGGGGAACCTCTAGCATCGCTCAGATTAAGAGATGTGCTGTTCATTCTGCTGTGCATGCAGTGGCTGCTGCTGCTTCTCCACATCAGCCACATGTCTAAGAGCATGCACATCATTGCATGCACATGCGCATGTGTGCCTTCTGTTCTCGAGAGTGGATTCAGAAGCAATTTCCGAAGGGTGCAGTTCCAACAGGTTTGATTACTTCAAAGCAAAAGACACTACGGCCATGCGCTAGGTCTCCATCTCACCTAAAGTCTTTTTTGGATCCCAGCCAGCACATGCTTTTCATAGCAGACACAGAGACAGAGCAGTACCTCACGTGTGGAGGGGAGACATTGCTTTCCCTGCCTTCCAGATGTTCACCATCAGCCTTTTCCTCCCATCTTCCAGGCCTTCTCCCTCTGGTCCTCGAAAAGGGGTTTTTCTTCTTGATAGGTCTCAGAAACTCTTCCTGTCACGATTACCCTGGCTGGAAGTCAGTGGTGTTTCCCCCTTTCTCCCCCTCCTCTGCACCAAACATGCAGTACATTCCTTTATGCAGGTTTCCATAGAGTTAAACTGTTCCTATTTTTTTTTTCCTTAAAGAGGTCAGCAAAAAGTCGTACAATAGGGGTCTCATGTTCATGAACTGTGAAGGAATTTTTTAAAATTTCCCATGGTGGGGTTGGAGTGCAGCAAAAAAGAAACTTGGGGGAAAAAAAGAGACAAATAAAGCAGATGAGAGACTTGTGGTGGTGGTGGGGGGTCGTTTGTAAAGACATGTTGCCCTCCTGATCTCCATTTAAAACTTGTTATTTCTCTTCCTCTCCCTCCATGTTTCTTTTATTTCTATTAAAGTTATTTTTTCCCCCAGCTTTAATTGCTTCAATCCCGCTAAGCTGCCCCTTTTAAAATGAACGGTTAACCGTATATATTCCCTTGGCATAGGGAAATCCCTCGGACTGTAGGTTCATATTATCTAGACAAGCAGTCTTTCAGAAGCAAATGCCATTCTTGCATAGGGAAGTACTTTAGGCCTAAAGGGGTTAAGAAGGCCTCCTTCCATTCAGAAACATGCAGGGGTCCCACCGTAGCTGTTCCAGCCTTTAAAAATCTTTCCAGCTTTTTTTTTCTCTCTCTCTCTCTCTCTCTCTCCTTGTAACAAATCTGTACGACTGCCACCAGGACATAAGAAGCGTGTGCCTGTCACAGAAATAGAGTTTACTTTTTCCCAAGTTGTTGTAGAGCGGCAGGGTATAAATACAGCTAACTCTGACTTGGACTAAGAGCCTTTCGCTTAAAATAAGGGGGCGACTTCCCAAGACTTTGAATCCAACAAGGTCCAGATCAGATTGCACCACTGAGCAAGGTAGGAAGGACACCGAGAAAACAGGTGTAGTTTCTTCCATTGTTTCAGCTCGCTCTTTCTTTTTTCCAAGTCAAGCCAGCCACACCCAGATCCCAGTCAATTTGTCAGTATTTTCTCCGGAGTGAACCCCAAGATGTCCTTTTTCAAACTCTTCATGCGATGGATATGGATATGGATGTTGTCCTGGGACCGTCTTATCGTGTTGCTTCTGCAGCTCCTGCTCAAAAGCTCAGCTTTGCCTCCAATCCGATATTCTCATGCTGGGATATGTCCAAATGATATGAATCCCAATCTCTGGGTTGACGCACAGAGTACCTGTGGGAGAGAGTGTGATGCCGACCTGGTGAGTGATGCCCTTTCTCTCTCCTCTTCTTAACGCTGAAAGTCACTTATAAATAGATACCAACTGCTTGTGCTGGGCGGTTGCCTCTGTTTATTGTAGCAAGAAGAGGCTGGGTGGGTGTTTTTCTGGGAACAGAAGAGCAATAGTCAGTAGGAGAAAAAGGACGTCAGGAGCAAAGTAGAACTTGCTAGGGAGAAGGGAGAAGGATTTGAAACCTGCAAGGACTTCTGATCTTGTAGCTCACACCCAGATCCAATGATCCTGCTGGGACCAAGGCAAGGGTCACCAGCTTGCTGTGGTTGCAAACTCATGCATGAATCAGTCCTTTGAATTTCATCTGGAGCAACATCACGAAAGGTCTTCTTTAATCACTGCAAGGGCAGGATGATCAAGGGAGAAAAACCAGCCAGTGCCAAGTGAAGTTCTTAGCATGGGGCTTTGCATGCCGGTCTCTCTGTGCTGCGGAGCTTCCCCTCTGTGCCCATTTTAATTGCCTCAATCTTCCAAGATGCCCCCCCCACACACACACACTCCAGCCCCTGCTGCCTCAGAGCTCTTGAAATAGCCAGTCAATCAGTGTTTACTGCTTTGAGATTTGTGGGTTTCTTCCAGGAGACAGCAATGTGCATTGTCTCCCAGGGCATGACAGCTTGGCATGTGCTGTTGAATGATGATTCCAGAGGCAAATGTACTTGACATGGTAGGTGAAATACTGCTTCTTGAGAAGTTGGCTTTGCTAGGTCAACTTCATCTCTCCATACTCCTTTGTGCTCTCTCTGCCTCCTGGACCAGTCCAAAAGAATAGAGTTTGCTGTCATTGGCGAATAGCTCTTGGAGAAGACTCCTGATGCCACTCCTGATGTGTAGGGCTGATTCAGTGCTAAAAGTAGGCATGGCCTAAGTTGTGTAGTGGGTCCTGGAGAGCAGGAAGGACGCCGAGATGATGAGTACAGCATAGCAGCTCTTTATTAGGTGGAAGGGACTGTACTGGGGAATAGGGGCTACCTGCACTCTTATATATACCTGGCCAGTACCTGGCCAGGTACTCAACCAACCAATTGGTTTGAACCTCTGTTTCCCGCCGAAATGCTTCCCGCCAAAACAGTTACAGTTCAACGCCTCCTGGTGGTGACTCTTATACACAGCTTTAGGTGTTGCAATAAAGCTTAATACATAACAGCCTACTTGGTAGGCAAGTGGCAAACAAATATTGGTGCAGGGTGAACAATTATAACTCAGTGCAATATGGCAATGGGTAAGGAAGGTATAGATCCAAAGGGGGACCCTTTACAAGTGAATGACCAAGGATGTGTTCTAATCAATTAAGGAGTATTGATTTATAGCTGAACCAAGAAAACACAGAACTAAGTTGCCTTTCCAGGAAGAAAAGAAGATTGTTGCAACTTCAGGGTATATACACTGACTTCAAAGGCACTGATGTGGGGAAAAACACTGAATTCTAAAAGTCTAAATCAAGCATTACAGTGTCATGTCATGTCCTCTGCATTTCTGGAAGGTCTGATTATAAAGGATAATAAGAGCATCGACATCTCACCCCAGTATTTGAGGTTGGAACCCAGTGGAACCCAGGATCAAATTCTCAGCCTATTAATGCAAATGTCTCTTGCAGATAAGCAAGTTGTGGCTTCTTTTACTCATTTGTTTTGCTTTGTTCTTCTGATGAAGGGCATTGCTTAACTAGACAGTGGACCAGCTGGACAAAGTAAGAATGAACATGTGACTCTTCTGTGTTTGGTTGACTTGCCTTGGCTACCACCCACCGCTTTCCCAACCTGACGCTAGATACACATCACTTATGTCAGCTGAAACCACTTTTTGCAAAATGACTCCATGATCAGATATCAACAGAAAAGCCACAAAACAGATGGCAGAATGGTGGAGGAAGGGAGGAGTCAAGTTATACCCAGCCAGACAAGCTAGGGAGATGCCACAAGCTTTCCACAAAGTTAGGCTAGGTGAGGAATCTCCTGAGTATTTTCTAGTACGCTGAAATCAAGGGGTGTTCCTAAAGACATTTCCTTTTATGAGCAGGGAAGATCTAGATTTAGTTGTGACTCAACAAGCCTTATACCTGCTGAGCTGGGCCATGATCATTTAGGTACTAACGATCAAGCTGTCAAGCAGTAAGTTGAGCCTATTTTTGGATGCAATCTCAAGGGATTAATTGAGATACTGAAAAAAACCAATAAAGCAGTGCATAATGCAAAAGCTGCATCCAGACATTCACTAGGGTGACCATGCTTGTTGCAGGCCCTGCTGTTTTCCTCCTTTCAAATCATATAGTACACCTTTTGATCGATGAACCAGATTCCCATTAGCTACAAGCAACACATAAATATATTCATAGCTATGTACTTTTCTTTTAGTTCATTACGAGCTTCTTTTTTAAGTAATTTGCTGACCGCAAACTATTTATTAAAACCCAGTTAGGTAATAAAGAAACAGAATAAATGCACCATCAAGACTTCTTTAGAAACTTGAATGTCTTTCGGATATGTTAAGACAGCAGCTCCCAACCTTTTCTATACCCCACACCCCTAGAACGCTTCTGATATATTCTCACGCCCCTTACAAAATTTTGAAATAACAGCAACGAATTAGGCATATACACTATAATTTTGAAAACCCTTCACACCCCCTGGAATATCATCTCGCACCCCCAGGGGGTGAAAGTACCCCCGGTTGGGAACCCCTGCGCTAAGAGATAATTTACTGATGGTTCTAGGTATAATCATTGGAATCTCCAGATAGAACCAGAAAAACCATAAAGATCTTTTATCGGGTTGTTGGGGGCAATTAAGCTGACTTTGTAATAATGCCGCTTGGGGTGTGTGTGTGAAAGCCCTAATAAGCAGGCATATACATAGAATGAAGGCTACTGCTAAGCTTGTAAGCCGCCCTGAGTCTTCGGAGAAGGGCGGGATATAAATGGAATTAAAATAAAAAAATAAAATAAATCAAAAATAAAATAAATCAGCTAAAACAGGCAACTGGTTCTGGTCTGCGAGAATCCAGATAACAATTGGACAGCAGCAAAGAAAAACAGGAATTAACTGCTATATTCTAGTCCTCATCCAGATTTCACAGACAACTTCTAGTATAGTCTATGCTAGGTGAACCAATAGTAGAAAGTAACTTTTTATGACGTTATGTCTCTCATTATTCCTACTGGGTGTCATGAGAATTATATTCAATACATTGGGGGAGGGGGTTTGTTCCAATTTGCAGAAGGCTGAATTCTGCTCCATCAAAACCAGTGCACATTATCCGAGAGTAAAGTGTAGTTTGGAACCTTTGATAAAATGTATCAAAATGAATGCAAACCCAGTTTTCTATAAAGGCGCAGAAATGCAGGTTTGTCTTATGTATTTCAATGGAATGTAATTTCTAAATTTCTGAATTGTACATGCATTACTTTTGGTGCATTTTGAAAACTTGATAGAAATTGTGCCGTGGTCTCCTCTACCAAGATGAAATTGGGGTTCTGCAGAAAACATCCAGAACAGGAGCTAAGAAGTGGCTTTTAATTTCAAGGTTGGCGTATTTTGGCTGGTACATTTATGGACTACTAGCACTGTTCAGTGTGTCCTTCCAGGGTCTTTTCAAAGCTATTTGAATAAGGTAAAAGTTCAACCTGGCACTTTATGCATGTAAAACATGTGCGCTGCCTTCGCAGATTCCTGAGAATGAGGTCAGATTCTTTTAACATCCAACTGAAGAACAACTTAACATCCAACTACAGAACAATTCAGATATTTGAATACTGTTCAGCATTGCTATTCTGCCTTTTAGTCAGATGCAGTGTTGGGATTCAAATATGCGAACAACCAGTTCTCCGTGTGGATGCCGATTCCAGGAGTCCATTCTGGATGTGGGCCACAAAAAATTAGCTACCGGTTCTGCCGAAGTGATGCGAACTAGCTGAATCCCACTACTGGTCAGATGTCCATTGACAGTTAAGTAAAAGGCATGCACACATAGCAAATAGAAAGCAGCAATGGCACATGAAAAGAGTGTTGCAGATAGAGATGTCACAACTGCAAGCTTTAGCTTTTGTGATCCAAGTCAAAGGAAAAGATTAGTTAGTTAACAAAAGGGAGGGAAGTTGATCCATAGTTTAGGTCTACAGAGAAGACCTATGTGATCTGCTGATCTTTAGAGGGTGGCGGGACATGGAATAGAATCTCCTCCTAGCAATTTCGAAGGGTGGGCAAAATACAGGTAGTCCTTGACTTTCGACCACAATCAAGCCCAAAGTTTCTGTTGCTAAGCAAGACAGTTGTTAAGTGCATCTTGCCCCATCTTATGACCTTTCTTCCCACAGTTGTTAAGTGAATCACTGCAGTTGGTAACTTAGTAATATGGTTGTTAAGCAAATCTGGCTTCCCCATTGACCTTGCTTGTAAGAAGGTTGAAAAAGGGGATCACATGACCCCGGGACACTGCGACCGTCATAAATATAAGTCAGTTGCAAAGAGTCTGAATGTTGATGATGTCACCATGGGGTTGCAGCAACAGTCTTAAGTGTGAAAAATGGTCACGTCACTTTTTCCAGTGCCTTTATAACTTTGAACGGTCACTAAATTAACTGTTGTAAGTTGGGGACTAACTACAATAAGGAAGTTAATATTCATTCAGACAGTGAGATCCCAAACTATTTATGGTTTAAAGAGTAGCTTGAATTGGATTTCTGAATAAAACATTTTATTCAATGTGGCTAATTATATTCTGTAGACCAGACATGTCAAACACAAGGCCCGGGGGCCTGATCCGGCCCATGGTTTCATGCGGCCCACGAAGCCATCCTGGAAACAGTGAGGTAAAGGCCCCCACTGCCTTGGCCCTGGCCCAGAGACCCTCCTTCTGCCAGAGACCCTCAGATCTCTCCCACTCCTGCCCAGGCTCCCATAGGCACCCTTGATGCGAACCATGTAGAGCTGGCCACGCCCACCCAGTAGGCCATACGCACTCTAGCCACGCCCACCCAGTAGGCCACGCCCACCCTGGCCACACCCACCTGGCCCCCTGAGGGCAACCGCAATGATGATGTGGCCCTCAGTGAAATTGAGTTTGACACCCCTGCTGTAGACCATTCAGACTGATGACTGATTTATTTTTTGGTCTGGATATGCTTCAAAAGCATTGAGCATGTTGAAGAAGCTGTAAAGATGTGAGCAGCACATGGTGTGACTTGCTTTCTCCAAGGCGAATCACGGTTGGTACAATACACGAAGTTATTTGAAAGCTCTTTGGAACATCACCACCAGTGGTGGGATTCAGCTGGTTTGCATTACTTGGTTGCCCAGGCCCAGAATGGACTTCCGGAAGTGGCATCCACACAGAGAACCGGCTGTTCACATATTTGAATCCCACCACTGCTCACCAACATCTGATTCCTATCCCCCCAAAGCCAAGGTGGCTCCAGAAGTATTCTGGACATCAGAAACTTATGAGCCACTGTCTGAACATTCATTCCTGAATCAGTTTTCCAGCTATCCAAAAGGACTTTTTGATTATTTGGATCTTCTCAGTCAATACCGAGGTGCTTTTTCCCTGACCCTTCCCCACCCCTCTGTCTTTGCCTCTTGATTATTTTTTTTAACAAACTCTCGTTTTGCAATTCCACAGTATTCCACACTTTCCTAGAACTATCCCCGTTGTTGTTGTAAGGCTACATGTAGGGATGGCTATATCTCCCTATTCTGGTCCCACCCCCCTACAATTGGACGGTTTAGAATCTAAGTCTTGCCCTCCCACACTGAATAAATTTGCAAATTTTCATCAGTTCCTATAAAAATGAATCCCATAACATTTTCACTCATCTCAACTTTCTTCAGAGGAAGCCTCTACAGGATTGATGAACATGATTGTTCTAAACTCTGCCATATTTTGAATCAGCATCACATAGGACAAACTAGTCCAGACTCTGGAAAGTGTCTTCATCTTCTTCATGATGGCTACTAGGTAGTTCTGCAGTGTTGAAGGAAGAGGGCAGGCTTCTGAAGGGAAGATGTCAGTACAGGTAGTCCTCAACTTATGATCACAACTGAGCTCAAAATTTCTGTTGTTAAGCGAGGCATTTGTTAAGTGAGTTTTTACCCTATTTTTGACCTTTCTTGCCCCCGTTGTTAAGTGAATCACTATAGTTGTTAAGTCAGTAACCTGGTTGTTAAGTGAATCTGGCTTCCCCTATTAACTTTACTTGTGAGAAAGTTAAAAAATATTAATTTTTGTAGGGAAACCTCCACCAATGGACAAGATTAACTTTTGCTAAGGTTTCTAGAAAATGAATTAAAAAGCATTTCAATAATAACATATGTTGCAAGAGCAGCAGATAAAATGATCCAGGTTTTATAGGCATGACCCGGGGACACAGCAACAGTCATAAAGAAGCACCAGTTGCCGAGCATTTTAATTTTGGTCACATGATTGTGGGGATGCTGTAAAGGTCACAACCGTGAGAAACGATCATAAGTCACTTTTTTCAGTGCGCTGTAACTTTGAACGAACTGTTGTAAGTTGAGGAATACCTGTAGCTACTTATTTGTAGATGTCATTTGGAATGTTGTGGTCTTAAATGGAAGAGATATTATATACTTGAAAATAATTACATATCTGTGTCATATACCTAACAAAGGGAAACGTGCTATCAGCTAACAAGTAATTCTTTAAATATCAATTGAGGCCTCCCTGAAAGATAACAGGAATTCTTACGTTATCAGCTACATTTTTGAGATACAACATTTAAAATATGATATATTGTAAAGGATGTATTTATTTGGACAGTAGGGATGATCCTATTGCATTGCTGACTGAAACAAGTCATCTGCCTTATAAGGAATACTAATATTCATGGCAACCCACAAGTGACAAGTTGGAGAGAGAGGGGCAATTGACATCATATGATGTCACTGCACAAATAACACACATTAGGTCATTTGTGGCAAACCACATCATTTGTGTGATTATGTCATTATACATGTGGCATAACTGTGGTTTTTACCTGATGTCTGTGCTGATATTTTAGTCTTTGTTATACTTTTTTTTAAGAGAACAGAAAGTGCTTTGGGGGCTTTCTATGAATTGTTTTTCTCAGCTTCTTTGTTCTATAGCCAAGGAAAACAAAACATGTAGGTCAGTTCTATTTCTATTACTCAGAAACAAGTATCATCAATTTCAATGGCATTTATTCTTCGGTAAGTGTGGATGGGTGCATATAGAAACTTTAGTGAAGTTACTCAACCAATTTATCACAAATACAAAACATTATTCACGACCATGGTATCTCCCTTTACCTTCCAAGTAAGAATTCAAATGTTTCTCTGCTTGTTCTAGAATGCAGCCACCAGCCAACTCTTAAATATCAAATCAACATTACAAGAAGTTTGTTGTGATTCAGGGTCAGCCTGTGGGTTCGGCAGTTGGGTCGGACGAATCAGAGGAGGAGGGGGGTCTTGAAGACCTTGCTGAGGGGGTTGAAGATCTTGCTGATGATAGCCCTCAGGCAGGCCCCTCCCACTTGGTCACCATGGAGACCCAGCTGTGTGAGCCTGACAGTGTGGATGAAGATGACCCAAAGGACGCCCCACGCAGGAGACAGTCAAGTAGGAGTAAACAGAGGAAGGCTGTGGGGCTTCTCGGAAGGAGGCAGAGAGAGGCCACGCCCTGAACTCTTTATAAAGGGAATGTTTGGGGAGGGCTGGTTTGCTGAAAGCAACCACTCAGATAGTGTTTCAAAGCTCCTGTATCTTGGTACGTGTCTTGTTTGTTTTTTGTAGTAATAAATTTGGCAGACGTCATTCCAGCCTCTTGCCGTTTATAAAGGGGTTGCCTTTTCTGCAAGTCGGTAGCAGGCTGGTACAGAACAAAGTTGTGTGCATGACTAAAGAACAGACAAAATGGTCATCAATTATTTCCATTTGTCATTTCAGTGTAATTGCATTTCATCTAGCTCTAATGATCAGGGAGATGTAGGCAAAGAAAGTCTTACAATTTTTGTAGTTCTTGCACCCATTAGAGAAAAAAAAACACCAGTGTAAATTGCACATAGGAGCTTTCTCCATCCACACAACCCATTTTGGCCCTGACTGTCCCTTTCTCTGCTACATCCTTCATAGTGCTGCCTTCATCTCTTCTGCAATCCTCCAGCGGGAGGATAGGCTTGAGCTGCCCTTGCTACAGCAAAATTAAATGTGCATTTGTCACCTTAATCTGGCACCATCTACAGGAGGCCTCATGGGGTGTAAATCTGTCTTCGACACCCATGGTCTTGGAGGGATGTCAGGTGATTGCTGTGACTGGTGGTGGCTGGGGATGGAGACAACAGAAAGATAGAGATGAGTTATGGGGACAGCAAATGTCATGATGATATTGCTTCCTGTTAGCTCTAGGGTGGATGGAGATTTCTATAAAGAAGAAAGAGCCGTAACCATCCCTGCCAGCCTTCTACCTCTTCAAATATAGAAGTTCCTGTACTGCCTTCTGTCCATAGGCTAGAACAGTGTTTCTCAACTTTAGCAACTTTATGTGTCTGGACTTTAACACCCAGAATATCCCAGCCAGTATGGGGAATTCAGGGAGTTGAGATCCAGACATCTTAAAATTGCAATGTTGAGAAACACTGGAATAGAGCTTACTGGGACAAAATCCACTTTGATTTGTGATGTTCTAACTCCAAAGATCAAACAGCCCAGATATCCCTTGGGGAATTTTAACAAACCATGCTAAAGCACACACATTGACTATCTGTTATTATGAAATAAAAGTTGCCCTTTCAAATATCACGGCCATACCGGCAAAAGTAGGGTGATGCTTATCTTTCACAAAAGTGAGATCTCTGACATTAACAGAGTTCCTGACTTGATGAGAATCCCTATTTATCCACAAACACTTTATCACATGTGGGTTTTTTTGTTTTTGTTTTTGCCTTAGGAGTGTGAGACTTTTGAGAAATGTTGCCCTAACGTTTGTGGAACACGAAGTTGTGTTGCAGCCCGGTACATGGATGTGAGAGGGAAGAAAGGACCGGTCGGGATGCCCAAAGAAGCCACGTGTGACCGATTCATGTGCATCCAGCAAGGTTCAGAGTGTGACATCTGGGATGGGCAGCCAGTCTGCAAATGCAAAGACAGGTGTGAAAAGGAGCCGAGTTTTACATGTGCATCTGATGGCCTCACCTATTACAACAAGTGTTACATGGACGCAGAAGCGTGTACTAAAGGCATCACCCTCAATGTAGTGACTTGTCGCTATCATCTCACCTGGCCAAATACCAGCCCTGTCCCAGCAGAGACTACTGCTCCACCCACAACTGCTTACTTGGAGACTACCATTATAGACATCCTCGCGCCTGTTTTAGTCAACAACCCAACCCATCAGTCTGTCTACGTAGGAGAGACTGTAAGCTTTCATTGTGATGTCACCGGTCGACCTAAACCAGAAATCACTTGGGAGAAGGAGACTGAGAATAAAGAGAAAATAATTATGAGGCCTAACCATGTCCAAGGAAATATCGTTGTCACCAATATTGCCCAGCTGGTAATCTATAACACGCAACTACAAGATGCAGGAATTTACACCTGCACAGCCAAAAACCTTGGTGGTGCTTTAAGGGTAGATTTCCCACTGTCGGTCCTCCAGGGAGAAGCTACTTCTCCAGAAACAGTGCAGAATAAAACTCACTTCCCAACCAACGAGTGCCTGAAGCAACCTGACAGTGAAGACTGTGGAGAAGAGCAAACCAGATGGTATTATGATGCAAAGAAAAACAACTGCTTTACTTTCATTTATGGGAACTGTAATAGCAATCTCAATCATTTTGAGACCTACGAGAGCTGTATGTTGACATGCATGAACGGCCCCATCAACATCTGCAGTTTGCCAGCCCTGCAAGGCCACTGCAAAGCCTATGAGCCCCGGTGGGCATACAACAGCTTGACAAAACAGTGCCAGTCTTTCATTTATGGAGGTTGCGGAGGCAACGAGAATAATTTTGAAAGCCGAGAGGCCTGTGAAGAATTGTGTCCTTTCCCTCTGGATAGACTCTGTAAAGTTTGCAAGGCTTGCAAACCCCGGCAAAAGCTGGTGACCAGCTTCTGCAAAAGCGATTTTGTGATTCTTGGCCATGTCATGGAGCTGACAGAGGACCAAGAGTCTGGCCATGCCCTGGTGACGGTGGAGGAGATTCTGAAGGATGATAAAATGGGGCTTCAGTTCCTGGGAAAGGAGCCTTTAGAGATCACCTTGTTAAACATGAACTGGAGCTGTCCCTGCCCCAACATTACAGCAACGGAAGGCCAGCTCATCATCATGGGTGAGGTCTACAATGGAATGGCTGTTTTACAGCCAGATAGTTTTGTTGGGGCCTCAAGTGTCCGACGCATTCGAAAACTTCGTGAGGTCATCCACAAGAAAACCTGTGAGCTATTAAAAGAGTTCTTAGGACTGCACTAATGCCCCGAGAGTAGCTTGCTGGCTTTTCCTGATTTGTGCATTATATAGTGCTAACAAATGATAGGTTTACCCTGAACACCCTTGTGTAACTCCTGTTTGCTGATATAGGTTATGTATCCCATATGAAGGAATGAATGGCATGTAGCAGAAAGAGAGCTGTTGTTTTTTTTTAACAAGTATTTTAAAATAGCAGCAAACAGCAATTAATATTTAGATTTCGACCTATCTATCCCTCTAGAAGTGCCATCTGGTGTTTATCGCTTCTCAACAATGCAATTTTCATTGTATAAAAAAAAACAATTTTGCAGCATTTGTCCAGAGCTAAAACATGCAAACTCTTACCCTAATAGTTCGTATTTGGAATATAGAGAAGTTTGTGAAAGGCATCTGAAATACATCACACTCTTTAGTATATTGCAAAAGAATATGTAAATTATTACCTATAATCACAATAATTATAGCTGTTATACCAATCTATGGCTGCATCTGTTTGACTGGAAATGATTTCGAGGCAGGGACTTCATCTTTAGTAGACATTTGTGTAGCAGATTTTTTTATACAGTGTGTCCATCTAGTCACATTCCAAATGACCTGTTCTATCAGATGATGAACCTGGAAGCAAAACTACATATTATGATCTCACTGCACTATCTTACCCAAATAAGACATTGTGCACCACATTAAGTATTAAACATTTTTCACTGCACTGAAGAGCAGCATTAGTTTCTCAGCTCTCCAAACCCCTTCCAACCTCTGCTCAGTTGTGATTTTGTGCTACTTTTAGCTGGGAATTAAGGAAAACTATGGTGAAGCTTCAAATAGTCTTAGCAAGTTTCTCTCTCTATAAAAATCCAGAATAAAATAGAAAATAACATTATGCATCCTCATCCCTGTCATTGAACTTTTCCAGTTCTTTCCTTTGTATTCTGCTGTCTCCAATGCCCACTGGCCAGTCTTTTTTGTCTTTCTTGCTGACAATTGGGCATTATGTGTCAAGTAGCTGTCTGTTCAAATACTGAAGTCCCAAAGCACTTTAGTTTCTTCATTTTCTATTATTTTATCTTTTTTGTGCCCCCCCCATCATTTCACGTTTGTGAGCAAGTGGTATTTCTTGCAGATATTCCAATGCAGCATTATTGTACTTTGTCATGCTGTTGTTTGTAGCCAGTCTGTGTGATCTTCTTGCAGCAGCTGAATAGGTGGTCCACGGTTTCTTCAGCTTCTTTGCAGAGGTGGTCTTTGCTTTCTGTTGCTGTCTTCTCAATTCTGGCTTCTTATGCATTTGTTCTTAAGGCTTAGTCTTGTGCAGCCAGAATTTAGCTCTTCAGTCTCTTGTCACAACTTGTTATCTGCTTTGCCTGTTAGGTTTGTTTTTGTATACTGATCATGTAATACTTTGCCTTGCCATGTCTCTTTTCTGTTCTTCATTTAGTCTTTCTTGTCAGTTTGGCCTCTTTGATATTCAGTAAGTCTTTATGGAGTACCAACTTCAGTGCATCTACCTCACTGTCCTTCAGATATTCTTCCAATGACCTTTCTTTCTTTTTCAACTGTCTGCTATAGTTGCTACATTCCATGCCCAACTATACTCCTTGGTAAAAAGAGTCTGTCAATGTTGCTGTGTTGATGGGCTAGATTCATTATCATTATTTTTCTAGTCTTCTTATCCAGGGTTTCTAATACTGCTTGAGCCCATTCCATTATTCCACCTATATTTCTAATGGCTGGAATTGCCCAAGCGTTAATTGCCTTGATGATATTTCCTCCACTGAGTTTGGACTTTATGATCTTCTTCAGTCTCATAATATATTCACTTCTAACCCAAGTGTGCTTGATGTTGTCAGCTTGAAGGATGTGCTCAAGTATTTGTAGTGATCTTCTTCATCCAGACTCTTGATATTATTTCCATAGGGCATCTTGATTCCTTCAGTTTTCATTACTTTTTCCTTTCCTTTATCAGATAAGTTTTGCCAGAGGTTCAATGAGTAGATGTAGACCAGTCAAATGTTTCAACCAAAAACCATGCAGTTCATCTTCATCTGATGCAGACCAGTTCTTGATCTTTCTTATCGTTTTCTCCATGATTTCTACTATTATAACAAGTTCTTTCATTTCAGCTTCTTTTTTATTCTTATCCACCTTCTTTAGCCAAGCTATACTCTTTGGGTATTTTTTGGGTTGTCCATAACTGTGCCCAAAGTGCTCTTTTTTTTCTTTGTTGGCTGGTTTATTGTACTGTCTCCATTGATGGATGGGTAAGAATCTCTCAGATTCAAACTTGAAATTGAAGATAGTCTGCAGTTGAATTTCATACTGTATCTACTTATTTTCTTGCCTATAGCTGTTATTTGCTGCATTATTATTTCCGTTGCTTATTTAATCTTTCTTGTTTCTAGGCTATATTTCTTGATCAAGTATTTTTTGCCCTTATTCTTCAGCCTCTTTCATTTCATCTGGTCTAGTTTACTTGCTTCTAATCTTATCTTGCTGATCTTATTTCCAGCCTGATCTTCCATTTTGGTGGTTGACTGTTTGGCATCTTTTTCTTTTGTCTTGATTTTGCATCCAAAGTATTCAGTTGCAATTGCAGCCATGCTGTACATTAATTATTTCTTTCTTGCAGTGAAGTGGTGTTTGTATTTGATATTACAGAATTGACAACTTTTAATATTTGTGCTTGCTGTTTCTTTGGAACAAGCTTCAATGCATGCAACCTTATTTTGTTGTTTTTGTGCTGTCCTAGATGCTCAGTGATTCTTTGCTTTACTTGATCTTTTTTAGTTAGAGGGCTTTGTTATTTCTGAGAAAGAGGCAGAGGAGAGGATACTTGGTTTGGAACTGAAAACAATTCAATAGCTATGCTGGCTTCCTCTACTGCTGAATGTTGTTGTTGGATGGTATTAAAGATATCACTGGAGGTTGTAAGCTGTTCCAAATAAAACTGCCTCTTGAAATTCAGTAATGGTGGTTTCCCCCCCCCAATACCAATGGTATTCAAGTGGTTCTCTAGATGTTTTGGGATTGCACTCAAGGCACCTATTATTATTGATACTTTGTTTTCTTTTGTCACAATCATTCAACTTATATTTGCAGATCTTTGCATTTTGTGATTTTCTCCAGTTCTTTCTCTTCTATTCTGCTGTTTCTTGGTTCTGCAGCATCCACTATTCAAACTTTTTGGTCCTCCTTATCAACAATTGTTACATCTGGGGTGTTGTTGTTGTTATTATTTATAATATTTTATTAGTTTTCCAATTTTACATTTGAGCATTTAAAAAGCAACGTGGTGACTGGGTTAATCAATAATTCAATAACAAAATCTTTAGTACAAATCTCAGGTTACATCAGATATTTTTTCTCTTTTTCCCTTAACATTCACTATCTCGTGTTCAAACTAGTACATTTTTAATTATATCAACTCAATAAAATACATATCTTAATTACATTCATTCATAAACAATCCATATCCTGTTATTAATTTTTACATAATTTTAAACTTCTCATCCATATTCCAATTTAACCTTTGGTATCCATAATTTTCAGACTTTGGGTAACCAAGATTTCCCTTATCTCATTTCATAACAAACTATAATGTCCAAAATACATATTTTATCTATTTAAATGTAATCTTATTCTATTTCCTAAAAGTTATCTATTTCCCACCATATTAAGTCATCTACTTAATAATACAATATCCCCTTTAATAAATCAAAACCATTATATATATATTGCCTGGGTTAATCAATAAGCCAAACATATTCATGATAATTAATTTTCTTTTCCCTTTTAGACCTAATTTTTCAGTATTAGACAAATCAAATCCTTATTTTCAACTAGTTTCCAGTTATTTTAAATCTAATAACCAAAATTTCCCTTATCTCAACATCTCCTTTTAACCCTCTAATTGACAATATAAAGTCCACTCTAATGAATCAAAACCCCAATTTTTTCAACCTTATTCTAGCTTTCTTCCTTTGCCAACTAGGCTTCCATCTCAGCGCTTTTAGATCATCAAATAAACCTTCATTCTTATATATGTTAGTTGAATTAAAGAAGGCCATTTGATTGCCAGTTTTCTGGAAGGACTAGCCCATTTGTATTCATTTAGTTGTTGCCCTGTTATTCCAGTCCCCCATGTTTGCTCTAATATATTTGTCTTCAATACAGTATATTCTTCTTTTTTCTCAAATTTCTTCTGATTTATATAGAAAGTCATTTCCATTTTCAGTGTTGTCACTTCCTTGTCTGGGTTTTCCATCAGCTGAACTTGTTGGTCAATTGAGTCTTCTGTCTTAATAATTAATTGTTCCACTTCTGTTATCGTCTGCATTGTTGTTTCTTTGGTTGTAGTCAAGGTTTGACTTTGTGCATCTAAGCTGGCATCTTGGTCTTTTATTTTAGCTCTCATTTTATCACAAGCTGAAAGAATAGTTTCATGTATTGTTTTCAACATGGCAATAATTTTTTCTGGTCTTCTTTCACGTATTTGAAAATAATCTTTCTAATAAAGGTTGTTTGTTAAGCAATAGTCAGTAAAAGTTTACATTCACAGTTCAAGAAGACCAATTTTACTGTCCAGCTGTTCTCTTGCAGCTGAATCTCTCACAGATGGAGCCAAGGTTAAGGAGCTTATCTATTTTTGGGGCTTTGAGCAAAGTCTCTTTTTAGGAAATAACAAATTGCCATACCAAGCTTCACCACAAGATGTCACTGGTACCATTTAAGATTTTATTGCTCTTTTTTTAAAAAAAAAACAAAAATGTCCCAATTTTTTCTAATTCTTTTTCCTGTTTTTTTTCTTCTTTTTTGTAGATAAAAACAAAAGTCTCCAGTAAAGATAGGAAAGTTTTTGGTCCCCAAATCTCAGAAACATATGAATCCAATTAGATTGAAAGTGTTCTTTTAAAGCTTGGATTCCCCTGGGTAGTCAGATGCCACCATTCTTTGAGGGTGGGATAGAAATTCCCTTCCCTCTCTCCTCACAGGGGGAAGATACTTCAAAGAGCTTTTACAGGAAGAAGGTACTTAGGGTAAAGAGAAGAGAAGATCTCACCCACTTTCACCCACGTTGCTTTCAAAGTGCTTGGTAGTAAATTTGACTTCAGCTGTCAGCAGCTTAGTGATGAGCCATATTAATATGGCTGGTCTTTTCCCTGTAGGTTTGAAGACCTGCCCCAGATCAAGCGGAAGGGCTGCCGCCCTTCCGCGATCAAGCAGGGGTCTTCTCCTTGCTCGTCACTCCTACAGGTGACTTTCGACCCTTTCCGGGGTCCCCCAGCGGGATAAAACTGGACACCGGAGACAAGGCTCGCCTCCATGTGTCCAGCAGGGCTGCGGTGGCAACCAGAAGTCATTATTATTATTATTTATTCAGTGGAGAGCACTTGAGTGTTGAGTTTGAAAACAATGATTAATCTCGGACACCGCCTGTTTATGGGCATTTGCATTTTTACATTTTCCAAATAACCTCATTACTGAGACCAAGACACAGCAGGGTGGATGCAGTGCAGGGAGAGAGAGTAGAAAGTCAGTTACAGCTGTTTTTCTTGCTGAAGACCAGTCAAGGCAACTCTTTCTTCATTAGTCATTTTCAGCAACTCTGATTTTATTCCCATCCCCAGCAAGTTTCTTTTTCTTGTCTTCATGCCACAGTTTTGGCAGACCCATCCTGCTCTTCTGCAATTCCAGAAACACCATTCAGATGCCCGATGCAGAGGATAGTGAAGTGAGACACCATTATTGCAGCTGGATTTTCCGTACTCAGACCTAAGACTGGTGGTTGCTGTGAAGGTCAGCTACCAGGCCAAGGCTCCAAGTTGCATTCGGATGATCCTTGCATCTAGCAATGGCCCTTGTCTCTTCTTATCTTTATTTCAGGGACACAGATTCATTGTTGGAAGCCAAGGCTGAAATTTACCAAGGAAGGACACTTTGGGGTGATGGACAGGATCTTTTTCCCAGTCAGTAATCTTTAGATTGGGATTGCATGATAGCAAAGCAAAGGCCCAGCCCTAAGCAATTTCTATTTCCCTTCCCAGCTGTCGGATCTCTACCTCAGCTCTGATGGTCTCTTTTAGTCATTAAAAAGCTTTGCTTTTAGGCTAGAAAACCAGTAGAGTTTACCTATCAACATTGTATGATCTGATGAGGGTCAGGTTTTTAGCATGAGCACATGGCTAAGCGCCTTTCCCCTTTTGCAAATTACCACAGCACAGACATGCCTTGACATTGTTGTTGTTGTTTTCTGATAGACCCCTGTGACATTGCCTTGATCTTGTCCTCATCTTCTGAGCAGGGCAACCTTAACTCACCCTTGGCGTTTAGCTGGGATGCTGTTAAAAGAGTGTTTTCCCTGAAGCCAAGAGCATCCAGAGACAGCTGCAAAGAGTGAATGCATTTTGCCGCCAATTCTATCAGAGGCAAAGTCAGATATGGTCAACTGGGTACTCCTTGACTATTTCAGGCCAAAGTAGGGGGTTCTTCTCCTCTGGTTTCTGGATGGTCTCCTCTGCCATTCAGCTCTTCAACTCTCCCCTTTTCCCCCTGCTTCACTTCCAGAAGTCTCAGCCTCCCCTTCCAGCATCTCAGCCCTGAGCCACTGTGAGGAACCCTGTGAGGAACAATTAAATGTGCTCCGGAGAAAAAGCGTGGGGCAGAGAGTTCCATGCAGAGGGAAAGCACACCCAGCCTTGGCTAGTTTGTTTTCTTCAGTGTGACTACCAGCAGAAGTGTTATTGCTGGGAAAGAGGAAAAGGGATAGGATAAGCATGAAAGAAGGAAAGAGATGAGAGGAAGGAAGGAAGGAAGGAAGGAAGGAAGGAAGGAAGGAAGGAAGGAAGGAAGGAAGGAAGGAAGCTATCCGACAGTGTCAAGCAAGCAGGAAGGGGGTTTACCTCCTTACCCCTGCCTCTTAAATGAAATTAAGTGTAGTTGAGTGAGCTTTCATCATCTTAGCTGTGATTGAGTGAGTGAGACCAAGATCCTTGAATGAGAAGAGAACAGAAACTTTGAGCAAAGATGAAATTGTGCAACTGTGGCTTAATGTTCAAAAGGGGCCCTTTCCTCTCTTCTCTGGGGACTATTTTTGTGCTTTCCATGTTAATGGTTACTGTCTCTGTGTGTGGGGGGGCTCAGTTCTCTTCATAGTCATGGACACAAAGCACATTTGAGCATAGCTTTCACCTTTCCAGAGAAAGGGCTTCAGTGTTCAAAGACACCCCATCTGCCCTATTCCAGCTTCACTTCAGTAACTGGCAGAAACTTCCCTGGTAGCATCTGGAGAAGGAAGTGTGGCAAAATCACAGGGTAATCCAATCACACAACCTGCAGCAGCATCATTGGCATGATGGGGATGGACATTGATTCAGAACATTTCATATCAGCACAATTTTCTGCAGAGTCAAAAATGAGGAGAGAGCATTTCAGCCCTATAGGCAAAAAGACCCTGAGATATTCTTAGCGGTTCTGTTTCACATTGGAGGGAAGGGAGTAGCTTGAACCCCAGGCAAGAAAATGGGTTGACTAAGGGACAGACAATTTCGTGCTGATAGCTTTCTGCCTACTGAAGGAGGAATGGAAAACCCAGCCTCTTTTTGGAAAATGGTCCCACACAGTCTACAGCAGGGGTCTACTTGGCAACTTTAAGACTTGTAGACTTCAACTCCCAGAATTCCACAGCCAGCATGAATTAAGACTCCAGTCTTAAAGTTTATGGCATCCTTTCCAGAATTGAGCTGAGGTAAGCAAGAGTAGAAATTTTGAAGGTTGCCTTTGAAAGTCCTGGCTGAAAGAAAACTCAACTGTGGGGGGGGGGGGGGAGAGGAAAAGGGCTCCCTCAGAAAGAAAATGAAAGGAATGGTCAAAAACCTTTGTAATTATTGAGATTTATTGTACATATCACACTGTAATCTGCTCAATAAATGAAGTAAAGCAGTTTGATTTTTTTTGCAAGTGACTTATATTCTTTAGATGGTTTCTAATGAAGCAACTGGAAATGATGATTTTAGCAACACAAACTTGACTAAAGCAACATTTACATGCAAAACGTATATTTTGATATATTATGCATTACATCCAATATAGCTAATGAACCCCTGCAGTTGCTTTACATCTTAACAGAACTGTCCGATATCTTATGAATATAAATCAATAGCGTAATAAGCACATTTTGCATATTTCATTTTGGGAACATTCATGATGGGATGGAAGATACCAAATATATGACTGATTTATCACCTGCCAACTCAGGGTCAAACTGCTTATTTTGCATGGGGAAAGTAAGTTGTTATGTAAGGATGGATAGTTTTACTAAGGATCATTCTCACATTCCCCTAACCTTGGATGGGCGACTATGGCCCCTTTACAAACTATGGACTTCAACTCCCAGAATTCCTGAGCCAGCATGACTCAGCATGGTTGGCTCAGGAATTCTGGGAGTTGAAGTCCACAAGTTGTAAAGGGGGCATAGTTGCTCACCCCTTCCCTAACCAAAGTGTAAACATGTCTTATAATTATCTTCTGTCATGTCCTCATGATGTTGTCTTTATCTCATCTCCAGCCCCAACTGAGGCAGCTTAAAGTCATTTTTATCAGGTCTACATATAAAGGAGTGTTTTCTTGTCCCACCACAATTTATTCTATGAATGTGATCTGAGATCTTTCTCTGACAATGTCGTTAATGACTCAGCCAGGGGTTGGGATCTGCCCAGCTCCTGCAGGCTTTTGGTTGCTATGGTTACACACTTCCTCCCTTCCAAATGCAAGGGCCACCTTCCCCCCCCCCCATGTCAGTTTGGTCTGGGCTACTGGAGAGAGCAGATGCCTGGATTCCACAAAGATACCTGCCTATTTTAATACCTGACTGTTACTTCCAAAAGTACTTGTCGGGTTTGGCACACTAGATCCATGTTCAGGAGCCTGACTGACAGATCCTAGACACAAAGCACTTTGCATCTTGACCTGATATTTAGACAATTTTACAGGCAGCAAAATATGTTGTTCCAAGCACTTACCTACATTCACCCAATTCAATTCAATTCAATTCATGGATTGATAGCTTGGCTTGATATTTCATGGAAAGGGAAGTGAAGCTGAGAGAATCCACCGATTTCTTTCCTTAACTTGTTCTCAATTAAAACAGTAAGATTAGCACCTTTCACCTTGTTCATGTGACAGTACCCAGCCTAGCAATCAAAGTAGCAAAATTTGCATTAGCATAATTTTCTGCTGTTTAAGAACCGGAAATTACCTGTTTCATGCATCCACCTGGTTCTGTGTCCACAGTGGGAAAATAGCTCCAATGGTTAAGCAATTGCTTTTATTATGTGAGCTTTAAAAAAATGCAACTGGGGATTTTTTTTTCCCCTTGAAGTGATCCCAAAACAATATATAAGAATAGATTGATTTGGTCCACTCCAGTGGCAGCAATAGCAATGCTTTATTACAATCATTGACCAGTTTAAAAAAAATTGAGATAGCAAATGAAAATCACAGTAAAATCTAATTATAACATCGGAAAGATCAAAGTACAGCCTAGTTTTAAAATAATTTTTATTTTTATTTATTTTATTTTATTTAGATTTATATACCGCCCTTTCCCGAAGGACTCAGGGCGGTTTACAGGGCATTTAAAAAACAGTCAATACAAACGTTAAAACAAATTAAAAGAGATTAAATAGAACCCTGAGAAAATTAAAACCCAGTTAAAATTAAAATTAAAAATATTCTCAGCCTGGGCCAGAGAGCTCGAAGAGCCAGGTCTTCAGGTCTCGGCGGAATGAACGGAGGTTGGGGGCAGTCCTAAGCTCCGCAGGCAGCTGGTTCCACAGGGCAGGCGCACCCACTGAGAAGGCCCTATCCCTGGGTGTTACCCGCCGGCAGTCTTTAACCGGCAGCACCCTGAGGAGACCCTCCCTGTGGGAGCGCACTGGACGAAGGGAACTTGATGCCGGCAGCAGGTGTTCCCTCAAATATCCCGGACCCTCGCCATTTAGGGCTTTATAGGTCATCACCAGCACCTTGAATCTCACCCGAAGGGCAACTGGAAGCCAATGCAGCTCACGGAGTAGAGGTGTTACATGGGAGTATCGGGAGACCCCCATCACGACTCGCACAGCTGCATTCTGCACCAGTTGAAGCCTCCGGGTGGTCCTCAAGGGCAGCCCCATGTAGAGAGTGTTGCAGTAGTCTAAACGGGAGGTCACGAGCGCATGAGTGACTGTGCGTAGGGCATCTTGGTCCAGGTAGGGTCGCAACTGGCGCACCAGGCGAACCTGGGCAAAAGCCCCCCTGGTCACGGCTCCTATATGGTCTTCAAAAGTGAGCTGCAAATCCAGGAGGACGCCCAAGTTGCGAGCCCTATCAACGGGGGGGTAACACCTCACCTCATTTTTCAAAACTCAGCCACGTTAAGAAAAATAAAGTAACAGCAATCAGATAATAGCAACTGTAAATAAAATGGCTCCAGGTGATCAAGAAATCTGACTAGACGGGGTGAAAAATGATGGCAGAACTGATGGAAAAGAACTTGTTCCTCCTCAGTTAAAATAAGTCATATGGCTGCGGCTGCTGCTACCAAGAAAAGTATAATAATTAAAAAGAAAGCCCCCCCCCTTTAGTTGCACCTATCATTTTTAATAAAGGCCTCCACCCCTAGATTTAAAAAATAAAAAATAAAACATTGCCAAATCCTTTCCCCCCCATTTTCTGGCTTGAGACAGTAATCTCCCTTGGAAACAATTCAGGGGCCAATGTGGGTGCAGAGCCAACCCAGACTAAACACACACACACACACACACACACACACACACACACCCCAACAGCACCTGCCACCCTCCCTGAGCCGGCACCCAGCCACTGGCTGGGAATTACAGGACATTTTTCTGGAGGGATTTTGCTACTTCTTCCTGCTTTCCAGTAAAAAGGTTCCCTCTGTTGCTGGAAGACGGCAATAGCACAGAGGTGCAGAGAGGCCTTTGGTTTTCTCCCCCTTCAATTCATCGGAGAAGGCGGAACCATAATGGACCCCTTCAGATTGCAAAGCCCTCCTCGCCCAGCTGCCTGTCTTGCTGAGCTGTTCCCCTCAGCTGAGCATAAGGGCCCTTTGTCTGACCATTCAGGGGACGAGGAAGGTTTCAACGTCAACTTGCTGATTTAAAGATGGGGGCACAGAAGGGGGAGAAGTCCTTAGAAAAGGAGATGTCTTCCAAGCATTTCAGCTTTCCACAATTTGAAATTCTTCTGATTGTGTTCTGCTTCTTTTTTAAGGGGGGTGTGTGTGTGTGGGAGTCTCGCAGGGCCTCGGGGCAGAATATAATAAGGGGTGTTTTTCCTTCTACTGTGCATTGTTTTCCTTCATTTCTACCCAGTCCTGGAAACATTTAGTAGCACAAAAGTGAAGTTAATTGGAGAAGGCAAACATCAGTGGGAGTTAAACAGAGGACAGACTGCACCAACGAAGCTCAGCACAATTTCACTGGGAGAGCCAGGATGCGAATAACAGAATTGGAAGGGACCTTGGAGGTCTTCTAGTCCAACCCCCTGCACAGGCAGGAAACCTTATACCATTTCAGACAAATGGTTGTCCAAAGTTTGGGAACTCTATTTGACAGATTTCATAGGAACCAAACATTTCCAAATAGGTAAACCTTGGTTTAACCTTACAGAGGAGGTGGCATAGCAATTGTTTTAAGACGGCTGTACTTTCACTGTGCTTCAGACACTGACACGGCTGTACTTGTGCACTTTACTGGGCAAGAAATGCCAGGGTGATTATTGGGAAAACTCAGCCAAGTTGGCCAATCAAATAACTGCTTTTTGTTATGGATCCCTTAGTGTTGAAGATCTCTATGAATATGTATAGGTTCTGCACTGATACAAAGGCCCACATCTTCCCTTCCCCAGAAAGAGAAAAGAAGAACCTCACAGCATTGTTGAAGGAAAATCTTCATCAGGGTCGAGTCCAAGCTGGGAATAAACAAACATGGAGACTGCTTTAGAAAGAAGGTTGTAGTTTATTGAAGAGAAGATCCAGACAGAAAGATGGCTCTGAAAAAACTGACCACATGTGGCAGGGAGTGGTGGGTTTCATACCTTCTGGAGCTCTTAAGGTTGTTTCCTCTTCCTGTTTGAAGCTTTGTATTTCCTGCTTCGTGTACTTTGACCTGAGTCTGAGTGTGCCCTTTTGGTATTGGTGGGTTAATTCTATTATGTTTCATGCCCTTAGAATTTGGGTAAGGGTAGATTTTAGGTGTCTTTGTCTTCCTAATCTCCTCAGTTTCTATCTGGAAGGCTCCAACCTTTCTGAATGGATTATTGAATTTGCATTTCTAAAAGCTGGCCTCTAGGGGCTGGGGCTGATTTCTGGTGGCTGCTTTCTGTCTTTTTAAAAGAATTTCTTCATTATGCCTTTGGGGAAATACATTCTGCCTTTCTAGTATTTCCCAAAATATTTCTTCCTCTGGATTCTTCCCAAAGTGTCTTGAAGCTCATTGAAATGGCTGCTGAGTTCCCACTTGGAAAGTCATCCTACTTCTCATCTTCCTTCATCAAGGAGGGAAGATTATTTTGAAGGTAACCCAATGCCAATCCTTTAAAAGCTGGTCAGGTGTTTTGAAAGCAAGAAACTGCTCTCTAGATGGGAGAGGAGGAAGGCAAGGCGGTTTGCTTTTAGAAATTGCAAACAACAGTGCTTGGCAAGCAGTCATATTCTAGACTTCATACTAAGCAACGAAGAGATGACACAGCAAGAAGTCATGTGGAGCAATGGGGGAATGGTGAGAAATGTCCCTAGGGAAAAAAGATCAGTGAAAGACCACTCTCAGAAGAAGGGGCAAAAATGCTGTGAAATATCCAGTGGAAAAAGTCAGACTTTCTATGTAGGGAAAGGCTCTACAAGGACACATAAATACTGGACAATAGACAACACAGTGGGCTCTTTCTTATGGCCATGTTATCGTGCATTCCTCTGGTCTTGTGCTCCCTCACTGCCAAGCCCTGCTCTGCCTCAGCAACAAGGCCAGTGGCTGGAGCTGGCCTTACAGCTTTAGTGCAAGATTTCAGGGTAGCATTGGGGGGAATCCTCTGCCTTCATCCCCCTGCCACCCAGGAGTGCCAGTCATTGCTCCTTTTGAAATGTGATGGAGCAGGCTTGGTGACCATCAGTGAGGACCTAGAATGAAGACTGCCTCTGTGCTTGTAATGGGTCACTTGGGCTCGATCTGAACATACATCTGCTAATCCACTGGAAGATCAACAAGCAGACAAGTTGATGAGACAGAGTAAAGGATCAAGCAGACTTCTCTGCTCCAGCATATGTTGTTCGGGGACAATTGCATGAGTGTTTCATTTATATTTCTGCAAATGTAACATTCTGGCTAGGGGGCACTAAAACAGCCAAGCACAAAACAGGAAGTCAGCTCAACCAATCAGCGCATGCAGCTGGGATTTGGGAGATGTCCATATTGGCTCATCTGCAGTCATCTGCAACCTATGCTTACCCATCAACCCCTTTGCAGCATAAGTATGTCGTGACACCTACAGGCAACTGCAGGTAGTTCCAAATCAATCCTAAGAGTATGTGATGATGTACTAATGCAGGGGTCTCCAAACTTGGCCACTTTAAGACTTGTGGACTTCAACCCCATGCTGGCTGAGGAATTCTGGGAATTGAAGTCCACAAGTCTTAAAGCAGCCAAGTTTGAAGACCCCTGTACTAATGAGACTGTGCACCCACTTCCAGAGAGTTCTCTCTCTCTTTATCCTGTGTTCCTTCTTCACCTGACCTATCAGCCTGGTGTTTTTGGTAGTGGTAATCCCCATTACCAAAATCAAAACGGCCCCAGAAAAGAGGGACCAAATGGGATGAGTTAGAAGTAGGACCATGTGGTCATTGGGAGTTGGGCAGGAGCCAGCTCCTGGAGCATCAGGATGTTTGTACGGTGCTATTGTGCCAGGAAGAGAGGAAAATACCACTTCTTAACGATGCTTTCATCCTAAACTCCGCATGATGCAAAAGCATCATGCAAATATTTAATATTGCTTTCCAAAGCAGTCTATAGTTGTTAATTAACCATCCTATTTTCCAAATTACCTTATCAGTGTCAGAGGAAAGAGAGGAAACAAAAGGGGGGAAATCCTGAAAAGCCAAATAAATTTTCTAAATAGGAAGAGTTACTATCAAGTCATGCTTTAAAAAGAGGGGGGGAGCCTATTTTAGCTTATGAATATAAATAGTGGTGAGATAAGAAAATAGTCAGGCTACTTGGCTGCCTTAAAATGGCCATCAGAACCAGTCACAGCTGTGACTATATCTACCTCCACATGTGGTGTTTGCTGTGCTCCTGATCCAACCCAACACCTGCATGACCTCATGATCTTCTTTGTCTTCAGCACTTAAGCCTGCTAAGCTCTGCAGTTTACCAGGAAACACACAAATACAGTACACGGTTCTCCAGAAGAAGGACTAGAGGCTGTGGGAGCAGGTCATTTTCCCATTGATGGAAAATCCAGTCTCCTCATACCTGCCAGCTCTATCTTCCCTCTCCAGAAAGGAAGCTTTGAAGTCACATTTTGTGCTTTTGAAATTGCACAGAGGATGGCTTGCTGATTCTGCAGCAACTCCCATTGCAAACATGAAGTTTTCACAAGACCCAAATGAAGCAGTCCACTAATACTAGTTGGATGATTTATCATCATCAATCATCATCACTGTCCTTGTTGTTGTTATTATTATTATTTTGCATTTTCCTAAGCTCAAGTGAAGAGCATCCTGCCTCCCTCTTTGGCTTTTTCTGGGTTTTGAGATAGGTGGTGAGGAGGACAAATGGGGTCAGCTTGAATGCAATGCAGAGAATCAAAGTCAGCACAGCTAATAATGTCAAAACATGGAACAAGGCTGTGCATGTTTTGCAAATGATGCTCAACTTCTGCAAACCTGCGTCCTCTCTGCCATTTGTGAAAATACTCCCCTTTTTTCAGATTTCTACTCAAGCTTGCGAAGAAGAAGAAGAAGAAGAAGAAGAAGAAGAAGAAGAAGAAGAAGAAGAAGAAGAAGAAGAAGAAGAAGAAGCTGCTTTAATAGCTGCATTGTGCATTGCTTCCTTCAGGGAAATGTGCTTTTTGAAATCTTGCACAGAGCCCTATAAAAAAGGGGCTGCATTAATGAGTAGCAGAGAAGTACGGTCAAGTCTGGCAGAGAAACCCATTTAAAAATTGTCTATTACCTATCAAAATGGGAGAACCTAGGGGTGGCTTAATGTTTTTTCAATCAGCAAGTTTAAGTGCAGTAAAGTTTCTTTCCTAATGACTCATAGCCTTTGCGGTGAGACACTTCCAGTTACTAAACCTCTTGGGCAGTTTCCACTGGCCTGGGATAGCTCAGGGGTTCTGTCTGGCTTGGCTAGAAGTCCATCTGAATCCATTAAGGTCAGCCTTTCCAAGGCAGTCAAAGAATGCAAGGTTGGGGAAGGATGAATAGAGCAATCTGGAGGCTGTTGCTAGGTTTGGTTGAGTAAACCTATAGCTGCAAACTAAGCAAGAAGCAGAAGGGGTTATTCACAGGGGTAAAATGCCAGGGGTTAAAAAGATGAAGATTGTGCTTTTATCTGGAGTCATTTCCAGAAGTAACAAGGTTAATCTCCTATCTTGGCAAAAGCTACATGAAATATATTGCCAACAAACACTACTATGCACTCTGTATGAAGACCCAGAACTTTTCAAAGGCAGGCAGGAGAATGTTCTCTAGTTTGTATGCCCTGCATCTTTGAATTAAGAGTGCTTGATGAGTGTAAACTGTTTAAGCACTCCAAACACCAGAGAGATCTTAACCTGCAGCTCTCCTTTGGGGTTTCTGTTTTCTCAAACACTCCACTGTTTTTGCTAAATAGATCTATGCCTTGTACTCAAGCCTCATTCAGATACTGTATATAATGGACACAGTGCTTCCCAGCCACCAATCGGGCCATTCGTTCTGGGCTATTTCTATTCATGTACAAGACAACCCAGCATACTATTGGTGTTGGAACAACCTTTCTTAGCCTGGCAGCTTCCAAGCATGCTAAAACATGACTCTCAAAACCGTATGCCAACCCAGCCTTTGCATATGACTCAAAACGCTTCAAATTTTGACAACCAAAGCAATTGGAGGTCATGTGCCTAAAAGATGTGTGTGTAGTTCCATCACCTTCACCAGTTGGGGCCTGAATACATTATAAAGCAATTATTTCTCAAACTTGACAACTTTAAGATATGTGGACTTCAACTCCCAGAATTCCCCAGCTAGCATTTATCTACCTATTATTTATAGCCCAGGGAGTGTTGCAGGCACTTTGGGAGGAGACACCATTGTAGCTTTTGGCATCATTATTTTTGCTCTTTCTCTTTGGGCGAGGCAGGACATGCAAAGAGCCCAGGAATCCCAACGTTCTCAAGATCAGGATAATTTATTAAAAATATTTCCCCATTCCACAAATGTGCTGTAAACTTTGCTTCCATCAATGGGTGACAAAAAATATTCCTGGGATTATCCCAAATGCATGGCTTTCGCTCTAGCTGAATTCCTTGTTTCCTCCAGACACGCAAGGCAAGTCAACCTGCCATCCAGGAGTGTCGGTTTTTTGCCAACTTTTTTGTTTCTTTGGGCAAAGGGTCTGTGGTTTGAACAGTGGCAGGGTAGCAGAATGTTAACCTGACTTTTTAATTTATTTATTGATGTTACTATTTGGGAAGTTCATTACTGCTGCAACTTGTTTATTTAAATTATTTACTAGCTATTTTTAAAATAAAAGTCCCAAACAGTTCAAGGGGATAAAACAATAACATTCCCATCCAATTAAAAAATATTACATATACACACTGTGTAGATATATAGTGAGAGATACATATCCAGATCAAAATATAAAATTTTTTGTAACAGGCAAGATATCTTAACAGGCATTTAAAGCCATCTTAGCAACAATAAGAAATAAGTGAGCTTATCAGGCCTGATTTCTATACGTTTGTGTGTAAGTGTTCTTCTTACGCTTACATTTGTTCTTCTGTCCAGTTCCTACCTTTGGATCTGCATTTGTTTGAAGAAGTCTACACAATTCTTATATTCTTTGTGTGTCCAATCACATTTGGCTAATAAAGAATTCTCTATTCTATTCTATTCTATTCTATTCTATTCTATTCTATTCTATTCTATTCTATTCTATTCTATTCCTATATTATTCTTCAATATTCTTTCAAGCATTTCCTCTAACATGCACTTTTTTTCTTATTAAATTCTAAAAACCTTTCCTAAACTTGACATCCTCCTTTGATCCATGGAATAAATACTAACCCTGCTTGTTGATTCAGGACTAGAATATAAAGAAGCCTTGCAAAAATTGAGCACAGTGACTTAATATTCCAACACAAGTTCCCTATGAACAAGCTTGGCTGTTAAACATCACTTGGTTTTATGTCTACTTCAAATAAGTCTGCATTGGCCACAATTAAAAGGTAAAGTTGCATAATCAAAGGAGAAATAAAGTTAAATGGTCAACACTTAACGTGCAGCTTTGTAACTGAACTTTGTTCCCTTAGAACTTTGTTCCTTTAGAACGCAGGAGGAAGCACAGATGTTCCTTCTAGGTTTCTTGACTTCAGCTCAGCCAGTAAGGCCAGTGCTACTCCAGATTGCAAGAACTGTAGTCCTAAACAACTGGGGTGCCCTAGGTTGTCTGCCTCAACCTCTAATAAAGGTGAGGATCTTTTGGTCTGACCAGGGCTTATTCTTTAGCTCAACACTAAAAGGTCATCTTAGCCATATCATGTTTGCCTTGGACTACCATCAAAGCTTATTCTACAGTGATGGGTGGCAAAGCCTACCAATCTCTTGGATTGTGCTTCCCATTTGCAGGTAGTTCTTAACTTACAACCATTCATTTAATGACCATTCAAAGTTATAACCGCCCTGAAAAAAGTGAGTTATAGCCAGTTCTCTCTCTTATGACCATTGCAGTATCTCCACAGTCATGTGATCAAACGTCAGGTGCCTGGCAACCGTCATTGTGTTTCCGATGGTTGCCACGTCCCAGGGTCCCAGGGATGGTCCTTTGCAACCTTCTTAGGGGGCTTCCTGTGAGGAAAATCAGTGGGGGGGGGTCGGATCCACTGAACAACTGCACAATTCACTACTGTAGTGATTTGCTTAACAAACCATGGCAAAGAAGGTCGTAAAATGGGAGCTGACTCACTTAACAACCGCCTTGCTTAGCAACAGAAATTTTGGGCTCAGTTGTGGTTCTAAGTCGAGGACTACCTGTAATTGAGGCTTTGGCCAACTTCTTAAAAATGAAAGTAAACCCAAACCTCCAAGCTGGGATAAGCAGAGAGGAATGCCGGACTATCCTTCCATGGTTCAGGCTCACAAGCTGTCCAAGGAATGCATAGCTGGTGTTGGAGCCCTTCCATGAATGAAGCCACAAGCCTCCCACGGATCTCAGACTCAGTTTGTGGACCACTAGACTAGAGTCAAAGCACTTTCCCTTCTGTTCTGCTGCTCAACCACAAAAGCTGCTCTGCTGCCAAAGAAGAAAGAGAAAGCTTTATGGCAGAGTAACTTGCCACAAATGGCTTAAGCTGATACAACTGAGTGTGGCCTTCTCGGGCAGAAATCATTTGTAGAGAGGAAAGATGAGGAGGGCAGTGTCAAGCTGCACTTTAACCCACAATTCATCATCTGGGTAGCGTTGGCTGAGCTAAGCTTCTCTGTTATTTTAGCTGGATGCTTCTTAATCTGATTGTGTGTCCATGTGCATGCACAGCACAATATCCCCTAATTAACAGGAGTGTTGTGAGGCAATAAAGCTCGCTCAAGCATTGCTGTATCACAGTGTTGCAAGCCTTCAAGATCTACTCTGGATCTGATTGAAAAATATCTCATCTCTTATCCAGAGCTGAGTCAATTCGCTTTCCGGTTTACAGAAAACCACAGCAACATTTTTATTCTCCTTGCAGTGTGTGGCTCTGCGGACATAATAGGAAGCTTGTTTTTCCTGTTGGTGGGAATGGTGATTTCATCCCATATCTTGGTTCCAGGGTTTAGTCCAGCTATTACCCCATTCCTACAACCTTCCCAGTCCAAGACCTTCTCTGCTTTTATATGCATTCTTTGGAACTTCTCACTTCTCTCTCCCAGTCAAGCCATATGTAACTACTGCATGTCAGCTCTATTAGGAAAAGCATCTGACACTCTGGAAGCAATGTTGAACTTTGAAGAAGCAGGCTAGGGAGTGTATCAATGCTTTTGAATTTAAGGTTGGAGAGGACTCCTGACAATATCATGGACAGTCAAACAAGCCAATAAGCTCCAAATCAATGGATCCTCGGATCGATCCAGACTTCTCACTCAAAGTGTATTATGCAAAGGCCCAGTTCTCTGGAGAAGGGTTAAATAATTATAAAACTAATTAAATAAATAAATGCTGGGAAAGATGGAAGGAAAGAGAAGAAAGGACAATGACCAGCAGCAAGATGGATGGCCTGTTATACAGCGGCAATGGTTGCCCCATTGAAAGACCCAAAGGACAAGGTCTGGGGATGAATAGTTATGGACAAACTCTAACTATGGGGTCACTAAGAACTGATTCAATTTGTTTGCACATAAGCAAGCCCCGCTGTAGAATGGCCAACATTATTAACATTACCTTTTCTCTTAAGCAGGGAAAAGTCACACGATTTCAGATTTCAGAACTAGGAGTAGACCTTCATGACAGGAAGATTTCAAAACAGCCATGTTTCTATGAGTCCAATTATTTATTTCTTTATCAGATTTATTAGATATTTTACGGTTCAAGGCGAATTTGAAAGGTCTTGTTAAAAGTATAGGAGCAGGTCATTTTTAAAAGCATTTGTCATTCTACAGCTGCGTTCACAGGCCTTAAAAATATATATCTTTCAATTCCAGTTACCTAGTTTAAAGGTATGAACAAAAGGTAAATAGGGAACCAGATAGGCCAGGGGTAGGCAACCTCGGCACTTTTATGACTCATGGACTTCAACTCCCAGAATTCCTGAGTCAGCTGACTCAGGAATTCTGGGAGTTGAAGTCCATGAGTCATAAAAGAGCAGAGGTTGCCTACACCTGAGATAGGCTGTAACAAATACAGAGATGGTGGTGCCTGATAAATTCTCTACGTTGAACACTAGATGGCGCTGGACATACACAAGATGGATATAATAATATATACTGTTTTACTAATGGCTAAGATCAAAGGCTGAGTTACTCCACTCCTTTACTCACAGCTTTTAAATCTCTCCGTGAATGTACGTACTTTATAGTAGTGGGGGAGGCAGTTTTTTACTGTTATGATAAAAAGCATGTAAGACAGATATAAAGCAGGGCATCAGCATTTCTGTACTTTTGTACAGACTATTTTTTGGCATAGTGAGTGACTAAAGTTTAAAAGTTTTGTTTGAAGATGATGTCAGATATCATGCTTGTTTCTATTTCATGGCATGAAAGCTTTGCTACCATCAAGAGGCACCACTGCTGAGCTGTGCTTAGGACATCAGGACGTCTTAATCCAGCCATGCCTGGAGGCATAACTGGAAACTCAAATTATACTTGCAGCTAGTGTTGCGCTTCAGAACATGCTAACTTCCCACAATTTAATTCTTACTTGAAGGAATATGGTAAAAAAAAAATTAGTGTGGAGGAAAAAGTCTAGAGAATGCCAAGTGCAGTGTTGCTGGGTTTCCTGGCATTTGTTGATGCCAGATTTATAACCCAGGGTAGAGGCTTTGGCTCCCAATTAAACTCTGCCAATATTTGCATTTAAGACACTGTTTGTCTACGCAAGAATCTAATTCTTCTTTTGGCTTAATACACAAGCCTTCAGAGGCATGCTTTCCATTCATTGTAAAGCTGCCTAATCAAAGGTGGAGACAGGCTTAGCCTCCCACACCTTCAATTGCTTCCTAGTTCACTCCTCAAACTAAGCCATAAGCAAACTAGGATATAAACCCAGCCTCTGTGTCTTCATTTCCATTTGTAACTATAGGTGCGCATAGGCCGTTCCATTCTCCCAGGTGACTCCATTGGAGCACTGGGAGGACCAAGGGTTCACTCTCAAAGGTCACCAATGCTTTATCTAGCAGGGCTCCTGTACTGTTGGAGTGTCTATGGAGATTCTCAATCATTCAGGTCATGGCTGTCTCAAAAGTGCTTTTTCCAAAAGGCAACTGAGCCTTGGTGGAGCAGTGGGCTAATGCCTCCTTAAGTAACACCAGCTGCCTGCAATTAGTGCAGGTTCGCATCCCACCAGGCTCAAGGTTGACTCAGCCTTCCATCCTTCCGAGGTAGGTAAAATGAGGACCCAGATTGTTGGGGGTAATTAAGCTGACTTTGTAATAATGCCTCTTGGGGTGTGTGTGAAAGCCCTAATAAGCAGGCATATACATAGAATGAAGGCTACTGCTAAGCTTGTAAGCCGCCCTGAGTCTTCAGAGAAGGGCGGGATATAAATGGAATTAAATAAAATAAATAATAAAAATAAATAAAACTGGACTTTCTTGGGTTTTTTTTTCTTTGAAAATGTTTCACTCCTCATCCAAGAAGCTTCTTCAGTTCATTTGAACTGTTCAGCTTCAGCTGAACTGAAGTAGCTTCTTGGATAAGAAGCGAAATGTTTCCAAAGGGGGGGGGGGGAAACCAAGAATGTCCAGTTGCCTTTTGGAAAAAGCACCTGAATGCATATTCTCAGTATACCAGACAGCCTATCTACCTGTTCTGCAACTATCCCAAAGTCTGGCCATGCTACATATTGAGGAACCATTCAGGAGGGCACGATACAGAAATGAAGTTATTGATATAAAACTTCAAGACCATCATTGCCACCACACTTTTTATCATCACAGCTTGGGAAAAGCTAGACTCATGGCTTAAAAAAATTATGCATTGCAGGCCTTTCTTAAAAACTCTTCTCAGTCCAAAGCAAAGTGCTTGGATCCAATCTGGAAAGCCAGAGAGCTGTTCTTCGTTAGTAATGGTGTCATCCCCAAAAGGCCTGGTAATCCCAATGTTGCTTGCTGCCCCATAAGGCTGGCCTCGTCTTGTCCCCAGGCTCTGATTTTTGCGGCCTTGTGCTACTACTGACTAGGCTCCATAACACCTCAAAAATATTCATACTTGAAATGTGTTTCGCTTGCTAACATAATTTGCAGACAAAAGAACCCCCTCTCATTTTTGCCAAGGATCAAGAACTCTATGAAAGCATTTTTTAACTAAAACAGAGTGTCATTCCAAACCAGATTTTTGCTACCAGTCTAAAATCAGACAGCTCTGAATTGATTTCTATAGGCAGAGTTGAAACAGTGGCAAACTATATATTTTTAAGGCATTTGGTCTCTATTTTCCCATTGGCTAGAACTCTTACCTTGCTATTTGGCTAGTTCCTGGGCTTCGGGTCCTGTAAGAAGAATGCTAACTAGAAGGCTCTGTAGCTCCCCTTAGTAGCAGTGAGATAAAAGTAAAATCGAAGAGTGCTGTCAGTTTTCCTCTTCCTGGGGCTGCTTGCTTGTTTTTTTTTACTTTACCTTCCTTCTCTCCATTTTATCTCTATCCTTTCTACACTGAACACTTTTACCTCATAATATAACAAACCCAATTTCCTGTTCACAGTGAATGCCACCCGGACCCTGAGCAACTGGGGGGGGGGGTTAATTGACTTTTAAAGAATTTCCTGGTAAGCTTGTCCTGGGGAAAGTCCATATCTGCGGTTGCCTATCCTGTTCTCACCAGCTTTTCTGGTTCTCCTGGTTCACGAGCGAACCTGAACCTGAGACGCAGATGGGCGGCTTGTCCTTGCTCCCACTGGTATTTGGTCTAGCAGGGCTACTGGAGGAAAGGAAGAGCCTGACACATAGGAATAAGGATGGACAACCCTGAGGGTCAGAGACTAGAGAGACGTGAAGTGAGTCCTACATTATAAATGAGCAGAGATTTGTGGAAGCTCCAAATTGGGGGGAGGGGAGGGGGGAACTTGGTACTTCATCATGAAATAAAGTGTACTACTGATGTCTTGCCCTTTTGGCATACTGTGTCTAGTTCTGGGCAACACAGCTGAAAAACGGCAATGACAAATAGCAACAAGTTTACAGGAGGACAACCAAGTTGATGAAACCAAGCCTTATGAAGAACAGTTCAACAATCTGGGCATGGTTAGACTGCAGATGAAATGACTGGAGATATAACAGTCATCAAACATCTGAAAAGTTACACATAGGAGAGGGAGTGGACTTAGTCTCCATTCCCCCAGATCCCATGAATTAACACTCCAAGGGAGGAGATCTAGCCCGGACATCAGAAAAAACATCCTGGCTTACAACCCTTTGACCAGTGGAACAGGTTGCCAAATAACATGGTAAGTTCTTCCATAGAGGCTGGATGGTCATCTGTCAGAGATCCTCTTGTAGATCCTACACTTGGACCATGGCTTGGATTAAATGACCCAGTTCTATGATTCTATGAAAAGTTCTCTTTCATCTGTAAGACTACTGCTTGCCAAAATGGGGGAGAGTAGGTGTCATTGTAAATAGCCATACACTGGTGTGTTTCTAAATCAGCTACACTTTGCTAGTTTACCAATGAAATAGAAAAGCCGCTATTGTTCAGATATTCTGGGCTACCCTCCCATTAGCTCTACAATTCTGTTTAATGCCTCGGATGAAATAGTTCCTAGTCCAGACAAACTTTTTGCCATTAGCACTCTGTGGTTCTGCTGCAGTAAGCTGAACACAGCTGATCATTCGTGAGATTGCCACAGCTGAGATTTGTGTTAATGGTAAAGCAGGAGGAAAAGGCAAAGCGTCTCTCCTAAAAACCCACCTCTTGCCCAAGTTACTCCATTAATGAGGAATGGAAATGTTTTCATTTCTGTATCGACTGCCAATGCCACAAGCTTAGTTACAAACCGGAAAAATGTTTCTATACTCAGATTTTTTTAAATTCAAATTTTGGCTTCTACAGCAGCCATTGCTAGTGTTTAAAAAAATGAAGAAAGCAAATGCATTTCATTTATCGTCAGTTTGGAGTCATCCTTTTAGGTTTTGGGTAGTGGTTACTGTAACGTATTGGGCTTTGTCTTGTTAAGGGAAATTCACGTGGGTTAATTGCTGGTAAGTTGTTTAAGCAGGGAAGCTGGCTAATGGCTCCCAGCTCCTCAGATAACCCGTCTCCAGTGCTGCCATTGGCTGCCTCTAGGGCAGCAATAGGTTACTTTAAACCTATTGGCCGCTGCCTAGAGGCCAGGGTATAAATTGCTGCATTCGCAGCCCTGTTTCTCAGTTCAGTTCCTGCAAGCAATAAACAATGATCTTTGCTGAACTCATTTGCCTCATCTCGTCATTGAAGCCACGACCCCAGTATCTAACACTGGCGACGAGGATGGGATCCTGCTCCTCCAACTGAGCTGAAGAGTCACTAGAGGAGAGGCCAAGCAGCACCTGGTAGGAAAAGCAATTCCCCCCCCCTACGGTCGGCGTAGCACAGCCATGCTAGCAACCACACGCCCAGAGGACCAGTCCCTGGGCAACGGAGGAGCAGGACACAAAGACATTGAGCACCAGCCATGAAGACCAGCAGAAATGGCCAAGGTCGGAAAGCTGGAAGAATTCGACATAACTCACCCAGAAAGTTGGTCCTCGTATCTATCCAGGATCAAGAACTATCTTCGCGCAAATCAAGTTGCCAAGGATGGCCTGAAGGCCACCACACTCCTGTGTGTGTGTGGCCCATCAACGTTCAACACTGCGGAGAACCTGTTTGTGCCAATGCCATTGGAGTCCGTAATGTTCATGGACTTGAAGAAGAAGCTCGGACACCACTTTCAACCCAAGCTGTCAGTAATCGCTTGGTGCCATGCATTCGAGCAGAGAATTCAGCAGCCAGGTGAAACAGTGTCTGAATTCATTGCGGCCTTAAGGCAGGCCACATGCCTGTGCCAGTTCTCCGACGTCGAGGAAAGGCTACGAGACCGGCTTGTCTGCGATCTCCAGAATCAAGAGTTACAGCAAAAACTCTTCGCTAAAGAGACTCTTTCGTTCCCAGATGCGCTGAAAGAAATCATGGCGGACAAAGCCGCCGGTGAGGCCGTACGAACCATGCGGCCCACCAAAACAGCTCAACTTGGAGAAGTCATCTACCACGAGGATGCCGAACACACAGAAGACCCTGATGACGACACAGAAGTTGACAAGCTACAAAGACACAACAACCAACAGTGTCACAGCAACAAGCAACAAGGGGCAACTTACAAGGCAGATCTCTTCCTTAGGTGCCCAGGGTGCGGCGGCCACCACCAATGCTTGAACTGTAGGTTCCGGACAGCCATGTGCCAGGCCTGCAGAAAGACTGGCCACATCGCATCCGTCTGCAGAGGTCGTCAGAGGGACCGGCCATCGAATCACCAGTCAGACATCCCAACAAGGAGAGGTACTGTGGCCCCATGACAGTATAGTGTGGGGTTTTGCTCCACCCGCAGAAGCATTTGCTGTACAGGAGCTCACCGCCCCATTAAGCCAAAGTTTAGACTTCAGGTGGAGTTGCAAGGGGTCCACTGCAAGATGGAGCTGGACACGGGCTCCGCCATATCTATTATTTCACTAGAGACATTTAATTTCATCTGTAATCGCAGTAAAAGATGGGCCAAGCTGAGGCCTTCTGACATTATACTAACTGATTTCCAGAATGCCAGAGTCGCAGTCAAGGGTGAGGCCATAGTAGCAGTTAAATTTAAGGGGTTTTCTGGGCACCTGGATGTTGTCGTGGTAGGGGGTCAGCAAACAAGCCTGATCGGGCTCAATTGGTTTGATGCACTAGGCATCCAAGTAACCAGAATCAACCGGACGCAAGTCGCGAGTCTAGCGACAATATGCAAGGAATTCGCAGATGTGTTTGATTCAGCTCTGGGGACATACACAGGCCTGCCAATAACATTTAAACTAGATCCTACTGTAGTGCCAGTCAGGATTAAACCTCATAGGGTGCCATTTGCTCTTAAACACAAGATAGAGGCTGAGTTAGATAAACTTGTTGAACAGGGTATACTGCAGCCAGTAGATGGGGGTGAATGGGAGACCCCAATTTTATCACCACTAAAAGCCAACAGGGAGATCAGGATCTGTGCCGATTACAAATGCACAATTAACCGTGCACTCAAACAGCATGCATACCCAGTGCCAGTAGTAAGCCATGTCCTGGCATCTTTGCAAGGTAGTACCATTTTTGCAAAATTAGATTTGGCTCAGACCTACCAACAGCTCCCTGTTGAGGCCACAGCCACGGCACAGACAATTGTAACCCACAGGGGGGCATTTAAAGTAAAGTGCATGCAATTTGGGGTCAGTGTAGCCCCTGGAATTTTTCAGGGCATTATGGAACGGACGCTCAAGGGCATTCCGGGGGTTTGCCCATATTTTGATGACGTGCTCATCACCGGTGAATCCACTGAGGTGCTTGCAAGGAGGCTCAGAGCTGTCCTTCAAAGGCTGTGCGAAGCAGTCCTCAAACTTAAAAAGAATAAGTGCAGTATTGGAGTCCCTTCAACTGAGTTCTTGGGTTTCTGTATAGATACTGACGGCATCCATCTTGCTGAGTCTAAAGAAAAAGCCATTGAGATGGCACCCAGCCCCAAAACGAAGGGAGAGCTGCAGGCATTCCTAGGCCTCCTAAATTTTTACCACGCATTCCTTCCTAACAAGGCTGCAGTGGCAGAGCTGTTACACCGGCTCTTGGACAAAAATGCTGCATGGAAGTGGACTAGTGTTCACAAAAAAAGTTTTCAGGAACTGAAGGCTCTTCTGTCGGTCAGTTCCATGATCACTCATTTCAAGGAATCAATGCCAGTATGCTTAGCGTGTGACGCGTCTCCATATGGGGTGGGGGCAGTCGTAAGTCACTTACAGAGAGATGGAACTCAAGTTCCAATTGCTTTTTATTCGAGGACACTGTCCTCCGTCAAGCGTAATTATGCTCAAATCGACAAAGAGGCACTGGCTATGCTGGAGTAAAAAAATTCCACGACTACTTATACGGCAGGGACTTCACGGTCTTCACAGACTATAAACCGCTATTGGGGTTATTCACTACAGACAGACAGACACCCCACATCTTATCCCCTAGGATGCTAAGATGGTCTATTTTTTATCGGCTTACAGCTTTAAACTAATTCACAAACCCGGCAAGGATATGGGCCATGCAGATGGCCTGAGCAGGCTTCCACTGCCGCAAATCAAACCAGATCTGGCCCCAGCAGCCCGCGTTTTGTGCATTCAGGATTTGCCAGAGTTTCCCCTCCACGCAGGGGACATTGCTGCAGAAATGGCAGCAGATAAGAACCTAAGCAGAGTGCTATCTTGAGTACACACGGGGTGGCTAGATAAAAACCCAGGTCCTGAGTTTCAGAGCTATTTCACAAGGAGACATGAGCTCTCAGCTCATAAGGGTTGTATTCTTTGGGGGAACAGGGTCATAGTTCCCACCTCATTAAGGGACAGGGTTTTGCAATCGCTTCATGAAGGTCATCTGGGTATTGTTCGCATGAAAGCTTTGGCAAGAAGCTATTTATGGTGGCCAGGATTAAATAAAGCCATTGAGGCTCAAGTGCATGGATGTTATACATGCCAGCAATTGAGGCCTGAAATGCCGCACTCTCCCATACACAGGTGGGAGGAGACACAACCCTGGTCAAGGATTCATATAGACTTCGCTGGACCCTTTCAGGGACAGCTTTTCCTGATAGTGGTCGACAGCCACTCTAAATGGCTAGAGGTTATACCAATCACAAACATGACTACTGCTAGGACCATTCAGGTGCTTAGGAAACTCTTTGCAACACACAGGCTGTCGGATGTCATAGTGTCCAATAACGGGGCCCAATTTACTGTGGCAGAATGTCAGGCGTTCCTGAGGGCAAACCTCATTAGGCATGTGACATCGGCTCCATTTCACCCATCTAGTAATGGTCAAGCCCACAGGTCGGCAACCTGCGGCTCCGGAGCCGCATGCGGCTCTTTGAGCCGTCTCTTGCGGCTCCCAGCCGCCCGGTGCGCGCGCACCTCTTCCAACGGGCAGTGGTGCGCGCGCACCTCTCCAAATGGAGAGTGGCACCGCCCGTTTGGAGAGGTGCACGCGCACCTCCCCGAATGGGCGGAGGTGCGCGCGCACCTCCCCAAACCTTTGGAGAGGTGCGCGCGTACCTCCGCGCGAATGGGCAGCGGTGCCGCTCTTTCAGGAAGCCCGCCGCGGCCCGTCTGTGAAGCTGCCGAAAGCGGCAGCTTAGCAAACGGGCTGCGGCAGCTTCCGCAAAGAGCGGCGCCCCTGCCCATTCCGAGAGGTGCGCGCGCACCTCTCCGAACGACCGGAGTTGCGCGCGCACCTCCGGTCGTTCGGAGAGGTGCGCGCGCACCTCTCGGAATGGGCAGGGGCGCCGCTCTTTGCGGAAGCTGCCGCAGCCCGTTTGCTAAGCTGCCGCTTTCGGCAGCTTCACAGACGGGCCGCGGCGGGCTTCCTGAAAGAGCGGCACCGCTGCCCATTCGCACGGAGGTACGCGCGCACCTCCCCAAAGGTTTGGGGAGGTGCGCGCGCAACTCCGGTCGTTCAGAGAGGTGCGCGCGCACCTCTCGGAATGGGCAGGGGCGCCGCTCTTTGCGGAAGCTGCCGCAGCCCGTTTGCTAAGCTGCCGCTTTCGGCAGCTTCACAGACGGGCCGCGGCGGGCTTCCTGAAAGAGCGGCACCGCTGCCCATTCGCACGGAGGTACGCGCGCACCTCCCCAAAGGTTTGGGGAGGTGCGCGCGCAACTCCGGTCGTTCGGAGAGGTGCGCGCGCACCTCTCGGAATGGGCAGGGGCGCCGCTCTTTGCGGAAGCTGCCGCAGCCTGTTTGCTAAGCTGCCGCTTTCGGCAGCTTCACAGACGGGCCGCGGCGGGCTTCCTGAAAGAGCGGCACCGCTGCCCGTTCGCACGGAGGTACGCGCGCATCTCCCCAAAGGTTTGGGGAGGTGCGCGCGCAACTCCGGTCGTTCGGAGAGGTGCGCGTGCACCTCTCGGAATGGGCAGGGGCGCCGCTCTTTGCGGAAGCTGCCACGGCCCGTCTGCAAAGCTGCCGAAAGCGGCAGCTTTGCAGACGGGCCGTCGCCATCGGGCAACCGGGAACCGGTTCCATCTCATTTTTTAAAAAATGGCAGCCGCGTGCGTCCGCGCATGCGCAAAAAACCTTTTTGCGCATGCGCGTGCATGGACACACGCACGCGGCTCCCTCTTTTTTTAATTTGTGATGGAACCGGTTCCCAGTGGCTCTTTTTCTTTTTTAGGTTGCCGACCCCTGGTCAAGCCGAACGTATGATACACACCACGAAAGAGTCATTGAGGCGTATAGTGACCGGGGACTGGCACCACAGACTGGCCGACTTTTTCCTCTGCCAACATTCCACACCATGCACGGCAATGGGGAAAACCCCAGCATAGCTGCGCTGGGGGAGGCGCCTAATCACGAAACTGGACAGGTTGCACCCAGACTGGGTGGCAGCTGAGGCCTCTCGCCCTAATCCCCCAAGGGGGTTGCATGTGGGCAACGGGGTGTGGGCCAGGAACTATGGGCATGGGAACTTGTGGGTGCCAGGGAAAATTACCAAAATGTCAGGCCCTCTCTCATACGAAGTGGGCCTAGAGGATGGGCGAGTTGTCCGTCGCCATATCAATCAGCTTAGAAAGCATTTCCCAGAATGGTCACAAAGCGAGGACTTCATCCCAGGTCCCATTCACGGACCGCAAACCAGCATCCAGGCCGATCAATCCATAGGCTCTGAGGCGCCAAACAGTCAGAGCAATGGGGAGGTGGCCGTAGGGGAGGAAAGCCCAGGAGTGCAACATGGGGCCCCTGATGGAGAAAGCCAATCAGAACACTACAGCCACTGTGCTAACTCTGCAGAGCAATTGGACTATGGGGTGGGCCATCCTGGAAGGGCCAGCTAGAGAATTCTGAGTCAATCAGACTCACTTGAACTTACGGACACTGGTCTACCCAGCCCGACGGGCAAGCTGGTAGGCCAGGAAGTGCCTGGCTCTCCCAGGCATTCCACGAGGGTTCGCAAGCCTCCTGCATATTTACAAGATTTTGTTCTGAAATAACTGGGCTATGATGTTGTCTGTATCATTATTGTGCTGCTAGCTAGGAGACCCTCTATATTAGCCAGTATGGAAAAATGTGTATATTGCACATTACTGTTGTACCTCTGTAAACGCGCATTGCTGTAATCATTCTCATTGTTGTTATAATGTTTGTACATTCTAGGGGGGGAGGGGTGTAATGTATTGGGCTTTGTCTTGTTAAGGGAACTTCACGTGGGTTAATTGCTGGTAGATTGTTTAAGCAAGGAAGCTGGCTAATGGCTCCCAGCTCCTCAGACAACCCATCTCCAGCACCGCCATTGGCTGCCTCTAGGGCGGCGATAGGTTACTGTAAACCTACTGTCCGCCACCTAGAGGCCAGGGTATAAATTGCTGCATTCGCAGCCCTGTTTCTCATTTCATTTCCTGCAAGCAATAAACAATGATCTTTGCTGAACTCACTTGCCTTGTCTCGTCATTGAAGCCACGAACCCAGTATCTAACAGTTACAGTTTCTGCCAGAAACATCACTCAGCACACATGTATGTATAGGTTCACATGATAGGTCCTTCCAATCATTTTGGAGTTTTAGCTCTACATATAGGGATTAATATTACAATTACCATCTGGCTGACAAGAACCAATATCGTCCTTGTCATTCCTCTGAAAACAGGATCACAAAGTATCCGCTATTAATGGGAATTTTCCTAAATAGAATTGCTGACATGCTAACTTGGGATGTCCATGCATCTGAAAACTGCAAGGTTGAGAAACACTGCTTTAGGTCTTTCCACTGAGGATTTCAGGGTAAGGATTCAGCGTGGGAGCTGAAGCTAACCCAGATGTTGAATTCCTGGAAACTGTATGAGGTGCAGTTGAAACAATTGGGTACATTTGGGTTGCATAAAAGAAGATGGAGAGACAGTGCTAAAATGTAAAACACCGTTGTGCAAAAAAGCTGAGTCAAGTGGCTCTTAGAGGGGCCCAGGCAGAAAGCTAGAACTGACAGGTTGATATTTATCAGGAGGCTGATTTAGCTCAAGGTGAAAAGTTTCTAACAGCTATTTGATAGAGAACTTCCTTCTTCTCCTGAGTGTGGGTTGGAAATACTTCAGCTGCAAAATCCCTGCACTGATGGCTGTACAGTTTTATTTCTCCTTCTCTTCCAATTCAAATGTTTAGTATTGTTGTTAATAAGTTTTGTATAACAGTATAAAGATAATTAAAATGAGTATAACTTAAGTGTACCTGCCCATGTAGTGATAAGAAGATTAAAACTATTTCACGTGTATTATCATATTGTAAATTCTATAGGAATGGCAGATCTGCGTATCTGCTGACCCTAATACATAAATTTCCAGGAAAGCAAGACATTTTCTATGTGAACCATCTCTTAGAGAAGATTCAGAACCCCTTATGACTTGTGCAGTAGCCAAATTCTGTGTTGCCGTGATGAAAATAAGGCAAAGCAGGTCACTGAAATAACTACTTCATTTACTCATCATTTTAGATTTAATACATGTTAGCTATCTTGTTTTAGGTGATACATATTTTTTGGTTCATAGATCCTTACAGTGGTAATTAACATACCATTGTAATGGTGTGTGTTGCCTTTGTTATTTTATCTTTGTTATGCTAGCATTGTAACTCGTCTATTGTATTTGATTTTTGTTTGGGGTTTGGGGTTTTTTTAAAAAAAATTGCATATCATTGACTAAATAAATGGATGAGTTTGTGTTTTACATTTGCAATTTAAAAAAGGAAATAAGTGACACAATAATCTGAGTGGTTCATTTCTAATTCTGCTCCCTGTAACCTAAGCACCCACAGAGAGGGGGGAGGGACCCACTATTTTCTATTAAAACTGGAATGAATTATGTTACGAGTACAGATTTAATGCCACTGTATTTTCTTCTCCTTTGATTGTGAAAAAATCCAATGATCCTTCAAACAGCTAACTACCTTCTGGAAAGCATACTGCTCTTTCTAACATAATGAAAACAAGCTGTTGTATCTAACAAAAGGCAATGAAAATGCCAGAGTGGCACTCAGGGTTATCCAAAACTAGATTACTCGCAGAGCAGCTGGTTGTTTCCAGAAAAGACCATCTGAAATTCAGCATGGAAAGTGGAATGCTTCCTAATCACATGCTTCTCAAATTATAAGCTCCCTCGTTCAGCCAAAGGGCTCTGTGATTTTGATAGGCCGGTCACTGACCACAGGTGAATAAGCAGAGAGATCCCTGTGCTGTGTGGTCAGCTGCAGCTTTCTTCAAGAGGAAGAGAACTCAACTGCTTTAGCCCAACATCATCCCCTTTGAATTCCGCATTATGACTTAAGTTTAGTGACATTTATGCCAGAGTAGAAGGTCGGCAGTTTGGCGGGTCGAATCCCGAGTGCCGCGTAACAGAGTGAGCGCCTGTTACTCGTCCCAGCTTCTGCCAACCTAGCAGTTCGAAAGCACGTAAAAATGCAAGTAGAAAAATAGGGACCACTACGGTGGGAAGGTAACAGCGTTCCATGCGCCTTTGGCATCTAGTCATGCCGGCCACATGACCATGGAGATGTCTTCGGACAAGTGCTGGCTCTTCGGCTTTGAAATGGAGATGAGCACCAGCCCCTAGAGTTGGAAACAACTAGCACGCATATGCGGGGGAACCTTTACCTTTACCTTTTATGCCAGAGTAGACTATCTGTCCTTCCAACATATGGTCTGTGACACAGGTGTACCCCAGATTGGGGGCAATGCCAGACTTGGCATTTGACATGGTAGTGGTGGCGGTAGGATGTTTTAAAAGTAGGAGTAGAACTGAATCTCATTTCTTCTCATCTACATTTGCATGGAATTAAAATTCATGAGTCTGATCACTTCCTTCTCCTGCCCATATTAAAAATGGCTTCTTAGTGGCAATCTCTGCAAGGGCTGCTTTTGGGCCTCATGAGCTCTCATGGCAAATGGTTTTAGCCTATGGACTATTAGCTCTTCCTGACAGGGCTTCCAGATAGAGTAGTGGGCAATTAATTTTCCCAAGAGGCCACATGAGAAACTGGGACTGTTGTGGAGGGCTGAACCAATAAGGCTGTGAAGGTGCATGTTTTATCCCAACACAGTTGTGTTGCACGTAAGGTGTACACTTATTTACTTTTGATTTCTAATTTCCAATTGACCTCATGTGAGCTGGACAGGGACAGCCAAAGAGCTGGATGTGGCCTGAGGCCCATAAAATGCCCAGGTCTGATCTAAACTAAATCTCCTTCTGCATTTGGCCAGTGATCATAGCTGCTGAGAGAACTGTAGCAGAGAAATACTGCCTCCATGTCTCCTGGCAATGGTTCTCAGAGTCTCCAACTAAGTCTTTATATCTCAAAATTTTGTTTAGTTTTTGTAACTGCCAAACATTTTTGCACATAAACAGCAGTGCAATGAGAAGTGAGCCTCAGAGTTGATATCTGGGCCACCAAGTTCAGTTAATCTAGTAAATTAATGAGCAAAAAACCCTGAAGTCACTACCCAGGACTGACACAGGCATGTCATGATCTGGATGAACTGACCCTGCTTGCCGGATTCCTTCCTTCCTTCCTTCCTTCCTTCCTTCCTTCCTTCCTTCCTTCCTTCCTTCCTTCCTTCCTTCCTTCCATACTTACTTGTTTCTTTCTTAAAAAAAAATCTTATTGTCAGGAGTGAACACCTAGGTAAGTATAGAGTTACAGACAGTGGAGGGATTCAGCCAGTTCGCACCAATTCAGCAGAATGGTAGCTAATTTTTTGTTGCCCAGGCCCTGAATGGACTTCCGGAAGCGGCATCCACCCAGAGAACCGGTGGTTTACATATTTGAATCCCGCCACTGGTTACAGATACCTGTTTTTGTTTCTATTTCTAAAATACTTTATTCTTTTCTGCATCAATAGTTTTTGAATAAAAGACCTACATCACCCAAGATTGCTTCCAGGTGCGATTCAAGGTGTTGGTCACTATCTATAAAATGGGCTACTTGAGGGAGTACCTATCTCCCATAGTATCTGCCCAGCTGATCCAATCTGCAGGGTTGGCACACTCCTTTGTTTAAACAATGCCATCTAGTGGGCCCCCAGTAATGTCTCTTTTTTCTGTAGCAGCACCTACCCTCTCAAATGAGGTTCCCCAGGTGCTCAGAGAACAGATACCTATTGTTAAATAGCGGGTTCTTTGGCGCAGGAATGAAGATGAGGTAACTGAGTACAGGGAAACTCAGTTTATTTCGTGCAGAATCTGAACTGAACAAATGGCTGTAACTAGCCGCAACATATAGTCTAGCCCCTAGGTGGCAGTCAATAGGTTTGAAGCAACCATTGCCGCCTAGGGATGGCCAAATAATAATAATAATAATAATAATAATAATAATAATAATAATAATAATAATAATAATAATAATAATAATAATAATAATAATAATAAAGTTGGAAGGGACCTTGGAGGTCATCAAGTCCGACCCCCTGCTCAGGCAGGAAACCGTATACCATTTCAGACAAATGGCTGTCCAGTCTCTTCTTAAAAACTTCCAGTGTTGGAGCATTCACCACTTCTGGAGGCAGGTTGTTCCACTGGTTAGTTGTTCTAACTGTCAGGAAGTTTCTCCTTAGTTCTAGGTTGCTTCTCTCCTTGACTAGTTTCCATCCATTGCTTCTTGTCCTGCCTTCAGGCGCTTTGGAGAACAGCTTGACTCCCTCTTCTTTGTGGTAGCCCCTGAGATATTGGAACACTGCTACCATGTCACCCCTCACCCTTCTCTTCATTAAACTACACATACCCAATTCCAGCAACCATTTCCTATATGTTTTAGCCTCCAGTCCCCCAATCATCTTTGTTGCTCTTCTCTGTACTCTTTCTAGAGTCTCGACATCTTTTTTACATCATGGTGACCAAAACTGGATGCAGTATTCCAGGTGTGGCCTTACCAAGGCATTGTAAAGTGGTATTAGTACTTCATGTGATCTTGATTCTATGCCTCTGTTAATGCAGCCTAGCACTGTGTTGGCTTTTTTGGCAGTTGCAGCACACTGCTGGCTCATATTTAAGTGATTGTCCACTAGGACTCCGAGATCTCTCTCACAGTTACTACTATTGAGCAAGGTACCACCTATACTATACCTGTGCATTTGATTTTTCCTGCCTAAATGTAGAACCTTACTTTTTTCACAATTGAATTTCATTTTGTTAGATAGTTCCCAGTGTTTGAGTCTGTCCAGATCCTCTTGTATCTTAAGCCTATCTTCTGGAGTATTGGCTATTCCTGCCAGCTTGGTGTCATCTGCAAATTTGATGAGTTCCCCATCTAGCCCCTCATCCAAATTGTTGATGAAGATGTTGAAGAGCACTAGGCCCAGAACAGAGCCCTGGAGATTTGTAGTCTGGGTTGCTGGAGAGGCGTTAGCTGCTCCAGCAACCCACGTGGTATTACTAATGAGCCCAGTACACAACACGCCTCCCCTCTTAGATCAGACAATATTAACACAAGTTAGTCTCAATGCAATTATCAAGACTCATTATCAAAACACACTAAAATAAAAGTAATAGAAAAAAAACCATATAGGTTACAATGTTATTAAACAACGTCTGAATGAATAGGCTTCATAGATAGCACACTTAGACCATTACAACATAGAACTAGTTTCTGTAGTATAGTGGCAAACAGCAATACAACAATATTATAGCTCTTTATTTTACAACGTAATCAGCAAGATATGAAGGAGGCTTGTGTGCCCTAGAGGAACGTCTCGGAGTTCCCGTCACTTTGTGGTCTACCAGATTACCCAGTGGGCTGGGTAGACTTGTGTCCCTTTGTACTCCTGAGTCAAGGGGATTAGATGCTCTCTGGCTGGCCTCTCCAGGTTGGCCCACCCCAGAATCAGACTGATCAGCAGAGTAGGCGCAGCGGTTGCTGAAGTTGGGATGGCTTGCTCCTTCAGGGGATCCATGTTGCATTCCAGGACTCCCCATTTCTCCCTCTGGTTCCACCTCACTTATAAAGGAAAAGTCCTGAGAGTCCATGTGAGGACTGGCTTGGCCACAAGTTTGAGGATCTTGGGAGGGACTTACGATGCAGTCCTCACTTAGTGGCCATTCTGGAAACCTTTTCTTGAGCTGATCAATGTGTCTTCTGACAACTCGCCCTCCCTCCAACCCCACTTCATAAGACAGGGGTCCGTATGCTTTGGTAATTTGACCAGGAACCCACAGATTCTCATAACCATAGTTCCTGGCCCAAACCCAATCGCCCATGTGCAGCCCCCTAGGGGGTTTTGGTCAAGAGGCTTCTGCTGCCACTCTATCTGGATGCAACCTGTCCAGTTTAGTGATCAATTGCCTCCCCCAACGTAGTTCTGCAGGACTTTTGCCTGTAGCAGTGCAGGACGTAGAATGCTGGCAGAGTAGAAAATCTGCCAATCTGTGATGCCAGTCACCTGTTACAATGCACTTGAGCAATTCCTTCATTGTCCTCACCATGCATTCAGTTTGACCATTAGAAGATGGATGAAAAGGCACAGACGTTGCATGTCTGATGAGATTAGCTCTAAGAAAGGCCTGAAATTCAGCAGCAGTGAATTGGGCCCCATTGTCTGAAACTAAGACATCTGGCAGCCCATGTGTGGCAAAGAGTTTTCTCAGCACCTGGATGGTCCTAGCAGTAGTCATGTTAGGAACTGGAATTACTTCCAGCCATTTGGAGTGGCTATCCACTACTATAAGGAAGAGCTGTCTCTGAAAGGGCCCAGCATAGTCTATGTGAAGCCTAGACCAGGGAGTGTGCATTTCCTCCCACCTGTGAACTGGAGCCTGTGACATTTCAGGCCTAGATTGCTGGCATGTATAACAACCATGTACTTGTGCCTCAATGTCCTTATCAAGGCCCGGCCACCAAAGGTAGCTTCTAGCTAAAGCTTTCATTCTGACAATGCCTGGATGGCCTTCATGTAATGTCTGTAAAAGCCTGTATCTTAGGGAAGTGGGAATTATGACTCTGTTTCCCCATAAAAAGCACCCCTTGTGGGTAGATAATTCATGCCTTCTGACAAAATAGTTCAGAAATTCAGAACCTGGGCTTTTATCCAACCAGCCCATGTATAATAATAATAATAATAATAATAATAATAATAATAATAATAATAATAATAATAATAATTATTATTATTATTATTATTATTATTATTATTATTATTTAATTCCTGGAAACTTTTTTTCATGTAAGTTAGTCCATTTCCATGGAGCTCTCTTATCTAGAAGCCTGTGGAGTGGCTCTGCTAGTGTGGCCTTAGGAGGTAGAAATGTGTGATAGAAATTTAGGAGGCCCAAGAATGGTTGTAGCTCTCCTTTGGATTTGGGCCTAGGAGCCATTTTAATGGCCTTCACTTTAGAATCAGCAGGGTGAATGCCGTTGGCATCAATTTGGAAACCCAGGAATTCTGTTGAAGGAACCCCAATACTACACTTGCTCTTTTTTAATTTGAGGCCTGCTTCGCGAAGCCTCTACAAAACAGCCTTGAGCCTACTGGCCAACACTTCTGGGGATTCCCCTGCAATAAGAACATCATCAAAATAAGGGCAGATGCCCTGAATACCCTTGAGTGTACGCTCCATGATTCCCTGAAAAATACCCAGTGCAATACTGACTCCAAACTGTAAGCGTTTAATCGTGACCCCCCTGTGAATCACGATTGTTTGAGCCGTGGCTGTGGGCTCATCAACCGGCAATTGCTGATAGGCCTGTGCTAAATCAAGTTTAGCAAAAATAGTACTCCCTTGCAAGGAGGCTAAAATGTGATTGACCACTGGGACCGGGTAAGCGTGTTGCTTGAGGGCTTTATTTAGAGTGCATTTATAGTCAGCACAAATGCGAATTTCCCCATTGGCTTTAAGTGGAGTGACTATAGGAGTTTCCCACTCCCCACCATCAACAGGCTGTAACACGCCCTGTTCTACAAGCTTATCGATTTCTGAATCAATTTTATGTTTTAAGGCAAAGGGGACCCTGCGAGGCTTAACCCTGATTGGAACTACGTTGGGATCTAGCTTAAATGAGATAGGCAGGCCTGTGTATGTTCCTAGGGTTGAATCAAAAACATCTGCATAGTCCTCACATACTGATGCGAGGTTTGCAGTTTGTGTCTGGTTTATACCAGTAATCTGAATACCTAAGGCATCAAACCAATCGAGTCCAATGAGACTCGTTGTCTGGCCCCCTACTACAATGACATCCAGGTGCCTAAAAAGCCCCTTAAATTTTACGGTCAAAGTGGCTTCTCCCTTAACTTTAACTTGAGCATTTTGAAAGTCAGTTAGGATTATATCTGAGGGCCTTAGTTTGGCCCAATTGTTACTGCGCCTACACACAAAGTTAAAAGTGTCTTGAGAAATGATTCAGACTGCAGAGCCAGAGTCCAATTCTATCTTACATGGAACTCCTTGTAGCTGTACCAAGAGCCTGAGTTTAGGTTTGAGGGGGCATTGAGCCCCGGTGTGGCACACGCTTCTATGGCTTCTGAAAAACCACACACTAACTGGACCCTGGGCCCCAGTACCTCTCCTAGTCAGTTCTTCCAACTGGTGTTTGGGTGGCTGGTCTCTCTGGCGGGCTCTGCAAACCATTGCAATGTGGCCTGTCCTTCTGCAAGCTCTGCACGTGGCTGATCGGAATCTGCAATCGGCGCTAAAATGGTTGCCGCCATACCCCTTACAGCTAGGTAAGAGAACTGCCTTGTAAGTGTTCTCTCGCTGCTGGCTGTTTCGGTGTTGCACATTGGGTTGCTTTGGGAGTCTGTTGATTTCGGACTCTTCTTCCTCGGAAGATTCATCGGTGCATTTGGCGTCCTCAAGGTGGATCATTTCTTCAAACTTTGTCATTTTGGCAGGCTGTACTGTTTGAACTGCGCCCCCGGCGGCTTTGTCGGCCATCACTTTGTCTTGTGCTTCTGAAAATGTTAAGTTTGGTCTGGCAAAGAGTCTCTGCTGAAGCATTCAGTCCCATTGGCCGCAGATGAGCTAGTCTCGTAGTTGCTCTTCTAAATTTGAAAATTTGCAAAGGTGTGCGGCCTGCCTCAGGACCGCTATGAATTCTGAAGCTGATTCACCCGGATGCTGCACTCTCTGGTCGAACCTGAATCCCCAAGCCCTTTCAGACATCTTGGGCTGGAAATGTCCAGTTAGCTTCTTTTTGAGGTCTGCGTAGGAGACCGCTTCAATTGATGTCAGCGCGAAAAGGTTCTCGGCCAAATCAAAGGTTGCTTGGCCGCACATGCAGAGTAGCATTGCAGCCTTCAGTCCTTCTTCCGCGATCTGATTCACCCTGAGGTAGTTTTCTACCTAGGACAAATAGGATGGCCATTCCTCTGGGTGCTTCATGTCGAATTCTCGAAGTTACCCAACCTTTGGCATTCTTTCTTTGCTGGTTCCTGTGTTTCCTTCCGAATCCTGCTTCCAGGCTCAGGGAATGAGTCCACTGAGCACGAGGTCACTAGTGTAGCTTGCTAGCTGACCTTGAGGGGGGGGAAATGCCTTTTCCCTCCGGCATGTGCTGCCTTCCCCTCATAGACTTCAACTCTTTTTTTCAGTGAAGCAGGATCACATCCTTGTCGCCAGCGTTAAATAGCGGGTTCTTTGGCGCAGGAATGAAGATGAGGTAACTGAGTACAGGGAAATTCATAGTTTATTTCGTGCAGAATCTGAACTGAACAAATGGCTGCAACTAGCCGCAATATATAGTCTAGCCCCTAGGCGGCAGCCAATAGGTTTGAAGCAACCATTGCCACCTAGGGATAGCCAATTGTAGCACTGGAGACTTGTAGTCTGGGTTGCTGGAGAGCCGTTAGCTGCTCCAGCAACCCACGTGGTATTACTAATGAGCCGAGTACATAACACCTATACTGAAAATAGAGCAAACATGATGTTGTATCCATATTTTCCATACATCCATGCAAATAGGGCCTAATTTGTTTACCACATGGGTGTCATATTAAAGATTTGAGGTGGCTTGCCTACTTCTACCTGTTCTTTTTTGGCTGAACTCTTTCTTGGTCATGTATTTACCATATAAGACAAATATATGGCCTATACTTGGTGGATAATTGTTTGGGGCTCAGTATTGGAAGAGCTTACTGAGATATTTTGATGGTGAAAGGCCTTAAGAGTGAACCCCCTTATTATACAAAATGGGAGAAATGACTTCCCTAAGGGTCTTGACTTTGAAGAGACAAATAATCTTCGCAGTTTATCAAATGTTTCTGCAGTGTCTTACTGTTCCAAAGTCAACTATTCCCAGCCAATTGCAGGCTGCGTAAAATTTTCAAGTACAAATAAGAGAAGGAAGATGGGACATGTTCAAGGAGTCTGAATTGTTATCTGCCAAGATTTTCGTAAAAATATTTTACATATGCTCTCCTCTGTGCACAGTGATCATACTTTATCTGTGAGGTAAATGGTTTAAGAATATCCAGAGAAGTTTATTCTTTCAACTCCTGGATATTTTCCGTTGCTGCTCAGAAAGCTTTCAGCTTCTACTGAAATAAAGTGAGCTGGACCAAAAGCAATAGGAGCCGTCTCAGGGACTATCACCAGACTCTGCATCTTTCTGGAACAAAACACTTCAACGGCTTTTACAGTTTAGCAACAGGTCTAGTCTTTAGTTTTTTGTTTTAATGCCACTGATGACAGGAAAGCAGCCAACGCTGTTCATTCAATTTAAATCAACTTGCTGATCAAGACCAAAAAAGAGAGCATGCTGAATCAGACAGTTTCCTTTATCAGTTTCAGAACTAGATACACAAGCTAGACACTTTTTATTCAAACCTGATTAAAGCAGTTTGCAGTTCAGATACGAACCTGATCGCACAGTGCAGGTAATCTATATTGTGAATGATCTCCACAGAGTTACCGGGAAGTTCCAATACAAGTAGTTCTCAACTTACAGTACCACAGTTCGTTTAGGAACCATTCAAAGTTACAACGGCCCTGAAAAAAGTGACTTATAACCATTTTTCACACTTACGACGGTTGCAGCATCTCCATGGTCACCTGATCAAAATTTGGATGCTTGGCAACTGGTTCATATTTATGACCGTTGCAGTGTCCAGGGGTCATGTGATCACCTTTTGTGACCTTGACAAGCAAAGTCAGTGGGGAAGCCTGATTCACTTAACAACCTTATTGCTAACTTAACAACGGTAGTAATTCACTTAACAACCGTGACAAGAAAGGTAATAAAACGGGGCAAAACTCACTAAACAAGAGTAATTTTGGATTCAATTGTGGTCATAATTTGAGGACTTTGTTAAAAAGTGCACCAATATAAAACAAGAGTAGTGAAATTACCTGACCCACAGAGTTGTATAATGACCCCAAAGGAGAATTTACAGGACCATTGCCTCCAAATGTAGCTTCCAATGGCCATTACCACCAAAATCAGAATTTTTCTCTTGATCCAGCTTCATTCACTGGGACACTTGAAATCATAAGGAAATTAGATCAGGGAAGTAGCAGCTCACTGTTCAATGAATGGAAAACAGCAGCGTGGCTTGTGTGTGCTTCTGTGTGTGTGTGTGTGTGTAGTGGATGGCGAGAAGCCAGACAGAATTTGACACACCAGGAGAAAGAACAATGAGGCCTTTAGAATGAAAATGATAATGCGAAGGTAACTAAAAAGAAGGGGGAGACCCTAATTAAAAACATGAGGATGACGTGACAGTGATACCACTGATTATCACACTCATGTAATCGACTTAAGGTTTCGATTTATGGAAATGTGGCTGGCTGCAAATAATTTCAACACTTGTGGCATAGGCCCTGCGTTAAAAAAAGTAAGATTGTTTTTAAGTCTTTTCATATCAAGTTTATACCTATGGTATTTTGCTGTTTACAGAAAGTCCATTTGCAATTCTTCATCAGTTGACCACGTAGGGGTGAACCTCTCACTGCATGGCATGTTTTTTGGGTTTTTGCCTGAAATGATTTCTATCAGTAACACTGTTTGAAATATAACATGCAGTCCAGATTTTGTATTTCCCCTCAAGATTTTATCGAGCACAAGTGAGTCAGAAAATATACACCTAAGCTACATCTGGATTATCTATACACTGAATGGAGCTGCCATTTCCATGCGTTAGAAACTACTAGATTTGGTGTGGTGTATTTCTTTTTAAGCACTCCCAAGCCACAGACTGAGTCATGATAAGGACATGTGGTTAGTTCTACTTCCTTTAAATTATGTTAAATAGCCTGCCCAGTACGTTGAAAAATGTAATTATAAAAATGTGATCTGCTAACTTGTACTGTGTCACAATCTAAGTATCCTGTTACTATATGATCATATTCTTTCAAACATATGACTTACTCTTCCTCTACCAATTCTCATAATTATACTTGAGTCAAAATAGTGGTGAGCACAATACAGCACAATTCCAAAGTCATTTGAATTGTAATAGCACTCATTCCCCAATATTTAGTGTTGTTGACTGATGGAACAATAGATATAGGTAGCTTTTTTAAAAAAAATCATATTTTTACAGTTGCCCCTGGTATTTCTACATAGCCAAAGAGATTGTAGGGAAGAGCAGTAGGAAAAAAAACTTTGTCATGTGATATATTTTGAGGAAAAAAGAATAACATTCCAAAGATTTTAATGCCTATATTTTTCCGACCTTAATTGTATTAGAAACTCTGTCAAGTCGAATTTTGTAATCACACATTAAGCACCAGGCTTGAAAGCAGGAGTACTAGTTCTGCCTTAGGCATGAAAGCCAGCTGGGTGACCTCGGGCCAGTCCTACTCTCAGAGGCCTACTCACCTCACAGGGTTGTTGTTGTGGGGAAAATAGGAAGAGGGAGTTGTGTTGAATATGTTTGCCTTATTTGTGAAAATAATAAAGGCTGGATACAAATAAATAAAAACACATACTTTCTAACCAATGCCACATTTTAATTGTACCAGGTAGAGCAGACATGACTTTATCCACTGCCAGGAATGTACCAGTCTTCCTAGTTTCTTATTTTTAGGAATCCCAAGCAGAGGTCTTCACGTCTTCATTTTAATTACATGCTGTACTTAATCATTATATCAACACCTGTATTGCATGTGATATTTTACAGCAACATGATTAGTCATCTATGATTTTGTTCAGTTTTTATGACCCATCTGTAGCACAGCAAGGAACAAGCACAATGACCTTTGTTAATGATTGTGGCCAGAGTTAGCACGTATGGTGGTCAAATACATATACAAGGAAGAATAACTCAGTATCAGCACCAAGGTCTCTAAGGCTAAATTTTATAAGATGCAAACTAATCATCACTGAATTCAATAGGCAGCAAGATCAAGACATTGTAGAAGTTTAAGATATTTTGTTTTGTTAAGCTAGTCAAATTAATCCCATTGTTTTATTGTACATTTTTTTGGTTCTGTGGAACTCTTTAACAAATATTCTCTAATATTCTGTTAAAAACATCAAAATCTAACTCCAGCTGAAACCACGAGTCATTATGTTCTTTCTGGACTCTGTGTGTGTGTGTGTTAACAAATCTCAAATATTCAGCCTTTTGGATGTCTTCTTTTATTGGAGGAAAAAAAATAGAAGTACATATCAGGACTGACTGTTCTTCACTGCAGTTTTTCTTTGGAATAGAAGCAGTTAAGAGATTGTGCTGGAAAGATTCTATCAGCAGTTGGAGAAAACATTCCAAGACAGATTAAAATGTATTTTTTAAAGAAAAATACAGCTAAATTTCCCTGTGTAATGTGTTCCTAGATTGTATGAATGCATTATCCACAAAAAACACCAGCCTTACGGAGTTTGCTGGATAATTGTAACCTTGCTATTTATAATTCAAATTAAGGAGTCTGCCTTTAATTCCAGGGACACTTGACATCTCAACAGTAACTACACTGTTATTCTCCATTTCCCATCTCATCCCATAGTTTAATTTCTTGATTTCTGAGATAGGAAAGTATTCAAAACGCGAATGGGAAGATCATTTAGACCAGGAGTGTCAAATTTTGGCAACTTTAAGGCCTGTGAATTTCAATTCCCAGAATTCCACAGCCAACCATGTTGAAGTTCAAAAATCTTAAAAAAGTTGCCAAGGTTGGACACCCCTGATTTAGACCTTCCTACTCATTAGTGGTTTCTTGTTAGTTGCAATGCTGCCTAGCGAAGGCATGCAATTCTGGTAGAAATTCCTAAACCCAACCCAAGCCATTTTCAATTTAAAAGATTTCTAGAAGGACTGAGAAATACCTTCTCACAAGCACAGACAGAACACGGGTCGTACTTCATATAAGACAGATTTGTCTACTGAAATACTGTAATGTTTGCTGAGATCGAAGAAAAACTTGATACAAAGTTCACAAGAAGATGAAAATCAGAACAAAAATCTGAAGTTCTTATATTTTACTTTTGTACACAAAGTCATGGTTCTGTTTCTGCCTGCTCCCTTTGCTGGTTCTTCAGAGCCTGATTTCAGCGTTTATAAAACAAAGTTTACTATGGTGCTAAGCAACATGCTTGATTCTATTCCAAGAATTGTAAACACCCATCTCATCCCAACTTGAAATCAGCATGATGACTGAACATCATCATACTGAGATCTATGGAGCATCAGACCTTTTACACATATTATCACAGAAGTGTTACAAAACTGCTCCTGATGTTAAAGCCAACAATGTACAACACAAATAGATCAAATTAGTTCACAGACTTAGAAAAAGTCTAAAGCTCCAGTCTTGCTCCTGGCTTCTCTACTGCAGAAATGGTAAGGCTAATTTGATATATTAGTGCCTGTAGCCCTGCAAGGTGTTCTCATATGGAAGGATCTAGGCAGGTTTTTATTTGGGATAAGGAAAAAAATCCCTTTTTAAAAGTAAACTTTATTGGAGACCTATTGATTTTATATTTTATAGCACCAGCTTCTACACTATTAGAAAATGATGAAGCTCATTTGTAAGGTGCATGCTGTGAAATTAGTCTTCTTCAGGTGGTTTCCTAGCTTTAAATCCAAAATATAGAATTGAAATGCTCGTTTATTGAATGTTATGCCTCATGAATCCAGCATCAATCTAATTTAGTTATCAAAAAATATTTGGTTAAAACTGACACACAGGAAAATGTGTATCAGAATAGCCAGATACTGAAAAACAATCCTAGAACAGTAGCATCCTTCTGCATTATAAATAATTGTACAGAACGAATTTTTCTAGAAATAGGTGTGCCGCTAATGTATTGCAGCAGCCTGTGGCAGCTTGCTTGGTTTCTATACTGGGTCAAAGGAGGCACATAGGGACTCTATTCCTCCTCTGTTAAGTCTGACTCACCAACATGAATGCAATTTCTTGTCACCTGTAACTATTGGGCGAGTGCTTAAATACAAAGCTTGCTTTGGCATAATTTTTAACAACACATTATCATGAGGCATCAGTGTAATCAACTTCTTTAGCTGACCTATATACAAATACTGTTCTACAATATCAGTGTACTACTATATTATTTAACCAATAAACCAAGACAACAGTAATTGAATTTTAAAGAATTTTAATACAAACTTAATATAAACTATTTCAGTCCCTCTCTTTAACATAAGACATTGACTCAAAATACTTTTATACCTTTTTCAAGTATTGCACAATGTAGGTACAAAATTAATATTTACGATTACATTTTCTTCCATAATATATAGCAAAAAATCTTTAAACTTTTTAACAGAAAATACAATTTGTGTTTCTTTCTTGGAAAAGTTTTCCATACAGTTTGAATTCCACCACTTAAGGAATATTTGTACACTTTTTAGAACTGATTTTTTTAAGATGGATTTTATAATTTCAGTAAAAAAAATACAACATGAAGCTGCTGCAGTTGTCACAGATCACTGTAGTAAAAAGATAAAAATGCAATACCATGTTGTAGAAACAATATATACTCTGATATTTTACAAACTTTGTACTAAATTAAATTATACAATTAGAAAAGACCAATAAACCCATTTATTAGTGCCAATTTTTTAATGTATAAAAAATCAGCTGTCCTTGCTATATCTTAAATACTGTAAGAGGCCATATCTTGAATATATTTAATGTACAGTCAGTAAAAAATAACTTTGTGCTTGGTTGGCAAATGAAAAAAAGATGCATGTTGTCCTTATCTAACCAAGCTTGAATGTATTCATACTACAAGCTTTTTAGAAAAAACTCAAGAGGTGAAAAAATTAACACCCTTGGGTACGTGCATTTCAACTTGTACAATATGGTTTGTATTTTTGTTTAGTTAGCCATAACAGGCTGGAATTGCTGGTTAGAGTACTGCATGCTATTTAAACTGAAATTCAAGCCATCCACAAAAGATTTTTCATTTAGACCTCCATAGGCTGCAAACATATCAAAGGCATTACCGTACTGGAGAGGACTAAGGTTAAGGGGATTGTCTCCAGGGAACAGATTGTTTGTACTACCTTGGCCCTGTGCATTAGGGAAAATGAATTCCTTTGCGTTAGGAGAAAGGGCAGATGTTTTCTGCTGCTGCTGTGATGGTTGTTGCTGTTGTGAAACCTGCTGGCTATTGAGGCCAAGACCATAGAGAGAGTGCACGGAGGATGAAAGAGCTTTCTGTTTCAGCAGATCGTTGACATTCAAACCAAGATTAGTGGGAGAAGTGCGGGCGACCTTGTTAGTACGGCTGCTGTTCTTCATCTTGGTCGAGCCAAACTTGGTGGCAGCAAACGTGGCGGTGGTGAAAGTTAAAGGCTGAGTGGAGCGGGGCATGAAGGTTGGGCTCACAGTGGCAGAATGACCAATGGGAGGCGAAGGAGAACTTGACACAGAAGATGTGGGGTCACTAATTGGCATGAACACCTGGGCCTCTGGGTTAAAGCTATTCTTGATTTCTTTATCTAGTTCACATCCATTTTCACTGGAATCATCCACATAAAGCACTTTCACTGGTCCCTTTTCACCAATTTGGTATGAAACCTCAAATGGGTCAATCCAAACACTAAGATCCTGAGGCAGATTGCCACGAACATCATCAATGTCCAAACCACTCTCTTTGGATGCTTGTTCAATGACTGGGTCCACTTTTTCGCCTACATGTATACATCTAAACCCTGATCCTTTATATGGCTTATCTGGATACCAGTGCCCTTCATACTTTTTCTTAAGCAGTCTTTCAAGTTCTTCACCAAAAATGTTCACACGTCGTCTGGGAAGCTTATTGTACAAATATGAGATAATAAAATTGAGTGCTACTTGTATTTCAAGCTGCATAGCTGCTACAGCACAAAATTACAGTCTGTTTCAAACCACAACGATCAGGAAAAAAAGTTCAAAATACCACAGGAAAGCAAAAATTGTGTTCAAAGTGCTGATTTTAGTTGATAATTATTCTTCACCTTGAGTAGTGTTGTTCCTTCATGAGGGGGTAAAAAAGAAAAATCCACATAAGAAAAGTACAAGAGAAAATGAGCAAGGCCTATTAAATTCATGCTTTGCCTAAAGCAGGCTATATTTCTTACAGGTAATGTCTGCACTACTGTTTGGTACTATTTTTGCAAATACTACATAGGCTAATTAGATTAAATATACAAACTACTACAAAAAGCACCCAAAACATGTCCAAAGGTATAACATTCCAAAACCTGGGTTTTCTATAATTGTCTTTAAAAAGCCTACCAAAGGTTCTGTGCCAAACCTATTTCTTAAGAGTTTATAGAATCCAATTGTAATACTTGGTATTATTTTCTCTGCTTAGATTAAAATAATCCCTTCTGTTAATAATACAGCATTTGCAATATTGCTTCAGCTGAGTCAGAAATGTCATAAATACTATCTTTTGGCAGATTAAAAAAACCTACATATGTCAGCTTCCAGAATCATTATTATTTAGGTACAGGCATGACATGTAAGTTTATTAAAGAGAAAAAAGCAAAGAAGCCACTCTAATTCTACAACAGCTTTTAAAATTACTAAATCAAGACCCCCTTGGGGGGGAGAGGGGAACCATTCCATAATAGAAACAGTACTCAACCAGAACTTACAATCCTTACAGGAATCTTTTTCCTTCAATTATGAAGCAGTCAAATAACTGTTGGTACAACTTTAATTACAAATTAAAATGAAAAGGTAAATGTGAATATGCTTAAAAGTTATACTGCCGGCTTTTAAATTAATTTCCCTATTTAAGTTCCATGTTTAAGCAACTAATAAAAATTTATTTCCTTTCATATTTTTGTTTTTTCACTGCACTGCATTGCAACGGTAGCTTGAAATCTACCAAGTTTATAAACCAGAAGAAAAAAATCTACATCAAAATTTCTAAAATTTGCCATAAATAGTTGATTTCAGCTCTTCTAAAGACATTTCCTTTCCTTGTGCCCTTTTTACATGATAAGAGAACCACCAGCTGATAAGGCAACCTTTAAAACATTTTGCTAGATCAGCAGTGGGTGGGGATAAGGAAAGATCAAGGGCAAACAGAAGATATTTACAAATGACACATGTAAGGTACAGAAGAACTGACTGGGGAAGAAGCTATTTAAAAATTATCCGTTCGTTTAGTTCCCTTGCACTGTAGGAAAGATATTACCCACGGAGGGTATATATTGCACGGTATGGCACAAAAAGACAAACTATTTCAAATGCTGTCTATTTTTATCACAAGCCTTTTAAAATCGGTTAACCCAGTTAATTACATCAATCATAATAGTGGTGGTGATAGAGAGCTGAAGAAAAGCAAGGATCTTAAGCAGAGTAATACAGCATTACATAATCAGGCAGTTGAGTCTCATTAGATTTCTGCTCACAGCTCCTGAAGCTCCAGCAGCAGGAGAAAAGTGTTTTCTATAAAGGGAAAAAATGATTGCCCAAGGCCCCTCTCTCTCTCTCTCTCTTGATTAAACCAAGCCCAGCCAAATTCTCTGTCGTCTCACTGCCAATCTTATTTTTGCCCTTTATACCATATGGGATAGGAAGAGACTTCGCAAAAGTGATACAACTGTGGCAATGCCACGGGCTTATTTAGCCGGGATGCCCTCTCCCCAACCCACTCCTCTTGTCTGTTGTTGCTTTTTTAACCACCTCTTTCCCCACATAAAAACTGGCCGTTCCCCCTACCTTCAGAAACCTCCACCCTGCAAAAAAAAATAAAAGATGACACATCCGTCGCCCTTTCCACCGTGTGGCTAAAGCGCTACAACCACACACTATACACGTACAACAACAACAACAACAAAAAAAACCGGCCTGTCAGCCGAGCCGTCCAGGACAGCGGCTCCCACCATTTCCCAACCCAGGCCGGTCCCCCCTCCCGTCGCCCAGCTCTCCGCCCCGCGGGATGGGAGCCAAGCCCTCCAACTGCCCTCGCCGCACCGCCCTCCAGCAACGCCTCCCCCCTCCCACCACGGCTGCCGGGGAGGGGCCAGCCGGGACCCCGCGCGGCGCGAGCAGCCGCCTGCCCGGGACCCTCCTGCCCGAGCCTCCCTCTCCCCGCGTTCGCCCGAGAAGGGGCGCCGCCCGGCCGCGCCACTCCCTCCTCCTCCTCCTCCTCCTCCTGCTGGGTTGTGTCAACACCCTCCGCCGCCGCCGCTGCCCTGTCAGCCCTTCTGCCAACACCCCGCTCGCCGCCAGCCTGCTGTTCCGCTCCCTGGGCGCGCCGTCCCTCTCCCACACGAATGGCCGTGAGGGCCGAGCGTTCCCCGCAATCCGGCAGGCCCGGCGCCCCCCCTCCCCTCAGCGCCTGGCTCCGCCGCTCCCAGGAGTGCGAACGACACTCACCCGGGTGAGCGGAGCAGGTGGCGTGACTGGTAGTGCAACAATTCCGGCTAGAGTCCGAGGGGTGCGGAGGGCGCGGAGGGGGCTCAGGAGCGAAGCCCCATTCCCCGAAAGGACGCTCGGAGAGGGGGAAAAAAAGGAGGATGGCGCTGCTCGCCTCCGACCCGAGAAAGCACGCACCCCGCTCGGCAGCTGCTCGACGCCTTCTTGTAAGCGCCCGAGTGCTCCTCCGGCCCCTATATATCGCCTCCCTCGCCCCGCCCCATTTGGCTCCGCGTGGTTACGCCCACCCGCTCCCCGCCCACCATTGAGCCTGGCCCCACCCACCAGCCCGCCAATCGGTTGTCCTCGGTTTCAACCGCTTCTGCCGATAGGGCTTTCTCGCCTGCCAATAAGACCGCAATCCCCGCCCCGAGCTCTCCTACCCTCAAATCCTTGTCTTCTTTTCTCGTCCGTCCTCTGCGCTGGTCTCTTCTTTCTTAGTTCTCTTAGGGCGAAAGATTTAGGGGTGTTGTTTTTTTTTTAAAAAAATACACATTTAAGATAGGGAGATAGCTATGTACAGACAGCTATGTGTCAGTATTGTGTGTTTTACTGTCGTCCAGGTGGCTTTGTTAAAAGCCTTACCCACCGTAAAACTCCCCCTACGGGGTAAGAAAGCGATTCTCTGCGTGCTTCGCTCGGGGTTAGTAACCAGTAGAAAAGTATATTAATATCTGGGCCCCGTCTTGCATCCCAGCTCAACTATTTCTCCCCTCTTTCTGCATCGCTCTCACAGCTTTCAAGAGATCCGGTTTTTAGGATTTCCTCTTTTCAGTGTAGACAGCTGTTTCTAGCTTCTGTTTATTTCATCTCCGTTCTCCGCCTTCCCTATCTTTGTGGGTGCTCGTACTGTGTCGCACAGCTTCTCCCTGCCCTCCCCATCCCCATCTTCAGCGAGTGTGAGTGTGTGTGTGTGTATGTGTGTGCTTTCATCCTCCTCAACGCCATCTTGCTTTATGTGCCACCGCTTTCCCTCTACTCGTCCTTCCTCTCCGGGGCCAACGAGCCTCTTAATTCCCACCTCCAGCCCTCCCGTCGCTGACGTCAAATGCGGACGTCACGCCTCTTGGCACCCTCGGCTGCCCTCTAGAAAGAGAAAACTACGCATCCCAAGATGCCCTTTTGCCTTGGCGTCATGGAGGAAAGCGTCTCTGAATCCAATCGCCGTGCCCAGCTCGACAATAAAGCAACATTTGTTCAACTACGTACAGTATGTGTTATGGGGGGGGGGGGGGGGGAAGGCTATTGTATGCTTTCACTTGCCAATTGTTTTCAGAATTACCTTGCGAGATAGTTTAGGAAAGGGGTAATTTTCTATTTCTTTCTACTTCCCACTACCTCGGGAGTTCGTTTTTTAAAGAGCTTGTTTCACAAATCAAAGAAAGCGACGTCAGTCCAGAATCCGTCCCTACGACTCCTGCTACCGAACAAGCAATTAAATAGCCGCCTGCAATTGCTAAGATGCCGACGGGTTCTATAGGAAACTATTTAAAATGGGGTTTTGATTGGGTCCACGATTGCCTTATTTCTCTATAAAACAATTCCCACCTATTTCATCATACAGACTTTCCATTACGGTTTATCTTTTAACTGATAATATCTAAATAGATCTCTGGATTTTACTGGGATCTTTCCACACTCGCCTGCCCACGTATTGGCAAAACGTCTTTAACCTAGAATGAGGGGCATGCTCCCGGATATCCCCTTTCTAAGCCATCGACCCCCGTCGAGTCTTTTCACGAAATGGCAATAATAGTATGAAAAAAGGAAGGAAGTAGCCGAGAATATGGAGGAGGGGGGCAAAAAGCACCCTTCTCTTTTCTACCCGTTGCAGCACAAAGAGACAAAGGGCGATGTGGCCTGGGTGGGAAAGGAAAGGGGGGGCGCTCCTTAGCAGTGGCGAGCCCACACAGCGCCCCAGATTCGCCCCCTCGTTCTTCTCTCGATATTGGCTCCCGAGCCTGTCAGTCACTCTTGTCCCACCCCGAGTTGAAACGCTTGGCTTGCCCTGCTGTTTATTCCTGATCTTACGGTAATTAGGATTTTTTTTAAAAAAAAAAAAGAGGAGAGGAGAAAAATATTAAAAGGAGAAGTCAAGCGCCAGAGTTGGATGGATGAAAGGAGGCTAATTCTGCACGCTGTGTAACGGGAAGGGAGGAGGAAAGAATCACCATTGGGTTGAAAAGCTGCTCCTCCTCCTCCTCCTCCTCCTCCTCCTCCTCCTCCTCCAAAGGTGCAACCGCGACCGGGGAGTCCGGCGCGAGGTCCACCCTCTGAGGCGGCTGCCTGTGCCAGGCCGGATCTCTGCGGTTTGTTCGCCAGCCTTTCCCGGGAGAGATCTCTGCCACCTTCGCAGGAGGGCGGGCTCGTTCCCTTCCAAAAGGCGGTTGCGTGCCCGAAGTGCGGGGGGAGGGACTGAATAGAGAGGCTGCGCGGCGGGCGGCCCCTCCCTCCTTCCCTCCCTCCCTCCCTTTAAAGTCCCGTCCTGAGAAAGGGGGAGGCTACAGGATTGATCGTTGGGCGTCTGATGTCATATTGGCACCGTGTATTGCACGGACACCTTTGAACGTCCTTTTTAATATTCCCAGTAAGGAGGATTTAAAAATGACGTGAAACGTAGTTTTGCATAAGCCGAATATTTCCTTTGCTGTTATATATAAAAAAAAATTCCATTCGAACTCAAAATATCCACGGGCAGTAACGATAACCGGTTACCTCCTGCGTCCCCTTTGATGTCATCACTTGATTAGGATTTGGTTTTTTAGGGAAAATACGTCAAAGGAAAAAAAAAATCCGCGGGAGGGGGGGTGGGGTTCAGCAATCACAGGCAAGAACTATCGCCTCGTTTAGCTTCCTCGGGGGTCGCACTTAAAAAGAGCTCCTGAATTGGCCGGATTTTGCTCGGAAATGTTCTCCCCGGAGGGTCAGGTGCCCTGCAATTCGGCTGGATTTATTCCCAGGTGAGTCTATGCAGTGCCCTGGTTTCTGGTTTTGAAACCCATTCACCTGAGAGAAAGACCTAGCGAGACCCGGTAGTTTTCTAACCCAGCGTTTCCCAACCTTAGGAACTTGAAGATGCGTGGACTTCAATTCCCAGAATTCCCCAGCCAGCATAGCTGGCTGGGGAATTCTGGGAGTTGAAGTCCACGCATCTTCAAGTTCCTAAGGTTGGGAAGCGCTGTTCTAACCTACTTGGAAGAACAGAAGTTCCACCTGAATGTTGCATACACAAACAAACATGGGTCAAAAACTATGAGCCTAAAGTGTTCTGCAGACAATGAACATATAAAGCCAACACATAGCCCTTGATCAAGAATTTTATAGTATTTTATAGTATTTCTTGGGAATTCCAAAGGTGCTTTTTTCAGGAGGCAACTGGACTTTCTTGTGAATATACAAAAGGGATGTGTAGTCTGATCTCTGCCGGTTCCCTTAGTAAGGCAAGTAAACAGCCTCTGCTTAGGAATGTGGTAAGAGGTCCTGGGCCAGTGTATCTGAAGAACTCGTTGAGTTAGGATCTTACTGATAAGAATGATATATACATTGCTTAGATGTAAATTGGTTCCACACATTTTGATGCTGTAGTTTAACCAAGATTTGCTAAAATCCTTACGCTAAGTGGTAAACCGTTGTTTGCAAAGCCATAGGGGGGTTCAGCAAGATGAATCAAGCCACTTGATGACTGTCTTAGGATATTGTTGGAACCTTATTGGAAGTCACTCATTTATTCCTTGCATGCATTAAAAAAGTTTAAATTCATACAGACAAGAGAAAGACAACCCTATAAATCACCTAAATTTCTTAGAGGAAGAATGGGGTAGCAGTATAATAATTAAAATTTAAACATTTTTTTCTGCATTTATCTAAAATTGGATATGGATACTTCAGAACATCATTGGGCTTTATTAATTTAATGATACAGGTTTGTGTTCCAGAAGCTGCAAAAGAGCTGGAGAATAGTGTGCCATCAGCGGTTACTTACCCTTGCATTCCATCACTTTTTTTTTACTACTTTGCTAGATAAGGCTAGGCTAAGAAAATGTGCAAGATCAAACATTAAAAAACCACATTTCTACCATATGTGAATCCAGCCAGATGTATTACAGAAGGATTATTTTAGATGTGTTTTACATCCAGAAGTGTTTCTAGATTGTTCTATTGTATCATTCTTTTTATAAATGTTGATGTAAAATTATCTGTTGTCCAATAAATTGGGGAATTGTCATTTTTTGAAGCTAATAAATGTAGTCTTATTAGTTAAAAGACATAACTTTAATTGTAAAGAGGAATGTGAATAATTGTTATAAGCATATGTTGAAATAAAAAGAAAGATAATTGGAAAAATCAACTAGCAACAGAATTTGCTAGTTGGGTGCGCCGACCCTCTGGAATGAGTTGCCTCCGGAGCTGTGGATGGCCCCTGACCTTCAGTCCTTCTGCCGTGACCTGAAGACGTGGTTGTTCCAACAAGCGGGCCTGGACTGACTACGATTTTTAATTAGGCTTTTACTGGGTTAAATTGTTTTGTAATTTTGTATTTATTGTTTAATTCTCTTTTAAAATTTTTACTATGTTTTTTAATTTTTATTGTGAGCCACCCTGAGTCCTCAGGGAGAAGGGTGGCATGTAAATTTAATAAAATGAAAAATGAAATGAAATTTCAGAATATTTTTTCTGAAGAAGGCTTTCACTTTTATCTCAACACAACAGATAATTCTATATAAACAAGAGCTTTGATAATCCGACAGGTCAAATGGTTTGGTGGGGATTATTTCACTGTATGTTGAGTAAATGCATTTGATATGGAATCTTTTTGTTTGTTTACACGGACATGGTATTAGTTTTTAAATTAAACATTAAAATATTTTTAATATGAGAATGAATTGTCTATCTCCAAAATTGTATTAATCCCCAAAAGTAAAGTAACATTTAAAAAAATCCTGGTTTGCATTTACTGTTATGATTTCAGTAACTCCAAGGTAAGCTCTCATTTTAAGGATCAATTAAAAAAGTGAATATTTTTTAAGATAATGCCATATTTAGAGATACAGTTTAAGTAACATTAAATAATCTTATAATGTGTTTTAATTTTTGTGTGGAAGAGGACTATCAGTATTCTTGAGGGTCCATAGGCTTCCCGATATAAAAAGTATATTATTAACATAAAAATGGAAAATACTTTTCAATCTTAAGAGTTTTATCAATATGTTGCACAATCATATCTTTTTTTGCACTGATAATATTTCAGAGTTGTCGTTTAGAATGGAGGCTTTATCACGTTTGAAATAGACCAATTGAAATTAGTAATACTTAAATAAGGTGTCATGGCAAACTGAATCAGTCCAGTTTGGAATTTGGTTTTAAATAAAATGTTCGCATGAACAGGTAAGCCAAGATTCTTGCAAATTACTGAAAATATGCTGTTTATTTACTCCTGCCCGACCCCTCTATATGTGTGAATGGCAAAGCAAAGTAAAAAAAAAATCCTTTGGATCCAGGCTCTTATATTTATCGAACAAAGTTTACAAGATATTCAACTGAACCTGACTCCAAGCAATATTGTTATTACCAATTTATTCAGAATTTGAGAATAAACTCTGCTTTACAGTTGTGGGTTGTAAAGAATGTAGCAAGAATGTAGAAACTCTGATTTCAATAGCAGCTTACGCCCATAATGTATGTTTCTTTAGCCATTTTTTCAAGTAGGAAGAAGCACGCAAGATTGAAAAGACTACATTTATTAGCATACAATGTATTCACAATAAACTGAGATTTACAAATGTATAGTAGGTTTGCCCCAAGCATGACTAAGTCTAGATTCAGCCCATTAATTGCTGTGTGTAATCATTAGAACCATCCTTCTTTTAGCAGTAAGGACTGTCTTGTTTTAAATGCCACATTTGCAATTACCACAGGTGTGTCAACAATAAAGAAGTTCCAGTAGTAGCATTTCACACAGTCATCAGAGTTGAGTTAACATCAGAGTTATTTCACTGGTTATACCTAATTCTATAATTCCAGAGTAGTCACTATCATCATGGGAAGGATAATTGTAACTCCATATATAAATTCAAGTAAGCAAGGCAATTTGCCATCATTGCTTTTTACTATGAATGACTCCTTTCATAGTTGCATATTTTTTCTTTCCCTTGGAATATGAATTACTTTGTCAGGTTTCTGCAAACCACAATTGTGGGGCTCTAAAACGGTGTTGATCCTTCTGTTCATAAATCACAGTTACTAATGACTGTTGTGGCATGTGGGAGGATTCAGTTTTCATTTGGCAGATTTTTTTTCCATAATCTGTCAAAAAGAGCAGGCAGAATCCTGATGGTCCTCTCAAATGTGTCCTTTGCTTGTGACAGAAGAGAGAGAGGGTGGGAAATCCACAGAAACCTCCCCCCAATCCATTTTCTGAATTGGAATCAGGAAGGGTCTTGACCTTCTGTTCCCCCCTAAGCTCTGGTCAGCACGTACAATTATATGTGCAAAATATATATTTGTTGGCTTCTTGTGTGGGGGGGGAGGGCAGAAGTGCTCTCAAAGTGGTGATTTTCAGTTTCCCCAGGGCATCCTGCAATTATAAGACTTACTCACTTGGAGGAAAAACAGCAACAGTAAAGCACTGCTAGTAACCATTGTTTTTCTCCTTGCCATGTTTGTAACCATCCTGGTTATGATTTTAGTGGCTGGAATACTGCTGTTGTTCGTAGGCCTCAGGGCCCTGTTTAGGAAGGCAGTACTGTTTTAATTTGAGGAGATATACTCTCCCATCAATCAGAAGGACCCAGGTAGCCCTTTTTTGGACAAATGCATTTTAATGAAGGCATAAGCTTTCATGAGCCAATGCTATAGTTCCCAAAAGCTTATACCTGTTAATAAGCCATAATTAGCCTGAAAAGGACTGTCCAGACTCTATCTGATGTTTGGTTACCATAGATAATCCCAGCTCTTGTCCTATAATATATTCCTCTAGAGTAAACAATGTAAGTTTATAAAGGTGTATGTAAAGTACAGAAAATTGGCAGGGTTTCCCCCCCCCTGTCTCTCAGCAGATCCTAGAGTCACAAATTCAAATACTCATTTACATAATGCATAATTAACTTACAGATGGTTCTGCTGCTGAAGGAGATAATTACTGGCTTAGGCAGCCTTAAAGGGGATTTGTCAAATTAACTGAGGGGTCAATCAACAGCTCATTTATTTTGTTTAAAATATTTCCATGCTACCTTACTCTTAAAGCAATTCTTCTACATAAACAAAGGGAGTGAGAATGTAAAACAGAGTCATAAAGAATTATAAAGGTGTAAACAATAACCTACTAATAGAAAAACCAAATAAAAAATTAAAAGTATCCTTATTGCACACTAAAAGGTGAGCAGTAAAAAAGCCAATTTATTTTCTCATGGAAGACATTTCTATAAATGGAACTCCAATACTGAAAAAGTCTGCTGTGCATTCTTAGAAATCTCGTGTCAACTGATAGTGGGGCATCAAACTCTTCAAGGACAAATGCAACATATAGGTAAATTTTGAGGAGGGCAGAAAGTCCTTGGGATACCTCAGTAACAAGCCATTTCAGACTTTAGCTCTTGCAATTAACCCAAAAAGTGATTTGGCAGCTAGTGCAATTGTCACAAAGTTGGTGTTATGTGAAATATATAATATGTTCCAGACAGCAATCAGGACACACAATTCTGAATACTCTTCAGGAGCAGCCCCATGTAGTCAAAATAATGGAGACCAAGGGATAGTATTTCTAGCTAGAATTCCTTCAAGAAAATTACCATATTTTTCAAGTATGTACAAAGTCTCCCTGGCCATGCACAAGAATCCAGGGGGTAAGTGTATGCCTCAAATTGTGCACATGCAAAAACAATGCAGTTCTTTCTAGAAAAGTATACAGTATTTCCATTCCTATATTTGATTGTTTTCTGACCAAAGAGATGCTGTCTTACCTGCATCAGTTTGAATTTCTTAATACATGTTCATTCTAGAAGTAATTCCAAACATTTGTTTTCAATATGTTGAAAAAGATGCAGTTGAAGTTCAATCATGGTGTTGAGACCCAACTTGAAAAACGTTAAATGCAGATATCAGAAAACAGAGGATAAATTAGAGATGCAAAGTACCCTATAACAGCAGCTGCCAACCTTTTGGGCAACAGGAACCGGTTCTGTGGAAAGAGGTTTTTCCATGGATCCGAGCAGACCTGGTGGTGCCTGCATCCTGCGGATGGGGCTTCACTTGTTTCTGTAGATCAGTTGCTGCTATGCCACCAACCAGTGCCGGTCCATAGACCAGGGGTTGGGGACCCCCCTCCCTATAAAGTCAACAGCTAAGATGCAAGAGGCTCAACTATAATCCCCAGCATCATTTATTTATTTATTACATTTTTAAAAATATCCATTGGCAATAGTTCACTTCTGAGGTTAATCAGTCAAACAGAACTGGACCTAGAACTGATCAGTCCTAATTTGGCAAAATGTCTCAAGAAGTTACTGTGATTGACTATCATGAGCCTTTGAAAGGCTCAGCAGAACCAGTAAAGATCCAGTCAACTGTCTTATTTTCTGGCACTGATTGTCCAACCAGGTGACCAAAGTTTTACCTGTTCCCAAACCAAGTAAATCTGGCTTAGAGTTGTCTAAACAGTAAATTTTCTGTTGGAAAGTTATGGTTTTGATGATTAGGATAGATTATACAAATAATGATTTTATCTTTTTCTCACAAAAAAATCTGTAAGGGGTTTCCAGTCAGCAATAAATGAAGATATTGTCTTTTCTCTGATCAAAGAAGTCAATTTAGTCATCTCAGCAAGTTCTGCCATCTTTGCCAATCATTCCTCTATTGTGGGTAATGCTGAATCTTTCCATCTCTGTAGATACAATGATCTCACTGCAGTTAAGAACACTGAAGATATGAGGTGTAAAATCATAATGTTACCCCCCCAGGCTGAAGGTGTGACATTATTTTTTCCAGGAAGAAGTTGCACTGACATGTGAGATATCAAACTTTATCAATATGCAGTCAGCTCATGATCCAAATGGAGCTCCTCTGTTTTTAATTATTGCATGGCAAGAGAAGATCGGCATACGTGTCAAGTCCTGTCACCATAGCTCATTCCCCTTGCATTGTGCCAACAGCAAGCAGAGCGATGTATTGTTCCACTGAGCCAGATGGAACAAAAGGAGCTTTTGAAAGCAACAGTATTAAAATTGGAACATTGATTCATCTTCTCGTAGCCCAATCCTAAATATTGCTCTCTGTGCACCACTTCCAACTCTCCCTCCTAATTCATTCAGTTAGGATGTCCACTCACAGTTTTTCCCCCCCTAAACTGGTATACTTGATTTTAAAAACCTAACCATCTTTATACTGGCTGGGGATAGGTATTAATGCCATTATGCAATTCATATGATTGTTTTCAAAAGTTAGGTACCCGTGTTCAAACTGTTTCAGTGAATTCCAATCAGAAGCTGATATAACCAACACATGATATAATGTGCAACATGACATCTTTCTGGAAGTGCAGAGAAGCTGTTATTTTTGTTAAAGAAGGTGTTACCAATAGTGACTGAAAGGATGTCCACATTTTTGCACGTTTTCCATATTCATCATTTTGTTATTCTGAATTGGTAAACAACTAAAAATGTACAGAGAGTTTCTGTATTAAATACAGTACTATTAGAGGTTGTACTGAAATGGAAAATCAGTTATGGGTGCTTAAACTTTTGAGATGGCATGTCGGTACTCTGTGCATCTCGGAAGGATTCTTCTTCCAAGCTTACACTGCCATGATTGTTTCCTTTAATTTAATGGAAATTGCTACAAAATATCTCTGTATTTAAAAAGAGTTATACAAACACCGGGACCTGAGAATTAAGGCAGAAATAACCAAGAAGCAATTAAGGTGACAAATTTTAAAAAGTCGCTATTATTAGGTTTCAGCAAAAATAACCTATTTCAGAGCTGTTGTGAAGATGACATAATACTTGCCTGGAGAACTGAGCCATCGGAATTAGGTATGTTCTCTGACTATAAGCTGACAACTAAGGATTGTGATCCTAAAGTGCTGACAAATAGCCACAAAATGAAATGGAAACAAAATCTCCTTATACCTTAGGGAAAAAATGGAAGGCAGTTGCTATTATCCAGACGTGCCTCTTCTGCAAAAGGAAAGCTTAAGAAATTCTACAGTTCATTGTAGATTCATTTTTTTTGCATGGCCAAACTTCACAGAATGAATAAACAGCCTCCACCATTTTAATACTGCGTTCGTTCTTCGCCATTTGTATTTAACAGTTTACTTCTTCTTGCTGTTGTTGCTTTACTTCTCTTATCCTGTTGGATAATCAGGCTACTGATTGGTGAGTGAGTACACAGAGGCACAGAGTACATGGTTTGCCTGAAAAAGGGCTGAGGCTCGCTCTCCCTTTTCATCAGTTGGAAGAATCCCAGAGGTAACAGTTAAGCTCTGCTTAAACACTCTCAGCTCCTGCTTGCCTTAGCAGACAGAATAGGGCTAGCTAGACAAGGAAGCTGAGGTGGAATAGAGTAGCTTCCTCCAGGGAAAGCTGCAACTTAGGAGTTTTAAGCTCATGTTTTACACCTGGAGATTCCTAGTTCAGGTCCAGGTGTCTCCAGGAAGAATAGGGACGCGGTAGCTCAGTGGGTTAGGACGCTGAGCTTGTCGATCAGAAGGTTGGCAGTTTGGCGGGTTGAATCCCGAGTGCCGTGTATCAGAGTGAGCACCTGTTACTCGTCCCAGCTTCTGCCAACCTAGCAGCTCGAAAGCACGTAAAAATGCAAGTAGAAAAATAGGGACCACTACGGTGGGAAGGTAACAGCGTTCTGTGCGCCTTTGGCGTCTAGTCATGCTGGCCACATGACCACGGAGACGTCTTCGGACAAGCGCTGGCTCTTCGGCTTTGAAACGGAGATGAGCACCAGCCCCTAGAGTTGGAAACGACTAGTACGCATATGCGGGGGAACCTTTACCTTTTTACTTTACAACACTGTTGAACTACTATCAGCCTAGGCAAATGATTCGGGGTTCAGTATTACATAGTTTTCCTTGTTTCCATCCTTAATGTGGGGGGAAAAACAGGTTTTCAGGTTGGATCTGCTCTTCAGGGCCATTTTAACTAGGTAGGGTTGGATACACAATTTAAAACAACAGGCAAAATGTTTTACCTATACATATTTAAAGTCAGGACATACTGTATTAAACTGTTGTTTAAACAAAACAAAACAAAACAAGCTTGCTTTACGGCTATGGATCCAGTGCCAATAGGAGGGCTAATCTGAAGGTTAGGTTGAGTAAAACATAAACGAGAGGAAATGGCAAGGAATAAAAGAAGAGAATTAGGAAAGAGCAAGACAGCAGCTTTAGGAGGAAAAGACTCAGGAATACAAAGAATCTTAAAAGGAGGAGAATCTTAAAAGAGGCCAATTCATAAAAGTAAGCCATTTAAAGCAAGGGCAGGTCCAATTAAGTAAAATTAAGATGAAGACAGGGGATAAATGAGCAGAAATACAAGACATGAAAGCCAGGCAAGCAACAAAACTGAAGAATGAAATAACTGCTTCTATCTTGATGGGTTGCTCCTGGTAAGGTACTTTAAAATATTAGAAAGCTGAGGCATTAGGAATGCTTTACAAACAGTAGGACAGTAAAATACATTTCATTAATAATAGGTATCCCTCATTTATCACAAGGCTTTGCGTAGGCCTTATAAATTAGCTTTGTCTACTTAATATTTTCTTGTCAGGTCCAAAACCAGATGGAAGGTTAGACAACTTCTGTATGACCAAGAACCGAAAAATCAAGAGGAAAGGTTTCGTTGGTTGTATGAACTGTGAAACATTCAAGGTAAAAAGCAAAAGTGTATAGATAAGCTGTGTGAAAGATCAACAGACAATGGAAATTAAGAAGAGGTGTGTGTATGTGTACATGTGTGTGTGTGTGAGAGAGAGAGAGAGAGAAGCAGAGGGAGAGAGAGAGAGAGAGAATTGCATCTCAGTGGATTTAGGGTGGAAAGGCTGAGCTGTGACTGAGTGTGTGTGTTTTGTAACAGTGAAGTCCTAACTGCTAGATCAGAGGTCACCAACCTTTCTCGCTTGGCAGACCGGAGGGAAAGGGAGGGGGAAGCATTTTACACGTGCACATGTGAGCATGCACGCATGGGGCTGCAAGCACGTGTGTGACACAAACAGGGCAGGGCTAGTGCCCACATGATACTCAAGCCCTGCCCCGTTCATGCGTGGTGCAGCGCCCCATTACCATTCTTGTGGTGCAGTAGCAGCCTGTTTTCACGCCCTGAGGTGTGGCGGCCCATTTTTGCACCTTGCAGCAAAGTGGCATCCCGTTTTGGTGCCCCGTGGCATGGCAGCATCCTGTTTTGGTGCCCCGTGGCATGGCGGCATCCTGTTTTTGCAACCTGAGGTGTGGCGGCAGCCCATTTTTGCACCATGTGGTGCGTCGTCGTCTCATTTTCATGTCCTGCAGGCGTGGCACTAGTGCAAGTGGGGGGGTGCACACACATGTGCTCACACTGGCCAGCCTGTCCCACAGTCAAGTGGTCAGCAGGCCATGGCCCACTACTGGGCCGCAGCCCACAGCTTGGGGACACCTGTGCTAGATGCATTCAAATGTTTTATCATTTTAAAGCTGATTATGCCTGTAAGCCTTAGCTATTTACCATATATTAAATTACTTATTAACTGACGACATTCCACTTTTTTATTTTTCTAATGTTGTAACTACTGTTTACACATATCTAAGCCCGTGAACATGCATTAATGTTGCTATAATCATGGCAATTTAGAATAAAAGCAGCTTTCTTCATCTGATGACCGCTACTGGTATTATATTTATGCTAGACTAGATTCTCACCATTCCCAGTCTTCAAAGCCATGGATTTAGAAATAAGAGAAAAATGTGACCCTACATTTCTGGATATTTACTTTTGAGAAAAGCTTGAGTAAAGATACTTGTCTTTCAGACTCTAAGAAACTGAGGCACACTTCCTCCATTTTTGTTGCCCAAATGCTTAGAAATAACTTCTAGCTGTAGTTCTTACCCATGCCAATCTCAAAAAACCAGAGAACATCAGATAGGCAACTGAGGCACCTCCTACTGGAAAGGGCATAAAAGTTGGCATCTATTTAACTTCCCCCAAAGGCTTTTGCAAATCTAAATCATGACAATCTGGGAGGAAGGACTTTATAAAGTTGCCAAGGTGACATCCCCTCTTCAGTTAACTGTAATAACAGAGAAATTATGGCATGAAGTTTGAGAAAGCTCTGCAGAGAGGATGAAGAACCCAGAGCCAAAAGGTGGAGTGAGCTGAGAAGTCCCACCAATGGAGATAGAACCACCCCAACTTGGCATGTTCTAGCACATCTATCGAGAAAGCAGAAACTCTATGTTTCCTGTTGAGTCTGAAATAAGTCAGTTCAACTGCTAAATAAAGAATGCATCATGTGATCACAAATGTATGAGACTGCTCTGGAAGCAGAACAAACATCACATATGGTGATGCCTGGAGGTTCCTAACATTAACTCAGGATAGGATCTACAAAATCTACCCTGGAGCCTCTTCTTTATGTGAAAAACTGAGACAGAGATAGAGTTGTTTTTTTAAAGCAATTGCTGCTTAGTAGGTGGATGTTAGATAATACAGTTCGCTATCCCTTATGCTTAGAAAATGAGCACAGGGTAAAACATCTTAACTGTGGGAGAAACTGAAGGTGCTAGAGAAGCCATGTTTTTGAAGATGGGTTTTGATCTGCAACCAATTTTGATCACCATACTACAAAAAAGATGTTGAGACTTTGGAAAAGGTTCAGAGAAGAGCAACTAAAATGATCAAAGGCCTGGAGACTAAAGCATATGAAGAACTTGGGTTTGGCTAGTCTGAAGAAAACAAGAAATAGGGGTGACATGATAGCAGTATTCCATTATTTGAGGGGTTACCACAAAGAAGAGGGGGTCAAATTATTCTCCAAAGCACCAGGGGGCAAGACAAGAAACAATGGTTGAAAACTGACCAAAGAGAGAAGGACCCTGGAATTAAGGAGAAACTTCCTAACAGAGAGGACCATTAACCAGTGGAACAGCTTGCTTCCAGATATCGTGGGTGCTCCATCACTGGAGGTTTTTAAGAAGAGACTACACCAGGGGTAGGCAACCTCGGCTCTTTTATGACTTGTGGACTTCAATTCCCAGAATTCCTGAGTCAAGCTGACTCAGGAATTCTGGGAATTGAAGTCCATGAGTCATAAAAGAGCCGAGGTTGCCTACCCCTGGACTAGACAGTCATTTGTCTGAAATAGTATAGATTCTCCTGCTGGAGCAGATCTCCAAGGTCCTTCCCACCTATATTCTACTTGCAAAAAACAAACAAGTTCAACCACTGTGCTTTTGTGCCAATTTTATTTGTTATTTATAATGTTTATTCATTTATAACAAAAAATATGAAAATACAAAAGCGAATAGTAAGGGACAACAATAGGAAAAGGGAAAATGAAAAAAAGTGTGAAGAAGGGGAGGGAAAGAAACGAAAAGCCACCATGAACGAATGGTTACAAAAGCTGATGGAATTCACAGAGATGGCTCAATTGACTGTTTTGATAAAAGAAAAGAATATAAGTACTTTTATTTGGTATAGGTTTTAATTTAAATGAAATATTTCCTGGCTAAAACTTCAGGAGGAAGCAGAAGCATTACTGTGCCTTTCGATCCTTTGCCCACTTTGTAGAAAGGTATTCATTCTAACCAATTGCGTGTTCTATATTCTCTTAAGCAAAAAGCCAACTTGGGAATTTTGGAGCCTTATCTATCCATTCCTGACTAGCCAGAAAACCATATGGCATGACATTTGTTATCCCTACTGCCGAGCCCTATCTTGCCTCTATTTCAAATCACCGCTAGCGTACTACCTGATTTCCCTCCAAGCTAGCAGAGCTTAACAGATTTTATACATATTGAGATGTCTTTGAACAGCAACAAACTATGGGAAAATATTACTTTAATACCACTATAGTCAGAGATGATTTATGGATGTCTGACTCATGCTTGGGATCAAGATGAAGGCAATGTCATTGGGATACAGCAGGGGAAAAAGAAACTGCCAGGGCATGTCTTTGCTACTTTTTTAGGTGCAAGTGAAAACTCCAGAAGTTATCCAAATTACTCTTGTACCAATATGACAATAAGGAAGTCAGGCTTTCTATCATCTCAGTAATGGCTGAGTAAAATTCAAAGAAATTGTGTCAATAGTGGAAAAATGGACCAAGCCAGTTTCAGTAGAACACTCAGTGGTTCAAATTTTCCCTAATAAAACAGGAAGTATACTAATTCCCCAAGGAAGTAGATTGATAGTACAGTATTAGAATGCTAAAATGCATTAGACTCAACTATGTATGGAAAATATGACTGTCCAAAACATCTGTCAACAACTTTAAACAAAAAAGACATTTGAAGAGGACATCTGTTGTGAACGAATCACTGTACTCTTGTGATATAATGTCCATGCAAATTTGCCTCAAGAATTGTCCCAAGTAAACCAAAGCCTCCTCCTCCTCCTCCTCCTTCTTCTCTTCTACTTCCTCTCAGTAATATTCTTAATTTTTGTTTGGGCTACTTCATCCACATACACACACCTTATTTTTTCCCACACCCTTTTTGAGAAGCAAGGGGAAAACTAGCTACTCTTTTATCATAATATATAAAGCTAGTTTAAACGACTGGATAAATTACTAATGAGTCACTCTGTGGTGAGGATCTGTGGTAAAATATTTTAACTTTTTTCAGATTCTGCCCTCCCAAGCATGTTAGAAGAAAGCTTTCTGTTTATTTGTCTGCCTTCTGAACAAACAGATCGTGTATGTTTAGTGTTGCAGTTCTGTTTGCTGCTTTTTGGAATGAAATGCTAAAAATCTATCCATTATTCAACTTTTAAAGTGTTTCTTCTCCTACAACAGTATTTTGATCAATGTGTGCTTAATCTCTTATCTGTGATTTCATTATTTATCTTGACTGTGGTAATTCTGTCCTATGTAGTCTAAATCTACCAGCTTGAAGCTTATTTGCTTTCATTGACTTTCTTAGTTGCTAATGAAAAAGTAAGGCTATGGTCCAGTACAGGCCTATTTGTGAATAAATTGTTTGAAATTGTGTGGAATAGCAAATAGACTATGCAGTTGAACTGCATACATTTATTTATTCCTAATAATAATTTCTGGGTATGCTACATCAAAAGACATCTGACAGTCTTCATTTATTCTTATACTAGAATCTCTATTGCAAGGATCTTATACTCAGTTACTTTGACAGCTGCTGATGCTGTAGTAATGAAATCTCTCATGATACAACATGGGAGGAATTTAAACACTCAGAAGTGCAAGAAAAGGAGAGAAGCTAAAATGGCTTTACCAAGTGAAACTCACAAAATTACATTTTGCCGGGAAACCATTCTGCTTTTATATGGTCCAGTAGCATTCATCCAAAATGGCCCACGAATGAAAACACAGTATTCAAAAAGTGCCTTTAAATGGATTTGGATAAATGCAAATTCAATTTATATAAGTGTATTGATATAGGGCAACACAGAAGGGACCATTAATATAACTAAAAATAAAGTACAATGAAAATTCTGCTCTACTTCTTTTGAGAAAGAAAGGAGCAAGTTTTTAAACATGCATTTGCCTTAAAGTTCAAAATGCAAGCTTGTCCTTATTGGGCTTAAGATATTCTATAGCTTTATTATTTAGTGAACAGAAATATTTCTATTCCATCCCAATGTTATAATTAAAACTTCAGAATAAACCAGGACAAATTCAGGCCATTTAATAAGCTACCAAGAGCAACTTAGAAGAATTAGCCTGGTATAGACTAGAAACCAGGAACCTGTGAGTTCCAGTTACACCTTACATACAAGCCAGCTGGGTGACCTTGGGCCAGTCACTTTCTCTCAGTCCCAGGAAGGAGGCAATGGCAAACTATTTTTTTAAGAAAACTTCCCAAGAAAATTGCAGGGATTGTCCAGGCAGTTGCCAAGAGTCAACATTGATTCAAAGACACACACATATACAGAAGAGCAAAGTGGGCTCAATTTTGGTGGTAAGTCAAGAATTACCTGTACAGATAGACCAGCTTTGACCCTGCTGCCATTGCCAAAACTGCCTTCTTGGCTTTTCTGATTCCCACCATCACCACTACCTTCCAGGTTTGGCTGCCTTAGATTCCCCAATACAGAGGCCGGTCCTGTCCATCTGAAAGAAGCCCTTCTTTAGATCTTTCACAACAACTCAAACAGCCCACTAGCAATAATGTTTCGATGTCAGAATCCACAAGTATTTTTCTCTGAAAGGCTGATTAAAACACACATTTTGAAATACCCATGCAAGTTTTTGTATAACTTAAAAAAACAACAACAACAGAGCACCTATGGCAATTATTTGCTGTAATGAACAAAAAAGAAAGAAAGAAACCCTGCTTGCTTAAAACATTTTTGTGTTTGGGGAGTATTAGACAACCTCAGAAATTTTTCAACAGGCATTAATTTGAACAGCTTTAAATATTATGACTATGTGCCTACGGCTTGGGACAGGCAACTTTGATGATATTAAAGATAAACAAAAAAGGACTCAAACCTCAGTTTCAGCTGACTCTAGCAATTAGGCATGCTAGCCCTCCAACCTTTAACCTCTCCCTGCAGGCATCTTTGAGTACAGCATAAACCTGGGTGGAGAAGGATAACCGTGACCGAGGTATACTGGGGGGGGGGGAAGGGGCACCTACAATCATTAACTAGGAAGCAGCCCACAACTTGATGCAGTTGTCAGAGAACTCAGTGTTTGCTTGACCTACCTTGGAGACCGGTGATAGCCATTTGTCATCCTGACACTGGAGATGCCTACTTTGCATGCTCTCTCACTCATTTTAGTGCACTTTATTCCCACAAAACTGTGTGAGGGGTTGTGATTTGATTACTTATTATTTAAAGCCTGAATGTACACTTTTGCCAAAAAAAATGTTACCAGAACACAATTTATGCTCCAGGCAGCATAATAATTTCTTTACCCTCAGCCTGATGTTCCAAACGCCTTGACTTCCAAGGAAAATGAGATGGGGAAGGTAGAGGAAAAAGAGCAAGTTCAGATATACCTGCTTAAAATTACAGTTCTCTTAATAATAATAATAATAATAATAATAATAATAATAATAATAATAATAATAATAATAATAATAGCAGCATGAAATGGAATGGTTAACATGAGGTGACATTTCAAGAAGACTCAAAAGCAGCCAATTTCTTAGCAGCAAATTTTCCTGCTTCTTTTTGCCTCTTTTGTTTTGCAGCTTCTTGGAAAATGTGCTCTGATCCACAGTTGAGACACATTGCACATAAGGTGTGCTGGTAGAACTCAGCATAGTGAATTCATATTAAGACAGCAGTGGATTATTTATTTATTTAAGCTTTAATCGAATAACAAAATAAAAACACACAAAATCATAACGAAAGGAAAAAGAAAAGCATGCAGGACATATTTAAGGCTGTGTATACATATATAAACTTAAGGCCTGCCATAAATGGCAATGCCACAGTATTTCATTATGATCACCCATGGCTAACAGAGTCAGCTGCACCAGTGGAAACCTTGTTAATGTGTTATATGGTTCTTACTGTGATATTGTTCACTAGTTTTTAAATATTTTAATTCATCCTGTAATCTGCTCAGATAATTTCAGTTCCTGGATGTATTTAAGATAAAAAAAGTACATAAATAAATCCACGGAATAACATTTCTGAAAAGGTGAGGAAGGAATGCTAATCATTTATTTTAACGTTGGCTGCCAGGAATTGTAGGGTAATGCACACAACCTCACCCCCTTGTTATCCTTAGAGGGCTTTGATAAACTGAGTGGTTCTCCCAAAGTCATTCCATTTGCCTTATGGCTGAAGAGGTATTTAAACCCAGATTCAACATCAAATATTTCAGGCACTGCCTGAACTGATCCAACACTCCTTCATTAGCATCTCCAGTCCTTTGCAGAACTTTAAGAAACTTCCCTAACTGGTAATCCTTTGTAGCTCTTGTGGTCATGATCAAAAGAGGGCTGTCATAATCATGCATTGTCTTGATTTCCTTCCTTCCTTCCTTCCTTCCTTCCTTCCTTCCTTCCTTCCTTCCTTCCTTCCTATCCTTCCTTCCTTCCTTCCTTCCTATCCTTCCTTCCTTCCTTCCTTCCTTCCTTCCTTCCTTCCTTCCTTCCTTCCTTCCTTCCTTCCTTTTTCTTTCTCTCTTTCTCTTTCTCTCTTCTTTCTTTTGCATTTGCCAGGTGTTGTGTGCTGTGTTCATTGAAAAAATTACAAAATTACAATTGCTAGGCCATCTGAATGACTCTAGAAAAATACCAAATGAAGACCAAGTATTAGATCATGTCAAAAAAAAAGTACACGCCCTAAGTAAACCAACCACCAGTAGGAAGGCAACACCTATGTTTTAACCCATTATTGCATGGGAGCCATTGATTACAATCAAAGTAGATTAGCTCCAGCTACTGAACACAAACAGAAACCCAGCATTATGTCTATACATTCTAGAAGCTATATCACATCTAGAGTGACCAGATGAGGAAGGCTACCATAAAGATATATCTGCCTTTGTCACAGGAGGTATGGTCCTTCCTTGATGGTGTCAATACATTTCTTCAAAATATTAGCATGCTTTTTGGTACTTTTGCCTCTGAAAAAAAACACCTAGTTGCTGGGAGAGCTTCCTCCAGGCTCAAGAGATCTACAAAGGACAGTAAATTCCACACATGGAACCCAACAATTATTATACACACAGCTGCAGAGACCAAGCTAGAAAGATTAAAATATAATCTGAGAAGAAATTAAGGGCTATTTGTTATATGGCTGGCATGCTTATTTATTGTATGATAAAAAGGTGGATAATGTTTTTAAGACACATATATTAAGGTATGCCCTGTTGCGAGTTTGGAAAAAATATCGATGTAAGTTAAGTTATAAAATACCAATTTGGGCAATATCTAAACATGCGATAGAAAATATAAATGTGGGATTTAAACATGATGTGACTACATATAAAGAAATCCTTAGACTGGAAAGGAATGTATGGCAATTAAAGCCATTTAATATTTTAAAAGAGGAAAAAATAGTACAAACTTGGTTTCAGTATGGCCAGATACAAGCTAGATGGAAAGAAGATCAGAAAATTGACATCTCGATATCAGATGTAAATTTGATAAAACAAATTAGAGATCAAAGTCAAGCGCATATAAAAAGGATATCTAATGCATTGATAGAAATAGATTCTGAAACGGAGCTTGTTAAAGATTGTATGATAAAATGGGCCCAGAATATTCAAGAGCCAATTACGATGGATACTTGGGAAAAAATCTGGGTCAGAAATGTAAAATTTACACAGGCACAAAACCTAAGAGAGAACTTTTATAAAATATTTTATAGATGGCATTTAGATCCTAAAAAATTAGCATGTATGTATCCAAATTATCAGCCTAAATGTTGGAGGTGTGGTTGTGATGATGCAACGTATTATCATATATGGTGGACTTGTAAAAAGGTTAAAGCTTTTTGGATTAAAATTTGGTGGAATATGCAGAAGATATTTAAGAAAAAGATAAGATTTTCTCCACAGTTATTTTTGTTGGGTATTATTACAGATTGTACAGTGATAGAGACTAAATTGATGTTGCATTTAATAACAGCAGCAAGACTTTTGGTATCACAATATTGGAAGAAGGAGGAACTGCCTACTATAGAAGAATGGACTTTGAAAGTTTCAAACTTGGCAGAAATGGCAAAAATCTCAGCATATTTGAAAGAACAATTGCAACAGAGATATACTGGAGTGGAGAAGATGGATTGATTATATACAGAATAAATATGGGACTAAAAAGTTTCATTTAGCATATCAATGAGTATTAGTATAATTATTATTAGAATTATAAGACATGTTATTATTTAGTTATGTTTAAGGGAGTTAAAGTGCGATAGGATTTGAAGTTTAATTATAGTTATTTAGCATATTTTAGTTTAAGTTTGTTAAAGGCAATACCCTGTATTCAGCTCTGGGAAGTCGGGGGGGGGGAGGGGGGGGAGGGGAATTGGGGTTATGTTTTAAATGTATTGGATAATGTATGTTATGTTTATGTTTTAAAATGTATTGTAAAACTTTAAAACTCTTTAATTAAAAAAAAGAAATTAAGGGCTTAGGGAAAGGGCCTTCCTCACCACATTCTGACTGGAACATGGACACAGCACAGAAATTATCTCCACTTAAACCCTCCACCTAAGTTCTGTCCCAACCTAATCTTAGACAGCATGTGCAAGGTGGTTTGTATGGAGATGCATCTCTGAAACGGAACACCATCATGAACTAGATAGCTCCACTTTCTCTAATTTTTCACATGCGTCAAAGGCAAATACCTCTTATGCCAAGCTTTTGCCAGTTTGTTAAAAGCTACTGGCAGTGTTAATGAATTCCCTAACAATAAATGACTGGCAATTAGAAGACTGGGTCAGAGAAGGAACAATGACTCACTGAAAGAACAAAAGCCTCAGTCCCTCTTGACGTGCAGCCCATGTATATCACTGCAGCATATATCTCCATGGCACTCTGAGAAATGGCTGGTTTTCACTGCACCGTTAAGAAATTGGAAACAAAGCAGATACTTTGCACTGGTGTTTTAGCCCAAATTTAGATGCTGAATAATAAAGCAAGGCCCGTCCCAACAGACAAAAAATGTCAGCACATTTTGGAAAACTAGAGTGCATACAATGAAAGCTAAAGCTACTGTTTCACATAAAAAGTCGTAGCCATGGAGCTGACTATCATAAAATGTGACAAGAGACATGGGTTTAGACAACTTTAGAGAAGGATTCTGACAAATTTATTTAGTAAATCTGCTTTTAATCTGCGACACTATAAATTACACAGCTTAATAAGAGAAAGAGGTGGTCAAAGGTCTTCTTGAGGTCATTCCATAAAATGGCTGTTGGCATCACACATTAACAAAATAATGGCAAACATAAGGCTTGAGTGAGAGCCAACATTTGCTTCACAACTGCAGAGCCCTCAAATTAGAACACCCAGAAAATATTAAATGCAATTACATATTTGGAAATGTATAGTCTTGGAAATATGATTCCAACACCTTAAATGTGGAAAGGGCAAATATTGTTTTGCTCCGACAGACCAGCATCTAATCTGTGCTACTATAGCTGAAACCATATCCCCATCCCGTCATCTCCTAGACACAGACATCTAATTTGTATTTGCATCTCTAGCATCTGATGTTTGCCCTTCTGAAATGTCAGTTATCCCTAGCATTACTTTTCTTCTACATTAGCCATATGAAAAAGTGGAGTTGCCTTGCTAAAGTCTTTATTGCAACTAAAGTAAAATTTACAAGCAGCAATACTCTTTCACCAAATCATCTCTTTTTAATTCTTGGATCATATTATGCACCCAGATCTATTGTCTGGCACTTGTACCAATTTGAAATCAATTGTGACAATATCATAATGCTTCTATTTATAGTTCTGACTCCAGCAGTCCTTTGAACCTAGAATGAAGCCTTCCCCAAACTGAGATCCTTTCCATGTGTTAAACCACAATGCCCAGAATTCCTAGCCAAGCATCATCAAGGACCATTTGGCAACGAATTTGGAGGCAGAAGGTCACTTCCCTTGGAGGGTGGTTATGGATGATTCCCAGATCACATCTGGGACCTGACCTTCCCTTTAATACTTAGAGGGACAAATTTCATAATAGATTCAGAAGATTAATATTTCAGATACTTCAAAGGAGACCAAGGAGAGAAGGCAAAAAGCTCTGTAACATAAAGCAGAATTAACGAATGAGAAAAAGCATTTGCAAGCTCCTGTTACATTACCTTATTATATATATATAATATCACATGACCAGTAAATCATTAATAGGCCTGTCTGAATCCATTAACTAATTTTAACAGAGCTCTCAGTGCATTCAGATACTAAAGTTTTCATCAGTGGTTTGATATGCCGAACTAAACAGAACAAAGTATATATTCTCCATCATTTTAGTGTAGACTAGCAAACACTTTGATGAAGCAAAAGTCATTTAGGACAGCCCAGGTTGAATCTAGTATTTTTCTTGCAGGACCAGACAAAGCTGTTTCCTTAGATTGGGGGTGCCAGGATGGTGATATTAGGAGTCTTCCAACATGTGCCATTTGAGACTCTTGGCTCATCCTATTTAACAGTAGACCCCCTCATACCGTCTTTGACAGTTTATCATACAAACAAGCTACAAAGAAAAGTACTTTGTCACTTTTGCCTGAAATGGTATAGGGTTTCCTGCCTGAGCATGGGGTTGGACTAGATGATCTCCAAGATCCCTTCCAACTTCTTCTTCTTCTTCTTCTTCTTCTTCTTCTTATTATTATTATTATTATTGTTGTTGTTGTTGTTGTTGTTGTTGTTGTTGTTGTTGTTATTATTATTATTATTATTATTATTATTATTATTATTATTATTATTATTATTATTTGCTCTGAAATATTATGCCAGGTGACAACTTGATAATCTTCTGGGTGGTTGAATATGTCCTGAAATGGATGTATTGAAAACAAGGGGAAAAAACCTGGACTGCTTGAAAATACTGGCCTATTAATGTTATTCTGTCTTAATGCTAAGATACATTAACAACAGAAGCAGCCTGCAGGTACCAATATTTCCTAGCATTCTTCTATATTAATGTTTCATCCATTCATTGAGAAAAATCAAAAAGTAGGCTTCTGTGTGAAACAGAACATTTTAAAAACTTAGCAAAATTGAAGTCAGAAGAAAAAGGTGTCCTTCCAAGACTAAAATAATTTTTGGAAGTGATAGAAGTGAAAATATTTGCAATTGGATGCCATAAATAGTTTCCAGTAAATACCAATTTGACTTAAATTTACCACTCCCTAAGAGAAATCCTCTTTCAGCATTTGATCTTTGGAATCACAATGTACACTTCTAAGGTTTTTCAAAGAATGGAAAAGAGGTTATTGATCATATTCACATAATATGGTAGACAACATAGTGTGATATTGAAGAGCCAACTTATCCACCAAATGCATTTTGATAATACAACAAACTATAGCTGATCATGATTGACCAGTTCCTCTATCAGTACCTCAGCAATAATGTTGGCTAGCATTTTGTTTGTACAAAAATAAACCAACCCAAAATAGAATCAGAGCTTCTCTATGGAGAGATGAACCAGAACATGGGAACAATGAGGCTCCTGCAAAAGCAACTCTGCTTTAAAGATATGCTTGCATTCTGCCTCATTTTCTTGGAGAAATACTGGATATTTGAATATAACCTAGCCATTAGTCTGGATCAGGAAAAAAATGGACACATTTGAGATTATGGATAACCAACAAGAAGTCATGTTGAAAGGCAATGGTTAAGACAGTTTGACTTCACACAATAAGCCTAACTATAGTACGGAACAGTATGAGTTCATCAGGAAGCAAGGTCTTTTTAAAAAAAACACATTTATTTTTATGAGTGATTGGGATCAAGTGAAGACTCCAGCTGCTTGTCATCCTCATGTTCCAAGATAGGGAAAGCATACAAAAAATGCCTGTGTTGTCTTACTGCATTGACATTTCATATAATATCTGGGAGTGAAAAGCTGCTCGCAACAGCTTCCAAAGGGAAAAGCTGGTTAGAGCAAATTCCTTGCCTTGTGAGTTCACAATATGGCTAAATGGTTCTTGGTTGTGATAGGTTGTTGATGCTTTTGTCCATTTTATTTGCTTCTGGATCAGAATTCCATGCACTCATTACGTATTCCCAAGCGAAATGGGAACTGGGCAGCACCAATTACAAAGAAAGTTTTGTAGAAGAATGACCAACCTATCACTCTTTTAAGGCATAGGTAAGCAGCATCCAAGTTTGCTGGAGACAATGCCAGCAGACACACTGCTAGAAAACTAAATTGGAATAACTCATCCCAACACCTGCAAAGAGAATTTATTCATTCCAAAGTGGAATTTGGAATGAATGTAGCCTCTTTAGAATATAAAACTAAAACAATTTATTTGCATTTCCACAAGTGCAATTCAGAACTGGTACTTCTATATTTAGCACCAGGGAAAATTTGTGTGTGTGTGTGTGTGTGTGTGTGTATTAAATGAAATAATGTAATATCTATATATCTATATCTATGTATATGTATATATATGTATATGTATATATACACACACACATATGTTGCTGGAAAAATATGACCTCCTTTTGTTAGAACCAAATGCGACATGTTTAATAGTAACCAGCAACAGTTTCTTCCTATTTTTGAGAAATGCAGTGGCAAAATGTACAAACCTGGATTCAAACCTGAGCTTATCTACTCTATGCCTGTTCTGCTAACAACATCTTGCCAGAGTGACAGTGATGCCATATTGCAGATTGTGCAGCAGGGCAGATGCACTTCAGCTTTTCGTTAGCGCCTTCCAATATACAAGGATGAAAAATAGAATGTCATCAAGGTTTGATCAACTTAACAGAGTCTTTTAACAGAAGTGAGAAATGGGGATATTACATTATTTCATTTAGTAATGAGATGGCATCAGAATTAGTTATATCTGGCTGTGGATCAGGTACGTGAATGTTTTCCTTTATTGTTTGTATTAATGCTATTGCCAACTTCCTTTATGATGTATTTTACAAATCAGTATTCTGACATATTCCAAGAATGAATGAATGGAACAATAAGAGCCTTAGTAAATTATCACTTCTTTGTCTATTTCTAAAAGTCTGCTATGAATGTTATAACTCACAAACGTAACAAATAATAATCCATTAAACTTTTAGTTGGAATAGCATAATTCATTTCTTGAATTCCTAACTTGCTTTGTTTGCATCTAGATGTTGAATATCCCATTTACATAAAATGCCATGTATTCTATCACATTTCTTCCAAATTTCATTCTCTTGTGTTATTATTTCATTACTACAGTTACAATCTAAGTGGTCAAGAAACAAAATCATGGGTCTATCTCTGCTGCTAGCTTCAAGGTCTACGTATTGCCAAGATCCTTTTAAAGGATAGAAAAAGAATCCAGCATGATATTTTCTGTGTTCTCTGATAGCAGTGGTACTTAGACTGATATACCACTTCACAATGCTTAACAGCTCTCTCTGGGCAGTTTACAGAGCCAGCCTATTGCCCCCAACAATCTGGGTCCTCATTTTACCGACCCTGGAAGGATGGGAAGCTGAGTCAATCTTGAGCAGATCAGGATCAAAGGAATCAAACTCCTGGCAATGTGAGCAGAGTTAGCCTGCAATACTGCATTCTAACCACTGCGCCACCATGGCTTAATCTTAACTGATTGCTCAGATAGGCCATCTCTCCTAATGTCTTTGGATAAGCACCACTAAGAATTGAACAAGGATCCCACAATGCCATGGCTTCTGCTGAGCTGCTATAACTCAGCCTAACTGGCCTTACATAATTCACTCAAGAGTGCACTAAACAATGAACAGGATCCTGATGCAAAACATGGAATAAGACAGATAATTCCCATGTACTGCTTTTCTGTCTGTGGTCTGACTAAAACAGAAAAGGTCTTTAGATGCCACCTAATGCCTTTTCAAATAAGGTAGATTACATAGCCAATTAGTGAACCCGATGCTAATCACTCTTTTGCAAACGGCAGCAGTAAGTCTGAAATAACTTAGCACAAGAATATAGCAATAGCACCTAGATTTATATATCACCCCATAGTGCTTTACAGCACTCTCTAAGCAGTTTACAGAGTCAGCCTATTGCCCCCAACAACCTGGGTCCTCATTTTACCAATGCCGGAGGGATGGAAGGCTGAGTCAACCTTGAGCTGGTGAGAATCGAACTGCTGACATTCAGCAGTATTAGGCTGCAATACTGCATTCTAACCGCTGTGCCACCACAGCTCTTGGGATATATGGGAATTAGGTGCTTCATTAGTAATAGCAGTAGCACTTAGACTTATATACTGCTTCACAATGCTTTACAGCCTTCTCAAAGTGGTTTACATATTGCCCCCAACAATCTGGGGCATTTTGCCAACAGATTGTTATCAGGGATGTATGTAAATGAGGTACCTTTGGCATTCCTATGGTGTGGTGAAATCGGAGGAGAGATTTGTTTCCTGGGTGTTACTATAGCATAGAATTGCCATTAAGAGTATTCAAGAGCCTTTGGTAAAAGATCTCTCTAATCACAGACTTCACAGCTTTCAAACTGTTTGGCCATCACACCTCCTTTTAGTGTAAGCGTAAGGTACACACCTCCCCTAGAAATCCAAACAACAAAATGAATATAAATGAACAATGACAACAATACAATGAAACTTTGGGAAAAGTGGGTTTCTAGTAACAATGTAATTACAGCCCAGAGTTGCTGTAACAGTGAGATGGGTGGCATATAAATTTAAACACTCAAATATTCTTCACATATCCTCCGGATTCTGTCGGTACAGTATCTCTCCAAAGGAGAGACAACAAAATTTGGGAAACCCTGGACCATATCAATACAATTATAAGTGTATAAGTGGGTTTGTACTTGTGAAAACCAGTCAAAGGAAATTTACATGCGGGTTATATAAGAAATGTTAAGAGATTTGGGGATCTCTTTGTCACAAAGACTGTTGGAAATTCCATCTTTCTTGCTTAGCAAAAAAGAACTGAGTGAAAAAAAATGACCTTCCCCCCACACACATTTTGCAAGCTGTTACAAAAGCCTCTGAATATATTCATTCTCATTTCTTTTTTTTCTTTTTTCTTTCTTCCTTCCTTCCTTCCTTCCTTCCTTCCTTCCTTCCTTCCTTTCTTCCTTCCTTTCTTTTTTTTGGTATTCTGGAGTCTGAATATTCCAGTCAACATTTTTCCTTAGTCACAGTTTAGCTTATAATGCTGTTCTTGATATATAGTGGCAATGCTCTGTGAGAAGTCTTCAGTCTGCTCTTTCACAAGAATTCACAGAACAATACTAACTCTCTCCTCCTTCCAATCACCCTTCTTTGGATTGAAGCCAAAGCTCATCTCCACATACTTCTCATAATTTAGACCACATCCAGTGGCTAAAAAAAGAACTGTCAGAGAGAAAAGAAATGCATGCGTTTCTATGGTCTAACAAGAAATATATATATATATATTTAATCCCTCTAGATTCAAACTGCTTAGTTCCCCAAATATTGCAGAGTTATGAAAGAGCAGGTATGGAAGAATTCCCTGGAAATGGTTCTGTCGGTGGATGAGCTTGTCTGCCTGGGAATTCCAGAAGGGTCCCAGAAATATGTAGCCTGCCTCAAAGCATGGCATCCAAATCTCCTCCATCACCAAGCCCATAAGCAGCAGGAAGGTCATCCCAGCTGCCAGCTTTTGTTGCTGATGAAAACAATGATGTCCTTGTGTCTCTGGGAGCATTCCCATAGCACCATCTACTGTCACTACGGCTCTAGCATCTCAGACTCACAACAGAATATGGGAGAGAAATGCAGTTAGGTGGGTGGGCAGCATGGGTGTACGGGTGTGCATGCTTGTTTTATTTTTTTTTCAACAGTCACACCTGTGCAAATTAAGCATGTGGTACACAGCATTATTTTTAGCCCATTTATTGATTTGTTTATTTATGGCTGGCAGCTGTATTTTGGGAATTTGGCTGTTTCAATATTGTTAAAAGAACATAAACTTTGGATCATCCTTAATACAGTGCATCCAAAGAAAGCATATAGCATCCATGCATTGGGGGGGGGGAGAATCTCCAGATGGAAAAAAAAACAAAATATTTATTTTGGACAAATCTATTCCTAAGCTGTGACAAAAACAACCCCGATTTAATTTTAAACCATGTTGCTAAGAAATCCTAAGGCTCTGGGCTAGAATAGAAAGTAAAACATTAAAAGAAAATCCCAAGAAAAGGCAGTACCAAACCACCCCAAACTGTTTCTCAAAAACTGGAAATGACCATGAGATTACCACTCTATTCTTCCAGTTTACATCTCATTTCAGCCTACAGCAGACCTTCATTATGGTGAATATGTGGCTTCTTATTTTAAAATATTGTGGCTGGTTTTGAACCAGCATATTAAACAATGATTTGGTGCACCAGTTTGTTAGCGAAATCTTTGAAGGATTATACATTATAATGATTGGGATGATCCCTTTTGCATAGCCATCAAGTTTTAGCTTACTTGTTGGGTGAACATTGCACTGATGAAAGCCTGCCAGTGAAATGAAATATGTACTGTCTCCCATTTTCCCCTCATTGTTTTTGTTGGATTTTTTGGGGAGGGGACATCCTGGGACTTCTGGTCTTCTCTCTTTTACATTTCTCACACAACTTTTCCCTCACATGATTTAAGTAGCTACAAATCTGGATTTTCTACCTAGGGTAAGGCACCCAATGCCAAAGACCAAGCTAATTCAACCACTAAATATTACAGGTATTTCCTCATAAATAACCTTCAGAGAGCTCTTTTGGAGATGAGCACACATGATATACATAGCCTTCCTCCTTATTCACTCTAGCTTCATTGTTTTCTTATTCCTATTCCTCCTAATTGTTGATTGTTAATAGCATGAATTGGACTCACATCCTTTTGAATTAGTCAATCCTTTTGAACCCTTTGGAAGGACTCAATCCTTCAGAAGTTGCGGGTGCTCCACCCTCATCTAATGCAGTATATTTTCCAGATACATCTGATTTGGGACAAATAAAACCCTACAAACACTTAGGTCAAAGCCTGGATTTAAAAGTCCAATATGTGTGTCTCTTAGGGTCTTCTTGCAATCTCATCTAGGCCTCTCCATTGCTTCCTGCTTAGAGCAGACCAAGTCCCCCTTTTCTTTATTTGGGAAAAAAATTTCTGGCTTCATGCATTGTTCTGAGCTATTACTAACTAGGTTTGCTGCAACTGGAACTGACTGGGTTCACACACTGTGCCAGGGCCTTATCTTTACAGTATTTTGTTCTTAGGTATTGTGTGAGCCTTGCCTATATATGGGTCACTTCTTAACAGCTGTGCCTTTTCCCCAGCCTGTGGTGCTTCAGCAAACTACCGTTTCTGATTTCTCCAAGAAACAGTTCCATCATGCCAGCTTCACTGTGCTGACATGTGCTGTCTTCATCTGAACAGATTTGTTTTTCAGTTAAAGCCAAGCTAATCATCCACGCTCATCCCTTCTTTCTTTCTCCATCACACGCACTCAGAAGAGCCTTCCTCCCTTGCACTACACGGGGAGAGCAGACTTACTGTGCAATTCAGAGCAAGCACAATATGCTAACAAAACCCATTTTCAGCAGCCTCTGCAAGGTCCTTTGTTAGTAGATGCATCCATGCTGTCCTATAGAGGATCCACTATTCTAAAGAAGAGACCAATTGCTCCCTCTGCTATAGTCTGATAGGATAGGCTTCTTCTTTTTGCTGGAGATCTTGAAATGGTAGATAAAGCAAAAAAAAAAAAGGCAAACGGGCTGTCCATTTTCCCTCTTTTATTCCCCCAGTGGCAAATAATAGCTAGAAAGAGGCAATCATTTTGGTGGAGAGTTTTTTTTTTTGGGGGGGGGGAAGGCTATTTTGTTCCGAAAGAAATCACTGTGAACTCAGCTAGCCCTGCCTTTAACTAAAACTGTCAGTTGTAGTTAGCGGAGATGGATCCAGTTGCCTTTACAGTACCAGTTTTCTCCATTTTCCATGGGAAGAAATATTTCAGGGAAAAAAATGCTTCCCTCAACAATGATAGTGAGCAAATCCACCACCACCACCACCCATTACACTGTGCCCACATCAGTTTGTAATTTGTGCCAGGTTTGTGACCTCATTTTTTAAAAAAACAAAAACATTTTCTTTCAAGCTGGACTGGATGGCATCATTTATGTAGTCTTTTTATTTAAAAAAAAATCAGTTTGGAACTTGGAAGAATTTAAGAGTCCCCTTCCCTTTCCTGATGCCTTCTGAATATCTTGAAGTACAACCCCCTTCATTCTCCCACCACCATCCCAGCCAGGGGTGATGGGAGCCGTGGTCTGGAGGCTCCAGGCTGATTTTAAGCAACTGAGTTTAACCAGCACAACGTGAAAGATGTCAAGCAAGGAACAAAGAGAAATTTGCAGGCTATTATTTTCGTTTGGAAGAAGGCATTGTGTTTTGTGCTTATAAACTTACAATGCAGACAAAGGAACACATTTGTAATAGGCTGGAAGATCAGGTGGCAGAGTGGATGCGAAGGCCTGGCTTTGCATCTGATGCACTGTGGAGATCAAGGACAAATAATTTCATGACTATGTTTGTGCCTGACCCTGATCTATTTTTGGAGCTCTTTGAGATACTGATTGTTTCTCATTCTTTGCTAGCTCCATGTGCTAGATTGCAACATAGCTGCTCAAGGGGCTGCTTATTTATTTAAGCTCATTGCTTGCAATGCAGAATATAACAGGGTTGAGCTGAGCACAGTGTTTTTGCTTTGGGCTTGGCCCGTTAGGAGGATGCCTAAAAACAGGCATGGATCGGCAATGCCAGAGGCAGTTCCTCCCATGGGCCACTGCCAATGTCAATCACTTGAAACACATCAGTCCTCTCCCACATTTCCTGCTTTTAAACCGATTGCACTCAGAGAAATAGATTTGCCCACCTCTCGTGTTGTTCTGCAGACCCTATGTTAGACTTTCTTTGAGCATACTTACGAGTCACTTGCTGACACGGGTCTACTTTCATGGGACCCTTGGTCTGATTTCAAAAGACTTTTTTGCAAATGCTTTGGCTCAGATTCCTGGATAACAGATTTGCCCATTTTTATTCATTTATTTGTAGACCAAAAGGAGGTCCACGAAGAGCAGAAGAGTGGAAGAAAGGAGTATCGGATGACAGAAAGAAAGAGATATATCATCTGTCATGGCTTGCTTGGTTTGATCTAGAACAACATGTGAATCTAGTTTAAAAAACCTGATTTATAGTTTACTGTATGTAAACCTACACAATTAGTTAGCCAAAAAGCCATGGCTAAGTATAGTGCATGAATCCAATCAAAATGGATTTTAGAGGAGGGCTGGAGTTCCAATTTTTGGTTTTCACCCCAAACATCTCTACTTTCAACTCCACTCACCATCAATATGGTCCTGATAGATTATCTCTAAAGGAACATAGCACAAAAATATAGCCTTGGTGGAGCAGTGGGCTAATGCCTCCTTAAGTAACACCAGCTGCCTGCAATTAGTGCAGGTTCGCATCCCACCAGGCTCAAGGTTGACTCAGCCATCCATCCTTCCGAGGTAGGTAAAATGAGGACCCAGATTGTTGGGGGCAATTAAGCTGACTTTGTAATAATGCCGCTTGGGGTGTGTGTGAAAGCCCTAATAAGCAGGCATATACATAGAATGAAGGCTACTGCTAAGCTTGTAAGCCGCCCTGAGTCTTCGGAGAAGGGCGGGATATACCGGTAAATGGAATTTTAAAAAAAAAATTGTTCCTGCAGCTGCTTTGGAGAACTTCTAGTTTCACTATCTTTTAGACATAACAAGCTGACTTCTACCTATTTGGACTGCCTACATTCAGTGCCAGGGTTTTGGCTTGCAAGACATGTGTTCTACCACTTAACAACCACTCTTCCTTTTTCAGCATTTGTTCCCTGCTCCCCTTTCCATCTTTAATTTTTTTTCTTTGCTATGTATTTTCTCCCTTCCTCAAGGTTATTAAAAATCAGCGTTTGTTTGCTACTAATGCCTTACCTGTTTGAAAAGCCCAAATAATCCTGCTGCCCACAATTTTTAAAAGCCCCAAAGCTCACAATATACCTGACTGTTTTTAAAGAGAATGGTAAAGGTACATGGGCAAGGGAGAGAAAGGTTGCAGAGTTTAAACCTCCATGCGCAGGTGTTACTGTGCGATTACCGAAATCAATGAGATCAGAGATAAAGTCAAAATCTACAATGGGTTCTGCAAAGCTGCAGCATTTCTATAACATTCTCCTCTGCCAAATCCTTTCTGGCTCTCAATAAATGTTTCCCAAGATATTTACTTTTGCTATAGGCACACAAAGGAGAATTTCAAAGGAAGGCCTGACTGTACGAATCCTGCAATTTATACCTATCACTTCAGAACACTGAGGACTACGCAAGGAGAGATCCAAGCAGCAATGAGATCTGCAGAGTGGTGCCTGCTAATATTTGGAGGGATTGGGGATGGGGGGGGGGCAAATCAGGCGTGTGTCAATTACCTGCACTTCTTAGGGCTACCATTCTTCTGCAAACTGTTTCCTCTTGTTCCCAGTAGAAGAGACAGCTCACCACATCCTGCAGCTGGTCAGAGTGCTGGTTTTTTTTCCTTCTGCAGCAGCATGCAAATGTTCCCACCAGCAGAGGCGACTCTTTTGTGACTGCAACAGATGGAAATCTCTTTCACTCTCCACTGCTTTAATCACTTTTGTTTTTGTGCTGAGCTATAAATGGGAGAGTTGAGAGAAAGTAGGAGTTTGGTTCAGCAAGAGATGGCAAGAGATGGGCCAAAGGTAATCACTTAAGTATGAGCCAGCAGTGTGCAGCACCAGCCAGAAAAGTGAATGCAATCCTTGGTTGCATAAACAGAGGCATAGAATCAAGATCACGTGAGGTATTAGTACCGCTTTATAAAACCCTAGTAAGACCACACCCAGAATACTGCAGCCAATTTTGGTCACCATATCACAAAAAGGATGTTGAGACTTTGGAAAGAGTGCAGAGAAGAGCAACAAATATGATTAGGGACCTGGAAACTAAAACATATGAAGAACGGTTGCAGAAATTGGGTAAGGCTAATCTAAAGAGAAGAAGGACTTGTGAGGACATGATAGCAGTGTTCCAATATCTCAGGGGTTGCCACAGGGAAGAGGGGGGTCAACCTATTCTTCAAAGCACCTGAAGGCAGGACAAGAAACAATGGATGAAAAGTAATCAGGGAGAGAACCAACCTAGCAATAAGGAGAAATTTCCTAACAGTGAGAACAATTAACCTGTGGAATGGCTTGCCCTCAGAGGTTGTGGGTGCTTCATCACTGGATACCCACGTCTGGAATGCTATAGGGTCTCCTGCTTGAGCAGGATCAGGGTTTGATCAGAAGACTTGGAAGGTCCCGGGCTTCCGGTGGCTGCGCGGCGCCGGAGACAGCCTTCCCGGGCTGCCCGCGGCTCAGCTGAGTTATTTTCACCCGAAACAGCGCCGATCAGCTGTTCGGGCGAATTTGAAGCCCCCTCCTCGGGAGAAGAGGAGGGGGTGAGCCCCCAGGTAGGGGTCGAGTTCTCCGGAGCCGCCTGAGCTTGTGGCTTGGGCGGCTGAAGGATTGAACTCCCCCGTAGCCTGGGCTGCTCCCAGCTGGCCAGCGCCTCTGCTCCTGATTTCTTGGAGCAGAGCCAGGCGTCTGCGACCACCCCTGCCTGAAGGAATGACTATGGATTAAAGGAGCAGGCAGAGCGGTACAAGAGGAAAAGGTGAAGAGGATTATTATATTTTACTCTCCAGCTTGATGGACTTTTTTGGATTTTAAATCTGAAGTGAAAGTGCGTCACAATTGGTAAAAGATGGCGGCTAAACCATCCCCTAAAACTCTTCGGAGTGCTGGAACTTCTCCGGTGCAACAATCATTACTGCAGGCGCTGCATCCTCCTGATGTATTGACATCAAAGGACTTACAAGATGCTCTTGAAAAACACACCCAGGTAATTTTGGAATCAATTAATGATAGATTTGCACAGATGGAGGAGAAATTGGAGAAATTGGAGGAGAGAATGGAGGAGAGGATGGAACAGAAGTTCAGAGTGATGAAGGTAGACATCTTGTCTTCAGTGTATAAAGTGGCTGGATGTGTGGAAGAATTGGAGGAAAAGCTAGAAGATTTGACTCAAAAGAATGCTATATTAGAAGCAAAAGTATTGGAGAATGAAGACAAAATGGATAAGGAACTGAGTCTTGCTCAATATTACCAGATGCAGTTTGCCATTAGAATTAGAGGCTTAAAGGAGAATATTAAGGAAGATCTAAAGCAGCTGGTTTCTGAGGCTTTCGAAGTAGTATTGAAACAGCCAGCATCTGAAATAAAAGGAGGCATGGATAAAGTGTTTCGTGTGAATTCATGGATTGCTAGACAGAGAAAGTTGCCTAGAGATGTGGTGGTATATTTTGCAAAAAGGGAAATTAGAGATGAAGTTATACAAGCTGCTTATGATACTAAAGTTGTGATTGCTAATCAAGAAGTTTTGGTTCTAAAAGAAATTCCTCCAAAGATTTTAAGGAGAAGGAAGGATTTTACATTTCTTGTGCAAGAGCTCAAGCAAAAAGATATAAGGTTCAAATGGGAGATCCCAGTTGGGTTGATGGTGACGCACGAAGGTAAAAGGTACCGTCTGGTTACTGTGATGCAAGCGCGTGATTTCTACAATAATGTTTTAAAAGCAACGCCATTAACACTTCTGGAAGCTGAAAAGGGATCTGGAGAAGGAGTGCATCAAGAGGCCGAAGATGGTCAGATAGAAGACAACGGTGTTGGAGGAGATCAAGATACAACTTCGTCGGATGATCCTATAGAACAGAGGGTGACGCGTGCTGCTGCAAAACGATCTAAAAAGAGAAAATAGCAGGATTTGCAGAAGTCTATGGATTTTTTACAACGTATTTATAGTCAAGTAATGGGAGGTGGGAAAAGATTTGGGTGTAGACGCAATATATTTTTAAATGTGGTGGTTTTCTGGAAAGGGTGAGGTTTTTTGGATTAAAGTTTGGTGGAATATACAGAAGATTCTTAAATGGAGGTTAAAGTTTTGTTTGCAATCTTTTTTTTTTGTTTGGAATAATTATAGATGTGGCACTGGAAGAGGAACTGCCGATTACAGAAGAGTTGACTTTAAAGTTTTCTGATTTGGTTGAGGTGGCGAAGATTTTGGTTAATTTGAAAGATTATCTGTAAGAACGTTATATCATGGAATGGACAAAATGGATGGAGTCTATTTAGGATAAGTATAGGGTTAAGAAGTATTATGTAGTATTTGAATAACTCTTTTTTCCTTTTTTTTCTTTTTCTTTTTTTCTTTCTATCTTGGGGTTTTTTTTCTTTTTTTTGTTGTTTTTAATATATATTTAATATTATTAAGGTTTGTTTTATCCTATATAAGCTAGAGAGTGCTTCTTTTTCTATCTTAGTTTTTTATATATATTTAATATTGCTAAGGTTTGTTTTATCCTATATAAGCTAGAGAGTGATGGATTTTAGAATTTATAGTTGTTAGTATATGGTTGTTTATGTTTGCTTTTTTTTATATATATACCTTGTATTTAGCTCTGGGAAGTCGGGGGGGGGGAGGGGGAGAGGGGGGGAGGGAGGGGGGGAGGAGGGAGGGGGGGAGGGGGGGAGGTAGGGGGGAGGAGGGAGGGGGAAGGGGGGTTTTTTAAAGGAAAATTGTATCTTAAAACTTTTCAATAAGAAGACTTGGAAGGTCCCTTCCAACTCTATTATTCTATATGTTTTGAATGACTGCACATAGGATGGGCTCCAGGTTTGAGGAGCTATATTAAATTTCCCACTGTTACCTTGAGTGCCCAACATAGTGTAACTTGCTAAGATAAAATATGGTTTGCTTGTTTCTGGCTTCGTGCTTTGTCCAAGCCTAGGAAGTGTGCTTCATTCATTACAACCATTGGTTAAGCAGAGAATGTGTGAATTCAACCCTTCTGGGAAAATTAATGGCAGCAGCCAATTTGAGTTTCCCACACTACTTGAGTGCGGAGCTGCAAGGGTGTGTGTGGAAAAGGTGCAATGATGCTTGGCTCTCAAGATCAATTGACTGCAATATGGGAAAACTGGGACCAGCAAGAGGTGCTGGAGTCCCCTTGGTATTTGGGCCTTAGCAGCTGCAGGTATACAACAGCTGCCAAACTCATTTCAATGACTTCAGCCGATCAGTCTTCCCCAAAGGATCTGGTTGATGGTTACAGCCATTGGGAAATGGTGCCTGTGGAGTGCAGTGTGAGAGACTACAGTATTTTGCAGATCTATTCAGTTTCTGCCAAATTATTAGGGTTAAAGCATATACATTATGATTTTTTTAAAAAAGAAAGAACATTTAATGAACATGTGCTATAAATCAGTCAAAGATCACTGTGATTGCAGTCACACATCACATTAAATTATTACATGATTTTCTACTTTGCACTTTAAACTATTACATGAATTGAGCTGCTGTTTTGTATACCATTGTCTACTGCTTGGTGTTACAATTAGAACCAGGCTAATTGTGCTTTAGCATATACTATATCACTAAGGAAAATACCCAGTCCTTCAGGTTTCTAAACCATGGCTTATGACTTAGTGTAAAGGTTCTCAAACCTGACGGTATCATGATTCTCTTAAATGATAAATTAATTTGTGTGGATCCCTGAGAATAAATGAATAATCCCTCAGTACTACTAAGTGTGCCAGAAATTCCTTTTAGCATTGTATGGATTCCTCATCCCATTCTTTACTTGTTTGCATATACAAAGCCATAGCTTGCCAGGACTTGGTTCTTTGTTGCCATGTGTAGGCAGAATGGGGTTGAATTCCTGCATGGACCTTTGAGGGACCCAAGAGGCAGGTCTGGATGTTCACCGCCTGGCTGAGAAGTGGGAGCTAAATTTAAGGAAGAAAAGATTGGAGGAGGGAAACTAGCTCCTGGCAGTTAGTCTAGAGAGACCATGAGAGAAGTCGCTGCAGAAACATCTGGAAACCAACTTCTGGGTTCTGTTGTCACAGAAGTGTTTCTTTCCTATCTCAGCCTTGAAATCTTGGCTAGAGGTCTAGTCCTCTGTGAAGAACCCAACACAGATAAGGGGCAGTTGTGCTCTTCCCACACCCAGCCTTTGGAATTAATTCTGTACCCTTCCATCCCCAACCCCCAATTCTCTCTGGCTTCTTCACTGTTCTTGCCTGAGCTTCTGCTCAGTATCTCCAATTTAGAGGACCTAAAAGATCTTAGAGTAAAGAAAGAACCCTACCCTGACTCCATGTAACAGCCATTAGTCCTCCCCAGCAACCATTGCATGAAGGACTGCAGTTGGAGGAACAGGAGAGGAAGGCCACAAGTAACATGTATGTGGCTGAGTGGGCACAAAGCCTGGGTGTGGGCCAAACCCAGAAGGACCAAGGACCAGGACAAAAAGGACGCTTAATCAGACTGACAATACATCTGTGAGGAGAATGGAAAGAGGGCTACTCAGGTTGCAATTGATAAAATATTGACCAGACCTCGGTATATGTGCAGAAGTTTTCATGTATCTGCCACTTGGGTCTTGCTCTTCATTAATTTATATCTGCACAAAATGGCAGACAGAGTTTTGGGTGTGCATAACACACTTATTTAAGAATTGGCATCAGGTCATCTGCTGCTGCTTCTTCTTGACCAGTTGCAGTAGATCTCATTGAATCATCTTGGTTACAAGATCACATTGATTTCTTTGGGAAGGCTGCTTAGAAGTGACCTAGCAATAGAAGGAGTCACAGAGCTCATACTGGCTTCATCACTCTGCACAGTTCTTTCGTCATATTGGTGAAGAAGGCTGTCTGTTGTGGTTCTGGATGATAATGGTGTCCACTGACCACTCACTCCTTGAACTGCACAGGCACCGGGATGAGCCATGAGAGTCCACAATCTTAGAGAAAGTGCTGCTCAGTTGTGTGTCTAGTGACCTATTTATTGACTGGAGTTATGCAAATCCATGGATAACAAGACTGTGCAGAATCACGTCAGTGACAGAGGAATATTGTGCTCAAATTGGGCAGCAAACAGCAGGAATTGAAACATTTCTTACATTCCAACACTTTATATGACATTTAGAAAATTTATTTATTTGTTTAATTAATATATCAAATTTGTAGGCCATCCAGCCCACAGTGACTCTGGGCAAGATATAAGATAAAAAAAAAAACAATCCAATCTAATATTATGCAAAGCAAAGAAAGGGATTAGTCAGAGATTGACGTACCAAATATGTTAATAAAATTCTCACAGCAGCACCTACTTCCTAATGCAGCCCCAGAGGAAAAAGCCTGTTTAAAGGATGGCAAGGTCAGGGCAATTCAAACTTGGGGGGGGCAAGGGGGAGGGGGTAATACTATTTCAGAAGACAGGTGGGACAACAAGGGAAGTATGCCATGCCACCTAAGTCCCATCAGATCAGGGGTGTCAAACTCAATTTCATTGAGGGCCGCATCAGCATTGCGGTTGCCCTCAGGGGGCTGAGTGGGTATGGGCAGGGTGGGCGTGGCCTACTGGGTGGGCGTGGCTAGAGTGTGTATGGCCTACTGGGTGGGCGTGGCCAGCTCTACATCATTCTCATCAAGGGTGCCTATGGGGGCCTGGGCAGGAGTGGGACAGATCTGAGGGTCTCTGGCAGAAGGAGGGTCTCTGGGCCAGGGCCAAGGAAGTGGGGGCCATTCCCTCACTGTTTCCAGGATGGCTTCGCGGGCCACATGAAACCATTTTGCGGGCCGGATCTGGCCCCCGGGCCTTGTGTTTGACATGTCTGCATCAGATCATACTCTTTTAAAAATGGGACCTAGACATGCCCACTCTGCCAGATCTTACTGGAGGGCAGACACAATGAAAAAGAGGCAGTCCCTCAAATAGTGAGGCCCTGTGCCATGGAGAGCTTTATAGCTCACAGCCAGCTTCTTAAACTGCAATTTTACCCACAATTCTATTGTGTAGCAAATACAGCTGAGGCATTATCTAGATCAGGCATGTCAAACTCACAAGGTCACGTGACGTCGTGTGACGTATCGTGACTTTTTCCCCATTGCCGGCAATGGGGTGGGCATGGTTTCGGCATGATGCATCTGGTCTGCGGGCCGGCAGTTTGACATGCCTGAACAGGTAGTCCTCAACTTACAACAGTTCGTTTAATGACTGTTCGAAGTTACAGCATCCCTGAAAAAAGTTACTTATGACCGTTTTTCACACTTCCAGCCATTAGAGCATCCCCAGGGTCATATGATCAAAACTCAGATGCTTGGCAACTGACTCATACCTATGACAGCTGCAGTGTCCTAGGGTCATGTGATCACCTTTTGCAACCTTCTGACAAGCAAAGTCGATGAGGAAGCCAGATTCATTTAACAACTGTGTTACCAATTTAACAAGTGCAGTGATTCACTTAACAACTGTGGCAAGAAAGGTCATAAAATGGGGCAAAACTCACTTAACAAATGTCTCACTTAGCAACAGAATTGTTGGGCTCAATTGTGGTTGTAAGTTGAGGACTACCCATATTGTGTTTATCCTCTACTGGATATGATGAACCAGTAGCAGGGTGGTGATGAATGGCTCTTGGCTCACATTCTAGATTTGTTCAAAAATTTTCAGCCTAAAAAGGGACTAATTGCATGGCCATGCATGATGGCGATATACACCAATTTGCTTACAACTCTGCTAACATTATCTGAAAAGATTAGAATTTATGTAGTAGGTTTAAGAGTGCAGTTTCCTTATGTATTAACTCCAAGTCAATTCTTGATGCTTTGCCAAAATGGATTTGAAAAGAATTCTATGCCACAAAGAGTTCCAATGAGATGCATTAAGTTCAAATCCAAAACCATCCTCCCAGTGTGGTTTTTTTTAAGATTGTACAACCTTTAGCATAGGTTTCCACACTCATAAGAGAAACAAATCATTTAAATCTAAAAAATTTTATTTTATTTTTTTTATTTTAAGTCCATTTATATCCTGCCCTTCTCCGAAGACTCAGGGCGGCTTGCAAGCTTAGCAGTAGCCTTCATTCTATGTATATGCCTGCTTATTAGGGCTTTCACACACACCCCAAGCGGCATTATTAAAAAGTCAGCTTAATTGCCCCCAACAATCTGGGTCCTCATTTTACCTACCTCGGAAGGATGGAAGGCTGAGTCAACCTTGAGCCTGGTGGGACGCGAACCTGCACTAATTGCAGGCAGCTGGTCTTAATCCTTCATTTCTGCTGATAGACATTGCATTTGCTGACCTGTGCTTCCCAAATTAAATCATCGCTGCTGTCAACGAAGTATTATGTAATGCACTTTCTGCTTAAAGACTGGCAAATCATAGAGATGTGCAAGCCTCTATTAGGGACATCTTAGCAAGTCTGCTCACAATTTAAGGGAATAAAAGATATTTATTCCCAAATATATCTTTTAGGATTACATATATTCCTTTTGCTTTATAGAGATCCATTTTGGTTCCCAAGTCAGAAAAAGAGGGGTGTTAAGGAAGAATGCAACATTGAAAAAGAGTGATTGTGTGATAAGTGCTGTACTTAAAGATTGTCCATAAGGTGGTGGAGGGGTTTTTTTTCCCTTTGGCCTCAGCTACTTCCCTAGCAGCATCATTTCATTTCTTCAGTCTTTCACAAACTTATTTGTATTCATCTTTAGTTCTACTCATCTCAAATACTAAGATCATGTGGAGTGCACCACTAACCGAGCCTATATAAGATCGGGAGAATATAAATGCAGTAAATGCAATATGATGGGCAGGAACCGGAGAAGAATCCCTAGCTTTGACCACCAGATGTGCATCTACCTTAGATCCAAGACTTGATACGCTCATTGAGAAAACCCGCTGCTCCATGCTCCTGCAACTAACAACACACCTCCAACTGACAAAGGAGTGAATGCAAATATGGGGCCAAATGAATATTTTTGTCCAAAATATTAATCAAATTTATATCACCACTCATCTCACCAAGATGACTCCCATAGCCTATCCCACCTCATGAGTAACAAAAATCCCGTCTCCACACAAAAAGGAAATTAAGCCTCTTCTCCACACACATTTTTAGTTTATGTGATGTGCATTCATCTGCAAAAAAAAAAAATTAAGTGGTTGTTCAGCTATTGTTATGATGAGAAGCTTTCTAGTAGCCAAATTGCCTTTCTTCTTGCATTTAAAAGCTTCTTGCAAGTTGTGACTGGGAAATAACATCAGGTCAGCATTTTTGCAGTCGGCCATTTTCTCCAGTCTCTCTAACCATGGTTGCAGGCTGCTATGATAGCTGGCAGGGAAGAGAAGGAGAGGGAGAGCTATTGGCAGGCATTCTTTTATTCTAGTTGCATAGGTTGGATTATGAGTATATTATAGGTTGATAGTGAGAGATGACAAATGATTCGGACATCATTTTCTGATCTAATGGAGAGCTTATGATCACAAAATCTTATATTTACTTCATTCTGTCCAAAAATAGAGTCTTGGGCCTACAGTAAGACAGGATTCTTGTTAAAATGGATGGTGGGGGAGCCTCTTTTAAGCACTAGAAAGAGAATTTGACTCATCATAGTAGTTATCTTTGATAGGTTTGTTATTTATGTAACTCTGTCATATTTTAAGCTAATTACATGGAAGTGGTAATCTGCACAGTAAATCTCATTATTACTAAAAATCGGTGGGAAGAAGACTTTCCTTCTGGACTTCTGAAATCAATACTGTATTTGCTGCAGGCTGATCCAGGATAAAACCACGGTGCTTGATTCCATAGAAATCCCAGATATAATGCAGAAGTAAAGCTGTCCATGCAGCAGTAATAGCAAACCTGTTCTTGGTTTTCTTGGATACCAATGTCTGAAGGGTGCCTTTTGGAACTGAATTAGTCTTTAGCTGTCCTCCAGGGTCACCTTTGCAGGGGAACAGCCAACAGGAATGCAGCTCCAACTGATTCTCTCAGATTTGCAGCAGCTCCAAGAGGATCTTTGCTTTCTGAACTTCAGAAAACACCAGAATATCTAGGTTGCCTATGCACATTGGGGGATCACACACTCCATTGCTTCCACTTCCGATTTCCTCATATTGTGACAAAGGTCTAGAGAGGAATGTGAATTGTGTGGGGTAAATCCACAAGCTTTCTCACCTGATGGAAAGGGAGCTGACTTTAGCAGACTGTAGCTCCAGATTGTCTGTTGATACAAAAACCTTGGTGCATACAGTAGCTACCGTAGTGGCTGCATTCCACCCTCCCTTTTAGCCTTACAGCTTTGGATTCCTTAAAAATTCTGACTGAAAAGTTCTGGTTCAGAGTTGATTTCACAGACTATGAAGCAAGTATCGGCTGCCCAAGAACAGGTTGCAAGGAGGTCGACAGTAGCTTTCTCACAAAGCTAACACAGCTACTGGCTTTTGTTTATTACTTTGCCTCAAGAAATTACAACCTGTAGTTTTTTTCATCATGTTATCATCATTAAGGCAAAGCTTCAGGGCTTTGCTCTACAGGATGCCCATGAAATCCCCCAAACAGAGCAAGGCAGATTGACCTCATGAAGTAATATTCTTATAATCTGACACATACACCCCTCCCCAACCCTATAAGACCATTCACCTACCATTTCCTGACTACACCAATGACAATTGGCACTTCCAGACAAGAGTTCTGTCTAGAGATTAGCTAGTTCTGAGCCAAATCTGTTTTTCTGGTTCCTTTGTGATTTATCTAAAACCAGAGCAAAATGGAGGGGGGGCTGTTCTTTGCAGTACCATTGTGTGAGCTTGTGAACAGCCTATTTCCTTAATATCAGGAATTTGGGCCTCTACCCACCTCCCAACAGCTGGACTTCAGCTACCTTAGGAAGTTTTCAGGGGAATAGGTAGCTTTGCAGCTTCCCCTTATAGAAACCACTTTGATTTTTTTTTCCTTTTTTGCATGTGACCAACCAAACCACTGCAGGAAGGGAATATGTGCGTAGCATTTTTTTTTCTCTCTGCATGTTCTGTGAGTGAAGGAATTCTTGCTTCTTAGCTGCGCTTTGTTAAGGTGGGGCAGTGACTCTTTTATTGCTTGTTTTCTGTGTCTGCAGAAAATAAGGCAATCACAGTTCATCTTCAAACTGCTTTGGAGAGAGTGGGGAGTGGAAATGTGTAATCATGCCAAAGAAATTTCCCTGCATCATCTCTTATTGCCAGGCTGCTCTTAAGGGCACAAAAACAGAAGCAGCTCACAAAAGTGGCAAGCCCCTTTCCTCTAATTTCTGCCATATCCGGAGAAAACAGAATGACAGCACTGTGTCCAATCTCACTGTCCTGAATGCAAGGCATTACCATATATTCAAGTCCCCAAATGTTACTCTTCCTTAGGCCAAAATTAGATGCAGCACTTGAGCAAAATGCTTGAGGGCACTATAACTTGCAAAAAAAAGGAAGGAAGGGAGGGAGGGAGGGAGGGAGGGAGGGAGGAAGGAAGGAAGGAAGGAAGGAAGGAAGGAAGGAAGGAAGGAAGGAAGGAAGGAAGGGGGGAATGCTGATGAGGCATAACATTTGGGGATAAAAGTGGAGACTTTCAGAGATTTTGCAGCCTCACATGTTGTTTCTGGCCCTTACATTTGGAATCCTTTCTGATCTGCAGTTGAAATGATGTGCTAGAACTGCTTTCCCTACTTAAAAAAAAAGTTCTTCACTTTAAACATGACAGCTAGCCCTCTTTTTCTCCTCCAGCTTTCAAGCTGCATCCTGCTGGCAGATCCAGGGCTCTGGCTTAGCTAGATTGGCTGTCGGCCATCGGTCATTTAACAGCTTCTTTAAAAAAAAAACACCTGCCTCTCATTCAAGGAACTCAATGTCCTGCTAGCCAGCCTATACGTCAATGTTTCTATGGAAACCTACCCCAAAGATTCTCTCCGCGCTGTTACCACTGCATATTGTATGACAGGCTTTGTATGCTTTAATTCATCACAGGGCTCTGATGAAAAAGGAACAGGTTTGGCCTAAAGGAGTCATGAATTAAAAACAAAATAATAACAGCAATAGCAAGAATAGTCATAACAGCCATGGTAATAATAATAGCAGCAGCAGTATAAATCACTGAACCCTGAGGTTGTAGAAGTATTTAGCAGATGAGTCATAAGTGACATCACTATTATCTTGTGTATTTAAAAGAGTGAATAATATCTTCCAATTTGTTCAGCTGAAAACACACAGGCACCTGGATACACACACACACACACAGAGAGAGAGAGAGAGAGAGAGAGAGAGAGAGAGAGTTACTTTCTTTTAGGACACACTACAGAGCGAAAAGCCACAGGAGCTCTCACCCTCTTCCTGCTAAGAAAATGTTTTAGAATAGATAAAGAGGCTAGATCTGATCTGAAATGCAATTCTGCAGATGGGTGGAGAAATCCAGATCCTAATAGAAACTGAGACATTTGCAGAATGCTAAAGTAACAGCTTCTCTACATATAATTTCAGAATCTTTTATAACCAGACTTCCTCTGAAATCTGTGGCTTCTCTCTTAGTTCTTCGTTGCCCATCTCCATCAGTTTGTTTTCTGTTTCTTTGTTTTACTGGGCTGATATAGCACTCAGGCTGGATCTGACTCTGATTTTGAAGAAGTAGCATTAGCACATCACATCACAGCTTTGTAATCCCATAAATGTCCCCTTTAGGATTACATGACTGAGGTTCTATGGAAGAAGGCCTTCGAGAATATTGCCTTCTGGGGTAATTCTGGAGGCCCTGTTACATGAAGGAAAGTCATTCCTAAGGCTCTGCCTCACCCAATGGGCAGGACCAAAACAGTGCAGATGTATCACACCTGGGGGGGAAAAAAACTCAAAGTCCTATTCTCCATCAGAGGAAGAATTCTGGCTTCCTATGGCCAACTCCCTCAGCTTGGGATTTGAGGTTGGCTGGCCATCTAGAAGCTAATGGTGGTGGGAATAGATTTGGGAAAGAGACTTTGGGACTGGAGGCTTGCCGGAAAATTTTGAGGACAGCAGCACTCATCTTTGTCTCTCTTCTGAAAATTGGTTTTCTTTGAAGCTGCTAGCTGACATTTAATAGAAGTGAAAGACAGAATTCTGTTGAGTTCTCAGTTAGATGTAAACACGGCTTCTGTCTGTGTTCAAAATGTGCAATGGGGAGGTGTGAACTTTATGGTAACTGGCCAGATGATAATATGAGACAATTCTTTTCTACATCACTAACACATTTAAACCAATTCTATTTAGTTGCAGCCCTAGTGGCTGCCATACCATCAAAAATTTCCAACTCCTGTACAATTTCTGCCTACGGTGGCACAGATCTGGTCTGTTTCTGTGAAAACCTGAAAATATTCATAGCTCTGTTTGCAGCCTTTTCTACTCTCCTTTCCTCCAAAAGCCTTGGTGGAGCAGTGGGCTAATGCCTCCTTAAGTAACACCAGCTGCCTGCAATTAGTGCAGGTTCGAGTCCCACCAGGCTCAAGGTTGACTCAGCCTTCCATCCTTCCGAGGTAGGTAAAATGAGGACCCAGATTGTTGGGGGCAATTAAGCTGACTTTGTAATAATGCCGCTTGGTGTGTGTGTGAAAGCCCTAATAAGCAGGCATATATATAGAATGAAGGCTACTGCTAAGCTTGTAAGCCGCCCTGAGTCTTCGGAGAAGGGCGGGATATAAATGGAATTAAAATAAAATAAAAAAATAAATAAAATATATTGTACATTTTTACAGTAATTGAAGAAAACCAAAAGCAAGTTGCTAAAAAAGCTGGGACAAAAGGCAGCAGGTGATTCTTTTAAATCTCCTTTGCCCTGCTTAGTGTCCTCTCGACGCTTTCCAGACCTTTGAAAAATCATGTGGGAGAAGATCAGCCAGATCGCAAGCCAGATTCAGCCTTGTTGCCCATACAAACTGGCTTGCATTCCATTTCACCCAATAATTCTCATGGCAGAGAGCCATGGTTTAAGAGAGCACATCTCGTTGTCCTACATAAGACAGATCCAGAATGAGGAAGGAGTTAAAGTGCAGGAAGAGGAAATGTTATTAGGAAAACTACGGCTGCCTAAAGTGTTAGGCTTGGCTACAACAAGATGACTGAAATTAAGTATTTGAAAGGTAAACATCTGGAGGGAGGGGAGAGAACATTTTTTTCTGAGAGAAGAAAGGGAAAACAGCCACTTTAACAAAGCCAGTAAATGATCCCATCTTCCCTGATATTATGCTAAAGAATCTTATTAACATTAACGCAAGTTCCTGGGCGCAAGCTCACTGATTTACTGATTTAATGCAAACAGCCTCTTTATGTAGAGAACATTTTATTCTCCAAATAAAATCCAGTGTTTTTGGAACATTGCAAACAAGGAATGGGGTACTCAATAATATCAGTTAGACACGGAAGGAGCTTACTGCTACCTACCTAGCACTGGGGGTGGTCAGCTGATGATGAAAAACGGAACTTTTCCTCACCTGCCGTTGCAAAATTGACGAAAGAAGACGTTAGCATTTCCACATTGCTTTTTGCATGGTACTTCCCTATCGTGGTTGTTCTTGCAGAGTTTTGGGGCATCTGGGTCCAGTTTTAAAGTGGATTTTTTTCCTCTCTGGAGGGGAAAGTGGACACTCCTTTGAAGGCAACAATGCCTGAAGAGCAGGCACCCACACCAGCTGGTGCTTCTTAGTGACAAGACATATTGAATGGTATTGCTATTTAAAATGACAGTAACCAGGTCAAAATGTGAGTTAGGGTGTAGATATGTTAACCTGTGCAGATTTAATTATTTAGCAAACCTGGGGAGGGGAGAGATTTATTTCTTTTCTTTTAGCAATGTATAAGGGCCCATCCAACAAGGGAGAAGCATTGACCCAGGTTTCCCCGAAAGAGTGCATTGGCAGAGGTCTAACACTGCACTACTATCCAATCCTGACGTCATTCAGGCAAGACTTTGGAGAAGGAAGAACGGTATATTTAACAGGACCACTGAATGAACAAGAAGCACAGAGGAGCTAGAAGAGAGGAAGCTTTAACGTGCTTTCAGAATGGCTGCAGAAAGACCTCTGACATACGCTTTCCTCATCACCAACACAGCACACAGGCATTGGTTTCATTTCCTGAAATCTTGGCAGCCCTAGTCTCAGGATCAGGAAAGACCTTTGGCCTGCTAGAGGCAGGGTGGGCAAAATCTGGGATTCTGTAAACATTGCTGACTTGTAGGTCCTAGAGCTTCCAGTCAGCATGACCAATGGGACGAATGTTGGGGATTAATTATTAATGTTTCGATTGATGAATTGATTGATTGATTAAAAACTGTAGTTCAGCAACCTCTGGAGGGCACAGGTCTCTACTCATGAACTGTGATTGGCTTTGAACATCAGTTCTATTGCAACAGGAAATGACTGCCCTTTGAATTAATGGTTAACCACCATGTAGTGGCCTTTTATTATTAGTGAATAGAAGCCACTGGAGGAGAGACAAGTTGTGAGCAGTGGCTAGCAGTGTACAAGAAAAGAAGGCTTAAATATTCCCTCCCCGCTAATTAACTTAGTAAGAATCGTCTTCCTGCAAGTGTCAGGATTAGGAAAGAAAAAGACATTTCCCATGCTGGAACGATGTAAGATGTCTAGTTGAGTTCTAATTGAGTTCTCAGCAAATCTGCAATGGCTGGAAAACTCTCAGGTTTATTATCTCTATTTTATCACGGCATGCAGGTCTAATGTCTGGACTAGATTACATGGCTGAACCACTTTGGCATAGAAATGATGTCCCAGAGAAAATCACTGTTGGCAACATTCATATTCATAGCATCTGAATATGAAGAGTCACTTCTTTTGTGGCATGGATGACCACATAAATTTGACAAATAAAAAAAATCAGGGCTTTCATTGTTACCTTCTACCAGTAATATGATTATTAATTCCTCTTACAAATTTCTTTTAAAGGTTAGGGTTTTTTTTAATAGTAAAGGAACCAGCAGTCAAAAAATAAGCCACAGACTAGTTGATTGATTAATTAATTACAATTCTAGAGGCAGACACTATTCTGGCACTTTAATATCTTCATTATCCATTCTAAGGCTAGTTGCTGGGCTTGTTGGCCACTGCTTTGATTTTCTTTATATTTAACCTTAGTTCCATTTCTATTGTGCTTCTTGACTTTTATTAGTACAGTTTAGTGATCATCTGCTGGTAACTATTCTTTAGACCAGCAATGGTAAATCTATGACATGTATGTCAAAGGTGACTTGTCACAACATTTTGGGTGACACATCAGTGTTCATCAACAGCTGACAAGTATTCTCGAAAGCATACCTCATTCTTGTGCAATTTTTGGAGGATGTGGAGGCTGCACGAGAATGGGGTGTGTTCTCTTATGGTGTCCAGAAGTTGCACGAGAGAACTATGCTCTCATGTAGCCTCCAGAGCCTTTGAAAATCATGCAAGAATAGTTTTCAGAGGCTGCGGAGGCCATGGGGGAACCTTCTCTGAAGCCACTTCAGGTACAAAGGCCTTTCTCCTGTTTGCGGGGTATGATATGCCAGTAGATTTGAGTTAGCCGTTTTGACACACCAACCCCAAAAGACTCACCACCAACGGGTCTAAACACTGTCCAACCTACATTTCCAGATGTGGTAGGCATTCACCTGTCCTTTCCAAAAGTGTAAGAAAAATAAAGCTATCTTCTTTTCACTGCATATATATTATGCGTGTGCACACATATACGTATAAAATATTTGAAAGCAAAAACACTGGTTGGCTTCCTTGTGCTATAACTTTAATCTTCTTCTTAGTCCATATTACTAATCAGAGCTCAGGAACACTTATTTGTCTCTGGTCCTGTTTGTTGCTATCGAGTCCTCACTTTGAAAGAGAAAGTGTTTAATTAGTGTGTTAATTTGCAGGACTCTGGTCTGTATCTATAATGATGACTACTATTGCTCCAACATACTGTCTCTGATAGCGCTATAGTTTCTAATGCTGTACATCATAAGTTTAACTTGGATGCCAAGTTTTTCATGTTTATGGTTTTAATGTAATTATATATTATGTTGTTTTACTTTTGATATTGTTTTAATTGCTAATTGGGAGCTTCCCAGAGTTTGTTGTAAGATGCATGGCTATATAAATGTTTTTAATAAATATATAACAATCAGGCAACTATATCAACTTTACTATTAAGTTGATGATTGCTTGTTCTCATTTTATTTTATTATTTTACTTTATTTTTATAATAACAAAGAGAGAGAGAGAGAGAAAGGGAGAGAGGGAGGAAGGAAGGAAGGAAGGAAGGAAGGAAGGAAGGAAGGAAGGAAGGAAGGAAGGAAGGAAGGAAGGAAGGAAGGAAAGCTTTTCATTTAATTGCAATCTAAAGTACAGATGGGCAGGTGACAATGCTTGCAGTTATAGTTCATGAACATCTGGATGGCTGCAGAGTTCCCTCTGTGGTCCTATAGAAAATGAATTAGTGGATATGGAAATACATTGGCATGGTTGCCAAGGAAGGAAACTGTGATTTGTTATTAAAGTTCAGATGTTTTCATCAGAGGATCATCTTCAGTTGAATAATAATGACCTCCCAAGTCCTGCTTTCTAAAGGGACAACCAGTACTTTGCTTGTGGTTCACTGCACAGGCCAAGCGGACCCATTAAAGCACTTCAATTACTTTGTTTTATAAAGCAGGCAGAGAAGCCAAGTATTCATGATGTCATTATGCCTCTGATGGGGGTTGTGTGGGCTGATAAAAGTTCTGTATTGTGCCCATCAGACAGACAGAGTGGCCTTCCTTTGCGTCTGCTCTAAACTTTATTACTGGCAATTTCAAGTATGCACAATCTGTGACAGAGCCATGTCGAACTCCAGACCTTGCCATTTCTAACACATGTTGTCAATTTTTTTTCTAGATTAAAATGCTTCTCCACTCATTAAGGAGGGGAAATGGAAATGAAATATCTACGAGGAGCAAGAATGACCTAAGAGAAATTTGCAACAATTAACAAACTTTGTTTTGATTTTACTAAACAAAATGGGGTCAGGGACATGTTTATAGGGTTTATACACAGAAACAGGATAATTACTGGTATGGATTGTCCTGTTTTGTTTTACTTGACCAAAAGGAATTATTTTTTTCTCTGTACAGGTAGTCCTCAAATTACGAACTTTCAAAATTCTGAGCCAATGTTTGGAGAGCTGCAGTCCAGGATTTAGGAGGGGGACATGTTTGGAAAAGTCTGCTGTAATACGGATGCAAACTATAATATAGAGGGCATTATTTGCCACCTTGAGTTATTTCTAAAATAATAAATATGGGATAATCGCATGATATAAATCATGGATCTAGGCTTAGGGTTAGATAAACAACAAGTTATTATGCCTTGTAAAACCAACCATGGTATATCCTAGAGCACTCTGTGGGCACATGCGCCATCACCCCAGTCCTAGGCCTTCAGATGGGTTTTATAAAACCTTTTCGCTTTAGGCCTCTACCACCATGTGCAAAAAAAAAAGGTTCAATCAATCGATCAATTTCAACTTCTCGCGGGGAAAAAAAAGTTGGAATTGATTGATTGAACTTTTTAGTCCCATCCAGTCTGCCATTTCCACTGCTGCCACACCCACCCAATGGGCTATGCCCACTCAATTGGCCACACCCACCCAATGGGCCATGCCCACCCGGCACCCGACAATACGTAAGTGGGTTTTGGGTTGCAATTTGGCAACTTGGTCTCTAAAAGGTTTGCCATCACTGTCCTAGAGGGTGAATCTGAAATCTAAAGCAGATAATGTGAGTTCTCCTCCTCAGTTACACAGTCCATTTTAAACAGAATTTTCAGAATTGCTTCTGTAACACATGGATAAAAATGCATGGGAAATAATGCCCTCTACATTATAGATTGCATCCGTATTACAGCAGACTCTTCCAAACATGTCCCCCTCCTAAATCCTGGACTGCAGCTCTCCAAACATTGGCTCAGAATTTTGAAAGTTCCAGCACAATGTAATTTGGAACATTTCTGTAGGCAGCCTAACTGCTTGCTCCCAGGTTACTCCTGCTAGTTCCTTATGCCAACATCAGCAATTCTGAATTTCAGAGGGTTGGTGATAAGGCCATATAGAGGTTCTCAGTCCAAACTATGAGCACTAGAAGATTGATTGGTCTTTCTTTCATGTAGGGAAGGCCACAGGTCTGCCAGTACCTGCCTTTTCCAGTTAGGGTTGTTCCCTCCTCACTGATCCTTTCCTTTGCTTTTGCAGAGGTTTTTACACACGAATGACTTCATGCTCTTTCCACAGCATCTCCTTTGACCCTAAGATATATCTGGGGTTTTTTGTTGTTGTTGTTGTTCTTCTTCTTCTTACAGTACCATCGTAGCAATGATGCTCCAAAAATCAAAGCAACAGGGAACAGGTTGTACTTTTGTTGGTTTGTTCCTCTTTAGAACCATGGAAACTTTGTAGTGCAGAGATAGTTAAGCTTCACAAAAGCACAGTAGCAATGTTTCTAGTTGCAACTTTTTTGGTGTGCTTTCAAGTCAGTCTTGACTTCTAGCAACTGCCTGGACCAGTTCCTCCAGTTCTCTTGGTAAGATTTTCAGACGTGGTTTGTTTTTATCTCCTTCGTAGGAGTGGGAGAAGGAGAGGGAGAGGGAGAGGTAGAAAGAAAGAAAGAAAGAAAGAAAGAAAGAAAGAAAGAAAGAAAGAAAGAAAGAAAGAAAGTGAAGGAAGGAAGGAAAGAAAGAAAGAAAGAAAGAAAGAAAGAAAGAAAGAAAGAAAGAAAGGAAGGAAGGAAGGAAGGAAGGAAGGAAGGAAGGAAGGAAGGAAGGAAGGAAGGAAATAAATAAAGAGAAAGAAAGAAAGAAAGAAAGAAAGAAAGAAAGAAAGAAAGGAAGGAAGGAAGGAAGGAAGGAAGGAAGGAAATAAATAAAGAGAAAGAAAGAAAGAAAGAAAGAAAGAAAGAAAGAAAGAAAGAAAGAAAGAAAGAAAGAAAGAGAAGGAAGGAAGGAAGGAAAGAAAGAAAGGAAGGAAGGAAGGAAGAAAGGAAGGAAGGAAGGAAGGAAGGAAGGAAGGAAGGAAGGAAGGAAATAAATAAAGAGAAAGAAAGAAAGAAAGAAAGAAAGAAAGAAAGAAAGAAAGAAAGAGGGGAAGAGAGAGAGAGAGATGGCTCAAGGTCACCCAGATCATTTCATCATTAAGGCAGAACTAGAACTCAGAATCTCCTGGTTTCTTGCCTGGTCCCTTAACCACTGCACAAAACTGTCTCTTAATTATAACTTAATTATGCTTTTAAAAAAATAAAGGGAAATGCACGGAAGCTTTGCAGTACCAGCTGCAGAGAAGGGGAAAGCAAAGAGAACCTGCTTCATTCAGCCTGGAAAGATACCCAAAGAATGCCCACTGGGACATGTAAAGCTTGAATGGAGTAAGAGTTTTTGGGTTGAGGATGGTTCATTGATTCAACCGCAGGATCATAAAGCAATTGCAACTGCTAAGCAGCAGAGAACATCGCAGTCCAAGAGCCCAGCACAAAATGGCTGTCCATGATGATGACCAGATGTGGAGGGGAGGGGATGTGTCAGGCCCTGCAGCCCCTTGGAACTGGGGCTGCTAGTATAAAAAGATCAGAGCACCAGAAGAGCCCCCACCCCCACCCTGAAGGGCTTAAGATGGCTCAGGTCGGAAGAAGAGCACTTTTGAATCAGAACGGAAAACAAGAGCACACGGTGCGGCTTGCAATTGCCTATGAGTGGAAAGGGGACCATGCCATCCATTCCTGCCCTCAGAGAGTGATGAATGGCCCATTGTGGCAACAGGCCAAGAACAAAGTACAAGTCTGCCTGTTAAATAGCGGGTTCTTTGGTGCAGGAATGAAGACGCGGAACAGAGTACAGGATAACTCATTGTTTATTTCGTGCTAGAACTGTACTGGGGAAATGTCTGCAACTAGCCGCAATATATAGTCTAGCCCCTAGGCAGCAGCCAATAGGTTTGAATCAACCATTGCCGCCTGGAGATAGCCAACTGCAGCACAGGAGACTTAAAGTCTGGGTTGCTGGAGAGCCGTTAGCTGCTCTAGCAATCCACGTGGTGTTTAACAAGAGCCCAGTACATAACACCCCTCCCCTCTTAGATCAGACTATGACAACACCAATTAGTCTCAACAATTGTCAAGACTCATTATTCAAACATACTAAAGTAAAGAATAATAAAAAATAAAAAATAAAAAACAATGTAGGTTACAATGAGATTAAACAACATCTCAATGATCAGGCTTCTTTTTGCAGCAATAGACAGTTACAACACAGCACTAGTTTCTGTAGTCTAGTGGCAACAGGTTTTACAACAATATATAGCTCTTTATTTTACAACATAATCTGCAAGATATGAAGGAGGCTTGGGTGCCCTAGAGGAACATCTCGGAGTTCCCGTCACTTTGTGGTCTACCAGCTTACCCAGTGGGGTGGGTAAACTTGTGTCCCTTTGTGCTCCTGAGTCAAGGGGATTTGATGTACTCTGGCTGGCCTCACCAGGTTGCCCCACCCCAGAGTCAGACTGTTCGGCAGAGTAGGCACAGCGGTTGCTGAAGTTCTGTTGGCTTGCTCCTTCAGGGGGTCCATGTTACACTCCAGAGCTCCCTAGTTCTCCCTCTGGTTCTACCTCAGTGAAGAAGGAAACGTCCTGGTAGTCCATGTGACGGCTGGCTTGGCCACAGGTTTGAGGACCTTGGGAGGGACTTATGATGCTGTCCTCGCTTAGTGGCCATTCTGGAAACCATTTCCTGAGCTGATCAATGTGTCGTCTGACAACTCGCCCTCCCTCCACCCCCACTTCATAAGATAGGGGTCCGGATGCCTTGGTGATTTGACCAGGAACCCACAGATTCCCATGACCATAGTTCCTAACCCAAACCCAATCACCCATGTGCAGCCCCCTCGGTGGCTTTGGTCGAGATGCTTCTGTTGCCACTCTATCTGGATGCAACCTGTCCAGTTTAGTAATCAAACGCCTCCCCCAACGCAGTTCTGCAGGACTTTTGCCTATAGCAGTGCAGGGCGTAGAATGCTGGCAGAGTAACAATGCGCTTGAGTGCTTCCTTCATTGTCCTCACCATGCGTTCAGCTTGACCATTAGAAGATGGATGAAAAGGCGCAGACATTGCATGTCTGATGAGATTAGCTCTAAGAAAGGCCTGAAATTCAGCAGCAGTGAATTGGGCCCCATTGTCTGAAACTAAGACATCTGGCAGCCCATGTGTGGCAAAGAGTTTTCTCAGCACCTGGATGGTCCTAGCAGTAGTCATGTTAGGAACTGGAATTACTTCCAGCCATTTTGAGTGGCTATCCACTACTATCAGGAAGAGCTGCCCCTGAAAAGGCCCAGCATAGTCTATGTGAACCCTAGACCAGGAAGTATGTATTTCCTCCCACCTGTGAACTGGAGCCTGTGGCATTTCAGGCCTAGATTGCTGGCATGTATAACAACCATGGACTTGACCCTCAATGGCCTTATCAAGGCCAGGCCACCAGAGGTAGCTTCTAGCTAAAGCTTTCATTCTGACAATGCCTGGATGGCCTTCATGTAATGATTGTAAAACTCTGTCTCTTAGGGAAGTAGGAATTATGACTTTGTTCCCCCATAATATGCACCCTTTATGTGCAGATAACTCATGCCTCCTAACAAAATAGCTTTGAAATTCTGAGCCTGGACTTTTTTCCAACCAGCCCATGTATATCCATGACAACACTCTACTCAGTATTTTATCTGTGGCAGTTTCAGCAGCAATGTCCCCTGCATGGAAGGGAAACTCAGTTATGTCCTGTATGGACACTATTCTAGCAGCAGGAGCTGGATCTGGATCCATTAGTGGCAGTGGTAGTCTGCTGAGGCCATCAGCATGGCCCATGTCCTTGCCCGGTTTGTGAACTAATTTAAAATTGTATGCATATAGGAAAACAGACCATCTCAACATTCTTGGAGATAGTATGTGGGGGGTTTGTTTGTCCATTGTGAAAAGTCCCAACAGAGGTTTGTGGTCAGTGTAGACCGTGAAATCCCTGCCATATAAATAGTCATAGAATTTTTTTATTCCAGCAACGATTGTCAATCTGAGCATAGTTGCGCTCAGCAGAAGACAATGTCCTTGAGTAAAATGCTATTGGAACCTGTTTCCCATTTTTTTCTATGTGACTTAAAACTGCCCCCACCCCATAGGGAGATGCATCACATGCAAGACATACTGGTTTAGACTCTTTGTAGTGAGTTACAGTGGACTTTTCTGACAATAGTGCTTTTAATTCCTGGAAACTTTTTTCATGTAAGTTAGTCCATTTCCATGGAGCTTTCTTATCCAACAGCCTGTGGAGGGGCTTTGCTATTGCAGCCTTATGAGGTAGAAATGTGTGATAGAAGTTTAGGAGACCTAAGAATACTTGTAGCTCTCATTTGGGCCTAGGAGCCATTTTAATGGCCTTCACTTTAGAATCAGCAGGGTGAATGCCGTTAGCATCAATTCGGAAACCCAGGAATTCTGTTGAAGAAACCCCAATACTACACTTGTTCTTTTTTAATTTGAGGCCTGCTTCATGAAGCCTCTGCAAAACAGCCTTGAGCCTACTGGCCAACACTTCTGGGGATGCCCCTGCAATAAGAACATCATCTAAATAAGGGCAGACGCCCTGAATACCCTTGAGTGTATGCTCCATGATTCCCTGAAAAATGCCCAGTGCAACACTGACTCCAAACTGTAAGCGTTTAACTTTGAAAGCCCCCCTGTGAGTCATGATTGTTTGAGCCGTGGCTGTGGGCTCATCAACCAGCAATTGCTGATAGGCCTGTGCTAAATCAAGTTTAGCAAAAATAGTACCTCCTTGCAAGGAGGCTAAAATATGGTTGATCACTGGGACCGGGTACGCGTGTTGCTTGAGGGCTTTATTTAGTGTGCATTTATACTCAGCACAAATGCAAATTTCCCCATTGGCTTTAAGTGGAGTGACTATAGGAGCTTCCCACTCCCCACCCTCAACAGGCTGTAACACGCCCTGTTCTACCTGCTTAGCAATTTTGGAATCAGTGTTATGTTTTAAGGCAAAGGGGACCCTACAAGGCTTAACCCTAATTGGAACTACGTTGAGATCAAGCTTAAATGAGATAGGTGGGCCTGTGTAGGTTCCAAGGTCTGCAGTTTGTGTCCGGTTTATGCCACTAATCTGAATACCTAAGGCATCAAACCAATTGAGTCCAATGAGACTCGTTCTCCGGCCCCCTACTACTATTACATCCAGGTGCCCCAAAAACCCTTTAAACTTAACCAACAAGGTGGCTTCTCCCTTAACTTTAGCATGCACATTTTGAAAATCCATTAGGATTATATCTGAGGGTCTTAGTTTGGCCCAATTGTTACTGCGCCTGCACATGAAGTTAAAAGTGTCTTGAGAAATGATTGAGACTGCAGAGCCAGAGTCCAATTCCATCTTACATGGAACTCCTTGTAGCTCTACCATGAGCTTAAGTTTGGGTTTGAGGGGGCATCGAGCCCTGGTGCAACATACGCTTCTACGGCTTCTGAAGAATCCCACACTAACTGGACCCTGGGCCCCAGTACCTCTCCTAGTCGGTTCTTCCGACTGGTGTTTGGGTGGCCGGTCTCTCTGTTGGGCTCTGCAAACCACCACGATGTAGCCTGTCCTTCCACAAGCTCTACACATGGCTGAATGAAATCTGCATTTGGTGCAGAAATGGTTGCCACCACACCCCTTACATCTCAGTAAGAGAGCTGCCTTATAATTGTCCTCTCATGGCTGGCTGTTGCGGTGTGGTGCGTTGGGTTGCTTTTGGAGTTTGTTGATTTCAGGTTCTTCTTCCTCGGAGAGTTCTTCAGTGCATTTGGCGTCCTCATGGTGGACCGTTTCTTTGAACTTTGTCAATTTGGCGGGCTGTACGATTTGAACGGCACCCCCGGCAGCTTCGTCAGCCATCACCTCATCCTGTGCTTCAGAAAATGTTAAATTTGGCCTAGCAAATAGTCTCTGCTGAAGCGTTCTGTCCCATAGGCCGCAGACAAGCCAGTCTCGTAGTTGCTTTTCTAAATTTGAAAACTTGCATAGGCGTGCGGCCTGCCTTAGGCCCGCTATGAACTCTGACGCTAACTCCCCAGGAAGCTGCACTCTCTGGTCAAACTTGAACCGCCAAGCTATCTCAGATATCTTGGGCTGGAAGTGCCCAATTAGCCTCTTTTTGATATCTGTGTAAGAGACCGCTTCAATTGGTGTTGGCATGAAAAGGTTCTTGGATAAATCAAAGGTAGCTGGGCCGCACACGCAGAGTAGCGTTGCGGCCTTCAGTCCTTCTTCCGCGATCTGGTTGGCTCTGAGGTAGTTTTCTACTTGCGATAGATATGATGGCCATTCTGCCAGGTGTTTTACATCGAACTCTCTCAATTTGCCAACCTTCGGCATTCTTCTTACTGGTTCCTGTGTTTTCTGGATCCTGCTTCAGGCTCAGGGAATGAGTCCACTGAGCACAAGGTCGCTAGTGTAGCTTGCTAGCTGACCTTGAGGGGGGGGGAAATGCCTCTTCCCTCCATTGTGTGTTGCCTTTCCCTCGTATACTTCAGCTCTTTCGTCGGTGAAGCAGGATCCCATCCTCGTCACCACTGTTAAATAATGGGTTCTTTGTTGCAGGAATGAAGACACGGAACAGAGTACAGGATAACTCATTGTTTATTTCATGCTGGAACTGTACTGGGGAAATATCTGCAACTAGCCGCAATATATAGTCTAGCCCCTAGGCCGCAGCCAATAGGTTTGAATCAACAATTGCCGCCTGGAGATAGCCAATTGCAGCACAGGAGACTTAAAATCTGGGTTGCTGGAGAGCCATTAGCTGCTCCAGCAACCCACGTGGAGTTTAACAAGAGCCCAGTACATAACATTGCCTTTCAGAGGAGGTGATGTTTGGCCAGCTCCTTCTTTGTGTTTCCTTATTGTCTTGCACTGGCAAAGGAAACTTTGAGGGATTAAAAGGTCATTAGAGTCCACTTATGCTAGTGATAATAATATAGGATACATCACTGGCAGTGGAAATCTTATGATCTGGGTCCAGGTTTCTGAAGAAAATACAATGGCTAATTCACTACAGTTTTCCTCGAAGTAGTTCCTAGATAAACTTCTCTTTATGGTGATGTGTTTCTGTGGCTAAGTGTGGACGTCAGTGTTGCTAGGTAGCTCTTGTGACCAGCAAATATCAGACGCAATAATGAATTCCTAACCTCCTGGAGCAGCAACCGGTAAACCTCTTTGTAGTCCGAGATGTCATTTTTACACCACTCCCTTATCCAAGGTGGCAGTCGGAGAAGAACAGATTGTCCTTCAGCTGTTTGGTAGGACTTCAAAGTCTTGCTAGGCTTCACTCAGAATTTCTTTACCTAAACTATCAAAGAAAGAAATCCCAGGAGCTGAGCACTGGAGAAATCAAAAGCTCTTAACAAAGTGGATAATGTTTTTACCTTTGGTCAGGCCAGATCAATTGATGATCCTTTAAGCTGCCCCAAATCTCTCCGCTGTTTTTGCTTTCAGAGGTTGACATTATCATTCTGTCTAGTAACGTGTTTTGTCAGGAATAATCAAGAAGCTCAGTTCTTCTGCATTTAGGATTGCACCTCTCGAAAACATATATTGTTTTTGAACCGTCTGTGATACCACAGAGCTTAGTGCTATCTGTATGACCTAACCCTTTGCTTTCTCCTGCTTCCCAGGATGCCAGAGGTCTTTGGTGATCCAACTCATTCTTCCACTGAGAAATGATATAATCCCTGGGAATCTCCCTCCCATGGAGCTTCTGTCTTGCTTTCCCTACTATCTTCTGAACATCCACTCTATACATTTTGGTAGCAGAGGAAGACATTTATTATTACTGTTACAAGCAAAAACAAAATAACATCATTAGCCTCAGAATTTTAACACTGATGGATTTGGATTACAAAAATCCAGAGGACCACTAGATGAACTTGCTCTATTTAGCAGTCATTCAGATTTATTTTGCAGGCCACATATGACAGTCCTAAGAATTTGGAAGATAATGTATCAACCTCTATCACAGACTTAGCCTAAATGGAAGCCATGCTGAATTTCCTTTGCTATAAATACATAATTTAGGCTACTTAGAAGACAGCTTCATATTATTTTTCTGGGATTACTGGCTGAGTATATAGGTCAAACTTCCTTCTCCATCCTACTATTATACTGGATAGCACCGCTGTAATTCCCATCATGTTTTTGAATGTTCAATGAAGATAAATTAGAAATCTGGAAACTTTCATTTCACCTTTTTCTATTACAAGAGACTGAGAGCATAGATCTTCAAGGATAAATTACCATCCGTCTCTAAAGTAGCTTTTCCCAGATTGGATGGAAGAAGCTGATGTAAACACTCTATTCATTAAAGAATTTGGATGATTTGGGACCGTCTACAGTATTTGTTTTGTTAGCCCTGAAATGCAATATCTGTATAGATTTGAAAAGAATCTTACCTATATTAAAGAAAAACAAGCAGAGCATCTGAAAAACAGTTATATTTAGCATTATTGTCTCACATGTGGCTGAACTATACAAGTTACATAACTGTTAATGCTTTTTATACATTGGTGACACTAAGCTCTTTTTTTTTTGAAGGAAATTATTCTCCCGATGTTCATCTTTAATCCCCATCTGTGTTTTTCATTTTCTGCACTTGCAGAGCTCCCCTGATCAAAAAGTCTTGAACTGATCCCAGATTTTCCAATCTAGGCCGCTTATGCAATCAAAAAATATAAAGGGAGGTTTTCCTGCAAAGTGATTAAACATATATTTTCAGCTTGCCTCCTGTTCTTAGTTCCGAGAATGCTATAAATAGAGAACAGTTTGACTTCAGTCCATTGTGTTAACATGACAGGCAATGTTTGTAAGTGAAAAAAGAAAGAGATGGCCCAAGGCTTGGCAATAAGCCAATGCAATAAAGCATAAAAGGATGAGATGAGCTAAATAAAGTATCTTTGCTTTTAGGCTGGGAAAGATAATCATCTTAATCCATTCCAAAATGAATGGAGATGATAAAATTGAGGAGCTTGTATGCTCTCCCCAAGTCACACTTCATTTAGGGGTTTGTTGACAGAGTTTGCTTTGCAATGGGCTTTGCACAGGTGACCAGTACCTATTTCTCTCTATCATTGCCTTGGAGACACAAGGCCAGCATTAAAAAATTAGCTTCCTCTATTATTTATAAGCACTAAGTGTGTTTTCTGGTTCTGGGGAAGAAGTGTCATTTCTAGGGATAGAAAGCATTTTGCTTAGACTATTCTTCTACAGTTGGGTGAATTCCAGCTGGATTATGACAGGCTTCCGAAAGTTAAAAGAATGCATGTGTGGTTCATTGGCCTTGACTCATCTTCAAACCATGATCTTTCTTTTTTCCATGCCACCAAAAATCAAGAGAATTATGGGGACAACTTTATTGTCAAAGAAAAGGCTAGATTCCACAAACTGCACTAGTGACAAAAGGTTCTAGATTGAGGGATTGCTTAACTGGGATTGTGATTCTCCCTGGGGGGAAAATTAAATGATGCATGGATGGATTAGAGAGAGAGAGAGAAATGACTGAGATGATAGATAGATATAGATAAATAGTGAGATTAGATAGATAGATAGATAGATAGATAGATAGATAGATAGATAGATAGATAGATAGAATGAATGAGAGAGAGAAAGAAATAGATGATAAATAGATGATATACAAATACATCAAATCCTCCAGGGGATGTTCTGATTCTAGGAAAAAACAAACTCCAGCACGACAGATATAGTTTTCATATAAACAGACCTTTTGAATTGGGAATTATTTATTTAAATATTAAGGTTCCTCCAATCAAAGCACAACATTTCCTAGGGCAGCTTACAACCACTTTAAAAGCCACCTTTCCAAAGAGTTAGCCTGAAAATATAAAATAACCAATTAAAATATTAGAACTACTAAAACTGCCATTAAATAAGATTTTAAAGCACCATTGCAGCATAACTAAATCATTTTTACAGAACCAGACTCTGGCTTACTGCTGATTTTAGGGCTCTGTTTAGAAATACTACTATTCGATAATAGCTTGCTTTGCTCATAAAGCCTGAAATTAATATTTATCTATATAAAATAGGAACAGCCATTCATCCAGAAATGCTATGCATGTGATTAGTGATTTTCCATAGGTATTCATCTGCTTTTCCTGTGTGGTTCCCGCCAAGGTGGAAGCTGAAGTCTAATACTTCTGGAGGATACTAGATTGCCATACAATTCATTCTCATTCAAAATAAACATATATAGGAATCTCTATATAACCCAGCGATGCCCTCGATGTGATGTCCCTTTGCCTGGAAGCGGTACGGATTTGGATGGGGAAGAACAGGCTCCAGCTCAACCCGGCCAAGACTGAGTGGCTTTACGTACCGGCATCTCGACTTGTCCAAGAGGTTCCATCTTTGGTTATGGGAGGAGAGGTGTTACCTCCCATTGATAGGGCACGCAATTTAGGCGTCCTCCTGGATTCACGACTCAGTTTTGAAGATTATATTGAAGTCGTGGCCAGGGGGGCATTTGCCCAGGTTCGCCTGGTGCACCAGTTGCGCCCCTATCTGGACCGAGATGCCCTACATACGGTCAGTCATGCACTCGTTACCTCTCGGATAGATTACTGCAATGCTCTCTACATGGGGCTGCCCTTGAAGACAACCTGGAGGCTCCAGCTGGTGCAGAATGCAGCCGCGCAGGTTGTGATGGGAGCATCCCGATACTCCCATATTACACCCCTCCTGCGTGAGCTGCATTGGTTACCGGTTGTCTTCCAGATGAGATTTAAGGTGCTGGTACTTACCTTTAAAGCCCTACATGGCCTAGGCCCGGGATATTTGCAGGACCGTCTGCTGCCGGGGACAACTTCCTGTCGCCCAGTACGCTCACATAGAGAGGGCCTCCTCAGGGTGCCATCGGCTAGACAATGTCGGCTGGCGACCCCCAGGGGGAGGGCCTTCTCTGTGGGAGCACCAGCCCTGTGGAACCAACTCCCCCTTGAGCTCCGGATGGCCCCGGATCTCCAGTCCTTTCGCCGTGACCTCAAAACTTTCCTTTTTCATCAGGCTGACCTGGATTGACGACGGGTTTTTAAAATGTTTTAATTTTTAATTGTTTAGTTAATTTATTTTGGGGCTGTTTATTTAATTTCTTTTAACTTTTGTATTGTTGTTTTTATTGTTGTTAGCCGCCCTGAGTCCTTTGGGAGATAGGGCGGCATATAAGTCCCAAAAATAAATAAATAAATAAATAAATAAATAAATTTATGTTCAGTCCTAACCCTAACCCTAACCCTAACCCTTGGAATAAGCTACTCTAAAAATATTGTTCTGCTCATGTTGTGAATATTATCTTTTTGCTTGGAAGGAGAGAAGACTCTAATGAGCCCAAACTAGCAAGGCCAATGGTGAAACATGCTGAAAGTTGTGATAAAGTAACATCTGGAGGACTGCTGGTTTCCTGTCTCTGAGCTAAAGCAATAGGCACTCGAGGCAGAGAAATATATCTAGCCAGGTTACTATTAGACGAAAGAGCAAGCAAGATACTTTTTTATGCCATGTTGAGAGCCTCAGTATTCAATCTCAGACAAGAACTATATTGAAACAGCTTTGTACTCCCGATCTATTTAAATAGACAAATACAAAATACCTCAAGGAAATAATTAAACACACAGGAAGACATAAATCCAGGTTAAGAAAATCTACTAATTAAGTTTATGGATGTGAACAAAATTTATTTAATACAGACAGTTGGTATCTGGATTTTCATTTTCAAGGGTTATATTACCACCGGGGCTGTTGACTGTTGGCATTAAGTTTCACGTCTTTCTCATTTTTTGCACATTTTAGCTTTTTATTGAGGTCCCAAAAAGAAAGCATTGTTAAATCCACACCACTGAAATCTCCCCAGCTCCCCAACCACGGCATGTTAAATGCCACTCATGTAAGTGGCCAGCACCTGGTTTATAAATAACTCCAGATAAAGTTACTGCCTGACCTTCATTTCTCAGCTTTGGAAAAATCTCATCTGGGCCAACGTTAAAATCATCTTCAGCTGGGCTGAACAAATAATCTTCTGTGCTACGGACTCAAATCCCAACCCTTCCCTGATAAGGAATAGCTTTTCTAGAAGACAAGCAAATTTGCCTTGGCTCTGCTGAGCCTTTTTGATAAGCCATTGCCATGGCTGGGAGGGAGGGAGGGTTTTCCATGAAAGGCAACTTTTGACAGCATCACCTCTGAATAATTTCTTCAGCCCTTGCTGGTGCCCTTCAAAATGGGGCCCCAGGCAACCTTTGGTAAAAACAAGGGTTCCTCCTCCCAATATCCCTTCACATATTACTGCCTCCAGCTGCAGACACACCACATTCCCCTATGGATTCCCCTTGTTTGTGTTATCTAGGGAGGTATGTGATGAGTAGATGAGGCATTTTCTCAAAGACGTCTTTATTTACTTTGAACCTGGGAAGCCATAAAAAACAGAATAGAAACATAAGTTAAGATAGGCAAGAAAATGGTAAGAGAGCACTTGTCCAGCATAGATGAGTTCAAATCACCAGGACCAGATGGATTATACCCCAAGGTTCTTAAGGAACTGGCAGATGTGATCTCAGAATCACTGAACTATATTTTTCAAAGATCCTGGAGCACTGGGGAACTAGGCAGAGGACTGGTAAAGAGCTGATGTAGATCCCATCTTCAAAAAAGGGGGAAAATGGATCCAGGAAATTACAGACCTATCAGCCTGACCTCAATACCTGGGAAGATTCTGGAAAAGATAATCGAACAATGAATCAGCAAGCACCTAGAGGCAAACAAAGTCATTACTAAAAGCCAACATGGGTTTGTCAAAAACAGATCATGCCAGACAAATCTTATTGCATTCTTTGACCAAGTGATAAAATTAGTGGATCAGAGGAATGCTGTGGATATAATTTACTCGGACTTCAGTAAGTCCGAGTAGATCACAAACTACTACTTGATAAGATAAAAATGTGGGTTAGACAGCACCACCACCAGATGGATTTGTAGCTGGCTGACCGGCTGTACTCAATGTGTGGTCCTCAATGGAACCACATCTACATGGAGGGAAGTATGTAATGGGGTGCCCCAGGGCTCTGTTCTGGGCCAAGTGCTTTTCAACATCTTCATCAACGATTTGGATGAGGGGATAGATGGGGAACTCATCAAATTTTCAAACTACACCAAGCTGGCAGGAATAGCCAATACTCCAGAAGATAGGATTACAATATAGGAGAATCTGGACAGACTTGAACACTGGGCAGTATTTAACAAAATGAAATTCGATGGTGAAAAAAGTAAGGTTCTACATTTAGGCAAGAAAAACCAAATGTACAGGTATAGTATAGGTGGTACCTTGCTCAATAGTAGTAACTGTGAGAGGGATCATGGAGTCCTAGTGGACAATCACTTAAATATGAGCCAGCTGTGTGCTGCAGCTGCCAAAAATGCCAACACAGTGCTAGGCTGCATTAACAGAGGGATAGAATCAAGATCACATGAAGTATTAATACCACTTTACAATGCACTACAATGTAAAAAAGATGTTGAGACTCTAGAAAGAGTACAGAGAAGAGCAACAAAGATGATTAGGGGACTGGAGGCTAAAACATATAGGGAATGGCTGCTGGAATTGTGTATGCTTAGTTTATTGAAGAGAAGGACGAGGGATGACATGATAGCAGTGTTCCAATATCTCAGGGGCTGCCACAAAGAAGAGGGAATCAAGTTATTTTCCAAAGCACTTGAGGGCAGAACAAGAAGCAACAGATGGAAACTAGTCAAGGAGAGAAGCAACCTAGAACTAAGGAGAAACTTCCTGACAGTGGAACAACCTGCCTCCAGAAGTAGTGAATGCTCTGTTAGGCAGATGGTGCTAGCCTACAATGTTGGGTTGAAAATATATTAATCATAATGCTATGTCTTTAAGAAGTTAATTGGCCAATGGGTGTGTAAGTGTTCTCATGGCCATAAGAGGAAGCTAGGAACGTAGCTTCTCTCTCTCTCTGAATTCACTGATCTCTACTATTACTGTTTTTGCTCTGCTGTTGGTTTACTACTGTTGTAAACCTGAACTGTGTATTGACCTCTGGACTGGTAAGAAGACTTTGTAGTTTGGATTACTCTTTGGACTGTTGCTATTGTTTATGACCTGGACTGTTTATTTTTTGGTTGTGCATTTTTGTTCTTACACCACCTCAAAAGTAAACTACTTTTTACTTTTATAACTCAGTGTATTCTTGTGTGACTTTTACTGCTCTCAGTACCCTTCCTTGTCTGTGCAACTCTTTGGTAGCACAAGGAGACCTTGCACAACTAAATTCCTTAACACTGGTTATGGGCCCAGGCCTGTACTGAGAGTTAGTACACACAGTATTCCTAGCTGAGTTTGTGTTAGCTATTTGGTGTAAAATGGCACAAGAACTGTTGTCAGGCATCTCCTGGATAACCCGGTTGGATGGGACAAACTATGTTTCCTGGTCCACAAAATGCTGCTTGCTTTTGCGCAAGGAAGGACTATGGACTGTTGTAAATAACCCACCAGATACTACTGCTTGGGATCCAGATGACGAAGAGGATGTAAAGAAGATAGACGACTTTAAACATAGCAATGAGAAAGCTTTTTGCATTATTGGACTAACACTGAACGACCAGCAGCTTGTCCATATTCGTGGTGAGGAGTCTGCTGCTAGGTGTTGGGGCGTTTTGCGAAGGCTTTATGTTCGAGACAGTGTGGGTGCGCATATACACCTTACACGTAAGCTGTTTAGGGCTCGTCTGCAGAAGAATGGAGATATGCTGACCCATTTAAATTACATGAAGGCAACTTTTCAAGAGCTTCATGAAAAGGAGCTGATTTTTTTCAGAGTTGCATCAGGTCTACATTATTCTGTCATCTTTGGATGAGAGTTATGATGAGTATGTTTCTTCTTTGGAAGTCCTGACCAGAGAGGAACTGACATTGACCAACATTACTGGGAGACTGCTGGAAGAGTCCAGAAGGAAGCGTGACAGAGACCAGCTGAGAGAGACACAGCCACGAGAGGAACAGCCATTCACCACTGCTTACAACGTCAAGAAATGTTTTTCTTGTGGGGCTAGAGGGCATATAGCTAAATTCTGTATAAAGGGTAGAAAACAGAATGTGAATAGCAGTGGAAAGACTAAGAAGGGCATTGGTTTGGCTGTTTCTGATGAATCAACATCCAGAAATAATGAATTGTGGGTTGTTGATAGTGGGGCTTCACAATGCATTACTAAAGAGAAAAAGAGGTTTGTTAATATGAAAAACAGCAACCAATATGTTTCACTGGCAAACGGTTGGAGGATGAAGGCCTCTGGTGAAGGTAATTCCTATTGTCCATGCATTGATGAACAGTTACCTATGTTATATATACCTAAACTAAGATTCAACCTTTTATCTGTAAGGGAATTGGTTAAAGTTGGGTTTGTGGTAACATTCAGAGGGGAGCAATGCACTATTGAGAGGAATGGAACCTGTGTAACTGCTAATTTGAAAAATGGTTTATTCTTTCTCACAAGTAACCAGGTTAGTACAGTTAAAGCTAACTCGATATGTGAGAACAAGAAGCCACATGATGAATGTATACATTTATTGCATAGGCGATTAGGGCATGTAAACTTTAACTCACTACATAAAACAGTTGAGTTAGTAGAAGGAATTAAACTGAAGCCATGTAGTAAGTATTTGAATTGCAGTGCCTGTAGTCAGGAAAAGAGTAAGGCAACTACTGCAAACAGGTTAAACAGCTTCAAAACAACTGTTCCTTTGGAAGTTGTGTTTACTGATTTAATTGGACCCATGAAACCAAGTTTAGGAGGGTCATGTTATATTTTAAGTATATTGGACCACTACTCTCGATATGGATTTTGTTATCTGCTTAAGTCAAAGGCAGACACTTTCCAACAATTTGCAAACTGGCTGAAGTTCGTCGAGAGAAAAACAAAGAGAAAGGTTCAGTGCATAATGGTACTGAATTTGCAAGTAGGCGCTTTGTTGATATGCTGGAATCTGCTGGCGTTGAGCATAGACGTTCAGCCCCTTATAGGCCTCAACATAATGCATTTGTTGATAGACGTGGGCAAACGTTACAAGCCATGATTAGAACCATGTTACAAGATTCTGGCTTAACAGATAGACTGTGGGGGGAGGCAGCAAAATGTGCAAACCATGTTTTGAATATAGTTGTTAATACTTCTACTGGTAAAATACCATATACTATATGGCATGGTAGAAGACCAAACCTTGATTACCTGCACACGTTTGGCACCCCATCTTGGGTCCACATTCCTGCACAACTCAGGAGTAAAGGCCAACATAGGGCTAGGCAATTATACTTTGTAGGTTACGAAGCTAACCACAGATCCTATCGTTTCTGGGAACAGGGCACAACTAATGTATATAACAGTGCGAGTGCAAAATTCCTTGAGCACGTTGGTTGGGATACGTTAGAGCAAGAAACTGTTAATACTGATCCTCTAGTGTTTGAGGACTCCTCTGATAATGTAACTAGTAATGATAATACATCTCCTGTAAATATAAAAGATGAAAAGGAGATAGGGGAGATAAAAGATGAATCAGAGTCAGAGAAAGAAAAGGAGTCAGAAATTCAAAGCCCTGTAATTCCTTGGCGTTCAACGCGTATCAGACATCCACCTGATCGCTATGAAGCTAGTATATGTCAGGTTAGTTCAGTACCATCTAACTATGATGAGATCAGGATGTATCCTGAAAAGGAACAGGCATCATGGAAAGCTGCAATGAACAGGGAGTTGAAGTCTTTGCAGGATCTTAAAGTTTATGAGAAAGCTAAACTGCCACCTGGTGAGCAAGCTATAGGTTGCAAATGGATATATAAGATAAAGAAGGGTGTAGATGGGACCGTAACCCACAAGGCACGTTTGGTTGCACAAGGTTTTGCCCAAACTACTGAGGATTATGACGAGGTGTTTGCACCCAGTCTGAGGGCAACTACTTTAAGAGCAGCTTTAGTATGGGCGGCTAAAAACCAATATATGGTTAACCATGTAGATGTTGAAACTGCATATTTACATGCTCCATTGCAACATACTATTTATTTAAGAATACCACCAGGATTGACCAGTGATAGAGACCATGATTGTTGGGAATTAAAGAAAAGCCTCTATGGATTGAAACAATCAGGCTATGAGTGGAATAAATGTTTAGTTAAAGAGTTAAGTGCAATAGGTTTTGTAGCCAGTAATGCTGATCCTTGTTTGTTTAGAAGAGAACACAACGGAGCATTATCTTTTCTTTTATTATTCACAGATGATATTGCAATAATAACAAAAACTGAGTTAGAAGCACAAACTATCATTTCAAGATTGCAAAATAAATTCACAATTAGAAATCTTGGGAAAATTAGCCACTATTTGGGGTTAGATATTGTGAAAACGAATAGGGGTTTTAAGATTTTGCAAGCCAGTAAAATATCTCAGTTGTTAAAGAGATACAACATGGAAATGTGTAAACCAGCAAAAACTCCGATGGCTATGGATTTTAAGGACACTAATGTTGAGAGTCCTATATTTGATAAGACTATGTACCAATCTTTGATAGGAAGTCTTATGTATTTGAGTAATTGGACTAGACCTGATATTTCTTACTGTGTAAACCAATTAGCCAGGTACAACAATAATCCAACTGTTAGACACTGGCAATCAGCTAAACGAGTATTAAGGTATTTGAAGCAGACTATTCACTACTCGTTATATCTAGAGCCAAATTGTGAGTTAATCCTTACTGCATATGCAGATGCGAGTTTTGCCTCTGATACAAACACTCGTAAATCTACTTCAGGGTTGGCTATAATGTTGGGAGATTCTTTAATTGGATGGAAGTCCATTAGACAAAAACACATAAGCTTGTCTACAATGGAGGCTGAATTTTCATGTTTATCAGTGTTATGTACAGAACTGCTAGTGTACAAACAATTATTGTTAGATATGGGTTTAAATGTAAATGATCCATTCATTGTATATGAGGACAATCAAGCTGCGATAAAGATGGCTAATAATGCTGCAGTAAGAACAAGATCTAAACATACTGATCTTCATTATTTAAATGTCAGACAATGTGTCAAAGATAAATTAATACAGCTAGAGTATTGCCCATCTGATGTAAATATTGCAGACCATTTTACGAAGGTACAAAGTGCTGTGAAACACAATGCTAATTGTGAAAAAATGTGCATAAGATTGTAAGAGTTATATATTATTCTACCCAAAGGGGAGAATGTTAGGCATATGGTGCTAGCCTACAATGTTGGGTTGAAAATATATTAACCATAATGCTATGTCTTTAAGAAGTTAATTGGCCAATAGGTGTGTAAGTGTTCTCATGGCCATAAGAGGAAGCTAGGAACGTAGCTTCTCTCTCTCTCTGAATTCACTGATCTCTACTATTACTGTTTTTGCTCTGCTGTTGGTTTACTACTGTTGTAAACCTGAACTGTGTATTGACCTCTGGACTGGTAAGAAGACTTTGTAGTTTGGATTACTCTTTGGACTGTTGCTATTGTTTATGACCTGGACTGTTTATTTTTTGATTGTGCATTTTTGTTCTTACACCACCTCAAAAGTAAACTACTTTTTACTTTTATAACTCAGTGTATTCTTGTGTGACTTTTACTGCTCTCAGTACCCTTCCTTGTCTGTGCAACTCTTTGGTAGCACAAGGAGACCTTGCACAACTAAATTCCTTAACATGCTCCAACACTGGAAGTTTTTAAGAAAAGATCAGACAGCCATTTGTCCGAAATGGTATAGGGTTTCCTGCCTGAGCAGGGGGTTGGGCTAGGTAACCTTCAAGGTCCCTTCCAACATCATCATCATCATCATCATCATCATCATCATCATCATCATCATCATTATTATTATTATTATTATTATTATTATTATTATTATTATTATTATTATTATTGAGAGAGGATAGGGATCATTGTCACAGCTCCCCTTGAGTTACCTTGTCTCCTGAGGATGACATGGACAAAATAGCCAACATGCAGTTTGCTTCTTAATGTTAAAATACTGGCGTTTTTTAAAAAAGAAAAATCACAATTCGCAGACCTCTGAACCTTTAAGTAGTTTTCTTCTGCGACATGGCACCCTGGATATGAGTGGAATAAGTTCAAAACAAAACAAAACAAGAACACCTAGAGTAGCATCTTGTAACTAAGGCGAACTCCAGACTTGCTGGCATGCTCTGGGATTATCAGGCGATTTGAAGGAATCAAAGGATGAACATTTTATTCTGCATTCTCTTAAAGTTAAATTAGACTATGATACATTTGTGGATAAGGGGACAGCGATCATTCATTGTTTTTTTTTTAGATGAAAATTTCACATGTACTGCTTTTTGTTTCCAGATATGAATTTAGATGGCTGAGCTGATAAAAGAGACACCCCGCCCCCATGCATCTCTTCTGAATTTAGCCATTTAAGCTAAGCATTTCACGGAAAGACTTGCATTTTAGTCCCTGTATCCATAAATACAATAAATAGGGTGGTTTTTTTATATAAAACATTCTCCCCTCATCAAAAGCACTAGCTGACAAACTGTCTTGGTTACCTGAATTCTGAAAAAAAAATGGGCAGAGACTATAACTACCTGGGGGCAGGGGGTGGGGTGTTGGGTGCTGAAAAACTAATGATCTGAAACCCTATGAGAGATGGCAGCTCCAAATCCTGGAGGTGACCTTGCCTGCCCACCTGGATGCTGAGTGCACAGGGCAGAAGGCAAAAGTTAATGGTTGCAGTTTCGTACTGTGAATTCTGCTAGGACAAACAGATGTCATTTTAGTACACACTTTCATATTGCCCTTTATGTTCCCACAGATGTTTTTGTTGGCTATCTACTTGAGTGGAATTCTACTTGGAAGATGACGATGTAGGCAGCGTTAAATATTCATGGCTCTCTCTTGTGCCCATAAGTGCGTCTATAAGCAAAATAAACTGCTTGCCATGTTGACTCTGCCTATTTGGCAGAGCAGAAAAGGATGTAACAAAAAAAGAGAGAGAGATTGCCAAGCCAGGAAAAAAACCAAAACAGGTACAGTTCTTTGAACAAAGAACCATCTTCAGAGAGTGAGGCTAATGCTGCTGCTGCTGTCACAGACAGTGTCGTAAGCCCTCTCTCTCTTTGAAGTACCTAAGTCCCCTTGAATTGATTTAGACTTATTCCCACATCTACAGGATTGTAGCACCATCAGATGGAAGTCAACATAAAATATCCATCACAGGGTTGATACTGGGCACTTTCACTTGCACCTTCGTGCCAACGATCTCAGCTTCTCTCAGTGGCATCTGCCAGAAAGGTTTCTGCTTGAAAGGTTGGAGAGGAAATAAGCTCGTGGTTCTGACCGGTAATTTTGAACTGCAGTCATAGCATAACTAGAAGTCAGCGGGTTGGAGAAAGTGATTTGAATGGTTCTGAACTGTCCAATGACTTTAATTGAAACTGTATCAACCCCCTTAAGTCTGCTTTGGGGATTTCATGGTCTCGCAGACCAAGAACTACACTGTGATATGAAGTTGTAAAATTGATTTACCAATGGTTTCATTAAAAGAAAACCACAACTGTAATCAAGAGCAGGAAGAGAGGGGAACCCTTTCCACTCCTAGAATTTGCTCTTGCAAAAGTATACTGTATTCCCACATTCTGCTTTCTGAGCCACAGGTGTACCCAATACTGCCCCACTGAAACAGCATCAGAACTAAGAGGGTAAATGAAAGAAAAGGAAAGCATTACTGCAGGTGTCCCTCCTTGATATCCATACACTGCTCTTGACTGAATCTTTGAGAATGCTTTTCACCGAAATAATATAAAGACACGTTTATAATGTTCTTCAAACCCTACAAATTCTTAAGAACACTGTATTTCATTACTAAAAAGCAGAGAGATTTATGACCACAGCCTTACCATTGTTCTTACCATGCAATGGGAAATGGATGAAACTCATGGAAAGTGTCCAAAAAGGGGGCTCTCATTACATATCTAATGTAACTTGTGCTGTAATTCTTGAAGTCTCGGGAGACACCTCTCTGTAATGTATGTCATCTCTCCATATCTTAAAACCCAAAAATCCTCAGCTATGCTACCAAATTGTAAATCTGGCAACTCAACTACATATAAAAAGAATATAAAATATAAGTAAAACAGCCTTACATTCCACAACTTACATCATTTCAGAGAACAGGAATCTTTGGAAAAAATATCCATTTGATTAACTATTGTGGTGGTTTTTTTTAAAAAAAAAGGTTTTGAAACTTAACTTTTTAATATTTTTCAACCTAATAGACTGTTTTAATAGGTTAGGGTGCCAGTAATTACAATAAACAAATAAAAGTTGACACATTTTATCATTGTAGTGACATAAGAGAAAATGTGTACCACTACAATATTTATGTACTTGAATTTTAAAACAATTTATGAAGGATGTCTTATTCTTCCCCTGATTTGCATCAAAGGCTAGCAGTGTCACAATCTCATCAGTCTAACAGCATAGCAATTGGGCTTCGTACCAATTGGCTGGGTATAAATTATATCTACTCTACTAAAACATTAACTCGTCAACAAATCTATGCATTGGTTAAAAAGACGGGGGGGGGGAGTTGATGGAGAAAACTTGAAAATGGTAATCACATTTGGCTGAACATTGTTATGATGCTTCATTGCAATCGAAAGACAACAGACTTCTTTCATTGCTGCTGATTTTATCCTTGTTCCATAATGTTGCTGCTTTAATTGGTTCAAGTTTTTAATGCTACATTTTATTATGTTCTCATAGTTTATGGATTTAAGCACTGGTTTGTAAACTACAGAATATCTTGTGAGCATTTCAGCTGGTATAGAAACTTCATAAATAAAGTAACAAATAAGTTTAGTAATAAACATGCTATTTGATCTATTCTCAGTAAAATTCCACATAAACAGCTTCACTATTTCAAGCAATCACTTCTTTTCCTTGGTTTACTTTCTAAGAAGAGCTTTGGTTATCTCTGCTGGACATATGCCAAAAACACAGTACTGTCTAGACCAGGGGTCTTCAAACTTGGCCCTTTTATGACTTGTGGACGTCAATTCCCAGAATTCCTCAGCCAGCATGCCTGGCTGAGGAATTCTGGGAGTTGAAGTCCACAAATCATAAAAGGGCCAAGTTTGAAGACCCCTGGTCTAGACCAAGCCAGGTTCTCAACTGATGCCAGTCAGACCTTCATTGACTCGAAGGGCACATCCCCCCAATCCCTCATTTCTTTCTCCAAAACCTCAGAATGTATGAAGCTCCATGAGTATCTTCACCAGAATTGTCTTGGCAGGTTCTGCCCACGTGCTGACTGGCACTCTCTCTGCTTCAGCATTAACCCAGCAAAATGGTCTTTGCAGTTTCCCCCTGTGTCGCAGCTGAGCTGGAAGTTAATTGACTCAGCTGAGAAAAGGCTACTAAAGTATTAATAGCATCTTATTGATTAATTTATTTGTAGCCCTTATATGGCTGCCTATCTTGTACAAGATAATCCTAAGCAGCTCAGAACATATATCATAAAATCAGAATAAATACACTCACAAAAACCCGAAACAACATCACATATCCCATCATAGTGCCACAACAGCCCATCAACCCTATATTTACATTTGCATTTGCTGGGTTCCCTTCCATCCTAACCCAATGCTGGGGGAAGGGCCTCTGAGTCTTCACAGCTCACCCAAAGCCTAATGGGCTGGGTGCCTTCCTAATCTTGGGGTGGGGAGTGTATTAAAGGGTTGAGCCATGTTAGAAGAACACCTCTGAAGTCCCACCAGATGGCAACATTTAAGAGAAGGAATTTGGAATGCAAAGCTGTCAATATTCCAAATTGAATCAATTCGTTTGGTTGCCCCAATATACATGAAGTCTGTTGTGTTGCATCAGTTGATCAGTTATTGATACAGTTAGTAAAATGCAGATTCATTGTGAAAGAATTCTATGAATTCTTGTTATCTCGTCTCCTTTTCTTCTGAGCTCCTGATTCTTGATTATGGACTGCTTTCCCAGTTTCAGGTTTCCTGTTAATACTTTGACTTTGCCTTGTCTAGCAGGCTGCCTTCCAATTTTGACCCCTTGATATTGACCCTAATTTTATCTATGCCACAGAATAAATCTGGTCTTCAGCATTCTTGCCACAGGCTAATGTCTCAATTATCATACCTGGGCAATAATACATTTTGTATGCATCACTGAATGAATGAGTGAATACACACTCCATTTATGATGCAATTACTGTGAATTAATGGTGAGAGAAGGCAGTCTAATTTGAAAGGCCACATGCATTTTATCAATGAAGTTGCACAAGCACAAGCTGTAAACCATTGCATACCATTATAGTTATGGAAAGAATCACATCTTACTTTTTTCAGTTCTGTTTTTAAAATCCCATAACGGTGCACTTCAGGAGTTATGCAGATTAAATAAGGAAGGCCTACAGCTTTATATATGGACAGAGAAAATAACTTAGGATGGGAAATATGACCATGGATTTCCTGTCTTCAAACATTACCTATGCCTCAATATTGTCTAAATTCAAAAGACAAAGAGCGGGGAAAATACTGCAAACTAAATTTTGCAGACAGAAAATCATAAAATAATCAGGGAAATACCATTATATCAGCCAAGAAAAGCATCAGGAGAAAAGTAAGAAAGTACTTATGTGCCAGGCAGAGCTGCCATGAATATTCACTTGACCAGAAGGTTAGGATATTGTTGTTGTTAGTTGCGAAGTCGTGTCCGACCCATCGCGACCCTATGGACAATGTTCCTCCAGGCTTTCCTGTCCTCTGCCATCTTCTGGGCTCCATTTAAGCTCACGCCTACTGCTTCAGTGACTCCATCCAGCCACCTCATTCTCTGTCGTCCCCTTCTTCTATTGCCCTCAATCTTTCCCAGCATTAGGCTCTTCTCCAGTGAGTCCTTCCTCCTCATTAGGTGGCCAAAGTATTTGAGTTTTAGCTTCAGGATCTGGCCTTCTAAAGAGCAGTCAGGGTTGATCTCCTCTAGGACTGACCGGTTTGATCGCCTTGCAGTCCAAGGGACTCGCAGGAGTCTTCTCCAGCACCAGAGTTCAAAGGCCTCAATTCTTTTGCGCTCAGCCTTTCTTATGGTCCAACTTTCACTGCCATACATTGCAACTGGGAAGACCATAGCCTTGACTATACGCACTTTTGTTGACAGGGTGATGTCTCTGCTTTTTAGTGTGCTGTCTAGATTTGCCATGGCTTTCCTCCCCAGGAGCAAGCGTCTTTTAATTTCTTGGCTGCAGTCCCCATCTGCAGTGATCTTGGAGCCCAGGAAAATAAAATCTGTCACTACCTCCATTTCTTCCCCATCTATTTGCCAGGAATTGAGAGGGCCGGATGCCATGATCTTGGTTTTCTTAATGTTTAGTTTCAACCCAACTTTTGCACTCTCCTTCTTCACTCGCAACAAGAGACTCTTCAGTTCCTCTTCACTTTCTGCCATTAGAGTGGTATCATCTGCGTATCTTAGGTTGTTGATATTTCTTCCAGCAATCTTAATTCCAACTTTTGATTCATCTAGCCCTGCCTTTCTCATGATGTGCTCTGCATATAAGTTAAATAGGCAAGGCGACAGTATACAGCCTTGCCGGACTCCTTTCCCAATTTGGAACCAATCAGTGGTTCCGTGTCCAGTTCTCACTGTTGCTTCTTGGCCCGCATATAGGTTAGGATATAGAAACAAATAAATTAGTAAAAAAAGAAATAATGCAAACAAGTTGGGTGTCAACTGGTTTTTATTATACCAAGAATTGCTGCTTTTTTCCCCATCAGATTTTGGGGTTGCAAATGACATGCAAAGAAAAAAAACAGTAAAAAGATAAAGCTTTCCCTTTCAATACCTCTCCAGATTAAAAAATGTTGCCAAGATTTGGGAGCGGATATTGCATCCTGGTTTTGGAAGAAAAAGAAAAAAAAATCAAATTTAAGGGAAAATAAAGGTTCTACTTCAGAATAAATAAACCTTTGGTTTTTCTTGGCATACAGTTGCTTGAAAGATGTGCCACCTGCTCACACAGATCATTTTTGTGTGTGTTTTGGTATCTAGACTGACAATCAAGCCCACAATCAGCAAGGAAATTGTTCTAGCACGGATTTTGTTTTGGCATGTTTACATGTGGATGAAATGCCTCAAATAAAGAGAAATGCACATAGGACACCATAGACTTCTTTCTCCCATGGAGTCCTTAACAACAGCTTTAGCTTTGGACAACAAACCTCAAACAAGTACACAGGACAGGAGAAGGGATTAAAAATGTAAACAGCAACATATGCAAAATCAAACTAAAACAGTTTCCTACCTTTAAACAGGAAAACAATTCAATATTTCTATTACATAGGAAAAATGTACATATTGAAAACATATTCAGAATAGTACCTTTTTAAAAGTGGAAAACCATGCAAAATAAGGAAGATTTATAGTAAAAAATAGAGAGGATCTGGGATCAAGGAAAAAATAAGTCTATTCAAATATTTCTGGGGAAAGTGGATGGGATAGTAAAGATAATGAAATATGAGCTAATAAAATAAGAGGAAGAATATTTGTGATAAGGAGCAGCCAGGGTGCGACAGACCTCAAAACTTACAAACACATGGCTTAATCATTGCAAGTAGTTGGTACTATAAATAAAACATAAATTTCTTTGAACACAACTTGTGGTCATGCAATTGTATAACTTTGGGGAAAGAGTATTAGAATAATCAACAAGTAATGAAAGAACATACAACTTTGAAATGTGAGATTGTATTGTTGGGCGCATTTGTAAAATCTGTTTGAAAAGAACATTAATGGTGGACAAATAAGAATGGCTTGAAAATACTGCCTATCATGATTGCAAAATACTATAAAATACTAGAAACGTATGTTATATGAATGGGCGGTGATAACATTTTCACATGTTAAAAAATAATGGAGACACAGAAATCCTCATCATTTTTTCCCCCTTTATATTGGTTTAAATTTGAAATACATGGAAAAATATTTCAGAAAACGTTGAATATTGTACCATTTCCTTGTACTGTAGTATTTCTTTCAAGGAAATTAAATGGATGAGTTTTTAGGGGAAGCTAATGAAATAAGAGATATGTAATAGCCTTTAAAATATGACATTGTGTTTGAAACTTCTAAGAAGTAGCAGATCCACAATTATAACGCTGACTAATTCATTCACTTGTTTCCAAGGTAACTACTGCAAATCTTCTTGCATACTAGTGAATTGTGCTCTGCATTGCTGATTAACTTTTGCAATGTGTTCTGGAAGAAGCTTTTGCTAAGGGATAGAAAGAGTTGCTTGAAATAAGCAGAGAATTTGGGGTTACTGCAGACACAGTAATGGAATGACTAACATTTTAACACTGTTGGAAGCATAAATTAAGAGCAATCAATAGCAGATTTCCCACAAAGATCAGACTTACGCTACTTGGAGGCTTTGTTCACACAACAGGTTTTATATTGCTAACTATGACATGCAATTAACCTAATTTGGGGTGTTTCCACAACACACTGAACTATGAACAAACAAACACATGGGCTGGCTTCATATTAGTTCGTTTATGAATGAAATGAGTTATGAAAACAGAGTCAGGGAGATGCAAGATTGAAAGATATTTGGGGAGAATTCAGTCGCTTATGAAGTACGACAAGGAATTATTGGTGGAATCAAAATGTTTGGTTCCAAGAAGACACCAGGAAAGTTAAATAGGCCTCAGAAACAGAAGAAACTTTCCGAACGTATAGCCTAAGGCAAGCCTGAGTATCCTCTTCTAGATCAGAGCTACAATGTAGTTCTTTGAACTTGTGTGTAAGCCACAGAAACCCTTCAGGGGGACCTGCAACATCTCCAGAATGGGGAGTAATTGACAATTTTTGACTTGTTTTCCACTCTATTGAAGGAAGAAGGTATTACAAATCAGACTGGAGAAGGGCTTTGCTTCACTGAGGCTTCACCGTCCCTGTTACCATCCTACTCTCTGAAACCATCCTACTCTCTGAAATCAACCCCTGTACTCTGAAATCAAAGAAAATCACATCCCCTAAAATTAAGCAATTTGGGGGTTTTCAAGGGGCCAGAAATGAGGTACTTGGGGCAGTCTGTATTCTTAGTTCTTCATAAGGAATGAATGAAACACAGTATCTTGTTCCAGATTGTGCAGATTTTCTTTAAAAAAAAAATCAAGCTCCTATAATAAATAACAGGTTTGTGATCACTCTTGCCTAAGATTTGAATTACTTCTTTTAAATCATTTTCAAAGCATTCAGACTCCTCCTATCAGCCCTCAAAAACTGATGTTTTTCAACCTTCTTCCCCTCCCTCCCTCCCTCCAATTTTCTGGGAATATTTCTGTCCAAAATCTGTAAAAAGCCTGTTTCTCCTGTGTGGGAGCAATTGATGCATTGCTTGCGATGACTGATCAAAAATTACTGGTATATAGTCATCCAGCAAATAAGTGGAAATGCCGGTATATGAACAGAGGGAATATAATAGTCTTGCTTGGAGTACTCCCACAATCTGTACAAGTGGCACTACTTTCCGTAATTCTATAATTTTAGTCTTTTACCCTTAGTTGCTATTTTAATTAATTTCTGCTTTTGTAGTCTGTCTTTAGTATATAAATTCTATAAACCACTGTGGCACATTGGTTAGAATGCAGTATTGCAGGCTAATTCTGCTGATTGCTGACTTCCAGGAGTTTGGCAGTTTGAGTCTCACCTGCTCAAGCTTGACTCAGCCTTCCATCTTTCCAAGGTCGGTAAAATGAGGACCCAAATAGTTGGGGGCAAAATGCTGACTCTATAAACTGCTTAGAGTAGTAGTGTAAAGCACTGAAGCGGTATATAAGTCTAAGTGTTGTTGCTATTGCTATAAGCTGCCTAGAGTCTGGTTGGTTTCAGCCAATCAGATAAATTTTATAAAATAGCTAATAAATCATTGTTGATGTTGAATAAATATAGCTAGCTTGCTCCAGCCTGGTTTTCTTCAGACGTCTTGCACCATAAGTGCATGGCATTCTAGGAGTCATGCTCCAAAGCATTTCAAAAACCCAACTTTGGGAAAAATAAGTCCAAAAATATATCCAAGGACATATTTTTCATAGAACATATCCAAGGATGCTCTGGTTTTCCATTCGGAATACAGCTATGATCTGTGTATAATCTCCCCTGGTTTTAGCATCCATTGCTTTCATTTATATTTCACCATTGGCTTTTCTCTGTTTTAAAATGAAAACCAAGTCCTGTTTTCAGGAAGGCTCCTCCCATTCCCACAAATTAGCCTCATAAATCCCCTCCTCAACCAGGGTATCGAGCATCCCATCATCATCAAAAGATTTCAGTTTAACATTCAGTGCAGTGTAAGATAGCAATGGAGTTTAAAACTGTATAAAAGATTCAATCACAGCTTCTCCCAGATATCTGCAACTGATGGACCTGTCTATTTGAGGAAGAGATGGAAAGAATAGAAGGACAATACGAGAGGACCAGTGTGACTATACTTAAAGAAACACGTCAGTTACAACCAAAGAGTGCAAGGGATACCTAATGGAGTAGGCTGCATAAACTCAGATTTTCAACTGCAGTAAGTAGCTATTTCACAGACAAAGAAGCAAACACAATAGATATCAGTGTTAATTTAAAAGTAAAAGTTGCCTCCTGTACTTATCAAAGCTGCTGCTGCTTCTTAGCAGTTGTAAAAGAAATGAAAAATAAAAAGTAACCCCAGAAAGAGGGAAAATCCAGGAAACTGTAGATCTCTGAGTGATTGATGCCCAGGAAGATTGTACAGCAAATCATAAATACATCAATCTGTAAATGTTTTGAAAACAGCATTTTTATTATCAAGTCAAGATGGATTTTGTTAAGCACAAGTCTTAGCTGGCTATGCTGAGTTTATTTTTGATCAGGTAACTTCCTTAATGGATTAGGGAAATGCTGCACATAAAATATCCTAAGGCATGGTGATTACCAGCTATTTAAGGGTGGGCTGGATGGCATATTGGATGTATGACTGGTTCATATATTGTACTTAAAGAATGCTTACCAATAGTTCTTTATCAAACTGAAGATTGATTGATACCTAGTCAGGCGCAAATTGGAGCAGGTTCAAATAATAGCAATGAGGATCATCAGAGCACTAGAAACCAAATTCAGTTAAGAGAGACTGAAGGAGATGAATACATTTAGCCCTGAAATTCCATACTGCAAGATGTGGCAGATTCTGGTACTATAGAAAGTTAGAGCAAACACCCAAACACTAACAGCAGTTTGACAGTGGAAGCAATTATCAGAAAAATGGGGGGGGCTCCTCTTGAGAGCATGGGCTTAAGCAGAGCTGGACGGCTATCTCTCCAACCTGGATCCCTGCACTGGGATGGAATCAGTAGCCCAGATGACCTTTGCATGACCTTTCTGAAATGGAAGAAATTCTCCTGATATCCATATAACAACATTCCATATAAAAAACATGAGGAGAAAGAATAATTGGGCATAGACACAAGTCCACCGAGCAGAATTTAAAACTACAGGCTAACATGAGAAGTATCCCTGAAGAGAAAACATTTGGTGACATATTTTGTTCTGTAGAGGATTCATTGCTACCTCAAGAGGACAGGACAATGCCAGCTAGATGTTACAATGCCAGCTAGAAACCAGTGCTGGTGTTTAGTTTAGTTTTAGTTTTATTGAATTTCTATACCGCCCTTCTCCCTAGGGACTCAGGGCGGTTCACAGGGCATATATAAATAGGTATACAAAAATTAAAAGTGTGTTATCAGTAGCCAAAATTTCTGGTTGCTTTGTAGCCCCAGGAAGCCAGTTACCCCCACCCATTTATGTAATTTCTCCTTCAGGGAAGAGTACATGGCTTCTGCACTTGGAGAGACCCTTTCCCCATTGCCAAATTTAGATATCTTTAGTGCTGACCGAATGCAATGCTGGGGTGAAAAAATAATGCGTGCCACAGAAAAAAGGTGCTGCCTGGCCAGGTTTCTCCCTTGCTTAGATGAAAATGGGGGAAAGTCTGAAACTGGAGTGGGGAGGGGATGTCATAACCACATGACCACTCCAGCCCTTCATTATTTTGTTCAGTGGCAATATCAGTAAAAAAAAACAACAACAACAGGCAGGGCTTCAATTGCATGGTTGTGACTTCTATCTTAACTCTTTAATCTTACACACAAACATTCAAATACACCTACATAAAGCCACTGCTTAGTGTTCAAGCATGGTGGTGTGAATTTAAATGACCGTAGGCAGGGGCCTGGGATTAAGACATTGGTCACTGCCCAAATGACAGGTTTTTGGTGTGGCAGTGCTCTGTAGCTGTGACCTGTTGGGCTCTTTTTGACTGTGAATCTAGCACTCTTCTTGAAGGGACAGTCAACTACAGGAGTACAAGGACCATCGGGGTGCTCTCTCCTACTTCATCCAGTGCCTCTGATCTGTCAGCCAGGCTATTGCTGACTGGAATTGAGTCATCATCATCTGCATCGCCAAGTATGTGGCACATATAATTGGATGGTTGATTGAACATTTCTACTAATTCTACAATTTGCAGTAGTGCTGACAATGAGTAACCAGGAGTGGTATTCTGATTCTTGTACAGCATGTGAACATAGCCCATGGAGTATGCACCCTGGCCTTAATCCAGTGCTTTAAACAAAGCTCTGGCACTCTTTCAAAGAAGCACTAACCTGGTGACGCCTTTCCAAGTCACTACTCAGACAGTAACTGAGCAGTTATCTCTGGGGAAGTAACCCAGTGTCAGATCTCTCCTGCCACTCAAGACTGAATGCCCATGAAAGGCAGTGCCCACAACCAGAGGCAGTGTCCACAGTTGCCTGAAGTGGCCAGTAGTGTTTGCCCTCTTCCTTCTGCTCTGGGCATGATCCCAGCAGCTGACTGCATTGCTTCACTGAGCATCCTAGTCATGCTCAGAGCAGAAGGAAGAGGGCTAGAGTAGCCCAATGAGCTGAGGATGAGAGGAAGGCAGTGGCATGATGACAGCAGTTAAGAAGCATGTGCAGGGTCCTGTTTGCTGCAGTTAGGGAGAACTGAAGACAAATTCACTGTGAGCTTCATTGTTAAGTGGAGATGAGAAGTCAAATCTGCCCTGACCCAGATTAAGAACTATAGACCGATCTCATTGCTTAATGTGAATTATAAAAATTTTACTTCAATAATGGCGGAGAGATTGAAAAAATATTTAGTTGAATTGATACACTCAGATGAAAATGGCTTTTTACCAAAGAGACAAATTAAAAATAATTTAAGAGTGATAATAGATGTATTAGAATACTATGAGCTACATCCAGGGAAACAAATGGCACTAATATTCTTAGATGCTCAAAAGGCATTTGATAATCTTTCATGGCAATTTATGATTCATCAATTACAAATAATGGACTTTGGACAGAATTTTATAAATATGGTAAAAACAATATATAACAAACAAACAGCCAAAGTGATTGAGAATGGAGATTGTACTGAGAGCTTTGAAATAAGGAAAGGCACAAGGCAAGGATGCCCTTTATCCCCTCTGCTTTAATTTTCACTTTGGAAGTTTTAAATCGAAATATAAGACAAGATACAGAAATTAGAGGGTTGGGAATAAAGGGTGAAACATATAAATTACAAGCATTTGCTGATGATTTAGTATTTATTTTGGAAGAACCCTTGGAGATGATCCCTAAATTGTGGGGGAAGATAGAACAGTATGGAGAAATAGCGGGATTAAAAATAAATAAAGAAAAAACTAAGAAAATAGTTAAGAATCTTATGGATATGCAAAAAAGCCGATTGTCAGAATCAACAGAGGTACAGATAGTGAAAAAGGTTAAATATTTCGGTATATATTTATCAGCTAAATGCTCAACAATAAAAGAAGACAATTATACAAGGCTATTGAAACAAATAAAGCTAGACTTGGAAAAGTGGAAGAATTTACAATTGTTGATACTAGGAAGAATTGCTACAGTTAAAGTGAATATATTGCCTAAGATTTTATTTTTATTTCAAACAATTCCGATAAAACTTGAGAAAAAATTCTTCCAAGAGTTGAATTCATTAATTTTGAAGTTTGTAGGGCAAGGAAAGAAAGCTAGAATAAAGATGAAAACGTTGTAAGATGCTAAGGAAAATGGAGGCTTTGGTCTACCTGAGTGGGCTTTGTATTATCAAGCACCTGTATTAACATGGGTGAAAGAATGGATAATGCTTAGGAACAAAAGGTTGAAATACTTGGAGGGACATGACTTACAATTGGGGTAGCACGCTTTTTTGTGGTACGGGAAAAACAAAATTCATAAGTATTTTCAAAATCACTGTATTAGAAATGCTTTGATAACAGAATGGGGGGAAAATCAAAACTAAAATATGTGTAAAAATCCCAGGGTGGTTATCAATGACGGAAGCTTTCTCACACCCAAATTTGGTAGATTTTGAAAAAAATTGGGCATATAGAGGTATTTTGAATACTGATGGGACATTAAAATCAAAACAAGAGCTGGAAAATCAGGGCATCAACATGTCATGGTGGGCACTGTTAAAAATACAAAATAGATATGAAAAAGATGTGAAACTGTATGGATTTTATAAAGAACATACTGTATTTGATAAGATATTGTTAACTTCTGATGAGGAATTAATTAAGAAAATGTATATTTTTTTGTTAATTTTAGAGATGGAAAGTGAACAAACTAAAGAGACATTGACAAGGTGGACAAAAAACTTTGGTTATAATATAGAATTAGAAAAATGGCAAAAAAATATGGGAGAGAAATTATAAACTGACAATGTCAACTGTGTATAAAGAAAATTTATATAAAATGTTTTATAGGTGGCACCTGCCACCAACAAGATTAGCAAAAATGTTTAAAAATATGTCAGATAGATGTTGGAAATGTAAACATAATTCAGGTACGTACTATCGTATCTGGTGGACATGTGACAAAGTAAAGGCCTATTGGAAAAAAATACATGCTTGGTTAGAAAAAATATTAGGAGAACATGTAGTATTTAATCCTGATTTTTTTCTATTAGGTACAATACCAGAAAAGATTAATAAGCAAAATTCATATTTGGTTCTACATATTACAACGGCAGCAAGAATAATCTACGCGCAATACTGGAAGAATGAAGGAATACCATCAGAGGAAGAAGTAATTAAAAAAATACTGGAATGTAATGGACAGACTAACTATGAGGCTGAAAGATAAAGAAGAAACAGAATATTACCAAAGCTGGAATTTATTCTACAAATGGCTAGAGGAGAGAACCAAAGAGTAGGACTTGATTATGTATTAGCGTTTTTTGAACCCAGATCACACGCTGATTGAAAAATTAACATATGTATGTAGAGAAAAATAATAATAAAAAGCTTACTTAAAAAAAAAAAGAGAAGTCAAATCTACCCAGCTGAAATCCAACACAGGATACACCATACCATGCTGCTTTCATCTGCACCAGGTTCAACTTCACACGCTAAAACAAGCGTGCAAAGGAGGACATAATAAAAGTGATGGGCCTGAATGTGTCTTTCCCTGGATTTATGCCTGCATACCCCGTGAATGCAGCAGCCTAAAAGACTTAGAGGGATCTACTGTAGCAACAGATTTTCTGCACCTCGTGTTCATGCAGACTTACTATTTGAGACATTACTGTTACATAAGAAACTAAAAATTAAATTTAAAAACACAATAATGGCAACCATATTGTTATTTAGTCACACCTACACATTGCTCTTAATCATACAGATGCCCTAAAAATAGGGTGCTGTGAGCACTTTTCTCCTCCTGCAAAATCCTATGGTTAAAAACATCTGCCAAAACTTTTCTACTGCAGCTGGCACCAGTGTTATAAAAAAGGAGAAGCTTTTTTTCCCCTCCTGAGAGACACCAATAGAGAAAACAGAATAGAAAAAGAGCCTCCTGCTGCTTGACAGTTTTAAACTGAACAAGATTGCAGTCTAACTAAGACAATGAGGGGGAGGGAAATGCAAGTTCAGCATAAAATTAAAGAGGGCTGGAGTAGCAAAGTGAGAAAGGTGCTGAACTTCAATTGATGTTGAACTTAATTACGGCAGCAAGACTTTTAGTAGCGCAATATTGGAAGAAGGAGGAACTGCCGACTATAGAAGAGTGGACTTTGAAAGTCTCTAACTTGGTGGAAATGGCAAAGATTTCAGCACACTTGAAAGAACAATCGCAACAGAGATATATTGTGGAATGGAGAAGATGGATCGAATATATTCAGAATACGGGACCAAAAAGTTTCACTTAGCATTTGAATAAGTAGTGGTTTTATACGATGTATTATTAGTTATTTCTTATTTGTTAGTAATATAGTTATGATTACGGAGAGTTAAAGTGCGATAGAATTTAATGTTTTATTTTTGTTGTTAGCATGTTTAGCGTAAGTTTGTAAGTTTATACCCTGTATTCAGCTCTGGGAAGTCAGGGAGGGGGGAGGGGAGGGGAGGGGAGGGTTGGGGGGAGGGGAGGGTGGGGAGGGTGTTTTTTTTCTATTTTAAAAAAATGTATTGTAGAACTTTTCAATTAAAAAGAAAAAAGAAAGGTGCTGAACTAAGAATGAGATAACCCAGATTTTATTTATTTTATTTATTTTATTTTAATCCCATTTATATCCCGCCCTTCTCCGAAGACTCAGGGCGGCTTACACTCTAAGCACAAATCAATGTGCTTAGCAATAGCCTTCATTCTATGTATATGCCTGCTTATTAGGGCTTAGGTCAGCCTCATTTAATGTGAAGCAGTAAGTGCTGGGGAGCCGTTCACTTGTGGTCACACTGAGGGACCCAGACAGACAGCGCAGCCTAGTGGTTAAGGTTTTGGGCAAAGAACAGGGAGACCCAAGTCCTAGTCCTGCTTCAGCCAAAGAAACTTGCTGGGAGGCTATGGGCTACTGGTGTTCTCTTAGCTCAGCCTCCGTCCCAGAGTTCCTAATGTGGAGATAAACAGGAGGTCAGTGCACTATCTAGGCCACATTGAGTTCCTGTATATAAGGCAGGATATAAATTTAATTTATAAAATTACATACATACATACATACATACATACATACATACATACATACCATGTGGACTGTACTAAGGCCCACCTTGTGAGCTGGATTCTAAGTTCTGGAAATAACCCAATCTTCCCCGGATTGGCCTGGGGGGTGGGTGGGGGTCATTCCCAGTTCTAGAATGTCGTCTAGAATTCTGTTCTTGCTAAAAGCATCTCTTTCTGTGTGTTTATCCTCTGCGCTTTGAAAGGGACGGATGGCCAAGACTTCCATCAGGCCTGGCCAACTGCTCAGTACTATATTTCTCTAGAGCAGCGAAACTTAGCTTCAGCCCCAAGGTGGAAAAGATGGTTTCATTGTATGCCGAAGGCAGCTGCAATTCTTTCATTAGGAGCTTCCTCTTCAACACGAGGCTGTTTGCCTCTCCATCTCAGATACCACTCTAGGCATGGGGCAGGTGGGAGGAATCAAAAGAAATAATGCAGCGTTAGAAGTAAAAGACCATTGTCCCAGCAGCTTGCCATGAAGAAGCAAGGCCCATCAGCGACCGCTTCTTTTGCAAACTGTGCTTTAAAGGTCATATTTGAACCCAATACCTGTATCATAGAATCACCATAACTAGTTTCTGAAAGAACTTGCTTAAAACAATGGACATTTGCCAGAAGGCCAACGCTTCATTATGCTTGTGACATATTCAAATAAAAAAGGAAGGAAGATCAGAGTGGCAAATCCCACCCCAACTATATGCATATAGAATAATTCAGTACGTCCGCAATAGATCTAAACATGGACAGATTGTCTGTAAATAGATTCACAGGAAAAGTTGGAGACTTAAGAGTTCAGGTAGGTCCTATACTGTGTAGACTATGTGCACAAGTCTATCTTTTATCTGCTGACACGGTCCTACTTCTCCGAATGCATTTGAACATAGGAACCATGGTTTTGTTTGTGCAAGTTCATTCAGAAAGAATATCATGCTGATGAGTTGGAAAGGCATGCCTGCCCGTCAGCTTTTTTCAACTCAACTACTTAAAGAGGGAGGGTCTTAAAAGGTGTTGCAAGGAACAGCATTTGCCTGGTTGCAAACATTTCCCAAGAGGAAATCGTTAGAAGTTTTCAGTTTAAAATATATGTTATCCCTTTCTCTTGTTTCTTGGATTGGTGACTTTGTTGCTTAAAAAATAGGCAGATATGTGTGTGGCTCTGCTTAGCAAATATGTCGTTCTGTGCTTGCTTGGCAGGAAGCATGCATTCCCTCCCTAATGCACTGCCTTTTTTTCTTGATGCTTCTAAATTCAGTCATCATGAGGAATTCTTTTGTCTTCCCTTACAGAAAAAAAAAGATATACCCAATGACTTTACAGGACAGAAAAAAGAAGAAAGAAGCATTCTTAACTAACGTTAAAGAGAACATCGTAATAATAAACAGGTAATCCTCAACTTACAACAGTTCATTTAGTGACCATTCAAAGTTACAACAACACTAAAAAAAAGTGATTTAGGACCGTTTTTTACACCTATGATCATTGCAGCATCTCCATGGTTATGTGATCAAAATTCAGATGCGTTGCAATTGGTTCATATTTATGACCGGATCTTGTGATCACCTTTTGCAACCTTTTAACAAACAAAGTCAATGGGGAAGCCAGACTCACTTAATGACTGTGTTACTAACTTAACAACTACAGTGATCCACTTAACAACAGTTGCATGAAAAGTCATAAAACGGGACAAAATTCACTTAACAGTCTCACTTAGCAATGGAAAAGTTGGGCTCCATTGTGGTCGTAAGTTGAGGACTACAGTACCTATATACGCCTTCTATAATGAATGTCTAACCTTTGGTACTCATCCAGTCTGTAATGCTCTAGATGGAACTTGCAATTACTTTGAGGAGATGCTTTCTGAGCACAATAGCTTTGCAATTTTGCTGAGTACAAAGCATTTTATGTTTGTAGCTCTGTTCCAAATCTCCATCTGTGAAATCTACAGTGCCTTGTGATTGTCCTCTGTTTCTACATTGCTAAGTTAGGTTGTATAGTGCAGCTTTTAGAAATATAGGCGCTCTCTGCTAGGGGTTGTATGAGCTTTAATTGAGTATCTCTTGGAGCAGTGGATAGATGTAACTATAAATAAGAGTAATTGGTTTTTATTGCAGACAGAAGGGTTTGCTTGGGATATGTTTCTCCCAGATCATAATTTTTGGGGGAGAACACTATCCAAAATGCCACATTGTGCTCTTTCATAACGGATTAATTCTGCTAACATCTATGCACATCTCAAGATACTATTTGTACTTTAATCAGTCTTATCTTTTTTTTTTTGTCCCACAAATTATTAACCAATAAAAATCCTTTTTAAGATGTCCTGGCTGGACTGAAGTCAGCTTCCTGAGATCAGTGCTGTATGGCTTGCCATCAAAATTCATCCCTGCACCAATTGCAGTCTGAAAACGTGGAACAAATATCAAGTATCTTTTCTTTGTCTTGTTTGAACTGAATGTTTTTAACTATTGAGCATTTTACATTATTCAACCTTCTCTTACCGAGACCATTTTGGTCACCCTCCAGAAAGCAGCTGAGATTAATAGGAAACCAGAATGGCTATCAGATGTCACACATGCAGAAACAAAATATAATGCAAGCATTCAGAACACTTGATGGTTCCTCATACTTTTAAAACAACCTCCTTTTTTGCATCTTTGGGCCTTCTTAATTGATCTTGGATGGATCTCTTCCAGTAATCCAACGTCAAGCAACATCCTTCCAGCAAAAGAAGTGAAAGAGAGAAAACATTCCTAATATTTATATGTTGAAATCTCTTCCAGATTGGGAGAGGATTGGACTTTTGGCATCTGCTCTTCTCGCAGTGTAAGATGACTCTGTGCAAAAGTATGCTAGGAGAAGATACAAACCATGACATGTCTGTGTATTTAGCTGGCACATTTTTCTTCAATAAAGGCAGTAGCCTGAAGAGTCCCTAATTCTTTTTTTTTACAATAGATGTATATAGGTTAGCCAGTATTATTACAGTAAAGAACCAGTGACCTCCAGTGGACAATCTGTGTGGAAATATATATATATTTTTAATAGATCTTTTGAAAGGCAATTGTTACATCAGGTCAGGTACTTTAGAGGTAACCAACAATGCATAATAGTAAGATCTGTTTGGTGGGGTGATTTGCCAAAGCTTTGAAATGCTGTGATAAAAGACTTTCATATATTCTATAGGTTTGTACTATTTTGCTTTGTAATATTTCAAACACTTTTCTAAATAAACAGGGTGATCTCTGTTTAGCCAGATTGACAAAACCCAGCGCTTCTTTCAGAATAAGTGCATAGATATTTTATTTTAAACATCCAGTCCTTGAGCACAATTGGGCCAAGTGGTCCTATTGCAAATATTTATATGTGGCATCTTCAGGAACCTTCATGACAGTTCCCTCTCGGTTATAGAAACTGGCCCATATGCCTGAAATCAGAATCATCTCCACCTGAGGATTCCATACAGGTTTAAAAGCAGATTCTGGTCTCTCACCTCTGAATGGATCTTGGTTGATCTCCAGTTAGACCTGGAGAGATAGGACACCACCAGACAATTACAGATCTGAAGTTGAACATATCTTAGAAGAAGGAATATAGCTGCCAAGAAAACTCCCCAGTTGTGTTCTTCGAGTCACCAGGAAGGTGGCAAGTTTGACTTGGAGTCTTAAATATATACCCGATCAACTATTGGTGTTTGAGAGCTGAACTCAGCTATGGAGTTGCAACTTCATAGTAGTGGTGTCACTAAATAATCTCAATAAATGTAGTTTTAATATAGGGATATTAAAACTACATTTATTGAGATTATTTATTTTAAGTGTTGGAGCTGCTCCTCCTCCTCTTTCTTAAATTTCAGTGAATTAGGAGGATGTTTGCTTGAACTGCTTCCGAACATTATCTGGACAATCTGGATTTTAAACAATATTTTACTCCTTGTCTCCTCGGCAACTGAGCTTGCATATCTTTGTCAAGATCATTTTCCTTACTCTCTACAGCTGTCAGGTGATCTGTTTCTCCATTGGAAGGAACTCCTGTTTCAACTTGCTGTCCATGCAGCTCCTTACGTTCTGCTCACTCACAAAGGTCCTTCCCAAGGATGGCTGATTTGACTATTTTGTTGTTCAATTGTTGTTTTTTTAATGCAATAAGTCTGGAAATGGGGATAATAGCCATTTGGTTTAATCCCATCCTCCTGGAACAATACTGAAGGTTTTTTTCCTCCTTCTTTTTCCTTACTCTGAGTTTGTGACTCTTAGGGATAGAACAGAAATTGCTCAAAGATCCTTGGTATTTGGAGGTTACTGTAAGGACAACTATACATTGATTTAAACTAGCTCACAGAATCTGAGGAATGAAAAGAATGATTGAGGGAAGAGAGCCGTGTGTGGTGGAGAATATTGCCAGTGTTGATGTAAAGTGAAATTTCCAATCTAATTTTTTTCTGTATATAGAATAAGAAGGAAAGACACAATTGTGTTTGGCCTCAGATCCCACTAAGCATGGTTATTCAGACATTAATTTCACTTCTAAAGCAAAATCGCTATTTTTGTGAATTGCAGCCAATTTCTTGATTATTAATTGATACATTCTAACTTTTATCCCTGTTTTAATATATATATATATATATATATATATATATATATATATATATATATATATATATATATATATATCTCCAGCCTATATATATCTTTTAATAGATATATATATAGTTTGCTTGGACTGATACCTAGGAACAGTGTGCTCTTGTCTGATTTTAAACATGTCGTTCTAATCTGTATTTACTATTCCAGCTCAAATGTCTATTTCTGAACACCTGGACAAGGAAATAATCAATTCATTCTTCTTGTGGATTATGTTTACATTTACACTACTTGCATAAATCCTGGCATTCAAACAATTTCAGTGCCAAAATGGCCATTACAAGGAAAGGCAGATCAACAACTTGGTGTTGATCTCTACGTCCAACCTGGTGATCAAATTGTGGTGACCTTGGACTCAAGCTACTCCTGGTCAACCCCAGGTGTGTTTATACTAAGTCTGTGCTGATCCATGGTGAGGTTGTGGATAATTGGCTGGACCTGATGGGTATTAAGTGAGTGAAGATCATCATTTGACAGATAAGCAGATATATAAGAACATTTGGGTCTTGTATAGATGTGTGTTATCCAGCACAGCTATGGGCAGCTCACAACAACAATAAAACTACAAAACCATAAAACCAAAACTCGGTGCCCTGGTCACTCTCCTAAAATGTTCTGGCAATCATCCACAGGCTCCCATCACTCTAGCCCAGTGTCCGGGGAAATGGCAGATTTTGACAGCCTTCTGGAAGGCTAAAAGAGGGGGGGCTGCTGGATTACTGGAGGGAGGGTGTTTTACCAGGTAGGTGTGGCCATGGGAAAGGCACACTTCCTGAGTTCCAATAGATGGCAATAATTCAGGAAAGGGACCTGGAGCATGCCCACTTTATCTGATCTATTGGGATGGGAAGATACCTTCATGGAGAGGTGGCCCTACAGATAACCTGGTCCCGTGTCATGTAGGGTGTTAAGTCATGGGCTCTAGTGAGCAGGAATGATGACATGAGGCTGAGTACAGGAAAACTCATTCTTTTATTCTTGCTGGAACTGTACTGAAGCTTGGGCTGCAACCAGCCACAATATATAGCCTAGCCCCTAGGTGGCAGCCAATAGGTTTGAACCCACGCTTGCCGCCTGGGGCTGACCAATTGCAGTGTCACTGCGTTTTTCTGTTTTCTCAGTAAAGCAAGTTATAGTTTTGTACTTTGCAAGCAGTCTTGTTATCTTATCATTGTAACCATGGTGAGTGTCTCATGTTCAGCCAGTTTTCTACTGTGTGCACATGTCCAAAGCAAAAGTTACTTTCTCTTTCCTTTTCTTTGTGCCTCTGGGAGAATAGACATGTAGCCATGATTCTTTCTGTGTTTTTACAAGTTTCTTTGTAATTAAAAGGTTAAATAGTAGAATATATGCTTCGGGTTTCTTTTGTTTATCATGCATCAAAAATGAACCATCGATCCATCCCCTCTGATAGTTTTTTTTTACTCTTCTGACATGCAGGACTGGAGACGGCCTGTCTGGGTTGCTGGAGAGCCGTTAGCTCCTCCAGCAACACACGTGGTGTAACACCACAAGCCCAATACATAACACCCCTCCCTTCTTGGATCACACTATGACACCCTTAAAATAGTCTTAACAACTGTCAAGACTTATTAATCACTCCCAACAACCATAATGAAATAATAATAATAATAAATAAATAAATAATACTCATAAATTCGCTGTGGCTACAATGAAATTAAACAATGTCTGAACAGGCTTACCAATGCAGTAAGGGCCACAATGAGATTAAACAACATCTCATGAACATGCTTACAAAGCCGTACTGGCAGTTTCACAATGCCCAAGTTTCTGTAGGTAGTGGTACAAGTTTCACAACACTATACATCACTTTATTTTACAATATAGTCTGTGAGGTACACAGGAGGCTTGTGTGGCCTAGAGGAACGTCTTGGAGTTCCCCTCACTTTGTGGTCTACTAGCTTACCCATGTCCCCTTGTGCTCCAGTGTCAAGGGGAATCGAATTGCTCTGGCTGGCCTCACCAGGTTGGCCCACCCCAGAGTCAGTCTGTTCTGCAGAGTAGGCACAATGGTTGCTGAGGTTCGGCTGGCTCGCTCGATCAGGGGTTCCATGTTGCACTTCTGTGCTTCCCGGGTCTTCCTCAGATTCCACTTCTGCTGAGAAGGGAAAAGCCTGGTGGTTCCAGTGTGGGCTGGCTTGGCTACCAGTTTGAGGACCTTGGGAGGGACTTATGCCGCAATCCTCACTTAGTGACCATTCTGGAAACCTTTTCCTGAGTTGGTCGATGTGTCTTCTGACCAGTCGCCCTCCCTCCAACCCCACTTCATCAGATAGGGGTCCGGATGCCTTGGTTATTTGACCAGGAACCCATGAATTCCCTGGCCCATAGTTTCTGGCCCAAACACAATCGCCAATGTGCAGCCCCCTTGGGGGTTTTGGTCAAGAAGCTTCTGTTGCCACTCTGTCTGTATGCAACCTGTCCAGTTTAGTAATTAAACGCCTTCCCCAACGTAGTTCAGCAGAACTTTTACCTGTAGCAGTGCAGGGTGTAGAATGCTGGCAGAGTAAAAAAATCTGTCAATCTGTGATGCCAGTTACCTGCGACAATACGCTTGAGTGCCTCCTTTGTTGTCCTCACCATGCGTTCAGCTTGTCCATTCAAAGAAGGATGAAACAGTGCAGACATTGCATGTCTGATGAGGTTAGCTCTAAGAAAAGCCTGAAATTCAGCAGCAGTGAATTTGGCCCCATTATCAGAAACTAAGACATCAGGCAACCCATGTGTTGCAGAGAGCACCTGGATGGTCCTAGCAGTAGTCATATTAGGCACTGGAACTACTTCCAGAAAAGCCTGAAATTCAGCAGCAGTGAATTTGGCCCCATTATCAGAAACTAAGACATCAGGCAACCCATGTGTTGCAGAGAGCACCTGGATGGTCCTAGCAGTAGTCATATTAGGCACTGGAACTACTTCCAGCCATTTTGAGTGGCTATCCACTACTATCAGGAAAAGCTGCCCCTGAAAAGGCCAAGCATAGTCTATGTGAATCCTAGACCAGGGAGTGTGTGTTTCCTCCCACCTGTGAACTGGGGCTTGAGGCATTTCAGGCCTAGATTGCTGGCACGTATAACAACCATGAACTTGATCCTCTATAGCCTTATCAAGGCCGGGCCACCAAAGGTAGATTCTAGCTAAAGCTTTCATTCTGACAATGCCTGGATGGCCTTCATGTAAAGAGTGTAAGACCCTGTTTCTTAATGAAGTGGGAATTATGACTCTGTTCCCCCATAAAATGCAGCCCTTATGTGCAGACAACTCATGTCTCCTGACAAAATAACTTTGAAATTCAAAGCCTGGACTTTTTTCCAACCAGCCCGTGTATACCCATGACAACACTCTACTCAGAAATTTATCTGTGGCAGTTTCAGCAGCAATATCCCCTGTGTGGACGGGAAACTCAGGTAAGTCCTGTATGGACACTATTCTAGCAGCAGGAGCCGGATCTAGATCCATTAGTGGCAGTGGTAGTCTGCTGAGGTCATCAGCATGGCCCATTTCCTTCCCTGGTTTATGAATTAACTTAAAATTGTATGCAGACAAAAAATAGACCATCTCAACATTCTTGGAGATAGTATGTGGAGGGGTTGTTTGTCTGTTGTGAACAATCCCAACAGAGGTTTGTGGTCAGTGTAGACAGTGAAATCCCTGCCATATAAATAATCATGAAATTTCTTAACTCCAGCAACTATGAGCAAGGCTTCTTTATCAATCTCTACATAGTTGAGTTCAGCAAAGGAAAAGGTCCTAGAATAAAATGCAATAGGAATCTGTTTCCCATTTTTCTCTATGTGGCTTAAGACTTCCCCCACCCCATAGGGAGATGCATCACATGCAAGACATACAGGTTTAGACTCTATGTAATGAGTTACAGTGGACTTTTCTGATAGAAGGGCTTTCAAATCCTGGAAGCTTTTTTTGTGTAAGTTAGTCCATTTCCAAGGGGCTTTTTTATTAAGCAGCCTATGGAGGGGCTCTGCTATTGCTGCCTTATGAGGTAGGAATGTGTGATAAAAATTTAGGAGGCCCAAAAATGCTTGCAGTTCTCCTTTTGATTTTGGCCTAGGAGCCATTTTAATGTCCTTCACTTTAGAATCAGCAGGGTGAATACCATTAGCATCAATGCGGAATCCCAAGAATTCTGTTGATGAGACCCCAATACTACATTTGTTCTTCTTTAATTTGAGGCCCACTTCACGAAGCCTCTGCAAAACAGCCCTGAGCCTACTGGCTAACACTTCCGGGGATTCCCCAGCAATAAGAACATCATCAAAATAAGGGCAGACGCCCTGAATACCCTTAAGTGTGCATTCCATAATCCCTTGGAAAATACCCGGTGCAACACTGACTCCAAACTGTAAGCGTTTGACTTTGAATGCCCCTCTGTGAGTCACAATGTTTGAGCCACAGCTGTAGCCTCATCAACTGGCAATTGCTGATAAGCCTGTGCTAAATCAAGTTTAGCAAAATGGCTCCCCCTTGCAAAGAGGCTAAAATATGGTTGACTACAGGAACCGGGTAAGCATGTTGTTTGAGGGCCTTATTTAATGTGCATTTATAATCAGCACAAATGCGAACTTTCCCGTTGGACTTCAGTGGGGTGACAATAGGAGTTTCCCACTCCCCCCATCAATAGGCTGCAACACGCCCTGTTCTACAAGTTTATCGATTTCGGAATCAATTTTGTGCTTCAAGGCAAAGGGGACCCTGCGAGGTTTAACCCTAATTGGAACAACGTTAGGATCTAAATTAAAAGAAATTGGCGGGCCAGAGTTTAAGCAAAAACATCTGCGCATTCTTCGCAAACAGTCATGAGGTCTGCAGTTTGTGTCCGGTTTATGCCAGTAATCTGAATACCTAAAGTATCAAACCAATCAAGTCCAATAAGACTTGTTCTTTGGCCCCCTACTACTATGACATCCAGGTGCCCCCCAAACCCTTTAAATTTTACCAATAATGTGGCTTCACCCTTAACTTTAATGTGAGCATTCTGAAAATCCATTAAAATGATATCTGAGGGTCTTAGTTTAGCCCAATTGTTACTGCGCCTACACACAAAGTCAAATGTGTCTTGCGAAATGATCGATACTGCAGAGCCGGAGTCCATCTTACATGGGACTCCTTGTAGCTCTACCAAGAGCTTAAGTTTAGGCTTGAGGGGGCATCAAGCCCCAGTGCGGCAAACACTTCTCCGGCTTCTGAAGAACCCCACACTAACTGGACCCTGGGCCCCAGTACCTCTCCTAGTCGGTTCCTCCGACTGGTGTTTGGGTGGCCTGTCTCTCTGGCAGGCTCTGCAAACCACCGCAATGTGGCCTGTTCTTCCGCAAGCTCTACACGTGGCCGAGAGAAATCTGCAATTGGCGCAAAGATGGTTGCCTCCATACCCCTTACATCTAGGTAAGAGAACTGCCTTGTAATCATTCTCTCGCTGGTGGTTGTTGTGGTTTTGCGCGTTTGGTTGCCTTTGGAGCTTGTTGATTTTTCATCTTCTGATGATTATCTGGCGCATTTGGCAACCTCAAGATGGACAGAATCTTCAACTTTTGAAGGTTTGGAGGTTTGAACTGTCTGCACTGCACCCCTGATGACTTCGTCAGCAATGACCTCGTCCTGTGCCTCGGAGAACATGAGATTGGGTCTAGCAAACAGTCTCTGCTGAAGGGTTCAGTCCCGAAGGCCACAGACAAGCCGGTCTCTTAATCGTTCTTCTAAGTTTGAGAACTTGCAAAGGCCTGCCTTAGGCCCGCGATAAATTCCGAGGCTGTCTCCCCAGGTAGCTGCACTCTCTGGTTGAATTTGAATCGCCACGCCATCTCTGACATCTTGGGCTGGAAATGCCTGGTCAGCTTCTTAAGGTCTGCATATGATACTGCTTCGATGGGCGTTGGCGCGAAAAGGTTCTCTGCTAGGTCATCATCATATAGTAGCCATGACTAGGGGGGCTTTCGCACAGGTTCGCCTGGTGCATCAGTTGCGGCCCTATCTAGACCGGGATGCCCTGTGTACGGTCACTCATGTGCTCGTGACCTCTCGTCTTGACTATTGCAATGCTCTCTACATGGGGCTTCCCTTGAAGGCCACTCGGAGGCTCCAACTGGTACAGAATGCGGCCGCGAGAGTTGTCTTGGGAGTTTCCCGGTACTCCCATGTTACACCTTTGCTCCGCGAGCTGCATTGGTTACCAGTTGTCTTCCGGGTGAGGTTCAAGGTCTTAGTGATGGTTTTTAAGTCCTTACATGGCATGGGTCCGAAATACCTCGGGGACCACCTGCTGCCGGCGTCGACTCCCCTCCGCCCTGTGCGTTCCCACAGAGAGGGCCTCCTCAGGGTGCCTCCAGTCAGAGAATGTCGGCTGGTGGCCCCCAGGGGGAGGGCCTTCTCTGTGGGCGCCCCGGTTCTGTGGAATCAATTGCCGGTTGAGCTCCAGATGGCACCGGATCTCCGCTCCTTCCGGCGCGGTTAAAGACCCATTTATTTGAACAAGCTGGCCTAGCCTGATGGGGAGTTATTTAGGGTTTTAATATTTATATATATATTTTATTGTTTTTACTTTGGGCAATAATTTAATTCTTTTTTAACTTTTGTATTTTTGTAGTTTTATGATATGCCCTGTTCACCGCCCTGAGTCCTTCGGGAGAAGGGCGGTATAAAAAATTTAATAAAACCTAATAAACCTAGGTCGAAAGTTGCTGGGCCACACACACAAAGCAACGTGGTGGCCTTTAGGCCTTCCTCTGCAATTTGATTTGCTCTTAGATAGTTCTCTACTTGCAAGAGGTAAGACTGCCATTTTTCCGGATGCTTCACATCAAACTCTCTTAATTTGCTGACCTTCGGCATCTTCCTTAGATTCCTGCGTTCTTCGGATCCTGCTTCTAGGCTCAGAGAATACGTCCTCTGAGCATGCGGCCGCTAGCGTAGCTTACTAGCCGGCCTAGAGAGGGGGGAGGAAATGCCTCTTCCCTCCGGCGTGCACTGCCAACCCCTTGTTGACTTCAGTGTTCTGAACCAGCCCTCTTCTGGCCTTGTAAAGGCAAACCCCTATTTAGGAAGAAGAGACTGGAGAGCTTCCAAGGCTAAAAGGCATCTGCCAAGATTTAATTACGCAGTTAACAAAAACACAAGAGCTTGTCTTCTCAAGCGGAAAAGTTGCTTTCAGCAACCAGCCCCTCCCCAAACACTCCTTTTATAGAGAGCTCAGGGCGTGGTCTCCCTGTGCCTCCTCCCGAGGAGTCCCACATTCTTTCTTTGTTTGTTCCTGCTCGACTGCTTCCTGCGTCGGGCGTCCTTGAACAGGGCCAGCTGTGGGTCATCATCTTCCGCACTATCGGGCTCACGCAGCTGAGAAGAGGGCCCCGGCTGGGAACTCTGCCAAGCCTCCACGCCATCATCAACCGGTTCGTCTCCCACACGGTCCTCCTCCCCCTCATCTGAGTCATCCGACACATCTGAGCCGGCTGCCGAAACCACAGGCTGGCCCTGAGTCACAACATTCAGCCCTTAATCAGCAAAGCAGGATCCCACCTTCATCGCCACTGTTAAGTCGTGGGCTCTGGTGAGCAGGAATGATGACACGAGGCTGAGTACAGGAAAACTCATTCTTTTATTCTTGCTGGAACTGTACTGAAGCTTGGGCCGCAACCAGCCACAATATATAGCCTAGCCCCTAGGTGGCAGCCAATAGGTTTGAACCCACGCTTGCCACCTGGGACTGACTAATTGCAGGACCGGAGACGGCCTGTCTGGGTTGCTGGAGAGCCGTTAGCTCCTCCAGCAACACACGTGGTGTAACACCACAAGCCCAATACATAACATAGGGCTTTAAAGGTAATGACAGCATCTTGAATTGCACCTGAAAGGACATTGGGAGCCATTGAGGGAGTATAACAATGGTGAACCTAGGGTGAGCTTCTCAAGCCAAGCAAGCAAATAGACAAACAAGTTCTCCACACAGTTTGCCCTTCTGCCTTCCATAAAGTCTTAGAGCAACCTGGTCAATGCTAGGAGTATACAAGTATGTTGTCTCTTGAACTACAAATTCAGCCGTTCTTTGCCTTTAGTTATGTTGGGTGGGTCTGTTGGGCACTGTTGTCAGTCCAAACTATCTGAAATACCAATGAAGGAGAATATTTGTAGTTCAGGGTTGAAATGAGGGGTCCTTGGTGTTCTCTGAGCTTGCTTGTTTTCTTGAAGACATTTCATTACCCACCTAGGTAACATCATCAGTGCTAGTAAGGAATGCTGTTTGCTGTCAGTTTATATTCTGGTGTCTTGCCTCTCTGTCGTGCCAGCTTCCTAGGCATGCAGAAGGTGACTGACTTACGGTCACCTGGCTGGCTTTATCCCTAAGGTGGAACTAGAAATCTCTCCTCTGGCTTCTAGCCTAGTACCTTAACTACTGCAGCAAACCGATCAATAATTCATCTTTACTGTGTATAACAAGTAAACAGCTACAGCAGAACCAGGGAAAAAATAAGCAGAAAAACAAAAATGCCAAAAAAAGAAAAAAAAGAAAAAAGTAATAACAAATTGAACCTTGGCCCCATGAAGAATAATTGGTCAAACTCTTCCCCTGCATCTATATGAAATAAAACATAGATGTAAAATGAATACATTTTACAGGACTTAGAATGGAGCAATTGGGAGCATTCCAATTCCCTACCCAATTCTGTCCATCAGAGAAATGCCTGAGGGAAAAATTTTTGGGAATTTCTGTTTCAACAACCATTTATGAACTTGATCTTTCTTTTATCCGCTTTCTCCACACACCAAAACGTGTTCCTTTAATGTTTTCAGAGGATTATCTGAGTTCTGACTCCTTCATTTACAATATCTCATTCCTTTCCAATATTCAATTTGGGTGGAAGAATTTGAATGAAAAAGAATTTGAATGAAGTCCTCCTCACTTGTCTCTGCCTGAGGGGAAACCGAAGAGAAGGAATGCTGGAAAACAATGTCTGCTACAGCCACTCATATACTTGAGACTCTGAACCAGCTGGCTTAAGTAAATCACCGATGCTCCTCAAGTTCTTGCCTGTGTTATTTTGCACCCCAGAGTAGAATTTGATAATCTTGCTATCTTACATCTGGTTTAAGTATTCAGTGTACCCTCAGTTTGCTCATAGACTATGTTTCTTTGTCTATACCTTCTAGGATAGGATACAAGGTCTTTTCCTAAAAGTGCCTACTACTATCAACAATTTTTGTAGGAGAAGTTGATATTTTTTATTTGAATCACCCTTTATTATTTTTACAAATAACTCAAGGTGGCGAACATATCTAATACACCTTCCTCCTCCTATTCTCTCCATAACGACAACCCTGTGAGACTAGCCCAAAGTTACCCAGATGGTTTTCATGCCTAAGGCAGGACTTGAACTTGTGGTCTCCTGCTTTGTAGCCTGGTCCCTTAACCGCTAATCCAAACTGGCTCTCAGATATCAAATCATGTTTGAGATCAATCTGGTTTGGCTTAGGCTAAGTTTAACCCTGCCATGCATTTCTACCAGAGGGAAAAGAATAGTGAGAAAAATTGTCATTAATATTTTTATATATAGCTGAAATATGTTTTTCTGGAAATAATAATGTTCCTCTTTCTATGTCATAGTTAGAGATCCAGTAATGTAAAACTAAAGAATGTTGCTCTGTCTCTTGAGGGAAGCTCATAATTACCCCTTGCCTTTTTATTATCTGGTTAGTGCTGGAAATCTCTCCCCACCACCACCACCACCATCTCTTTCTCTTTCTCTCTCTCCCTCCGTCCCTCCCTCCCTCCAGATCCTATAATTTAAAAAAAGTTACTGAGTATTTGCTCTTGAAATTTCACTCTATTACATAATGACTCAGTGAGAAAAACAAAGATATAAAGTTACCTTTAGTTTGGAGATGATGATAAATATTACAACTCAGTCTTAAACATATTGCTTACTTTGGAAAGACAGCTGACTGTGTCCAGTTACATTTTCTCCCCATTGGAAATGTTTACAATTCTCAGTTTACCTGCAGTGCACACTTTTACCAGAACATAAAAGATTCCAGCCCCTACTGGGAAAACATGCTTCTTTTACTATTGTATGAGCTTGTGAATTGCTAAAGAAAATTGCACAATTCACTGTTTTTCCCTAAATGCTCGTCACTGGCCATGTTAAGCAAACTTATAAACACGGAATTAGCAGTATTTGAAAGAACTACAAACCTCTTTCTACACACAGATTTGGTCATCTTTTAGAAGAGCATTAAACCCATGTTCATAAATTGCTTGATTGACCAGTCTTAGGCACCTTGATAGGTGGCTGAACACACCATTCCAAGCACTGCTACACACTCAGGTGAGTACCTGGGGGGTGAGGAGTGGGAAACGAAGTCAGGTAAATTTACCAATTGCTTTCCTTAACCTGTTCTGCATTAAAAGAGCAAGAATAGATGGTGCTATCCTTTTTTTAAAATTGCAGAATAGGGCTCGACTAGCACTTTAACACGGCTACTGATTAACACAGCTAATTCTGCAGGCAACCACATGTGAATATACAGAAGTGCTGAATGGCTAGTCAGTAATTCAGTGTATATTTGCAGCACAGCATTTTAACTGTTGTATAACCTAAAGCAAGGTTTAATTCAAGTAGAAACCAATACTTCCCCGTTGCAATAAAATAAGTTGCTAATCTGATTATAGGCTGACCTTTTGTGAACTAATCATAGAATGAAATGCGACCACATTCCAAATGATAAATTGGTATTCTTTGACCTAAATATCTGCAAAAGACATGGAATACAGTCCACATTGTTAAACTTTTGATGATCACAGATGAAACTTGACATTTCGTATTCACACCTTTTCCTTCATTCTATTACATTCTGGAATGCAATTTAATTTTTTTGGCTGGTTCCATAGTCTGCCAAGTATTTAGACTGTATTTGGATTTTTATCCAGCCATCAGGCCTTTTCCAAGGACCTGGGATAGGTAGATGCTGCTGTTTGATGGTGTTCAAGGTATCATCACAGGATGTAAGCTGTTCCAAGTAACCGGAAAAAGAGCTGGATATTTGTAAAACTCCCAACCTTGACAGATCAATTGAAAACTACCTTGACTAATATTCCAACATGTTTACTAAGTATATATTTAACCCAACATTCTGTTTTCAGACAGTGCATCAAACCATACACTAGCCACATTAAGAACCATCCCTAACTTGGATTTTTGGATTAGTGGAAGCCTGGGCAGACTTTCTATCTTCCCTAAAGTTGTAAATTTTACCAATATATGGTTAGCCAAGAAAAAAGAAAACTGAGACCTAGTTACTAAAAAATATGCAGGTACCTCTTCTTCTTTGTCAGTAGTAGGCAGAGCACTTTTGCCAAAACTCAAGGAATGGGACACATGCCAAGTACTTTGGAGGAGCAGACGCCCTAAAAGGCAGCCGAACCCTCTGTCATCTCTTCATTTCTATTCATTTCTTAAAAATCTAAAGGTGTTTTCTTGAAAGTTTCTAAATTTTCAGCAGCATTCCAAAGCAAATACCATTCTTCAGATGTACGTCAGGAAACATGTTGTGATGTGCTTGCTACCTTGTACCTTATTTGGATTTAGTACAAAGCACCCTCCTATTTACTTCAACAACATACCTTTGTAAATCAGATTTTTAAAAAACTACTTATTCTATCCTCTCCAAAAGAAAATTGGCAGGGGATCCCTTTCTTCATAGGAAATTACACTTACAATTCTCTAAGTCATTATTATCCACCTTGGGGGGGGGGAACCAGATTTTCAAATCACTAAAGCCATCGCTTCAAAGGGCTGATTGAGATTCTATTACTTTATTGCTTATCTCATTACTTTTATGGCCTTAGTGTTTGACAGCAACAATGGTTAGCACAGTCCTAAAATTATGAGCAAATTACTTTTTAAAAAAAACGTTTGAGAAATGTGATTTTAATCAGCTAAAGGTGACTGGAAAATATAGCATTAACTCTGAATAGTATCCTACTTTATTTCCTTGAAATCAGTCAATCAATTGATTGATTATGTGATATCAAGTCATTTTTTGACTCTTAGCAAATATATAGTTTCTTTGCCTTTTTATTATAATTAATGGAAAAAACATTTGAGCCACCTTGATTATATTTGGAAAGGCAGTATATATTTAAGTAATAGATAAATTATGTCATGAATTGATTTAGTTTGAAGAAGAGTTTAGGATTAAAAAAAGAATAGCAATAGCACTTAGACTTCTATACCACTCCATAGAGCTTTACACCAGAGGTCCCCATCCCCCAGGTTGTGGATAGCACTGGTCTGAGGCCTGCCAGGAACCAGACCATGTGAGCAAGTGAAGCCCCATCCGCACATGCATAGGATCTAGGCAGCACACGAAACCACACACACACACACAAACACACACACACACCAGTCTGCAGAAAAACTATTCTCCATGGAACCGATCCCTGGAGTCCAAAAGGTTGCGGGGGCGGTTTCACTGTTTTACAGAACTCTCTGTAATGTCAGCATATTTCCCCCAACAATCTGGGTTCCTGACCTTGGAAGGATGGGCAGAGTTTGCCTGCAATACTGCATTCTAACCACTGTGCCATCACTGCTCCTAGTAATTGTCAGAAACAGAATGTGATCTCTCTATTCGCCCATCAAGAGCCTTGTCTACACCAGATATCTGTTTCCTCAAGTTGAATCATATTTACACCAGTAGAGAAATCAGCCATTTTGTTACCAAGGAAACCTTCTGCAAGCAAATTAATCTGCTTTTATTTGTAAAAGTATTCATGCTGTACAACACTAGTATCCTGATTTTCATATCTAATATGTGCGTATTCTATAGAGTCAAAACTATTTGATTTGGTACATATTTCTGGGGAAGCAAAAACCTCAGAGCAAAATTGGGGTGATACATTATCTAGTGGAAGATTCTGCTCCAATTGGCTCATACGGAAATGCTAGTTGAATAACATCCTTACACAGCTCTCAAACATCTATACATTTAATAACGGCAACTGTATAGGGTAATAAGTGCCTTAAAAGCTTAGAAGTGCTTGAATGCATTTATACTAGGCCTTTCCTAATCAGTCTGTATACCACATAATGAAAGAAAAATGTTTAGGGTCTATGAAAAAGGGCTTATCAAGAACACTAAAGAAAATGTGCCCCCACAATCTAGTCTACAGATGTGTCACAGACACACAAAATGAACCAAAATGCCATAATTCAGTCATTGACCATCAGCAGAGGATTGCAAGACCCAAACCCCACATGTATTTTCCCTTTTTATTATATTGTTGTAAAACATATTATATTGTTTTGATGATACAGTAGTAATTAAAATTATTGGCATTCCATTGTTTTGATAACAGAGTATAGAAATAGGGTGTTGCCACAAAGAAAAAGGGGGTAAAGCTATTCTCTAAAGCGCCCAAAGGCAGGACAAAAAGCAACGGATGGAAACTAATCAAGGATAGAAGCAACCTAGAACTAAGGAGAAACTTCCTGGCAGTTAGAACAATTAACCAGTGGAACAACCTGCCTCCAGAGGTGGTGAATGCTCCAACACTGGAGGTTTTTAAGAAGAGACTGGACAGCCATTTGTCCGAAACGATATAGGGTTTCCTGCCTGAGCAGGGGGTTAGACTAGAAGACCTCCAAGGTCCCTTCCAACTCTGTTATTCTGTTCTGTTCTGAAATAAAGAAAAGATAAAGAATCTATCAATATTAGTTACAATTTATGATATAGATATTCTAACCATAAAATTATTTTCATACAAAATTGAGTGTCGTTTTAGAAAAAAAGAAAGTGCTACAAATTAAATCAAAGTATTTTGTACAATGAAGGTTTCCGTCTTGAGCTGATTACTTAAAATACCACCCAAAATAGTTAAAAAGTAGGAAGAACTATTGGGTGTTTCAAATTCACCCTTTTTGAGCAACTGCTAATTTTCCATATTGCGGACACTTTGTCTCCTTAGCAGTCAGACTGTAAGTCATTATATTTGCCGTGCTGTGTGATGTGTTGTTTGTATGGGAACTATTTCTGCTTAAATTTGGTTAAACTTATTGTGTATAGTTTTGCCTCTGCTGCATATCCTCCAAGCTTAAGTTCCAAATCAGATATTGTCAGAATTGTGTCTTTCTATTAATGTTATCAAAATTTATTTACGATGCTATAAGAATGTATCTCATTAAATTATGATGTTTCTTATTGATCTTTTTTCTGAGATAATACTTAATTAGAAAAGTTGTGGTTACGGGGACTTCCGGTGGCGACGCGACGCCGAAGACAGCCGTTTTCGGGCTGCCCGCTCCGCAGCTGTGTTTTTCCATCGTAAACAGCGCTGATCAGCTGTTTAGATGGATTTGAAGCCCCCTCCTCAGGAGAAGAGGAGGGGGTGAGGCCCCAGGTAGGGGTTGAGCTCTCCAAGGCCGCCTGAGCTGAGAACTTGGGCGGCTGAAGGATGAGCCCCCCCCCCCGAAGCCTGGGTTGCTCCGAGCTGCGCAGCGCCTCTGCTCCGGGATTTTTGGAGCAGAGCCAGGCATTAGCAACCACCCCTGCCAAAAGGAAATACTTCTGATTATCAAGATGCAGGCAGAGCGGTACAGGAGGTCAAGGTGAAGTGGACTCTTTATTTTTACTCTCTAGCTCAATGGATTTTATAGCTTTAAAGTGAAAGTGCGCAATAAGTGAAAGTGGGGGAAGATGGCGGCTAAAACTTCTAAAGCTCTTCGGAATGCGGGGTCTTCCCTGGTGCAAGAGACCTCATTGCAAGCTTTGCTTCCTCCTGCATCTCCCCCAGTATTGACGCTTAAGGATTTACAAGATGCTCTTGGAAAGCATGCACAATTGATGTCTGATATGATGGATGAAAAGTTGAAAAAGCTGGAGGAGACAATGGAGGAGAAAATGGAGAAATTGGAGAAGAAGATGGAAGAGAAGTTGAGAGCAATGAGCGTGGACATCTTGTCTATGGTTGAATCCGTAGCTGAATGTGTGCAACAGCTGGATGTAAAAGTGGAGGATCTCAGTCAAAAGAACTCTATATTAGAAGCAAAGGTATTAGAAAATGAAAATATAAGGGACAAAATGGACGGAGAATTGAGCCTTGTTCAGTATCATCAGATGCAGTATGCTATTAGAATCAGGGGTTTAAAGGAGAATGGTAAAGAAGATTTAAAGCAGCTGATTTCTGAGGCTCTGGAAGGGGTACTGGGCCAGCCAGCATCTGAAATTGAGGGAAATATGGACAAAGTTTTTTGTGTAAATTCATGGATTGCAAGACAGAGGAAGTTACCCAGAGATGTGGTGGTCTATTTTACAAAGAGAGTAATTAGAGATGAAGTCATTCAAGCTGCTTATGATACTAAATTGGTAGTGGCTGAGCAAGAAGTTTTGGTTTTAAAAGAGATCCCTCCGAAGATCCTAAGGAGAAGGAAAGATTTTGCATTTCTAGTACAGGAACTTAAGAAACGTGATATTAAGCTTAGATGGGAGATTCCAGTTGGATTGGTGGCGACGCACGAAGGTAAAAGACATCGTTTGGTTACTGTGGCTCAGGCACGTGATTTTTATAGTAATGTGTTAAAAGCAACCCCCCTATCATTTTTGGAAGCTGCAAAAGGATACGGTGTGGGAAAGCTTCAAGATGTTGCAGATAGACAGACAGAGGACAATGGTGTTGGAGGGGATCAAGTCACAGTCTCATCGGTTGCTGCAGGAGGCCAGAAGATGACGCGTGCTGCCCTAAGAAAAGCGAGACGAGAGCAAGAGCAAGACCAGCAGAAAGTTATGGAATCTCCAAAGCATGCTTACAGTGAAGATGGGGGAGGGGAGCGGTCTAAAGAAGTTTTGGGGGTCATGACAGATGTGCTCCAAAAGTTTTGGGGCATTAAGATTGCTGATTAATTTTTAAATTAGAATGTCAATGGAGTAAAATTATTATAGAGGAGAAAGAAAGTTTTTTTTTAATATTTTACATAATTTAAGATTGATGTTATTTGCTTGCTAGAAAAGTATATTAGGGTTATGGACTTAAAGTATGTGTTGAACTAAGAATGGGTATGCAAGCTCCTAATTAACAACAAGTTGTCTTAGAGATTGCCTAAATTTTTTTTTTTTATTGAAAAGTTTTAAAATACAATTTTCCTTTAAAGAACCCCCCTTCCCCCTCCCTCCTCCCCCCCTACCTCCCCTCCTCCCCCCTCCCTCCTCCCCCCCCTACCTCCCCCCCTCCCCCCCCTACTTCCCAGAGCTGAATACAAGGTATATATATATAAAAAAAACAGACCTAAGCAACCATATACTAACAACTATAAATTCTAAAATCCATCACTCTCTAGCTTATATAGGATAAAGCAAACCTTAACAATATTAAATATATATAAAAAAACTAGAATAAGAAAAGGACACTCTCTAGCTTATATAGAATATAAGCTTATATAGAATGGAACAAACCTTAATAGTATTAAATATATATTAAAGACAAAAAAAAGGAAAAAGAAAGAAAAAAAAAACCCTTCTCAACCCTATACTTATCCTAAATAAACTCCATCCATTTTATCCATTCCATGATATAACATTCTTACAAATAATTTTTCAAATTAACTAAGAATCCCAAATCAAAAAACTTTAAAGTCAACTCTTCTGTAATCGGCCGTTCCTCTTCCAGTACCACATCTATAGTTATTCCAAACACAAAAATAAGAAAAAAAGATTGCAAACAAAACTTAAACCTCCATTTGAAAATCTTCTGTATTCCCCCAAACTTTAATCCAAAAAAGCTCACCCTTTCCACAGAACCACCAAATATAAAAATATATTGCGTCTACACCCAAATCTTTTCCCACCTCCCCTACTTGACTACTTGACTATATCGTAAAAGTTCCATAGACTTCTGCAAATCCTGCTATTTTCTCTTCTTAGATCGTTTTGCAGCAGCACGCGTCACCCTCTGTTTTATAGATTCATCCGACGAGGTTGTATCTTGATCTCCTCCAACACCGTTGTCTTCTATCTGACCATCTTCGGCCTCTTGATGCACTCCTTCTCCAGATCCCTTTCCAGCTTCCAAAAGTGTTAATGGCGTTTCATTTAAAACATTATTGTAGAAATCACGCGCTTGCATCACAGTAACCAAACGGTACTTTTTACCTTCGTGCGTCACCATCAACCCCACTGGGATCTCCCATCTGAACCTTATATCTCGCTGCTTGAGCTCTTGCACAAGAAATGTAAAATCCTTCCTTCTCCTTAGAATCTTTGGAGGAATTTCTTTTAAGACCAAAACTTCTTGATTAGCAATCACAACTTTAGTATCATAAGCAGCTTGTATAACTTCATCTCTAATTTCCCTTTTTGCAAAATATACCACCACATCTCTAGGCAACTTTCTCTGTCTGGCAATCCATGAATTCACACGAAACACTTTGTCCATGCCTCCTTTTATTTCAGATGCTGGCTGTTTCAACACTATTTCAAAAGCCTCAGAAACCAGCTACTTTAGATCTTCCTTAGTATTCTCCTTTAAGCCTCTAATTCTAATAGCAAACTGCATCTGGAAATATTGAGCAAGACACAGTTCCTTTTCCATTTTATTTTCATTCTCCAATACTTTTGCTTCTGATATAGCATTCTTTTGAGTCAAGTCTTCTAGCTTTTCCTCCAATTCTTCCACACACCGAGCCACTTTAAACACTGAAGTCAAGATGTCTACCCTCATCGCTTTGAGCTTCTGTTGCATCCTCTCCTCCATTCTCTCCTCCAATTTCTCCAATTTCTCCTCCATCTGTGCAAATCTAACATTAATTGATTCCAAAATTACCTGGGTATGCTTTTCAAGAGCATCTTGTAAGTCCTTTGATGTCAATACATCAGAAGGATGCAGCGCCTGCAATAATGATTGTTGCACGGGAGAAGTTCCAGCACTCCGAAGAGTTTTAGGGGGTGGTTTAGCCGCCATCTTTTACCAAATATGACGCACTTTCACTTCAGATTTATAATCCAAAAAAGTCCATCAAGCTGGAGAGTAAAACATAGTAATCCTCTTTACCATTTCCTCTTGTATCGCTCTGCCTGCTCCTTTAAACCATAGTCATTCCTTCAGGCAGGGGTGGTCGCAGACGGCTGGCTCTGCTCCAAGAAGTCAGGAGCAGAGGCGACGGCCAGCTGGGAGCAGCCCAGGCTACGGGGGAGTTCAATCCTTCAGCCGCCCAAGCCATAAGCTCAGGCGGCCCTGGAGAACTCTACCCCTACCTGGGGGCTCGCCCCCTCCTCTTCTCCTGAGGAGGGGGCTTCAGATTCGCCTGAACAGCTGATCGGCGCTGTTTCGGGCGAAAAAACAACAGCTGAGCCGCGGGCAGCCCGGGAAGGCTCCCTCCGTCGCCGCGGAGCCACCGGAAGTCCCTAAATTTTTTTTTTATATACTCTTTTTATGTGAACTTTTATTTGAACTCAAGGATGATTTGGATCTGCGAGACATTTGGCGTGATACATGCAAGAATTATTTTTGATCATAGTTTAGTTTGGTCGGAGATTATTAAGATTAAAAGGGATAGGCGCTTTTGGCGCGTAACTGAGAATTTGTTTGGAAATTAGAGAAAGGTGGGAGAATGCAAATAGCAGGTGAAAGTTTTTTTTCTTTTCTTTTTTTTGAAATTAATATGAATAAGGACTGGGATTAAGAAAATTTATTTTGAGTAAAGTTCTTTTTCTGTTTTCCTCTTTTTCTTTTTTACTTTATTTGTAATATTAATATTGTTTGTACTTATTTTATATGAGCTAGAGAGAGATAGAATTTATAGTTTATTGTTGATAACATAGGGGTGTCTATGTTTGTTTTTCGATTTTATACCCTGTATTTAGCTCTGGGAAGTCGGGGGGGGGGAGGAGGGAATGGGGGAAAGGGATAGGGAGGGTTGGATAGGGGTGGGGGAGGGGGGGATTAAAGTCAAAATGTATTGTAAAACTTTTTAAATAAAAAAAGAAAGAAAAGTTGTGGTTTCATTTCAACTTTAAATTTTAAATTTGTCTGCATTGTACTACACATCTCTGTCTAGTATTTTGGAGGGGGGGTGTTCCATGTTTGCCATGTGTGATAAAATGTTCCTTATGTTTTATGTTTTGTGGTATTTCTAACATATTTTATAGTACAATTTTAAACATTATTGATGGAATTGTATACCATCTGTAAAACATTTTGTACCAATTTTCCTTTGAGTTATAACTTAGTGTAAATTCTTACAGATTTACAGATTTAGTCTATAATTCTTGCCAATATTGTAGTTTAAAAACAGTTGTAACTGTTTTTAAAGAAACTGTATCTTTTTATCATACAAGTTTTTTGTTTCTTCTCTCTCTGTATATCATATCTAAGTAAAAGTTTGTACAAATGCCCTAACAGATGGTGTTGGTTTTATATGAGTGTTTCAAATTCTTTTTTTTTTAATAATCCCTCATTTCTTCTTAAGACTTGATTTTATCCTTCCAGTTTTTGCAAGTACATCAACCATGGCATCTTCCGGCTGTCACTAAATAGGTCTTGCTGTGTTTTTAATTAGTCTGAATGAAGCATATTTGCATATGTAATTACATTTTTCTTGTAATTGTCTCTGAAATGAAAACCATTTGAGGAAGAAGCTAGAGGTGAAATTGTTGGCTTATTATTCCCTTTATTGAATTCCATGTTTTTATCAAACTTTGTCTAGTAAAGAGTCCTTTAAATCTTTATTCTCCTTGGTATCTCCATATCATAATTATTTATGAAGTCTGTCGTCTAAGGCGGGTCCTTCAAAAATTGCCAAGGTCCCTCCCAGCTCTATTCCAATTGATTGAGGAGGCAACGACACACTGTTGTAGGCCTGAAATGTGGTGATGACCTCACTTTTTCAGGACCTGTGGCTCTGAGAAGATTTGGTTTGGTTTGGGTGCAGGGCTTTTTAATATTTCTTTTATAATTGTTATAAAATATAACAATTGTAAAAATTCATATAATTTTATTATTCCACACAGGCCATGCCAATTCTTCTATTGGCCCGCTTACTTTGACAATTTCAAAGAACAGGTCCTGCCAAGTTTTCTGCTCTTGCCGAAATCCTGTAAATTGCAGGAAGAGGGTTTAATTCCCACTGGGGCAAAGGAGGGTCCTCTCTCACTCCCAATACAGTACTGACTTCAGGGAGGAAACTATCCCCAGCAATTGAAGGCAATCCTGCCTACCTACCTGCCGTATCTGCTTGCTGTCATGTTTCCGATAAAGATTAGGTGCTCTCTAGCTTACCTGATCTTTGAGTGTGATTGGCAGGGCTGTGTTTAGAGATCCATGTTGTTATAAGCACCTGCCCACTCACCCTCCACCTCCCAAATGTATCTCCATTTACTGGACAACTTGAATCCTGTTTCTATTTCTATCATGTTTCTATTTCATACTACCTCCTGCTCTCTCTGGCTCGGAGCTATTCATTCTTCTGGTGACCCTCTCACTCTCCAGCCATTCCACAGTGAAATAGCAGCTTCATGGGAAACCAAGACCCATGATTAAAATGGCACAGAGGCAGACATACATTGGAATTAGTATGGCATGTGTGAATGTCAACATTTCAGTGCATGAAGAGCTTTCCAAATCAAGAATGGTTCAGGTCAATTTGACCTGGATTATACTCTCAAGCTGTGAAAGTAATCTGAGCTGAAGGGGAAAACAGCATTACGAAATATACATAAATGAACAGAGATGGTTCTTTCTCCCCTCCCCCTTTTCCCCCCCCACCACCACCCCAAAGAGAGACTGCTGCAGTTCTGTCATTTCTTACACTAAAAACAAAATTTTCCTTTCCTCTTCATGAAATACTAGTATATCAACAGGCTATAAGCCAACCTTCCCGACATATTAATTTTCCACTTGCACAGAGGTTTTCTGTTGTTTGGCTTGGAGACTCACAAACTTGCATTTAGTTGTGTTTTTGCTGCCAAACCCAAGTTGATGGATCAATCAGCCTCTTCTCCCCTAAGAACAGCACTCAAGCTCCTTCCTAATCAGAGATTGGGACACGGCATCATTGATATCCCTGTTCTTGTTATCAGAGAATCAAATGAAATGGAGACTCTGAAAGCCAAAGAATGGATAGTTTTCTTTGGTAGATATTAGGGTCCTCAAAAAAAAAATCTTTAAAAATACAGTTGTTGGAAAGGACATGCATTGTTTTCTCTGTACAAAGTTCCCCATACTATAGTAGTTGGCTTTTGCTCAATTAAGCCAACTTTCCAGCTTTGTGTAGTCCACTGAAACATAAACAAATCATTGACTGAGTTTACACAATATCCTAGATTGTCTAGTGTCTGTAGTTTAATCTGGGGGTCCCCAACTCCCAGGCACAAACCGGTACTTGGTCTGTGGCCTGTTGGGAACCGGGCTGCACAACCATCAGACAAGCGAGTTTCATTTGCGCATGTGTGGGATTTAGGTTGCATGCAAACCACCACCACCCCAGTCTGTGGAAAAATTGTCTTTCATGGTCCCTGGTGCCAGAAAGATTGGGGACTGCTGATGTAGCCCATTTAGAAAAACTAAAGGAGCAGAAAAAATTGCATGTCATCTAAGGCTACCACATTTTTTCCTCTCTCTCTCCCTTTGTGTGTGTTCTCTCTCCTGTGTGTATAGGGATTCATATATACAGTATGTGAATGTGTGTGCATGTATAGGGGGAGAGAGAGAGAGACCATACCATCTACTGGTGATCTATATGGAGAAAAAATACCCAATTTTTACAATCCTAAATGTACCTGCTCAGCAATACTATACCTATACTGTATTCGGTGGAAATGCCCCAGGAAATGCCCTAGGATTCTATCTTTGTATGTCATTCATCCGGAAGTTTCAGAAAACAAGTTTTCAAAATGAGCACATGGGTCAAGTTGCATTATAGTGCCCAAGGATCCTTTCACTTCTTGCCAGCTTCTTTTCAACCTATATTGACATGTTGCCAGAAAGCACCATAAGAGATTTATGGTGAGGTAGGATTTATGGGCTAATCTGAGGTTTCACAAAACTCTGAAGAAGCACTTCAAACGCTGCACTGCATTCCAAATGTGGTGTTTAGATCCCATTATTCAGACTTGCTTTGCCCTTGGCCACTTTTTTCCTCTCACCTTAATCCTCTGCTGCTTGGTTAAACTGGAAAAAGAGACTTTAGAGCTTGTGGGTATCAGATACCAATTGTAAACAGAACTAACCCTAAAAAAACAAAGCCAGATTCCTACCCACAAAGCATCTATAATTCAACCTTCATAAAACATCGAGGACATGTCATTCCATCTCAGCTTTTCACAACAGAAGACTCTCTTCATACCGTTTCAGTTTAACAAGAATGGAAATCCATTCATACCTGGACATGGTTCGATTTGAATGAACCAACTCTTCTGTTCCCCACAGGTGAGTGGTCCTGGATGACAGTGCTCATGGACCAAAAGGGTGTGTGTGTGTGGCATGGCTACACAGTGAAAACAGAATCTTTGACTAAATTAATGGTCAATGAAGCATGCCAGATTATATCCACAGTGAACATTGTGTTAGAATAAGAGGAAAACACTATCTGAAAACAAGATCAGCTAATAATCATTGAAGCTGTCTCTAGTATAGTGGGAGAACACAGGAAGTTGACATCATGAGGACATAGTATAAAAAGAAAAAGCCAGAGTACCAATCGGGGAAGGGGAGGAAAGGTTCATCGTATTATTATCTCGATGAAAAGAATGACCACAAATAGCTCTACTGTTTTGGCAATGGAAAGTAGGCCACTTTAACTATTACACATTTTACGGACATGATTGGTGCGAATTTTTGTTGAATTTTTTCCCCCTTTTTTTTACGTATCGTCTTAAAATAGATTCGGGATGTTGTTTCCTCCTTTCTTCTCAAGGTCGACATAGCAGACTTTCCTTTCTAAAAATAGATGCGCAGCTCTGCATTATAATTATCTCTCTGCACATCTGCCTTTAGATCTGCTCAGTGTGCTAGAGATTCCTCCTTGTCTTGTGTTCTAAAACTGGCTATCTTCACATCCCTGAACAGTCAGCAGTTAGAGCTACCTCCGAAGTGCTGCCATAGTTAAAATCTCCCTGATATATGGCTTCGGCTGGGCTTCCTATTTTAGGGTTGCCCAGACTCTTTTACTCTCAACAAATAGCTTTTTCTGACGTCACTGCCTTGATGTGGGTGGGGTGAAGCCTCCAGACATAAGAGACCAAAAGTGATAACTTGCTGCTGTTATTTGATCTCTCCGGCACATAGCATTGGCAGTCAAATAAGAGAAGGGGGTTGCAGCTTTTCTCTCCCCTCCCCTCCTGAATGGTCTTTCTTCTTGTAAAAAGAAAAAAGAAAAAAAGAATGCAGTGGAAAACATGGGAAGGTTACCAATGGGCAATGATGTCATATGAACGCCCTCCATAAAATTCCATGAATGAGACAGGCTGAGAGCTCAATCTGGCTGTATACATACTCCTGCCAGCACATCATTAACAAAACAGTATCTTGACATTAAAATAGTCCAGGAATGGAAAGAGTAGATTAGTTCTGCTGCACATCATATGTTATGATCCAGATATCTAATAGCTGCCCTGTAACGCTTGTTTGAGAGCCAGTTTGATGTAATGGTTAAGTCAGGGGTCTTCAAACTTGGCTCTTTTATGACTTGTGGACTTCAACTCCCAGAATTCCTCAGCCAGCATGCCTGGCTGAGGAATTCTGGGAGTTGAAGTCCACAAGTCATAAAAGGGCCAAGTTTGAAGACCCCTGGGTTAAGGCAAAAAGCTAGAAAGCAGGAGACTGTGAGTTCTAGGACTGCCTTAAGCACAAAGCCAGCAGGTTGATCTTGAGCCAGTCACTTTCTCTCAGCCCCATGAAACGGGCAATGGTAAGCCACTTCTGAACAACCTTGCCAAAAAAACTGCAAGGACTTGTCCAGGCAGTCTCAAAGAATCAAGCACTGGAAAAAAAATTATTTTCCATGCAGAAAATCTGCAGTGGATGTACAGTGTACATGCATTCTGTATAGGGTCTACCAAACTGTATTTTTTGATTCATTATTTTTAAATTCAACTTCACTCCAAAAGAAAGAGCTCACCACAATACATTTCCTTTAAAGGAGGGGGTTGTTCTGTACCAGCCTACTACCGGCCCTGCAGAAAAGGCAGGGACAACCCCTTTACAAAACGGCAAGAGGCTGGAACTAAGCCTGCCAAATTTATTAACATAAAACAGAGCAAACAGAGCAAACAGAGCAAACACGAACCATGAAACAGGAGCTATTCAAACGGTTGCCTTCAGCAAACCAGCCCTCCCACACATTCCCCTTTTAAACAGTTCAGGGCGTGGCTTCTCTCTGCCTCCTTCCGAGGTGCCCCATTGCCTTCCTCTGTTTACTCCTGATTGACTGCCTCCTGCGTCGGGCATCCTTGAACAGGGCCAGCTGTGGGTCATCTTCATCCACGCTGTCAGGCTCACACAGCTGGGTCTGCATGGTAACCAGATGGGAGGGGCCTGGCTGAGGGCTCTGCGGAGCCTCAAGGCTATCCTCAGCAAGCTCTCCAACACCCCCCTCCTCCTCCTCTGAATCGTCCAACCCAACTGCCGAACCCACAGGCTGACCCTGAATCACAACAGGGGTGGACACTGCAGGCAAGAAGTAGAAAATGCTTATTGCTGCCAGCAATGATGATGTTAAGGACACGGCACAATATACACAGGTCTGATTTGTTCTGCTTTTCTTTGTGTATTTTGCTTTCTGGTTGATTGTTGATGGTGAGATGGGTGACATGTAAATTTAATAGACAAACAAATAAATATTTTCTAAATGGTGGTTGTTTAGTTGCAAAACTATCTGATCTGTTTGTGAGCCAAGCAGCCTATAAAATCAGCCGTTATCCAATATGTGACATTTTAACCAAATTTCAGAAAAAGAAGAAGGAGTCACATTTTCCAGAGTTCTTACAATCAAATCAACAAGCAAGTCAGCACAATGAGGGAGAAGATAAGGAGCATGAGACCTCCAGAAGGGGAAACCAGGGATAAGATGTAGCTATCTGATGGCTAGTCTGCTGAGAGTTATTACTTAGCCATGGTTGGAAGACCTTATTTCACCATTCTGACCGAGATGGCAAAAGTTAGAATTAAGCAAATTATGATAGAGCGCAGTGACTCACAAATTTAGGATTGCTGGGCTGATGATCAGCAGGCTCTTGTTCGAGACCTGGTTGCTGCCATGAGACAGGGTAAGCTCCTGTCACACGCTCCGGCTCCTGCCAACCCAACAGTTTGAAAGCAGGTGACTGCGACTGGATGGATGGGTACCACGTCAGTAGGCAACTTAATGGGGACATGAAAGGAGCACCCAACTGAGTGTGTCCCTGGCAACAGTGATGTCACCATTCAATCCTTTCAACCCAGAAGCCCTTTGGTGTGAGTGTAGTAGTAGCAGTAGCAGCATTAAGGGCACAAGTGGAACCTACCTGCTTTCTTTTTCTTTTTTACTTTGTCCACTGGGTAGAGGGGAATCTGTATTGCGGATGGGGAAGCAGCAGAGAAAGTGGATGCTTTATTTGCCCTCATCACAGTCCAAGTCCATCTCAGGTGTCCCATAAAATAAATTGCCATGACCACACAATTCAGAAAAAAACACGGTTGGGAAGGGAGAAGGGGGTGATGCCAAAATGATGCAACTGCCTCTCCCAGCCCATCATGAATTGTGATGACCCAGGAAAAATACAGTCACCCATTCTCTCAACATTGCAGAATATATTCACTGGGCTATTCTTTTGGAACTTATCTTGTTCCTTCCACTGGTTCTCAAGACTGTCGTGGGAATTGTCCTTCTATTTTTGAGCTTTGATTTAATAACATTTCACTCCAAGCCCGCACTCTGAAGAAACACCCCCTAAGGAAAGAAAGTCTAATTCATTCACTGTGTATGATAGCACAACTCTTCCCATTGGGTAATAAAACTACTTTCATCTTAGCCATCCAAATAACTGAGCACACCAAGTTCTTTTAATTATTCATTAGAACTCCTCCAAGATGTAATCATGGGGGTTTCAAATTACTTGGAGAGTAAAAAAGAGATCTGGCACTTAGTTCACTCAGATCTTTCCAAGGGAAAGGTGAGGTAGGATGGCAGCAATATGACACCCTTGGGGTTCAATGGATATACCAACCCTGGAGTCCCACTGTTTTGGTGACCTGCCTAGGATAGATAGCGGCCACCTGCAAATCTGAGAATGTTTTGACCAAGAGTCACTCGGGCAAATAAAACTTTAGGTAAGCATTTTGCTTCAGCAAAGTCTATGTGGCTGCAACTAAAAAAAGGTAAAGGTTCCCCCGCATATGCGTGCTAGTCGTTTCCAACTCTAGGGGCTGGTGCTCATCTCCGTTTCAAAGCCGAAGAGCCAGCGCTTGTCCGAGGACGTCTCTGTAGTCATGTGGCCGGCATGACTAGATGCCAAAGGCGCACGGAACGCTGTTACCTTCCCACCGTAGTGGTCCCTATTTCTCTACTTGCATTTTTACGTGCTTTCAAACTGCTAGGTTGGCAGAAGCTGGGACGAGTAACAGGCGCTCACTCTGTTACGCGGCACTCGGGATTCGACCCGCCAAACTGCCGACCTTCTGATCGACAAGCTCGCAGAATGGTCACCGTTGAGTCACCATTCACTGGATAAACCATAATCAGCATGTTTGCATTACATATTAAGACATACATCATAGTTTACTAGCCACAAAGAGTGGATTTCACCAAACATAGTAAGTGGAAACAAACAAATCACATATTGATTAGGATTCAGGGCCAGAAATATTCTTGGGTTTCACCCATTGCTCGATTTATGGAAAAGGTTTAGGGGAAAGCCTGTCTTCTTCTTCAAGTATACTTTTTAAAAGTGAGTCCCTAGAAGGATTCAGGTTCTCAAGGAATGCAAGTTGCATTCAGATGCAGAGATCTCATTTCATGTTTTCATAGTAAAATAGCCTCTGACTCGAAGAGTTCAGGTTGTGCCTGAGGCCTAGTTCATCAGAAGACTGGAGCCAGCAGGATTTCAAAGCTATGTTTCTGCTTCTGGTGCTGCACTTTTGATGGATGTGATCAGCCCCTTCAAATCAAAGAAGAGACTCAGCTTCCAGCTACCATCTGAAAATGGGGAACATGACACCACAAGAGAACTAACAGAAGAACAGAACGACAGAGTTGAAAGGGACCTTGGAGGTCTTCTAGTCCAACCTGAGTCCCTCGGGAGAAGGGCGGTTTATAAAAACAAATAAATAAATAAATAAATAAATAAACCCCCTGGTCAGGCAGTAAGCTTTATACCATTTCAGACAAATGATTGTCCAATCTCTTCTTTATTTATTTATTTATTATTTATTTATTTTTGGGACTTATATGCTGCCCTATCTCCCAAAGGACTCAGGGCGGCTTACAACAATAAAAAACAATACAAAAAATTAAAAAACGAATTAAATAACAGCCCCAAAATAAATTAACTACAGTTAAAAATTAAAACATTTAAAAACCCATCATCAATCCAGGTCAGCCTGATGGAAGAGAAAAGTCTTGAGGTCGCGGCGAAAGGACCGGAGGTCCGGGGCCATCCGAAGCTCAAGGGGAAGCTGGTTCCAAAGGGCTGGTGCTCCCACAGAGAAGGCCCTCCCCCTGGGGGTCGCCAGCCGACATTGTCTGGCCGACGGCACCCTGAGGAGGCCCTCTCTGTGTGAGCGCACTGGGCGATGGGAAGTCGTCCCCGGTAGCAGACGGTCCTGCAAGTATCTCGGGCCTAAGCCATGTAGGGCTTTAAAGGTAAGTACCAGCACCTTAAATCTCGCCCGGAAGACAACTGGTAGCCAATGCACCTCACGCAGGAGGGGTGTAATATGGGAGTATCGGGATGCTCCCATCACTACCCGCGCGGCTGCATTCTGCACCAGCTGAAGCCTCTGGGTGGTCTTCAAGGGCAGCCCCATGTAGAGAGCATTGCAGTAATCTATCCGAGAGGTAACGAGTGCATGAGTGACCGTACGTAGGGCATCTCGGTCCAGATTGGGGCGCAACTGGCGCACCAGGCAAACCTGGGCAAATGCCCCCCTGGCCACGACTCCAATATGATCTTCAAAACTGAGTCGTGAGTCCAGGAGGATGCCTAAATTGCGCGCCCTATCAATGGGAGGCAACACCTCTCCTCCCATAACCAAAGATGGAACCTCTTGGACAAGTCGAGATGCCCGTACGTAAAGCCACTCAGTCTTGGCCGGGTTGAGCTGGAGCCTGTTCTTCCCCATCCAAATCCGTACCGCTTCCAGGCAATGGGACATCACGTCGAGGGCATCACTGGCTTGGTTCGGGGTGGAGATAAAGAGCTGGGTATCATCGGCATATTGATGATACCTCACCCCAAAACCACGGATGATCTCACCCAGCGGCTTCATATAGATGTTGAACAGGAGGGGCGAGAGCACCGACCCCTGAGGCACCCCACAATTAAGGGGCCTAGGGGTTGACCTCTGCCCTCCTGTCAACACCGTCTGCGAGCGGCCCGAGAGGTAGGAGGAGAACCACCGTAAAACGGTGCCTCCCACTCCCAACCCCGTAAGACGTCGCAGCAAGATACCATGGTCGATGGTATCAAAAGCCGCTGAGAGATCTAAAAGGACCAGGACAGAGGAATAACCTCTGTCTCGGGCCCGCCAGAGATCATCCACCAGTGCGACCAATGCCGTCTCCGTGCTGTACCCGGGCCTGAATCCCGATTGGTACGGATCTAGATACTCAGTTTCCTCCAGGACCAAAGGGAGCTGCCGTGCCACCACGCTCTCAACAACCTTCGCAAGAAAGCGAAGGTTGGAGACAGGACGAAAGTTGTTTAAAATAGCTGGATCCAAGGCAGGTTTCTTGAGGAGGGGCCTTACCACCGCCTCTTTCAAGGCGGCAGGGAAGCACCCCTCACTCAAGGAAGCATTTATAACTGCCAGGAGCCAGCCTCGTGTAACCTCCCAGACCGCATAAACCAGCCAGGAGGGACACGGGTCCAACAAACACATGGCGGCACTTAATTTCCCCATGATCCTGTCCACTTAATCCGGAGTCACAGGATCAAACTCCTCCCAGATATTATCGGCCAAACCCATCACTTCCCCCTCGTCAGATACTGCCCAGTCCAAGCCAGCCCGAATCTGAGCGATTTTATCCACAGTTATCTTTAAAACTTCCAGTGTTGGAGTTGCTACAGCACAAGACATTGTGGGCTGTCCCCTGACACCACTGGATGACATTGCCAGGGCTCGTTGCCTTGGAAGAGTGAGGAAAATTCTCAGGGATGACTCACACCCTGGACGGTATCTCTTTACTCTCCTACCATTGGGTAGGAGATATAGGAGTATAGCCAGCCGCACCAACAGGCTAAAAAACAGCTTCTATCCATGGGCTGTTAGGCTTTTGTGAACTTTTGTGAATTTTATGCAGAATTGACTTGGGAGGCCGGTGTGTGGTATAGTTGGTTCACATGGTGTAGTAAGATGGAGGGTTTGTTGTCACTATGTGTTGGGGGGTGGGAGCACAAAGGGAGGCTCAGCTAATCTCAATGTACACATAGTTGTACTTTGACAATAAAGGTTCATTTCATTTCATTTCTGGAGGCAGGTTGTTCCACTGACTAATCAAGGAGAGAAGCAACCTAGAACTAAGGAGAAATTTCCTGACAGTTAGAACAATTAAACTGTCAGGAAATTTCTCCTTAGTTCTACATTGCTTCTCTCCTTGATTTGTTTCCATCCATTGCTTCTTGTCCTGCCCTCTAAACAAAATGGAGGGCTTTGAATGATCAAGGGCAAACTGATTTCTTTAGTAAGCTATCCAGAACAAAATAGATGGTGAATGTACATTGACTCATGATACATATACCTGTTGTTACCTAGCCATGTTTTTCATTCAAATCTTCTCTCATTTTTTATCAAGTTGTTATAGAACTCACATTCAAGAGAGAATTAATTTGGAAGAAGTTTTGAGAAGATGGGAGCATTCTGAAGTTACACTTATTTTTTTAAAACAAACAGTTTTTCCCAAAGGCACAAGCGAGATGTGAGCAGCATATGAAATGTCTGTCTGCGTGCAATCTTGTCAGGGTTTTGGAGTGATGCTAAATGATATGATATAGGTATCAAATCTATAACAAAACAAAGAATTCCAGTTATTAAATATTTGTCTTCATAATGAAGCAGATTTTTGCTTGTTCCAATATGCAGATCCTTTGTTTATCATGTTATACACATTCGTAGGTAATACATTCTATCCTAAATTTTAAAGCTGTTTTCCACAGCTTGATCCACTCTAGAGCTCGCTGTGAATTCCGGAGTCTTTACTTGAGCTACAACTGGGGGAACTCAGTCAGAGAAGGAGCTTGAAAGCAACAGAAGATTTTGGGGAGGTCAGGGTACCGTTGCAGTAAAAGAGTCAGCCTAGCAAGCCTGGCCAGAATATAACAACAACAAAAAAATAGTAGAGAGCCCTAAATAATTACTTTTTCTGTGCATAGGTTTTCAGAGGTGTTCCAGATATGTGTCCTTTCCCAATAAGAGGTTTGGACAGATTTGCACTTTCTGCTTGGCCCATCAACAATTCAGGCCACTCAGCACTCCCAGAGTGCAGGAATGAGGATGTTGTCCATCTCTCACTCCCACACTTACAGCAAATGCACCCTCTGCTCGTGTTTTCCAGCTTTTGAGCCAAAGCTGCTGTTCTTCCAACCTTAAGCCCTTTGGGATGATTTGGGGGGTGGTGGTCTCTGGTGCTCTGTTCTTTTTACAGTAGCAGCCCCAGCTCCAAGGGGCTTCAGGGCCTGGCAACCCTCTCTCTTCCAGTGACTGGCCACGCCCCTGGATAGCCACTTCATGCTGGGCTGCTGGATTGCGATGTTCTCTGCTGCTCAGCAGTTGCTGTTTCTTTATGATCGTGTGGCTGAGTCAATGAACCATCCTCAACCCCTGGAGCTCTTGCTCCATTCAAGCCTTACATCTCCCAGTGAGCACCCTTTTGGTTTGAGCGAAGCAGATTCCCTTTGCTTTCCCTATGCTCCGTACTGCACTTTCCCTTCCCTTCTCGTTATTTTTTTTTAACTTGAAACTAGGAACAAGTGCTACTTTGTCTGTGTGAAACTGAACTATCAGTTCTCCCTTTGTACAAAGTTTCCATGAACCTACTGTAGGAATGAAAGAACAACCTGTTCTTTCTTACTTCAATTATTGGACCATTGAACTACCATGTACCATAATGGGGGGAAGGGGAGAAAGGCTCTCTATTAGTGTCAAAAAATAATAATCTGGGAATGGTGTGAAGGCATCCATGTATGCAAACACCTGAGAAAGACAAGGCAGAGTACTGCTAAAAATAAAGCCAGGCACTAATAGATCAGGACATAAAGGGACAATGAACAATGTTTGACTTCCTTGCAAGAATGGGTAGGGCAAGAACTAGGAGAACAACCAATCAAGTGTTGTAGTGACTGTAGTCTGGAATGAGCACCATTCTGATTGCCCAGCCTGACTGCCAACTCACAGCTACCCAGACTGGAATTGACTTAAAGAACAAGCAGGAGCAGCATAGAAGTCGAGTAGCTTAGGCTGGGGTGCATAACTTCTCTTTGTGTGATGCTGGTAGGACAAGATGATGGCATACTTCTATACACACCACACAAATATAAACACACATGTGCCCAGGTATGCTGCATCAAAGGGTATGTTTGCAAAAGATAAAGCAGTGATTGGATTTTGGTTGAGTCACTGCTAATAATGTGACTGCAGATCCCTTCCTTTATGGCACTTCGAACCCAGTCCTATAAGAGAGCAGTACCCCAAATCCTGTAATGGCATTTCTTGTTTTTCACACAGTCCCAATTTCCCTAATGAATACATGTATGTGGATGTGTGTGTGAATGTCAATCCTGGCCAAAATAACTCTCACTCAATCGTTAGTGCAAATTATAAATTCCAAATAATCAATTCTATAAAATAAATTTAAGGATTTTAAAAATATATATATTTCAAAAAGCAACTCATTGCATGGATAGCATTCTATTGGGAGCATTTGCAATTAATAGCCAGAGCAATTGCAAAGTCCCATTACTTGGCTTGGTTGAAAACAACAAATGTTTTCTTGATCTGTCTCACCATCTGGACTGTGTTATGTCATGCCCCAAATGCAGCTGCCTGAAATGGTGACAGAGAAGCAACATGGTGGCGGGAACATGAGTTGTGGACTTTATATATCAAACTATGTAATCCAAGGAGTCATGACTGATCTTATGACAAGTCTGAACATGAACATCACAGACGTATCTGTAAAGAAACAGGTAAAGAGAGATTAGTTCCCACAGCTTCAGCAAAGCAAGAATGCCATTAAAGTAGGTTGCATGAATACATGGTTTCCTGAAGAAGGGTCAAGCACAAAGGCCTATGAATTATACAGTAGGTTGCCTGTGCTAGGTTTCTAGTCTTCCTACACACTGCAAATCTGTGTTGAAATTACTTGAGTATGGTGTTCAGAGCTGGCAGAAACCTTAAAAGCAGAGGCCTCTCTGAATCCTGGTTAGATTTTGGAATTAAGTTGATTCTCTCACCTTTGTTTCTGGTGGTGGCTATGTTCACCACTATGAGAAACCCAAGTGGTTATAGGAGCTGGGACAGCCTAGCATATTCTACTAAAGTATGTTTGGTTTAACCATATGTTTCCAAACAAACCTGTTCTTTACAAACTGTAATTGGCAAAGCCAAAGCCAAACCAATCATAAGGTAGTTTAGGATGATGTGTGAACTCTATCGTATGTTAACTCTTCTTGTGGCTAGAGATATCCTTGGACTGGTATGTGATGTTGGAGCCCAAAAGCTTCATGCCAGAGAACCAGTAAACTTTTGCTGACATGACTTTATTGATCTGGTTTGGAAAATTATAGATCAGGGGTGTCAAACTGCAGGCCCATGGGCCAGATGTGTCATGCGGAAGCCACGCCCACCCCATTGCCAGCAATGGCAAAACCATCCTGATACTTTGTGCGACATCACGTGACGTCGCAAGTTTGACATGTCTGTTATAGATAAAGATACCCTTAAAATGCAGTACTTCTATTATCCTCAGGTCCAGCGCCTATGATCCCGGCAGCATTTTGTAAATGGAGATGTGTTCAGTATCTAGAGGTTATCACATTGGAGAAAGCTACTCTGAAATCCCTTTTGTGAAATAAAAGAAAAAAAGCTATTTCTTCCATGTTGAAAATTAAGTTGATGAGATGCAAGAAAAGCTATATAGCTTAGATTTAAAATGAGGATAATTACTGCTAAGGAGGGGTGATGCTGCTTTATTTGTTATTCAGATGCCACATATCCCAAACAAGGCTGGGTTTCTTCCAGTCAGAATATACAAAGAAAATCAAACTCATTCCTGACTATTGAGAAACTACCTAGAGCAATAATAAAAAGGTAAGACCAGGTCAGCTTTTATAGCATAATTATTCTATAGCTCATTTATGTTGAACTGCAAGCTAATTATTGTTCTAATTCCCCACCCACCCACCGCCCAGCACTTTAGGTGGAGATGCAGTATCTAAAGATATGACATGTCAGTAATTATTTATATTATTTAACAAGCTTAGTATGGTCTTAGATATTTCTTGGAAACAGTATTACAAGCAATACCAGTAGGTTAACACTGATGAGTTTTGTGAATGTCAACTGTTGTATCCCAGATGATATCTTTTGGCTACCTGCTCCCATGGAGGACCCAGTACTATTGCTGGGTTTTAATTGCAAAACAGCAAAAGTTGTGCAACTAAGTCTTTCTCTGATTTTTTTTTAATCTTTATAATCTAGGCTGAATTACCACACCCATACACACACACACACACACACACACACACACACACACACACACACAATTATTTAACAGATGATTCCAGATTCTGCAACTAACATTTTCAGTTTCAAAAAGCTCTCTGGAACAAACCCCACAGCTAAGAACTTGGGAAGGATGGACGAGATATTACCAACATAGATGGACCTAAAGTTTGATTGGTATAAAGCGACTCTCTCTGTCAGCGAAGAAGTCAAACACCGCATTGAAACCCCGACAAGACCAATGTTGCTGTCAGAACTATTCCTGCATTTTCCGAATTCGATGGAGGACTAAGATATCTTTAGGTACCATGAGGTAAGAAAAGTTGTACTACAAATAATAACAGCCAGCAGCAAAGTGCACAGTGGAGGCTGTGGAAATATGATAGTAATATTCATGTATTCAGGCCACAGCACTGCGATTTGTTTAAAAAGGGGTGGGGGGGGGAGGAAAGCCAATCCTGCCCTTAAAAATGCAGAGAGGATTTCGTGTTAAAAATAGTGACCAGGTTTCTCTTTCCTGATGAGAACATACTGTGCTAAAGAGATCATCGGGGTTGTGCACGCCAGCCTGTTTTTTTTTTGGGCTGCTCCACGTTCCTGTCAATAACACTTTCTTCACTTTTTCAAGAGCAGGAGGCCTTTATCTCCTTTTCCTCCCTTTCCCATTGTTGTTCTATCTCCTCCTCCATCTCTCATTGCTTCCATCCCTCCTGCACAGAAGGCACATTAATAGTTTAAACTTTCTTTCTGGGATCAGCTCTGCTGAATGCCCAAGATAACAACTGCATATGTCATATGCTGTGGAACCCTTTCCCCCCCCCCTATGCTATATTTAGCTTGTAGGAAGTAGGTGACGGGCAAGGTGAAGTGGCCTGTACAGAACAGGGCGCATATCAATAGCCTCATTTTGTAGTTTGCATTGGCCCCTCCACGGATTTCTCTTTTCCTGACTAATTAATGTTTCCATCAGCTTGTGCTAGAAACTTCCTTTTTGGAGCAGCAATTTTTCTCTCACAGGAATTAATTCCATTTATCTCATGAAACAGACTTTATTCATGAAAGCAAATGTTGCAATATAACTGCTTAGTCTTTAAAGCCCACACATCTCTTCCCCTCCTCCATCTTGCTAGCCAGTTACTAAACAGGATTGTTTTACTGACCATTTGCTTCTATGTTGCCATTTAACACTGAATTCAATACCATGCAACCAATCCTTTTCTTTTTTTTAATTGAAAAGTTTTACAGTACATTTTTGAATACAAAACCCCTCCCCTCCCCCTCCCCTCTCCCCAAACCTCCCCAACTCTCCCCTGTTAACAAATCCTTTTCAAGGCAAAGTCAGTTTTCATATGAAAACCAGAGCTGCGCACCATAAGCTACTTAAAACAAATCCATCAACCCTTCGTGTGCCAAATAACTTCTTTTTATATTTGCTACAGACAATCAAGTCTATCACTCTTCATATTAATGAAGTTTTGAACTAGAGAGCGCACAGGATAAACTTTTAGTAGATAAAAGGCTTTTTTTTTCTTGTCTCTTTGGGTTATTTTTCACTTGCCCCTAGCCATGGCACAAATATGCCAGAACAGCCTGTTTTCTTCTAAGACCTCATAATATTGCTGTTGTCTAATTCCCATCACACCTCTAAGGCAGCTTAATATCATATTTAGCCATTCTAGTTTTAAAACAAGGTTTCCCCCTCTTAACCCAACAGAAATATGGCCATAGATATTATCTGGCATTCTTCACTCATCATTTTATGGTTGATGTGGTTAGGTTTGGAGATTTGATTCAGAGCCAGATTCACAGGTGACTGCTGCCAAGGAGAAGTGCAAAGAGTACTAAAGCTCCCTTACTCTTTATCCTGCACCCATCCTGAGCACCTGCCACCGACTAATTTAGAATTTGACAGGTACAGTAACAAAACCTCCTATTCTAGTTACCGTATCTACTGAAACTCACCACATGCCACTTTGAGGGTGAGGTGGTTTCTTTCTTCCCCCAGTGACAGGTTATGCTTGGGAGAAGAAATGATGCCAGAGGGAACTCCCATTCCATTCCTTAAACTGATCTGCCATAATGTAAGGAGGGACAGCACCATTTGCTATCCTCATTAACAGCCATAAAGGGAACACAGATTCTCCTCGTACACTTTCCTAACTATTCAAGGACTGGTGCTGTAAGTTGAGTCACTAGTTGGGAAATGACCAAAGAGAGCAGTTTTCAACAACAGCTTCATAGAAAGTGCCAGACACTTGCTATTTTATTTTTAAAACATTCAGATTATTTTGCTCTTTATTTAGGTGGCAATGCCTTATTGCGTTTGCATGTGTTTTCAATTTTTTTAACGTTATGATCATGGGCCTCAAAAGTTGGAAGAAGTCTGAATCTTTGTGAATCTTTGTGAATCTTTGAGAGGGCCTGATGCCAAATCTGTTCATAAACCAGAACTGTTGAAATACCTTGCTCTTAGCAGCATCTTTAAAAAAGTGCTTTGGGGTCCTACTTGGGGCAAAAAGAAGCAACTTGACAGGAACCTATAGTATCATGTGCCACAGTGAAAGTATTGGTCAGAGTTTTGCAAAATTTACAAACTTGCAAGAATAGTAAACTGCAAAGAAAAATTCATAGAATGTGGTTTGTAATTTAGAAAAATCCAGTTTCCATTTCTAACTAAATGTCAGTATACAAAGCATGCAAAGCTTCTTGTGTCTATTTAGTACTTCCCAACCTCTTGCCTGAATCTAAGGCTGACATTAGCACCTATCTGCCATGAGCAGCTGCTCATGGGCGCTACAGCAGATCCATGCCTTCGAGTCCTCCTCTAGGCAAGTACAGTATGTCTTTCTGATGCCAAGGAAGTGTCACTCCAGGACTTGTGGGCAGCTGAAATGGAAGCCCCAATGGGACTAATTGGTCACAGCAGTTGACCACTATGGAGAACATACTGGCTAAATCTATGGTGGGGCTCACTATATGAGAGGCCCATGAGAAAGAACTTGATGGAACATCCCTTCAAGTTTGGAATCCTAGCTCACCAAGTCTTCTTTGATTGCTGTCTCATGAGTCATTAACTACTTCTAGAGCAACAAATGCAGCCCTCTTATAGAGCAAGATAGGTAGCTTATGTAAATACTTTTATTCTCCTTTTGGCAGCCCTTGAAGCCTTCTGCGGCCAGGACTGCTCAAATTCCTGATATCTTTAAGGGGGAAAAACAGATAAAAATTGTAACACATGCCCCAAAGTTGGCATATCAAAGATTTGAAAACAAAGAGCCTTTTTGAGCTTCTACCAGAAATGAAAACCTGTTCACATGCAAAGTAAGGCATCATTTACCTTGTGAGCTTCTATCACCCCCAGATGATTTCTTGGCACTCAAAAGCATTTCTTATACCTGCTGCACATTCAACTGCACCTGTTGCTTGCAAGGACATTTCCTTTCCTGTGAACTTCAGAGCCATGGTCACACCAAAGGTCTTTCTTGCTTCTCCTAAGGAGAAATAGAATCATGGCTGAAAAACACTAACGGTGTAATCATGGCAGGATGTAATCAAAGTGTGGCTAACAATCACTGAACTGGCTCTGGAAGGGATTAGATGGGATTGTGTAAAGATGCTCTTCGTGACCTCTTTCACCAGCAAATCCAGTGATAACTGAGGCTCAGGGCTGCTCCCAGATTGTAAATTTGCTCTTCCAGGTGGACAACTATCCCATCTAAAGCAGTCTGAACCTAAGTTTCTATATCTAGTTTTTGTTTCTCAACAGCACCTCTGGTCTTGCTGAATTGGAGTGGATTTAACTTCAGTTTATTCTCCATCATACAGCCCATCAGCTTCTGAGGCCTGCTAGCCATGGACTATCAGCAGTGCTTCAGTGCACAGATTTAGAGGATACAAAAATTGGCATAGTTTCCACCCTACCTTGTCCCACTGAAAAGGCAGCTTTTACCAAAAAGAAAATTTCCCTCCACTTCTAAAGTACAATTTTTCAGCTTCATGTGACCTGCCCACGGTGGCTCGTGTTGAAGTTTAAGGATTTGGGAACTGTCCTCCTGTTATCCATCTGAATTTGTTGAGTTCGTACCCTCCTTGTTCCCTGGCCATTGATTTTTCAGATCCATTTGTTTTGTAGCACCAAAACAAAAAAACCCTGGGCTCTTCTATTGTGCCCTGGAGCCATAGCTCTCAATTCTCTTGCCAGCTCAACAAGCCAGTCTGCCAGGGCTTGGAGGGTTGGCAAACGAAATGGGACTGGACTGGCGTAGAAATGTCTTTCCACTATCAGTTCTCTTGTTCCACGGAGATGTTCTGTGGGATTAGAGAGCTGTTGGGGGAAGGAAAGAAAGGAGGGATGGGCTCTTAAGCCAACCCCTGGGTAAAAATGCCCACCAGCCTGGGCCCAGCAGCAGCTGATCAGAGGAGCTGGGACAGTTTGTGACATGTGTATAGCAGCAGTATTGCAGAAGCTTGTTGCACCTGTGTCATGCACAGGTAAGCACACAGCCATTAGGCAGGCAAACCTCGCCATGCTAGAATAGCAGCTAAAAAGCCCTCTTCTCTTGCCAAGACAACATTGGGGTCAAAAGTGTGATTGACACTTTTTTTGCTGGCCTCTGAACTAGATAACAGCATTTTAGGGCTACTGCAAGGACAAACTTTATTAAGCCTGAATCTTCTGTTTCTTTCCTTGTGCCTTTTGCTATTTTGCTACGAGGCTTCTGCTTTCTTCCCTTTAGTGTCACTTAGGGGACTTTGGATAAATAGGCTTTCTTCTATCTCACTCCTTCTGGTTCCAGGCATCTCAGCTATTTGGTCGCTTGCCAGTCTATTCCCTAGTTCTCTTCTCTGCAGCTCTTCCACCCAGAGGACCCCAGGTGAATTGAGCAGGGTTGAAACTAATCTGAGTTAATTAGCAAAACTGGCTGGAACTCCTCTTTTCCCAGCAGAATAGAGAAAAGAAAAGAGCTCTTCTCTGCCAGGAGAGAAGCAGGCAGGCAAACAATGAGGTGGTTTGTTTTTGTTTGTTGTTTATAGCTTGTCAGTTTCAGAGACAGAAAGAAAGAGAGCAGGAAGGGGATGGAAGAAGAGGTGGGGAAGATGGGATAGTGGCAGTGGTGGGATTCAGCCGGTTCGCACCAGTTCGGCAGAACCGGTAGCTATTTTTTTTTTTTTTGGTTGCCCAGTCCCAGAAAGGACTTCCAGAAACGGCATCCGCACAGAGAACCGGTTGTTCACGTGTTTGAATCCCACCACTGGATGGTGGGCTGGTGGGCAGCCACAAGAAAATATAAAGACATTCTTGACCTCACTTAGCCCCTTCACCTCATTGCTGTCTCCTCCTGCAGCACATTCTGCTGCCGGCATCAACTTCCCTCCGCCCTGTGCGCTCCCACAGAGAGGGCCTCCTCAGGGTGCCACCGATCAGAGAATGTCGATTGGTGGCCCCCAGGGGGAGGTCCTTCTCTGTGGGCGCCCCGGAGCTATGGAATCGGCTGCCGGTTGAGCTCCGGATGGCGCCCGACCTTCGCTCCTTCCGTCGCGATCTGAAGACACTCTTATTTGAACAAGCCGGCCTGGCCTGATGGGGGATGGGTTGGGTTTTATGGTCATTTTTAATATTTGTATTTACTGTTTTTAGTTGGGCATATGTTTAATTTTCTTTTAACTTTTGTATTTTTGTATTTTTTATATATTTGCCCTGTTCACCGCCCTGAGTCCTTCGGGAGAAGGGCGGTATATAAATAAAATAATAATAATAATAATAATAATAATAATAATAATAATAATAATAATAATAATAATTATTATTATTATTCTGGGTTTTCAGGAAGTGCCCAAAGAGGTCTCAGAAGGAAATGCAAGTGAAGTAATGTTAAGCGGAAACTTCCTCTTTGAAGGGGAGGTGCTTTCCCTGGTGGAACCCCTGGGCAAAAGTCCTTAATGTAAAAAAATTGTTCAAATACTCTCTTAATGTTTTGCATTTGTGATATTTGATCTCCAGGGGCTTGGCTCTCATTAAAATAAGAACATAGCTTTGTCCTCATTTTAGAGAACACAACTAGCCTTTCTTGACATGCATTTAACCAAGCCTTTGCATAATAGTTCCCACCCACCCACTCAAGCCAAAGGAAACTAAACAAACCCTAAGACAGTGAGAATTTAGATTGCTGTATTTGTATAACACCCTGGCTAAAATTTGACAAGCTAACTTTTGGCTCGCTGTGTTGTACAAATCCAGAGTGATTAGCTGGTGGTCTAGTATGTTGTGTAAACCCAAGCAGCTGGGTTAATGCTGTAAACAATCAGTCAAAATAGAAATGCTGCCTCTTATGGCTAAGTTTTGAATGTGAAAATAGAGCTGACATAGCCAGGTGCTATTTTTCCAGAGTGCAAAGCAAGAAGGTCCTGGACTTTATAACTAATTCCAGTCACAGGACTCTCCCTCCATAATTCATTCTGTAATTCTGAGAGCAGCCAGTTGCACGCCTTGAAAATGAGCCTTGAGAATCAACGGCTTTCAAGCCATCTGTTCCACCAACTTGAGCTCAGCTGCTGAGATGGCGGCTGCCACTAATACGCTCACTCAGCCCTCGTTCCCCTTGTCCCCAGAGTGCCACCTCCTCCCACCATAGAAACATTTACTCATCACACTCGATCATAAATCCAGGTTGACCAAGCAGCCTTTCTGGAGGGGGGGGGTGTCACATAATAAGCTCAACCTGCCAAAAATGATGTCCTATAATGCTACGGCAATGGCTGAATCCCCCTAATATACTAAGCCACGATCTATTCCCTTTATTTGAGCTTGTCTGGCGGGTCATACAAACCTAGCCAATACTTTACCAGCTGGCTTCTTGGCTCCATGGTGGCAAAGCATGCTCAGGGCCAAAGAATATGAAAATGGAACAGAAGCTGAACATAAAAGGAGATAAGAGAAAAGGAGCCAAAAGATGGGTGATCTGCTCTGGTGCTGCTATACGGACATAATTCCTCTGGAGTGGGATGCTGCTCAGCTCACTGCACTTTATCTGTAATGCCCAGGAATGGAAAACTCATATGATTCTAGGACAGAATGCCTACTGACCTAATATTCCAGAGTGACAAATAGAATGGCTACAGCTTGAGCCGCCGCCGCCGCCACCATCACCACCCATCCTGGTGATGTCAAGTAGCTGGGAGTTTCTTCCTCTCCACATTCCTCTCCCTCCCACTGCACTTCTTATTTTTAAACCCCCTTGTTGTGATTCAGGGTCAGCCTGTGGGTTCGGCAGTTGGGTCGGACGACTCAGAGGAGGAGGAGGGGGGTGTTGAAGAGCTTGCTGAGGGGATTGGACAGCTTGATGAGAGCCCCCAGCAAGGCCGCTCTCATCTGGTCACGATGCAGACCCAGCTGTGTGAGCCTGACAGCGTGGATGAAGACAGCTGGCCCTGTTCAAGGACGCCCAACGCAGGAGGCAGTCAGTCAGGAGTAAACAGAGGAAGGCAATGGGGCACCTCGGAAGGAGGCACAGAGAGGCCACGCTCTGAACTGTATTTAAGGGGAATGTGTGGGAGGGCTGGTTTGCTGAAGGCAACCGCTTGGATTGTTCCTGCTTCTTAGCTCGTGTTTTATGGTTGGTGTCTTGTCTTGCTCTGTTTTATGTGAATAAATTTGGCAGGTGTAATTCCAGCCTCTTGCCGTTTCTAAAGGGGTTGTCCCTGCCTTTTCTGCAGGGCCGGTAGCAGGCTGGTACAGAACACCCCTCCCCTCATAGACACATGCTTTTCTCATTACTGACAACGAAACCCTACCGAGAACGAAAGCACAACGTGGCTCTTAGCAAGTGGATTGCTCCATTCAAAGACTTTCCCATGGCAAGTAAAAGGCTGATGATTTGGAAAGGATCAGTTCTCCACCAGACAAGTGGTTCCATGCCTCCAGATGTTGTACTACTGTGTGAATTGCATGTTACCCATTTGTGGCTGGAGAGAGCAAAGTTGGCATCGGGTAAATCAGCCTAAAATTAAAAGAAGAACTTGGACAAGCTTAAAGTGCCTACAGTTGCAGGAACTGAATTCTAAGTTGTCTTCTAAAAAGAAAGGCTCCCAGTTTTTGTCCTGCAACCCAGAACTATGATTTGGAATAGAAATATCCATTACCAGGAAACAGACTCAGAAATCACACTGTACAGGTAGTCCTCCACTTACAACAGTTCATTTAGTGACCATTCAAAGTTATAACGGCACTGGGAAAAGTGACTTATGACCATTTTTCACACTTACTGTACGACTGTTGCAGCATCCTCACGGTTATGTGATCAAAATTTAGACACTAGGCAATTGACTTATATTTATTGACAGTTGAAGTGTCCCAGGGTCATGTGTTCACATTTACAACCTTCTGACAACCAAAGTCAATGAGGCAGCCAGATTCACTTAACAACCATGTTACTAACTTAACAACTGCAGGTATTCAGTTGTATTAACAAAAATTACATTAACAACTTTGGCAAGAAAGGTCATAAAATGGAGCAAAATTCACTTAACAGCTGTCTCACTTAGTGACCAAAATTTTGGGCTCAGGTGTGGCTGTAAGTCGAGAACTACCTATATTTTAGCTTTTCCTGCTTCGTTTTTCATTATCTTTGTTAGCTACCCCAGTGCTTTTTAAGAGTTAGTTAATGAGAGTTGCAATCCAGAGGGCATTAGGCTAAGAAAAAAGAGCCTACTGATTAAATTTCAAAGAGGTCCCGTTTCACTAGATGGGAAAACAATTGTATTCACCATGCCAACCCACACACATACTCCGAACCAGAAATCAGTTATAACACAGTATCTGAAAATATCCATTGAATATATTGAAGTGGCATTCTAATTGCTGCCTCTGTGTTTGTAGTACAAATCATATGACATGCATTTAAGAAGGTTAGCTGCCAAGAAGGATATGATAGAACTAAATCAAGGATGATATATTGCACAAAGCAACCACAATGAAAACCCTAAGTGTCTTAAACGTTGTTGCTTAGCTACAGCTATACGAGAAATAAAAAGAAAACTAAGGTGGTGCATAAGAAAAAAAATCCATACAGTAGTCACAAAATCAAGAGCAAGCTTATGAATTGTCCAGAACTCTTCATTCAACTAAAATGGAACAAAAGGTGATAGGGGAGAAAAAAAACTGCTCTTAGGTTAAGACAGGAAGGTCTGGGTTTAGTTCAAAGTTTGGAAAGACCCTTCACAGCCTTATTTGGATTTGGCCTTTTCTGATGCTTTGGCTACATGGCCCATCATCCTAGATCACTGGCCACTCTGGCTAGGGCTGATGGATCTATAATGGCATCACCTGACTTCAGTAGCCCCCTCACTCCTCTTCATAAGAGATCATACCAAAGAGGTTTGGTGCTACTTATGATTTAGTTCCTGGGGTACAAAGGCACAGATTCATCCCTACATCCCTCAAAAGTGGCATGAAGGTTCCTGATAGATCATTTTGAAATATCATGACTTCTTGAAGTTCCTTTGTCTTACTTCGGCATGCAGAGGAGGCAGACTGAAGTTATACTGACTTCCAATTTAAATATGACATAGTCAGCTTCAGTGGAACACTAGCTCCTATTGGCCACTCTAGGCTGTTGCTAACATAACTCTCCCTTTCAATTGCTGGGAACTGCCCTCCATGCCCAGTTTGGTTTGGGTTACAGGAGACACCAGACACCTGGCTGCCATGGAACCATCTATATACATTGTTTTGAAAGATACCTACCACAGGAAGTAAGCTAACTGAGGGAATGGTGTTGAGATCTGTTCAACAACTGAGCGAAGAAGAGATGTTAATTGTGCAATAAATTCACTCTCATGAAAAACAAGCACAGAATCTTGCAAACTCCTGTCCACATCTCTCATTGGCCCAGTTATTAGGGCAAGGTCACTTGCTCAGATATAGGATTTTAAAAAGAGAGAAATAGAGAGACAGCCACTAAGTGTGCTACCTGTAATGTATGGGTCAAGTACAGTAAAAGAACTACAGGAGGCGCTGTTGCTGGACAGCTCCGGTAAGGAGCAGCACTGGCGGGAAAACCACGAAAGACTATTGGCTGACCACTAGGCGGGAAACCAAGGTTTGAACCTATTGGTCAGTGCCTACCTGGACAGGTATAAGAGGACCCAGGTAACCCCAGTTCCCCAGTCTTTGTTCTACAACCTTGCCATCCAATAAAGGTTATGATTCAGCCATCGCCTACGCATCTCATTCCTCCGCAATCTAACACTACCCATTCTCCCTAGTTTTTGTCCTTCATGGGAGAATAGAGAACAAGGCAGCTACCCAGGCCTGAGAATCCTGCGCAAGATGCCCTCAAAGAATGCTCTTGTCATCCATTATCTCTGATCTGCATCTTTTTGAGAGACAACAATCACCAGTGCCTCCCCCACACACACACCTATCAAATAAAGGAAAGTGCCTTTTGTCTCTAACATACTGTCTCTAAGAATGGATATTATCAAAACATGGCAGCAAGCAGGAATGACATCAGAGTCAAGAGGATTTTAACTCTAGAAATGGCATATGTGGGTCTTGGCAGATGCTCAGCAATATTTACCCTATGTCAGGCTTGAAGCTATTAATGCTTCTCTCTGCAGCCAAGTGGGCCTCTAAAATCCATTCTAGGTTATCATATAATTTTAACAGTATGAAACTATTGAACAATGTCAGATTTGAAGACCCTCTGCCCTCTGTGTCCTTGCAATATCATGGGCTTAGGAAATATTAACTTGTTTCAGTCTTTCTGTATGAAGTCCAGCAACTTCAATTTGTAGGAACTTCTATCCAATGGTGGGATTTAGCTGGTTCATACCACTTTGGTAGAACCAGTAACTAATTTTTTTGTTACTCAGACCCAGAATGGACTTCTGGAAGCAGCATCCACACAGAGAACTGGTTGTTCACATATTTGAATCCCACCACTGCTTCTGTCTCATCTTGCATTTCCATCTTGGATTGCTCCATTACCTAAGAGCAGAGGTGGAACTATGGCCCCTTTATGACTTGTGGACTTCCACTCCCAGAATTCCTGAGCCAGCAAGGCTGGCTCAGGAATTCTGGGAGTGGAAGTCCACAAGTCATAAAGGAACCATAGTTCCCCACCCCTGCTTAAGAGCAAGGAACTATGTCTCCCACCCCACCCCTCCCCCATATACCAGGCTTTAGTGATGCTTGAAAAGGCAAAACTGCCCCTCCTCTGCATGGCCACCTATTTGTTTCCTCACTGCAATACAGATAAGTAAGGAAATGAAGAGGATCACGATAGACTCCTGGTTAAAATACCCACTGGCCAACTAGATAATTCGTCCTTCCTTCCTCTCTTTCTCTTCTAAATCCCAAGATACAGTCATTCACACTGCAGCATCAAAAAAGAAAAAGAAAAAAAAATGTGTGAGGCCAGTGATTGTGTGGAAGTGTCCCAAAATTATATTCTGATTTCTTGACCGAATGACAAAAATGACCTAGTTGACCATTCCACTTTAACAACAAACGTGGCACTTGGTTAATTCCATCTGCATATTAAAAAGCTGCAGCTTGTGGCTCTGCAGTTGTGTTGAGAGTATGATGGGCCAGGAACATACACAACATATTTAGTATTCTGAACTGAATCATGAAATGAGCAGCAATCAAAAAATGCTTTAAAACGTGTGAGAGGCAGCCCAGATTTTTTTGCTGTCACTGAAACAATGGAGCTGTGTTTGCCCAACATGTTCTATGCAGAGCATTCCAGAAAGATACAGCAAATAATTATGAGTACGAAGCAGTTGACTGAGAATATGATGTGTAGAGTTGTCACATGAGGAAATTGAGGTTTCCAAGTGCTTCTTCCCTACATGACATAATCCGTGTTGTTCCCATATTTGGGCCACCTGGGTATCCCTTCCTACAGCACAACACAACATATCGATTTTGTAGGGGTAAGCAAGAATCTCTCTGCAGAATAACACCTGCTGGTCTTTCTGAGCAGTTAAAAAGTCTCTTTAGATTAAAGCCATTCACCAACATCTGATAAAGCTGATGGGAGCTGGCACTCAAACAGCTTTTAATTTATTTATTTTTTTAAAAAAAATATCTTTGTTCCAAACCATAGCTTTTGACTAAAGGGGAGGAAAAGTGGTTTGATGATAAGGCTGTATAAAAATGGTATTAACACTGCCATATTCTGATTTTCATTCATTGTACCAAAGGAGTATCTTGTCTTGGTGGAGCTGAGTTGTGTTGTATCCAAGCTAGATAGATTTTGGAGATATCTATAATGCCTAATCCAAATCAGAGCAGATTGAGGGTTGTTCAGTTATTCACTTGCTTCCAACTCTTTATGACCCAAAGGACATAATTTGTCCAGGACTGTCTGTCAGTAAATGCTTCTTTAAGTTCTTGTAAACTCCTGTCTGTATCATCAGTAATAAATCTAGCCACCTTGTCTTCTGGCAGCCTCTGACTTTATTGCATCTCTTTTTTCCAAACAAGGGTCTTCTTCTCCACTGATTCTTGCCTTGGCAATCTCTGTCCAAAATATTTGGAAGCTTTGGCTTCATCAAGTGTTTCTAGTGAGATATCTGGTTTTACTTTAGCTACTATTGAATGATTTGTTCTTTTTTGTACTCAATATTCTCGACATTTTTCTTTAGCACCACAATTCAAAGCTACAACTTTTCTTTGTTCAGCTTTTCTGACTTTCCAGCTTTCACAGCCATATTGTGGAGAGCCCCAAGTCCTGTACAATCCATTGGATTCAGTGGTCATCATTAAAAAATAATAATAATCTCTTTTTGTTTGGTTGCAGCCAGTCCAATGTCAGTTCAATCAGGTCTTGCCCATTTTCTATACATAAAAACAGGAATGGCTGTCTCATAAAACTAAATATTTAACTAATTATAGTAACTTGGATATTTTAATGATATTTCTATAGACTCTTTAGAAGTTTCTGTTTCAACAGCAGTAAATAAGCATACATATCAGTTGAATGTATTTATAGCTCTACTAATTGTGAACAAGAGGAACAACCCCAGGGAGGACCTTTTAAATTCTGTAAGGGTGCATCAACAGTTCACTCTAACAATTGCTTTCATGACAGCAAGTATATTACCTGCAAATCAGAGATTCCAAAATAGTGGTGATTATTAAAGACTTACCCTGAATCATTATTCAGGATCAATTCTCATTATTCAGTCATGTAGAAATGCTATGACACCAGGCATTGCTTTTCTCCTGCATGTTCTCTCAGTACGATAATTACCTGTTGCTTATCTCAGAAGAAGCTTGTCTTCATTAACTCCATGTGGATTGCTAAATAGGATCAAAGTTTCAAGTGGAGACAAATGGTTATTGAGGCTTTATAATGAGAAGTCATTCATTTACTTGCCTTTCATTGAACTGAACTGACAGTGTGGCGATGCCTATGTGTTAAGTTGGGCTGTAGAGAATAACTGGTGGGATACTAGCTGCCCTGCTGCCCAGCAGAATCTTTGTCTGGACTTCTGGGCATGGATGCTTGACTGCAGGTGGAGAATTCAGCCTCCATCTGATGGGTGATGGGTCCAACTAGCTCAGGAGTTCATAGTCCACATAGCAATTATGGGGCTTATCTCAGGTGATTTTGACCCCAAGGTGACACACATGATTGGACAGTTGTTAGATCTTTTACTTCAGAAGCTCCTGTGTGGTCGAGGGATACAGACAGTGATTGGGAACAGAGGCAACCAGGACAGAAGTAGATGGTATAGGATATGCTAGCATTGTTTTGGGCCAACTCAGGGTAGGTGGCTAGAAATTCAGTCAAGAGGGAAAGGTCATTAGCCACAGACAGCTGCTATTAAAATAGCAAGATGCCAGAAATCAGATCCTGCTCTTATCAATTGCCAGTCATTCGGATATCTCCCTGCCATATCCTGCTGTAAATGGTTGCTTACTGCTCTTGCGTTCCCATCACTCGCTGGTATAAAGATGAGCTTCCCTCTCTCTTTAACTACTCCCTTCAAAGTGTAGTTAAAGGACATGATTGTTCTAATTTGCATTAGTGGGTGTGATAAAAGGGACTCAGTATTAATTAATCCAGATGCTAGAACTAAATTAATGCAAAACTATATAGTTTGAAATGCAACCATAAATTAAAGAGGGGAGGAAACATTTTTGTCCCTTGCGGTGGCAAAATTATAACCTGTACCATATCAGAGGGAGGGAGGGATAGCAAAGAAGCTAGCTCAGCCCTTCCCCAGCTCACTGGTATCCTCTGTGGGAGGTAATCCCCCTTATTTTCCCTTGTTCCCCCATGTTTTCACCTTGTGAGGATTGTTGACTTTCTTTTATTGCAGCCTGTTCATTTTGGGGGGGCAGTAACCCCAAAAAAGGTATTCTCAGTCCAAGAACCCAAGACTAATCAGTCCATGTTGACTTAAGGTTAACATCAAGTCTTCCTGGCTTTTGCCTTCTGTTGTAAAGTCTTGGTCCATCCAGTCTGGAATCCATGCTGCTGTGTCTCTTGCTCTTGAGGTTGTTCTTACCCTGGAACTGAATGTTGCAGTCAAAACGTGAGGGAGATGGGTGGTCTAGAAACATGAAATATAATAAGTGAATAAAATGAAATGAAATGAAACAGGTTTTGATCATCTTTTATGTCCTGCTATGAGATTTTTATGGTTGTAATGACCAGGGGTAGTACATTTCATAATAAACTGTTGGAACCTAGTTGTTCAGTCAAATATTAAGGGGGGGGGAGAACAGGTGGGAGGATAAAGGTGGTTTTGTCATGGAGGTTACAGCAGCTTCCTAAGGTATAATATGGGAGAAAATGGCAAGCATTCAGATTGATACATTGATTGATTAATTGCATTTATAGCCTGCTGAATTCAATTAGATTTTAGGCAGATACATGCAAATGAGGTCCTATTCAACCTTGCCCAACTTGGCATCATCCAGGTGAGTTGGGATAGCAATTCCCAAAATTCTCAGGCAAGAGGACTAGAATAGTCTTGGGAAGATAATTCTACCTGAGGCTGTAAATTCTTTCTAGGGTACCATCAGATTGTCATTAAGGGAACTAAGTTCTCTGTTAATCAGACAAGCAGCAATTCTGGGTACTGTCTGTAGCTAGATTTTGTTCAGTGGACAATGCTCAATCCAGGAGCTCATTTCTTGTCTTGCAAAGCTTCATAATCATACCTAATTATGCCTAGGTCCTAGGATTACTAAGACAAAGAAAGAAATATGCAATGGTCAATCCCCTATTTTATAAATACGAATAAAATTCAAGAGTTACTCAACCTAATAGCTTCCTTTGGTGAATCATACAATTTTTTTTAAAAGTGGAAAACAAGTGGAGAGAAAAAAGAGCATGTTTATATGAGCAATGATAGAGATAATGTTAAGATGCCAGGGGAGAAGGCAACAGAATACAAATTAGGTGCCTTTACCTAACGGTAAATAGAGAGGCTAATGTATTATTTTTTTCTGTTATAATGTAGGTACTTCTAAGTTGGAATGGGAGATAATTTCTTTATAATGGAACAGAAATAACTTGACATTCAAAACAAATGGAATGTGAGAGAAAGCAAAATGGACACATTTATCCTTTCAATACTGAGAATGTTGACTTGCTTACATCTTACAAATGTGGAGTCTCTTTGTAATAAGAATGCCACCTTTGTTTGTGTGTATCTGTGTGTGTGTGTGTGTGTGTGTGTGTGTGTGAAGTTTCGTGACTGACAGACACTCAGACACTGCAGCCCCAAGTTGATTGACTCCTGGGCATAAAACATTTGGAAATAAAGCCAGCTTAAGAAAACCATTTTTGAATTTCAATCCCTTCCTCACCTTGATCATAACGATGTACTTATCATGCCACCCCCTACTCAAATTGGTGGATTCATTGTCTCTTTATATCTTGCATGCTTTTCTTCCTGTGGATGAGTCTTAAACGGTGTTTCTCAACCTTTGCAGCTTTTAGATGGGTGGACTCTAATTCCCAGAATTCCCCATTTCACCCCTTTTAAAGCAGCCAAGGATGAGAAACACTGGTCTTGGAGGACATTGGAGTTTCCCTTTCCCCCCCCACGCCCCCCACCCCCAGGCATTGAATCAGGAAGATTTGGAATCCCGGCCAATAAGGCTGATTCTCTGATGGATTGCCTTGGTGGAATGTTTGGATTACTTTCATCATATTTTAGCTTCTCCAAAGCAACCAGAGAGTACTATAAGCTGATCTTAACAAGAGACAGATGTGACAAAATTAGATCTCTACTGTGTGTCCTCCAGTGTGATGAGCTGGTTGATAGAGGCAACAAATTCCTGAGCCATGCTCAATCCTTATCCTAAGGAAGGCAAGCTGAAATCCATCCCGCAGCCTCACAATCCTGGGCAGATCTACAGCTAAGTCCATGATGAGATCAAAAGCTCAGGAAGAGATGCCACTGGGCTCTGGGGGAGTGTACAATGGGGATTCCAACTTCACGAAGAAGGTCTTACCTCCAAGCAGTGGTGGGATTCAGCCAGTTTGCACTAGTTTGGCAGAACCGGTAGTTAATTTTTTATTGCCCAGACCCAGAATTGACTTCCGGAAGTGGCATCCCCACAGAGAACTGGTTGTTCACATATTTGAATCCCACCACTGCCTCCAAGGGTTTGGTTATTGGTTCCTGAGTTGAGGTCAAGGGCCGACTTGTTTACTAGGTGGGGTTCTATAATCTGGAGAATGGGAGCTTTGGACTCACACAAAGTATCAGGCTGCCCCTGTTTGAGAGACCTTGAATCAGAAATAGCTTGACTTTTAGAATTAGACCCAGGAGGACACGTTTTAGAATAAAATATCACTTGCCAACTTCAAAGACAATCATTCGTCTATGATAAATTACAAACTAGGATCAAAAGAAAGCTCAATTCCTATGAAAATGAATAACAAAAAATCACAAAGGGACTGATATTTGGGAGAAGAGAGAGAGGGAGAACTGAAAAGAGAAAGGCGTAGCCTGCAGTCCCAGAAATATGCAATCACCACCTCAGGCCTGATGTGGCTCCCCCAAATGCTTTTTCACAAATTTCAAGCATTGACATGACAAAAAGTAAAAGCTCCTAAGTGTTTAATCAGCAATCCTATTAAAATAAATCAAATTAAATCCAGTTTTTGCCCCATCTGCAGCCATATGTTTTGGGGCACTGGCCTTGGTATGTCATTCAAAGTGCAAAGTTTTTCTGCCTGAAAAATCAAAAAGTTGTGCATTCCTAATTTGAAACAAACATCTTACAAGATTAGATTTTCTGCCAGCCTTAAAGAAGAATGCATTGTAATTGAAAAAACACATGCAGTAATATTACTTTAGTACAACTTTGAAGGGAGAGATATTCTTAACAGCTTATCCTTCAAATTGATCTTTTTATTGGCTACAAAATAATTGACAGCATTTGGCATATTTCCCCTGCTATATAGCTCAGGTTTTTGGTAGCCCCAGCCAAAGACACCAGATTTCTCCCCTCTCTTTTGCCCAGCTGTTTCCCAGGGCTGCTCCTCAATTTCACTGAAGTGGCATGAAATAATATCATCTGAAGATCTTGTTGGTTGCCATTACAATAGTGAGGACCCCAACTAATGAAAAGAATAAGAGAGGCAATATGCTTATGAGAGGTTGGGAAACCTGTAGCCCTCCTGATGTTGTTGGACCTTGAGTCACATCAGTCATGATCCTTGGTCACATGCTGAGGACCCAGGGAGATTCCTCCAACCATGTATGAAAAAGCAGAAATTCCTTCTAATCTATTTTATGCAGATCTTGCAGTCCTCACCTGCCAACTCTCCCATTCCTCCCTATGCTGCAGAGTACTACAATTCCCATCTCTCCTCTGCCACCAGCACAAATGCTCAAACCTATATCTGACCCTCATGTAGTTCTCTCTCTCACACACACACACTCTCTCTCACTCTCTTGGTGCCTTCAGTTAGTCTTAATTCCTGGCAACTGCCTGATCATCCCTGAAGTTTTCTTGGGTACATTTCCAAAAGTGGTTCACAATTTGTCTTCCTGGGGGTGGAGGAGAAGGAGAGAGAGAGAGAGAGAGAGACTACACCAAACTGACTCTCCTTCCCTCTTAGACTTTGATATTCTGTCCTTTGTGAAAGTTAAAAGTGCTCTTTGAACCAAATATTTCCAGTATTTGGGATGCTTGCTTCTATAATTCTTCTGAATATATGGGTGACTCACAAAGCCTAAGAGTTGCAAAGCACCATCAGATCAATCCCTTATTTTGCTTGACTTGCTCAGAGCTATGCTGAGATACCCTTTTCATATATTTTTCTTTCTTCTTTCAACTGTGTCCAGTTTTCAGAGACTGCCTGGACAACAAACCCCCCCCCCCCCGCCCCAGTTTTCTTAACAAGGTTTTTCAGAAGTGGTTTGCCATTGTCTCCTTCATAGGGCTGAGAGAAAGCGATTGGCTCAAGGTTATCCAGCCCAAGACAGAACTAGAACTCACAGTCTCCCATTTCCTTGCCTGGGGCCTTAATCACTACATCCATCTGGCTCTTTTTAAATGTTAAGAGAGTTGATTTGCTGGTCTGGCATGCCTGCCACTTCTATTAATCTCCCAGTGACTCTTGTATTTGTTTCGTAAAACTATTTTATTAAGGAAATCCAAGTATAGCCTTTTTTTCTTCATTTTGTTTCCAGTCTCAACTGAAGATCTGGTCTCTGCAAATGGGGAAGCAAATTATTTGCACATTCATTCAGGTCAGATGTTAGACAGGAACAGGGAAGGAAGATAATGAAAATCATTCCTCATCCGACAAACCAAATTATTCTTTTTATAACACACCACCCAAAAAATGTGTAGCTAGCTAGAATGAGTCAGCCGCCTAAGTACCTTGAGGGCAGCTAATAGGAACAACGGAACTGGAGGAGAGAGAGAGAGAGAGAGAGAGAGAGAGAGAGAGAGAGAGAGAGAGAGAGAGAGAGGGAGAGAGAGAGGTGCATGGAACGCAAGGTGGACCCCATACTTGACATAATGGGTTGGATGTTTCTCTATTGCTAATGATCAAGTCCCATTCGATTTCAAGTCCAGGCAGCTTCTGGGTATGTATGGATCTGGAAGGAATGACATTTTGTCTCTTTTTTTCCTGTAACAAAATGTCTTTTGTCAGCTCTGCAGTAGTTAAACCCTGCCTTTTTGTGAAAAGTTATTTGTTTGGCTTTCCTGGAGATTGTCAAGGTTGCCATGGTAGTGACCTTTTAAATACCAAGGAAAGTTCAAAGATTTGGCAGCCTGCCTTGCTATTTCTAGGTGACTGCAAGGCAACTCCATAAAAGTTAGAAAGATATTTGTTTTTTTCTATGTTTAGCATCACAGAAGGAGAATCCCTCCAAATCTAACAATTCATCTTCCATTGGATCTCATGTAACACCAATGTCACCTAATAGAAGTTTGCTGACCTTTCTGTTGGAAATAACCTTTCTTGGAAATGTCCCACAACTCTGCAGGCCTTGTATTCTGCCGCTGGCACTATTGTTCAATATAAATTTACTTTGTCCCACTGGTTTAAATCTCTTGGATTTTTTTTGGGGGGGGGGGGTCCAGTTGCTAGGTAAATAATCACTCAGGTGCCCTTCTGGTGGCCTTAAAAACCTAAAACCTTTCTATGTTCCTTCTTATCTTTTCTGCAAGATACATCCAGTTCTTTCAGGCTTAATCTAGCGTTATCAGAAATTGACTGAATCTAATCAACTAGCTGGTCTCCTTCTTCAACTATAAGGCTAAACCTAGGATTCCAAGTGGCATTTCCTAAGTCAAGGTTATGGCTAATTACACATTGGAAATAAAAGCAGACAAAATGGTCTTCTGCAGGGTTCTTGATTCCAGTTTAGTCCTTTAATGAATTGCTTAATCTTTCTCCATCCTTTAACCTTCTATTTGAAACTATATCTCACCCCTCTCCTTGGCTAATTGAGTTCATATATTCAAATGTACGTGTGATTTTAACAACAACAACAACAACAACAACAACAACAACAACAACAACAACAACAACAACAATAATAATAATAATAATAATAATAATAATAATAATAATAATAATAATAATAATAATAATAATAATAATAATTAATTTCTATACCGCCCTTCTCCCGAAGGACTCAGGGCGGTGTACAGGGCAAATACAGTAAAAATACAATGTACAAAAGTTTAAAAAGAATAATACAGCCCAATTCCAATAAAATTAATACAGTTAAAAAAACCCCAAACCCATCAGACCAGGCCGGCTTGTTCAAATAAGTATGCATATGGAATTCAGGCATAGAAGGTGAGGAAAAATTTAGTGTGCTTCATCTTCCTAATTGCATAAAGGCTCCCATAATACTTACTTGAAATGTAGGTACAGGTAATCTTCAACTTACGACCACAATTGAGACCAAAGTTTATGTTGTTAAGTGCTTGTCAGATGGTCACAAAAGGGGATCACATATCCGTGACACTGCAACCGTCATAAAAGTGAGTCAGTTGTCAAGCATATGAATGTAAATCACATGATAATGGAGATGCTACAAGGGTCATAAGTGCGAAAAATGGTCATAGGTCACTTTTTTCAGTGCTGTTATAACTTTGAATGGTCACTAAATGAACTGTTGTAAGTCGAGGACTATCTGTATTATTGTTATTCATTCTTTTAGTGGAGTATTAGGTTTTGTACTTGTACTTAGTTCAGGTGGACAACTCCTGTTATTCCCAGAAATGGGGATGAAGGAGTTTGAAGCTTGTAGTTCTGCTTAAAGACTCCTGTTTCGTCTTCTGGGGCTGCTGGGACTTTTGCTTTACTAAGGACATTTTGAAGGGCTTTAGTTGATTTGTGTGCTACGTGATTGTAATAGTCTGTTGGTGGTTTCTGTGATAATTTTGATGTACAGCAATGTTATACTTTTCACAGCTTGTGTTGGTTGCACTATATTGGGTTGAGTAGTTAGGCATTTTTTGATAAGGTTCATGGGTATACATTTTGTTGGGAGATGATGATCTGTTTCCTTTTTCTGACGTTTAGGGTTGCTGCAATATGTCTGTGCTTGTCTAAATAATGTTCTTGCACAGCTTCTCTTGTGGGAAGTAGTCAGACATCATCGTTGTGGACCATGTAGGCCAAGCATGTCAAACTCGTGACGTCACATGACATCACACGACATATCAGGACTTTTTCCCCATTGCCGGCAATGGGGTAGGCACGGTTTCAGCGTGATGCATCCGGCTCACGGGCCAGCAGTTTGACATGCCTGTTGTAGGCCATCCCCATTTTGGGGTGTTCACCCCTGATAATAATAATAATAATAATAATAATAATAATAATAATAATAATAATAATAATAATAATAATAATAATAATAAAGTTGGAAAGGACCTTGGAGGTCATCCAGTCCAACCCCCTGCTCAGGCAGGAAACCGTATACCACAGGTCTGCAACCTGCGGCTCCCAGTCCTCTGCCCTGTGCAGTCCCTCCCAAAAAAGTGGGACTAAAAAAGTTCAACCAATCAATTCAAATATGCAGGGTAGGTGCATATCTCGCCTTGGCTCCACTCTTCAGTCAAACCCTGTTCTGCGCATGTGCGCATGTATGCGCATGAGCACACATTTTTTTGCGGCTCCCAGTATTTCCGTTTGTGAGGGAACCGGTTCCGAGTGGCTCTTTCACTGTTTCAGGTTGCTGACCCCTGCCCTATACCATTTCGGACAAATGGCTGTCCAGTCTCTTCTTAAAAACTTCCAGTGTTGGAGCATTCACCGCTTCTGGAGGCAGGTTGTTCCACTGGTTAATTGTTCTAACTGTCAGGAAGTTTCTCCTTAGTTCTAGGTTGCTTAGTTCTAGGTTGTTATACTACTAAGAGATCTATATATCACGTCAAAGTTAAGCCGCCCAATAGCCTCTGTATAAAACATCTGAAAGCATCGAGTTGACTTTCCCTGCATTATTGCCTTATAGTGCTTCAGGGCTGCGTCCTCCCCTGCACTCCACCAAGAAAGAGAGCTGCCTGACTCAGCTAGGAGGCTTTCTTCCCTGATCTCCTTCAACCGTATACACCATCTGACTCACCGAGCCTAAGAATTCCACGGCACCATCAAATCAATCCATTCTTTTGCTTGACTTGCTCAGAGCCATGCTGAGATACCCTTTTCATATATTTTTCTTTCTTCTTTCAAACGTATCCAGATATCAGAGACTGCCTGCAGACAATCCCTGCAGTTTTCTTTGCAAGGTTTTTCAGAAGTGGTTTGCCACTGTCTCTTTCCTAGGGCTGAAAGAAAGTCACTGGTCTAAGGTCACCCAGCTGGCTTTTTGCCCAAGGCAAAACTAGAACTCACTGTCTCCCCGTTTCTAGTCTGATGCTTTAACCACTACACCAAACTTACTCTAGGCTTCTTCTTCTTTTTTTTTTTATTGAAAAGTTTTAAAATACAGTTTTCCTTTAAAAAAAACCCCTTCCCCCTCCCTGCTCCCCCCCTACCTCCCCCCAACCTCCCTCCCTCCCCCCCTCCCTCCACCCCCCCCTCCCCCCCCGACTTCCCAGAGCTAAATACAAGGTATATATATATAAAAAGGCAATCATAAACAACCATATACTAACAACTATAAATTCTAAAATCCATCACTCTCTAGCTTATATAGGATAAAACACACCTTAACAATATTAAATATATATAAAAAAACTAGAATAAAAAACGAGGAAAAAAAACGAAAGAAGACTTATTCGAATGCTACATAAAACTTCTTAACCCTATACTTGTTCTGGATAAACTCAATCCATTTTCTCCATTCCATAATATAGCGTTCTTGCGAATGATCTTTCAAATAGGCCGAAATCTTCGCCATCTCTGCCAGGTCGGAAACCTTTAAAGTCCACTCTTCTATGGTCGGCAGTTCCTCTTTCTTCCAATATTGGCCTATCAAAAGTCTTGCCGCCGTAATTAAGTTCAACATCAGCTTGGTGTCCACAACTGTAGCGTCTGCAATTATTCCCAACAAAAAAAGTTGCGGACAAAACTTTATCCTCTGTTTAAAAATCTTCTGCATACTCCACCAGACTTTTATCCTCTAGGCTTCTTCTTAATACTATTCAATAAGCCACTATAAAATGAATAAGAGCAATACACTATAATTAAATACAGAGAGCTCCCATAACTGCAGCACAGGTACTCTTTATTAAGAACTCAATGTCCCTCTTTAAATCTAAAATCCATGCAATCATCTTAATACCACAGTTTGTTTTCTTAACTAGTTTCCAAAGCGGAACTTCAGACAGAATGTAAATAATCACTAATCCTTTCCTCCACTTCTGGCTTGAGTTTGAACTTGGAAAACTCAAGAAAAATGTTGCTATTTGCCTTCTAATGGATAAATATGCATAAGCAGCATGTTCAAAACAGAGGCAAAAGAGCAGCATGATAGTGTCCAATTATTTAGACAGAAAGACAATTATATGTCATCAATTCCCCGGGCTTATTAGGTCTTAATTAATCAGGTAATGTTTATACCATGATTGTTGAGTTAAAAATAATGATATAAATACAGGTAGTCCTCAACTTATGACCACAATTGAGCCCAAAATTTCTGTTGCTGAGTGATATTTATTAAGTGACTTTAGCCCCATTTTATGATCTTTCTTGCCACAGTTGTTAAGGGAATACCTGCAGTTGTTAAGTTAGTGACATGGTTGTTAAGTGAATCTGGCTTCCCTCCATTGACTTTGGTTGTCAGAAAGTCACAAAAGTTGATTGAATGACTCTGGGACGCTGCAACCGTCATAAATATGAACCAGTTGCCAAGAATCCTAAATTTGGTCAAGTGACCAAGAAGAGTGACTGCAACAGTCGTAAGTGTGAAAAACCGCCATCAATCATTTTTTCCAGTGCCGTGGCAACCCTGGTCACTAAACGAACTGTTGTAAGTTGAGCACTACATGTATTATACTTATATAGCTACTTTTCTTTCAGGATGGATTTCGGTGATGGCATACAAGTGACGTCCAGGTACTCTGCCATTCACTGGACAGGTTCAAGTTCACTTAGCATTTACAGACTGCATGCTGGCCCAAGTGGTTTGACTGCTACTTAGGCCCCGAGACTGTGCTTGGGAACAAGAACTGCATTTGAGGAGTCTAGACAGTAAAAGGATGGGTTCTTGCCCAGATCCCCTGCTCTAGGATGGGTCCTCAGGGAAGTTACAATTAATGTCCACTTCAGTACCAGCTTCAATCTTCTTCAGTGTCTTTATCACCTGAGTTGTCCAGGATGGTCACAACAGGTTATATTTGCATCATATAGGAAAAGGTCATCACCACTCAAGAAGTGGTGAAAATGTAAGAGACAACATAAGATTAATTCATACAAGTTAATCACATTCTTGAACACTGAAGCAAGTATGGTAGTCTTACTCCAAATATTTAGAGCTAGGCAAGCTCTAACAAGTGCAAACCATACATTTAGTTCACCACTGATTCAACAGTTGAAAAAGTATCCTTTAACATCTTTTTCCTCAGAAGTTCTTTGATTCAGCAGAGAACTTCCACATTCAGAGAAAGTGTAGGAAAACCAAACTTAATGCTCCTCACTAGCCAGCACTTGAAAAGTGGTGTTTTGAAGCCTTTTAACAAAATGAGTTAATTTTAAAAAAGTTTTACCAGAGAATGACCTTTTAACAATTTTTATATGAGAACATTAAATGTTTTCAGTCATAAGAAACTTCCTCAAAAGCATATTCTGAACTTCAGTAGTAATCATGCTTGGAAAGAGTGGGTGGAATATTATTTGTTTTCAGGTTTATGAACCTGACAGATTTGTGATTATCATATTTGCAACAGCCTTGACAGTGAAAAATGAAAGTTAATTTTAGAAGGTCAAATTTCAGCATGTAAATTTTAGTATTTTAAGCAATACTAAAATGCTTCAGGGCCCAATTTTAGTCTTTCTTAAAATAGAGAAATATCTGTTTAAAGAAGCAGAATTTTCAGCACCTACTCTATGAACTTCTACTCTAGATTCACTCATTAGGGACTTGAAGATCAGAACATTATATATAGTTATTATACTGTATATAGCTTATCATTATATACAGCTTATCACCACATTATGTAAGCTGCAAGCACTATGGAGTTAGAGGTAGCTAACATGTCTGTAACACACCAATTCTGCAAGAATGAAGTCCAAAATGAAGAAGAGAACCAAATGAACTCAAATGGGCTGTTTGAAAAAGTGACAGTTTTGCCCTTGTGGCAATTTATGCCCATCTCTTGCTTAAAAGACTTTGTGTATTGATCATAGCTAATAAGAAGTATTAGCTATAATTAATACATAAAGTGATTTCAAGGGAAGAAAGTTCTCACATCCAGGTGGAACCTAGATGAGCAGAATAAACATATGTACTTATTCAGCAACCTTATCAAGCCTGATCTCTTTCAGAGATGTTTGATCAACTTTTATAACTCCTAATCAGACTTGAATGGGCATAATCAAGACAATAGTGCAGCAGGTGTAGTGATGTAAACATTTTGCCAAAAAAAGGAATTGGTCATCAAAAGAAGCAAAATGTGCACCTAAATCTGTGAAATCACACATTTTGGATACCAATCCTAAAAGAAGGAGCTGTATGATGTTAGGAAGAACTTCCCACAGAAAATACATAATATGTCACTTGCAAACAAGAATAGAATGAAGTTTCTAGAAGATAGATAGATGAGAGATAACAGGTGAGAGAGAGAGAGAGAGAGAGAGAGAGAGAGAGAGAGAGAGAGAGAGAGAGAGAGAGAGAGAGAGAGATCTGCAGAATGAAAGAGAATGACAGAGATTCCTACTTGATCAACTCTCCCAGTTCCTTGTGTTTGATCACAAGTTGTTTAAGTTTGCCCAGATAGTCTTTCAGAGAGCTGAATGAAAGGGGGACATTCTCTCTAGTCTAACTGCTTTTTAATCAGAAAAAGGACCGTTTAAATCCTCCACAAATGTTCAACATAGGTTCCCAATAGGTATATGGGCAGAGATGATATAGCTAGCTAGCTAAGCCAAATTTTAATTGGTTTTACATACTGTGCAGTTTGTCTCTTTGTCTCTGGATTTTCCATTATGTTTTGTGACAAAGAGCCTCATTTTCATTAGCATGCATGCCCATGTGAAGAGCTGCTTTATAAGCAGAACATTTCTCTCTCCCCTTACATGAATTTTGCTGGATTCAGTCACTGTTGACTCAACCTTTTGCACCATAATTAACACAAAGCAGTGGTAGGGTGAGGAAAAGAGAATCTTAGGTACAGACACAATAGATTGGAGTGTCAGCTTCTGTGACCTCTCCTGTAAAGTAAGAATCTTCAGGACAGTGCATGGAAATGTTATTAAACAGACTGAACTTAATTTTTTTAGTTATTTTTATACTGCAACTTTGCTCACAGGATCATAAGGCAGTTCTTAAACATAATAATGAAAACTAAAAGGTGGAGCCCACTATTAGCTTATCATAAACCATAATTAAATAAAACATAAAGATATTTTACTACACACTAAAACCAAATAATGAACAGGCTAGCCTAATCACTTTGTAGGCTCCTATCAAAAAAACCACGTGTTGTGTTCATCTTAGCTCAATGATGTAAGGGGAGAGAGAAATGTTCTGCTTATAAATGATGATGATGATGATACATTACAAATCCTTAAATAAAAATCATAAATTACCATCTGATATCTTTCAGATGTCTTGAACTACAATTTTTAGAATTCCAAGGCCAGCTTGGTGATCATCAGTTCGGGTCATTGTCATAAAAAGATCCAAGTTCATGTCAAAATAGGTGGTTTCATATGAACGTGCCCATATCAGAACTTCAAATTGGGCCTGGAAGCAAACATAACCAGTGCAAGTAAGATGAGTATAATAATGTCTGCAGAATTTGCAGTTGACAAACTTGCACCTGTTGAGGTTCTGCCTTCAATAACAAACACATGCAGTGCATGTTGCATACATTTGAATGAGTATTAACCATGGCATGAATCAGTGTAGCTAGATCTGTTTTCTCAAGGAAGTGATACAACTGTCATACAAGCCAAAATTGGGCCAAAGTACTTCTGACCACAGCTGCCACTTTCACTTCCAGGGGCAATGCCTGTTGTAGAAGAACTCTTGAATTTCATTCTCACATTTTCAGAAATGCAGAAAAACTGAGTCCCAGACCCAGACTTAGACTGCCTATAGACCAGCAGGACTTTTGCTTTTTCAAGACTGAGGAAATTGGCCTACATTTCCATTGCTATCCTTAAGTTCTCACATCATAAAATCTTAACTTGGTTGGCTTTGTTTTACCAGTTGTATGAATCTATCTACTATGGCATGTCAGGCATGATTTTTGACTTAGCACTATATGTGAATTCAGTCATAGTTGCTTATTCAAGAACATATGATAAATGTAAAACATGAATTAGGAGACAATGAGTCCAGCCAAATTTTCCACCGCTATTTGTCATCACTTGAAAATAAGACTGAAAATTCTGCCTGATAAATTTTTATTCACTCCTTTGAATAATATCTTTCTTGCCTTTTTGTAGCTGATTAAAAAAAAGAGAGAACTAAAACAGATGCTTGAGGTATGTATGCCATACTGTAGGCCAATAGCCCAGAAGATCAACCACCATCTGGACTGGTTATTAAAAGGACAGTATAAATGGAAAAAGCTATTTTAGTTCCATTGGAACTAATTATATTAAATAAATAGCTTTTTGTGGGAACCAAAATTATTGTGTCTACTGTAAGTCGTAACAACGATTGGAGATTTTATTATTTAAATTGGACATTAGAGAGGACTAAAGATTCCAGGCATAATAAAAAAAATGCTTTTGGTTTTTATTAGAATTGGGATTTAGAAAATGGCACAAAACACTGTAAGTTGTGAAATATATAGATATGTATAAACACTATAATATCTGAAAGGAGAACATTTGAAGAATGGGACCAGAAATTAGTAGTCACAATATCAACAATGTTAGTAATGAGGTCCGCTACTTTGGATAGACTATGTCTAAAGGATATTAATGAAAAAATAATAGATATGAAACAAATCTTCTTTGACGCAGAAATAATAGAATCAGAAATATTGAGTTTAAAAAATGTGGATTACAAGACAGAGAAGGCATTTAAACTGGAAATGACAGAGCAAGTGACAGAACAAGAGAATGACCTGGATAAGGACACTTTACTGAATATCCTAAAAAAAGCTGGTTGAAGTTTTAAAAATTAATGGAGAAATACAAAAGATAAACCAAGACAATTCTCTGGGTAATGTCTTTTTACTGAATTTACAAAAGAGACTTCTTAGTCTCAAAGAAGCTTTTGTGATGGGACAAAGAATTGATGAGAGATTAAATCCTACAACAATATTTGAATGAATTAAAGAGTAAGATTTTTAGAAGTAAAGGGAAGGAATATAAAGATAATTCATTTGATCAGGGTTGGACATAATTTTATGATATGAGAATCATATCTTATAGATTTCCTTAAGGATAAGGATGGGTTATGGGAAGAAGACATCTCTGTTTATAACTTTAATGAGGGTGAAGACCTGCCAAGTGTGTTTATATTGTTATGAACAAGTTTAGAAGTTACTTCTTTATATATTTCTTTTCTTTTTATTCAGCCTATTTCTTTCTTTCCTTTTTCTTTTCTTTTTTAAAAAAACTTTTTATTTCTTTGCACTTTTTACTGTCTCTTTTTACTTTCTCTGTGAGTTTAGTTTTAGATTTTGTTACTACACTATAATTAAATTTTCAGATACATAGGGGAAAAACAAGTTATGTTATGGTAGATTTACATAGCATTGCTGCTACTTTTCCCCTGCCTTAAAGGAAACCCAGATTTGTTCTCTCCAAAATGGATGCTTCGGCCTTTGTTTGTGTTTTCTACTGAGGCTCTAATAGGAGGGAGAAACTAGATGTTTTAATTTCGTAGAAAAACACTCAGATCCTGCATCTGCTTACTGACACAAGTATTCAAGAAATATGCAAAATTACTTATATGTTCAGAAGATATTATGAAGATGCCATATTATTTCTGAAGCTTAGCTCTCAGGTTTATTTTTCTGAAATGTTTGTCTGGAAATCCCAAGCTGGCCCCTTTGCAGTGAAACTCATATCCTATAGTGAAAAAGTATATTCATGGGATGCCAAAATAAAACAGTTGGTCTTCCGACAGCTCATGTAACAAGGCGAGTCTGCATATAGATCTGGTTGCTATTCCACCATCTAGTTAGGTAAGGTCTTCAGGGGACCATCTGCCCCATCTTGCAGATGCTTTGTGAAGGATAAATGAGTCAGCAATGCAAGATGGAACTTAGCTAGCTTCCTGTGAACTGCTTCTAGAATATTTATGGGTTTGCTGAGGGACCACATGTAAAACACAATCCCGAGTCCTGCTCATTAAAAGCATGTAACACATTCCAGACTGTGTAACGCAGCCCCCAATAGACTGCAAAATGTTGCTACAATAGCCAAAGTGCTAAGTTGATGCATGACTCTTTTTTCTACAGCAACTCTAGTGCTTGCCCATTTCTGATACTGATTATAACAAACCCAAACAGCTTAGAGCTAGGCTGCTTCTAAGGTTTTTTTGTTTTCTAGGTGAAAGTACCACCATCCTTTAAGATTAGTTGCAGAGCTTCTCTTTTGTGGTTCAAGACCTGCTGCTCTGAAGGCTTTGCTCCTTTCTTTAATTCACCCACTCATGGAGTTTGGGCAGACGAAGGAAAGAAGAATAAGTAAAAATGGGAGGCTTTGGAAGGACAGTTGCTTTATCATCTGTTAAAAATATGTTTACTGAAAAAAACCTTGTAGTGGACCAAGGGCTCTCCTGTAGCATCTTTCAAAGTATGATTACGAGCATCCATTCTTGTGTTCCTTGGTCTCTCTTCACTGCCATCAATCACTGGCTTTGGGGACTGCAGTTAGGGGACGCTGACTTATAATAGTTCTTCTCTCTGTGGCCGGTTTCAATCAGTGTTGACTGGGGGAGAGATCATTTACGAGGCCTCTCTTCTATGGGATGCCACAGGGTCTTACTCTCTTCCCACTTTTATTCAACTCCTGCATGAAACCACTAGGTGAAATCATCTGCCAGTTTGGGCTTCCATATAATTGATATACTGATGATATCTAAGTAAATCTTTCAACCCTGGACCAACTGAGTGAGGGTGGTGAGGTTTTTGTCCCAGGAGGCTCTGTAGGTTTGGGTGGAAAACTTTCTCAACTCAATCCTATCAAGAGCAAGTGACTATGGTGATTTGAGCCATCTAGATCTGGGAATGTTCCAAATTTAACTTGGCTCAGGAATTCTGGAGTTGAAGTCCGCAAGTCGTAAAGTTGCCATAGTTGCCCAACCCTGGTAAATTATCTTCATGTTGCTTTCCAGCTCTAAAATGTTATGATTCTTCGTTTTTATTGTTCCACGATTAACAGCAATGAGAAAGAAAGCATGACCTGTCAGAATTTCCTGTACTGAGGGTAAAGATCATTGCCTTCTTCACCTGCAGTCTATCAGTTACTAAAAATACCTCTGTTAAATGTGCTTCAGGCTGCTAAATTTCACCTCTTGGTTGCTGGTCTTGGTCATTTGTCAGACTCAAATGCTTTTAGAGGGTTGTTAATATATTTTATACTGTAGCTTTTATATTTTTATACTTTTGTCTCCAGCATTCAATGTCTTCTTGTTTTAAGGACAACATTATAAATAATAATGAAATAAGGATGGTGATGATAATAAAGATGATAAAGACAATAATAAATAAGGAGGATGTCAATGCTGCTAACACCGGATGTTCTTGCTTTGACAACAGATGGAAATGCAGCCATTTTCTCTATTGCTTTTAGAATTATTTGATGCTGGGAGGGGGAATAGGGATGAGAGTCCAGCTAGTCCTAACAATAATAACTTAGCTGTGGGAACCCAAGGACATTGGGCCCCGAGCTGATAGTGTTTTGGCGGGCTGGAGGGCTGGGGAGAAAGCCCGTGCTTCAAGCTAATTGGGGAATGTGATTTATTGGAGGAGGGGATTGTACTTTGTTACTTTGTATCCAGGGGAGGGGAATTTAGTTTTTGGTTTCAACTATGTAGTGCCAATACTTTGTTTCTCAAATAAAAGATTCTTTAAGGTAAACAATGCTTGAAATTCTTTTGAAGTTTTATCTGTCAGAACCATGACAGAGACCAGGCTATATAATAGCCATATTGTTGAAAAATAAGATTCCCCTACTGCAACAGACAGACCATCTATTTGTTTCACCTTTCTATTTGTTTCACCTTTCTATTTGTTTCATCTTGCAACCTTATGCTTAGAGGGGGCAGGCTGCAGCATCATAGCATGGGAAGGATGGTGCAATAGGAAAGAGGAATCTGGCCAGAGAATTTCAGAGACCCTCCAGGCAGATCCACACAAAGTTCTTGCCTATCACAAGAAGACGCACCATTACTGATTGCCTCATATATTTGATGGCTTTGTCATTACCAATAAGACATTTAAAAACCTATCCTTCCCCCATCTTACTTTTTACAGTCAAGTTAGCTAAGATACTTAATCACACTGTAGAAACGTATGATCCCTAAGTAGTACCCTGAGAGGCAGACAGCAGAAAAAGTCTATTGTTTTATACAATTTGTATAACAGGGATTTTGTTCACCTATAGAGATTTTTATGAAAGCAATGGACAGTTACCTCTAAAAATATGTTTTGCTTTCTCTGCTCATTGCAGTATTTTGGATGATTGGTTGGTTGGTTGGTTGGTTGGTTGGTTGGTTGGTTGGTTGGTTGAATGCTTCCCAGTGACTCTGGACCATTCCAATTCCAAAATTCTACAATTTCTACAAATTTTGACTCAGTAGTAGGTGGCAATATCCACACCTGGTTTATCCTTGGGTGGGAGACGTCTGAAGAAAACACTGAACTTTTAGGCTTCAGAAGAAAGCAATGGCAAACCACTTCTATAGAGTTGTCAAGGAAAACACTTCATGGTTGTATCTTGGAATCACCAAGGATAATGATAATTCCTCTCTTTAAAACTTTAAAAGATCGTGATATTTTATTCATCCTCTCACAGGACACAAATACTTGCAACTTCTCAAACAAATAGGATATTTATCTCAATAGAAAAGCTAGAGGGAAACATGTGACAATACTGTACTAATTTTCTGAGTTTCAAGCACATGCCTTTTGTAATGTAGTGGGTCCAATGCAAGGAAGAGACACCAGCCGGAGTACGGGTTCAGCTCTTTATTGGGGGGGGGTTTCCGTACTGGCGAACAAGGGCTACCTGGCCTCCTTATATACCCGGCCACTGAAGCTAGGTTTTCCCGCCAAACCGTCCAGGCCAACACCCCCTAGTGGCCGCTGTTATACAGGTGACCTGCACCTGGATACATAACACCCCTCCCCCCTTAGAGAAGAGCCTCCCTCACAGCTATGCAACATAACACAACTATCTACAATGGTTAACTATATACATATACAGCGAGGTTGATGGGTCACTTGCACACATAGTCCGCTAGGTACGCTGGTGTCCTGTGGGGCCTGGTGGATCGTCTGAGTGGGGCTTCACCTTGGACCTGGTCGTCTGGCTCACAGTGCTCCTGAGCTGGGTTGGGTCCGGCCGCCAGATCCCCGCCGCCGCCGATGCTGAAGGAGGCCATCCTCCACTTGTTCAGGGTCCATGCGGTTTCCAGTTGGTCTGGTCTCTTATGGTCTCTTCTGGGGTGTGGTTATCAGGTTGGGCGAGGGTGGTGCACTCAGGGGCCCTTCCTCTGAGCTGGTTGATGTGTTGCCTGATGTGTCAATCCCCCTCCACCTCCACGATGTAGGAGAGAGGCCCAGTTTTCTCAACCCCTGTCCCCGGAATCCATGGGTGTCCTGCCCCGTAGTTCCTTACCCAAACCAGGTCCCCCACGTTGAGCACCCTAGGTGTCGAGGACTTCTTGGTCTCTGCCGCCACTTGGTCGGATTGCAGCCGGTCAAGCTTGTTGATGAGGCGCCATCCCCATTGTAGTTCTGCTGGGCTCTTCCCTGTGGCCATGCACGGTGTGGTGTGCTGGGCGAGCAAAAATTTTGCCAGTCGGTGATGCCAGTCCCCGCTGATGATGCGCCAGAGTGCGTTCTTGGTCGTCCTTACCATCCGTTCAGCTTGCCCATTAGTCGACGGGTGGAAGGGCGCAGAGGTGGTGTGTCTAATCCAGTTCACCTTCAAAAACGCCTGGAAATCATTAGCGGTAAACTGTTGTTGCTGAGGTCATGTTGGGACATGGACTACCTCCATCCACTTAGAGTGGCTGTCTACTACTACTAGGAACAGTTGACCCTGGAAAGGCCCCGCATAGTCAATGTGAACGTGGGACCAGGGCATGTGTGTTGCCTCCCACCTGTGCATGGGGGCATGGGGCATCTCTGGCCTGGATCTCTGGCATGTGTAACCCTTGACCCATTCCTCAATGTCCTTGTCCAGCCCTGGCCACCAGAGGTAACTCCTGGCCAGTGCTTTCATCCTAACCACCCCGAGATGTCCCTCATGTAGGGACTCCAACACTCTGCCCCGGAACGCTGTGGGAATGATGACCCTGCTTCCCCACAGGAGGCAACCCCGGTGTGTGGAGAGTTCGTGCCACCTGGTGAAGTACGCCTGGAATTCGGGTCCCGGGGACTTGTCCTGTCAGCCTGTGCAAACCCACGAATGTACCCTACTCAGGATGTTGTCAGAGGCTGTCTTGGCTGCAAGGTCCCTGGCATGTACTGGGCATTCTGGTAGTTCCTGCAGAGCTAGGACCTGTGTTGCTGGGGCCGGGTCTGGTTCTGCGGTGTCTATGGGTAGCCTACTTAGGCCGTCTGCGTGGCCCATCTCCTTCCCTGGCTTGTGCACCAGCTTGCAATTGTAAGCTGCAAGGAAGATGGACCACCAGAGCATTCTGGGTGATAGTATTTGGGGGGTCTGCTTGTCCGTTGTGAACAGGCCGAGCAGTGGTTTGTGGTCTGTGTAAATTGTGAACTCCCTGCCATATAGATAATCATGGAACTTTTTTACCACTGCCACTATTGCCAGGGCTTCTTTATCAATTTGGGCGTAGTTCCTCTCTGCTCCAGACAGCATTCTTGAGTAGAAAGCGATTGGGATTTGGGCCCCATTAGGCTCAAGGTGACTTAGTACAGTGCCCACACCGTAAGGGGATGCATTGCACACGATGCATATGGGCTTTGATTCTATAAAGTGTGTCACTGTGGACTTGTCAGATAGTAGTGCCTTTAAGGCTCTGAAGCTTTGGTCGTGGACAGGAGTCCAGGCCCATGCTGCCGTCTTGTCCAATAGCCTGTGTAGTGGTTCTGCGATTGCTGCCTTGTGGGGAAGGAAGGTGTGGTAGAAATTGAGCAGGCCCAGGAATGCCTGCAGCTCTGCCTTGTTTCTTGGTGTGGGTGCCAGTTTGATAGCCCTTACCTTTGCCTCTGTGGGGTGGATTCCCTTGGCATCTATCCTGAACCCCAGGAATTCTGTGGAAGGAACTCCAATGCTGCACTTTTCCCTCTTCAGCTTGAGGCCAGCAGCACACAGCCTGGCTAGAACCTCCCTCAGGCTACCTGCCAGTTCCTCAGCTGATGCTCCTGCAATCAGGACATCATCAAAATAAGGGCAGACTCCTGGGATGCCCTTGAGGGTTTTTTCCATGATTTCCTGGAAAATGCCAGGAGCTACGCTGATTCCAAACTGCAGCCTGTTCACCCTGAAGGCTCCCCTGCATGTTACTATAGTCTGAGTGTCAGCTGTTGCCCTGGTAACCGTGAGCTGCTGGTACGCCTGCGCGAGATCCAGCTTTGCAAAGATGGCGCCGTCTTGGAGGGAACCGAGAACGTGGCTGACCGTGGGGACCGGGTAAGCGTGCGGGTTTAGGGCGTGGTTCACTGAGCACTTGTAGTCGGCGCAGATCCTCACTTCACCGTTGGATTTAAGTGGGGTGACTATTGGGGTCTCCCACTTCCCCCCATCTACGGGCTCTAAGATTCCCTGGCCTACCAGCTTGTCCAGTTCGCTCTCGATTTTGTGCTTGAGCACGAACAGGACTCCCCGTGGCCTGACTCTAATGGGGGGGATGCTCAGGTTTAACTTGAATGAGATGGGGGCCCCTGTGTACTTTCCCAGCTTCCCATCGAAGACATCTGCAAACTCCTTGCAGACGGCCTCGATGGATTCTCCCTGGATCCGGTGGATCCCTGTGACTGCGATTCCCAGCACCTCAAACCAGTCTAGGCCGACTAGACTGGCTCTCTGTGTTCTGTACCAGCCTGCTACCGGCCCTGCAGAAAAGGCAACCCCTTTACAAACGGCAAGAGGCTGGAATTACGTCTGCCAAATTTATTACTACAAAAACAAACAAGACACGAACCAGCTGTGTGAGCCTGACAGTGTGGATGAAGATGACCCACAGCTGGCCCTGTTCAAGGACGCCCGACGCAGGAGGCAGTCAAGTAGGAGCAAACAGAGGAAGGCTGTGGGGCTTCTCGGAAGGAGGCAAAGAGAGGCCACGCCCTGAACTCTTTATAAAGGGAATGTTTGGGGAGGGCTGGTTTGCTGAAAGCAACCGCTCAAATAGTGTTTCAAAGCTCCTGTATCTTGGTACGTGTCTTGTTTGTTTTTGTAATAAATTTGGCAGACGGATTCCAGCCTCTTGCCGTTTATAAAGGGGTTGCCTTTTCTGCAAGGCCAGTAGCAGGCTGGTACAGAACATCTGGGGAGAATAGGTTCACGGTGACCTCGAGCAGTGTGGGGCCGCCGATACAGAGCAGGGCCGCCGCCTTCGAGCTGTCCTCCGAGATCTGATTAAATCTCATGTACAGCTTGGTGTGCGACAGGTATCGGGCCCATCTCTCTGGGTGACGGGTGTCGAATTTGCGGGGTTGTCCTGTTCTTGCCATCGATCCCTGCTGGCTGCTGTGGTGGCTGGTCTCGAATCGCGGTTGCGGTGGCCGGAGCCGGTCGCAGGTCGCTCGTGGTGGCTGGGTCGCAGTGCTGGTGGTCACATTGAGGGGGGAGGAAGGATGCCTCTTTCCTCCAGCACGCAGTGCGTTCCCCTAGTGACTTCAGCTCTTCTGTCGGCAGCATCCCACCTTCGTCGCCACTGTAATGTAGTGGGTCCAACGCAAGGAAGAGACACCAGCTGGAGTACGGGTTCAGCTCTTTATTGGGGGAGGGGTTTCCGTACTGGCGAACAAGGGCTACCTGGCCTCCTTATATACCCGGCCAGGTAGGTAGCTAGCCAATGGGGTTGGCCCTAGGTTTCCCACCGAAGCTAGGTTTTCCCGCCAAACCGTCCATGCCAATGCCCCCTAGTGGCCGCTGTTATGCAGGTGACCTGCACCTGGATACATAACACCTTTCTCTGTCAATTATACGTGAGTAGAAATAACAGCAACTTTTGAAATATGGGTATTTGGGCAGAAATGGTTGTGTAGTAGGGTGAAGTATTGCAAGTAACTTGTAATAATATAGTTTAAAATACAATGTGTTCCATAAAATGACTGAATGGACTGTCTAATTTGAATGCCTCTTACAATTAAGTGCCCTCCTATGTACTTAGATTGCCCAATTGTGCCTTCTACCTAACTTCTGATTGGGGTAACACTTGAACCATAAATTGAATAGATTGAGACCAGCTGGATTTAAATAGCATGCTAAGCCAAAACCAAACAAACCACATTTTGCTTGAGCACACAGCATGTCATCCCTCCAGCCTTCAGTCTTCTGAGAGAGCGATCCAAAAAGCAGAAATACAGGCTGCCTTCAGCCAACACCAAGCTAATATTGCCAGGCACAGTAGAGAGCGATGCATTCTAATTTAGGGATACAAAAAAGAGACAGAGCCAGCAAATGAAGATGGCATGTTGTGTACAGAACTGTAAGAGTGCCATCTTGTGTTCAACAATTTGAGAAGTAGCTGCAACAGCTCAGATAGCTTTTTTCTTCTTCTTTCTTCTTCCTTTTCTTTTGTTGCCCACAGAATTTCATTTCTGGTGCACTAGTGAACCTAGTGAAATGTAGACATGGTATGTCATTCAGAAATTATAGTGCTCCATATAGAAAACAAATTACCAAGTAAGTGGTAACTACAGCAAGGTTATTGTATGCTCTTGGAAATGGCAAAACTACGTAGGGTGGTGTTTTTTTTTACAAGACTGGAATCCTTTTATGGAGTTTTTGTTCAAAGAAGAAAAGATTAAATTGATGATTTATGGATTTGGGGATTAAAAGGGTCAAAGAGGAAGGGAAATAAGATGGAAATTACTTGATAGAAAGAAGGGCAGAAGTCATAAGTCTGTTTTCTGTTTCCCACTTTCTATTTTTTTAAATTTATATACTTTTATTGTATTGAGAAATGCTAATAATAAAGAAATTATCAGGTAACATGAGAGAAAACAAATGGTATGGTTTCAGTTAGCAGGGAATGCAGGGCAGGAGTGTCCAAAGGGTATGGTTAAAAAACAAAAATCAAGATGGTGGCCAGGGTGGCGTGACTGAAGCTTGGCTATTTTTATGTCCCTCTCACATGCAGTGCAAGTTCAAAACCAGGTGGAATTTTGATTGCACCATCTTGGCCACTCTCTTAACCACACCTTGCAGACACCCATGACTCAGAAGTATTATATAAATTAGGCAACAACTGGTCCCAACAATCCATCATGTAAGCCCTTCAAAATCAGAAATATCTGAATAGGTAATAATGAGGGTATACTAATTTATTTTCAAAAACTTGCATTATTTTAAGAGCAGAAATACTAATAGCCACAATAGTGCCAATAAGATAGAGATTCTCAAACTCTGCAGTGCCACAAACCACTAAAATTTGGTATGTAACTGCTATTCTTCCCTACCTTGAAATCACAAATTCAAGTATTCTATTTAAAGTGAAACCAAAATGTGGTTTGGGAATGTGAGACTGACAACAAAAAGAAAAACTTTCTATAAAAAGAATTCTCTTACTGCTGGCTAGCATTTCTTGATCAGAAAAGGTCAGATTGTTTGGTCTGGATGACTTTACTTGCCAAACTGAAAAAGGATGATGAATGTGTGAGCACTTAGAAAGACTCCTCTCCCCCCCCCCTTATTTAACTTTTCCCTTTCTCTTTTTGACATTGTGAAAATGTTACATAGATAATTTCAGCAATGTTAAAGGTGTTCCTAATTAACAGGCACTAGCTGCAGTCCTAATTATATCAGCTCCACTTCTACTTAGAGGTGAGTTGATGTAACGCATGCAGTTTGAATCTCTAAATGGGCATACTTATACTGTATACAAAAATCTGGGAGGAATTCATTTATTAACTTCAATTATGCATATAAATTTGTTTTGATACATACACACACATTTCTGTGTTGATACTTGCTTCGGTGCTTAACTTCTGTACTTTCAATATATTTAGAACTAAGATATAAACTAATACATTGCCTAAAGAAACTGGTTGGCACAAATTCAGGGCTTTGATTTTGCTCATGTACAAGATCCCTGTCAGATGTGCTCCAGGTTTTCCTGGCTGTTCTCATCCTAGTCCAACACTTAATTGCTATACCTCCCCCACGTTATCCAACAAATGTCATAATGGGCAGCCTTATCCTAAAACATACGTGTTAAACTTGCCGTGTCACATGACATGTTGCTACTTTTTTTGCATCGCTGGAGCTGGGGTGGGCACAGCCTCCGTATGATGCAATTGGCCCCTGGGCCAGCACTTTGACACCCTTGGCCTAAAAGATATGCTCGAGATGGCTTCACAGCCCTTTAAAATTGAAGGGCTAAATAATTATTCAGTGTGTACCAGGCTGTGCACTTCACAATTTCCAGGAATAACTTAAATACAAGATAGCCATCTCAGGCAAGACTCAGCTGTTTTCAAGGACTGCTGACAAGATTTCTAGCTGTGCCTCACCCAGCCATTTTTAATCTTAAAAAGAAAGTTTTAAAAATTAAATGTATAAACTAAAAATACAAAGGAAAAAAAATCAACCTTATGTTTTAGACTTACCAATAGTCACTAGCTTATCAATGAATTCACTACAATATGAACAATACAATATATATTGTATTTTTCAATGGAAATAGTCACATTGGGTGTTGTTTTCAACATTTTTAAGGCATACTGATAAAGCATTGGTACCGAAACACATCTAAAAGATTAGCTGTTCAAGCCTAAGAACTGAAAGTACATAACTGAAAGTAAGTTCTGATTTCTTGATTTAATTTCATCTGTTCAAGAGCTTGACTTCTTTTGAAGTTAAAATGTTGGGCATTTGGAAATAAAATACCAACATTTCTACTTTTTTCTGTTGACTCGAGGTGTGAAGATTGAGAGGCATGACAGGATACATTTAATGTAAAAAAATTGGACTACAGTTTAAAATCATTAGCATCTAAAAGGAGTGCCCTTTTAGATGATGTGGAGCTAACCACAGGTCCCAGGAGCCCACCCAACATGGATGATAGTGGGCTATGCAGGGAGATTCAATTCAGCAGCACTTGTAGGGCCGCAACTGCCAGAGTTTCAGTTTGAGCAGGGTAGTCAGGCCTGCTGTTTCCCTACAGCCATCTTTTTGTACCCTTGTAAAAGACTCCAAGTGAATTTTGCCCCAGGAGAGAAGGAGGTCTCAGAATCATATCACAAAAGAAGCAAACTATTCAATGGCCTTATACTTTTTTTCCAGGCATCACTGGGTCAAAGCTTGTGGAAGCTACTAGAATGTAATAATGGTAGGCATACAGAAATATGTTTTATATCTTTGATAAACTAACAGCAATCTGGTTTGCAACGGCAGAGCTAAAACCACTCCTTATAGTTATGTATAAATAGATTATCCATTTATGAACATATTTTTAAAAGTAGGCTAACTTACCATCAGTTTAAGTGGTAACTTACCATCAGTTTAAGTGGTAAGAAACTTATCATCTACAAAAAGCAAGACAACTTTTGTGGTCAGAAGAGGCTAACCATTTTAAAACTGAGCATGTGTGCCATAATCTACTAGTCTTTTCAAAGTCTATCAAATCCAGAAATATGCAATTTTCTAGTGGCCTGAGTTAGCACCCTTCACATTCCTTTAGAAAGCAAAGCCACAAAGAATGGGAATTATAAAAGTGCACAGGGCTACGTCACGTACAGTGAGGGGAAAAATTATTTGATCTCCTGCTGATTTTGTAAGTTTGCCCACTGACAAAGAAACAATCAGTCTATAATTGTAATGTTAGGTTTATTTTAACAATGAGATACAGAATAACAACAAACAATCTAGAAAACACATTTCAAAAAAGTTATAAATCGATTTGCATTTTAATGAGTGAAATAAGTAGTTGACCCCTTCACAAAACATGACTTAGTGCATGGTGGCAAAAACTTTGTTGGCAATCACAGAAGTCAGACGTTTCTTGTAGTTGGCCACCAGGTTTGCACACATCTCAGGAGGGATTTTGTCCCATTCCTCTTTGCAGATCCTCTCCAAGTCATTAAGGTTTCAAGGCTGACATTTGGCAGCTCGAACCTTCAGCTCCCTCCACAGATTTTCTATGGAATTAAGGTCTGGAGACTGGCTAGGCCCCTCCAGGATCTTAATGAGCTTCTTCTTGAGCCACTCCTCTGTTGCCTTGGTCATGTGTTTTGGGTCATCATCATGCTGGAATATCCATCCACAACCCATTTTCAATGCCCTGACTGAGGGAAGGAGATTCTCACTCGCCCATTGTCCCTTTGATGTGGTGAAGTTGTCCTGTCCCCTCCCAAAGTATGATGTTTCCACCTCCATGGTTGATGGTGGGGATGGTGTTTCTGGGGTCACAGGCAGCATTGCTCCTCCTCCAAATACAGCAAGTTGAGTTGATGCCAAAGAGCTCGATTTTGGTCTCAGGTACCAAAACATTTTCACCCAGTTCTCCTCTAAATCATTCAGATGTTCATTGGCAAACTTCAGACAGGCCTGTGCATGTGCTTTCTTGAGCAGGGGGACCTTGTGGGCACTGTAGGATTTCAGTCCTTCATGGCGTAGTATGTTATCAATTGTTTTCTTGGTGACTATGGTCCCAGCTGCCTTGAGATCATTAACAAGACCCTCCTGTGTAGTTCTGGGCCGATTCCTCACCGTTCTCATGATCATTGAAACTCTATGAGGTGAGATCCTGCATGGAGCCCCAGACCAAGGGAGATTGACAATTATTTTGTTTCTTCCATTTGCAAACAATCACACCAACTGTTGTCACCTTCTCACCAAGCTGTTTGGTGAGTCTTGCAGTCCATTCCAACCTTCTGTAGGTCTACAATCTTGTCCCTGACATCCTTGGACAGCTCTTTGGTCTTGGCCACGGTGGAGAATTTGGAATGTAAAGGATTGTTTCGGTGGACAGGTGTCTTTTATACAGGTAACAAGATGAGATTAGGAGCACTCCCTTTAAGAGAGTATTCCTAATCTCAGCCTATTTTGTGTATAAAACATAACTGGGAGCCAGAAATCTTGCTAACTGATAGGGGATCAAACACTTATTTTACTCATTAAAATGCAAATCAATTTATAACTTTTTTGAAATGCGTTTTCCTGGATTTTTTTTGTTGTTATTCTATCTCTCGCTGTTAAAACAAACCTACCATTGCAATTATAGACTGATCATTTCTTTGTCACTGGGCAAATGTACAAAATCAGCAGAGGATCAAATAATTTTTTCCCTCACTGTACATGAGAGTGCTACAACATGCTAATTTTTAAAGAAAAGATTGGAAGCTTTTCTTTAAAAATAAGTACCAAGTCTGGGTTTTGACATATTAAATTGTCCCCACCCCTTGCCACCAAAATGACAAGAAACAATGGCGGCAACTTTTGGCAAAGCTGATCAGACAAGGGAGGAAAACTGGGAGTCCTATGTGACTTAAGGATCTCTGACCTAAGCAATGAAAATCCACTTGCACAAACTTTGAGTCATCAAATTTATAAGGAAGCTTTGGACAAATCAATCTCAACTTAATACCTTGCTGGCTTGTTTTAAAGAGGCTTCCTGGAAAAAAGACAAAATACAAATAATTATAAATCATAGGTGACTGGTTCATTTGTTAATTAAAAGATATCCTATGAGGAAAAAAGAATAGAGTTGGTGTCATGGGCTTTCAAACAGGTTATATGTTTACTTACACATATAATTCATGTAAGGAAAATATCTGCTAAGAAAAATTTTGGAAACTTCAAAGATGACTTTAGAATTTTTTTTCCCATCTCACCCTATTCCTTCCAGCATGAAAACATGTTTATTTCTGTCCTTTTCCAATAATAAAATTAGGATAATTTCACTGCTTCAAATTTGGTTGAGTTAAATTTGGAGTTGTGAAGACGTTTCTCCAGTCCCAGAGAATCTATGTCCTTTCACATACATGACATAAATTAATTTTAAAAAGTTATTTTTCACGACCTGAATAAATTACATATAATTATAAATGCTGCTCTCCACGATATAAGAAACACACCAAACAAGAATGCTTTTCATATACATATTTATATATATATCATGTACAAAGTTACATTCTGAACCCCCAAGGATTCAATAATAAATACTGAAATAACTTCACTGCTATATGAGCTTATCAGCTCACAGAAAAGAAGCCTCAAGTTTAAACAGACAGCAGGTTTAATGCTGCAGTATTCATCTCAAGGTTACAGAGGAAAGTAAAATTCAGCATAAAGTGTCTAGACAACATTTTCAAAAAGTTAATGACCATAAAATGCCTTAAAACATGTTTAAAAGATAAGAGAAGTGTGCAGCAATGACATTGTTAGAGAGAAGTATTTAGTGTTCCATGTTTTGAAGTGCAAAACAAAGGTTGTTACAATATGGCATATAACCCTGTTAAAGAAAATAAAGTTAGCATCCACAAAGAAGTGTGTTTCTCACTCTGTCATTTTTTTACAAACTTGGGATTTTTACAAAATCCTTTATGCACAGGGTCAACTGTAAGGGTGCCAAGTCAGTTTCAGTCCTTTGGTAGCTTTCATAATACTCACATGGAAATAAATATTTAATTAAACATTATTTTCAGGACGCCATGTTCTTTAGAACAGTTAGCATATTAGAAGATTATAAAACATTTTAGTTACTAAGGCAGCCTATGATAAAGTGTCTACACTCTGCCAGCTCTAACTGATCCAATGCAGGAAGACCTTGCAAGAAATGAACTAAATGGCAGAAATACATAAACTTATTCTCTTTTACCATGCAAAACACATTTACCCAAACAAATCATGTGCTGCATTTTTTGTGCTTGAAATGCTCTCTCAAACTATTAACAAAGCTGTTAACTATCAAGAGACTCATTCCTACTTCTGATTTTAGAACTATGATTACATTGAACATATGACACTCTCAAAACAGATTTGTTAGGCAATCATTGGGTGCTTGAACTTTAGCAAATTTTAATCATCTACAGTTTAGAGTGTACTGGAACAAGGAGTGTGTACGTTTAAGTGAAAGGGATCTTCTACATCCATCTTTTAAAACTACAATTCTTTTTAGGACGGAATAAATTTTAAAAAGGAGACTGAAAAATGGTGCTCTTCCCTCACTTGCACTAATACAAGTGTTGATCTCTCTTCTACATCCAACTTTTAAAACTACAATTTTTTTTAGGACAGGGAATAAATTTTAAAAAGGAGACTGAAAAATGGTGCTCTTCCCTCACTTGCACTAATACAAGTGTTGATCTCTCTGGCGGACTCCCGTCTTTTCTGCTGTGAATGACCACTGCCCGAATGAGGACAGAGTGGCAATTTACCATCTGGAAAGTCATTAAACATTATCACCGAGGTGCTTTTTTTTTTTGTCTGAGCAAGGAATCAGAGAAACAGTTCTAATGATTTTAAAATGAAAATGCTGGACAAAATTGAAAACCAATATATGTGAATTTCATTCCTTTTTCCAAAAACTATTCCACCACTCATGAAAAGTCAGGATAATGTTTCCAAAAGATCTCCTCAAAGTAAGATGCCTTGAAAGGCAAAGGGTAACAAAGTTAATGGAACTGGCTGTCTTTTGGATGTCTAGAATTATGAATTACATGAATGGTTTCTACTGCTCTGAGGATAGGACAAAGTCTTAAGAATCTATCTTCTTTTGGTAAGGCTTGTGTGTGCCATATAGGCACATATGGTGAAGCTTTCACTAACTCACCTGAGCATCTTTCCCAAATTGACTATTAAACTTTCCTAGGATGGAAAAGTTTGAAAAGTGCAACACAAACATGAGTCTGGTATGGATGTATATGAGTATAGCAAAAGCAATTTCTGGGGGTGGGGGTGGGTGGGTGGGTGGAATCTCATATCCTCTTAATCCTTCTCACAGTTTTTCATCAGTGTTCTTATTAAAATTCTTAAACCCAGTTGAGCAGTTGAAATAAATTTTAAGTCTATTGCGATCAGATCACATTGGGCATATTGATGAGCAAAATATGGAAGGTATTAAACATTCAACCATTCTCAGTTATTTTTAGCCACACATTTTGTGGTTAAAATACATATCTACCAGAATGCATTCATTGTGTACAAAATAGGATGCTTAAAAAGTATTTATACATATAAAACTATAATCAGTACATCTGAAGGGGAAATTATTAAGTTTTCATCAGATAAGATTATAGTTTCTTTTATTAAAAACCTGCCTAAATAAATATTTACACAATAGATCTCAGTTTAATGTGATTTTAAAAAGGTGTGTGTGTGTGTGTGTGTGTGTGTGTTTGTGTGATTTAAATACATGTTTCCTTGAAAGATGACAAACTGCTCCTATTGCATAAAAAGGTTTAGGCAGTTTTTCATGACAATTCCTGGTTTTAAATGTTGGCATTTCAAAATTTGAAATTCTTCCATTCTGTAATGTAAATAATAGCAACTCCCATCTAAATGGAAGAGCTAGAGTCTCTTAGTGGACACAAGCTTAATGTTAGTATTTCCACTCCTATTTTATAACAAGGAAAACATTGAGAAGCAGTTTATCCTCTGAGTGATTAAAAAATAGCATTTAATTTAGCTTTACCATCAATTGGATAGCAAATGAGTATACTGAGTCCAAAACTTTCAATGTGAAAAGATAGAATAAACTGCATGATAGTATTTTTCCAATTTCTCAGATTGGCCACTCAAATTTGATACACTGGTGTTCATACATTAAAATTAATGAATACACCACTTTATAAATCCATCAAGGAACATACTGTACTATAGACCTTTCTTTTTGAATGGTATCTGTAGACTGATAACGTGGATTGAAACATAATACAATTTAAACTTAATTGAGGTTATTTCTCATTCATCGTCACTGCTAGATTGCTCAACACTTAGAGCCCTTCTATATCCCATGACAAGAGCTGGAATCCCAAAGATCCAATGAATAGGAGCACACAAACGTAGCCCACCTTCTTCTGCTCAAGGAGCATTTAAGGAAGATGCTTTGATCTAATGCCCTTTTGAGATTAAACTGGATGTTTCCAAGCTATGTTAAATAAGGAAGTTGGGAAGACTACTCTCCCCATAAAATACCACATTTTTCATTTATTCAGGATAGCTGTACTGATTTTTAGTGCTATTAGAACTAAATAAAAAAAGAACCAAATGTCTGGTAAATTTTTAGCTCAAGGATCCCAATACAAACAAAGGTTCACAAAATTGGCAGGATTCAGAAATGAAAAAGCAAAGTCTTCCAACTTACTTTAGCCATCAAATTTGATGTGTTCAGTGAATCCTGTATATTACATATGTCTGTTTCTTTTGAAGAATACTACCCAGAATATTAATTTTCTTAGACTCTTATGCAAATGAATTCAAAACGGCTCAAAATATAAACGTAAAGCATTGTGGAAAGTAGGGGGAAAAAGAGTTGTGTTACAGATTGCAGTGGGGCCTATAAGGTGCATTTAGGAGACAAAATATGGCATTTATCTGCTTGGGAAGACCAATTTATTCTCGCTTTGTAACACTGATGCAGTAAAACAGCACGAGCTGGTTCCTGTTTTAAGGTTTGAGAGGTTTACGATATAAAGTCAAATGACAAAAAAATGTTCAAATTGTATGCAGTGAAATGGGTTCCACAGAAATGAAACGAAACTGAAGACATGCAAAAGCTTTTGCAGTCTCAAGCCATTTTCTATTGGAGCTTATTCACTGCCACACATAACCTGCCACACTATCAGGTGGCTCCTCTCAGCTTTGGCAACGGAAGGCTCAATTGGTAATGCTTCTCCAAGGAGTTCGGATTCACCAACTTCATCACCTAAAAGCAAGAATATTTCAGTTAATAATATGTGGCCACCTACCCACCCACACCCCAAAGTTGTTACCCTTTATTATCAGTTTGAGATGAAGGGAAGATAACTATCCACCATTCCAGAAACCACTGTAAATGCAAAATTATCAAAAGATACTGAATTGAGGGCTAGAAGTAATTGCTTCCTGGCCTTTTCCTTTCGTACAATAATATAGCTAACAAAGAGAAACAAGGTCAGTTGCGAAATAACATCAGAAGTTTCCCTTTAATTAAAATGGATACTTGCCAGGAGGTTTCTTGGCAGTAATCCATACAACCATTCTGAAGAAATACAATGCATTTATAAAATAGGAAGAGGAAAGGTCCAACTTCCAAATAACTACAGACTTGAATAACTGGGAATATTTTTGTCACAATGTAGGAGTGGAAACCCATGGTCCATGTGTTGCTGCTACAATCTCAGCTTTCCTCACCATTGGTCAACCTGACTGAACTCCTGGGAACTGAAGCTGACTAGTATCTGGAGGTCCCCAGGTTCTCATCTTGGCATTAAATAGAACTATGGAAAGGCAATGAGAAAGTATGGGTAATATTCCACTTACCACTGATTGTTAAATGACTGTTCAAAATTATGACCGCTCAAAAAGAATGCTTTGCAAACGATAAAGCACTTCCAGCTGTCATAAATCGTTTCTCCAAGTCTTGTGTTCAAGATCGGAGTGCTTGGCAATCTGTTCACAGTTACAAATAGTTGCTAAGTGCCTTGTGATCATGTGATTGCCATTTGAAATCTTCTTTTCCAACTTCCCCAGAAAGTCAACAGGAAAGTTGCAAGCTGCTGCGTGCCAAAGGATTTCTCCTCCACTCCATATAGGAGGGGAGAGGAACTCCTGTGCTGGGCTGAAGAGCCATAGCAAGGAGCTTCTTGATCCTTCCTTGTTTCTCCAGCCCGTTAAGTTCCCTTCCACACAAAGAAGGGAACCCTTTAACTCCATCCACCTAATGACCCTCGCATTTGCTTAACAACTACAACCAACAGCCAAAATTGCAGTGAGGTAGTCATATGGGAACCTCACTTAACAGTCCCTTTACTAAATGACAGAGCTTCTGATCTCAATTGTGATCATAGGTTGTAGACAATATAGACTTTTCATATTACTGACACACTCAATATCCAGTTTTCATTACTATCACCCTCTGGCAAAAAATAGAATTATGTAATAGGATTTTGTATAAAGGAAGGTGTATCTATACTACTGGGGCTAGATCAGTTTTCAATGGCCACCTGAGTTTTATGACACTAAAAAACTAGTTACAATTTGAAAGACAGTCAAACTATGGGGAGTAATTATATTTCCCTCCTTTCGGTGATATTATTAGCCTGACAGTAACAAATTTTTCTCTTCTAAAAAGCAAACATTTTTTTGGAAAATCTGGTCTACCTACAAGGTCCAAGATACATATTTAATTTTCTGTCAATACGAAAAGAGTTGGCGTTTTAAAAAAACCCTCAAAGTAAGACACCCTTACAGCTAATTCAAATGCTACCTTACTGAGCATTGTTTTAATGGGTATGTACTAAGGCAGGGGTCAGCAACCTGAAACAGTGAAAGAGCCACTCGGAACTGGTTCCCTCACAAAAGGAAAAACTGGGAGCCGCAAAAAAATGTGTGCGCATGTGCATACATGCGCGCATGCGCAGAACAGGGTTTGACTGAAGAGTGGAGCCAAGGCGAGATATGCTCCTACCCTGCATATTTGAATTGATTGGTTGAACTTTTTTAGTCCCACTTTTTTTGGGGGACTGCACATGGCAGAGGACTGGGAGCCACAGGAGACAGCTGAAAGAGCCACATGTGGCTCCGGAGCCGCAGGTTGCAGACCTGTGTACTAAGGCATCCACCCATTAATAATGAAAAATATTTGGATATTTTATGTAATTATTGGATTAGATTATCAGAATGTGGTAATATTTTAGGTAATAATAAAAAAAAAACATTTGGAAAGTTGAAGTTCTTACCCATCCTGAAGTCAATATACCCTTCTCCTCCACTTATCACCAGTACTGATTTTAAAGGAGTCTGGCTATTGGGTTCCTGTGTAGAGACGGTAGTTCTTTCACCAGATAATTCTGAGCTTCCACCCACTTGGGGACAAATCATCTGACCTAAATGTGGACAAAGTATTGACGTTACTTTTTTGTAGAGCAAATTACCAATGCCAAACTAATTAAATGGTTCTTTGCGAAAGAGAGCCTTAATGTACTTTCCCCCCCCCCCCCAAAAAAACCTGCTCACAATATAAAAAGCAGAAAAGGGAAAATGACTTTTCTCCGTTTCACTTTCCAAAGCTACTTGGCTTTTGTAGCTGGAAAGAAAATTTAACGCCATTTTGGAGGAATAGATGATCTATTTTAAGAACAGTGACAACAGAGTGCACATTAACTATGAGAGCTGTACTCCACTCTTTCCATCAACATGCAAAATGCCCTGTCCTAGGAATTAGATTTAATTCCCGCTGCTGAGTGCCCTCAAATTTGTGCTTGAAGGTTGGAGAATACTTCAGAACACACCTGAATGCACAGAGAGGGGCAGAAATGAGGTATCAGACAAAAGCTGTAACTTTTTTGCGGAAATTGGCTCTCATAACCTTCATATATTGCAAAGCTCAAAGTAATAATAAAGTTGGAAGGGACCTTAGAGGTCATCTAGTGCAACCCCCTGCTCAGGCAGGAAACTCTATACCATTTCAGACAAATGGCTGTCCAATCTCTTCTTAAAAACTTCCAGTGTTGGAGCATTCGCAGCTTCTGGAGGCAGGTTGTTCCACTGGTTAATTTTTCTAACAGTCAGGAAGTTTCTCCTTAGTTCCAGGTTGCTTCTCTCCTTGACTAGTTTCCATCCGTTGCTTCTTGTCCTGCCTTCAGGCGCTTTGGAGTATAGCTTGACTCCCTCTTCTTTGTGGCAGCCCCTGAGATATTGGAACACTGCTATCATGTCACCCCTCGCCCTTCTCTTCATTAAACTATACATACCCAATTCCAGCAGCTGTTCCTTATATGTTTTAGCCTCCAGTTCCCCAATCATCTTTGTTGCTCTTCTCTGTACTCTTTCTAGAGTCTCAACATCTTTTTTACATCGTGGTGACCAAAACTGGATGCAGTATTCCAAGTGTGGCCTTACCAAGGCATTGTAAAGTGGTATTAGTACTTCATGTGATCTTGATTCTATCCCTCAATGCAGCCTAGCACTGTGTTGGCTTTTTAGGCAGCTGCAGCACACTGCTGGCTCATATTTAAGTGTTTGTCCACTAGGACTCCAAGATCCCTCTCACAGTTGCTACTATTGAGCAAGGTACCACCTATACTATACCTGTGCATTTGGTTTTTCTTGCCTAAGTGTAGATCCTTATTTTGTTAGATAGCGCTCAGTGTTCAAGTCTATCCAGATCCTCCTGTATCTTAAGCCTGTCTTCTGGAGTGTTGGCTATTCTTGCCAGCTTGGTGTCATCTGCAAATTTGATGAGTTCCCCATCTATCCCCTTGTTCCCGCACTGCAAATAGGAAGGCAAATTCTAAATGGTTTTGAGGCCTGACTGAAAAAATATTTTCCAACCAAATTTAACCCACTCAATCCATATATCCCAAGAGAAGCTGCTACTGGCTTTACACTTTTACAAGGCAAACAGGTTGAACTATCAGACATTGCTTCTTAGTTGACATGTGAGGCTTTTTTGCTTACCAAGGACTGGACACACCATAATGCAGCAGATCTGAACATATACTGCTCATCACAGCTTGTGTCCTGGTAGCTGACTGCCTGTAATAGTTGTCAATCTCCAAATGTCACCTCCCACTTCCCCATCTGCTTGCTTGTCTTCTTATGTCTTTTTCTCCTACACACCCATACACTCTCTCTCTCTCTTAGCCTTTGCATTTGTAAACTAAGGGCTTGGGTGGGATGAGGCTACCCCTAGACATTTCAAGTTTTGGGCCCTTTGGGGAAAAGCATAAGCTGCACTGATCCTTGGGGAAGTGGGAATGAGGAGTGCTTCTATCTGGCTGCTGCTACTTTTCCAAACCACAGACAGTAATCCCAGCTACACTTCCTCACATGGAGGCCCTGCATTATGGAGCAGTCTCCCTCTGGAGATTTAACTGATCCCTACATTGCTGACCTTCTGCAAGTTTCTAAAATTTAAATTACGTTAGAGAGCCTCTGGAGACTATTAGATGATGCTGTTAGGTTTCACAGTGGATAAATTTATGTGGCTGTTTGATTGGTATTCTTAACAATTTCTAACTGCACTATGGAAGTTTTACTGTATGGCCTTTTAAGACTGTACTATGAGCCATCAGGCACTAAAGAACAGAAGGACAGTAAAGCAGGCTATCATCCTTGTACTGGCTCTCATCCTGCTAAGATAGGCATGGTATCTCTGGCAGAGTAATATAAGCTATCTGAATTAGATTTAATAAAATTGAAGTTATGCCATGAATGCCAGCTTTCAGGTTGCCACAGCACTGCTTGTGATTTATGTTTTTTTTATAATTTAATGTATTTCTTATTACACTAGCCCAACTCTAGGAACGTTTGTTGTACACACATTAAAACCGTGACACTGGCGTGAAAAAGAAGAGATTCAGCAAAATGGAAGAGCAAGTATCTTAAGGTTATCCTAACACATGCAGTAACCATAATAGGATAGGTTCACAGAAGCATCAATGGCCTTTTGAATGGCAGTATGATAGTCCAAATCGTGCAGTAGTAGCAAAAAACTTCCTTTGTATTGAATCAATGGCCTTCTGTAAATGAATAAAACATAGGCTGAAAATCTTGTCAACATTTTAAAAACTTGTTGCCTACATTCTAGTAACCCTCTCCTTGCTGGTATTTCCAATGATTCAAAGTTTCTATGTTAAATATTCTGTCTCATAATGACCACATACCGTACTTTCCAATCTTACAGAATTTTCATACCCCAAGACTGGTTCACATAATACCACCTTAGTGCGTGGTGTGAATCCAGATGGTTAATTGACAATACAACGTACCTAGTTAACCCAGAAAATTGTTATTAATTTGATAAACCTTGGTTAATCCCCGACCAGGATGATGCACAAGCACAGCCTAAGCATCAGGTAAAAGTTTAATTCATATTTAAAGTCTTTGACATCTTTTATAACTTTGTGTCAATTTCCTATCCTGCCACTATTGTTCTTACTTCAGTGGCCCCCTTCATGGCCCCTCATCTTGTTGGTTTTCATCATTGATGATACCACTTATGACATTATGCTTATAACTGAATAGGTGCAGTGTCTTCAAGACAGGTAAGTGCAAATTCATTCTTTTTTTCTGATATCACAATGAGTTTTCTTTATTATTCTACTAAAGTTTGAGGCAAGATGTCATCTGTCATGACAACTGTGGGAGGAAAGGATATTCTTCTCCTTATGTAGGAGTATGGGTGGGGGGTCTACACTTTCAAGTGCTTTCCCTCCATAAGTGTTTTGAAAATACTGTAGAAAAAGACTTCCCCAAAACACACAAGACAACTTGTTTATATCTGAATACTGTGTGACTTTCCCCTAACTGCACAGATGCTGTCCCAAACTCTTATCCCACCTGTGTCTCTTACCTAGAACAAGCAGTTTGCTGAAGCTTTTTCAGTATGCAACCACTGCTGGTTTCAACATCTTATCTGAAGCAACATCAAAAATCATATGTGGTGGGAATGCTCAAAAGCATAAAAATTTTGGTATTTGATAAAACAGTGGCTAGAAGAGATACTAATGCAAAATATTGCGTTAAAGCCAGAACTCTTTCTGCTGGGTATTACCAAGGACAAATACAATAAAGGATCCCTATACCTATTATTACACATGCTAAGAGCAGGAAGATTAGTCTTTGCACAGAGATGGAAAGATAAGGAGACACCCTCAGAAGAAGAGGTAATAAATAAGATTTTATCCTGTGCTGAAATGGATAGGTTGACGTTAGAACTCAAGGATAAGAATGAAACAGATTATTATGAAATCTGGAATAAATTGTATAATTGGTTGGAAATATATATATATATATGGAAAAACTTTCGGATTTAGCAAAACATATTGATCAAGAAAGATATGGGTCAAAGGAAAAATATTAAAGTGAAAATTAAGAATATAGATGATGAGACCTACCAGAGAGAATATTGAAAATAGAAACATTTGTTTGAATATGTGGATTATGAATTATAGAAACCATTTGTTAATGATTTCTCTTTATAAATGTAAACCTAGCAAACACACTGTTAACCAACTATTATGTGATTTATGTTTTAAAAAATCAATAAAGCAAAAATAAAAAAATAAAAAGAAAGGAAGGATAGAAAACTGGTGGCTCTATAAAGAAATTCCTCTTCTGAAACCTTTGCAAGTGAAAGCAGCAATGTACAACAATTTCTCCTCAATGGATGGACAGCAAAAGATGATGATGATGATGATGATGATGATGATGATTTTGGAAGGGACCTTGGAGGTCATCTAGTCCAACCCCCTACTCAGGCAGGAAACCTATACCATTTCAGACAAATGGCTGTCCAATCTCTTCTTAAAAACTTCCAGTGTTGGAGCATTCACCACTTCTGGAGGCAGGTTGTTCCACTGGTTAGTTGTTCTAACTGTCAGGAAGTTTCTCCTTAGTTCTAGGCTGCTTCTCTCCTTGACTAGTTTCCATCTGTTGCTTCTTGTCCTGCTTTCAGGTGCTTTGGAGAATAGCTTGGCTCCCTCTTCTTTGCGGCAGCCCCTGAGATATTGGAACACTGCTATCATGTCACCCCTCGCCCTTCTCTTCATTAAACTACACATATCCAATTCCAGCAGCCGTTCCCTATATGTTTCAGCCTCCACTTCCCTAATCATCTTTGTTGCTCTTCTCTGTACTCTTTCTAGAGTCTCAAAATCTTTTTTACATCGTGGTGACCAAAACTGGATGCAGTATTCCAACTGTGGCTGTTGAAGTCTTAAGTGAAAGAGGTACACTGATGGGCTCCAGCACAACTCCAAAAGCTTGAAAAACAAAACCTCTGGTCCCAGTGACTTGACCCAGATTGGATCCTATCTTGGGACATGTATGTTTGCCTTCATTCGTTGGTAAAAGAACTCTATGACGGATTCCAGAAGAAACCTCATGAAATGAAAGGCTGAAAGATACAATTACACAGAAAGCTTAGAAAGCTTACCAGGTACCGCCACAAAAAACTTAACAGCGTCACGATGCCCATGGAAACAAAGCTGTGCATGTGCCATTGAGCAGTAAGGTATGAAGGTTCCAGGGGTCACTTTGTCACTGTTTTCATCTCCGTACACGCGTATTACATTGCCAGGACGGTTGCCAGAGCTTGCTGCTGCTTTGTTGGCTACAAGGAAAGAAATAAAACATTTTCCAGTGAAACGGCAAGTTGTAAAAAAATAAATTAAGGAACCTTGTGATATATCCAATCTAGAAGCTAAAGCAAACTCAGGTAAATAAAACAGAAAGGGCAACAAAATGCTAATTCAAGGCAAAGCTAGAAAGAAATAAAAGACAACATGCTTAGTTATTGGAAGTACCTGAAGGAAAAAAAATGGAGTAGCTTGCTAGTCGAGCACAACCACACACTTTGTTATTTCAAAAGTCTATGTTCAGAATGAACAAGGCTGAGCAACTAAGTGTAATGCAGAAATATTCAAAATATTAAACCAAGTTATTTTTATATTTTAGAAGAGGAATTCTTAGGGTAACCATGCTGATTTGTTGTAGCAAATATCAGAGTGCAGCGTGGTACCTTTAGTTTAAATACATTTACTCTAATATCTTTCTGCGAATAAACATAGCCTGTCGTGTTACAGAACTTTTAAAAAGAAGCCTTCCTTGGAAGTTAACGAATCTTGGACCTCCTAAAGCCAACAGTACAATCATAGGGAATGAGGAAATGATTAAAAAGGTGCTGTTGGATAGTTTAAGGAATTCATTTTTCAAGTGCTATGTTCCACTGCCAATTTTTTTTTTAACTTAACAATTTCCCCCCTATTTTCATGCTAGACAGACAGAACTATCTCCATTTTGAAGAGTGCTAGAAGAAGGAAAGAAATGTGATATGCAACAAAAGAAAAATGGTGTGGATTAATGACAGCTACAAGGTTATGGTGTCACAAATGAGGCTGGAAGAAAAACCAAGAAGCCAGCATGAAAAATTCAGCTGCAACAAAATACGAGGCCACTAAACTGTTGAGTAGGATTGGTGGTCATTCAGCAAACATAAAATACTGCAATGCAGGTAACTGCAGGTGGAAATACAGCTTAGGAACAAAGGGGAGGGGTGAATTTTAGAGACGTGGGAACAGCCTTCAACGGGCTATTAGAGAAGCCTGAGGATACAGGGGAGGTTTGGGATCAGCACTTACCCCTCAGCCCCAGTAAACGTCCCTGGTGGAGGATTACAGCTAAAGTAAGAAAGGAGGAAAGGGGAAAATGGATAGGTGGGACAGTAAAGGAGAAGGATTAATCAGAAACCCCAATTTGTGTTCTGCTATTTGAAAAGAGCTTCATGGGCGAGCTCCTACTAGCTAAGGCGCAGTAAGAATACTAGAACAAACACACTGTTTCTTTGTAAGAACAATATGGGCAAAACAGATAGCAAAGTATTATTATTAACTGCTGTTTTATTGCTACAGCTACTACGTGCGACCTATTGACACATTGTCCTTCCCCTTCCCCTCTTTCTTTTTAAACAGCTGCTAAGGTAGAGGAGCCACCGTCAAATGCAGCCCCCAACCCCACAAAATTTTTAGGCACAGCCCCAGACTATCAAAAGATGTCACCAAATAGTCTGTGTTAATAGGTCAGAAAAGGGGGAAGTATTGGGTTCATGACTAGAGATTACTATGATTTACTTTTTATTTAAAATTTAATCAAGACGGAATTAGATGTCATTTTTATTTTAGACCCAGCTACGAATGGTCTGGACAGCCCAACTGTCAAGAGCCAAATGTACCTCTTGGTTGAGAAGAACAGTGCATGCCCCTCCCCCATCTCAAGATCATAAAAGGGAAAGTGTCCACTTCTCAAGGGGTGGGTGGGGACACCCAGAGGGTGAGCACTGTCTGTCAAATGCTAATTAGTCTGCTGGCCAAGCAGGATCCAGAGTACCCAGCTTGTGCCACCAGCAGCGAAAAGAGACAAGTACTTACCTAATTATAGCCTGTTCCACCAATGATTTCCAAGACAGTAAGGATAATGTCACAGACATCAACCTCATCATTGTAAAATATAATACCTCTTTAAAGGAGGATACTAAAAGTGGAAAACTGGTGGTGAATAGTTGCTTAGCAATTTTTCCCCAATTACAAACCGTTTCTAGAGAGCATAATAAGGAGCGTATGCAAACCTCAGTAGGAAGGATTTCTTTTATTTGTTTATGGTGAATTTGAAAAAGAATTTTCACCCTTTAAAGATATGCATTATTTGAAGTATTTCTGTTTATTGAAGACACAAGCCAAACCAGACATTTAATGAATGATCAATGAATGGTATAGCATGGAAAACAATGCACATGATACTCAAGCAATTAATATGAAAAAAGTTCATCATCACTAAATTTTTGAAAACTAATATATATATATATATATATATATATATATATATATATATATATATATATATATATATATTATAGCAATGTTCTATAGTGACCATGCTCTCTCTCTCTCTCTCTCTCTCTCTCTCTCTCTCTCTCTCTCTCTCTCTCTCTCTCTCTATATATATATATATATATATATATATATATATATATATATATATATATATATATTGCAGAAGGTTCTAGAAAAAACTTGCTATCTGATGCCAGTAATAACAAATCTGGAGTTTTCTCAATGTGGAAACCCTAAACAGAAGTATATGGATGAGAAAAGTACGGACGGGTTTTTTTTACGTAATTGCAGATGACTAACGATTTAAATAAAATAGCATTCCGTATACCATACATGCATTCCAAAAAAAGTAAATAAAAATATAAAATTAATTAAAATTAAAGTGCTGCTCTTGGCGCTTATGCTCAGAACAAAAGCAATCCCACCCCCTATTTTTTTTCGGCCGCATTATGGGGTTGGAAGAGTAACAGGAAAGAAAACAGACAGCAGCGAAGTCTATCCAACTAAAAAGAAGAGAAGGGAACAACGCAAACGTTAAAGTAGCAGGCTTACAGAAGGGAGGTTGTGGAAAGAAACGGAACTGGAACAAACTTGCTAAATAAGAGTACCCTATAACCATTTATTTGTAAATTTAAGAAAACTCCTTTAATGCATTTAATGCATTAATTAATGCATTTAACCTTAACATGTTTAGTATCGTGCTATCTTTTAAGGCAATTTAAAATATATGTTCTTTCCGAATTGAACGTCATGACTCCTGATTATCAATTCAACAGTGTAGGACTGAGGTAGGACCTACACATATTTTACCCAGAACAAGGCCACATGGAGAAAACTGGGTTACCAGACCTTACGCTCTCATAAGAAAAATTATTACATATTTGATTTTTGCCCTGCCTTTATTACTTCATAAGTATCTCAACATGTTGAACATACCTAATATTCCTTCTTCGTCCTATTTTCCCCACGCGTAATCCTGTGAGGTGTTGAGCTGAGAAAGGATCACTGGGCCAACATTAACCAGTCAACTTTCATGGTTTTCCTTTCAGTTCAACCTTCTTGTATTCTAAAACTGCATGAATTTCTGTCCCATCATTAAGTCCTTACCAAAATTTAGTTTTAGTGAGTTAAGCTGCCTGGCGGAGAAGAAACCGGAAAATCCCTGTAGAGTCCCAATTGACTGACTGATTGATTTTCCACAGTTTACGTGATGCTCCAATCTGAACATGCCGAGAGGCTTACAAAAAAGCTTACACGATTCTGAGCATGGCTGAAGAACACTGAATATTGGTCTGTATTTCACATTTGGTATAAAAATTACTGGCATTCTTTGATATCCCATTCATTCTTATAAACTTACTTTCTGTTAATGGTATTGAGATGATGACTCCATTTCCTGTCCCAACCCATAAGCGATTGCAAGACACCATCAGAGCTGTGATTCTCACAAATGAAAATCCCAGTTTTCCTGTACCTGAAAGAAGTATGCAGCATTCATTAAAACATCAAAAAAAATTCTTCAGAGGTCTATGAAATGTTTATATCTAACTCCTTGTTTTGTAAACAAAAAAAAGCCAGCTTTGGAAACTCTTTAAATAACAAAGAATCCAAAACTATTTTGGATTTTAAGAATAGAAGGCTTGCTATTTTGAGAATAGGAGACTTGCATTCACACAAAGGGCAGAGATCCAATACAATCTTCTACTGACCCTAGCTTTTTCTTCAACCTGCTGGTCCTAGCACCATCAACAACGCTATTCATGGATTCCCTGACCCTGCAGAGTATCTTCCAGGGAACAGCATGAAGTGCAGCAAGAAATCAAATATAGCAAGCTCAAATATGGTTATATAGCTCAACCTTCCCCAACCTGCCCTGTTTCTGATCTGTTATGATTATGCTGATTCAGAATATAAGAGTTACCAGTAGTGCAGATCAGAGCTCCCCAACCTTTCCAGCTTGGTGGCCCAGAAGGAAAGGAAGGAGTAGGGATATGTCTGCATACACAAATAATAATAATAATAATAATAATAATAATAATAATAATAATAATAATAATAATTATTATTATTATTATTATTATTATTATTATTATTATTATTATTATTATTATTATTATTATATTTATATGGGCCGCTGGCACCTGCAACAGCACTCTGTTGCCCACATACATGCACAAACAGGCCCTGGTACCTTCGCAAATGGGCCACTAGCGCCCACATGATGCTTGTGACAGTGCTAGGGCACCCGCGTAAGTGGGTAGGCTAGCATCCGCACAGCGTGCTACCGCGAGTGGGGGAGCTCGCCAGTTATTCCTGCGGCACAGTGGCCAACAGGCCATGGCCCGGTACCAGGCCATGTAGATGAATATTCTAGAGTAAATGGTACAGAGGTTGCAGTTGCTGGGGTTAGTGTATTACATAATATCTGTTGTGCATGTGCACACCTGTATATACCTGTAAGGAGATCTATACCACAGTTAAGAAACTGTTTTGCAATAAAACATTTTTCTTTAAATCATTGTAAACTCCTACACATAGACGTATAAAATGTATGTACAATGTATGCTGTTAGTTTTCAAATAAATTTTTTTTCTTTTCTTTTTTCGAGGTAAACGTCCAGGTTTCCCTTTCCTCTATTTCTCTTCAGCTCAAAAAGATAAAGGTTTCTTTTACTTCTTGAGAGATGATGCTGTTGTCAACGACTCAGCTAGTATTGTTTCTATATGGAAAATGCATGCATAATTTGTAGGATACTTCTTAAAATATTTAAAACATTATCTACCCAAGGAATTTATTTCATCCAAAACAAAAACGACCTCCCCTCCAAGGCATGGAACTTACCTAGCATTTTGCTTACATAAGGCTCAATGTCAACATCCTGTAGGTGCTGGTAAGTGTGTGCATGGTAAAGCCGGAGAGTTGAATCTAAACGAATGGACACCCACACTCCATCTCCCACCCAAGCCAGCTGTCTCACTTGGCTCTCCTTCCTTGGGTGTGCATCAAATGATTTCTAAGAGAAAATTATGGCTCAATTAAGACTTTTTAACAAAACATTTCCCCACGCTCCTATTTACCCTTTAAAATACACTCAAAGTGCCTAAGAGTCTTCCATTAAATAATAACACGTGAACATATACGTTCTCTCTTTCTTTATATTGTGAAAAGATTTTCAATGCAAGCCTTCTCATCCCTTGATTATTATCTATTGTTAGTTATCTTCCGAGTTTTAAAAATGCTATTTTTAAAATGTTCATGCTCATGTCTCATTTTGTTCCATCTGTTTGGCCTTCAGTGATGTTTTCTCTGTACTGTATACACTCATTTCCTTTTAAACTTCCCCTTTTCTATGTCAGTTCTCATTTGGTGCTCTCCTCTCTCTCCCCCTCATCATGTCAAGATCAAAGGGCTTAGAACAGGTAAAGCTGGCTGTTACAGGGAGGAGCAATGGAGCTTTACTATCCTTAAAGCACCAGGATCATAATCAGGATCTAACACATGTTTCCAGTTTCTATTCAGTATCACTATTGAATCACTATTCTTGTTTACTGCTCCTCAAGACAGACCTAAAGGTGAGAGAGTGGGCAACATATATCTGTGTGGAAAGACAATGAAAAGTGGAGGAGAAAACCAGATCCCTGCTCCCAAAAAATCATCATTTGATACTGGAGAAAGAAGAAACAAGGAATAAATAAGGAAATGTTAATTTATTGCTTTCGTGTCATATCTTTATGCTTTGTCCCATTACAAACCAGGCCCTGTTATACTGTGCCAAAGGTTCCAGTGGTGGGATTCAAAAAGGAATATAAAAAACCCTGCTCCCAAGCAGAAGTTCATTTAAAATTGTTTTAAGTCAGTAGAAGGCTTCTGGATATTAAGCAATAGTAAAACTGAAGGTATGTGGTCTATGGAAAGGGATGTACTAAGATTTAAGGAGCAGATATAGACAGGGAATCTCTGCAACACCTGGAACAGTACATAAAGGTAAAGGTAAAGGTTCCCCCGCACATGCATGCTAGTCGTTTCCAACTCTAAGGGCCGGTGCTCATCTCCATTTCAAAGCCGAAGAGCCAGCGCTTGTCCGAGGACGTCTCTGTGGTCACGTGCCGCCATGACTAGATGCCAAAGGGGCACGGAACGCTGTTGCCTTCCCACCATAGTGGTCCCTATTTTCCTACTTGCATTTCAAACTGCTAGGTTGGCAGAAGCTGGGACGAGTAACAGGCGCTCACTCTGTTACGTGGCACTCAGGATTCGACCCGCCAAACTGCCAATCTCCTGATCGACAAGCTCAGCGTCCTAACCCACTGAGCCACTGTGTCCCTGGAACGGTACATAAGCCATCGTAAACACTGAAAGAGGAAAACGTTTCACACTATAAGACAGACATGTCAAACACAAGGCCCGGGGGCCGGATTCGGCCCGCGAAGTGGTTTCATGTGGCCCGCGAAGCCATCCTGGAAACAGTGAGGGAATGGGTCCCACTGCATTGGTCCTGGCCCAGAGACCCTCCTTCTGCCAGAGACCCTCAGATCTGTCCCACTCCTGCCCAGGCCCCTATAGGCACCCTTGATGCGAACGATGTAGAGCTGGCCATGCCCACCCTGTAGGCCATACACACTCTAGCCACGCCCACCCAGTAGGCCACACCCACCCTGGCCATACCCACCCGGCCCCTTGAGGGCAACCGCAATGCTGATGTGGCCCTCAATGAAATTGAGTTTGACACCCCTGCATAAGACCTTTACCTAATAGGCTGCATGAATATTTAAGGCCATTTATATTTAGTGGCTGTTTATACTGGCCTTGCAGTGTTTTTCCTGGTTCTCCGACTTAAGTAGCAGAGAGAACAGGCAAAGATCCAGTCTGAGGAAATATTTTGTTTTCACTTGCCTCTATTTTCATTGCTTTTGGCTGAACCACATAGATTTTATTTCTGTACCCACACCAGACTTTATCGTGCACCACAGTCATGCATCGGATTGAATGATGAGGCCGGCCAAGATCTAAGAGATGGTAATTTGTCAAATCCCATTGTCCATCTATAAAGAAATATTTAAGGAAGTCAGAAAAACTCATTTACAAAAATGTTTATTAATATGTATTATATACTCACATATTTCTAATTTTTAATACTTTTAGATGCAATTGTAGTTTAAAATCACAGAATTGGTGAATTAAATGGCAGCAGCTATCATATTACATCTCCCCCTCCCTCCACACAAACACATACTTTAAAGGTAGTTCCCATTCTCATGGCTTTCCAGAAGCTCATAAGGCTCATAAAAAATGCTCTTCTGGAAGATTTCTGAAATTGGAGCTATATAGAGCTCCCAGTTTCAAGAAAATTACATCAATTATAATCTTTTGAACCGCATGTTTTGTATATTATTGCATGGAACATTGGTAACTGCTAAGCTTGTAAGCCGCCCTGAGTCTTCGGAGAAGGGCGGGATATAAATGGAATAAAATAAAATAAAATAATAAATAACCATTGTTTTATATACCATGCAAGAGCCAGCATGATTGAATTGCTTTATATACTGTATTCATAAATAAATATACAATGAATGAAGTACTGAGGGAAACATTACTGGTAACAGTACTTCAAATTATAAATTGAATAGATCATCTCTAAAAATATACAAGGTTTCTAATGCATACATTTTTCAGAACCAGATTAATAGTATAAAATACATGATAGCCTAATATATTGGAGTAAAGCACTTACCAATTCCTCTATGAAATATTGCTAAAGTTCCATCGGCTAGTGCAACTAGTACTATTCCTTTTACATGTCTAAATAAAGGAAAGGGTAGAAGTTATAATTACTACATCAACAGCAGTAGACTGATATATTCATTAATTCCATTCAATTTGCATTTACACTCAGATACAGCCAAGCTTCTTCTCCCTTAAACTGTAGAAGACCCCATGCTGTATAAACCATAAGTCATGCCATCTGTAAAAGACATACAAGCACTGGGGGAGGAGTCTATCTATAAATATTCTATCAACAACTAGCTAACATACTGAGTCAAATGTACTCAAAGGGCCTTCAGATGTTAAAGCATTTTTGTGGGTCAAACATATGAGAACTTTGATCCAGTATTTCAAAATGAGAATGTATTCAAAATTTCCAGTTTTCACATCTAATATGTTTGACCATTAACAAAGTTTTCACGTTCTACATTTTACACTCTTAGCCTTCTAAGAGGGACCTAAAAATATGGCTCTGGTGCTTATGCCTGAGACCCCAAGGGGCCCGTTACGTTGGGAGTGGCTGACAAGATAGAGATGATTCTCATCCCCAGGATGCCCAACATCTTGGATCTTAACTTCTAATTTTTTATTCTAATTTTAATTGCTTTTTAGGACTTTAAAACTTTTTATTATAGCATAAGCTACCAAGAGTTGCTGTATAAGTGAGATAAGCAGCACAGACATTTAATAAATAAATACATAATGGGCAACCTGTGAAAGTAAACTAATATTGATGGAAGGGGGAATCTTAGGGACAAGATAAGGAAAAGAATTAAACACAAGCAAGCATGTTGTCTATATAAAAGTGCACATAAACAGATGTTTATATGAAAGCAGCCTGAAATTATGAAGCTTTTACAGTAGAATATTTGCTCAACTAGGAAGAAGACTTAAATAAACCTAAAATGTTTACGTGCAGTGTAAGATCACTCAGAACAGAGGGAGCATTTAATGTCTCACAACATATCAGAAAATATGGTTGAGTATTTTTTTACCTTTCTTTAATAGGTATCTTCTTCCAACAATTAAATATATCCAAGATTGATCCTTATTAATATATTCATGATCAAAAGCATACCTCTTTGTCACTTATTACCACCTCAATATTCTTTTTCTCAAAAATAAAAATGTAAGCACTTAAACAGAAATGAATGTTCTAAAAGTAATTTTCACTCCACATGAATTAATTTCAAATTAGGGAAGTGCAAATTAATTTGTAATTACTTACACTATACTGAGTATTGAATCTTTAAGTTTAATTGCATGAACACATTTTCTCCACTGAGCCACTGAAGAATGAACATATAAACTGCAACAATAAAATTAAAGTTAGTTAGAAATTCCAATATCCCCACATCCATGTTAACATTGAAGAACAGCAGTATCACTTAGAGCTGGTAGTTCTTAAAAATTACAATACTAGAAGACAGGCTGTAAGTTGACTTAAACATGATTTATCTACAGAAATGTTTCTTAATCTTGGCAACTTTAAGACATGTGGACCTCAATTCCCAGAATTCCCTAGCCAGCATGGCTTAAATATGGAGCCTCTGGTTGTCTTGGGGCTGCAGGGGTTGGTTTTTCTAAAAACTCTGCTTACAGGACCCAAAGCTCCCATTTTACTGGTGATGCATACCACTTTAATACAACCAAAGCAGCCATAAACACTCTCTACCTAATCCACAGTTCAACCAGATTGTATACTGTGTATGTGTGTCCCTATATTCTGCCCAAAACAGTTTAGTCCCTAATCAGGAAATATTGCAGGCTTCTTTTTAGTTCTTTTTTAGGCCTGGAATTCATATTTCCTCAGACACACTTTTTCCAGCCATGACTCAGAAGCAAAGGAAGAAAGAAAGAAAGATATTTTGCAGAAGTGGAAAATTGTTAAAGGTAATGTGTTAAGGGAGAGGACCTGATGAAGCTAGCTGTGTTCTGAGGAAAAAAACAGGAAAGGACTTGGGATGAACAGCAAATCCATCACTGAAATAAAGTATCCATGATTTGTATCTTTCCTAATTGATGACAGGAGGCAACGAGCTTTCCTCTGACTGCCTTTCTTCTTCTTCCTTCACATCAGTGCATCAGGCTATTCTATGTTTTCCCTATTTTCCCCTCAGTAAGAACCACAGCATAAATAGTAACACTTTCCAAGCATCAGCTTTAATTAGCTGAGTCTCACATAGTAAGCAGGCCAATGAATGACTAGGGATAAGCTCCAATTAGTAGTCATTAACTGAAAATCTCCTCTGGAATTAGAATGTGTAACAAATAGTTTAAAATAGGTATTTAGCAATGGTATAAACCTCAAATTCAAAATGTTTCTAACGTCAAAAAATATCATTATTAACAAAAGTACACAAAAGGCTTACCATCCGTTCTGTGCTCCCAGCCACATAGTAGGTAAAAGACTACTCATTTTTTGTGCTTCTTCCCTCACAAGATCCTGCTCATTTGGTAATTCAGCAACATCTTTAAACAACTCAGACTCACTGCTCAAAAGGGAAGAAAAAGTCAAAAAGATAAAAAGCATGAAAAAAGTCTCCTGGAATCTAAAACAATTCTACAGCACATTAAGTCAAGTGTTTGTGTTTTGAGGTAATTATGGAGTTTTAAAAGAATTCTTATAACTACCATCTGATGTAATTTTTTTAACAGATTCTCTGAAAATTCTCATTTCAGAAACTTAATTTGCAGCATGAATGTTTTTAAAGCAGGGTCTTACAGTTTTTTCTCCTATCACCACAAAACAGCTACATTAGCCACCAACAAAATTTGATAAAGGGACTAAGTTTAAGAGAGACACTACCAGTTGACAACAAATCAAACACAGCTTTCAGTCCTAAAATCACAGAACTGTCACCAACAGTTTCTATTTATTTCATCGTCTTTCTGAGTAAATGCAATCTAGTGTAGAATGGGAATACTAGGAAGTGAATTCCAGTTTCCTATTTTCCTAATCCAAAATGCCCCCTTTTCCAAACTAGCAATTATTCCACATCCTACAAAAGAGTAGGTTTTTTGCAATGAAGGATACACATCGGAACCATCGGAAAAAAGTATGTTTTTCTGACTATCCTAACATCTTTGAGCTGGGCCATAGTGCAAGAATAACATTGACAAACCATCTATTGAGGGAGCATAACAAGAGAAATACAGACTTACATGATGTGCTCCTTGATCTTTTCTTTTGTTTGTTTTTTTAACACCATTGATCGTAGTATCTTAGAGGGCTGGAAATTAGTAGCCCAGCTCCAAAACCAGATTTCAGTCATGGTACTGGGGAAATACTGTTCCACCACATAGTCTTCTTTCCCCAATGGTGTTCTATATCTGTATGAACTTCTGGTAACAATCACCACAAGGGAGTGACTGGGTGCCATCTTTATGTGGAGAATAGCCAGGTTTACTGAATCTCTTGCACTGATTTCTGCTTGGATTTCTGCAGTCTAGCTAACGCTGAATCCAGAAAGTCCAAGGGTCTGGGACTGAGTTAGAGTTCTCAGTCAGAAAGAAAGGACTCTTCCTGTTCTTCATGGAGTTGTTTTTCCCTACCCCTGGGGGTGTTCTTTGTCAGTGTATAACTCAGGTCAGCACAATTTGGAATACAGAACTGAATTCTCCACACTACAAATCAATGGTTCCAGGTTTTCAGAACTATTAAATATGATTTTAAAACTTTTAAAACAGAATGGTTATTGCCTGTCCCATAATGGAAATGTAACTTTGAAGGTATTAAGAATTAATGTGCTGTTAAACTGTTAAACTATGTATCGCCTTGGTATTTTACAGTATTAACATAAATGAAAGATTGGAAAATATTCTACAGGATCAAGATTTGTTATTAAATTTGTAACAATTTGTTGTTTAAAAGTCTCCAGCAATTTATGTAAAGATATAATTGGTATTTTAGTACTATTAGAAAAAGAAAAGCATGTTTTATATAGCTATTTTTATTTTTATTAAAAAAAACATGTCATCTTACCAGGTTTTTTTTATTTCAATGTTTTAGTTTTGTTTGAATTGCTCAACCTACATTCACAAGTTTTGCATTTTATTTTTACCCTTAGTTATTGGGTTTATAAAGTCACTAAAACATATATTAAAAGCCAGCCAATGATAACGAGTATTTCCAGCTGCAAGTGATACATTAATTATGTCTTTTCTGGGAGACAAAAACCAGTTAGAACTGACTACCTCCTACTTAGATTATTGTAGCACAGGGGTGTCAAACTTCCAGCCCACAGGCCAGTTGCATCACACAGAGGCCGCGCCCAACCCAGCTCCAACAATGCAAAAAAAGTCACAATACATTGTGACACGTCACGTCACGACTTTGACACCCGTGCTATAGCATATGTAATGTGGGATAAGCTGAAAAAAAAAAAAACAGCCAGGCTTCTATCAAAAATTTAACATACCAATACTAGCCAAACTTCTCTAAGCCCCATTAGATTCCTGAGTTAATAAGTTACGGTGCTTATTATTACATATAAATAAATCAAAAGTTTGGGCATTGCTTATTTGAAATGGCTTTCCTCATATGCAGTTTTCTGGAAGCTATGATCTTCGTTTGGGCACATGATGTGAAGAAGGCTAAATGCTGGAAAAGACAGAAGGAAAGAGAAGACAACAGCTAGCAGCATGGTGGATACATTCAATTAGTGACCATAAGTGCACCATTGGAAGACCCTGAAGACCTGGAAGAACAGGTTAGAGTCAGATCATCATGGAGAAAATCTATCTATGAAGTTGCTAAGAACCGATAGTAACTGGATGACACATAATCATTCAATGATCTTTTACCAGAATTCTTTTTCCACAGATGGTGTCTCACCAGGTGGAAGCCTAGCTTACCCAAAAATGACTAGGACCAGGGCATTCTCAGTGGTAGCCCTGGCCCTGTGGAATTTCCTCTTTCTGTTTCACCTGTTTTAAAGAATATTTTGAAACAAGCATAAAAGGAGCTGTTGCTGATTTACAGGCTACATCATGAGTATGCAATCTGTACTTTAACTCTAATGCATACATTAGAAGCACATACCAATTTGTCTCAGTGTTATGCCATATTCAATTTGAAGATATTTTCACTGTAGGATTTCTGCTAACAATTCATTTGATATTCGTTATCATTTGATAATATCGGAATATTTTCATCAAAGATCAGCATATCATTTTACATAAGGCATCATTATGGAAATGGAAATTTTGGCTGACCAACTTTTCTTTGTATACTGATTACTTTAAGACTCTTTAAGCATGACACACTGAGCCTGAATTCCTAAAATACTTGAACTGGACATACCACAAAAGATTTTTAAAAAAAAGTGGATGGAAAGGTCAGTAATTGGATTGCTCATTACCTCCCTCTCCAACAGATATTCAACTGACAAGCAACAGGGAGAAAGCAGAACTATTTAACTCGTTTTTTGCATCTGTCTTTACACAAAGGGAAAAAACAGACCAACCTACCCAAACCGGTGCCATAAAAAACAGAATAGAAACGCAAGTTAAGATAGGCAAGAAAATGGTAAGTGAGCACCTGTCCAGCCTAGACGACTTCAAATCACCAGGACCAGATGGATTACACCCCAAGGTTCTCAAGGAACTGGCAGACGTGATCTCAGAACCACTGAACTATATTTTTCAAAGATCCTGGAGCACTGGGGAACTACCAGAGGACTGGAAGAGAGCTGATGTAGTTCCCATCTTCAAAAAAGGGAAAAAAATAGATCCAGGAAACTACAGACCTATCAGCCTGACCTCAATACCTGGGAAGATTCTGGAAAAGATAATCAAACAACAAATCAGCGAACACCTTGATGCGAACAAAGTTATCACTAAAAGCCAACATGGGTTTGTCAAAAACAGATCATGCCAGACAAACCTTATTGCATTCTTTGACCAAGTGACAAAACTAGTGGACCAGAGGAATGCTGTAGATATAATTTACTTGGACTTCAGTAAGGCATTTGATAAAGTAGATCACAACCTACTACTTGATAAGATAGAAAAATGTGGGTTAAATAGCATCACCACCAGATGGAGTCGTAGCTGGCTGACAGGCCGTACTCAGTGTGTGGTCCTCAATGGAACTGCATCTACATGGAAGGAAGTGTGTAGTGGGGTGCCCCAGGGCTCTGTTCTGGGCCCAGTGCTCTTCAACATCTTCATCAATGATTTGGATGAGGGGATAGATGGGGAACTCATCAAATTTGCAGATGACACCAAGCTGGCAGGAATAGCCAATACTCCAGAGGATAGGCTTAAGATACAGGAGGATCTGGACAGACTCAAACACTGGGCGCTATCTAACAAAATGAAATTCAATTGTGAAAAAAGTAAGGTTCTACATTTAGGCAGGAAAAAACAAATGCACAGGTATAGTATAGGTGGTACCTTGCTCGATAGTAGTAACTGTGAGAGAGATCTCGGAGTCCTAGTGGACAAACACTTAAATATGAGCCAGCTGCAGCTGCAGCTGCCAAAAAAGCCAACACAGTGCTAGGCTGCATTAACAGAGGGATAGAATCAAGATCACATGAAGTACTAATACCACTTTACAATACCTTGGTAAGGCCACACCTGGAATACTGCATCCAGTTTTGGTCACCACGATGTAAAAAAGATGTTGAGACTCTAGGAAGAGTACAGAGAAGAGCAACAAAGATGATTGGGGGACTGGAGGCTAAAACATATAGGCAACGGTTGCTGGAATTGGGTATGTGTAGTTTAATGAAGAGAAGGGTGAGGGGTAACATGATAGTAGTGTTCCAATATCTCAGGGGCTGCCACAAAGAAGAGGGAGCCAAGCTATTCTCCAAAGCGCCTGAAAGCAGGACAAGAAGCAACGGATGGAAACTAGTCAAGGAGAGAAGCAACCTGGAACTAAGGAGAAACTTCCTGACTGTTAGAAAAATTAACCAGTGGAACAACCTGCCTCCAGAAGCTGCGAATGCTCCAACACTGGAAGTTTTTAAGAAGAGACTGGACAGCCATTTGTCTGAAATGGTATAGGTTTTCCTGCCTCAGCAGGGGGTTGGACTAGATGACCTCCAAGGTCCCTTCCAACATTATTATTATTATAATTTCCTCTTGCAAAAGAATAACTTCCCAGCAAATGTATAGAACCGGCTAGCAGAGAGAGAAACGTCTACAGAGAAAAGACCACATACAACAGAAGAAATAGTGAATGAAGGTGAATGTATGTCCCCCAAGATAATGTTGAAAGAACCAATTTGGGTCACTCACTGGGTCCAGAGATTTAGCCTTCCGAGCTTTCAAGATTCGTGCTGGAGCCCATCCTGAGGGAACTTCTCTCTAGCAGTATGTCAGAAGAAATAGTTTACTGAGTGAGGATCAGATACTCTGCACTCAAGAGTAGAAAAAGGATCCTCTCAGAAGTGTAGCACTACATTTTCCTACAGCAGAGGATAAAATCCATAGTTGGAACTTCCTACAGAGGTCCCAATTGTGGAACTTTTTTCACCCAAAACACCACCTGCAGCAGAATCCTTTTGCTAAAGGGTGCATCAGTGATCTTCTCTACAATAATTTACTGGCATCTTACAAAGAAGACATGAAAAACCACACGATCATTTTATATTGTTCAGAAGACGATTATTAGAGTAGCTGAGATGGCTATGCTCTGTGTGACACAGACCATTATTCCTGCTGGGACAATAGCTAACTAAACTTCATAGAAGGATATGCAAGTGCAGATATAACTGATAACCACTGCCAATAAACTTTCAGTTTAAGGAAACTTTCTGAAATCAGAAGAAAAAAAAATTGAGAGATAGTGATACTTCATCCAGGTTTTTATAAAGGCTGATATCCAGCTTCTGCCACTGTTTTTTCAGATAAGTGGACAGATGGTAAACAAGGAACCTGTTATCAGCAGAAAGTTTAACAGATTTTAGGGCATAAATTATTTTTGTATGCCAACAGGATGTACTCAGATTTTACAGATATTAAGAAAAGCTATTTTTCAAGTCAGAACCACTGTATAAATGGTCTGAATATGTCACAGATCAGGGATTTTAAGAACAGGTCTAACTCTCATAAGAACAATTGGTGCATACATAAAGACTTCAATAAAAAGGCATGTGAAAGAATAGGTTGATGTGGCAGTGTGTGGATACAGATGATCTTTCAGCCTCTGCAAAAACTGGTGGCAATATTGAGAATTTCCATTTCAATGTGGTCAGTTGCAGGCACTGATCTAGTCCAGACTGAAAAAAGACAAGCACCTGAAGAACCAAGAAGCTGAGGGACCGAATCCTCTTTGTCCAACTCCAAACAAAAAAGGAACAGTTGTCAAATTAACGTATACAGACTGTAGATGTTCCAGGAAGCAAACAATAGCCCCTAAGATGACTACTGGCTTAATTCTGGATGAAGCATGGCTCCATCAATTACTGGTAGAAGAAGAATCCTCCAATGGCTTATCTTCTATAGGAATTGAGGATTATTCCAAAGGACAATGTATGATATTTGAAGTCTCTCCTGCTACTATCAAAAAATCATGGGGTAAATAGAAGATCAGCCATCCAGACCTTGAAAATTGGTGCTTGAAGAGCACAGCCTCAGTGTCATCAGAAAATTCTAAGGGGGGCTTCCGGTTCTGGATCGCAGCGCTGGCAGACGTGCAGGGGGTGATTGCTCCTCCTGCGGTCCGGTTTTCTCTCGCCAGGGGACCCTGAAAGGGGTCGAAAGTCGCCTTGGAGGGGCGACGAGCAGGGAAGAGGACCTTCTGTTTGATCCAGAGCAGCTCTTCGGACCGATGGAGAAAAGACTGGCCACTCACATGGCCCATCATTAATGCTGTTTCCAGCCGAGGCCAAATTTACAGCTAAGCACTTGAAAGCACCACAGAGGAACTGGGTGAGATCTGCCTTCTCTCCATCCCAAGTTTTTTTCCCCCTGTAAAAAGCTTTTTGAAACTGCCTCCCCCTATGAGGAGAGAGGGAAGGGAACGTTTTATTTTCCCACCCTCTAAAATGGCGGCATTTGGTTAAATAGGGGTAACAAAACCCTGAAAAATACAATTAAGTAAGTGAACTTACATCCTTCTCATATCTGGCGACCCAAATAGTTCCTACTTTCACGGGAACTTGCTATTTTATTTACTTGACAAAAAAAAGACGAAGAAGTACCTAAATTGGATAAAAGCCTAGCTTTTCTGAAAAGGATTTTAAATACTATTGGGGACATCTTGTGGTCAAGCTTGGTACAGCAAGTGAATATCTCTGGCAAAGAGACTTATTTACAACTTAGATCTCTCCTTGGTACTATCTAAAGATAAAAAGCTGAAACAGCTGGGAGGTGAAATTGGCTTCTAAGAACCATGGAGGTGAACATTCACTGACTTTTGTTTAAAAAAATAGCCTCTACTAAAGGACTATCTATAATTATTCCAGAAATGGAGGGGGACCAGCTACAAACTTCGATTGATTATAAGCTTATACTTGAAAAAAACCTTGAAGCTACTAATTAATTCCAGACTGAAAGATAAAGGTGCTAGCTTGCAACTACAAACTAAAATCCAGATTCCAACTAAAGAACTTACAATGCAGAAAACAACAAAAGCGGAAGAAATCAATACTGAGGACCTTAAGGAACAACAATATATTGAAAACTCTAACAACCAAATCCTGATTGCAACTAAAGAACCTACAACTCAAAAAGTAACAGAAGCGGAAGAAAATAATACGAAAACAGAGGATGCTAAAGATCAACAAGGACAGCTTATTGAAAACCTAGATAACCAAATAATAACTATAAAATTGGATATGACTTTCTACTTAAACCAGAAGAAACCAGAGGAAGAAAAAGACCAGACCGAACTGAAGATAAGATACTAGAGCAAATACTGAGATTTGAACTATCAGGGCAACAACTTAATGATTATAAATGGACCAGTTTTTTGGAAAATTGATGACCAGATTTAACATGTGCCAGAATGAAGGGACACCTATCTGATAACTTAAAGGCATTGGTATGGAAACCTGGTTGGCAAAAAAAGAAAGCTAGAGAGATCTTAAAGTTTACTCTACTAGTAAGGTGTGATGTACTAGGACAGGGGTAGGCAACCTCGGCTCTTTTATGACTCGAGGTTGCCTATCCCTGTACTAGGATGAGATATAGAAAATGTTTATGAAACAAAATCAGAATATATTTATGTAAGTATTATGTGTATTCTAGATATTATAACTCTTGTGTAGTAAAATAAGGAAATTTGGGTTATGGATGTTACCTGCCTCCAGAAGTGGTGAATGCTCCAACACTGGAAGTTTTTAAGAAGAGACTGGAGAGCCATTCGTCTGAAATGGTATAGGGTCTCCTGCCTGATCAGGGGGATGGACTAGATGACCTCCAAGGTCCCTTCCAAATTATTATTATTATTATTATTATTATTATTATTATTATTATTATTATTATTATTATTATTATTATTGATGTTAAAGGTTAAACTGGAATACTGTAACTAAAAACTAAGAATTAGGTAAAATTTAAAAACAGGACATGGATATGTATAAGTAAATATAGATTGATAACAAGCTTTAACTGAGCTTGTTATGGTTAGAAATGTTTAAGTATGTTATATTAAATGTTAATGGAAATAGAGAAGGTATTTTTGATAATGTAACCTGAGATATATACTAAAAATTTTGCTATTGAACTATTGATTACCCAGTCACCACAATGCTTTCTAATCACTTTGATGTTAAATTGGAAAACTAATAAAACTTGTTATAAAAAGAAAAAAGTAAACTCTAAGGGGAAAAGGAAGTTGTTGAGCACTTTGGAGACACTGGAGTGATCAGAAAGTATAGAACTAAGATAAAAGTAGAAAAGGGGTTCCTGTGACAACTTGTGTACCAGAATGGGGGACTGCTGTCTTCTCTGCTGTTAAGGAGACAAACGGTCCTGGCTATCAAAGTTAGGGAGAAGAGTACCCCAAGCTATATATCTTCCTCTACTGAATAAAACAAGCATGCTGAAATGCACCGTGCAACTGGTTCTACTGGTTCTTCCCATCCAAAGAAACAGTAGAACTAGGAAGACTTATGCTAACTGAAATCTCTGCTTGCCATTCCAATATAAGACAAGAATTAGAACTCATGAACGAATCATGACTTCAGATTCCAATTTGTTAGGGGGGGGGGAAACGGTTGGGATCCTGGTACATGAATAATAAAAGAAAGTAAAAAGAAGGAATTTGAACAACTACATACCAGCATTCCTGATCATTCATATGAAGCAAGTATTTCAACTTGCTACTTTTGCTCTGACTCTGAATAATATGTAAAGACTGCCAAACACTCTCTTTTGGCAAAATGTGTTAAGCAGGAAGTATTCAAATAACCAATTCATAAGTGTTTGGTATTTTTATATTATTTTATTTGTATTTATTTGACTTTGTTTTTTATTGTGAGCAGCCCAATATTATTTGTTAAGGGAGGTGTGTGTGTGTGTGTGTGTGTGTGTGTGTGTGTGTGTGTATGCGCGCGCGTGTATTCTAAATAAATAAATATTGGAAGTTATTTATATGCTAATGGCATGCTTACCTGTGCCATTTTAAATCTGAGTGCTGCAACTACGTGAATCACAGAATAATTTGCTTATTTCATTATTTCCTTGGGCTTAAATGTCACTGTAAATCATGGAGCAGCTTACAAAACCCTCTCCAGTTAGAGAATCGTGAAGAGTACATTAAAATGGCAAAAGAAATAATAAGACCAAGCAACAAATTACAAGTGCAGTGAACTTTATGCCAAGGAATACACATACACCAAAGCAAGGAATTTCCTTTTTCCCCAACAATGCTTCACTCCAAACTCTTTGGAACAGTCAGGGTTTAATAACTTTCTGAAAATTAACACAGAAGAATGTAGTCTAATCAAGGAATGGAGCAAGAATCCAGTTCCAAAGAATTGAGATTGAGAAAGCTTGTCCTACTTGACCCGCCACCAATTCATGCAGATGACATTTTCTTGAAGAGATCCAAGGGCAGACAGATCACCCTTCCAGATTTTATTGGATGGGGAGAAACCATCCAGTAAGTATTTCCCTCAATTGCTTCATATTGCTAGTACAAAATAGGCATACCTAGACTGGAAGGCTGGAGAACCTTCTACGGTATCTTGGACTCCCAAAGGATCTGTGAAGACATGCTCTGTGTAAACGCCACTTTGCGCAATATCTGCTACTTCTTCTCCCAAGCCAGCACTGACTTCTGTCGCTTCAGTTGCTTCCTCTGCTGTCTGAATATGCTCATCTACTGCATCATTTTCAGCTGTAATATCTGAGTAAATTTTCCAATTATAGGTGAACTTGAATGATCATACAGCTCCCTGCTGTTATGAAGCATGCACGACTTTAAGTATATTAATTAGTAATTCCTCTTCAGCTTCTTCAAATATTCCCTTCTGTTTTCTCCACTAAGAAACTGTACTTAAATTAATATACAGGAAGCATGATAGTGAGGAGGCAAGTGAGGAATTCACCCATCTTATCTACTTGCTATATAACATCAGTGTATACATTCTTCATCCTTGCTCTCAAAATAACATATTGCACAAATACACTGAAATGGATTAAAAACATGACACTATCTACCTTGAGATATTTGCTCTTCCAAATTGAAAGAAGCCTTCTTGATGAACTTAGCAGTGAACATAGAATTATTTCATCATTATAAACAACCCATTTTAATTTCCAGTTCACTGGTCGCTGCCTTTATTTTTTAAATTTGATTTATACACCCTATTCTATTCAAGCAAATATTTACGTCAGCTATTTATTAATAGAATCTATTTTTCCTTCCAAACTGAACCACGCCAAAAGACAGTGATAATTAGCCCTAGCATAATTCAGCCAACAAAGGGTTTTTGTGATTAGCTTTTTGTGAAAGTATTTTATGCACACTGTCATCCCCATCTTTCCTTTCTCCACCCAACCACAAGGAAACCAGAAATTGTTAAAAACAGGGCTTTTTTTCCCCCTCATAGAACGCTCAGAACGGAGTTCCGGCACCTTTTTTGGATGAAACCTTTTTCTTTTACAAAAAAAGCACTGGTTAAAACTAACAATTGATTATTGATGTCTTTAAATTTAAAACAATTATTTTGGGAAATAAGACCATTCTAAACTATTATTTAGGAATCAGGTTTTTTTCTTAAAATAACTATTAAGTTAATGGCAGCTTTGGGCTGTGCAATAAAACTCAAGTCCTGTTCAGTCACACACTTCTTGAAATATTAAAAGAGGCCTGGAGAAATGTTTTTATTCCACCCACAAAATTGAACTGCTTTTCCCACATTCACTGAAGTTAGCATAATTTCTGAAATACAGAACTTCCTATCTACAGCTTCCAATATAAAGCCAGGCTAAGGTTCATTGAAAATAGGAATGAAAGTTTTGGTTTGTCTTTTTACTGTTGCAGGAATAACAAACCTGTATACTGATGCTGACATAAGCATTTATTTGTTATTAAGTAAAAATAAATGCTTATGTCAGCATCAGTATACAGGTAGTCTTTGACCTACAACAGTTAATTTAGGGAGCACTCAAAAGTTACGACAGCACTGAACAAAGTGACTTATGACCGTTTTTCAGACTTATAACCATTGCAGCATCCTCACAGTCACATGTTCAAAATTCAGATGCTTGACAAACGGCTCATATTTATGTCCCAGGGTCATGTGATCCCCTTTTGTGACCTTCTGACAAGCAAAGTCAATTGGAAAGCCAGATTCACTTAGCAATCGTGTTACTAACTTAACAACTGCAGTGGTTCACTTAGCAACTGTGGCAAGAAAGACTGTAAAATGGGGCAAAACTCACTTAACAAATGTTTCACTTAGCAACAGAAACTTTGGGCTCAATTGTGGTCGTAAGTTGAGGTCTATATATCAGTATTATATTTAATATAATGGTAAGTAAAGAGAATATATGGAAGTGACACTGTCCTCTCCATCCCAATCTCTGCTTGTTAACTATAATGTAACTGGTTTGTATGATTAATGTGTCATAATATTTATGTAAATGCATCTTAGTATATTATAAAACAGTATCTTTTTCTGCATTTTTTAAAAGAATGAGATTTCCCCCTTCAGCTAGAAATCCCGGGGAAAGTTAGAAATAAAATTATCTTGTGGAATGAACATAATGCTAAATAATACTGTATTTGTTTTCTTAGTTGCACTAAGCTACATTTTAGAAGCTGGGTAGGAAGAGACCTCCTACTCGACTAGCAGCATTGTCAGTTTGATTGGAAAATCTAAACTAAAATCCTGGTCGACGGCGACCACTTCCATATTGTTGCTGAGACCCTACATCGATATAACTACAAATTGGTAGGAGCCTAACCCAGGGCTTTTCAACCTTTTCACCCATTGTACCACTTTTAGGATATGGCAACATCCGAGTACCACCAGTCGCCTAGCAAGGTGTCAAAAACTTGATGACCAAAAAAAAAAAAAAAAGGGAAAAAGGGAAGTACAGGTAGTCCTCGACTTACAACAGTTCGCTTAGTGACTGTTTGAAGTTAAAATGGCACTGAAAAAAGTGCCCCCCAAGCCACAGCGGAGCAAGACACCTGCCTGCCCGCCTGGCGGAGCTCTTCCTCCTCTCTGAGGTTTTCATTGTTGTGAGCATTTATCTTTATTTATTTATTTATCTTTATTATTATATTTATATACCGCCCTTCTCCCAAGGGACTCAGGGCGGTGAACAGGGCACATAAAAATACAAAATACAAAAATTAAAAAAGAATTAAATAAGAGCCCGAGCTAAAAACAGTAGAACAATAAAAATCCCCAATAAAAACCCCAGCACATCCCCCATCAGGCCAGGCCGGCTTGCTCTGTTGAGGATTGGCAGCAGGGGTGAGGTGGTGGTGGTGGGTGATTGGTTTTTATTTCCCCCCCCTTGCTGGGTGGTTGCAGCAGGTTTTGGGCACTTCACATGACCCTGGGACACTGTGACCATCATAAATATGCATCAGTTACTTCTGAATGTAAATCACAAGACCCTGGAGATGCTGCAACATTCCAGCTGATTGGCGCTTCTTCTGGGCTCAGAAGCGCCAGGATCAGCGCCAAGCTCCAGCTGGAGCTGGGCGCTGATCCTGGTGCTTCCGCTGAGCCCTAACAGCCCCGAAGAAGCGCTGATCTTGGCGCTTCCACTGAGCCCTGACAGCCCTGCAGCTCCAGCCGTCTCTCGCTCAGGCTTGTGCGGTGCTGTCACCAGTTCACCTCCCCCGCTACTTTTCTAGGATGGGCGCGTACCACCTGCCAGGTGCCAATGTACCACAGGTGGTACCTGTACCACTGGTTGAAAAGCCCTGGCCTAACCCAACAAAGAAGAACTAGCCTCTTTTTCACAGAACGTCAAGTATTTTTATACCTGGCGGTTTGTTTATCTCAGGTGAAACAGTATTGGCACTGTGGGTAGCAGCAGAACTTGTAATGCCTTCAGCTGTACATCCAACTACTGTGATTCCTCCTAACAGATAGTCTGCGTCTGCTGAACTGTTGTTATTTATGCTGCCACACAAGGATGACTTATCCACTACACCAGAGTCTGGTTCCTGTGATCCTTCTTCTCCTGTAGGGTAGTCAGTCTCTCGAGCCCCTGAAAGAAAAGGTTACATTTGTCAGCTTGATTATCACTATCTTCCAACAGAAGGAAACGCATGTAGCTCAGGGTTGAACTGTGGAGTCCTAGGTGCTGAGAGATAAACCACATTTACATACCACCCAAAAGAAAGAAGAAAGCTAAGAAACAAACAAGACCGTAACACATCCTTTCTAGCATACCCTAATCAAGAAAATTACCAAAGAGAAAACCACACCCCAACCAACACTGGTAAGCTATATAAACAGGGAGCAAACCCCACACTCATTAGCACTGTTTAGGCTACCTACTCAAAGGTAATGAAACATTGCAGACAAGCTCAGAGAACACCTAGAATTCTATAAAGGAAAATATTTGTAATTCGGGGTAGAAATGAGAGGTCCTCGGTGCTCTCTGAGCTTGGTTGTTTTCTTGCAGACTAGCACTGATGACGTTGCCCAGTTTGGGTAATGAAACATCTGCAAGAAAACAACCAAGCTTGGAGAGCACCAAGGACAACTCACCTAGAATTTTCTATGCAAAGCTCTACAAGTGTTATTATGTGAACTATTAAACAAAATTTATCAGAATCAGAAATACTCAAGAAGAGGCCTGGACATTAAGAAAGAAATAATACTTAATTTTCTAATATAAAATGTACAAAGCATCTCATTTAAGCTGTAAAAATATACAAGACTGCTATCCACCTTAAAACAAGAGTGAAAGAGAAAACACAAGGATCCTCTCCAATCTCACCTAAAACTTACTCAAACTACACTTCTGTATAGAAAGATCACATAGGAATAAACCATAAAAGCAAAGTATTTTGTGGTAAATTAAAAGGAAAGCACATTTATTATGACGTGGGTTTTCATGGTCTGCTGCACATGAAATCTTAATTGCAAGTCTCCAATCAATAAGCCCTTTCAGATTCAAAACAAAAAAAGTTTACGTTGGATATTTCACAAAATTGTGAAAAACAGAATAGGAAGATAATGAGATCCAAGAATAATCTACTATGGGGCCAGAAGAAAAGAAAAAAACTGATTCTTGTCACCTATAGCTCAAGTTAAAACCAATCAAACATCTATCCACTGCTCAACTAGGGCAATGACATTTTCTTCTAACAGGATTTTAGTGATAAATTGTTGTCTGTAATCTAACCTAGGTTAAAACAGTTACTTAACAGGAACAGATTCTACCTACCAATGAGACACTAAAATAAACCCCGGGAGTAAATCCAACAATTTCTCCATATTTATTTGACCAAAACTTGTCTAGTATCTAATAACAACATCCACAATTTTAGGGATTCATCTACCTGTGCTCATCCTTCAATCTGAGCACAACCTCACAGGCTAGCCGTGCCCAAGGCCTCTTCTGTAAGACAGATGCTGTGCAAATAATATTTATAATAATAAATTAAATAAAGACACAATCCTACATATTCAGAAACTGTTCTGAGCCTGACACAGTTTACATTCGCAAGATCCTATAGATTCTTGGCTTTATAGTGACACTTGTTTATTTATTTCAATTTTATATGCCCACTCATCCCATCACTGTGACCTCTGGCCAGCTAACAACAATTTAAAAAATACAATCAAATAACAATAAATACATAACCAGCAGGAAGGATGAGACAGCTTTACTTGGAACAGCTTACCCCTGCAATGATATCTGTAACACCATTAAACCTCCACCTCTGTCTATCCTGGATGCGTGAGAAAGACCAAACCCAGGTTTATCCAGTTTTGTCAAAACATTAGTTTAAAACAGTTGTTACGCTGTGTCTCTTACCTGGCACACTAGCTATACATAGCACATGCGAATTGCAAACAATGAAACTGTCTAGGATGTTTCCTGGCTGGTTAGCATCTACAATGATAACTTTTGTAGCAGAATGGGTACTCGTACAGATCCAAACAAGGCTTGACAGTTCTTCTTGATTTCTCAGCTCTTTTTGCTGGTCCTGTATAGGGGGGAAAAACAAGACCAAACAATGTATACCTACAATTGTGTCACGCAGGATGTGTTTTAAAGTGTGCAATAACTATCTCTGCTTTACGGCGAGAGGGCAGCAACACCCAGTTGCCAGATACATATTTGAAATATGCATTTGAATTAAGGAGGAGTTAATAAGATGCAATAACTGGAGCTGGACACTCGATAAATTAAAATAAATAACAACATGACTGTACTCTGTTGCTACTTCCATAACCCTTGCCTCACATATGTATCTTCCTGAGACTACACCCCTGCTCTGTGAGCTCAGGAAAAAGTACAACTTCTTTAAGGCGGTGACAATGAGTGCCTGAGTGCACTCACTTCCCCTCTGGGCCACTTTTTTTTTCCTTTCCATTTTGAGCAGCTGCATGTTCCTAATGAGAGAATGACCCTGAGACCGTGCAATCATATCAAATACATGCCGGTTACCAAGCGCCCAAATTTTGATCACATGTCCATGGGGATGCTGTGACAGGCATTAAGACAGAGGACCGATTTTTTTCCCCCTCAGTGTGTTGTAATTTTGAATGATCGGTAAATGAATGGTTGTAAGCCGGGGACTACCTATAATTCCTTAGCATACAAAGCAGGAAGTGTTTCTAATAGTTTGCAGCACCTTGCAAATAAGGAATAGAGGTGCAAGTGCCACAGTAGATTATTAGTCCCCTTCTGAAATTTATCAAGTGGTTGCTGAATGTGTTTGGTTGCAGAGAATGTGGAATACTCCTTAGCTACCCAGAATGAGCAAAAGCCTTGAAGCATGAATGGATTCCGCAGTCTCCGGCCAGTTTTCAAAAAGGAAGATTTGACAGGGAGCAATTTCTTAGTTGACAGAAGGATCCAAATTCAGTTCTCCCCATATAAGAACTTCCAATGACAGGAGAGGGAGTTAGAGAGACTGATCCCCAAATATGCCTCCAACTGTAATTCACACTAACCAAAGTGATGACTTTGATTACTTCCCTCCCAATAAATCCAATGGAAGGCAATATGTTTTTGTTTGTCATTAAAGGGGGAAAAAATAGGGGGAGAAAAAAAAATGTAACTACTCTTTAACTTCTGTTCTGGCAGGGCCTTTTGAAATAACGATTCACTTTCCTGCTATATAAAGCAAACTGCCAGGTGCAAAAAATCAGGATCATTCGTAAGGTTGTAGCATAGAAGATTTATTCAAGCCTATATCAAGAATCTAGTCAACTAAAGTTCAACATTAAACTAGTGCCATTATAAGGGTCAACAGAATTCAGGAGGGGTTGCGCTTTTGGAGTGCTTGTGGGAATGCACAAACTGATGATGAACTTAACTCTGCCCCCCAGCTCTGCCTGCTCTTCTCCTACACACACACAGACACACACTTCAAATTCAGGACTATGAACTAAAGGTACTTTCAACTACAAACACGAAGCAGAAGCTATTTGCATTTTGAACCCGCTTCTAGCATTACCTTGAGTTCTTGATCCAATCTGTCCAAGCTATTTTGAGATGCACTTCTCGGTTTGCCGTTGTCCATGTCTGTAGCTGCAATATCATTGTAGAAGACACTGGCACCAACTACTGAACCACCATCCCGTGTTTTCCCTCCAGATAGGTTCGCTCCTACCGCACACCATAGCTTTAATGACAAGACAGCTTGATAAACATTTTATCAAATTAAGCTTTATGAAATGCTAACAATGCTTTAAGTATAGCCTGTACCTGAATTTAATAATCAGAGACTCCTACAAGTCGGTACTTTCATCCATCATGAATCAAGTACCTTGACTACAAGCCAACCTGGCATTTACAAACAATCGCTAGAATCCAGGGCCATTGTGGATCCAATAACCAGGCACTGAGGGTAGAAACAAGGGCCAGGCAAGTGGGACAGCTTTCAAATAGAAACACCCAATATCCCTAAGTACATCCTCCCATCATCACCATCATTTATACTCTAAGGAATAAAGGAAAATATAACACTGATTTGATAGGAGATTGCCTGCCGTACTTATTTCCGTCCATTACAGTCATGATGTTTCAATCTGCTCTCTCAATCCCCCCAACTCAGATCATGCACACGTTTAATGTGCTTCCACGCCCACCTGACACATAACAAATCAGCTCACCCCTCACAAGGTACCCAACAGCCATTTTTGGCATTTGTTTGTAGTATATGAGAGGAGACAAAGAAAAGAAAAACTCATCTACCTTCATGGAGGTATCCTTTTCATCAAGTGGTCTCAGATAAACAGGCACAGGCAAATTCCTCATCCTGCTGTCACCCTGAGCACCACCATTTATAATCTACAGAATGAAAGAAAAAGTAGCGCTTATTTTGATATGAGGGTGCAAGCCATCAGTGAGTTAATTCTTTCTATCATCCAGGAAGACGGGAATTCTGTGACTGCATTTCATCCCATCAGACCCTTGAAACACAACGAAGAGGAGATTGACACAGGAAGAGTACTCTGCTACAAATATGAAAGTCTGCTCCTAACCAATTAGCTGAAGTTTGGAAGCTTCCATCTCACAAAAGCAGAAACAACTCAGTGACCAATCCCACTCTTTGTTCAGTGTGAACAGGCATTCTGAAGAGTGATATGCATAACTGGGTCTTGGTAAATCGAAGAAGACTTGCAACACTCTTTTTCCAAAGGCCTTCACACTGAAGTAAGGTGACCAAGCTGTAGCATTTATTGAAAATACTTGATATATAATCCACAAATATATTCCAAGAATCATCCCTTAGTGATGATATAAACACCTATTCTACTCTACCACTCTAATACTTTCAAGCATCTTTCTGCCAGATATAACTTCCAAAAGAAGTCCTTATCATCCTTGGTCCTTAGGTGGGCAAATGGAGGCTTGGGTAAGGCCCCAAGGGATGACTTTGTAAACCCCCAAAGGACAGATTAATATGTGACTCATTTTAGAAAAGTCTTCAGGTATAGGTAATTGTGGTTTTTAACTCATCTGAATTATAGTGAAACCATATACATAATACTCATGAGCTTCAAGCCTAGATTAAGGACAGCCTATTCAAGCTAAAGGAAATCTTTGAGGGCCATTAGGAATTACTCTGTGATTGCTGAATTCTAATGAAGCATTTTCAATAACTTCTTTAATATATTTAGCATATTCTAATATTATGAGGATATGTCTTTCAAATGCCAAATAGCTAGACACAAGTAGTTTGAATCTCAGCAGACCGTAAGTGCCAGATGATTCATGAGTCTATTTCCCCCATGTGAAAGATCTCTGACAGATTCTGTACCCCATAGGAATTTTCTAAAATTACAGTCATTCATTTAGCTCTGAGCATCAGAAGTGTTTAAAGTATATACAGGCCTCTTTGATTTCTGTTGCATCCTTTGAGGGAAATATATGAGTCTTGTGATTTGCTGGGCTGTAATGGGATTTACATTTTGTCCATACCCATTCTAGTGCAAGAAGCTACTGTAATAGAGAATGAAGCTCTATGCCTGCGGAAAACTGCCTACAGAAACAATGTGGCTTAACTACTACAGCAGAGATGTTAGTCTCTCAATAAACTGAATCAGACAAAACTAACGCACCTGCACTATTCAAATGAGACTTCCAAAGACATTCAAATTTATTTGTGGGAAATGTTTATCCATTCTCATAAATATAAAAGGTTATGGGCATTTTAGCTTTTAAATCAGAACATAAAGAACTTTAGTTCCCAAACCTCTCTGCCTAATTCTTTCTAATTAGGTATATATCTTGGTGGACAGAAAAGCCACTGCTCAGTGTTTCTAAATAATCCATCCCAACTATTTTTTTTTTCATTCTACTCAATTTGAAAGATAAGCTTTGTTTCAGATATAGGACCCAAGCTAAATCATATAGGCCTTGATTTCATCCAAGTTATTTTCCAAAGCATCAAACTACACCCAAGCCTACAGTAACATCCCTAACTAGATTTTTAACAGCAATCAAAGGTCTCTTGTCAAGATTTCCCCTTTGTGGAGGAAGTATGGAATGGTGCAATGGCAATAATTGTAACAGGAATCAATATCCTAATCCCGTCATCTCTGAAGCAACACGAATTCCAAACAAGGCAAAAGAAATGATAATCAACATGGGAGCGAACATCAGACTAAGCACACTATGCCCACATTCACCTCTTGAGATATTTATTTTGACCTTCTTTCACATTTCTATAATATCTATCACATGTTGACAGAGTCAGCATTCTTTCACACGGCAGTACTCAAGTGCTATTACTCAATGCAGGAGTTGGGAGAAAAAGATGATACCTTTAAAAGTACTAATTGCCCTTGGAATATCTAATCTGCCTGGCAATAAAGAAAAATGGGTGTTCTGACTACACTGATAACCTAGAGCAGGGGTGTCAAACTCAATTTCATTGAGGGCCACATCAGCATTGCGGTTGCCCTCAGGGGGCCGGGTGGGTATGGCCAGGGTGGGCGTGGCCTACTGGGTGGGCATGGCTAGAGTGTGTATGGCCTACTGGGTGGGCGTGGCCAGCTCTACATCGTTCGCATCAAGGGTGCCTATGGGAGCCTGGGCAGGAGTGGGACAGATCTGAGGGTCTCTGGCAGAAGGAGGGTCTCTGGGCCAGGGCCAAGGCAGTGGGGGCCGCTCCCTCACTGTTTCCAGGATGGCTTCGCGGGCCACATGAAACCACTTTGTGGGCCGCATCCGGCCCCCGGGCCTTGTGTTTGACATGTCTGACCTAGAGGGAAGAAGGACAGAAGTCGGTGGGAAATGTTTCCTCCAGTGCCAAGCAACTGGCAGCACACGATCCATAGGTCATATGCTCTTGGTTCCCTGGTCCCACAGAACGATCACTCCTTGGATAGAAGAAAGGACCGCAAGGGAGGCAAGCTACAGAGCTACTTTGAAATAGATCAGCAGTCAGTGCCTCTATGGTACAGCTACCCATTCCACTTTGCTACAGAAATGCTAGTTACTAAGTGGCAGCAGGGAAAGATTTGTACAGTTATCCAGAAGTATTCCAGAAGACTGTTGGATATGAATCAAGAAGATCCCCATGGCCAAAATGTTGCAGAGAATAGTGACCTTCACATAAGACCTGCCAGATAATTACAGCCCAACAGATCACTGACTTCTGACGACTCCTTAGAATAACAGCCTAGGTAGGACTAGGTTATCCTGTGTTGCAGTAAAAAGAAATAATTCTTCCAGGTAGGTGGGCAGGCAGGCAGGCAGGACAAGATGAGTGCTGTCTTATGATGACATGTCTTCAATAGACAATTAATGGGGCATTTTCCCATGACAGCATGCACAAAAAACTCTTAGCTTCTACTTGATTTGTCTCAGCATGGATTAGTTTGTCATTTCTTTGTAACAATTAAAATAGGTTCCATTTGTTTTCTCAGTTTGAAAAGATTAGGCTTTTTGTTAAACTATTTTTGGTTTGTAGACTTAGTAACATTTTAAACCAAAGAGCACAAAGATTTAAAATAGTGAGATCTTAACTATGCTAAGTAGCAGCAAATTGAAGCAGTGAGAAAAAAATAAATTGAAGAAACAGAAATCTGTCTATAAGAAGACAAAAAAAACAAATATACAATTTGTAGCCAAGTTTAGTATTAAGGTCTAGATTAATGACAGAGGATAACAACTCTATTGTATGTCTCTTAATGTCACACATTATCTTTATTTTACATTAACGCATACTTGGCATCCTATAGATAGATATTTACAATCACACCCAATTGTTGATGGATTTGACACAATACAAAAAATATTAAACTCTTAGGCATATGAAAGTTAACTGATACTTTTATTTTAAAATAAAAAGACTGAGGGGTAGATATGTTTCTATCCAGAGTGGTACAGATCTATTATTTTAAAAAGTCTTTAACATCCCTATCTAAGAATAGCCTAACAGACAGAGAGAATGAGAGAGAGGTCTGCGGTTCTCAAGATATATGAAATGCTCTTCTTACAGTTTAATAACCTTTTATGGATTTTGTTCTGAACAGCATTATGCATTATGCTTAAGTAGAAATGTTGCCTTTTCATACAAAGGCTCTAAAAGCCTAACTCTTTTATTAAAATATTTGGGGATTTCATGTAAGAAATGCACAAGATTACTACACCACTATCATACACTGTTATGCATTTTAGAAAAAAAAACCTTTAGTTCTTAACTAACCATTTAGCAGTAGAGTAGCACTGTTTTCCCATTTATGCCCTGTGTGGTACACTGCAGCTTGCAAAAGAAGCCTTCCCAAGATTTTCTTTGCTGCAGGAGGCAAGATGCTCAAAATCCCCTTTCAGCCCTAGTACACTGCCAGAAGTAGGAGGAAAGTGGTAAATATTCCTAGCCAAACCTGACTCTTGCAACTTACTTTCTTCTTCATTTTCACCCATACTTAAAAACCACCATCACCCTTTCAAGCTGGCTGTTAATTTTTCATGGCTATCAATTTTATATGACCATTTATGGTATGGTTAGGTGTGCGTCATGTACGTTTCACTTTGAGAGCGGGCAACTAAATTTCATTTCTGATGTGTGCCGTTGTGCCCACAGTAAAAAAAAAATATCAATAAAGGTTATCTTATCTTGTTTGTTTCAATTCATAGCTTTATTTTCACTTAATGGGTGTGTCTGCATCATGACATAACATGCAGCCCTCATACTACATTTTCCCATCTTTGACTTGTAAGTAGAAAGGCTTTCAGGATCACATTCCCATGGAACAATAATACCCAAACAATAAAGAACAGGTAATACACAAAGTTGGGTTTACCTCTCCTTTGCCAGGTGGTTAATATCTAACACAATACCTGTTTATATTTCTGAGGAAGACTCCAGCCAAAAGCCTGCACTCGGCCATCTTCTTTCTGAACATGAGCTTTCACTTGGCGATACTGTTCTCTTTTTTGCTCTCTGCGTGAGGCCATACTGGCCTCAGACCTAGACCACAGAAACACTTTTTTTAAAAAAAAACACAAATCATTCTATTTCTTTCCATATTGTTAAAAATATTTCAGATATCCAGATTAAGTGAATGCAAAAACATGTGTTCTGTAAAGTTACTATATTTACCCAAAAAAGTACTCTTGAATTTAAGATGATCCTCCCCTAAAACAGATTATAAGAAAGAAAATAATAATAACAGTCTCCATTACTGTATTATCAATTAATCTAAATTATCCCCATTTTACAATAAATCACTTGAGAATTTTTTTTTATTTGTGTAAGTATACTGTATAATAATAGTTAAATAATACCATACAGAAAGAAATTGTATTTTCTTATTATATAGAAGAATCACAGAGCAGCAGAAGTTGCTTTAGTAAAAATTACTTTCACTGAACGTTAAACCAACTTTTGCTAATCTATACAACATATTACTGTTGCATTTTCAGTAAAAGTTCCATTTCTGAAGCAGGAACAGCATTTTTCCAAGCTTTTAAAGCTACAAAATTAATTTGCGTGGTTGCAGGCTGAATTTTTTTTTATGTGAATAAAGGACCCTCAATTGATCTGCATGAAACTTACAGAAAGCTTCATGCTCCCAATGTATTTTATAAAGTTGCATTTTAATATGAAGATCTTTCTAGATAGCTAAAATGCTATGAAATACATGCAAAAAGGTTTTTTCTCACATGGTACGTTAACTATTATGGGTAATGTTATAACGTGGAAAACTGGTATTCCCATCCTCTTCTGTTTTGTCTCATATTTATGGGCTTCAAAGTGTTTTGACATCCACAGTATGACTGGAAGCTGATGATAGCCAGCATGTCCCTTAACAACTTCTAAGAATTTAAACTTGAGCTGATGAGAACTTGTCAACACCAATTTAGATTTCTGTTCCTTAAAGAACAGTTGTATCATGCCTATTCCCCAAGATTACATTTCCAAAAGTTTCTTATCAATTGTTACATGCTATATGACAGAAAGGAAAAACTCTAAATAGTATTAACTGTATTAAATTAATTTTAACTAGTATTACATTTAATTTGAGCCCCAGATTAAAATTTGGTCTTGGTGCCATTCATTTATTTTAACTCATATTACATTTAATTTGAGTCCCAGATTAAAATTTGTTCCTGGTGCCATTGGTTTCTTTGCTATGTAACCTAGCCTACATTTTTTAGAGCAGCTTGCAGCACATCATTTGAGTAGCACACCAGGCCTGAAAAAAATACCTATCACTGACCTAAAGCTTCAATTATTGAAGCCACATTTCAACACTATATAAAAGCTTTAATTAGTACAGAATCAGATAGGTTTCCAGAAACATATTTTCCCAATATTCTTCAGCACGTCCATGAGCTCCCTACTCTTTTTTTCAAGGTATTGTGCATGATCTGCCCTGACCGACTTACCCCCAGAATACACTGATGGTCACTTAAAAGAGCCTTGGTGGAGCAGTGGGCTAATGCCTCCTTAAGTAACACCAGCTGCCTGCAATTAGTGCAGGTTCGCATCCCACCAGGCTCAAGGTTGACTCAGCCTTCCATCCTTCCGAGGTAGGTAAAATGAGGACCCAGATTGTTGGGGGCAATTAAGCTGACTTTGTAATAATGCCGCTTGGGGGGTGTGTGTGTGTGTGAAAGCCCTAACAAGCAGGCATATACATAGAATGAAGGCTACTGCTAAGCTTGTAAGCCGCCCTGAGTCTTCGGAGAAGGGCGGGATATAAATGTAATAAAAATAAAATAAATAAATAAATAAATAAATAAATAAAAACTTTGTGTGCCCCAATGGAATCATCACTGAGATTCCATTAGGTAAGAAAGTTGGGAGAGAAAAAAGCAACTTAACAAGTACATTTCAAAGTTTGCAGAGAACTACTGAGCCGCTCTTGAAAATTAAAGAAAGGCTTAACTTGTTTCTACAAATGTTTCCACAAAGGAATGTGATGGAGGAGGAGGAGGAGCCATGTCCCTCTCCACCACAAATTACACCTACAAGTATCTGCCAGATTCATGCAAACACAAATAACATTGTTCTTATGAAGGCTGAGTTATTTATGCCTGTATTGCATTTTCCCATTTACTGTATAAAAGGTAACATTTTGGGTCCTTTGGGATCTCCTTTTCATAAAACTGCTGTCTGTGCAAAAGATATGCAAACTAGACGCTACAAATAGAAGGAGTGTTCAAAAGAAAAAAAGAAAGAAAAAACAATTAAAATAATTTGGGGGGATTTTTTTGGTAGGTTATGCTAGATTCAAGTATGACTGACAACAAAGGTTATACTTCAGCGATGCTGAACGAATGTAAATTATATAACTTTAGACATATACTGTAATTGCTGACCACATTCTTTGGGCTTATGCAGCACTCAGAACAACATTCAGAACACCTATCAATAGATGTATTGGTGGCAAGTGGAGCATATATATATATATAATCACACACAATTAAAAAAAAACAAATAAAAGGCCTTATATAAATGCGACTTTAGAATGGAATTCCTAGAAATTATCAAACTAGTTTTTCCACCATAAGCAATTCTATTGTTTTACATGACTACAAAGAAGATGCTTTCTGTCAACTGAAACATAAAGAAAAGTCTCTTTCCGTTGCCCAAGCAGACTAGTCTGGAAAAAAATTGTTTTTTAAGGTACCTCATCTTGAGTTCTTTCATGTTTTGAAACACCACCATCACCACTGTTTTGAATTATGGTTGCAAACTTGTAAGAAATGTAGCCTTTGGGGAGTTAAAGGACTATAGTTCTCTAAGAGAAGACCCACCAGCCTTTTCAGTTTTATATTCTGGACCAGGTGCAGTTTCAAGATGTAGCTTGAATTGCAATAATCCAGTCTAGAGGTAGTAAGACATATATCACCAAATCTAGGTTTGACCTCAGGTAGACACACAACTAGTGCAGCGAGATCAAGATGGGCAGAACCATGGATACCATCTCTGCATTCAGTACAGATATGAGTCCAGGCATTCCCAGACTGCAAAGCCCAATCTTCAGAAATATATTGACCGTGGTCATTTATATAGTTGGTAAGTTCTGCCTACGCGTATTTTTACTCTGTAAAGAAAGCAACTTACTCTTCACTGAGGAAATCAAAAGCTTTTGATTTGTCACTTGGTAGCTGAGATAAGGTGCTGCTTCTTTTCTTGACTGAAGGAGTAATGTGTGAGGTTGGTGCGTTGTACTTAACATTAACTGGCGGTTCTGGTTTCTTGGCAGTGTTGCCCGATGAACTGAATAATCTGCTAAAACTGGAAGGGGGGAAAAAGCAAAAGCACTTGAATACATAAGTACATATAGCCCCTTGATCATCAGAGTTTTACATGTACATGCACACTGAACACAGTGCCTCACACAAAGCAGGGCAGAAAAGAAGAGCCATTCACTGCTCAATATAGCCACACCACTAAAAGATAGCTATAAAGCTCACTGGAATTAACCCATATGCTTTCAAGTAAAAAATGGTTCGCTAGCGAAAGGCTAGTGCAGAATGCGGCCGCGCGAGTTGTGATGGGGGCCTCCCGATACTCCCATGTAACACCTCTACTCCGTGAGCTGCATTGGCTTCCGGTTGCTCTCCGGGTGAGATTCAAAGTGCTGGTGACGACCTATAAAGCCCTAAATGGCGAGGGTCCGGGATATTTGAGGGAACACCTGCTGCCAGCATCAAGTTCCCTTCGTCCAGTGCGCTCGCAGAGGGAGGGTCTTCTCAGGGTGCCGGCGGTAAAAGATTGCCGGCGGACGACACCCAGGGAGAGGGCCTTTTCTGTGGGTGTGCCTGCCCTCTGGAACCAGCTGCCCGTGGAGCTCAGGACTGCCCCTGACCTACGCTCATTCCGCCGGGACCTGAAGACTTGGCTCTTTGAGCTCTCTGACCCAGGCTGAGAATTTTAACTGGGGTTTTATTTTCAGGGATAATTTAATCTTTTAATTCTCTTTTAACTTTGTATTTTATATTGATGTGATTTTAAAATGCCCTGTAAACCGCCCTGAGTCCTTCGGGAAAGGGCGGTATATAAATCTAATAAAATCTAAATCTAAAACCTAAATGTCTAAAACTATGGTTCTAAGAGAAGGAATGTTTCTCTCTAAGTTGATGCCACATATCAAATATTACAAAACTCTGGTCCTTGATGATTACGGTAGTATTCAGATTATGACCATTTGTTCAGTGACCATTTGAAGATCTGACAGCACTGAAAAAAATGACTTATAACGGGTCCTTGAACTTATAATTACTGCAAGGTCCCTGTAGTCATGTGATCAAAATTTGGTTGCTTGACAACTGGCCCACATTTATCACAGTTGCCACAGTCCTGTAGTCATGTTCTCCTGCCCCGAGCAGATTGCTTCAGCTTCAACCCTTCCCATTTATCTCCCCCTACCCTGAATCTCTGCCCTTTGGCTGCTGTGCACGCCTTCCCAGTCACCAGGCTTCTAGTGGGCTTGCCCCAACTTCAGCAGTCTCAGGCAGGAGTACCGTAAAGGGGTTTTTTATGTATATATTTATATGTATAAAGCACATTTCTAGCAATAAAACTACTAGCATGGATATGATTTAGAAACTGGAGAAACAAGCTACATATCACCGACCACTTTCTAGTATGATAGTCCTGGTTGATCACTAAGATAACAAGAGGAGAAGACAGCTCCATATCCCAAGGGTGGCAGAGTGCTGACTTGCAGTTCTTCACAGAAGAGCTTCCTCTGAGTGGCAAATGCACTTCAGAATACACACAACCTATAAAATTCATGACCTGTCCACTGTTACATCTTTTAGGTTCCGACTGAAGATTGCTCCCTTCACCCATTTCCTCTTGTTTCTTTCCCCTACTTTTAAATAAATATTATTTTCATCTCTTTTTTTAATAACCCAAAATATGTCCAACTAAACTAAAATCTGTGGGCATATATCCAAACCTACTGGATTATCATGTTCATAAATTAGTCTTGGTAGTAGGGATTTACAATCTCTGTATATCAGTCCAATACCACAGCAGAAGGTAAGAACAGACAACATGAGCAAACATGATTTGATGAACTGAAATCAGTAAGCATACAAACAATATGGTTTTAAACTGCCACAATTAGAGAAAGACAATTATGTTTCTCTGCTAAGTGCATAATAAATATTTCAGGATGCATCTTACAATATAATTCAGCTTTAACATCTTACCTGTCTGGCATACTAGACAATAAAAGAAAATAATGGGTAGTCATTACTAATTAAAAGTCCCTAAAAGAGTAATATTATTATTTTTAATAAATACAAGTATTTGTATTTCAATACTTACAACTGCCAAAGACTCGATCTCTTCTTCTCTTGCATAGCTGGATTTTCTCTTGATGCCCTAAAGAAAAAAACAAAAAGCCCAGATTATAACATCTCTAACTTCTGAGCATTTCATACAGTTGGGGACATGTTGGCATTTTATAAGTAAATCCACATTAATGATTTTCCAAATTCTGAAACAGAATTTGAGGTTTACACTAAAAAAAAAACACCACAGCTGTACATGAGGATATGACATTACTTAAGAAATCAGCTTTTGTGTACTGTTGTATCCCCTCTTAAATTCAATTGTATCTCCTATGAAAATAAAAGTAATTGCAACCATCCAATAACTAATTCACAATAATAACAAGCAATCACCTGTACAAGTTGAAAGTATAGTTACTACATGAGAGCAAAATGAATTTGTGTTGCTCCAGTACATAACTGAAGATTTCTCTCATGCAAAGTAATTCAATCTAATCCTAAAAATGAATTGTTTTGTTTTCTGTAAAAACTAAATGTAAAACAACCAATAAACTATCAGGCAACTAGATGGTAACAAAATTGGAATGGTGGATGTAGTTTATGTTAAATAGAAGTTTTTTTAAAAAAAAAATAGCTCAGACTAATTGGACAAAGCCAATTGGGTGTAGGGGTTAAGGCATCCGGCTACAAACTTGGAGGTCACAAGTTTTAGTCCTGCCTTAGGCACAGAGTTGGCTCAGTGACCTTGGGCCCGTCACTCCCTCTCAACCTTAAGAAGCAGGCAAGGGCAAACCACTTCTAAAATCTTATCAAGAAAACTGCAAGGACTTTTACAGGCAGTCACCAAGAATCAACACTGACTCGAAGGCGCGCACGCACGCACACACACACACACACACACACACACACACAAAACTGGGTGCCACTTTTTAAAAAAATACATGCTCAGAAAGGAGCTGAGAAAAGCCAAATAGAAATGGTGGATGGCCTTATATATTCAGTAAGTGGGACAGATGTTTAACCCATATATTTATCATAGAAAAATGGAAATGGAAGGACATTTAGGTCACCAAATCCATTCCTTGCTCAGTGCAGGAGCTTAAATTAAGACCTCATAGACAGATATCTGCATAGCCTTCACTCGAGCACATTCAATGAAGAGGAACCACTACCTCTCTGAGTTGTTTATGATGTGTTTCCCTAAATTAATCTGAACGCCTATAAATTACATATATGCATACAAACGCATACACAGGCATGGCCAGCAATAAATGATCTGTACCAGGGGTCTTCAAACTTGGCCCTTTTATGACCTGTGGACTTCAACTCCCAGAATTCCTCAGCCAGCATGGGCCAAGTTTGAAGACCCCTGATCTATACTCTGAAAATTATAATGCATATTCAGCACTATGTAACAAGGCCAAAGTCAGTCAAACGTACAACAGGAGCTGGAGAGGTTTAGATTCTACTATTTAACTGCCTCTGTGTCAAGTTAACTTTACACCAAAAGCACAGCTGTAATCAGTAATCTATTACTAGAGTGATCATGTCATCTGTCTTGCTATAGTTAGAATACTGACTGGGCTAGTTTTAAATCTGAAACAATTTCATTCAGAAATAGCAACCTGGCATTAGGCCAATTTTGTGTGAATGGCATGCTGCTTCCTAGTGATATCCCTCCCAAGATCCGTTAACAGCCGGTATGAAACTAACCCTCTCCCACAGCAGAAACTGAATCAAACTTCTAAGTACCAAGTACCACATCCACTTCAGCTTTCCAGTTAGTTAATTCCATTTTTATTTTCCCTTGTTTTTCCACTCTGCTTTTCTTCATGCTTTGACTTTTTCTGCTTTTCTGCAACAACTTTCTTAGTTCTTCCTTTTTTCCTTCTTCCATCTTAACAGAATACATAAAATAATAAAACCCATTTCTTTCCCTCTGTACTACACCTATGCTGTTTTTCATAGCTCATTTCTGAAGCGAAAGCCAGTGTAGTGTAATGCTTAAGATACTAGGCTGAAAACCTGGAGTCCATGAGTTTTGCACATGGAGACTTTCTTAAGTAAGGTTATCCAACTGAGTAATGTTGGGTCAGTCACTCTGTCTCTCAGCTCTAGGAAGGCAGTTGTGGCAAACTACTTCTGAAATCTTATGAAGGAAACTGCAGGGACCTATCCAGGCAGTCACCAGGAATCAACAGTGACTTAAAGGGTATGCGCGCATACTGATGTGCACACACAAAGACACACATTTCTGAAGGTCTTTAGAACAGACCTTAAAACTAGACAAAGCAAATGTTGAGAGATACCTGTAAAACCTGGATCATTTTTTAAAGAAATTAATCTTGTCCGCCTACAAAAATGAATCTTGAACTAGTTTGTATCTATAAAAACACCACAAAAACATATGTTGTGACAATTCTGTTAACCTTTAACAGTGCTAAAAAAATTTAGATTCCTTTTGTGAAATTTTTATTTAAAAAACAACAACTACAGCACATAAACAATTGCTTTTAAAATAAAGAATGAAGCACTTTCTCATGCCTAGTAAACAAAATGTGTATGACTTGTTTAATCTGTCCACCATGTTACCATAAATTGCACTTGCCTTATCATCTCAGTCCATCGCACCGCTTCCTGAAGCTCCATTAGCCTTTCTTTGTACTGATTTCGTTCCATGAGAACCCGGGCCATCTCCACACGTGTGAATCGCTTTCTCTGAGCAGTAGGAATATCACTCTGCAGAGTTGAAAAGATAGCAAGCACGCTTAATCAAGTGGACTGGGAAGCACAAAGGCCTATTGTATATATATATTTTTTACAGTACAAAGAGTTCTTGACTTACAACGACAACTGAGCCCCACATTTCTGTTGCTAAGCAAGATAGTTGTTAAGTGAGTTTTGCCCCATTTTACTACCTTTCTCGCCACCGTTGTTAAGTGAATCTGACTTCCCCATTGCTTGTCACAAGGGTTGCAAAAAGTGATCGTATGACCTGGTACGCTGTATCCATCATAAATACATGCCAAGAGTTGTGAGTATGAAAAACAGTCATAAGACTCTTTTTCAGTGCTGTTGTAACTTCAAATGGTCACTAAACCATTTGTAGATCAAGGACTACTTTACAGGTAACTGAATATTGACAACAATGAGGGGAAAAGGCCTCGTGACCAATTTTGGCCTAAATGAAGGAAAATATGTTAATTGAATATCTTTCAGAATCTCTGTTTTACCCCCCCAAACAGACTACGTTACAGGATTGGCATACACAAGGAACCTGTAAGCTCACATTTCTCTACAATAATGCCACAGAAAACTAGGAGGATCGATCCAACCATAGCACTGTAAGAATAAGAGAAAACATAGATCCAATATTATTAGTATGAATACATACATCATCCTCTTCCTTTGCCTTTTGCCTTGCTTCTTCAGCTTCTGCACGGGCTCTAAACAAGATGAATTAATCAAATTAGTCCAAGAGTTTTTCTAGGAAACTCACTGTAACACATTCAAGAACTTTATGCTCACTTTCTAAGCTCTTCCTCCAACTCTTTATTCTTCTCTTCAAGCTTTTGTTTGGCTAGTTTTATAACTTCCAATTCTCCTTTCAGCACATCCTTTTCACATGTCAGTTCATCAACTTTTGCTATTAAGTCATTCTTCACCACATTCAAGGCATTTCTAGAATACAGATGTTTGCAATTAAATCATTTCTAACAATATTCAGTGACAGAAATAATGTCACTCATAGATAGATTTTCATCACAGAAACATATACAATAACTACATAAAATACATACAATGAATACAATATACAATAAGGAAAAATAAAAATTGGATTTTACTTTTTTATGATCTATTTGTCAACGCTGCTAACATCGAATGTTATTGCTTGACAAGAGATAAAGAAGTAGCCATTTCATATGTTAAACTTGTGTATTGCTTTAAGAGACTGAGTTTAAGGTTGGAAGGGGGGAAGAGGAGGATTGTACCTTCAAGGCCATCTGAAACAAAAGAAGATAAGACCTTGGCGGAGGGAAAATGATTCTTTAAATTAATTGGAGAATATGATTAATGACAAAATTAGAAAGGTGGAGAATTGTGTTTTAATTATTGTGCAAGGGGCAGAGATTTCAGATTCCAGCTTCCTTCGAGCAACTATTTGCCAATGTATTAGGCTGAATAAAGGACTTTTAAGGTAAACAGTGCCTCAGAGTCACTTGAAAAGCCCATACGTCAGAAACTTGACACTATTATTTTGCTAAGTGAAGCCAATATACTTCATAAAGGTCTTTTCAACAAAGATCTGGCACAATCCAATGTTCTGAGGTGCAAACCTCATTTCCAGTTTTTTGTCATCAACTATAATCATGAATATCATGCACAAATTGAATATTTGCAAAAAAAAAACTTCAGATGTGATAGGAAGTCACCTCTTATTGTTTGTACATAGGATATGATAATCAGAGTACTCTTAAAACTGGATGCTCAATTCTTAGTGCCTAACTAATTACATTTTTAAGTCAGTAACCCAGCAGCAATAAATATCATTATGTATTACAGAAAATATGATATGAATTTCAATAAATGAAAATCCCTTTTGGCTGTCCTGAAACTGCCAGTAAACAGAATGAAGCCACCTCCAGTGTTCATATTTCGAAGTCTTTTATAATTCTACAGCTCTATTAATAAAATATTTGTAGAACTGTAGAATTCTAAAAGACTTGGAAATCTATTCTATATTTATATACAAATACTTGTATTTATAGGATATTTTATTCATTCTACAACAAAGAAACACTACATCAATTACCATGTATCTTTCACAAAATTCCATGCACATATACATGTGCTGTTACACACCAAGACTTAGGGGAAATGATTATATGCTTTATCAGACAGCAACTTGTGGGCATGCAACATCGTGTTTAATTAAAGAAACAGGTTAGTGTATCTAAAAACGGAGGAATGATTACTCACTTGGTTTCGAGTAGTTGTGTATTTTCCAGAATAAGGTTTTCAACTTCACGTCCCATTCCTTTCAAAAACCGTAGAGAATAAACAAATATTAAAACACAGAAATGTGCTTTAACAACTACAAGTTTTAACAACTGCACTGATCAGCATATTCAGCAGGTGCTCTGGTGCTCACAATTCCACTGCACAAGTAAGAGATCTCATTAATTTCAGTGGAATTTTCCTACCATCTTATAGAAATGTGTACAGATTTGTATCCTCACTAAAATGAAAGAATTTCACAAGCAGAGAAGTTCTGTGATCAGAGCACTATGATCACAACTACTGATCAGAAAAGAGTTTTCAGATATAAAGTATTTTGCTCTTAGGTTGTAAATGAGCTCAGTATGAAATTCAGTTTTGAAACCCAAAGGAGCAAGGCAAAATACTTTCAGTCCAAGCACATAAAACAAAATACCGGTAAATTCTATTTCATTTGGTAACGACAGTAAAACAACAGAAAAACTTAGAACACTTTATATTATGTAATCTCGTAGTCAAGTAGGGGACACCACAAGAAATGATGAATGTAAGAAACTTAAATAATGGAAAGCCCTTGCAAATGTTCCTCAAATGAGACGATGCCTTACCAAAGAAATCATGGTCTTTAAAGCCCATGCATCCCATGAAGAGCAAAAGGAAGAAAAAATATGTAATGAGAACAGTAAAAATGAAGTACAGAACAGAGAAAGCTGAGAATTTGAAATATGAGGGATTTCAGGGTAAAGCCAGCATTGAATGGCTGCAGCAAGATATGTAGAACAGCAAGACAAACAGTTAAAAGAGAGCAGTGTCTAGATAAAGGATCCATCCAATCCAACCTCCCTCTTCTTAGAGCAGCTACCAGAGATCTCTCCAAAGATCACAACAGGCCTGAAAGGGAGAATATCCCACCCGCAATAAGGTAGTATTCAGAAATACTGTTAAAATCAGCTCACATTTCACTATCAGAGCTGATAATAACAGTCATTGCTACCTTTAATGCAAATGAATTTAGAAGTGAATTATGGATTATCTATCCTGTTTTGTTTTTCCCTCAATAACCTCCTTTAGGATTTTTTAAATGACTGAAGTGGTACTCTGTTTAATGAGATGATTCCAAGTAATTCCTTGCAAAAAAGCAGTCCTTATCAAGTCATTACAAACCTCATCACCTAAATCATGCTTAATTTTTTAAACGCTGGACTGCATTCCAATTCTTCTAAAGTGAAAAATACTTAAACCTTTTTCTTGTAGAACATGCTCTTAATCATAAAAGATTCATTTTTACTTCTATGCTCCATTGTATCAAAACCACATATATTTTAATGGAATGCAAGATAGAGAAGACTATATATTACTACAAGAATTATCTTTTGAAAGGGTGCAGTATAATATGAACATGTCTGATGTTTGAGTTTTAATTGGGACTTTTTACACAAATCTAATAGGTTAATCATTTTGGGTTGTTAATTGACATCCACATGTATTCCCATCCATATTTAATATAGGTACCGTAGTTTCCGGCGTATAAGACTACTTTTTAACCCATGAAAATCTTCTCAAAAGTCAGGGGTCGTCTTATACACCGGGTGCTGAAAATTTAGGGACAGGGCTGGCTGGAAAACCTGGAGCGGATCTCCCATTTAGTCTGCGCAGGGAAAGCGGGACCAATTGGAGAAGAAGCTGCAGTCTGTGATTTTTTACAGGCTGGGGTCTGGGCGTCTTTCCTTCTAAAGTTGAAGAGCAGCTGTAGTATATCCCAACTTGAAAGGCAGGTGGGGAAGGCAGCAGCCAGAGCAGCGGCTTAGCTCTAAGGACACATTTGACTCAGGAACTGGGCGGGCTGGCTGGAAAACCTGGAGCGGATCTCCCATTTGGTCTTTTTTTTAAAAAAAAAATCCCATTTATAACCTGCCCTTCTCCGAAGGCTCAGGGTGGCTTACAATTTAAAGCACAAATCAATGTGCTTAGCAATAGCCTTCATTCTGTGTATATGCCTGTTTATTAGGGCTTTCACCCCCCCCCCCAAGCAGCATTATTACAAAGTCAGCTTATTGCCCCCAATAATCTGGGTCCTCATTTTACCTACCTTGGAAGGATGGAAAGCTGAGTCAACCTTGAGCCTGGTGGGATGCAAACCTGCACTAATTGCAGGCAGCTGGTGTTGTTACTTAAGGCTCTGCGCAGGGAAAGCTTTAGAGTGAATTAGGAAAAGTGAAAAAGTGAATTAGGAAAATAGGGAACAGTTGCTGGAATTGGGTATGTGTAGTTTAACGAAGAGAAGGGTGAGGGGTGACATGATAGCAGTGTTCCTATATCTCAGGGGCTGCCACAAAGAAGAGGGAGTCAAGCTATTCTCCAAAGCACCTGAAAGCAGGACAAGAAGCAACGGATGGAAACTAGTCAAGGAGAGAAGCAACCTAGAACTAAGGAGAAACTTCCTGACAGTTAGAACAATTAACCAGTGGAACAACCTGCCTCCAGAAGTGGTGAATGCTCCAACACTGGAAGTTTTTAAGAAGAGACTGGACAGCCATTTGCCTGAAATGGTATAGGGTTTCCTGCCTGAGCAGGGGGTTGGACTAGATGACCTCCAACGTCCCTTCCAACTACTACTACTACTACTTATTATTATTATTATTATTATTATTATTATTATTATTATTATTATTATTATTATTATTATTATTATTATTATTATTGTTTAATCCACTTGCACTGTTTTATGTTTACATGTTTGATGACAAACAGCCTTATGTTTATAAGTGACAGTTTTTCTACTAAGCACCTGCATGTCATAAGCATTTGAATTAAAATTACCATATTAAAATCAAATCTGATGTTTTTTAATTTTTATTTGGTGTGCGTTGGAAGAGGGGTAGTCTTATATGGCGAGTATAGCCCAAACCCTATAATTTAACAAGAAATGTAGGGGGTCGTCTTATACGCCCAGTCGTCTTATACGCCGGAAAATACGGTAAAATAAAATAAGCTATTAATAATATATCTTACAAGATCCAGCAAAAGACTAATAGGAATATCAATGATTTTATTCTAGCTTTTGAAAAGCTGACTTCATAAAATGCGGGTAACTGTAGGAAAATGCATAGTACTACTACTTCCCATCGCCCAGTACGCTCACACAGAGAAGGCCTCCTCAGGGTACCGTCGGCTAGACAATGTCGGCTGGCGACCCCCAAGGGGAGGGCCTTCTCTGTGGGAGGGCCAGCCCTATGGAACCAGCTCCGCCCTGAGCTTCGGATGGCCCCAGATCTCCAGTCCTTTCGCCGCGGCCTCAAAACACTCCTTTGCCACCTGGCTGACCTGGACTGACAGGGATTTTAATTATGTTTTTAATTTTTAACTCTAATTTTTAATTTATTTTAATTTTAATTTTTATTTTAACTTCTGTATTTATTGTACGTTATTGTTGTTAGCCGCCCTGAGTCCTTCGGGAGATAGGGCGGCATATAAGTCCCAATAATAAATAAATAAATAATAAATTACTACATATATATGAAATGATGGAAAATGAGACTGATAAGTGCAGACAGTCCTAGCTTGACAACCAGTCTCTTAGCAACCATTCAAAGTCATGACAGACCCACTCCTCAAAAACTATTTATGACCCTGTTCCACAGTTTTGGCTGCTGTAGCGGCTCCACATTCACTCTCATGACTCTTATGATCCACCTCAGAGATGTTGCAGTGGCCTCCCCTTTATCTTCCCTCATCCTGCCCCACTGGGTCCCTACAGGACTTGGGCCTGTTTTCCAATTCCATCACCCACTGCACAATTATCTCTGGAAGATCTCTGGGGCTCCAGCCTCAAGTTGGGGAAGGAAGGCAAGCCATTCCATCCCTCAGTGTCCCTGGGCCCCAGAAGGGACCACCATTTTCTGAGCAGCCACCAAGGAACTGTGGCTATATCCAAATGGTAAACACTTCCAGCATGCAGCCATGTGTCCTAAGGACAAAACGGTATGCTCTATGCAGCACTGTGGAAAGCTTATGGCCCATTTAAAGCAGCAGCCGCTTCCAGGACACAGAGACATGGTCCAGAGATGAAGCAGTTTGCTCTGCTTCCCTAATGCACAGTGCTGCAGAAAGTTCTGTTAGGAAAGCACAAAAGACTGCTTCCACACTGGGCCGGATGACTATGTTCCAAAATTAGGTGCCATTTTGGAGCAGCTGCAACTCTACAGGTCTGGAGCTCTGGATATCTTTGAAAGGTAAGTGCACAATGGATGATGGGGTGGGGAGGAGAGGTAGAGCCTGGCAGGATGTGAAGCAGGCAAAAGGTCTATTGGGAGCCAGTATGGAGGGGAAAGGCCTGCGGGGACCCGGGGAGAGAGCAAGTCCAAGGGCTGTGAGGACCCCAAATGTTGGGAAGTAGAGCACAGAGTGTCTGAGGGAATGGGGAAAGTCTTGGGGAGTCTTCATCAGGTGGGCCTGGGCCTATGCTAGGCCTACTAATGCTTTCCCCCCTTCTAGATATTCCATGCTCCACTTAACGTCTATATCAGGGACAGCAGGAGGTAGGGTGATTAAGCAAGGTGAACTCACTTAATGATTGTCAGATTGTCACAACATGCGAAGTAATGGGACTACCTACGCATCATTTATTTAAGGCTTAAATAAAGCTACTATTCTCACCAAAAAACCTTGCCTACACTTCAAAGTACAAAACTTTAAATAACTTCTAGAGCAAATGGGCTGCCTGGTATTTATTATGCTTGTACATCAGAAATGTCCCTCTTGACTCAGGGAACAGGGAAATTCTTGCAGGGACAGGTATTCTGTGAGCACACTGCAATTGTGCAGAAAGCTAGTTGAGCAAGGCAAAAACAAGCTTTTGAAATTCTTATGCATTTAGTACAATTTATTTCAACATCGGATCTTCTAACACTTGACAAGCTGCCTGCACTATGGAAAAATATAAACAAAAGGACAGAAGTTTGCTTGTTTGATAAGACGCACTCAAAGTACTGCTAAAATCCATAGATTTAAAAAAAATCCCAGATTCTTGGCTTTCTGTATGGGAAGCAGAAACACTCTGTCCATTCTGTCAGGGTAGCATAATCACATTCTATTTTTATTTTATTTTTTGTCCTCCAACTAGCCAGTATGTAATTTGCACCCTACATGTTTCCTGTTCGCATAGGTTTCAAAGATTAGAAAACAGCCTTTTGTCCTGCATGAAGCTCAAACTCCTTGCCATGTGCTTATTCCCAATCATTTCTTCAAGGCTGATGTTTGCATTGGCAGAATTTGGATCAGTAACACAGAAAGGAAGACTATTTGTAATGAATGGTGAAAGTTTGGGTTTTTAGAATACTTCAGTTTCAAGGAAGGAACTGTTTCAGTTATGTAAACAACGCTTTTAACTGTTGGTATTCTGAGTAGAGAATAATTATCAGGCAAAATAAATTAAAAAGCACTAGGCAGGATAAAGACAAAACAAACTGCAAAACAGACATTATGAAAGCAACAGCCAAGAATGCTGAACTTCAAAACAATCACTTTCAAATATATAAAAAGGATACAAACCAGAATATTCTCCTGGGTACGCAGCCCAAGAGAAAGCAAATTGGAGAATCCCATTTAACTAATGTTGCAAAAGCATGCCAAAATACAGCACAGTAAACTACTAATACAAAACATTTCGTATAAAATGTGTTCCCTCAGATTACGTACAGCTGGGCTTCTGTACCATTAAGCAAATTGGTAGCCCTATTTACACATACTATCTAGAAACAAAACAAAAACAAATCTATGCTAAAGCAATTAGTACATGGTTACAACTGAGCAGTATTACAAAAATGATGGCATGCCTGTTAATCACCTTAATACTGCATCAGTGATCTATTTAAATATACCCTTAAAATTACCTATTTTGTTATAAAAGTGAAATTGTTGTGGTCTCTAACATATCCCCCTTTTTATGCTTCTACTACAGCCATTTCTCCTCTCATCAAAGTCGCTCCCCGCTTCCCTAAACAGCAATAACATAACTGAGACCATACTAATCAGGTGCCACTATGATGTTTATATCTATTATAAGATTACCCTTAATGGCTCAAGAATCTTATTTTTTTTAAAAAAAATGCAGAAACAGTATGGGCGTAACACAAAGTGACTGCTAGTGGAATGGGATAAGTTATAAAAAAAACATTGTCAGCATCTACTTATTCTTTTGGGGTTTTGTTTTAAGCAAACAGAGCCAGGGCCGAGGAACCGAATTACAAAGAGAAGTGGAAGAGAGAGAGAGAGAGAGAGAGAGAGAGAGAGAGAGAGAGAGAGAGAGAGAGAGAGAGAGAGAGAGAGAGAGAGAGAGAGAGAGAAAGGAAATGTAGTATTTTTCTGTAAGTAGAGATTTCTCTCCCTTCAAACTGACACAAAAATACACTTTCAAGCGAATAGAGGAAAGTGTGTTTCTTCACATGAATTTTGGGGTGGAAGATGTTCCTCCACCAAGAAATGTTTGAAGAAGGAACAACTCGCATATATCTCAGTTGTACAACAAAAGACATGTTACTTCAAAAAAATTCCTCTTGACATTTTAAGGCATGTTAAACATTTATCTCATTCCCTCTGATGCCATCCAACTCCCAATACATTGGGCATCTGACAATACACCAGGCAATACAGGTAGTCCTCGACTTACAACAGTTCCTTTAAGTGACCGTTCAAAGTTACAACCTCACTGAAAAAAGCGACTTATGACCATTTTTCACACTTATGACTGTTGCAGCATCCCCACAGTCACCTGATCAAAATTCAGACGCTTGGCAACTGACTCATATCTATGACCTTTGCAGTGTCCTGGGGTCACGTGATCCCTTTTACGACCTTCTGACAAGCAAAGTCAATGGGAAACCAGAACAACTGTGCTACTAGCTTAACAACTGCAGTGATTCAATTTTTTTTAAATTCCATTTATATCCCGCCCTTCTCCGAAGACTCAGGGCGGCTTACAAGCTTAGCAGTAGCCTTCATTCTATGTATATGCCTGCTTATTAGGGCTTTCATACACCCCCCAAGTGGCATTATTACAAAGTCAGCTTAATTGCCCACAACAATCTGGGTTGTTGTGGCAAGAATGGTCATAAAATCTGTGGCAAGAATGGTCATAAAATGGACTAAAACTCACTTAAATATCTTGCTTATACCAACATACATTTTGGGCTCAGTTTTGATTGGAAGTTGAGGACTACCTGTATAAAACAATATAATAGGAAATAACAAACTACAAAAAACAATCTAGAACAAAAAAAAAAGAAAAAGGAGCAAGATAGCAAACCCAGCAGACACCCCAAACCACCCATTAACTTCTAATACCCAAAAGAGGGGCTTCGGCCACCCCAGCTCAAAACTTGGGAGAACAACCAGATTTTTACAGCGGTCCCCACTTCAAGGCAGTAACTGTACTAATGTTAAAAGCACTCTTTTTTTTAACTTTAAAAGAGGGGGAAACATTACCTTCCCCATTAAGCATCTAGGAAGTCCTTTTATAGGTAAAAAGTTACAGATTTCCTAAAATAAATTCCTCCTTTCTCTTCTGCCTATTTTCCAGATTCCTCATCCGCATAAACAAAACCAGACTGGAGGAGGTGGGAGGGAGACTGAATTGTAAGGCTGAAAAAATGTAAAATATTAGGGATATTAATAGCAACCGAAAGCATAATGATGCAATGGCAGATTCAAGATAATCTCACCATTATGAAATAAACAAAATGGTCACCATCACTACCCACTATTTGAGCTGTAATTTTCCCAGATGATTGCCCAAAAGATGGGTTGCTAACGGGAACACTTTTTTTAACAGATAAGTGCAGGCATAAATATGATTTTATATTAAACATTTAAAGAGCCATGGTAAATAGTGAATGCTTTCAACTCTATTCACTAGGCGAATTATGTATGGAAATATCCTGAGTACTTTTTTCTTACAACTCTATCCATGAACTATTCTGTAAATTGCTTTCACCATTTCTAAACAATTTTAAAAAAATACTCACCCAGCAAATCTGCTCCTTCATCCACATCCCCAATCAGACCAGAGCCAGCAGAAGATAGTTCTTCAAAGAGTGATTCTGTATTACGATCAAATGCTTTGTTCTCTATGCCTTTGGTAGGTGTGCTACACAATAGAATTCAAATGTACGAGTGAGAAGAATTACATCTTTTTAAAAAGACTTCACCAGTCTACATCTCAGTGCACAAATGTGCAAACTTTCTAATGTAAATTCTGCTCCATAAAAAAATATGCCACAATTAATGGTTTATTATTTAAGAAAGCTAAAGCAAAATGACACCTTCAACAATCACCCTTCCCCCTTTCCTTTCTCTCTCTTTTCCTGGTAGGATGCAGAAATATCAAGCACATTAATCAAGGCACTATTTTCTCCTCCACAACACTGATGTTCACATGGTTACAAGCTCCTCTGATTCACCTAGTTTCTTCCAGACAGTTTTGTATCCACGTTGCCACCATAACAGGTTAGCCATTTTCATTTCTTTAGAGCCTCCAACCACACCCTGCAGTCTCTTCCTCTATGCTAAGCCCGTGGCAATGAGAAGCAGCGTAACAATCTGACATGTTACCCTTATGAGGAGATATTGAGAGATGGCTACTGCACATACTGTTTTGCCCTTCATGGTAGATCAAAGGTTTTTGAGCCAGAGCATCAATAGAAAATCTGAGTGCCACAGAATGCCAGAATGCTACTATTGACTGAAAAGTATTGATCAAGAGATTGATCGTATGCCATAATGACCACAAAGAGCTACAAAACTCTTGTAGTATTTGTATTTTTTCCTAAGATTTCCAGTGACTGAAAATTGCTGGCTAAATACCTTGAACCTTTATATCCACTAAGATCTTTATCCATATCCAGCTCTGGAGTGGATTCAATGATTGCCTGAACTTCAGATTTGTCATCATTTTCATTAGATCCTTAAAAAAATAGGTAAATATTGTTAAAAGCAAGGATTATGAAATAGAATTAAAGGCAGCATACATAGGATCTCCCCTAATTTTATTCTCAAAATGTAATCCTGTGAATTAGGTAAGAATGAGAGAATGACTGGCCCCCATTGACACAGTGAGCTTCATGATCAAGTAGGAATCAAAATTTAATTTTGCCTGGTCCGAGTCGAACACGTAAAATCATTACACTATACCAGCCAATGTATCAATGCACAAGATTATTAGTTTCAAAAATTAATGATCACTTCTCACAGACCAGTGGTGGCGAACCTATGGCACGGGTACCAGAGGCTGCACTCAGAGCCCTCCCTGTGGGCACCCGCACCATAACTCAGAGGTGGCAACTGCCCTCTTCAACCAGCTGCCCCACACAGGTGCCCCTCCCCACGAGCGACATTGAGGTGACCACACCCACCTTGGCCACACCCACCCAATCTTCCACACCCACCCGGCACCCAGCAATAAATAAGTGGGTTTGGGGTTGCAGTTTGGGCACTCGGTCTCTAAAAGGTTCGCCGTCACTGTCACAGACCATCTTTTCTAAATGTGAAAAACTTTAGTAACACGTCATGTAGAAAATAATATTTTTCCAGCATAAAGATCCTTAAACGTGAACAGTTTAGTCTTAATCATATAATAAATCTGAGAGCAGTTGTTATTTAATCTCATAGTCTGTAAATACACTGAGGCATGCTTGTGATCAATAAGGCCACCTTCACATGACTTTCCTGCTGCTTTCTGTATGAGGATGTCTTGCTAGGAGGAATACAAGTAGCACTCTAAGTATTTATTAATTCTGGAACCTGTAGGCATACTATGGATTTTAAATTACTCAAACTATTAAATTACTCAAAATGTGAATAATCTAGCAACTTACCAATAGATACATTTCTTGTTTCCTGGGCTACCTGCACTTCAATGTGCTTGCTTATGTCCAATTTCTGGTTCCACGAATCAGAATTCTTTGCAAGGCCTTCCTTGTCTTCATTCAGGGGAGACTCGGCAGACGTAAGCACATCTGAAGCAGCAGTTAAGATTGGTGTAGTAGATTTGGACCCTGCTTGGCTAACATCAGAAATTTCATCCTAAAGCATAAATAAGTTCGAAGTAATTACAAATTTATGTGGCATATCCCCTAATCCTGGATTAGTACTTAATTAGTTGAAGCCTGATAATTTACTATGTTTTCTAGCTAAAAGATGCATATCTATTTTTTTGCAAAGGCAATTTCACTTTAAAAAAATTCCTCTTAATGGAGATGCCACCCAGTTATATTCAAGGTACCAATCTCAGTGATACAAAATACACTTTTCTCATGTTCAATAATACTTCAATACTACCATAGTAGTAGTAGACCGTAGACTTAAGCATTTTAAGTCTTTTTTAAGCCCTTCGAGGTAGTCCAGACAAGAAGCACAACTATGAGTACCAACACTATCTTTATCATACGCTTACATTAACAGAAACTTGCAAGACTTATCCTCCTTTTTACTCTCTGGAAAACTAGGAAAGATCCCTTCTGAAACGCTTCCTAGCCCCCCTCCTTCTGTGGACTGAGAATTTTTTTACATGGTAGTTGCAATGTCTGCAGGTCTTCTTCCTGTCTCTCAAGATCATTCCCACATATCATTCCATAAACCCACCTAAGGTTTACCTACGTCACTTACAAAGCTTCATCCTCTTCAACAATACTTTCCTTCAGGAGGCCTCTATCCTATTGCCAAGGGGTTGAACTCCTCACTAGCTATACACCCCTTTGTTCCTAAAATTTTTATTCAGCTGTTCAGTGACTGGCATTGCTAAAACATATTACAAAAGCAAGAAGGGAGGTAGAAATCATGGGAATCAGGCTTTCTTTAAAAAAATTGAAACAATATTTTATTAGCAATAGCAGCAGTTTACAGAGTCAGCATATTGCCCCCAACAATCTGGGACCTCATTTTATCAACCTTAGAAGGTTGGAAGGCTGAGTGAACCTTGAGCCGGTGAGGATTAAACTCCTGGCAGTGGGCAGAGTTAACCTGCAATGCTACATTCTTACCATCGCGCCATCACAGTTCCTATTTTACCAGTTTGCCAAAGGAAATGCACAAGAAATATATGCCCATGAGATTTCTTTTTCTCTTTTGCTTTCCATAGCAAACTATATGTTGTTAACATCATTAGACTAATAAGTACTAGATTAAGGTATACGTAATTTTGAAATGTGCAGATTTAATCAGTGCATAAGTGTTTAAATAATTTAAACACTTTATATATTGCCTTATGCTACTTTAATACTGCGCCATTTAATTTACATGTCATACATTCAGACTATAAAAACAGGACACCACCAGCTACAAATGGGTAGTCATATAAAATGAATGAATGAATAAAATAAACTTTTCTGTTTCAATTAACAATATATTCCAAGCCTCATTCTTCCTCTTGGTACAATGAATATTAAACAAATTAAACTTTTTATAAGCCACCTGAGCAAAAATTTTCATCCATTTTAACTGACATTAGCAATTTGTATCAACAGCTAAGTAATACTTATAATTTCCTTTTGTATTTCAGAATGAAAGTGTACCTAAATGGCTAAGAATTCAGGTACAAGCACCTCTGAACACACGTCTCAGGCTGAGAATTTGTAATCAATAACCAGAATTTAGTAAAAATTTTACAACTGTCAAAGTCAAAAATATCTGGCAGGTAATCTACCCCAACACTCACAAAACTACCAGTAGATCCAGATCATCCCTGATATATACATCTTGATCTGAACAATGGCTTATCTATACGTATAATTTAAAACAGGCATCCCCAACCCCTTGACCATGGCCCACTACCAGGCCGTGGCCTATTCCATAGCTGGACACACATGCCTGCACAGTTCAACTTCTGTGAGTGGTGGGCCAGTGGGCAATTGCATGTGCATACCGGCCTGCCGCTTGTACAATTTGAGCTGTGCATGTGCACGCTGGCTTGCTGCTTGCACAAGGACTGTGTGCATGTGCGCACACGCCAGCCCACCAATTGCATGGCCCGGTTCCCCCCTCCCCTCCCCAGTTGGGCCACCAAGCTGCAAAAGTTGGGGGTCGCTGCTTTAAAGCTAGAGAAGGAAATTGTCCCTTATATCTCATATTCAAATTCTAATTTCAAATTAGAATTAAAAAACATTGAGAAAGTTAAAAAAAAGTCACAGAAGAACACAAAAAATGAGAACTACCATTTATTGGTTGTAATTCCATGCACTGGTACATCATTTTGGAAAAAAAGGTACTGCATCCTGAATTATCATTCTTTAAATTTATTTGCTGCTTGATTCCCAGGGACTCTGCAGTTCACAAAACTATTTAAAGCAAGGGTCCCCAACCTTGGTAACTTAAATATTTGTGGACTTCAAGTCTCAGAATTCCTCAGCCAGCTTGGCTGAGGAATTCTGGGAGTTGAAGTTCAGAAGTCTTAAAGTTGCCAAGGTTGGGGACCTCTGATTTAAAGGATGAAAATAAAGACAAGAAAAACAAGAAATAAAAAAGGATAGAGATGGCAGAATAACAAACCAGGTAGAAACAAAACCTAGGTCAAAAAAAGATGTTATTCATCCTCGCCAAGGGCCTGGATGAACAGCCAGATATTCTGGCTCCTCTGAAACACCAGCAGAGCAGGGCCATTCAGATCTGAGCGGGGGCGAGCTCATTCAATAGGGCAGGTACTATGACAGAGAAGGCAGACTTCTGGGGTCCTGATAGACAGCATAGTTTCAATGAAGGAATCTGGAGAGTACCATATCTGCCATAATAGGCTGGGCAGATACTGTTCAAGATAGGTAGTCCCTCAAGTAACCTGGCCCTAGGCCAAGTATCTTTCTCAAATGATTTACCTGCATTAGGTAAATGGTTGAAACAAACTATTTTATTTTAGCTCCTTATCCTTAATGGACAGATCATGAGTATCAGATTGGAACAGACTGAATGAAATACTCATTTACATCCTTTCAAACATCCTACTTCTATATCCTTCTAAAAGTTGTATTTCTCCTCTTCAAGGAAATAGACAAGAAAGGTACAGGTGGTTCTTGTTTAATAACCATTCCTTCAGCGAGTCTTCAAACTTATGACCGTGCTGAATGGTAATTATGACAGCCCCTTGGAGTTCCAACTGTCAGAAACAAGGTCAATAGGGAAACCAGTGGGAAGTCAGAAGTTGCAGTGAAGAAAGCTCCTCACTTAACAAAACTGGGACTGCTAGAATTGCTGTGGTTAAGAAGCACAGTCGTGTGATATAATGCTTTACAACTGCATCACTTAACAATGGCAATTCTGATCCTAATTGCTGATGTTAACTGAGGACTATCTGTAACAGGAATAGTAGTATCAGTCAATAACGTGTCAAACTCGAGGCCCGCAGGCCAAATCTGGCCTGTGATGTGTTTAGACCTGGCCCGCAAGCAGACTAGGAGGAGGAGGTACTGAGTATTTAGCGGGGGTCGGTGAGCTGAAGCGGCAGCAGCGCCAGTGAGGCCTGGGGAGAGTCAGCTGGAGCTGCAGTGTTGCTGGGACTCTGCTGAAGCCCAAGGATCGGCACGCGGGGTTCTAGCTAATCGGGGCTTTCGGCGACTTCGGAAATGGTTGGCAGCCAGGCACAAGCAGTCTTCAGGGCAAAGTGTCAGCTGGATCTGTGAGGCTGTCGGTGCTTGGCAGGGACCCCAGAATCAGCGCAAGAAGCTCCAGCTGATGAGCGCAGGATGAAAAAGCCAGCCGGGCAGTGAGTGAATGCATGGGGGAGGGGAGGAGAGGATGTAAAAGGAGGGGTTTGGGTGGGAAGGAGGAGGAGTAAGGGGAGAGAGAAGGCGATAGGGAGGAGAGGAGAGATGTCGGTGGAGCAAGCCTAAGGGAAAAAAGGGGATAGGAGAGAAGAGGCTTCTGTGGGCCAAGCCTGAGGGAGAGAAGTGGACAGCAACTGGCACTTTGAGGGCAACCATAATGCTGATGCGGCCCTCAATGAAATTGAGTTTGACACCTCCGGTTTATTCTAACTTACAATCACTATGTTCTTCATAAAACCACTGACATTTTAGTCCCACCTTCATTGCCTCATTACTTCTGATTTCATGGATACAGGTAGTCCTCAAGTTACAAGTGTAACAGAGCCTGCCCATTCCACTTGTAACTCGAAAATTTGTAGAGTGAATCTAGCACCTCGAACAAGATCACTCCCTTGCTCATTAAAACACACGCGGCTCGTTAAGCAAACATGAGGTATCTCAGAGTAGGGAAGGCCATGGAGGGCCTAGTGATGGAACAGGCCCCCAAGGCCTCCCTGACTCACTAAGATACCACATGCTTCCCCCTCCCTTCCTGCTGCACTGGACTCACCTGGAAAAGATCCGTCTCCTCTCTGCCGCAGTTCCTACTGCCACCCAGATCTGAGGCCAGGGGACGCTTCCGCATTCCTCCTGAGGCCCGATCCAGGCTCCAGAGGCCTCTTCCAGGCCACTGCCGCCCAGATCTGAGGCCAGGGAAGCGTGCCCCAGCTTCGGTTCTGTTCTCTGTTGCAGAGAACAGGGACCTAAAATACCATTAGATCATGTGAGATCAGTAGCATGAGATCTCGCCCCACTAATCTCACATGATCTTGTGTTACTTTAGGCCTCCATTCTCTGCGAACGCACCGAAGGCCTGGAACAGCCAAGGAAGCGAAGGATCTCAATCTTCTCAGGGTAAGTATTGAAGGCCTGGTGCCTAGGGAGATCCAGGGTGGGGGTGGGGAGGGAAGGAAAAACCAGGGTGAATGTTGCAGAGCCACTGCAGTCACTCGTAAGGGCGAACGAATGCCGTGGTGCTGCAATATTCATAACTTCGGGACTTGTTCATAAGTACTAGGAAGCGCTCATCATGTAACTTTGAACGAGCGTTAAGTGAATGCTCGTAACTCGGGGATTATCTGTACTTTATTTATCTGTACTGTATTTTCATTTGTATCAACCTATACAAGAGGGCTGTATCCCACCCTGTTTAGGTTCATTATTGCAAACTATCAAATTCAATTTATTTTTCTACTGACATAGTTCTAATCTTTATCATAAAGGAGATTTTTTTTTCCTACATAGCTGTTTGTCCATTATGCTCTGCCTACTTGGGCAAGATATTCTAGGATTATCTTCTGCTCCAGCAAACACTTCCAGAAATAGTTTTAACTTTGCTGTTAAGAGTGACATTCCCAAATCCACTAACTCCTCCCCCTAAAATCCACCAAAAATACCCTGACTTATTAAAAGAAAAACATCTGTAGTTTTATTCCATAAATCCAGAGTGAAATGAAATTTCACTTTGTCTAAATATTTCCCAGCTTCTGTATTGTACCCACATCATGAAAAGAATGCAGCACTCAAACTACTGACCTTAGCAGTAAAAAAGCTCCCAATAAAAAGCCTGGTTACCAACAGAAACAGAACTTGCAGACCTTTGTTTGAAAGGTTACAAGGAAATTTAGACTATTCTAATTGCAAAGTGACCATTCATTTTAAAAACTGCAACTGTTCTTATGCTGCTGCTCTTAAAGTATCAGGTTATCTGGATAAATTTAAATTAATGCTTCGTCAAAGCTGATAAATACTACTAAGAAAAATATGATTATATTGCTCTAAGACCTTAAGTGGAAAGTACGATTTAAACCTCATTCATCCATGAAGTTTCAAGTGACCTGTGAGCAGTTACACTTTTTCATTCTAAACTAACTCATATGGTAGCTGTTCAGAAGCTGCCCAGAGGGGAATTTTCTCAGTTTACTTTGCAGTATTTAGAATATCAATGAATTTAAATATTTCAGATATGTCCAGACAAAGTAGAAAAGATGATCCTTCACCAAAATGCCCAGGAAAAAGTGCAAAAGATTATCCTTCACCAGACAATCTAAAGTTCATGTGATCCACGTAGCAGTACATTTAAATATGTAAGAGTTAACACTACTTTTTCATTAGCTTCATTGACCCACAACCCAAAGTGCACCAAACAATGTATCAAGTTCAAGTTGAAGCTTTAGGGTTATAATTCTGAGGTGAAAAAATATGTGTGCTTACTGACCAATTCATGTGAATGGATTCATATTATGGCTTTATTCAGGGCTACAGTATAATAAATGCTTGCTAGGTGGATACCATGCAGTTTAGAGGAAAGGGGATCAGTAAGTCCCACTAGAAAATACAGTGAGTGCCATGACATTTCTGATTTAAGGAGTAAAACTCTGCAAGACATTTCATTGATTGCAACAACAGTTATACTTTTAGCCAGCATAAAATTAATCATTTCAATACAATTATTGCTATAAATGAATTATTTAAACAAGCTTTTTTTAGATAAAAAAAATATACGCTTGGTTTAATGCTCTGTCCTTATGCTTTTTTTTTCCAACAGAAGTCTTCCCCTAGATCCTTAAAAACAAAACCACAACCGTGCTTGTCATCAAAATCTGAAAACAGTAAATATAAATATTAATAATTCCTAAAGATAAACAGAGTAAGTCCTCCAAAGGATTCTACCCAACTGCAAGCTTAGAAAACAGTGTGTCTAAAAAATTTGAAAATGTTGTCTTCCCATATTTCCAAGTGCAGATATCAATCAGCTTTTCAATAAACCATACATTAGAAGAAAAAGGAACTTACCTTCAACTCACCTGGAATGAGTTTCAAAAATTTGTGCACTAAGAAAAGACAATTGGAAGTTTAGCTTTTGTTCATACACATACTTCCTGAGGAACAAATTAATAATTTTTTTCACTGTGAAAATTAAAACAGCTCCTTTACCTTGAGGCTGGTGCGGGAACGAGGCTGACTTAGTTCACGGAACTTCCAACTATCTGATCCAGGAGTTTCCACTGATCCTCTCTGAGAATCAGGAGTAAGAAGTGGATCTCCTGGAGGGAGCGGAAAGATGCCCAATGATATAGGAGGCTCCTTTCTGTAGATAAAGGGGACAATATCATATGTTATAATTTCTTATAGATTCTCGATTTTTGAAACTTAAAATGTTAAAATCATGTTTGCCATTTCAAACCGATTCACGATAAATACTCTCTTACGCTACTTTACATGTAGGCAGTAGACAATGTACATATTAATTCATTTAAGGCCATGTTACAAACATACTTTGCTGAAATAAAGCTCATATCAACATCTCATTAGAAAATCTTGGCTTATTTTAAGATTATGCATATATTTCTGAGCAGGAAAGCACCATAGCAACTATACACTACAAATATAGAGAAAGAAATGAAATAGGCATCAAGTCTGGAAAAAGGCAACCAATGGTTAGAATTTAAAACTAATTATCAAGTAACTGTGATTTCAAACAGCTTTTGCTAAGGGAACACAGACTAAAAACTCCCAGAAAAGCTAAACTTCCCGCCCCCCCAAATTGAATAAAGAAAATATATCATGGAATAAACTGCATTTAAGTATGCAGTTCACTTCACTTTGCTTTTAAACCAATACTTTCCCAAAATATTCAATCAAAGGAGATTTTTCTGCCTAAAGGAAAGATCACTGCATTTCATCTCTTAAATATAGATATTTGATTTTCACCTGATGAAAATTAAAGTAGAATGATTAATATTTATGATAAAAAATATTTACTTATATTTTTTCTTGATGTTTTTAATAAAGCTAGGCCAAAGCTGAATGATATAGGACTTTTCAACACTGAAATAAAGAGAAAAATAAATTTATATTATACAAAAGTTTCTAAACTCCCATCCTTAACCTCATATTAAATGCTTGAGAAAACATATTACCCTGCAATATTGTAAAGATACTTTCTGGGAAAGGAAGCCACACAAATAGTTAGACCAAGAGATGCAAGGGCTAGTTACAATAACAAAAATAATATTCTAATTGTAAATTTAAATGGTTTACAGATCAGATTTCTCAGTGTCAGAGGAACCTGATTTAAATCAAGGTATTCCTGCCTATTTAAATTAATGTTTTGAATGGAAATTAGAGCTTGTGGAAGATAATACAGGCTATCTTTCCTTTGGAGAAGCTGCCAACTTATTAAGTATCATTTGGGACTAGAGAATAAAAGGATCCTCGTTTCCATATGGAAGAATAATTAATTTAAAACTTTGGCTGCCACACAAACACATTCACGGTTTCAGAGAATGTTTAACAAATATTGACTACAGTCAAACCAGCACAATCATTTGACTATTCAATTGATTAGTATGCTAGTCCTACACATCCATTCACCAAACTTGCTCTGTACTCTATAAAGCTTTCATTCACACTGTATCACCAGCCAACTTTCCCACAGAAAAGGTGGCTCCAAGTGGAACAAGATCAAGAAACACTGATTTAACTACTGTGAGGTTTCTACAGCATTTTAGACTAGTGTTCCTGGGTAGGACATCTATAGCTGCAGGCAGCCATCTCCATTGCTATGACTGCAAGGTCTAGGTCACACCTATCATACTACAGGGTTTTGCCCCAAAGATAATGACTCTTCCCGCTGCAGTATTTGGTTATCCTAATGAAATACCATTTGCACACGGGCAAAAATGAAAAAGCAAGCTGGGCTGACATGTGGCCAGGCGTACTGCAGGAGGAAAAGATAGTTACATATCAGCAATGAATCGTTTATGCCACAAGCAATAGAAGACGGAACAGAAAAAAATCTCTTTGATTCAACAAATCAACACAGTGTAAAATATCAGGTCAGGCAGTTAAATAAAAAGAGTAAATGAGGAACTATAAACTACAATCAGCCAACATCTCCACTAAGGGTTATGTGCCAAGTGTACATCACATCATATGTTCTGGCTTCCTCTCAGTGCCCTGATTAGCTTGACAGCGTCTAATGGAGGCTTGTATATAACTCTGTTCTGCCATTGATTTCCACTCACCACCAAACTGAAAATATAAGCTAAAAACAAGCCATGCTATTGTTTTTTTCTGACTAGTCACCAGCACATTATACACCCATCTGAAAACAATTTCTAACAAAGTAGCAGCAGCTCTCAGCACTGGTATACAAAATAGGCAATTGCAAACAGATTCAAAAAACGTAGTAAGCATGTCTCTATCACGTATCTATCTAAAAATGTTAAAATTGTCCTGAAACAAATTATGCTGAAGAAGATGCTCATACAGGAACAAAAATGGCAATCGTTATAGATCCATATGAATTTCTTGAATAACTCATAATAATGACATGGACAATATTCATATAACTTAGAACTTCTATATGTAAGCAAAAGGAGGTCCTTTCTTATGGCGATCCTCTTTTAAAGTATGCCTCACCTAAGGGGGTCCACTGGAGTTCATTGAGCAAAGTCTGGGAAGTCATTCTGCTCATTGATCTGTCTCTACTGCTCACTCTGATCTTGTTCATTGCTCATGAATTATGCCTTCGCTAATTGATGTGGTCATAAAGTGCAACATCAGGTGACCAAATTGTTTAGTAAAGGCAATCTGTCATAACCCCAAGATCTGCAGGTCATTAAGTGGAAAGAGTCCCAGATAAGCAGTGTAGGGGTGCCGCAAACTTGTGTGAGAAAGAGCTCAGGGAGGCTGGGAAAGAGGGGGCTGGTAGGTGCAAGCAAGCAAGAGGGAAGGGGGGGTGCAGTGCGAGCAAGCAAAGAAATGTTGGGAGGGGTGATTTTTGACTTTCCCTGCTGGCTTCCCCATTGATTCTGCTGGTGGGAAGCCAGCAGAGAAAGCTGAAAACAGCGATCACCCAAATGTGGGATGCTGCAATGACAGGAACTTTGAGAACAGGTCATAAGCCCCTTTGTTTAGGGCCATCATACCTTCAAACAGTCACTGAACAAAGAGTTGGAACTCAAGGAGTGTATGTATTGTCTTCATTTTTTAAATATTTTGTTTTCAACATTAATCCTTTTTTAAACATTGTGAGGAATTGTAAGAAGTTTTCGACTGGAAGAGTAAATATTTGTGGGTGACTCTAAATTTTACTTACATTAAACTCAGAAATCAGATAAAATTATGTTTTGCTTTAAGAATGAATGTTTATCAATTTAAAAGACCTCAGATTAGTAGTAAAGGGTATAAAAATCTGAAGGAACTGGAAGAATTTCCACTTCTGTCCTGAATTCAAATTATTGCCTGCTGTTTTCCTTTTTGTATACATGTTACGAATGTACAAATAATGCAAATACAAATACACAAGCATCAGAACTATATTAAATATAACGCTTAAAAAATGTATAGTATCCAGACTTCTTTTCTGTGTGTGCCATTCAGATGTGATTAAAACAAGATAATTCAGTTAAATGTTGGCAAATTACACACATACTATGGCTATACAGGAGTTCCAATTCAATTCCAAAAATTGTTTGGGAGCACTCAGGGGCATAAATGTATCCCTTGTTTACAACTCTTTAAAGTAACTGCATCTTCTCATGATACAAGATGACAGTTTCAGAAGGCATTTGTACAATCCCAGAAAAACTCAGTTGCTTTAAAAAGCTGAAGGAAATGCTATTTCTATGCTGCTGCACATTCCAAAACACCTTTCTGAATGGAATACAAAGTATGGCAGAATCTTAATATATAGTATCTCTCTTATTCGTCAAAACACAGCTTCACTGCATTTGATTAAAGGCATTTGATAAAAACAGCCCTTGAAACAAAAATATTAACACATGCAGTCACCTATTTTCCATCTGATTTCTGTACAGTAGTTTCTAATAGTACCTATTTCTGAAACCACTCATTTCACAATAAAAGCCAAGATAATGCACTGATAAAATACCCGATTGTAACTGTTTATCAGGCATCATACAACAATTACTAAAATCTATTTGAATATACGCACATACACAGTTCACCATCAGCAACAATGTACTTGGTGTGGCTACTACATGAGCTATCCAGGTCTTCCATACAACTTTAATATAAGCAGATTCCCAGTCTGTAATTAAGCTCTATTATGTATCATGTGAAAAGTGTGTGAAAAGATATTTCAGGTATCTATAAACATAACGCAAAGCCATGGCATGTTTAAATCATCTTTACTGAATAACATTCACACATTGTAACAAGCCATAACATGGGGCATTTATATCTATTAAGTCATTTTACAAGATTTAATACTAGAAGAATGAAAAACACACTTTATGTAGCGTCTTAGTGTGAACAAAACACTTCTCAAACTCCTGAGGCAGCTGCATCGTCTGAAGGCCAACCTAGCAAGTTTGAGCGCTTTCCCGGGTTTTCCATTCTGCTCAGTCTGTTATCTAAAGCAGACATGTCAAACACAAGGCCCGGGGGCCGGATCCAGCCCATGAAGTGGTTTCATGTGGCCCGCAAAGCCATCCTGGAAACAGTGAGGGAACGGCCCCCGCTGCCTTGGCCCTGGCCCAGAGACCCTCCTTCTGCCAGAGACCCTCAGATCTGTCCCACTCCTGCCCAGGCCCCCATAGGCACCCTTGATGCCAACGATGTAGAGCTGGCCACGCCCACCCAGTAGGCCATACGCACTCTAGCCACGCCCACCCAGTAGGCCACGCCCACCCAGGCCATACCCACCCGGCCCCCTGAGGGCAACCGCAATGCTGATGCGGCCCTCAATGAAATTGAGTTTGACACCCCTGATCTAAAGAAAGCCACTAAATGCAGAAAATGCACAATAAACAACCTAAGCCACAATTCGTCAAGGAGAACTTCACTTGTACAAATATACTTTGTTCAGTGTGTCTTTGAATGCTTTGCACAGCTCTAATTCAATCTTCTCACTTGAACTACTTTGAATTCCACTGCTTCATTTAGCATTCTCCTCTAGCTTCAAAGTTTCCACCTGATCTTGAAATATGTCTTGTCAATGGAAAGGATGTGACCGCTTTTTTATAAGACTGATCTTATAAGTAGTCTGTTTTTAACAAAATATACGAAGATGCTTCTATATTCTAGTGTAATGGTACCAAGTATTTAAAAAAAATATTTTTTCACTTATCATTTCTATTGGCCAACTCTGAATATTTTACATTCTGCCGAGAAACTAGTAAGGAAGCAACCAGCATTCAAATTTATTATTTTTTGTTAAATTTATTTGCCACCCATCTTGCCATGGGCTACTCTGGGCAGTTTACATCAAATGGGGGGGAAAACGACTTTAAAAAAAAGTTAATTTGATTCATCAAATATGAGTAGGAATGGGGTATGTGTAAATGCAATATAAGCCATGGAAAGATGCTACCAGAATGAGTTCTATAAATGTATGCTTAAATCCACCATTGTGCTCCATTTATATTAGCTCCACTGTAAAGGGGTGAGGGGAAGATCTACCCATCTACTTTATATGTTCAGCTATAATATGAATGAAAGAACATTCAGGTCCTTTATTCATTGTGTGAATATCACATCTGAAAACTCACAATCAATTCTTCACAATTGGTCAGATTCCTTACTGGCTTGCAAAAACTAGATAAAAAGCAATTCTCAGCTACTGAAAGCATGAATACTAATATTTGCAGCCTTCAGCAGGCGCCTACAAAATGCACGCCTACAATTTAAGACCCCGGTTAATGCATAAACTTTATTTTGCATCCAAAGGTTTATACATCTATATAGATATAGATAGCATTTAAAGCGTTGTGGAAGCTTTTACATTAAGCAGCTTTTTGTAAACATTATTGACAAAGCAAAAAGATCCATCTGTAATAAAATTAAATGCCTTCATTTCGTATTCTTCAGACTTTCTTATGGTCTTTTACTTTTAAATTAAATCTCCTTAGACTGGATTACCAGAATCTCCTGATTATGTTAAGACTTCTTTCTCCCTTGGGATATTCCAGGGAAATATGAAAATCCTAATACCCCACAGGAGTTTGTAGAAGTTCCTATGAGACAAAGCAATTCAACAAAATACACTGATCCACTTACATTCATGTTCCTGTAAAAGCCATATATTCAGCTTACTTTATGTAACAGCAGAGTTCTAATTGGAAAGAACTGGATCAATGGATTCCACCAAAAATGCATTGTAAAGGTAAAATTTCATTAGGGAAAGGTTCCAGATAGAAACATTTTTTTATTAAATTGTGGATATTGGACCGAGACATTTGATTTTTATTTGCTAGCTATACCTTAATATGCATGCAATTATGCATGCAATCAATGCAGATACTTTTTAAAAAAATAGAAGTTTTCAAACAGCAATATTGAACAATGTTGCTGTAAAAGTAGTTTGATAAGTCCAGATAAATATCTGCAACTCAGTACTCTGGGGTGAAACAAATATTACTAAATATGGGTTTAAAAAGTATACATTTATATCCTATTTTTCACATTATAATATTCCTAAACGCATGTCAACAATCTATTTAGAGAAATAAAAAGCAATTATGCAATTTGAATAATTTCTGTTGGAAGAATTAATCCCAGGCAGATTATACATGATTCTTGGGAGCAAAACACCAACTGAATAAACGAAAGGCTGTTACAGAAAGCTTTTTGAAGTTGCTAATTGAATAAAAGATTTTCTCAAGAAACAACTGATTTTGTAATCTCAAACAAAGCACATCAAAAAAACTTGTCCCATCTTTAAAATGGTAAATTGTACATTTTACATAGTCTACAAAATATCAAACTGAGATTTGAAAATGGCACTTCAAATCAGCATCGCCCCACCATTTCCCACTTTCTACTCCTATTCAAGAGAGGAGAAATAACGTGGTAGGCAAAGAACAAAGAATATTTTTTAAAAAGCAAAGGTTCCGGGGTCAGAATACCTGAGAATCCTTGGTAAATTCTGCGTCAGAGCTGGCACACCAGTGGATATAGAAAAGTGCACAAGCAGCAAAACGGAAAGAGACACTAAAATAGCTGAATTAATGACCACCGCCCCGCCAACGAAGCCAAACACAAATAGCAGCATGCATCCAGGACTCATGGCGCTGCGCTGGCATGGTGAAATGCAAGAACCGAGGCTACGCAGGGGACAAGGGAGTATCTTTGTAGTAAAAGTCTGTCACTGAGCTGCTGCCACAGAAACAATGCCATCGACAGCAGCTTTCCACTATTTTCTGCAGCAGCTCCAAAGCAAAATGACATCACCTCGCTCTCCTCCCCCACCTACAGAGGAAAAAGGAATCCGAGCGGCTTCTCTTTTCTTCAGCATCTATGCAGCAACCTAAGGATACAAGCAAGCTTGTTGGCAGTTTCCTCCACCCCCTACGCTGAACCTTTGCAGCCTGGCTCCACTTGATTGGATGGGAAGCTCAGGCATCTCCATAATGTAGACAAAGCTTTACTTGGAGATCTCCTTTCATGAAAATGTGCACAATAGTATAAAAAGGGAAATGAGATTCAGTTATTTCACACCCTCAACTGCATATCCTTTTGTTGTTTTTCGTCTCTGTTGGAGAAGGGAAAGAAAAATCCTGCTACATAAAAACCTATATGAGTTTAGACCTAAATCAGTATTAACTAGGCAATTTTCCCATTAAAATAATGTTCATTCCTCCTGAAAGATTTCTACAGTCTTTCTTATAATCCAGCAAAAAATGTAATTGTGACTCTCTAATCTTTATTTAAGATTTTTAAAAAAAACAAAGCCTTGAAACAAAAATGAATGGGTTTCACTCAAACAAAATTCAATGAAGCTTACCTAATTCTACTGTGCGTGATGGGCTCTGGCTGTTCACCTCCTGTCAACTGATGAAATTTTGCTCTTTCCAAGTGTTCCATGTAATTATGAATCATCTGTTGTTAAAAAGGAGGGAATAAAAGACTTTAAACTGTTTCATACCTATTTGTTTTTTTAATTATTTCCTTTTAATTCACTGTCAAGAAACTACTATCAGATGTATGTTTTATGTATTTCAGACTGTATAAAACATCCCATGCATCAAAAACTATCTTCATAATACGTTACTTTGTTCCAAAGTTATTTTTCCCCTTCCAATGTACAATTTTACCTTAATTTATCTTTACATTAATACAAGCGGTCATTTTTTTTCCACCTCCACACTTTTATAAAATTAGGCAATTTCAGCGACATGAGACAAATAGACACTTTGTCACCCAAGTGCAAACCAAGAGAACCAGTAGAAGCCCCATCCGTGATTGAGTGGAAAAGATACCTTAGTAAACTGAGAAAACTTCACATATATTTGGGGAAGGATGGGTGGCTGGAGAAGGTTACACTGGTGCCTACTTCTGATGTAATGAGAAACCATGATTCCTCCCTATATGTGAATGGGCTGTGGAAGATTCTGTGAGAAAATAAGAAGTTTTCGCATCTTCTTTTAATTACAGAAGAATTACCTGTAAGCAACTAAACGTGGGGAACTGAAAACAAGTCTTAACAAACAGATGTTTCAGATCCAACTTTTTCAGAAACCATAATTAAAACAAGTAATGTGTCAGGACCCACCTCAATCCACATCTTAGGAAATAAGAACTCTTGGATGCAAGTTTAGTCCAAAAGGAAAATGTTTACTAGGATGGAATCGATTGTGGCAATACAAGACGGAATCTGACAAAAGTTACATTTCAATCCTATATAAAGCATTCCCATTTCAGCCCCTCCCCTCATCCATTTGGTCAGGCTCTCATCAGCTGCTAGGTGTCAGGGCCTTCCATGGGAAAGGGAACTCTCCTTGGTTTTATGGTTATTGCTTTCCTTTTCAGTTGTAAATGAAGATGCAATCCAGACCTGTCTGTCCCCCTCCCTCCCCCAGTTAAAACATCCCCTGTTGTTTGAAAAGCGCTTTAGTAACCATCCTCTCCCCCCCCCCCTCGGAGAGATGGCAGAATCCCCAGAAATAACACATTGTTCTACCTATACAATTATGAAATGTGATATAAATGGATTCTGACATAATGTGACTTTTAAACACAAGAGGAGACATGCTTCCCTTTATCTTGAGAAGGGGAATGGGGGAGCATAACGGCTTCTCATTACATCTGAATTGAGCCAGAGAAGTTGACACTGTTCTTCATTTAACACATTTAATACCCCTGCCTTGTTTTAAGATTACATTTTATTTTCAAAAGATTGGCAACTAAGAGTTTTGAATGAGTGCACATACGCAAAACAATGTATCTGATAGGATATGAATTTTTAATATATTGTGTCAGCATGCCATTTATACTACAATGAGGGACAGAAGGATATTGCTCTCACACCCTGTTGGTTTTCCCATTGTTGAAAATGAGATGTTGATCTCTCTTGGTCTGGACTAGGTGAAGACTCTTGGTTCAATTATTCTGCAGACTACAGCTGACTAAAGCTTTATTGCATTGTATCTTACAGGGGGAAAAAACAAGGGGAAAGAGTAAGACAGTTGCAGAATCCATTCATAAAGAGCTTAGTATATTAGTCATTGATATGAATCCATCTAATTCCATTTCTCTGTGTCACATTAAACTACTTCTAGATCAATTTCATATAAATGTGTTTTTTAGGATTCCTGTTGTAGAATTAGAATTAATTGGAAACTCTAGAATTAAAATGTGTATTCTTACGCTCTTTAATATGCCAACAGTCCATTAAGGTACTTTTTTATCTGAGTAAATGAGACCTATATCAAGGATTTCACCAAGGGTTAGATGGCCAGTTTTATTTACATCACTCCACAAATGGTTAGAAGCTATGTCATACTGTCAGCCAAGTACCTGGTAAGACAGCTTCAAGCAAAGGCCTTTTATCACATTTTTAAAATGTGCGGAAAAATATTCCCCGAATTTCCAGCATCAAAATAGGATCAGATGATACACAGAAAAAGGACACATGTGCATGTTTAAGGATTTCATAAAGATGGATGGCTTATTATTATTTCAATAAGTATGACATTAAAATAGAAATATTTTCATTAAATAATCAATTACTCCCTTCTAAGATAAACCAGTTATAGATAAATGCAAATTATAATTAGTACAAATATCTCTTTTTGAATTGTAACTATCTATAGCTGAGCCTACCATCATTTCATACTGCACTGTGGTCATTTACTATATATCAAAAGGATATTTGTGAACATTTCAGATTAAGCAAAATAGTATGAGACGCTATTTTGTCATTCATAATGCGAAAGTGAAATAATCCAAAGAGAAATTGCTAGTGTGTACAATTAATTCATAAAGAACTAACATTATTTCTAATCTGTGACCTTTATATTTTCATAACTGGATAATATAAACTTCTATGTGATTTACAAATATTCTGAATAATAATCATTTGCTTTTTAAAAAAATAAAAAGAATGAAAATCAGGCATCATTTGTATTTTTATATCATTGCTTATATAACCATAGAACAAAAAAAATTACAATTAAAAGGGAGTTATTAAAATGTGTTTATTATTTCTGATATATTTCTTTACCTGATTGACCAAGAACTGTCTTTATAGTTTTCTTGGAAGTGTTTTCAGAATTAGTTTGCCACAGTGTGTTATTCTGTTATGCTCCTCTTCCTGGAGCTGAGTGAGACTAACTGGCCCAAAGACACTCAGATAGCTTTGTTTCTAAGGCCAGGATTGGAACTCATGATCTCCTGGTTTCTATTCTAACCTGCTGCCTTTATCCACTACAGCAGAGGTCCCCAACGTTTTGGGCACCAGAAACCAATTCCATGGAGAAATGTTTTTCCATGGACCAGAGAGTTGCGTGGGTTTGTGTGCTACCTGCATCCCATGGATGGGGCTTTGTTTGTGCGGATCGGTTACCGGCATGTCGCGGCCTGGTACTGGTCCACAGATCGGGGGTTGGGAACCCCTGCTTTACAAAATACTGGCTCTCTTTACAGGCATAGAGAAGCATATACATGAAAGATTTGAGAGTTTCCCTTGGCAGAGGGAGACATTAATTGCTGCTTGTTAACATTTCTTGTTAATGATTGGGTATAATCATTGCTTTACTTTCTATTCATGGATTCTGTTACCAAATTGGCACTCAAGGTGGCTTCATCAATCACAGCATATTAAACAGAAAGTTTCTGAGTGTTCTAAGAGGTACCTTTGATTAAGTTACATTGAAATCTTTTGCCATTTCTTCTTAAATATGTTTTACAGCACTTAATGATCTTCATCATACGTTTGAGAATACTTCTGTTTACCAAGTATCAAAAACACTTCAGCTAAGATGAGCCACAAGAAATTACAGCAGATCCAGCTGCCTCAGATAAGCAACTTATATATTAGGATTAAAATTTCTGGATATCTAAAGGTCATAGCATAAATCCTAAAGGACCACTATTTTTAATCTTCACAAATTGACTCTTCTAGCATACAATGACACATTATTGAAAACCTTTTTATCTGATGCATCTACCGTATTTTCCAGCGTATAAAACGACTCGGCGTATAAGACAACCCCCGACTTTTGAGAAGATTTTCAAGATTTTTCATCTTATACGCCGGAAAATACTTACATGCCAGTTGCCAAGTGTCCGACACAAGCCCGATTCAGCCCCGTCTGATGCAGATGGTGCAAAGCCTCCCTTTTGAAGCCCAAAGGGGCTTTTCTTTCCACCCACCCATTTGAGAGCACATTTGCAGACGGAGCAGCCGCGCGTCTGGAGCCAAGCCCCGCCCAGGAGGCAGTCAGCCAGGTAGGCTCGGAAGACGCGCTGGAGAGCTGGGCTTGGGGAGGCCATGCCGAGGCCGGCTGGCAAGGGCCGCTGCGTGGTCTGCGGGCGAGAGGGGTGCCAGGCCCGCCGGAAGTCCTCGGAAGTTCCTGGAACGGCCTGGCGGCGGGCGGGCACTCCCTCCGACCCGCCGGGGAGCGTCTCCCAAAGCGCAGCGTCTGGCGGCCAGGAGTCCGTTGGCCCGGTTGCTGGCAAGCTGGCCCCCGGCTGGGGCCCAGGAACCGGTAGCCGGGTGCGGGTGGGGGGAAGGAAAGCCAGGCACGGGCTTCTGCGGTCGGATGCGGGCGTCTGCCGGATCGCCGGTTAGTGGTCTCGAGGCCCCGCTGAATGTCGGGCCTGCTGGGCCCGACATGCCGCCCCCTCTACCCAGGGTCCTCCTGCAGGGGTAGAAAACAACTGCCAGGAGAGATAGCGGGTAGCAGGGCGTGCTCTGCTTATGCTCAGATCCTGCTTGGGTGAGGGGGAGGGGCTTCCTTCTGCTCCCGGGGTCTGGCGTTTGCAAGGGGGAGAAGGGGATTAGAGGCTCTTGGGGGTGGGAAGGGAGGGTCACGTTGGAGGGGGGACTGGACTAAGGAGGCTCGATTGATTTATGTACTATTTTCCGGCGTATAAGACGACTGGGCGTATAAGACTACCCCCCAACAATACACATATATAGTAGGTAAAGTTAATTGGTAACACACCAAGTCTCTAAGGCAAAATAGAAATACGGTAACTTGATGTTGGTGAACATTAATGGTATTCATTAAGTGAGCACATGACATCACCGAGGTAATTTAACAGACCATACTCTAGACCATGGGTGTCAAACTCGATCACGTCACGTGACATATCATGACATTGTCTGCCTTTACGGAGCCAGGGCAGGCGTGGTCTGCACCTGATGCATCCAGCCCGCAGGCTGCCATTTTGACACCCCTACTCTAGACTATAAATGCAGACTACTGCAGAGAAAAAAAAATGGAAGCATTTCCTATTATTCAAGATTTGATGAAGGCAGAACACAGGAATCAAATGCACAGGAAAGGGTTAATATTGCATCTTACAAATTTCATTCTCTGTTTATATTGGCAGTACAGTTCCCTGTGACTGTCCCCTGGCTATTAATTTACAGATAGTCAATGATACTCTTCATTTGATAACAATGACTGATATCATATGTGAATTTCTCCCCCTATTTTCCCAGTTTCATTTTTTTTAGTTTGTAACCTTTGAAGACATTCTCTATCTCATTTTTACCAATGTACAACATTCATCACCATTGTTGTACAGAAATATTAAATTGACCCATTTTGGTATTCAATATTTAATTTAATATTCTTTGCATGTTTTATATTACTTTTTCCGTGTCCATCTCAATTATTCTGCAGTTTGACAATGGTACCTTAATATATAAACTAAACATCGAAGGGGGAAAAAACAAATTGGACTGGCCACAAATATCATCAGTAGTAATTTTTGCACTGTACCTGATTTTACGACCTTTTTGCTGCAGGCCTTAAATGAATCACTTGGTTGTTAAAGGTTCCCACATTGACTTTTGCTTGTTGGAAGCCCCCTGGGAAGGCTGCAAATGGCAGTCACATGTACAACCACAATAACTTCATTCTGATTGCCAAGAACCCAAATTTTAATCATGTGGGGACACTGCAACAGTCATAAGTGCAAGGAGCAATCGCAAATCACTTTTTTCATACTGTCATACTTTCAAACAGTTGCTAAACAAATGGTTATAAGCCAAGGACTATGTAATCAAAAAGATGTTGCTAACCTTTTATTCAGATTATACTTTGGTTGGTCATTAGCCAGATTACATTCAATGACATTGCCTTGAAAAGCATGCATATCTAATATTTTTACCACAAGAAAAGATGTGTTTAAGTGGCACAAACCAGGCAAAGTTTGACCATAAAATATAAACATCTGAGAAGATTGTTAGTGGAACAGAGGGTGGACTTCTGAAGTTCATGGGATCACCATTTCCATCATCCAGAGCTGTTGAGAGTCAGACAGCATACAAGATGATGAGGATAATCCCTATCTGTAATGGTTGTTAAAACTGAAAGGAGTCCAGTTCAACAGATTTCATACTGCTCATTACTTTTTAGGCAGATAAATTTAGGATTTAGGAAGATAAATTTCTTATCTCGACTGATCAGAGGTTGGCAGCAAAGGAACTACCTACCTTTCTCAAATCTACCAATCTTTTCCAAAAGTTCTCCCTTACCATATTCAATTGTGCCAACAAACACCTATCTGAACTCAAACCATGTGTTGTCAATATACCATCTGATTCTACCCTAACACATCAGCAATATCCAAGAGCCACCAATGCTTTCAAAAGCAAAGAATCAAAGCCCTATGAGTTTTTTCAGAAAATGTTGATAATAGATTAATATACTTGGTACAATTGGTAATTCACTAATTACATAGAGGCACTGTTCAAAGAAATACCTAGTTACCCACCTCTGTATGCCTTGAATGAAGAGCATTGTATTCCTTTTTTAGTTCCGCTTCCCTCTCCTCCAATCTACTAACTGAAAAAAGAAAATAATTCATTCAGTTTACTATTTTCAACCATAGAAACAAAAGATGTTTACCTCAACCTAGTTTTTACAAATCCAAGCTATCAATTCAAAAGATATTTTGATTTATTTTCAGGAAAAAAAATATTCTTGCTTTTCCACTCTTAAGAACATCTTTCTTAAACACTGGACACAAGGCAATGTGTACAAACTCAGTCCACACTCAGCACATATGCAGCATCCTTATTACCCCCCCGACACAATCCAAGAAGGCCAAAACTGACAAAAAAAATGTGTGCATGAAATTCTTATACAATGCAATAGGAATTATACAGAAAAAACAAGGACTTGCACATATTGCCCAGCACTACACTGCTATAAAACCCTAGTTACATTTGATCCCCACCACATTTGTTTAACATATAAAAATGAGAAACCTAAAACAGCACCGCAACGCAATCAAATGAACAAATTAGCAAAATATCATTATCCGACAATGAATGTTTTTAAGCATGGGGAAGTAAAAAAGGATAGAACAAATTATAACACATTTGCTCAGCAGAACATCATTAATTATTGTTTTAAAGAAGAGCTTAGCAGCATCACGATAGCAAATATTAAACATATCTACTTTACACCACCCTGATTACACAAGGGAAAGCAATATTCCACCTAAGCTTTCTAGCGTATTTCACTTTAATCTCAGTACAAAAGACATATAATCTCAATGTCTTCTCAACTGAGCCATTTGTCAACTATACTTCTGCTCCATCTAGTGGACTACTTTTTTGCCACTCTGGGAATATATATGGTGTCAATAATTAATTATAGTACTTTGGATTCTTCTGTCTCCTGAACAAATTGGGACATTCTCCAGATTTGGTTGTAGCAAATTCATGTAGCAGGAGTTTTTTAAGCATCGTATACCGCTGCCTAATGCTATCAGTTTTCTTTAATCACCTAAGAGCATAGGTCTTTAATGTTCTTCATCCACAGCTAAGTAACTACAAACTCAAGACATTATCTTACAACAGATGGTCAACATGAAAAAATTACTCAAATACCAAGACATGGATAATGTGCAGTATGATTGTATGATCAAGAAGGTCAAAATATAGCTTCCTCCACACGGTGGATTACATTTCCCATCAAGCTTATCAAGTTTACCCAATTATTATCCTGTAGAACATTTGAACACCAGGCTGGGGAAAATTGATCTATAGTTTAAGATTTTTAAAAAAAAAAACACAAACGCACAGACACCAGCAGAAAAATAATTCCAGAATAGAGCACGATACATTATTTTTAATAATTGATCTAAAAGTCAGCAGCAGACAATGCCTCAAGGATATTCTTGACACAAAGAGAACCATTGCCTAACATTAATCTGCTGAAATATATTTGAAGTTAATTGAGAAATTAGAAAACACTGAAGCTTAGACCCTAGAGGAAGTTATCTCATTTGGAAAGGGGATCAAGAACTGTCCTCAACTTCAGAAAATGTAGACTTGAAAAAAAGGAGTTGGGGAAGAAACAAAATAGCAGCCCTGATACACAGTGCAGAAGTCAAAACAGAAGCTGCTGAGTACAAACCTTCTAAATTGACTCATTTTGACAGGGCAGAACCCATCAGACACCAAGGGGTAAATCAACAGCCTGTTTTAGCTGCCCCTAAACTGTACCTTTGCTAAGAGTTAAATGAAGAAAAATGAGACCATTTTTTTTGTTCCTATCTGGCAGAAAATTACATGAAGACTCCCTACTGCTACCATCTAAACAAAATTTCTTTACAAAGGCCCATCTGTCCATTTTAAAATGGAAGACATTTCCATAATACTTACACAGATTTCTTTGGTCAAAATAATAAATAATTTTACGATTTAACCTACAGTACTTTATACCACATTAATAATATTGCTTAAAATATTTCACACTTTGCAGCATAATGTAGGCAAACATACGTGATTATACATAAAATGGCTTTTTTCAAAAGTATTTAATCCACTAATTCTGAATTAAACTTCAACTGAAAGAATCCCAGAACAGCTTATAAAGAACAGCAAGAGTATCTAGTCATATTTAGACATTCCCCCACTAACACATGCAGTAAATCACTCTTAGCAATCAAAAATGACCTACCAAGCAAGTACATATTGGCAATACAGCAAATGATGACTGTATTTTTGGCCTTTTTTGCAAGCCCTTTTAAACATGGCAGAGTCCCATTTATACTTGAACTAACTAGCCCAGGGGCCGGCAACCTGAAAAACCAAAAGAACCACTCGGAACCGGTTCCATCACACACAAAAAAAGTGGGAGCCGCAAAAAGTGCGTGTGCATGCGTCCACACACGCACATGCACAAAAACAAAATGTTTTGTGCATGTGCAAAACAGGAGGCACCTGCACGGCAATGGGTCTCCCTGGTGACGGCCGCTGGGTTGCGGCGCCGCCTTCAGCCTGGGCGCCACCGGAAGCACCCCCGAGACCTCCAAACCGCCACCCGTTTGGAGAGGTGCACGCGCAGCTCTCCAAACCTTCCCACTCCCCGAACGGGCGGCGGCACCACCTGTTTGCAGACCTGCCGCCGCCCATTTCGGCAGCGGTAGATCTACAAGCTGCCGTAGCCCATTTGCAGAGTTGCCGCCTTCAGAGTTGTTGCAAACAGGCCGCAGCAAACCTTTGGAGAGGTGTGCACGCACCGCTACCTGTTTGTAAACCTGCCGCCGCCGGTTTGGAAAGCTGCCACGGCCAGTTTGCAGACCCGCCGCCTTGAAAGGCGGCAGCTCTGCAAATGGGCCGCAGCAGCTTTCCAAACCGGCGGCGTCACCGCCTGTTCCGAGAGGTGCGCGCGCAACTCTGCCCAAATGGCCGGCGGTGCCACCCGTTTGCAGACCTGCTGCCACCGGTTTGGAAAGCTGCTGCGGCCCGTTTGCAGAGCTACCACCTTCCTTCGAAGGCAATAGCTCTGCAAACAGGCCGCAGCAGCTCTTCAAAAGGGTGGCGCCACCGCCCGTTCCGAGAGGTGCGCGCACAGCTCTCCAAACCTTTGGAGAGGTGCGCATGCACCTCCACCCGAACAGGTGGCGGCACCACCCATTTGCAGACCTGCTGCCGCCCGTTTGGAAAGCTGCTGCGGCCCGTTTACAGAGCTGCCGCCTTCGGAGGAAGGCGGCAGCTCTGCAAACGGGCCGCAGCAGCTTTCCAAACTGGTGGCGCCACTGCCCGTTTGGAGAGGTGCGTGCGCACCACTGCCCGTTTGGAGAGGTGCGCGCGCACTGGGCGACTGGGAGCCGCAGGAGATGGCTTAAAGAACCACATGCGGCTCTGGAGCCGCAGGTTGCCGACCCATGAACTAGCCAAACATTATTTCTTTGCCCTTTTTTGTGAAAACAATGGTCTGACGGCATCGTAAAAAAAAAACCTACCCCACCCCCATGGGAAAAACAGAATGGAAGCAAAGCAACAGCGAGGGGACAAAAGAAGACTCTGTCCATACTCAAATTACATTCCAGATCATAAGGTAACTTCACTTAGAGCAAGGGATGAGTTGATTAATTCTGCTTTAGTCACACTCTGATTTTTTAACCAGGGCATCACCTTAAAGGAAAGCATAATGCAATTTAGCATGTCACATGACAATACCCAACATAAAATCAAGAATACAGAAAGTCAGTCTTGTTCCGCTGAACACACAGAAGATTGAACGGCTGCTTGCACTCCACTTTGTTCTTCACTTCTGCATAACTCTTCCTTAACAGCTGCTGTATGCATTTCTACTAGCAGACAATAGCTATGTTGGCACAGAATTGTGGAAAGGCAGTATTTTAGCAAATTCTAACTTTCAATGAAGAAGTTATATCATTTTGCTCTCCTTGCTAATATAAACAGCTAATCAAATTCAGAATGGTTCTTTTCTTATTATTCCAAAGTCCATAAAATCCATGATCTTAAATTTGTACATTCACTTTTTTTTCCTAAAAAAGAATGGTTATTTCTTTGCAATGATTGCTGGATTATGTGCCATCAAATCAGTATTGAATCTCAACTACCACACAGATAAGATTTTTTCCAGGACAGGCTGTTTCCAGTTTGGTCTTTCTAGTCATCCAAATGCACACCCATCACTAGTGTAATCATGACTACCCTCCTTGCTTCTGGTTGTCCTCTTTCTTTCCTCTTTTTCTCTTCACCTTTCCCAAAATTATCTTCATTGTATGGCTATGCATTAATATTACAGCATCCTCATTTTATTGTAATTTCTTTTGACTACTGTGAGTCATCCAGAGCCACTGACAATTGGATGGCAAACATGTTTCATTTATTATGGTTGGGTGCATAGTTAGAGGTTTAGACTGGATTCAGCATTTTTGTCCACTCTTACCAAGGACTTAAGAGTAATCAGATGTTGTTCTTTAGTAATATTAGTGGTATCATTGCAGGATGTAAGCTGTTCCAAGTAAAGCTGCCTTTTGCAATTGACTGACAATTTTGTCAATGCTGAGTGTTCAAGGGTGCTCCAGATACTATTTGTATTATTTTTTGCTTTCTTTTGCCACAGTTGTTGTACTTCTTTTTGCAGCTCTTGTATTTTGTGATTTTTCTCAAGTTCTTTTCTCTTCTGCTCTTTCCAGGTGCTGCAGTGTCCACTATCCAGACTTTTTTGTCTTTTTTATCGACAATTATAAAGTCTGAGGAGTTATGGGGCAGGCGCTTGTCTGTTTGAGTTGTAAAATTCCAGAGAACTTTAACTTCTTTTCTGTTACTTTCTCTATTCTGTAGTCCACCAGTTCTTGCTTGCAGACAAGCACTATTTCTTGCAGACATTCCAATGCATTGTTGCTATTTTGTCATGCCTTTAATCAGCCTATGCCAGGGGCGTCAAACTCAATTTCACTGAGGGCCGCATCAGCATTGCGGTTGCCCTCAGGGGGCCGGATAGATATGGCCAGGGTGGGTGTGGCTAGAGTACGTATGGCCTACTGGGTGGGCGTGGCCAGCTCTACATCGTTCGCATCAAGGGTGCCTATGGGGGCCTGGGCAGGAGTGGGACAGATCTGAGGGTCTCTGGCAGAAGGAGGGTCTCTGGGCCAGGGCCAAGGCAGTGGGGACCGTTCCCTCACTGTTTCCAGGATGGCTTTGCGGGCCACATGAAACCACTTCGCGGGCCGGATCTGGCCCCCGGGCCTTGTGTTTGACATGTCTGGCCTATGCAATCTTGCAGCAGCTAACTACAGTAAATGTAGCCACCTCTTCTCCAACTTCTTTGCAGAGGCAACATTTGTTGTCTGTTGCAGTCTCCTCAATTCTGGTTTTATATGCATTTGTTCTTAAGGCTTGGTTTTCTGCAGCCAGAATTAGTCCCTTTGTCTCCTTCTTCAACTTTCCTGCTCTTAGCCAGTGTCAGGTCTTTTTTTGTTACCTGATATGATTTTAGTGAATCTTATTCTGTTATTTCCAGATTGTTTCTCAAATGTTATGTTCAAAGTAAATGCAATTCAGAATATTAACTATTCCAACCTAAAATTATCAGGATACTGATAAAGCACTCTTTCCATCTTTTTGTCTAAGCTATTCATTGAAATGGTAAAATATACTATTCCAAGTGCTAAACACAGTGTACCTACCTTGATTCCTCATAATAGTCTTTTTTTTTTAAAAAAAGCATAGATTGCAGGTCAGCTATACATTCCATACTTACAACTCTCACTAGCTAGGATTACAAATCAGGATTTGTTCCTTTGGTGGCAAAGAAAATGTCAGGGTTTGGCTGCCATAACAAGCTTTTGCTTTTTTTGGTTAGGCTACTCTCTCATCTAAGCCCAAAGAACAAGTAGAAAAAATAGACTCCATGCATGATGTTTAGCAAGATTCTCAACTGAATGGCATGCAAACACAGTCAATGCATGTGAACCCAAGACATCTGAAAAGAACATCACAAGTTTTATTTCTGTGTATCTATAATTCTGAATAAATACTCAACTCAAATGGCTAGACTAGCATACAAGAGCATTACCCACAACAATGCTGGTCAAATCAAAACTCCTACAAGATAAGTAACCAAACAACAGATAGAGAAATTCATCATTTACATTTTATGTATTGTTTAGTGAATAAACAACTTTATGAATCTGGAAAGAGCAGGTGGACATTTTTAAAATAAATTACACAGAACTATCTCCTTTTAAGTTATTTTAATTTTAAGCATAACAATAACATTTAAACTGAGATATTGCTACACAGTCCAAATTCAGTGTTTATTTTAATTTCAATTAGACCATATTACATTTAGAAGTGACACTATTCTTACTCTTAATTTATAGATCTTTATAGGTCTTTAAATTAAGAATACATATAGCTCTAGAAAATGAAAATTTAAGCCCAATTGCCTATTTCCTAAAGAACAATCTTCCTTTGCAAACGTAAATCACAAGAAGGCCTAAATGCCAAGTGAATAAGCAGCTTAGAGTAGACAACTATGGTAGTACTATATTTTTTTTTTTTTTTTTTTTTATTGAAAAGTTTTATAAAATACAATTTTCCTTTAAAAAAACCCCCCTTCCCCCTCCCTCCTCCCCTCCCTACCTCCCCCCTATCTCCCCCCCTCCCCCTCCCCCTCCTCCCTCCCCTACCTCCCCCCCTCCACTTCCCCTCCTCCCCCCTCCCCCCCCCCCCGACTTCCCAGAGCAAAATACAAGGTATATATCTAAAAGACAATCATAAACAATCATATACTAACAATTATAAACTCTAAAATCCATCACTCTCTAGCTTGTATATAGTAAACCAATCCTTAATAATACTAAATATATATAAAAAACTAAAATAAAAGAAAGCTAGCATCATTCCCATCTATGTTCTTCCACAATTCACTATTACCTTAACATATTCTCATAGATAGTTCTTACACAAATTAACCCACATTAACCCACAAAACTTTCTTCCTCTTCCTCTGTAGTAAGTTGTCCATTAATTCCAAATTAAAAAAAAAAAAAAATCTATTACCATACATAGCATCCCAAAACTTTTTTTTTTTTTTTTTTTTTTTTTTTTTTTTTTTTTTTAAAAACACAACTACCACTTAACTATAAATATTTTGTGGAAGTTCCATAGATTTCTACTGGTCTTATTTTTTTTCCTTTTTTGAGCGTTTTAAGGCAGCACGCGTCACTCTCTGTTCTCTAAGATCATCCAAAAGAGTTGCAGCTTGAACTCCTCCTGTACCCTTCTCGTCTATCTGTGCATCTTCATCCTCTTGATGTTCTCCTTCTCCAGATCCCTCTGCAGCTTCCAGAAGTGTTGATGGGGTTACTTTCAAGACATTATTATAAAAATCATGCGCTTGCTTCACATTACTCAAACAGTACCTTTTGCCATCATACATGAAGCTCAACCCAGCTGGGATCTCCCATCTGAACCTTATATCTCTTTGCTTGAGCTCTTGCACAAGAAATATAAAATCCTTCCTTCTCTTTAAAATCTTTGGAGGAATTTCTTTTAGAACCAAAACTTGTTGACCAGCAATCACAACTTTAGTATCGTAGGCAGCTTGTATAACTTCATCTCTAATTTCCCTTTTTACAAAATAAACCACCACATCTCTAGGCAACTTTCTCTGTTTAGCAATCCACGAATTCACACGAAACACTTTGTCCATACCTTGTTTTAATTCAGATGCTGGATGGTTCAATACTCCCTCAAAAGCCTCAGAAACCAGCTGCTTTAAATCTTCCTTAATATTCTCTTTTAGGCCTCTAATTCTCACAGCAAACTGCATCTGGTAAAATTGGGCCAAGCTCTGTTCACTGTCGATTTTGTCTTTTAGATCTTCAATTTCCAATACTTTTGCTTCTAATAAAGCATTCTTTTGAATCAAATCTTGCACTTGATCATCCAGCACCTCCACACATTTAGCAACTTTTTGCACTGAGGACAAAATGTCTACCTTCATTTCTCTAAGTTTCTGTTCCATCCTTTTTTCCATTCTCTGCTCCAATTTCTCCAATTTCTCCTCCATCTGTAGAAATTTAACACCCATTGACTCCAAAATTAACTGGGTATGTTTTTCAAGATCCTTCGATGTCAATACATCAGGAGAATGCAACGCCTGCAGCAATGATTGTTGTTGCACCGGAGAATTTCCAGCACTCCGAAAAGTTCTAGGGGGAGGTTTAGCCGCCATCTTTTACTTACAATTGTGACGCACTTTCACTTTAAGTTTTAAGCAAAGTCCATCAAGCTTGAGAGTAAAATAAAATCTTCTTCATCTCTTCATCTTTCCCTCTTGTACTGCTCTGCCTGCTCTTTCCCTTTCATAGTCTCTCCTTCAAGCAGGGATGGTCGCAGACGCCTGGCTCTGCTCCATGAAGTCCGGAGCAGAGACGCTAGCCAGCTGGGAGCAGCCCAGGCTACGGGGGAGTTCAATCCTTCAGCCGCCCAAGCTCCAAGCTCAGGCGGCCCCGGAGAACTCAACCCCCACCTGGGGGCTCACCCCCTCCTCTTCTCCCGAGGAGGGGGCTTCAGATTCGCCCGAACAGCTGATCGGCGCTGTTTCGGGCGAAAAAACACCAGCTGAGCCGCGGGCAGCCCGGGAAGGCTCCCTCCGTCGCCGCGGAGCCACCGGAAGTCCGGTAGTACTATATTTTTATACAAGTAACCTGGGACACTGGAAATTACAGGAAGATAAAGTTCTCAAGCATACAGTATTTAAGAAAAATCTATTGTGGGTGGACCAAACAGAAAATTTCTAATAGCTGGAGAGATTAAAGAGGAAGGGATTAACAAGAAAGAAAAAGGGCACATAGTAGAAAATACACTGGGCTGCCGGCCTAGCACTCTTGTGGCTGCTGGTACCAGTGCATTGCTTTCAATGTGCCCACTTACTTTTTTATAATCCCTTCCTCTCCAATGAATGTAAATGTAAAATGGAATTCTCTTCTTCTAATTATTCCAGCCCGGGCGGGGGGGGGGCATCCTGCCCAGGGGAAGATAGCTAATGGGCTTCTAGGGGAAGCCAGCCAACTGAAGACAGGCAAATAATGCTGACTATTTGCAGTTTCCACAAAGGAGTGGGTGTGGATCAGTTCCCTTTGGTCTTCTGATGTGAAACTGCCCAAGGTGTTTCTCCTTACAATCCTTCCTTTTTCTCATGAAGAGACCACAAGACAGTGATCTCGGGAGGAGGGGAGGGGGCAGGGAGACAGGGAAATTCGTCATTTTGCTCCAGCTGCATATTTCAGGGCCCGTCCGACGAATCACCCAACAAATGAAACCGGAACGGGAGCTGGTTCTTCTAAGCCACGTTTATTTGCTTCATAAACAAGTGCCCGAAGATTGATGAAGTCAGCGTTGATTTTACAGCACAATCAACGCTGCTAAATAGCCAGTAACGTCAACACCCTCCACCACACCCTTAATTATTCCACCACGCCCACACCTAACTTAACTACCACCCCCTACAGTATCCACCCTTTGGCACCCGCCCCACCACCATTGCAGCCGGTAAGCCACCCCCCAGCTCAAACCACCCTCCTTTCCCCCAGAGCTCCGCATAATTCCATTTCCCCCCCCCATCTCTCCAGTCTCTCCAGTCCGACGAGGGCTGTGCCCCGAGCCCCTCCCTAACCCGCCGGCAGTCTCCACCACCCCTTGAACCCTCCTGGCACCCGTCCTTGTCCTGCCGTTTGAGTTGCTCCCTCCCGACTTGCTGATCGCTTCCAGGAGTCGGTAAGAGCGGCGCGGCGCTGTGGGACGTGCTGGCAGGCGGGCCCCAGGCTGGGAGGCTGCAGCCGATGCCTCGTGGTCGCTGCTCTCCGTTCCAGGCACCACCGAGGGAGGAAGAGCGAGGAAGAAGCCGCCGGGAGTCCCTGGAAGCCGGTAAGTTGCTTTTTGGCTTCCCCGGACGTTGGGCGGGCGGTTGCTGAGGCGCGGGGAAGGCCGAGCGTTGTCCCGGCCTTCTAGGAAGACGCGGGCGCTGGCGCTTGACTCCGGGACCTGGCGGGGCGCTCCGCGGGCGCCGGCGGTGGTTTTCGGGCCCGGGCAGGTCGCTCCGCGGCCCCTCCGTATGTCGGGCATGCCAGGCCCGACACATATTAGAGCCTTTTGAGGACACTAGGTTTGTGCACTTCTCTTGCTAACTATTTTTAGAAATTGTCAATTTATTTAAGGAAGTTTAAGGTGGCTCAGTGGGTTAGGACGCTGAGCTTGTCGATCGGAAGGTCGGCAGTTTGGCGGGTCGAATCCCGAGTGCCGCGTAACAGAGTGAGTGCCTGTTACTCGTCCCAGCTTCTGCCAACCTAGCAGTTCGAAAGCTCGTAAAAATGCAAGTAGAAAAATAGGGACCACTACGGTGGGAAGGTAACAGTGTTCCATGCCCCTTTGGCGTCTAGTCATGCCGGCCACATGACCACGGAGACGTCCTCGGACAAGCGCTGGCTCTTCGGCTTTGAAACGGAGATGAGCACCGGCCCCTAGAGTCGGAAACGACTAGCACGCATGTGCGGGGGAACCTTTACCTTTACCTTAAGGAAGTTAGTCATTCTAAACATATCCAATTCCTGCAACCGTTCTTCCTATGTTTAATCCCGTAATCATTCCAAGATCCCTCTCGAAGTTACTAATGTTAAGCCAGGTACCACCTATTTCTATACTTGTACATTTGGGGTTGTTTTGCCTAAATGTAAAACCTTTCTTTTCTCTACACTGAATTTCATCTTCTTAGATAGGGCCTGTCAGATCCACCACCTTCGGCTTGGTGCCACCCTGGTGTCCTGCCATCAAAGGACTGGGGGGTGGGGGTGGCATGTGGGGGGCAACAATAAAGCTGTATGCATTTTTGTGGGGTAATTTGGAAGGGGGAATGGGATGACAGCTGAAGAAAAGCTGATCAGCGTGGGACTGGTTCATGCCAAGGCATCTTCAAGGCCATTTGCCAAGAGTGCAGAAAGTTACCAGCCCAAACACCTCAGCATTCCCAAAACATCCAGGTGCCATCGCATTGGCTGGGTTTGGACAGGTCATGGGAGGGAGGGACAGGATTGAAAGAAATAGTTTTGTTGTTGTGCGGGAAACTCACGATTACACCTGACTTTACTGCAACCAGCATCTCTTAGTAAAAGTACTTTTCACTTCAACCAAATGGAGTCAAGGGTTTTTCTTCCCTAAGGCAGAGTTCCCCAATCTTTTGGGGTTGGTGGCCTGAGCGTGTTAGTTGAACAACTTTCACAAAACTGTCCATTCAGCTACCCCAAAAATTTTAAGTAGGTTAGTATCTACTTGGATTATACTAGTTAATACAAAATAAAATACATGTGCATATGTGTACTTATGTGTGTACGCGTGTATATGCATTGAGATGGGTGGATACACAAATCTATAAACAAAACACCATAACTAGGGAATTGTTTTGGTACAAAGCTCTTTCATGATTTTCACTTCCAAAATATAAATGAACTGTGTGAGACATTTAAAAGGACTTGATTAGAGCTGAAGAAGCTTCTTGGGTGAGAAGCAAAACGTCTTCAAGAGAAACAAGACAGTCCAGTTGCCTCGTGAAAAAAAGTACCTTTGGGGTGACTTCATTAGAATTTACACATATTTCTTACTTACTTTGATCAGCATAATTTTTTGCTTTCAGTTCAAGTTGCCGAGTTTGTGACTCTAAAGCTTCTACTCGTATCTGTATCTCTTTTTTTTCTTGTTCTTGAGAATCTTCAAATTCAATAAATTTCTGTGTCAAAAGAAAATGTATTTATGAGTATATTTCAACAATGTGTATATATATACACACACACACACACACATACTCTGTAGAAGCTGTTTAACCTCTTTTCCAAACCATTTAAGGAGCACAAGCAAAAGAAATACACATTGTTTGAATCCAAATCTATACTATATTAGCGACTACAATCCTGATTTTTTCAGGGATAATTTTTATCGTGTCTATGTTGGGACATGGGGTATGTCCAGCCTGTGTTGGCTGCACCTGGACCATATTATTTTGGCTCAGAAAGTAAGCACAGTTTATTTTGGACAACAGTTTGATGCAAGGGCTACAGGCTATATTGGAATTTTTAAAAAGAAATCCAGAAAGAAAGCAATAGCAAACCACTTCTGTACTGTTACTAAGAAAACTACTGGGACATTTCCATGAAGTCATCAGGAATAAAGTTAAACTTGTGGGAGATTCTACTTTTACCATACAGGTATTGTTATAAACATTAATATCATTCTCCCTATAGCTATTCCAAAGAATCCACAACAATCCAAGATTTGGGAAATGTACACTGTGGATGGAGAATCCAATTTAACAGTCTGCTCTGCTGACAGAGAGACACAGCTGACCCATCTTAGCTTCCTACAGATACTCTTAGATAAACTCCATAGACTAAGCTATTTACGGTAAGTAATCCTTTGAGTCTCAAAGTTTTTAAAAGATTATTCAGTGCTTAACAGTGAGTTTCTAATCCATTTATCCTGAGCCTCCCTGATAATCCAAATAAAATTACAAAATAAAACAAACTTTTTATTTCTTAATAAAACAGCAATTCAAATCATTTAAAACTATTCAAAGTGGTTAAAATCATATAGTACCTCAGTTTTCGGTCTATTTAGTACTCTGTGTATAAATATGGCACTGAATATTTAGCTAGAATTCAGCTAGTATGCCTCTAAAGGATTTCAATGTAAAGTTTTGGCCCAGAAAGTTATGCAGGGTATCTTTTAGGACTTTCCTTTGATGGAAAAAAGCAGCAAATATTCATCTCTATGATATGCAAAACTAGGGACAAAAAAGAAACAGATAACAAACAACCCTGGGTTATTTTATGGGAACATAAGGGAAGTAATGAAACATACCTAATTCAAAAATGAAATGAAACTAATTAAAAAAACATAACTAACGTATTTTCATTAGACATCAGGATACAAATACTTAAAGAATGGGGCATGTCATAATTCTGATCTAATCTTGGTTTGCAGGAGATGCCAGTAAAAACAAAGAAGGCAAAAGATCACAAGGGAAAATACAAATGATCTTCTGTACGTACATACACACAAATGTGGGGAGAGGGGTTAATTTCATATCCTAAAAGTAGAAATCTCCCAACAGACTTAAATTTTAAAATAAAAGCAAACACAGATATATCAACCATATAATAAGGGCAGAAAGGAACACTCTACAGGTGGTGTCACTGGATGCGTTAAGGAAACATTTCATAATACCAAATTACAAAAGTGATATTACACTAGTGATGTAATTTTGCACTAGAGATATATAATCTCTTGTCCAGGGTATTCTTGAGATGAAAAACAAAATTTACGAATATATACATTGGATAAATGTATATTCTAGTCAAGAGACTTATGTGCATATATAGTTATGTGCTCATGATTGGTACCTACATTGGTTTCTGGCCATTTCAAAACATCTCAGATAAAACTATCTTTCGCCCTATCAATATCAGAAATATTGTTTTGAGAAAATGTTTTGCACAAATTATATCTGTCGGAAAAGATCCAAGATAACACTGATAGAAAGAGTTATGGCATCTCTTTTACTTCAGATGCTACCATAAAGTAATACCATTACTGCCATAAATCATAAGAGAAATAAAAATTAAAATGCTTAACTGAGGCTAGTATAAAAATCCTGATAGACTACATATAATACCTTGTCGCCTTCTTAGATACTTCCTCCACTTCACATGATACTTCCAAACAGATTTAGAAAGTGCTAGAGTTTTCTAGAGAGATTTCAGAAGGTGAGAGGAAGGCAAAGGAAGTGAGGAATTCAGCTTGTCAACAGTGTCTGCATAGCTGGTAGAAAGATACCACTAACTATGTACTATCAAAATAATTACAACAATTACTATTGCAATTGTCTTTCAACAGTAAATACACAGCAGTGATTGCATTCAGAATTGTTCAAATAAATAAAAGAACACATTTTATTTTTTTAGTTTCTAAGAAGAGATTGGACAACCATTTGTCTGAAACCATATAGGTTTTCCTGCCTAAGTAGGGGGTTGGACTAGAAGACCTCCAAGGTCCCTTCCAACTCATTCTATATTCTATTCTATTCTATTCTATTCTATTCTATTCTACCTAATCAGAACATTAATCCATATAATTTACTACAATGATTCTATACATCAATAACGTTAAAGTCTCTAACAGATTTTTTTCCTAGTCCTTCTTAACTGGGATTTAAGCAAAGCAAATGTTCAGGTAAATTCCATGGATAACTAGCAAATAATTATTATTCAATAAAAAGTCCATTTCCACTCATATTCTTGTCAAATGCATATATGAATATAAATTTAACTATTCATTTCAAAGTTAACTCTTGCATTCATCAATGCATTTATATAATTAATGTTGTGACTCCTTACAATTTGGTAACTCACAGCCAAAATTACCATAATCATTTTTTAATTCATTACAAAACTAAGTGACATAGTTCATCTATATATCTTGACCAAATATTATTTGACATTTGTTTCTGATGACGTGTCTATCCTAATTTATCTTTCACTCTCAATATCATTTGCTTCTTAAGCAGCAATATCAAGTGTTTCAACAAATGAATGCCCAGGATCCTGGGACTGTCCTATCCTACCCACAAAAAATCTGAGTCAGAATAGAGCTGGACGGGATCTTTATTTATTTTATTTAGTTATATTTATATACCGCCCTATTCCCTGAGGACTCAGGGCGGTTTACAGGGAATTAAAAATCCAGAATACAAAAATTAAGAACCAAATTAAAAAATATTAAATTAACCCTGTAGTCAGTTAAAAAGAACCCCAAATTAAAAATTCCTCCTCAGTCTGGGCCCGAGAGCTCGAAGAGCCAGGTCTTCAGGCCCCGGCGGAATGATCGAAGGTCGGGGGCAGTTCTCAGCTCCACCGGCAGCTGGTTCCAGAGGGCAGGCGCTCCCACCGAGAAGGCCCTATCCCTGGGTGTCACCCGCCGGCAGTCTCTTACCGGCGGGACCCTGAGCATACCCTCCCTGTGGGAGCGCACTGGGCGAAGGGCATTTGATGCCGGCAGCAGGTGTTCCCTCAGATATCCCGGACCCAGGCCATGTAGGGCTTTATAGGTGATAACCAGCACCTTGAATTTCACCCGGAGGGCAACCGGAAGCCAATGCAGCTCACGGAGTAGAGGTGTTACATGGGAGTATCGGGAAACCCCCATTACAACTCGCGCGGCCGCATTCTGCACCAGTTGAAGCCTCCGAGTGGTCTTCAAGGGCAGCCCCATGTAGAGAGCGTTACAGTAGTCCAAACGGGAGGTCACAAGCGCATGAGTAACTGTGCGTAGGGCGTCTCGGTCCAGATAGGGATGCAACTGGCGCACCAGGCGAACCTGGGCAAAAGCCCCCCTGGTCACGGCTCCTATATGGTCTTCAAAATTGAGCCGTGAATCCAGGAGGACGCCCAAGTTGCGAGCCCTATCGACGGGGGGTAACACCTCACCCCCCATCATTAAGGATGGAATAACTTGGTTAACCCGAGATGCCGATATGCACAGCCACTCAGTCTTGGCGGGATTGAGACGAAGCCTGTTTCTCCCCATCCAGACCTGAACCGCCTCCAGGCATCGGGACATCACGGAGAGGGCATCACTGGGTTGGTTCGGGGTGGAAAGAAAAAGTTGGGTATCATCAGCGTACTGATGATACCCCACCCCAAAACCACGAATGATCTCGCCCAGCGGCTTCATATAGATGTTGAACAGGAGAGGCGAGAGAACCGACCCCTGAGGGACTCCACAAATGAGAGACCTCGGGGCGGATCTCTCCCCTCCTGTCAACACCGACTGCGAGCGGCCCTGGAGGTAGGAGGAGAACCACTGTAAAACGGTGCCTCCCACTCCCAGCCCCCTGAGACGCCGCAGTAAGATACCATGGTCGATGGTATCGAACGCCGCTGAGAGATCTAATAGGACCAGGACAGAGGAGCAACCCCTGTCCCTAGCCCTCCAGAGATCATTCACCAGCGCGACCAATGCCGTCTCCGTGCTGTGTCCGGGCCTGAAGCCCGATTGGTACGGGTCCAGATAATCAGTTTCCTCCAGGAACAGAGGGAGCTGATGCGCCACCACACTCTCAACAACCTTCGCCAGAAAGCGAAGGTTGGAGACTGGACGGTAGTTGTTTAAAACAGCCGGGTCCAAAGCAGGCTTCTTGAGAAGGGGTCTCACCACTGCCTCCTTCAAGGCGGCAGGAAAGACACCCTCCTTCAAGGAAGCAGTTATTACTGCATGGAACCAGCCTCGTGTTCCCTCCCGAGCCGCATAAGCTAGCCAGGAGGGGCACGGATCCAACAAACAGGTGGTGGTGCTCAGTCTCCCCATGATCCTGTCCACATCATCAGGGGAAACAGGGTCGAACTCATTCCAGATAACGTGCTCAAGACCGCCTGATTCCTCCACATTAGACTCTGCCCAGTCAGAGTCCAAGCCGGTCCGGATCCGAGCGATTTTGTCCGCCAGATGATGACTAAACTCCTCGGCTCGTCCCTGCAAGGGATCCTCTCTCACCTCCTGGTTAAGGAGGGAGCGAGTCACCCTAAACAGGGCGGCCGGGCGATTATCTGCGGACGCGATAAGGGCGGCAAAGTAGTTAGACCTCGCCGTCCTTATCGCCGCAAGATAAGACCTTATAAAGGTTCTTAACTGCAATCGGTCGGATTCGGATCGGCTGGATCTCCAACCGCTCTCTAGACCTCGTCTTCGCCGCTTCATCTCCCGGAGCTCCACAGAGAACCATGGGGCCCAACGGGATCTGCGTCGGGTCAGAGGTCGCATGGGTACAACGCAGTCGAGTGCCCTGGTGGCTGCCGTTTCCCAGGCCTCCACCAGGGCATCGACTGGGCTGTGGGTAAGGGTGATAGGTATAGGCCCAAGCGCCCTCTGGAACCGATCTGGGTCCATTAGGCGCCTGGGGCGGAACCACCTGGTCGGCTCCGCCGCCCAGCGGCGGGGGATGGCATGACGGAAAACTAGCCTCAGGAGGTAGTGGTCTGACCATGACAGAGGGGTGATGGACGGAGAACCCCCTCCCAGATCATCCAACCACTGTCCAGACAGAAACACCAGGTCAAGAGTGTGACCCCCCTCATGAGTCGGGCCCTCAATAACCTGGGTCAGGCCCATGGCTGTCATGGAAGCCATGAACTCCCGAGCTAACTCCGACGACCCTCCCAGTGATGGCAGGTTGAAGTCACCCAGGACTATGAGCCTGGGGAACTCCACCGCCAGCCCTGAGAGGGTGTCGAGCAGCTCGGGCAGGGCTGTTGCCACACAGCTGGGCGCCAGGTATGTAAGCAACAAGCCCAACTGAACCCGAGGACCACACCTCAAGAGGAGGGTCTCACTCCCGGCCATCTGGACAATGGTGGCCTCCCGAGGACACAATGTCTCCCGAATAACCACTGCCACCCCACCACCCCTGCCCTGAGCCCGTGGCTGGTGCAGCACCCGGAAACCCGGCGGGCATAACTCGGTGAGAGGCACCCCTCCCTCCGAGCCCAGCCAAGTTTCCGTGATGCACGCTAGATCCGCACATTCCTCCTCGATCCGATCACGGATGAGGGGAGCTTTATTAACTACGGATCTAGCGTTAAAATAGACCAGCCTGAGCTCAGGGGCCTGATCACCCTCATCCCCGGGTAAGAGGGTGCTAACCGGAGGGTCGGAGCGCGCCACCGCTCGAAGATAGCGGGGGCGAGATCCCAGATGTTGATATGACCCTCCTCGCAAACACCTGCTGCCATACCCTATCGCCGTGGGGATTCGATACCCCACCCCCACATTCCCAGCGCCAGCAGCCACCTCCCCCAACCCCGTCCCACCAGGACCTCTAACAGGACCAGACTGAGTGCCGGTTACAAGTTCCCTCCCCATCCCCCCCTCCCTCCCCCTCCCTAACCTCCTAAAATAACCGGCTAAAAATCTGATCAGGGGCCTCTTAGCGCGTCTTAACTCGAGGCCCCTATCCAAGCCCAACCACCTCTCGGAGTCCCAAGGCTTGGGCCCGTCATTAAGGGGAGTATGAAAACAGGCAACAGGTCGCGCCCATGAGGCAGGAACCGCCCTAAGGGCATACAAGTCCGCTTCGGAGTAACGATGGATCATATAGCACTCAATTAGTCTCTTGGGGCTGATGTTGAAAATATAGCCAAAGGATTTTTCATTGATGGTACGAAGATGGAAAAAGAACAGGTCCAGTGGGCATATCTCTCAATCTGCAAAGCCATCTCAGCTCTCACCCGAGATGGAGTTCCAAGGGAACTTGGAGGTCTTCTAGCCCAGCCCCCTGCTCAACCAGGAGTCCCTATACCATTTCAGACAAGTGGCTGTCCAGTCTCTTCTAAAAAACCTCTAGTGATGAAGCACCCACAAGTCTGAAGGCAAGCAAAGTCTGAAGGCAAGCTGTTCCACTGGTTAATTATCCTCACCGTTAGGAAGTTTCTCCTAATTACAGGTTGCTTCTCTCCTTAATTAGTTTACATCCACTGTTTCTTGTCTTGCCTTCTGGTACTTTGGAAAATAAACTGAACCCCTCCTCCTTGTGGCAGCCTTTCAAATACTGGAATATTGTTATCATGTCCCCTCTAGTCCTTTTTTTCTCCAAGGTATCCATACCCAGTTCCCGCAACCATTCTTCATATGTTTTAGTCTACAGGCCTTTAATCATCTTAGTTAATTAAAAAAGTCAAAAGAAAGTTTTCCCTTAAAGAATGGAAGAAATAGCACAACAGTACTTATACTTTAAGTACTCTTCAAAATATATTACTGAAATACTATAAAAGTTGTCAACTCATGAGCATCACAGTTTGGAGGAATCAGACTGAGAGTTCTAGTTCTGCCTTAGGCACGAGAACCAGCTGGATCACCTTGGAGCAGTAACACTCTCAGGCCAATCCATCTCATAGGGTTGCTCTTGTGGAGAAAATAGGAAAAAGAAAAAAATTATTATATATGTTTGCCCTCAAGTTATTTATACAAAATAATAAAGGTTCTTTTAAATGAATAAATTCTGGATGCAGCAGAAGGTGAATCTAGAATGCCAAGATCAACAGCATGGCTTTATCAAAGAATTCACCTAAAATGGTCAGTTGTGCTTTTGTTTAATGAAAAGCAACCTTCAATGTTACAGGTAGAAGGATTGCATAAGGAAGGGATACTTATTTTTTTCTCTTATCTATTTAAAATTCAAAGTTTCATTTATAAACATAGAGAGAAGATAGCAACAGAAAGCATATTACTAGCAATTATTTTACATAATGCATCCTATCTATAATTTTTAGCATCAAATGTGTTGTAAAAAATTTAACCTCACTCCTGATATTCCAGTGTCTTAGATTTTCATGAACAAAATGTTGCTTTGAAGTGACATTATCTGTTGCTTCAAAGTTTCACTCTCCACAACTTTCCAAACATAACCCTCTACAAGAATGGATGTATTGAGGCCTAACGTTGTGCCGCAACTAAAATTACTGCCCCAGGGAATGCAAATGTTGAAAGCAATAAACTGAGCCTTTCAAAAGTTCACCCTAGTCTACCCATTGCATCACAAGATACAGCTGGCAAGAATCCTGGGTAACAGCAGCCAATCAGATTCCTCGGGAAGGATCACAAGCTCTGCAATCAAAGCATCTCCTTCAAATCAACAGTATCCTTTAACCCAACTGTGGGACCAGCAGTTCTACCACTAGGCCTTCGCCACAAGAGTCACATCCCACACCTATTGCTCGTGGATTTTTTTTCTACACTTTTTTCAGCTCTCCGTGCACTGACAATAGCCTACTTCCAGCTTGGTTATGGAAGTCGGTCCCAGGCAACCAAGCACACACCCCCCCCCAGGCTCAGTCTGCTGTACCCCTTTAGCTTCTTCATCAAGGGTCTTCAAACTTGGCCCTTTTATGACTTGTACACTTCAACTCCCAGAATTCCTCAGCCAGCATTCCTGGCTTAGGAATTCTGGGAGTTGAAGTCCACAAGTCATAAAAGGGCCAAGTTTGAAGATCCCTGTTCTTCATCCTCTCCCCATCAAACTTTTGACCACCGACAGTCCTGCCACTCCTCCAGCGCATCCTTCCAGCCCTCGTTCCCCTTGTCCAAGTAAGCAGAAAAGTCTCTCGAGACCCTCCGTGGCTGCCAACATCACCCCACCACCGCGCCCCAAGTCTCTCCCCACCACCACCACCACCACCACCCGCCTACGCACCTCCTCGGCCTGTTTACGCAGCGCCTTCTCCCGCTCGTACTGGGTGAGGAGCTGTTCGTTGTCGTCCCGCAGCAGCTCCAGCTCTACGCTGGTTTCCTGGGTGTGCGCACAGACCGAGTCCAGGTTCTCCAGCACCGCCACCACCAGCGGCATCAGTTCGGCCACCACCTCCTCGTCGTAGCGCCCGATCAGCCGCTCGAACTCGCGGTAGATGGAGCCCGCCAGACCCGAGACCCGCTCCGACATCATGGCCGGGCCGGGACCGCCCGGATCCTCCTGGTAGACCACGCCGTCCGCCAGTTCCATGGTCTCGGAGCAGACGGCGGACAAGGACCGGGAGGGCGGGCGGGCGGGCTGGCGGGCGGCAAAGACCGGAGGCGAAGAACCCGCAGGAGATGCAGGACCTCCCACCGCAACGGAATCTGGACGGGAAGGAAGCCTGGGTGAAAGGCGCGCGGCGCTGACCTCACCCACGGCGCCCAAGCGGAGGGAGGGGACGCGGGGCAGTGGCGTCAAAAGTGGGCGGGGCTTTGCCCAGGCCCGACTTCTCCAGGCCTCGGCGGTGGGGGGGTGGAGCTTACAGCTGCTGACGTGCCACGGAAAAGAAACTAGGGCGGGGCGGGGCACTTGGGTTGGGTAGGTGGCTGGCTGGGGTGGGGATGGGCCAGGGGTCGGCAACCTCGGCTCTTTTATGACTCGTGGACTTCAACTCCCAGAATTCCTGAGCCAGCTATGCTGGCTCAGGAATTCTGGGAGTTGAAGTCCACGAGTCATAAAAGAGCCGAGGTTGCCGACCCCTGGGCCGCTGGGCTGATCAGGCGGTGCCGCGGTTTGTGTGGATGATTCAGGGAGAAAAATTGCTGGGGAATTATTCAGATTGAAGCACCTCGTTTAGCCACCTTTATCCATAAGTTTCCGAAGATCTGTATCTCCTTTCCTCCTGGAGCTCAACAATATTCACACGTAGGTCGTGCAAGTCTGCTGCGCGATTACTTGGCAGCGGCGTCTTTCACACAGCACAACGGTTGTGGTTTAACGTATAGGGTGAAGTATGGGGTATACTGATTTTGCGAGCTTTGACGTGTCTTTGTTATGTGAACCCGACCTCGTTTGCTTTACTCGATAATGTATAGTTACAGACATCTTGGCTTAGTTCCTAGTAATACGCAAAAACATCCAAGCTGCAGTGCCAGCGGATTGATTTTCAAATAAACATGCGTAGGATTGGTCAATAAAACTTGTTTCCGTGGGATCTTTTCCCACAGATTAAATATCATTTACTCGAGCGTATTTTTCCGACTTCACGTGACACAGAGAACTGAAAGATCTTATATAGGCTCTATTCGTACCACGTGTAATAACGTGGGTTGGGTCGTTTATCATCGGTATGTAATATGAAGAGTGGCTGCGAGAGAGTGAGGAGAGTGGGAGAATTAATGATAACTGCTGGCCAAAATAATTATTTGATTTGTAGAAAAATTGACAGTTACAGAGACAATTTATAGTGGAAAATGAAGAGCGTATTAAATAGGACGCCGAAGAAGATGAAGCTTATTAGGGTGTTAGTAAAAAGCAAAAACATTTTAACCTTACATTAATTTCACAATGAAAAGGGAAACCTGTAGAGCTAAAATTGATAATGAAAAAATATTAGTAACCTTTAATTCTTGATTAGTATTCCTCATTAATATATTATTTCAAATGATGTGTTTATCCCATATTTTTATTTACATGTCATTGTAAATATGCACACAATATCGCAGAGCATATTGTAAGTTTTTGTCACTAAGGAGTTTGCAATTTAAATTTGGACAGAAGATAAAGAAAAATTGGAGATAAGGTAGATGAGAACAAAATGATTTTGTGTCTATTTGGCCTTTTTTGGGAAGGGTACTTGGTGTTAAGGCAAAAATTAACAGAAAAGGTGGTTAATAAGAAAATTTTAATTATTAAAATTACAGTGTCTAGACACATTTTTAAGAAAAATGGAGCAAGTATGCATTTATTTGAACATTTAATGCAATACTGTAATTTCTGAAGAAAAGATCCTGATCAACTGAGATCCTCATAGCTGAAAAGTTAAAAAAATCTGTCCTTTTTCCTATTCAGAATAGTAGGTTAGCAGTAACGGGAAGACGAAAGACTGGGCACATCAAAACTTAGGTCTCATATTCTGAATGAGTTCCAACACCATTAGCTTCCCATTTCACATAGACTTACAGTAGCTAGCAGTAATGAATACTGCAATCTGACATTTGCCTATTTCTGTTTCCAAAGTATTTCAGCCTGCAATTTCCTGTTGAAATAGTTACAAGGGAGAAAGTGACAAATATTGCTAAACTTAAATTGGGTATTTATTTCACACAGTTGTTAAAATCTATTTTCTAATTTATTTTATTTTCTAATTCTTACGTTTAATTCACTGAACAGAAATCCCAGTAACTACCATATGACTTAACTGTGACTTAACTTTGCTGTTTGCATACAAATAACATTGGCATTCAGGACACAATTTTAGGAGTGTGCCTTTGAATGAGCTCCCTCTACTGGTCCTGCAAGAGTATAAAATATGCTCTGTTTTTTTTTCTTTAAATCAAATCTTTTCATCACTGCAGGTTTATAGCCCAAGGAAACAAAAAAAGAGCTAACTAGGGGAAACTGCATCTATCTAGTTTTCTTGAATGATTACAGTATGGGCAAAGTACATGAATGGAACAAGTGACACAGTGGTATAGAATTCAGCATACATATCATAAGTTCCCCTATATTTGATATACAGTTACTGAATTATAATCAATAATTTTCAATGTTCCATGTCATTTACTTAGAGTAAGTTTCATAGACCTTGGTTGGACTGAACCATTTGTAGATATTAACCAGATAGAATAATGCTGTGAACCTCTTGCAGCAAATGTCACCTGAAAGATCAACTGACTTATTTATTTATTTGATTTGTATGGCAACCCATCCTAAACTATCTTAGACTCCACCCAACTTTGGGTGGCTCACAAATACAAATCTTTTCTGAATTAAACCTTTTATTATTACAAAGGGTATTCCTAGACAGATAAAAGTCTATTCTATAATGTTCTGCCTTTTTTATTATTGGCTTTATGCCTTGCATTTATATACTTTTAATACTCAACATGGTTTACAAGGCAAATACAAGTACAAATATTGAGAATACAAAAAGCAAACAAGCAATGCCAATAGAATTAAATCCCAAATAAATTATTAAATAGTTAAAAGTTTAAAGGAAGATATCTTCATTAATGATTTGGATGAGTGGATAGATGGGAAACTCATCAAATTTGCAGACGACAGCAAGCTGGCAGGAATAGCCAATACTCCAGAAGATAGGCTTAAGATAAAGAAGGATCTGGACAGACTTGAACACTGGGCACTATCTAACAAAATGAAATTCAATGGTGAAAAAAGTAAGGTTCTACACTTAGGCAGGAAAAATCAAATGCATAGGTATAGTAGGTGGTACCTTGCTCAATAGTAGTAACTGTGAGAGGGATCTTGGAGTCTTAGTAGACAATCACTTCAATATGAGCCAGCAGTGTGCTGCAGCTGCCAAAAAAGCCAACACAGTGCTAGGCTGCCTTAACAGAGGGATAGAATCAAGATCAAGTGAAGTACTAATGCCACTCTACAATGCCTTGGTAAGGCCACACCTGGAATACTGCATCCAGTTTTGGTCACCACGATGTAAAAAAGATGTCGAGACTCTAGAAAGGGTACAGAGAAGAGCAACAAAGATGATTAGGATAAAACATATAAGGAACAGTTGCTGGAATTGGGTATGTGTAGTTTAATGAAGAGAAGGGTGAGGGGTGACATGATAGCAGTGTTCCAATATCTCAGGGACTACCACAAAGAAGAGGGAGTCAAGCTATTCTCCAAAGCATCTGAAAGCAGGACAAGAAGCAATGGATGGAAACTAGTCAAGGAGAGAAGCAACCTAGAACTAAGGAGAAACTTCCTGACAGTTAGAACAATTAACCAGTGGAACAACCTGCCTCCAGAGGTGGTGAATGCTCCAACACTGGAGGCTTTTAAGAAGAGACTGGACAGCCATTTGCCTGAAATGGTATAGGTTTCCTGCCTGAGCAGGGGGTTGGACTAGATGACCTCCAAGGTCCCTTCCAACTTTATTATTATTATTATTATTATTATTATTATTATTATTATTATTATTATTATTATTATTATGTGTTTTTATCAATATCCTAAATATTAGGAGAATGGCGCAGAAACAGTTTTGCCAAGGTAATGTATTCTGCAGCCCCGGAGCCACAGAGGAGAAGGCTCTTTCCATGTATAATTTGGACTGGGAATGGCAGTATCTTTGAGAAGGTCTCTTCTGCTGGTCTGAATAGCCATGTAGATAAATGGCAGGCAAAGTAGTTCCTTAGATTATCATTCCCCAAGCCTATGAATTAAGCTCTTCTGCCATGGTTTTTCTCCAAATTATCATTTTGAAGTTACATAACAACAAAGATAAGGGCTCTCCCATCAATAATCCCCTAATTGTAGAATGCATCTCATAATGTGTATCTGAAAGCCACACTGCAATATTTTTCTTGCCAGGAAAATTTATTCATTTCTATTTGTATTACAATAGAAGTTGGCCATTCACCAATCTAGAGTCTGAAATAAAATGAAGGGCAACCTATAAATGTTTCACAAAATGGAATGCAACTATAGATGTCTCTCAGTGTACGGCTGCCATTTCATTTATCTGATGCATCAGAGTGCAGATTTTAAAAAGTGAGATCATACATGGTACCTTGCATGACGTGATGTTTGTGGCATGTTGAAAATGAGGTCAAGTTGCAATGATTCACATTATTGGGAGGGAGGGGAATTCCTAGGTAATACTGTTACTCCCCTTTCTTGGAAGACAGAGCTATGTGTTATAGAACCTAGTCCATATTCCTGAAACCAGAGGCATCTCCACACAAGAATGCTATATAAAGGTCAGTTCTGAACTCTCATCCCCAGATTGACCTTGGTTGATATCAAAAAGTTAAGCAAAGTTGGATCTCGAGGGACAGAACATCACCAGAAAATCTCAAAGGTTGAACATGTCTTAGGAGAAAGGAATAGTAAGGAGTATCGTTTGCCAAAAAATATTATGAATGTATTGAAATCAGAAGAGTAGCAAATTTGGCTTGCAGAGTTTAATCTATACCTGATCAAACATTAACAGTGTTTGAGCACAGAACTGACTTATTCAGGGTGAACTGCAATTGGTAGCAGCCTAACTAGGTAGACCAGACGAGGAAATCAATTCCATAGTAAGGCTAAAACTCCTGTTCCTGAGGTTGCCTGTAATAAGAGAATCTTGCATGTCTGATTCTTTTCTTATACTTCAGTGAATCAGGGAAGCATCTCTTTGAAATGATTGTTACCCTTTTGCTCTGAACGTAAGTAATGTTTCACACTTTTGCCTAGGTACCAGTTTCTGCATTTCTCCATTTAAGTCACCTTCCTTAGTCTCTACAAGGACAGAGGGCTAGGTGGGGAAAATTATCAAACAATTAAGAGTAGCCATAACATTTTATTCTTTAGCAGTTCTTCTGTCTTCTTCTTTTTTTATAGTAAGCTTTTTATTATTGTTTTTTCTCTACATACATATGTTAATTTTTCAATCAGCGTGTGATCTGGGTTCATAAAACGCTAATACATAATCAAGTCCTACTCCGTGGTTCTCTCCTCTAACCATTAGTAGAATAAATTCCAGCTTTGGTAATATTCTGTTTCTTCTTTGTCTTTCAGCCTCATAGTTAGTGTTATGTATTGGGCTTGTGGTATTACACTACGTGCGTTGCTGGAGAGCTAACGGCTCTCCAGCAACCCAGACAGGCCATCTCCGGTCCTGCAATTGGTTAGCCCCAAGTGGCAAGTGTGGGTTCAAACCTATTGGCTGCTACCTAGGGGCTAGGCTATATATTGTGGCTGGGTGCGGCCCAAGCTCAATTACAGTTCCAGCAAGAATAAAAGAATGAGTTTCTCTGTACTCTGCTCACCAGAGCCCACGACTTAACAGTGGCAATGAAGGTGGGATCCTGCTTCGCCATTTGAGGGGCTGAAGTCAACGAGGGGTCAGCAATATACGCTGGAGGGAAGAGGCATTCCCCCCCCTCTCTAGGCTGGCTAGTAAGCCACACTAGCAGCCGCATGCTCAGCGGACGCATTCCCTGAGCCTAAGAAGCAGGATCCAAGAACGCAGGAATCGAGAAAAGTACGCTTTAGCTGTATCCCATACATTTTGTGCTGTTGTATCTTATTTATTTTCTTTGAAGAAGAATTCCATTCCAGTATCAAAATATTTGCCTACTAGGAGATTTTAATGCAATAATAGATGGAAAAATTGACTATAAAAGTAACAAAACAGGGAAAAGTGGAAGAGGAAGATTACCTAAGACATTTTTTGATATGGCGGAGGAAATTGGAATTCAAGATGTTTGGAGGGAAGTTAATCCACAAAAATTGCAATAGACTTTTTATTCAAATAGCCAAAAATCCTAGTCAAGGATTGATATGATTTGGATGACTGCTGACATGAGAATGAACGTTCAGGACATTGAAATAGAAACAGGCATATGGGCAGATCATAATCATTTGAAAATGACCTGGAAAGGAATACAAAAAGGGCCAAGATGGACTTTAAATCGTTCCATATTAAAAGAAAAAGAATTTATAGAGTTTTTCTGTCTTCTGTCTCAATCTTCCACTTTATATAATTTTGTGTCCTCTTCAAAATTGACCTTAGAACAAAGTGCCATTTCTTACACAAAATAGCCCAGAATTATGAAATCTCTCATAACCCAGGACAATACTGAGTACTCTAAGGTTACTGTATTATATGATTGCGCTTAATATAAAATATGTGCAATAATAGTATATTTTAAGGAATGTATACTGTATTCTTGAACCTGCAATGCTGTATTAAGAATTATTGAATTACAGAGGAAATTCCTTGCTGAATAAATTGAATTACCGGTATATCTAGATTGAACTAAGCCAACTAAACCAATCTTCTAATAAGCAGATAGGCAGCTTAATAATTAATATTACTTCTTGGGATAATTTTATAAGCCATTATATGCCCTATAGTACTTATGCTAAATATTTTTGCTCCTACTGAATATCTTCTCAAGGAACATAATGATGACTTGAACATCAGACCACTTTTTGCTAATAAAAACATAAGGTTCTTCTCTGCAACTTCGGAATTCTCTTAAGGGCAAAATTAACACCTTGATTCAATTTTCACCTTTGGATATATGCCATAGCAACCTTCCGTACCACCATATTTTCTAGAAGGGTGTCAATTTTTATATTCCCCAATTAAAAAGCCTAGCTTTTCATTTTACAGATGGGAGGTGAAGTCCTACATGTTAGAAAACTACCAAGCTGGAAGAAATTATCTTTTAGTAATTACTAATGATCTCTTATTGGAATTACTAATTAAAATTATGGTACAAAACTACTACAGATAAGATGAAGGGAATTCCGTCTTTCCCTTTTCAGTATGGATCATTTAAGATAGATTCCTTCTCTCTGATTTCCTAAGTTCTGATGCTGAAACTTTCAAGAAAGGAAAGGTTGCACCAGTTTCATGATAGGACTCATTATTTGTCTCCCATACAACTAATTGATTACATATAAACCCCTCTGCCAAATAGTTCGACCTAAAAAAAATGCTGCCTACAATAGATAAGTAAAGCTTGGTAGTTTGCACATCCAAACTAACCTGCTTCAGACTTTATCTTCAAAATTACAATGCCGACACCTTCTAGCCTAAGGATAAGCCAGAGAATGGAATGTTCTAGCCTACACATAGTCTTCATAGATCACACTGAGCAGAAACCTAACACTGTTTTATTTAGAAATATATTTATGGCAGTGATTCTGAAAAAAGTACAAAGACTGAAGTCAACCTATGATTCACTGAAAAATAGACTACAACAGTTGTGATCATTTATAAGTGTATGAGTGTTATTAATATATTTGTAGTTGCATATTGTACAATATTATATTATACAAATGATTTGCCACTAAATACATGAATTGTATGAAGGATGAGCATAGGAGCTATTCTGTTTCACTGTTTCACCTTTGCTGCGTGAGCTGCATTGGCTTCCAGTTGTCTTCCGGGTGAGATTCAAGGTGCTGGTAATGACCTTTAAAGCCCTACATGGCATGGGTCCGGAGTACCTTAGGGAGCACCTGCGGCCGGCATCAACTTTCCTACGCCCAGTGCGCTCCCACAGAGAGGGCCTCCTCGGGGTGCCACCGGTCAGAGAATGCCTTCTGGCGGCCCCCAGGGGGAGGTCCTTCTCTGTGTGTGCGCCGGATTTGTGGAACCGTTTACCGGTTGAGCTCCGGACGGCGCCCGACCTTCGCTCCTTCCGATGGGATCTTAAGACTTACTTGTTTGAACAAGCCGGCCTGGCCTGATGGGTTTTGGGTTTTATTACTGCTTTTAATGTATTTTAACTTATTGTTTTAAGGTATTGGGCACTTTGTTTAATTTTTTCTTAATTTTTGTATTCTTGTATTAGTATTTATTGCCCTGTTCACCGCCCTGAGTCCTTCGGGAGAAGGGCGGTATACAAATAAAATTATTATTATTATTATTATTATTATTATTATTATTATTATTATTATTATTATTATTATTATTATAGTTTGAAAAATATTGAAGGTGAGATACAAAGAACTAAAAAGTGTCACAGATATTATAGTATACATTAGCACTACAATGTAAAATGAAGAATCGTGGAATTTACGGTGTGTAAAAAAGATTCATAAAACTCACCTTTGTTTTTGTTTCAAACATACTACATATCTGAGTTTCAATAATCATGATGGAAAATAAAGCTTTAATACTGATAATTAAACTCCTACACCAATCTCTTCCACTGGCTCTCCCTCCCACATGGGCCAGTTTTAGGCACATTTAGCATAGCTCCTTATGAAATGTGCTTTTACAAGAAAAGATTAACATTATACCCATTAAGCTCTACATCTGTTCCTGTGTTATATAATACTCTGTTTTGAAAAATGAGGGTTTACCTAAACAGACCCATTCATTTATCTATTACACAAGATGCATACTTTCAAAGTGTGTGTCATTGTGCTACATTTTTCTCCTAGTTGTGGGATATATGCAATAATATATTGCATATATAATATATTCAGCCAGCTGTACCAACAGGCTGAAAAATAGCATTTATCCGTGGGCTGTTAGGCTTTTAAATGGGACATAATCTCTGTGAATTTATGCAGAATTGACTTGGGAGGCCAGTGTGTGGTGTAGTTGGTTCACGTGGTGTGGTAGGATGGAGGGTTTGTTGTCACTGTGTGTTGGGGGGAGAGAGCACGGGGGGGGGAGACTCAGCTAATCTCAATGTACACATGTTGTACTTTAACAATAAAGGTTTATTTTATTTATTTATATGCTGATTTCGAAGAATTATCTATATAACAGAGCTAGCTGAAGCATGTGAGGTTGCTTGGAGAAAAATAAGGACAGTAATAGCTGTTCTCTTTGACCATCCCAAGAAAGGCCACACAACTTGTAAAACGTGAAGTTGGGCAAAACTCCTCCTGGTCATAGCTTCTACGTCTTCCATCAGGATGTGTGTGAAACCAGATTGCAAGCTTCACATTGAAACCTATGAATTTTGGGGAGAGTATAACTCCATCTGAAGCAAAAGTTACAAATAAGTCACTTTCTGAATTAACAGCTGGGGTTGAGTACCAACCTGTTTCTTTCCATTCAGAACTTTGGGTTGAAGATAATGGTTCAAGATTTCTACTGCATCTCCCCTTTGGGAAAAGAGGAAACAATTGAAATTATCTACATATTGATGGCACTGTACTCCATTCTGTTGGAGGCTCTTCCCCCAGGAGCTTCATATAGATACATATTAAAATAGAGGAGCGAGTCAAGACTTGGAGTGCTATGCTAGAGTGCCCAAGGGCCCAAATGCTCCTCTCTGTGCATATCAACTGGGACCAGATATTCAGAAACACTGGCATCAGCAAATAACTATGCTTTCTTCTCTCTTTCTTCACAGGCAACCGAGGACACCAAGGCTATGGTACTGAAGGGTTGCTAAAATTCTAGCAGAAACATTAAGGTCATTTCCCTTATTTCCCACCTCAAAAACTTACTCTAAAAGGGGAAATTAGAAACCAGGTAATAATGCTTTGATATGGCTAGGTCCAGGACCACATTCAAGATGCTGCAACATCTCCCCTTCCTACAAAAAAACTGTTCATTGCAGTACAGGCCCTGTTCCTTCCCTGACCCTTAAACCAGTTAGATGGGACAGGGAACCAGCAACCAGGTGGCAGACCTCATCTCACAAAGTATTCTATGCATTGGGATACACAGGTTCCCCAGCGTCATGAGATTCTCAACTTCTCCACTTTTCAGTCTCTGCCCTGCTAGCTTCCAACTCCAAATAAATATAAATAATTTTATCTGTAAATCTAGTTAATCTTTCTTAGCTGCCCAGCCTTCCCCAATAGGGATATGATCACTTTTAAAAGAGCTATTGGACAACATTCTGCAAATGCAATAACAACAGAGAAGTAATGTCATTGCACCACTTTCACTGCTACCATTATGTCTAATCAGGTTCACTCCTTGTCTTTTACCAAATCTCACTCCAGGTATCTCTTTTGGCATTTTATGTCCTGGAGCTCCTTAATAAACAGAGACCACTACCATTCCAAAATCAATGCACAGCAGCCACTAGGGGCACTTCCATATTCCAGCATCAGTCAGGTCCCCAACAGAGTTGCCTCCCAGATACTCCCCAAGCTTTCTCCATGATTCCTCAGACAGACCATTCTTCTCTAGAATGGTAGTGGCATCTTTTAATGCCCTGGTCACTATGATTAGTTATATGTCTCCACTATCAGATCACATCTGAGTTGCTCAAGTTTGAATGTGTGACCTCCCCTGTCTGTTAGGCCTGGAGTGACTTGGATTACGCCTATAATTGTCATGGTAACCATGACATCTCAGGCATTCATAAAGGAAGATTGACATTTCCGAACACACTGATCTTGGGCACACCAACCACTAACACTGAAGTGAGATCAATCAGCTTGGGAAAGAATACTACTGTGCAGCTGGGAGGATGGTACAACAGTAGCACCATCAGATGGCCTGTATGATCCAAGAACACATAAAAGACCCCAGGTCTGATCACATGTGTGGAAAAATGCTTCTAGAGATAGTCCAGGGCTGTTGAGGTTTCCTGAGAGACATTGTTTGACCCTTTAAAATCAAGAGGTGACTGCAGTTAGTGTCACAAAATGAATGTAGGCAGTTGCTTTAAATCAGCTCAGGTTATGAATTGCATTCTCAGCTTTGAACAAAATAAAGTGTTTTATACCAGGCTAAGCCTGTATGGGCTAAGTTAGGACAATACACTTGCTAAAGTGTGATTGGCTAGGTCAGTGGTGGCGAACCTATGGCACAGGTGCCAGAGGCAGCACTCAGAGCCCTCTCTGTGGGCACCCATGCCATGCCCCGGAGGTGGCAACTGTCCCTCTTCAACCAGCCGTCTGCTAATTTGCCGAGGTCCCACGTGGCTGAATGTATCCCAGCATGGCTGGTTTCCCTCCCCCCCATCCCGTCCCTCCTGGCCTCACATGCTCTCCTTTTCCCAGGCATGACCCACTGCATCACCTCCTCAGCTGTTGGCCGACCATTCATCTTGGAGGCGGCTTCTTTGAACTACTGGCAACAGGCTGCAGAGTCCCAGAGTAAGCCTGTCGAGGGGCCAGCAGGCTGTGTCTACTGACGGACACCATTGGCCCCCATGCACTCGCTGGCTTGTGTGCGGGGGCCAGTGGTGTCAGGCAGCAGCCGCTCCAGCCCTTGCCTTGACACATGGCAATGGCACCCCCACCCTGCCCGCCTCACCCCACAGGATGAGTCTCCTGCCTACCGCCCCACCTGCCAGAGACCTCCTGGAGCTCCCCCAACCCTGCCCACCCCCCACAGGTGTCCCTCCCCACGAGCAACATTGAGGTGATCACACCCACCTTGGCCACACCCACCCAATCTTCCATGACCACCACAGCCACACCCACCCAGTGGGCCATGCCCACCTGGCACCCAGCGATAAATAAGTGGGTTTTGGGTTGCAGTTTGGGCACTCGGTCTCTAAAAGGTTCACTACCACTGGGCTAGGTTGTGGGTCAATGGGCTGTATAAACCCTGCTTTCTGATTAATTGGGTTTACTGAACCCAGACAAACCGAGTTAATGAACAAGGGAAAAATTATCCATGGTGGCATTATCCAAATATAGCCACTGGTTACTGTGATTAAAGTTAAGCAAAAACCTTTGCTGTCTACTATGTCTAAATGAATCCTACTGGTAATTTTTTTGTGGTTTCCAAAGACATTGAGATGTCATGATTCTTTTAGCTACTTCACTGTTTTGCTTCTAATGGATTAGGTTAGGCCATTAAGCACAAAACCCTGGAAAAAAAAGCACAAACAGAAATATGAAGCACTTGCCCACTCTAGAGGATAATGTGAGACCTATTAATCTCTAAGGCCAATTTCTTCATCCGCTAATGTGCCACGGGGTTTTGAAAAGGCTGAGTGAGGTGAATGGGGCAAATAGTCTTAAGTAGATACTATATCTGCCAGCCCAACAGTGCACACTGAGGTTTGGGGTTACATAATATGCAAAAGCTTCACATACTACCCAAAATGGAAGAGAGGCAACATGCGCAAGAAGAATCGCGTAACTGTAATTCATGTACTGTAAGGAAACTGCTTTGATCTTCTGAACTTAGTGCCTTCTGCCCACAAATCACCTACTCTGGTTCTGCCAGATTTCCATCCTTACCGCCTGTTCTCTACAATCAATAGACAAAGACTACTTCTCCGCACCCATGAGAAGAAATTGTACATTTTGCTTCAAATTTAGTGGGGTGGGGTGGGGGGGTTGAAAAAAAATATATGGTGTCCCAGGAGCCTTACATTTGGGGAAACACAGGTTTTTCCTCGACTTCCACCCAAAATTTTAAGTGAGTTTTGTCCTGTTTTAAGAAGAGACTGGGCAACCATTTGTCAGAAATGGTATAGGGTTTCCTGCCTGAGCATGGGGTTGGACTGGAAGACCTCCAAGGTCCCTTCCAATTCTTTTATTCTGGATTCTGACACTAGCAGGAAAAAGCAGCAGGTACCGGACATATTTGGGTCGGGGTGAGGGGACCTCGGGGGTGGGTGGGTGGCAAAACCCCACATCTGGAAGAAGCCAGGTTAAGGAAAAGCGCCACACTCCGTCCCTTTCGTTCGAGGAGAAAACGCGGGGGGCAAGAAGAGCTCTCCTTATGGGAAAAAAAACCCGTTCCACCCACTTTCAGTGCCAGACTTCTCCAGGGGGGAAACCCATTCGCGAATCAGGAAGGATAATCTACACCAGGGGGTCTTCAAACTTGGCCCTTTTATGACTTGTGGACTTCAACTCCCAGAATTCCTCAGCCAGCTTTGCTGGCTGAGGAATTCTGGGAGTTGAAGTCCACAAGTCATAAAAGGGCCAAGTTTGAAGACCCCTGATCTACACGGTCGGGTGTCTATGTAGGAGGGGGAGGGAGGAACAAGACAGCGAAGCCCGCCTTCTTTGCTGCGGCCAGGGGGTGGGTCGGTGAGATCCTGCTTTGACCCGGCCTCGCCTCGCTTCGCTCCTCCTCTTCCCCAGAAGGATTTCAAGGAGGCAGCTGCTGTAACCACGCCGCCTTGCCTGCCTGGCTCAGATTTTCCTGCAATCGGGGTAAGTGGTTTGCGTTTCGCTTTCCTCCTTTTCGGGAGTGGAGAAGCAATAAAACCGAAGCCTTGAAGCGAAGGAAAAACAGATTTGGAATGAAAGAAAACTTAAGACCCGCCAATCTAGCAAACCAGGGTTGATCGGGGGGGGGGGAGTGGGGGGGGGCTGTTTAACAGGCAGCTTTGCAGCTTGCCACGAAAGCAGAACGAGCAATTGCTCAAATGGCTTCCTTGCGAAGACCTTGCACGGACCCAACCAGGGGGACGCCTGCCTCTTCGAGCCGGCGGAAGGCGTCGCTCCCCCTTTCCGGTCTCCGTGAGCGAAGGCGGCCGTGGTGCTCCCTCTCTTCTCGGGTGGCCCCCACCGAGGCTCGAGCAATTCGCCTGCCGCGAAAATGGGGCCATCGCTACGCCTTCGTTTGTTGGAGAGGAGAGCGGGGCCTTCCCGGATGCTGAGGTGCTAGTGCAAGGGGTAGGCAAGCTTGGCTCTCTTAGGACTCGTGGACTTCAACTCCCAGAATTCCTGAGCCGGCAGGAATTGAACTCCACGAGTCCTAAAGGAGCCGAGGTTGCCTATCCCTGTGCTAAGTGGAAGCTCGAACACGTGTCACCGCCCGAGAGCCGGAGGAAGCGAGAACAAAGCGTGACACGTGGATGGACGGCCTCTGCTAGCCTTTGGAAGGGAAGCTGCCCGCAAGACGTTTTTAGGATGATCCAAAGGGAAGGAGGGCCACTCAACACCCGAGAGAAGGCAACTCGGGAAGCAATTGCCGGAGGGTGCAGGATGGCGTCTCTCCCGTCTGCTCCCAGATCGCGACTCTGCGAGATGAACAGTCTCCGCGAGTCCCTTTTAGGTCTCTCTGCTCTTTACAGATCCTTTATAGCAGGGGTCTTCAAACTTGGCCCTTTTATGACTTGTGGACTTCAACTCCCAGAATTCCTCAGCCAGCCAAGCTGGCTGAGGAATTCTGGGAGTTGAAGTCCACAAGTCATAAAAGGGCCAAGTTTGAAGACCCCTGCTGTATAGAAACGTTTTGTGGTAGAAGCACAATCAACGGCAGTGTTGTAGTAGGGAAGAAAAATCCAGTTCTGGGAAAGTTTCACCGGTTATATCCAAAACTGGTAGAGCTGCTGATAATAAGAACCATTTTGAAATGAATGCTCTTTGGGTCTCTGTTGAGTTCTCAATTTAAAAAGTATAGGGAGCCTATACTGTTGTTGTTTTTTTCCTTTGCCTTTGAGTCAGTTTTTGACTCCTAGCGACTGCTTGGACTAGTCCCTAAAGTTTCTTGGCAAGATTTTTCAGAAGCGTCTTTATCTCTTCCCTAGAGCTGAATGAGTGACTGGCCCAAGGTCACCCAGCTGACTTTGTGCCTCAGGCAGGTCTAGAAATCATGATATATCCTGGTTGCCGGGGATGCATTAACCAGTACAGCACAACAAACTGGCACTCTGTAATAATCTAGCTGGTGATAAACTACAACTCCCAGCAACCCTTATATTGGTAATACTACAAGGGTTTCTGGATGTTGTAGTTTAGTGATACCTTGAAAGCATGAACATTTTTGTCTACACACTGACCATGAAATAGTTTGTTACTTTAGCAGACCAGGTCAGAGGAACGGATTAGAAGCTGGCTAGTCCATTTTTAGAAAGGATTTTAATGTAGCATTTTTGGGGGAAAATACAGGCTTTTCTTAATGTTTTAAAAAGAATCTAAGACAGGAAGAAAACTTGAACAGCGCATTCTTGATGGCCAAAAAGATACATTCTAGAACAGGGATGTCAAACTGCCAGCCCATGGGCCGGGCACGTCACAACGAAACCGTGCCCACCCCATTGCCAGCAATGAGGAAAAAACTCCGATCTAGAAACATCAGAATTGGAAGGGGTTTACTTATCAAATTGACTGCTCAGCCAGAAATGATAGTTGCTTTTATATGAAGTATTTAACTTCACTGGTCTTGTGATGACACCAAGCCTTTCAAAAGGGCTCTAATTTCCTGTTTTTCACCTATTCATCCCTCCCTCCTTTAGCCAAGCAAACCATGTACAAACCTAACATAATCTGCCTTTTCATGCTTAGGCTCTTATGTGCTTTAAAATCTTTGTTGCTATAACTTGCTAGTCACCAATCAATTTTCTCTGTTTAGGAATGGTAAAGCTGAACTGTTTTGTGGCTGATTTTCACTGGTTTCTTTGTTTTTCTCTTGCAGAATTATGGCTTCTAATACAGAACGTACATTCATTGCTATCAAGCCTGATGGAGTCCAGCGGGGATTAGTGGGTGAAATCATCAAACGGTTTGAACAGAAGGGTTTTCATCTAGTAGCTATGAAAATGATCCATGTAAGTTTCATATTTGGCCAATGTGTTGGTTAATTGATAGATATATAGCTCTCTATATGAGTAAAATATTCTTATATTGAACTGCATCAGTTAAAGACAGGGGTCCCCAACCTGTGGGGCACACCTCACTGGCCAACCACTGGGCTGCATGAGTGGTTGGCCAGTGAGCATGCACAGCCCCACTCGTGAGAGCATCACAGGTGCTCATGGCCCCACTTGTGCAAGCAACAGGGAGTTTACCCTCCCACAAAACAATCCCTTCCTTCCCCCCTCCCCCACTCCAAGCCACCAATCCTGAAAGGTTGGGGAACTCTGGTTTAGGTTAGATTAAGCAATTGAGAGCTATTTTAGCCTACATTTCATTATCCTCTGTTTCCTAAGTTGTAGAGGGTTTTCTTAAAACCGTAAAGCTATACAAATGAGCTTGTCTGACTTTGGCTAGAAAACTACTTGATAAGATGGCATGTACTGTAACTTTTACAGTAATAACACTACTGGATGATCTGTTAAGATAGGTTATCCAAACTAGTACTACTAATGGGAGTTAGCTATCTTTACTTTATTATTTGGTGTGATATTCTTAGTTGTGTTCACAGAATGTAGGCAACATTATCACTTTCCCCCACATACCAGCATCATATGATCAGAAGTATCCCCGTGAAAAGTGGGAATTGACATTTTCAAGCTTCTTCAAGCTACCAAAAAGAATGCTTTGGGGCAGCAATTTGCTACATTTTTTCATTTCACATTTAAAAAAGGGGGTTGGTGCTATAATGAGCAGAGTCAGTGCTCATTTGTGTTTCTGCCTGTATTCCATTCTTTCCTGGCTGAGCAGGGGGTATAAAATAACCGGTGAAGTGCCTGTTTATCCCATTTTTGAAGGCTGTCTTAGAACTTTGTTCTGGCACCTGGACAAGAGGTTAATCTTCTCATCCTTGTTTGGATAATTGATTGACAGGAGTTAATTTTCCTTCCCCAACCTCCCAATTAGATTATGCTTTTCGCTTGATCTGCTAAATCCTCCCATTGATGCTGGTGCAAACAGGGCCATTCAGAGAAGACAGAATTAAAATAGATTTCCACTGATAATAGAGAATTAATCCATTGCTGTATTTCCTTTCTCTAAAGGCATCTGAAGAACTGCTTAAAAAACATTACATTGACCTGAAAGACAGACCTTTCTATTTAGGTTTAGTTAAATATATGAATTCTGGGCCTGTGGTAGCCATGGTAAGTATCTATTTATGAACATTTGCTTAACTTCCACCCACCCCTGATTTTCCTGAGAAAAATAATTTACCAGCTCTTATGTAACATGAACGTGTGTATCCCTCTAGGAAAAGGCAAATTAATGCGTGATAATAAATACTACATGTATTTAAAAAGTACTGTTCTAGCAAAGGATTGCTATTTTCTCCTTTGGACCGTAGCATTCTGCCCATTTCAGTAATGGTCTGGTGGTTTGGGGAAAATTAATTCCCTCAACAAGAAGTGGTTTATGGTGCTCTGTATGAGTTTGTATATTGAACATGTGGTCTATGACGGTAATAACATTTTGATTAGATTTATCCACATGAGACAAGCTGATTTCATCCCTGGACTAGAAAACTTTGCACATAATATCCAAAGTAGGGGGATTAGGGTAGGAGATATGATAGCAGATACTGGATAATATATCCAGGAGTAAATTAAACATCCTTATTCTATCATATTAAAGTCCAAGATTGTGTAAACTGAATGATGATAGACTTGGAATATATAAAAGCAAAAACTTACACAATAATGCAAAGAAACATGAAATTCATTCTGTAAAATAGCAAATTGAGCTGCAATTTAAAAGGCAAAACTAAATCCCAATGAATGGGATTTTCAGTGGTGATTACTATATATTGTTATCCATTATTATTATTATTGAATAAAAACCCTAGAATAGGGCTTGGTCTACTTCAGAATCAGCCCCTCTACATGGGGCTTCCCTTGAAGACCACTCGGAGGCTCCAACTGGTACAGAATGCGGCCGCGAGAGTTGTCTTGGGAGTTTCCCGGTACTCCCATGTTACACCTTTGCTCCGCGAGCTGCATTGGCTACCAGTTGTCTTCCGGGTGAGGTTCAAGGTCCTGGTCATGATCTTTAAGTCCTTACATGGCATGGGTCCAGGTTACCTCGGGGACCACCTGCTGCCGGCGTCAACTTCCCTCCGCCCAGTACGTGCCCACAGAGAGGGCCTCCTCAGGGTGCCTCCGGTCAGGGAATGTCGACTGGTGGCCCCCAGGGGGAGGGCCTTCTCTGTGGGCGCTCCGGCATTATGGAACCAACTGCCGGTTGAGCTCCGGATGGCATCAGACCTCCGATCCTTCCGTCGCGGGTTGAAGACCCACTTATTTGAATTAGCTGGTCTGGCCTGATGGGGGAATATGGGTTTTTAAATTGATTTTTAGTACTTTATTATTGTTGTTTTTTAACTGGGCACTGGTTTAATTTCCTTTTAACTTTTGTATTGTTATTTATATATGCCCTGTGAACCGCCCTGAGTCCCTAGGGAGAAGGGCGGTATAGAAATCAAATAAAACTAAACTAAACTAAACTAAATGTTAAGTGTGAATCTTAATTCCTGTTTGCATGATTCCTGCTGGCCAGTGGAAACCAGATGCTATCCTTCTTTGCTAAGCTTCTTAAATCTAGTAATTCCAGATGGTGTCTATAAAGCTAAAACAAAAATATATTAGTATATGACTTTTAAATATATGTATAATACGATAAAGCCCACAGCTATTCATTCTCACAGTATCGTATTTGCATCTATTCAATAAACCTATTTGTTTTTATAGGTTTGGGAAGGACTTAATGTTGTGAAGACAGGCAGAGTAATGCTCGGAGAAACCAATCCAGCAGATTCCAAGCCAGGCACCATTCGTGGAGATTTCTGCATTCAAGTGGGCAGGTTGGTGCTGCAATTTACTCCTTGTAGATTATAGAAAGCCATGCTAGAAAACAAAACTTGCTTCAAAAGTAATGTCATATACTATTAATGTATATAAAATATTGATCCTGTTATGCTAATACTTATATAGCACTTAATGCTGCTAACACATTTATAAAATACACAATGTTTAGCTATAAGTATTCAGAAATCTAACATAGTTAGCAGGCCTCAAGTGCAAGTCCATGTGCTTTGTGCTAATAGGAATTGTGATCTTATACTCCAAAAGCCCCAAGTATAAAATATGATAAAGAATATCTAAGGGTGGTGCTATATTGTGCTGGAGATCCACTCACCCCCAAGAACTGAGTGATTTCTATTGAAGCTCCCTTTTGACCAGCAAGTTGGTGTTAAAAGAGTTGTTGTATGACCCACACAAAGTAACTGAAGTGACAATGCTTAATTTTGGGTTTGGTATAAAATTTACTTTCAAAAGGCCCTCAAACAGGGAACAGGAAAGAGTGTATAAATGCAACAACTGTATAATCATCTTATTCACTTAAATGGGATCTCCCATCCTCTTAAAAACAAAATGTAGGGAATGAAGGTATTTTATCCATTGCATGGTCTCCACATCACTTTCCACATTTTTATTTATTGATATCTGATGGCCAAAGTTTAAGAAACACTGTCTACATTAAAACAAGGTGCTTTGGGAGGAGATAGTTCTTAAGAATTTGACCCAAACCTTTAAATTAGACCTTGACTGATTTAAAAGTGATTGCTAACACTTTGAAGTGTGCCCCCAAACAACTCGGTAACTAAATTGAGAATATTTTTAAAGGAAATCAGGCTAGACACTAGTATTTTGTCAGGAGGGTCAATTTAATCTTTGTCAAGCATTGATATCATTGATGCACAAGCTGAAGTTTGACAAAAGCATGCATGACTATAAACTACAGCTAGAATGCTATGCTGTTAATGTAACAGCTTATACAACCATCAGACTTGAGTGGTTAGTAATAATTTGATTATGGATGGTACTTTCATCTTAGAAATGTATGATAGGAGTTTAGAAATGAGCTTATAGAAAATTTTTAGCTACAAGCAGTCTTTATTTCTTTAATTACTTCTCCAAATATCCTAACATCTTTGTCTTCTCTAAAGGAACATCATTCATGGCAGTGACTCTGTGGAGAGTGCACAAAATGAAATCAATCTGTGGTTCCAGCCTGAAGAACTTGTGGACTACAAATCTTGTGCTCAAGAATGGATTTATGAGTAAAGTAGTCCTTCAGAGGAATCGTGCCTTCTTTCAATAAGTCATTTCATTCCACCCTTGCATTTCATGGGAGCAGTTACCATAGTTACTTCCTTGATTGACACTATGAAATAAAGGCATCATGAACAAATAAGTGTTCTTGTCTTTAAAGAAATGAAAAGGTATGTGTGAAATGTTTGAAGTGTATTCGTGGTACACGTGGTTGTCATTTTAAAAAGATCTTCAATAAATACAGATGAGAGACATGGTAAAAAATTTGAATTCAAGACAAGCTGTTTTGGCTATAATAGTAGCATACTGGAAGCATCTGCAGTGCTTTCAACTAGGTCAGAACACTGAATTCCAAATGTGTTTCATTTTATAATAATAATAAACCTTTATTGTCAAAGTACAACATGTGTACATTGAGATTAGCTGAGCCTCCCCCCCCCCCGTGCTCTCTCCCCCCAACACACAGTGACAACAAACCCTCCATCCCACCACACTATGTGAACCAACTACACCACACACCGGCCTCCCAAGTCAATTCTGCATAAGATTATGTCCCATTTAAAAGCCTAACAGCCCACGGATAAAAGCTATTTTTCAGCCTGTTGGTACGGCTGGCTATATTCCTATATCTCCTACCGGATGGTAGGAGAGTAAAGAGATACCGTCCAGGGTGTGAGTCATCCCTGAGAAACTTCCTCACTCTTCCAAGGCAACGAGCCCTGGCGATGTCATCCAGTGGTGTCAGGGAACAGCCCACAATGTCTTGTGCTGTGCTCACTACCCTCTGTAATACTTTCCTATCCGCGGCTGTCAGACCAGCATACCGAACCACAATACCATACGAGAGGACGCTCTCTATGGTAGACCGGTAAAAGAGGGTCATTAGCTGTTGTTCTACCCTGTTCTTCCGCAAGATCCTAAGAAAGTGAAGCCTCTGTTGGGCCTTTCTAGCCACCTGGGTTGTGTTAACTTTCCAGGTCAGATCTTCACAGAGGTAGACTCCCAGAAATTTAAAGGAGGAAACTCTCTCTACACAGTCCTCCCCGATGTAAAGTGGGGCAGGTTCCTCCGGAAGTCTAACACCATCTCTTTCGTCTTGCCGATGTTTAGGTGCAAGTTGTTGTTACTACACCATATGGATAGTTTTTGTACCTCCGCCCTATATGCTGTCTCATCCCCACCTGTAATAAGACCCACCACAGTTGTATCATCTGCGAACTTGATTATCGCAGTGGATGGGTCAGATGATACACAATCATAAGTGTATAAAGAGTACAGGTAGGGGCTAAGCACACAGCCCTGTGGTGTGCCGGTGCAAAGCTTCAGGGGGGTGGACAAAGCAGACCCGAGCCTCACTGTTTGTACCCGATCCCCAAGAAAGTCTTGAATCCAATCGCAGATAGCGGGGAAGAATTTCAAGTCAGTCAGCTTCTCGATGAGAATGCTCGGCAAAATGGTGTTGAAAGCCGAGCTGTAGTCAACAAAAAGCATCCTGACGTAACTACCAGGTTATAAGGAAGGATCTTGCAACAGCACCTAACTAAGTAGGCTAATTCCTGGTTAGAACTTGGATGGGAGACCCACTAGTGAATCCCAGGATGGTGTGGTAGATTGAGGAACTGAAAATGCATTCTAGAAGGCAGTGGCAAACCAGTTCCATATTGTTCCTGAGAAAAGCAGTCCAGCACCGCTCAAGGGAGTCATACCTTCTGCAAAATCTGCAAATTCTACAATTCTGTAATATTATTTTATAACATCATCAATTCACACTGGGCTTCTTCACAACAAGAACATATTATATCAACTGCATAGTCAAAATTCACTTCTAGAAAACTCTTCTCGGCTAGTAGTGATTGTCCTAAAGCTGCTTTTCTCTTGCTTTTTTGTAGAGTGAATGGAAGTACATGGCAAGCAAATACCAGTTACCAATAAAATATCTTTAAATACAGGTAGCCCTCAATTTATGACCAAACTGAACCGAAAATTTGTTGCTAAATGAGAAATTTGTTAAGTGAGTTTTGCCCCATTTTACAATGAATTTGATTTCCCCATTAACTTTGTCAGAAGGTTGCAAAAGGAGAACATGTCTGTGGGACACTGAAACCATCATAAACATGAGACAGTTGTCAGGCACCCAAATGTAAATCATGTAACCATGGGGATGCTGCAACAGTCATAAGTATGAAAAATGGTCATGTCACTTTTTTCAGTGCCATCACTAAGCGAACTGTTGTAAGTTGACTACCTGTAGTACATATCTCCAAATCTTAAACAGCAGAGTTCACTTACCATAGAATTGATTCTGGTGCCCAGTATTTTTCAGTATGTCAGAATTTTGTTTCAGGAAATTTAAGCTTATTCGACGACCTAGCCATAAGGGCGATTCCCATTCTTCCCAGCAGGACTGCACAGCATGGCCCACCAAATAGCCTTGCAAGGCCCGGTGGCATATTTTAAAATAAACTCACTCCTGCCCCAAAAGAATGCTAAGTCCCCCAAGCCTCACCACTACCAAACAACTGATCAGCACACCAAGTATTCCTTTATAGCTTGCAGTAATTTTGGTCAGTGTGGTTCCTCCCATCTATAAGTTGTGTGGACCTTGACTATAAGCTATCCAGCAAAGTGGAAACAATGGCTACCTTTGTATATTTCTCCTGTAATGCAATAACATCTTAGTTGTAGTTTTCAACAAAAAGTGCTACTTGATGTGTGTAGCCTTCTAAAGTATTAAATATTTCAATTGCATTGATAGAGATGGAATAAAATAACAATGTTCATTCTGAAAATCTTTTTAATCAACTGAGCATTCCTAAGCATATCCAGGACTGGAGAATAAGGACTATAAAATCCCGGTAACTAAATGGGCAAAGAAATTACTTGATTTGTGGTTTTATGATAAAAAAACTCAAGTAATTCCTAAATCATAGCCATAATTTTATGGCCCATAACTATTTTGCAGTTCTTAATTTATTTATTTATTTATTTATATGAAGTACATTTTCAGAGTGTTTTATTTAGGGATTGTGTATCTTGTAAGGTTGTTTTACTGTTACTTGCAATAAGAGCAGTCTTTTGCAATACAATATTTGCTTCCCTAGCCCAGGAAAATCTCCATCAAAGGAGTCCTATAGTGAAGAACTTCATAATGTCTTTCCATGAATCTTTGACTAACAGCAAAATTGATGCAAAATGATTTACCTACTGGCTAGAGAAAAGTTTCAAATTAAAAATTTGTGATTGAAACAGGTTGGGCAGATTAGGGCTAAACCAGGGGTCGGCAACCTCGGTTCTTTTATGACTCGTGGACTTCAGCATAGCTGGCTCAGGAATTCTGGGAGTTGAAGTCCACGAGTCATAAAAGAGCCGAGGTTGCCGACCCCTGGGCTAAACTAAAGCTACATTCAGAGATGCAGGATGAGAGGAACACTACTGGGCCTGTCACAAAATTACACTTCACTCCATGAAACAGAAATAAAACTGATTTGACATTTCTCTCCAATGATCAGAGTTACCATTAGAAACTTGTTTAATAAGCTTGAATTAATGCAGACCTATCTCTTAGTGATAATGAAATGGAGATACTTCATTATATCAATATTTTAAAAGATGATGTTGACCCGTTGAGACAAAATTTACCACCCGGTCTTCTTTTAACATTTTTATTTTGTGTAAAAAAGGCAAATTTAGTGAATTATTTTCATCTTGTACACAAAGTTATATTCTTAATGCTTTTTCACATCCATGCTTGAAAATCTGCAGTCTGTTAAAAATGAAAGTAACATTAATTTCTTCAAAAGCAATTTTCACCGAGTTATGTACATTAGAGGTTTTAAATGTTCCCATTTGACCACACAAATAACCAAGAAAATAAAAGATTAAATTTGTACAGATAGTGATCTATATATCAAATACATACAGAAATGATGTAAAAACCATTTTTTAACCTCTGCCTCGATCGTTTTCCAAGAGGCAGAAGCTCATGCTGTTTTTTTTCCTTTTTTTATATAAATGGCTGAGATTTCACTTAAATATGAAAATTAAAAAAAAATCAATTTAATCACAGTTTTAATCCCTTTCCAATAAAGGATTGTTACCAATATATTAGCACCATAATACAAATATCGATGGGAGTAGGTGTTCACATCACATAAAAATGACAACAATAAAAACAAACAAACACTGAAACCCGTGTTAGTATCAATAGAACAAGAAGTCGATAACTGCTTTTGTATTCCTCTGACTCAGCAAGGAAATTTAAAGCGTGAAAGAAATGTAATATTCTGAGCTGTACAAAGGAGCCCTTGCAATGAAATTTACCTTGCCTGTGGTGCCTTATTTAAAAAGATCTCGCCTTGTGCCAAATACTGTAATATTAGCTGACCCACAGCAGAAGTACAAGTCTCAAACCAATATCCACTCAGCCCCTCCAATCTGATTCCATCCCAGTTTATTGGTGGTAGTTCACAGCAAACTGGAGATGTTATAGAACTACATCATTTAAAAAAATGAAGGTACCCAATGGTACTAAAAGTTTACAGTCATCTGGTTGCTGTTTTTTAAGAGACCACACATAAGCATTACTCAGAATGAACACTGAAGAAAAAAAAGACAAAGAACAACTATTGCGGAACAAGGTGTCACTCAAGGGTTTCATGGAAAAAAGAATTAATTTCAAGATTTGAAAAAGGTTTTCATATTTTAAGTTTTCATTTAATCAGGTACATGTATCAGGATGTAGAAATGGGAGAATGAGACTCCTGAACGGATAGCGGTACCTACTTGACATAAATGTGTAAATTATCTCCAAAAATCAGAGAATCTGCACTATAGCAGTAATAAAGGCCATTCTCTCCCAGACATAATTATAGGTCGTCTAACATCTTGCAGAATTGCTGGTTCAGCATCAGGTTCTCAGCTGATGTGGTAGGGATTAAATGTGGTTGTGGGGTTTTTCAGGAGCTGCCATATTCCGAGGTAGAAGAGGGCATCTGTTGTTCATCTGGACAAAGGCCATTCCAATGAAAGACTTGACAGAAATTAGTGAAATTCTCCAATCATAACATGCACAGGAATCAGGAAACACTACTGCACTTCATGATTTTCTGCCAATCCTACAGATACAAAATACACAGTGTGTGTCCACTAGGAATTGGGAGTAACTATGCCTAAATGTATGTTCTTTTGGTTCAAGCTTGTTCAGATCGTATAACTAAATAAGAATCAATTTCTACATAAGTCCACATTTTTATGCTGGCCTCAAGGCAAAAGCCATTAGTACAGACCTTACTCAGGATGTCTTTTTCACAGTAATACTTTCTGATAAAAATCAGAACAACTTGGTATATAAATGTTATTCTGCAAATCCTCAAGAGTCTCTGACAATGCAGTTATTATACAGTGGCCTTTACGAACCACAACATTCATCCTATCAGTTCTGCATTATTATAGGAGAGCATGGCTGACAGAATTATGATCTGCGATAGAAAAAAATTATGGATCAGTTTTCGATGCAATTCCTTCTAGAATCTCATCTTGCTTTTAAAGGATTTTATCCTACAGGTAAATGGCCTGATGACGTGGATCATTTACATTTGGGAGACACTGGCCTAAGAAATACTGTGCTAAGGGATCGATGCCTTACTGTGATTCAGGGAATCCTTATGTGTGCATGCATATGAGTATACGTGTGCGCACATCTGGGTACACACAAACATGATACAGCTTTTTGCTCCCCTCCCCCAAGAGCAGCTCTTTTTTGTAGCATCATGAACTGCTTTGTAAACCAGGGAAGTTTCAAAAACAGCTGTAATGGAGCACTTGTGAATGAGGGAGGGAAATATATTCCTAGAGAAAAAGAAGAAAGAAGGCAGATCAGCTAAGCCCAGATCGCCCCTTGTACTTCTAGGGATTATGAACATAATCTTTTTAGAGACATAACAATACAGTATGCAGTTTCCACTTATATTCACAATATTTGACACTCGATACTCAGTTTTTTAAATGTATACATGAAGCAGTTTTCAACAATGGCCCAGCTATGTAAAAAAGAAAAAAGAAAAGGGAAAAAAGAGTAGGAATTGTTTTATACAGTCCTATATTATACAGGAAAAAAAATGTACCAGAAGTTACTACAAAATTTTACACCATTATCCCCTCTTGCATAGAATGTGGTAAACCTTTGCATATCACAAATGGTATGTACCCAATAACAAAGATAAGAAAATAATCAAAATTGCTGGTTTTCAACTTTCTATGCGTTTAAAAATTTAAAACATTTATATGCCAAAAATTGTCTCTGGGGCTTGGAGAGTTGCTAGTCATAAAGCATTAGATTTAAAGGGTGTAGAGGTTAATCTATAGAATTAATTTTTTTTCTAAACCCTACCCTTGAAACAAGAATCAGACAGACTGCTCTAAAGTCGACTTGCTATAACCCAGAAGCAATTACAGAATATAAGCAGTTAATTCCTGAGAGTTTAGTAAATGAACCTTACTGGTAAAAGCAAAACTCTGTGACATATATCATCCCGTCATGACTCCAGAATGGAAATGTCAACATTTTAAGTTCTGTGAATGATTCCATCTGTTAACTTCCATACAGATTTAACTATCCAGGAACAGTTTCCAAGAAATTCAGCATTCATGCCCACACTAGTTATGACAAATTCTTAAGAAAGGTATCAGCAGCCAAGAAAATACTGTGTTCAACACAGGCTCCAAAGCATCTTCGGGCAAACCAGCTCAGTTTGCAGCAATCAAGAAGTTCTTCCAAACGTGTAGGGAAGAATAATGCCATCTTCAGGAGCAGACTGCTGCATCATTTCAGGGTGTGTCTTCCATCAGGATGGAAATCAAATCTGTTGCTGTTTCACTAGAAAAAGAGCTTTCAGTTCCTTGCACAAGAAAAAACAAAATGTCCCATATACCAGTTGACATATGGGAGCTTTGCTGATCATTTGTGTGAATATCTCAGTACTTCAAAATATTAACAAGTTACAGCCTCAATAACTTTAATGAAGACAGGGCCAAAGCTTAATTCTCCAAAATCTTAAGCAGATTTGTCAGTATGTCACTGTGCCAGGAGAAAACATTTTAATACTCCATCCTTTCAATTTCTTTTGTTTCATCACCGTGTCTCATGATGTCACTGAGGAAAAGGCAGGGCATGACTAGTGTAGCTTTTCAGTTCAGAAGCTCCCAGCTTGTACCAGAAGGTTCACTCATCACAAACAGTTCATTTCGGTTTTCAACTATTCTACCATCTCATCTTCCTCAAAGGGTTTCCTGCAATCCTGCTATAATTAAGCTTTTTAATTCTTACCAAAAAATTAGAGTATCTTTTTTTTAACAATCTGAACTTGAAAATATTACAAAAATTCTTTCAAAAGCTTCAAATACAACACAAACATGTCAATTTTTAATAAATTGAAAATTCTTTTCTCCCCCCCACTAAAATAGTTTTCTTGTCCTCCAAAAATTCTGAATTGAAATCTTAACCGCAGTTAGCAAAGTGCCCTTAGTAGAAGCCATCAAATGGTAACATCTGAATGGTAACATCAGTCTTAAGGAAGTCTTGTTTTGTACCATCCTGTTCAGATTTACCCTTAGGGTTCTTGCTTGATGTACTGGCTGGCTGACCCATTGCTTTCCTGATCAGAAGCTCCTTGAAGAAAGCTGTATTCCTCTCCATCTATCAATTCCTCTTTCAGCTGCAGTGAAGATACTAAATATGAAAGAGGATGTTAAAAAGTGAAAATTGGCAGTGATATTGTTCTTTTCATTTCAGAAATGAAAATTTGGCAACATCCCAACCTTTGTTATTCCTGCACAGGAAAATACAGTGCTGCAAAGCAAAACTTCAGAATGAGAATATAGTAAAGAAAATCGTAGGCTGAATTTGGAAATATGTGAATTAAAAGGAGGAAATAAAAGAAAAGGTTAAATATAAATGTATAGATAGTGCTTGCCCTAATTAAAAGTATTTTGGTTGACTTTTTTTTCCCCACTACAATCATAAAGACATCTGTTAAAAAGTCAGTCCACTGATTGAAATGAAACCTAGTATTGTTCACAAAGCATCTTCAATGAAACAACATGAAACCACAATACTTGCAACTAAACAAGAAAAACATTTTCTTCATGGATCAGGATTTTAAAGAAATCCTGGAAAGTTAAAATCGGTTGATGAAGGCTGTGCTTGAATGGAGTAAATACACAACACACACACACAAACACAAAATCCTAATGATGATAAATACATTTATCATAGCTATCTGCATCCCCAAATTAAGATTTGCATCTTTTCTAATTATTGACAGAAGCCTCCCCAGTTTTAAGAAACAAAGTCCTGCATGTATATTAGCACAATATGAAAAGGCTAGGATACAACCCTTTTCTCAAAGCTTTTGTTTTTATCTAAATAAGAGTTATAACAATCTATGCATATAGATGAAAACCTTGTCTGCAATCTGAAATTTGCCAGTCCAGGTAAAGGTTTATGCTTATTCTCATGATGAGTTTATTCTCACCATAAACTTCTGTGCGTTTAACTGAATAAGTTGAATGTCTTGTCGGGAACTAACTACTTGAGTTTCCTTATCATTCAAGATTACATCTGTAGAATAGAATAGAGCTGGAAGGGACCTTGGTGGTCTTCTAGTCCAGCCCCCTGCTCAGGCAGGAGAACCTACAGTTGCAAGAAAAAGTATGTGAAAACTTTGGGATTACGTGGAGTTTTGCATGAATTGGCCATAAAATGCGCTCTAAACGTCATGTAAGTCACAACAATAGAAAAACACAGTCTGCTTAAAATAATACTACACAAACATTAGCTGTTGTCATGTTTTAATTGAACATAAGATGGAAACATTCACAGTGCAGGGTGGAAAAAGTATGTGAACCCCTAGCCTAATGACTTCTCCAAGAGCTAATTGGAGCCAGGAGTGAGCCAACCTTGACTCCAATCAGTCTGATGATATTGGATGTGTTGCTGACAGCTGTCCTGCCCTTTAAAAACACACACCTGTTTTGGGTTTACTGGTCTCAAGAAGCACTGTCTGATGTGAACCATGCCTCGCAGAAAAGAGCTCTCAGAAGACCTACGATCAAGAATTGTTGACTTGCATGAAGCTGGAAAGGGTTACAAAAGTATCTCCAAAAGCCTTGATGTTCATGTGTCCATGGTAAGACAGACTGTCTACAAATGGAGAAAGTTTAGCACTGTTGCTACTCTCCCTAGGCGTGGTCGTCCTGTAAAAATGACTGCAAGAGCACAGCGCATAATGCTTAATGAGGTAAAGAAGAATCCTAGAGTGTCAGCTAAAGACCTACAGAAATCTCTGGCACATGCTAACATTTTTGTTGACACATCTACAATAAGGAAAACATTAAACAAGAATGGAGTACATGGGAGGACACCACGGAGGAAGCCATTGCTGCCCAAAAAAATATTGCAGCACGTTTGAAGTTTGCAAAAGAGCACCTGGATGTTCCACAGCACTACTGGCAAAATATACTGTGGACAGATGAAACCAAAATTGAGTTGTTTGGGAAAAACACACAACATTATGTGTGGAGAAAAAAAGGCACAGCACACCAACATCAAAACCTCATCCCCACTGTAAAACATGGCGGAGGGAGCATCATGGTTTGGGGCTGCTTTGCTGCCTCAGGGCCTGGACGGATTGTTGTCATTGATGGGAAAATGAATTCCAGAGTTTATCAGGACATTTTGCAGGAAAACGTACGACCATCTGTCCGCCAACTGAAGTTCCGCAGAGGATGGGTGATGCAACAGGACAATGACCCAAAGCATACAAGTAATTCAACAAAACAACAGCTTCAACAGAACAGAATACCCCTTCTGGAGTGGCCCAGTCAGAGTCCTGACCTCAACCCGATTGAAATGCTGTGGCATGACCTTAAGAGAGCGATTCACACCAGACATCCCAAGAATATTGCTACACTGAAACAGTTTTGTGCAGAGGAGTGGTCCAAAATTACTCCAGATCGTTGTGCAGGTCTGATCTGCAACTACAGGAAACGTTTGGTTGAGGTTATTGCTGCCAAAGGAGGGTCAAGCAGTTATTAAGTCCAAAGGTTCACATACTTTTTCCACCCTGCACTGTGAATGTTTCCATCTTATGTTCAATTAAAACATGACAACAGCTAATGTTTGTGTAGTATTATTTTAAGCAGACTGTGTTTTTCTATTGTTGTGACTTACATGATGTTTAGAGCGCATTTTATGGCCAATTCATGCAAAACTCCACGTAATCCCAAGGGTTCACATACTTTTTCTTGCAAGTGTATACCATCTTAGACAATTGACTGTCCAGTCTCTTCATAAAAACCTCCAGTGATGGAGCGCCCACGATTTCTGAAGGCAAGCTGTTCCATTGGTTAATTGTCTTCACTGTTAGGAACTTTTTCCTTAATACCAGGTTGCTTCTCTCTTTGACCCAACTATTGTTTCTTGTCCTGCCCTCTGGTGCTTTGAAGCATAATTTGACACACACCCCTCTTCTTTGTTGTAGCCTCTCAAATACTGGAATACTGCTATCATGTCACCCCTATTTCTTCTTTTTTTTAGACTAGCCAAACCCAAGTCCCGCAGCCGTTCTTCATATGTTTTAGTCTCCAGGCCTTTGATCATTTTAGTTGCTCTTCTCTAAGCTTTTTCCAAGGGCTCAACATCTTTTTTGTATTATGATGGCCAAAATTGGTTGCAGTATTCCAGGTTTGGTTTCACTACGGTTTTATAAAGCGGTACTAATACTTCGTGTGATCTTGATTCTATGCCTCTGTTTATACAACCCAGGATTGTATTAGCTTTTTTGGCTGCTGCTGCACACTGGTGGCTCATAGTCAAGTGATCGTCCCCTAGGACACCAAGGTCCCTCCCACAGTTACTGTTTTTGAGCCAGGTCTCACCTAATCTGTAGTTTTATCTTTGATTTTTCCTGCCTAAATGTAAAACTTTATTTTTCTCCACATTAAAACTCATTTTATTGGATAGGGCCCAATAGTTTGTCAAGAACGTTTTGAATTCTGAGCTTGTCTTCTCAGGTGTTGGGTATTTCTGCCAATTTAGTGTCATCTGCAAATTTGATGAGTTCCCTTTCTATTCCCTCATCTAAGTCATCAATGAATATATTGAAGAGTACTGGGCCTAAGACGGAGCCTTGTGGTACCCCACTGCTTACTTCTCTCCATGTGGATGTAGTACCATTGAGGAATACTTGTTGTCAGCCAGCTACAAATCCATCTGGTGGTATTGTTGTCTATTCCACCTTTTTCTAACTTACCAAGCAGTAGATTGTGGTCTACTTTGCTGAATACCTTACTGAAATCTAAGTATACTATGTACACAGCATTTCGCTGGTCTACTGATTTGATCAGTTTATCAAAGAATGAAATAAGATTGGTTTGGCATGATCTGTTTTTAACAAGCCCATGCTGGCTATTTCAAAATTACCATTCTAGTTCTCATACATTACTCATTTTTTGACAAAACAATCCCACTTTCTTTTATTTTCTTCTTACTCTGCTTCCCATACCTTTTTAAACATAACTTTCTGCTTTACAATGAAATGACTAACACTTATAATGGTCAAGTCATAGTTTTCATTCATACAAAGTAGAATGTCTTCTTTTTACATACAAAAAGTTAAGCTGCAAAATTGGACATAGAATCCTTATTTCTCACCAGACACAGGGGACTTAACTAACATGAATAGTTGCCATCCCTGGTCTGGCAAAAACACAGAGATTGATTAAGCAAAACCACCATAGGAATAACCGCAGCGGAGGTGATTCAAGAGAATCTTTGATTTTTATTCATGTTTCTTTCTTATGAAAAGATGGCTAAGACTCTTCAATATCAAGTGCCTTGTTTCCAGGATCACTCTTTCTAAATTAAAATATGTTAATCATTTTAAACAGTTCTCCTTTTCTGCCATTTACTTCGTTTCCAAAAACATATTTCATTCTAATTCTGGAGGAGCAACTCCACAGCCACAAGGAGTGGCTTGTGGAGTTTCAAAAGACTGTGGTGGAATTGGAGGAAATTAGCATTTCATCCTCTTCCTTCCCAGCAAGCAGAACTTTGCTAAACCCAAATTTGGATCAACGGACTGGCTACCTCTTCAAAATGTGATATGAGTGGAGGATTGAAAAGAAGCACATACAAATATTTAAAGAACCCTTCAATATTGTGTATATGTGCAACAAGAAATCACATTTGTTTGAATTATAGACAGAATTAAGTCAGCAATGTTTTGGCAGTGCTACAGCCAAGTTGTGAACTTTCAGTGAACAAAGACCAAAGGTATTAAATGACAACTCTACCTCAATGAAATCATTTACTTTACATAAGTACTAATTTTTAAAAAATCATTTTTCTGTGTTCAGTTTCTCATAACATATTAATACATGCATATTCACCACATAACTGCTTTTTTCAGGTAAGCAATATTACACAGTAAAGAAGTAAAAATAAAAAGCTAAACAAATAAGCATGAGGTAATGAATTAATTTCCCTGCCCTTGTTTCTTTCTCACAATGGAATATCTTACAATTATTCATTCAATTTTTTGTCAAATATCAACATGGACCTTGATAATTAATTTTCAGATTTATACTCCCCAATGCATCATACAATGCATTTGGATTCTCAGTGAATATTTTCTGCATAACATATGTACTTTTGCATCCTTAACCAATACCTCTAATGTTGCCAAGATTCCTTGCATATTTGTATATAAATATATTGAACCTAAAGGACATCACATATAATTGTCTTATTGCGTGCTATAATGAACCATTCACTACATACACTTATTGTCCAAATTATGCATACATGACTTCTGTAACAACAAAGCAAAACTCTTATCACATTCAACAGCCAACCTTCAGCTCTGTATTTGCATAAAACATCATTCAAGCCGATTCATTTTACTATACACTTTCTCTAAATCAGGGGTGTCAAACTGCCGGCCCATGGGCCGGACGCATCATCAGGAAACCACGACCACCCCATTGCCGGTAATGGCAAAGAAGCTCCGATACGTTGCACAACGTCACGAGTTTGACATGTCTGCTCTAAATCAACAAACATAAAAAAAGCTTTGCCACATTCTCATAATTCTTAACTCTTCCTACTGAAGAGCAAAATTCCCATCTTCAAAACCTCTGCCTAGCATAGCTCCACCGCACTTTCTAAATTGTGTGTATTCAATTTATTGGAGTAAGCTTGTTTGCCCCTTTTTGATGACTTTCATAACAATGTTATCTCTTCACTCCATATACTTTCACTCTAATTTGCTCCAATCATCCTAAATAACCAAATAATGGCCTGCCTGCATCTAATCAACCTTATTTCCTTCAGGAATTCTCTCAAGCTTTCACATTTATCGTTTACAATCATTCCTTTGCTATGAATATGTTACAGTAGTTAACAGGTGATAACATACCATAAAGCAAAACTAAATAACACTAGAATAGTAGAGTTAAATGACAGTAGAGAAAAAGTAGCAACCTGGTTTTTGCATCTTATCTGCAAGAAGACAGTTCCATTTTGAGGTCTGAGCCCTTGAGTTCAATAATTTGGTCATGATTTCATTGTAAATCGAGCAGTGGAGGATATAATGAATAATGTCCTCCACCTGACCAACAGCATTAAGGACAGAGAGGTAAAGGGACATTAAATCCCTTCTCGATAAAGCACTGGTTATATAAACCAGATATTAGGAGAGACATCTGAATTTTTATAGTGATGGTACCAAGATAAAAATGTGGATAATTGTACCACAATGGCATCTTTATTGGCATTTCTTTCACAAAGCCCATATCAAATATTTTCTCTGTTCCAAGAACTCCCAAAGGTGGTAAGAAATACATTTGTAGGTAGTGACATAAGTTTGGTCACAATCATGTAATGGAGAGAACTAAGTTTGACAAGGAGGGACTCTTAAAGGCTTACTGCTTTCTAATAGAAGTAGTCCTCAACCATTCATTTAACTATGAAATTCTACTTTTGTTTGCCTTCACAACAAACTAGATCATACCACATCACCCTGTCTGACATGTTATAGACTAGTGGTTCTCAACCTTTTCTTCTCCACAGACCCCCCTTTTGTGGCCACAGACCATCAAGACTTAACTCATTTAAAACATTTCTTTAAGCCTTCACGGATCCCCCTGTGATGACATCGTGTGCCCCCAGGGGCCCATGACCACAGGTTGAGAACCACTGTTATAGACCTTTTACTCATAATTAAACACAGATTTCAGGTCTCTGTCCTTACTAATAAATCTTGCCCAAGATTAGACCACTTTGTTTCATATCTATTGCACCCTTCCATTTCTCTTCCTTTCATAGAAAGATAACATAACTATTTTTCTTTCATTTTGCTCATTAATCCATGACCCTTGCCATTTACAATTCTTGCATTTCAAGTTGCAAATTTCCATATGTTCCAAATGTTCACACCATTCTACTGTAGGCAAACTGAAATACTACTACGAAATTAAGAACATGCAATAATAAGCAATATTCTCAAACTTTACAGACTTTTCAAAAATTAACTACTACATTATTATTCACAATAATTAAACCTGTGGCTCACAGTAATGTTCTCATTCCCATTTCAATCCTAATCAGATTATTTAATTCATTTGTGCTTATTATGCTTATTCTTTAGTAACTTTACCCAAGTTTATTACATTCACTGTGGAAAATTGTTTCAGAACTAAAGATTGGGAAGCGAAGCTCTGATATATATATTTTTTTATTAGGCCTGCATACTTAAAATTAAGGGATGTGGTGGCTCAGTGGGTTAGGACGCTGAGCTTGTCGATCAGAAGGTCGGCAGTTTGGCGGGTCGAATCCCTAGTGCCATGTAACAGAGTGAGCACCTGTTACTCATCCCAGCTTCTGCCAACCTAGCAGTTCGAAAGCACGTAAAAATGCAAGTAGAAAAATAGGGACCACTACGGTGGGAAGGTAACAGCGTTCCGTGCGCCTTTAGCATCTAGTCATGCCGGCCACATGACCACGGAGGCGTCCTCAGACAAGCGCTGGCTCTTCGGCTTTGAAATGGAGATGAGCACCGGCCCCTAGAGTCAGAAACGACTAGCACACATGTGCGGGGGAACCTTTACCTTTTACTTAAAATTATTACCATGCACTTTTAGGGCATAATCTGAAGATATACAGTGCATTCAGAAAGTATTCAGACCCCCTTCACTTTTGTCAATTTTGTTATGCTGCAGCCTGATTCTACAGTTGTTGAATTCATTTTTTTCTCATTAATCTACGCTCAGTACCCCATAATGACAAAGTGAAAACAGAATTTTAGAAATGTCTGTAAAATTATTAAAAAGAAAAAACCTAAAATATCACAGTGGCATAAGTATTCAGACCCTTCACTCTGTATTTTGTTGTAGCACCTTTGGCAGCAATTTCGGCCTTGAGTCTTCTTGGGCATGATGCAATAAGCTTTGCACACCTGGATTGGGGGATTTTCTGCCATTCTCCCTTGCAAATCCTCTCAAGCTCAGTCAGGTTGGATGGCGACCGTCACTGGACAGCCATTTTCAGGTTCCTCCAGAGATGTTCAATAGGGTTCATGTCAGGGCTCTGGCTGGGCCACTCTAGGACATTCACAAGATTGTCCCTAAGACACTCCTGTGTTGTCTTGGCTGTTTACTTATGATTGTTGTCATGGTGGAAAGTGAACCTTCAACCCAGTCTGAGATCCTGAGCACTGTGGAACAGGTTTTCATTGAGAATATCCCTCTATTTTGCTCCATTCAGCTTTCCCTCAACCCTGACCAGTCTCCCAGACTTTGCTGCTGAAAAACACCTCCACACTTCACTGTTGGGATATTGGGCAGGTGATGCGTGGTGCCTGGATTCCTCCAGATATAATGTTTAGAATTGAGGCCAAAGAGTTCAATCTTGGTTTCATCAGACCAGAAAATCTTGTTCCTCACAGTCTGAGTCCTTCAGGTACTTTTTTGCAAACTCCAAGCGGGCTTTCATATGTTTTGCACTGAGGAGAGGCTTCTGTCTAGCCACTCTGCCATAAAGCCCAGATTGTGGAGGGCATCAGTGATGGTTGTCCTTCTGGAACTCTGTCCCATCTCCACACAGGATCTCTGGAGCTCAGAGTTACCATCTCTTACTAAGTCACCTCTCTTACTAAGACCCTTCTACCCCGATTGCTTAGTTTGACCAGGCAACGAGTTCTTAGAAGAGTCCTGGTTGTGCCAAACTTCTTCCATTTAAGAATTATGGAGGCTACTGTGCTCTTAGGAACCTTTAGTGCAGCAGAAATTTTATTGTAGCCATCTCCAGATCTATATCTGAGCTCTGCAGACAGTTCCTTTGACTTCATGGCTTTTGCTCTGCTACAGTATGCATTGTATATAGAGAGGTGTGTGCTTTTCCAAATCATGTTCAATCAATTTAATTTACAACAGGCAGACTCCAATCAAGGTGAAGAAACATGTCAGCAATGATCAAGAGAAATGGGAGCCACCAGAGCTAAATTTCACATGTTGTTGCAAAGGGTCTGAATACTTATGTTACTGTGATATTACAGTTTTTTCTTTTTAAGAAATTTACAGACATTTCTAAAATTCTGTTTTCACTTTGTCCTCATGGGATACTGCATGTAGATTAGTGAGAAAAAATGAATTTCAACAACTGTAGAATCAGGCTGCAGCATAACAAAATTGACAAAAGTGAAAGGGGTCTGAATACTTTCCGAATGCACTGTATAATAAACTATTTCTATTTTTGTTTCAACAATCTGAGTTGGAAAACTACTTGGATGGGGAACCATCTGGGAAGTCTACAAGTGCCACCTTAGGTTTCCTGAAATATATAGAAAATAATTAAATTAATTGATCAATTTGGCAGGCACAGATAAAAGGAACAAGCCCACCTGGGTCTTTCCTCTTTGGAAGGACAACCACTAACAGTAGTAATGTTTACCTGAAAGACTAAATTGTCCATATTCTGGCAATTTATTGAGATTTTTATCAAATTCAACATTTTACCGTTAAAGCCTGATCCATCCTTTGAAGTCCTTGGAATTTCATATACAAACACTTTTAAGGATTCAATTGGTCTTACAGTTTTTGTTTCTAAACTAAAGGAAATTTTACATTTTAAAATGAAATAGTTAAAATCAAAAATATGTAACTTTTATTCTTTCAAAATGTTTAAAAAGTACCTACTGAAATTATCCTTCAGATAAAGAACCAGAAAAGTAATATTTTTTAGAAACACATAGTTCAAATAATTTCCTTAAGGTGAGCATGGTTGGTGTGTGACTATTCAGGCGAGACATTAACAGGGGTAGATCTAGCCAATATGATAATTGATAAGGGATGAGAACTTCAGTTTGAAAGACCATAAATTGTGATAACCCTATACTAAATAATTATTGTCAAGAGCTACAGATTTCATCCTGCCAAATAGCTGCTTCAGGTCTACCGGCATGGTTAATTCATACGATTAAGACTCTTTAGAATGACTGATAAAGAGTTTACTCCAAAGTGGAGGAACATGCATTGAAAAATCAAAACCAAGACAGGATTCTTATATATGCATGAGGAACTCTGTATGTAACCCTGATTGGAGATATATTTTTATTTTATTTTATTATTTATTTATTAAATTTTTATACCGCCCTTCTCCCGAAGGACTAAGGGCGGTGTACAGGGCAATAAATATCAAGATGTAAATACAAAAGTTAAAAAAGAGTTTAAAAGAATTAAATAATTATGCCCAATATAATACAATAATAAAACTGTGTTAAAACTATTTATTTTTATTTATTTTTATCTCAACTTTTATTATTTTAAAAAAATAGCTCAAGGCGACAAGCATACCAATACTCCTTCCTCCTCCTATTTCCTTTACAACAACAACCCTGTGAGATAAGTTGGGCTAACTGGCCCAAAGTCACCTAGCTGGCTTTCATGCCTAAGGTGGACCTAGGCTACCTTCCTCCTTTTACAAAGCAATATATTTCTTTCTGGTGTTTATAAATTCAGTGAGCTCCTGTAGCAATCTCTCGTCTCTAACCTTTGCTATTCTGGAAATGCAGTGTAAGGCATTGCTACCAAATGTCCAAGATAAATCATATTAAAACAATAACATATTAAAATAATTAGCTCGATGACATTTCATCCTCCAAGACATTGTCCCCATGAAAAAAAAATGCCTGAAGACTAGGTTGTGCTGAAATACAACAAATTTGACATTAACATTTTAAACATAATCATAATTAGAAACATACTTATTCCAGATAATAAGATTAGCGTTTGAAGAGGTGAAGTGTGGCGTTTGGTTCAATGCACTACAGAAATGTAATGGGAGATGGGGATGCATAATGTACAAGACTTAGTTTCTTAATTGTTTTGAAGAAAACATGAAGTGTAGCATTCATGAAAATAAAGCAGATGTTGAACATTTTGTTTCATTAGTAATTATAAAATGCTCTAATAGTTAGCATTAGCTAAGTAAGTGAAAATAATTAAGATAGGGATGTAGTGACAAATTATATGGATAAATCAAATACATCCCAAAGAAAACACACCTAAGTTCTTCTGTTTCACCCCAGCAGAAACTGGTATAATCAAGTACCTTATCAGAATTCATAGTTCTTCAGTGACTAGACATTATCAGGTACGTGCATCTTGTTGCATGGTACAAAATAGACCTTCCCTACTGTGTATCAAGGTAGCTATTTGCAGACAGCAGACAAAATCTGGTTATGTCATGCAAACAATAGGTTATACAGAGATCTTTATTACTTGGGACATGCACCTATCTATTCACTGGAACATGTTACATAGCAGTGTCCAGGTCCTGCCAAGTGAGAAGATAAAAGGATTTCGTAGAATGAAACAGAACATACCATAAAATTTTGTTATGTTTCACTTCAGATATGAATCAGATTATATGTAGAATGAAATCTATGATCTAGCCAAGACTGCATTTTGTGGAACACTCAGAAAAAGGAGCCTTTTCAACTTTATTACAGTAAACTATAAATTGGTCTGTTTAAAAATTCAAGCATATCCTCTCCTCATATAGTGCTACCCATTCCACAAGAGAAAAAAAATAAGTGATATTCTCCACTGACAAACACTGAAGCAATATAGCCTTCCAAATTTATTTTTTATTAGCTAACCACTTTCAGCACAGACTGACATTTGTGTCAGCCTAATGCACCTTATCTGAACCTTAAATGAGCCTCAAGTCATACTAATACACTATTTTTCTCTTGTCTAAATGGTCAAATATTTATAGAGAAAAGTGTTTCTCACTTTCCAATCAATTTTTGGACCTAAACATGAGTGAAGTTTTAAAAAAAAGTGAATCACATTAAGCTTTTCAAAATGCCCTCCAACAATAAAAATAGCTGCTTCACAGTTTATTGTGTTCTTCAGATATCATGCCCAGACTATAAAAGGTCATTAACAGCCTCTTAGCACTTAACCCTTTTGCCTCAATACATTCACTCTATTTCTACCTTCATTTTGTTTTGGGAAGGAATCTGGTGAATTCTTTGGCTACACAGAAATCAGGGACTTAGCACTTGTGATTAAGTCAATGAGATGGGCTCATGGGCTGATATGAATGTTCTTGCTGTTTTTGGATGAAAAGTGAGGGTGGCAGTGAGCCAGCATGTTACATGCCTGACCATGCTTGGTCCTCAGTCAACTTTCTTCTCATATCATGAGGTTTTGTTTTTTTACATGACCAATTACCTGTTTTGAGGCAGGGATTGAACTCTCTGCTAGTCCGGGGAGGCTGGCAGGCCTCCGGGGATGTCTGTGCTGGAAGGGTTCGATACTGAGGAGTCAACTCTTCATCACCAGAGAAGCTCCTCCATACCCCACCTGTCATGAGGCCGCTCGACAAACTGACAGGCTTCTTCCCAACTGGTATCTTCCTCTCTAAACATCAAGTCAGACTAAAGTAAAACACTTATATCAGTGCATTGAGGTAACGCAAGACTAAGCACTCACTGAGAATGGCCTCCACTTGGTGCTTCTCTTACTGTATAGGTCCTAATCTCCATCAATGAAAGCCAAGGGGATTCACTTAGAAGTTAACTCTGGTGATTTGTGGCAAAATCAAAAGATTCTACCAGGCATCCTTCTATTACAATGTGTTAGGTTTTCACATTAACTTACATCTCTAACAAAAAGCTATTTAATTCTCTTAATCACCTATACCACTATTTCTCAACCTTGGCAACTTTTAAGATGAGTGAATTTCAACTCCCAGCATTCCCCAGCCAGCATGAGTTGAAGTCCACTCATCTTAAAAGTTGTCAAGGTTGAGAAACACTGAGCTATATCTCGGATTTAACACTGCTGAGTTAAAACTGACAAACCAAATATAACTCCAGATATAAAAACATCCAGTCTTATCTCTTTTTAATGCTTTCAGAATAGTACAAACAAGGAACTAATGTCATAACGAAGATTGCTCTCAATATCAATTAAGTGATATGCAATATGAGCAATAATTATTGTCTTAATCAAGTTTCACATACTACTGAGTAATTGTATCTGTTCATAGTCTGTTTTGAGGCAGACTAGGCAAATTCATTACTATAGAGAATATATAAGTAACTGGGATGACAGAAGAGTAAGAAAAGTATTAAGATATGTATTTGGTAGCAAAATTAAAATTGAGAATGTTGCTCTTAGTCATTTGTACTATAATTCAAACTGGCTTCATGCCATGAAGAGCTAAAACATACAGACCCCAAACAGATACTTTAATTTTTTTAATTTTATTTTTAATTCCATTTATATCCCGCCCTTCTCCGAAGACTCAGGGCGGCTTACAAGCTTAGCAGTAGCCTTCATTCTATGTATATGCCTGCTTATTAGGGCTTTCACACACACACACACCCCGTGGCATTATTACAAAGTCAGCTTAATTGCCCCCAACAATCTGGGTCCTCATTTTACCTACCTCGGAAGGATGGAAGGCTGAGTCAACCTTGAGTCTGGTGGGACGCGAACCTGCACTAATTGCAGGCAGCTGGTGTTACTTAAGGAGGCATTAGTCCACTGCTCCACCAAGGCTCTTTAATTTTTAGACTCCACAGTCCAGATGTACAAGATTTCAATAAAAGTGATAAACAGTTTTTTTCTCTTCAGGAAAAAAGCATCCTCTCTTGAACTGCAATGGAACTGTCAGCACTTCTCAGGCTGTTAGAAATGCTATCGTGCTAAATGACAATAGTCAGGCACCAATTTTTCCAGTATTCTTCGCAAAAGTCGGATTTACAGAAATTACTTGCTCACTTATCCTCTGGATTCAATTAGCTTTTACTTTCTAATCTCAAAGGTGTTTAGGCTGTCTGGGAACAATATTCTGATTGTAGAGCTTATAAACTTGGATTGTAAAAAGGGTGGCTTCATCACCCACCCACCCCACCCTCATTATCCTTAGTACAAAGAAAAAGGCATGGTTAGCAGGCCTGAGGGATGCCCTCCTTCTTACACTATTTGGTATAAAAAAAACCAGAGTTATAAATTCCATCTTAAAACTGTTTGATGCTAAATCCTGAATGTAATTATTACCACATTTGAATAAGTTTTTAAGATTTATTCTTCAAATGCATTTATGGATAAATATTATTCATCTGTAACGTTTCCAAAGTAAAAGTGGTTTTGTTGCTTTGGAGACGAACACATTCTAGTAACAAACTTAAAAGTTTCAGAAGAAATTTTAATAGCCAACTTATCATTCAAAGTTTCGCTTGTTACTTACTGCATGCTTTTTAGTGGCTATACCAGTGACAAGGGATCTATTTTTTAAACCAATTCCTACCATAGCGCAATTGTAGTATCTAAAATCTTGCTACCTTAAAATCAATACCATACAAAATTGTTGTCCGATATGGATCAACATTCATGCCAAAATGAGAATTATCCATAGGTTTGGGGCTGCTTACATGACAGTAAAATTTTGAAAGATTGCCTGCCTGTCACCGAAAATTACATGTCACATTGATGGTATCCCAGTTAAACATCTCACCTTCAATACTGAGAGAGTATGCATTTGTATCTCAGTGTTATCCATTAAAAAAGTACTGGAAGATGGCCCTCATGTTTACAAATCTGAGTCACAATATGGCTGTATTGTTTTGGCTCTTTGATGTAATTACTTTGAAATAAAGTTCACATTTTGCAAACATTTATTAACAACTGAAGTCAACAAATGGCATTTAACCTATACGTCAGACTTAAATATTGTGATGATCATCAAGTTAGAAAACAATAATGAAGGAGTTAGGGTTATAACTTTCTACCTTCAATGACAGTATATATATCTTTCAGTTAGTAGCAGGACATAATTTCTTTGGTTTTAATTAATTTTATGCTTAAGAACTCAAAATATTTTCCACTACCTGGTGCCTTCCAAATGTGATGGTACTGCAATTCTCAAAATTCCAATACTAGGTAGAAATTTTGAAAATTGTACTAGCACAACTGGAGGACATTAGATTGGGAAAGTATGATCAAGGCAGTTTTCAACATGCTCTTGAAATCTTATATATGTTTATAATTATTATTGTTACAAATGTTTACAAATGTTTCAGTTTGAGTCATAGTATATTTAATCCTTGCACATACAGAAAATTAAATTTATTTCAAAAACATTCAAGTAGGTTTTTCAAAAATGTGAATTTAAATGCAGCTTCTTAATAAATGCTAGTAAATGAATAAAGATCATTCTACTTTGTACTGAAATTTTTGTGTAGTGCAATCTCATGCACATTTATTCTAAAATTAAGTCCCCCCTGGCCTAGTTTGCACCTTTAACACTCAATTTGAAAAACAGAAGTTGTAGAAACTAGAAATGATACCATTCACTTCTTCCCTCTCTCCTCTTCATTTACTGAAAAGATGGCCAAAATAGAATTAAGTAGTTTCACATAATCTATGAATCAGAAAGCACATCAAACTGCTGAGGTTTGTGAGGTATCAAAAACATGGTCAATAAACTTGTTTATCCCAGGATGCAAACTTACAATTTTGCAATCTGAAATGAAAGTGCATTTATTTTCAGAGGTGAACATGCATGAGGCTGCCACCACAAGAATGTATTTATTTGTAATCCACCCCTATTGTTTTTATAAGTAAGTTGAGGCAGTGAACATTCAACATATCTTCTTCCTCCTATTTCCTCCACAACAAGATGAGGTGGGTTGGGCTGAGGGAGTGTGACTGGCCCAAGGTCAAGTAGTTGGCTTTCATGGCTGATGCCAAACTAGAACTCAGTCTCCTGCTTTCTAGCCTGGTGCTTTAACCACTAGACCAGGGGTGGGCAACCTTGGCTCTTTTATGACTCGTGGACTTCAACTCCCAGAATTCCTGAGCCAGAGTTGAAGTCCACGAGTCATAAAAGAGCCAAGGTTGCCTACCCTTGCACTAGAGCAAAGTGGCTCTAGAATGCTAGTTCAATTCAGTGAAGGCTACTCAGGTTGAAATTAAAGTATAAAATATCATGAGGATCAAGCCATTAAGAAAAAATAAACTTTATATATGTATTTCTATTCAAAGTGTAGTTTTTAAATTACCGGTACAACTTAATCTGACTCATATAACTTCACAACAGTTTCCTATGAGATGTGTCTTTTCAATGTTTGTCAGAGTCACAGATTTAACTTCAAACATTAATCTTGCTGGCTTTTTAAAATGCTACCAAAAATGCTCATCTTTAAGATGAGATACCAGTATGAAGACTAAATGGAACAATATAGAAAGAATATCGAAGTTAATGTCAATGCAGGCAAGGCAATATTGACATAAAACTACTCATTAGAAATTTTTCTTCAACAAAAAGTATATACGCTCAACTGTAACTCCACACAACTTGCCCATCTTTTTATTTAAAAATGTTCTGTTTGTCCTTAAGCAGGCTTTATGTGAAGCTGAAGAAACTACAGTAATTTTGTACTTTTATGAAAAAGCTTGTTCAATGACATATTTAATCCATCTTACTTTTATTTCAAAACTGATCAGAAGAAATAAAAAGAAACTGTCACAGTATAAAAATAATGTATGTTATTGCAATTTCCTTTATGTCACAGTAGATATCTACATTCAAATGCTATTTCCCCCAAATAGCATTCACACACAAAAATGTCCTGAAGAAAATGACAGATCTTTTTTATGTAGAGTAAAAAAAAATCAGGTCTGTTACCCACTTTTCTTGTGTCCTTTGTACTGCTGTGATTTAGACTTTTTCTTCTGCTTTGATGAACTTGATTGGCTATCTCTTGAAGCTAATATTTAAAAAAAGAAGATACTGCTTTAACATAATTTCACAGCATATATCAAAATAGTTAGAAAACAGTTTTCCACACAGATAAAATGCTCTAGCCAATAAAGATACTATAGGAAACACTTACATGCAGTATAATTTAAGGCCAACGCCTACTCAAAGTGTGAACAACTTCTTTTAATGCTTTTAATTATACACATTAATATTAATATACAAGTTCTTAGTCTTTCAACAGATGCAAAAATAAAATTGAAGCTATAAGAACACTTGGAAGAGAAATCAAATTAGATCAGGCAATTCTGAATTACTAACCAAATGTCTGAGATGACTGAGGCAGTTGGAAACTTGGCAGAATTTCAAAAATGAAGACAAAATTATTGCCTTAGGATCCTGCTAGATATCAGAAATGGAAGATTCTAAAAAAGATCAACAGTAACTTACCCTGTGATGCAGGAGGCTGTAACTGGTAACCTGTTAGCTGACACCACCCTACAGGATAGAGGTCAGGAGATTCACAGTCTACCCACTGATCATATTCATCCTCCCAGCCATCAAAATGTATCCTCAATAGACGATGGATTATGCGAGTTACTGTGGCCACACATACTAAACGAGGTTCCATGAGATCCACAGCTTCCAGTTTCATCGCAACGTGAAACCCATGGTTTGGAACTTCCTGGAAAAGGGAAATAATCAGATTTATTACACATGGTGGATTTGTACATCATCCCAAACCATTATTTGTTAACTACGGTTTGTTGAATAAACAAACACCGTATGTGTTTCCATTATCATATTAAGCCTTAAACACTATTTACAATCCATCGTGACTGAGTTCATATAAAGTGCAGAATCCCCACCAAACAAATCACATTCTGGCTTAATGCGATGGGACCTAGTCATTATGTGTGAAAATCAAACCTTTACTTTAAAAAAATTCACAGAAAAATTGCCTGCTCATGTTAGTAATTCGATTCATAGCCTCTGGACACTCCTGATCTTCTGATATTACACAAGCAACGATCAGAGAGAATAAGTGGGAGCATTCAAACTCCAGAACCAGCACTTATATACAATGCAATCTGGGTATAAATCCCATGTTTTGAAGATCACAGACAAAGATTATTTGGCATTGATTCAAGTTTAATTTACTTTTTTTATGTAGTAGAGGCAGGATAAGATGAATGGGACAAAAGTATGTACTTGACCATTTAGAAGAAATATGTTCTGTAAAAGATATGAAAGGGGGGGGGAAATCTTTTTCCAAAAGATTTCAGGGAAAAGGGCATGTCTCTGTTCTCAGTTTATAACATTCAGATCTTAAAGGATTTTAAGTATTTCCAATATTTTTAGCTGTTTTCATTTAGTCAGTATATTTAGTCAGGCAGTCTGACTGCCTATTTGTGACTAGACCAATTCACATTAGTCCTCAAACGTTTTGCAATGTTTTGGGAAGCTGACGCACACAACAAAACAGTATGGTGAACTTGGTAATATTTTTATCCTTAAAATGTAACATGACATTGCTATGGAAAGCTTGTTTGCTGGATAGTTACATTTCTGTGTGGGACTGAATTATATATGCATGTAATAGGCAAGTAGAGAATGATGAATGGAATCCAAACAATATGAGAGACATGAATCAGTATTCTTAAGTATTACCAATATAAAAACAAAGTTACCAAATGTATAGCGTCCACTTTCTAGAACATCAAGAGCGTATATATGGTCAAGTAATATGTTCAGTGTAAGCCAGAACAATGGTTTGGATGAGGTTGCACTTCCCCCGACTGAGCTGATACACAACTTGGGGGGGATGTTTGGGTTCCCTCCTGGTCTCACAGCTCCTGATTGATGAGCCGTGGCTAAGTTTTGTCTTCTGTGCCAATTGTGCCTTTTTCTGGCCTTCTAGGCACTCATACTTTGGTAACCTTGTCTGGATTACTGCAATGTACTTTACATGGGACTGCACCTGAAGACTACTCAGAAATTGCAACTAGTCCAAAACAAGTATGGCAGCAGTCACTTCATGTTTCTTGGACGATTGAGAGAAGTTTTTTTAAAAGGCTAGCAATTTCAATAAGCTAAAGATATAAAATGGAGTGAATACCTATACATATAAGGACTTGCTCCATTTTTGTTAAAATCTGTAAACCTTTTAACATAGTTATAGAAAATTTGGTTTAAACATGTGAATATGATTTTGAATTATAAATATTTGGAATTTCTTCCTGCATTCATAACTATGTATTGGGGCACAATAAAAAAAGATTAGTTTTATGATGAAAAAATAGTGCCACATCAGATTTACAATCAATCTTGGATTGATTATATATGTTTCATTACGAACCAGGTCTTTCTTAATAGAGAAATACTGTTTCTCAATCAAGTTAATGCTGCTTTTAAAACTAAGCTATTTTTCATGTATATATTTTGGATTTTTTCTTTTCCCTTGTTCCCCCCCCTTTTCTATATATTAAATCAAAACAATTATATACCAAAATAAAAAAGTGACCTACATCCTCTAGAAGACTTGTGTGTCTATTTACTGATACAGTACACCATTAACTTTAAAGTCTGCCTTTCATGCAAAAACTCAAGGTGTTTTAATAGTACTCCCTCCTATTTTTCCATAAAACTCAGAGAAATAGGTTGTTTGTGAGATATAATAATTCTTTATGACACTGACTGCCTGCATATTCATGCACAGCAATTACTATATTTCAGAGCAGCCATGTGTCCAGTCTTCAGAGATCTCATGGGAGCCTTGTAAAGGAAGTGGCTGCTTTAAAGCTTCAAGGTGTAATGCTTTCTTTATATAAAAATACTTTACTTAGCACAACTCTGCCTAGTAACTTTGTGGACATATAGTAGAACTTTGCCACTATTTTCCTCCAGAATTATTTCATTTCTTTACTTCTCCGTCAAGTTTATAGCCTGCATTCCTCATAATCCTCCAGCCAAATCCTAACTAGATCTGACCCGCTTAACTTTTCCAAGACTAGCCAAGGCTGGCAAGAGTTCTAATCCCCATTTAATCAGGAAATTCCTAAATGATTTAGGTTGAGGACTGTCTCTCGGTGTGGGGGGGGGGGTGCTCAGGAAAAAGATGAAAACATACCAAGAATCACTATATTCAATTCAAGATTCCTATTCAGATAAAAGTTAATTCATATTCCATAAAATAATCCCAAATGAGTTTCTGGAGTTACTAGAGCACCATGCTATGATGCTATATTTCCATTCAATCAATATGCTTCATGATTTTATGAAGCATATTGATTGGTGGAGCAGTGGGCTAATGCCTCCTTAAGTAACACCAGCTGCCTGCAATTAGTGCAGGTTCGCATCCCACCAGGCTCAAGGTTGACTCAGCCTTCCATCCTTCCGAGGTAGGTAAAAATGAGGACCCAGATTGTTGGGGGCAATTAAGCTGACTTTGTAATAATGCCGCTTGGGGGTGTGTGTGAAAGCCCTAATAAGCAGGCATATACATAGAATGAAGGCTACTGCTAAGCACTTGATTTGTGCTTAGACTGTAAGCCGCCCTGAGTCTTCGGAGAAGGGTGGGATATAAATGGAATTAAAATAAAAAAAAAATAAAAAAAAAAGTATACCTCACACAAATTCTCCTTTCCATTTCTAAAACATTTTCTATAATAGCTATCCTAGACAATTTCTGGCTTAGGGAGAGCAGGCAAGAAACAAAGGAAGTATAGGCATGTTACAATGATCAAATTTCTGGTCGGTGTGCCAGCTTACCTTGTTAAAGAATTTGACAGGGGCTGCTACTGAACCTGTTTCCCTGAGGTAGTCAAACCATTTGAAAGGTAGCTTTGCATAACCTACAAGTTAATAGTTATTATATAACAACACTGTAAGGAAACATTCTAATCCTCAAGTAAAATACATTTGTCCTACTGTGTTTTTATTGATGTCCTATAATACAATTTTATGGGATTCATAAAATAAAAACTTTAAAATACAGGAAGAATATGAACTTTTAAAAATAAAGTCACAATTAAAATGTATTTTTACCACTGAGATACTAGACATATTATTTCAAAAGACTCTAGTGCCAAAAACATCCTACAAAGTTGCTAAACAAACCTCTTTGGCTTCATGGTTCCATAACCAAAGAAAGAGAAAGCCCTCTACCAAAGAGGGGTTAACCTGCCTTCATCTGAGGGCAGCAGTTTGAAACAGAGCCTCTAAAGGTGAGCATTCATACATACATCAAGCTCCTAAGTGAAGTAGTCGATTTAGCCCTGTATCGACTCCTTTGATTGTCAAGCAAATCTCAGGGGAAAAAACTTCTTAAACCATAAAAAGCCCTCAGTTTCTAGGTGAAACTGAAGGTAGAACCTAGGACACATATATACAGCATATACATATATAACACCTATGTCTTATTTCTGAGTCACCATATTTTTTGCAGCAGGAACATCAGTGGAAAGAAAGGGACCTCAAGCACATACAAATCACTCTTGAACAGACAATAGCTCAGTGAGAACTTGCAAGGTCTCTGAAGCTTGGAATGCTTTCTGTTCTGAGGTCTAACAAAATATGTTAACAGTATTGCTTACGAGCAGGAATTACTGTTCTTTTCCTGAGGGGGAAAAATACAAAGTCTCAAAGAAGACTGGATAAAACATGCTTTACTATGAACACAGGTAGTTCTTGATTTCCGACCACAACTGAGCCCAAAATTTCTGTTGCTAAGCAAGGTAGTTGTTAAGTGAGTTTTGTCCCATTTTATAACCTTTCTTGCCACAGTTGTTAAATGAATCACTGCAGTTGTTCAGTTAGCAACATAGTTCTTAACTGAATCTGGCTTCCCCATTGATTTTGCTTCTCAGGTCAGGTCACAAAAGGTGGATCACATGACCGTGGGACACTGCCACTGTCATAAACATAATTTAGTTGCCAAGAGTCTGAATTTTTGTCATTTATTTTATTTATTTATTTGATTTGTATACCGCCCTTCTCCCTAAGGACTCAGGGCGGTGATGGGGATGTTGCAATGGTTGTAGGTGTGAAAAAAGGTCATAAGTCATTTTTAAGTGCCACTGTAGCTTCAAGTGGTCATTAAAAGAAAGGCTGTACATCGGAGACTACCTGTATAGAGAAGAAAATCTGCTGTGGCAGTTCTTTAACTAGAGATCTGGTTTTATAGGGAAGTTACATTGGCTGATTTGATTTTAGACAGCTGATAAAAATGGCATCAGTTCTTGCTGAGAAGCCTTTCCTTGATTCCGCAATGTACCGATGGTTTTTACATACTTATTTTATCACTTTTGTTTTAGGCCTTTTAAAATTTTGTATTTTAGTTTTTTAATTTATTTTTTTAACAATAAATTGCTTGATATAACAGACGTATAAAACAAGAAAACATGAATACCTCGGGGTGGAGTTAGTTCTATCATGTTAATTTCACAGAAACCAACAGGAAATATAGAAGGGGAGGTTGCATGGTAACAAAACCAGTCAGACCCATCAGCTGCCTCAGATCCATCAATCCCAATCATAAGATATCCATCTGCTAATACCTAGAGTTAAATGTAGGAAATTAATACAAAGCAGTGCAAGAGAGGAAAACATGAAATGACAGGTAATTCAGATACCACAGGGTTCAAAACATAAAGAGAATTTTTCATCAGATTTTTCAAAGAATCATGGTTGCATTAAAACAGGGGTCTTCAAACCTGGCCCTTTTATGACTTGTGGACTTCAACTCCCAGAATTCCTCAGCCAGGCATTCCTCAGCCAGAGAATTCTGGGAATTGAAGTCCACAAGTCATAAAAGGGGCAAGTTTGAAGACCCCTGCATTAAACCATAAAGTTCCCCTTTAGTCAACCTTAATTCCTAGTGACAACATGAACACATGTGCTATTTTCATAGCAACAATACAAACTATATGCCACTGCCTTCTTCCAGAATGCTGTTTTGACTTTCTAATCTAATCTAATCTAATCTAATCTAATCTAATCTAATCTAATCTAATCTAATCTGCTAAGGTTGTAAGCCGCCCTGAGTCTTCGGAGAAGGGCGGGATATAAATGGAATTAAAATAAAAATAAAAATAAAAATAAAATAATCTAATCTAATCTAATCTAGGACTTCTTAGTGACCATCCAGTTTAAATGGGCAACCCTGCAACTTTTTTCAAGTTCAATCATGGTCAACTAAGTATATAATATATTGGTACTTTTACAAATGACTGATTTTGGTGTGGGGTACAAGTAATCCACCAGCTAGTTCCTAGGTCAGCTCCTTTATATAAATAGTCCATGTTATGCAATTGGCCCATATAATCTGTAATGTCATTTTACAGGCTCCTTTTAACACACATGGAAATTAATATATTAAGTAGAATTTAGCACAGGTGTGGCCCACAGCTAGTAATGTGGCCCCATAATATCATAAACTTTTAGTATTATGCGATTTATATATATCAACTATATTACATATTTTATATGCCGCCCAAGACAATTCCTCTTCACTCAATGTAACCCATACAAGCCAAAAGGTTGGACACCCATGACTTAGAATATTAAATAAAAATGGCCATAATGGCTGCCTCCAGCTCACATTCCCCCACCACATAAGTTAATTATCTTTACCTTTCTAATTGTTGCCACACATATAGCAGAAAGATTTAAGGGATCTATGGCTTCCAATTTCATCCCCTCTTTGAACCATTCTCCACTGGACTCAGCTTCTTTTACCTAAAAAATACCCATAGCACACATTGATATATGGCAAAAAAGCAAACATACCCAGAGACCAAAACACCTGCTAAGGCGTTATTTTCTATTCAGTCTTTGTGTATGTATTTTAGATGCATCATTTTCACTCAGATGCAAATTCATTTCTTTCCTTTATTTATTCTATTTCACAGTAGTAAATACTTAAAAATACAATCAAGAAAAAAGAGAATTAGGAAGAACGGGAAAAAAATAAGCAGTATACAATGTCAAAGTAATGTTAGACTAATGCTACATATTAATGTATCTTGCATTTTCAGATCATTATTTAGATTGATTCAATATGCAATAAATAACAATAGCCATAACATGAATCATAGTGAAGAGAATTAATTTACTTAATCAAAGAGCTCTGTCCTTATTTAGTAACTTAAACAAAGGCCTGGCATTAAAGCCTTGGGTTAAGAGAAACACAGAGTTCAAGTGCAATATATGTCTCTCTGTAGAATTATAATGCACAAATGGTTTCCAAGTTAAATTCTGTATCAGACTTATTTTTCAAATATCGTAAGCGTTATATGACAGCAATGCATATTCCCACAATTTAATTTGTCATTCGTCTATAGTACACATTATATGTGATTTTTTTCAAAGTCACAGACTAAAAAGAATCTGCCAGGACCCATTTTGGGATGGATTTTTCAGCCAGCCTCTTTGAGAGTGGAAAGGTTGCCTGCTACGTTGATTTCATTCCACATTGGTGGAAGGGGGAACTCCCTCCATAAAAGCAGTCTGCTCTCAAAGAGACTGGCTGGAAAACTTCACAGCACAGGCCAAGAGAGATTTCACCCGACTCTCTGTGAAGCAACCCTGTTGTTCTCAAAGATGCTGATTCTAAAATGCCCTTCTATGCTGAAAAGCTAGCAAAAAGGATTTTTATAGCTCTTCACCCCTTTCAGAAATTTTCAGGGTCTCTAGCCAAAAAAAAAAACTAGCAAATGGAGCGTTTCTAAAGGCTGGAAAGGCTAGTCCTGGGAGGGGAGGGAAACAGCATGGCTTCAGGATTCGAGTTTCATTTCTCCAGCCCAGTGCAAAAATTCTTTTTTAATCATGGAGGGCAGCTGCCTTCCTTCTTTGGGCAGGGAGCTCTTTCTGTTTAACAGCCCACACAGTTGCTTAATGATCACATTTGGGAGAGCCGGGCAATTATGTGCCTCACTTAACAAGCATCAGGATTTGCAGCTATAATGGGAAGGGTTCATTATGATAAGAGGAGGATTACCTCTACTGAAGCAAGGGGTAATAAATGTGGGCTAATTCTTTTTCTATATTTATCCCATCCTTTTAATACACTACTCTTTATCAACTGATTGTTCTAGATGTCTGTTTTTACAGTACTGAGCCAAAGACATGTAAACTACCTTGGGAGTCCCATTCCTTCAACAGAGGCAGCGTAGCCATAACAGGATGTAATCCAGCCTGTAATCCAAGTTAGACAGCTAGCTGGCTAATGAAGTTTAAAATCTGGAACTGCAATCCTCCTCATTCATTAATGTTTTGTAAAATCTGAAGCTTCAGTTACTTGCCTCTGCCACTTGTTTAATACTTTGTCTTCAAATCTTATTGGAGTAATCATTTGAAATATTAAGTGCTGATGAATCATACCTATTAAATTTTAACACTCTTTAAAATTAATAATTTCTTCAATATGAATAACATTTCTTCTAAAATATCGTACCTTAGCAAATAATTGTGGGGGTGCATCAATGTGACCATCTTGCTTCTTGGTAATATCTTTGAAGAAAAAGGAAAAATTAAGGCTGCCTCCTCCACTACTTGAAAATCATGATCTCCTAAAAATATTATTAGTCAAAAATATAACTGTTGACATAAGTAGTAAAATCATATTTGTGTCACAGAATGACATTACAATATAATTTTAAATGCCTTTATCTAAAAAAAAAAACAAATGCTGTTCACTCAGCTTTGTTGTTACATCCTAACTTACCAGATCTTTTGAATCGATGTCCTATACTCCGAGACCAACCAATAGGATGAATGAGTGGGCTGTACATATGGCACCAGAAGTCATCTGTTTTGTCTTCACTTTCTTCATACACTAATCTTAACCTGCCTCCAATTACACTGTCAACAACTGCTATCCGTGTTCGGCAGAGGTGTGTTTTATCGACAACCTCTACTCTCATAGAAGGCTTGAAAGGATACTGCATACTTTCAGATACCTTGAAACAAGTAATTGTGCGGCATTAATTCATGCGCATCTGCAAATATTTATTATCCAACACATTTGCACACAACGTTAGTCACAAAGGTCTGTATATGTTAAATTAGTTTTCGGAGAATACAAGCAGCAGAATTCCAAATGTCAATGGCATCTTACAGTGTTTCTATACGTAGTGCCAATGTTGTTTTTTTTTGGGGGGGGGGGAAATTTAGATTAGAATATTTATTAGAAGGTATTAACAATGAGGTTTCAGTGTCTAGTGACAGTCTTTCATTCAGACAATCTAGAGTAGTATTTCTTAAACCTTTTGCTCGACCCCTTCCTACCTTTAAAAATTATGAAAGACCCCCAAAAAGCTTTAATTTATATGGTTTATATTTATTAAAAATTACCATATTAAAAACTGATGCATTCATAGAATATTGAATTATGTAAAAAGCAATATTAAACCTCTTATATATGAACATCAATATTTTTCATGAAAAACCTCTGCATTTTTTAACAAATAAATATGAGGATTCTTTTTAATTTTTGGAAAATATCTTCGATATTTGACATAATTCTGATTTTGCAGACCACTGTGAAGGTTTTAAAGGACTCCCAGGGACCCTCGGACCACACTAAGAAATACTGGTTTGGATTATCAGACTAGGCAACTCTAATTACTGACTTTCATGACTTACCTCTCAAGTTCTCAATCAGTTTATTAAATGAGAAACTATCTTTTTCCAATATTATACAGTCAACTAGAATCAGAATAAATTTTTCTTGTATCTTTTCAAACACCTGAAAATTATTACTGCTCAAGCTATAGAAGCTTTGAGTTTTGATTTGTATGCTATGCCTGTTTTTAACAGGTTAGCTTTTAGCTAAAATATTGGATTCAAATTTAGGGGTATGTGGTAAGAAAGATAAACAAATACTTCCTTGGCTTTAGTCTCAGGGCTATTTTCAAGCTTGCAAAAACCCTCATGCAGGATCAAGGAAAATTCTCCAAACTGATTTAACACCTCAATTATTAGCAAATTTCCCACACAGTTTTAGTCACTCTCACCTTCTGAGAGAAGTCAGGAGGAAGAGTTTTGGCACCGGTGAGTCTTTTTACCAGAAAAGCTTTCCAATTTGTATATTTGTGTTGAATGGCTGTCAAGAAAAAAACATGCATTAGTTATTTAAACTTTGAATTAAGAAACTCTGAATGAGAATCAAGAAGTTTAATGGTAATCCAAATACATTAATTATTGCAAATTACTTAATCAAAAGTAACTCAAACATCTTAGTACATAATCTGTACTGCTCTCAATTTTAATATAGGATAGGCATTTCTAAATAAGAATTTAAAAATATTGTCTAATAATGTCCCATCATTATCAGCACAGAGAGAATGAGACAAATAATTCAAAGTATTACTGCTATATTTACATACATCGTGGTGGAACTAGAGGTTTCCCACTGGTTGCACACCAACCAACTGGATGGATATCAGGTCCACAGATGTTACACCAGAAGTCAAGATTTGAATCCCCTTCAAAGCCTTCATATCTTAATAAAGCATTGTAACCTGAAACAGAGGTTGTGTTTAAGGGCTTATTTTGGGGGAATACATCTGCAGTATTAATCCAGGTTATTGGGAGGCGGGGGTTCCAATTGTGAAACTGCATTAGGCCCCCAATTCCTTAAACAAATCTTGAGTATCAGTACTAAAAACATGAATATAAATATGGGCACACATATTCTAGTAAAAATTTTAAGCTAATCTCATACCATTCTGATAAGTTCAACAGTTATAATAATGGTTCATCAGTCTCTGAAGATGCTAAAGATTATAATTAATATTCAATGTATCATTCAATATGCCACAAGCTATTCTTTACAGTTTCTATGATCAAAACTCATTGGCTATTCCTAAGAGATATGCCTCATTAAACAATCTAACAATTAAGCTATTTAACACTGATGATTCCTATTTCTGAAAATTTTTTCAAAGGAATAATTCTTCAATTCTGCCTAAGCAATTATAGTTTAAAATACATGATTATAACAATTAATAACCTGCTAATTTCAAAATCCCAGCAATCCAGAAGACTTTGGTAGGTAGGCTGCAATCTGTGTTAGGGACTTCCACACGCACACCCTCTGAGATATCACCCCAGCATGTCCCCATAGGTGCCTGCAATGTAAATCAGGAAAATAAAAGTCGCATCACAGATAAACATGTGAAAATATACACAATTTTGAAAACATACTAGCAGCAATACCTTAAAGCTTACCTTTTTTAAGAGACAATACAGAATCATTCCTCCCTTCCCCCATTATTCCACACAAAGGAAATTTATTTTTCATATTTACATAGACTTTAAGCATGATGGAAAACCATATTATTACAGAAATAAAAAGAAATCCATCCAGAGTCAAATGCAGCAAATAATATGAGACTAAATAGAAAATCAGCATTTAATAGATTCAAACAATGTAGGAATGAAGAAATATGTAATTTTTAGATGCACAAATATTTTTGTTTTTTTAGAACTACCCCAATAATTTTAGAAAGTATACATATTGGGAATATGTATGTATGTATGTATGTATGTATGTATGTATGTATTAATTATGTATGTATGTATATTAGCCAAATTAAAACCTTTTAAAATTTTTAATTAACACATTTGAAAAGTTACAAGAAATAGTTAACTGTAATTGAGATACCCTATTGCAAATTATTGCAGAGTAACTTTGTTTATAGCAATATAAGCACTTGACATGAGAGTAATTAAAAAGTACATCAAGTCAAGGAGAGAAGCAACCTAGAACTAAGGAGAAACTTCCTGACAGTTAGAACAACTAACCAGTGGAACAACCTGCCTCCAGAAGTGGTGAATGCTCCAACACTGGAAGTTTTTAAGAAGAGACTGGACAGCCATTTGTCTGAAATGGTATAGGGTTTCCTGCCTTAGCAGGGGGTTGGACTAGATGACCTCCAAGGTCCCTTCCAACTTATTATTATTCTTATTATTACATCTAAATTCTGGAAATAATAAAGTGTGTTTACTCAGGAAACATTATTAATTATCTCAATACTTAACCCCTAATATTTTTTTAGGTTTTCAGTGAAGATTATTTCATTTGGCCTGTTCCTTTGCTGGTGTGGTATACTTTCTGAACTGGAAATTTGGCAGTGACTAGAGAACCAAAACAATCTGAAACTACGGTGGTCATTGAACCCAGTGGGATTTATTTCTACATGAGAATTATACAGTTGTGTCAGAAGATACAGATCAAATAAAATGTGGATAAAGGTATAACGTTTACATAATGAATTACTGGTTTCAAAATTTTGCAGCACTTTGACATCTAACAATGGAGAGTTTGACCATGACTCAAGGGGAAATCAAATTCAATGGATTGTTAATGGGAAAATATATGAGACGTACTGTATAGTTCTGAATATTATTTGATGGTTTCTGAAGTATCTATCCTCTGACTGCTTAAAAGTGCATTCTATCTTAGATGCTACAATTTTAGACAAGGCGACAAAAAGAATAAAATACAGAAGCTGAAATAGGAACCATTCTATGAAATTTTACTAAATTTGTGAACTATTATGGAGGCTCCCAGACAGGATACTACTAATGTTCCTGACAGTGACAATAAAAGCAGCATTCAGGTAAGTTTCAAGACAACAGCTTCAGGCACATTGAATACTACAAAATAATTGCCTCATAACCATACAAACGGTATTTCTTAAGAAATCCAATACTAAATCCCACCCTCTAAGAAGCACATGGAAGCAACTGTTCTTTTACAAGGGATGCGTCCATACTTCTGGTTTATTGCAGTGGTCTCAAATTGGGAGAAAAAACTTGTGCAAACATCCACTCAACATAGTTTCTGGCATACAGATCTTCTCTTTTAGTAGTCTATCTGCTTCAGGGAAAGCTTAGCACAGACAGATTTAATACAGAAAAACAACTCAAAAGTATTATCACACTAACATCATCTGAAACATATGTTACTTACAAGAAACATACATAGTTAAAATTTCCAAATTGTAACAACTTTAATTTACAAACCAATCTTATTAGTATTTTCACTAGGTCCGTTTCAATGAAGAGATTCAAGACACTAACTTAATGCTGCTCTTTCTTAAAACATATGGACCAGAGCAATCTCTCTCTAGTTTATTTCTGTTGAAAAGTGATATAAAATTGAATTTATGCACATGTGTGTGTAGTAAAGCCAGTAGAAGTAGCTATCCCATTGACTGAGGTTTCTCATCCAATTGGTTCAGAGTCCTGTCAGCATTATAGTCATTTTTACTCTGTTCAGTTCATGACCAAAGTTTGAGGCACCAGATTTCAAAGATGCGGATTGGTATAGGGGTAACAGCAGAAAGTTAAACTTGTCCTTGTCTGTGTAAAGATAGTGGTTCAGCTAGTTCCTCCTACACCAATCCATATGGCTCTCAGTTCTGAAGAACAAAGCCATAATGGGTATGGATCTTGTGGCCTTGAAATGATGGTATACAGTATATTCAGTATACTGTTTTCTCCTGAACACGACGTTTACTAGCAGAACCATAAGTGTACAGATAAGAACAAGTTTACCTTCTAGACTCATGATGAAGACATCCACCTCGGGCTCCTTCCCAATAAAAGGAAGGTCTGCCTGGCCACCACTTTGATCCAGCGCACACTCTGGAGGAATTATCTGTGAGGGACAGCCGCCTTCCCTGCAAGGTAAGTTGCAAACAGGAAGGTCTTGATGGGTGAGGTCCAGATTCATATAATGGCCTTCCCTATCCAAAAAAGGCTGACCACATAGTATCTGAGTAGGACAGCTAGGTATTACTGTTAACTGCTCAGCTTAGTAAAAAATACCTGGTGGGCTCTGGAATTTCAGGGACTAATACATCTTTGGTATAAAATTTTGACTTAAAGGATCAAATGAGGTATAAGGGATACCTAGTCATATTTTGCAAATACTGTACACTACCCACAACTATCACAAAGGTGGTCAGACAACAAGACATGGACAGGAAGATTTGAGACCAGTCATTATATCTCACAAGAGTGTTGTTCTAGGTAACAATTCAAGAAGGATTTTAAATGCTATCTTGAACTTTTGGAGGAAGGATAGAATTTAATAAATAAAATTGGAAACATGTGTACAACATGGATTTTTTTAAAAAAAAATAGTGGTCTCTCCTTCCTCCCCAACAAGTGAGCAAACGATAACTGTTACTTGGAATTCAAGTGGGGAAAAACATACATTTCTTGAATCAAAAAAGCCCTTGAATTTAAAATGGGGAAAGGTGCCACCAAACCAATGCCATCAATAGTTAGCTACTGAAAAGAGAAGCATTTATTTCCTTTAACATTATTTTATTAATAAGTTGAAAATAAATTTATAATGTTTTTAAAGGCATATATATATATATTCAGAAACAAATTTTATGAGCAACTCCCAATTAATCAATTAATTTAAAAAGTAGTTCAAATAATGAGAGCAATTTTCATGTGTGCTTATGGTACCCTTATTCAACATACTGCATATTTTAACACATACAATCAGGCCAAGTATTAAGTAAAAGTTGGCAGGTTTTGCCAATACTATACTTAAAAGGGACTAGAGTCTCTAGACCACGGGTGTCAAACTGCCAGCCCGCAGGATGGATGCGTCACGCAGAAGCTGCGCCCACCCCATTGCCGGCAATGGCAAAACCATCCCGATATGTTGCAAGATGTCATGTGACATCGCAAGTTTGACATGTCCATTTAAGGCTACTATAATTGGGCTACAAAAATCTGGACAATCGCTACACTGCTGCCATCTAGTGATGGTCTAGACATTTTGCAATCCAGATATGTTAGTCCTCAGATAATTAGATGTCTTAGTATAGGGTTTTCTTCAATGGAAAATCTGAAAAAAAAATCCTCTGCAACAAAAAATAGTTTTTGTTCCAAGATCCAATAATTTAATGGACTATTTGGAAGGAGAAATTAAATTTTAGTGTCCATTAAGGTTGACTTGGCCTTCCATCCTTCAGAGGTCGGTAAAATGAGGACCCAAATTGTTGGGAGCAATATGCTGACTTTGTAAATTGCTGTAAATCACTATGAAGCAGTATATGTCTAACTGCTATTGCTATTAAATCTGAACATACAAAATCTGCATCAAACTATCCCATTTAAACAATTTAATAAACTCTCCATGATTTAAGGCATGAAGTAAAGGCCAGACAAAAAAGTATTCATTATATCAGAAGTCCACTAAGCTAAGATCTGTTAAACTGAAGGTTTATTGCACTATTTGGCAAAAAAGGGCAAAAATCAGATATCTAAGATAGATGATTCTATTACGGTTAGTGGTAAAATCTGCATTTAGTATTATGCAATAAAGTTAATCCTGGTAAAAGCACCAAATATAAAGGATAATTTTGATATGTTCTTAGAACAACCTGATGTGTTGTTTTTTTCAAACTGCAGTGTTAAAGCAGCAATAAAAAGAAAAATATGAAATCCTTTGTGGAACATCTAAAGCAGCATATTCATACCACACATTATCCATATAACTGTTCAATAGCCAGAAATAAGAGGATATGCTGGAAAGGGCTTCTTCAACATGATTCATTCATGGTCCCACGAACAAAAACTATGGCTAAAACACACTAGGTTAATGATAAAAGTATTCAAATAAGAAGCATATTGCAAATGAAATTGCCTCAAAATGGATTATGTGCCATCAAGTTGTTCTCAACTCTTAATGAATGCATAGTCTCAAAATATTCTCTTATAAATAAATACTCAATTCTGGGTATATAGTTACACTGTATCTAAGTCCATTTTGAATTAGTTATGTAAAAGTCATTCATTTTACTAGTTGAATATTTATTCACACTCTGATGTAATTTATGTATCTTCTTTTATGTATATATCAAAAACATTTTGAACTAAAATATTTCAAATTTAAAACATGCCATTTTTAGTACAAAATGCTATGCCTCAATCGTGAAACAGCTATATCAAGTGATTTGAAAATATTTTCAGTCAAAAATTGGAATGCAAAACAATACCATCTGCTTAGTACTGATTGACATTAGAGTAAACAACAGAGTATCTAGTGATGGGACATGCATAAGTACACCAAGTAGAAATAATAATATTCTTCGGACTTTTACATAGAGACCATTCTGAAGTTACTCTTGCTGTTAATTTTAATTGCCAAATGTTTACTGCAGTTTTGACGTTTTCCTGCTCAGTTTAATGTTATTTGCTTTGGGAAATTGCCTTTTAACATCAGACAAAATGAATGAAAAGTGCAAAGGTTAGCACAGGTTCCTGAAGTGATTTTTGAAGATATATCCTTCTTCCAAACATGGGTGGCAGGAATAAAATTTAGCAGAGGAATATTATGCCTTATAAAGGTCATTCTTTTATAGTGTATTAAAATCTGTGAGCTTTGCATCAATTTATGTTTTTATTCTAAAAACACAGGGGTTTGTGTGTGTGTTTTTTTTGGATGCCTACTGTTATCTTCATAGAACAGTTAATGTTATATAGAAGCCATTTGGCCCAAACTGCAAACTAGTAAAACAAACATAAATAAACCATACCAATTTTTTTTGCACAAGTGACATTTAAAATTATGGTAAGAATATTAAAAAGAAGCCCTTAATTATAACGTAAAAATACAAATAAATAAGAAAACTCATCCAATATAAATATCTGGTGCACCCCCATGCCATCTGTTCTAATGGGGAAAGCACGCTCCAGATTCCTTCACTGAAATGAAGTTACCTTGTGGGACCGTGAAACTATGCAGGTGACCCCTGCTCTTTAGAATGATTTTCCAAGGCTGCACTTTCCTATAAGGCAGGGGTCCCCAACCCCCGGGCTGTGGACAACACTGGGTTGCGGCATGCCAGAAACCAGGCCACGCAAACAAGCAAAGCCCCATCCATGGCATGCAGGCAGTACATGAAACCACACCCCCTCCAGTCCATGGAAAAACCTCTCTCCACGGAACCGGATCCTGGTGACCAAAAGGTTGGGGACCTCTGCTATAAGGTACTAAGTGCAAGTTAGCTCAGCTCTGCAACAGTGATTTGTTAGCACTGGGCAACAAAGATTTTGCTTCCTGAACACTTTTGGGTGAATCTTACAGACTGTTGCCTGCTCATCATGAGAATAACCTGTTACTTACCCTATCACTATTTTATAGAAAGTTTCTCTTTTTACACAATGGCAATGTACAGTACTTGTTGGTTATGTTGCACACATGAATGAAATATATAAAAACGTGGAACTATTGTTCAAACATATCCTGTACCCCAAGTACAACTGGAATATCTGTGGAGATCTAAAAATAGTGTTTGAAAACTAGACTGGACAACCATTTGACTGGAATGGTATACGGCTCTTGTCTTGAACAGGGGATTGGATTAGAAAATCTCTTGAGGTCCCTTTCAGCTCTATGATTCTATGTTCTAATGCAGAGGTGTCAAACTGCCGGCCCGTGGGCCGGATGCATCATACAGAAGCTGTGCCCACCCTATTGCCGGCAATGGCAAAACCGTCCCGATACGTTGCACGACATCACATGATGTCGTGAGTTTGACATGTCTATTCTAATGGCTCTGATCCTTGGAATGCAGCTTGGATATACTTTTCTTCTTTCTGAAAACTCTTCTTCAAGATCCTTCTATATGGTCTGTTGCAGAAATTATAGAAAAATGAAGCTGATAGTAGGGCTATAATCAGATCCTATACATATTTACTCTACATCCCATGCTCTTTAATGGATATTGTTCCTAAGGAAATTCCTTAAGAATTTTCATTTTTTTTAAAGGTTTGAATTATAGTTGAAAATCAAAGCTAACTAGCCAGAAAGGCAGTCATCCTGTCTGTTGCAGAGACTGAACTTGTTAATTTGGTTACATGAAATTTTCATGACACATGGATGTCAAAGCAAATTAACACAAGGAGACAGAACAAGGTGACAGGTGACGTCAACAAACTATTACAAGGCAAAACGGTCTTAATTGCCATGTTCTGATCATGCTTCCTTAATAAAGAGTGAGAATGCATTAAATCACAGATATTGTCATTTCGCCTACTTTCACTTACTGTTACATGTTAATAATTTCTCATCTAGCGGCCACAATGTACTACAAGAACGAGGCAATCAGCTGTTGGGAGGTAAAAAAAAATCTCATACAAATGTGTATGGTTTTTTTCAGGTGCCATTCCATACCTTAAAACTGCCTGATGGTTTGTTTTGTTTCTGGTCAAACTGGCCCTGTATGCTGTACAAAAGAAACACTGAATTCCTACATCTGTAAGCTGAAAGCATAAACAGGAACACCAATGCTGAATATGCTCCTCATTAATTGAAAACTCATTTTTATAGAGCAGAGGCAACTATCTTTAGTTCCCTCCTGCCCTATTGTTCTAGCCATATGTCCAGTCTTTCAAGGACACTGCATAAGATATTTCCAAAACAATTTCTCTACTGCTGACAGGAGGAACTCTGAATCCAACCATCATATTTTAAAGGCACCCCTCAGGTTAACTCCAGAAGGAAGTTTACTGGATGGATCAGCCAGGTTTCTATTAAAACAAGTTTATTCTTAATCCCTGTTAATGTAAAATAACTAATTTAAAATTATGCACTCTTACTATATAAACATGCCTTACTAATGACAGAGTAACTTACTGTAACTTGTTCCTTCTTGCAAAATCAACCTGAAAAACATGCTTGTTCTGAACTCCACCTGCTTCTGAGGAAAAATGCAAAGCTCTGTTTTGTACATAAGGGGACTACAAGAAGTTTAATCTACAATACCAGATTTCACTGAAGGAAACTCGGCACCAAAGCTTGATAGATACCTAGGGTCACGTCCACAGGATTTTAAGCACCATCTCTAAAATGACTTTTAAAAAATTGTCACTGAAATTATGATAGCCACTACATAAACTGAACAGTAGGGTGCCTCTTTGGATTTGAAGATTGCAATTTAGATAATCAAGGAAGTTTGGATTGCAATTTAATTTAGAATATTAACTTCAGTTAGGGGAAAGGCCACATTTTCTATATAATTAACTTTATGAGCTTTAATTCTCTGCATATCTAAGACACAGGTTAAAAGGAACCCTTGAACAGTGTGTTATCTTTTTCATTATTTTTAATGAATATAATGGTAAATTAAAAACAATATACTTACATGTTTAAAACAATTCACAGGAGCTGCTGTGAAACTATTGCTATTGATATAGTTGCCCCAATTGAAACCTTCCATTGGAACAGATGCTAGAATGAGAGTTACTGCATTTAGCAACAATAAGAAGCAAGGTACAAAATGTTATACATGAAATGAGCACAGAAGCATTGTTCTTTGTTTTCCTATATATAAGCAATATGCATTTATTTAAACAATATTTTCAATCTTTTAGAAAAATTACAGAACAGCAGCACTGGGAAAAAATCTTCAAAATTTGTCTGAAAAGTCATAGTGTGCTGAGGAATATGGTGGGTTACATAAGAGATTCTCTATCAAAATAGAATAGTCATCTGATGTAGGCCAGATGCACAACACTGACTGACATGAATGAAGGCATACTGTCAAGGTATATAGGATAGATATTAGATCAGGGCAGATACACTTCTGTAAATTCTTCTCCCAGTCTATTGGGTGAAAGTGCTTTTACAACCATTGACGTAACTAAAAGGCCAATAATAAAACCTAAGAACTCTATTACTAAGAATATGCTGGGTATTTTAGCAAAGGCTCAGATAAGGAATTTTAGTATGCTTCTTTCAATTTCCTGGAATATATTATATATTTTTAATCTAACCATTCTTTAGAAGGTTATTCCCTCCATTACAAAATTGGGAAAATTTTCCCCATAATTGTTACTTGGTGGTGATTAATAACAATGTTACCTGTTTTAGTCTTGGACTGGTTCTGTACTGTTGCTTGGTATTGAGCATATGCAGCTAATTTAGCAACTAATGGTTGTTTTTGTAACACTTTAGCCTTCTTAGTGGGAGGTTTTCCCTGAAACAACAAGAGCTAAATAAGGTTCTTTTCAAAAACACAACACAAACGTTTGAAGCGGTGATTCTACTGGACAAAGCAACACTTTTGTTTTCAAATTTATTTGATATCAATTTATAGCAATGAAAATTCATGAGAAAAATTTGAGAGAAAAACATTTACATTCAGAGAAAAATTAATTAAACAGTGTCCCATATTTTTAGGTCGACTCAATTTACTTTTTCAAACCATTTGCAAAAGATTCTAGCAACTGCTATTTTGATATTAATTTATTTTTTTTTAAAAAAATGTAACAAATAACAGTTCTGCCATGCCAAAAATAGGAATATCATCTGGAGAAAATACAGATTTTTCACAATGCAATAGTGTTCAAGAATTGGGTAAATAAATGCCACTTTGCTTCTTGAAGATAATGTACTAGTTATTCCTGCAATTTGAGTCAATGGTGCTATTCTCCTGCACCACTTATCTTTCCTGGCTGCAACAAGCACAGCAAGAAAGGGGAGAATCAAGAGATCCTATCAACAAATTTATGGGATGGAGAGAGATCAGGCTATTAGGATAAAGCTGTGAGATGGTTAGCTGACTTTCTCACTGTTGTCCTGGTTTCCACATTAAAAAGTCTTTGGTTGTTATGTTGACTTCCATACTGATCTAGCTGCATGATTAATTAGTACTAGTTCCATCCAGAATAGAGATTCAGATGAGCGCAAAAATGAATTTTCCTGATCTTTCATACCTAACAATTATAGTTGAAAATACATTAGAATTCTCTCTACAGAAATATTTAATGCAACAATAGGCCTACGACAGTCAAATCATCTTATATCCTTCTTCCTAGAGTACTATACCAATTAGTCATACTGTTCAGAGATAATTTCAGCATAGACATTCTCATTACTTTTTATTGAAATCCATAAAAGATATTTGGCTAACTGAACAGTAAAGCAACTTTCTCACTTTGCCAAGGAGCAGTCATTGAACTATCAATTAGACTCCTCCAAGCTGAGTCACCCATATATTTAGTGAACACACTTCTGCTGATATGTATATCATATTTATTGTAATCATTGTAATATGAATTGAATATTTGTCAGAAGGGGATATGTAAGAAAACTTTCAGAAATTAATCACACTAGTTTGTTGCTAAATGGTAAAATGAAAAAGTTAACCTTCAATACTATGCACACCTATTTAGGAGTAAGTCTAATTGAATTTATTGGGACTTATTTGTATAAGCATGCAGATAAGGAAACAGAACATATTTGTTCTCTTTGGTATAACTAAATGTATATGTTCTCTATGTTTAGTTCCATTGTTTATGCAAACCTATGACATACATTTGGATGTAACATTGGAATTCTGCCACAATTGGTTAAATAAATTCCAGTATAGCATTGGATAAATGAGGAAGTTAGATCCAAACTAGCTACATTTATTCAGGACACCTTTTGAAGGTAAAATATTAAGTTTTATTTTAACACAAATCTTTGGAGGATCAGGAATAACTTCTATGAGCATATCCTTATTCCAGTTTAGCAAGATTACAAAAACCTAAGTCTTGTCATGGCAAATGCTGACTTTGGAATTCAGGAAATGTCCAGTTAGGTATTACATGCAAGGAGGCTAAGAAATACAGACATTCTTTAATCTAAATCACAGTCTGGAAGCTTAGGTAAAATAACTTTTAAATATGTCAATACTGAAAAATAAATAATTCCACTGGTAGCATTTTTAGAAAACAGACTGAAAGCATGAAGTATTTTAAAAAATCACTACTGTAGTTATGCTTGCAAGTATACAGAGTGCTTGCATATTTATGTAGTGAATTAGAAATATTGTATAAAATATAAGAGATTCCTAGATAGGGAGGCACTTTACATGTCACTTACACCCTGATCCCCTCAGAGGAGGCTCATGTTGAAGACCACCTGGAAGCTTCAACTGGTCCAGAATGTAAACCCAGGCAACACCTTTGCTTTACAAGCTATGCTGGTTGCCAGTTTGCTTCCAGGCGCAGCTCAAGCTGCTGGTCATTACCTATAAAATCCTAATTAGCCCAGGACTGGTTATTTGAGGGACCAGCTGTCTGCCATAGATTTAATCTAGTCGGGTTTGCACACTCTGGGTTCCTCTGAATAAACAATGCTGAATAATGTGACCCTAGAACAGGGGTGTCAAACTCAATTTCATTGAGGGCCGCATCAGCATTGCGGTTGCCCTCAGGGGGCCGGGGTGGATATGGACAGGGTGGGCGTGGCCTACTGCATGGGCGTGGCGAGTGCGAATGGCCTACTGGGTGGGCGTGGCCAGCTCTACATCGTTCGCATCAAGGGTGCCTATGGGGGCCCGGGTAGGAGTGGGACAGATCTGAGGGTCTCTGGCAGAAGGAGGGTCTCTGGGCCAGGGCAGCGGGGGCCGTTCCCTCACTGTTTCCACGATGGCTTCGTGGGCCACATGAAACCACTTCGCGGGCCGGATCCGCCCCCCGGGCCTTGTGTTTGACATGTCTGCCCTAGAAGCACACCTTCTCGATGGGCAAAACCTGAGGCTCCTCCATGAGATCTGGACGGGTCCCATCCTGTTGTTTTGAAAGGCCTTGAAGACCTGGCTCTGCATTCAGACCATTAGCAAGAGTGACTGAAGCCTCTTTTTTTTTGCACTGCGTGGGCCGGTTTCTTTTTCATTCCTATACAATTTTTGTTACCTTTGCCATCTTTTGTTTTTGTTTTTGTTTGTTTGTTTGACTTGTGAACTCCCCGGAGTAATCGAGAGGTGTATAATTATTATAAATCACCCAAAGTGTTCAAAAAGCAAAATGCTAATACCAAATTATCAGAAGACGAAACATTCATATAATGATGAATTGAAGAGGAAAATCTGTTATGATGTCAAAGGACAATTAAGAGTCACTTATCAGTGAGATGGGTGGCATAGAAATGTAATAATAAATAAATTACTAGAATGCTTATGGGTACTTACAAATCATATCCTATGTTTTATTTTATTTATTTATTTTTTATTACATTTATATCCCGCACTTCTCCGAAGACTCAGGGCGGCTTACAAGCTTAGCAGTAGCCTTCATCCTATGTATATGCCTGCTTATTAGGGCTTTCACACACACACCCCAAGCGGCATTATTACAAAGTCAGCTTAATTGCCCCCAACAATCTGGGTCCTCATTTTACCTACCTCGGAAGGATGGAAGGCTGAGTCAACCTTGAGCCTGGTGGGACTCGAACCTGCACTAATTGCAGGCAGCTGGTGTTACTTAAGGAGGCATTAGCCCACTGCTCCACCAAGGCTCTTTTATTCATCCTGAGCTAGCTGCTGAGGGTCCCCCACTCTCCATGAAGCAAAAGAAACAGTGGCCAGAAGGTATACTTCTCCGGGGCAGCCCTCTTACTATGAAAAAACTTGTCTCATTAAGTACAAGGAGATATCCTTTTTTTGCCTTTCAAAAGGCAATTAAAACCATGCTGTTCCATCAAGCTTTTGCTATGGGTGGTGGATCTTGCTACTGTATTTTTTTTAAAAAAAATCTGTTATTTTTTTTATGAAGTTGTATTATAAACCCTAGTGAGAGCTATATAAACAAACAAACAAACAAACAAACTAGACCTTATGTTACGTTTTTGACAGGATGCAGTGATGGCCAAAGGATTGTGCATTGTAAAGAAGGATTCAGCTACCCCTCCAGGAATCTGTCTCTCCGCAGCTATCTTAGAATGCTCAGAATCACTGTATAATTGAATCCAGTTCTTAGGGACAAAGTAAGAAAGCTCATGTTTGTACCTTCCATATGATTTTACAGGAGGTCTTTTGATGGCTACAGTTGGAAACCAAGTGCTTGATTCAGACCTTTGGATTAATCTTTTTTTAAAAAAAAATATTTATTTTTTTAGCATTTTTGTTACAATGAAAAGCCATTGTTATGTATTAATCTGAACCATAACATATCTTAGAAAACTTTATATGGTAAAGATAATAAAATTTGTGACTGTACCGTTACCTGAAGTCTGGCCAGAATGCTGGCCTTCTTAGAGTTCGATGAGTAGCTTCTTGAGCAGGAAACACTGCAGAAGCGCTTGGTCTTGGAGTAAAAGGCATCTCTGACACCAACCATCCCGCACATTTCACAGGTAGCTAACGAGAAAAACAAAACAGTATAATCAATGTAGGTTCAGTCTGCAGCTCACATAGAAGCTAGTACTGTATCATGAGCGTACACATACCCTTTCCTTCAAGAATCATATTCAGCATTAATTGGTGTATTAGCGTATTTATTGCGTATTACTAATCTTGCAGATGCCAGATTAATTTCTTTCTTGACTTTACTACTTTCCTTGTAAACTTTAGTTATATTTGTTTGCAAACAAACATTTTCAAACATTGAATTTTTCAGATGTTATTTCTTGCAATGTAAGCAATCAGTTTGTAATCTGCCTGTCGTGCTTACAGTACTGCTGTAGCATTTTCCTGAATTTAAGCAGTGAAACAACATATATTACTACATAAATAATTACTGTACTATTTATTCAATTTGTGTGGCTGTCCATCTCATCTAAGCAATGACATACATAGTGCATTTTATGAACATCTATCAGTCACTGTATCTCATTTATGGCATTTGTGTCCTGCTTATTAAAGCAGCAAAACATACAATTTTTAAACAGCCTTTCTATGGGAAGTAAACCATAATATTAAAAATTACTTTTGCTAGGCATTATAGCTTTATTATCTCATAAATTAAGAAGTAATATTTAATTAGGATACTTAAATATAAAATAATAAAACAGTTTACTCTGCCATGAAATTATGCCCTGTTGTATAAAAGGTTGGTCACCGCACCCACATGTTTTAATAATCTGTCTTTCCATTTTTTCTAAATATAGATCAAAGCCAGCCAATAAACCCATCAGGCTTAATATATTTGTATATATTCATTCACAAGGAAAAATAAAATCTGGACCTATCTTAGAAAAAATCAAAAGCAAAACATTTATGGTCCTGAATTTCTTCATAAAGACTACTATGATTTGTTAACATTTTTAACATGTTCAACTTGAATCCATCTTCCTACGTCCAGATAAAACAATATATCAGAATTATCTTAATATCAGGCAAAGCCCAAATGTTGTATAAAAATAAATGCATGTACATTTAGTAGTGCATTTGTATAATATTATGGTACAAACATTTTGATAGTAATTTAAATGCTAACAAGGAATATTGCATCATTAACAAACTTATCCTTTTTTGGTAACACATACACAAAAGCCACAATCTTTGGTTTCTAATAAGAAGAATGAACCTAAAGGCAGTGCTATTAATAATCTGCTTGACTGAACACTCCATTGAAAAATCTGTAATATTTGCACTCACCCATGCCAGATTTGCCATCTGGATAAGTGTAAACCTGCCCATTGTTCTTGATTATTGGGAGATTGGAAGGTAAGGGAGAAGCCTCTTCTTCACTTTCATCGGAACTAGAACTACTACTTGTATCCTCACTGCAGCTATCATAGCCATCGAACATCCCGAATGAATCACGTCTCTTCCTTTCTGACCTTGAAGGATGTTCAGTCTAAAATGAAAAAAAAGCAGTAACTATTGAAGTATCTGAATAAAAAGAAGTGGACAAAATATTGCAATAATTTAACAAGCTAATATTAAACACATATGCAATTGCCTCTTTTAAATAGCACTGTATGTATATATGTATATGTATATATATGTGTGTGTGTGTGTATATGTGTGTGTATACACACACACACACACACACACACACATACACACAATCTCAATTGTTGAAGCAACTCATTATGTAAACTGTAGAAACCTGTGACGTGTTATTCAGCTATAGTTTCCAGCATCCTTTATCATTGGGCTTATTGGCATTTGGAATTACATCTTAAGAATAGGAATTTCATTTTAGTAATATCAGAAAGTTATACAATTCCCTCACCTAGAATTAGAAGAACAAACAAAACATTGGTAAAATTATATTGAGAAAAAGAATCCATAATCTGGCTAACACAAATTTTGTGTGTGGGTTTTAACCCAAGGAAATTATTCTCAACATAAAAAAATATTTTTTATTATTGATATCCTTTCTTCTACTGCAGATCTCAAAAGCAAGCAACAAAGGGCTTTGTTATATATACTGCTTAAAAAAATAAAGGGAACAGAAAATAAGACATCCTACTATTAAATACAGTACATTGTGTTGTTTAAGTGTTCCCTTTATTTTCTTCAGCAGTATATAAGGAAATGTATATAAAATATTGCATCAATTTAATATACTATATCATGGAAGCCCTTCATATTATCTCCAGTCATCTCTCCTCCAAAATATCATAAGAGAGGTTAATGAATCAAATCAGGTAAACTCTATAATGTGGCTGTGGGACAAAATATGTTCCTAAAAATTGGAATGAAATGAAAAAAAAATAGAAAAATGAAAAAAAAATGTTCCTGATGCTCATGGATTCCCTTTTTCACTTAACTCCCAATACAAAATCTGTGTGATTCAATAGTTTCTGATCCTTTGTGCTACATTTTAGGTGGCTGAAAAGGCTTCCTGAGGGTGGAGGTCTACTTGCACTAGTCATTTTGCCTCTTACTTTAAAAGATTTCAATTAATTCCTTTCCTCCAGCACAGCAAACAAGTCACACTTGAAGTCACATGACAAAACTCCTCAAGCTACCTTACTAAAACTGTACCTAAAGTCTTATTTTCTGCCATTTTCCCAGTGGTTTTCAAACAAAATTCTCTATTCCCACTAGAAATAAAGAAACTCCAGAAAAGTTATCATTTATATTCTTCCAAATCTCTAGGGTTCTGATTCTGCCAATCACTAAATACTGCCAGCTTCTGAAATGTTTCTGTTTCAGAATTTAAACTACTCTCATAAAGTTGACAATTTGCCATAGAAACATCACCATGGCAACTGACAGAATGAAAATCCAAGTATCACAAAACAAAACTTAAAAATCTGCATGAATGTGGGTTCTATGCATCACCAGAACTATTCAGAAAGATTTTTTTTCTTCCAGATATTCTAGAAATATCTTCATTTCAGATATTTCATATAGCAAAACAGCATGAAATAATATCTAAGTATAGAAATAAAAGGATAGTTGGAATTGCATCCATATCACATATTCACGTTTGTTTGGATTAACAGAGGCACAGTGAAAATAAGAGCTAGGAAATTCCACTAGTGAAGCACTGAATGAAATTGTTTTACAGATAAGAAAACTAAGAACATTTCTTTTCCACACCTCTGTCTAAATTCAACTTGAACAAACTAATCCTTTTGGAGCCCAAAATTATACAAGCTTTCATGAGTTACATTTTGCTCCTGAAACAGCTGCAACAGATATCCTTCATCCAAATATTGATTACATTACTATAAAATGCATTCCACATAATCACTCCAATTGTCACATGTAAAAACTGAAAAGCTTTGAGACATGCTAGGTTCTTGCAACATTCCATACATCTGCTCCCCCTGCAGTCATTCAGTGGTATCTTCTGAAAGTGACCCCTGGATAAGAAAGTCTGTACTGTACTGTATAAAATTGGAAAAATTATTGCTAATAGGAAACATAGTACAATTCTATGTTCCCTCTTGTTTTATGACTTTATTTTATGATACACGTAATAGTATCTTATAAATGTTCTGAATAAAAATTAGCTTTACAAACAATTCTATCCTGGTATTAATTTCAATAAAATAAAATTTACCGGTAATAATTTTAATAAACACAAACATACATGCATTGTTGTTTTCTCCATAATAGTAGGCAGAAAAATCTTAAACTGAGTTATAAACTGAGATGTAGGGAAGGAGATGAAATAATTTGGTGCTTCATTCATAGCTTTGTCAACTATGAAAAGATGGGAAATGGAAATTATTTTACATTTTATTTAACAAGACTAGTTTTTGTGGTTTATTAAATTTCCCTTTGGGTGGTATACAGAAATCTTCAGTGGCCAACTTTAGGCCCAGAGTCTAGAATTGGGCTATTTTTAATAGAAAATAGTGGTGAGCAGGAACTTCCATCCTACAGGCGCAAGAAAGATCTGTCCCTATCAAAATATGATACCTCCTGGAATATATTACTCACCACATAATAGTGCACCTATTTCTGAAACAGAAAAATAATTATGGCTTGTCCTTTACCGTAACTAATCTATATAATAAGAATGCAGTAGTTTAAATCTCACAGGTCCTCATTTGCATGATTTATTAGTAGAACATTGTTTGAACTATGCTCTTTTACAGACTTTTACAGCTGTTATCAAATATAAGCTATGCTTTAGATCAGAATAAAGACATATCCTAGTTGGTATTTAGCACATTCTGACTAAATTCACCATCTAAAGAAACATAGTTTGTTTTGGCTTAAAATGACCTTGATAAACAAACTATGCCTAAAAGACCTTGGCTTAGCATTGTTTAGACAGCCACTATCAAAGATTTTCACTATGTCCTATAATCAATGAAACTTTTTTACAACTCCATCTTCTGAAAAATCTAAAGGCATTATAAACATCTATGGAGTTAACTGCAAATATAAATTTTGTTCATAACAATTTATATTAATCAGTTGATCAAGTATCCTGGAAATATTTATAATTGGAAAATGTTGATGAATTGTGTTTCAGAAAAGTTAATTTCCCATTCATACCTTACTGAAGACGACAATTTACAAGACAAAATTCATGTTAAATATTTTGTAATACAGTGACAATGGCCAGAATGGGAACATGCTAATAATCTGTGTTGAGTCTTTGAAAGAAAAAGAAACAGATATGCTTATAAATTCTTAGGCCATTTGGAATAAGAAAAGGCATAACTGAACAGTTTACACATTCAAATAGTAAACAAGCTTATACTGAGCACTTAAATAAAAAGACAAACTAGCTGAAGAAAGTGAAAAACAAATGTAGCTTAATGTCAACAAAACCAAGGTTACTTTGACCCATGTAAAAGATGTTGTATTTTTATGTAGCTGCCCTTTTCTACATACATTAGAGAAATCTATCTTGACATATTTTATCTCGTCTAATGAACATGTTAAAAGTACATTATATACAGCCACACACTGAATTCAGCATTAAATTGAAACTAGCAAATTCAGGAAAACCCATTTTTGTTCTTAAAAAGCTCTATATTTAACACATAATGAAACTAGCATATGGCCAACATACAATGCATGTATATTTGAACATTTCCTCCTAACGTCCAATATTTACATTTAAAAAGCAATATATTGTAATTTGGCTCACTTTAAAATTAATTTAGCTGTACGTGAACCTAGGCCTTCCTCATTTATTTAGTTTAAAAGTTTAAAAAACACTTTGAGTTAGTCCTCCTAAATTAATAGGTTTCTCTTTTCCCTAATACTCATATTATCCACAGATTGTGACATTCAAATCATTTTACAACCACCCCCGCCCCTTTTTTCCCCTTCGCATTCCACTTTCTATTTTCCCAAATAACAGCTAAACCAAACAGAGCACGGGGAAAATGTAACCGGCTGTTATTTGTTTAGCACTGTGTACATTTCCCTCCTAAAGCATGTTTGCCGCAAATGTTACACATGGCCAAACAGCATATTTACCTTCCTTAGCACCGCCTCCACTTCCTCCTCTCCTGCCACTTTCTGGCCATAAACTACTGCTGCTGCTCATGCAGCTATCACAAAAGGAACTGGCTCTACTCAGTACACAAGGGCTCTTGTACAACGAGAGAGAGAGGAAAAAAACAACCACCCTCTAAGTCAGCGTTTCCCAACCTTAGGAACTTGAAGATGCGTGGACTTCAACTCCCAGAATTCCCCAGCCAGCGTAGCTGGCTGGGGAATTCTGGGAGTTGAAGTCCACGCATCTTCAAGTTCCTAAGGTTGGGAAACGCTGCTCTAAGTTACAAACCTTCTGACGGCATTTACACAGGGTAAACAACTTCTTCACCAGGGCTGGTTTTTGTTTTGTTCTGCCTTTGGAGGAAACAGCTAATATGCCCCCAGGCTGTTCGGGAAAGTTAACAGTTCAACGTTGTGCAAACCCGGAAAACGGGTTTAAAACGCGGCACCGAAAGGAAAGCTGGCAGGGCGAAAGACTTTCCACCACCACCACCACCACCCCAAAAAAAAAAAAAAGTGGGGGAGCGGGGAGGCCACCCAGCCTGGTGGTGGGGAGGGGAGGGTGACCCGAGTTTCTTCCCGACTCCCCTCCCCGCTCTTGGGTCCCTCTCTTCTCGGAGGGGAAGAGACGCTGCCCTGACACTCTCGGCCCGGGGACGGAGTAGGTAGGTGCCGAGGCGGCCGGCAGCTCGCCCTCTCCTCCCAACGGCCGGAGCTCTGCCGCGGCTCTTCCCCACGGCGCGCTGCCCCTTGGCCGGGGCTTGCGGGAGCTCCACTTACCAGATCCTTTGTGTTTTCCATCAGGCCCTCATGGGCAGGGGATGCCTCCGACCGTCCCCGCTCTCCACCCCCCGCCCGCCCCTTCGGCTCTGCCCCCTCCCCTTCCCGAGGGGCAGGGCCAGGGTGGAGAAAGGAGACCGCTCAGCCTCCCACTCCGGCGAGAGAGCCCGGGGAGCCAGCGAGAGGAAAAAGACAGTCCACTCTAAGCTCCAGAATATCAACAACATTAGCATAACTGGAGCGCGCCTGCGCGGAACGGCCCCCCCCCCTTCCAGGGCGCGTCCTCATTGGCTGGCCCGGCTGTTTGGGTCGTCCTCCCTCGCAGGACGGCACTGGCGACGTCGTCTGTGATGCGGAAGTGGGTGAGGAAGCAGGCGGGGGAGGAGGGGAGGGGAGCTCGGAGGCGTTCGAACCGCGGGATTAAAGAGCGGCGTCGGCTAACTCCGAAAGGCGCCTCCGAGACGCAGATCGGCTTTCGTAAGCTCAGAAGAAAGAGACGTGGGTTAGAAGCTTTTAAGTAAAATGATTTCTTTTCGCGCCCACCCCGCCCCCCATAACCTCGTAAGCAATGGCGCAACCCTTTGAATCTTTGGAAGGGGGCAAAAAAAAAAATGGGGGAGTCTGAATTGAAAAATGGATATCACGTGAGAAGAGGGCGGAGCTCGGGGAGTCACGTGAGACGGCGTCAGAAGAGAAATTCATGCGGAAGCGTAAAAGAGTTGTCTCAATCGTACACTTCCGAGCCTATTTTGAACGTACGGGAAGGAAGAAGCGGAATGCGCAAGAGTTGCCCAGCTCTTCAGTTCAACTTCTTCAAACGCCCCCGAAACAGCGCCCCAAGCGGCAGGCGGCGTTTTTGCATAAGTGCATTTATACCGAGGGCAACTCATCCGAAAAAGACTTCCGGTTCCTGCAAAAAAAAAAAAAAAAGGAAATGGACCTTTTCACGTCCGGTTCGCGTTTCCCCTATGAGGAGCAAGCATGGCGGCGAAAGTTGGGCTTCGTTCCGGCAAGATGCCGACTCGAAAAAGACTTCGAGTGGGAGAGCATCGGCGTGAAGGGACCGTATCTGAAGAGGACGAGCGCCGAGCTCACCACTTGGCGCTTCTGGCGGAGAAGCCGGCCTCCGAGCGTGGCCTGGAGGAGCTGGTCTTCGGGGATGTGGAGGAAGACGAAGGTCTGCTGCGGCGTTTTCAAACCTCGGGCACCCAGGTAACGGGACAGGGGCCTTGCCCTTTCTCGCACTATAGCCGAGGTTTTCTATTTCTTTTTTTTTTATTAAAGAGTTTTACAAAAACAAAATTTTACAATATATCCCCAAATCCCTCCCACCCCAAACCCCCCCACTTCCCCCCACTTCCCAGAGCTAAATACAGGATTATAGTTACAATAATCATATTCTAAATAAAAATTATGCATAATATACAATTAACCAAATTCATAATGTGCTTTAACTCCCCTTTAACACAACTACAAACAAAGTACCAATAACAATATCCCACTAAAATCTACTCATAAGCTAAATGGAACTTTTTAGTCCCATATTTGTTCTGAATATAATTTATCCATCTCCTCCAAACTATTTCTGTGTTGTTCCCAAAACTGGGTCTAAGCTTGGTGTTGAAGCCTATTGATCACTAAATGCAAGATGTGGGGAAAAAAAACCTTTTATTTTTGGTACCAAGAAATAAAAGTGACCTCGGCTTTGAAAGCTACCAAGGCCCCACTTACAGTCTTACAGCAGTTTTTGTAATCAAAGGTGATTCTCATACACCCGTTTGTCCTCTCCACCCCCCATAATACATGCATAATGTAGAATATTGATTGGTTACCTGGATTGCAGCCCCCTAAAGCTTTCTCACTTGCTATGCACAATAGCTAAATGTCACACCACCTTAGGTCACGGGAATCTTGCAAAGCTTCTACTTTCCTGTGCCAGTTATGTGGTTTTAACATTTCTTGTAAGTGAGCCCAATATCCTGGCTAAGTGGTTAAACCTTTAAATCTGTCTCGCTTCGTTGTCCCTGCAGCCCCCCCATCCCCCCCTGCAGCCCCCCTAACATGTCAACTGTTAGCAAGCTTACACTGCAAATCCCTCAGTGAGCAGAAAGGAAAAAAGCTGTCAAATAAAAAGTTATTTAAGAGCAAATGTTTCTTCTCAGAATTCATCTTCCTCACTCCCATGTCCATCACAACCACACCTGGGTCCTATCTCCACATATGACCCTTCTTTTGATCCCCAGGGCCTCATCTGCACGTAAATTCATTCATCTAACCCTTCATCTGCCCTCCCTTTTTTTTTGACCCCTCTATTTCTCCAAAACTATTTTTTACACTTGGCAACTGGGAGTTGAGGTGCACACATTGTAAAAATTGCCCAAGTGCTCTAAATTTGGGGGGGTGTGTGTTTGCAAGCAGGGATTCAACAGGTAGCTCTTTCTTTGTATGAAATGGAGCGATAATCCACAGAGCATCAAAATATTTTAAATGCTGCTGTGGTACTTGGAAGGTTATTTCTCCATTTACTTACTCCTTGCTAATGCTGATGATGTCACCTTGATTGAGTATTGAAACGTCTAAAAGAAAACAACCAAGCTCAGGGAGGACCCTCTTAATTTCTCCATTTAGCCTAATAGTTAGTCCCTAACCTTCTGTACTTGAGCTGTACATGTGAAGAAGAGGTAAAAGTGTTAATGGAATGTTCTATTTATCCTGGGAGAGAGTGTTGATTTTGGGGGGGGGGGGGAAATAGTGATTTAGTAAATCAAGAGAAATGAAATAAACTTAATTCCTTTGTGCTGTTTCATTTAGGGATACAGAATACAGGTAGTCCTCAACCTATGACCACAATTGAGCCCAAAATTTCCATTTCTAAACAAGACGGTTGTTAAGTGAGTTGCCCCATTATCACTTCTTTGCCACAATTAGATGAATCAATGCAGTTGTTAAGTGAATCTTTTGGTTGTTAAGCGAATTTGGCTTTCCCCATTGACTTGGCTTTTGGAAACCGGCTGGCAAGGTTAGAAATGGTGATCACATGACCCCAGGACAGTGCAGGTACCATAAGTACATGCCACTTGCCAAGTGCCTGAATTTTGATCATGTAGTTGGGACTGGCGTTTCCATTATTGAGTGAGGCAACTGTAAAGCATGATGTCAAATGACCACTTTGCTTAGCTACATCAAAAATAGCTTTAAAAACATTTAAACTTTCTGCTTTCAAGTTTTCTTTTTAAACAGTTTTGCTTTAAAAATTGTAGGGTGGTAATGTGGTTAGCAGTAACTTTGGAGAAGAATCTGGTGATTCTGAAGCAGAGATTGATACAGAAGACAACTTCCTTCCACTGAAAAAGCCAGTATGGGTAGATGAAGATGATGAAACTGAAGAAATGTATGCAATACTCAGTAAATTGATTTCAGTCAAATGATGTCATAAGCAGATTGTATTCTTTGCACTTTTCTTTAATACATTTAAATATTTTGGTGCGTAAATGTTTTAACTAACTTTTTTAACTTTTCAATTTAAGAATTAATTTTAATGCCTTCTTTGCATTTTTAAAAAATATTGCCCAACTACTCTCTTTTACTTTGGTATTCTTGTTGTTAATCAAATAGTTAAATGTGAATACAGACTGCTGTTTGCATTATATACACTGACTTTTTCCATTTATGCCTTTACTCCAGTGAGCAAAATACGTTATATAATTGCCTTGCCATCCCTCTTATTCTAACAGTAGCCAGATGAAATCAGCTAAACTGAGTGGAAAACTGTTTAGTGAATTTGTGTGTTGAGATCTGAATCTTTACTTGTGTCTGGTACTTCAGCCACAATGAAATATTCATATAGGATCTATACAGTATTTTCTCAACTTACTCACCCCCGGCCATGCTGAGAATTTTGGGAGTTGTAATCCTGACATCTGGAGGATACCTGATTAAAGAAATCTGATCTAATATATAATAACAGTATTTTATTTGTCACATTTTTATATACTTTAACAATCATACTGCCCCGGACATGTTCAAATCTATTAAAATATATATCATAAGGATAAATAGAATAATGATAAAGGCAATGGTAATATGATTGTCATGCACTACATCATTAAGCCATTTAAAATTGTAGAAAAAGATCCTGGAATAAGGTACAGAAAATCATTTCCATAATATTGCCACAATTTGCCTGGATGTGTCAGCTCAAAGGAGTGAAATTTGGAATCTTTACCTTTTAAAAATATTAATATGAATAAATAGTCAAGTGAATGAATTTAGTATATGTTTTCCCCCCCCCCCCCCAGAATTGACATGACACACCGGCATCGGAAGAACATGATGAAAAGTGATGCTGAAAATAAGCTTTTGAAAACAAAACTTCAAAGAAGATTTCAAGAAGAGTATGTTTTATTGGTAACATAAGTTATTTTATATAATGCTATCTTTGGAGATTTTATTTCAGTTACAATCTGAAATATTTGTGTTGAATGCAAGAAGTAGCAACGCTTTTTTACCTACTACACATGGTTTTCATACACATTTTTTACAATCATCAACATGAAAATCAGATTATATATCATCATCATTTTAGCCATTGTCTATCCATGACTACAGGATGAAGGCCTCTTCCACATTCCTAATAGAAGCTTCAGTGATACAAAGTCAAATTTGTAAAATTCAGAATGTATACAGAATGTACTATATAAAGTTCTATATATGTTCAAGTGTGCTATCATTCATTTAAATAATTCTTCCATCACAGCGTGTGGCTGGGAGGTGAAAGAAAGATCATATATTGATGGGTAACAATGGTCACCCATTTTTGCCTTTTGTCCCTCACTTTATCTGCTGCTCATTCTGTTTCTTCATATTTTGCTGACTGTAACATTAATTACAAATTTTTGACTTATCCTTATTTGACAAAGGCTACTTTGTCTTTAGTAATAATACTTCTTTACAGGTTTCAAGGTGCTATGGGAACAACTCCTTCTTGGGCACTGAGAGGCATGAAGAACAAAACCAAAAGGAAAGCCAAACAAGAAGGTAACTGAAGCCATTCTTTGATCGCCTGTATAAATAGAAGATGCAGTCTTGTGCAAAATTACTGTGTGAGATGTCTAAGCACAGATTAATAATTATTGACAAGGACTTCCTCTGCTTAAGGTGACACTGAGGATGAAGAGGATGATGACCTGTTGCACAAGACAGGCAATTTTGTGATCATGTCAGACTCTTTACCAAAAGGCATTTTACAGGTAAATAAAATTTACTGCATTTTTATTACTGTTCTGGCAAGCTTATAAATGGGAAATGGTAAGTATGCGGGCATTGAAGATTTGTGAATGTTGTCCTAATGCTACTGATCCCATTGTTATATCTTGAATATATTGTTAAGTCAAAGTGTAATATACATGGAACTTCAGCACTGAAGGGGAACTTTTTGCATCGTGTTCATCAGCTCAAGGAAAGGAATAGTCTTAACTGGGTGCATTTTTATTTCAAAGAGTAAGATAAACATTTTTAAAATAAAACTTATGTTAAAAGGAGTATGTGCATAAATAAGAAACCCTTAGAACTTGGAACAAAAGAAACCTCAAGATACATTGAATCTTCTGCCCTGAAGAATAGTGGAAATTCAGAAGTTCTTTGGTCCTTTCTTTCTCAGCCTAGTCTTTGTTCATACTACTTGCAGTCAATCTACAGAAATATTAATGTAGACTTATTAAAAAATAACAAATAATGAAACAACACTGAATCAAACTGTTAGTACATTGTCTCAAAAAGCAAGCAGAGAATTGATTTTGAGTTTTGTACCTTGAAGACACAGCACAAGATAGCCACGCACAATCTCAACGCTTAAAGCACAATGTAATGTATAATCACAATATAGGTATAAACATTTGTTTAGTGAAGTTACACTGGCACTGAAAAAAATGACCTATCTTTCGCACTTCCAACAGTTGTAGCTTCTCCATGGTCACACGATCAAAATTCAGACAAGGAAAGTCATAAGATGGGGAAAATCTCACTTAGCATCTGTCTTGCTTAACAACAGAAATTTTGGGTTCAGTTGTGGTTGTAAGTCAAGGACTACCTATATATGCTTTTGGATTTGGTAATCTGCCTTGGAAAGAAGTTACAAGACCTACAGAATTTACAAGAGCAAACTGACACAGTAGTCCTCAACTTACAACCATTTGTTTAACCACTGTGCAGTGTTACAACACTGCTGAAAAAGGTGCTTAGACTGGTCTTCACATGAACATTGCCCGTGTCCTCACGGTCACAAGATCAAAATTCAGGCACTTTGCAAAAGGCATGTATTTAAGAAGGTTGCAGGGTCCCGGGGTCATGTGATCACCCTTTGTGACCTTTTCAGAGAGCTTCCAACAAGCAAAGTCAGTGGGCAAACCAGGTTTGCTTAATGACTGTGCGGTTTTCCTAAGGACAAGAAAAAAGGTACCGTGTTTCCCCAAAAGTAAGACCTACCCCGAAAATAAGCCCTAACTTGGATTTTTTTTGGGGGGTGGGCCTAATATAAGCCCTACCCAAAAAATAAGCCCTAGTTTTGGGGCGAGGTGCATGCATAAAAATCAAGCTGGGGTGGGGCAATGGAGCTGCCCCACACGCTTTGCACCCGCTTACCTTAGGACCGCTGCAGGCCTCCCACACCCTGGTACCTGTTGTGCGGTGGTCCTAAGATAATCCCTCCAAAATAAGACCTGGTGCCTCTTTTGAAGGCAAAAAAAGTATAAGGCCGGGTCTTATGTTTTCGGAGAAATATGGTAGTAAAATTGGGTGTGACTCACTTAACTACTTTCAGTCCCAATTGTGGTCATAAGTTGAGGACTACCTGTAGTATTAAAATGGACTGAAGTCAACCTTATTATCAGGCAGACAGCATTATCTTTATTTCTGAAGGTGGGCTTAACTGACATCCTCCCCCCTTTAACTAAGTAAAAATAGCAGCAATTGGGTGGAAGTTGCCACTGCTTGTTTTAAGTGGTTCTCTATTTCAAACTTCCCAAGTCTTCTTTACTTAGATGATTTTTTTACCTTTTCCTTTTTTGTAGGATTTGCACTATCATAGGAATAAGATAAGTTTTTTCTCCTTCAGAGTAAGATAGAATTACAAATAATATATAATGGTGATTCTGTATTCAGAACCTTTTAAATTCAGAATGTTTTTCTTGCCAATCATTCAGTAAGAATTAGAGTGATGTAATTTATTGAGACATGTCATCCCTCCAAATGTTCCACAGTTTTTGTATTTTTGGTATTGAATATTTATATATTTTAAATCTCACTTGCACCTTTAATTGACCTAATAGCAAATTTACTGAAACATACTCTAATCCCAATAGAAGTTTTCTACTTAGCTTTTCTGTTTTTCTATGTTCTGTTTAAAAGAACTGTATATTCGTATTCTGTCTTTTAGATGAAAAATTGTGTGCACGCCAATAATGAGCGTATATCAGATGCCAAACTAACAACTGTGCAGTTTCATCCTACTGCTCAAGTTGTTATGACAGCTGGGCATGATCGATCTATATCACTATTCCAGGTAAGAATGATATGAATTTTACTTTATTTTTGTCGATACAGCTACTGTTAAACTGAGCAGCTTGTTCCTTGCTATCACATCTATGGGTCTGGGATGAAAGCATTATGTGGGACAGAAGATTAAACCCAAAGACTATGTAGACAAGCAGGACTTTCTCAGTATTTTCTCAGAAGCAAAAGAATTATGTCAAAGCATCATCTACCATAGTAAGTTATAGTAACTTCATACTTGCGGAAGGCTTTGAATTGCACTCATTTATTTCTGGGGGATTGAATACATGAATTTTTCAGAGCTTAATGGGCTTCTTAATTTGGAGGCAAAAAGTTAGTTCATAAGAGCTAAGCATTGTATTTTGCATTTGTACGTCCTTAGTACACAGGTACTGAGAGAACAGTGTTTCTTTTTTCTTTAAGGTGGATGGCATCACAAATTCACAGATACAGAGCATTCACTTGGAAGACTTTCCAATTTACAAGGCACGCTTCAGTGCAGAAGGAGACCAGGTTATAGCTACCAGCATTCATAACAAGCTATTTTATATATATGACATGATGGAAGGAAAAATTATTCCTATAAATCATATCAGAGGTAATTCTTTTTCATTAAGGTTCCTGAATGTAATCGTATTTTTTGTACCAAGAAGGAAAGACTAGGCAAATTACTTGTACCTTTGTCTCTATGCATCTGCTTTTATAACCTCAGCTAGATGTTCAGATGCGTGCATGTGTATATGGATGGATGTATATGGATGTGTATTTGTTATACGCATCCAAAATGGAAATTTGATTTTCTCTTGTCTTATCTATCTGAATCAAACTTTCATTTTCGGACATGTACAACAAACTTGTACTTTCGGCTGAGAACTTTCACTTTTACCTGAGAATATATCTCCCTAAAATCTAGGGGATTGTGTTGCTAAATTGAATATAGATTTTTGAAAACAAATTCTGTGTACGGAAGAACTATATCTTACGTGTTTGCTTTGAATTAAAGGCTTAGAGGAGAAGATTGTAAAAAATTTTGAAGTATCTCCAGATGGAACATTCCTGCTGCTTAGTGGAACATCAGGTTATCTTCATTTGATTACAATGAAGGTAAAGTTTCTACTTAAATGTTTACTTTGGGATAACATAGTTCAGATGGCAATATGTTACCATTTAATTAATACTAAGATATATTCATACACGTGCTAACCCATACAATATTTTTTTTGCAAGTTTGCTGAATCCAATCCATGATTATTGATGGCTCTTTAATTTTATCTTTTATACTTTGTAAGAGTTTTCTTTAAATAAGTTATATAAATAAATGAGTCAACTAATATTACAAAAGAAAAAAAAACAAAGCTAAAGATGGCATCGTAGTAAAGTAGGGTAACAATAACAAAACACACTAAAGGAAATTATGTAATCTTTATGTTGGGATATCTCTCATTTCTCCCAAGATAGAAGAGAATAATTAAGTTTTGCTTAATAGTCTTATAAATAAAGGTGATTATAGGCATTATGTGTCCATTTTAGACAAAAGAATTTATTGGAAGCATGAAAATAAATGGAAGGGCTATTGCATCATCATTCTCTCCAGATGGCAGCAGAATCTACACACATTCTGGTAATGTTTCCAGACTTGATGACATGCCGAATTGCTGACTGCAGATTTAATATTTGTAGTTTGGTGACAGAAATATTTTTTAGTTCGACTTCTGTTGTTGCTGTTGTATTAATTGTCCCCATTTCAAAACCACAGATAACACTGATCATTAAAACATAAAATAGTACAGTAATATTTGGTTTAGTGCAGTGGTTCCCAACCTTTTCTATAACCCGCACCCCTAGAACGCTTCTGATATATACTCGTACCCCTTACAAAAGTTTGAAATAACGACAAAGAATTATGCATATGCACTATAATTGTGAAAAGCCAAGTTTTTGCACCCCCTGGAATATCGTCTTGCATCCCCGAGGGTGCCAGCACCCCTGGTTGGGAACCCCTGGTTTAGTGGTTAAAGTATTAGGCTAGAAAGTAGAAGATCATCACGTCTAGTCCCACTTTAGGCATAAAAACTGGCTGGGTGACCTTGGGCCAGTCGCTCTCAGCCCAAATCACCTCACAGGATGATGGTTGTGGGGAAAATAGAAGGAAAAAAGACCATTAGATATGTTCACTGCTTTATGTTGTTTATAAAAATATTAAAGATGGGAGATAAAATAAATATTTGTAACTCAATACAGCCTCCCAATAGCAAAAAAAGCCCTTTTGTATGCCTTTATTGTGCTCCATATAGTTTATAATCCATATCTCCTATTAAAAATAACAAGAACAATTTGAATAATTGTGAAAAGATTCAGTCTAATCACTTCTTTATTTTCTAAATCAAGCATGTGATATTTAAATTCTTATCAACATTGTTTTCAATAACGTGCTTATCTGTCAGATGAGGGTGAAGTCTTCATATGGGATGTGAAAAGCAGGCGGTGTCTGAACAAGTTTACTGATGAAGGTTGTCTGCATGGTACTTCTATTGCAGTCTCTAAAAACAGCCAATATATTGCATGTGGGTAAGTAAAAGGAAAGACAAATACTAATATGTCCTTAAATATTGAGCATTCATCTGCACAAGGGGAGAGGCTGAATTAAAAAAGGTAAAGGTTCCCCTGCACATGCGTGCTAGTCGTTTCCGACTCTAGGGGCCGGTGCTCATCTCCGTTTCAAAGCCGAAGAGCCAGCACTTGTCCGAGGATGTCTGTGTGGTCATGTGGCCGGCATGACTAGACGCCAAAGGCGCACAGAGACGTCCTTGGACAAGCGCTGGCTCTTCAGCTTTGAAATGGAGATGAGCACCGGCCCCTAGAGTCGGAAACGACTAGCACACATGTGCGGGGGAACCTTTACCTTTACTTTGAAGACCCCTGTCTTTAAAAAATCTTTTAAGTTTGCTGCAAGGTTCAAGGACAGCTCTGGGGTAGTATTGTCTGTTCATTTCCACATATGTAACTTTTCCCTTTAAAAATTAAGGGCTACCAAGGTCAAACATAATCATGGAGGTAGTTAGCCAGCATATCTTATCCACAGTTTGAGTCAGACTAGCTGAAATCTGTAGGTTTCAGAATAGATAACATATCTCATAATTTAAGGATACATGTAATAATTCTGATATTCTTTGAGTCAAATCTGAATGTTTTTAAATGTCCCTTTTTTCCCCAGATGAAAATTCCAAATGGACTATTAAGAAAAGTTTTTGTCTTGCAATGATCATATTTGTCAATTTTGTGAAATTATTTCCTAAAAATATATGTACAAGGCTTTGAAGTCAATATCAACCTGAAGTACTTTGCCCAGAATTTATAAAAATGTAAAAGTCATCTCTTTATTAGCATGTAATATAATTGTCCCCTCATTTATATGAAGTATAATTGAAGAGAACCTTTGGGGTTTGTTTTTGTTAAACATTTGAATATGTGCTACAATATAAGTAGCTGACCTGTTTCTAAGTCATTAATATTTCTAGTTCTAATTCTGGAGTTGTGAATGTGTATGCCCATGATGATTGCATCAGAGAAAGATGTCCTAAGCCTCTTAAGGCTATAATGAACTTGGTCACGCCTTCTACATCGTTAGTATTCAACCCAACCACTGAAATACTAGCAATGGCTTCTAATAAAATTGATGATGCATTGAAACTGGTAAGTACATTTTTATTAATGTTGTGCTGAAATTTTCATTTCCTCCATTTTGCATGTATTTGCATGGAAGTGGGAAAACCAAAATAAAGTGAAGGGAAATTTCAAGCAACAGAACAGAAATGTTCAAGGGCAAAGAGATTGCATTTTACTAAACATGAAAAGTTGTAAAATAATGCAGAACCCTTTATTTACACAAAATACTTATGTAACTCTACAACCATTTATTACACAGGGTATTTTAAATGTTGAAAAGAAAAATATCAATAATTTATTTTAATTCCATTTATATCCCGCCCTTCTCCGAAGACTCAGGGCGGCTTACAAGCTTAGCAGTAGCCTTCATTCTATGTATATGCCTGCTTATTAGGGCTTTCGCACCCCCCCAAAGTGGCATTATTACAAAGTCAGCTTAATTGCCCCCAACAATCTGGGTCCTCATTTTACCTACCTCGGAAGGATGGAAGGCTGAGTCAACCTTGAGCCTGGTGGGATGCGAACCTGCACTAATTGCAGGCAGCTGGTGTTACTTAAGGAGGCATTAGCCCACTGCTCCACCAAGGAATATAAAGCATCTATTCAGAGAAAGATTCAGTAATTCATTGATAATAAAATAATACTAAAAGCCTGTGTCTTATTTTTTAAGGGGAGGCACTTTTAGTACTTATAATTGTTACCTGAGAAAAAGGTTGGGCTGAAATTTTATATATTACTCAAAAATCTCAAGGACTTCACTGGCTCTTCCTGAATAAAATAGTAGCTATTTTATTACTGCATCAAAATTAAATATCTTGTAATAAATGAAAAAGTCTACCTAATGGAAAATGTGAATAAGTTTAAAACAATGGAGCAGTTTGTCTTCATTCCCCTGTATTATTTTTAACAATTTTATTCCTTTTTTACAGGTCCATATTCCTTCATTTACAGTATTCTCAAATTTTCCTGTGTTCAGGAGAAAGTTGTTATATTTAGCTTACTGTATGGATTTCTCACCAAGAAGTGGATATTTTTCCATAGCAAACAACAAAGGCAAAGCTTTATTATACAGGTATGTAATAAATAATTGATTAATGACTATTCTGGCATACTTTTAATACTGCTTTTCATAATATAATAAAATATAGTATACAGTGGGAGTGTAAGGAAAAACAATCAACTGAGCTTCAGTCAATATTTGGCACATTTAAGTTCTATATTTTAAATCAAGTATTAAAAACAAGTAAAATTTAATGGAAAGAATCAAGTTAATGAATAGTATTTCCAGATCATTCATAAGCATGCTAGGGTGTACTTAAGCCTAATAAAATCAGTGTACCTTAACTGATTATATTAAGTAGTGTAATCATAAAATATCTCTGATTAGAAGTCACCTCCAGAAAAGCCACATCAGTTTATATATGTCATGGATAGGTGATAATAGTTCTTAAGCTCTCTAATATTAATTCTGTTTTACTTTTTTTCAGGTTGAAACACTACTCTGATTTCTAAAACGACTACCTTAAAATTAGGTAACTATTGAAGTAGGAGGCTTGAATTGTTGCAAACCAGAAAGGATTTATTTCATCTTTGCAAAAAATGTTTTCTTAGTTATATATAACAAAAATGTAGGATTCGAGAAATTGTACAAAAGCATGATAGAGGTTGAAGAATACCAAATTTGAAAGTTTATATAATTAAGAATTAAAATAATAAAATAACATGAGTTACCATCCTTTTTTCTTTATATTCTCATTTTTTTTTCTTTCATGAGGATAAATACCTTTAAGGAAACAGAAAATAAACAGTACTATAGTACTGTAAGTATCCTTCAAGCTGAATTTGATTTCTCTACTGATATGTAGTTTTCTTGAAAGTAACGTGGATGTGGCTTGCTATTCCCTTCAATGGGATTTTTTTTAAAAAAATTCCCATTATTCCTTACGAGTCAGAGATACTAGGTTTGCTATCTGAGGACTAATCAACCCAGACCATGCTTACCTTTCTGGTATCAGCCAAGGACAATTAAATGTTGCCACCTAGCTTGGGTTTTATAGAATTAAATAATTATTAATAAAGATGCCATTGATATTGAATATACTTTGCAGAAGGAATGCTTACATCTGTCAACTGTAGTTTGAGATGGCTCAGCCTCAATCATTGCTTCACAAAATGTATTGATTTCATCACTTAAAACTGCAACATCTTAAGAGCGAGGTATATCAATTTAAAAGGAAGGGTATTTACTAATGTTATTTATGAGCTTAGGTTGTGTGACATTTTCTTAAAATTCTGGGGGGATGCCTTGGTGGAGCAGAGGGCTAATGCCTCCTTAAGTAACACCAGCTGCCTGCAATTAGTGCAGGTTCGCATCTCACCAGGCTCAAGGTTGACTCAGCCTTCCATCCTTCCGAGGTAGGTAAAATGAGGACCCAGATTGTTGGGGGCAATAAGCTGACTTTGTAATAATGCCGCTTGGGGTGTGTGTGTGTGTGAAAGCCCTAACAAGCAGGCATATACATAGAATGAAGGCTACTGCTAAGCTTGTAAGCCGCCCTGAGTCTTCGGAGAAGGGCGGGATATAAATGGAATTAAAATAAATAAAATAAATAAATGATTTGGGATGGAAGTTGGTGTATCCTACTAAGCCATTTCATGGCCTACAATTGGCTGAAACTTTTTGAGGAAATTAGGGAATAACATCAGACAGTCTCTTAGTGAATCCTGCTATGCTTCCTTATGCATGTAAATACAGCATAAGAAATTAATTCTTCATCGTTACCTCAAAATTTGGGGAGCTAAAAGACAATTTTCATTGGATCAATTGAATTTAATACTATGAAAAATAATTCTGGCTGAAAAAATTGTATAAAAACACAGAGCTTTGAAACGGAAAACAATGAAGGATAAAATTACTTAAATCTGCTCACCAGTTATATTAACAGCACTTTTCCTAATGAACCACCTTCAGCTGTACAACTCTTATTTTGGGAAGAAATATTAAATATGAATGATTAAACATCTGTATTTGTCTTTAAAATCACATTTATTTTCATATATCTGTTCTATTGTTTAATCATGTTTGTTTTTTCTTATTGGTTTTTTTTCTTTTTAAACACATTAAAATTAAAAAACTACACTTATCAATGAATGTTATTAAGATAAATTCCACTGTAGATTAAAAGCTTTTTAATCCCCGAGTATTTAATCAGTGTAAGAATCGTTGGAGTTGTCATCAACTATTCCTCTATACAGAGGGGAATAGAATAGAATAATAGAACATATTCTTTACATGTATGATTAGCAGAAGATCATACTTTATTTTATAAACCTTATTTGATTTATATGAGCAAGGTTTTCAAAGCAAAACCTCATATTGCAAATGTTATCAGTAAGCTTCTAATAAACTAAACTGTTTTGAAGATGTGCGATGTGCGAATTAGTGTGGATTTTATAGGAGCTTAAACTTCAAAAAAGAAGAGTTAAATATCTGTGAACATTAGCTTGTGAGGACGTCTGTTCTGACTAAGTCTAGAATTTCATTGCACAGCTTAATGTGTTAATTTTCTTAATTTTAGAATGTTGATTTTCTATAACTTTTATAGAAAAGATGTAATATAGATATGTTGAGTTAACATGGTAATAACATGTTTTAATTATTTTAATGTCTTGCTGATTTACATAGGCAATGAAAATATTTTTGTGAAGTGCAATCTAATAAAATTGGTTGACTGACTTCATTTTTTTCTTTTGTACAGATCCTGCAGCCTGTGGTTCTAAGAAAATCGATTTAATTTCATTACCTTTTTTAAAAATATATTTCATCACCAATAAATGTTTTTGATAAATTTACAAACTGGCTTTTTTACATTGTATTATCAATATATTTAAAAGAAAATAGGTGAAAATATGCAATTATACCCATGCTGGGCAATCACATGGGTGTACATGGTGGAAATAAATTGAAAAAAGGAGTAGATTCATTCCTGTTCGGCACATAGGATATTCAGCAGGCTTTATGCTGGACATACTTTATATTTATTAGATTTTTTTGTCTCACCTTTATTACTTTATAAATAAGTTAAGGTGGCAAATATATATACTGTATTTCCTCCTATTTTTCCCACAAGAGCAGCCACTTTGTGAGATGGGTTGAACAGAATGACTGGCCTAGAGTCACCCAACCAGTTTTCTTGTCTAAGGCAGGACTAGAACTCATCTGGTTTCTAGGCTAGCACTTTCACCACTTCACCAAACTGGCTTTCACTTGCTTGATTTTCAGGTACCGTATATACTTGAGTATAAGCCGACTCGAGTATAAGCCGAGACCCCCAATTTCACCCCCAAAAACTGGAAAAAGTTGGTGACTTGAGTATAAGCCGATCCGCCGTTCTGCAAGCCTCCGCCGCCGGCTGCTTCGTTCCGCAGCGGAAAGAAGCAGGCAGGCTGCTTCGTTCCGCAGCGGAAAGAAGCAGGCAGGCTGCTTCTTTCCGCTGCGGAAAGAAGGCTGCTTCTTTCCGCAGTGGAAAGAAGCAGCCTGCTTCGTTCAGGCTGCTTTGTTCCGCAGCGGAAAGAAGCAGGCAGGCTGCTTCTTTCCGCTGCGGAAAGAAGGCTGCTTCTTTCCGCAGTGGAACGAAGCAGCCTGCTTCGTTCAGGCTGCTTCGTTCCGCAGCGGAAAGAAGCAGGCAGGCTGCTTCGTTCCGCAGCGGAAAGAAGCAGGCAGGCTGCTTCTTTCCGCAGCGGAAAGAAGCAGCCTGCTTTGTTCAGGCTGCTTCGTTCCGCAGCGGAAAGAAGCAGGCAGGCTGCTTCTTTCCGCTGCGGAAAGAAGGCTGCTTCTTTCCGCAGTGGAAAGAAGCAGCCTGCTTCGTTCAGGCTGCTTCGTTCCGCAGCGGAAAGAAGCAGGCAGGCTGCTTCGTTCCGCAGCGGAAAGAAGCAGGCAGGCTGCTTCTTTCCGCTGCGGAAAGAAGGCTGCTTCTTTCCGCAGCGGAAAGAAGCAGCCTGCTTCGTTCAGGCTGCTTCGTTCCGCAGCGGAAAGAAGGCTGCTTCTTTCCGCAGTGGAAAAAAGCAGCCTGCTTCGTTCAGGCTGCTTCGTTCCGCAGCGGAAAGAAGCAGGCAGGCTGCTTCGTTCCGCAGCAGAAAGAAGCAGGCAGGCTGCTTCTTTCCGCTGCGAAAAGAAGGCTGCTTCTTTCCGCAGCGGAAAGAAGCAGCCTGCTTCGTTCAGGCTGCTTCGTTCCGCAGCGGAAAGAAGCAGGCAGGCTGCTTCTTTACGCTGCGGAAAGAAGGCTGCTTCTTTCCGCAGTGGAAAGAAGCAGCCTGCTTCGTTCAGGCTGCTTCGTTCCGCAGCGGAAAGAAGCAGGCAGGCTGCTTCGTTCCGCAGCGGAAAGAAGGCTGCTTCTTTCCGCAGTGGAAAGAAGCAGCCTGCTTCGTTCAGGCTGCTTCGTTCCGCAGCGGAAAGAAGCAGGCAGGCTGCTTCGTTCCGCAGCGGAAAGAAGGCTGCTTCTTTCCGCAGTGGAAAGAAGCAGCCTGCTTCGTTCAGGCTGCTTCGTTCCGCAGCGGAAAGAAGCAGGCAGGCTGCTTCTTTCCGCTGCGGAAAGAAGGCTGCTTCTTTCCGCAGCGGAAAGAAGCAGCCTGCTTCGTTCAGGCTGCTTCGTTCCGCAGCGGAAAGAAGGCTGCTTCTTTCCGCAGTGGAAAAAAGCAGCCTGCTTCGTTCAGGCTGCTTCGTTCCGCAGCGGAAAGAAGCAGGCAGGCTGCTTCTTTCCGCTGCGAAAAGAAGGCTGCTTCTTTCCGCAGCGGAAAGAAGCAGCCTGCTTCGTTCAGGCTGCTTCGTTCCGCAGCGGAAAGAAGCAGGCAGGCTGCTTCTTTCCGCTGCGGAAAGAAGGCTGCTTCTTTCCGCAGTGGAAAGAAGCAGCCTGCTTCGTTCAGGCTGCTTCGTTCCGCAGCGGAAAGAAGCAGGCAGGCTGCTTCGTTCCGCAGCGGAAAGAAGGCTGCTTCTTTCCGCAGTGGAAAGAAGCAGCCTGCTTCGTTCAGGCTGCTTCGTTCCGCAGCGGAAAGAAGCAGGCAGGCTGCTTCGTTCCGCAGCGGAAAGAAGGCTGCTTCTTTCCGCAGTGGAAAGAAGCAGCCTGCTTCGTTCAGGCTGCTTCGTTCCGCAGCGGAAAGAAGCAGGCAGGCTGCTTCTTTCCGCTGCGGAAAGAAGGCTGCTTCTTTCCGCAGTGGAAAGAAGCAGCCTGCTTCGTTCAGGCTGCTTTGTTCCGCAGCGGAAAGAAGCAGGCAGGCTGCTTCGTTCCGCAGCGGAAAGAAGCAGGCAGGCTGCTTCGTTCCGCAGCGGAAAGAAGCAGGCAGGCTGCTTCTTTCCGCTGCGGAAAGAAGGCTGCTTCTTTCCGCAGCGGAAAGAAGCAGCCTGCTTTGTTCAGGCTGCTTCGTTCCGCAGCGGAAAGAAGCAGGCAGGCTGCTTCTTTCCGCTGCGGAAAGAAGGCTGCTTCTTTCCGCAGTGGAAAGAAGCAGCCTGCTTCGTTCAGGCTGCTTCGTTCCGCAGCGGAAAGAAGCAGGCAGGCTGCTTCGTTCCGCAGCGGAAAGAAGCAGGCAGGCTGCTTCTTTCCGCTGCGGAAAGAAGGCTGCTTCTTTCCGCAGCGGAAAGAAGCAGCCTGCTTCGTTCAGGCTGCTTCGTTCCGCAGCGGAAAGAAGGCTGCTTCTTTCCGCAGTGGAAAAAAGCAGCCTGCTTCGTTCAGGCTGCTTCGTTCCGCAGCGGAAAGAAGCAGGCAGGCTGCTTCGTTCCGCAGCGGAAAGAAGCAGGCAGGCTGCTTCTTTCCGCTGCGAAAAGAAGGCTGCTTCTTTCCGCAGCGGAAAGAAGCAGCCTGCTTCGTTCAGGCTGCTTCGTTCCGCAGCGGAAAGAAGCAGGCAGGCTGCTTCTTTCCGCTGCGGAAAGAAGGCTGCTTCTTTCCGCAGTGGAAAGAAGCAGCCTGCTTCGTTCAGGCTGCTTCGTTCCGCAGCGGAAAGAAGCAGGCAGGCTGCTTCGTTCCGCAGCGGAAAGAAGGCTGCTTCTTTCCGCAGTGGAAAGAAGCAGCCTGCTTCGTTCAGGCTGCTTCGTTCCGCAGCGGAAAGAAGCAGGCAGGCTGCTTCGTTCCGCAGCGGAAAGAAGGCTGCTTCTTTCCGCAGTGGAAAGAAGCAGCCTGCTTCGTTCAGGCTGCTTCGTTCCGCAGCGGAAAGAAGCAGGCAGGCTGCTTCTTTCCGCTGCGGAAAGAAGGCTGCTTCTTTCCGCTGCGGAAAGAAGGCTGCTTCTTTCCGCAGTGGAACGAAGCACCCTGCTTCGTTCAGGCTGCTTCGTTCCGCAGCGGAAAGAAGCAGGCAGGCTGCTTCGTTCCGCAGCGGAAAGAAGCAGGCAGGCTGCTTCGTTCCGCAGCGGAAAGAAGCAGGCAGGCTGCTTCTTTCCGCTGCGGAAAGAAGGCTGCTTCTTTCCGCAGCGGAAAGAAGCAGCCTGCTTTGTTCAGGCTGCTTCGTTCCGCAGCGGAAAGAAGCAGGCAGGCTGCTTCTTTCCGCTGCGGAAAGAAGGCTGCTTCTTTCCGCAGTGGAAAGAAGCAGCCTGCTTCGTTCAGGCTGCTTCGTTCCGCAGCGGAAAGAAGCAGGCAGGCTGCTTCGTTCCGCAGCGGAAAGAAGCAGGCAGGCTGCTTCTTTCCGCTGCGGAAAGAAGGCTGCTTCTTTCCGCAGTGGAAAGAAGCAGCCTGCTTCGTTCAGGCTGCTTCGTTCCGCAGCGGAAAGAAGGCTGCTTCTTTCCGCAGTGGAAAAAAGCAGCCTGCTTCGTTCAGGCTGCTTCGTTCCGCAGCGGAAAGAAGCAGGCAGGCTGCTTCGTTCCGCAGCGGAAAGAAGCAGGCAGGCTGCTTCTTTCCGCTGCGAAAAGAAGGCTGCTTCTTTCCGCAGCGGAAAGAAGCAGCCTGCTTCGTTCAGGCTGCTTCGTTCCGCAGCGGAAAGAAGCAGGCAGGCTGCTTCTTTCCGCTGCGGAAAGAAGGCTGCTTCTTTCCGCAGTGGAAAGAAGCAGCCTGCTTCGTTCAGGCTGCTTCGTTCCGCAGCGGAAAGAAGCAGGCAGGCTGCTTCGTTCCGCAGCGGAAAGAAGGCTGCTTCTTTCCGCAGCGGAAAGAAGCAGCCTGCTTCGTTCAGGCTGCTTCGTTCCGCAGCGGAAAGAAGCAGGCAGGCTGCTTCTTTCCGCTGCGGAAAGAAGCAGGCAGGCTGCTTCTTTCCGCTGCGGAAAGAAGCAGGCAGGCTGCTTCTTTCCGCAGTGGAAAGAAGCAGCCTGCTTCGTTCAGGCTGCTTTGTTCCGCAGCGGAAAGAAGCAGGCAGGCTGCTTCTTTCCGCTGCGGAAAGAAGGCTGCTTCTTTCCGCAGTGGAACGAAGCAGCCTGCTTCGTTCAGGCTGCTTCGTTCCGCAGCGGAAAGAAGCAGGCAGGCTGCTTCGTTCCGCAGCGGAAAGAAGCAGGCAGGCTGCTTCGTTCCGCAGCGGAAAGAAGCAGGCAGGCTGCTTCTTTCCGCTGCGGAAAGAAGGCTGCTTCTTTCCGCAGCGGAAAGAAGCAGCCTGCTTTGTTCAGGCTGCTTCTTTCCGCAGTGGAAAGAAGCAGCCTGCTTCGTTCAGGCTGCTTCGTTCCGCAGCGGAAAGAAGCAGGCAGGCTGCTTCGTTCCGCAGCGGAAAGAAGGCTGCTTCTTTCCGCAGTGGAAAGAAGCAGCCTGCTTCGTTCAGGCTGCTTCGTTCCGCAGCGGAAAGAAGCAGGCAGGCTGCTTCGTTCCGCAGCGGAAAGAAGCAGGCAGGCTGCTTCTTTCCGCTGCGGAAAGAAGCAGGCAGGCTGCTTCTTTCCGCTGCGGAAAGAAGGCTGCTTCTTTCCGCTGCGGAAAGAAGGCTGCTTCTTTCCGCAGTGGAAAGAAGCAGCCTGCTTCGTTCAGGCTGCTTCGTTCAGCAGCGGAAAGAAGCAGGCAGGCTGCTTCTTTCCGCTGCGGAAAGAAGGCTGCTTCTTTCCGCAGTGGAAAGAAGCAGCCTGCTTCGTTCAGGCTGCTTCGTTCCGCAGCGGAAAGAAGCAGGCAGGCTGCTTCTTTCCGCTGTGGAAAGAAGGCTGCTTCTTTCCGCAGTGGAAAGAAGCAGCCTGCTTCGTTCAGGCTGCTTCGTTCCGCAGCGGAAAGAAGCAAGCAGGCTGCTTCTTTCCGCTGCGGAAAGAAGGCTGCTTCTTTCCGCAGCGGAAAGAAGCAGCCTGCTTCGTTCAGGCTGCTTTGTTCCGCAGCGGAAAGAAGCAGGCAGGCAAGGCACGGAGATCCGGAGACCTACCGACGTTTGGGGAGGTTTGGGGAGGAGATCCGGAGACCTGCTGACGTTTGGGGAGGTTTGGGCACCTCCCCAAACTTCCCCAAACGTCGGCAGGTCTCCGGATCTCCGTGCCTTGCCTGCCTGCTTGGAAAGAAGCAGGCAGGCAAGGCACGGAGATCAGGAGACCTGCCGACGTTTGGGGAGGTTTGGGGAGGTGCCCAAACCTCCCCAAACGTCAGCAGGTCTCCGGATCTCCTCCCCAAACCTCCCCAAACGTCGGCAGGTCTCGGGATCTCCGTGCCTTGCCTGCCTGCTTCTTTCCGCTGCGGAAAGAAGCAGGCAGGCAAGGTACGGAGATCCCGAGACCTGCCGACGTTTGGGGAGGTTTGGGGAGGTGCCCAAACCTCCCCAAACGTCAGCAGGTCTCTGGATCTCCTCCCCAAACCTCCCCAAATGTCGGCAGGTCTCGGGATCTCCGTGCCTTGCCTGCCTGCTTCTTTCCGCTGCGGAAAGAAGCAGGCAGGCAAGGCACGGAGATCCGGAGACCTGCCGACGTTTGGGGAGGTTTGGGGAGGTGCCCAAACCTTCCCAAACGTCAGCAGGTCTCCGGATCTCCGTGACCTGCCTGCCTGCTTCTTTCCGCAGCGGAAAGAAGCAGGCAGGCAAGGCACGGAGATCCGGAGACCTGCCGACGTTTGGGGAGGTTTGGGGAGGTGCGCGCGCACCTCCCCAAACCTCCCCAAACTTCGGCAGGTCTCCGGACGGCGGCTGCTTGGGAGAGGTGCGCGCAATCCCGGAAGCACCAAAGCCTCGGCCGCGCACAAGTCCTCGGTAAGTTTTTTTTGTTGACTGGAGTATAAGCCGAAGTGGAATTTTTCAGCCCAAAAAGTGGGCTGAAAAATTCGGCTTATACTCAAGTATATACGGTAAATATTTAAATGTATTTTAATAATAGAAAGAAACAAAAAAAATACTGCAGCTTGCCAGTCTTACTAAAAATAAACTAATAATACAAATTCAGAACAACTAACAATTATGTAGAATTTCAGAATAAGTACATAAGTACTGGTTGCCACTAAAACAACACATTCAAGGAAATATGTATTGTGCATCCCTTCTATAGAGTTTCAAGCAACTAGCATATTATCAGGACAATTTTGAATATTTTATGTATAAGCTAATATTTTAGAATAAGTAAAAGAAGCACTTTATATACAGAAAAAGGGCAACCAATGTTCTAGCTTCACATGATTGTTTGCACTGGTTTGGATGCAATTTATTATAGCTCCCACTAATAACTAGAGGTAGTACTGAATTTATGACTATAATTGGTTTGATTTACTGTACTAATCATAAGTTGAGCCATTCATGTAACCAGACCTGATTTTACTACATTTTTCACAGCAGCTGTTAAAGCAAGTAACAGTTGTACATGGAAACACATTCTTTCAAATGGGAGCTTTTCATTGGAAATTGGCAAAAAATGCTGAAAACCAGCAAATAACATCACAAATTGCAGCCATGTGACCACAAGATGCTGCAAACAATGCTTGTAGCCAAATGTCCAAAATGTAGTCATGTGATTATGGGAATGTGGTGTGACATTTTACAATGGTTAGAAGCAACCTGTAAAGCACACATTCAGTGTCTTAACAACCATTTTGAATGGTCATTAACGGGTCAAAAGTTAAAAACTAGTTACAGGAGGGTAAAATTTGAAAAAGAGTATTTATTGTGTGTACATTCTTTGAAAGCTGAAAATTGTCTAAGTAGATATTTTCCCCCAATTTTAATTTCCTACACTACAGGAAGTGATTGTTGTCAACCTTTCAAGGTACCAAAATCAGGAAGCACATTCCACAAAAAATACTGGAACTTTATTGCTCTAGGCTCAGTAATAGAATCTTGAAAGCCTAACAGCATTTTCTCTTCCGTCACATGAGAGCTGAGTCTTTGCACAATGTGTCCAAGAGATGATTTGAGCCTTATCATTTGTTCTCAAGTGAGAATGATTTTTTTTCTAGGATCCATTTTATTTGTTTTCTTGGACATCCAATATGGGAAAACCATTCTGAGCACTCAGCTGATCTTTGTAGGTGCACAGACTCATCACTGCATTTGAATATTCTTTCAAAATCCTTCATTGTTACCTTTTCAGTTGCTAGTCTATGGCATAACTGCAGTTTCTTTACTGTTGATTGGATCCTAAAATATAGAAGATATCCACCACTCTTGTTTTCATTGTCAGTTCTAAGGCTGATTGCTGTATCTGTTATCAATAGTTTGGTCTTCTTTATATTTAGCCTTAGGCCCATTTTTTCACTATGTTCCTTGGCTTTCATTACAGAGTAGGCTTTCAACTATAGACAGTAGTGTCATAAGTGTAGCACTAGTTACTGTTGTTTTTTTCCTCCAATTTTATATTATACTCCTTTCTCCCTTAATATTGAGCATCCCTCAATATATATATTCACAACGTAAGTTGAATAAGTAAGGAAAGAGCTTTGACTCACTTCTCTGCCAATCTGGAGCAAGCTTGTTTACAATATTCTGTCTAGACAGTGGCTTCCTTTGCTTTGTATAAATTTCGCATGATGACAGGGAGTTAGATTCCCATTTTCTCAAGGACAGCCCACAGCTTAATATGGTCAACACAGTTAAAGCCTTTCCTTCATAATCATCAAAGCATATATTTTCTTTCTGGTATTCTTCAACTTTGTTGTTTACTAGTATGCATAAGCTATAATGTCTCTCATTCTTTAGCTTTTTCTAAAATTGGCTTGAATACCTTTCTAAGTATGATTCTAAGAATCATTAATGTTGATTCTTCTGGGTAGCCTATCTCTTTGCTCATTGCTGTTTTTATCTGTTCTTCACACTGTGCTGCCCAGAGATGTTTTGAATTGGATTACAGATCCAACAAATTAATCTGCATTTCCCTTTACGTGGTGGGCTCTGATCTCTGTTGAATGATCCTAAACAAGTAAAAATGGGGATATTTTACAAGACCAACCTCTCAATTTTTTCTGTTCCCTCTAGTCACCTTCAAAGTCCCCTCTTTTTTCTCATAACCAGCACTTTCCCACGGGAAGGTGTCTTACAATTAGTTTCAAAATTATGATAAATTTGTAAAATTTTAAGCAACTCCCAGGAAGTTACTCTTATAATTTCAAATTCTTATTTTAAGTCCATTCGGCCCCTTTATTTATAAATTTCCAACATCTATGTTCTAGTTACCTTTTTGCTATTAATTTAGAAATTAAAAAGAATAAAGTCCTTGCGTGAAACTTGTTTGATGAAGAACAGAAGGAAACTTAACTTGGTGGAATGAAAGTTGCCCTTTTGAAGACTCTTAACCTACAAAAGCTAGTAACAAGCTATTTCCTAATAAGGTTAAGAAAGGGACTATGTGAAGCCAGTCTCCTTTTGAAGGTGCCAAATTGCACTTTAGGCAAGATGGCTTTCTCCACCATCCTAGAGCTCTAAAACCTGCGGGAGACCACTGTCTTACGATTTCCTCATGGGAAGCCACTGTATGCAGCTCTTGGGGCAATCCTTGTCCTCTCCTTTTTCCAGAGAGGAATTCCAAAGAGCTGGTGCATTCACTGGCTCCTCTTTCTGCCCTGGTCATCAGCTCTGCTCTTATGGAGCTCTTCAATTCACCACTGCTTCTCCATAAGACCAGAACAAATACTCGATTTGCACTCGCGTGCTTTTTATAATCTTCACACAATAGAAAGAACAGTGGGAACTTTCATTATAAGAAGTGATGTCTAGTTCCGCGATGTTAGATGTAGTTACTACAGAGAAAATAATGATAGGCTAAGTATTCATTAGTGAATATCCAATTATTGGACTCCATCTTATTTATTTATACAATTACCTTAAACACTACCATGATCTGAATAATTCCTGTTGTTTCTCTTTTCCCCCTTCATTAGTAAACTTTCGCCAGGAAATATTTTATGAAATTTTATAGTAGTATTTTAGTAGCTAATTAAAAAAGCCTGACCTAATAATTAAATCTGGAAAAATACATATAACTAAAACCTAAATAAGAAATCAAGTTTTATATTATTTGACAAGCATAATCTAGATAATAGTAAAATGTCTTTGATGTGAACTGCGACAGCAAAGTTTGAAACTTCAAAATAAACGCCATTGATAAATCCAATGCACCGTCATTACTTGGGATTTTACGGAAGAACACTCGTACGGGTGATATCTTCCCAAAACCCGTGTCCCCCGCCTGTGTACTCTCCGAATATACTGGATTTCGATTCCCCTAATTTTGTGTGCGGAAATGGTGGAGCTGAAGTCAGCATACACGGGACCGGCAACAGGTTGGAAGGACTGCTCAAGAGTCGAAGCGCAAGTCCAGTTCTGCGCCATTCTGTGGCTTGAGCACGGACCCCAATGGAAGAAACCGCAGGCTCGGTGGCTGCCTGGGCTCTTTCGGGGGAGGCTCGCTCGAAGCAGTCATCTGCAGGACGCCACCGCCATCCCGCCGGACGGAATCAATGAACGAGAGGTAGGCCCGGATGTTCCAGCCTCTGAGGTTGTCATGGATACGCGGCGTCTCTGAGCCTCACAATGCCGCCCGGTTCTTGTTCTCCAACCGGCTTTCAATCAAGAGGATGCGCCCGCCGTCTTAGGCTCCACCCATTGTTGCCAAGGAAGTGAGGTCACATAAGATGGCGGCTCGGTCCTAGCTGCGCTAAGTGGGGGGGTGGGGTGGGGAAATCCGGGACTAGGGGCAAAATCGGCGTCCATCCTTCCCACCCGGGCTTCGCTGCCGGCCCCGAACACCTGGGGCGTCGAGAGACGGGACCGAAGGCCGCGATGGTCGCTGGCGCTGCCCTGCACTGAGTCAGGGTCCTTTACAACAGGGTTGGGTCCAATCGAAGCCGCCTCGATGGAGTTGAGAGTCGGGAACCGGTACCGGCTTGGCCGAAAGATCGGGAGCGGCTCGTTCGGGGACATTTACCTCGGTGAGAAGGCGCTACGAGAGCCGAGCGGTTTCGGGAACTCGGGGGTATCGGAGGCCGGGGTGGGGTGGGGTGCGGGGGAAGCGGCTGCGTCGGGAACCGGCTCCGGTTAAGGGAAGAGTGGGGGTTTTTGCTGGGGCCTTCCGTCCGGGCTGTCCTACTTGGGGTTGACTCTGCCCGGCGAAGGAACGCCCCAAGAGGCGCATCCAGTACGAAAGCGAGAAGCCAGCCTCGGTTCCCGTCACTCGGATCCCCGGCGGCCGGAGAGCCGTGTTTACTCGAGAGTCAGGCTCCCTGATTTCCGGCGGTCTTTCCTGATTACGATTCTTCCTCTTAATGCCAACTAGGAAGAAACGACGACCGGAGTTGAAGTCGTCGGGTCCGGTAACATCCTCGATGACCTTGGGCAAGTCGCCCTCTGCCCTGCTTTCTTCCCCCGTTTCCCTTCTTCCTGCTTGCCATCGGGGTGGGGAGAGAAATACGGAAACAAAATGTAACCCTGCCTTGGGTTGAAGACTACGGGCTTCCGGGAGAATGCCAGCCGTTCGTAGGCAGACAAAACCGTAGCTGCTCTTCGGTTAGCTCGGCAGGCCTTAAATCTTCCCGAAAGTTTCGGGTATTTTGCAAACTAGCGGCTTTGGGGGAGGAGGAGAGCCTACAGCAGGGATCTTCAAACTTGGCCCTTTTATGACTTGTGGACTTCAACTCCCAGAATTCCTCAGCCAGCGTACGCTGGCTGAGGAATTCTGGGAGTTGAAGTCCACAAGTCATAAAAGGGCCAAGTTTGAAGACCCCTGCGCTAACGCGTGTAGGTTTGGGATTTGGAGTTTTTGCCTGCGCTCCTTGATTCATTAACTTCTCTAAACATGTACTTTTGAATCCTCTAATTCAGGGGTCTTCAAACTTGGCCCTTTTACGACTTGTGGACTTCAACTCCCAGAATTCCTCAGCCAGCGTATGCTGGCTGAGGAATTCTGGGAGTTGAAGTCCACAAGTCGTAAAAGGGCCAAGTTTGAAGACCCCTGGGCCCTACAGTGAAAGTAAACGCCGGAAGGAATTTAGCTGGTTATTGTCAGCTTAGTCTCTCCTGGTTTTTAATAATACCACAAGCATGAACCTGAGGTCTGGTACCTTACATCTTGGGTAATGAATTTTTAAGCCATCCAGAAAAGGATGATGTGGGATTTTTCCGTTGCATTTTATATGTTGTAAGCTCTTCTGGGTGTCTCCTTTCCGATTGATACACTTTAGGCAAAGGTAAGCCAGAAGTACATACTGTTGACTGAAACGTGATTCTGGTAAAACAGCTCAGAAATCAGTCATACTAAGGTTTATGACTACGTTGCATAGATTTGAATTGGTATAATGGGGATTGCTCATGCTGCTGCTGCTGTACAAACGGGTCAAAATCCGAGCTGCTTCATTTTCAATACTTTATGGATCGTAGAGCAATGAATCCATCTTTAAGGTCCTAATATTTTTGGTGACAACATAACCCAGTGCTTTATATCGGTGACATTACAATGATATGACAACACATCCACACAATGACATAATCATACGAATGCTGTGATTATGTATTTCTCAATGTCTTGACACAAGTATGTAAATCATGGCGTTTGCATGATCATGTCATATATTTGTTTTCTCTCCTTGTCTCATAGTTTGTTAAAATGAATGAATAGCATTAAATAATGTATATTCAGCTTTCTTTTTTTAGCTGTTAGAGATGAAGGACAACATGAAAATCAATGGCCAATTTGAATAATTGACATATACAGTATGCTTTATTGTACTATTATGTACTGAAGATTAATGGTGAATACTGTGCAAATGCAGCATTCTGAGATCTTTCCATTTTTTTTAACTTGGAAACGATCATGTACATGAGAAAGCTTAATGTGGTTTCCCTTCTACATGATATATAGAATGATATATAGTTATTTCAGTGTTATAAGGTAGTACTTCTGAAGCCATTTAGAAAACTCTGCACCCAGCACAAGGAAGACCTATAATTCTCTTGCAGCTCCACCTATAATTAAAGTTGTTGTACAAGTTTAAAAACTTCATATACGTATCTTGTTTCTAATACCCTGGCCCATTAAACTATCAGACAGCAAGCAGATGTTTACCTTTACTTTTTATGTAAGGGACAACTACATATTTTCCTTTTGAGAATGCTATATAAGAAAAGTAGATGTTTTTAGCTTATGTAGGAAATAGGTGTAGCAAAATTAAAGTAGCTGTTGGTATTTTGTTTATATCCTTGTACTTCAGCTATGAATATGATCGGAATTTTTTTGAATACTGACATTTGCGAAGCTACAGAGAATAGTGTAGTAGGCAATATTTTAAAGTGTTTTTAAAAGATTTAAATATTCAGTTGAAATTAGGGCGGATTGTCACTTCTTAGTATTTGAAGAGACTTTCTCTTAATAGCAAAGTGTTTGATATCAATGCACATTGGTATGTTTGGTAATTGTCAAGACAGGAATAGTTTACATACTAAAGTACTTGCAGAGCGAACCTTCATATATTTGTGCACTTGTTTTACTTCAGTTTGAATGTACTGCAGAACTGTTGCCTTCCTCACTTCAAAACTTTAGAGTTAGGAAGTATGTCATTTCAGTGAAAATAGGAGAAGTACTCTTTAAAGTGAATTTCCTTTGTCCATTGAGTACCACTTCATATGGTATCCCAACAGTTAATAGTACATTCTGAGAGCCAACTTTATGTAGTGGTTAAGGCATCAGGCTAGAAACGTGAAGCCATGAGTTTTAGTCTGATTTTAGGCACAAAGCCAGTTGGGTGATCTTGGGCCAGTCACTTTTTCTCAGCCTTAGGAAAGAAGCAATGGTAAACTTTCAAGAAAACTGCAGTGACTTGTCCAGGCATTTCCCAGAAATAAATAAATAAATAAACACTGACTAGGAAACACATAAAATAGTACATTCTACATGAATAAAATTCTCTTAAATGACTAGGACGTTTGACGTAAATAGTTATTCCATCAATATAAGACAGGCATGTCAAACTGCCGGCCCACGGGCCGGATGCATCATATTAAAACCACGCCCATTGGCAGCAATGGAGAAAAAGTCATGATACGTCGTGCGATGTCATGTGACATCGCGAGTTTGACATGCCTGATGCAAGATTTCCAGGTTTGTTTATTTATTTTTTGTTTATCAGATTTATATAGTTGCCCATATCACAAGACGTGGGCAGCATACAAAAATCAAACAAAAAGAATTATATAAATACTACCATTATAAAAATAGCAATAATTATTAAAAATTAAAATAAACACAGATGTGGAGAAAGTAAATATTGGAGCCATCATAAGATGTTACTGGATTCTTGGGACTCCCAAGCCTAGTGACATAATCAGGTCTTAGGAGGGATTTCTGGAATATTAACAGGGATGAAGTTAACCTGACTTCACAGGGGAAGTATGTTACATAAGGCAGGTATCACAGTACAAAATTCCAATCTCCTGGGATCTACTAAAAGTAAGTCCCGAGCAGATGTTATTCACAGCATGCCTTCTCTACCAGATCTAATGGGAAAGGCTGATGTAATTGGGGATAACTTGTCTCATGGTTCAATTTTAGTAAGCTTTTGAACCTTTTAACATTCCCATGAGTCATTTATTAGGTTCATATAATGTATACTACAGCGTGCTGGAGAACGGATCTCAAATGTGGCGAACATTGGTGTTCTGAGAGGCTCAGAACATTGGAGTTTTCTAGCATTTTCTTCCCGCTGGAGGGACAGAGAGGATAGTGTTAGCTAAACTGCTAGCAGATGCCAATGTTATGAGCCTTCCAGAATGGCAGTGTTTGCCAGGGTTTTTCACCAATTTGAGTTCCATTTCTCCAGCCCATCAAGGGATTTTGGTGTGCTGGAGGTGAAAAGGAAAAGGAGTCCCTGCAGATTTTACTCCGCTAGTCATTGCCAACTAGGGGGCGGTGCCCATACAGTTTTCATCTCCTTGAAACTGAAATTCAGATTAAGGAAGGTTGTTTAGATTATCTGTCTACTCTACTTTCTTTTTAAAAAGTCAAAGATTTCTGTGTAGTCTTATCTGATGCTTTCTTGGTTAGAAATAGGTTTCATGGGGGTGATGCAATGATATAAAAGTTTTTTTTTTTAAATTTAGTTTACTACTGGCCTAACCCAGTGAAAGTTAAGCCCATGTAAATCTCATTAATTTTATTAAGAGAATGGAAATATATACCTAAATATCTCCTGTTGAAATATAGGGCTTATAAATACTTAATTATAAATACTTAATCAGGGTGCCACCGATCAGAGAATGTCGATTGGTGGCCCCCAGCGGGAGGTCCTTCTCTGTGGGCGCCCCGGAGCTATGGAATCGGTTGCCGGTTGAGCTCCGGATGGCGCCCGACCTTCACTCCTTCCGTCGCGATCTGAAGACACTCTTATTTGAACAAGCCGGCCTGGCCTGATGGGGGATGGGTTGGGTTTTTATGGTCGTTTTTAATATCTGTATTTACTGTTTTTAGTCGGGCATATGTTTAATTTTCTTTTAACTTTTGTATTTTTGTATCTTTTATATATCTGCCCTGTTCACCGCCCTGAGTCCTTCGGGAGAAGGGCGGTATATAAATAAAATTATTATTATTATTATTATTATTATTATTATTATTATTATTATTATTATTATTATTATTATTATTATTATCTCTGTTTCAAAGTCATTGAGCCAGTGCTGTCCAAAGACATTTCCATGGGCATGTGGCCAGCAGGAGTTCACAGAATGTTATCTTCCCAACAAAGTGGTTCCTATTTATCGACTCGCATTTGCATGCTTTCAAACTGCTAGGTTGGGAGGAGCTGCAGTGAGGGTGGGAGCTTCAGTCCATTGTATGGCGGTCAGCTCTCGAACCACACACCCTTCCGTGCTGGAGGAAAGGACTTCAAATCTGGCAAAAGCACTAAGAAATACTATTCTCACAATCGTTCTCCCCGGTAGGCCGGGAAGAGGGCCCAGGCTTCTTGGAATCCTCACAACCCTCTTCCTACCCCACCCAAATCAGGAAGCCTGGGCCCTCTTTCTGGCACTCCACTTAATGATCTATGCGGACACGTAAGGATTGCAGCTTTGAGAGCTGGGATTGCAGTTGTTAAGCAAAGCAGTCATGTAGTGTCTCACTTAACTGATTTGTGCAGTGACTCAGATTCCAGACCCAATTGTGGTCGTAACTGGAGGACTACCTGTATATAGTAGTAGGGATATGATTCACACTCTCCACTCAAGCCTGAGTCTCCATTCCTGACCCCTGGTTTAGATGAGGCTCAGCTAAATTTCATATCAAGTAATATTGTAACAGTATATTTAGAATTCAGTTTGTTGTTTTTCTTTTCTTTAATAACCAGGTTACAAAGAAATAATAATGCTACATGTCTATGTATTTGAGATTTACATATTCTGTTTATTTGCCAGCTGAGTCCTAGCATCTCTGGGCAGCTTATAAAATGTTAAAAAGACATTTTAAAACAAGAAAACAGCATAAAAAAACCAAGTTGGCAAATTTAATTATTTAATTAAAATGAGAACAAAGAAAAGGGGCTTTGTTCACCCTTGGCAAAGGCCTGGGCAAAGAGCCAGATCTTCAGGACCCTTGAAAACATGTAAAGTGGGAGCTATTCCATGGTTGGGGGTGGGAACCTCACTCCAGAGGGTAGACAGTGCTACAGAGAAGGACACCTCTGGGATCCTGATAGATAGCATTGGTTAATTGAATGAGCCTAAAGCACCCTGCCAGTTTGGATCAGATGGGCAGATACTATGGGAGACATAGTTCGAATGAGAACCCAAGACTTTGTAATGTGAGACTAAATTGATTCCTGAAATGGAAAAGAAAAAAAAAATCAAATCCCATGATCCTGCCTATTGAAAACATAGCAATACTCTTGTTTCTACAGCCATCTATAATCAGCCTTGTTATACATACACATTTTCCTAGCACTGAAGAATATTCTGATTTTTTTGCCAATATTTTTCTGGTACAATAGCTTTAGATTTCCAACAAATCATATTATTATAGCAGACAAATCATCTAGTCATGAAACTAATTTTATGTATCCAAGATGGCTTTCAACTTGTTTGTGACAACTTTTTGTACAATATGGTCAGCTTCTTTTGAAGCTGAATTTGAAAATTACCAATAGTCCTCAGGTTATGATGGCAATTTGGACTGTAATTTATATTGCTAAGTGATGCGGCCCTAAAGCTTGAAGTCATGTGACAAACACTGCTTAGCAACAGCACTCCTGATTGCCATCATAAGTCCAGGACCACACGAGTCATGAAGTAAGGCTCACCCATGACTGTATCATGGGAAGAGCAGGAGTCACAGGCAAACAGGCTGGTAAGCAAGAACTACAAGTAGGCAGACAGGTGTCATGCAGGGAGTGCCTTGGGTGGCTGTTACAGAGGATGAACAGGTAGCTACACAATGGAGTGCACAGACAGGTGCCATGCAGGGGGGGGACACTTAGAGCATGGATTGGTAGGTGCTGCAGATTGGTGCTATGGAATGTGGGCAGGTGAAAAAATGGCAGGAGTGAACAATTTGCAACACCTAGTTGACAGTCATTTGAATCGTGATCTTGGGGATGCAATCACAAACTTTTTTTAATCCCTTGTTCGGTGATGACATAACTGAATGGTTATTGAACAAATGGTTGTAACCCAAGGACTATCTATACTGTAATTTATTGAGATCACATGGGAATCATGAAAAAAAATACTCAGTTATTTTATTTGGCAAGTATGAAATTCACAAATGTGTTGGATTCCTACAAAGTTTAGTCAAATTTGGGGTCCACTGATTTCAGTAAGAAAAAGTCAAATTGAAGGGAATTTGTGTGTCTTTGTCCCATACAGTCCCATTTTGTCCCATTTTGTAATGCATTTAAAAAAAAATTTCCTCACACGTTTCAAGCTCTTCAGTAATAGGATTTTAATGTATAGTTTTCATCTATTCTGGATGTCACATTTTTATTATTTATATTTTTTGATGGAAGAAGGTGATCTTTTTATGATTTCAACTGAGTTAATTTAAAAATAAAACTACTGTAATGGTTTCTAACATACATTGGTGACTTAATGTGTTATATCAACCTACCCAGTTGTTACCATGGAAAGAAGAGTGAAAACATGGATAATATTACTGGAAACATGGATGTTACACAAAACAGAATGAAATTGAGACAGTTAATACATTGCAAAAATATTTTCTTGCTTTTATTGCCCTTGACAGAAGTTTGACCACTTTTATTACACAACTAGAATATTCTGATTAACAGAGGTCTAGTATGAAATTAACGTGCAGAACGTTGGTAACAGCTATTATTGGGGCAGTTATCTTCTGGCTCTTCAGCATTAAATCTACAAAACAGGAAATATGTTCAGCTGAGTTTTTCTATTGGTTGTTATAAGAATAAACTTGTAAAGCTAAAGGAAGTCTTGCATATCTCCTACAGAGCATTTGGAAAATTATTCATTGAATGAGACCAGAGCGAAAGCTAATTGGTATTCAACTAGATTGATATTTCAGCTAACTGAATTTTCATGGGAAATGTCTACAGAATTGTATAACAAAAGTTGTACAAGCTGTAACAAGAATTTAGATGCAGTTTCATTTGAAATTTGATTCACTCTAGGAAATATTAGAACAGTTGAATCTGTCTGCACATATGGCACATTCATTACTATTGTAGATTGATTTGTTTTTTGATTTTATACTGTACTAGACCACCAGTGAGCCATTGGGTCATCCTTTGAGAGAAAAGCAGTGCAATATGGTGTGACCATATTGGTTCAAAATTGGGAAAAGCTGTATACTGTCGCCCTGCCTATTTAACTTATATGTAGAGCATATCATGAGAAAGGCAGGGCTAGATGAATCAAAAGCTGGAATTAAGATTGCTGGGAAAAATATCAACAACCTAAGATGCAGATGATACCACTCTAATGGCAGAAAGTGAAGAGGAACTAAAGAGCCTCTTGATGTGGGTGAAGAAGGAGAGTGCAAAAGTTGGCTTGAAACTCAACATTAAGAAAACCAAGATCATGGCATCTGGACCTCTCAATTCCTGGCAAATAGATGGGGAAGAAATGGAGGTAGTGACAGATTTTATTTTCCTGGGCTCCAAGATCACCGCAGATGGTGATCTTGGAGCCCAGGTAGAAATTAAAAGACGCTCCTAGGAAAGAAAGCCATGGCAAATTTAGACAGCACACTAAAAAGCAGAGACATCACCCTGCCAACAAAAGTGCGTATAGTCAAGGCCATGGTTTTCCCAGTTGCAATGTATGGCTGTGAAAGTTGGACCATAAGAAAGGCTGAGTGCCAAAGAATTGAGGCCTTTGAACTATGGTGCTGGAGAAGACTCCTGTGAGTCCCTTGGACTGCAAGGCGATCAAACCGGTCAGTCCTAGAGGAGATCAACCCTGATTGTTCTTTGAAAGCCAAATCCTGAAGTTGAAACTCAACTTCAGGAGATCAACCCTGACTGCTCTTTAGAAGGCAAGATCCTGAAGTTGAAACTCAAATACTTTGGCTACCTAATGAGAAGGAAGGACTCACTGGAGAAAAGCCTAATGCTGGGAAAGGTTGAGGGCAAGAGAAGAAGGGGACGACAGAGAATGAGGTGGCTGGATGGAGTCACTGAAGCAGTAGGCATGAGCTTAAATAGACTCCAGAAAATGGTAGAGGACAGGAAGGCCTGGAGGAACGTTGTCCATGGGGTCGCGATGGGACGGACATGACTTCACAACTATCAACAATAACATGGTGTGACCAAACAAAATAATAAATTTTAGGTTGAACATATTGCCAATATTGCCCAGATCTGTAATGATCTAAGAATAGCTATCCTAAATAGAAAGATTATTGTAGTGGCAAATAAATTTCCATAATAAGACAATATTTACTTACCTAAATAAACAGAATGACCACAGATGGGGAAAAATGCAGTGAGAGTGGGAGCGACTTCTGACGTTTTATCAGCTTCTCTGTTGAATTTGCTTGTGGGAAGTTGGCAGATCACATAACTACAGAGACGTTGCAGCAGCCACAACTTTGCAAATGAAACCCTTTTGAACATCCTGGAAATTGGGTCCTGGATTTTTTACACATTTTTTTTAAGTTAGAACTTTACTTTTTTCACCATTGAATTTCAGTTTGTTAGATAGCGCCAAGTCTGTCAGGATCCTTCTGTATCTTAAGCCTATTTTCTGGAGTGTTGGCTATTCCTGCCAGCTTGGTGTCATCTGTAAATTTGATGAGTTCCCCATCTATCCCATCATCCAGATCATGTTGAAGAGCACTGGGCCTAAAAGAGAGCCTTCGGGTACTCCACTGCATACTTCCCTCCATGTAGATGCAGTTCCATTGAGGACCACATGCTGAGTGTGGTTGGTCAGCCAGTTATGAATCCATCTGGTGGTGGTGTTGTCTGGTGGATCAGATGCCTAATAGCAAAGCTCAAAATTTGTCAAAGCATTGAATTATAACATTGAATTATTTTCTTTAAGGTACTGACATAGCTGCTGGAGAAGAGGTTGCCATCAAATTGGAATGTGTCAAAACCAAACATCCTCAACTCCACATAGAGAGCAAAATTTACAAAATGATGCAAGGTGGAGGTAAGCGTTTTTCCCCGCTCATGAATCATGCAGGCACAAATATTTCCCCTCTAGAAGTCTTTCAAATTGGTAAAGAAGGGTGGTGCTTACCTGAGCAGTGCTGTAATATGAGAGTTTTCATTAACTACCACCTGAGCACTTTCTACCTGTATTTTCCCCACATTTCATAAATTATTATTAAGGAATGATATTGTCTAAGCATACGTATAAAATAAAAAAAGTCACGACGATGGCTTTTTTGCTTTGTGCTAGTAGTCACTTATTTTTAAAGCTAGGAAAAAAAGCAGAAATCTTCATAACACGTTGAAGATGGGAGTAGAGAGGCTGAGCCTGTTTCTTTCCATACTTGAAATATTTAGTTAAACTAAGCTGTATGTTGCCTGCTACAACTTTTGCATATTGTGTATGCAGATCAATAAGGACTTGAAGAACACTATACAAAAAGACTAAATAAAAAGCTGCCATGAACATTCCTTTGAATACTTAAATATTTTGGCACAAATATTTTGGCACTCTTTTTACTTACATTCCAGTTTGACAGATTAAATTTTTAGATGATTTGGCCAGCAAAGAACTATGATAAAGCTTTTGCCTTCTTTTCATTTTTGACTTCCTACTTGAATGTTCTTTGAGGAAAGGATCATGTATTGTGAATGTATAGTATTTTAGTAATTTCCAGAAAAGAAAAATAATGTTGGAAATTAAAGTAAATGTGAAGGCATCACATTGATTCAGTGGATATCAAATCTATAACGTGCTATGAATAATCTATTTTTCCATATTCTAGTGGGCATTCCCACAATCAAATGGTGTGGTGCTGAAGGTGACTACAATGTAATGGTGATGGAATTGCTAGGACCAAGTCTTGAAGATCTCTTTAACTTCTGCTCAAGGAAATTCAGCCTCAAGACTGTTCTTCTACTTGCTGACCAAATGGTATTAGAATCATTTATTTCTTGGCTATTAGAAATGAGAGTTTCCTAAAAACTTCTCCCTACTTATGTTATGTGCACTTTTTCTGAATAAATGTTGTAAATACTACGAATTAGCTTCTCTTTGTATAAATGTCACACCAAATCTAGCAATTTTTTTTGTATAGCAGTGATCAAATGTTGTGGTTAGGGCTGCCTTATATTTGTGATTTATAAATTAAATAATGATTTACAGTTTATATTTTCAAACACAAGTCCTATCCAGTGAGATCACAACCTCCCTTTTAAAGAATACTTTTCTAAATGGTTCTTAGAATGTGAAGATCAAATAATTAAATAAAATAGTGTACTTCATTTAATGTTTAAATGTTAGCAAAATATAAGTTTAGTGTTATTCAGAATAAAGGAAGAGCTGAATGTATAGAGTTTCATGTTTACTAATTCTGGAATTGTGTTTTTCTACAATTAGATAAGCCGAATAGAATATATTCATTCAAAGAATTTCATCCATCGAGATGTAAAGCCGGATAATTTCCTGATGGGATTAGGCAAGAAGGGCAACCTTGTCTACATCATAGATTTTGGGCTGGCCAAGAAATATCGCGATGCTCGTACTCACCAGCATATTCCTTATCGTGAAAATAAAAACTTAACGGGAACTGCCCGCTATGCCTCCATTAATACTCATCTTGGAATTGGTGAGCTGGTGGTAGATTTTTGTAACTGTTAACTAAATTGTCAGAGTAAGAGTACCAGAAAAATCAAAATATATCTCAACTGATATATGATAGGAGATACTGTGTTTTATGAGCACACATTTAATATTTAAATCACATTGCATTGCAAACAGCTTGATGTTTTTCTAATTCGTTGATAGATGCATCATTCATGGATGGTTGGGTGGTTGGTTGGTTGGATTTGAACGGGATTTATCTCATCCTGGATGGATGCATGGATGGATGGATGGTTGGTTGGATGGATGGATGGATTTATCTCATCCTCGCTCCAAGTGGATTCTAAGCAGTGTAAAATGTAAGAGTACAATCTAACGATAATAATACAAAATGCAAAGTTTTAAGTTTAGCTCTTGCGACTCCATGTTCATCAGTTATGAAAGGCCTTCCAGAATAGTCAAGTTTCCACCTGCTTCCAGAATGCCATGACGATGGAGCCATTTTGACTTCAGGGGCAAACTAGTCTAAAGGAGGAAAGCTCCCATAGAGAATTGGAACATGTAATAGTAAAGACATTCTTTGCAGTTGAAGCTCATAGAAGTTGTCATTTCCTGGATGAGTGATTGAATACCTTGCTATTTTATTCTGGGCTGAAAAGAATAACAAACTTTGCAGATTGTGATTTGCCTGAATTGTCTGAGTCAACTTTAGCTTCCTGCTTTTACTTCTGCTTTTACTTCTGTATGATCTTTCAATATTATTTACAAGCCTGCTTAAAATAACTATGATAGCGTTTTTTCTTGTAGTTTAGTTGTAACTTTAAAATCTTCCCTACATAACTTATTGCTTTAAACATCTTTGCACGGTTTCTCCAAATAATAGAACCTGATGACTGTACTCTTATACTCCTTGTAGAACAATCTCGCAGAGATGACTTGGAGTCCTTGGGTTATGTACTCATGTATTTTAACCTGGGCTCCCTCCCCTGGCAGGGATTGAAGGCAGCTACAAAAAGACAGAAATATGAACGCATCAGTGAAAAGAAAATGTCTACTCCCATTGAGGTTTTGTGTAAAGGATACCCTTGTAAGTTCCCTCTCTAGAATAAATTTCTTTATATTTAAACCTAAGTTTATAGTAATACTTCTTTTAATGTAATGTCACATATTTTGCTGTATTTCTATTTTAGGAATAATCCTGGAACTAACTAATTATCTCTTGAGTTTAACGAATGTATGTAAACTGGCTATTAAATAACTTATTCCCTTCATTCCCTTTGTCATTTCAGAGACTAATATCTGTTCATAGATTTTCTATTGTATACAATATTCTTAAGACAAACACCTCACTGTATAGCTAGCCCTCCATTAACAAGTATTTTTCTTATTGATTGAATTTTTGTATTTCTAAATTTGAAAATCTAGCACTTAATTCACTTGCATTGTTCGTTTTATAAAATTCTTCTTTAAGAATACATATCCATATAATGTTAGCATTTGAAACTGTATAGAGCAGATTCCCCGTTTGTACATTGTGTCATCCCAAAGATGACACAGTGAAATTCAGTTGAGTCTATCTTTCCATTTTCTTACATCTAATGGACAGAATCTTGTCGAGCTAAAACTATAAGCCTCTAACCTAATAAACACAGTAAATACATGCAAAGTCTTAGGCCACTATTACTTTTGTTGTTGGTAGAATGTTGTTGATGGTATAATCACAATATAATTATATCTCAGTCTACTTATTAGAATACAACCAGAAAATACAGGAAATTTGTATGCAGTATTCAAAAACAGAAAAAAAGCAGAAAAAACAGCTTCCATAGGCGAAAGTGGCAAGTATGTAGTGTGACTTCCCCTTACACTTGAGCAACGGTAGACACTTGGGTCCTGTAAACCTAAATGGAATCCTAAGTACTGTTATTGTTAGCACCTGTTTGTGTCCTACTATTTCATTCCAAAATGACTACTGTGCCAAAAGGTTTATTATACCAGGTTTGTGCAAGACGTGCTTGAGCATTACATTCAGTACATACACATGTTGTATGAGTGTAATTCATTGGAAACTGGCTAATAAGACCCAACTTTCAATCACATTCAAGTCAAAATGTCAAAGATCACAGAATGTGACAGACATAAAATCATACTTTTGCATTAGCAAAACCATTCTCAAAGGGAAATCAACAAACAAACTGGATATTCAAGATGTGGTATTCAAGCTGTTATAAAGAAATTTGAGAAATCAGCAGAGATCAAGGCCAAAAAAAGGAATGTAAGGCCAAGGAAACTTAAATTCAAGTTCCTCAGAGTTTCTTCTTTGAGAGACTGAAGAAAGTCCAGCAATGATCTGACTCAGCATCTGGCAGCTTCATCGGAATGCCAAGGTGGCCCTTTTACAGTCCAGCAAAGTTTGATCAGGAAGAGACTTTGTGGAAGGGGAACAGCCAAGAAAGCACTTTTGTGGAAGGGGAACGGGTGAAAAGGCTAAGATATGCTAAAGTTCACAAAGATTGTAATGAGGATCAGTGGAAAAGAGTATTATGGAATGATGAATCCAGGTTTGAAATGTTTAGGTCTAATCGCTGACAATATGTGAGAAGACGACTTGGAGAGAGATGGCTGAATGAGTGATTGCAGCCTTCAGTGAAACATGGTGTGGGGTCTGTTCTGTTTGGGGCCTGCATTTCTGCCATTGGTATTGGTGATATTATCCATATTGATGGGATCATGAAATGCAGAAAGGTACAAGCATGTTTCTCAAGCACAATGCTGCTGCAGTGAAATCATATTTAGTGAAAAAAACAGCTGATAAAATCCTGAAAGTCATGGACTGGCCTCCCCGAGGTCCAATCCTGAATATTATAGAGGCAGTGAGGGATCACCGGGACAGAGAAAGAAATAAAAGACAACCTAAATTTGAAGAAGAACTCTGGAAAAGTCTGAAAGAAGCTGGTATAATATACCAGAAGATTACCTCAGAAAACTTCACGAGTCTCCTCAAAATAGTTCAAGATGTGCTTAGAGCCAAGGGAGGTCATGTCAGTACTGACTTTTGCCAGAAGAAGCCATTTTGATCTGAAAATTGTGCTTGTTTTAAGTTTTTGTGTACATTATTTCCTGTCTTTTCTGTTGGAATCTTAATATAGAGATTGAAAAATAATCATGGATGGTCATTAACACTTTGCTAAACAAACAACAAACAGGTGGTGGCCTGTAACTTTTGCACAATACTGTACTTCCTAAGGGATACTAGGGTGTAAATACCCTGAACCTCTTCCTCATTCAGCCCAGGACTGTGCAATCTCTTAATTTGGGCTCCTCTCTGGAATGTGCTGCCTCCTCCTCAGGAAAGCTCTGGGCTACCAAGACCATGGCTTCCTCAGGGGCACATTCCATCACAATTACAGGATGAGCAGAACTTTTACTTAGTTGAACAGCCACTCCAATAATTACATAAAATCCTAAGGCAAATATGGAAGTATAGTGCGTTGGTACATTTACAGTGGACCTTTTTGTTTGTGTTGATTTTCTGCTAATATAAACTTGGGGTTTTTCATTGCAGCTGAGTTTGCTACCTATCTGAATTTCTGCCGCTCGCTCCGTTTTGATGACAAACCGGATTATTCATATCTAAGACAATTATTCAGAAATCTCTTCCATAGACAAGGCTTCTCCTATGACTATGTATTTGATTGGAACATGCTCAAATTTGTAAGTATTTAATTGTCAAAAATTGGGAATGCTAAAAAGGAGTTGGATTGTTTTTAATTAAATATAGTGTATGACAGGACTGTTACTCCAAAGCCTAAATTCTTATGGTGAAATTCACCTGGAAGACCCCATTCTACAAATACCAAATTTGTAGTGGTGAACATCTTTTTTCAGATGGACAGAGCCTTTGCCTTTTGTACTTTGGGAAAGATCATGCAATAGGTTCTTTCAAATGCTATATATATGAAGACTCATAATCATATGTTCCAATTGTGAGCCATCTGCTGGGCAGATGACAAGGCTAACATAGTTTCTTTATCTTCATCTTTCTCTAGAATTTGTACAATGCTTCAGAAGCTGTCTGGGACTTTTCTTGCCCCTTTTGAATCCATCTGAGTTCCCTCAATCCTGCTGCTAGTACTCTGTCCTATTAAATGGCCAAATGTTATGTGGTCAAGTCTTCTATATTCCTATAGCTACACCAATATGGATCATCATTTGTAGATTCTTTGCCCAAGAGGAAAACTTGATTCTGAGCGTAAATTTACATTAGATTTGCATTAGATCTCAATCAAGATGCCTCTCTCCATCATCCTTACTTCCTCCAAATAACCAAGCCAGGGCCTTTCTCCTTTCATTCTGCATAAATAGATTTTAAGGTGCAAAATTCACTCTTCCCCTACTGCTGTTCTAGAGAAAAAGACAGCAGTAACCAACCCACTATGTACTGTACATAGTTATGTTTATGTGCATTAATATCTGGTAATGTTGATTGAACTTTAATGCCTAAGGCAGCACTAGAATTCATTCTTTATGGCACAAACTGGCTCACTAGTTCCTGCTGTATTGCAGAACTAAAGAAATAAGGCTGATAAAATTACTTGCTTAAGGGCAGCTTTTAATACTCAGCATCTGATTTGGGCCAGTTCTAGCAAAATGCTATCTATGACTTGCTGAGTGGTGTAAATAAGAGCAGCCAAATGGAAACGGCTAGCCTAAACAAATCTATGCTGTTATTAACAGCGTAATCAGAAACTTGCTCTAAAACAGGAGCCTCCAAACTTGGCAACTTTAAGACTTGTGGACTTCAACTCCCAAGATTCCCTAGCCAGCATGGCTGGTTGAGGAATCCTGGGAGTTGAAGTCCACAAGACATAAAAGCTGTCAAGTTTGGAGAACCCTGTTCTAAAATACAGAGTCCCTATTTATAGGTTCTATTCTGGCTGCCCTGCATTATCTCCAACTACTAGCCATGGTAATTGTTTTTCCCTGAAGGGTGCAAGCCGAGCAGTAGAAGATGCTGAGCGTGAAAGAAGAGAGAGAGAAGAAAGAATGAGACACACACGCAATCCAGCTGTTCGTGGATTACCTTCCACTGCCTCCGGGAGGCTAAGGGGGACACAAGATGTAGCTCCACCAACTCCTCTTACTCCAACGTCACATACAGGTAACTGAACAAGCCTTAAATAATAATTGCTTTGTACTAGTTCTTTGTTTAAAACTGGGGGGGAAATGCATTTTCAGAAAACTCTTTTGAAGAAAAGAAATGGGAAAGCTGGTAGTTATAAGAAAAAGCAACGTCTACCTTTGTTTTCTGTTACTTCTTCCAAAAAAAGAGATCTGGTTACCTCTCTTCTTTTTCTCCCTCCATATTTTTCTCAGCAGTTATGTGAGATAGATTTGTCTGAGAGACCCTGAATTGTTGCAAACTGATCTAGTGAACTTTCTAACTGATCAGGGATTTGCAACAAGGTCTTCTCAACTCTAGTCTAACTATAATACAATGTTGCAATTATACCTGGTAGGGCAAAATTTTGAGGTACTCATGAACAACTAAGCTTCTGTCGTTTTCACTGTACCAACCATTTTTCCTCCCACTTACAGAACTGGTAAGTTAGGTTGACCGATGCCCTCAGCAGGTCATTGAAGACATACTTTTTCATGGGATTACAAATCTGGGTGGCCTACATTTAAATTAAATGCTGTTTATTAGCTAATGCTAAATTTGCCAGCCTTATATTACGAGTAAATATTGCTATCAAGAAGACTTCCCAAATTCTAGTGCTCTTTGAAAGGAACCTGTATGTTTGTTCCTTGAGTTGGGCCATCTTTGTCTCTCTCTTTCTGTGATGAATATTAGCAGAAAATCTTAGTATTAAGGTTGTAGGTTCTTCAGGGTACACAGTACCCCATTAGGACCCATAGGGGCAGAGCAGTAATAGCAGATCAGAGGTTTGAGGGATTGCTTGACGGCATGCCTGAGGTCTTCTGGACGTCTGGACAGAGCTGCAAAGAGGCTGCTTCAAGCTTTCAAGAAGCCGCTTCCTGCAATTTGTACAGTCTCATTGAAGGAACTGCACAATACTGACTACTTTATTTTTGGATTAATATCCCACCATAATCAATCCAGTCTTGGCAGTTGACAGTGAATATAGTGAAATGATCATTTAAACATCAACATAGAATATCAGTATAAATGACAATAAGTCCAGGAGAATGTAATAATGAAAATGGTGCAGCAAAATAAGTCAGCATAACGTATGAAAATGCGCCCCTGGAATAATTCAGTTTTTAATAGCTTCCTAAAAGCCAGGAGATGGGGAGGGGCGGGGGAGAGTGGCAGGACTCTTCTCCAATAGAAAAGCCCATTCCAAAGCTGTATAGGTAGTCCTTGGGTTACAATGGCAGTTGGGACTGGTATCTCTGTGGCTAAACAGTGCCTTCGTAAAGCACAATACAATACGATTTCATTGCTTAGCCACCGAAATTCCTGCAGTTCCAGTTGCCCTCGTAATCTCAAGGCCATGCAGGTTGTTAAGTCGGGACCTCCCATGACCACAACATGGGAAGAGGCAGAAGTTCCCAGCAAGCAGGTCAGTGGGTGAGAGCTACAGGCTGAGGGAGACGGGGTGCTGCTGCTTCCAGGCCTCTGTTTCAGGCCCAGCAGTGGCCTGAGTGCCACCTCAAGCACCACCCTGCAACAAGCCTCAGCAGCACCAGTGGCCTCAAGCCTCAGTTCTCATATCCTGGTGCTGTGGAACCAATAGCAGCTGTAGTAATGTTAACATCATCTTTTTGGTTTATGCAGTGGATCTATAGCAAAAAAATGGCTGTGCAAAATGAAAACGTTCAGATTGTCCTATTGGAATGTTTCACGTTGAGTGTATTTCAACTGAATAAAATGCAAAATTCAAAGTGTAAAATCTTTCTCAGGTTGGGAGCACTCATCTGTTTGTCTGTTGATTTAAAGCTGTGCATGCAGTGCACACTTTTTGTATTTGTCCTTGCCCACTAGATGAGGCATCCAAGCGGCATGATTTGTAACAGTCTTGAAAGATCAGCAATTCAACAACTATTGTGTGCAATGCATTGCATATTCTTGTGTCTGTAAACCTGTGGAAGAAAAAACACAATACAAGTGAATCCCATAAGCAATATCATTATATCTTGTGAACTAATTTCCTACTAGCAGCAAATTTAAAAACAGCACTTTTCACTAGGGAAATTTTTGAACAAAATTAAACTTGGCCCATATGTCCCTCCTCCCATTTTATTGACTAATGGATTCTGCAATTCTCCGTGACTTAGCAATTTAAAAATAAAAACAAGCCAATCTCTTGACATCTCAGCGAAACAACTTGGCACAAAATGCTCATTTTGCAATGATCTCAGGGTAGATAATTGAATGTAGAGTGTTTTGTTCCAAGTTTATAATGCTCAAAATGGCTATTTTGAGCCTGTAATACTTTGAACGCTTGCTATAGTCTTGGTATTTTATTTCAGGGGGAATTACATCATACTTTTAAATACAAAGCACAGTAAATACAGGTCATAGGACTGTATTTAATGGATTATACAAGCTAAGCAGTAGATTCTGTAGCTCTTTAGTTGAAAACATAGTACACAATCCATTCATATTTAACATTCTTCTAAAGAGGGGCCAATAAGGAAACATGGACTTGACAGAGAATTCCAAAGCTGTGACTAGAACTTAGAAGATACCCAGAGAACAGGATCTCAGATTTTTATTCTCAGGTTTATGCATCAGTTCTTCAGCTAACCTGACTACAAGTCATTTAGGAATTTTCTCTGTCCTAATGCCTTTGAGATCAGCTCCTGATCGAACAGACACTCGTGTGTCCTGTGCCAGATCTCCCAATGCCTCCTCCGTCACCAGAGTCACCTAGGCTCCTAACCATAATGCCTCTCTACTCTCTGCTTGAATTTTGACTCATTCTCATTTCTGGGGCTGGCTGAAAGAGCTACCCACCAAAGGATTTTACCTCCCCTCTGTGCATGGAAGGGCTCCTTTGAGGGGAGGGTGCAGAAAGGGAGCTGAAAACTTTAAGAGTCCTTTCAGCAGGTGGCAGCAGCTTGCCATTTTTCCTACTGATTCCCTATTGACTTTCTGGGGAAGTCAGCAGAGATTACAAATGACAACTACACCATCACAGGAGGTTTGGTACTCAAATCACAATAAGGTGACTGTGAAGGTGATGGTACAGCATTTGTGTGGCCATCGTTACAAGAACAATCCTATAAGGTAGATTGGGTTTAAAGTGAGTGACTAGCCCAGAGCTACCCAGGGAGCTTTCGTGGTTTTGGGTAGATTAGAACCAGGGTCTCCCTAATGACAGTTCAACCATACTGACCTATATATTATCTCCAACAAGAATTTCTATAGAATTCTGGAATAATACATAACCAATTTTTCTGTGTAAAAATCTGATAATAGCTTACTTTTTTTGGTCAGCAAATACATCTCCTCGACCAGTTTCTGGAATGGAGCGAGAACGGAAAGTGAGTATGCGATTGCATCGTGGGGCCCCTGTGAATATCTCCTCATCTGATTTAACAGGTCGACAAGATACCTCACGCATGTCAACCTCACAGGTACAAAACTATTCATTTCATGGGAAAAGAAATAAAGGGGTATAGTGTTGTTTGGCATTCATTTTCAATTTAGAAATGTTCTGGGCTCTGAATTGAAAGGCTTACCTTACAGTTGTTATGTTTTAAACATGTTGATTTCTTACTTAATCTGAATCGGCTGATGAAAAGCTATTTGTGAAGGCCTCTATTCTTGAGGCTTTAATGTGAAGGAGAGGGACTAATAGCTGTGGAAATCTATAGCTAGGTACCTAGGTGCCACCTTTCCTTAATGCCTTTTTGGGCATTTGTGTATTCACAGGGAATAGATTTTTAACAGCCATGGAAATTTCTGTGACTTTTGCTATACTCTGTGAATCGTCAACTGACATAAAGATCTTTTTTTTTTAGCCACTGCAGGTCTCGGAAACCTTGTACAAATGAATGAATATTAGTACTTGTTAAATTTGAGGAAGAATTAATAAGCATTCTTCTTTTAGTGTTGATCAGATACAAGTTGTCCAGTATTAGAGATGGACAACATCAGTGGTAGCTAGTCATTTTGTTTGGTAGAGCTTAGTGATAAATATTCCCTGACAAAACAACAGCATCAAACCCACTAACCAACAGTTCTGAGATCTTGACATCATTTGTGGTTGTATTTCCAAATAAATGGCCACTGAATGGGAAATAGCTACCAGCTTTTGTCTGATATAATCATTATCTGTAATAACATCTATTGTATAAGGAGTTTTTCTGAAGAATACTGAAGATCTGAAAAACTGTGATTAATAAGAGATAGAAAAGGATTTCCCATGCTTCCTTTGTATACTTTTGTAGTAGTTTGTTAGGTACCCTTCATGCATCTCTGATTTTTTTTCTTAGCACTTTGAAGAATCCTATTTAATTTGAGAAGCAGAAATGCTTTTTAGATTATGTGTGGGCATGTATTATTATTTGAAACACATAACTAACTTAAGAGTAATAGTAAAATCTGAATATGTCTGCAGTAGTCAAGCACCTTGTCTTTGGGACCATTAATCAGGACTTGCAATTTTTCCCATAAAGCATACATCATTTTTTGAAATGTATGTCAGATGTTGAAAGTACATCTGTATCATGTTTCAACACATTGTAACTGGCTATAAATAAAGATTTTCAGTGTATAGTCACGTAGCAAAAGTTTCTACGGATGAATCGGATAGTAATGTAGACGTTTTAACTATAAAAAATGATTTTAGCAACAGAGGTCAATAAAGAGGCTCAAAGATTTTTAATAGAAGCGGAAAACTCACCCAAATAAGTAATTACGGGTGAATATAAAACTAGTCTATAAAAGCATAAGTGATTACACTTACAACTGCCACGCCCTGGCTACAAAAATTCAGAAGACCATTAGACACCAGCAAAGAATATTAGTTTGCCTTCTGCTCTTCAGTAATAATTAGTATTTTTCATTTTGGGTACAAGTAGCTCAACTGACGCTATTGCAGTTAGAAAAAGAGGAGTTTATTAGGAATCCAGACACAATTGTATTTAGTAAACGTTCATAGGATTACTCATTAAGACCCAATTAATAAAACCCTGATTGTTGATAGCATGCTTTTATAGATGAAAGATATGTAATCTGAATTTATGCCAAAGGGATATTTGAAACAAGCATTCTTTAAAGCAAAATTAAAAAGATCTCGGATCAGAGAATAACGTTTAAAGGAATATATAATTTAAAAGTTTTAGCTCCCACAGGAATATAGCTTTTATTACCTACTAATGCAAGCTTTTGCAATCAAGTACTTAAATAATATGACTACTTTCTGCAGGTCCAAAGTCTTTAACATATTAATAAAGAAATTATTTATCATTGTAATTATAACTACTTCTATATTATTTTTCTTGAAATCTATACTTCTTTATATTGAATCAGATGGTGACCTGCTGAATATATTTCTGAAATACTTGTTTCTGTTATTTTTGGTGAGCAATTATTTCAGAAAATACTTCATTATGCACTGCTCAAAATTGCAATAAATAAAATGGTGTTCTCTTTGGCTCTTTAATACAAGGGCATTTCCTTATCTGCTGACAAATATATTTATCTCTAGGACTTGAGTAAATATATCCTATGGGAGATTTGCTAATTTTGAAAAAAATGAAACCTTGTGAGGTTTTGAGACTCTTTCTTTTATCCTTTTATCTGAAAAGCCAAGCTCCTGCAGACCTCGAAGGAAGAGGAAGAAAGTGCGCATTTTAACCTCTTAAGTTACCGGAAATAAAGCACTTTTGGACTCTTGAGGTGTAATTATTTGCTTTCCTTTACATCAAAATCACTGAAGTCCAGCAAGCAATATTATACAAAATATGTGTAACTGTTTCTTTGGTTTTGATATTGAATTTAGAAGGCATTAAATTTCAAGCCCATCTTGCCTTATTCCAGTATTTCATTCTCTTGGTATATATGGTTGGTGTTTGCCTTGCACACTTGAGAGGCATGAGTAGCCAGTTATTTTTAAATTATCGTTTTATTAATGACTATAAACTGATATGGAACAGAAAAGCTGCCAATGACTGCATATCATTAATGGTTTAAAGGAGCTGTGAATGATTAGGTACCGATTACCAAAGATTTTGGAATTTAAATTTTATGCAGATAAAGGAATAATTTTCAGCCTGAACCTTTAGGTAGCAATAGTTGAATTCCATAGGACAGTATTGTTCATATTCATATTCTTCATACAAACAAAGACTAAATTTTCCATCTACAGTTTTGTGTGTTATTTTTCTAATAAAAAAGACTGCCCCCCCTCTTCTATATCCTTTATAATAATGCAACTAGCACACAATTCTATTACATAGACATCTTTTTTAAGTGGTTTCTTAATTCATTAAAAGGAAAATAATTAGTTTGAAGTAAATTTATCGATGGGCATGATAATTTAAATCATTTTAAATTCCTTTAGGTTGTGAATAATATGGTGTCTTTTATTTTCATCCAGTTGTGTTTAGAATTGTAAGAAAGGGCCTGTTTTGGATCAGGAGCTTAGCGTTTCTTAAGAGATCAAACTTTCTGTAACTCCATGGCTGTTCTTGCCTCTTCTTTTTTAACTGGTCCCCCAAAATTCCAAAATTTATGTATTTCAGAAGTAAATTCTGATTCAGTTATGCAGATCTGGGTTGCAAAAATCCAGATAACCACCATATGGAAACAAAAATATGCCACTATCTAATAATCTTCTGGATTTTTACAGCCCAAATCCAATAATTCTGCATGTGTTAAATCAGTTAGATCCCTTGGTCTGTATTAGGCAGCACTGATTTTTCTCTAAATTTCATACTCTAATGCAGTTTGAATTATCATTCTAATGTAATTGAAATTCCTTTCTGAGATGACTGTGAAAGGTCCAATAATCTTTTTTCCTAGTGAAAAGCAATCAGAATAGGTTTTACAATAAATAAATTGAAAAGTTTCTTTTTTAACATTCTTGCAAAATTACAATTGCCATCTTAGGAAGGGACTAAGAGTCCTATGGTCACTTCCTAAGGGCTATGTGACATCATTGGTTAGAAGCCCCTTCTTCTTCCTGTTTCTTGTATAGTAAGATGCACAGAACAAAGAGGCAACAAGGAAGAAGCCTTGCAGACTAGACAGAGAGGTTTTCCCTTTCTAATGCTAAACTGTGATCTAGTACAATATGCACAAGCTTTCACATGAACCAGCCCATTTAGTCTTCCCTTCTGAATAGCTAGCAAGTATTTCCCTTACGAATTAAGTAATTGCAGCTTGACATCTGATCCTTGCTAAGTATAATTTATTTCATACACGCCATCTTTAAATTGTAGTCATGGTTTTTAAATATCGTTTTATAACTTTAAAATGTTACAATATCTAGAGTAAAATGGGCTTTCCGAATTAAAAGAAATATTTGCCTTCTCTATAAGCAAGCTAACTAAGCTCTTGTAATTTACTATTAGATCTTCTGCATTCCTTGGGCCTGGTTTGCTATAGAGAAGCAAAAATTATTATCAGGGTTGACTCTTTCAAAAAGGTGAGCTAGACTGTCAGGGTATCAAGTTAAGTAGGTCTCCAAATTTTGAGGGGGGGGGATAAAATTAAAAAATGGAAATCTTTACATTGATCACCTAAGATACTAGATGGAGGCAGTAGTCTAGGTTGCCACAAAGGGTACTTGCCATGCTTCAGTGTTGTCTTTTCTGGTAGGGTACCTATAGCATAAGAGCAATGTCATACTAATGGGTAAGGGAGGAAGATTAGAACAGCAGTCCCCAATCTTTACAGCTTGGCGGCCTGGCAAGTGGGGAGCGGGGAATCAGCCTGCCACTTACACAAGAGGAGCTGCGTGCACGCCAGCCAACTGCTCACGCAGCCTGGTTCCAAACCGATCATGTCCCTGTAGTGGGCCGCGACTTTGGGGTTTGGGACCCCTGGATTAGAATTAAGGCCAATAACAGGCAGATGACCAGGAACAAAACAACTGGGCCTGGGTTAGAATGGAATACTTCAAAACTATGGATTCTCTTTCTGCATTGTGTTAGTAAAATTAAAGTTTTTGTTCAAATACAGTACTTTAAATATTTGGCCAAATAATTCTAAAGCAGACATTTTTATCATCCTCAGATTTCACTCTTAGAACATGGCTTCAGAGATCATGGTCCTTGTGGAAGATAAAATACAGCCTGTGTGCTGTATATATGTTGTGTATGGTCACTGCCCACACTTCTGCGTGGAAATCTTAGCCTCTTCTGAATGTTAAGGATTCAGCACTATTAAATTATGTCAATTCTTACTTTAGCACCCTGATTGATAATTCTGTCAGCATTAAAACCCAGTTCTGGGATGTTAATGTTATAGTCAACATTAACTGTTTCCTTGGTGACCACTCTAGCAGGTATACCAGGGGATGGGGTGTGAGTGGAGCCTGCTGGGAGCTGAGAATTTGAAGTTGCTGCAAAGAAAGAAGTGCAGGAAGAAGAGCAAATGAGGCAAAAAGCAGAAGATGGTGAAGAAAGAAGAGTTAACACAGAGCAGAAACATGGATTAAAAGGGACATTTTCCTTCTTAAATGTGTGGATGTTATTGTGAAGTATGAAATAAAACTGCTAAAACTTCTAGGTTCTGCAACCTGGCCAGATTTTTATTTTGGCCTTTGCTGAAACATGCATGCAATATAAATAGAAGTTGATTGTGAGCCAGATGAAAATATTGCTACATCTGCATAGTGGCATATAAGAGATAAAGATTTTATGGGTATCGTAGTCCAGCCAGGGTTCTTTATTTGTAACAGTATAATCCATCTTGTAATGGATAGGAACAGAGTCAAGATGGAGACAAATAGCATTCAAGTGTCTTACGCTTGATGAAATCCTACTAATAGATAACATTCAAATAGATCAGAGACTAGGACAGCTGAAGGAGCCATTTCTAAAACAGCAGTTTTGCAGGAGATAATTGCAGTGTTTTGAAGAATCTGTACACAAAGCCTTGATAATATACACCTGTCTTCATGGGCAAACAGCTATCAGGACTCATTCAACTTCCACAAATATCTAGTAATGTGTAGTGAGATCACAGGCAAGACTTGTCAATATGGAGGACTTGGATTACGGGTTTGAGTGGGTTTTTATAAGGGGGAGAAGTATTAATCATGTGAGTGAAGAAGCCTGCATACATATTTATTACCTTGTTGAGAAATAGATCAGTTGGCTGGATAATTGAAGTTTTAGTCTTAAAATACCTAGGGTTGGAAAATACTGGTAGTTGATGGCAAGAATGATTGTGCAGGAACCACAGGCACCAGCATTGTCATATCACGAGACTCCTCTAAGTAAGCAGCTTTATTCTGATCTCTCACTCAAAGATGGAAGCATCACATGCTAACATACAGGTTCCACATACTCACTGTTTTTCCTAAATACTTTCAACATTTTAGTTGAGTATTTACAGAGTAACTTATTTGAAAGTCTCCCAACAAGTAATTCAATTTATCCTGGTTTTTCTCAATGAAAGTTGGCCTACATTTAGCTGATGTGTCTTTGATGTCCTTTTTATTATTATGATTCCTTTTCGTGATAATTTCAGATATATAGCTTTTTCTCAGTGATAAGCTTCAAGCCTTGGTTCTGTAAGAAATGTTTTTTGTCAGCGTGACAAAACATAGGGACTGGGTTCATAAAACTAATCAGAAAAAATGCAATTGCTGGTAGATGGATATTCTTACTGTCTTTTGCAGTGCCATTTCTAGCTGGTAGGAAATACTAGTTTTTCAGTTTAGTCACCATCTACAAGGTGAAGATATGGTGATTTTTTTTCCCCAGTGAAAATACTTAAGCTTGTTTTTTTTTTTTTTTGATGGGCTGAACTTCATAACAGGTATCTTTTATATAATTTGAATTTAACATTTTCTGCCTTATGGGTGATGTTTTATATTCTTAACATATCATTCAGGTCTGTAGAACAGACTGTCGAAAATTTGGGTGTTTTTATGAGAAGAGAATGAGTTTGTTTAAGCTTCATCTGCCATTAGGAAGAAGTGTTGGTTTGTGTGTACACAAAGAAATACTGAGAGAAAATGTAACTCCTGTTCGCAGAAGAGGGATTAATCTTTTGCAAGATTATTTAGGTTTTGTCTTTTGTGCTGCATTGGCCAGTTGAGAGCAAAAAATGGACTTCTGTTCTAGTGAACATATTCATCCAAAAGCCTCTGTTTGTATCTGTGGTTACTAGTCTGAAGGCTCTAGAGCAGGGCTGTCCAATCTTAGCAACTATAAAACTTGTGGACTTCAACTCCCAGAATTCCCCAGCCAGCCAAGTCCACAAGTCTTAAGTTGCCAAATTTGGAGACTCCTGCTGGAGATTGAGCTTCTACCTAATGGAGTATTAATGAGAGATGCAGGTTTCCTTGATTTACTCATGGGTTAAATTTGTCACTGTAATAAAGGAAAATGTTTTTTTGAATCAATGGCCAGCACAGGCAATAAATCATTTACCTGATGATCCTTTTGAGCTAGGAGTCATTCCAACATTTCCAAAATCCTGCTGCTCAGAGCAGTCTTTCTTCACACACAGTTCTCAAAACACATTCTCAAAGCAACCTCTCTGGTTATCCGTTTGGTGACAGCTTTTAATCTGTGAAGGCCAATGTCTCTGAGGCTTCTGAAAGGATCACTGCTCTAAACAAAGGGCAGTTCCACTTAGAAGTTTGAAATTAATTTTTGGGCAGTGGAATTGTTTCAAATGGCTGTCTTTTCCCCCCCACCTCAGAATAGCATTCCTTTCGAACACCATGGCAAGTAGCTGCTCGTCTTCTCGTTGGAAAGCAGCACTGGGTGAGTCCCTTCTCGCTAGACTCCAGCTTGGTGGGTGGGTCTGGATGAACTCCTTTGGGGCATTCAAATGGGGGGGGGGCTTTTCATTTTAATTCTGCACTTTTATTTCCCTCTGCCTTGCAGATGACATAGCATTAGATATGCTTTTCCCAAAAGCTTTTAGCGTTTCACTAGTTCACTTTTTCCTCGGAGCTTTAGTACTTCGCTAGAATAGTTTGATTAGAATATCTGTAAGTGAAACCAGTATTACTAAGTAAAGTGGAAGAATGTGGGATAACCCCATAGGGATCACTCCAGTTGCTACATGGCTTAGCAGTAAATCTGCTTTTTAGCAAGTGTGCAAACTGAGTAGCCCATTTGAGAAAAACAAAACGCCTTGAAGGGAGCATCAAAATAGTGTTATGTATTTGGTATGCACATTTTTAATATTTAGTCGATTCATGTGGCTGCCCAACTTAAGATTGTGACTGCCAATAATTTAGACTATATTCATTTAAATTAAATTATTCTAATATATAGGAATATCTGGGGAAATTTTAAAAAAATCAAGTTGGTGTTGCCATGCAATTGAAGCCCTGCCTCCTGTTTGATATGCATCTCATGGACGTTAAAGGGGACAGGGCTTTAGTTATAGTGAAAACCTATGGGGACATCTTCACTGCGTGAGCTTAAATGGACTCCAGAAGATGGTAGAGGACAGGAAGGCCTGGAGGAACGCTGTCCATGGGGTCACGATGGGTCGGACACAACTTCGGCAGCTAACAACAATAACATCTTCACTGCCTAATTTAAGCAGAGTTATCTTGTAGGATAAACAAAAGATTAATGTGGCCTCTTTTATTTTTCTCCCTTTCCCACAAGCAGCCAAGATTAAAAAAACATTTTCAAAACTGATAAGTAGCTGGAAACTGCCTCTGGACTTGTTGCAACAGACCCTTAAATGTTTGTATTGGTATTGAATGAATCAGTAATAGCGAAAGCTTATCATTTGGTATGTCCTTTTGTCTTGACAGTAGGGTAATTTTCCCCAAAGCAAAATGGAGTGCGTATGGGCAATACTGTTGTTAGCCGCCCTGAGTCCTTTGGGAGATAGGGCGGCATATAAGTCCCAATAATAAATAAATAAATAAATAAATAAATAAATAAATAAATAAATATGTAGCATGCTGCCATTTTTAAATATTTCCAAAACTCTTTCTTTTGCTGTTTTACCCAACTTGAGATGCTTAGATTTTGCTAACAGCCGTGCTCTCTTTCCTGACCATATCATTTTATTGTTTGGGTTATGCTTTGCCTCTCAGCCCAAAGGACATTTGGTAAAGCTTCATAATATGCTAATTTCTATTACTAATGTTGAATCATTCTTTTTCCTCTTGTCATTACTGCTTTTGTATATTTGACTCCCCAAAGCCTTTTACTTTATTAACAATATTTGCAAGTTATTATCCACTTGGATTTGATCAACTGGATAATCCAACTGTTCAGAATTGTAAGGAAGGTTCCTCTTCCAAATTAACCTTGATTGTAAGATACGTTATACTAAGTAGGTGCTTGCTTGCATTTTCCTGCAAAGAAAACGTGTCATGTTTCTCCTCCTCCCCAGTTTGGCAGGGAAGAAAGTTGAAATGAGAATAGGGAAGATGTAAGGATCAGCATCTAGGTTTCGTAATAGCCAAACTCTTTACAAATTACAGTAAGGTTTAATTTACTATTTTTATGTATAATGTGGAAAACCTCAAGTGTTTAGACCAGGCATGTCAGACTGCTGACCCACAAGCCAGATGCGTCACGCCAAAACTGCGCCCACCCCATTGCCAGCAATGGGGGAAAAGTCGCAATACGTTGCCCGACGTCACGTGACATCGCGAGTTTGACATGCTTGGTGTAGACCAGGGATGTCAACCTGCCGGCCCACAGGCCGGATGCATCACCAGGAAACCGCGCCAACCCCATTGATGGCAATAGGAAAAAAAGCTCCAATACGTCGCGCGATATCACGTGATGTCACTAGACAGAAAAACTGAAGGTTCCAGTCCACTATCAAGTTCCTGATTTATTTAAAAAAACAAACCCTCTTGTTACACAACAAGACATTAACCTTGTGGCAATTTGACAGTGTTTCTACAAAACTGCATTCAAGGATGATCTTAATTTGAAACAACACAAAGAAGTTACTTGTCATTTAAAATGTGCATGAATCTAAACTAGCATAACTTTGGCTGTTGGAATACTGGTATATTATAGAGTTCGGACTTGCATTAGCAAGGACATGGACTAGTAAGGATGGGTGCCTAAAAACACATTTCTTCTTGTTCTCAATCATATGCAAGCTGCTCTCTAGAGATTGGCAGTGTTTTGGTAATCTAAGTACTAAAGCTTTATTGTATAATTCTGAATAGGAGGATTTGCTTCCCACTCATAGCCAATACTTTTTTTAAAAAGTGTTGCTTCTTGCACATCTTAATCCTGTTAGGGGAGCAAAGCTTGGTTTAGTGCACACAAAACAAACCCATTGCTTTCATCCTGAAATGGATTTTCAGTAATTTTGTAGATTATACTTATTTATTAAATTTATATGTCACCCCTCTAATCTAGAGGCGACTCTAGGAGGCTTACAAACAGACTTGGTAGCAGATTGCTTATATGTTGGAATAGATTTAGAATAAAATGTAACCTTATTACAAAAGAAAGCAATACTGACAGTATTAATAGTTTCCACTAGGAATATTTTAAACCTTCACTGGTTTTTCAAAGCATTTAGACTTAGGATCTTAATTTATTTCATTTCCAGCACTTCACTGGAATTGAAATGCTATCAAATTTCTGATGGCAGAGCTCACAGAGTTTGCTTGACATTGCATTTTTGATGGGAACATTGTTATAAATAATGCATATTTGTGTGTGTATACGCGCACACACATTTACAATGCATTTGTCACCTTGCTTCTTGCTTTGGGTTTCATTACTATTTTAAGAGCTCGCCTGAGTTATCTAATCTGTTTTCTCTTTAACTAGCATGGGCTTGTCTTCACCATTCCTCATATATTTCTCCCTGCTCACAAGAAGCTTTTTTTACCATTCCTTTAATACACAAGGAACATGTCATTCTGTCATTCCCTTCATGGGCATTACAGGTGGGTGTATCATTGGCTCAGTTGGCACATAAATCTCTGTACTGGCTTTTCATCCTTCTGAAGTAGACGTGTCTGTTCAGTTTTATGCATGGAAAACGGTGCGTGGGTCCAGGTTTTATGCAGTCTCAATAGGTGTGAGCTGATATTGATACCCTATTCCTTGGCTTCAATAGATTCCTGCTCTGGCGACGACCAGCGTACTCCAATCTGCTGTGCATCGGTGAAATAATGTTGCCATTGAGGGGCAGATAATGCATGGCTGATCTCCTATGTTATCAATGGCTTTTACTAGCAAACTATCCCAAACTAGAGCAGAAGAAATATTCCAGTTGGAACTCTCCTTGCCACTGTCTAAAGATACTCACAGGAACATGGACAGAATCCAGCAGCTGCCACTCTACAAGAGGCTTTAGCCCGAAACCCAATAACCTTATATGAACTCTGGCAACAGGGCTAGAAAAGGAAGCGATGGTATACAGCATTGCCAGCCTGTTATTTAATAGCCATTTTAGTTGTCCCTCAGCAGGTGGCAGTCTTCACCCCCCCCACCCCTTTTTATTGTTCTACTGTAATTATAAATCTTTTACTTGGTTTAAGAAAGTTTTGTATTCATTTTGCTAAGATTATTGGCTTAACTTCTCTATTAAAAAAAAAAAAGTCTTGTCTCGTTCAAACCCTGTGTGGAAATGTGAAAATTCTGAAGCTTGGTTTAAAACAAAAAAAAACCTCAAGACTTGAAACTGCTTGTAAGCTTAAGTGAGACGGGGAATGTCTAACTGAATTAGCGGTGTTTCCTTTTATTTTACACTATTTACTTTTGTATGGTCCCATTCAACAGGACAAGGGAGATTCTCAAGGGTTTTTAATTTTTAGTTTTACTTATGGCTGTCTTGTTCTTCCCGGGTTGTCGGGGGTTTTTGTTTGTTTTTTTAAGAATTTAAACCTCCATGTACCACCCACACTTTTTTTTTTTAAAAAAATGTTGATTTGTCTCTCATATTGTCAAGAAAGAGTGGCAGATCTTTTGGAAGAAAAAGCTGTACCGAGTAGAGGTAAAAATAACGCTTCATAGATTTTGAAGGACAAAAAGTGCGAAAATAATCTTTCAGGAAGTTTTTAATGTTGAAGGTAGAATGTATTACCTTTATCCGTAATAAAGGAGGGTTTGGAGAGGGGCAGGGTATCTTGTTTCTGCTGGGTTGTTCCTGCAGGTGCCAATTAAGCACTGCCGCTGCCGTAGGAGCAGTGTGGTCGTGGGCGGGCCTCTTGAGTACACAGAGGCAGCAAGTGCCGCCAGCCCAGCTGCATTCCGCCAAGGCTCGGAGTTATAAGCAATCTGTTCCTTCTGCAAGATGTCAAGAGAACATTCAAGCTTGTTGAATTCCTTCATTCTTTATTAAAATGTGCAAGCCTGGAACAGCTGGCCTTCAGCTGAAGATATATTTATATAGTGGCCAAAACACTTAGTGTGCCAGCTAATACACATGAAGAATCTTCGTTTTCATGAGCAATATATTTATCCCTTAGTAATCTGGGAAAGTAGAAGGCATGTGAGTCATACCAAATACCACTCAAAGCACCATCAGTCCCACTTCGGGGATGAAAATGCAATATGTAGGTGTGTTGTTACTACTTTTTAATAAATGTGAGATTCTTGCCTCCTTGAAAACTTGGTGGCGAGTATAACTCCGTAAGATTTTATTTTCCTGTTACTTTGCAAGCATTTTGTTTGAAAGCTTTATCAGATCATCTTCTGTTTCCTCTCTTTTTTCACTTCTGTGGATTTTGAACTATGAACAATCTTGTTACTTTTCTTTAGCTACTTCAGAACATTAATCTATTGCTTATTTGTATGATCACAGTCTGATTTGATGCAACCTATGATTGGGGGAGTGCAATGGGAATGTGTTTTAATGTTGGTCCATGGAAAATTTTGAATAATTGTATCACTGGTTGCTGTAGATGTTGGTTCTTTGCGCATGTGCACTTCCATTTGTACAGTTCTACACTTCAGTGTGCTTTTTGTAAATATTTGTTGTCGATGTAATGTTAGAGACTTTAAAAGGCAGCCTCTTCTTTCTATATATCTGGAACCTTCAATTGCTGTATTATACTTAAAAAGTTGACTGCAAACTTCTCAAATTGTTCTTGATTGTGGGCGGTCTCTGCCCTTCCATTATACTTAAATCTTACCATCACCTGCTGAAAATATAGTTAGGATGTCTCTATAAACCTGTGTATTGGTAACAATATCTCAGAACACCTCATTTGTATTACCACTGTATTTGTGTACTTTAATAACTGTAAATAAATTCATAAGGACTTCTAATTTTTTTAATGTGTGGGCCTGTTTGCTTGCATGTGCCATCCGTGTACGGCATATTAAAGCGTGTGTGTGTGTATAGTACACAATATTAAATAACAAAAGTCAAGGCAATTTCTTTTAACTCTAAACATTCCGATAGATAATTATTGTAAACCCTTTAACTGTTCTTGTTAAACTTGTAATTAGCCTTTCTTTCTGGTTTCATACAGTTTTGAGCAGCTGAGAGTATTTCTAGACAGATGACAATAAATAGAAGAAATTGACTCTGGAACAAAAGGAAGAAATGCTTAAAATAGTTAATGGGATTGGGATGGGAAAAATCAAAATTTGAAAGAGAGTGATCTGTCTATCAAATTTGTATAGCTGCCCATCTTATAAAAAGTGATTCTAGGCAGTGTACAACAGTCAGTCAGATAATGCATATATAACACAATAAAAACTAAGAATACCTATTAAAAGATAAATATTATAAAAATAGGCAAAGAGTGAATAAAAATACCCACTTAAGCCTGCTAATATAACCAGGTCTTGAGGGACTTCCAGAATACTCAGAAGGATGCAGCTAATCTAACTTCAGAGGAAAGTATGTTTCATAGGCAAACACCATAGTAGAGAAGGCACGTTTTCTGGGACTCATCACATGTAGATTCCTAGCTAATGGTACTTATAGAATGCCTTCTTTGCCAGGTCTAATACCAATTATACCTCATCCCATAGAGACTAATATAAAATACAAAAAATACAAAAGCTAACAATAGGAAAAATAGGGGAGGGAAAAGGGAAGAAAAAAGTGTAGAGAAGAAGGGAGAAAGAAAGAAAGAGCATTAACTTCTGATTGACAGTCCTTTCAGCAATTCCAAAAGGGCTCCACGCACATTTACACTATATAAACCTCCAACTGGGCTCAATGACTAAAAGAATGCAAACGACCAGCTGTCTGCAAGAAGTATAAATCTTTCCATTCTCTACCATCCAGTCAGAGCTGAAGAAGCTTCAGAAGTCCAGTTGCCTGGTGAAAAAGCATCTTTGGGATCACTTTTAAGAATTTTCTATATTAGAATATGAATCCTATTCCAATATTTCTTTGCTTTATCACATGTCCACCATAAATGATAAAGTTCCTTCTTTACATTTGCATTTCCAGCATTCATTTAAAATAACCTTTATACATTCTTGATAATAACTTATCTGGTGTTAAAAACCAATGCTACATCATCTTATAAAATATTTCTTTTAAATTGTAATTTAATGTAAATTTTAAACCTTTTGTCCATATTGTCCCATTGTTCAAGCTTTATATTGATTTCCTTGCCCACTGAATCATACACTACATATTCACTTTGAAAATTCAAATTCAATAATGTTTGATAGATCTTAGCAATGATATGTTCATCACTACCACACGGTAGGATTTCCAATTCATTTTTAACAGTCAAACCCATAGCTCTTTTTGTCTTAATTTAAATCTTTCTTTCCGTTGTAAATATGTAAACCAGCCGCAGACATCTTCTAGCTCTTCCTTAGATTTAATCCAGCAACTTCATTCAGATCTAAACCAGGGGTAGGCAAGCTTGGCTCTTTTATGACTTGTGGACTTCAACTCCTAGAATTCCTGAGCCGGCTGGCTCAGGAATTCTGGGAGTTGAAGTCCACGAGTCATAAAAGAGCCAAGGTTGCGTACCTCTGATCTAAATGAAGAGAAAGGACTGAAACCTGTGGCACCCCGCATAGTAAAGGCCAGGGTGGGACCTCTCCTCCCCATTTACGGACTGGAATTAACTCTGAAGGAAGGAGGTGAGCCAGCAGAACACCATGCCGCCCATCTCTAATCTTCTGGGTCGATCAGGAGGATACTGTGGTTGATGGTTATCAAAAGCCACCAAGAGGTCAAATAGAGCAAGGATGGATGCATAACCACCATCTCTCCTACCCTCTCCATGTTATCCCATGTTTTCTACAGTTCTGTTTGGAGCAAGACGAAATATGTTTACCAGCTTGATTTCTTTAAAAAAAAAAACCAGCTTACAAAGATTCTCTGCAATTGTACCGTATATGTATCTGGCTGATCACCACTGATTATGATATGTGAGAACAAGCCAGAATGATGTGTTGACAAATGACGAGGCCCATTTTACCCATATGCCTTCTATGTGAGGTGATCATTTGAATATATTCTAGTTTCTGGAACTTGAGATTTTATTTCCAAGGTCCAGCTCATTCTTTACCATTTTTATGGGGTCTTTCCCAATGTTAGAAGAAGAACGTGTACTTTACCCATCAGTGTGATGATTGATAAGTGCCTGTCCTTATTGAGAGCTAGAAATGTAAATATATACTTCTGGTATTTATGATATTGGAGTTGTTCTATAATTTCAGCAAATACATTCACGTTGCTAAACCCTTAGTTGGTTGAATAAACTTCCGCCTGATCTACAAAAGAGGTTATGCTCTAAATTGTGACTCACAGAATGACTGATGAATTATTTTTTAGTTAAGTGACTCTTACATTGCTTAGATGTTCACTGAGCAGTTATGTCTGTACCAGAAGACAGAAATCTACTGACCATTTTGATTTCCATGCCATTGCCAGTTTCTTAAATTTATTTACCAAGGAAATAAATGCAAACATACTGTATAACAGCTAAAGGTCTGCCTATAGGAAACCTAGTTGTTTATTCAAAAGTAAGTCCCTGTGTTCATTTGATCTTACTTTGAAGAATTTAAGATTGCGGCTTTTAGTGAATTGTCAGTATTGCTGACATATCACTGATTTTTACTTTTGAATTGAAAACTGTGAAGTCTTAGATTTAGGCAATATGCATATTTCTGTGGATGCACTATACAATCAGAAATTTAAATACATAAACAAGCATTAACATTTTCTGCAATGTCTCAGAATCCATAATTGTAGAGGAGAGCTGAGCTGAGAATTACAGATGAATGTCGCTCAGATCAGTCTTCACTTCACCTTCACTTCAGCTTGCACCAAGCCCACTGAGAATTGGGGAAGTTGCAGTCTTAATACTACTGAGTCCTCGAGAAATAAAATGGTATAAAAATAAATAAACAATACAGCTGGAAGCTACCACAGCTTGTCAAGGAAATTAAAGGCTAATTTGATACAATTTTTTTGCAGAAATCTAAATGTTCCAAGTCTGAAGAGATAGTCCTTGTTTAACAGTTCAGGCTCTTCACAATTGGTGGACATTTACAACCATCACAGCATACAATAGTGACATGATTGCTATTTGCGCATTGACAACTGGCTTCTGACAAAATCAATGAAGGAACTGGCAGTAAAATCACAAGTCTCGGTCACACTTAACAACTGCACATTTAACAACCACAGTGTAACTGACATCATAAATCCAGCACGGTCATATGATGTTTGACTTAACAACTGTGCCGCATTAGCAAAGGAGTTGCCAGCCCCAATAGTGATTGTTAAGCAAGGACTAACTGTAATTTTGTTTCTTTACAAAATGAAGTTTTAAATTCAAGTTTTCTTGATTCATAACTTGTCTTTTAAGAGTTTTTGCTTCTAATCCAAGATCTATAAATATTAACAGTGTAGGTCAGAAATGCTCTCTGCATCTGTTTAGAGACTATTCATATGCATCAGATTTAGCAAAAATTAACATGACAAAAATGTGTCATAACAGACTTCACAAATTAAAGCCTTATTAACCTCTAGAACAGGGGTCCCCAACCCCCGGTCCATGGAATGGCACTGGTCCGCAGCATGCCAGCAAGCGGGCCGCACAAACAACCAAAGCTCCATCCTCGGGATGCAGGCAGTATTCAAAACACCCCGTCTGGTCCACAGAAAAACCTTTCTTCATGGCACTAGTCCCTGGTGCCCAAAAGATTGGGGACCTCTGCTCTAGAATATAAAGAACAAATGTTCCATAATTCCTGAAGCTATATTAACAGAATAAAATTTATTCATTATATTTACAGTAGTTCACTAGAAATTACATTAACATCCACCTATTGTGACATTAAAGTGCATTTGCATGAGAGTCAAGACAAAAAGTGACTTCATTTGCCTCAAAATTATCCACGTATCCTACTCATAAACAGCAATACATTGACCCTTGCAACTGACAAGCACAGCTTACTTATGCCAGTTCCATACAAGAACTTTGTTCTGAAGCTTCACCTCTTCCCCACAGCCATTGTGTGGCAATATCAGTTTTGTGAATAAACAATGCAGACATGCAGTATAGCTGTCACATGGTGATAATTCAGGGGACGTGTTGCGTTAAAGAACAAAAAGTGTGGTGCAAACTTTCAACAGAGTAGTATAGAACAGAAATGATGTATAGAAATCTTAGTAATAATTATCTCAGTGTACTAATCCTATAGGGATGGAGAATTTGTGCCTCCACATACCTACCCCAAAGAGAAGACCTCCGGTTTCCAGGCTTTTGCATTATTTATGATGTTGATTGAGGGAATGAGGACGACAAGTTCCCCACCCTTTTCCTAGACCAGAGGTCGCCAAATTCTTCAGCTCATTTACCTCACGAAATTCCAGATTGTTCATTGACCCTCCCAAACATTTAATATATGAAAATAATTTAAGAAATGCTACTTTAACTATGCCAACAATAACGGGATACTTCCATCCACCCCTGGGAGTCGATATTGAACTAATAAAGTTCCAGAATATTTGGTTTAACTATTACGATCCAAGCTCCAACCAGATAAAAACACATTTAAACATAAAAGTCTTTTTAAACAAGTTTAAAATCCTTTAACACAGGACCCGTATTAATGTTTTTGATTACTACAAAAATCCAGGCACATAGATACAATGCTATGTGCATGGAAATACAAGCCATATACTTTTTCATTTATTGCAGGGAGAGAGAAATGCTAAAATTCTTCCACGCAGGTGAATTAGCAGCACCTTCTCAAACAAATAGGGGCTGTTGGCCAATGACAATTTGAAACATGTCAGAGCAGCTAACCTTTAGAACTTTGTTGCCATCTATATATCAATCAGTGAATCAGTCTATAGGAGCAGGAGCAGCAGTTCCACAAGATTAATAGTACAGAATACATCACAGCAGATACAGAATCATCTCTCTGCACTGCCTCCATCAGAAAATCTAGTATCTGTATGGCACTTATAACCTCTAGTGGTTCATCAGAATCGCTGTCATGAAGTTCATAACGCTCAGCCATCATAAATCCTAGATAGCTAACAGGCACAAGCAAGTTTTTTTGAATTCCTAAAGAGGCTATAGCTGCATTATGCTGTAATGCACTGGGCTTTCCACATTTCCAAACAAGTAGAGAAATGAAAGACCTGAGACTCACACCTTTTAAATTTGGTTTAATTCAATTACATGGAAGTAGACACCAAACATTCATTTCTCATTACATCCAAGTATATGGGAAAAGGACACAATAATATTTTGCTTTTGTTAAACAAGGTGGGTGACCTGAATCTTGACCCTTCTGTTGCAAATCTTAGCAAACTTTTTCAGAGGCCAGGTTGAGTTTTGAATTCACTTTGAAAGCACTGCAACAATCCTCCGACCTAAATAACATTTTGCTACTTTGAACATGGCCAGGAGGGGGAGGAAGTAATGGCATATGTTAATGTCATCATACAAATACTATAACTTACAACCTTAGGTAGGTTGCCAAGACTCAAATACATTACAATGGTATTTGCTCAACATCCTTGCTGCATCAGAGTTGCTCTATAAGCTGCTAACACTGAATCATATCATCTTATTTCATAAAGTGATTTATAAAATATTGATCAAATTCTATATTATAATTCTGCCAGGCTTTGACCATATGCCCTTGCTACTAAATACCAGAAAAAAGTTTCTATTAAAAGTAACTATGAGATAATAAGCAGAATTAATCTTTGGGTTAAATATTATGACAGAAATTGGCCAGATCTGTCAGTATTTCTGTTTAGTATTTTAATACTGAAATACCTTAAAATATTTTATCTTTGGTAACCACACAAAAAATAAGAATTTGGGTTTAAGAAATATAACAAGAGAAATTATTCTACACAAATTGTCTACAGGTATAGAAACTGACAAAGTTTTATCTCTCATTATTTTCAGTGTTTCCAGGCAAACATAAAGATATTAGCACAGTTTTCTCCTGACATTAGTGAACTAGTAAACCAGTCTTTTCCAATTTGATTCCCTCCAGTTGTGTTGAAATTAGAATTTCTGGAATTGACTGTGTTGACTGGGAGTCATAATTGCAGGACTTTGAAGGTCATAGTATTGACTGAACTGTTATAAACAAATTTCCCTACTTTCTTTCACATGTATATGATAGGCAGAAATGGTGGGTAACATCTCATTCTCCAGATAATGGGACCAACTATTGATTGATCAGGGTGGAATCCAAAACTGCTGTAAGATTAGAAATATCCAATTCTATGGCAGGAACTAGGGCATGAATACTTTTACCAAGTTGTTCTCCCTGCCTAGTTAGTATAATATTGAGTTGGCCAAGAAGTCCAACTTGCAGGCCTGGAGCACCTGTAATCCTTATCTATACCATGGTAGGGATCTTATATTGGCATCTGACAATAAATGGTGTCTAGTATATAGCTCAAATAACGCATAATCTCATTTGACTAATTTATCTAGAAAAGTAATTCATTTAGTGAATGAACATATATGTCCCAGGATAATGTGGCAGGATCCAATCTGGGTCGGTCACCTGGACCACAGATTTTGTCTTCCGAGCTTTGGGCCTCATGCTGGAGCCCATCCTCAGAGAACTTCTAACTTTTCTCTGGGAACTTCTAACTTTTCTCTCTAATTCATTTAGGACTAAAAACCTACTTTTCTCTGGAAATTCTTTTGAAAAACTCAAATATCCACTGGATGGTAGCAAAGAGATACAAAAACCTAACAGTTCTCTAAGGGAGCATATGGAATTTTGCAGCCTAGCTATGGAATACCTCAATTAGTCTTCAAAGTCACCAGATCACTTTAAAGAACTGTTCAGGAGAGCATAAAAAGTCCATTGGGATAAAATAGACTTTTATCAACACGTTTAATATAAAACTTTGCTTCCACCGGTGTCCTTCAGAATAGAGGGATCTCATATTTTCTTTGCTTGTGGAGAAATCTCAACCACTCCTGCCCTCTAATGCTACATTATAGGGCTAGCTTCCACTACCCCAAGCATTGATTTCTCTCAGCTGATTGCCTCAACTCACATCACCAACTGCTATGAGTTGCACAAACAGAAGACATACCTGGTAGTGTGGATGTTTCTTAGAAGACTTTGGGTGACAAAAAGAATCACTACTTTCTTTCTCCTACATTACTTTCTCGCATTATTTCCTTCAAATCTTCAAAACTACCAATTCCATTAATCCCTTGTGATTTATATAATGGGCATGATAAAATGTTTAGAAACAGTTTTTCTACTTTATAAAAATACAGCTAGACAAAAAGATATATAGTCCTCTGCCACTAGACAAATGTTGAGAGCTGACGTATCAGTTCTTGTCCATCTGCTGTTTCTGTGTCATAGAAAGTTTTGCAAATCATTAATGTAAGGCATGCTCATAAGAGCCTGCGGTTAAAGTTGGAAGATCAACAAGCAATTAGACAGACTGAAATACCTCTTCAGTCTGTTGTCCTGTGAAAACTAATCACAATTCATTCTGTTTTGACCCCATTTGAGAATAGTTGTTAGATTTTTTTTTCCCCAGGAAGCTCAATAATTGTCTTTTGCACATATAATCTTTAAAGTAAAAAAGATGATGAAAACAATATAAATACATAAAAATATATAGGCAAAACCAAAATTATTAAAAACTCAGCATCCTGTAAGATTAAAATAGGGTTGATCTCTTGGTAATTGTTTCTTTAAATCAAACACCATCATGGAAGATACTTTTGAGGTTCTATAGATACAAAAACAATGAGTATGTCATCTGCACTACAGGGACATTTACACATCCATCCATCCAAGATGAAATACTTCCATCCAAGAGAATGTTTTCTGGTAGTGCAAAGCAGGGTCCCTATATGTGTTTAGAAGACCATGGGTTAGTTTACAGCAATAGTTATCTCCAAGCAAATTAACCTGAAGATCAATCCTTCTTTTAAAATGGGGGGAAAACTTTCTAACAAAGTCAGCTTCCAAGAAGTGATTTCATGAGCTTGTTGATCTCTAGTTCCCAAATATAACAGCCCAATCCTAAGCAAAGCTTATTACCAAAATAAATACAAATATTAAAAGTTTCTGAATCTTTCTCTAAATGCTTGGCATTCATTTCTGTTACACTCACACACATGTTTCTGGATTGGTTACAATTTTCCCATTTTTTTCATCTTCTTTAAGAAAGCATTCCACTTCAATAGAGTCCACTTTGGATTCTCCCGGTTGTTGATTTAACTCTTCTCCTTCAGCATGATCTTGTATCTGCACAGGTTTTTTGATACAAAAGATATTTCCTAAAGCCAGCACCACCGAGGAAATAACGACTTCAATACCAGCCAAAATAAAAACATACATATACTTGCCAGTTGCATCCAGGAGTTTGCCTGAAATAGAAAATTTATATCTTTTAACAGCATATTCAGTTAAACCTAGAGTTATTGCATTTTTAATAGTTTTAGAAAGCTGAAGCGAATACATTTGGGAAAAACCTGTTGGATAATCTAATGACACAATTTTAGTGAAAACGTTAACGGGAGGGAGAGGAATAAAGAAGCAATGGTAGCAGCAGGAACCTAGCTTGTACATGCCAATATGTAATGTACATGCAAATCATTGACTTAGAATTGAAATACCTCAACTTGAAACAATTTTCTTTAGGCTATATTGCAATATAAAACAGAACATCACAGGACGATATTTTTGTGCTCTATTTGGGAAAGGAAAAGTATGTCTTTAAATACTATGATTTAGCTTTCTCTCAAGTTCCTCATTTTCAATGCATTAAGACTGCTTATTTGAATAGGCTGCACACAAATTAGATCTAGTTCACGCATTATGACCCCTGCTCCTTCCTCTGCTTTTGCTTCTGCTTAGTAGGTTTGAAGGTATTATTTTTCTTGGTCATATAATTTAGAATAGAACAGAAGTTGTGGAGAGTTACTTCATTTGACTCCTCTAAATTGCCTACTATTTATTTCTAATTAGGAGAGGGATCCACCCAATCCACATCTTGCTTCTCTTTTGTTTTTGTTTTTTTCTCCTTTACTTTGAGGCTTGGATTGAAACCATCTGCCTTGGTTTTCCATCTCCAAGGTAAACTGAATTGTAAGCAGCCCAGAATCATTGTTGGGCAGCTATAGAAATTTAATAAATAGATGCTCCTGCTTTTGGCCTTCAGTTATAATCTACATGCAAGAGAACAGAATAGCAAATTGAGCTCTAATTCTCAGACAAGACCAGGGAAACTAGAAAAGAGGGTAACAGCAACACAAACAAAACACATAGGTGGGGGTTTCACAGTTCTTATTACTTCTCTTAAGGTAAAGGTAAAGGTTCCCCCGCACATGCGTGCTAGTCGTTTCCAACTCTAGGGGCCGGTGCTCATCTCCGTTTCAAAGCCGAAGAGCCAGCACTTGTCCAAGGACGTCTCCGTGGTCATGTGGCCGGCATAACTAGACGCCAAATGCGCACGGAACGCTGTTACCTTCCCACCGTGGTGGTCCCTATTTTTCTACTTGCATTTTTACGTGCTTTCGAACTGCTAGGTTGGCAGAAGCTGGGACGAGTAACAGGCGCTCACTCTGTTATGGGGCATTCGGGATTCGACCCGCCAAACTGCCAACCTTCTGATCGACAATGGAACAATTAATCTTGTTAATTAACTAGAGTACTTACCTGCTGAAGGTGGGCCAACTAGGACAGCCACTGCCTCAGCCAAAAGAACTAAGCCAATGGCACTTGAAAACCTCTGTGTACCAACAATAGCCATGAGAACTTCAAACTGAAGAGCACCAACCATTCCGTAGGAAATGCCAAAGAAGATGCAGAAGACCACCAGGCCACCATAATTGGAAGAAAGGGAGCCCATGAGATCAGTGAAGCCGTTAAAAAGCATAGCGAAACTGAAGAAATAGACACAACGGGGCCTAACCCACTTCACGCCAGCCAGTATTCCACAAAGAGGTCGAGCAAAAATATCCACGCAGCCAAGAACTGTGAGAAGGAAAGCTGATTTGGTGTCCTCGTACTTCAGGTCTTTAGCATAGCTCACTACAAAAACTGGAGGTACAAATAAGCCTAGCACCATAATGGATGCAGCCACTGTATAGATTACAAAGCCGGTATCTTTGAAAACGCTGAAATCCAATAGCTTTTTTTTGCGTTGCTCAACTGTTTTCAAAGTTTCCTGGTTTTTTGGACTTTCCAAAGGTCTCATCAGAGCTCCACAAACACAACAGTTCAAAAGCAATCCCCCCAAGATGAGAAATCCCCCTCGCCATCCGTATTTATGCTGCAGTACCTGCCCGAGGGGGGAAAGGGCGCAGAGGAACACAGGACTTCCAGCTGCAGCCAACCCATTGGCCAAAGGCCGTCTTTTGTTAAAGTAGCGATTTAGCATGATAAGGGATGGCTGGAAATTAAGGGCCAGGCCCAATCCTGGAGAGAGAGAGAAAAAAAAGGATACAATTTAAAACGGTAATCAAGTTCAGTGCTTGAAACAAGAGTAGAATATGTTTAACTCTGCAGTGGATGCAGGCAATCAATTCTCCCTCAGATGTAGAAGAAGAAGAAACGTTACACTCGTTTATCCTTGTGGGCTGAATATATGTTCTGCATTTAGGCAGAAAGAATTGAGCAAGGTTTCTGACATTGGTGTCCAAGAATAAATGACTGGTTTTTTGTGTGTTTTTATGGAAATGGTAACGTACGTTCCTTTGGTGTCTGTCTTAAAATAAACATTCTAATTTAGAAAAACGAAAACAAAAGACACCCCGCCTATGTATATGAAGAAAGAGAAACGCTGGGCAGGCAGAAAAAAAGCTGCTGTGCATTTGCCTGAAGGAAGGAGGGAGAGCAGGGCCTGAAGAATGGATGCTACCAAGGACTGCTTTGGAAGGGGGGGGGGAGAAATAGGGAAGTTCTGTGGTAGGGGGAAACTGCTTCATATAAAAGCATGTTATAATCACCATGATGTGCATTTAAGAGCTCTGCTGCAAATAAGTCTCCCTGCACATTCAAAAGGAGAACATCTATGCAGCCTTTCTTTCCCTCTTATGTGCCATCACTATACACAGTGCAGCCTTGCTTGCCGATACATTAAAGACATTTGCTATTACTTACCAGTCATGACGCCAGCAGATAGATAGATCTGAATGATACTAGTGGAGAAAGAAGCAACGATCATCCCTGCTGAGGCAAAGAGGCCTCCAATCAGCATTACAGGGCGGCAGCCGAACCGATTGACACACATACTGCATAGGGGGCCTGAAGAAAATAAACAGGTGCTTAAATGCCTGTGAGGTAACATGCCTAGAATAATGGTGGCATTTTGTACTGCTTCTCAAACCTTTCTCAGGCTTGGCAAGAATATCTCTGGGTCTACAATTGACGCTGGAGGATTCATTTGCATAAAGTTGTTCCCCCACCCCACCCCGCCACTGATTCCATGCTGGAAAAAACCTACCCTCCGTTCTAGTATATATACAGTGACCATATGTACTTCATTTCAGAAAGCTGTTCTTTTTTAAAATATTTCTTTAATTATTTGCTCTTGAAGTTTTCTTTGAAAAACAAAATTTTAAACATAAACTTTTTTTTTTATCCGTATGAGCCTCTTTCAGATTTGCCCCTTAATTTTGTCAGCTACATATGACCAGAATTAGGACCAGGATTTCCAACGCTAAGCAAGGCAGTTGTTAATTGAGTTGCGTGCAATTTTATAACCACTTTTGCCACAGTTCTAAAACAAATCACTGCAGTTGTTAAGTCAATCATGCAGTCAAATTTTGATTATATGATCAGGGATGTGCAATGGTGATAAGTGTGAGGACCGGTTGTAAATCAGTTTTTTCAATGCAATTACAATTTTAAGTAGTCACTGAATGTTTTTAAGTCAAGGACTACCTGTATGCAGCATCAACAAACATATGCAGGTAGTCCTCAACTTACAACAGTTCATTTAGTGATTGTTCAAAGTTATAACAGCACTGGAAAAAGTGATTTATGACCATTTTTTTCATTTATGACTTGCAGCAACCCCATGGTTATGTGATTTACATTCAGCTGTTTGAAAACTGACACATTTATGACTATGCAATGTCTAGGGTCATGAGATCACCTTTTGCAATCTTCTGACAAGCAAAGTCAATAGGGGACAACTGAACAAATATGGCCAGAAAAGTTGTAAAATGGGGCAAAACTCACTTAACAAATTTCTCCTTAGCAACATAAATTCTGGGCTCAATTGTGGTCATAAACTGAGGACTACCTGTACCTTGCAAATTTCTTTACAATCTACTAAGTAGAGAATCAGATAATAATAATTATAATTATATAATTATATAATAATAATATAATTAAATAATAATCATAATAATTCATAATTACCATATTAAAAGTATTGCTGATAATAGATCAGTTTCAATAACATTAAATATATCTGTTTCTGAGGTTTCATTAGTTTCACATTTTCTGTAATCTCTTCTGCATGGCAATTGGTGAGGCCTTGTTAACTCATATCGTAATTGTTAACCTACCTAAAGTTTTCTAATGTTGGGCAATTTTTATTAGAATCATTACAATTTAGAGATCAATGTTTCTGTCAAAATGAGATGTGTCTATGATTTCCTAGCTGCTTACCTGTTCCGTAAAGCATAGCCAACAAAATAGAGGAAATCCATGCTGTGTCACTATATCCAACATGAAACTCTCGGATAAGTTCCTTGAAGAAGACACTCATGGCTTTCGGGAAGGCATAGGAGAATCCAGTGATGACAAAGCCCCCAAAGAGTACGGCCCAGCCCCAGCCACCATCTGGGGCTTTAACTCCAGATGGACTATCATCAATCGCCACAGCTCCCATGATGAGATTTTATGAGTTTCCTAAGACATAATTTGTAGAAATTAAAATTATATAGTGCATCAGGAAAAAAGACAATATTATGCAGTTAAAACTATACTTTGTACAGTAGACTACATAAAAAGAATTTATCATAGAAAGTCAATTAGCTTTTTCTTAGCCAGAAGGCTCATAACTATACATCTGTCCAGTTATCACACAGGCTTTTTAAAATCATATACATTTGTACAGCTTTGGTACATGAAGCATAGTGCAGAAACAGGGAGACACTTTCTACACAAGGTTTGCATATCAAAATCACGAAATATAGATAAGACAACAAATGTTGCAAGAGTTTTCTTTAAAAATAGAGACTGATACAGAATGTATCTAATTCATGATTCGCATTTTATTAGTTTTAAATATATATATACAGTGGTACCTTGCTACTCATCTGCTTTGAAATTCATTGAATTTGGTTCCCAATGCATTTTGACAGGAAAATTTTGTCCTGGTATTCATTGTTTGTTTGGTACTCAATGCGCAAGCTAGAACTTATAGTTGTCAGCTGCCTTGTGACTATGTTATTCCTTATGGGAAAAATTTGTTTGGTACTCATCGCATCTCCTAGAACCAATTAATAATGAGTACCAAGGTACCACTCTGTGTGTGTGTGTGTGTGTGTGTGTGTGTGTGTGTGTGTGTAGTGTATGTATATTTAACAGATGTGTATATATGTGAGACTGAGATATTTCTCTGCTTATTAAAATTAAAATTTTAGTTAGATTAATTATTGGAAATCCCCAGCCTGAAAAGAGCCACTGGCTTATTGGTCACAGGTCCAAGCATCAGTTCCTAGAATCTCAAGTTTAAAGTACCAGATGAATAAGAGGGACCTTTGTTTCCTAGGTCATATAAAATAAAAAATAAAAAATACTTTCTTTTCTGAGACACAGAACAGACATTCTCAATTCAAAGAATCATGCACTACATGGCTGGAGACTTTACCTGCTAGGAAGCGTGTTCTCCATTGTATAGAAGCTGCTAGTCAAGAAAGGATACATGCAGCTTCTTACAAATATTTTGATTACCACCACATATATTGTTCCTGTAGTTTGATTTTGGCAATCAATATTTTATCCAAAACAGGAACAAAGTCAGAGGTGGAGACAACTTGCAGTCTAGACAGCTGAGGACTTAATATGTTATTATTCAGAGTCTGCTCAGTGACATTTAGGCTTCACCCTGAACCACTTAGAAAAATTTCACATTGAAGCTCCAGAAATAAATTTGGCAAAGCCTACTAAAGCTGATCTATTGCTGTACACTGCCCTTTCAAAAGAAAAATACTGATATACTTTTCCTTCACCATCTCTGAAACACCGCTAAGTGATTCAGCAATAAGAATTATACAGAAATGTGCCTAAATCACATAAAAGTGGGATGTGAAGCAAACATTGAAGCAACTACTGGCATATAAAGGGCCTGCCTCGGGGGTGTCAAACTCACAACGTCATGTCATGTGTTACGACGTATCGCTACTTTTTACCCATTGCTGGCAAAGGGGTGGGTGCGGTTTCAGTGTGACGCATCCGGCCCAGGATATAAAATCTACCTGTGCCAGAAAAAAACACAATATATTGTTTTCCTTTCCTATCATAATTATAAAACACACTACAATCTTAAAAACATTCTTGGTATGCTTTCTTCACATGCAAACACTACTTTGTAAGCAGAAAATAATCTATAATGTATAAATGAAAAGGGGTCCCTATCCTTTGACCCCGTTCCATGTATTTAATCACAATCAGAGACTAGAAATTGTTGCACCATTCAGAATGGTCACCAATACAGGTTACTCCAAAATGTTCATACAACTCTTATCCTACTTTATATGCACATATAAATAACCATTGTATAATCATTTAAGTTACCTTTCTCCTCAAAGAGCAGGCTCCAAAAGTTTGTTTATGCTCCTAATAGTTGCCTTAGAAATCAAGAAAGGAACAATAGGGATGGATGAGGCATACAGTCAATGTTGACTCAGTTGTGGGTGTTTCAAGGGTGTGCTTGACCCTGTCACACTATGTACTTTATCCATAAATCACAAGAACTGTGCAGACATAGTCTTTCCAAAGATGGAAATACTCTTTGCCTATTTGTCCCGTACAGTAGTTGTAATATGCCAGGGGTCTTCAAACTTGCCCCTTTTATGACTTGTGGACTTCAACTCCCAGAATTCCTCAGCCAGCGTGCCTGGCTGAGGAATTCTGGGAGTTGAAGTCCACAAGTCATAAAAGGGGCAAGTTTGAAGACCCCTGTAATATGCAAATATGTTCCTCAACAGAAACAATTCACCTTCTTCTTCCTGCTTATAAGTACTCTTGGAAACAAAGACTTATACTTTTTAATGTTCGAATAGCATACTATAATGTTAGAAATTATAGCACTTATGTAGAATTCTATTCAATATTACATGGAATTCAAAGGTTATAATTATTACTTTTTTACATAGTATAAATTAAAAATTCAAGAAAGGAAATTATCAGAAATATATTAAAAAGCCAAGCACAATTTGTGGTCATTAAATGGATGATAGTAGTTTTTTTGGCAATAAAACCATTTTCAAGTCATTTGTGAACATTTTCAATGTTTTAAACTAGTCTGCAGCTCTGGGATTTCCTGAATGTCTCCCATCCAAGTATTAACCAGGCTCAATCCTGTTTGCCTATTTCAAGATCAGCCCATGTTCTCTAAATGTTGCTTCCTATTTGGGTTCAGTATTTTTTAAAAAAATAAAAATAAAAAGTAAAGTGGCCAATTAAGGATGAAGATTTGGGGCAAAGTGGAATCATTCAATATTGAGAACATTAATTAACCCATGTTTTTGAACAGGGTAGTGAGAGAAAAAGTCCACCTGAGCACCATCTACGATTTCTTGAAAGCTGAAGCTTCTCAGTAGGTTAAGAGTCAGAAAGGGATACAACTTGTTTGTAACTTTCCTGTACCACTTAAGAGACATGTCAAAAGAGAGGAATTTTCTCTTCGTTATGCTTATTTAACATAAACCCTACTTTCCAACATATAGCAAAGGACACAATTTGCACACATATGGATTGGAGTTAACAGCCAACATAAATCTCTCACTTCCGATCCCTTCCCTCTTCCCAAGAGAAACTATGCAAATGCACACATCAAAGAAACACACCGCCCCAAATATGCTACCCACTTTGGCACCTGAGATAGATGCCCCCTCCTCCCCCAAGTGATTCCTCCTGTGTTCACGGAGTATAGCAGTAAACATTGCATGCCCTTTAATGGCACCCCAAATCGGAGGCTTGAAAGGCAGCCCTGAAATCTTTAGAGTTATAAAGTAAAGCAGGAAAAAGTTTCAGGTTTTTAATGGTTCCTTTTACAAATTGGACGGTAATATCTATAAGCTTATGCTTCTGGCCCTATTAGGAGATACAGGAACACTGCAACATACTGCTGTAAGTCCCTATTTATTCTGCTGAGAATAAATGCTTCCAAAGAGGATCTAAATTCATCAACCAAATTTGCTTTCTTGCACGTTCCTGGATTTCCTCTCACTTAAAACATTTCTGCCTTTTATTTTCTCACACCTTTTAGAACTGTCTTCTAAAGTAAATTAAGTTCTGAGGTGCCCTTGCAAATCCCAGGCCTTTCAACCAAAGGTTTCCATCATCAGGGAGGAATAGTGAATCTTCTCATCCTTCTAAGCTTCTGTGCACAATCAATAACCTTTTAGGAGAAGTTACAAAAAGAAAGAACATCTTCCTATGTAAAAGGGTTTAGCAAGACAGACATAGTAAAAAAGTCTTCTTGAGGAAGAAAATTTTATTGCAGAAATGTTCAATGTATACAATATAGACGTAGTATTTTGTTAGGATTACCATGATTACTTTTAATTGCAGAGTTAAAATAAACTCCAAGCAATTTGTTAAAAACATTAGCACTCATTGTCTGTAATACTGCTAAATAAAGACAACAGGAAATTCTGAAATGGAGAGAGCAGGATATTCATATGCAGGGAATTTGCACGTAGTTCCTCCTCTTATCAAGCGTCTTCAAACTTGGCCCTTTTATCACTCGTGGACTTCAACTCCCAGAATTCCTCAGGCAGCATGCCTGGCTGTGGAATTCTGGGAGCTGAAGTCCACAAGTCATAAAAGGGCCAAGTCTGAAGACCCCTGCTCGCTCTATCTATCTGTCTATCCATCCATCCATCCAATCCCGCCAAAGTAGTGTATACAAGGATAGGAAGTTAGTTTTCACCCTTGCAAGTCTCTTGCAAGGCAAACAATTGCATAATGTTTCTGTTACTGCTCTCCCCAAATTCTCCAAGCACGCAGATCTTCCAGGGGCTGAATATAGTTCTGCTTTGTGCAGGAATGAGCAACCATCTTTTGCTGGCTGAGAGCCACATTTTTTTGTGTACATGTGACTGGGAGATACAGGGAGTAGGGCAAGGATACTGTGAAAATATGCAAATTGATGGACCAAGTGGGCCAACCCCACCCTTCAACCTGGACTTCAGGCTTCTTTAGAATGTGAAATACAAAACTGAGAGGGAAGGTTGTGATTATGATTTATGCACATATTTGTACTGGGGGTCTTCTGATCAAAGTCTAGTGCATCACAATAGCCTTTCCTTTAGCTTGACATTGGGTACTGTTTTAGCTGACATTATCTTGACAGCTTTATTCTTAGTTCATATATTTCATTTTTCTGACCAACAGAATAAGCTTCTATTCTATTAGCAGAATTCAAACGGAAGTCTTTTTGAGAAGAAAGACATTTGATTTTTTAGGACACAGCTCACCAAAACATTCAACTCTGCCACTTCTATCATTTAAGCAGAAATTGTTTCCTTTCTGATACTGCATAGTTTGTAGCGGTGTTGCTGCTTTTTTAATATTCCACTTCTCCTTTGAAGCAAGCCAATGGTTCCCCTGTCATCTTGTCTTCTCTGCTTTCACTGGTCCTGCTCTCTAACAACTTCCCTCTACCCAAACCATTGCAGGAAATGTAGGAATTTCAACACAAATACCAAAGAAAATGCTATAAAAGACAAACTGTATCCAAAGGATGGAGGGGATGAAATACATGGACAGACAGATGGATAATATTGCCATTCTAAATCTGCAAAAAGCATTTAAAAATGTATACACTGTAATAAAAATTTCCTGTTCTAAAAAAAAGTTTTCTCAGTGATTGTGTCATTTTTTAAAATATTCTCCCCAGTGGCAGGGATCCCAATCAGCATTTTATTGGCACCAAACAAAAGGACTATGATAATGCATTCCAGAGATAGTGACTCATCTAATAGGTTCCCGGCTAAACTGATAAAGAAAATATCTTTTGATAGTCTATGTATTGATAATGCATATGACAGACAGGAAGCACACAACACTAGAGGATGTGTTGAAAGTTGATGTGAAGCAAGAATAAAGGTGAACCAAATTTCCTGTTTCTTGTTATGCAGAAAGGCAGAGTGATGAGGGCATAAACAAATATGAACTTACCAAAATCAGGAATTACCATGGAATGTTAATGATCAGTAAGTCAGTGTCACATTTTGGCATATATAAAAACCCTTTGCAACTCTGGAGTTTCAGTCTATAGTAAACTTGCAGTCAGTAAGCTGGGGTCTCAATATTTTAATTCTAATTTATTTCTGATCAGTTATAATTAAGGGAATGGGAGGACAGCCTAATTACAAGTGTGTTATCTGTGTTTTCAGAATAATTAATCCACATATAAACTGGCTGGAACTAGAACCACAGTATGTGACGTTTCACCACAGTACTATGTGTACTGTGTACCCCTGTGTACACTGTGTGTAACACCACCCCCCACCTTGCTGAAGGGCTTCAGTATGAAATTTAATTTAATTTAATTTAATTTAATTTAATTTAATAATTTGATTTCTATACCGCCCTTCTCCCGAAGGACTCAGGGCGGTGAACAGGGCAATACACAATAAAAATCAAATACAAAAATTAAAAAACCATTAAACATCATGCCCATAAAATCAATACATATTAAAGTTAAAACTAGTTTTAAAAACCCAACCCCATCCCGTCAGACCAGGCCAGCTTGTTCGAAAAAGAATGTTTTAAGATCGCGCCGGAAGGAGCGAAGGTCGGGGGCCGTCCGGAGCTCAACCGGTAAGTGGTTCCAGAGGTCTGGCACGCCCACAGAGAACGCTCTCCCCCTGGGGGTCACCAATCGGCATTCTTTGATCGGCGGCACCCTGAGGAGGCCCTCTCTGTGGGAGCGCACTGTACGGAGGGAAGTTGACGCCGGTCGCAGGTGTTGCCGTAGGTAATCCGGACCCATGCCATGAAGGGCTTTGTAAGTCATAACTAACACCTTGAACCTCACCCAGAGAGCAACCGGTAGCCAATGTAGCTCGCGGAGCAAAGGTGTAACATGGGAGTATCAGGAAACTCCCAAGACGACTCGCGCGGCTGCATTCTGCACCAGCTGGAGTCTCCGGGTGGACCTCAAGGGCAGCCCCATGTAGAGAGCATTACAGTAGTCTAGACGAGAGGTCACGAGCGCATGAGTGACTGTGCGCAAGGCATCCCGGTCTAGATAGGGCTGCAACTGGCGCACCAGGCGAACCTGGGCAAAGGCCCCCCTAGTCACAGCTCCAATATGCTCTTCCAAAGAGAGCTGTGAGTCTAGAAGGACCCCCAAGTTGCAGAGTCTAGCCCACTATAAGAGTTTTTGTATCAAGAGTTCACCCCAGGAGTCATGGCGGATGAAAGAAACCAGAGCTCTGGTTTCCTAGTCTGATTTCACTTCATCTGGAGACCCAAACAGGTCAGAAAGTCGCCCTGGAGAGGCAACGAGGAAGGGAAACCTTGGGAGTTCAGAGCCAATGGGAGTTGGCCCAAATGGACCAAGGAAACTCTTCAAACAGGCGGGAGAAAGGCTGCCAGCAAGTACGCAGACAGCCCAAGCCACAGACAGCCGGGGAAGAAGTGAAGAGCCGTGGCAGCACCGCCAAACAGCTGACTGTCAACAACGTGTTTGATCTGGGTGAGATTCTTCTTTGTTTTTCTTCCCTATGGACTTTTAAAATATAATTCCCTGAACTGGATAACTTTTAAAAGTAAAAAATCCCAGGAATTCTTGGGAAGAAGAGAGTTAAAAGCAGTGAGAAATCTGGAATGGGGGAATGAAATTAAGGAATATAAAAAATATGCAGAAAAGATTCAAGACTGATTGAAAAGGGAAAAAATGAAAATCTTTTGTTGGCTAATTTTTTTGATTTGGGAAGATTTTTTTACTTTGTTGTGAAAGAGCATTTTAAATAAAAGTTTTACTACTGGATAGAGACACTATAACTAATGAGGAGATCTAGTAGTGAAGGAAGATAATACAATAATACAGAAAAAATCAGAAGAGTGATGACCTTAAAACAACACCTGTGCTAAACAAAGAACATCCTGTGTTTCTACAAAAGAAAAAACAAAGATTTTTTTAACTACATCTTTCAACTTTAGACATAACTATTATAGAAACCGTTTAGAGACAGTTTCTTTTCTTTTTTCTGTTTTTCTTTAATATTTTTGAACTCACAGAAATATTTGGATTAGATTTATGCAGTTGGTGTTTTTTATTTTGCTGGATTACAGCTTAAAGTAGTTGGCTTTTTAAAAACAAAACAAAAAACTTGGATTAGCCTAAAACAGTTGGCTCCCTTTAAAACTTGGATTATAGCTTAAAATAGTTGGCTCCTTTTTAAAGTTGGATTTTAGCCTAAAACAACTGGCTCTTTTTAAAGTTGGATTATAGCCTAAAGAAGTTGGGGTTTTTTTTTCCTCTTCTCCCTGTGGATTTACAAAATTTGCCTGATTGAACAATGAGTGTACCAAATCTCACTAAAATTACAAAAAAAACCAACTCCTTCTGCACCCTCTTCTGGAACATCCAGTCCAGCAAGTCAGGGATCTATTGAAGCAATGTTACAAAGAGAGAAGGCAAACAACCTCCAAAAAGAGATGCATGCGACCTTACAGTTAATGCAAGAAATGATGCAGAAGAATCATCAAGAAACAAAAAACAACCTTGATAAGCTAAACAAACAAATGTTCGACATAAAGACAGAATTTGAGGTTCACCAACAAATGATCCTTAAAAATGAACAAAAAATTCAGAAGGTGGAAGATCAATCAGAAGATACTGAGAAAAACATTGAAGCACTAATGACAGAGAAGGAAAGATTAGAACAAGCAAACCAAAACTATACAGAGCGGTCGCTGCTTTGGAAATGGAGAAGGCAGTACACTGTTTGAGATTTCAGAACATACCTGAAGATAAAGAGGAAAATATAGCAGAGGTGATTATTAATCTATTATCAGAGGCCCTAGAAATGGAAAGACCGGAGATGCAGCAAGAAGTAGATGAAATATTTAGAATGAATTCAAGAAATGCAAGGAAACACAAATTGCCCAGAGAGCTCCATGTAAGATTTATAAAGAAAACAATGAGGGATGAGATATTAAGATGAGTTAGAGATGATCCATTACAAGATAAAGAAGTAGTAGTGCTGAAACAGATTCCCAAAAGAATAAGGGATACTCAAAGACAATATCATTTCTTGACAACAAAGCTGATTGCAAAAGGAGTAAATTTTAGATGGCTGATGCCAAAAGGGATTTTAATCAACTGGAATAACACAAGATATCGTTCGGACTCAATGTGGAAGGCAGAGGATTTTGATGAACGATATAGAGCAGGGCTTTTCAACCTTTTCATCCATTGTACCACTTTTAGGATATGGCAACATCCGAGTACCACCTAGCCCAGGGGTCGGCAACCTAAAAAAGAAAAAGAGCCACTGGGAACCGGTTCCATCACAAATTAAAAAAAGAGGGAGCCGCGTGCGTGTGTCCATGCACGTGCATGCGCAAAAAGGTTTTTTGCGCATGCGCGGACGCACGCGGCTGCCATTTTTTTTAAAAATGAGATGGAACCGGTTCCCGGTTGCCCGACGGCGACGGCCCGTCTGCAAAGCTGCCGCTTTCGGCAGCTTTGCAGACGGGCCCGTGGCAGCTTCCTGAAAGAGCGGCGCCCCTGCCCATTCCGAGAGGTGCGCGCGCACCTCTCCGAACGACCGGAGGTGCGCGCGAACCTCCGCGCGAATGGGCAGCGGTGCCGCTCTTTGAGGAAGCTGCCGCGGCCCGTCTTGTGAAGCTGCCGAAAGCGGCAGCTTCCTGAAAGAGCGGCACCGCTGCCCGTTCGCGCGGAGGTACGCGCGCACCTCCCCAAAGGTTTGGGGAGGTGCGCGCGCAACTCCGGTCGTTCGGAGAGGTGCGCGCGCACCTCTCGGAATGGGCAGGGGCGCCGCTCTTTCAGGAAGCTCCGCGGCCCGTCTGCTAAGCTGCCGCTTTCGGCAGCTTCACAAGACGGGCCGCGGCAGCTTCCTGAAAGAGCGGCACCGCTGCCCGTTCGCGCGGAGGTACGCGCGCACCTCCCCAAAGGTTTGGGGAGGTGCGCGCGCAACTCCGGTCGTTCGGAGAGGTGCGCGCGCACCTCTCGGAATGGGCAGGGGCGCCGCTCTTTCAGGAAGCTCCGCGGCCCGTCTACTAAGCTGCCGCTTTCGGCAGCTTCACAAGACGGGCCGCAGCAGCTTCCTGAAAGAGCGGCACCGCTGCCCGTTCGCGCGGAGGTACGCGCGCACCTCCCCAAAGGTTTGGGGAGGTGCGCGCGCAACTCCGGTCGTTCGGAGAGGTGCGCGCGCACCTCTCGGAATGGGCAGGGGCGCCGCTCTTTCAGGAAGCTGCCGCGGCCCGTCTGCTAAGCTGCCGCTTTCGGCAGCTTCACAAGACGGGCCGCGGCAGCTTCCTGAAAGAGCGGCACCGCTGCCCATTCGCGCGGAGGTACGCGCGCACCTCTCCAAAGGTTTGGGGAGGTGCGCGCGCACCTCCGCCCATTCGGGGAGGTGCGCGTGCACCTCTCCAAACGGGCGGTGCCACTCTCCATTTGGAGAGGTGCGCGCGCACCACTGCCCGTTGCTCTTGCTGGGAGCCGCAAGAGACGGCTCAAAGAGCCGCATGCGGCTCCGGAGCCGCAGGTTGCCGACCTGTGACCTAGCCTAGCAAGGTGTCAAAAACTTGATAACCATCAGGATTCAACTTTTGTCTTTGTGTGTTGGAAAAATATCTTCTGAAGTGTAGTCAAAAAGATATGTGTATTTCCAAATACTTTGCTACTTTGCTTTCTCTTCCTAAAGCAACTTCTTTCCTTGTAACAGAAGGCTGTTAACTATGTAGAGCTGCTGAGATATCAACCTCTGGATTTTATTGCACAATAATGTTTCTGGGTGCACGCACATTTGATGATTTTTGTGTCATTAGTTACCTATCACAGATTTCTGAAGTGTATTCTTTAAATTATAAAGCATTTCTGGGAGAAAGAACACAATATCAACAAGGGGATGGAAAAAGCCAGAAACAGACAGAACAAACAATAGAGGAAACAATTACACAGGTGGAAGAGGAAAATGAGAAGATGAATCAAGAAGATGAGGGAATAGTAAAAGAGCAGAGGATTACGAGATCAACAAGACCTAAATATAAGTAAACCAATTGAAGAAGAAAAATGGATTTTTTTCAGTGAATATAAATGGATTGAATTCCCCATCAAAAAGGAAAAGAATTTTCAAACCACTACAGAAATTAAACATTGATATAATTTGTTTGCAAGAGACACACATAAAAAAACAACATCATAAATTTTTGGAAAATCCAAAACTTGGAAAACTTTATTATAAATCAGCTCAACAAAAAAAAAAGAGAGGAGTAGTTATATATGTCAAAGAGACAAGAGATTCCAAAATGACTTATGCAGATGAAGAAGGAAGAATATTATTGGTAAAAATATTTTTAAATCAAAAACAGATACTTTTGATAGCAATACATGCCTTAAATAATAAACAAGAAGAATTTTATCAAAACCTTCACAGAAAAATAGTAGAAATGGAATATCAAAATATATGCTTAATTGGGGATTTCAATGCAATAATAGATGGGACATTAGACTATAAAAGCAGTAAATCAGGGAAACAAGGAAGAAAAAGATTATATCTGGAGAGAAAGAAACCCAGGAAAATCACAATACACATTTTATTCTAATAGTCATAAATCTTGGTCCAGAATTGATATGATTTGGATGACACCTGAATTAAGGGTTAAAATGCAGAGAACTGAAATAGAATTAGGTACTTGGGCAGATAATAAACCCTTAAAAATGGTGTGGAAAGGAATGCAGGAAAAATTAAGATGGACTTTGAATCAATCTATATTAAAAGAGAAAGAATTTATAGACTTAGTAACAAAAGAAATGGTATTTTTCTTCAAAGAAAATAAAAAAGAAGATACAACATTAGAAAATGTATGGGATACAGCTAAAGCATATTTTTGAGGCGTAGCGATAACATACATGGCGAAAAAAAATAAGAGACGACAATGTCAGTTGTTAAGAGAAGAATTTTAAAAAATTAGAACTTGAACTACAAATAAACCCACAAAAGAAAATATTGAAAAGACAAATGGAAATAAAACATAAATTAAATTTAATAGAATCAGAAAAATTGGCACAACAAATTAAAAGAGCAAAGCAAAACTTTTTTGAAAATATAAACAAACCAGGAAGATGGTTAGCTTATAAACTTAAAAAACAGGAGAAAAAATTGATAAACAATTTAGTAGATGAAAAAGGCTGTTTACAATTTAAAAATGAAGAAATAAAAAAGATAATTAAAGAATACTATGAGAAACTATATAATAATAATAATAATAATAATAATAATAATAATAATAATAATAATAATAATAATAATAATAATAATAATAATAATAATAAGTTGGAAGGGACCTTGGAGGTCATCTAGTCCAACCCCCTGCTAAGGCAGGAAACCCTATACCATTTCAGACAAATGGCTGTCCAGTCTCTTCTTAAAAACTTCCAGTGTTGGAGCATTCACCACTTCTGGAGGCAGGTTGTTCCACTGGTTAGTTGTTCTAACTGTCAGGAAGTTTCTCCTTAGTTCTTGGTTGCTTCTCTCCTTGACTAGTTTCCATCCGTTGCTTCTTGTCCTGCTTTCAGGTGCTTTGGAGAATAATTTGACTCCCTCTTCTCTGTGGCAACCCCTGAGATATTGGAACACTGCTATCATGTCACCCCTCATCCTTCTCTTCATTAAACTGCACATACCCAATTCCAGCAACCGTTCCCTATATGTTTTAGCCTCCAGTCCCCCAATCATCTTTGTTGTTCTTCTCTGTACTCTTTCTAGAGTCTCAACATCTTTTTTACATCGTGGTGACCAAAACTGGATGCAGTATTCCAGGTGTGGCCTTACCAAGGCATTGTAAAGTGGTATTAGTACTTCACATGATCTTGATTCTATCCCTCTGTTAATGCAGCCTAGCAGTGTGTTGGCTTTTTTGGCAGCTGCAGCACACTGCAGTCCACTAGGACTCCAAGATCTCTCTCACAGTTACTGCTATCGAGCAAGGTACCACCTATACTATACCTGTGCATTTGATTTTTCCTGCCTAAATGTAGAACCTTACTTTTTTCACAATATGAAAGTGGGAGAAAGTGACTCAATATATGGAAGAAAATAATTTACCAAAAATTCCAAAAAAGTTTAAGACTACGGTATGTTAAATGAAAAAATAACAATGATGGAATTGACAGAGGCAATGAAAAGACAAAAAAATAAAAAACACTGGGACCAGATGGACTCCCGGCAGAGTTTTATAAATGTTTACAAGATATATTAAGTTCACCATTGAAAAATGTATGTAATTAACTTCTATTGGAGGCAAAACTCCCAAATTCATGGACGGAAGCTAATGTTACTTTGATACCCAAAGAGGTCTCAGATCTGACCCATATCAAAAACTATAGACCGATATAATGTGGACTATAAAATCTTCACTTCAATAATAGCTGAGGCTGAAAAGACTTTTGACTGAATTTATATACCCAGATCAAAATGGATTTTTGCCAAAGAGATAAATAAAAAAATAATTTGAGGGTAATACTAGATGCATTGGAATATTATGAACTTCATCCAGGGAAACAACTAGCACTAGTATTTTTAGACGCCCAAAAGGCATTTGATAATGTTCCTTGGCAATTTATGATTCAACAATTAAAACAATGGACTTTGGTCCAAACTTTATAAATGCGATTCAGACAATATATCAGAAACAATCAGCAAATGTAATTGTAAATGGGGATTACACAGAGAATTTTGATATACAAAAAGGCACAAGACAAGGATGTCCATTATCCCCATTGCTATTTATCTTAACTTTGGAAGTTTTAAATAGAAACATTAGGCAAGATCCAGAAATTAAAGGATTGAAAATAAAAGGTGAAACCTACAAACTGCAAGCATTTGCAGATGATTTGGTATTCATTCTAAAGGAACCTTTAGAGACATTCCTAAACTGTTGGAAAAGATAGAACAATTTGGAGAGATAGCAGGATTAAAGATAAATAGAGAAAAAACTAAAGTGATAGTTAAAAATTTTACAGATAAACAAAAAAAGCAATTATCAGAAAAAATAGAAAAGGTCAAATATTTGGGAATATATTTGACAGCAAGATGTTCAACAATAAAAGAAGATAGTTACATTAAATTGTTAAACCAAATAAAGATTTGGAAAAATGGAAGAATCTTCAACTGTCAATGTTAGGAAGAATTGCTACGGTGAAAATGAATATATTACGAAAAATATTTTTATTTCAAACAATACCTATAAAACTGGAGGAAAAATTCTTTGAAGATTTAAACTCTCTAATTTAAAAATTTATCTGGCAAGGAAAGAAAACTAGAATTAAATTGAAAATGTTAAAAGAAGCCAAGGGAAATGGAGGCTTTGGCTTGCCAGATTGGTTTTTATATTATCAAACATCAGTGTTAACATGGATAAAAGAATGGATAACTCCTAAAAATAAAAGACTGCTGTATCTGGAGGGGCATGACCGGCAACTTGGTTGGCATGCTTTTCTATGGTACGGGAAAAATAAAATACATACCGTATTTTCCAGCATATAAGACTACTTTTTAACCCATGAAAATCTTCTTAAAAATCAGAGGTCGTCTTATACGCCGGGTGCTGAAAATTTAGGGACAGGGCTGGCTGGAAAACCTGGAGCGGATCTCCCATTTAGTCTGCGCAGGGAAAGCGGGACCAATTGGAGAAGTCTGTGATTTTTTACAGGCTGGGGTCTGGGCATCTTTCCTTCTAAAGTTGAAGAGCAGCTGTAGCATATCCCAACTTGAAAGGCAGGTGGGGAAGGCAGCAGCCAGAGCAGCGGCTTAGCTCTAAGGACACATTTGACTCAGGAACTAGGCGGGCTGGCTAGAAAACCTGGAGTGGATCTCCCATTTGGTCTTTTTTTTTAAATCCCGTTTATATCCTGCCCTTCTCCGAAGACTCAGGGTGGCTTACAATTTAAAGCACAAATCAATGTGCTTAGCAATAGCCTTCATTCTGTGTATATGCCTGTTTATTAGGGCTTTCACACACACCCCAAGCAGCATTATTACAAAGTCAGCTTATTGCCCCCAACAATCTGGGTCCTCATTTTACCTACCTTGGAAGGATGGAAAGCTGAGTCAACCTTGAGCCTGGTGAGATGCGAACCTGCACTAATTGCAGGCAGCTGGTGTTACTTAAGGCTCTGCGCAGGGAAAGCTTTAGAGTGAATTAGGAAAAGTGAAAAAGTGAATTAGGAAAATAGGGAACAGTTGCTGGAATTGGGTATGTGTAGTTTAATGAAGAGAAGGGTGAGGGGTGACATGATAGCAGTGATCCAATATCTCAGGGGCTGCCACAAAGCAGAGGGAGCCAAGCTATTCTCCAAAGCACCTGAAAGCAGGACAAGAAGCAATGGATGGAAACTAGTCAAGGAGAGAAGCAACCTAGAACTAAGGAGAAACTTCCTGACAAGTTAGAACAATTAACCAGTGGAACAACCTGCCTCCAGAAGTGGTGAATGCTCCAACACTGGAAGTTTTTAAGAAGAGACTGGACAGCCATTTGTCTGAAATGGTATAGGGTTTCCTGCCTTAGCAGGGGGTTGGACTAGATGACCTCCAAGGTCCCCTCCAACTACTACTACTACTACTTCTTCTTCTTCTTCTTCTTCTTCTTATTATTATTATTATTATTATTATTATTATATTATAGTTTAATCTACTTGCACTGTTTTATGTTTACATGTTTGATGACAGCCTTATGTTTATAAGTGACAGTTTTCCTACTAAGCACTTGCATGTCATAAGCATTTGAATTAAAATTACCATATTAAAATCAAATCTGATGTTTTTTAATTTTTCTTTGGTGTGCGTTGGAAGAGGGGTAGTCTTATACGGTGAGTGTAGCCCAAACCCTATAATTTAACAGGAAATGTAGGGGGTCGTCTTATACGCCCAGTCATCTTATACGCCAGAAAATACGGTAAATACTTCCAAAAGCACTAAATTAGAAATGCATTACTATTAAGATACATATATGGTTGGAAAAGATGACTAAAAACAGATTTTAAACCAGAACTGTTTTTGTTAGGAATATTAGGAGTTAATTATAAGGAGACCAAATATTTAATATTACATATATTAACAGCAGCGAGAATTATATTTGCTCAGTATTGGAAAAATGAAAATTTACCAACTGAAGTACTAATCAAGAAAATTTTAGAATGTGCAGAAATGGATAAATTGACTTTAGAGATTAAAGAGAAGGAAGTTCAGTTTACTTTAGAACATGGGATAACTTCTATCAATGGCTAGGAAAACGAATTAGGGAGAAAGGAATATATTACTTTGAATACATACTAGTAAGAAGAATGTTACGGATTGATTAATATTATCTATGATAATCATACTACTGTTATCTACCACTATACTAATTATTATTAGTTAAAAATATGTATCCAGACAATATTCTGTTTGCTAAATATTTTTTTTAATCCCATTTATATCCCGCCCTTCTCTGAAGACTCAGGGCGGCTTACAATCTAAGAAGCACAAATCAATGTGCTTAGCAACAGCCTTCATTCTATGTATATGCCTGCTTATTAGGGCTTTCGCCCCCCCCCCCAAGCGGCATTTTACAAAGTCAGCTTATTGCCCCCAACAATCTGGGTCCTCATTTTACCTACCTCAGAAGGATGGAAGGCTGAGTCAACCTTGAGCCTGGTGGGACTTGAACCTGCACTAATTGCAGGCAGCTGGTGTTACTTAAGGAGGCATTAGCCCACTGCTCCACCAAGGCTCTTTTAATAAATATTGAAAATGTTACTGGGGAATAACCCCATTGTTGACCCCAACCTTGACCCCAACCCCAGCCTAAACCCTAATCCCAATCCTGACCCCATTTTATTCCTAACCCTATAAAATCCAATAAAATTCTTTTTAAAAAAAGAAATGCATTATTATTAACTTGGGAAAAATAAAATGTAAAATTTATTTGAAAATTCCAGGTTGGCTTTCAACAATGGAAGCATCGTACATGCAAATCTAGTCAGTCTCGATAAAACACAGACATACAAAGATATTCTAAATTCTGAAGGGAACTTAAAATCCAGGCAAGAGATGGAAAATCAGGGCATCGATTTAACATGGTGGTCACATTTACAAATGCAAGTCAGATATCATAAAGACTTTTTTTCTCATAGAACACTCAGAATGGAGTTCCGGCACCTTTTTTGGATGGAACCTTATAGGGTAGGCAAGGCGGGTTGTATGATGTGTGAATTCCGGCATCTTTTTCCTTTAGAAAAAAAGCACTGGATAAAGATATTAAACAGTATGGATTTTACCAAGAACAGACTATGCTTGATCAGACATTATTAACTTCTGATGAAAAGTTAATCAAAAAAATGTACAATTTCTTATTAAATTTCAAAATGGAAGATGAACAAGTAAAAGAGACAATGATAGTATGGGCAAAGAATTTTGGATATAATATAGACTTAGAAAAGTGGCAAAGTTTGTGGGAAAGAAACTATAAATTGACAATGTCAGCTTTATATAAGAAAACTTATATAAAATGTTTTATAGATGGCATTTGCCACCAACAAGCTTAGCAAAAATGTTTAAAAACATGTCAGAGAAATGTTGGAAATGTAAACACAAATCAGGTACTTACTATCATATGTGGTGGACATGTGTTAAAGCATGGAGATATTGGGCAATAATCTACACTTGGTTAGAAAAAAATGTTAGAGAAACACATAGACTATAAACCTGAATTTTTTTTTACTAGGTATAATGCCACAAAAACTTGATAAACAAAGTACAAATTTGATTCTACATGTGATAACAGCAGCAAGAATTATATTTGCACAATACTGGAAGAACGAAAAAATACCACCAGAAGAGGAAGTAATCAAAAAAAAATATTAGACTGTGCAGAAATGGACAGACTTACTTTAAAGTTGAAAGAAAAAGAAGAAACAGAATATTTTCAAACTTGGGTTGTATTTTATCAATGGTTAGAGAAAAGATTTGTTGTTGTTAGCTGTGAAGTCGTGTCCGACCCATCGCGACCCCATGGACAACATTCCTCCAGGCCTTCCTGTCCTCTACCATCTTCTGGAGTCCATTTAAGTTCACTCCTACTGCTTCAGTGACTCCATCCAGCCACCTCATTCTCTGTCGTCCCTTTCTTCTCTTGCCCTCAATCTTTCCAAGCATTAGGCTCTTCTCCAGTGAGTCCTTCCTTCTCATTAGGTGGCCAAAGTATTTGAGTTTTAGCTTCAGGATCTGGCCTTCTAAAGAGCAGTCAGGGTTGATCTCCTCTAGGACTGACCGGTTTGATCGCCTTGCAGTCCAAGGGACTCGCAGCAGTCTTCTCCAGCACCAGAGTTCAAAGGCCTCAATTCTTTGGCGCTCAGCCTTTTTTATGGTCCAACTTTCACTGCCATACATTGCAACTGGGAAGACCATAGCCTTGACTATACGCGCTTTTGTTGACAGGGTGATATCTCTGCTTTTTAGTGTGCTGTCTAGATTTGCCATGGCTTTCCTCCCGAGGAGCAAGCGTCTTTTAATTTCTTGGCTACAGTCCCCATCTGCAGTGATCTTGGAGCCCAGGAAAATAAAATCTGTCACTACCTCCATTTCTTCCCCATCTATTTGCCAGGAATTGAGAGGGCCGGATGCCATGATCTTGGTTTTCTTAATGTTTAGTTTCAACCCAACTTTTGCACTCTCCTTCTTCACTCGCAACAAGAGACTCTTCAGTTCCTCTTCACTTTCTGCCATTAGAGTGGTATCATCTGCATATCTTAGGTTGTTGATATTTCTTCCAGCAATCTTAATTCCAACTTTTGATTCATATAGCCCTGCCTTTCTCATGATGTGCTCTGCATATAAGTTAAATAGGCAGGGCGACAGTATACAGCCTTGCTGGACTCCTTTCCCAATTTTGAACCAATCAGTGGTTCCGTGTCCAGTTCTCACTGTTGCTTCTTGGCCCGCATATAGGTTTCTCAAGAGACAAATAAGATGGTCTGGTACACCCATCTCTTTAAGGACTTGCCACAGTTTGTTGTGATCCACACAATCAAAGGCTTTAGCATAGTCAATGAAGCAGAAGTAGATGTTTTTCTGGAAGTTTCTAGCTTTCTCCGTGATCCAGCGTATGTTAGCAATTTGATCTCTAGTTCCCCTGCCTCTTCGAAATCCTGCCTGTACTTCTGGTAGTTCTCGATCCACATACTGCTGAAGTCTAGCTTGTAGGATTTTAAGCATAACTTTACTAGCATGAGAAATGAGTGCAATGGTGCAATAGTTTGAACATTCTTTGGCACTGCCTTTCTTTGGAATTGAAATGTAAACTGATCTTTTCCAATCCTGTGGCCACTGTTGAGTTTTCCAAATTTGCTGGCAAATTGAGTGCAGCACTTTTACTGCATCGTCTTTTAAGATTTTGAATAGCTCAGCTGGAATACTGTCACCTCCACTAGCTTTGTTGTTGCTCAGCTTTTCTAAGGCCCACTTCACTTCACATTCTAGGACGTCTGGCTCGAGGTCAGTGACCACCTCATTGTGATTATCAGGGACGTTAAGCTCATTCTTGTATAGTTCTTCTGTGTAATTTTGCCATCTCTTCTTAATCTCTTCTGCCTCTGTTAGGTCCCTGCCATTTTGGTCCTTTATCATGCCCATTTTTGCATTGAACGTTCCCTTCATCTCTCCAATTTCTTGAAAAGATCTCTAGTCCTCCCTATTCTATTGTTTTCTTCTATTTCTTTGCACTGTTCATTTAAGAAGGCATTCTTATCTCTTCTAGCTATTCTCTGGAATTCTGCATTCAATTGGGTGTATCTTTCTTTTTCTCCCTTGCCTTTCGCTTCCCTCCTTTCCTCAGCTATTTGCAAACCTTCCTCAGACAGCCATTTTGCTTTCTTGCATTTCTTTTTCTTTGGGATGGTTTTGGTTGCTACCTCTTGTACAATGTTGCAAACCTCTGTCCATAGTTCTTCAGGCACCCTGTCTATCAGATCTAATTCCTTAAATCTATTTCTCACCTCTACTGTTTATTCAACAGGGATGTGATTTAATTCATACCTGACTGGCCTAGTGCTTTTCCCTACTTTCTTTAGTTTAAGCCTAAACTTTGCAATGAGAAGCTCATGGTCTGAGCCACAGTCAGCTCCTGGTCTTGTTTTTACTGACTGTATAGAGCTTCTCCATCTTTGGCTGCAGAGCATATAGTCAATCTGATTTCTGTGTTGACCGTCTGGTGATGTCCATGTGTAAAGCCGTCTCTTGGGTTGTTGGAAAAGAGTGTTTGCTATGACCATCGTATTCTCTTGACAAAATTCTATCAGCCTGTGCCCTGCTTCATTTTGTACTCCAAGGCCAAACTTGCCTGTTATTCCGGTTATCTTTTGGCTTCCTACTTTAGTATTCCAATCCCCCATGATGATAAGGACATCATTTTTTGGTGTTAGTTCTATAAGGTGCTGTAGGGCTTCATGGAATAGGTCAATTTCATCCTCTTCAGCACCGGTGGTTGGGGCATAGACTTGGACTACTGTGATATTGAATGGTTTGCCTTGGATTCAAACTGAGATCATTCTGTCATTTTGAGGATTGTATCCTAGTATTGCTTTTCCTACTCTTTTATTGACTATTAAGGCTACTCCATTTCTTCTGAGGGATTCTTGCCCGCAGTAGTATACCTGATGGTCATCTGAATTAAATTCACCCATTCCTGTCCATTTTAGTTCACTGATACCTAAGATGTCGATGTTCAGTCTTGTCATCTCTTGTTTGACCACGTCCAGCTTGCCTTGATTCATGGTATGGAGAAAAAATCTTTACAGCATCGGACTTTCCTTTCACCACCAGACATATCCACAGCTGAGCGTCCTTTCGGCTTTGGCCCAGTCACTTCATTCTTTCTGGCGCTACTAGTACTAGCCCTCTGCTCTTCCCCAGTAGCATATTGGACGCCTTCCGACCTGAGGGGTTCATCTTCCAGCATCATATCGTTTTGCCTTTTGGTACTGTCCATAGGGTTTTCATGGCAAAGATACTGGAGTGGTTTGCCATTTCCTTCTCCAGTGGATCACGTTTTGTCAGAACTCTCTGCTATGACCTTTCCGTCTTGGGTGGCCCTGCACGGCATAGCTCATAGCTTCATTGAATTACGCAAGCCCCTTCGCCACGACAAGGCAGTAATCTATGAAGGGGAGAAAAGATTTAGGGATTAGGAATTTATATTAGATTACCCAGAGATGTGGTTGTTTATTTTACAAAGAGAGCGATTAGAAATGAGGTTATTCAAGCCTCCTACAATACTGAATTTGCAATTGCTGAGCAAGAAGTCTTGATTTTAAAAGAGATCCCTCCAAGAATTTTAAGTAGAAGGAATGAATTTGCTTTTTTGGCACAAGAATTAAGACATGATATCAAGTTCAGATGGGAGATACCAGTGGGTATGGTGGTGACCTATGAAGGTATGAGGCATCGTCTTACTACGGTGATTCAGGCATGTGATTTTTATAGTAATGTTTTAAAAGCAGCCCCCATACCACTTTTGGAATCTACAAAGAAGAAAGGTGAGGGAGAGTCTCAACGACAGAGAGAATTTACAAGGTGCTGAAGGAACAATGCAGACAGATGAGAAAGTTACAGGAGTGGATCAAATTTCAGTATCATTGGAGAAGGCCAGAAATTGGAGGAGGCGTGCTGCTTCTAGTCGAATGAGACGAGCCTGAAGATTTAGTTGTATAACTGAAGGAGATAATAATGCAATAAGGGAAAGTTTTTGGATTTAAGTTTAACATACAAAAATTAAAATGTTGTTTAAGAATATGATAGCATCATAAAAGGCGGTTTTAGAAGAGTAAACGGGAATTGAAATTGTTAAAAGGGTTAAATATTTGGGGATATATTTTTCACCCTCAAATGTAGAGTTATATAAAATAATTATGTTTTGGAATTTATATTAGTGAATAAGATACTCAGACAACACACTTTTGTTGAATAATTATTATTGAACTCTGTTCAAAAATAATAAAACTTTTTTAAAAGGTTTTCTTATCATATTGGTACTTTATCCAGTTGCCTGTTCCAACTGCCATTTCTGATCCTTCTTCTAGAATAGCTGAAAACTAATACTGTAATATGAATCTACAAAGATTATCCAATAAAAAAGCAGTATCATTTCTGAGCACACACTCTATGCATGCACATATTATACTCAAAATTCTAAGAAATGTCAAGCTGCCAGATAGAGATAGAGTAAGAGAGAGAGAGAGAGAGAGACTGTAGCAAGCTTAAAAAGTTTCAGTGGTTGCTATCTGGGAATAGACAGATGCATTAGATTAGCTAGAAAGCAATTCCTTATTTTGCTGGCTTTGCAATAAGATATTTAAAACATCAAATAAAATAAAACAATTGGTATGTCAGAACCAGAGCTGTATATGTCATGCTATTTTTAAAAATGCTATCAGTTCTGCAGAATAAATTAAACCCCAGAGGTCACAATATGATAGTAACAGGCTCATTTCATGATCACTATTAACTGCTCTGGGTGCAAATATAAACTAAGGCCAGCAGGTCAGTGATCATTCTGGACTTAGTGGATTGTGTTTGATAGGTACTGCAATTACTCACCTGTAAAAATGTTTGCCTTGATGCAAAAGAAACTCATGGGGAGAACTGAATACCATCAGAGAACTGTTGAGGGTGTCACTTTACTGGCAGCCCCCAGAGCAGAACAGGACTTTAGACTGAGTCATAAGTTGTGCAGCTGTATATCTTGAGAATTTACCCTTCAGAAAGAGCAGACAGTGTCAGAGGACATAGAAACTGAAAAGACCTAAACCCATGATTCCAGGCATCATGCCATTGAAAGAAACACCAGCACGAATCGTAATATATGGTCATAATTGTTCCCCACTTCTATTATTATTAGAATAGTGGATATGATCTACTATTCACAATTTAGAAAAAAAACTTCCTAAGTTATTGACAAATAATGATCTTAAACATTCCAAAACGTTCCACAAATATGTTAATCTATATTCTCAAAATTCTATTCAGCATTGCATTTCGAATAGTACTTCTGTAACCTTCAAATAATTATTTGGAAATGCACATCTAATTCATTTGATTTCTAGGTGAACATATGTCAGAGGATTTGGCTGCAAACCATCTAATTAGTGTTAGTGTAAAGCTAAAATCTAATATCACAAATGCTAATAAATACTACCTCCTTTGTTAGATTTTATATTTAATAAGCATCCACAATTCCACACAAGACAGGATAAATATCTCAACCACATAAGGCAATTGATAAGTAAATCAATCTAGCCTAGAAATCTAGGTGAAATGTAAATATTAATTTATCCATGAGATTGAGACAGTTATTTAGATTTAGACATGGTGTTTCAGTATCAGGCATATGACCTACTTATGTCAAAAAAATAACAATACTGGATTAGAAGAAGCCAGTAAGTGGGACTTGATTACTGAATGGAGAGGGCAATCCGCACTAAAGTGAATACAGGAGAATTAAATAGAAAAATAAAGTTCCTAGAGATAAATTAACCTAAGAAAAAAGTTTTTTATTAATTAAAAAGAGGTGGATAAAATTATCCAAACATTATGATGCTCATTAGGGAGAGATTCTCAGCCTTTGACTATTGTGGTTAGGATCCATCCCAAAGGCAGGAATAAAAAAAAAAATCAAAGGCGAGAAACCTTTTCCAGTGCCGCTCTTTAAACTGGAAGACACAGCACCATGAAATGGCTTCTGAGACAAATGCATTTTCCAAAGAGGCATCCTACAGAATAGACAGTCCAGACCAGGGGTCTTCAAACTCAGCCCTTTTATGACTTGTGGACTTCAACTCCCAGAATTCCTCAGCCAGGCACGCTGGCTGAGGAATTCTGGGAGTTGAAGTCCACAAATCATAAAAGGGCCGAGTTTGAATGGACTTCAACTCCCAGAATTCCTCAGCCAGGCACGCTGGCTGAGGAATTCTGGGAGTTGAAGTCCACAAATCATAAAAAGGCCGAGTGTGAAGACCCCTGGTCCAGACCATGGCCTCGTGCCCGACTCTCCCCCCCTCCCCCATTTCCAACCCTCTCCTTTTAGCAATCCCCGGGGGGGGGGGCACAAGTGGGCTCCCTCATCAGACACGCCCGTCTGGACCCAAGGAAAGCACTTCCCTGGGTCTTCCGTGAGCCGGTCTAGCTCGCAGGAGAAGCCGATGGAGAGAAAGGCCAGGAAGAGCGGAGAGCGCCTCTCCCTCGCAGCACGTTCCCCGGGCCAAGGATGCGCGCAGGAACAAACAAACAAAGAAAGAAAGGAAAGGACTGATCCGGCGGGGAGAATCAGCTCGGCGTGGCTACGACGCCCCTGGCTAGCAGGAGGCAGGCCGGCTACATCGGGGTCGGCAAGAGAAGTCGGACCGCTCGGCGGTTCGGCAGTCACGAAGATGGTTAGACTCGGGGAATGAGGGCGAGGGAGGGGCCAAGAGGCGGGCAACGAGATGCTGGAGAAGGCTCGGCGCTCTCCAGCGCTCTGGATGCATGGGAAGCCCGAGCAGCTCTTCCCCGAATCCCCCTCCCGCCTCCTCTCTCCTCTTCTGGGCTGGGGTGGGGGGGCGCCTCCTCCGCCGCCTCTCCCCCCCCTTCCTTTCTCTCCTCCGCACCCCTCGCCGCTCCCGAGAGCTGAATCGAGCCAACTCTCGGAGGGAAGCAGCGAGTAGAGCAGCGGGGTCCCGGCGCCCTCCTTGTTTTCCACTCAGCGTAATACCGAGGCGCGCCCACGCGGCGCTACGCACGTACGCCGGCTGCTCCCCGCCTGTAGGCGCCGGCAGACAGTCCGCAATGGCCCGAGGCGCACGGGGCAGGGGTGGATTTCGCGCGGTGGTGCCACCTGCGCGACCGGCTCGGCGACATCCCGACCAGAACAACACCCCCCCCCCAGCCCCGCACCCCGGTCACCAAACCGAGCATCTCTTGCGAGTAGCTACCTGGGAATAAATAATAATAATAATAATAATAATAATAATAATAATAATAATAATAATAATAATAATAATAATAATAATAATAATAATAATAATAATAATAATAATAATAATTTTATTTATATACCGCCCTTCTCCCGGAGGACTCAGGGCGGTGAACAGGGCAAGCATAAAAAATACAGAGATACAAAAGTTACAAAGGATTAAATATATGCCCATTAAAAACTGTAAATACAAATATTAAAATAACAGTAAACCCCCCCCCCTCCATCCCCCATCAGGCCATCCCGCCGCACTCATGCCCTGACCTGGGGGTGGCGACGGCCGAGCCGGATTCCTGCTGCAGCCTCAGACAGTCGGCCGGTCCCGGTGCGCGCTGCGAGCTGTGGACGCTCCTGTCCGGAGGCGATTTAGCCCCCGTAGCTTCAGAGCAGCGCTGCTAGCCGGTCGGTAAACACGTCACTGACTGCCCGGCTGAGCCAAGCGGGACCGCCCGAAGGTTGGGTCCTAGCGCCTCCCAAAGGCTCCTTCAAAGGCAGAATTTTCCATCCCTCCCCGAGTCGGAGCAGGCGGACAGCGATTTGGGGAACCACAAGGAGAGATGGGGTAGCAAGTTGGATCGGATCGGAATTCGGGGGCTTGGTTTCGGCAAGCCCAAGTCCAAATAGCTACGGGTGGGGATGGAGCAGCGGGCAAATGCTGGGCGTGGACGGCAAGTGAGGAAGTCATCCGAACAACAAGCAGAGATGCCCAGCTTTAGGGATGAGAATGGGTGGGACCAACCAGAGGAGCAAGAAAGTGATGGATGGGTGGAGGTGGGAGGAAGATATGCATCGATGGTGGGAATCGGGCATCGGGAAAGTCAAAGAAGCTGTGAGCACATGGATTACATCCGAATCAGAAAGAGCTGAACCAGGGCACTGAAGTGCATCAGGAATGATTGTGAGCCACAGTGACGATTCAAACAGTTTATCCAGGACCAGCAAGTACATAGACAGAACTAAGGCAAAAACAGACAAAGGAAATAGCAGAAAACTATACCTATAGAATCAGAATTGGATTTAGTTCAGTAGCAAAGAGGAGATGGTTAACATTCAGATTATCCAAACATTATCATGTGGTCAGACCCAAAGTAGAAATTAGAAATCTTCTAAATTCTGAAAACACTTTGTCCTGCAAACTGTTTTCAAGGTAGTAATAGAAAGAAAAGGCATGAGTAGTTAAAATTTATTGAGGCTGCTATACAATTTTGTCTGTGTTAAGAATACCCAAAATTATCTGGAAGCAGAACATTTCTTTTCACAAAGATGATCTTTACTTGGGCTTGCTGTAACAACCTCCATTTGTTGTTACAAGAACAAATATCACAATATGTCTGTGGTTCATAAAAGGTAAAATTGATTGCAGATGTTTTTTCACACTATTAAATTTTATACAATACTGCACCCCTTGTAACAATCCCCACTTAATCAAATATTTTCTACACTGATTTTCTGCTTGCTGGTAAGCTTTTTTCAGGCAAAGTACAGTGCTGCAAAGTTGTGTTATTTAGCATAAAGTGGAAAATAAGATTAATTGCTGTAAAAAACGATGTGGTATTTTTTTTCTTGTGTTTATTTTATTTGCTGGCTAAAGCCTGTAATAAAATAACATTGAATTGAATTCTTCTTATGAGAAAAAGTCAAAAACTGTTGACACAATCCCAATGATGTTATCTAATACGTGACTGCTATTAACTGGAAAGAATGATCACAATGCTACCATGATTAGCATTTATGTTAGTGAACAATTGCAAAATTGTAGCTTCAGGGTGAAATATCATCAATATGCTGATGATACCCAGCTATTCATCTCTACCCCGAACCAACCCAGTGATGCCCTCGATGTGATGTCCCGTTGCCTGGAAGCGGTACAGATTTGGATGGGAGAAAACAGGCTTCGACTCAACCCGGCCAAGACTGAGTGGCTGTACATACCGTCATCTCGTTTAGTCCAAGAGGTTCCATCTCTGACTATAGGAGGAGAGATATTACCTCCCATTGATAGAGCATGCAATCTGGGCGTCCTCCTAGATTCACGACTCAGTTTTGAAGATCATATTGGAGCCGTGGCTAGGGGGGCATTTGCACAGATTCGTCTTATATACCAATTGCGCCCCTTTTTGGACCGAGATGCCCTACGTACAGTCACCCACGCACTCGTTACCTCCCGTATTGATTACTGTAATGCTCTCTACATGGGGCTGCCCTTGAAGACCACCCGGAGGCTTCAGCTGGTGCAGAATGCAGCTGCACGGGTTGTGATGGGAGCTCCCCGATACTCCCATATTACACCCCTCCTGCGTGAGCTGCATTGGCTACCAGTTGCCCTCCGGGTGAGATTTAAGGTGCTGGTACTTACCTTTAAAGCCCTACATGGCTTAGGTCCGGGATACTTGCAGGACCATCTGCTGCCGGGAACAAATTCCCATCATCCAGTACGCTCACACAGAGAAGGCCTCCTCAGGGTACCGTCAGCTAGGCAATGTCGGTTGGCGACCCCCAGGGGGAGGGCCTTCTCTGTGGGAGCGCCAGCCCTATGGAATCAGCTCCCGCCTGAGCTTCGGATGGCCCAAAACCTCCAATCCTTTCGCCGCGGCCTCAAAACACTCCTGTTCCACCAGGCTGACCTGGACTGACAGGCATTTTAATTAATTTATATTTAGAATTTTTAATTTATTTTTAAATTCTCTAATTTTAATTTATTGCACAGATGTTCTCAATTTTATTTTTATCTTGATTTCTGTACTTATTATATGTTTTGTTGTTAGCCGCCCTGAGTCCTTCGGGAGATAGGGTGGGATATAAATCCCATCAATAAATAAATAAATAAATAAAATCCAAGCAAGTATAATTTCATTTGGATTCCATTCATGAAACAGGGACGCGGTGGCTCAGTGGGTTAAGACGCTGAGCTTGTCGATCAGAAGGTTGGCAGTTTGGCGGGTTGAATCCCGAGTGCCGCGTAACAGAGTGAGCGCCTGTTACTCGTCCCAGCTTCTGCCAACCTAGCAGTTCGAAAGCACATGAAAATGCAAGTAGAAAAATAGGGACCACTACGGTGGGAAGGTAACAGCGTTCTGTGCGCCTTTGGCATCTAGTCATGCCGGCCACATGACCACGGAGACGTCCTTGGACAAGCGCTGGCTCTTCGGCTTTGAAACGGAGATGAGCACCGGCCCCTAGAGTTGGAAACGACTAGCACGCATGTGTGGGGGAACCTTTACCTTTACCATGAAACAGGAATAATTTGATTAAGAGCCATTAGAAATACATACAAATATTCATATATCTACTGTAGTTACATATCAGTTTTATTGCTATTTTATGCATTTCTTTCAAATCATACACTTTCATTCTAAGATATAATAACTGGTATTTCTAAAGTTTAGGTACAATGGTTAATCAATTGATTAGTTATAACAACCTTTTAAAAAACTTCGAAGAAACAAAGTAAGTTCTAATGAATCAGGCCATACTGTAGTTTTGTTTTGTAATATGCACACCCTTATATAAATATATGGATGTGCAAGTCAGATCTTAAAAGAAAGTGTCCTTTTCTCTGTTATATAAACATGGTCTTTCTCTTCTATGAAAATATTTCCTGCAGCTCAAGCACCTTAGGTCAGAATAGATGTACCTTCACAATGTTGATGCCAATTTGGGATTAATCAACTCAAATTCATGTAATTAATTATATGCTTTGAAACATGTGGTAGCCCTATAGAAAATGTCATCATGAGTTTTTCTGTTACGGTTAACAGCCATTGATTAGGCCATACAAGCAAAAACTAGGAGAGTGGCTACATTTAAAAACTAGGTGCATACACTTTTTATTTTTAAAACGTAAAATAAAAAAACTGTTTACCAAGGGTTAAGATCCTCCTTCTCCCTTGGAATAGGCTGCAAATCAGAGCTTTGAGCTTCATTTTACAGAGTCTTGATATTATAGATTCTTCTTCCACCAGATTATATCACTATGTTCCTTTGCCCTCGTGCCACAGAGGATTTGCTTGCTAGCTTGGATTGTTCAGGCAGGAACTCAAGACAAGTATGGTATTTTGGATGGCAATAGTTGCCCTTTCATCTGTTGTCACTCTCCATCTGTTTATAGTGTCTTTCTGCACAGCAGTCCAGGATCCCTCTCCCATCCCCCCTTCCCCCACTTCTTTGCTTTCACTTACCCTTTGCTCAGCCAATACAACTGTGTCCCTCTTCTACCTGAGAACAGCTCCACTTTTACAACTGAGTTAAACAACATATTGATCCTCTACCTAAATCTAAAGCATCACATTGGATGGCCAGATTTTATATCATGAAGATATTAGGGGCTACAAAATGAAAATTCTCTATGATCCCAGCTCAGCGTCAAGTAATTATTTAGACCACCCTCAACCAGATTTGTTAGAATTATAACTAAGTTTTTCAGAAAGCATGAGGGTACACTGGAAAGTACAAAGCTTTGCTTTGGATTTATTGGATACTAGAGAGCTGCCAAAGACAGGACAATGATTTGATGCTATCAACTAAATGACCAGGGCCAGAATTTTCCTTCGTGATAATGATGATGATGATGATGATGATATAATAATAATAATAATAATAATAATAATAATAATAATAATAATGATGATGATGATGATGATGATGGTGATGATGATGATGATGATAATGAAATACCACGACCTGGCCATTGAAACTGCACGATTATGGATGAAATGTGTAACAGTGATACCCATTGTCATCGGGGCACTGGGAACTATGTCCAAAAACTTTGCAAAATACATCAAGAAATTGCAGCTTCCTGCAATAACTACAGTAAAGCTACAAAAAACTGTGCTACTCGGAACATCTTACATTTTAAGGAGATACCTGGTTGATACGTAGGTTGGTGGCAACAACCCGTGTCAACCATTAGTGCCAGTCAATTTGAGTGTTCAGTTGACTGAGTTTCATGTTTTATGAATCAAAGTTTTATATAATAATAATAATAATAATAATAATAATAATAATAATAATAATAAGAAGAAGAAGAAGAAGAAGAAGAAGAAGAAGAAGAAGAAGAAGAAGAAGAAGAAGAAGAAGAAGAAGAAGAAGAAGAAGAAGAAGTTGGAAGGTACCTTGGAGGTCATCTAGTCCAACCCCCTGCTCAGGCAGGAAACCCTACAACATTTCAGACAAATGGCTGTCCAGTCTCTTCTTAAAAACTTCCAGCGTTACAGCATTCACTGCTTCTGAAGGCAGGTTGTTCCACTGGTTCTAACTGTCAGGAAGTTTTTCCTTAGTTCTAAGTTGCTTCTCCCCTTCATTAGTTCCCATCCTTTGCTTCTTGTCCTGCCTTCAGGCGCTTTAGAGAAATGCTTGGCTCCCTCTTCTTTGTGGCAGCCCCTAAGATATTGGAACACTGCTTTCTTGTCCCCCCTCGTCCTTCTCTTCATTAAACTAGACATACTCAATTCCAGCAACCATTCCTTATATGTTTTAGCCTCCAGTCCCCTAATCATCTTTGTTGCTCTCCTCTGTACTCTTTCTAGAGTCTCAACATCTTTTTTACATCGTGGTGACCAAAACTGGATGCAATATTCCAAGTGTGGCCTCTTGTGTAAAGACAGATGCAAAAAAATGAGTTAAATACTTCTGCTTTCTCCCTGTTGCTTGTCACCTTCTTTCCACTTTCCCCCACTAATGGACCAATCATTTCCTTAACTTTTTTCTTGTTTTTTACATGTTGAAAGAAGCTTTTTTTTGTTATTTTTTACTTTGGTCACAAAGTCATTTTGAGCCTTAGCTTTTCTCACTTCATCTTTGCAGGCTCAGACTATTTGCTGATATTCTGCTTTAGTTATTTATTTAATTAGATTTAAATGTGCCCCTCTTTCCTTTATTTTGCTAGATTTTGAGAAATTTGGTTATTGCTGATATTATTTTTGCTTAGGTATATTAAATCTAAAATAAGAGTATATACTTCTTTACTCAACTTCATTAAATTATTAACAAAATAACAATCATTGTAATTCAAGCAGACAGACATCTGCCAATAATCCTCCCAGACTTATCATAAAAAAGAAAAAAAGTCTGAACAGTGGACATAGTTATACCTGGTGGCAGGCAGAATAGAAGAGAAAGAACTGGAGAAAATCACAAAATTCAAAGACCTGCAAAATAGCTTAATGACCACAACCAGCAGTGCTGGGATTGCAGTCACTGAGTGAAGCAATCACATAATATCTTGCTTAACAACTGCTTCACTCAATGAGCAAGATTTCAGTCCCAGAAATACTGCATACTTTCTCCTCCAAAGACTGCACATTTTCTTATCCAAATAAGAACATCCACTGAACAACTAACAAAGGTGCAGCATGTTACTATCTCTCTGAAAATAGATTTACTGCCAAAAAATACTTCTAAAACAAGTACAAGATGATTCACTTAGCTAAGTTATACCCTGCAGAGTATGGCCTATCCTTTATATTGGTAACCTAGAATCTGTGTCCCCATTTGCACCTAATCATGCATATGCTTTTTATATAGGAATTTTATGAAAGATTATTTTAATATTTTAAAATAACTTTAATATTTCAATTAGTTTTTAATAATCAAAACTAATACAAATTGAAAAAGAAGTAGAAGGTGCAGAAAAGAAAGAAAAAGGACAAAAAAAATAGAAAGCCCTGCTCTCAGATATAGACTCTTACTGTAGACTCACCCAGTAAGGACAGTCCCTTTCCTTTAATTGTTTATTAGGTTTCCTTCCTTTACTTTCTCATTGGGAAGGGAGATCAAATGTGGAATCCCCAACCCCAACTGTTTGCATAATCCTAGAACTAATTACCTCATGAATAGGAGGAGGAGAAGGAACCAGCAAGCTAACCCCAATTTTACTGGCCCTTTTATCTACCAGGCCCCGGAGCTAAGTATTCTATAAACAGAAAGGGAAGAAGAAATTGTGCACCATGCTATTTGTACTCTTCTAAATAAAACAACACTACATTGTTGGCCATATCTGTCCTACAGAAATAAGAATCATTTGAAATAATACTTTGTGCAACTAATCTGCTGCACTAATTTGTATCTCTTCGGGGTATATTTCTGGGGCAATTTCTCAGTTTCTGGTCATAAAGACTGCCTTGTCCATTATAGAGTTACTGTACAAATTTATGAGCTCTTAAGGCTAATGTAATCCTTTTCCCTAACACCCTTGCTCTTTTCATCTGGAACAGAAGATATTGCCGGAGAGAGGCTTTTAGATGTTTTTTAAAGAACCCTAGTTTTTTTTATGACAGAGCTACAAAGATGAACTCCTTCTTACAGGATCAGTGTGGGCCAAAGACCATTTAATCAGATGTATGAGCCATTATGAAGTAAAGAATGAGATATAATGAACATGTACTTGATTAACCATTGTACCTAAACTTTAGAAATACCAGTTATTATATCTTAGAATGAAAGTGTATGATTTGAAAGAAATGCATAAAATAGCAATAAAACTGATATGTAACTAGATATATGAATATTTGTATGTATTTCTAATGGCTCTTAATCAAATTATTCCTGTTTCATGGTAAAGGTAAAGGTTCCCCCACACATGCGTGCTAGTCGTTTCCAACTCTAGGGGCCAGTGCTCATCTCCGTTTCAAAGCCGAAGAGCCAGCACTTGTCCAAGGACGTCTCCGTGGTCATGTGGCCGGCATGACTAGATGCCAAAGGCGCACAGAACGCTGTTACCTTCCCACCGTAGTGGTCCCTATTTTTCTACTTGCATTTTCATGTGCTTTCGAACTGCTAGGTTGGCAGAAGCTGGGACGAATAACAGGTGCTCACTCTGTTACGCGGCACTCGGGATTCGACCCGCCAAACTGCCAACCTTCTGATCGACAAGCTCAGCGTCTTAACCCACTGAGCCACCGCGTCCCTGTTTCATGAATGGAATCCAAATGAAATTATACTTGCTTCGATTTTGCAATTGTTCACTAACATAAATGTTAATCATGGTAGCATTGTGATCATTCTTTCCAGTTAATAGCAGTCACGTATTAGATAACATCATTGGGATTGTGTCAACAGTTTTTGACTTTTTCTCATAAGAAGAATTCAATTCAATGTTATTTTATCACAGGCTTTAGCCAGCCAATAAAATACACAAGAAAAAAAATACCACATCGTTTTTTACAGCAATTAATCTTATTTTCCACTTTATGCTAAATAACACAACTTTGCAGCACTGTACTTTGCCTGAAAAAAGCTTACCAGCAAGCAGAAAATCAGTGTAGAAAATATTTGATTAAGTGGGGATTGTTACAAGGGGTGCAGTATTGTATAAAATTTAATAGTGTGAAAAACATCTGCAATCAATTTTACCTTTTATGAACCACAGACATATTGTGATATTTGTTCTTGTAACAACAAATGGAGGTTGTTACAGCAAGCCCAAGTAAAGATCATCTTTGTGAAAAGAAATGTTCTGTTTCCAGATAATTTTGGGTATTGTTAACACAGACAAAATTGTATAGCAGCCTCAATAAATTTTAACTACTCATGCCTTTTCTTTCTATTACTACCTTGAAAACAGTTTGCAGGACAAAGTGTTTTCAGAATTTAGAAGATTTCTAATTTCTACTTTGGGTCTGACCACATGATAATGTTTGGATAATCTGAATGTTAACCATCTCCTCTTTGCTACTGAACTAAATCCAATTCTGATTCTATAGGTATAGTTTTCTGCTATTTCCTTTGTCTGTTTTTGCCTTAGTTCTGTCTATGTACTTGCTGGTCCTGGATAAACTGTTTGAATCGTCACTGTGGCTCACAATCATTCCTGATGCACTTCAGTGCCCTGGTTCAGCTCTTTCTGATTCGGATGTAATCCATGTGCTCACAGCTTCTTTGACTTTCCCGATGCCCGATTCCCACCATCGATGCATATCTTCCTCCCACCTCCACCCATCCATCACTTTCTTGCTCCTCTGGTTGATCCCACCCATTCTCATCCCTAAAGCTGGGCATCTCTGCTTGTTGTTCGGATGACTTCAAATTATCATGAAACTATTTTGTGAAAGATAAGAGAATAATGAAGTGGAAGTTTGGAGAATAAAAGTAAAGTGTCAATTAGAGGTATTGTAGGCAGAAAAAGCAAAAAGGTGAGTGAGCAAGGGAGATGAGAAGCTGTTGAGAATTGTAAATTCTGCTTGGATTTTGGCAGGATTTCTTTTTCTTTTTCAGCTTCTGAGTGGAGAGATAAACACACACTGCTCTGCACCTCCCAGAGTCTCCCCCATCCTCTGAGACGCTACATGTTGTGTCCTTAGTTAATGGCAGTGGTTTCCCTAGGCGGGAAAACCGGGTGCAGTTATTGGCTTTTACATTCTCGGCGGGAGATTCTGAGCCGGGGATTGGTTATGTTTAAAGGCACCTTAGTATATAAGTTAGGGCTCAATGGCTGTTAGCCAGTTGACCCATGTGCATTCAATAAACGTTCTCTTGTTCAACCTCGCTGTCTACGCTCATCATTCCGGACTTAACAGTGGCGACGAAGGTGGGATTGACGGTGGAACAGCGAAGGAGCCGCGGAAGCCAGCTGAGCGGAAAGCGGGAAATTTGAATCGCAGTCAACCGAACTACTGCCGCGTTAACTCACAGAATGGCGCAAGTCAGATCCCTGAAGGAGTTCGACCCGAACTACCCCGAAGACTGGGAGGAGTACGTCGGCCAAGTCGAGGGGTTCATGCTGGTCAACGGGATAACGGAGGACCGGAAGAAAGCGGCGGCCCTTCTCACCATTAGCGGCACGCCGGTTTACCAGGTTGCCGTTGGCCTGTGCCAGCCCTTGCCAGTCTCCAGCGTGTCGTATGCCGACCTGTTGGCCAAGCTAAAGGTCCACTTTACGCCAAAAAGGTCCGAACTGTTTTGGCGAAGGATATTTGAAAAACGGAACCAACGGCCGGGCGAATCCATCACACAGTTTGTGGCAGCAGTCAGAGAAGCAGCCCTGCATTGCCAATACGACAACCTCGAGATTCGCATCAGGGACCGAGTAGTTTTGGGGCTGCGAGACGAACACTTGCAAAACCGGATAATCGCAAAGCCCACAGGTACTCTGCAAGAAGTCTTAGACGAGCTACTCACGTACGAGTCTACAGGCAGACGCGACCCCCCCTACAACAGCATGGCTGCCTCGGACGAAATTAACCTTGAGAGCCATGTGGACGGTGGGGAGGTGGACTACCAGTGGGAAGCCGACGTTGCTGAGATCACCTGAAGGTTCGGAAAAATGGCGCCGAGACCTCCACGCTACGACAGAGCCGACCAAGGAAGAAGACAACAGACCACAGTACCACAACGACCCCAGAGGGAAAACCAATCCAGGCCTCGTGACCCCGAAGCGAGGTGCGGCAGCTGCGGCGGAAACCACCTCCGAGCAACTTGCAGGTTCCGAAACGCGAAATGCCGAGGGTGCGGAAAGACGGGCCACATCCAGGCCATTTGCAGAAGCCGACCGCGCGACAACTGACTCCACGAGCCACAGGTGAGGTAACCCCCGAAGGGAACGGCGGAGAGACCCCAAGACCTAAGGCACGCACTTCCAACCCTGGGCCGGGGGTGGGGGTCAACCACATGGGAACCCCTAGAATTAATCATATTCTGAGGCCTAAATTAAAAATTGGAGTCCAACTGCAGGGCATTCCCTGCAAGATGGAAGTGGGCTCAGGGGCCTCAGTATCTATAATTTCTAGCGACACCCTCAAATACATCGAGAGGAAAAGTGGCCGTAGAATTCCCCTAAAACCCACTAAACTACAGTTAGCCGACTTCCAAAAAAACCCCATTGAATTAAAGGGCGAGGCCACAATTAAAGTAAAATATAAGGGGTTTAATGGATTTCTAGATCTCTTAGTCACTGAGGGCCAGAGAACCAGCCTAGTAGGCCTCAATTGGTTCCCGGCCCTGGGAATTTGGGTAGGGGGAATTAACACAATTGCTAGCAAGACCCTCAAAACTGTCTGCGATAACTTCGCAGACGTGTTCGATGGGTCGTTAGGGAGGTACAAGGGACCCCCCATTACATTTAATTTAGATCCCGCTGTTAGGCCCATCAGGCTTAAGGCCCGGAGAGTGCCTTTCGCCCTTAAACAAAAAATCGAGGCCGAACTAGATAAGCTAGTAGGCCAGGGCGTCCTAGAACCCGTAGAGGGAGGCCTCTGGGAGACACCAATCGTCACACCCCTTAAACCGAACGGGGATGTGAGGATTTGTGCCGACTATAAAGCCACCCTGAACTTAGCAATGAAAAAACTTGCTTACCCGGTCCCGACGGTGAAGCAGGTCCTCGCGACGATCCAGGACGGCACCATTTTCGCCAAGCTCGACTTGGCGCAGGCGTATTTGCAACTCACTGTGTCTAAGGAAGCTGCCGAGACCCAAACGATAGTTACGCACAAGGGGGCGTTCCGCGTTCACAGACTTCAATTCGGAATAGCAGCAGCTCCAGGCATCTTCCAGGAGGTGATGGAGAGGACCTTAAAGGGCATACCAGGTGTATGCCCTTACTTCGATGATGTCCTAATCGCTGGAAAAACTGAAGACATCTTAGTAGACAGGCTGGAACAGGTACTGGGGAAATTCAGGGATGCAGGGCTTAAACTAAAAAAAGACAAGTGTTGCATTGGGGTAAAATCAACTGAATTCTTAGGATTCAGAATTGATGCACAGGGTATTCACCCTACTGAGGGAAAAATTAAGGCGATCAAATTGGCACCTGAACCCAAAAATAAGGCGGAACTACAAGCCTTCCTAGGTTTAATCAATTTCTACCACACCTTTTTGCCTCACAAAGCAGCCATTGCTGAACCTTTGCACAGGCTGTTAGATAGGCAGACACCTTGGCAGTGGCAGGACAAGCACAGAATCAGTTTCCAGACATTAAAGGACATTTTGTCCAGTAACTCCACAGTCACTCACTTCATTGAAAACAAACCAATCTTCCTAGCATGCGACGCCTCTCCTTATGGAGTAGGGGCAGTCATAAGCCACATGGATGACCAGGGTCAACAGAGGCCTATTGCATACTATTCCAGGACTTTGACTAAAGCAGAACGGAATTATGCACAAATTGACAGGGAAGCCTTGGCCATCGTGGCCGGCGTAAAAAAGTTCCACGATTACCTGTATGGTAGGAACTTTACAATTTACACAGACCATAAACCCCTCCTAGGGCTATTCACCACAGATAAACAGACACCCCAAATCATGTCCCCAAGGATGCTGAGATGGTCAATTTTCCTTTCAGCTTACACATTCTCTATTAAACACAGGCCTGGCAAGGAGATGGGGCACGCAGATGCCCTTAGCAGATTGCCATTAGCAGACACCGGCCCAGACCCAGCACCTGTGGGCCAAATCATGTCTCTACAGGAACTCTCAGAGTGCCCACTGACAGCAAAAGACATTGCAGCAGCAACCAGAAAAGACCACATCCTTAGCAGAATAGCAGCGTGGGTACAGGGGGGGTGGCCTAACAAGAATCCAGACCCCAAATTCACGCCATACTTTAGAAGGAAGGATGAATTGTCTTCACACCTGGGATGTATTCTGTGGGGTAATAGGGTTGTCATTCCAGAGGGCCATAGGAACGCAGTGATGGGGGAATTACATGAGGGACATCCAGGGATTGTCCGAATGAAAGCCTTGGCAAGGAGTCATTTATGGTGGCCTGGGTTAGACACAGCAATCGAGGACAGAGTAGCCGGGTGCTATCAGTGTCAACGGTCTAGGCCAGAACAAGCACACACACCTGTACATGTGGGAAGTGGCTAGGAACCCTTGGTCTCGCATTCATATTGATTTTGCAGGCCCATTCCAGGGCCTCACATTCTTAGTTGTCGTGGACAGCTACTCCCGGTGGTTGGAGGTCGTGCCTGTTAAGTCCATGACTTCAGGCAAAACCATACAGGTCTTGCGGGGACTCTTTGCCACCCATGGGTTACCTGACGTGATTATTTCTGACAATGGCCCCCAATTCACATCCAATGAATTTCAGGACTTCCTCAAGGCCAACTGGATTAGGCACGCGACATCGGCACCCTTCCACCCCTCCTCCAACGGATTGGCTGAACGAAACGTCAGGACAACCAAAGACGCCTTAAGAAGAATCATCCAGGGGAATTGGCATCAGAGACTGGCTCAGTTCCTGTTGGCCCAACACACGACACCTTGCATGGCCACAGGGAAAAGCCCAGCTGAAATGAGGTGGGGCAGACGTCTAACTACCAAATTGGACAGATTACACCCTGACAGGCTACCTGCAGAACCGGAAAGAGACATTCCGACCCGGTCTTTAAATATCGGGGACACTGTCTGGGCAAGGAACTATGGGCAGGAGGACAAATGGTCAGAAGGGGTAGTCATAGACAAAACTGGACCGTTATCTTATTTAATTGAGGGGGAAGGGAATCAGCTGATCAGGAGACACATCGATCAGCTAAGGAAAAGGTCCCCTGAAATTGTACTGACCAACAATGACAGGAGCATCACCACATCAGACAATGCATTCAGTCATGGCCAGTTAAGGGCAACACCAGGGGGTGAGGGAATGGGAATACAAATCAGTGCAGCGGTAGCAAATCCCCTTAGTAGCACAGCAGAAACTGAACCACGTTCCCAGGGCAGCCCTACAGAGTCCCCTGAACGACCCAGTGTACCCCAACAACAACCCACATGTGCGGCCTTGCCAGAGTCAGTGCCACAAACCACAGGGCCTGAAGCAGACTCCAACAGCAGTAGACACCCCAGTCATTGGCACAGCTGGCAGATACCCAGCCAGGAATCATAAGCCACCAAGCTACCTAAAGGACTATGTTAAGTAATTAACATTTATCTGGGGGGGGGAAGGGGTGTTGTGTCCTTAGTTAATGGGAGTGGTTTCCCTAGGCGGGAAAACCGGGTGCAGTTATTGGCTGTTACATTCTCGGCGGGAGATTCTGAGCCGGGGATTGGTTATGTTTAAAGGCACCTTAGTATATAAGTTAGGGCTCAACGGCTGTTAGCCAGTTGACCCATGTGCATTCAATAAATGTTCTCTTGTTCAACCTCGCTGTCTACGCTCGTCATTCCGGACTTAACACTGCACACTTCTTACATGGAACTCTGTCCACTTAACAACCTGCAAAATAGCTTAATGACCACAACCAGCAGTGCTGGGATTGCAGTCACTGAGTGAAGCAGTCACATAATATCTTGCTTAACAACTGCTTCACTCAATGAGCAAGATTTCAGTCCCAGAAATACTGCATACTTTCTCCTCCAAAGACTGCACATTTTCTTATCCAAATAAGAACATCCACTGAACAACTAACAAAGGTACAGCATGTTACTATCTCTCTGAAAATAGATTTACTGCCAAAAAATACTTCTAAAACAAGTACAAGATGATTCACTTAGCTAAGTTATACCCTGCAGAGTATGGCCTATCCTTTATATTGGTAACCTAGAATCTGTGTCCCCATTTGCACCTAATCATGCATATGCTTTTTATATAGGAATTTTATGAAAGATTATTTTAATATTTTAAAATAACTTTAATATTTTAATTAGTTTTTAATAATCAAAACTAATACAAATTGAAAAAGAAGTAGAAGGTGCAGAAAAGAAAGAAAAAAGGACAAAAAAAATAGAAAGCCCTGCTCTCAGATATAGACTCTTACTGTAGACTCACCCAGTAAGGACAGTCCCTTTCCTTTAATTGTTTATTAGGTTTCCTTCCTTTACTTTCTCATTGGGAAGGGAGATCAAATGTGGAATCCCCAACCCCAACTGTTTGCATAATCCTAGAACTAATTACCTCATGAATAGGAGGAGGAGAAGGAACCAGCAAGCTAATCCCAATGTTACTGGCCCTTTTATCTACCAGGCCCCGGAGTTAAGTATTCTATAAACAGAAAGGGAAGAAGAAATTGTGCACCATGCTATTTGTACTCTTCTAAATAAAACAACACTACATTGTTGGCCATATCTGTCCTGCAGAAATAAGAATCATTTGAAATAATACTTTGTGCAACTAATCTGCTGCACTAATTTGTATCTCTTCGGGGTATATTTCTGGGGCAATTTCTCAGTTTCTGGTCATAAAGACTGCCTTGTCCATTATAGAGTTACTGTACAAATTTATGAGCTCTTAAGGCTAATGTAATCCTTTTCCCTAACACCCTTGCTCTTTTCATCTGGAACAGAAGATATTGCCGGAGAGAGGCTTTTAGATGTTTTTTAAAGAACCCTAGTTTTTTTTATGACAGAGCTACAAAGATGAACTCCTTCTTACAGGATCAGTGTGGGCCAAAGACCATTTAATCAGATGTATGAGCCATTATGAAGTAAAGAATGAGATATAATGAACATGTACTGCAAAAAATAAAAATACAGCATGTGATAGTATGTAAAATTCAGTTGTGTGCAGAGGAAACAATTGACACAATAAGAATGGTTTCTTCCACAAATTTTAAACCATGTATCGTTTGATGATAGAATTATAATAAGGGTAAAATGCAGACTATTTAGAGCAGGCATGTCAAACTCGCGATGTCACATGACGTTGCGCAACATATCAAAACTTTTTCCCCATTGCTGGCAATGGGATGGGGGCAGTTTCGGCATGACTCATCCAGCCCATGGGCCGGCAGATTGACATGCCTGCTTTAGAAGCATGGATTATTATCAACATTTGGATAAATTCATAATGGATAAGAAGTTGAAAAAAAGATTTGAAACTGTGTCATTGGATACATTGACTGCGTTGACAATTGTACATGCACAGAAATGAAAGGTACTTCAATGTCCACAACAGAAGAAAGGATGGAAGGAGTGATGGAGCAAAATTGGCAAAATTGACTTTTAATTAAAGAAAAGAACATAACCAGTTTTGTTTCTACTTGGAACCTGCTTCTGGACTTTGTGCTCAGGACAAAAAAAATGCCTCTTGATGTTTATGTTTTGCTGAGTAATATAGTCTGTTGTTATAGAAATGGCTAATACTTACTAAGTTGAGGCTGTAATTCTGTTCTGTACTTTACAGCAACCCCTGGTCGGTCTGTGGACTGGCACCAGTCCACGGCATGCCAGAAACCAGGCAGCACAAACAACCAAAGCCCCATCCACAGGATGCAGGCAGCACCCAAAACCACACCCCCTCCAGTCCAGGGAAAAACCTCTCTCCATGGAACCAGTCCCTGGTGCCCAAAAGGTTGGGGACTACAGCACTTTAAAATGTTGGGAATCAATGTCTTTTTTTTTTCTTCCCTCCTGTACCTACATTTTTCTTTCACCTTTCTTTCCCTTCCCCATTTTCCTATACTTTTACTTTTGTATTTTATATTATGATAATTTTAATAAAATTCTTGAAAAACAATTGGATAAATTCAGAGATAGAAAATATGCTCGGTGATTTGTTTCACTCTGAAACTGCTGTTTTTTTAATTCCAGAAAGCTCTTCATTAGGTGGTAATGATGTAAAGTCTTAATCATATAAGCAGCAACCCAACATTCGAATGCCAATCCAGCTCCAGGCTAGCACAAAAGACCAATTTCTGACTTAAAACACAGCAATAAAAGTGGGGACTAAAGCTGAGATCCTGTGGGAAAACCTGACCAACAAAGGCTCCTATTTTTCACATGTGCTGATCACTCTGACTGTTTCTATTGAAGAGCCTGACCTGAAAGGAACAAAGCAGTATACAAGGACATAGGAAGAGAATAAATTAGTAAATGTTCTCTTAGAAGTCAGAAAATATACACTGGATATTTCACAGTACCCTAGACAACGATAATAATCCAGAGCAGCATTGCACATGGTCAACAAGTCATAAAAGAAGTCACACCAAAAAAGTTCAGGGTTTTCTCTCCACTTTCATAACAGATACTTTGTTGACTCCTTGATCGGGGAAAAGACTGTTTAACTACCACATTTTAAGGGAGAGGTTATTGTTTTGAATGATCAGTAGTCAAGCCAGAGATTTGTTATGTGTGTGCTAGATTCCAAATATTTTCTCATGTATGCATAACTAGACTTTTTAAACAAAAACTATGGTGGAAAAGTTTGCTACACTGTGACTTTTCTGTCAAGGAACAATTTGCAAGTATATGTGGGAAAATGTACAGCTTCTTTTCATCCCCCTGGAGACAATGTGGTTATTAGGTAAAAGAGGAGTACTGTGACACTTTTACACAGTGGGGTAACACAGATTACACAGGGTTCTTCCAGATATTTATTGCAAGGACTTTCCCTCTCTGACCTCCTCTCTCCCACTTTCATCTCCTCTCTCTCAAACACACATGCAGAGGCACATATGTACATTTCATATTCTGCTCCAAGCAGTGGCGTAGCGTGGGTTGTCAGCACCCGGGGCAAGGCAAGTAATTTGCGCCCCCTAACCGCACCGCACGCCTGGCACACACACCCCTCCACAGTGGGCGGAGACCTGGCGGCTTGGATCGGATTCGCACAGCCAGCACTGCAGTGAGAGAGAGTGAGTGAGCCAGGCAGGGGCAGAGAGCTGCGAGTGCGAGCGCCCCCCCCAAGATGTTGCGCCTGGTGCGGCCGGCCCCCCCTGCACCCCCCACGCTACGCCACTGGCTCCAAGAAGCTGAAACATATTAGAACAATTTGTCCTATCAACATAATTTGCACCTAAAAATATGTCTAATCTATGGAAGACCACATGCTGATATTAGGCTGCATTAAGTTATTGGGGGGGAAGCTAAAGATTAGAATTTTGGACTGTAAGAAGTCAGCACTCCCCCTTCCTAAAGAAGGAAATATTTGGGGGGATATTAAAAAAGGCAGAATATTGTATTTCCCCAAAGGAATAGTAGAAAATCTTGGGCAGAACCCCAGTGGTGAGATTCAAATATGTGAGCAACCGGTTCTCTGGGTGGATGCCGCTTCTGGAAGTCCATTCTGGGCCTGGGCAACAAAAAAAATAGTTACCGGTTCTGCTGAAGTGGTGTGAACCGGCTGAATCCCACCACTGAATCCCACCGGTTGAATCCCCCCCCCACAAGTCTCTCTGCCCCAAGCAGAAACCAGCTTTTAGAAATACAGATTTGATTATTCATTCAGGAAGACGGGTCAGGAATTTTGGAGCTGATAGGATTAGGAAAACAAAGACTCCTAAAATCTACTTCCCCCACCCGAAATCTAAAAACAATAAGATTAACTCACCACCATTAGAATACCAAAATACCAGAATACCAACCTGACCTCAGGCTCAGGTCAAAGTTCATCGCACAGGAACAGGAAGAACCTCAAATACAAAGCCACAGGAACAAGAACAACTCCAAACACATAGCCCAAGAAGATATAAAAACTCACCACTTCCTGGTCCATTTTGTCAGCTGCCCCAGAACCATATGATGTTGTGGTTCTGCAACTCAATAATTTTTATTTTTTTTATTTTTAATTCCATTTATATCCTGCCCTTCTCCGAAGACTCAGGGCGGCTTCCAAGCTTAGCAGTAGCCTTCATTCTATGTATATGCCTGCTTATTAGGGCTTTCACACACACCCCCAAGCGGCATTATTACAAAGTCAGCTTATTGCCCCCAACAATCTGGGTCCTCATTTTACCTACCTCGGAAGGATGGAAGGCTGAGTCAACCTTGAGCCTGGTGGGATGCGAACCTGCACTAATTGCAGGCAGCTGGTGTTACTTAAGGAGGCATTAGCCCACTGCTCCACCAAGGCTCTAAACTGGACCTTCTTTCCTAAAGCAATCTCCATTTTCTTATTCCTGGCTTGGACTGGATCTGAAGATTTTTCTTTCTACAAGACCTCCTTTCCCTTTCTGGTTATCACTTTTCATTTTTTTACTTCCTCCTCAAGCTGTAAACTGAGAGGAGGAAACTATTCGCTGAAAGTTCGTATTAGGCCAAAGCATTGCAAAAAGTTTAGTCATTCCTGTTCAAACACATCCTCACCACAACCTATGAGAAAAGTTACACAATGCTTTCCCAACACTTCTTTGCCAAGTTCATGAATGACTGGAGGTTGACCTCAGGGTTATCCATGTTCAAATCCAATATTCTGTTACATTACAAAACATACTAAATACCTATCGGAGATTATTAGTAAGGTTAGGAACATGGTACTTTTGTCCACACACCAGCTTTTCCTCACTGTGGGAAATAGGAAGCTGGGCTGATGGATGTGGTCAGTATGTAACAGAGTGAAATGTTAATGAAAGCATCAAAAATGACTGCTATAAAAAGGTGCTACAACTGCCTGCTTTAAAACACATTTTAATATAATTTTTATTTAAAAAATTAAATGAGTATAAGATGCACATAAGAAAATACAGAGAATGAAAGAAAAATATAGCTCCAATCATAGCAGCCTCTTAGAACCTCCAATAGAAAAAATATTCAAAAAAATATTCTGAGTATCCACAAGATAATACTAACCTGCTCTAGTTTCAAGGCAATTCTAATGTAAAAAGATGCCAATCTAAATAAGGGCTGAAACTGTCTATATAGGTAGTCCTCATTTACCAACCATTTAACTTCTGCTTTCCCACTGCCAGCACAATCACATTACTTTTGATGTGTAGAAGAGCAGCTTACTTTCTTGAAATCTCTCTTCACTCTCTGCTCTGGAGGAAGGAGGAAAGAGTCAGGCAAAAGAGATTGCCTATAGAAATAGCTTTAGTGACAGATTTTATTTTCCTGGGCTCCAAGATCACTGCAGACGGGGACTGCAGCCAAGAAATTAAAAGATGCTTGCTCCTGGGGAGGAAAGCCATGGCAAATCTAGACAGCACACTAAAAAGCAGAGACATCACCCTGCCAACACGAGTGTGTATAGTCAAGGCTATGGTCTTCCCAGTTGTAATGTTTGACTGTGAAAGTTGGACCATAAGAAAGGCTGAGCACCAAAGAATTGAAGCCTTTGAACTATGGTGCTGGAGAAGACTCCTGTGAGTCCCTTGGACTACAAGGTGATCAAACCGGTCAGTCCTAGCGGAGATCAGCCCTGACTGCTCTTTAGAAGGCCAGATCCTGAAGTTGAAACTCAAATACTTTGGCCACCTAATGAGAAGGAAGGACTCACTGGAGAAGAGCCTAATGCTGGGAAAGGTTGAGGGCAAGAGAAGACGGGGATGACAGAGAATGAGGTGGCTGGATGGAGTCACTGAAGCAGTAGGTGTGAGCCTAAATGGACTCGAGAAGATGGTAGAGGACAGGAAGGCCTGGAGGAACGTTGTCCATGGGGTCGCGATGGGTCGGACATGACTTTGCAACTAACAACAACAACAACACAGAAATAGCTTGCTCCCCCAGAACAGAGAGATTGGAGAGAAATGCCTGAAGCTAAAACTCCATTATTTACTTTTGTGAATTTCTTTTCAGATTCTTGTAGATTTTTTTCCATATTTATTTATTAATTTCTTAGACTGAAGAAATTCTTCTCCTTTTCCCAACCTAACATGCAACTTTTTAAGCCTTTTCTTCTTCTTAAGTGTTTTCAAAGAGTACTGTTGCAGTCTTTTAAAATAAAAAATAAAAACAAAACAAAATCTCTCCTACCTGAGGAAAAAAAGAATTAGAAAGTCTCCTTTTGCTGCATATAAGTATTCTTCCTTCAAGAAGAAGTTGATTAAACATTTGAGTCTATTTGGCATGAGGACTTGGGAGGTGGGGATAACCCCCACAAAAACATCCCTTAAGGATATGTTTCAGTAATATCAGAAGAGGTGGGAGATGTTATGTATGCAGGCATCTGCATAGCAACAGCCATCAGGGGGCGTTGTCCTGGACAGTTTTGGCGGGAAACCTAGGGCCAACCCCATTGGCTGTTAGCTTACCTGGCCAGGTATATAAGGAGGCCAGGTAGCCCTCATTCCTCAGTTCACTTCCCCTTCCAATAAAGAGCTGAACTCACACACTGGCTGGCGTCTCTCTTGCGTCGGACCCACTACACAATAGTGGCGACGAGGATGGGATTGCTGCCGACCAGAGCTGAAGTCACTGGGGAAACGCTCCACGAGCTGAAGGGAAAGGCATTTTTCCTTCTTCCCCCCACGACCGCCAGCTGAACCGGCAACGCCAAGCGCCACATCCACGACCAACTGCCGCCATGGCTAGAGCCGAACAACCCCGCGAATTCGAGACCCGCCGCCCCGAAACCTGGACCCGTTACCTGGCTCACGTTGAACTGTACATGCGGTTCAATCAGATATCGGAGGACGGTGCAAAGGCGGCTGCCCTGCTCTGCCTTGGGGGACCAGCGCTGCTGGAAGTCGCCGCGAACCTGTTCCCCCAGGAGGCCATCAACACCGTCGCGTACCGAGACCTCGTGGCCAGGCTCAACGCACATTTCAGGCCCCGGCGCTCCAAGGTGGCCGCACGGTCACAATTCAAGAAAAGGTGGCTCCGCCGGCGCTGGAGACAGCCTTCCCGGGCTGCCCGCGGCTCAGCTGTGTGATTTTCGCCCGAAACAGCGCCGATCAGCTGTTCGGGCGAATTTGAAGCCCCCTCCTCGGGAGAAGAGGAGGGGGTGAGCTCCCAGGTAGGGGTAGAGTTCTCCAGGGCTGCCTGAGCTTTGAGCTTGGGCGGCTGAAGGATTGAACTCCCCCGTAGCCTGGGTTGCTCCCAGCTGGCCAGCGTCTCTGCTCTGGATTTTATGGAGCAGAGCCAGGCGTCTGTGACCATCCCTGCCTGAAGGAAAGACTATGAAAGGAAAAGAGCAGGCAGAGCGGTACAAGAGGGAAAGATGAAGAGGATTATTTTATTCTACTCTCGAGCTTGATGGACTTTTTCTAAAACTTAAAGTGAAAGTGCGTCACAACTGTAAGTAAAAGATGGCGGCTAAACCTCCTCCTAAAACTTTCCGGAGTGCAGGAAATTCTCCGGTGCAACAACATTCATTATTGCAGGCGCTGCATTCTTCTGATGTATTGACATTGAAGGATCTTGAAAAGCATACCCAGTTAATTTTGGAATCAATGGGTGTTAAATTTCTACAGATGGAGGAGAAATTGCAGAAATTGGAGGAGAGAATGGAAGAGAGGATGGAACAGAAATTTAGAGAGATGAAGGTAGACATTTTGACTTCAGTGCATAAAGTAGCTGTATGTGTGGAAGATCTGGAGGAAAAAGTGGAAGATTTGACTCAAAAGAATGCTATATTAGAAGCAAAAGTATTGGAAATTGAAGAGTTAAAAGACAAAATGGATAACGAACTGAGTCTGGCTCAATTTTACCAGATGCAGTTTGCTGTTAGAATTAGAGGTTTAAAAGAGAATATTAAGGAAGACCTAAAGCAGCTGGTCTCAGAGGCTTTTGAGGTGGTATTGAATCAGCCAGCATCTGAAATAAAACAAGGCATGGACAAAGTGTTTCGTGTGAACTCGTGGATTGCTAAACAGAGAAAGCTGCCTAGAGATGTGGTGGTTTATTTTTTAAAAAGGGAAATTAGAGATGAAGTTATACAAGCTGCCTATGATACTAAAGTTGTGATTGCTGATCAAGAAGTTCTGGTTTTAAAAGAAATTCCTCCAAAGATTTTAAAGAGAAGGAAGGACTTTATATTTCTTGTGCAAGAGCTTAAGCAACGAGATATAAGGTTCAGATGGGAGATTCCACTTGGCTTGAGCTTGACGTATGAAGGCAAAAGGTATTGTTTGGTTACTGTGAAGCAAGCGCGTGATTTTTACAACAATGTTTTAAAAGTAATCCCATCAATACTTTCGGAAGATGCAGAGGGATCTGGAGAAGGAGAATATCAAGAGGATGAAGATGGACAAACAGATGAGAAGGGTGTAGGAGGAGATCAAGCCATAAATCTTTTGGATGACCCTAGAGAACAGAGAGTGACGCGTGCTGCTTTAAAACGTTCAAAGAAGATTAAAAAATAAGACTTGCAGAAATCTATGGAACTTCTATAATGTACTTACAGCTAAGCAGTGGACAATGGACTAAATTTACTAAATACTTACAGTTAAGCAGTGGAACTAATGGATTAAATTTACTACAGAGGAAATGGAAGAAAGCTTTATGGGCTAATGTGGGTTAATTTGTGTAAGAATTATCTATTATAGACTATTTTGGTTAGAGAGTGATTAGGATAATAGGGATAGGTGTTTGTGGTGTGTAAATGAGAATTTGTTTAGTAAATAGACAATTGTGGAAGAATGTAGACAGTGGAGGAAGGTTTTCTGTTTTTTTTCTTTTTTAACATGAATGACGCTAGTTTTTTTTTATCTTAGTTTTCTATATATATTTAATATTATTAAGGATTGGTTTATTTTATATAAGCTAGAGAGTGATGGATTTTAGAGTTTATAGTTGTTAGTATATGATTGTTTATGATTGTTTTTTTTAGATATATACCTTGTATTTAGCTCTGGGAAGTCAGGGGGGGGGTAGGGGGGAGGGGGGGAAGTAGGGGGGAAGGAGGGTGGGAAAGGGGGGAGTTAGGGGGGGGAGGGGGAGGGGGGAGGTAGGGGGGGAGGAGGGCAGGGGAAGGGGGGTTTTTTAAAGGAAAACTGTATTTTAAAACTTTTCAATTAAAAAAAAAAAAGAAAAGGGACCAGCGCCCCGCCGAGACCGGCACCGACTTCCTCACCGCCCTACGGGAAGCTGCCGTCGCTTGCAGGTTCACAAATTTGGAGGAGCGACTACGGGACCGGCTGATTTGCGGCCTACGCAACAGGCGGTTGCAGGAGTGCCTGTTCGAAAGAGAGGAGGTCTCTCTCCAGGAAGCCGAGGACGCCATCCTAGCCCACGAAGTGGCCTGCGGGGCCGTCCAAGCCTGCCAGGGAACCCGGCCCGGCAACCAGGCAACCAGCGTCCACCGGCAAGGGGCCACAGAGGAGGACGACCTGAGCATCGACCTCCTCCAGCGGAAGTCGACCCCCGACCAGCGAGCCAGACGCCCAGAGAGGCCCGGGCCTCCCAGCAACACTGCCGTTCCCCAGAGGTGCGCAGGGTGTGGTGGGAACCACATGCGCAGCCTCTGCAAGTTCCGGTCCACCACGTGCCGGGCCTGCAAGAAAACAGGCCACATAGCCGCCGTCTGCCGTAGCTGCCGCCCCCGAGAGGAGATCGACGAGCTGCAGCCAGAGGAACTGCCGTTCGAAGGTACTTGGGCCCCCACCAAAACAAAAATTGGCTATGTCGAGAGCCGGCTGGCCATTAACCACACGGGTAGCCGCCGGCTGCTCAAACCCAAAATTAGATTAACAATCCGTTTGCAAGGTGTCCCTTGCAGCATGGAGCTTGACTCCGGATCAGCGGTCTCGATTATTTCGGACGAGACCCTTAACCACATAATTAGCCGGAGCAAGCAACGGATTAAATTACGGCCTACTAAATTAACCCTGACCGATTTTCAGAATTCGCCGGTCAAGGTGAAGGGGGAGGCCACCATTTCAGTGGGGTTTAAGGGTCGCGAAGGGCACCTGGACGTTGTAGTGGTAGAGGGCCGCAGAGCCAGCCTGGTCGGGCTGGACTGGTTTGAGGCCCTGGGAATCTCAGTATCCGGGATCCATCGGATCCACGGGGACTCCGTTGAGGCCGTTTGCCGGGAGTTCGCCGACGTCTTCGACGGGTCATTAGGCAAGTACACCGGGCCCCCATATCATTCAAGCTTAACTCGAACGTCTCCCCCGTTTGCGCTCAAACACAAAATCGAGGGCGAACTAGACAAGTTGGTGGCCCAGGGAATCTTAGAGCCTGTAGATGGAGGGAAGTGGGAAACCCCCATCATGACCCCCCTCAAATCCAACGGGGAAATAAGGATCTGCACTGACTATAAGTGCTCGGTGAACCGTGCCCTAAACCCGCACGCTTACCCGGTTCCCGTGGTCAGCCACGTCCTCGCTTCCCTCCAAGGCGGTGCCATTTTTGCAAGGCTCAATCTTGCACAGGCGTACCAGCAACTCACGGTCACTAGGGAAACAGCTGACATCCAAACAATAGTAACCCATAGGGGGGCGTTCTGGGTGAACAGGCTGCAGTTTGGAGTCAGCGTTGCTCCCGGCATTTTCCAGGAGGTTATGGAAAAGACACTCAAGGGCATTCCAGGAGTCTGCCCCTATTTTGATGACATCCTGATTGCAGGAGCATCAGCAGAGGAACTGGCAGGGAGGCTTAGGGAAGTGCTGGCAAGGCTGCGCACAGCTGGCCTCAAACTCAAAAAGGAAAAATGCAGCATAGGCGTTCCTTCCACAGAATTTTTGGGGTTCAGAGTAGACGCCAGGGGAATCCACCCCACAGAATCCAAGGTGAGGGCCATCAAACTAGCACCCACACCCAATAACAAAGCAGAGCTTCAGGCATTCCTGGGTCTGCTGAATTTCTACCATACATTCCTCCCACACAAGGCAGCCATCGCTGAACCGCTCCACAGGCTGCTAGACAAACAGGCAACATGGGCCTGGACGGCCACCCATGATCAGAGCTTCAAGGCCCTGAAGGCATTGCTGTCGGACAAGTCCACAGTAACCCATTTCATCGAGTCCAAGCCCATTTGTATCGCCTGCGATGCATCCCCTTATGGTGTGGGCGCTGTCCTAAGCCATCTTGAGCCCAACGGGGTACAAGTCCCCATAGCATACTATTCTAGGACACTGTCTGGAGCAGAAAGAAACTACGCCCAAATAGACAAAGAAGCCCTGGCAATCGTGGCAGGAATCAAGAAATTCCACGATTACTTATATGGCAGGGAGTTCACTGTCTTCACGGACCACAAACCACTCCTGGGCCTGTTCACCACAGACAGGCAAACCCCCCAGATTCTGTCCCCCAGGATGCTCCGGTGGTCCATCTTCCTTGCAGCATACAATTGCAAGCTGGTACACAAGCCAGGGAAGGAGATGGGCCACGCAGACGGTCTAAGTAGGCTCCCCCTAGACACACACGACCCAGACCCAGCACCAGCCACACAGATCCTAGCCCTGCAGGAACTACCCGAGTGCCCAGTTCTTGCCAAGGACATTGCCAGCCACACAGCCACAGACAACATCATGGGCAGGGTGCACTCATGGGTTTGCACAGGGTGGCAGGACAAATCCCCGGGACAAGAGTTTCAGGCCTATTTCATTAGACGCGATGAAATCTCCACACACAAAGGGTGCCTCCTTTGGGGTAGCAGGGTCATCATTCCACCCGCACTACGCGCCAGGGTATTGGACTCCTTACACGAAGGGCACCCGGGGGTGGTCAGGATGAAGGCACTGGCTAGGAGCTACCTCTGGTGGCCTGGGTTGGACAAGGAGGTTGAGAATCGGGTCAAGGCCTGTTATACGTGCCAGAGATCCAGGCCAGAAGTGCCACATGCACCAGTACACCGGTGGGAGGCCACACACACGCCATGGTCCCGCATTCACATTGACTATGCGGGGCCATTCCAGGGTCAACTATTTTTAGTAGTGGTGGACAGTCACTCCAAGTGGTTAGAGGTAGTCCCTGTCCCCAACATGACCTCGGGGAGGACAATCCAGGTGCTCAGAGCTCTCTTTGCCACACACGGCCTCCCCGACGTAATTGTGTCTGATAATGGGCCTCAGTTTACTGCTGCTGATTTCCAGGCGTTCTTGAAGGCGAACTGGATTAGGCACGCCACCTCCGCGCCTTTCCATCCATCTACCAACGGGCAGGCTGAACGGATGGTAAGGACGACCAAAGACGCACTCCGGCGCATCATCAGCGGGGACTGGCACCACAGACTGGCCAAATTTTTACTAGCCCAACACACAACACCATGCGTGGCTACCGGCAAGAGCCCAGCAGAACTGCGATGGGGATGGCGCCTCATCACCAAGCTGGACCGCCTACACCCAGACTGGGTAGCAGCCGAAACCGGTAGGGCAACATCACCATCATCACCATCATCACCATCACCAGCATCACTACCATCACCATTGCCATCATCACCCACACACAGGGTCCTCAACCTGGGGGACCTAGTCTGGGCAAGAAACTATGGGGCTGGACATCCTTGGGTTCCGGGGACAGTGGTCGGGAAAACAGGACCCCTTTCATACATTGTAGGGGTGGAGGGGGACAGACGCATAAGGCGACACATCGATCAGCTCAGAGGAAGAGTCCCTGAGCACGTCACACACGCCCCTGAGCGCGTCACACACGTCCCTGAACTCAACGCACACGATCAACAGGAGGACCACACTCCAGGAGGGGTCAACCCAGCTGAGGACGTCACAGGGCAGGGACCAGAGGAGGAGGACTTCCTGATGCCGGCTCCTTGCAGCCCTGCACAAAGGCCTCAGGAACCCACGGTCCAAGCCCAGGGGCCAAGCACACCCAGATGATCCACCCGTCCACACAGGACACCAGCCTACCTGTCGGACTATGTGCAAGTGACCCTCACACAAGGACACCACTGTTTTATTTATATATATACTCATAGTTATAGTAGTTGCATGTTGTTGTTGTTATGTGGGTTTTCTCTAAGGGGGGAGGGGTGTTATGTATGCAGGCATCTGCATAGCAACAGCCATCAGGGGGCATTGGCCTGGACAGTTTCGGCGGGAAACCTAGGGCCAACCCCATTGGCTGTTAGCTTACCTGGCCAGGTATATAAGGAGGCCAGGTAGCCCTCATTCCTCAGTTCACTTCCCCTTCCAATAAAGAGCTGAACTCACACACCGGCTGGCGTCTCTCTTGCGTCGGACCCACTACACAATAGGAGACATTATCTTACCTCAAGTAATCTAAGGACAACTTTAGACTGTCTCAGTCATAGGTTGGGGACAAAATGAATACAGACAGACACAACAGGAAAAAAAATAAGCGGAGACATGTTTAAGTCATGCATGATTAGGTGCAAATGGGGACACAGATTCTGTTACCAATATAAAGGATAGGCCATACTCTGCAGGGTATAACTTAGCTAAGTGAATCATCTTGTACTTGTTTTAGAAGTATTTTTGGCAGTAAATCTATTTTCAGAGAGATAGTAACATGCTGCACCTTTGTTAGTTGTTCAGTGGATGTTCTTATTTGGATAAGAAAATGTGCAGTCTTTGGAGGAGAAAGTATGCAGTATTTCTGGGACTGAAATCTTGGTCATTGAGTGAAGCAGTTGTTAAGCAAGATATTATGTGATTGCTTCACTCAGTGACTGCAATCCCAGCACTGCTGGTTGTGGTCATTAAGCTATTTTGCAGGTTGTTAAGTGGACAGAGTTCCATGTAAGAAGTGCGCAGCGTCTCAGAGGGTGGGGGAGACTCTGGGAGGTGCAGAGCAGTGTGTGTTTATCTCTCCACTCAGAAGCTGAAAAAGAAAAAGAAATCCTGCCAAAATCCAAGCAGAATTTACAATTCTCAACAGCTTCTCATCTCCCTTGCTCACTCACCTTTTTGCTTTTTCTGCCTACAATACCTCTAATTGACACTTTACTTTTATTCTCCAAACTTCCACTTCATTATTCTCTTATCTTTCACAAAATAGTTTCATGATAATTTGAAAAAAAGAACATAAAGATAATAAAATATTAACCAAATGATGAAAGCAACAAACAACAGACAAATTAGCAGGCAAATTTTTTTAAAAAAGGAAACCTGGTTGAAAGGAGCCTGTGGATTTTTCAAATGGTTCAGAGATGGCAAAAGTAGTTAAATATGATGAAAGTTTACTGGGTTCTCTAAACAATAGCCAAAAAAAACCCCATAAGGGAGTGTTGCTGGGAGTCCTCAATATCACCTTGGAGGGAGATGGTGCATCATTTGGATTCCAGCAGAGAAAAGCCACCATTTATTTATTGATTATGCATTGTGCTTCTATGCCACTCCCATCACTATAAATCTCAAAATGGTTCTCAAAGAGGAATTAAACTATAAATAGTTCATGTTTTAAAAGTTAGGAAGAGAAGACGAAAAATGAGATTAAAGGCAAATGTAGCATTGATATAGGGAAGGTTTATGTCAAGAGGCAAATCATTAACACAAGCTTAATGTGTAAGCTTTGGCTGCACCTGCCTGACCATGCTCAGGCTGGAAGCTAAGAAGAAGTGGATCTGTTTAGCACTACTATGCATAGGATTCTTCTGTAAATATCAACACTGTAGACTAAGATGGGAAGTTGAAAAAAAAAGTGGACAATCTCTTCTGTACAGTTGCCAAGAAAACAATATGGACATGCCCCTGCAGTCAAGCTTCATTAGAAATACTTTACTTTTACAAGATAGATGCCTCATGAATCTTGAGAGGGAGAATATTTTGATTTGCTAGTAGTTTCCATATGCTTTCCAGAGGCAGCTGCACAAACAATGCACTCACCTTTGTTCAGAAAACAGTACCTGTTACAACTTGAGATAGAATGGTAGAAACAGCCCAATAATACAGCAGCTTAAAAAAAATCAAGAAAAGGGTGGGGTTTTCCCCCTCCCAGTGTTATTGTTTGGGAGGAGCACACATTCCTTCACTTCTCTTCCATCCTTTGTTTGTTGACTTAGGAGTCCAAGTCCCCACTATGCCCAGGGATTTCCAACCCACAGATTGTGACCTACTACATAATTATGATAGTGGCATACATGATTGGTAGACTGGGCTAATCTTCTGTTGGGAATGGCTTGCGTCCTTTAAGATTCTTATGTAGCTCATAATGTAACTTGGATATTACTACAGATGGATCATTGTGCCAAGTTGGCATGCCTGCCAAAGCACATATTACTACAGCTGAAATCTCATCCCCAGATCATATCAGTCTATAACCTTTCAAAACCCAATCCTAAATTTACCTCCTGGGAAACTGCTGCTAGACAGCCTATGACATTTTGCCTCAGAAATGTATTTCCGTAACAGCTTTTGTTCTTACCATGTTCAGTAGGATTTTTTTCTCCAGTTTTTCCAGAATTTCCAGCAAACAGAAACAAAATGGGGATATATGAGAAGCATTAAATCAGCCATGCAGTTTAATGACATTTCCAAATAAAGTTCTAAGAGTTTCTTGTCTCTTAATTGGAAGAGATAGCTGGGCAAATGTTACTAAAAATAACCTACTATAAAGCAATGGGTTTGCAATTATAATGAACTTCCATTCTCTGAATAACAGAAGTAATTTATAAATTTATATGTGATTATTTTAAAAGCACTACTAATTTTTAGCTCTCAGAGGACACCCTTCTAAATAAATGCTTTGCAGAGGTAATTGCTACATCATAAATAGGAAATTATCTAAAAGTGAAGGATGATAAAAAGGGATGAGGCTTTAGTTCTGTAATTAACAGTATCTAACAGTGTCTGAAGGGACGCGGTGGCTCAGTGGGTTAGGACGCTGAGCTTGTCGATCAGAAGGTCGGCAGTTTGATGGGTCGAATCCCGAGTGCCGTGTAACAGAGTGAGTGCCTGTTACTCATCCCAGCTTCTGCCAACCTAGCAGTTCAAAAGCACGTAAAAATGCATGTAGAAAAATAGGGACCGCTACGGTGGGAAGGTAACAGCATTCCGTGCACCTTTGGTGTCTAGTCATGCCGGCCACAGGACCACGGAGACGTCCTCAGACAAGTGCTGGCTCTTCGGCTTTGAAATGGAGATGAGCACCGGTCCCTAGAGTCGGAAACGAATAGCACGCATGTGTGGGGGCACCTTTACCTTTACCTTTAACAGTGTCTGAGGGATACTATCTTGTGGGAGGGCTTGGTAATTATCCAGTGTCCTGAGAGTGACTCTAGGTCTAGTGATAACAGGAGCTCCAGATGGAATAAAAGTCAAAACAGGAAAGTGAAAGTAAAGAGTTATCCATAGCAGAGGTGAGAGCAGATGGAGCTCTGATTGACATAAAAATAGCCAAACCATTTAGGAATAGGAACTCCAAAATCAAACGCATTGCAAAGACATGCCACATCTGTGTTGTTGACAAGAAAATTTTAGGAACATGGCTGTGACATTTGATGAATTTAGATTCAAAAAGTTGGAAAGTCCCCCTCCAGTTACTGAGAAACAGTACTGAAAATGAAGCTATAGTAAAGAACTTCTAAAAGTAGACCTACAGTAGATATAATGACTTGGTAAGACCAAAGGAAGTCTGGTTATTGAAGATATTAATATTGGGAAAAAACCTTTTCCTTACAAGGACATGGATAATTGAAATGCAAGAAGTTAGTACTGTTCTGTTAGGACAGAAAGAAAGTTATCCAACTGAATATTTTGGAAATGAGTTTCATATAGCATAATGAGCTACTTTAATGTAGATGTTTACACGATATACTCTCAATGCATAAATCCCCATAAAGGAGTAAAACTGCAATTCTAACAGAAAGAATATCATGCTCAGTTATGAATTGGTTATCCACATCACATCTAATAAAATTAATGGATTTTGAGTTAAGATTAATGCTATAGTGGTGTTTGCACCTATTACAAATGCCACAGAGAAAGATATTAAGGAACTGTCTGTCAAACTGTGTGGACATGACATTGCTAAAAAAATGTTGTATAAGTCTTAACTTGAGGTCCATTGACACTTTTGTTACAGAAAGTAAGACATGTTCCCATTAGCTAGATTTAATTTAATTCTTTATTCCATTCATTTCTTAACATCTGCATATTAAATTTATTGATAACAAATTTTAACATTAAGAAGTGGTGAATGCTCCAACACTGGAAGTTTTTAAGAAGAGATTGGACAACCATTTGTCTAAAATGGCGTTGGGTTTCCTGCCTGAGCAGGGGTTTGGACTAGAAGACCTCAAAGATCCCTTCCAACTCTGTTATTCTATTCTATTCTGTTCTGTTCTGTTCTCTCAGATGTCTCAGAAGCTGAAAATGCTGCTGGTTCAAAGAGCAAAACATAAAAAGCAGTGACAGTATAATGAGGTATACATTGTCAAAAAGAAGAAAAAAAGACAATATAAAAAGTGCTCTAATAAAAAAAATGAAAAACTTTGACAAAGAAATGAAAATTGCAGATAGCTTTTTTCCCCACCCCCTTGGGCTCAAGAATGGGTAAAATGGGCAGTACACTGGAGTTGTAAAAATATTAACCCTAAGAAAGAAAGCAAACAAAACAAACTTAGAGAAAATCATGAAGAATAAGAACATTTCAATGATAACTAAGGTCAGAACAGTAAAGCAATGCTCTTTCCAATACAGTGTACAGCTGTGAAAGCTGAACACTGAGAAAAAGTAAGAGAGAAAAAAAGAAATACATCGTGATAAATCTGAGGGAAGTAGAATAAGAGTAAAATACAGGGAAAGACCAAAGAAATTATTAGAATGCTTTTAGTAGAAAGAGCTCTTGATTGCAAGCATTTGTCGGCACATTCACCAGGAGCTGAATCCAACTCAATAGTACATAAGTATTCATTAATACCGCAATTTACTTATAAATAAGCCCCATAGATCACAATGAATAGATTCTACTAAGCTGTTTATTTAAACAATGGTTTACTGAATAAAATCCTAGCTGAATAGTTCTGCCCATCACAGAAAAACCACAAACTATTTTACAAACTTCGTTGTCTGGGTTCACACAAACCAGCTATGACTTAACAACATCATGTGTGAACTCAATTGGATGCTTTCTCAAGGGAAGATTGTACTAATATTCGTACAAAAAAAGGAAGAGAATTATTGAAAATCTTACAAGATAATAACTCAGATTCTTTTAAATGAATAATTTTCTTATCTAATATTTAATCATTATTCAGATTTGAAATGTGAATTATCAATTATGGGGTATCATGGATGTAGTGGCATTTAGATGAATCTGAACATTATCAGGTTGTAGTGCTCTGTATCACTCACTATAAGATCTTCATATTTACTGTCTGTAACCTATTATTTTCTATTATTTAGTTAGGTACCGTACATATATATCCTGTTCAGGAAGACTTGATTCTCCCTATTACTCTTTCTTGGACAGCATTGACTTGGGCATTGCCTGATAGAAGAGATTTAGTGATCTATATATATTTGGGAAGAAAGGCCAGTCCAGTAGAAAAACAACTAAAAAAGCCCTAACACAATTAGTGGTAGATCTTTAAGCATGCATTGCAACAAGTTTCAAATAAATATGTCATGGAATATAACAACAAATTTCTAGTAAAAGCATTTGACACTATCTGAAAAAGTAGGGCACTTTAACAATATGTTTTATTTATTTTAAGATTTATCTCCTGTCTTTATGAAGAAAACCAGGGTATTAATTTTATTTTTTTTAAAATCCAAGTACTTCAAATCTGAACACAAAATACTGCTGTTCCCCAACTGAATCGAAGTGCTATCCACTGGCCATTCAGTGAAAATAATACTGCTTTAACATCCACTGTTCCCCATTACTGATTTCTGTTTTGCCTCTACTGCTTTGGCTAGCCACTATATAACAAACTATATAGAATACAATTGTTGTAATGCAACGGTGACTCGCGGAAAGCCGGCGTCTCGCTGCTGGCGGTCACAAAAGTCTGAAGCATCCGTTCTCTGCCGGAACGGCTTTCGGGACGGGCCACCGTTATGGTTTCCATGGAAACGAGGCCTCAACCGTCGCGACGACCTTGCTGCGCTTTGAAGTTAATAATCTGTTGGGCGATGATACGGAAAGGGAATTCTTAAAGGATTTCGTCCCCGTTCAGCAGTGAGACGTTTACTCCACTCCCTTTAAATCAAAGGTTGGTGTTTTGCGTTTAATTTGCAGTATCTCTCATCGTATTCTTTTATAGCTGCAGATGGCATCAGTGTTCCACTGTAATAAAACCATAGCTTCATGAATGGAGAAAACTCCTGGGAACTTGTATGTCGTGTCAGACTTCCCCGTATCTGTAATAAATGTGTAATTCCCCATTTGTTATTTATATGTGTGAAGTCACTTTCAGTATTGCTGCCTTGCAGTGTCTGTTTTTATTATTAATATTTAGGGGAAAATATTGCTGCAACTGTATATATAAATATGCAGTATACTTGTCCTATTCAAATATTTTCCTCACTTCCTTTTTTATATATGTGTTCAATCACTTGACTACAATTTCTGATGATTGGTAGTCCATTGCTTCAACTTTTTGAGGGAGGAAATGCTCAGGATCCAATGTAGAATAAATGTAAAATAAACTTTAGGTAGTTTTACAAGAAAGAACATTTCTGAAACTCAGCCCCAAATCGTGAAAAATATCAGCCTATTTCACTTACATGACACTGTCCCTTTCCATTTGCTTTATTATCCCATCTCCTATAGCCCTCACTTTTCCTCCAAAAGTGAACTATGTCCATCAGCTATGAAATGGGTGCCCACCTTGTCTTACAATTAAATATTTAGATCCTGCTCATTGTGATCCAACCACATATGCCATAGGGCATATTATCAAACTGGGTCTTTCCTTCCTTCCTTTTTTTATACTGGACCCGTGCCCTTCCTGGCTGGCATATGCAGCTCGAGAGGGGACACGAGGCTGGTTCCTGGCGGTCATCTCCGCTTCTCTGAGTGAGGGTCACTTCCCCACCGCCTTGAAGGAGGCGGTGGTGAGACCTCTCCTCAAGAAGCCCACCTTGGACCCATCCTCATTGAATAACTTTCGTCCAGTCTCCAATCTTCGCTTCCTTGCGAAGGTTGTTGAGAGCGTGGTGGCGCACCAACTCCCTCAGATCCTGGATGAAGCGGTTTATCTAGACCCGTACCAATCGGGCTTCAGGCCGGGCTACAGCACGGAGACGGCATTGGTCGCTCTGATAAATGATCTCTGGAGAGCCCGGGACAGGGGCCATTCCTCTGTCCTAGTCTTATTAGACCTCTCGGCGGCTTTCGATACCATCGACCATGGTATCTTGCTGCGACGCCTCAGGGGACTGGGAGTGGGAGGCACGGTTCTGCGTTGGTTCTCCTCCTTTCTCCAGGGTCGCTCGCAGTCGGTGCTGGCAGGGGGACAGAGGTTGACCCCGAGGCCTCTCGCTTGCGGAGTCCCTCAGGGGTCGGTCCTCTCGCCTCTCCAACATCTACATGAAACCGCTGGGCGAGATCATTCGCAGCTTTGGAGTAGGGTACCATCAGTATGCTGATGACACCCAGCTTTTCATCTCAACTCCAAACAACATCAGTGATGCCCTCGACGTGATGTCCCGCTGCCTGAAAGCGGTCCGGGAATGGATGGGGAGTAACAGGCTTCAACTGAACCCGGACAAGACTGAATGGCTGTACGTACCGGCAAGCCAGGATACTCAGAACATCCCATCCCTTAACATCGGGGACAAGTTACTACCCCCTGTTGATAGGGCCCGCAACCTGGGTGTCCTCCTAGACTCGCAGCTCTCCCTGGAAGATCACATAGGAGCTGTGACCAAGGGGGCCTTCTCCCGGGTTCGACTAGTTCGCCAATTACGGCCTTATCTGGACCTGGATGCATTACGTACAGTCACCCATGCCCTTGTGACCTCTCGCCTAGACTACTGTAACGCTCTCTACATGGGGCTGCCCTTGAGATCCACTCGGAAGCTTCAACTGGTGCAAAGTGCAGCGGCACGGACACTCTTGGGAGCCTCCCGATACTCCCATATCACACCTCTCCTCCGTGCGCTGCACTGGCTTCCAGTTGCCTTCCGTGTGAAGTTCAAGGTGCTAACAATGACATACAAAGCCCTACATGGCATGGGTCCGGACTACCTACGGGAGCACCTTCTGCCAATGTCAGCACCCCACCGTCCTGTGCGCTCCCACAGAGAGGGCCTCCTCAGGGTGCCACCACTCAAGGAATGTCGGCTGGTGGCCCCCAGGGGGAGGGCATTCTCAGTGGGTGCGCCAGCCCTCTGGAACAGCTTACCAACCGAAATCCGGATGGCCCCCGACCTCCGCACCTTCCGGCGCGACTTAAAAACTTACCTGTTCCAGCAGTCCGGCCTGGCCTGATAGCTCTAATTGGGGTCCCAGTTTGTTTTTTACTATTGTTTTTTTTCACTATTGTTCATTCTGTATACCTACCTTATTCTGTACACCGCCCCGAGTCCCTCGGGAGAAGGGCGGTTTATAAAAATAAATAAATAAATAAATAAATAAATAAATAAATAAATAAACAAGTCAGGGCAGCAAACATGCCTAATACAGGTAGTCCTCAACAACAGTTCCTTTAGTGACCATAGCTATAACAGGACTGAAAAAAAGGGACAACCATTTTTCACACATGACTGTTCAAGGATCCCCATGATCATGTGATTTACATTTGGATGCTTGACAGCCGACTCACGTTTATGCTGGTTGCAGTGTCCCAGGGTCATGTGATCACTATTAGAAAGGTCTATAAAAACTGAATTTCTACATTTAACCAGCAGTTAGGCATATGTCAATACTTTTAAACCCTTGATATCACTTTGCAAATTTTATATTATTTAGCACAGGAAATTAAGAATGTACTATTTTAAATTCCTTGATATCTGCCTGTTAGTTAAATTTAGTGATTCATTATACAGCATACATACATACATTCAAACATACATACATATATATGTAAAGCTTTGATATATAACCCCTCTCTGTGTGTGTATGTGTGTGTGTAAAATGTCCCATTTTTGCATTTTAAAAAGCAAATTTTGAGAATATAGTCCACATGAGAGTTGGATCTAGACCAGACATGTCAAACCTGTGACGTCATGTGATGTCACGCAATGTATTGGGACGGTTTTGCCATTGCCGGCAATGGGGTGGGTGCAGCTACCGGATGACGCATCCGGCCCGTGGGCCGGCAGTTTGACACCCCTGATCTAGACTAATCCAGTTGTAATAAAACATATACAAGTTGGATTTTTTTTCCTTACCTTTTACATGGTAGTCAGAACTTTTTTACCTGTTGCCCATCTCTGAACAAGAAAAAAATGCTAATATTTATAGTAGGCAACATGTAGAAAGACATAGATGATTCTGCCCTTTTTAAGCTGTTTGGCTTTATGAATATCTGGAGCTCTTCATATAACTGAAAACATTACATTTAAAAGTTACAGTAGGTATACTTTTTAAAAAGTATTTTTAAACTTTTAAAAAGTATTTCTCATTTTTTAAAGATTATTTTTTCATTTGTAGTTATGCCCTGCTCTTTTTAAATCTTTTGCTTGAGTTCACTCTTGCTTGTTATCCTTTGAAGTTTTATAATATTGATTCTCTCTAGCACATAGAAGCATATTTCTCTTGTTCATGATGTTCAACCCATCATAAATGATTAAAAGTCACCTTTATCTTAGCAAAATGACTTTTCTGTTGTCCACTAGTGGAGGACTACAGGCCCATATTGCTGAAAGCATACAACTGAGTGGTAAAGAATGTACTTGGTTTTAGTTTCTATTAATTTCTTGGGGGGATATCATAGTTAGAGCTGTATTAAAACAAAACATTAAAGTGATGTATCATATTTTGTCAAGTTGCTTTATCTGAAAATCTGAAAGATTAAATCTGAAAGATAAAAAGCTACTATTGGACTGGAAGGAGGCACTGGTCAGATGCTTTTATTGCTGTTTCACCTGGCTTTATATGTCCACAATGTGACACAGAAAAATGTCACATTCTATGTCAATAATGAGGGTAGATTATAGTGCTTAAAATATTTAAAATGTAAAAGAATATAAGCAATATTGTAGTAAACATCTATCTAACTTCTGAAGATGAGTGAAAGACTATAGAAAAAGACCCACTGGTGCAGACAGCTTCATATAAAGGAACTTATGTTAATCAGGAAATCAGATTCCAAATTACTGTGTATATGACTCCAAATCAAAATACAATTGCTTCAAATTGCACTAAGGAACAAGACAGAAGCAACTGAAGCTTCTAAAAACATGGTTGATCAATAATAGCAGCAGCTCTTTGGACCAGCAGAATTTACCAAAAGTCCAAAGTTGTCTCACTGAACATTGTAGTAAGTAGACCTAAAGATTATCATTAGATGTTTTAACTGTGGCCAACCTGGAATCAGCAGCTTTGTAAAATATCATGTTAATTATCAGTTACTACCCATTATCCCTTTTCTTTGGTCCCTATCTGTATAAGCTAAACACAATTAACTATGCCAGGCATTATGTACAGCCTCGAATGATGGATGGAGTTAATGACTGAATATAAAGTGCCTTTTTCCACTTTAATTAAGATATCTTTCTCAGGAACAGCAATGTTATATGCAGAGAAAGATTTAACTGAACTTCTTATCTGTAAAGAACAAGAACTGAAAGAATTACAAGCTCGGCAGATCCATTTTCAGGAAACTACATTGCAAGAAACCCAAAAACAACTTCAAGAAATGCACCGGAAATTTAACAGTTTAAAAGAAGATTTCACTTATAACCTTAAAGTCCTAGAGGAGAGAGATAAAGAGTTGGAGCATTATGATACCTTGTTCATTCAGTTGAAAATGGTTGAAAATGCTAACCAGACAGAGGTTAGTGACCTTAGAATACAGGTGGATAAGCTGCAGCAGGCACTTGCTCGGGAAACAAAAAAACAAGAGGCTCTCAAAGATCAATATCAGCGGAAACTGAAAGAACACCAGTTAGCCTTGGAACAGCTTCACAGGTAAGACTGTTCAATTCCTCCTGACAAAGGATGGACTTTAGGGTCTAATAATGTCAGTAGCCTTCTTCCTTTTGACAGGCTCATTGGTAATTGTTTTACGATAGAAGGTACAAGGAACAAAAATATTTACTCTTGGGGGTGGGGAAATGTTGTTGAAATTGCTGTCCTTATGACGTTGTTAAAAAGTGTTATTTTAAATGCTTTTATATTCTTTCCAATCCAGTGGAATACTGGAAATAAATGATGTAAAGAATTGGGTCCCATGTTAGCTCTTGGAAAACTGAACAGAATGGAATGAAATTTGGCACATAGAGATGAGGCAGTAAAAGAAATAACCAGCAGTGACGTGGGCTGGATTAGGTGTAGAGTTGTGGAGAATTACTAAAAAATTCTCGTGCTGCACCCCTTTGGAAGAGGAAATCAGACAGTGGTTTGGAATGTTGCTGATTTTTTTCATTCCAAGCTAACCTCTTCTCTTCTTCCAGGTCACTGAGCCATTCCAGGGCTTCCAGTGCACACATATATTCAAACATACAATCATTGCTGGTGTAGGGATTGGGAAAAAATTCCAAAAGCTGTTTTTTGAATCCTTTTCTTATTTAATAGTTTATAACTAGGGATGGATTTATTTATTCATTAAATGTATAAGTCACTGCATCTTAGCTGCTACCAGTGGTTTACGACTGTTATAGAATGTATCAAGTAAAATGTCCACAGTAAAATAGAGTACATTTATTTATACAACAGCAGAGATAGAAACAATTATACTTAAATCCCCAAAGTGTCTCTTCAAACAGAGTGCTTGAACTTGATTGAAAATAGTATTTAAAGATGTTATACACATAATAGCTCTTTTATTTAAAAAATAGTTGCCCCAGAAATCTCAGTATGATTAAAGAAGCTTCTAGGATAATCCCTTATTTTTCAGTGAAATGGATACAGACAGAGTAAGGAAGTAGCATGCAGTATGATTAAAGATGTTTCTAGGGTAATCCCCTATTTTCCAATGAAATGGATATGGGCAGAGTAAGGAAGTAGCATGCAACTGTGCTGGTCCCCAAACATTCTGTGAACAGCTTCAGCCTTGAAGTTTAGATGGCTCTGACCCTATTGTTTTGTCAAAAGACATTAAACCCCTTTTTTAAGGAATGATATTGGAGACTGGTTTATATTTTTGCCCTGTGCTGACTGACAAGTTGATTACCTAGAACTAAGGAGAAACTTCCTGACAGAACAACTAACCAGTGGAACAACCTGCCTCCAGAAGTGGTGAATGCTCCAACACTGGAGGTTTTTAAGAAGAGACTGGACAGCCATTTGTCTGAAATGGTATAGGGTTTCCTGCCTGAGCAGGGGGTTGGACTAGATGACCTCCAAGGTCCCTTCCAACTACTTATTATTATTATTATTATTATTATTATTATTATTATTATTATTATTATTATTTAGTATCTTTTATTGTGTTTTCTATTGATGTGTGTGTGGGGAATGCGTGGGTGTATTTGCTTCTCCTTTGTTAGTTATACAAAGTTTTTGATTAAGTTAGAATGTTACATGATAGAATTACAGTGGCCAACAAATACAGTGAGCACACCACCAGTGGATCTGAAGCACTTTTTACACTTTTGCTCTGAATTCTGTATACCTCTAATGGTTTCACAATTCTTGACTGAGTCTGCTTGAAAATGTGGAACTGAGCTGCCATATCTAGTATGAAGTTTTGACAATATATGTGGTAATAATAATTCATTCATTACTGCTATTGAAAGATGATAAACTAAGATTCATTTCATGTAAACCTAACTGAATTATGACTGGGGTATGTCATGTGATTATCTAAAGCCAGTTAGCCATGAGGCTAAGTAAAAGCAGCTTTAACCCCAGCTCCTCTAGTTGTTCTCCAGTCTCAGCCATATCATATAAATGTAGTAATTCATTTCTAAATGTGGCAGTAGTCTAGCCCTTTCTATTCAGTTCTCCAATTAAAAAAGAGTTGGGCCTACAGGTTGGCTGAGAAAAACAGGTCCTCTGTTATAGAACTCACTGCTAGATTCCTAACAGCAATTGATGGCTTTTCAGTGCTCCATTTGGTAGCTTACGATCTGTATTACATAGCCATATTGCAGGAAGAAGTGAACACCTCTTCTCCGTGAGCTGCATTGGCTTCCAGTTACCCTCCGGGTGAGATTCAAGGTGCTGGTAATGACCTATAAAGCCCTAAATGGCTTGGGTCCGGATTATCTAAGGGAACACCTGCTGCCGGCATCAACTTCCCATCGTCCTGTGCGCTCCCACAGGGAGGGCCTTCTCAGGGTACCGCCGGTTAAGGAATGCCGGCAGGTTATTCCCAGGGGAAGGGCGTTCTTTGTGGGCGCGCCAGCCCTATGGAACCAACTTCCCACGGAACTCAGGACTGCCCCCGACCTTCGCTCATTTCGCCGGGACTTGAAAACCTGGTTCTTCGAGCTGTTTGGCCCAGACTGAGGGGTTTTAATTTAATTTAATTTAATTGGGTTTTAGTTTAACTTCAGGGACTGTAATTTAATTAATAGTTTTAATTGATTTTAATTTTGTATACTATGTATTTTAATTTCCCTGTAAACCGCCCTGAGTCCTACGGGAATAGGGCGGTATATAAATTTAAATAATAAATAAATAAATAAATAAATAAATGAATGAATGAATGAATGAATGAATGGTGGGAACTACTGGAAGATAGAGCAACAAGCAGTCATCATGAATATGAGGTTCAAGTTCTTATGTGAATCAGAACATGGAGGAAAGTCTTATTTTATTTTGTGGGTTTTTTGTCACTGGGTAGTGGTAGCAAAAGTTATGAAACCTTCCTATACAAAATGGGTGTCGACTTTACATTCCTAAAACGGTAACTTTTGAATTAGTTACTATGTAACTTACGTTGTTAGAACCACAGGTAAAGAGATCCAATAATTAGTGGCTGACTGGATTACATGTTTTACAAATAAGACCTTAGTGGATGTAGCAAAATGCATTCTAGCACAAGAATGGTATAGCCAGTGGCAACCTGTAGCTTACACATGACCCTAATTCTTGAATATATGAACCAAATTCTCATTCCAAACTGGAAGAATAAAGTGTAGACGGCTGCATTTACAGATCATTTGTAACAGAGAAGGCATGCATCCTATATCACATAAGATAACGTTGTTTCACAGAATGGAGCATGTCCACCCCATCGTTCTATACATCGTATAGAACTATATAAGTAATATCCAGCACCATGAATTGTGTCTGCAAAACTGCTAGGATCTAGTGCATTCATGTAGTAGTGATACTATGCGGGTATATTGTGGTGCATCCAAAACTGCCCATAACACGTGTTTGGGGCTAGCTGCATCTTCCAAATGATCTTTGAGGGGATACCTATATATAGCATTGCTGTAGTCCAACTGGGAAGTGAATAAGGCATAAGTGACTACAAACATACTTCCTGATACAGAAAAAAAGATAAAACTGGATACAAAATAGATTTGCAAATACCAACAAGCCACAGCTGTCAGCTGCAATCAATGAGAACTCACACCCATTTGTTTTTAGGGAGTGGCATTTCACCCAGAGATAAGGATAGAAGGTCTCTAGTTCCAATGGAAAGTCACAGCCACTTGATTTTGCTACAGATAAGTCAAAGACTGTTCCTTCCCATTAAGACCCTGACAGCCTTTAGGCATTGGGGAAAAACCCTGACAGCATCATTTAGGTGGCCTAGGCCACAAATATATAGTTGTATATCATCAGCATACTGATAATACTTAAACCCTGTGCTGACAGATGGCCTCACCCAATAGCTTCATGTAGATATTAGACTGGAATGGAGAGAGAAATATATTTCTGACAGATCAGTATTTGTTCCTTATATTATTAATTCCTTGATTTCATAGTTCTAAAGATGCTGATATCAGCCATTATCATGAGGAATATGAAAATATGAAGCAACAATTGGAGAGAAAGCTCCAGGAGGTCGAAGGTGAACTTGCTTTGCAAAGACAGGTACTGAAGGCATAACAAACTATTTGAATAGGGAAATGTTGCATTTTCATTCAGTAAACAAAAATAATGCATTCATTCTTCTGAAGTATTTCTCTCTCTCTGCCCCTATGCAGTTCAATTTTTGTGATTTTATTAAACATCTTATATTAAATAAAGATATACATAGTAGTTAACTAGAATTAACTTTATCATTCTACATATTAGGTAATATGTAGAATTATTTCTATTAAAATAAGATGGTGTAAAATACTTTACAGAGGGGTACAGCCAAAATGCTGTGCTAAATTTGCCAACCTTGAATTTCAGGAAGGTCATGACTATAAATCAGAAACAGTTTGCAAGGGCTAAATAAACACTCTGGCCTGTGCCAACACTCAGTGCTTCTCTGATTTCAGAATTTCAGCTTTGTAACATTAAAAAAATTTGTTGGCTAACTTGGCATTTTAAGTATTCACTGATATGTTTCTTTACTGTATACTACTTTCTGTCAATTGATTTCAGGGTAGGATCCTTGTTATAGTATGTAAAGATGTATAAATATTTTGAAGAGAAATAAATATATCTTAAAACCTATATATTTATGGGTTTTCCAAATAATGAAAAATGTAAACAATTATAAACCTTGCAAACGTATGGATGAATTGAATAATGAAACCCAAAGAACAGGGATATAGCCACATACATAGAAATAGTAATATTTTTAAAATATACAACTAATTGATAGAATTAGAGCAGAGCAGCATGAATAAAATAACAGTAAAATACCCCATGTTGTTTAGCAATATGGCATACTGTGTTTTTTCTTTTTTTATTATGGTACACTGGAGCCCAAATAGCTACCCCCTCCCCCCCCAAAAAATCCCCAGTCTGCTAAAGCTAAGAAGACTAGGGGTCTTCTATAAAAACCTCTCCATGTATTTAATATATTTTAAATTGTAACACTCTTTAAAAAACCAATTTGTAAGCCCTTGAACTTTTATTTACTCTGTATTATTTTATGAGATTACAATATTATTACAATTGCACGTGTTTTATTTCAGGAACTTCTTGTAGAAATTGACACAGAAATAAAGAAAAGAGAGCATGAGTTTCGACAGAAAGCAGATGAAATGAGCAATTTAGTTCTATCCCATGAGCTTAAGGTAACTGCCATCAAGTGTAAATAAACATGCGTATCATAGCATATATGCTATGGTATTACTCTCACTTTTTTATTCTGATACACTGAAATCATGCTCTGTTTTCATAGCCAGGCAAACGTATTTCAGCTATTAAGGAGCAATGTAAACAGAACTATTTTAAGTTCTCTGAAACAGTATTTTTCCCTATTAGTCCACCATTTCAGATGGGTGACAGAGAAGTAGTTATTTTATTCCTTAATCCAGAGACTGGACAGCCATTTGTCCAGAGACTGGACAGTCCAGAGACTGTCCACAGCCATTTGTCTGAAATGGTATAGGGTTTCCTGCCTAAGCAAGGGGTTGGACTAGATGACCTCCAAGGTCCCTTCCAAATTTACTATTATGATTATGATTATGATATAACAGTATCTAACATTGCCACAGTTGGAATTAATGTGTTTCTGAACTGAGGAAGATGCCTTAATGAATGGTTATTGAAGACATATACAAAACCCTCCGTTTGTCCACCCTGTCCTCTGTTTCAGATCCATTTCAAATAAAAGTGTGCTTGTGTTCATAAACCTGCTATGTAAGAGATAGCATGGTCTATAATTTTAAATTTTATGGGGAAAATATTTAATAGCTTGTTTTGTTCTTTCATTTTGAAAGGTGAAATTGTTGACCAAAGAATTAGAGGCTTTGAAAGAAGCTGGAATGAGAACAGCAGACTCACTGAAAGTGGCAGAAGCAGCTAATTTGGAGCTTGACAAACAAGTTAGATGCAAAGATTGGGAAATAAAAGATATTACAGCTGTAAAAGATGCTCAGTACTGTATCTTTCCACTCATAATTAAGAAAAAAATGTTTCCATTAATTTTCTTCTTCTATTTTTACTTGTTTTCTCTTCCTCTTCCTCCTTTTCTCATATCTGGAAGAAGAAAATATTGGCTTTTAAAATAAATTGTATACCAGTTAGTTAAAGATGTCTCTGAGTTTGTTCATGACTCCAAAATCCATACATATCTTTTCCTTAGATTAATCCCTTGTCAAAATATTAGCCTTAAATTGTATATTCTATGCTTATGAACTCAGACAATTTCAGACTAAGTTGTATAAAACCTAAATTCAAGTAGATATATATGATTGCAAAATTTTTTTCATTAGAATTAGATGAAATGTTTCTACTATAGGAAAGAACAGACATACTCATTTTCATATCTGCCAAATTGTGTATGAAATAATTTTCCTCATACAAAATAGAAAAAATTACAGGTAATCCATAATTGAGCCCAAAGTTTCTGCCGCTAAGCAAGATATTTAAGTGAGTTTTGCCCCATTTTACGACCTTTCTTGCCACAGTTGTTAAATGAACCACTACAGTTGTTAAATTAGTAATATAGTTGTTAAGTGAATTGGCTTCCCCATTGATTTGTGAAAAAAATTGCAAAAAGTGACCACATCACCTAGGGACACTGCAATCATCATAAATATGAATCAGTTGCAAAGTAGCTGAATTTTGATCACAAGACCATGGGGATGCTGCAACAGTCATGAGTGTGAAAAATGGTCATAGATCACTTTTTTCAATGCTGTTGTAATTTTGAACGGCCACTAAATGAACTGTTGTAAGTTGAGGACTACTTGGTAATTCTACACTAGACAGAATATAGTCTCACCTGCATGTATGATGATGCAGTCACATTTCTTCTTCATTAGGCGGATTAAGATGAGAAAGTAAGAGAGAAAAATGGAAAAATAATTTCATGTTTGTATAGGAACCATGTAGCTAAAAAGGGTCTAATCCAGTGTAGTAATATATATTTGAACTGGGCAACTTCAACCTTTTAGTCTCCTTGAAGGTGATCTATTGTTTATCAGAAACATTGCTGATTTTATCCCAATTTTCTTAAAATATTTTTTGGTAACTACTTACCTTCAGACTTTTTCATAAAAGTCTTGATAATTTTATGCATTCCCTCTTTGTATAAAATAAATTATTTTACTTTTCTACAATGTAGGATACAGGATTTAGAAAGTAAACTTGCTTCAGTGCAGCTCGGCTGGGAAAAGGAAAAAGAAACATTTGAGAGAAAGTAAGTTGTTTCAGCATATGCCCTTACTATATAAATATACTATGAACACTGAATGCATTCATTTCATTAAAAGTGGAGGATTCTGTTTTTAAAAGGAAACTATTAGTATATCAGTTTGTCTAAAGGCTTTTTTTTTTCTGAACTCACTATTTTAGCATTTGGAAAATGTGCGCGTTTCAGTTTTGGGAAATCTGCTTTCAATTTACTATGAATTGAATGTTTGATATCTCTGGGTTCACATACTAGCCAGTCCCTTTTATCTAATAACAGTACAATATTGTAAAATTCAATACAATACAATACAGTACAATAGTATGCATTCAGTACAATACAGTAGTATGCATTCCCAAAGGTGCTTCTTGAAAAACTAGACTTCATTTTTTTTCTTGAAAATGTTTCGCTTCTCATCCAGTAAGCTTCTTCAATTCTGAACTGAAGAAGCTTGTTGGATGAGAAGTGAAACATTCATCTACTTAAACTTCTCTTCTAGATTTGGCTATTGTTGCCTAGCATCAGTTCTGTTTAGTGTTCTATTTTCTGAAAACCAAGAGAAGAAAAGGAGATAAGCAAAATGAACTATTAAGGAAATCAGATTGCATGAAAAGCTTCCAAAAGTGCTTATTTTAAAAACATAGTTTGTACAACATTTAGTTTCTCAAGCATTAACTCTGATCACTTTACAATATGAAATAACCTATTCTAGAGAATGTGCATAGCACAATTTTTGTAATCCTGTTTAGCTAATTTAACAAGCCTTAATTGTGGGTCTAATTAAATGTTAAAAAAACTAAAGAAGATAACATTATCTTGACTTTCATTCATAGGGTTAAACGAAACATATGCTCATCATTGAAAGATCATACGTCACAGAGATGACAAGTTATACATATTCAGTCTCCCTTTTCTATGCAGCTAATCAAGGTGCAGGTGTATCAGGCTCTTGCATTTGGCCATCCTATTCATAAAATCAGGCCCGGTACTTATTCTTCTTGTTCAGTTTACATTTATTTCTTTATTTATAAAGATACAACTCTGGTGCTTAGATAAAGAGCCAGGTCTTAATAGCCTTCTGGAAAGAGAAAAAGATTGGGGGGGGAAACAGATTTGTGGAACATGGGAGAGTGTTCCACAAGGTAAGGGCAGCTACTGAAAAGGAAATGGAAAGCAGAACTTATAAGTTAATTCAGTGACGTCAACTCAGCAACCCTAATTTCCATGCTCCTAAATTGGCAGCTATAGGATAGGCAAACTTTTGTATGCAAATGATGTTAGCATTATATCCGAACCAACTCCAATGGACTCAGAGGAAGGACAATGAAATATATCATCCTCTATCTATAGTGAGTAAAATAAGTTCACATTCAATTATTAAAAATACAAATTCATGGCCATGGGAAAATAGCCAAACAATTCAGATTATAAAGTGAAACTTATCTCTTTGATGTAACTTGGAATGATGGGGGGGGGGGCTAATGAATCATGGAAAACACATTATGATTATTTCAGGTGGCGTAACAGCTTTCTGCCACTATTGTTTCTTTTTCTGTAAGTGTAGAAAATTGGTTCTTATTACCTTTACACATCTTAATGCAAAAACTCAAGCTCAGATTTTATTCATACCATTGGTTAGAGATTTACTACAAAGGATATCACAGAAGTGGTCCAAACTAAAATTTTAAGACCTATTCTTGCAGTCCCAAAATCTATAGCCAATCTACTCTGTCTTGAAGCAGGGAATCCCAGAATACAGATTAAGGTTTAAAGGCAAATAATTAATTATTTGCTAAAGATTGAGTTTTTCCCATTGGCCATTTAACCCTTGTATTTGGAGAGAACTGTTTTTCAATCTAAAAGAATGCTATAAACATACAGACTTAATAGCTGGGTATTTTTTACCCTGGGTATTGAAAAGATCAGACTTGTACTCAAAGGACAGATGACATGAAGTACCAACAGGAGATCAGTAGGATGCCCCAGAAAGAAGAGCTGGGATTTTATTATTAATTAATTAATAATAGGGGAGATGGCCCCATATAAGTTTAATTAATTAATTAATTAATTAATTAATTAAACTTATATGCCCCCAAACTCACCTAGAGGTGACTCTAGGCAGCTTACATTTTAGTGGGTTCTTGTGTGGCAGCCAAATATTTAGCATCTTCAACCTTCCCCTCACTGAGGAAAGACTTGTTCGGAACAAAATATTTTGTGTAGTTGGCCTTGTGTTTCAGAAGAGCTTGAAACAACTGTTTATGTACTACTGCACTTTCTTTACAGACATATGCAATTTTGCCTCATCTATGACAATATTCAGGATGAACAGATCGCTATTACATTAAGCTCCTGTTTCCAGTTCCAATGCTAACATTACCATAGTGGCTAAGTTCTATGTTGCTGTGATTAAAATATGCCATCAAAATTTTAGCCCTGATTATTGTGTTTATGTGGACTACTAATTATCATCATAATAACCCCAATGCTCAAGTGTCACTCAAGAGATCCTTGAAAGGCAAGGTGATCAAAGCTGGCTCCCATCTGTAGACCTGAAATGTTTTACCGCATGTATGTTAAGTATATCTTTGTTTTATGTTTTTTCCCCTTGTAGCAAGGATTGCAGCACCCAAGTAGAAACTCTCTTTTTGTGTTCTTTTAAAGGCATGCCACAATAGATCACTTTGCCAGAGAAAAGGAGGCAGTGATCGTTTCAATGAAACAAGCCCATGTTGAACAATCACACAAATGGAAAAATCAAATCCAAAAACTACAGGCAAATAAGGAAACTTTAGAAATGAAATTATATCAGACTGAATGTATGTTTAAAGACCACTTGAGAGAGAAAGAGACTATCATTGAAAAGTAAGTGTGGCTTGATTTGTCTTGATGTGTTTCAATCTAATGTGATCTTCTATTATACAATGGTATAATCCATTTTATATGTTGAAATATGAGGGTCTTGTGCCATATTTCTTTTCAGTTCTTTCAATACATTACCAACAGTTAATATGGGCTCTGTGTAGGAATAGTATTATACTTTGTTAAATAAATGCATGTAAAAATAAAACTTCTAAATACCTGAGGCAAAGACCAGTTTGAGAACCTGCTTTGTTGAGAAGCTACTTTCATCAGGCCATTCCACAATTCAGCTGAGAAAAGCAGTTTTGAACCCTTCCTCTATTTGTACTATTTTATTCAAGCTATCATGCTAAGACTATCGGTTAGATAAGATTAACTTCCTCTTTAAGGACCTTTACAATATTATATCTGCATTAGAGCTGATTATTACAAAATTTGTATCACATAAAAAGCTGATTTCTACGTTTTTTAATAGCTACCTTTTCTTTTATCAATATGTATTTTTGTGTGTGTGTGTGTGTGTGTGTGTGTGTGTGTGTGTGTGTGTGTGTGTTATCTCTTTTTGGATTGGAGCTTGAGGGCAAAATGTATTTACTGATGCATAAATCATTTCTGTGTGCACAGTGGGATAAATATGGCTTCCCTAAACAAGTCAATGAACAAATCCAGTCTGAGTGAAGCTCCAACATTTCCAAACAAGCAGGATGAAAATTAGGGTGGAAATATGTTGTATCTCTCCATTCATTAATGGATGGACTTCACAGCTTATATGTGAAGGCTCCACAGAAGTGGTTCAGTGCATTAAATTGGGATAAAAATCAATATTCTAAAGCCCAGAACCCTCTGTCTGCACTCTGAAGCAGATTGAGAGCCTCTCATTTGGAAGGGGTGGAAGGATTGAAATTTCTTATAGCCTAGGTTACTTTCAACTTACTTCCTACCCAATCATGATATACCTTCTTTGGGTCCTTAGGGAAAAAAAGCTAATAAAAGAGAGAGAAGAAAACAGTATAGTTTCTGTCTCCATATTCAATGTGATAAACAGGACCAGTCCTATAGTTCTGCTTTAGATTCTCAGGGCTCAATAATTAGGTCTGAATAGATTAAAATAATACTCTGGAGGTCTTTGGTTTGTTTTCGTTTTGTTTTTTTGCTGATTTCTTATGTGTAAATGTGTTTGTGTGTGTGTGTATTAAAGAATATATATGAAAGACAAAAATATCAAGAAAAGAATCTTGGGAATAGTAATACTAAATATTTTGATATAGACTTCATTAATGACAGAGCCGAAATTTCACACAACAGCAATAGAGCATAATTGATATACAATACATGTGTCTTTGATATGTCTTTGGCCTTCAATTTAAAGACACTCAACAGCTCTTAAAAGTTCTTAGACTAGCCTAAGAATGTGAGCTTTACTGAACAGAGATCAGTTGAAAATATTTGCTCATACTTCATGTACTGAGTGGCAGGTCAAGTTGTGTCAAGATGTGCCCCACAGATCTTTGCTGGGATGAAATTTCAATGTCCTTCAATTGTTTTATTTTAGCAAAGAATGTTTTTCCCCCTTCCCAATAAAACTAAATAGAGTTAAAGTTTGATTATAGAGGAGAAGTAAATTGGCTGATAGCTATGCATGGGTATCATGTTAAATTAGGAATGCATTTTTGCAAGATATATAGGATTATCCATATCTATTATCCTTATAGATTCTAAAGTAATTTACTGTCGATAACATTTCCTTATATTTCAGTGTAATTTAAAGAGAAATTGTTAAACAATCCATTTTGTCATGCTTAGTTTGACCCTCCAGGATTCTATGTGTGTATTTCTGATTTGGGGCAATACTTATACAATGGCTGATATTATTACAATTCTATTTGAGGTAGTGACAGATTTTATTTTCCTGGGCTCCAAGATCACCGCAGATCGGTAGCCAGGAAATTAAAAGACGCTTACTCCTGGGGAGAAAAGCCATGGCAAATCTAGACAGCACACTAAAAAGCAGAGACATCACCCTGCCAACAAAAGTGCGTATAGACAAGGCTATGGTCTTCCCAGTTGCAATGTATGGCTGTGAAAGTTGGACCATAAGAAAGGCTGAGCGTCAAAGAATTGAGGCCTTTGAACTATGGTGCTGGAGAAGACTCCTGCGAGTCCCTTGGACTGCAAGGCGACCAAACCGGTCGGTCCTAGAGGAGAGCAACCCTGATTGCTCTTTAGAAGGCCAGATCCTGAAGTTGAAACTCAAATACTTTGGCCACCTAATGAGAAGGAAGGACTCACTGGAGAAGAGCCAAATGCTGGGAAAGGTTGAGGGCAAGAGAAGAAAGGGACGACAGAGAACGAGGTGGCTGGATGGAGTCACTGAAGCAGTAGGCGTGAGCCTAAATGGACTCCAGGAGATGGTAGAGGACAGGAAGGCCTGGAGGAACGTTGGTGCGATGGGTCGGATATGACTTCGCAACTAACAACAACATTTGAAAAGAATTTTTTTCTGAACTTTCCTCAGTGGAAAACTTTTAGAAAAGTTAAGCTATGGGAATATTTTCAAGAAAAAAGGGAAATGGGAAAATAGAAATATACATAATTTATTTTTTGTCAACCATGAACTTACTGCGCTTTTAATAATGTAGAATACAGTATATTTTTTATCAAAGTGTAAGGGACGCAGTGGCTCAGTGGGTTAGGACGCTGAGCTTGTCGATCAGAAGGTCGGCAGTTTGGCGGGTCGAATCCAGAGTGCCGCGTAGCAGAGTGAGCGCCTGTTACTTGTCCCAGCTTCTGCCAACCTAGCAGTTCGAAAGCACGTAAAAATGCAAGTAGAAAAATAGGGACCACTACGGTGGGAAGGTAACAGCGTTCCGTGTGCCTTTGGCGTCTAGTCATGCCGGCCACATGACCACGGAGATGTCCTCGGACAAGCGCTGGCTCTTCGGCTTTGAAACGGAGATGAGCACCGGCCCCTAGAGTCGGAAACGACTAGCACGCATATGCGGGGGAACCTTTACCTTTTTTTTTGCTGTTTGAGATATATATATATATATATATAACTTGTTTTTAGACAAATTATGAGGATAAATACCTGTTGTAGGCACTAAGATAATCTCTTGTTAATTCACTCAGAGGTACGAGTCAGTTTTAGACCCCGTTTGGTACAGGGCTAGAAACTGGGAGTTCTTGAGTTATAGTTCTGCCTTAGGCATGAAGCCAGCTGGGTGACTTTGAGTCAATCATTCTCTGTCAGCACTAAGAAGAAGGCAGTGGCAAACCACTTGGTAAATCTTAACAAGAAAACTTCAGTGGCTTACACAGTCAAGACTGGCTCAAATGCACCCCCCAAATGATGCTGAAAAGGTTTAGTGGAACTGTTAGATAAGTGTGCAGAGGTGTACAGTTTTAAAAGCAGAAATATATACATATGATGTTGTACATGCCTATCATGCTACTGCGCTCCCTTTCAGATAAAGCAATATTATGCTAAGTGGAGAAAAAGATAGTTCTGTAATAAAAGAAATCAGAGGCTGATGATAAGAGAAAAGATTAGCGTCTAAGTAAATGTAGTTTATACGACTCCATTGTATGTTCCTTTTTATAGTGTTTGTAATATTGTAAACTACCATTGCTTTTACCATATCCATAGATTGCCTCACATATAGCCCTTCCTTCCTTAAACTTCTCATCTTTCTTTTTTTTGAGCATCTCAACAACTATAACTTTCTCAGTCTTTAGCCTCCTTCATCTATTTGTTCTGCAATCCTCATTCTTTTTTTTATGTGACCAAATCCTTGTAATACAATACACTTACTTTACACTGATCTCTCACTTCTGTATTTTCATTTGATATCAATTCATTCTTGACTGTCTCTGGGCAGTATGTAACCTATGCCTACCACGATGAAATTAACATCATGTTTCACTTGACATAACTAATATCCACTTCCATATAACAGTGGACAGAAATATATTTTAAAGTACCCATTTTTGCTTCTTCCATGAACCATTGTAGTAGATCATATACATTTCCCTAACTTTCTATCAAGGATCTACATATGTTAAAATTTATCTATCAGTTTTCCCATCTGTAGTAATCGTTCTTTCAATTTATACAAATTTATCCATCGGCTCCATTTTGTTTGCCATTTATGTGTTTTTGCAATCCATTTTTTCCTGTAGTTTTTGCATTCACCACTGTTACTTTTTTTTGTACAGTGTAAGTAACAATAAAGTATTCATGCCATCAGTCATGGATACAGTCTTCCCTCTTCTATTACGGGGTTTAATCTTGTCATTTCCTTGCAAAACATTTTTATTACCATAAAAAATCACTGCCTTTCGAAAATCTTAATTGTGTCTTGCTCTTTTAAACAATATTCTTTGTACTTTTTTTCTCCATATACATGTACAATATTTTTCTCTGAATTTTTGATAGCAATCTTTTCATTAACATTTTCTTTGACCTAATAGTTTCATTAAATATCATTCTTCATATTTCCAATAGTGCTATTCTCTATGTTTCAATACCACTGTTCCAAGTGGTATCTCCACCCTCTTTCTAGTTATTCACTAGGAAGATTACTGTATTTTTTCTTTTATAAAGGATAAATACATTCTCCCCTGCAGTTGATCTTTCATTTTTTTCAGTTTTCTTTTTTCTTTTTCTTCCGGAACTACGTTCCCTGAAACACTTCTCCCAAAATGCCCTATCACAAACACAGAATTTTTTATCAGCCTTTTACCTTCATTACTTTTATCAAGTCAGTGATGTGTATGGATTAATAAACTTAATCTAAGCCCCCAATTCAAAGCCAAATATCTTTCTAAGTACGAGGTCACCTCCTTCATTTTACAGTGTCCAAATCATCAATTTGTCTACCTTATACACTTGGAATACTGCATTCAGTTTTGATCACCACAATATAAAAAAGATGTTGAGACTCTAGGAAGAGTACAGTGAAGACCAACAAAGATGATTACGGGACTGGAGGGTAAAACATATAAAGAACGGTTGCTGGAATTGGGTAGGTCTAGTTTAATGAAGAGAAGGACAAGGGATGACATGATAGCAGTGTTCCAATATCTCAGGGGTTGCTACATAGAAGAGGGAATCAAGCTATTCTCCAAAGCACCTGAAGGCAGGACAAGAAGCAACGGATGGAAACTAAGCAAACTAGAACTAAGGAGAAATTTCCTGATAGAACAATTAATCAGTGCCTGCCTCCAGAAGTTTTTAAGAAGAGACTGGACAACCATTTGTCTGAAATGGTATAGGGTTTCCTGCCTGAACAGGGGGTTGGACTAGAAGACCTCCAAGGTCCCTTCCAACTCTATTGTTGTTGTTGTTGTTGTTGCCTTCTATCTTTTCCTACCAATCCACTCATGTCACTTAATTTTTTTTTAAAAAAAATCAGAATTGTGTACACTTTTTCTCAAATTTATCTGTCTTTCTTTATCACTGTTGAAGTACTAGCTGATACTTTTTCACATAAATTTTGTTGCATTATGAGGAAAATGCCTTAATTTGGGGTAAAATCCCAAATACTACAGTTGGCTCTCTATGCTCATGAGATACATTTTTCATATCCAGCCCACACATTCAAATAGTACTTTCCTAAATACTATATCATTTTGGCATTTTAGAAAGCATCATAGACAGAACTATTTTGGTGGAGCTTTCTGTCCTATGGGTGTGACTTTATAGAAAATTGGCCATTTTCTTATTTTGTATGTTTTCTTTAACGTGTAAATGAGGGACAGAGACATCAACTCCATGAGAAACAAATTATAAGGGTCACAGACAAAGGACGTACTTGTAGAAACAAACACTGATGGGAAAAATAGGACAGATATCCTGAAAGATACGATAGAAACACCACAGGTAAAAGTAAATAAAGGTGGGACAGAATTGCTGAAGATAGAAAGGGAAACAGGCATATATAGGCATATAGAAGAGATAACAGTAATGTAAAGGAGAATATTTGTAGCTCAAGGTTGAAATGAGGGATCCTTGGTGCTCTCTGAGCTTGGTTATTTTCTTGCAGACATGTCACTGATGATGTTAACTAGTTAGGTAATAAAACGTGTGCAAGAAAACAGCTAAGCTCAGAGAGCACCGAGAACTCTTCATATAGAAGTGAATAAGAAGACAAGGTTCAATTCTCCTGTTTAATTGATTCACAAGTAGTTTAGTTAACTTGGAAGCAAATTCTTTTCTCATAAAAAATGGGGAATGGAAGATCATGCCCACTAAAGATTCACTTATTGTAGAGATTCCCAATGGGAAATGGGCAAGTACTTCCTTCTTCCTAAGTTTTATTACTGAAGGGGTGCTCCCCCACTCTGCTGCCCAGTGCACCATAGAATGATTTGCTCCATAAATTTATATTAAAGAAGGAAAAAAATGCATTATCAAAATTCAGCCAGAAACTGCATACCCACCATGACATATACTCTCTTCATTGAAGAAACAGCCTTGTCTGCTGTTAATCAATTTCCTTTTGTAAGGAGCCCTATAGTAATAAAGAATCTGGTAAGACATGGGCTTCCATATTCTGCAACTAATTTTTGGTAGGAGAAAGATCAAGTCAATAAACATCCTGCTTGGCTCTTATTTTGGGGTATATAATTTTACAGGTGGCTCAGGGGCCCAAGTACAGTAATATTTACAGACCCTACTTTGGCCATCCAATCAATAGAAGATAGTTCTTTTAGTGCTGATATAAGTAAGACAGAGTAGTGTTGATTCATTTAGACTTACCGTAGGTACACCCTTATTTCACTAGAGTTTTTTCATTATAATATCAAAGTGTAAATATAAGAATGCAAATTGCTTAGCAAATTATAAGTCTATTAAGAATAAGTTCTACATTAAATAAATTGCTGACCATTTGTTAATTGTATACTCCATCAGGAGCTGTTGTTCCTGATCACTGTCCAAAGCAGAACTGTGTTTTAGAAGATTAAGTCTGCCAGATCAAATGTTCTTACAAATTTGAGGTGTGTTATTATTTATTTTTTTAATTAATATTTTAAAAAATACCAAAAGTGAAGGATTTCTTCAACATCACCCACTAAATAAGATGCAAATAGGGCAATAGAATGTGGGTCTGCTATAGGCTACACTAGGTTGTTTTGAAAGTCCAGTATCTGTATCGTTTTACTAATTATAGTTCAGAGGGAAACTAAATCCTGTTCTCTAAAACAGGACACACTAAATGTCTTGGAGAGACAGCATTAGTTCGTTGATCAGAGAAATGCTTTTCATGATGATTACTCTAAAACTATTAATAAGACATCCTAAAATTTTAGATTCAGTCTTCTATGTGAAGAAAGCATATCCTGAAACACAAAAGTGTTCTATACAAAAGGTGATTGTTAAATCTTGATGTGAAGACATCCAATGACCTCCAAGGTCCCTTCCAATTATTATTATTATTATTATTATTATTATTATTATTATTATTATTATTATTATTATTATTATTATTATTATTATCATTATTATTATTATTATTATTCGCACAGCCAGATGTTCAGACTAGATTTGGCATTTTTGTCTACCTATTGAGTCCTTACCAAGGACCTGGGATAGGCAGATGTGGTTGTTTGATGGTATTATAGATATTGTCACAGGATGGAAGCAGTTCCTAGTAAGGCCACCTTTTGCAATTGACTAATGGCGAATTTGTCAATGCCAGTGGTGTTCAAGTGGTGCTGCAGTTGTTTTGGGATTGCACCCAAGGCGCCTATTACTAATGGTACTACCCTTGCTTGCCTTTGCCACAGTCTTTTTATTTCTATTTGTAGGCCTTTGTATTTTGTTATCTTCTCCAGTTCTTTCTCGTCTATTCTGCTGTCTCCAGGCACTGCCACATCCAGACTTTTTTGTCTTTCTTAGTGATAATTGTTAAGTCCGGGGTGTTATGTTGCAGGTGCTTGTCTGTTTGAGCAGTTTAACTTTATCATTTTGTATGACTTTCTCTATTTTATGATCCCACCAGTTCTTGCTTACAGGCAAATGATATTTCTGGCAAATCGTCTTGCAGCAGCTTACCAGGTGGTCCACTGTTTCTTCAGCTTCTTTGCATAGGCGGCACTTACTGTCTGTTGCTGTCTTCTCAATTTTGACATTGTATGCATTTGTCCTTAAGGTTTGGTCTTGTGCAGCTAGAATTAGTCCCTTGGTGTCTTTCTTCAACTTTCCAGTTCCTAGCCATTGCCAGGTCTTGTTATTATCTGCTTTCTCAGCTATTTTTTTTTTAATGTACTGGCCATATAGTGCTTTGTCTTCCCATGCCTCTATTCTGTTCTTCATTTGGTCTTTCCTGTAGGCCAGTTTGGTCTCTCCAGTATTCAGCAAGCCTTCCTGATATACTAATTTCAGTGCATCTTCATCGTTGTTCTTCAGATATTCTTCCAAAGCCATTTTTTCTTCTTCAACCATCTGATGTACTTGCAGCATTCCATGTCCACCTATTTGCCTTGGTAGATAAGAGTCTGTCAATGTCACTGCGTGGATGAAGGGTATTATTATTATTATTATTATTATTATTATTATTATTATTATTATTATTATAATACATGAAACTCAGTCAAATGAACATTCAAATTGACTGGCACTAATGGTTGACACGGGTTGCAGCCAGCATCCTAGGTATCAACCAGGTATCTCCTTAAAATGTAAGATGTTCCAAGTAGTGCAGTTTTTTTTTTAGCTTTGCTGGAGTTATTGCAGGAAGCTGCAGTTTCTTGATGTATTTTGCAAAGTTTGTGGACATAGTTCCCAGTGCCCCAATGACAATGGGTATCACTGTTACATGTTTCATCCATAATCACACAGTTTTGATGGCCAGGTCACGGTATTTCGTAATTTTTTCCAGTTCTTTTTCTTCGACTCTGGCATCTCCTGGTACAGCGATGTCAATCAGCTGTACAATTATTATTATCATTATCATTATCATCATCATCATTATCATTATAATAAAATTTATTTATTTATTTATTTATTTGATTTATATACCGCCCTACTCCTAGAGGACTCAGGGCGGTGTACAGGGCAATAAAATAAGAATACATTAGATAAATAATTTTAAAACCCAAATCCATCAGGCCAGGCCGGCTTGTTCGAATAGATAGGTTTTTAGATCACGCCGGAAGGAGCGAAGGTCGGGGGCCATCCGGAGTTCAGCTGGTAAGTGGTTCCAAAGGATTGGAGCACCCACCGAGAATGCTCTCCCCCTGGGGGGTCACCAGCCGACATTCTCTGACCGGTGGTACCCTGAGGAGGCCCTCTCTGTGGGAACGTATAGGACGGAGGGACGATGACGCCGGCAGTAGGTGCTCCTGTAGGTAATCCGGACCCATGCCATGTAGGGCTTTGTATGTCATTACCAGCACCTTGAATTTCACTCGGAAGATAACTGGAAGCCAGTGCAGCTCACGGAGCAGAGGTGTAATATGGGAGTATCGGGAGACCCCCAAAAGAACTCGTGCAGCTGCACTCTGTACCAGCTGAAGCTTCCGAGTGGTTCTCAAGGTTAGCCCCATGTAAAGAGCGTTGCAGCAGTCTAGACGAGAGGTCACAAGTGCATGGGTGACTGTACGTAAGGCATCCAGGTCCAGATACTGCATGCTTTCATCTTGATGATGTAGCTTGTGGCAATAAAATCAAAAGGTTCCCCTCATGTGAACTGGAATAATTGTCTCACAACTACTCATGATTTTAAAGCCTCTTATTATTAACCTATTATGTAACTTAATTAAAATATACAAAACAGAACATAAGTATCTTGCTGGATCATACCAATGTTTATTTAATTTGGGATCTTGTTGTTTCTCTCAAAATGACTATCAGGAAATATCTATTGGAAACCCACAAGCAGAACAGGGTAATAGTCCTGTTTCCCCCCCTTCCCTTGGGACTGGTAATCAGATCATGTAGTACATAGTCATTGATTGTTTTAACTTATATAAATTTGTGTAACCCTCTTTTGAAATGGCAGCATGGTGGCTCAGCGATTAAGACACTTAGGCTTGTTGGCTGGAAAACCGGCAGCCCAGGTGCAAGACTTAAGCACCATGCGATGGAGTGAGCTCCTGTCCTTGCCCCAGCTCCTGCCAACCTAGCGGTTTGAAAGCATGCAAGTGCAAGTAGATAAATAAGTACCACTTTGATGGGAAGATAACAGCACTCCGTGATATCATGCTGGCCACATGACCTTGGAAATGTCTTTGGACAACACTAGCTCAATGTCCTTGAAACAGAGATGAACACCGCTCCCTATAGTCGGCAATGACTAGGGGAGTAAAATCCACAGGGACTCCTCTTTTGAAATGGCTATACTATTTAGCTTTAAGATTATAAAGGTTTGTTTACCTTTTAAAGATGATGAGTTCTATGGCTGTATAGTGCTTCTATTCTATTCTGAAATGAATACAGTACTCTTTGGTGACTTATTAAAGCAAGTCTTTTTTCAGGAAGAATAATAATAGAACAGAACAGAACAGAACAGAAGAATAGAATAGAATAGAATAGAATAGAATAGAATAGAATAGAATAGAATAGAATAGAATAGAATAGAATAGAATAGAATAGAATAGAATAGAATTCTTTATTGGCCAAGTGTGATTGGACACACAAGGAATTTGTCTCAGGTGCATAAGCTCTCAGCAATAAGTGATAATCATGAACATAGTCATCATAAAAATACATTCATAATTCATAAGATAGTCTTAATAATAGTCATAGTCATAAATAAACAATCAACCTAAATCATACTAGGATATTAAATAAAACAATATTAATTGTAAGATACAAGCAACAAAATAATAGTCATAAGGAGATAAGGAGATAGGTAATAGAAAAGATGAGAAAAATAATACTAATACAGTCTTACTAGATAGTTTGACAGTGTTGTAGAAATTAGTTGTTTAGCTGAGTGATGGCATGGGAGAAAAAACTGTCCTTGTGTGTAGTTGTTCTGCTGTGCAATGCACTATAGCATCATTTTGAGGGTAGAAGTTGAAACAGTTTAGGTCCAGGATGTGAGGAGTCTGTAGATATTTTCACAGCCTTCTTTTGGCTCGTGCATTATACAGGTCCCCAATGGAAGGCAGGTTGGTAGCAATTGTTTCCTCAGCAGTGAGACTTGGGAGTAGGTAGGAATATGAATACAGTACTCATTGGTGACTCATTAAAGCAAGTCTTCTTTCAGGATCTGTTTCCACAGTAGCCACACAATCCTAGAAACAGATGCACTTACTTTAATGAGTGGATATAAGGTTTGAATTTGTGCTGTTGTGGATTCCGGTGCATTTTTTGTACTAAATCCAAAACACTGCAGAGCCCTATGTGCCACTTCTATTTCAAACAATTTAAGTGGCTGCTCATTTATCATCGCCAAATATTATATGTTTATACCTGTTTTGGGGTGGACAAAGAGGATGCTCATGCAGTATCTGGATGTGATTGTGTATAATCATTTCTTGCTGTTCTGATTTCTTTCCCTTACCTGAGAAATCCTTCTATCATTTGTCATTTAATTTTAATTTCCCTGACATAGTGAATATTATTAACAATCATTGCAATATTTTTTTTCAAATCGCTGACCTAATTCAGAACAGATTGGTTTATTTGTTCATTCATGAATTCAAAACCCATTAAATATTTGGTCCCAATAGATTTTAGTTGGCACTTTTTAATTACAGAATTTCATCTATTACAATTTCTAAAATTGCTAAACTATTACAGCATTTTTCTCCAGCTCTGGAGTAAATTGGAAATATGCATCAAAATGATTTACTTTCTTCTTTAATAACACATCAAATATTTAGGTAAAATCATTGCTAAAAAAACATCATTTAAAATATTAATATGAGTTGTATATAATCTCACTGACTTTTTAATTGTTAGAATCCATTTTAACAAACACTGCAGAATCAATATTTTGATGCCATCTCGCTATTAGGCCATTTATGTATGCTTTCTATTGGACATTAATGTTATCAGTTCTCCTGAGAGCTCCAGACGGCACTATCTAGAATATTGCATCTTCTTTAACATGACTAGATAGAATTCATTTTTAATCTCCTTTCCAAGGATAGAGCCATCCTGCTTCTCATATCAGACCTGCCTAGAGAGAAGAATATATGGGACAGGCAGGAGCTCTTGAGTCTGGCTATTTTTTAAATGAGTAACAGTTGTAAATTGAATCTGGCTTCCCCATTGACTTTGCTTTCAGAAGGTCGCAAAAGGGACCACGTGATCCTGGGACAGTCCAACTGTTATAAATATGAACCAATTGCCAAGAGTCCAAATTTTGATTACGTGACTATGAGGATGTTACAATGGTCATCAGCCTGAAAAATGGTCATAAGTCACTCTTTTCAATATTGTAACTTCAGTCATTAAACAAATGTTTGTAAGTTGATGGCAACCAGTACTTAGAATCTAAATCGGGTTTTGACTAAGTTTATACAAAATAGTTGATCTTTTCTTTATTATTCTCTATTTAGCTTCTGCAAGTCTTGGTAAAAGACATCTAACTTAATGAATGTTATTTAAAATTGTTATAAATATGAACCAATTGCCAAGAGTCCAAATTTTGATTACGTGACTATGAGGATGTTACAATGGTCATCAGCCTGAAAAATGGTCATAAGTCACTCTTTTCAATATTGTAACTTCAGTCATTAAACAAATGTTTGTAAGTTGATGGCAACCAGTACTTAGAATCTAAATCGGGTTTTGACTAAGTTTATACAAAATAGTTGATCTTTTCTTTATTATTCTCTATTTAGCTTCTGCAAGTCTTGGTAAAAGACATCTAACTTAATGAATGTTATTTAAAATTGTAGATTCACTTAGAAAAAAATCAAAAGAATCTCCAAATAGAATGTATTTTAAATTTTGGAACAAATCCATATCAGTAATGTAGAGTAAATAACATAGGGAACATACCCAAATAGTAAATGTTCCTTCCTGTTTGTGTTTGAATAGTACTATATGTCTCTGAAATTTCAGTGAATCCAAATTTATTGTATATGCATAATATTGCATCATATAATGTTAATATTATGTAGATATCTTACTTTAAGATTGCCAAATTTCATGATGTCCTTCCAACCACTTAGATAAATGAGACAATTGCTTACTTGTTTTCTTTAAAATAAAACAATTAAGGAGATCAATTTGGAGCTGTTTTATTTTTAAGACTTGAACATGAACTAGAAGAACTGAAAACAAACTGGGATTCTCAAATAGCTCATATATCCAAGGAGACAGTTTCAAAGAATTTGCAGATTCACACACAGCAAGAAGAAATAGTAAAGATGAAAGCAGAACTGATTGCCTTAAATCAAGATATTGAAAGGTGAATTATTTTTCTTATTAAATCCTTGATTTTTCAAAATTTTTATTCATAATTAATCTTGGGTTATACCACTAGTGGGCAGCCTTTGACCTGCATGTTGTCCTATGGTAGGGAAGGTGTGTGCTGTCAGGGTCAAAAAGTCAAGATGGAAGGTACAGCTGTGCATGTAATGATATGTATTGAAAAGGGATGGGCTTACTACTTTATCTTTTCTTATACTGCATGGATGCTTCTGCCCCCCAGCATCACATTTGCTACAGCCCAGTATCTAGAAATTGATTTACAGAATCATGGTGACAAAATGGATGAATTTCAGCAGTACCATTTTTTCTCCTTAAGAATTAAGGATGGAAATCTGAATAGTTTGCCAGAGGCGTCCTATTCCCTTCCCAACTGTAGCCTTCGGCAAAAAGATTTTGCAGGTGACATTTTTCAAATCAAAAGACAGCCTTGGGGTGGGGAGGGGGGGGAGGAAGGAAGGGTTCTGATGCTCCTGCCAGATTCCCACAAACTCCTTGGGGACGCCAGCAAGAAGTCGGAAGTCCCCTGCTTTTTTACTCACTTTGATCATTATATTTCTCTGTTTAGGTCAGGAAATATCTCTGAAACAGTGACCCAATGGGACACTGGTTGTCTATGCTATATACCTCAGAGTTCAAGAGATGAAGTGAGATTCTAAGACTGATTGCTTTCGTTATGTGATGCTCTGCTTCAACATTCTGATGTTTTTCTCTCTTAAAAGAACAGAGTTGTAAGGTCAAAGAAAGTTATGCTGAGCACGCTGATATCATTGCCTAGTCAGTCTCAGAAAACTTCAGATATGTCATGAACACAATTAATCAAGGGTTGGCCAGCTAAGAGCTATGACACTAAAATTGAGAATCACCCCGATGATAATATCATCAAGGGTGAATAAGGACATCTAGAAGGCCAATGTGAACAGGTGTGGTATATGGGATAGAGAGTCAGTCTAGATTTGAGTAAACCCAAGTTTCTAATCCTACTGAGACATGAAGCATGCGGGATAACTTTGGAGGACTCACTGCAGTTCAGCTTAACTAGTATCTCAGAACTGCTGTGATGATATAATGATGGATGGAAGAAGCCATGTAAACCACCTGGAGTTTACATGGAGGAGAGAGTCTGCAACATGCAAATAAATTGGTATTATGTTCAGGCAGAAAAAAAAGTTCAAACTTCTTACTGAACGTTCACACTTCATATACTATACACTGTATATTAACTTTATGTGAATGCAGATTCAATTTTTGTGTGTGTATTTCACAGCAGTGCCATATTTTTGCAGCTTTCTATTTTCTTCCATATTTTATCTACATGAATGTTTTAAACTGTTTTAAACTGTTTTTAAAATGCATTGTTTTCGTAGCATTGTAAACATTAAGTTTCTTCTAAATTAATATTTAAGTGATGTCGTTTTTTTACTTTGTATTAGATATAAGCAACAACTTTCACTCGCAATAGAGAAAGAAGAGAGTTTGGAAAGAGCTAAAGTGCAAGGAGAACTGGAATGGCAGCGGCGATGTGAGAATGCTGAAAGGAATCAGTATCACAAATCAGAGGCTCTGATACAGAACCTGTCAACAGCTAGGGACCAGGTCAGCATTTCTAGCAGCTTAAGCAGAGGGTATTGCGACATCTTTCATGATGGAATATTTGATGCTTTGGGTTTTATGCTTCTATGCTTCTAACAACTACGTCAGATGTTCCATCTTACTGACAGGATTAGTGCTCTCTCACTGTAATTTGTTGGGTCTGTTTTGACCTGTAGCAGGTGATTTATTTTTAATAATTTATGTACAGTTGTATGCAACACCGCTAGATTTCAATTTAAGATTTGAAAGCTGTAACCAGCAAGATTGTCTACAGATGTGAGTAGAGCATCATTTCGATACCAGTTAGAGAAAATTGCAGCTTGCTTGGTTACAGTTTTTAAGTCGCAAGACCTGTTCTATCTAGGAGCAAGTCTTTTTCTCTCCACCTATAGTCTGTTAAAAATAGGTCCAAATTCAAATATATATTGGAACTGGAAAAGCAATAGCTGCTGACAGTGACCCATCTCCATGATTGAATGCTGAACATCTGAAAGTATAGTGTGATGTCAGAGTCTAGCTTTATTTTTATTAGTTTATTTTTACAATGTTAGCTGCCCAGCATCATCTGTAGTTGGGTGGCACCTATACTGAATAAATTAATTAAATTAAATTTATTAATGTAAATAAAATTAATTTATTAACATCTTAAGTTTCTATAAGAGTTAAACATAACATCTGTAAAAAGCATAAACCATATAAATCCAGTATCAGAATAAGCAGCACTCCCATTATTTATCATAAATTAAACTGTAGAAAAGCAATTTTGACTACACTTTAGGATATTGTTAGTGGGAGTCCTATTTTTTTTTAATCCCATTTATATCCCGCCCTTCTCCGAAGACTCAGGGCGGTTTACAATCTAAAGCACAAATCAATGTGCTTAGCAATAGCCTTCATTCTATGTATATGCCTGCTTATTAGGGCTTTTGCACACAAACACCCAGCGGCATTATTACAAAGTCAGCTTATTGCCCCCAACAATCTGGGTCCTCATTTTACCTACCTCGGAAGGATGGAAGGCTGAGTCAACCTTGAGCCTGGTGGGACTCGAACCTGCACTAATTGCAGGCAGCTGGTGTTACTTAAGGAGGCATTAGCCCACTGCTCCACCAAGGCTCTTGGTTCTCCAAAGGTTAACATTTCCATACTAATGCCTAAATACCTAAATAGAATTTTTTTTAAAAAAAAGTATCTAGAAGCCTCCTGATAGACAATGTATTATCTACAAACATGAGCTTACTGTATCTGGCACTGGCAACTCTCATATAGTTTGCCGCTATATTCTGCACCAGCTGCAGCTTCCGTGTAGTCTGCCAAGTCAGCCTATATGTAGTTCATTTCAGTAATCAAATTAAAGGATGGTAAGGCCATGGGTAATTTACCAGATTAAATTTTATATATCTACAGGCAGTCCTCCACTTATGATCATCAATGTGCCTAGAATTGTGGTCATGAGTTGTGGCAGTCACTAAGCAGGTCGCCACCTGACCGTGCCTAATGTTATGACCTTTTCTGCAGCTTGTTAAGTGAACCTGTTTTAATAATGGGAATTTTTTTGCCAGAAACTGGAAGTAAATGGTGGAAACCACCAAAATAAAAAAAATGCTGAAAATCACAGTTATGTGACCATAGGATGTTGCAAATGGCTGTAAATGTAAGTCACTTGCCAAGTGCCCAAAAGGCTGTCAGAATTCCAGAACCGTTTTATAAGTAACTCTGGAGAGATCTGTTGAATGATCTCCAAGTCATTAATGAGGACTAACTGTAATGGGATATCAAATGGACAAGAGGATAAGGGTGAATCTTTCAAAAACTCTTCTAGAGTTGCTTTACTGTAACTTTTTTATAGGCTACTGCTGCACTAAAAGAAAAGGAAGAAAAATTGCATGGATTAGAGGTACTGTTGTCTACTGTAACTCTTGAAAGAGACCAAGCTTGTCAGCAACTTCACTTGCTAAAAGAGAAACAGGTTGGAATTACTTAACATTATTTATTGAATAGAGCTAAAGTTGTAGTCAGTATTATTCTGCAGGAGAAAACAGAAACATTTAATCAAACTATTTTATTCCATTAATGCAAAAATTTATTGGATACTTCTCATTAAAATTGCATTAAACGTGACAAAGTACTTTCATGAAATAATTTCTAAATATAATAGATTAGCTTTTGTTTTTATATATGCACATACAAAATGGTTTGCTGCATATTCAGACATGCAGATGGTACCAAGTTAGATTGGTTAATATTGTACTTTAGAAGACAAAATCAAAACTCAAAATGGACTGGACCAAATCCAAAAATAATGATACTAATTGTGATAAGAATAAAGATTACAAATTCAAATCTATAGGTAGTTTTCACTTAATAACTCTAACTGGGCCTCAAATTTTTATTGATAAGCAAAATTGTCATTAGGCAAAATGTCACATGACCATGTACTGTACTGTAGCTTAGCAGTGGCAGTTCTGATAGTCCCAGTTGCGGACATTAGTTAAGGACATCACACACACACACACACACACACACACACACAATGTACATATTATAAAACATTGTTTTTAAAGACTTTAATGTACCTTTTATGCTTATTAATTGACTATACCTCACCTTCTTTATACTGGTATATGATCATAATAAAGATTTGATTTGATGTATGTGAATTCAGTAATTTCTCACTCAGTGAGGGAAACTGCCTCTCCTTTGTCAGGTTGTTTGATTATAGTGTCAATTGATTTGCTGCATTGTTCAGTCTTACGTTGGCCAAACTCTTTTCTGCTGTAAATGATCCAGAGGAAGGCCAACAGAATGAAATTTTATTTTTTTTTATTGAAAAGTTTTTCAATACATTTTATCTTTAACAACCCCTCCCCCCCACCCCCTACCCAACCCTCCCCCCTCCCCTTCCCCCTCCCCATCCCCGACTTCCCAGAGCTAAATACAAGGTATAAAAGTAAAAACAATAATAAACAACCATATGCTAACAACAATAAGCTATTAAGTCTATCGCGCTCTAGCTCATATAAAATGACTACAAGCAATACTAATATCACATCAATACTTATACAAATGCTAAATAAAACTTTTTTGTCCCATATTTATTCTGGATGTAATCAATCCATTTTTTCCACTCCGTAATATAACGTTGTTGCGAATGATCTTTCAAGCACGCCGATATCTTTGCCATTTCCGCCAGGTCAGAAACTTTTAAAGTCCATTCTTCTATAGTCGGCAGTTCCTCCTTTTTCCAATATTGACCTACTAAAAGTCTTGCTGTCGTAATTAAGTTCAACATCAACTTAGTGTCCACAACAGTAGTATCAGTAATTATGCCTAGTAAAAACAATTGCGGACAAAACTTTATCCTTTTCTTAAATATCTTTTGCATATTCCACCAGATTTTAATCCAAACAGCTTTAACCTTTTTACAGGTCCACCATATATGAAAGTACGTTGCATGTTCGCCACCACACCTCCAACATTTAGGTTGATAGTTCGGATACATACTTGCAAGCTTTTTAGGATCTAAATGCCACCTGTAAAACATTTTATAAAAGTTCTCTCTTAAATTTTGAGCTTGCGTAAATTTTACGTTCCTCACCCAGATCTTTTCCCAAGTATCCATTGTAATAACTTCTTGGATATTCTGAGCCCACTTTATCATACAATCTTTAACAAGTTCTGTTTCTGAGTCAATTTCTATCAATGCAAGATATATCCGTTTGATATGTGCTGGACCCTGATTTCTAATTTGCTTTACCAGATTTTCATCAGTCATTGAAAAACCAATTTTCTGATCTTCTTTCCACCTGGCCCGTAGTTGCCCATATTGAAACCAGGTTTGAACAATCTTCCCTTCTCGCAGAAAATTATACGGCTTCAAACACCATACGTTCCTCTCCAAACTTAGGATTTCCTTATATGTAATCACATCATGTTTGAACCCAACATTTATGTTTTCTATTGCGTGTTTCGGTATTGCCCATAAAGGTATCTTGTAATTTAACTTATGTCTATACTTTTTCCAAACTCTCAACAAAGCATGTCTTAAAATATGCACCTTAAACACATTATCTACCTTCTTATCATACAATAAATATGCATGCCAACCAAATAACAAGTCGTGGCCTTCAAGATTTAATAATCTCCCTTGTGTTAAATTAATCCAATCACTTATCGCTGACAACGCCGCAGCTTCATATTTAAAATTGGGCATTTTAAGACCACCTCTTTCACGCGTGTCCTGCATAATCTTAAATTTAACTCGTGGCCTTTTCCCTGCCCATACAAATTTATTGATACCCTTTTGCCATTCCTCCAGATTTGAGTCCTTTTTAAGAATAGGTATCATTTGAAATAAAAATAAAAATTTCGGCAAGACATTCATTTTCACTGCTGCAATTCTTCCCAATAAAGACAATTGTAATTTTTTCCAACTATCCAATTCTTTTTGAACTTTTCCCCATAACTTTTCATAAAGAATGAAATTTTAAAAAAGGAGCTCAGGTCAAATACATGGAGGAATTTCCTGATGGTTGAAGTTCCTAAGCACTTTTGCAGGTAAAATTAAAGGTAAATGTAGAATAGTGATGCACTCCCTCATGTTGGAGGTTTTCAAATGGGGACTAGATAGCCACCTGTCATGAATGGTTCAGTAGATTCCTAGACTGTGTAGTCAATCGACTAATTAGTACAAGGGTATCAAACTGCTGGCCCACAGGCCAGATGTGTCATGCCGAAACTGTGCCCACCCCAACTCCGGCAATGGGGGAGAAATTGTGATACATCGCGACATGTCACGTGACGTTACGAGTTTGACACCCCTGAACTAGTCTATAATGCCCTTTCCAGCTCATATAGGATATGATTCTATGGAAATCAACATATAAATTATATACTTACAATTGTATAGAATTCTTTACAATGTGGGAATTATGTCAAGTTTCAATCAACACTGCTGGTTATAGTAGTAGTAATGGTAGGGGGCAGATTTGAGTTTACTGATTTTTGGGCTATTGTTGTAGGTCACAAAGTTTTCTAACTTAAATTTTTTTGGAAAAGTTCTGTCTCAATTTTTCTCACCTGATCTTCCAAGGTAGTTAAAAAAAAGTTATGCCTGGAATATTTCAGAGAAAGGATTCTAGGATTGAAAATGAGTCCTAATATGAATATACACCCAAATATATCCTTTATACCTTAATCCTAATGTTATGACTCTTAACAGTGATTCACAATTCTGCAGTTGATTCCTGCTAGTGGACTTTGGAACTCAAGTAAAAACCATAGTAAAATGTAGAAAACCTTTCATAAATCACATAAACCATCAAACTGAAATGAGATTGACTTGCAGGAGGTTTGTGATAAGATCTATTCCATGTGTAGCCTGGTCAGTAGTGGTCCTAGTTCTTTTAAAAGCAATACTAGCAATGATATTATTGATATTATTTATGGCTTTATTTACACTGTGTTGCTTCCATAGTGATTTTATGGATCATTTTAGTTTAGGCACTGAGATTCTCCAATTGGACAAATGAAGTAATACATTTTTTAAAAAAAAAAAAAGGAATGGATGATAAGTAGCACAAAGTGAAAAAAGGCCATGATAACTGAAATAAAACTTTTCCAAATTATTCCATTAAAAAGATCTTTAAAATGTTTTAAAGATTCAATGTTTAATTTTAATATCATATAATGCTGGCAAAGTGTAGCAGAAATTGTGCTGCTGAAATTTTTATAGCAACTGAGGAGGGAGCTCTGGAGAAGACACAATAACATTGGGAATTGAATGGTGACTGTGGGTTGCCCATCCCTAGGCTAGATAATTGCTGATTTCAGCTATTTTTAGGCTTACATCAATATGGCATTGTGGTTACCTTTGAAAGGTTTTATATTTCCTGAAAGGCTGGAGAAAAATAATTCTTTATTATTTGTGGAATCATTTGCATTACTCTTTATCCTTGAAGATTGTATTGCATGGGTAACTGGCTTTTAAAAGTTTATGATATACAACCAGAAATAGAAGTAATCCAATAATTCTTTGCAAAGAATTACCTTGTAAATCATTTAATAGATTTCTGTTGTTGTTGTTAGTTGCGGTGTCCGACCCATTGCGACCCCATGGACAAAGTTCCTCCAGGCCTTCCTGTCCTCTACCATCAGGCTGGTCTACCTGAATGCAAGGTCCGTAGCTAACAAAGCCCACCTCATTCGTGACCTAGTGGAGAGCGAGCATGCGGACCTGGCTTGCATCACGGAAACCTGGCTGGGCCCAGAGGGTGGTGTTCCTCTGGTTGACCTCTGCCCGCCAGGTTTCCAGGTGCTGCACCAGCCTCGGGCTCATGGGAGGGGTGGGGGAGTGGCAGTTATCATCAGGGAATCCCTTAGCCCGCGAGAGACCACCGTCCCTCAGATGGTCGGGTGTGAGTCTCTCCTACTGAGATACGGCCCAGGGGCGCAGTTGGGCCTGCTGCTGGCGTACCTACCACCTAATCGTGCAGCGGCGGCCCTGCCCGAGCTACTCGATGCCCTCTCAGGGTTGGTGGTTGAATTCCCAAGACTCATGGTCTTGGGCGACTTTAATCTACCGTCCCTGGGAGGATCGTCAGAACTGGCTCGGGAGTTCATGGCTTCCATGGCGGCCATGGACCTGTCGCAAATAATTTCTGGACCGACTCATGAGAGAGGCCACACCCCAGACTTGGTGTTCTTGTCTGGACGGTGGCGTGATGATATCGGTGGGGGCACCACAACTGTTACGCCCCTGTCATGGACCGATCACCACCTCCTGCGGCTAGACTTCCCCCTTGCCACCCCCCACCGTGGGTGCACGGTGCCAGTCAGATGGTACCGCCCTAGGCGCCTAATGGACCCTGATAAGTTCCAGGCAGCGCTTAGGGACACGCATGCACTCCCTGCTCACAGCTCGGCGGATGCCTTAGTGGAAGCCTGGGAAAAGGCAGCCACGGAGGCTCTGGACCGAGTTGTACCCTTGCGGCCTCTGACCCGGCGCAGATCCCAGCGAGCCCCATGGTTCACCGAGGAGCTCCGGGAGATGAAGCGTCGGAGACGGGGCCTAGAGAGCCGTTGGAGATCCAGCCGATCCGAATCCGACCGATTGCGACTAAGAATCCTCACCAGGTCTTATCTCGCTGCGATAAGGGTGGCAAAATCCAACTATTTTTCCACCCTCATCGCGTCCGCAGATAATCGCCCGGCTGCCTTGTTCAGGGTGACTCGCTCCCTATTAAACCAAGAGGTGAGGGAGGAACCCTTGCAGGGTCGAGCCGAGGAATTCGGTCAATATCTGCTGGATAAAATTGCTCGGATTCGAACTGGCCTGGACTCCAACTGGGCTGAGATGGAAGAACAAGACATGGACAGTCTTGTCGACGTCATCTGGGATGAATTTGATCCTGTAACTCCTAAGGAAGTGGACAGGATTATGAGAAGGTTGAGCTCCTCCACATGCTTACTGGACCCGTGCCCTTCCTGGCTGGCCTATGCAGCTCGAGAGGGGACACGTGGATGGTTCCTAGCGGTCATCTCTGCTTCTCTGAGTGAGGGTCACTTCCCCACCGCCTTGAAGGAGGCGGTGGTGAGACCTCTCCTCAAGAAGCCCACCTTGGACCCATCCTCTTTAAATAACTTTCGTCCAGTCTCCAATCTTCGCTTCCTTGTGAAGGTTGTTGAGAGCGTGGTGGCGCACCAACTTCCTCAGATCCTGGATGAAGCGGTTTATCTAGACCCGTACCAATCGGGTTTCAGGCCGGGCTACAGCACGGAGACGGCATTGGTCGCTCTGATGAATGATCTCTGGAGAGCCCGGGACAGGGGCTATTCCTCTGTCCTAGTCTTATTAGACCTCTCGGCGGCTTTCGATACCATCGACCATGGTATCTTGCTGCGACGCCTCAGGGGACTGGGAGTGGGAGGCACGGTTCTGCGTTGGTTCTCCTCCTTTCTCCAGGGTCGCTCGCAGTCGGTGCTGACAGGGGGACAGAGGTCGACCCCGAGGCCTCTCGCTTGCGGAGTCCCTCAGGGGTCGGTCCTCTCGCCTCTCCTGTTCAACATCTACATGAAACCGCTGGGTGAGATCATTTGCAGTTTTGGAGTAGGGTTCCATCAGTATGCTGATGACACCCAGCTTTTTATCTCAACTCCAAACAATATCAGTGATGCCTTAGACGTGATGTCCCGCTGCCTGAAAGCGGTCCGGGAATGGATGGGGAGGAACAGGCTTCAACTGAACCCGGACAAGACTGAATGGCTGTACATTCCGGCAAACCAGGATATTCAGAATGTCCCATTGCTTAACATCGGGGACATGTTACTACCCCCTGCTGATAGGGCCCGCAACCTGGGTGTCCTCCTAGACTCGCAGCTCTCCCTAGAAGACCACATAGGAGCTGTGACCAAGGGGGCCTTCTCCCGGGTTCGACTAGTTCGCCAACTACGGCCTTATCTAGACCTGGATTCCTTACGTACAGTCACCCATGCCCTTGTGACCTCTCGCCTAGACTATTGTAACGCTCTCTACATGGGGCTGCCCTTGAGATCCACTCGGAAGCTTCAGCTGGTGCAAAGTGCAGCGGCACGGACACTCTTGGGAGCCTCCCGATACTCCCATATCACACCTCTCCTCCGTGCGCTGCACTGGCTTCCGGTTGCCTTCCGAGTGAAGTTCAAGGTGCTAACAATGACATACAAAGCCCTACATGGCATGGGTCCGGACTACCTACGGGAGCACCTTCTGCCGATGTCAGCACCCCACCGTCCTGTGCGCTCCCACAGAGAGGGCCTCCTCAGGGTGCCACCGCTCAAGGAATGTCGGCTGGTGGCCCCCAGGGGGAGGGCATTCTCAGTGGGTGCGCCGGCCCTCTGGAACAGTTTACCAACCGAAATCCGGATGGCCCCCGACCTCCGTACCTTCCGTCGCGACTTAAAAACTTTCCTGTTCCAGCAGTCCGGCCTGGCATGATAGCGTTAATTGGGGTCCCAGTTTGTTTTCACTATTGTTTTTATTACTTTTTATTGTTCATCTGTACACCTTCCTTCCTCTGTACACCGCCCCGAGTCCCTCGGGAGAAGGGCGGTTTATAAAAACTAATAAATAAATAAATAAATAAATCTTCTGGAGTCCATTTAAGCTCACGCCTACTGCTTTAGTGACTCCATCCAGCCACCTCATTCTCTGTTGTCCCCTTCTTCTCTTGCCCTCAACCTTTTCCAGCATTAGGCTCTTCTCCAGTGAGTCCTTCCTCCTCATTAGGTGGCCAAAGTATTTGAGTTTCAACTTCAGGATCTGGCCTTCTAAAGAGCAGTCAGGGCTGATCTCCGCTAGGACTGACCGGTTTGTCACCTTGTAGTCCAAGGGACTCACAGGAGTCTTCCCCAGCACCATAGTTCAAAGGCTTCAATTCTTTGGTGCTCAGCCTTTCTTATGGTCCAACTTTCACAGTCAAACATTACAACTGGGAAGACCATAGCCTTGACTATACACACTCGTGTTGGCAGGGTGATGTCTCTGCTTTTTAGTGTGCTGTCTAGATTTGCCATGGCTTTCCTCCCCAGGAGCAAGCATCTTTTAATTTCTTGGCTGCAGTCCCCGTCTGCAGTGATCTTGGAGCCCAGGAAAATAAAATCTGTCGCTAAAGCTATTTCTATAGGCAATCTCTTTTGCCTGACTCTTTCCTCCTTCCTCCAGAGCAGAGATTGAAGAGAGATTTCAAGAAAGTAAGCTGCTCTTCTACACATCAAAAGTAATGTGATTGTGCTGGCAGTGGGAAAGCAGAAGTTAAATGGTTGATAAATGAGGACTACCTATATAGACAGTTTCAGCCCTTATTTAGATTGGCATCTTTTTACATTAGAATTGCCTTGAAACTAGAGCAGGTTAGTATTATCTTGTGGATACTCAGAATATTTTTTTGAATATTTTTTCTATTGGAGGTTCTGTGTCCAGTTCTTACTGTTGCTTCTTGGCCCGCATATAGGTTTCTCAAGAGACAGATAAGATGGTCTGGTACTCCCATCTCTTTAAGAACTTGCCACAGTTTGTTGTGATCCACACAATCAAAGGCTTTAGCATAGTCAATGAAGCAGAGGTAGATGTTTTTCTGGAACTCCCTAGCATATGTTGGCAATTTGATCTCTAGTTCCTCTGCCTTTTCGAAATCCTGCCTGTACTTCTGGTAGTTCTCGATCCACATATTGCTGGAGTCTAGCTTGTAGGATTTTAAGCATAACTTTACTAGCATGTGAAATGAGTGCAATGGTGCGATAGTTTGAACATTCTTTGGCACTGCCTTTCTTTGGAATTGGAATGTAAACTGATCTTTTCCAATCCTGTGGCCACTGTTGAGTTTTCCAAATTTGCTGGCAAATTGAGTGTAGCAATTTTACTGCATCATCTTTTAAGATTTTGAATAGCTTAGCTGGAATACTGTCACCTCCACTAGCTTTGTGGTTGCTCAGCTTTCCTAAGGCCCAATTCACATTCTAGGATGTCTGGCTCGAGGTCAGTGACCACCTCATCGTGGTTATCAGAGACGTTAAGCTCGTTCTTGTATAGTTCTTCTGTGTAATTTTGCCACCTCTTCTTAATCTCTTCTGCCTCTGTTAGGTCCCTGCCATTTTGGTCCTTTATCATGCCAATTTTTGCATTAAACGTTCCCTTCATCTCTCCAATTTTCTTGAAGAGATCTCTGGTCCTCCCTATTCTATTGTTTTCTTCTATTTCTTTGTGCTGTTCATTTAAGAAGGCATTCTTATCTCTTCTAGCTATTCTCTGGAATTCTGCATTCAATTGGGCATATCTTTCTTTTTCTCCCTTGCCTTTCGCTTCCCTCCTTTCCTCAGCTATTTGCAAAGCTTCCTCAGACAGCCATTTTGCTTTCTTGCATTTCTTTTTCTTTGGGATGGTTTTAGTTCCTACCTCTTGTACCATGTTGGGAACCTCCATCCATAGTTCTTCAGGCACTCTATCAGATCTAATTCCTTAAATCTATTTGTCACCTCTACTGTATATTCACCAGGGATATGATTTAGTTCATACCTGAGTGGCCTAGTCCTTTTCCCTACTTTCTTCAGTTTAAGCCTAAATTTTGCAACGAAAAGCTCGTGGTCTGAGCCACAGCCAAATCCTGGTTTTGTTTTTTCTGACTGTATAGAGCTTCTCCAACTTTGGCTGCAGAGCACATAGTCAATCTGATTTCTGTGTTGACCGTCTAGTGAGGTCCATATGTAGAGACGTCTTTTGGGTTGTTGGAAAAGAGTGTTTGCTATGACCATCGTATTCTCTTGACAAAATTCTATCAGCCTGTGCCCTGCTTCATTTTGTACTCCAAGGCCAAACTTGCCTGTTATTCCGGTTCTTCTGTCATTTTGGGGATTGTATCCCAGTATTGCTATTCCTACTCTTTTATTGATTATGAAGGCTATTCCATTTCTTCTGAGGGATTCTTGCAGTATATACCTGATGGTCATCTGAATTAAATTCACCCATTCCTGTCCATTTTAGTTCGCTGATTCCTAAGATGTCGATGTTCAGGCTTGTCATCTCTTGTTTGACCACGTCCAGCTTTCCTTGATTCATGGATCTTACATTCCAGGTTCCTATGAAGAAAAAATCTTTACAGCATCAGACTTTCCTTTCACTACCAGATCCATCCACAGCTGAGCATCCTTTCAGCTTTGGCCCAGTCACTTCATTATTTCTGGCGCTACTAGTACTAGCCTTCTGCTCTTCCCCAGTAGCATATTGGACGCCTTCCGACCTGAGGGGCTCATCTTCCAGCATCATATCTTTTTGCCTTTTGGTACTGTCCATGGGATTTTCATGGCAAAGATACTGGAGTGGATTGCCATTTCCTTCTCCAGTGGATCACGGTGGCCCTCCACGGCTTAGCTCATAGCTTCATTGAATTACGCAAGCCCCTTTGACATGACAAGGCAGTAATCCATGAAGGGGATTTAATAGATAAAGATAGTTAACTATGAGGTAACACTTTTCTCCTAAGAATGGTATAAAGGAAACATTTTTCCCTATGCAGGAATGTTTATAAGCTGCTTTTTGAGGAATTGCTTAGTCATTTCTTCTGAATAAAAACACTGTTGTAAAGTGATGTTAGTACCTTTATCCTCAGGAAGATTTTCTGTGGATATATATGACGTACATCAAAAGGAAGATCAATGCAAAGAGTAACTGAATTATTTTATTGTATAAGTGGGATAATTATAGAGAAATATGTTATAATAATTCAGTTCAAAAGGCCAATAAATATTATACAGTGAAAAAAATATTAGCATTTAAAACACAGAATTATACTATTGAAAGGGGTTATTTAGGCCAATATGTTCAAACCTTTACTCAATGTGGGAATCCAATTTCAAACATCGTTGACATTTGCTTTTGCTTGAACATGTTTAATAAATAGTTTCTTGGCCTTTCTGGTTTACTTTATATAATAATAAAGAACTCAGTCTTCCTATGGAACTAGTTTTACATTTAATATCTAAAGATCTAAAGAACAGACTGATATTCTTTGTATTAACTCTTCAGTGCTTAAGAAATACTATGATGTATCCCCCTCAAGCTTCTTAAGATTAAATGTCATTTTTACTATGATTGTCAAGGGGAGGGGGGGAGGATTGCAAAATCTGTAGTTGTGTGAATCCTTTGTTAGAACCAGTCGGTGACATGAGGGTGTAAAAGCTTTCATATGTAAGATAAAGATCTAACACATTAACATGATTCATTGTCTTTTTTACCACGTTGGATAAGATGTCTCTTTTTAATTACCAAACTTAACACTTGTTACTTAACACTGCTCTGTGTTGTCAAAATATTATTACCATTTGCAACTGTTAAATCAGATTTAAGCTCTTCACAGTATATGAATCACTGAGAAATATCACTGTATTTCTGAGTCTTGCCAATGTTTCTGATGCTGTACTTGCTTTTGTCTTTTAGAGAAATATTTTTCTCTGCTAACAGCCATTTCATATATATTATCAAAAATATTGAGACTGTTTTGGATATTAAAAAAACTTATGCTGCACTCTAGTGGTTGCCCATTATTGTTCTAAAATGAATACTTTCTTTGAAAGAGTTCGGAAGTGGAGATTGAAAAATACTTAGTTACAGAATTTTTAGAGAAGGTCATCTAAGAAAATGATAAATGATATTTCAGGATTGATAATATATTGCTGATGTACGTTTGGAAATATACACTAATATTTAAGTATATGGACCTTTGTTTAGATTTCATTCACAACTTAAATTTCATTACTTTTGGGGGTATTTTTGTCTCTATTACTGTACTGTAGCTAGATAATTTCCAAGTATATTTTGATTTGACATGTGACATTTAATTTCCTGGAAAATATTTCTCATATATTGATTATATGAGGTTGCCTTATAAGCTATGTTGTCCATTGTTTGTCTCCTTCAATATTATGTACTTTGCTTGACAACAATGCGGCATAGTATTAGGCAAAATTTTATTTGGAACATAAAATGCATTTAAGTAGAAGTGTCAAGAATAAAACCTGAAAGATGATATATGGAATACAGTACACGTTGAGAGAGAATTCCTTCTAAAATTTGCAAATGAATTTAGGTTGATTAATGCTCTGAATCAAAACCTAATAAAGGATTAGCAGCACACTGAACATTTGGTTAATGTCTAGTAAATTTGCATTATGATTCTTGAAAAAGCCTTTAATTGTATTTTGCAAACTTACTTCTTCATGAATAGAATTGCTGTCATTCATAGAAATTTCCTCTTGCTAAGTTTTCATTACAGGTAGTCCTCAACTTACAAACATTCATTCAATGGTTGTTTGAAATTACAGCAGTGCTGAAAAAAATGAACTTAAAACCTGTGCCCAAAGTTAATGGCCGTTGTAGCATCCCACAGTCATGTGATCAACATTAGGGCATGTGGCAGCCACCCACACTTAACAACCACAGAAGCACTGCAGCTCCCTTCATCTGCCTGTCTCTTCTCCTAATCCATGCCCTTTTTGCTTCACCATACAATGGCACCCAAAGGGCAGCAATGCAGGGGCTGGGGCTGAAGTAGAGATCAGTTGAAAAATATGATCAAGCATGTCAGCACGTCATTCTGTAAAGCCCCAATTGCCCCACCACCACCACCATCCTGCGCTTCATAGATTCTGCTGCGCTCCCCACTGACCCTCGCCACCTCATCTTATTCTCCAAGCCAGTGTGCCATTCTCACGGTCCTTCAGAAACCTTCTGGTCTTCTCCAAGGGTTGGAAAAATGGAACATTGGCTTGGGGAACTGCAGGAGCCCTGCTTCAAAAATCTCAATTCGCCAAATTGCATTCAGAAGATTTCTGAAGCACTGCTGGGCTGGGTGGACAGCTGAGGCTTTTCACTGCACTGCAGCAATCCCCACACATGCAAACCCTGTGGTAGGCCTTCCATGGCCTCACCAACCTCTTTTGGCACTCTTGCACTCCTTACCTGGGACTCTGTTAACAGCCCATGATTCTCACTTAATGACTGCAGCTGGGAGTGCTGGGATTGCAGTCGCTAAGTGAAGCACTCAGAGGACATCTTGTTTAACCAGTTTGCCTAGTGAGCAAGATTCTGATCCCAATTGCAGTTGTAAGTTGAGGACTACCTGTACTACTACCTGTACTAATGTATGTATGTATGTGTATGTGTGTGTTTATATATGAGTAATAAACAGCTAACCAGTTCCTCAGACATTTTTTAAGATTGTTAACTATACTGTTCATTTTTTGAGGCATATAGCATGTCATTGGAATGATTTTGACTGGTAATTTTCCTGTATACTGAGCTTGCTTCTTTGAATTACTTATTCTATTCTGGAGGAAGGCAGTTTTGATAATTCCATTAATTTCTTGATTACCCATAGGGTACTATAGGAATTTCTGAATATTTTCCTCCTGCTGATATCCACACTTTACAGCAGCAGAACTATACTTTGAGGTCTGTTATTGCAGAAATGAGAAAAGAAATGGAGACCCTTAATAATCAGGCATCTTCCTTTGATGACATCAAAATGAAAATACAAAATGCAGGTATAACTAATTCTGCTGTAGTTTTATTTCCTCCTAGTAGTAAAATGGATTTGATTTACTGACAAGTGTCCCTATATTTTATAAATTTAAGTCTCCTTTAACAAAAGCTTCTATTTTTGGAAGATTTTCTTGTTTTTCGTTTTTGGTGCTGTGGTAATTCCTAACAACTGCTGGATAAGTCCATGCAGTCTTTTTGACAAGATTTTCCTCCTTTGTAGGGTAAGGGAGGTCACCCAGCTGGCTTTTTGTCTAAGGCAGGACTAGAATTCACAGTCTCCCACTGATATCTTGATCACTACAACTGGCTGTCTCTTACATTTACATTCTTCTAAATATTTATGTTCTCTGAGGAATCTCATATGACTAAAGCATATTAACAGATGATTAATTAGCATTTCAGTCTCCAATTTTGAATCCAATTTGAGATCATCCATCACCACAGGTTGAGGTATATATTGTATGCTAAAGATACCCAACTCTATATTTCCACTCTTGGTGACTCAAGTGAAAGTGTGCGGCTACCCTTTCACAGTGCATGGAGGCTTTGGGGCCCTGGATGGGGGACAACAGGCTTTGACTGAACCTTGGTCAGACTGAATGGCTCTGGGTATGTGGGGCTCCAGGATCTGGGACTTTGTCATCTTTGACACTGGATGGCACTGCCCCCAAAAGACCCAGTCCACAACTTGGGGGTTCTCCTCGAGTCGTAACTCCTGTTCGAGGAACAGGTAGCAGTCGCAACTGGGAGAGCCTTTGCACAACTTCGTGTTGTGTGCCAGTTGTGGCCTTTCCTGGACCAGGATTCCCTGCCCTCAGTCGTTCAGTCCCTAGTCATCTCATGGCTGGACTATTGTAATGCACTCTGCATGTGGGTACCTTTGAAGAGCATTCTCTGCTGTTGCTCCTGCCCTCTGGAACATCTTGCCCCCTGATGTGAGGTTGGCCCCCAACCCTCCTAACTTTTTGTAAGGGCCTAAAGTTGTGGCTTTGCCAGTCGGCTTGGGGCAGCAATGGGGGAATAACACAGTGGAGGTGGTTGATTGAGTAATAACAGATCCCACCTCTTCCCCACTCTGCCTCTGCCCTCCCCATGTGTCTTTGGTTTTAAAGTTTGATTTTAACTTTTTATGTTTTAACTTAGATGTAACTGTAAGTCACCAAGAGTTACCTTATAGTAAGATGGGCGGCCAATAAATTTTATAAATAAATAAATAAATAATAAATAAATATTTTTCCATATTATTACAGAGAACAGTTAGCACTTTAACTATGTCTTCTCTTGTAGCTTTAAACAGTTTAGTGAGTATTTATCTTTGCACGGTGCTCTAAATTGCCTTTGAACATGGAAGGATTCCTGACTATATATTCCCTCTGCAAATGCTCCCATAGCTCAAGGTTTTTTTCTTCATAAATTAGGGGTGTTAAATCTGTTCTATACATTGACCCCATATTCTAAGCGTTGTCCTGGTCATATATTTTTAAATTTTAACTTATATAATTAACTCCAATAATTTTGATCAGTTCCTAGATATTTCCTGCTGAATAGATTGATTTGTACATCTGCAGCTTATTATTACGTAGACATAATGCTGTCTAATGTGTGGAATCCATGTATAAAGTCTGAATTTTGTTTCTGTTAGCATTAAAAAACAGTTCTATTTATAGAACTCTAAAAACATAGAATCCCAGGGCTGGAAAAGACCTTTTGGGGTCTTCTAGTCCATCCTTCTGCTCAAGGCAGGAGACCTTACTATTCTGGAGAAATGGATGTCCAATCTTTTCTTGAAAACTCCAGCGATGAATCACTCAGAACTCCAGGAGGCAAGCTATTCCATTGATTAATTGTTCTCACTATCAGGAAATTTCTCCTTAGTTCCAGGTCAGATCTCTCTTTGATGAGCTTCCACCCATTGCTTCTTGTGCTTCCTTCAGGTGCTTTGGAGAATAAGTCAACCGCTTCTTCTCTGTGATTACCTCTCACATACTGGAAGACAGCTATCATGTCATCCCTAATCTTACTCTTCATTAGGCTAGACATACCTAATTCCATTAATCATTTATTGTACAGTTTAGCCTCCAAACCCCTTATCATCTTTCTTGCTCTCCTCTTACTTAGGGTATGAGCATCTTTTTTTGTATCATGGTGACCAGAACTGGATGCAGTATTTTAAGTGTGGGCTCACTAATGCGGTATAGAGTGATAATACCACTTCTCATGATCTTAATGCTATCCCTCCGTTGATGCAGCCTAGGACTTTTTGGCAGCTGCAGCACACTTCTAGTTCATACTTAAGTGGTAGTCCCCTAGGACATCTAGATCCCTTTATAATTACTACGGTTAAGCCAGGTAGTGCCTATTCTATAGCTGTACATTTCTTTTTTTCCTGCCTAAGTGCAGGACCTTACTTTTCTCTCCACTGAACTGCATCTTGCTGGATAGGGCCCAATACTCAAGTCTGCCAAGATCTTTCTGAATCTTGAGTCTATCTTCCAAAGTGTTAACATTCCTCACACCCCAACTTTCTGCAAATTTGATGAGCTTCCCTTCTCTCCCCTCCTCCTCCTTTATTCTTATGAGCAAATATTAAATCCTGATTTAGTTATGGTCATTGAAACTGCCTCCCTCCAATCAAAGTATTACTCCACTCTTGCAAGAATATATGATCAACTGCAACAATATTGAAGTCTCTTCTTAAGATGAAATTTAAACTATTAAAATCCAACCCCTCTGCTGTTGGGAATAAAATTAAAATTATAGTTATTCAGTGCATACCGAATTCCATGTTACTATTTCTCTCTTTTTCATACATCCTCTTGGCAGCCCGAAATTTTTAAAAAATCAAATTTCACTTTTTTTTACTATATGGAGTTGAAATTGCTTCTGGAATCATTCTTCTTATCCTAATCTTTAAAAGAATACCAACAAAAGCTAATTTAGCCACTTCCTGAAAACAAAATAGAAATAAGAAAATTACTTATTTTATACTATATAAAAATATATGTCTGATTAAGGTCTATGATCTGTTAAAACCTGTAATTTATTTAATCATTAAGATACCATTAAACTTTTATTACTTTTGCTGCAGCAGACCAATATTACTGCTGTTCCAGGAATATATATATATATATATGTATATAAATTTATAAATGTAATCAGGCAGTCGAAGATATCTTCATGTCTGCAAGTTCTCAACCTAAAATGGGCATTTTTATTTTGCAGACCATAAACAGTCCCTGGAAGAGGAGGTCAGAAGGTTGGGGGGGAAAAGCGAGGCAATAGACCAACAGAAAGAAAATGCAACAAAAGCTCCAAGAAAAGTATTTGTGCCTTCTCTTAATGTAACTAGATGTAATAAAACTACTCAAACTTTCCATCCAGACTACTTTGCCAGTGGAAATGATGGTAAGGGAAATAAATTTCACATCTACTAATATATGTCAGGGCAATAGAAGAAGGGGACGACAGAGAATGAGGTGGCTGGATGGAATCACTGAAGCAGTAGGCGTGAGCTTAAATGGACTCCAGAAGATGGTGGAAGACAGGAAGGCCTGGAGGAACGTTGCCCATAAGGTCGCGATGAGTCGGACACGACTTCGCAGCTAACAACAACAACAATATATGTCATAAGTCTTGCATGCTCTGAGAAAGATGAGAGCTATGCCAGAGGTTCAACATACTAGACAGGTCTCATCGAAGGAGCCAGGTGAAGAGTGTCCCTCTTATAAACACTATGGTGAAACATAACTTACACAAATCTGTACTGGATTAGTCATCACCTGGGTCAACAAGGACTGCACTAGGTGTTGGAGTTCCTGGACATCCGGGAGACAAGTGGCCCACAGGACTCAGGAATGTTGGCTGAGCACCTAGGCCCAGCAGCTACAGGACTACTGGAAGAAAAGCTGCTTACCCATCCCAAATATAAAAACACTGAAAACAAAGAAATAAAAAATTGCTATAACAAATCAGGGCCAATGACAAAAGGATGTCTGAAAAGAATTTCTGTCATCTCTAGATAAACTAGACCAGGGGTAGGCAACCTCGACTCTTTTATGACTCATGGACTTCAACTCCCAGAATTCCTGAGCCAGCCATGCTGGCTCAGGAATTCTGGGAGTTGAAGTCCATGAGTCATAAAAGAGTCGAGGTTGCCTACCCCTGAACTAGACTAATGTACTGTTTGATTGTTTCAGTCAGTACATTGAATTGTAACTGGATTTAGCAATAAAGACTTTTTTTTCTTCTTCACAATTATACGTCTGTGTTTCATCAACCTTATTAATAATTAGTTAATAGTATGTTAACTAGAAAGGGCGTGAGGTATCCTTAGAGTTCTTCAGTTGACCTCTGCTTTGTTTTGCTCTTCATTGTTTCAGGTCCATTGCACCTTAGTAAAGTTGCTGCTGAACAGTTTCTGAAAACAGATGAAACTGAACATTCAAGAGCAAGGGTATGAAAATGAGTTGTTAATTAATGTTTAATATAGGGATTCATTCAGAACAAAAGTGGTGCATTTGTTTGCTTTCACTGTAAAACGCCTCAAGTATTCTGACTTCAGCTATAAAAAGTTCCAGTTTATGCCAAACGATCCATGCCCTTTCCTACTACTTCCACTAGGAGGCACTGTAATTCTAGATATCTTTACTAGATATCTTTGCATCTGGGTTAATGATAAGATATATTCTAATAATTAACTGAACTGAACTCTTTTACTGAATATGGAAAGAAAGTTAAATTGTACTAAGTTTGCAGCTGGACAAGCTGAAATTTTACCTTGTTCTGCTATGTTGTAATCCTTGATGTTTTTTTCCCTACACATCAGATATCTTCAGTAAATACATTTTCACTTTTGGCTGGTGTTAATTAAATGTATAATATTTTGTCAAACTTAATTTTTTCAGCTTAATTCTGCCTGCCAACTCCAAAAATTTAAACTTGTTTTAGAATTTCCAAGGACATTTTGCAGATAAAAAGCTGTTCCAGGGATGCTTCTTTGCTTACCTACACTATTTAACAAATAGAAGATCTAAGAAGATCTTTGGGATGCATTAAAACTTAGCTATGAGGGCGACAGGTCATGTGTTTATTTTGGGGTTTTTTTCCCCTTCATCCCTTTTCATAAAAATGTGTTTTGTTTTAGCAAAATTGTGTCTTGAAGATAATGGGGAGTAAGCTGTAATACAGGCTGCATTAGTAATAAACTGTTATGTTAATTGCAGGACAAAACAGACTCACATTCATGGGGCCACTCTTCTTTGAGAGGAATTCATAAATGGCTGCATCTTTAGCAATGGCTTCATTTTCTAGGGCATAATTCACTTTTCATGGCACAGAGCTAAGGAATATAATAGCAGAAGATTACAAACTTAGTGAACAGTATGGCCAGGCAGCTGTGAAGGCAAACAGAATTCTGGGATGCATCACTAGAGCGGTCACCAGCAGGAAAAAGGAGGTTTAGGGCTTTAACCAGACCTGTTTGGAATATGTGTGTTGTATGGGTCCAGTGCTGGAGATCTCATTAAAAAAAGATACTGATAAGATTGAGTGAGTTCAGAGATGGGCAACAAAAATGGTGCAAGGTCTGAGGGACAAAACATATCAGGAAAGATTGGGAGAACTGAATATGTACAGCTTGGAGAACAAAAGGAAAAGGGGGGTGCATGACTTAAACCTTTAAATATATTAAGGGTGTAAATATGGTTCTATAAGGCAGCATTTTCAATATTAAGCAAAAATCAAAAACACGGGCATAATCTCAAACTGACAAAAGTTCAAAAGTAATGTTAGAAAGTATTACTTCACAGAAGGAGTACTGTAGTGGAAGCTTAGAACCAACTTCCAGCGGAGGGAGTGGGTCAATCATCAGTAACTGTGTTTAAACATGCTTAACTTGTTTGAGATAAACACATGTCCATTATCCAACAAAAATTAAAAATTAAATAATAATAATAATAATAATAATAATAATAATAATAATAATAATAATAATAATATAATAAATAGATATATTAAAAAGAAGACAAGAAGCAAATATACTTGAAGGAAAAAATTGATGGACCACTAGGTCTTTTTCTGCCATCAGTTTTCTGTATTGTTGGGGGCAATTAAGCTGACTTTGTAATAATGCCGCTTAGGGGGTGTGTGAAAGCCCTAATAAGCAGGCATATACATAGAATGAAGGCTACTGCTAAGTTTGTAAGCCGCCCTGAGTCTTCGGAGAAGGGCGGGATATAAATGGAATTAAAATAAATAAATAAATAAATTTAAAATAATAGAAGAACTAACAGGGTTAAGAATGTATTTCTGGGTTTATTTAGTAGCAATGACAGTGCTGAATAAATTAAATGTCTTCACTATCATTGCATCAGTTCATTGCTTCAGTGCTAACATCCTATTATTACAGGTTCCAAGTTAAACTAAAGAAGAAGAAAGCCAGTCAATTTCCATGAAGGCTTTTGATTGTGTCAATAATGTCAAGCTGTGGAATGAGCTTAGAAAAATGAGAATTCCAAAATATCTCATTGTCCTTACAAGAAACTTAAACTTAACAGCTCAGGAACTCACAGTACAGGCAGAATATAGTGAAACTGACTCCAAGTTGCCAAAGGAGTGTAACATGGCTTTATATCCCCCCCTTATTTTTTTTTTCAATCTGTATGCTAAGTTCTGTAATAACTGGTCCAGTCCAGGTGGCAAATAATCTTCCAGTTAAATGGTGCTTTGTTATTGGTGATTTGTAATCCAAGTCCTTCTTAGCAACTGTTTTTCTAAAAGTGCCCAGAAAACTTCCAGCAGGTTCTCAAAGTATGAAATACGTTACCGGCCCCCAAAGATAAGGAATTCCTATTCTGGAAGAATCTTATATCTCATTTTGCTTCTAGAAAAATGAGAATTCCAAAATATCTCATTGTCCTTACAAGAAACTTAAACTTAACAGCTCAGGAACTCACAGTACAGGCAGAATATAGTGAAACTGACTCCAAGTTGCCAAAGGAGTGTAACATGGCTTTATATCCCCCCCTTATTTTTTTTTCAATCTGTATGCTAAGTTCTGTAATAACTGGGAACCCCATGTGCTTGCAGTGGCAAGAAATACTTTTTACTGGTAGAAGCTGGTAGGTCAGCTACATCTTATTTATATCTTGGGTAAAATGCTTGCCTCCAATAATGTAATATTCCTTTTATTGTTAGGCAAGCTGCTTTTAGAAAGTTTTTACTCTTAAAATGGTCTAAGATAATTAAATTAATCTTATCATAGTGAACACTTTACTCCTTTCATTAAAAATATATATATCCTGCCCTTCATTTTCTTTTAGTAATACTACTCTGGGATCGGCTTCCTAGTGTCGCGACTACTTTATGAATGTGCCTATTTATAGTTGTCTTACTATCTGTTAGAATCCTTTCCTCATATTATTACATTTAAAATAATAATGATTTTAAATTTGAGAAGTTGGAATTTTTCAAAGCAGTATCCCAGTCTCTGGCATTTTTTAAAAATTTCCAAGTATTGCTTTGAGCCCCAAATGTGTTTTGTAAGCTTTCTTGGAAAATAAAATAGCGGGCTGCTAGGGTCTAGTGCTTTGTTAAGAAGCATGCCCTTCTGCTGCCAATAAAGACAAAACTAAGCAGAATTTTTAGAAGGCATCTGGAACAGACAGGGTCCAGTCCAGGTGGCAAATAATCTTCCAGTTAAATGGTGCTTTGTTATTGGTGATTTGTAATCCAAGTCCTTCTTAGCAACTGTTTTTCTAAAAGTGCCCAGAAAACTTCCAGCAGGTTCTCAAAGTATGAAATACGTTACCGGCCCCCAAAGATAAGGAATTCCTATTCTGGAAGAATCTTATATCTCATTTTGCTTCTAGAAAAATGAGAATTCCAAAATATCTCATTGTCCTTACAAGAAACTTAAACTTAACAGCTCAGGAACTCACAGTACAGGCAGAATATAGTGAAACTGACTCCAAGTTGCCAAAGGAGTGTAACATGGCTTTATATCCCCCCCTTATTTTTTTTTCAATCTGTATGCTAAGTTCTGTAATAACTGGGAACCCCATGTGCTTGCAGTGGCAAGAAATACTTTTTACTGGTAGAAGCTGGTAGGTCAGCTACATCTTATTTATATCTTGGGTAAAATGCTTGCCTCCAATAATGTAATATTCCTTTTATTGTTAGGCAAGCTGCTTTTAGAAAGTTTTTACTCTTAAAATGGTCTAAGATAATTAAATTAATCTTATCATAGTGAACACTTTACTCCTTTCATTAAAAATATATATATCCTGCCCTTCATTTTCTTTTAGTAATACTACTCTGGGATCGGCTTCCTAGTGTCGCGACTACTTTATGAATGTGCCTATTTATAGTTGTCTTACTATCTGTTAGAATCCTTTCCTCATATTATTACATTTAAAATAATAATGATTTTAAATTTGAGAAGTTGGAATTTTTCAAAGCAGTATCCCAGTCTCTGGCATTTTTTAAAAATTTCCAAGTATTGCTTTGAGCCCCAAATGTGTTTTGTAAGCTTTCTTGGAAAATAAAATAGCGGGCTGCTAGGGTCTAGTGCTTTGTTAAGAAGCATGCCCTTCTGCTGCCAATAAAGACAAAACTAAGCAGAATTTTTAGAAGGCATCTGGAACAGACAGGGTCCAGTCCAGGTGGCAAATAATCTTCCAGTTAAATGGTGCTTTGTTATTGGTGATTTGTAATCCAAGCCCTTCTTAGCAACTGTTTTTCCAAAAGTGCCCAGAAAACTTCCAGCAGGTTCTCAAAGTATGAAATACGTTACCGGCCCCCAAAGATAAGGAATTCCTATTCTGGAAGAATCTTGTATCTCATTTTGCTTCTAGAATCCACTGGTAAAACAGCTCCAAGAAGATTCTGTTCATCCCAAGCAACAGTTACTTAGTATGGGTGCAGGTGATGGACCTCATCAGCATTTTAGAAATCATGGAAAAGTGATTCAAGACAGACTGAAAGAAGCTGCAAAAAAGATCTGCTGTCTGAGCAAAGAGAAGCAGCAGCTACTAGAGATGGTAAACAGACTAAGAACAGAACTTGGAGAAGCTTCAAAGGAAGGTAAGCTCATTGGAGAGAAGAACCTCAATTCTTATATAAGAAATTCAATCTCTTGAGATTGAGAAAAACTAATAGAGTGAAGTACTGCATGTAGGCTTGTTGCCAAGGTTAAGAGGTCCTGGTCAGAGCTTGAGAATGAAATGCTGCTGAATAAGAGCACAGTTGCTCTCAATGTTGAACGTGGTGGTATGAAACATGAACAGACTCAGTATTTGTTCCTTATTCTTGGCTATGAAGACCTTGATTACTGCTCTAAAAGGTCAAGGTGACAAGTAGTTGTTACATAATAGCAAAAAGCTCTTTTATATACTTCTCATGTATATAAGAAGATTCTTGAAATAAGAACTTTTTTGTTTTGTTTCCTGGAGACGAAGAACAATGAAAAATGGCATTATTGTATAACGAACCCGAGGTCAAAATAGATGCCTTGTAAGAGAATTAAATTTTAAAGCTTAAGTTACTGGGACTCGTCTTTCAATTTCTGTATAGCATAAAAGGTTCATTCTTTATTTTGCTGTCTCTAGGATTGCAGGATTGGAATGATTCAAAAAACCCTCAGAATGACACATCCCCTGGTGCCCTTTATCCCAAAGAACTGGTAGAAGAAGCAAAGCAGCATTTTCTAGCTTCAGAACATTTGCAATGCCATCTTACAAAACCGGTATGTCAGAACCATCCGACGGTTTTATACTGAGGACGGGAAGGCTGCTGTCGGAATGCCAGAGCCTTTCTTACGATCACAGTGATATTCTATGCAAACTGTGCAAAACTCAGGCTCTGAAGAGTATTGTGAAGTACCTCTGATTTTGCTATGTCCAATTTATAGCAATTATCCCTATTCCATCCCTATTCCATGGACCACACAGTTGAGGTACAATTCACCATGTCTTTGGCGATTGCATCAGTGTGTCATTTTTGTGCTTTGGCAATTGCATCATTGTGTCATTTTGTGCTTTCCGTAAAGATTGATGGCATACTCCTGATGGAAGAGATTTGGGTACATTTAATCTAGATTATTGTTAATTTTAGAGTAAAACTTGGCCATATTTTTTATCTACATCTGTACCAAAGAAAGTTGGAAACCATCCATTTTCTTTTGTTCTTTCCATTTTTTTCCTTTTTCCTTTTTTTCATATTTTTACCTTGCATTTTGTCTCCTTTTTCTCTTTTCTGATATCTTGTTTTTAGTTCATTGTAATGTTATCATAATTTGAATTCAGTCTGCTGATCCATTTTTTATCCCTGTACAATTTATTTATTTATTTATTTATTTATTTTAATTCCATTTATATCCCGCCCTTCTCCGAAGACTCAGGGCGGCTTACAAGCTTAGCAGTAGCCTTCATTCTATGTATATGCCTGCTTATTATGGCTTTCACACACACACCAGCAGCATTATTACAAAGTCAGCTTAATTGCCCCCTTTCAGCCCCTCGTCCGACGAGTCACCAAAAGAATGAATCCGGAACGGGAGCTGGTTCTCCTGAGCCACGTTTATTTTCCTCTCAAAACAGTTGCCCGAAGACAGATGAAGTCAGCGTTGATTCCACAGCACAATCAACGCTGTTAAATAGCCGGCGAAGCCGACACCCACCACCACACCCTAATTTGCTCCACCACGCCCACACGCTACTTAACCTCTGCCTCCCATAGTTCCCACCTTTTGGCTCCCACCCCACCACCATCGCAGCTGGTAAGCCACCCCCCAGCCCAAATCTTCCTCTCTTCCTCCGGAGCTTCGCATATCTCCATCCACCCCCCCAGCTCCCCAGACCGCCGCGAGTTGTGTCCTGAACCCCTCCCCGGCCCACCGACAGTCCCCGTCACCCCCTAAGCCATCCTGGCGCCCGTCCTTGTCCCGCCGCTCAGGCACTAGGCAACCACCGGTTGCTCTACCGTACGGCCGCTCCCCTGCCTCCTGTTTGGTCCTGGAAGCTGCTGGGCAGTGTCGGCACCCCCGTCCTTTCCCCCAGTCCCTGGAGGCCGATAGGTTGCTGCGTGGCCGCACTCGGCGGCCGCATGCACTCCCAGCTCGCAAACTGCTCCCGGGAGCCGGCAGGTTGGTCCGCGGCCTCTCCAGCTGGCCGGCGGGACGCCGCTGCGCTGTTTCCTCAGCTGCACTCCCCCCAGGACTGTGGGGACGGGGGCCGCGCTCATTCCCGGCTCGCTGGCTGCTTCCGGGAGCCGGCAGGTTGGCCCGCAGCCCCTCCAGCTGACCGGCGGGTCGCAGCTGCGCCGTCTCCTCAGTTTTTCCCCTCCCAGGTCCGTCGGGACGGCCGTGTCCGGAGCCCGGCAGCGCGTTGGAGAGGTAAGGAAGCTGGCGGGGATCTCCGGAGGCCGGTAGGACGCTGCGTGCCCCCCCCCCGGGCGTTGGGCGAGCGGTTGCTGGGGTGCTGTGACGGCGGTACTGCGTCCGGGAGACCGCAGGCGCCGGCGGCGGGTTCTGGGGCCTGGCAGATCACTCCGAGGCCCCACTGAATGTCGGGCATGCCGGGCCCGACACCCCCAACAATCTGGGTCCTCATTTTACCTACCTCGGAAGGATGGAAGGCTGAGTCAATTAGAACTGATAGCAAGTAATTTCCTAACGTCATGTGGTAATTTTCCCACAACTATAGTTTAATATCAATTACAGATAGTCCTCTATTTACAACAGTTGATTTAGCGACCATTCAAAGATACAACAGCACTTGAAAAAGTGGCATGACCGTTTTTCACAGTTGTGACTTTTCCAGCATCTCCATGATCATGTGAACAAAATTCAGATGCTTGGCAACTGGTTCATATTTATGATCGTTGCTGTGTCCTGGAGTCATATGATCCCCTTTTGCGACCTTCTGACAAGCAAAATCAATGGGGAAGCCAGATTCATTTAACAACCAGGTTACTAACTTATCAACTGCAATGATTCACTTAACCACTGAGGCAAGAAAGGTCATAAAATGGGGCAAAATCCACTTAACAAATGTCTCACTTAACAACATAATTTTTGGGCTCAATTGTGGCCATAAGTTGAGGACTATCTGTATATGGGAGGTACAAAGTGAGTCCTCACTAGATCTGGACTCTGTACAAACAAATCCTACCCAGTATAAAATGAGTCAATTTGGAAAGGTGTTTAATTATCTAGGCAGAGCAAAGGTAGCAAACTAGCCCTTTCCCTGATTCAGATTTTTCTACAGAGATCTCTCCTGTAGTTCAGAAGCACAGCACAATTGATGTTGACATGTACCAAAGAGAGAAAAGCACTTTTTAAAACTTATAATGGTTCCTCAAGAAATACATTTTGATGGAGAGAGGTGAGATAGGGAAGATTTTATTCCGGGATTAACCGATCTGCCTCAAATCAGAGTTCGACTCTTGTGATTTATTACCTACATTGCAGCCTTTGAGACAAGTTTGAGACCGAAGGGACAGATACTGTATATGTGCACATTCATTGTCATTAAATTATACCTCATTGCCAACCAGACTCGTTCTCATGTTTGGAGGCTCCATATGTGGGTGCTCTTTTATTTTTCTTCTTTTACTTTTTCTTCTTTTTGCAAAGAGTCAATTTATTTTTTTAGTTCATCTTCACTTCTATTCTAACTCACTAACTCACTCCAGACTTCCAAATTCACTTGATTACCCACAGATTACTTGGTTTATCAGACTTTTCCCCTTTTTCTTTTGATGTTTCAAAGTTTTCATGACTTATGTGTTACTTCCAAACTTTAATTTTGTTTGAAGAAAAAAATAACATTACAGCTGTCATGTTTGTTTATTCCTCTGCAAAAGCATTCATTTTTCCATATATATACATACATACATACATACATACATACATACATACATACATGAAACTAAGGCTCATACAAAGGTGGTTCACTCAAACTGCATTGGCAATTTATTGCTGAGAGCTTTGAGAATAATGTACAAGTGGTTTGGCCAAGAAGCTTCTGCAGTGAAAAGACCATATAACTTTAATATAACAGCACTTATTTCTACAAAATGTGCTCTGTTCCATCTCCTTAAATTTTTACTTAAAAATTATTCCATTTTTAATTAAAAAAAACATTTTTTCTATGATGATGGTTAGCACGTCTCTGGTTTTTCTGATTCATATTCCACAATCAAAACCAAATCAGGAATTTCCCTTGAAGCAACACTGAGCATTTTAAAAACAATATCTAGCCATGAACCAGAACACACAGTTCTTGATCAAATATTTACCATTTACTTACATAAATGTGTGCTACAAATTACCATCCACAACTACCCCTCACGAAGATTAGAAAGCTTATTTGACCATCCAATCATCTGACTGAACACATTTTATTCTCTTACTGTGTCTCTACTCATCCATCTCTGTCAACTTCTACAGTCTGAAATCTTCAACTCTACTTCCTGGATGCCTTCAGTATAAAAAGCATTTAACCTATGTTTATACATAAATTGTAATCACACAACTGCCTGTATGGAAAGCAAAATGGGCCATTTAAACCTACCACTACTTTTTGTGCCATTTTTTTTATCTATTTCCACATGACATTGATCTCAGATATTGGTCATTTCCACAGGCTGAATCAGACTCATTTACAAGAAATCGCACTGCAGATCCCTCAATATCTAAAGCCCCTGTGCCACAGCAGCCTCAACAGCTCAGAAGAGAAAGCCCATGCCTATCCCAGAAAAGTCTGTTATCATCTAGTGCCCCTAGTTCCTTAGAGGAAATTTGGCAAATATTAGAGATGGGATCAAGTCCTTCAGTTCTCAGCCCCCAAAACAACATTGATCAAGGTACGTATAATATATAAATACATGGTTATTTAATTTTAGTAATAGAATTCAAATATAGCACAATGGCTTCTTGCACCCTAAATTTCTCTATTTTACTTATGGCAGACTCTATTGGTATTTTCTTCATTTTCACCATCTTTGAATTCAGTGTTTCACTGAGTGTGAAACTGACACATTTATATGCTCACTTAATTATTGGCTACAAACAGATCAGTATCTTTAGTATCTACAGATCAAACTATATTCTGTGCAACTTTATGGAAGACAGCATACTTGTCTCTAATGGTTTTCCCCTGTGCATTCTTTGGACATTCCACAATGTCCAAGTGTAAGGAAGTGCTGGTTATACTCTTGGGTGCACTTTTGCTATGATTTAGATCAGTGGTCTTCAAACTTGGCCCTTTTATGACTTGTGGACTTCAACTCCCAGAATTCCTCAGCCAGCGTGACTGGCTGAGGAATTCTGGGAGTTGAAGTCCACAAGTCATAAAAGGGCCAAGTTTGAAGACCCCTGATTTAGATGTATTGAGTTGTCCTATGGCTGTGAAAGTTGGACCATAAGAAAGGCTGAGAGCCAAAAATTTGAGGCCTTTGAACTATGGTGCTGGAGAAGACACCTGTGACTCCCTTGGACTGCAAGGCGATCAAACCGGTCAGTCCTAGAGGAGATCAACCCTGACTGCTCTTTAAAAGGCCAGATCCTGAAGTTGAAACTCAAATACTTTGGCCACCTAATGAGAAGGAACGACTCACTGGAGAAGTACCTAATGCTGGGAAAGATTGAGGGCAATAGAAGAAGGGGACGACAGAGAATGAGGTGGCTGGATGGAGTCACTGAAGCAGTAGGCGTGAGCTTAAATGGACTCCAGAAGATGGTAGAGGACAGGAAGGCCTGGAGGAAAATTGTCCATGGGGTTGCAATGGGTCGGACATGACTTCGCAACTAACAACAACAACACATAAACTGATTACATCCCATCTCCTTTCCACTGCATAAACATCCAAGTCTGGTGTTCCCAAGTGATAAGAATATGTGACAAAATGTTATTGAAAGAAGCTAAAAGTCTGGAAATTACTCTTTTCACTATTCAGAAGTAGATACTCCATATTGCAGCTGAATATAAATATCATTTTTACTTAGCATCTGCCCTTTTAACTAATTTTACTTATATTTCAGTAAGTAAAATTATTTTAATATTATTATTTTAGTTTTAATAAAATATGAATAGGTGGAAATACAATATTTTTTTTGTAATGACACAAGTTTTGCTTTGTAGAGATTAAAAAACTTCACTCAATGCATTCTAAGATTTCTTGTAAGATTCAGTTTTATAAGATTCATTAACAAATTATTTGTTTACTTATTTATTAGATTAGATTTTCTTAAGGAATTCAAGGTGGTATGCATAATGCTTCATCCTCCCACATTCCTCTCTAAACAGCCCTGTGAGCTGTTAATTACGAATTAACACTTTGTTCCCATTTAACAATAGTTACATAATACTTACATATGCTGACAGCCATGTGATAGCAAGGGGAAGATAATATGGAACTCCAGGGATGATGCGTACAGATTCATCTATTGCATCAAAGTTTTTGTGAACTGAGCATAGAAGAGATACCACAGGTCAAGAACCTATTGATAAAACAAAGACTGTTTGCGCATGTAAATGTTACTGCAACTTTCCTAACGTTTCATGCTCTTAACTGGTGAAACTCAACTGGCAATTTTACAAAAATGCTAATTCCTAATTTTGGATACATCTACCTAAAATAAAACTGCTGGCTTTAATACTGCAAATGCCCAGAATCCCATGCTATAGAACAACTTTTTGAGCTAGCTATTTGATACTATCTACGGATGGATTTTGAGAAAATTTATGTTGAAGCTTGGTATTCATCTATCTCATGGATACCTACTATGGAGAGCCTGGCATTAGGTAGTCTGCTTTGGGAATAATGCTTACCCTCTTATCTTGCTTTCAGATACTGCATAAAGGCAATGTGGGGTTTGCCAAAGTGGATGATTTGGGTTTTTTTTTCAAAATCACTGAAAATAAGATTATGGCAATGACAAATATGATAATGAGTCATCCAGGAAGATTCCCCACCTAATGTTGACATGCCTATATTTTTCATTTCCAACCACCAGTTCTATTTTTGTAGGTTCCAGTTTATAATAGCAGGCCAAAATGTCCCTAACCCCAACACAGTAAACTTTTGTCTGTGGTTGTTGTTCTTTGATAATCCTACAGGGTTAGGCCTGGTTGCCCAGCCATAGTTCCTGAGTCCCATTGCTCACTGGTCAACAGATGCCCAGGAACTCTTAAAATCTGATGTAGTCCTTGTTGACCTGGGTGATGACCGATCCAGTATAGGATTCTTTTTCTGATTTCTCATTATATTAAATAGGTTGATGGATATACTTAATCTGGCTTTTCCACTAAGACCTGTCTGACATGCTTGACCCTTCTGGTACAATACATTACCGCCAGATAGCTCTCAATCTCATCAGAACATCACAAGCCCCTACTCCATGACAAAGAGGGATCTATGGCAGGGATTATCATATGTTTATTATTAATATTATTAATGAAATTAATATTATTAATGAAATGCTGCCCAATTCCCAACAACTCTGGGCAGTTACAAATGAAAATATTAAAATAAGGGAAAAAATAGAGATAGGCAAAAATGAAGATCAAATATGGGAAGGGTGACAAAAAATGGTCAGAAACTAAAAGAAACAAGCCAACATAGCAAAGGGGCTTCAGTCAACCTTGTTAAGTGTCTAAGTGAAAAGTGGGCTCTCCAAGTTAATGGTTAGATAGTTCAAAGTTCTTCAGAATTAATGGTTGAGTACTTCTGAAAAATAGATAAGTTGAATTGTTTGAATCCTATACTGATTGAATGAATCCAAATCAATCAATACTGCAGTGGTCCTGTTTTATGCTCCAATCAGAGATTTTATGGTGACTTCCAATATCTTGCTGACATAATACACAGAGAGAAACAGAGAGAGACAAAAAAACGAAGTCATGCTAACTGTAGGGAAGTAGAATGCTTAAAGTTGAAAGTAAAAGAACTGGAATAGGGAGGCAACTTGGTATACAAAAAAGATACTGTATGTGCAATCACAATTCCTACTAGAAATAAACATGGGAAAATCTAAAGAGACTAGAGACCAGCCCTCTAAAATACTAAAAGAAAAGTGTTTCATGTGTAGGAAATGGAAGTACAAGTGTGCAACAGAAGAATATAGACACTGAAGAACTGTGTTAGAAAAATTAAAGCTCAAAATGAGTTGCGGTTTGCAAGAGATATCAAAAACAACAACAAAAAGATTGATTTATACTAGAAACAAATGGGAAAGCAAATAAAACATAACTCCAGTTGTGAGTAGGTAGATTCAAGCTAGACATTTGTTCTTTATGTACCAAATTGTGTACATAATGTGCCCTAGAATATTTGCACAATCATTCCTATAGATTAAACTAGATGCTTTCCAGACTGACTTGCCTTACTTGTTAGAATATAGATTTATGTTAATACTTAAGACAGCTACTTAGTTGAAAAACATAATTAAACAGATTACATCAATATAAAGACCAAATGAAAAAATAATAATAATTGAGTTACTATAAGTGTGCTAGGGTTTTATTTTTAGAGTTCCAATCCTCGGGGAATGATAAGAAGATGCAAAAGGATTGAACAATAAGGGACAGTCATAATTGCAATACATGTTTTGCTGCAATATTTAAACTTGGATGATGAAAACTGATCCACTTTTATGATTACTCATTATTATTGGCCCAATTTTATTGGGTCATATATAATCTTCTCTATGGGTCAAAATTTCAACACTTTTTCCCTCTCATGTGGGTAAAGGACCAGACAAAGGCTGGGTAGAATATTAACGAACAGAGATGCGTACTCTTTTTGGACTCTATGCATGCAGCTTTGTTCTCTGTTATGTAAGATTCTCATCTCCCAAGAGAAGTACAAATATTAACTTATGCTGATGTGATTTCTGTACTTAACAGTTCCTGCCAGCAAAATCAGCACAAATAAATATCAGAGAGAATTATCTGGATTATAGGAACAGTAGTAACAGAATGGATTGTGTGAATTCATCATTTATATTCTGTGTTTCAGGGAGACGCAGTGTGATCAAAGTTAACTTTATTGTCAGGGATCATGTGTGAATGGGCACAGTTGGAACTGGTGCTAGTTGTCAGATGAGCTCTCAACACGTATGGACCTGTGCATATGTGAATTTCAAAGACAAATTTATTTGTGATAATTTATCAGCAAGGTAAAAACACAGAAGCAAGGTATTAAAGTTAAAATTTAAAAAATGGAGAACAGAAACAACAGAATGAAATATATAAAACCATAATATAATTACAAAACTTTAAGATATAATAGAAGTAAATCAATGACATGAAATTAAATGAAAATAGAAAATAGAAAAGAACTATGCCATAGTGTCATCACTCCAGGATTAGGACATTTTATGTCTTGTGATGAAAATCACTGTTGATTCACATAGTACAATGCTATTGGTGATGGTAATATTCCAGTCCGTGATTAGGAAACAAAATGTCTCTCACTCTTAACAGATTTGGCTTTTTGTTAGGAGGCAGCAAAAGCATGTCTGCACATAAATTGCTGTAGAAAAAGTAGTGGAAAAATATATCAAACAGGATTTCCAGAAGGGCATCATTTACTGTTTTTCCCATTTTGTTCTGCTGAGAATAAGGCAAAGGTTCTATTATGCCAGGGAAAGAAACTTGAACGATTTACAGATATAAATCAAATTTGAACCTACCACTGAGAGCTGTAGCACAAAATCCATTTGCTATGCAATATCAAAGATTTTTTCACAGATTTCAGCTTTAAATTTTTCTTGGCTTAAGGGCAATAAAGAATAGATAGAAAGGCCACAATAACATAGATCAGCTGAGATTTTTACTTCCATCTTGATGAAAAGTCATCAAGGAGAATTATTGAACCAGTGAGCTATTGGAAAACAGAACTTTAAGCCAGTAAGAAATCGGCAATTGCAGATTCTCAGCTCCTATAGAACCATACCAGTCTGGTACAGGTTAAAGTTTCCATGTGAAAGAGTGCTCATAAAAAAGTAGACTGAACAATATCTGATGACTTTGAATCATTGTATATACATACCTGTGTACTATACAGTACTTGGGATGCAAGTAGGTTCGACTTATGACCACAATTGAGCCCCACATTTCTGTTGCTAAGCAAGATAGCTGTTAAGTGAGCTTTGTTGCATTTTCCGACCTTTCTTGCCACAGTTGTTAAGTGAATTGCTTGTTGTTAAGGAAATCTAACTTCCCTTATTGACTTGGCTTGCTGGAAGCCATCTAGGAAGATTATAAAGGGTTGTCACATGACCCTGGGAAAGTGCAACTGTCATAAATACATGCCAGTTGCCAAGTACCCAAATTTTGATCACATGACCATGGGGATATTATAGCTGTCGTAGGAGGGGAAACTGGTCATAAGTCACTTTTTTAGTGCCATTGTAACTTCATTCATTAAACAAATGGTTGTAATTCGAGGAATAACTGTATAGACTGAACTCTAGATATATACATTTGTAGCTTTTGACATTCAAACATCCATTGACAAACACATCCAGATATGTATCTTACATTCAGCTTTCCTTAATGCTTTGCCTTTCCTCCATGATAGGTTAGAACCCCAAATCAAATCAAATCAAGCCAGAAAATAGCAATATAAAGCCAACATAGTGAATATAGAGCAAGTAAATATAGCAAAGAATAAAGATAAATATATAATAATGCAAGATTGTGTAAAGGGAAGACCAAAGGGGCAGTGGTTCAGGGACTCTGTTGAGCCATCCTCATATGGGTATAGCTGCTGGCCTGCAAAGTGTCCATATAGTGTCCAAAGAAGACTGCCGAGGGCAGTGCTAAAGTAAAGGCCTATGAAATGTCACTCAAACTCTTATAAAAGAACCTCCCAAACTGTAGGACTGGACATTAGGCTCAGATTAGTTTGAAGGTCAGTGTCTCAGATCTGTTGCTGGAGAGCCCTTCTGGCATTTTGAAAGCCTAATGAGCTTATAGTGTATAATGTGAAGCCTAATGAGTGGATTTTGTCAATAGTCTTCTGAAGTCATATTAATGTAAAGCAGTCCTAAAGGACCAAATCAGTGGCGAATTAATATAATTTTTATTGAGAATTTTACAAAATTCAAATACAGAAATATAAAAAGAAGAGAGATAAAACAATACAGTTAAAGAAAATGAAACGATTTCCAATCTTCTTTACAGCAGTTACAAACTATTTATCCATGTTCCCTCTTTCATATTCAAATAGTCTTTTAGCCCTCTATTCAGCCTTTTTTCAATCATGTCCAGAAATCATCATTTCACCTTTTTCCATTTTTAGCAAAAAGTCCATAAAAGTTTTCCAGTCTTTTATAAAAGTACTGTTTTATCCCTGATCAAAGAGGTCAGTTTTGCCATTTTTCCTAATTTTGCCATTTTCTCAATTCATTCCTCCTACCAAATTTAACCAAAAATGGATGAGTAGAACCAAGCTCTAATATCTACAGAAATCAAACTCATCTCCAAATATAAGATGGCATTCTTAATATATTTTGGGATTACGAGAATAGCTCTAATAAACTTAATTGGAACAGCTTCTAGAGTATTGAACTTGACAAGAAAGCACATTTCAGTAGCAAGAAGAAACTGAGGAACCACTTGACTTTTTTTCCTTTTCCTTTTCCTTTTATTTATTTTTCTTTTATCTTCCTTGCTTTATAATACTAGTTCATGTTAACCTTTTCCTTCTGGTTTAAAAGTTTTAATAAAAAATAATAAAAATCCTTAATCTTTTTCTTTTCCTTGCACTTTTGCTTTTTCCTTTATGTACTTTTTTCTTCCTTTCTTTCTGTATGTATTACCTTTTATCCTCTGGCTTAAAAGTTTTAATAAAATATATATATTAAAAGAAACCTGAGGAACAGTAAGAAAATACAGGCCACAGGGATATAATGTCCCTTTGAATGAAACTCTGATAATGGATGTGAAACTACACTGAGATCTGACTCCAAGATAAAGAGGTGTGGTAGAAAATTTCAAGGTACTTAGTGTACAGGTAGTCTTCAACGTATGATGACAATGGAGCCCAAAATTTCTGTTGCTAAGCAAAACAGTCATTAAGTGAATTTTGCCCAATTTTACGACTTTTCTTGACACAGTTGTTAAGTGAGTCACTGAAGTTGTTAAGTTAGTAACATGATTGTTAAGTGAATCTGGCTTTCCCATTGACTTGACTTGTCAGAAGGTTGCAAAAGGTGATCACAAGATCCTGGGACACTACAGCTGTCATAAATATATGCCAGTTGCCAAAATGTCTGAATTTTGATCATATTACAATGCCACGATCATAAATGTGAAAAACTGTCATAACTCATTTTTTTCAGTGTTGTTGTTACTTCAAATGGTCACTAGAAGAATGGTTGTAAGTCGAGGACCACCTGTAAATAACCGTTTAATGGGAGTCCCATTAATTTCCTATTTATGACCATTCATTCAGCAATTGCTCAAATTTACAATAGTGCTGAACACATGATACTTAGAACCGGTCCTTGTAGTTGTGGCCATTGCAGCATCCCCATTGTCATGTGATTGCAATCTGAGTGTTTTGTGACTGGCTCACAGTTACAACATTGCAGCAGTCAAAGGATCGCTATTTGTGACTTTGCTGGCTTTTGAGAAGAAAAGTCAGTGGGGAAGCCGGCAGGAGGTTACAATTGGTGATCACACGACATCACGGTAAATGACATGTATTTGCTTTAAGAAGGTAATAGGAAGGGCCAGAACTGCCACTGCTAAGCCATGTGGTCAGATAATGTCGAGCTTTACAACTATGTTGCTTAGCAACTTCAGTTTGATTTCAGTTGTCGTTAATTGAGGATATCTATAATCTTTCTTCTAAATAGAAAAAGGGCAGTGCCTTTCTTATTTCTGTCTGAGAAAATGACATGATGACTACAATGTCATAAAAGTGCCAGAATCACTCATTCTATTATGAGGGGAGGGTGGTGAGCAGGGACCATAAGTGCCTGAATGATTTGATTTATACAGAAGTTAAAAAGTAAGAGGGCTAATATGTAACATTCCTTTAACCTCTGTATGATGGAACAGCTTCAGAAAGATGGACGTGTAAGGCAGCTGGGTGACTTTGGGCCACTTTCTCAACCCAACCCACTTCATAGGGTTGTTATTATGGAGAAAGTAGAAGGCGAGAGTATTAAATATATCCACAACTTTAAATTATAATTTTTAAAAAGAGGGGTTAGAGAGAATGGATAAGTAGAAGCAGCCTTTTACAAATGATTTATCACCTTAATCTTTCCACAGTTTCTCTATCTCTTGGAATAAATTCAAAAGCTGACTTTTGCAACTAAGGTTGCAAAACAGGGAACCTTGGGCAGCGGTGGGTGGTGGGTGGAAAAGAAGCAGAGTATGGTGAAGGACTGTTGTGATTCAGGGTCAGCCTGTGGGTTGGCAGTTGGGTCGGACGACTCAGAGAAGGAGGAGGGGGGTGTTGAAGAGCTTGCTGAGGGGATTGGACAGCTTGATGAGAGCCCCCAGCAAGGCCCCTCTCATCTGGTCATGATGCAGACCCAGCTGTGTGAGCCTGAGAGCGTGGATGAAGACAGCTGGCCCTGTTCAAGGACGCCCAACGCAGGAGGCAGTCAGTCAGGAGTAAACAGAGGAAGGCAATGGGGCACCTCGGAAGGAGGCACAGAGAGGCCACGCTCCGAACTGTATTTAAGGGGAATGTGTGGGAGGGCTGGTTTGCTGAAGGCAACCGCTTGGATTGTTCCTGCTTCTTAGCTCGTGTTTTATGGTTGGTGCCTTGTCTTGCTCTGTTTTATGTGAATAAATTTGGCAGGCGTAATTCCAGCCTCTTGCCGTTTGTAAAGGGGTTGTCCCTGCCTTTTCTGCAGGGCCGGTAGCAGGCTGGTACAGAACAAGGACAAGACCTTAGTCCAGAGCTGAACATACCCCTCTAAAACCAGCCTGCTCCTCAGGAATAACTTCAAACACAATCCAGTCATTTGAATATAGAAACCTGGCATATGGTTTACTTATCGCATTGAGTAAACTAATAGGCTTGTGATTTATTGGGTCTAGTCTATGTAGTGCTATAGAATGGAATAATAGCTTGGTTCCAGTCATATGAAAATAGCCTGAAATATTAATAATGAGTAAATGAAATAGCCAAAATTCTTATTCACCTTACTAGTGCTGTGAGAATGAAATCTCCTCCTGTTTCTTTTCCAGGTTTTAGCTGAGTAATGAAGCATTTAACCCCAGCCATAGATACAACTGGCTAGTTAAGGAGATCACTACAATGATTCCCTTTTGAAGCTATTTTGAAAATAGACTTCCCAATCTTCTTCCTTACCGTAGTCTTGGGTGAAGATCACAGTTTTCACACTCCTCTAAACAACAACAGAGTGGGGGCCTTCTGGATTTTGGGAAGAAACTCATACCAAAAGTCAGAGATTACTATAGAGAAGGTGTGCTTCCATAGTGCCAACAGATGGTATTTCTTAATCAAACGAACCCAGAGTAAATCAAGTCTGTAGGATTAAATCAGCTGGCCAGATGTTGTGGAGGACAGTTTCCCAAGTAATCAGGCCTTTAAAAAAAATTGCTCTGAGTAATTGAAAAGCATTTGGTAAGGTGTTGAGTGCACTGAGGAGGGCCTTTTTAGCCTCAATACACTCTATCATACCAAGGGCTGGACCTCATGAAAATAAGAGTCAGTTTAGTGTAATGGTACAGAACTAGAAACGTGGGGACTGTAAATTCTTGTCATCATCATCATCATCATCATTTGGAAGGGACCTTGGAGGTCATCTAGTCCAACCCCCTGCTAAGGCAGGAAACCCTATACTATTTCAGACAAATGGCTGTCCAGTCTCTTCTTAAAAACTTCCAGTGTTGGAGCATTCACCACTTCTGGAGGCAGGTTGTTCCACTGGTTAGTTGTTCTAACTGTCAGGAAGTTTCTCCTTAGTTCTAGGTTGCTTCTCTCCTTGACTAGTTTCCATCCATTGCTTCTTGTCCTGCTTTCAGGTGCTTTGGAGAATAGCTTGGCTCCCTCTTCTTTGTGGCAGCCCCTGAGATATTGGAATACTGCTATAATGTCACCCCTCACCCTTCTCTTCATTAAACTACACATACCCAATTCCAGCAACCGTTCCCTATATGTTTTAGCCTCCAGTCCCCCAATCATATTTGTTGCTCTTCTCTGTACTCTTTCTAGAGTCTCAACATCTTTTTTACATCGTGGTGACCAAAACTGGATGCAGTATTCCAGGTGTGGCCTTACCAAGGCATTGTAAAGTGGTATTAGTACTTTACGTGATCTTGATTCTATCCCTCTGTTAATGCAGCCTAGCACTGTGTTGGCTTTTTTGGCAGCTGCAACACACTGCTGGCTCATATTTAAATGATTGTCCACTAGGACTCCGAGATCGCTCTCACAGTTACTACTATCGAGCAAGGTACCACCTATACTATACCTGTGCATTTGATTTTTCCTGCCTAAATGCAGAACCTTACTTTTTTCACCATTGAATTTCATTTTGTTAGATAGTGCCCAGTGTTCGAGTCTGTCCAGATCCTCCTGTATCCTAAGCCTATCTTCTGGAGTATTGGCTATTCCTGCCAGCTTGGTGTCATCTGCAAATTTGATGAGTTCCCCATCTATCCCCTCATCCAAATCGTTGATGAAGATGTTGAAGAGCACTGGGCCCAGAACAGAGCCCTGGGGCACCCCACTACACACTTCCTTCCATGTAGATGCAGTTCCATTGAGGACCACACGCTGAGTACGGCCTGTCAGCCAGCTACGAATCCATCTTGTGGTGATGCTGTCTAACCCACAATTTTCTATCTTATCAAGTAGTAGGTTGTGATCTACTTTATCAAATGCCTTCTTGCCTTAAGCAAGAAGCCAGTTGGATGACTTTGGGCTAGTCACTTTCTCTCTCAACTCTAGGAAGAAGGTGAGAACAAGGCACTTTTGAAAAACATTGCTAAGAAAATCAAGAGACGACCAACTCACAAGGACAAAATAAATAAAATAGTAAAATAGTAAAACTGAGCTGGTGGTAGTAAATCAAATACCAGTCATTCCGATTGTCTATTAGAGGTCAGTGATTTTCAACCCCATTTGGATAGGCAGTTCTTTTTTTTCTTTCTTATACTTTATACTTATTTTGTAATAATGTTTATATAAATTATGGCTTTGTGATAACATTACTTGGAAGGTTCTGAGGGGGACTGCTGCTATCTTTTCTTAAATAGATGTGCAGGTACACTGGTCACCTAAGCCAAGGCAAACCTACAAGAGAAAAACTAGAGAAATATTTAGAATTCCAAGATAAATGTTGTAGGTCCATAAGCATTCTTAATCTGCTATAGGTTTTACTAAGGTTCTCCTTGATGATTAGAAAGAAGCTGCTCATCATAGAAATGCTTATCTGTATAAAGCTAAATATGTTCCATACTATGCAAACGTGTAGATTCCTGATGGAAAGAAACATCATAGGAATATAGTATTGAAGGGTTAAGAGGCTTCTCAGTCATGGCCCCTGTATGATGGAATGTTCTCTCCTGAGAATAGTGCAGAGAAGAGCAACAAACATGATCAGGGGACTGGAGGCTAAATCATATAAAGAACGGTTGCTGGAATTGGGTATGTCTATTTAATAAAGAGAAGGACGAGGGGAGACATGATAGCAGTGTTCCAGTATCTCAGGGGTTGCCACAAAGAAGAGGGAGTCAAACTATTCTCCAAAGCACCTGAAGGCAGAACAAGAAGCAACAGAAGGAAACTAGTCAAGGAGAGAAGCAACCTAGAACTAAGGAGAAATTTTCTGACAGTGAGAACAATTAATCAGTGGAACAACACGCCTCCAGAAGCTGTGAATGCTCCAACACTGGAAGTTTTAAAGAAGAGATTGAACAACCATTTGTCTGAAATGGTATGGGGTTTCCTGCCTGAGCAGGAGCTTGGACTAGAAGACCTCCAAGGTCCCTTCCAACTCTGCTATTCTATTCTATTCTATTCTATTCTATTCTATTCTATTCTATTCTATTCTATTCTATTCTATTCTATTCTATTCTATTCTATTCTATTCTATTCTATTCTATTCTATCTTCCACCCACAGCACAGGTCTTATTACAGGAGGAGATGAGACAGCATACAGGGGGGAGGTACTGTTCTGTTCCAGCCTATGACCGGCCCTGTTTGAATGTCAGGGACAACCCCTTTTTATAATCAACAGGCTGGAAAAAACCCAACCAAATTTATTTACAAAGAGTTCAAACAAAAGTTAAATGAAAAATTCAAACAAGACTTAAGCCAAAAGGTTAAACAAGAGTTAAACCAGAATAACAGACCAGGACTCTAGCAGAAGATCTTCAAACGGTTGCCTTCAGCAACTAGCACCTCCCACACATTCCCCTTTTATCAGCAGTCCCAAGGCATGGCTTCTCATTGCCTTCTCCCGAGTTGCCTCATTGCTTTCCTCTGTTCTGCTCTGCTAGATTGCCTCCTGCTCCTTGCGTCCCTGAACAGAGCCAGCTGTGGATCGTCTTCTTCCAATCCCTCATGCTCACACAGCTGAGTCTGAGGAGGAACAAGATGGGAGGGGCCTGGCTGAGAGTTCTGCAGTGCATCAGAACCTTGCTCTGACACCAAAGGCTCTCCAAACCCCTCCTCCTCCTCCTCTTCAGAATCATCAGACTCAGCTGCCGAATCCACAAGCTTACGCTGAATCACAACACTATCCATATGGTGTTTCAACAACAACTTGCACCTGAACATCGGCAAGACGAAAGAGATTTATTTATTTTATTACATTTATATACCGCCCTTTCCCGAAGGACTCAGGGCGGTTTACAGGGGAATTAAAAACCAAGATACAAAAGTTAAAACAAGTTTAAAAAGAAATTAAATTTGTCCCTGTATAAATAAAACCCCAGTTAAAATAAGATTAATCCCCAGCCTGGGCCAGAGAGCTCGAAGAGCCAGGTCTTCAGGTCCCGGCGGAATGAACGGAGGTCGGGGGCAGTCCTCAGCTCCACTGGCAGCTGGTTCCAAAGGGCAGGCGCCCCCACTGAGAAGGCCCTATCCCTGGGTGTCGTCCGCCGGCAATCTCTTACTGGCGGCACCCTGAGAAGACCCTCCCTGTGGGAGCGCACTGGACGAAGGGAACTTGATGCCGGCAGCAGGTGTTCCCTCAGATATCCCGGACCCAAGCCATTTAGGGCTTTATAGGTCATCACCAGCACCTTGAATCTCACCTGGAGGGCAACCGGAAGCCAAGATGGTGCTAGACTTCCAGAGGAAAAAAGAGGAACCTGCCCCACTTTCCATTGGGGTGGGGGGCTGTGTGGAGAGAGTTTCCTCCTTTAAATTTCTGAGAGTCTACCTCTGTGAAGATCTTACCTGGAAAGTTAATTCAACCCAGGTGGCCAGAAAGGCCCAACAGAGACTCCACTTCCTCGGTCTTGCAGAAGAACAGGGTAGAACAACGGCTAATGACCCTCTTTTACTGGTCTACTATAGAGAGCGTCCTCTTGTACTGTATTGTGGTTTGGTATGCTGGTCTGACAGCCGCGGATAGGAAAGTATTACAGAGGGTGGTGTGCACAGCACAAGACATTGTGGGCTGTCCCCTGACACCACTGGATGACATCGCCAGGGCTTGCTGCCTTGGAAGAGTGAGGAAAATTCTCAGGGACGACTCACACCCTGGTCGTATCTCTTTACTCTCCTACCATTGGGTAGGAGATATAGGAGTATAGCCAGCCGTACCAACAGGCTGAAGAACAGCTTTTATCCATGGGCTGTTAGGCTCTTGAACGGGAAATAATTTTATAAACTTTATGTATGATTGACTTGCGAGGCCGGTGTGTTGTGCAATTAGCTCACATGGTGTAATAAGATGGAGGGTTTGTTGTCACTGTGAGTTGAGGGTGGGGGCACGAAGGGAGGCTCAGCCAATCTCAATGTATACATGGTTGTACTTTGACAATAAGGTTCATTCATCATTATAAGTTATAAATAAGAGAAAAAAATTTCTTCTCTATTTCTTTCTTTGCACTTTTTTCACATTGTTTTAAAACTTTGTATTTTTTTCTTCTCTTTAAACTTTTTTTTAAATAAGAAACTAGCTTCATTCCAAGTATTATCCTTCTGGAAGAAGAGCTTTTGCAGAGGTTCTTTTAAATGTAATTTATTGAGGGAGAATCATATATTTGTTGATATTGCTCTAAGTTACTGTTTTCAATGTATGTTATTTTTGTATGCCTATCTTTAGATATTTTATATTTATACATTTTCTAAACCTCTTTGTACGCTAATGGGAGTTGTTTGATTATGGCCATTTAGAGATCTACCTTACTGGAAACATCCCTTTGTTCAATAATAAAATGGTTCCTTCTGCAAAGAAATGACACGGGTCGTAGAGATATGCAAAATGCAATTAATGAGTGACGTTATCATTTTTACTACTGAATTTTAGTAACATATATATTAACATATGAAAGAAATCTATTCTCCACTTTAATTGTTGGAGGTCTCAGGTTAGAAGTTTTTAACGTTTTTTAATGTGTTATTTTTAGGGCAATACATATTGATGACCATCTTAAAAACATTTTTCAAGCAGATTCTAGGAAGAAATTATGTTGATATGTTGATGGTGCCTAGCAGAAGCATCCCATGGTTTCTGGCTCTTTTTTCAGTAATACTGTAATAATAATCCTGAACAAGATGCCTTTGCCTGATATCTTCCCATCCTTCTTTCTTTTACCAAATTCAAGATGTTTATTTGTTTCCTCAAATAAAAAATAATAATTTTGGAACCACCCATTTCCCCTATAGAGAAACTCTTGATAATCTTTGCTTCGAAGCAGTTCGTCCAATAATTCCTATCAACAATTTTGGAAAATTGAAGGAGTCATTTTTGTTCACTTTCTCTAGACATGCTTAGACTGTTGCCCTGTTTGCTCCCTAATGCACTCAGTTGACTTAGTAGTAATGGCAGCAGCTATGGCATTTGTTAATGGATGGATGAATGGATGGAAGGATAGATAGATAGATATAGATAATGCATTGTTTCTCTAAAGTTAGTGGCCATACAACAGTGCTAATTTGGCTTAATCTAAAGTGAATCTTAACAATGTCACCAGCTGTCTTCAAAGCTGGCAGTGACAAATGGGAGTAAAAAGATGCTGTTTTCTCAGGTCAGTCTCTATTACTTGTATTGTGAAAATGCTATTAATTTCCTTTACCTTTTCTGATTTTAGAAAAATGCCACATTATCAATGAACCCAAAAGACTTGAAGAGTCTCCAAGAAAAGCACAAGTAGATCCACTGGCTGTCAAGGGGATGAAGTTTGATGTTCAGTCTAGGCTAAAACCAAGGAAATCACCTTACATTCAATCCAAGAAACCACAAAAATCTCAACGAATAACTAAAATCCGTAATTACAATATAAAGGACTGAGATCACTGAATTGTCAAATTTTCTTTGTAAAGTATGCTGAGATTCTTTGTTTTTATTAAGGTATAAATAGTTTAAATATTAGTTTGTCAGCTGCATTGATATCGCTAATCTCATATTATTGCATATCAAAAATGAATTCACATATTTTCAGCCATCTGCACTCAAGTAGCTCTCCTTATCAAGTACCCTTTCCGCTTAAAATTAGTACATTTGCTGCTACTACTACTACTAACAATTGCGATTGTTTGATGGGATTTTAATGTTGTATTATTTTTCCACATAAGCTGGCATAGAACCCCTCTGTGACGAAGATGGGTGGTTTAAATATGTGATTGATAAATGAATAGTTTTATTATTATAAAAACAATTGAAGACCCCTGAGAATGTCTTGGGGGACCTTTGGAGTGCCTAGGACCACACTTTAAGAAATACTGGCCAAGGGCATTAATAGAAGCACCAGTCATGCCAAGTGGAAACTCTGGAAAGTAGAGAATCTGACAGCATTAGAGATATAATCACAGGTCCAATAGCCCTGCAATAAATACTAACTACTTAACAATTAAAATAATAAAAGCTATTAACTATAAACAAGATATGATTAACCATTCAAAGGGCCTATATGCTGTCCAGCTGAAGAGTGCCATCACAGCAGGACTGTCTCATGCTGTTGGGATGATCGTCCAGTGTATTTGGAGGACACTAGGCTGAGGAAAACTGCACTATAGACTCCAGATCTTTTGAAACCTAAAATCTAAATGTTTGTTCTTGCAAGAAAATAGGAATAAAATGATTTAAATAAATTCACTGGGGAAAAGGAAATTGAAAAAAAGAGCAAAGGTTCTTATTTTAATATATTTTTAATAGTAATACATTCAATTAGCAGTAATACATTGTAAAAAGAAACAATGAATTCCTTTAAATTGCAATGTTATATGATTTTAGACAAAAATGTACAAACTCATGTTTTTAAAAACTACTGCAGAGAATTCATAGAAACAGAAGTGATTTTTCGTAACAGCATAATGCGTGCTAGCATGCCTAACATAGCATGATATCCATGCTGGTTGAGAATGGTGGGAATTATATTTGTGTGTCAGAAGATCACCAGACTGAGGAACTCTTGAGATACAGGCAAAAATATGGATTTGAACTTACTCAGCTTACTATACTCCACTTATGTTCAAAATATAGAATCCAATAAGTAACATTGTCTTTCTAAAAGTGACTCAGCCTGACAAGTTCAGACTGAACATTTTTCTGCTATCTACTACACTAAGTAAAACTGAATCACAAAGACTTCTGTGGCACTTTAAAGACTATTACATTTAATTGTAGTTTAAGCTTTTGGGGCAACTTCTTCAATCCTGTGTTGCTTTTATAGAGTGGTGAGTATTACATTTGGGCCAAGTAAACACAAATCTACAAATAAATTAGGACCTCACAAACGTTCTGAAAAGAGATGGAGAAAGTCATACTTAAATAAACAGAAAATCTTAGTGCCAGCACAATACAAAGGCAGCAAACAATTTAGTACATATACTTAATCAGAATCCTAGGTTTGTCATGAAGCAAACCGAGAAAGACAAAGGATGTAAGAACAGTAGGGCATTATTTAAGGAAATTTAACTGTTTCTATATTCTTCCATGCAGCAGGAATAAAATCCCTAGAGTTGGATTGAAGCGATTTGGAGTCCGCTTGAAAGACTGAACTGTAGTAACCCGGGAAGCTCGTACTCTTCTGAGGTGAATGACCTGAAATAAGCCACAATTCACAAGCTCTTCTTGCATCACCAACAGCTTCATTTCCTAAACAGACCCGTCCCCCTAATACAGTCACCACATCACCCTATCTCCTAGCAACACCCGTACAGCCTCTAGGATTGGTGGAAGAGCAGCCACGCCTACATCTCTCGGCTTTCTGATTGGGCACTGCTATCAATGACCCAGGACCCAAAAGAAATGTGTTCTTTTGTGTATTTCATTTTAGCCGGCTTTAGAGAAAGAACTCGGTCAGAGTGTAACAAGACAAGCAGCGGGACTGGCGTTGATCTCCTAGGACACCAGTTGTTTCCTCAGAGTAGAGCGCCTGCGGCCAATTAGACTCGTCTGGGCCGAAAGTCTAAGAGATAAACTCGCCTAATTAATTTTTCCTTTGCAGAAGAGGAGACTGGCTGGGAAAAGGAATTAATTATGCTCCTCTCCCAGGCTTCCCTAGACTATGTATACACGTAGCTACTCCGTGATTCCTAAGCCCATCTTTCCCTTGAGGCTGGGGGAAATGAATTCAAGTGCATCCCGCACCACATTTCTCACACAAGCTGCCCAACCGCCTAGGAGCTACGGAAGGAAGCCTCCTAGACAGCAAGCGGGCTTCCCTTTCCTCCATCACCACCACCACCACCACCATTGCAGCCACCGGGAGGAGATGGTGCTGGAGAAAGCATCACGCAGCCTCCTCTTAGTGGGCCAGGAGGAAAAGGCGCGAGTCTTTGGGGGCTCTCCAGTGAAGTCTGTGGGTGGCGCTGCTGAATCCACAGAGAGATGGTGAACGTAGCTTTATTCGCCATTTCCACGTTACAGCTGCAAAAGTTTCGTCTGTGTGTGTTTGTGTGTGTGTGTGAGGGTGAAGTAAATGTGGTTGTAAAAACTCTAGAGAACGGCGAACATTCTGGTGTGGTGATTAGCGTTTACACACACACACACACACTCTCTCTCTCTCTCTCCCTCCCTCTGAACATCCACAAAGCTCTCACCGTGACTTCATTGCAGGCCCGGCTTTTTTAGCTTTCCCCGCCCCGCAAATCGAGGGAAGGAAGTAGATCACTTTGCGCTCCCGAGGGAAAAAGGAATATCTAAACAAAATCCATCCATAACTATTACAGATCTCCAAGAATCGTTTCCTCTTTTCAAACCCAAGATCCAAGGAATGATGTTTCTCCCCCCCCTCCTCCTCCTCCTCCCGGCCGACATTTTGTAGGGACAGGGCTTCGAGAGGCCTCGGATGGGGCTGAGGGTACAGACGACGCGTGTTCTTCTGAGCGCTGCTCTTGGCTTCCCTTCCTCCCCATCGGTGATCGCGAGAACCTCTCGTGAGCCAGAGTCTGGCATCGCCCCAGGATCTGCTCCGGGAGAGCCAGCGCCGCCTCTCATTGGACTGAAGCGAAAAGCAAACTGTCAGCCCATGTGGCGTGGCCACTGGAGGTGGTGGCTGTTTAAATAGGCGCCGGGAGCTAGAGGGAGACAGTGAGAAAGAAACGGGAGAGCGCGGAGCTCAGTGTGCATCAAGCACCGGGAACGAAAGGGGCAAATTAGTCGAGAGACTTGAGTGCCTAGCAGTCGGATAACGCGCCTCCTCCGCCAAAGAGCTTTCAGCAGCTGCCGCATCGCTCGGCTCAGCACCGACCTGCCGCCTGGCCGACCTCAGGGACCCGAGCAGGTAACCAGCTAGCATTGCTTGGAAAGAGGCGTCCAAAGCTTGGATGGGGTTTTCGGGCGTGAATGAAAAGAAACTGCAGGAAGCTAAAATGGAGCCTGCGCCTGGAGCGGTGCTCGCCGGGACGCAGGGCCCGAGTTATCTATCCTTGGGGTATTTCCCCCCCCCCAGTTGGGGTGAGGACGATGGAGGCATTGTAGATGGCTTCAAATCCGTTCCCTCCGTCGGCGAGGGATCTTTTCTTTCCAGACCAACCATCTTCCTCGCTCCTGCGTGGGGAGGGAGGGGAAACCGGTATTGGAGGCACCGCATCGCTAAGGTGTTCCATTTTCCCAGCCTCTTTATGCAAAGTGGATTGTGTAAGCCTGGGGAATGGCTGAAATGCATCTCTCTGGAATGGAAGTTGTGCTAATTTGGGGCGACATCAATTTCAGGTGCTTCTGAAAGGCAGCGATAGGCTGTGTGCGACGCGTCGAGGCCTTGGAGGCGCAGGAAAGTCTGTAATTAGCTTGCCTTATGAATGCCTCTTAGAACAAAGACCGTTGAACTTATGATGCCAGTTTGGGTTTGCTCTTCCTTTTTTCTTTAGGGGATGGAATGGGAAGCGAGGCTGTGGTTTGATCATGTCCCTTTTTAGAATCTCACCTTCCCTGCTGCCGCCCATAGAATGACAAGGATAAATTCTGGATAGACTGTCATTTTGTAGTGTGCCGATATGTTAAAATTAAGAGATGGTTTCTGAGCTTGTTGAATAAGGGGGAGGGGTGTTTCATGAGGGGAGAACTAAGCCTTTCTGCATTGGAAGTGCTCTGCATCCAGCCATTTTGGTATCAAGCAGGGAAAGCAGATATGCTGACGTACTAATATTTCTTTCTAAAGACCTAGAAGGAAATCTCTGGCTCTTATCATTTACATACAGTAGTATGCAGAAAGAGCTAAGACCTTAAATGCAAAAAATGATGTTCTGTGATTTTACTATGAGGAAATTGGGAGATCAGATAATCTTTGTTGCTCATAATCTAATAATTTGCTTTTTCTCAGGAAAATAATAAAAATAAGGGTTCTGTTTGATACAGAAAGAAATCTCCTTTGCTTCTGGACAAAATATGTAACTTATTGTTCTGTACTACAATATATCTGGGATCCTCCAACTCCTCACCATCCTTGCTCCATTGATTTTGAAAGCCTACAATTGTTTTAATGATGCAAACATGATTTGACATTTAAAATTGCAACTACATCATTTTATTAACACATTTTAATCTAGTGAATACAGTTCTCACATTTATCAAGTAACAAATGCATGCAACACTGAAACTTTTAGGCACATGTTTTATTTTAAACAGTAGGATAATGGATGGCACATTCCCATTATATTTTTTTTTTACCTGTAAATGCATTTTTAAGTATTATTGGCTTATTAAAAGTTTTCAAAAATGATTCTGAAGTGAATTCAACAGCATAAGCCTGTTATTTAGAATAATCTGAAAGCAATGTTAAAGTAGCCTTTTCCAATATTGAACGTTTATATCTTCTGGACATTTAACATTGAAGACATTGAAGACTAGTGCAACTCTTTGGTAGGTTACCTGGGAATGATGGAAACCATAGCTCCATCAGTATCTAAGGGCTGCAGATTGGGGAAAGCTGCTTTAAAGCTACAGGAAGTAAAAATAAAATTGTAATAGTTTAAGTTCCTTTTTGCCATTAAAGCCAGTGGAAACAAAGAACTTTAATTTCGTAGTCTACAAACAATTCATTCAGTGATGGCCCTAAATTAAAATGCAGTTTTTGTTGACTTCAGCAGTATTAATCTGTTTACAACAGTAGTTAAAAAAAATTAACAGTGACTTTTCTTAATTGTTTGGATTTTATTTATCCTTAGTTGAAATCCAAGCCACACATTATTAGTTCAATGGTATACGTACAACATGAGTTGCTTTTGAGTAGATATAGAGTGCACAGTAACAGACCAGCCCTGGTCTGCATTAGTAAACTTAGAAGCAAGTCTTACTCAGTTCAGTAAGTTTATCCATAAGAAATTTGTTTAGGGTTACAGTGCTAGGCTCTACTTGTAACCACAAGTAATCAGGAAGAGAAGCAATCTACATTCAATGAGTTTTTTCAGTGAACAATTTGAGGAACTAAGAACAAGCTGCATATCATTATAGAACTTCAGTTTACAGGAAATACAAGTATTTTAATGTAAATACTGGATACAAATAATAAAAATGATGTAATAGGTATATAAAATCTGGGCTGAACAATCTTTTACATTCTTAAAGTGGGCATGCTTGCAACAGATATCAATGCAAACTGTCATGGCCAGATTTGAAACACATTTGAACATATTTAGAGGTCACACTAAACTATAGCTTTTATTATAAACCAGTTGATAATGTCATTTAAACTATAGTTGGCTTAAAAGAATCCACCCTCATTATTCAACAGATGATAGTTCAGATAATACTGATGACTGTTTAACAAATTTTTAACAAGCTGTTCAGATTAATCACAGCTGAGGAGGTGAATGGCTTGTTAAAGATTGAAAAGTCTTCCTCAGAGTTATAAAATGGGGGAAGAGGATGAAGGCTTGTTTAAGAGGGAAATGGGTATTTGTGGCCCAGTAATATGGTTATTTTCTGTGCTGTCTTTAAATTCTTCTGGACAGCAGAGTAGTCCAAATTAGAATGGCCAGTTCCTTTGGAACTGGATAGCACTCGCTGCTGTGATACACTGTCTGTCCTGTATCCATTAAATTGGTCAGAACTTTGATATGATTTCCTTTTTTAAATTTTCCAGATATATTGCTTAGGTCAGACATGTCAAACTCAGGGGCCGGATCCGGTCCACGAAGTGGTTTCATGTGGCCCACGAAGCCATCCTGGAAACAGTGAGGGAACGGCCCCCACTGCCTTGGCCCTGGCCCAGAGACCCTCTTTCTGCCAGAGACCCTCAGATCTGTCCCACTCCTGCCCAGGCCCCCATAGGCACCCTTAATGCGAATGATGTAGAGCTGGCCATGCCCACCCAGTAGGCCATACGCACTCTAGCCACGCCCACCCAGTAGGCCATACCCACCCTGCCCCCTGAGGGCCTCAATGAAATTGAGTTTGACACCCCCGGCTTAGGTCATTCTAAGATGCAATATATTGGACTAGATTTATTTTTGTCCTGAATTAGCAGGCTCTTCTTAGAATATTTCATTATTTATAAGGAAATAAGGTTGGAAAGCCAGCCCCCTGAATTCTATAAGTGGAATTTGTACAAAGATGGGACCTTGTATTTCATTTTGGGCAGCAAAGTATTTTGGGTCATGACCAGAGGGACTCACAGCAGTTTCTAGATAATTGATTATAGTCATCAACTTAAGAAAAAAAAGTAATATATTTTACTTGCAGAAGTGAAATAAAGGCACACTGGGAAAACTTAAGAAATCCCCAAGGATACATTCACAGGTATTTTATATTATACAAGGACAGCTCATGGCCCTTTAATACATGCTTTGGCGAAAATAAATGTGAAGAATACCTGAATGCAATTTTTACCAAACTGGTATTTTTCAGTGGTATTGGAGACATTACCTTTCCAAAATTTCTTTCACTTGATTGGTTATAGTGCTGTGGTAACACCAGATTTGTTCAGGGAGCATCCCAAATGGTCCGAAAGTGCTCTGATGTATAAAACTGGCAATGAATCCTCCATTAAAATATGAATCCCTAGCTGATTTATGCAGCTGGGGAGGAGACACGAAGCTGGTTCCAGGCAGTAACATCTGCCTCTTTGAGTGACGGTGTCTTCCCCGCCGCTTTGAAGGAGGCGGTGGTGAGGCCCCTTCTCAAGAAGCCTGCCCTGGACCCAGCGATTTTAAATAATTATCGTCCGGTCTCCAACCTTCGCTTTTTGGCGAAGGTTGTTGAGAGTGTGGTGGCGCATCTGCTTCCTCTGTTCCTGGAGGAAACTGATTACCTTGACCCGTACCAATAGGGCTTCAGGCCCAGGTACAGCACGGAGACGGCATTGGTCGCGCTGCTGAATGATCTCTGGCGGGCTCGGGACAGGGGTTGTTCCTCTGTCCTAGTACTATTAGATCTCTCAGCGGCTTTTGATACCATCGACCATGGTATCCTACTGCAGCGTCTCAGGGGGTTGGGAGTGGGAGGCACTGTTTTGCAGTGGTTCTCCTATCTCCTGGGCTGCTCACAGTCGGTGTTGATGGAAGGGCAGAGATCCGCCCCGAGGCCTCTCGTTTGTGGAATTCTTCAGGGGTCGGTTCTCTCTCCCCTCCTGTTCAACATCTATATGAAGCCGCTGGGCGAGATCATTCGTGGTTTCGGAGTGGGGTATCACTTTTTTTCTCCACCCCAAACCAACCCAGTGATGCCCTCGCCGTGATGTCCCGTTGCCTGGATGCGGTCCGGGTCTGGATGGGGAGAATCCTGCCAAGACTGAGTGGCTGTGCGTACCGGCATCTCGGGTTAACCAGTCTATTCCACCTTTAATGATGGGGGGGTGAGGTGTTACCCCCTGTTGATAGGGCTCGCAACTTGGGCGTCCTCCTGGATTCGCGGCTCAGTTTTGAAGATCATATAGGAGCCATGACCAGGAGGGCCTTTGCCCAGGTTCGCCTGGTGCGCCAGTTGCGGCCCTATCTGGACCGAGATGCCCTACGCACAGTCACTCATGCGCTCGTGACCTCCAGGTTGGACTACTGCAACGCTCTCTACATGGGGCTGTCCTTGAGGACCACTCGGAGGCTTCAGCTGGTGCAGAATGCAGCCGCGCGAGTTGTGATAGGGGTTTCCCGATACTCCCATGTAACACCTCTGCTCCGCGAACTGCGCTGGCTTCCGGTTGCCCTCCGGGTGAGATTCAAGGTGCTGGTGATGACCTATAAAGCCCTAAATGTGCTTAGCAGTAGCCTTCATTCTATGTATATGCCTGCTTATTAGGGCTTTCACACAACCCCCAAGCGGCATTATTACAAAGTCAGCTTATTGCCCCCAACAATCTGGGTCCTCATTTTACCTACCTCGGAAGGATGGAAGGCTGAGTCAACCTTGAGCCTGGTGGGATGCGAACCTGCACTAATTGCAGGCAGCTGGTGTTACTTAAGGAGGCATTTTAATTGGAGTTTAACAGGGGTTTTATTTTATTCAAGGACTAAATTTAATTATTTTAATTGTTCTTATCTTTTGTAATTTGTATTGTTATTTTAAATTCCTTGTGAACCGCCCTGAGTCCTACGGGAGAAGGGCGGTATATAAGTCCAATAAACATAAACATAAACATTTATAACGACCAACTTTTCAAATACATATTTGTAATCCTGTCCTGAGTAGCTGCATAATTAATGTCTACTTTCTTTACTACATTCTTTGTCTATTGTCCCTACTTCCTGTGTTTACTTAATCTACATTCAAGGTTTACCTGCATGAGAATTATGCATGGACTCTCTGCTCTGCTTCCTGTCTTCCTCTACTATCCTATTTGTGGTTAATTTCAGATCTAGGCTGGCTAAGATATTGAGCTGTCAAAAGCAAAATAGTGACTATTTTCATCCTCAAGTCAAGATGAATAACGTCTGAACTTAGGACTGCTTTTAAAAATAATGTTTATTTTGAATTAATGGTATATACAACTATTCCTGTCCCCACCCACCCCTTGATACACCTACAGAAGCACATCCTTGCTTTTCTGTTCTTATAGTTCCTTTTCTTCTGTCCCATCTTTTTATGTTCTGCCAACTTTGGGGGATTTATTTTTTTTAATCTGTTACAATTGAAATACTAGCTGAGTTAATGGAAGTGTCATGTGGGCATCTGATGTATTTGTAGTGTTGCTTTGCTCTTCAAGCAAGCAATTCTGCTCCACTTGAGCTGCTCTCTCCTGCCTCTTTTCTTTTCCTTGGATAAGTTGTGGTAAAAAAGGGAGAACAAGATAGAGACAACTGAGATAGCCAAATTCATCAGCCCCACAGAGATTATAGTTCTGTTATCAAACAACATTCATAATCTGTGTGATAAATTAATCCATTGTCTGGAATTGTTTAATACTTGGAACCATTAATTGGGTTCAAACTATATGCTAAGCACAATCCATAAATTTAGTACATTGTGTAAATACATCTGTTAGGTCTTCCTATGTTTAGGTATCTTGTGTTAACATTGCCAGATTATATATATTTTACCTCATGTTTGAGAAAGCAATGATTGGCAACAGAAGCATAATTGCCTGTTGCCTGTTGCAGGCATGTGTGACATGCTCAAGGAAGGTAAAACAAGGGCAAGAAAAAGTTTCGAGCCTGGTAATAAGACTAGCCTTCCTGATTTGCCAATATAATACCTAATTTCACCTAATGATAGGGCTGAGCACATTTCATAGTTCTGGGTTCTGTTCCACCCAGAATCTTAATTCAATTGTTGCACCATTCTATTATAATTAAGCTGCAGTCACAACGTCATAGTTCAGACTATGTTTGGATCAGAGATCCCCAAGCACTACTAGGCCGTTTCCTCTTGGCCAGTGGGTCACGTAAGTGGCTGGCCAGTGCATGCACGCATGTGTGCATGCTCGTCCCCTGCCCTTGCGCCGGCACTAGCCGAGCTGCAAATCTCATGCCGGTGCTAGCCAAGCCACGAGCCTCTCGCTGGCACTAGGAGAGCTGCGAGCCGTGCACCGGTGCTAGGAGAGCCATGCCAGCACTAGTAGCCCCATTTGTGTACCGTACATGCTCACAGCCCCGTTCGCGCACACATGCAGCCACATTTATGTATGCGCGCATGCGCGCATAAAGGCACCTGTCCCTCCTTTTCCCACTGGGCCACCAACCTAGAAAGTTTGCCGACCCCTGATGTAGATCATTTGAAACCTCTTCAATGGATATGGTTGAAGTCTCCTAGACCAGGGGTCCCGAACCCCCGGTCCATGGACCAGCTCCAGTTCGCAGCATGCCAGCAAGCGGGTCGCACAAACAAGCAAAACTCCATCTGCGGAATGCTGGCAATATTCAAAACCACACCCCCTCTGGTCTGTAGAAAAACCTTTCTCCATGGCACCGGTTCCTGGTGCCCCAAAGGTTGGGGAACTCTGTCCTAGACCCACTATTTTCAAAATCAGACACCCAAATTGTCACTGTACATTGTTTTTTTAGTTCGTCCGAAAAGCTCAATTCTAATTGTACATTTCCTTCTGTTCGGCACCTGTGTTGATAACCTATCTGGTAACCATAGTGAATGTCATGTGGTCTAGCTATGTTATGAGTTAGTTTTGCTGTGTGCGCAAGCGTAAAAAAAGTTTTTCTAGTCTTTGTCCTTTTTCCTTTACTGATGAGAGAGGATGTACTCGGTTAGCTTTCTTTGTTTATATATATATTTCTTTTGTGATTAAAGGTTTTTAATATGCGTCGGGTTTTATTTTCTTCACCCACGTGCATTATGCATCATCTGAAGCACGGTCCATCGCCCTCTGATAGGAAGAATTATTTCTTGACACAAATGTCCCTAGAAGTTCATAAAGGGCATGAAGGGAAATGACTCTAAAACTAAATTATCCAGCAGGAGATACCCTTATGTTCTATATGGCAGAGGTCCCCAACCATGGAGAAAAGTTTTTCTGTGGACCGGAGAGTGTGTAGTTTTATGTGCTGCCTGCATCCCACAGATGGGGCTTTGCTTGCTTCTGCGGACCAGTTGCTGGCATGCCGCAGCCCGGTACCCGTCCACGGACTGGGGGTTGGGGACCTCTGCTATATGGTATAGAAATCTTGCAACATTTAAGGAAAGTAGCTCATTTCTAATAGCATAATTCTTTCACACCTTAAATTAGAAGTCAGCAAAAAGGTAGATTGGGATTTACTGGTAAAACATTGGGTGATCTGAAATTATCTGATTACCGTCTCTCATTTTGTTAACAATAATTATAACATTACTTCCTGTAACCAATTTAGATTGCTGTAATGAAGAAACTTTGAATAGCCAGGAATAGATTGTCATGTGGAAGGATTGTGAACTTGGCTTCATTTTAACACACAAAGCAATTATCTGAGTCCAGCACTACATAGAGGTACTCGACATTGACCCTCTTGGGTCACCGTTTCAGAGATATTTCCTTACCAGATTACTCGGTGTCTTCAATAATAGCAGAGCTTCTAATGTAGTGGAAAAGTTCTTCAAAATTTAGGGTGCTATTCAGAGAAATATATCTGCCTTGAAAGTAGCCCCCATTGAACTGTGTAGTACAGTCAGACCTCAGCAGTTTAACACAGGAAATATTCTCTTGATGTTTTGTATTAAGTATGTCAAAATATGTTTTATAAAATTCGCCAAATTTCAATTCCATAGGAATTGTTGGATGCAGTCCTCAACATATGGTGATTGAAAAACTAGTAAGCAATGACATTCCCAGGTTTCAAGGTCTGTAAATCAGTATTCAGAGAATGGATGACAAATGAAGGCTTTAGGAAAAAATACAGGAAAGAAAACATCATTTGATGTTTTCATAAAAACTGGGTGATATGAAAGTATTGCTTAAAACAGACATGTCAAACACAAGGCCCAGGGGCCGGATCCGGCCCGCGGTTTCATGTGGCCCATGAAGCCATCCTGGAAACAATGAGGGAACAGCCCCCACTGCCTTGGCTCCGGCCCAGGCCGGCCAGGAGTCAATATACAATTTCGTGGTGGTCATCTATGCTGAAATACATTCAGTCTTAGCTCCACAAGGCCATCTGGAAACAGTGAGGGACCGGCCCCTGCCACGTCGGCACTGCCCCCTGGGTGCACGCTGGGGAGGTATCACCCTTTGTAAGGAATGAAGAAATGCACCTTCGCCTGAAAGTGGCCAGCACATGGCCCTGCCTACTTCGGGCAGGCTAGGGGCTGGGCAGCGTTGCACTTCTCTTCAGATTCGTGCCACCTGGCTCAGCCTCTTGGCGCTGTGAGGAGAGTGCCCCACTGCCTGCTGAAACTGGGCAGGCTGGGGGCTGGGCAGCATCGTGCTTCTCTTTGGATTTGCACTGCCTGGCTCAGTCTCTTGGTGCTGTGAGAGAGCGCCCCGCTGCCTGCTGAAACCAGGAAGGCTGGGGGCTGGGTGGCATCACGCTTCTCTTCGGATTCGTGCGCCTGGCTCAGCCTCTTGGCATTGTGAGGAGAGCACCCCGCTGCCTGCCAAAACTGGGCAGGCTGGGGGCTGGGCAGCATTGCACAGGTAACATCGACTCTCACACTGCTCATGGCATCCCCTCCCCCAGAGCCCACCAAGCTGGATATGTGAAGTAGGCAAGGGTCAAGTGCTGGTCACTTCCAGGCGATGGTGCATTTCTTCATTCCTCATGAAGGATGACACTTCCCCAGCTGTGTTTCTTGCCTGTTTTTGTCTGTCCCTCATCTCAAATATTTTTCCACCACTCTGTTCTTAGGAAGGAAGGAAGGAAGGAAGGAAGGAAGGAAGGAAGGAAGGAAGGAAGGAAGGAAGGAAGGAGAGGGAGGGTCTGAGGGAAGTCCTGCCTTAGTTGTGCCCTGCTGCCCTTTCAACATCCCCTTGCCTGCTCCTCCTGGCCTATCCTGGGGGGTCTCCCATCCTATTGCTAAGGAAGCTTTGGATACAAAGCCAGGTCTCCTCACATGGAGAGGGAGTGGGCCTCCCTCTTGACTTTGCCCTCGTACCCATCTTGAGCAACCTGGCTAAGGAGAGCAGGCACAGCAGCTGGGTGCCCCTTGGGGAAGTCGGGCTAGGCTTAGTGCCATGGGTGCTTCAGGGCTGGGCTGGGCATTTGACCTCTGCATCACCATCCAGCACACACACACCCCGCATGGCCTGAAAGAAACAGTGAGGCTCCTCCAGGGGACCATGCCTTGGCACTTGCCCCGGTCCCATCTCGGTCTGCCAGAGACCCTCAGATCTGTCCCACTCCTGCCCAGGCCCCCATAGGCACCCTTGACACAAACAATGTAGAGCTGGCCATGCCCACCCAGTAGGCCACATGCACTCCAGCCACGCCCACCCACCCTGGCCACACCCATACAGCCCCCCAAGGGCAACAGCAATGCTGATGCGGCCCTCAATGAAATTGAGTTTGACACCCCTGGCTTAAAATGTAGAAAGATATTTCTTGTTCAAAAGAAATAGATCCAATGCAAAGGGAGATGCAGTAGCTTTGTAGTTAAAAAAAAGTCATACCCTTGTAAAGAAATTCATTTCCATGAATATGGAATTGTGATTGAATACTTTTGGGTAAGAATAAAAGCAGTGAGAAAAAAAATGATATTATTGTGGTTTATTTCCAGGTTACTGCCCAATGGTGGTGGACAATCTATTTCTAAATTAGTTGCAAAGTTTTCAAGAGGATATGTTCTAGTAGCAATGGACTTACCCTGATATCTGCTAGGAAACTCTCAGCTAGGGAAACTTTATGAGGATAACTAGAAGGAAAAACAGATTAGAATGAACTCAAGCAAAAGAGCAGAAACCCCTGCTTTGAAATCCTAACAGATAAATACGGTAAGTTGAAGCAAGATGGGAAACCATAAGCAGAGTTGAATCCCCACAAAGTGGCCACTCTGGTCAAGGCTAAAGCACTACACTTTAACAGGGACAAGGAGAAACTGGTTCAGAAAAAGAGCTACCAGGTTGTTAAAGGCCTGGAAACCTCTGAGGAATGGTTAAGAGTTGGGCATGGTTAGCTTGCAAAAGAGATGACAAGGGGAAGATGAAATATCAGTCTACAAATTTGTGGCTATCTTTTGCAGCAGGGGGCAGAGCTATTCTCAAGAGGCCAACATGTTGACATCGAAAAGGGGATTCATCCTGAATATTAGGAGGAATTCCTTGACAGTAAGAGTTGCTAAGAAATACTACTTTGAAGAGTGGTGAAAGTCCCTATCCCAGAGATGTTCAAGCACATTCTAAGTGCTTTCTTTAGAATGGATGGTTTAGTGGAGTCGGCAAAAAGCGAGATGTCTTTTCATTTCTAACTTATGAGTTGTATAATTTTATTTTATTGGCATATAGATACTTTATGAGAGCCTGTAGTGTATAACTATATCCTGAGGGTGAGAGCATTTTATAGAGGGATTGAAATCAGTGGCAATATTATTTTTGTTCAAAGTGTACCAGATGTCCCTAAACAGGTTTGGTCCTGCTTAGAACTTGGATGGTAGAACCTCAGGAAATGCCAGGTTGTAGTTTAGTTTGGGACATTTGAAAAACATTGGAAGCAGTGTGGTAAGCCTATTCTATGTTATTCCTAGAAAATGATATATCCATGTATTCACTAGAAACTGAACTTTGCTTAAAGGGGACCTTAAAAAATATCTGATGCCCTCAATAATGAAACACCTTTAGATACATGCTTAGCAGAGAGACCACATAAGCCAAAACTGCTGCCTGTCAGTTGTGCCCTGTATGCTTAGTACAAAGCTACCTAGAACTCTTCTATGTTATGGTGGAGGGTGTTATGGGGGCATACAATGCCCACACTCTTATTTAAGAAGATGTATGTATTGTATCCTCCCTTCTGGGAAGGTACTATCTTCATTACCCTTTCCAGCATACAGTGGATGTTCATTTGAATATCTCCAGTAGGACCATCCAACATAAAAAGAAGCAGTATGGACTAGCTTCATTAGTTGTGACCACTGTAACAGGTTACGTTGAATACAGCTAAAATACTGGAAAGAGATATAACTGCTTGAACATCTGGGCAGCTGTATCCTAATCTGTCTCTTTCTTCTAAGTTTGCCCCTGAAGAGTAGTAAAAGTGCCTTTGGATTTGCACAACTCACTGAGAGAAGAAATTGGATATAAATAGCTTTGCTGACATATTTATTGATAAGCCCCAAATGTTATCAGCATGTACTTTTGATCTGAACTTTAAATTTAAATAAAAAAATAAATGTTTCGTGTGCTATTTCCGTAGTCATTTTCAGTACAGGATATGTCTTTCAAACTCTCAGATATGTCACAAATTGTCATATTGTTATAACTTATTTTAATAGTCCAAAAGTTTCCTAATTTTACTTAATTTTAATTACAGTTAACCTCTTTGCACTCGCTCTTGCTTGGGAATATGCTTCATCTAATTCTAATGAGTCTCCTGAATAAAACATGTGTTTCACTATTTTCCAGTTCTTAATTTTTCTAACTAAATCATAAATTCTGTCAGTCCTTTGATACCCTTTAGGATCCTGAGCAGCAATTGTTCAGTTCCCATTCAGAATATGTCAGATAACAAAATGACCACAGTTATTAAATCCGTGGCACACTTAAGCAAAAATCAGCGGAGTGCAATAATTAGAACACAGTTGGCTTCGGAGTATGCTTCCTGGAAACAGAAGAGCTCTATAATATTATGCCCATTCTATTTGTTTATCATTTTTCACTTAGTCCGATTCTGCTCATTTAGAGTTTCCTGGTAGCTGCCTTTATCCTTTTTACAAGTTGAGCTATCCTCGTTGGTCTCTGCTTTTATCCTTGACTTTTCCAGATATTTGCACACCTGTTTGCTTTCAGACATTAACAGAATGACAGGGACCCTGGAGATCTTCTAGTCCAGGGGTAGGCAACCTCGGCTCTTTTATGACTCATGGACTTCAACTCCCAGAATTCCTGAGCCAGCTTGGCTGGCTCAGGAATTCTGGGAGTTGAAGTCCATGAGTCATAAAAGAGCCGAGGTTGCCTACCCCTGTTCTAGTCCAACCACTCTTCTGAGGTTCTCTCTTTAGACACTAATGCGAACCCATCTTCCCTCTCTCCCTCCTTCCATCTCTTCCTTTTTCTCTGCCTGTTGTACCATCATCGCTTTTTTGATGCTGTGACGATTAAAACAAAGGGAACAAGTTGTTCGTTTCATTCCTATGTTCCATTGTAAGTCAGTGAAATTTTTGCAAGAAGGGAGATTTGAGGAAGCAAAGTAGCATTCACTTAAACTGGGTGATGTCCCTCCAATGTGCTTCTGTTGCCAGTGAATAGATGAAGAAAAGGGGAAACTTTGCAGCACGATGGAAAGAGAATAGAAAGCAGAGGGATCCTGCTTCACTCTGCCTGGGAAGAAGGATGCCCAATGGCATATGTAAGGCTGGAGTGGCATGAGGACTTTCCATAAGAAATGGGTTGAGGCAAATTCATTGACTTAATAAGCCGCTGTTGAAGCAATCACAAGAGAATTACAAAATGGAAACTGCTCATCATCAGAGAATACAAGAGCCTGACAGTGCAAGTTGAAATGGCCGCACGAGGCAGCGGCTGGTCCCCGGAGGGAAGGCACAAGCCAGGAGTTGTTTCCAAAGGATGGCTTTGGTCGGAAAGCAGACAGTTTGGAGCAGACCTTCAAAATAAAAGCAGAGGGTGTACCTGTGGGGGATTGTGAGTCTGTGGAGGATGACAGCTTCTGATCCTGGGCTCAAGAAGTAGTGGGTGGCCCTTACTGGTGATGAGGCAAGCAGAAAACAAGGATCTGCCCTGTAATATGGAAGGAAGAGGCCATCACTGGTCACAATCTCCTTAGGCTAAATCCTGCCTCTATTTAAATAATTAAATTCACTGATTCATTGAGTAATGTTGGCACCTCACTTTTTTGTATGACTCACCCAGACCTTTAGTATGTGGTGATGCATACTTATACAATATTGTTCTGCTGTCCCACAAGTGTATCTTTAAGAGTTTGTTGTTTGTTAATTCTTAAATGGCCAGTGAAACATAAAACGTAAAAAGTTACCTTTTTTTGTTTTGCAATATTCACTGTTGCCTGGACCTGACTCTTGTTTTGCTTTTTTCTTTCAGGAAATCATTGAAAGATGGAAGACATAGTAATTGCCGGTATAGCAGGGAAGCTGCCAGAATCAGAAAATTTGCAGGAATTTTGGGAAAACTTGATCAATGGAGTGGACATGGTTACAGAAGATGATCGGAGATGGAAACCAGGTAAGTTAAATAATTTTTAGTTGATGGTAGAAAAAGAAACTTGGGAGGAAAAAGGTTTAATATGCATTGGATTAAATAAGCAGAAGCAGGAATCAAATGAAACCATTCTTTTTAAAAGATTGAATTGTTTTAGACAGTTTGATCAGTTTCCTATTTTATTTTGATTAAGAAACTAAGTCATTTCCATTTTTATTAGGGAGTTTCTGCATCCCCCTTAACCCTTGATGTTTTTCTTTCCTAATGCCCAGGGCTCTTATCATGATTATTTGGAAATCTAAGATGATTGAAAGGATAATTTCTGATTTCTCTACAGTCTAGTTTACAAACTGGGTAGTTTAATGAATACATTCCCCTACCATTAGAGAAAAAGGAAACTTTTATGGATGGAAGAATACAACAAATTAACAATGTTTAGGTGTCTGTTGCATTGATGTTATTGAATAGATCAAGCTTAGATACTTTTCCAAAATAAATGCAGTTAGCTATATTTGTGAAATAAGTTATTATTTATTTATGTAAATTTATTGGCCACCTAACTCCAGCAGACAATGGAAATGAATATAAGTTAGTCAAGATTTCTTAGGTATAACTACTTCTGAATCTATGACGAGTTGTGTTCTCCAGCAGAAAAATGCTTAAAGCTTGGATAGTGCTAAAATAACATCTAAAGTATTTTGTCTTTACAAAAAAAAATGTGGCTTTCAAAAACAGCTCTTACCAGTATTTTACATCTTGCTTCCATATTTACTTGGCCTGCTAAGATGTAAAAATAGTAGCGACATGCAAAATAAGTGCAATCAGCACCTGATTCATAATGACACCTTCTTATTCAAGTAATTATATACCACACAATGACTGTGATGAAATTCTTTTGTTTCTTTCTTTTTCAACTCAGGAATTTATGGACTGCCCAAGAGAAATGGGAAACTCAAAGACATCAGCAAATTTGATGCCACATTTTTTGGAGTCCATGCAAAACAAGCTCACACCATGGATCCTCAACTACGTCTGTTATTGGAAGTTTGTTATGAAGCCATTGTGGATGGTGGTAAGGAAAAGAGCTTGGAATTCTTTATTCAAAAAGCCTATTGACCTATGAACTGAATGCAAAAATTGCAGTTTAGATAAAAACGTGATCAGATACAGATTTATTCATGCGTAGAATAGACACAGGAAGACTGTAATTAGAAATTACTGATATCTTTCTCTAGCTTGGCCATATTGGTTTGATTGTGCAATGCATATCAAGAAACTAAAAAGATATGGCCCAAACTATTCTTTGTGGAAAGATTAGGTAGTTTGATAAAATAAAAGTTACAAACTGTAGTTGAGCCAGTCTGAAGGAGCCTGAGTGGATTTTGAAATAGTGTCACCATGTTTTTCAAAATTCCTCTTTGAAAATATTTATTAAAAGCAGCATGAGAAAACTATGTTATCATAAGAAAACAAGAGAGATAAAAAGAATGTGAAAGAAAGATTATACAACACTATTGCCACTAATAATTCTTTCTCAAAGTCTGTCTTTAAAAATAACTGGAAAATGGGTCACTGGGCAATGAGATGACCACAAATGTTCTTGAATACATGTTTACAATATGTTTGCTATAACCTGTGAATTAACGCTTCTGGTTTAATAATACATGCTTTGTAAGATATAAGAAAAGATTTGCCCATTCACTTTGGAAAGTTAATAGTGGCAGAAACAGTCTTCTTCCCTTTTAAGGGAATCCACTAGTTTGGTGAAAGAATATTCTTATTCCATGATCCAGTTAGATAGTGGCCCTGACTCCCAGGCGTGCTGGCTGCCATGGTGAGGATAAGCACCAGAAAGATTTAGGCTCATCTCCACCCTCAGCTATGGAAATTTACTAGGTGACTTTTGACCAATCCTTTCTCAGCACAACCTATTTCAGGGGTGTCAAACTGCCAGCTGGCCGAATGCATCATGCCAAAACCACACCCACCCATTGCCGGCAATGGAAAAAAAATTGCGATACGTCATGACACGTCACATGACGTTGCGAGTTTGACACCCCTGACTTATTTCATGTAGTAGTTACTGTTCGCAATAGGAGAAGGGAACACTATGAGCTCCTGATCAAAAAGCAACAGATAAATCTAAGAAATAAATATTATTTGGCTACAACCTTAATAAATGGAGCTTAGTACTGTGACATAATCTTCTTCTTACAATCTAAAAGTTCTTTCATAAATACATCTTTTCTGTTGTCCATTCATTCATCTCATGTTTCCATTAACTACTTGGATAACAAATATGCTTGATGTTCTTTTGAGTTTTTTGTCTTGTAAACCACAGGGAATTATATATGTCTTCCTCCTTTGTAGGTATTGATCCAACTACCATTCGAGGCACAGATACAGGCGTGTGGATTGGTGTGAGTGGATCAGAAGCTGCCGAAGCATTTAGTGTAGATCCTGAACTGTTGCTGGGATACAGTATGACCGGCTGTCAACGTGCTATGTTTGCCAACAGAATCTCTTACTTTTTTGATTTCAAAGGCAAGTGTGCAGAGTTACAGGTTACAAGCTTAATATTAGCAACTACCAGTAGCTATCTTGTGAACTGGTAATTCCTAAGTAAGGAATTTAGTTATAGGAATCCTGGCAATTTTATATGAGGGTTAAGATGGTGAAATATATAATTGAGGGCTTTTGGAAATTTTTCTGGGTGGCTTGCTGCTACAATAATTTGCAAAGCACAGCTGTTGACAAAGAAGTAGAGATTTGTCTTGAGGGTTGGAATCAGTTGGAAGAATGGGAATCCTTTCTTTTTTCACAAGAGAAGCAAACTGGGCAGGTTTGGCGGATAACTGAAAAAGTTATAAAGTTGGTAATCTGTCTTTTCATGCCTTGTATTTCCAAAGGACCCAGTATGTCCATTGACACAGCCTGTTCCTCTGGCCTTGTCGCTCTGGACAATGCTTACAAAGCAATTAGCAGTGGACATTGTGAATCAGCTCTTGTAGGTGGAGTCAACCTTATCCTGAAACCCAACACATCTGTACAGTTCATGAAGCTCGGCATGTTAAGCCCAGAAGGGACCTGCAAATCTTTTGATGCTGAAGGTAATAAAATTGTTTTTCTTTTTTCTTTTTAAATATATTTTATTAATTTTTTACAATAACAATCTTTCGTGCTTCATGAAAAGTGTGTTTTCTGGATTCATATATTTAAAACAATGATAATTAATTTCTACAATTAATTTGTTGGTAATATATTTCTTGATCCTCTCTTCTTCCTATAATATTCTCCTTTTGTCTACATTAAACAAATATAATTCTTAATATTTTCAGTACAGACCAAGTTGAATATAAACATTTTTAGTATTTATGCATATAACATCAACATATAACATGTTTTAATCAGCTCATTTCCATTGTATTTATAAAAGTCATCTTATTAAATCATTGTATGTCCTGTTTTCAAGATTCTTATTGAAGCTTAGCTTCCCCTCAGTATTCAGACCACTCTTATCAGTCATAATTTTCTCAAAATTCATTACCTTTAAATATCCAAACTTTTCATTTAAATAGACCCTCTCAATGTTTTAACATTTCATATATTCTAAAAGTATTATGCTACTTCTATATCTTATTCCTCTTATTATAGGGCCCCTTTACAAGCTTTATCTATTCTTTTGGCTATATTCCAACAATATTTAATCCTATAATACACCGTCTAATAATCTTTCTCTAGGGCCTCTTTATATCCAAACTTTGTGTGTGTGTGCACGCATGTGTGTGTGTATTAACCATATTCAATCTGATAAGTTGAATCACGTCTGTTGACTCCAACTTTGATCTTCTTTTGCCAGGTCGCTTTCCAGATCACTTAAGTTTAGCTTGTCAGGTTGTATTTTTGTAAGTGTTATTGGGGACAAAAAAGACAAATCAAGTAAGGTATCAGGTTTTTGTCTCCCACATTTTGATGATTCTTCTGACAGATCTTTAATCCATTTTATTTTTTATCCTCAAATTTGTTTTGAAGTCCTGGACGATAAAGCATCTTTTTTGTCTTCTTTGTTATAGTAAGGTTTTACAGATTTTTTTGTATTAAATTGTAGTTTTCTTTATTTGTAGCTTTTCCACTTAAGTCACATTCATTTAATTTATATTCTGTTGTTTGATTTGTTTGTTCATTCTTTGTTGTCATTTTTTATTTATTTTTATTTATTTTAATTCCATTTATATCCCGCCCTTCTCCGAAGACTCAGGGCGGCTTACAAGCTTAGCAGTAGCCTTCATTCTATGTATATGCCTGCTTATTAGGGCTTTCATACACCCCCCAAGCGGCATTATTACAAAGTCAGCTTAATTGCCCCCAACAATCTGGGTCCTCATTTTACCTACCTCGGAAGGATGGAAGGCTGAGTCAACCTTGAGCCTGGTGGGATGCGAACCTGCACTAATTGCAGGCAGCTGGTGTTACTTAAGGAGGCATTAGCCCACTGCTCCAGCAAGGCTCCATTTTTTGACTGTCATTTAGTTGTAGGTTTAAGTTAGAGATATGTTCGTTTATACTGTCAAACTTATTTCTAATCTCATCATGCTTTGAAACAATTATCATTTGAATCTGTCGCAGCATTGTTTATATTTTCTCCTGGAATGTATTTGTATTGTCTTGAGTCATTGTTCCTACGGATCTTTGAAGCTCCAAACTGGGGTCTTCAGGAAAATGTGTTAGGTATGGTTTTCTATTACTTTTAGATAGGTATATAACATCCATTTTATCTCTCCACTCTAAGTAATAATCTTTTTAATTAGTTTTATCAAGCAAGTCCATCTTAAAATCCAAACAGCCAAATCTTATGTAGTTGTTATCTTTATATAATGGTTTTATAATCCAGTACGTTTCCAATTGTCAAGGCACCACTGAAAACAATATTTTGTGGCAGTTGGCTTCTTCTCAGGGGTCCTGTAATTATCAGCCAGTCAGGATTCAGTTCAAAGTATTTGACCATCTAAAAGTTTTCCAGTAATTTCTCCTTTAGAAGATTAGCCAAAGGCCAAAATTTTTCTTTCTTTGCAAACAGTTCTTAGGTTAGGATTTAAGAATGCAGTTCAGCGTGCTTATAATCCCAGAAGGTCAGCAGTTTCCAAACATATGTAGTTTCACTCAGTAGTAGATAACTCAATGCTTTGTTCTCAGCTGTTTTTTGCTGTTTCTAGGCGTCTTGCCAAATTCTGGGTCAATGCTGCTATAATTTTCTCTAATCCTCCCCTAGATGTCACTGTTCATTTTTCAGCTGCTTCTTGGGGAAGTTTTCCAGGAAATCAGATATAAAAAGGAGTTGTTGGGGTACCCTTCTTTCTTTGCCACCTCTCTGGGGCGACTTAGACCCATTAAGGGTCCCCTGGCAAGGCAAAACTAGCTGCGGGGTACGGAGGTCAGCAATCCCGCAACCGGGTGCTACGGTGCAAAACCAGAAGTCATATAAGATTGTTTCTGTCACTGTTAAATATTTAGGTCAAATGTTATAAAGATTTTAGTATGGGAATAAAATATTTGTTTTCAGAGCTTTCTTTTAATCAGAAAAGCCAAAGAAGCTGTATGTGTGTGGTTTCTCCCCACTTCAAGGCTCTTTAGCAGTAATGAATCAATTTTAATTGCCTTTTTAATTTGAGAACTATTTGCGAGGTTCAGATCAGGCAAGGAAGCTACCAACAGAGAAAGAAGACTTTTTTGAAGTATTACTTGCCTCTAGTAATGTTATGTTGCTTCTTCTCCATAAATTGCAGCTTTGATAAGAAAGCTAGAAAGTTATAAAAATTCAAGGGACATATGTGATTCCATAAAGTTTGGAGAATGGCAAAGAAATTATATGGCAAAAAAACCACTTAGAGCTTAGTTTGTTTTTAGTAAATATATGAAATACATTTAAGTTTTAAAATACAGCAAAAAATGAGAGAACATTTAGAGCAATCTAATTTGCAAGCTAATTCTATATTTTTCTTGTTAAGAGAATCCTTTTAAATGAATACTTTAAAAACCAATACTTTATAATTAACTTCAACTAATTTTAGAGTTACAAAAGAAGGTTTAATGTGATGGCCTCCAGATTCTGGTGATGATAAGCATTTTACATAGAGACTACAAGGAGAATTAGTGTAAATGGTAAATTTTAAATATGCATATTTGAGATACATTTAGTAACAGTTTTTCCTATATATGGTAAAGTTTTTTGATTGGGACAAGATTTTATAATACGATTTTCTCTGTAACATTTAATATACCATCAAAATATGTTAGGGAATGTTACTAATTTTCTTATAAAATTAATACCCATAATAATTAAATATCAGAAAAACAGAATTGTGGCCTTTATGCCAGACTATTAGTAAAATTATGGAAAATAGGGTCTATGCCAGTGTGATAATCAAAAGAATAAGCCAAATTGGAATAATAGAACATGGTGTAAGATTCTTGCGTAAATTTATTCTGTTAATCAATTATTTTCTGTAACTTTCTGAATAGTGACAACTCTAAAAATATGTGGAATTGAAAAATCTCCAATCTTAAATATGAGAATGAACATGATTTAGTATTTTTTTCCATTTTGGTTGCCCAGCACGTTTGAAAACAAAGATTAGAAATCCAAGTATTAAAACAGGAATATAGTCCGAAGTTGTTACTTTAATGGTTCTGGATTTTTGCAGGGAATGGCTATTGTCGCTCTGAAGCAGTTGTAGCTGTGTTTCTGACTAAGAAACCAAAAGCCAAACGGATTTACGCTACCATAGTAAATTCTGGAATTAACACAGATGGATTTAAGGAACAAGGTAAAATATCATTCCCTTTCTTGGAAGTTCTAAGGTTTTAACAATTACCATGCAGGAAACAGAGCAGTGTTCTTCTGGAATTAGAAATGTCCATACCATATTTTAATCAACTGGTATTTCTCATTGGTTCCTGTTTTGGTATCATCTACCTCACTGGTGTGTACACTGACTATTAACAGCTCTCCAGAACTCCAGAAAAATGATTCCTTTAAGAGTCTCTCTCTACAATCATCCAGCAATTAATGTAGGCTACTAAAGTTTGCAGCAGAAGTTGACACCTCATCATAGCAGCTACCTCTTTCCCTCCTTACTTAGAAAAAAATGAATGAATGTCTGAATATTCTGCCATTTTAAAAATACAAGGCCATATAGAAAAACTCCTGGTACACAGACTGTGTGTGGCCTCAGAGCCAACGTTTATGCAAACTTGTGATAGTCTCTCCACAGGAATTTAATGGCAAAGTTGAACAATGAGACCTGTTGATTTTCAGTAAGAAATAAATGAAAATAGGAACAGTAAACTGGAGATTGGCTTAACACGCCTATAATATTTAACTCCCAAATCCAAAAAATGAACAAGGTAGAGCAATTTCACAATAATAAAAGCCTCAGGTGGAAAGGCCCTTATAAGAAATCTTTCCTTGTGAAGCATGAAAACAACATCCCAATGAATGACTCAGCATTCACTGAGTCACTGAGAGCATATCAATGTTTCTGTGCTACCTGAGAAATTGCTGGTTTCTAAAAAGTTTTGCAAGTTGCCTTTTTTCTGTTTGCAAAATTGAATATTTTACATGAATTCACCATAATCATATGTTCTAGTAAACTTAAGTTTTTTGAATATTCAAAGCACTACACACGAACAATTCTGGTTAATCCTTATATTACTAGATATAATACATAGTAGTTATATTCCCAGGTTAAATTGAGGGTTTCTTAGTGGTTTACATTTGTACTCAATTATGTTTCTTTTAAAAATATTAATTTTAAAATTTTGCAGAGAAATGTAGCATTTATGTCACACCCTAATAGTACAATTATACATACCTAATTACAAGGACCTAATAAATTAAATGGCCTCTTCCAAGTGATTTGGTATAGGATTGTATGTTAAGTGAGGAAGTTTTGATACTTCATATAAGATTGAGAACTAATGGTTCTTCTTACTTTAGGGGTAACATTTCCTTCTGGATGGATGCAGCAACAGTTGGTCGGTTCTCTGTACAAAGAGTCTGGAATTAAACCTGAAGAAGTAGAATATATAGAAGCCCATGGGACAGGCACAAAGGTACATTCTATTTCTACTTTGATTCTTTTCTTTTGATGTTCATTGTAATTCTCCTACAATTCTGTTATCTTTTTTTGTAGGCCTCTAGCTTTAACTAGAAAAAAATAGATTTCTGATTTAAAATTTTCACTGGAGGAGACATTCTCTTAGCAAACCATGATCCACCCTGTTCTTTCATCCCAATATTTCAGTAACATTCAAATTGGTTCATAATTTCAAAATCTCCCTAATGAATATGACCAGAGTAATACTGCAAGATTTGGACTGCGTGTAAAGAATTATTCCCATCTTAGATATGCATGCTGGCTCCCCACTAGGCTCAATCATAGTAGTCTGTACCTTCAACCATATTACCTGTGTATTCAACTTTATAAGAAAACTAACAGAATGAAGCAGACATTTGTTAACTCTGAAATCTTCCAATGTTTCTTTTATTCTTAGGTTGGGGATCCACAGGAAGTGAATGGCATTATAAATGTCTTTTGCCAATCAGAGCGGCCACCATTGTTGATTGGATCAACAAAATCTAACATGGGCCATCCAGAACCAGCTTCTGGTCTTGCAGCGTTAGCAAAGGTGAAGATTTTATACTTGTCTCATTGTATATGTTACTCACACTTGTGTTATGAATGAGAATAGAGCAGAGTGATCATTTGTAAGTGAACCAATGCAGAGGTAAAAGTTAGCCTCATTGATCCTTATGGGTGAAAGCAGGAGGAAAGTGCAAGTTTGCGAACACAGAAAAGGAGGTAGAATGAGGAGGAAGGAGAAATACAGAACAGATATATATGATGATGATGAACAGAGTCCTTCCTTAATTTTGAAGCTTCCACAATATAGAAAAAGATTCCAGCAATTCTATTTTCAAATATCTGAGGGCAGAATGGCAGATTTTACAGGGTCTTAAAGTCTTCATATATAGCTTAAGAGACTAGGGTTTTTTAGCCTTCATGGTTGATGCCAAAATTATATCTCAATATTATACTTTTTACAAAACCAGTACCGTATTTTCCGGCGTATAAGACGACCCCTGACTTTTAAGAACATTTTCAAGGTTTTTTGTCTTATACACCGGAAAATACTTACATGCCAGTTGCCAAGTGTCCGACACAAGCCCGATTCAGCCCCATCTGATGCAGATGGTGCAAAGCCTCCCTTTTGAAGCCCAAAGGGGCTTTTCCTTCCACCCACCGATTTGAGAGCACATTTGCAGACGGAGCAGCCACGCGTCTGGAGCCAAGCCCTGCCCAGGAGGCGGTCAGCCAGGTGGGCTCGGAAGACGCGCTGGAGAAGCAGGCTTGGGGCGGCCATGCCAAGGCCGGCTGGCGAGGGCCGCTGCGTGGTCTGCGGGCGAGAGGGGCGCCAGGCCCGCCAGAAGTCCCCAGAAGTTCCTGGAACGGACTGGCAGGCACGCTCTTCCCCGGCCCGCCGGAAGTCCCTGGAAGTTCCCCAAACTTGGAACGGCCTGGCAGCGGACGGGCGCACCCTCCCCGATCCGCTGGGGAGCGTCTCCCAAAGCGCAGTGTCTGGCGGCCGGGAGTCCGTCGGCCTGGTCGCTGGCGAGCTGGCCCGCGGCTAGGGCCGGGGCCCAGAAACCGGTAGCCAGGTGTGGGTGGGGGGAAGGAAAGCCGGGCGCGGGCTTCTGCGGCTGGTTGCGAGGCCGGATGCGGGCGTCTGCAGGGAGAGATAGCGGGTAGCAGGGCGCGCTCTGCTTATGCTCAGGTGCCGCTTGGGTGAGGGGGAGGGGCTTCCTGCCGCTCCCTGGGTCTGGCGTTTGCAAGGGGGAGGGGAAGGGGCTTAGAAGCTCTTGGGGGTGGGAAGGGAGAGTCACGATGGAGGGGGGACTGGACTAAGGAGGCTTGAAGTTGCTTTGCAAGAACGGGGACGCTCGACTGATTTATGTTTTTTTTCCGGCGTATAAGACGACTGGGCGTATAAGACGACCCCCCAACTTTTGAGAAGATTTTCATGGGTTAAAAAGTCGTCTTATACGCTAGAAAATACGGTATTCAGTCTTGTTATGTTTTCTTTGTTTCAGGTTGTTCTGTCATTTGAGCATGGCGTATGGGCACCAAATCTCCATTACAACACCCCAAATCCAGATATCCCTGCCTTAGAAGACGGACGCCTACAAGTAGTTACCAAGCCAACCCCCATTAAAGGCCACCTTGCTGGAATCAATTCTTTTGGCTTTGGAGGTTCAAATGCTCATGTCATCCTGAGAGCCAACAGGAACAAATCACTCCCACCAGAAGCTCCCAATTTGCCACGATTGTTACAGTTTTGCGGAAGGACTCAAGAAGCAGTAGAAACACTAATAGAGCAGAGCTGCAAGATGCAGGAACACACTGCATATCTGAGCATGCTTAATGATATCTCTGGGGTATCGGTGTCATCCATGCCCTACAGGGGCTACACCTTGATTGGAAGTGAGAGTGATATAAAGGAAGTTCAAATTGCCCAGGCCTCAGGGAGACCGCTGTGGTACATTTGTTCAGGTAATTGCTCTAATTGCTTTTTTTTTCTCCAGCTCCGTTCAGTCGCAAACAGCCTTGAAACTGCTTGGCTCACCTTCATATATGCGCTGCTGACTGGAGGGTTTCACATCTTCTGGGACAGAATTTTTAAATACTGCTCCAAATATCACATCAAAAATTCATTCATTCACTAATAATAGCAAGGGTTTTCTCCTCATTTTTCAGGCATGGGAACACAGTGGAAAGGGATGGGACTCAGCCTAATGAAGCTTGATCTCTTCCGACAGTCTATCTTGCGTTCAGATGAGGCTCTGAAGGACACAGGCTTGAAAGTGTCGGATCTTCTTTTGAGTTCAGATGAAAATACCTTTAATGAAACAGTAAATGCATTTGTTGGGCTTGCAGCTATTCAGGTAGGAAGGATGGATCTACTCTGGCAAGCTGCTTTGATGCACACAAGCTTTGTTACGGAGTGGAGATTTATTTTAGTCATAGTCTGGTGCAATAGTTCGCAGTTGTAGGAACTAGGCTGGTGGAATACTTGAAAGATGGGATGGGTGACATGATACTTCTGCAATGTTTTGAATTTCAATTCCAAATAGATTATTATTATAGCAAAATATGGGAATTGTAATTAAAAACATTTGAAGGGTACCTAGCCCCAAGTTAATGTCATTTCAACCCATAGAGATTAATGTTCAAACCTTATTTATCACAAGAGTTGATTGGGTGACTCATTGTGACATTCTGAGTCAGGTACTTATCTGTCAATGTTACGATGAGAACAAGGAGAACATAATTTCTGCCTTGAGCATCATGAAGGAAAAATAGAAAAGATATTAATAATAAACACTTAACGATGTCGCATTAAGGCTTAATTGCAAGTCTACTTGAAAATAGACTTTTGCCTTAACATATGCAAGAATAGGGCTTTTCAACCCGTGGTACGCGTACCACTGGTGGTATTTCAGCACCTGGCAGGTGGTATGCGTATGATTAGGCACTCTTAGGAACTATGCATTGTGAATAAATAGATAACGATGCTCAGCTGAATAGGTTTGCCAGTGCTGCTTCCCATATGTAAATCCAGCAACAATATTCTCTCCACAGATTGCACAAATTGATCTTTTAAGGGCTGCAGGTTTGCAGCCTGATGGGATTATTGGTCACTCAGTCGGAGAACTGGCCTGTGGCTATGCAGATAACTCCCTAACACATGAAGAAGTAATTCTCTCAGCTTACTGGAGAGGAAAATGCGTCAAAGAAGCAAAATTGCCACCAGGAGGCATGGCCGCTGTTGGTAAGTAAAAATTCTACGTGAATATTGAGAAAAAACATCTGAGTTATAACTTGAGGAGGGAGTCCACAGAGCACGCTAATTCTTAAACCTGAACTAACACTATCGCATCCATATAATTCACTGTCTCCAAGCCAACTATTTTATGGCTTAGGGACGACAACCTGGTTCACACAATGGACTATAGCTACTGAAACCTTATTGCCTTATATCTTTTATGCAAAGAATGAACAACTCCAGTTATCAAAATGGTTTGCTTTGTTTTTACCACTATATTCAAATAGCCGAGCATTACAGTGTATTCTGATACCACATAAAACTGGTGATTCTTTTTTGTTTCTACTTTGTCTGTTTTGAGACAGACATAGAGCCCAACTTTTCGTCCTGCTGCCCCTCTAGACATGTTGGATTATAGCCTTGGTTATTTATGCAGCATAGTTGTGATCTGAGTTTGGGGAAAGTTACAGCATACTGAAGAAGCTTTTACAGAAACTATTGAAAATATGGGTAGACCTAAAAGGCCAAGGAGGCATTTTCCTTATGTTGTATTGATCTTTAAAACTGCTTCTTAGTCACTGATAAATCTGGATTTTTAAAAGGTCAGTGTTTGCCATCAGTTTAGGCAAGCTGTCCTTATTGCTCTTCAGTCACCAAAAGAAAAGATTAACCTACTTCATCAGGCTATTGGCATTTGAAGTTGTAAACCTATTGGCTGGCAACAACTTTTGCTATATAAGTACTGCTATTGTCAATGAGATTAGTTTAAAAGGATGTACAAAAGAGATTTTATGCATCATCCCATAATTTCACTGGGGTATAGGATGGAGAATTGGCTCTCTAATTATATGGAAACGAGCTTTGGCAAGGGTTAAATCTCAAAGGCTCAGAAATAAACCTTTATGGCCTTAAGAAAATCTAGTTCACTGTGTATTAAGCAAGAAAACAAGTTGGATATAGGTATTACAAAACCCGCTAGAGATATTGGGCCTGTGCGATTCTTAACAGAGGCGAATACTGTACCCTGTACTTGAGTAAGAAATTGGACTTGAAAATTATATTTTATTTTTGTTGATGGAACATCACAAGAAAGAAGAGCCATCAAAAATATATATACTAGAAATAGTCATTGTTTCCCAAAATGCCCACACATCTTTTTTTTTGGTTGAGCTGTTGTCTCTAGTCAACCAGGTTTGGCAACTTTATGAAACGATGGATACATTTGCAAAACTTGTTTCCCAGAAGCAGCTTGTCAGTAAAGTGTGTGTGCTTTATGGAGTATAGTCCTTCTTTCAACCTTTCTTTGGATTATCAAAACAGGATTCCTTGTCCTCTCACCCAAGTGCTATTTCAATTAATTGATGTTGGTGGGGGGGAAGGGGGAAGCGTTTCCTCCTGGCATGGCTATTTCTGGTATTGTTTTGTTTATAAACCTTGCAAGTGGTTCAGAATGATGTATTCGTGGGCAGCCATAGAAGTCAATTAATAAATGAGTGAGTGTTCCTACTTGAATGTCATATGTCTAGTTTGATATTTTAGCATTTTAATTTTTTTTAAAAAAATACTGTATCAGCCACTGGAATGAATTGAGATTGCTGCTTTTGCTGGTTAATTGAAGCAACAGTTGGCAGCCTCAATTAATTTTCTTAGGTTTAGTGGAATCCGAGCTTGCCAGAAAATGTCTATACTTAAGGACAGTCTACAGTTATGTATGTAGGGCTTGTTTTAGTTATTTGCATCATCCAGTTCAACAATGCAAACCTTGTTGAATTAACATGATACAAAATGTTTAAATGTTCAATTAACGCAATATAACATATGATTTAATACAATACAAAATAAAATATAAAAGGCCCAGTTTCGGACTAGAACTTGTAATAGGACAGAACTTTGCGAATAAGTTGACAATGTTCCAGTATGGTAGTTGGATGATAAGAATAGAGCAAATGAATGACGGGACATGTTTTAGATTGCAGTGTTTAGTATAGTATGATCAGATGCTGGATCAGATGCTGTTCTAATTGGGAACTTTGAGAGTGGTAGCCCAACGTATTTGATATCAAGGGAAAACTTTGTGGCTTATATTTATTCAAAAGTTTGAGGACCCTGTTCTTGTCCCTAAACTGTATGAACACTTAAAAATGCTCATTTAACTTCACTGAATTGGATTTATCTGAAGTAACCTGTCCTTTTCAGGTCTGACATGGGAGGAATGCAGGGAAAAGTGCCCTCCAGGAGTCGTACCTGCCTGTCACAATGCCGAAGACACTGTCACCATCTCAGGCCCTCAGGTAAAATAGCAGCGTGGACTATTATTTCAAATGTTGGCATTTAGGGTATTAGCTGCATGTCTTCAATACCGTCTCAGCTGGGTCAACTGGATTTAGCTCACAATGCTGTTCAGCTAATTAAACTCACTTGTATTTATGAAAACCCTTAGCTTTAAGAGTTGCCAGCAGGCTGTGTGAATGCTAACCAAGGGTCACATTGGGTGAGGATTATGCACTGCCTTGATTGCCTTCTGGATAGAACAGCAAGATAGCGGAGAGTAAATAATGTAGAATAGCATATAGGGAGATATAATATTATTTCAGTTTGTTTGGACAGTTCAGGAGAATGTGTAACAAACAACAGTATTAGCTCCTGGAATACTTAATAGTTTGTTTAATATTAAATGTAGACTATCTACATTGGAGCTTACTTCCATTACATTGGAAGCAATGGATGCCCTTCAGGCAGCAGGGCCCAAACTGTTGGAATAACTCCAAATGGTTATTATTTTTTGCTAATTTTCTAGGAGGCCGTAGCCAAATTTGTGTCTAAGTTGAAATCGGAAGGTGTGTTTGCGAAAGAAGTGCTGAGTGCTGGAGTTGCTTTCCATTCCTACTATATGGCTTCAATTGCACCAGTGTTGCTGAGTGCCCTGCAGAAGGTAATGCTCTGGGACAGTGATGGCAAACCTTTTAGAGACCGAGTGCCCAAAACCCGCTTCCGCCCCGTCCCAATCCGCCCCGCTCCCAGCCTGCTCTTCCCTCACCTTGCCCGCCCACAGGGCCACTCATCACCTCCATGACCTACCACAGATCGCCATGGCGGCCCAGCAGTGCCATGGCGGCCATGCCCTCTGCCTGCACCCTGCAGCAGCATCTGTGCGCAGTGGAGTGCGAGGGTGGAGTCTTGTCCCCGCTGCCCAGCTCCATGTGCTTGGCTGCGCTGCTCCGTGTGGGCCGCGCTCAGGGGCAACTCTCTTCCAGGGGGGCTGCTGGTGAGGGGGTTGCGGGGGGAGGCGGGGCTGGGGCGACAGCACGTGTGCCCACAGAGAGGGCTCTGAGTGCCGCCTCTGCCATGCGTGCCGTAGGTTCGCCACCACTGCTCTGGGAAGGATCCAGCACTGGGGAGGAGGGGTTCAGTTCAACAGAAGTGACATCCAATATTTCCCTCTCCTTTTTATTTGCTCCTTTTAGGTTATCCTAAATCCAAAGCCTCGCTCATCCCGCTGGATCAGTACCTCTATCCCTGAAAGCCAATGGCAAAGTGAGCTGGCTCAGAATTCCTCTGCTGAGTATCACGTGAATAATCTTGTCAGCCCAGTCTTGTTCCAGGATGGTCTGAAGCACGTTCCAGATAATGCAGTGGTAGTGGAAATTGCTCCACACGCTCTTCTACAGGTATTACTTTTGGGGACTACCACGAGTAAAAATTAGCAAGAATATCCTGGGGCCAGTCTTCCCAAAACTGGTGTCTCCAGATGTGTTGTAGTTGAAAATTCCCAGAATTTCCATCAGTCAGGTATCTCCCGAAGCACCCACTTGTGGAAGTCTGCTGGCTCCTCCTCACCAGTTCGTACTTTCCTCTGTGTTTCTAAACATCATGTAGCTTTCCTGCGCTTACTTTAATTTGCTGCTCAGCATTCATAATACTTTTTGAAACCAAAAGGGGAGAAGCCATTTAATTTTAATATCATTTGGGAATAGACAGTGGAGCAGAAAATTAAGTCATAGCCATCTGTCCACAACTATTCAATCATGAATATCTACAAATACCATATGTTTGGTAATATTTGGTATTATAGGGTTGTGATGTGTTTGTAACTCATAATCAGTTTGAAAGGTTGATCCTGCTGGTTTTGTGCTGCTCAGTGGTTTCTAGAAATAAAGTCTCTGTAACTTTTATCTCTAGGTTTCCCAACTGTTCTCAGAACATTGAGCAATTCATTTCTTAGTTTTTATGAGGAACAGAATTACAACATCTAAAATCTTAGACCAGTACAGCTAGGACAATAAAAGCAACGGCAACAAGGATCCCATTTTCGAAAGTTAGAGTTAAAATGTGCAAAAGGTGCCAGGCTTGCATATTCAACCATGGGCTAAACTAGAATGGAGTTAAAGAGTACATTGACTTTCTATTTAAACTGCCCAGGCAATTCTAAGAAGTTAAAATTTGGAATGTACCATAAAGTTTCAGGACACACTCCCTGAATTATTTATTACTGTTGTTATTTATGTGTTTAATTTTTTGGGCTATCCACTTACCAGGAAACTATGACTCTAACAATACAACTCTATTTATGCTACTTTAAAGGCAAGTACATTGGAATTTACAGATAGTCTTCGACTTACAACCATTTATTTTGTTTAGTGACCATTCAGAATTACAACGACACTGAAAAAAGTGACAATTTTCACACTTACGATAAGTTGTGGCGTCCCCACGGTCACATGATCAGAATTTGGACTCTTGGAAGCTGACACATATCATGTTTGCAGTGTCCTGGGGTCATGTGATCACGATTTCTAACCTTCCCAGCTGGCTTTTTAACAAGCAGAGTCAACAGCGGAAGTCAGATTCGCTTAATGACCGCATCATTCACTTAACAACTGTACGGATTCGCTTTAACAGCTGTGGCAAAAATGTCGTAAAATGGAACAAAACTCATTTTGCTTAGCAATGGAAATTTTGGGCTCAGGTGTAGTTGTAAGTCAAGCACCAACTGAAGTGGGATTTACTCCTAGATACTCATGTATAAGTTTACATCCTTGAGAGACACAATTGCTTTTCTGTTTTGAAAGGACTGGAAGAATAGCTTCAGAGGTTTACAGTTCTGCTTACCTATGTGGTTTTGGTTTCTTGGGGGGCGGGTGTTGCTGTTTTTGAGTGAAGGTTATCAAATTTTGCCTTTGCTGCAAAACCACATTATTATCTTGTGTTTCTAAGCTTCTTTGGAAGTTTATCCTGATTTACTGGGAGCAATTACTGAGTAATATCAGGCGTTTTTGTACTGACGTGATACAAAACCAATGTCTGTAAGGATGTTTAGTTGTCATTCTTTATAAAAAGAGGTCATTATAAATGGCCAGTTTGAATTTTAGAAATAATATATTGTAGCAAAATCTGTTTCTTAGGAAGGCGCCCCTCCCATAATAAAACAAGCTGATTAAGTATTGATAGTTAAAAACTGTTGGGGGAGGGAGAGAAAACCCATCTTTGTGATCTATGTCAGAGGTCCCTAACCTTTCCAGTTTGGCAGCCTGGAGGGAAAGGGAGGAGCAGGTAAATTTACACGTGCATGCACAAATGGGCCGTGCCCACTGCAGCAGCACTAGTGCCCGCACGCATGCTCAAATGGAGCCACGCACACTTGCTTGCATGGGCAAACGGGGCTGCTAGCGCCCCCTCATGCCGGTGCTAGTGCGAGTGGGGGGAGTGTGTGCACTCACCAGCCATTACCGCGGCCCGGTGGCCAATAGGCCACAGACCGGTATTGGGCTGTGGCCCACGGGTTGGGGACCCCTGATCTATGTAACCCTAGTTATCTATGGCAGAAACATCTTCATGAGTTTGCAGAGTTAGATGCAGCACTATTTGCAGATGTTTTTGTACTGCAGTGCCTTAATTCTGAATTCCCCATTTTCATATGTAAACTTTGCCTTTTCACCTACCGTATAAGTAAAACCTGCTAATATTATCCATGTAGTAGTTGTCCCACAGAGTTTTTCTAGGCTGCCTTAGTATGTTTTACTACGATGAGTTCATTTTTTGTGTTTTGAGGCTATGAAGTTTGGAATTTGGTTTCCAAAAAGCACTTCAAGGGACATAAAAGCATGAGCATGGTATTTGCCTGCAGCATCAGCACGTTTTCTTGGGAACACGTAACTGTTCTGGAATATTTTGTGGCACAGCACTGCATCCCCCTTTTTCAGAGTAGAAGGAAGAAGTGTACTTCTGACTTTGGGAGAAGGACCAGATCAATAGGGAACAATGGCAGGAACAGTTCCTGAACAAATCCTGGTATGCTTTTGTTGCATCTGCAGAAGTCACAGGGAGGTGTCAAATGCCGCAACTTGTGTTATAACAGCAAGTTGGTTTCCTCACTGAGTGTTGACACAGATTTGTAGTTGTATGACATTTTAGAGTTTTATAAGCACCCTGTATGACATTACAGGGTTTTATAAGCACCTACTCCCAGCATTGCATCAAAAGTTATTGGTATTGCTTTAGAAGAACTGTTTTAATCCATCACTTCTTCCAATGCTACTCCTGCCATTTTTTCAGGGGCCATTCTTGGCACCAAGGAGCAAGAAAATCATTATTTGTTTCCTCAACTTCAGATCCCTCTATCAAAGAGTGACTGATAAGTAAGGAAAGCTCTAGAAAGCAAACTTTGAAGAACAATAACAACAACAACAACAACAATAATAATAATAATATGAAAAACATGCAGGTATCTGCATTGATTAATTTAAGATCAAAATAGATGAAGGATTTCGAAAGGTCATGCTGCTTATAATATTCAGCGCTAAAAAAAATTGCTTTCTGCAATAAAATAAAACTTACATTAATCAAAAGGACAGAAAATTAGTGCAAAGCGCACTTGTTTAAACCAATGTCAGAGAAATATATTAAGAGCACTGAATAGGCCCTGGATAAATCTGCTACTGAAAAATAACTTCTGTAAGCATCAGAGTATCCTCAAAGATGTGACATATCAGGGAAAGCCCCAGTGTAGATTGTCCCCTCATACTTTGATTAGTGGCTCAAGAGAATAAAGAAATAGCTTCTGTATTTTTAGTTGCTTGAGGAAATGCAGTGAACTGTTCATATAAGTTGTTAGAATAAACTCCCATATCCTATATCAGGGGTCTTCAAACTCGGCCCTTTTATGACTCATGGACTTCAACTCCCAGAATTCTTCAGCCAGCATGCCTGGCTGAGGAATCCTGGGAGTTGAAGTCCATGAGTCATAAAAGGGCTGAGTTTGAAGACCCCTGTCCTATACGTACTGCTGAATAAATCATAAAGAGAAGACATCAGCTTATTTCTTCTGCCCATCTTGGCTTTTCTGCACATGCACTGGAACCCTTGCATACAGGTTAATTACAATCAGGAAGGTTAAGATTGAGAAAGAAAGAGAAGAAGCCAGACCTGGTGAAGGCTATGAGGCAAAATACGCTTACACCTTTGAAGAACTGAACACTTGATTTTTCAGGCCAAATAGGTTTTTCTTTCTCAAGAGAAAAATGGGGAAAAAAAGATAAAAAGGACAAGTCATCTGAGCATCCAAAGAGCATAGAGAAAAGTCCACACAATAACTTGCTTTGTGCAGTTAGACTGACAGAGAACCAGGAGGCAAGATGCAAGTTTCATCAGGAGAGAGGGATATCTTGGGAATGAAATAGCTTAGATATTCTTGAAATATCTATCTAGGGAGAAGAATAATGCACAAAGGTAAATGAAACAATGGTTAGACTGTGAAATTTGAAAGTGCAATTAGGCAACAGATATTAAGCTTTGTTGTGAATTTGGATCTACTTAGCGTTCTTTTCCAGTTTTTCCAGTCCAGTGTGCAAATTATATTACAGATGTATTATGTAACACATAACCCATGAAATGATGTGTCTATTCTAAATGTGTTAGTGGAAGTTTGGTTTCTGATACTTGTTCTGATGTTTTGTTTTAATGTTAGGCCTTTATGTATTTGTTGCCTTTCCTGTCGAACACAGTGGATAAAAATTCGAGGTGGTCTTAGCCAATTTCACTTTTTCTCTGCCAGACTTTTAAGCTCTTTTGAGAATTAGATGTGGTCTCTTAGTCAAAATCATAGTCATTTCAAATCCAAGGCATTTTTTATGCAATTAATTTGTGGTTAAGGAACCATCATCTTTTCTTAATGTGGCCTTTTTTGAGCATTTATTATTTTGCCATTCAGGTGCTCCCAACCAAGACTTTTTATTATGCAATGCCCTTCCCTCACTTAGGGAATTTCACCAGCATTCCTGATGTCTTTTATCATCCTTACATATGCTTACTGCTTCTTTTGTCTGAACAGAGCCTTTTGGTTGGCAGTGCTAAGATCTTGGCAGTTTATCTTGACAAACGTTTCTGGTTTGTGTGATAAAAGTGAAGGAAGAGGGTTCTTCTTGCATGGTATTTAAATCAGAGAGGGCAGAAACCGTATCTGGACCTTCTGCTATCTAAGTGATTAGAAATAACAAAATAATGAATTCTGGCTTCCCGTGTTGTTGTTTTTTAAACATTGCTGCTAAAAGACATACAAGTGATGAAATCTTAGCCACTTTTACCAAAAACTAAGCCCTATTTTATTTAAAGAGGCATTCTCCCAAGTAATATCTACAGTGTTAGGCAGGCTGCTGAACTGAGAAATTTGGGGGAAGAACAGTAATGGGGAGGACAATAAGCTCAGGACCCAAACTAAACTTGCTCCAAAGACATAGACACTCTCAGAGTACGTTTATGCCTTCTATGTCTTACCTTATATCTCTTCTGGTTGGGGGGAAGTTGTAGTTCCAGTAAAAATGAAGTCGAATTTGCAAATCTTAAATCGCTTTGTTCTAAAGTGAACTTCTTCTTGTTAATGCTTCTGAGAAGTCCTGACTGGCTGTGTGCATGTAGGAAGCTCATCAAAAGGCTTTTTTTTTTAACCAGGCAGTTGGTAAACATTGACAGAACATAATGGGTACAAGGAGTTTTTTCTCTTAGGACAGCAATAGCAGTGACAACTCTTTTTATTTTCTTACACTGTTCTTATGCCCTAAGACACAGGCAGCTTTTCCCAGTGCTTATAAAATGATGAGGAAAAAGTCATCTGTAACTTTACTCAGTAAAATGAATGATTGTCTTAAAATTTTTGTTGCTGATCTCTTCAGTTGTTTCTTCTTCATGCCACACCCTTATTTCTCACCCACCCCCCAATCTCATAAAAACCTGCCTGTCAAAACAAGTTGACAATATAACTAAGGAAATCTTTTGGAACTGGGAAATGTGTAACTTTTTCTGATCATTTTTTTTATCTCTAACTAACTAGGCAATCCTGAAAAGATCTTTGAAACAAACCTGCACCATTTTACCTTTGATGAAGAGGGAACATAAGAACAATTTGGAATTTTTCCTGACAAATGTTGGAAAAATCCACTTGACAGGGTAAGGGAATGAGTGAAAGGTTAGCGGGGAGTATGATGGTCCAAATTTCATAATTGGATTGAATTGAATAGTACTATTATTTGTTTAAAAGGGACGCGGTGGCTCAGTGGGTTAGGATGCTGAGCCTGTCAATCAGAAGGTTGGCAGTTTGGCGGGTCGAATCCCGAGTGCTGCGTAACAGAGTGAGCGCCTGTTACTTGTCCCAGCTTCTGCCAACCTAGCAGTTTGAAAGCACGTAAAAATGCAAGTAGAAAAATAGGGACCACTACGGTGGGAAGGTAACAGCGTTCCGTGCGCCTTTGGCGTCTAGTCATGCCGGCCACATGACCACGGAGACGTCCTCGGACAAGCGCTGGCTCTTCGGCTTTGAAACGGAGATGAGCACCGGCCCCTAGAGTCGGAAACAACTAGCACGCATGTGCGGGGGAACCTTTACCTTTACCTTTACCTTTATTATTTGTTTTGCCCCAGCTACTTTATGTGACTATCAAAAGAAATCATTAAAAGGCTGAGGAAGAAGCACTGTATTTCTAATTGCCACTGATAATGAAAAAATGGATTGGGCATGAAAAGCATTCTGTATTATTTACATATAAATGCTACCATTAAAAATCAAACTTTTGTTTGTGTTATTGCAAGGGTATCAATAGGAGGAATCATGGAGGAAAAGTATTTTATGTTTTATAAGAGGTCATCCTTCCCATGGTGTTGCTTAGCTAAAACTCACTTTCCAGGAGCTACTATTCTTGCCTCTCAGTGCTGGGTACAGTCTTCACAAATTTTTGTTTTGCTTTTCTTAGAATAAATGTCCAGGCAAACAATCTGTTTCCACATGTCCAGTATCCTGTTCCGACGGGAACTCCACTTATTTCCCCTTACATTGTTTGGGACCACAGCCAGAACTGGGATGTCCCAAAACCTGAAGATTTTCCAACAGGGTCCGGAGGTTCTGGGGCAGCAACAGTCTACAATATTGGTATGTACTAGAAGTCAATTGACTTCTTTGTTTGACACCCCCACACACACACACTCCAAAAAGAAAAAGAAATTTGAGTGGGATTTTAACAATCTCAAGAGAAAACATGTCCTAGTCTTTGTGTCAGTTTAGTAGAAGAACTAGATGAGAAGCAGTAAGAATCAGAGAGCTGCTTTCTTTGAAACATCTCTGACACTGAAGCTAGAGTAGGAGAAAGTGTGAACAGACTGATGCTTGGGTACGGGTAAGAGATACCAAAGTAGGGTTTTAGCTGAAGTTCTAACATTCCTATATTGTTTGTCTATTGTTGTTAACAGATGTGAATCCTGAATCCCCTGATCATTACTTAGTGGGCCATTGCATTGATGGCAGAGTTCTCTATCCAGCAACTGGTTACTTGGTACTAGCCTGGCGCACTCTAGCACGCTCCCTGGGCACTACGATAGAAGAACTGCCTATCATGTTTGAAGATGTTACAATCCACCAGGCCACAATACTTCCCAAAAAAGGTGAGAGTAATAAATATTGTCTGACCAAGCTGATTTCCTGAAATTCAAGTAACCAAATGTTCATTAATAGGGTCTGGGAGGTTTTATTTTTTTAATCTCTTTATTTTTATATGAACTGTAGTAACACGAAAGAAGGAAGATAAATTTTAAATGGCTATCAATATAGCACATATTTCTTCCATCTGGTAGCAGAGAAATGTAGCGATATGTACCATAAATGCAAATAATGTACCCTTTCTGCTTTCTTTATTTTATTCATATATGATACTTGGATGTAGAGTCAATTCATTAATTTCTGTCTTCCTTTTAGGCTTAACACAGTTAGAGGTGAGACTCATGACTGCTTCCCAGTGTTTTGAAGTATCCGGAAATGGAAATCTGGCTGTGAGTGGTAAGTAAATAGTATCAGGGGGTGTGTTAGGAAGGAAGGAAGGAAGGAAGGAAGGAAGGAAGGAAGGAAGGAAGGAAGGAAGGAAGGAAGGAAGGGAAAGACAGACAGACAGACTGTGCCTGCTTATTGACTCTCTCTCTCTTCCTCTATGTGCTGGACACACTAGGAAAAATTTGCATTTTGGAACAAACTGCTCTCAATAACTTTCGAAACCAGCTTATTGATTTGAAAAACCAGCCAGATCCCTGCACAGGAATTTGCTTATCTAAGGGGGACGTTTATAAAGAGCTTCGTCTACGTGGTTATGATTATGGGCCAACGTTTCAAGGAGTCATGGAATCCAGCAGTAATGGTAACAGCATATCTAAATAGAAATCAGCATTATTATGTTTATTATGGTTAGTTGTACAATCATCCAGATGATTAGACTGGACTTGGCATTTTTGTTCACCTACTGAGTCCTTCCCAAGACCAAGGGTAGGCAGCTGTTGTTCGTTGGTGTTAAAGGCACTGTCACAAGAAAGCTTTCCAAGTAAAGTTGCATTTTGCAATTGCCTTTATTATAATTACAATTATTATAATTCATTTTCAAGATACTATCAATGTAGCTATTACTCCAACAATATCAAAATATTTAATTAAATTTCAAATTAACTGACAATATTAATAGCTATTAATAGCTTTTACTATATTCTATTATTTTCTAATTTTGAACACTTTTTGTAAGAAAGATAAGGGATGTATATCTAATTTCCATTATTCTAATAAATAGAAAACTCTTTTTTTAATCTGGTCTTTCAAAGTGTCTGCTGACAGCTCCCATAATTCCTGCATAACATGCTGTCTGGAACTATGGGGAATGTAATCCAAAATAGCAGCTGTTTATTAGATTAGAAAATCTATGAGATGAAGTGAATTTGTAATCTAAATACAGAAACACAAATATTTGCTTGGCAACTAGGGAAAATTTTGGGAAAGTAAATATAATTGTGGACATTTTTCTTGAATTTCACTTGGAAAGCAGAGTAATTCTGTGTTGTGGTGCCTACAGTTTTCTCCTGCATTTTCTTTCTTTAAAAAAAAACCAACAACTTCTGACCAAAACTGCAGTGGCAGGGGGTGTTCTGTGCTAATTATATTGTTTGCCGTTGGCAGGAAATTCTGGGAAAATTTTATGGAATGGGAACTGGGTGACATTTCTTGACACCATGCTGCATTTGATGATTTTGGGGGAAATGGGACGAAATCTGCGGTTGCCAACCAGAGTCCGTTCAGTGTGCATTGATCCAAAACTACATCTAGAGTTTGTTCGCAAATACACTGAAGAGACTGAAGGTAAAGAGCATTTTTCCATTTATTTTTTATGTTTTGCTATATATGTAGCTCCTTTGGAAAAGCCAACGTGTTAAAATGATTGTTCCAGCCTGACTTGTAGGACAAATTTTGTACGGGTAGTCCTTTGACCTATGGCCACAATTAAGCGCTAAATTTCTTGCTAACTGAGACAGTTAAATGAATTTTGCCCCATTTTTATGATCTTTCTTGGCACAGATGTTAAATGAATCACTGTATTTGTTAAATTAGTTGTTGAGTGAATCTGCCTTCCCTATTTACTTATCAGGCAATCACATGACCCCAGGACACGGCAACCATTATAAATATGAGTCAGTTGCTAAGCATCTGAATTTTGATCACATGATGTTGCAATGGTCGTACGTGTGAAAAACAATCATAAGTCACTTTTTCCAGTGCTGTTGTAACTTCAAACAGTCACTATACAAACTGTTGTAAGTCAATTACCTGTATTTAGAATTACTTTGTAGCCCAAAGACTGAATTCCAAGGAGTGTTTTTTTTCTGATTGGTTTACTTTTGCAGTGTTGTCCATTAACAATCTCTTTGCCTTACAGTTTTAGATGTTGCAGTGGACCGTTGCCTTGATACCATTACAGGAGGAGCTGTTCAGATATCCGGTCTTCACTCTACCACAGCTCCTCGGCGACAGCAGGAACAGATTCCTCCCATCCTGGAGAAATTTTGCTTTGTGCCCTATGTTGAGAGTGGCTGCTTAGCGTCTGATGCCAAGCTTCAGTCTAGTTTTGAGCACTGCAAAGGTAAAAAGCTCCTTATGCTTAGAGTACATTTTTGATAGGGTATATCCTGTAAGCAATGAAGAGAGAGTTATCATTGCACATTCTGTTCGATCCTAATGGAAATTTCTGTCTGTTTCAGATTTTGGGAGATTATGGTATGGATATCTCCCAAAGATCAGTTGCTCCCATTTCCACCTTTGTCGCATCCCCCCTCCTTTTGAATGATATCACCAAATAACCTCGAAAGACTCTATAAATAATTCTTAAATCAACATTCCTCAATTTGCCCCCCTGCCCCCCCAACATGCGTCATCCTAATACATCTAGAAGGCATCAGCTGGGGACAGCAGTCCTTGAAGAGGCATTTCAGCCTCTTTAAATTTAAACTTTGAGGTTGAAAGATTGCCCATCTCTTGTGCTCATACATTTAGTTATGAATATGTCGGGTAGGAAGGATTCTTAGCAAAGATCCCTAAGTTACATACTGTATGTGTATGAAGTAGGGACATGCTGCATTTTGGATGCAAAGGAGCAAGCGTGGGAATACATGTTGTACTTATGGTACCTCTTTCAAGAAAACCTGGGCTCCCAAGTTAGACGCCTGATCTTAAAAAAAAATTGTGCTGGACTTTAGGAGGCAGTTTGTCATGCCCCGCCAGGGCCTCCTCAACTCAAATCCATATTTTCCAAAGTTTGAATGCCTGTCACTCAAGCCCAGAAAAAAATAAATCAGTTTTTTTTTTAAAGAAAGTGCTGACAAGTGCAGTGTGCATACTCTGCAGCATTGTTTGGCTTTGGATGCCAAATGCTGCACATCCCTAAACACCTACAGTAGAAAGGCTTCCTATAACTTAGTCACACTGGCTTACAATTCTGGGAGCTGCAGCCTTAAACACATAGACTCATAGATAATGTGGATATAGTTCAATCCGTTGCAGCAAGTTAGGAGATGTGGAGAAATGCTGCTAAATTAAATACGTTCTGTGAAAAATAGTTGTTGCTCTGAACTAGAATACTGGAAGAAACCAGCTCTGTAAAGCATTTTATACATAGGTCCTTTCCTTTCCAGTGCTGACCCAAAAGCTACAGAAGAAGATAGCAAAGCATGGAGTCAAGATAGCAATACCTGGGCTGGAAACTCTAATGAACTCTACACAAGCTGAAGTTGAACAGAAGGGTCTTGCTCATATCCTTGCTGAAATCTGCCGCCTAGAGCTCAATGGAAACCTCTATTCAGAACTAGAACAGGTTGTGGCTCGGGAAAAGCTGCATCTTCAAGAAGATTCTCTTCTCAATGGCTTGCTGGATTGTGCTGAATTGAAGACTTGTGTAGATGTCGTGCTGGAGAATACTACCAGTCACAAGATGAAAATCGTAGAGGTAACTATGAGGCAATTCTACAGTCCCATCGGCTCTTTCTATGCGTGTAACGGTAGTCCTTGTTTAATTATCACATTTGAGACCAGAAACTAGGTCATTAATTGAAGCAGTCAATAAGTGAAACCATGACTGTGCTTATGATCTTACTTCAGCTTTCCTTTGCTTTAAAGACTGCAAAGGTCGTAAACCCAAGGATTGGTCAAAAGTCACTTTTCCATCACTGTTGCAACTGCAAAGAATTGCTAAACAAGGCAGTTGCTGAACAAGGATTACCTCGGTGTGTGTATGTGTGTATACTTACACATGCACACATACACTTTTATTCTGCTCTTTCAGACTCTAGCAGGAGATGGACATCTATTCTCACGAGTTACAAGCATCTTAAACACCCAGCCCATGCTGCAACTAGACTACACTGCCACTGACCGAGTACTAGAAAATCTGGCATCACACGAGAATGATTTGCAGGAAATTGGTGCCTCTCTTGAGCAGTGGGATCCTGCTAGTCCTCCTCCTGGAAGCTTGATGAATGCTGATCTCCTAGTATGCAACTGCTCACTGAATTCTCTCAGCAAGCCGGCCGAAACACTTTCTAACATGGCAGCCACAGTGAAGGATGGTGGTTTTATTTTATTGCACACTCTTCTGAAAGGAGAAACATTAGGAGAAATAGTTGCTTTTCTTACATCCCCAGAGCTTCAAGATAAACCAGGCCTACTAAATCAGGTATGAAATACACCCTCCTATTTCTCTTCAGCTGCTTCAGAATGGTGTTGTCCAACCCTCAGCTCTGCTGGTTGGGGAATTCTAGGAACTGCCAACTCGGTACATCTGTCTAAAAGATGCCAGATGGGGAAAGATTTTTATTTTCTTTTACATTTCAGAGTGGAAAACCTATAGTGTAGTCTAAAAGGTTTTTTAAAGTCTTGAGCAGAATACCCATAATGTATTTAAATAACTATCAGTCATGTCATTATTTACCTCAGATTGACAAGAATAAAAATCCCTTTTCCATCAGTCCAAATAATAGAAAATGACTGTTCACCTTATATAATAAAATGAGGACAGGACCTGAAAAAGGACCAAGCTCTGATCCTAGTTATCTGAGTAACATAATTCCTACAAGAATTAAATATGAAAAGAAGCCATCTTGATAGATCCAGTAGGTATAGTGAAATTGACTAATGTGGGGGAGAGACCATAGATTGATAGATGAATGCTTGTACGCATCAGTGTGAAAGGCTTAGGCTATAGCTATCCCCTATACATTAATAATTCAATTGAATTCTCTGAGATTTACTCTTGAATCAATATTAGACAGTAAAACGTAATTTTAAGCATGTTTACTTCACAGGCTCCCAAGCCCTAGGCTATTCCACACAAGTTATCATTAAATATATTCTTAATGGCAGGCTAGCGATGTAGTGTTCTAGAGGTAGCAGGTAAATTAAAGGTAAGAGCATCAGTAAGAAACTAAATAATAGGCAACAGAAGAACAGCATCCTAACGTTTGTTTATTAAACAACTAATGAGAAAGATTACTCTTCAAGAATCAAATGACTGGGTGATTTACTATAATTCCAATTTTCCTTGGTTTGGCAGGTAGAATGGGAGGACTTATTTAAGAAGGCTAATCTGAATTTAGTAGCTGTGAAAAGGTCTTCTTTTGGTGCAGCCATCTTCTTATGCCGCCGACCACTTCCTACCAAGAAGCCCATTTTCCTGCCGGTGGATGAGACCGATTATAAATGGGTGGAATCTTTGAAGGTAAAAACTGAGAAGTACTCGGTTTTCTTTCTTTTGCTTAAGTTTCCCAAGTAGATTTTACAGCAGTCGGTTAAAAAGGATTTTAACTTTTAGTATTCAAATCCTGTGAAATTTGAGAGTTGCTATTTTCATGTTATGCATTATGGAAATCGCTATTCCGTGACAACTAAATACGGCATTTCTCTCTCAGGAAGTGCTAGCAGAACCTTCTGAACGCACTGTGTGGTTGACTGCAGCTAACTGTGGTACCTCTGGAGTTGTTGGTATGGCGAACTGTCTCCGTCAAGAACCTGGTGGTCACAGGATCAGGTAGAACCATATCATATTTAATGACGCTATACATTTCCCAAAGCTATTTGGGAGAAATAAGAAATAGGTTAAACGGTGCCTTTTACTTCCTAGGTGCCTCTTCATCTCCAGTCTCAGTGGTGCTTCTCCCAGACCACCCACCAACTCTTCTGCTAAAGAAATGCAAACAATTCTGAAGAATGATTTGGTCATGAATATTTACCGTGATGGAAAGTGGGGCTCTTTCAGACATCTCCCACTAAAGCAAGGTGAGTTTTATTACAAAATGTAACGTGTTCACAAAAGGATGAGGGGGAAAAAAGAACATTTGCTTCACTGCCTCTCACTTAATCTCTGTATTCTTTATAAATTTAAATAGTCTTTTTGTGACTCTTGTCTCAATTCTGGGTAACATTGAATGCCTTTTCAGTACAAATGAATGGTATGAATTGTCTTGTAGTGAGTTTACTTTAGAAACCCAAAGTTTGGGAATGTTAAAATGGAATTTTCCATTCTAACCAATTAACTCAGGCCTTTCCCAATGTTTAAAGAGGAAAATAAGCTTGCCGTGTTTGTGTCTGTAAAATGAAAGAATGCTAAGTTGTACATCTCTCAATTTCCTCCAGCTCAATCTCTAGAGGTTACTGAATATGCATTTGTGAATGTTTTGACACGTGGGGATCTTTCCTCTCTTCGCTGGATTTCTTCCCCACTTCAGCATTTCTCCACAAGCAGCCCTAATGTCCAAATGTGCAAAATCCATTATGCATCTCTAAATTTCCGTGACATTATGTTGGCCACGGGAAAACTCTCTCCAGATGCTATTCCTGGTAAGTTGCTTTTGTTTTAGTAGAGGTTTGCAGTATTTTAGTTTGCATACACTAATTCACCTGTTTCTTAGAGAAACATATTAGTAGTTCAGAGAGAGAGATGCTTGTTTTAAAATTGAGCATGGAAAGTTAGACGGAACCTCAGCACAGTACAGGTAGTCCTCTGAACCCAAAATTTATACTGCTAAATGAGACAGTTGTTAAGTGAGTTTTGCCCCATTTTATGAACTTTCTTGCCACAGGTTAAGTGAATAACTGCAGTTGTTAAGTTAGTAACATGGTTGTTAAGTGAATCTAGTTTCCCCCTTGACTTTGCTTGTCAGAAGGCCGCAAAAGGGGATCACGTGACCCTGGGACACTGTGACTGTCATAAATATGAGTCAGTTGCCAAGCATCTGAAATTTGATCACATGACCATGGGGATGCTGTAACAGTTATAAGTGTGAAAAACGGTTATAAGTCTCTCAGTGTCGCCGTAACTTCAAACGGTCACTAAATGAACTGGTGTAAGTCAAGGACTACCTGTAATAAAGACCTTGAAAAGTAATTACCAATTACAGCAGTTAAATAATCTAGTGCTGTGGCTTGTTACAAAGCAGGTTTGTATAAAAAACATTTCCAGAGACTCATCTCCACTTGAGTGTTCTTAAATTATTGCCTAACGGGCAATGATTAGGACCTATTGTCAGGATGAAGAGTCTTAAATGGTACTAAAGTTATAGAAATATAAAAGATTTCTATTATTATGTCCTAAGATAAATAATTTGATCTTACATATCTTTCTTTCATAAATGAGATTAACTCTTTGGCTAGGATAGTATGAGCATGGCTTGATAACAGTATCTATAGAAATGATTGGAGTATAGATATCTTCAGGAAAGAAATTTGATATTAGCATGATAATGTTCTAAATTAGATAAAGAATAGGATCAAAGGTGAGATGAACCTTCCTGAGTCTTCCCCATATATGCTAAAACAATAATAGGGCTAAAATCTCCACACCCACCCCACAGGTACCAGGAACACTGAAGGAGAATTTTGGTGTCAGGAATGCTAAAATATTAAGATCATTTTTAAATTGGGTGGGATTCCTTGTGGAGTTTTCAAGTGGGACTCCTTGTGGAGTTAAACTGCCTGCAGTTGGCACTTTAAAATGTTCCTGGTGGAGAATCTTATCAAACTCCACAAGCCAAAATCAGAATTCTGGGTAAGAGCAGTGACCTTACTTAGGGAGAAATTGGAAAGTCATTGAGGGTCACATATTCTAAGCAATTGCCAGTCTTTCTGTGGGTTGACCTCAGAAGTGGAAAAGTTAGTGCTATAGTTCGGATAGGCAGAGCAAATCAAATACATTCAGTCAAATGCTAAATAGTTAAACATTAGAAATTATTTTCTCCCATTGCAATTTCCAGCAGTGGATACTCAGTCACAGACCAAAATTGACTTATGTATCTCTTTTCCACCATCAATGTGTGTGGGAAGGTTAAGACATAAGTAAGGACATTAAGGGGGACACGGTGGCTCAGTGGGTTAGGACGCTGAGCTTGTCGATCAGAAGGTCGGCAGTTTGGCGGGTTGAATCCCGAGTACCACGTAGCAGAGTGAGCGCCTGTTAACTCGTCCCAGCTTCTGCCCACCTAGCAGTTCGAAAGCACGTAAAAATGCAAGTAGAAAAACAGGGACCACTACGGTGGGAAGGTAACAGCATTCCGTGCGCCTTTGGCGTCTAGTCATGCCAGCCACATGACCACGGAGACGTCCTCGGACAAGCGCTGGCTCTTCAGCTTTGAAACGGAGATGAGCACCGGCCCCTAGAGTCAGAAATGACTAGCACGCATGTGCGGGGGAACCTTTACCTTTACCTTTTAAGGATATTAAAATCCATAAATGTCTGCAGTTGCATGTTCTTATAGCAGTTTCATAGGAACAGTCAATTTTTTTTTCCAGGAAATTGGACACTGCAGCAATGCATGTTAGGAATGGAGTTCTCAGGATATGATCCTGCAGGGAAAAGAGTAATGGGTTTACTACCAGCTAAAGGACTTGCTACCGTGGTAGATTGTGAGAAGAGATTCCTGTGGGAAGTGCCACAAAACTGGTAAGTCTAGTTTTTTTTGTTTTTGTTTTTTTAAAATCCCATTTATATCCCGCCCTTCTCCGAAGACTCAGGGCGGCTTACAATCTAAGCACAAATCAACGTGCTTAGCAATGGCTTTCATTCTATGTATATGCCTGCTTATTAGGGCTTTCGCCCCCCCCAGCGGCATTATTACAAAGTCAGCTTATTGCCCCCAACAATCTGGGTCCTCATTTTACCTACCTCGGAAGGATGGAAGGCTGAGTCAACCTTGAGCCTGGTGGGATGCGAACCTGCACTGATTGCAGGCAGCTGGTGTTACTTCGCACCCCCTATGGAACTAAGCTGCTCATATTTTATTCCTACATTTGCAAACTAAACTGTAATGGAATGTAAGAAACATTATCGGTAGCAGAACATTTTTTTTGGTCTAATTGCATTCATCATACAGTGGTTTAGAATCTTGTCAGTCTTTTTCATTTCTGTAGAAAAACAGAATATCAGTAATTCTTTCCCCACTTCTCTGCTTTTCCTGTAATTGCTTTTTTGATGGGAAAAATGCAGGGCCTTTGATTTTATTGGAGCCCTCCAATTTTTACTTAGGATTCTTTTACCAAGCAGGCTCCTAGTAACTAATTTTAAGAGACTGAATGGACTGTTAATGTATACTCTACTTTAAGAACTTTTTAAAATTACAGTCTGGAGATTAACATGTTCAGATCTGGCTTATGTAAAGAGAGAATGCAGGGAGGAGGGAAAAAGCAACCAAGCAAACATTTTCTGGCATTAATTTTTCCTTTACCACAGCATTCTTGTGATCAGCTGCTAGTATAGAAAGAGTTGCAAGTGGAGGACTCACTTAATGTTTAATTTAGCCACTAGAGAGATTTCTGCTTCCGGATGAAAAGATGCAGTTTTAAAATGGTGTCATGAGCACAGATAGCGGAAGGACCCCTTGAGAAAGGAAAGTGCAGATTCCATGTTGCCTCTCTTCTTCACAACAAGAGTTAGGATGAAAACTGACAAGGGGGAGAAACAGACGTGTGAAGGGCCTGCAAAGAATTTCTTCTCATTTTTCAGGACCCTGGAAGAAGCAGCTTCTGTGCCAGTGGCCTACACGACTGCTTACTATTCCTTGGTGGTTCGAGGGGGCATGAAGCAGGGTGACTCTGTTCTCATCCACTCCGCCTCAGGAGGTGTGGGCCAAGCTGCCGTTGCTGTTGCTCTAAGCATGGGCTGCCAGGTCTTTGCCACTGTGGGTATGTAGCTGCCTTTTCACGGATTCAAATAACTTGCTTCATCCTTTCTTTTTCTGAGAGCTCCCTGTAACCTTTGCTTTCTGCTCTTAAGGAATGAAAACGTAGGAGACAACGTGGAGTCACCTCCCCTTAGAATTTAGAATGACCCCTATCTGTTGACCTTTTTCAAGGCTTTAAAATCCTGGCTGTGTTCTTGAGCCTGCAGGTCTGAATTTGTTAAGTCCCATTTCCTGGGTTTAGTGTTAACTGGCCAGGTATCTTGGGCAGTTTATTTATTTTGGATGGGTTTTTTTTTTAAAAAAAAAACGTTTTTAATTGTTTTATACTTTTGGAATTGTAAGCAGCTGGGCTGAGATTGGCAGCTATAGAAATTGAATGAATGAATAAATTAACAAGTTATTTGTTTTCAGAAACAAACGTGGCTTGAAGAACTGAGAAAAATGATGTTTCTCTTACTCCTTAAATATATTTGACAATATAAACTAAACATGGGAGAAATAAATAAGGACAGGTTGCCTTTTTTAAAAAAAGTATTGGAGTAGATTAATTTCTATGTCTCTTTAGCCATCATCAGCTGCCACTTTATCAGAACAATGCTGTGGCCAGCATTATTCAGTGGTGTCCATGAAATGGGAGTGATCAAAACCAAAATCTTCAAGATGGCAGGAGTGATGATCTAGGTTCCACCCCTTTGATAGCTACGTCAGCATGACACTTACATGCAAAAGGATAAGTTTCAGTCACATTGTTGTAGCATCATCCTGCAGATTTTGACCCCACACACTGTAGATGCTCCAGGCGTTCTCTGTCTTCCTTATAGGCCTCTGAAGAAGGAAGGGTCTGTAAGATATTTGAATGGAGAGAAACACATGTTTTCCTGTTTTCAGGTTCCAAAGAGAAACGTGAATATCTCCAAAAAAGATTCCCTCAGCTTGATGCAAATAGCTTTGCCAATTCTAGAAATACTTCCTTCGAACAACACATACTGAGAGTTACTAATGGGAGAGGTAAGTATAAACACTGGAGGCGACCATCTCTCTACAGTTTAGAAGTTTTAATTAGAAGTAAAGAGTGTAGATGCAAATCTTGTAGGCTACGCTATTGACTTTGTTGAACATTTTTGCAGGTGTTGACCTTGTGTTAAACTCCTTATCAGAAGAGAAGCTCCAGGCCAGTCTTCGTTGCCTTGCTCGTCATGGGCGCTTCTTGGAAATTGGCAAATATGACCTGTCGAACAACACACCTCTTGGTAATATTTTTTGGGCTGAATATCTTATGTGCAGGATATTTCTGGACTCTACAGGGCAGATTGCAAATTTAATCATTCCTTTTGGATTTATTTATATCCTGATTTAACCATAAAAAAGAATGGAACCAATCAAAGCAGGCACTAACAGATGTCTTGAATCAGCTCTTACCTTAAACATCCTTTTCTTAGCATCATGATGCTGTAATGCTTGTAATTAACTTTTCGAGTAGAAGAGTTATGTGGGTGAAGCTTCCATAGAACTAGTTCTTCTTAAATTTTATATGTTTTATTTCAATTAAATTCATAGGAAACATTTCATAAAAATGAGTTTTATCATTTTTGCTGATCTGATTTTGCCTCTGGTTCATCCTTAACTGTTTTAAAAATGTGTGAGAATTTTGCTGGCAGCAGAAGCTACATTAAGGTAGAAGAGTCATAACTGCATTGCTTCTTGTAGGAATGGCCCTTTTCCTGAAGAACGTGGCTTTTCATGGAATTCTGTTAGATGCTATTTTCGAAGAAAAAAACAAAGAGTGGGAATCAGTGTCCAACCTGCTAGAAGAAGGCATTAAAAATGGTGTAGTAAAACCTTTGCAGACTACTTTGTTTAACAGAGAAGAGATAGAAGCTGCCTTCAGATACATGGCACAAGGAAAACACATTGGAAAAGTGGTAATCCAGGTATGGTAGAAGAAGATTTTGTGAAAGCTGTACTATATAATTGTGAATACTGATACCTGCTGTGAATATCTGTTAAAGAAAGGGGGGGAGGGGAGAGAGTGGGTTGAAGAATGGAGAGGTTGGGTTAGTATGTAGTGTTTCTATAGCAGTGATGGCGAACCTTATAGAGACCGAGTGTCCAAAAGCCGCCCTGCCCTGCCCTGCTGCCCGGGGGCGACTCTCCTCCGAGAGTGCTGCTGGTGATAGGGCCGTGGGGGGAGGTGGGGCTGGGGCAATGGCGTGCTTGCCCACAGAGAGGGCTCTGAGTGCCCCTTCTGGCCATAGGCTCACCACCACTGTTCTATAGTGCTAGAATTTATTACATATTTATTGCTATGTATATTGATACCTTTTTATAAAAGGATTTTAACAATAGCAAGATCCAAAACAGAAAAAACCACTGTGGAAGTAATAGTACAGTAGTACGGAATTTGAATTGTGGATTTTACAATAAAGTAACATGCAAAATACAAAATAACAGAAGCAATGACATCTCTTGTGCAGCTTCTTAAAACCTAATTAAGTTTAAAATACAGATTAAGAAAATAAATTCAGCAAAACAGAACAAATTATCTCATCAGATATGGTCAAATTAAAGAGGAAAAAAATCAATAAATGAGCTATTAAAATAAAGCCAACATAATGATAATAAATAGCACTAACAACAAAGGGATAGCTCTAACTGAGCTCGTACTTTGATTTGAAAGTTTTCTCAGAAAATAGAATACATTTCAACAGACAGTTGAGAAGAGATGGGTTGAAGGAACAGGAATTCAGTTTGAGCTTCATACAAATATAGTATCTTGAATAACTTTAAATTTTCAAAGTCTTGGACTACCTCTTAGGGAACTGAAGGAATTTGCTTATGGTCTGTTCAATCCTTTCTTATTTTAAAAAAATCCTGGAGAATGGATGAAATATCGGATGACTGCAAGGAGAGGATGTCCCTTTTTCACAAGCGGAGAAAGCTATACAAAGATTCAGGTCAATCAGTCTAATATTGATGAGGAGAAAGACTTAGAGAAGATCTTTAAATTACTGCTGTTTCTGTACCTTGAAAACAAGGCAGTGATTACTGGAACCCACTGACTAGATTTGTCAAGAAGCAATTTGCCAGATTGACTGTGTTGTATTTTTTGCCTGGACAACTTGCTTAATAAATTGTGGGAGTGTTGCAAATTAAACATGCTGTATCATTGTTCAGCAAATGACAGAGAAGATGTGCAGAGAAAGAGAACAAGGATGATTAGAGTGGGAATGAAATTACCACAAAAAAACTGAGGCAAATGGGTATTTTTTGCTTTGAGAAAGGCAATCTCAAGAGAGCACATTTCAGATACTTGGTAGATTATCATACAGAAGCTGAGAACTTGCTGCCTATCATCCAAAAATGCAGTGGTACATTAGTAAAGACTGTTGCAGGAAGGCTGGTTGTGGTAGGAAAACTTCCCAACGGTTGGAGCAGTCCAACAGTGGAACCAATTACTGAGGAAAGTAGCGTGCTCCTTTTCCCTGGTTATGTTCAAACACAAACTGGATGGGGATGTTGATAATTTGAATTTCTGTATTGAGATGAGCATTTTGAGAATTGTTATAGGCTGTCACATTGCCAGAATATACAGTTACATGTTTTTTATTACTATTGTTGTTATTTCATTGAATTTATATGCCACCCATTTCGGTTGCATGCTTCCTATTTTACAAGAATTTTTTAAAAAAATTATGATCCATTTACAATTATAATATCTCCAGGATAGCCTTTCTCACCATTCCATAATTTAGAGCTATTTCTGTTAAAAAAGAGAGAGCCTAAAGTCAGTATTGACCCATATGACGAAATAGCTGTGCTGTTTTTCTAGATCCATGAAGAAGAGAAGAACTCTCCCACAAAGGGAACTAGTTTAACGCCGATTCGAGCCATCTCCCGAACATCTTGCCCACCAAACAAGTCATACATCATCACGGGAGGCCTTGGAGGATTTGGGCTTGAACTGGCTCAGTGGTTGGTTGAAAGAGGGGCAAAAATGCTGGTGCTGACATCTCGTTCAGGCATCCGGACAGGTATGTTGAGCAAACAATAGCGAAGACTGAGTTCCCTAATTCCAGATTGGAGATGCAAATTTTAGTTTTGCTCTTGGCAAAGGCTATATTTGAGTCAAGAGCAAGGAGTGGTTTGAAAAAGCTTAAGATGGAATTTTGAGATAATAATTGTGAGATAAACTTTTTCTGTTACTAAAAAAAAATAGCAATTTATCTGGAGCAAGAACAAAAAGTGATATTTACTTTTAAAGGATCTAACAGTTAAGGGAAATGGAGAATATACTAATCACAAAATAAAGGACAATTTTATTTTTGTTTCTTCCACTTGTAGAAAAAAAATCAATCCTTTTCAATGAAGGGGGAAATCAGAAATAAAAATTAAATTGTGGAAGTTACTGTAACTAAACTGTGAATTATACCATCTTTAAGATCTTGCATGCAAAAATAGAAAGAGAATAATACTGCTAAAGTACTAAGAAAAAAATATTTAGAACATATGATTTTGCACACACTCACCGAAAGAGTTCATTTTCTGTTATCCCTGATAACAAGATTCTTTTTTAAATATAATTTATATTGAAGAAATTTTTAACAAAAAGATAAAAGCAATACAAGTGTTAGAAGAGAAACAAAAAGAAAATGAGGAAGAATGTTGAATAAGTAGGAAAGAAAATAGAGAAAGAAAAGAAAAATATATAAAGAAACAGCTTCCAATTCTATTGCCAGTGGTTATAAATGCATTTATATTTTACCTTCTCTCTATTATTATATCACAATTTCCTTTTTCCATCAGCTAATTGTCAAAGTCCATAAGGGGTTTCCAGTCATTAATAAATGTTAACATTGATCATTCTCTAAGCAAAGAAGCCAATTTTGCCATCTCTCAGTAAAAGGTAAAGGTTCCCCCGCACATACGTGCTGGTCGTTTCCAACTCTAGGGGCCGGTGCTCATCTCCGTTTCAAAGCCGAAGAGCCAGTGCTTGTCCGAGGATTGTTTCCGTGGTCATGTGGCCGGCATGACTAGACGCCAAAGGCGCACGGAACGCTGTTACCTTCCCACCGTAGTGGTCCCTATTCTTGTACTTGCATTTTTACGTGCTTTCGAACTGCTAGGTTGGCAGAAGCTGGGATGAGTAACAGGCGCTCACTCTGTTATGCGGCACTCGGGATTCGACCCGCCAAACTACTGACCTTCTGATGGACAAGCTCAGCGTCCTAACTCACTGAGCCACCGCGTCCCTCTCAGTACTGTAGGCTTATCTCAGAAAGAAACAATGATTTATTCCATGATCATCAGTAGGATCATTATGATCATAAAACTGATTTATTTCCCCATTTGGTTATCAGACATCTATGTGCATGCAAAACAGCACATGCCTTCATTAGCAGACAATGGAAAGGTAAATTTTGTTGTTCATTTGCTAAGTCGTGTATGATTTTTCACAACCCCATGGACTGCAACACTCCAGCCCAGCCATCCTTCACTGTCTCCAGGAGTTTGCCTAATTCATATTCATTGCGTTGATGATTTTATAGCCAAAAATATAGTATAACTGCAGCTAAATATCAGACTCCTGATTTTCAGGTTATCAGGCTAAACGAGTGCAAGAATGGAAACAGCTTGGAGTCCAGGTTCTCGTGTCAACCAGTGATGTTGCTACTCTTGAGGGAGCACAGCAGTTAATACAAGAAGCTTCTCAACTAGGACCTGTTGGGGGTATTTTCAATTTGGCCATGGTGAGTGACAGGCTTTTGGTATGGCCATAGATCTGTTAATTTCTCTGCTGTTTATCTCTTTAGATTCGTTTTATTTGACTGTTTATTGTGGACCACCCCCAGCCTCCAAAGATTTGTCCATTCTTGTTTCTTCCGTTTTTCTAACCTTTGTTTTATCCTATTTTCTCATCCGTTTTCAGATTTTAAAAAAATGTGCCTGAAAAACAATGTACTTTTTTGCGGGTACTCGTCCTAATTTATTTATATTTTGTAGACAATTTTGCTTAGGGTATATAATTTGGCAAGCATTTTTAACAGATACAGTACTTTTGGTATGTTGTTTCACTGACATAGTTTTTGAGGCAGATATGTTTGGTGAGGTTTTTTTTTACCAAATATATGCAATTTTGAATATATATTTTTTTGAAAAAATTAGAAATGTACTGAAGCAGGGGTGTCAAACTGCCAGCCCACAGGCCGGATGCGTCATCCGGAAGCCACGCCCACCCCATTGCCAGCAATGGCAAAACAGTCCCGATATGTCTCGCGATGTCACATGACATCACGAATTTGACATGTCTAGTGAAGTGTAATGTTCATGCAGTGTGGCTTTTTCAGTTTCATATAATGATTCAGAAAGTGTTAATTAGATGATCACATCTTAAACTGTGAGTGAATATCTCCATATCTAATATTTAGCATTCCTCAGCCAAAACCTTAATCAAATAGTGCCTCAAAAAAAAGAAGTAGTAATCAAATTATTTTTTAAAAAAAATTAATTATTGAGGAGGAAAGATTGAAAGGGGAAAAAAACACTGCAGTAAGATGGAAAAAGATTTATTTGACATTGGTTGAGTGGAAGCACTAATGTATATTTCAACATTATATTGGTTGGATCATTATCTTAGAGCTGTCTAGATTTTATCTTCAAAGAATGTTTGCCCTTCTTAAAAATATAAAATATTATATCATGAATAAAGGGCTAATATGTCTGAGAACTGGTGGTGGTAAGGTTTAACTCTTGCCTCCGGTGCTATAGGATTCTTTTTTCAACTGCCACCCCCAAACAATAGTTACTATTTTCATTTTCATAAAATGTTCACATTAAATGTAAAGATAATTATAGGTCCTTACTGTATAGCATAGTTATTTTGAAATGGGAACAAGGTATTTTTCTACATGTGAGAGATCATATTTGTTGCTGTTTCTACAGGTGCTGAAAGATGCTATGCTGGAAAATCAGACCGCAGAACTTTTCTGTGAAGTCAACAAACCCAAGTATTCGGGCACACTTAATTTGGACCAGTAAGTATCATGTGAAGATCTGTTGTTCTGCTTAAAACTGATGATGGTGAGCAAGTGGAGGATCTCTTTCAAAATAAGCAATAATCTTGTCTGGTTTTTTTTAATCCAGAGTAACCCGTCAAAGATGCCCAAAACTGGATCACTTTGTAGCCTTCTCTTCAGTAAGCTGTGGAAGAGGAAATGCTGGCCAAAGTAACTATGGTTTTGCCAACTCTACTATGGAACGTATCTGTGAACAGCGGAGACATGATGGCCTTCCTGGTAATTATATTACTTTTCCACCTTGACAATTTGGATTTATAACAGACATAAGTTAAAGCAAGATTACATAGACTTAAGTATCTGTCATCTGATTCTTCCAACACATTACCACATCATGCTCATAAAGAATAATGCCTGTACTCTTTAATAACTACCACACCTTTTTTCCCCCCTCCAGGTCTAGCAATCCAGTGGGGTGCCATTGGTGATGTAGGAATTGTTTTGGAGACAATGGGCACAAATGACACTGTGATTGGGGGAACTCTACCCCAAAGGATCAGCTCATGCTTGGATGTGTTGGATCACTTCCTCAACCAGCCTCACCCTGTCATGTCCAGTTTTGTCTTAGCTGAAAAAACGTTGGCCAAAAGTGATGGAGGTAGCCAGAGGGATCTTGTGGAAGCTGTTGCTCACATTCTCGGTTAGTATCCCTGAGAACCAAAACAGGTAGTAGAGTGGTGGTTTCTCTTTCTTAAGTGTTTATTTTGCTTATTTCTAAGTTCACCTATTGAAGGAAAAATAATAAACACCCCACCCAACGAATAAAAAAAACTTCAAAGTCCCGTAGCATTTCTGCGGGTACATAAATCACTCAGCTTGGAGTTTACTGGCAGAGCCACGTTTCTAAGGCTTTCCTAAAGAACAGCAAAGTCAGGGCCATCTGATCCCGGGGTGGTTGCTGAGCCAGAGGACCCTACTGGTGACGGGAGGCATGTCATCTCAAAAGGGGAAAATAGGTGTTGTACACTAAGTAGGTTAATTGTAGATTCAAAATAGTTCTGTACGTGGCTTCTGTGTTATTGTTATCCCTTTTTTCACACAATCCATTGCTGTTATTCCATAATTTCATATAGCTGTTTGCAAGGTATGATGTGATCCTAATTTAACCATACCTCCTACCCTTATGAAGCCAGGTCTGTTATTTTTTGAAGATGATTTCACAGAGTTTGGGGAGCTTCTGCAGAAGGGTGCATAGGGATCAGCACTGAAGAGGTTACTAAATTACAGAGGGAGAAATCGAGGTTGCTGTACTTCGAGAAGGGAGTAGATGTGGGAGAAAGAGAAATCGGAACAATGCAGAGGAGTGCCTGTAGAGTTTGAAAGATTTGAACTGACATAGTGCTTCTCTCTTCTTTAAAACATAAAAGAAGGCAGAGAATATTACAGGGGCGCTGAAGCGGAAAGCACAGAATCAAAATAACACCACAAATTATCTGTAAAGAACAGGGACAGGCTGGAGTTTCTAAAATAAGAAATCAATATAAAATGACTTAGTAGGAAGTTGCCAGTGAAAAGGATGGTTAGTTGCTGAAATGGTGAAGGCTTTCCAGCTGCTCATGTTGCAACATGATGTAAATGCTAGTCATGATTTTTTTAAAGGCAAGGAGGTTTTGTGTTTTGCTGAGAAAGCAACATTTTCTCCTTCCCGTTCCCCCCTTTCCAGCCCTCCCTTCTGTCTCGTTTGCTATGTGGTATTGCTTTGTTTTCCATGCGTCACAGTCAAGATACGACTTTTGGATGGGGGATAATGCCCCGTGTTGTGCCATGGCTCTTTCCGCCGTGATCTGAAAACTTACTTATTTGAACAAGCCGGCTTGGTCTAATGGGTTTGGGGTATTTTAATTTGTAATTTTTATTATTTATTGTTAGGGCTAGATTAATTTAATCTTATTTTTAATTTTTGTATGTTGTATTTTTATTGCCCTGTACACCGCCCTGAGTCCTTCGGGAGAAGGGCGGTATAGAAATTAAATTAAATTAAATTAAAATAAATAAATAAATAAATAAATAAATAAATAAATAAATAAATAAAGCAAGCAATTGCAGAGCTTTCACTTTTTATTTTATCTTTATTAATTCATTATTAGTAATCAGGCTCTTTTGCATTAATCTGTATGCACTTCATATGCATTTCTATTTCATCCCTAGTGGCTCAGGGGGCATCTGTTGGTTTGCAAGTCCCATCATTTCTAAAAGCTAGGATGGAAATCTGAGAGCTTGATGTCATGTCATCTGAGAATAGGCAGTTGTCAAGGTCTTAAGCTTCTCGTAAGCTGTGTAACTATGTGTATTGCAAAGACAGAGAATAAATGGGGTAGTACAGAAAAGGTTATGCAGTGCAGCAAACTATCCCTTTGGTTCTGAATCCACTCTGCACCAAGTGTCTCATCCCCAGATGACTTCTCTCATGGGTTAATGACCTTTCTTTGCAATTTCACACCCTGGTTAAATTGATCTACAGAATGTATACAGTTGAAATGTGGCTGACCGTACTGAAATAATTGTATTTTAAATATTGCCTAAAAAACAGCTGCCCTGTACCTCATAAATATCTCTCATGTATTCCATAAAGAGTTGAGCAATTAGAATTATATAACAGCAATCCCAGCAAAAGATGCCAAGTCAGTAATGTGAGGAAAGCTGTCAAACAAGTGCTAAATCTAGAAGAGACAGCCTAAAAGGGCTGTGCCCATATGACATTAAGCAAGCTTTTTTTTTCCCCTCAGGTGTCCGTGATGTGAACAGCCTGAATGCTGACACTTCTCTGGCTGATTTGGGTTTGGATTCCCTGATGGGAGTCGAAGTCCGCCAGACTCTGGAGCGGGACTATGATATTGTCATGCCAATGAGAGATGTACGGTTGCTTACTATTAACAAACTACGGGAATTTTCTTCTAAATCTGGGACTCAGGACAGTAAGTATGTATAATTAACTAGACAGACCTTGGCATTTTGTAGCTGCAGGCCACATCCGACTCTTTGGTTGACCCTGTCCAGCCCATGTGGATTGCTTTTATTTGGAAGACGACTGCTATTTTTTCCCCAGTTTAAATATGTGCATGGATGCATGCCTAAGCATTTTCACAGCTCTATTGGTTCAGCCCTCCACAATAGTCCTAGTTTCTCATGTGGCCTCTTGGGAAAATGAATTGCCCACCCCTGACCTGAATTTCTGAATCAGAGTTGGTTTGGATCCTAGTGCTACACAAGTTAAAGTTTTTTAAAAAAAATATTTAAACTTGTGCCAAACCATCTTATAAACCTTGTACTTCACTGTGTGAATGTGTCTATGTCTTGTCTTTAGTATTATCCCAGGAAACCAAAGGCGGTCAAACTGAGCAACTCAGTGTGGATTTGAATAGTCTCTTGGTTAATCCAGATGGACCAACAATCATACCGCTCAGTGAGGTGAAGAACACTGAGTCTCCACTCTTCCTTATTCATCCCATTGAGGGATCCATCACTGTCTTCAACACCCTTGCCTCAAAGCTCCACATACCAAGCTATGGGCTTCAGTGTACCGAAGGTAGCTATTGTATTTAACACATTTATCGAATCCACAATATCCACGTGATAATTCACTGCTGAGATATAAAGATTTAGCTTAAACAAAAAACAAATTATAAGCAGAGGGAGACAACGGAACTTCTTTGTTTTAGCAAAATTGGACTTCAGTAAGGCATTTGAAAAAGTAAACCATAACCTACTACTTGATAAGATAGGAAAATGTGGGTTAGACAGCATCACCACCAGATGGATTCATAGCTGGCTGACCGGCCATACTCAGCGTGTGGTCCTCAACGGAACTGCATCTACATGGAGGGAAGTGTGTAGTGGGGTACCCCAGGCCTCTGTTCTGGGCCCAGTGCTCTTCAACATCTTCATCAACGATTTGGACCAGGGGATAGACTGGGAACTCATCATCTTTGCAGACGACACCAAGTTGGCAGGAATAGCCAACACTCTAGAAGATAGGTTTAAGATTTAAGATACAGAAGGATTTTGACAGATTTGAACATTGGGTGCTAACAAAATGAAATTCAATGGTGAAAAATGTAAGGTTCTTCACTTAGGCAAGAAAAACCAAATGCACAGGTACAGTATAGGTGGTACCTTGCTCAATAGTAGTAACTATGAGGGGGGGTCCTAGTGGACAATCACTGAAATATGAGCCAGCAGTGTGCTGCAGCTGCCAAAAAAGCCAACACACTTCTAGGCTGCATTAACAGAGGGATAGAATCAAGATCACGTGAATTGTTAATACCAATTTACAATGCCTTGGTAAGGCCACACTTGGAATACTGCATCTGGTTTTCGTTGACACGATGTAAAAAAGATGTTGAGACTCTAGAAAGAGTGCAGAGAAGAGCAAAAAAGATGACTAGGAAACTGGAGGCTAAAACATATAAAGAACGGTTGCAGGAACTGAATATGGCCGGTCTAATGAAAAGAAGGACGAGGGGGGACATGATAGCAGTGTTCCAATATCTCAGAGGTTGCCACAAAGAAGAGGGGAGTCGAGCTAGTCTCCAAAGCACCCGAAGGCAGGACAAGAAGCAACAAATGGAAACTAGCCAAAGAGAGAAGCAACCTAGAACTAAGGAGAAATTTTCTGACAGTTAGAACAATTAATCAGTGGAACAACCTGCTTCCAGAAGCTGTGAATGCTCCAACACTAGAGGTTTTTAAGAAGAGATCAAGCAACCATTTTGTCTGAAATGGTATACGGTTTCCTGCCTAAGCAGGGGGTTGGACTAGAAGACCTCCAAGGTCCCTTCCAACTCTGCCATTCTGTTAAAATTCCTATTAGGCTGGCCTGGATATTTATTGTGAGATTATAAATGTGCTAATCGAGTACCTGACTCTTTTTCCTAACTTTGTTACTTTCTATCTCTAGCTGCTCCACTGGACAGTATACAGAGCCTGGCATCCTATTACATTAACTGTATAAAAGAGGTGCAACCAAAAGGTCCTTACCGAATTTCTGGATACTCCTTTGGTGCCTGTGTTGCCTTTGAAATGTGTTGTCAGCTCCAAGCTCAGCAAGGTCCTACCTACCTGCCCAATAGCCTCTTCCTGTTAGATGGCTCTCACTCCTACGTAGCAGCACATACTCAGGTAAGAGAGTCGAGGTCTATCTGCCAGGACCACTTGGCAGATCAGCAGTAGCACACACCTATTTTGTTGTGCGGGCGCACAGCAATCCATTTATGGGATGAATTCATTTCCTATTCCAGCATCACCTTCTGTAATACAAATTGGTAGCCGTAACGTTCAATTGTTACCTCGTCGTTTGGCACAGGATTCTTTGGGAAACAGTCTGTTCTGGGACAGTTCATGCTTATTAGAAATTATCTCAAGCCTTTTATCCAAAGTGTAGAGGCCATTTTTATCTTGTGTGTGATTTCCTAATAATTGTAATGCTTGGGTTTTATCACTGTTCTTGTCGTGAAAATTGTCTTTTGAATCATTCCCAGAGTTACAGAGCCAAGCTAACCCCAGGAAATGAAGCTGAAACAGAGACAGAAGCAATGTGTGCCTTTGTCCAGCAGTTCTCTGGCATGGAGTACAATAAGGTAATGGTAGTTGATACTGTTCATTGTTACAGAATGTATGTGTGCAAGTAGACATAAATGTATTTACATAAGTGTGCGTGTGTGTTAGTTCCCTTTAATAAGTACACTGTATTTTGTAGTAACACTTCGATTGATTGATGTATTTATCTATTTATCTGTACTATTTGCAGTTGCTGGAGATCCTTTTGCCCCTACCAAATTTGGAAGCTCGTGCTCATGCTGCTGCAGACCTGATTACTCAGAATCACAAAGATATCAGCCACAAGGCACTCACTTTTGCTGCTGTTTCCTTTTACAACAAACTAAAGGCAGCAGACAAGTATGTACCAGAATCCAAATATCACGGCAATGTGACACTACTGAAAGCAAAGACCCACAATGAATATGGAGAAGGTCTTGGAGGAGACTACAGGCTTTCAGAGGTTAGTCTGAAAAATTACACGACCACAACTATGTAGCTTTTCACTTAGTAAGTTTTCTCATCTTAAAGAAACATCAGCTGCACTCTTGAGTTGTTAAAACGTAGGAATAAGTCGTATTGATTTAGCATGTATAAATGTTGATCCATCACCCTGTCTCCTACTAAATACCATGATTCTCCCAAAATAATAGTGTATTAACTTTTAACTTAGGGATGCAGTGGCTCAGTGGGTTAGGACGCTGAGCTTGTCGATCAGAAAATCGGCAGTTTGGCAGGTCGAATCCCAAGTGCCGCGTAACAGAGTGAGCGCCTGTTAACTCGTCCTAGCTTCTGCCCACCTAGCAGTTCGAAAGCACGTAAAAATGCAAGTAGAAAAATAGGGACCACTCCGGTGGGAAGGTAACAGCGTTCCGTGCGCCTTTGGCGTCTAGTCATGCCGGCCACATGACCATGGAGACATCCTCGGACAAGCGCTGGCTCTTTGGCTTTGAAACGGAGACGAGCACCGGCCCCTAGTCGGAAACGACTAGCACGTATGTGCGGGGGAACCTTTACCTTTAACTAACTTTTAACTTATTTTAACCAAGTTAGATAGCCAAGAATTTTAGAATACAAAATCACTGTGAACTCTTATCTGAAGTGCTTGAGAGATTTTCAATCACTTTTCATTCTTCATGGCCATAATTCCCAAAATGGAACAATTGCAAGCGTTTAGGTGACTGCTTGCTAATCATACCAAAGCTTATCTTAGCAGTGTGCAGAAAAATAATTAGTTAAAAAGAGATCCTCTCTTCATCAATAAAGTTAGATCGAATAATGAATCACAGGATGGGGTATACTTGATACCTTTTTCCCTCCTGCCCTTTTTTGCTCCTCTTCCATCATTGCCAGATTTTGAAGCGACTAGAAATGCATATGGTGCCACTCTCTGTATTGATTTCTTGCAAATATAATTATGATTTACCCGGTAATAGCTATGTTTATTTATAAATATAAATATAGCTATAACTAAAGATACAGTTTAATGGTTTCTAAGAATGGATACATGAAAGAAACAGAAACGAAAAAACCTTGCTTTTGTTGTGACTGATTGAAAGAGATCAGGGAAAGAAATAATCTACAGAAAGGAGCCAACCTTACAAGGGAAGGACATTAAGACCTCAAGCTTGCATTGCTGGCTAAAATTTGTAATGCTTTCTTCTACATTTTTATACCCTTTGCAGGTCTGTGATGGGAAGGTGTTTGTCCATGTTGTTGAAGGAGACCATCGTACTGTCCTAGAGGGAGAAGGTGTTGAGTCTATCATTGGGATCATTCACAGCTCATTAGCAGAATCTCGGGACAGTGTTCGAGAAGGCTAGATAACTTCTGAAGGCTTGATAACTACCCCAAGAACTTTGTCATCTGCTCTACAGCCAAGCCTAGGAAGTCTTCTTGATCAGTAACATTCTTGTTGCACAGTTGCAAGGAACAATTCTGATGGCAACAATTTACATCATTTGGCAGAGAAACAAAATTAGGAGCAGACATGTGTACGTGTGTGTTGTACTATGTATTGTATTGTATTGTTGTCTAGAAGTATTCCAAAGGATAAAATGGAATTAACCAAGTCCAGAGACCAAGGATGTAAGCTACAACTGATTTTGGAGACACCCATGTCTGTGAAGGGTCAGTCTGTAGCAATATCAGTACATTAATTCCACTGAGGCTCTTTTGTACCTATTATTTTTAACTTGAAATAGTCTAGGTATTTATTGCATTATTATTTTACTAGAAGTGCGTTGTTTTAATTTGTAACTGACTAAACAATAAGAATGAAATACTCCATTTAGGAGTATATTTTTTCCTGCTTGATCTTTTTTTTAAAGTAAACTAACATTTGTTTTAAACTCATGCCATTTAGAGGGAAAGGTAGGTTCCCCACACAAGCAAAGCCTTCCTCTGCTTTGCTTAGTATGGGCTTCTTTTGCAAAATTGCCAAACTCTTATTCAGGTTCTGATGTAAGGATATGGTAATTCTGGGCATGCATAATGACATGCTTATTTTTTTTTGGCCAAGAGTGAGATCAAAACTTTAAATATTTCCTCTCACTTATTTGGGAATGCATCAATTAAGTATATACAATCTTCCAAGTCCAACATAAACATCTCCCCAAAATGCTTTTGGTTTCGTTTGTTTATTTCCTCTTTGCAACTTCCAATAATTGTGATTTACAGAGTTTCTTGTTGACAAGAATCTGAATCCTCCTTTCCCCATTCTTCAAGCAGAATTTGGCAATAATTTTCAATATCTGGAAAACTTCCGATGTAAAAAATAATTTAAAGTTACTGGAGTTGATTATATTTCTCCTTTTATTTTTGCCTCTTTTAGTGTTGGAGATGATTGTAGAAGAGTCAGTGCATTTCTGCTGCAATAATGATACAGTGGAGATACTCTGAAAAACCAGCAATGAGAGGAACTGTAGTGCCTCTCCAAACTCTTTAGAGTCCAGTTTCTCAGCTGGATTATTTTACTAGCATCAGGGCACACACATTTCATACTTGCTGAGAATGAGTTGGCTAGCCCATCCTCTGTGGACATGCAGCTAGATGCATGCTTTTAGTTGTTAAGAAGGTTCTTTGAAATCAAAAATGAAAAATGAAAAAAAATCTGTCCACTGTGTTTGTGCTTTCCCTCCTTTTTATGTTTACATTAGGAAAAACTCTATGCATCTTTTTTCTGCAGCTGTTCTTGAATTAAACACTTTAAATCTGTCATATTGTTCATTGTCTATTTTTATATTTCCTCTTTTTTTTTGAAGAAAAATAGATCTCGCTTTATTCAGGTTAGAGTGGTTGATTGACTATACAAACATGTTTTCCTAGTACATTAATCTGTGTCTTCCATTTCCTTTAATATTTAAAGCTGGTAAAAACAAAACTCATGCTACAATATTTTTTTACAATTTGAAAGCTCTAACTGCCTTCGCTTCCAATAGCAGAATGGGGCTAACATTTATATAGCATAATTGAAAGGACAATCAATGCAAAATATGAGAATAACCATGTACAGGTAGTCCTTGGCTTACAACCATTCATTTAGCGACTGTTTGAAGATACAGCACTGAAAAAACTTACAACTGGTTTTTTCAACACAGCCGTTGCAGCATCCTGATGGTCACATGATCAAAATTCAGGTGCTTGTATTTATGACAGTTGAACTTTCCTGGAGTCATGTGATCACCAATTGTAACCTTCCCAGCAGGCTTTTGACAAGCAAAGTGAATTGGGGAAGCCAGATTCACTTAAGAACCACATGCTTCACTTAAGAGCTGCAGCGATTCACCTAACAACTGCACAAAACAGGTTGTAAAATGGAGCACAACTCAATTCTCTTGCTTAGCAATGGAACCTTGGCGCTCCATTATGGTCGCAAGTTGAAGACTACGTGTATTTACAGGAAAATTTCCATCTGAAGCCAACCATTATACCACCAGCATTAAAATGCTTAAATTCAGCAAATGAACAATAACAAAACTAAATAAATTACCCATAAGATTCCAAATTGCTTTTGCACTAAATTCCTAAAATGCAAGGTTCCACTGGCTGTTTCTACTATTTGTGATTTGTGCCATGTTTGAATTTGTCTTTAGTTTTCTCAGTGGATAATCTTGGGAAGAAGAGGGCCAGCCACATATTCACTCCACTTTTTAAACATCACTTAAAGGTAAAGGTTCCCCGGACATGCGTACTAGTCGTTTCCAACTCTAGGGGCCGGTGCTCATCTCCGTTTCAAAGCCGAAGAGCCAGCGCTTGTGCGAGGACGTCTCCGTGGTCATGTGGCCGGCATGACTAGATGCCAAAGGGGCACGGAACGCTGTTACCTTCCCACCATAGTGGTCCCTATTTTTCTACTTGCACTTTTACGTGCTTTGGAACTGCTAGGTTGGCAGAAGCTGGGACGAGTAACAGGCGCTCTGTTACGCGGCACTCGGGATTCGACCCGCCAAACTGTCAACCTGATCGACAAGCTCAGCATCCTAACCTACTGAGCCACCACGTCCCTATTAAACATCACTTACTCCACAGCTATTGTCCAGCAAGAACCACTGACTGACTTTGAATGCTTCTTGTTGACAGAAGTAACATATTTCTGAATTAGGGCAACTGGTAGCAGAAATAAATTTAATGGGTGACAATTCTTGCAACCAAATGTTCGACAGAAGCTATTTTGCAATTAGCTAACCAGATATATGTTGAGTGTTTTAATTTTGGGCAATTTTTCACCATATATTCATTCAGTTTGATGAATGCCAAAACTGGAACCTAAAACAGCTACTGAGACTTGGAAGTCAGGAAAGGATAGACAGTAATCATGGCTTTTGCACTGTTTATTGCTAGACAGCAGATATTTTTTAAATAGAATTTGCTGAAATAAATACCTAATGTCACATTTGTTAGTCTCTTACGTATAACTGGGTGTGTATAAATTAATGTAAAATTAATCATTATGTAGTCAGAATCAGTTGAGTCACAAATAGTATTTGAGTAAGCTGTCTGTTTGAAATTCTCACAGGTAGTGCATGATATCACTTGCCAGGTGGATGGATTTACAATAATTTCACCACAATCCAATTTACCATGCCTCCTCTTCAGGTTTCTCTTTAGAGCATCAGCATCTTCCCATCTTATCCCATAGCACAATGACATGTCAGGAAGTTCCTACCTTTCATTCTAAACCATTGACTGCTACTGCTTTTGCATACTAAAAGGCATCATAGCAAAGATGTATGGTAGTCCTCAGGTTACAACCACTCGTTCAGCAACCGTTCAAAGTTATGATGGTGCTGAATAAGAGACTTGCTATTAGCCATAAAGTTGTGGCTGTTACAGCATCCCTGTGGTTACGTGATTACAATTTGGGCACTTGGCAATTAGCTCACAATTACAAAAGTTGCAGTGTCCCATGGTTATGTGATCACGATTGTGACTTTCACTTGCAAAGTTAATGGGTAAGTCGCTTGTGCTCCCGGTGTTTTTTTGCCTGCCTGGGCATCCACTCACTTGTATTCCACAGTGCCTGCCCACACTCTGTAGTGCCCTGTGACATCCGCACACCCACCCACGCTTGGTAGTACTGCCCATGGTATCTGTCTCCGCTCTTTAGCAACTGTCTGCTGAATTTGTCTGTCCACTCTTAGCTGTCATCCACACACTCACCTGCCAGCCTGCTTGCCTTGGACTCTTGCTTCTTCCTATATGGTCATGTGAGGCCCTCATTTAATGACCCATGCAGTTATGACCAACTAGGACTGCTGAGATTGCCATTGCTAAGTGATGCAGTCATAAAACACAATGTTATGACTGCATCACTTAGCAACAGAAATTCCAGTCCCAATTGCAGCTGTAATTGAGGACTACCTGTATCTTATCAGACAAAAAGTTACCAAAAGTCAGTATAAGGCAAAATTGGAGGCTGACTTGATATAGAGGTCATAAGTCCTAAAATGGAATAAAAGCAGGTTATAGGTGCTGTGATTTCAGGCTGCAAGCACAATGGACAGACTATGAGGCATGGAGTTCATTATTAGATCTGACTGGTCCTTAATGTCAGCATTTATTGGTAATAAGGTTTCTTGACAATAAAACAGGGATTATCAACCTAGTCTTTAGTACAACATGTTTGTCCTCTGAGCCTCCTGAAATGGGCAGGTCTGAAATGTTTAATCAGTTTTGCCCCTAATTTTTCCCAATGCCCTTAAAACAAAATGACAAAGTAAGCATTTCAGATTTGCTGTCTCCACTTCCAGTCTCTCGCTATGTCCTGTTTTCTCCCATGTCAAAATAATATTACTCATCCCAGTAATTAGAGTGAATCATCTGAAGGTTAGGCTCGAACAGCACAGATTTGAAGAGGATCCAGTGCTTTGGCTAATGATATCAAGAATATAAAAATGGAGCAGTAGACTAAGGAAATGGAATATCCATTGTTGAATCACCAATGCTTGCATCATCATTATACTGAAGTTTGAAGTTGAAATATTTCTGATTATGTAAAATATAAAAGTAAATAATTTTAAATAAAAAGACACATCTTTCATTTGGCACATAATCAGGTGATTCTTTCTACTCCTATTGCACACAGGGCATGAGCATCGCACATGCCAACAAAATGGTCACTTCAGAACTGAGTGAGCAAAACTACAGGTAGTCCTCACCTTACAAGTTTATTTGATGACCAAAGTTACAACAGCACTGAAAAAAGTGACTTATGACTGTTTTTCACACTTTCATACACTTATGACAGCTGTAGCATCTCAATGGTCATGAAATGAAATGAAATGAATCTTTATTGTCAAAGTACAACTATGTGTACATTGAGATTAGCTGAGCCTCCCTTTGTGCTCTCACCCCCCAACACACAGTGACAACAAACCCTCCATCTTACTACACCATGTGAACAAACTACACCACACACCGGCCTCCCAAGCCAATTCTGCATAAAATTCACAAAAGTTCACAAAAGTTATTTCTCATTCAAAAGCCTAACAGCCCACGGACAGAAGCTGTTTTTCAGCCTGTTGGTGCGGCTGGCTATACTCCTATATCTCCTACCAGATGGTAGGAGAGTAAAGAGATACCGTCCAGGGTGTGTGTCATCCCTGACAATTTTCCTCACTCTTCCAAGGCAACGAGCCCTGGCGATGTCATCCAGTGGTGTCAGGGAACAGCCCACAATGTCTTGTGCTGTACTCACCACCCTCTGTAATACTTTCCTATTCGCAGCTGTCAGACCAGCATACCAAACCACAATACCATACGAGAGGACGCTCTCTATGGTAGACCAGTAAAAGAGGGTCATTAGCCATTGTTCTACCGTTCTTCCGCAAGACCCTGAGAAAGTGAAGCCTCTGTTGGGCCTTTCTAGCCATCTGGGTTGTATTAACTTTCCAGGTCAGATCTTCAGAGAGGTAGACTCCCAGAAATTTAAAGGAGGAAACTCTTTCCACACAGTCCTCCCCGATGTAAAGTGGGGCAGGTTCCTCCTTTTTTCTCCGGAAGTCTAGCACCATCTCTTTCGTCTTGCCGATGTTCAGGTGCAAGTTGTTGTTACTATACCATATGGATAGTTTTTGTACCTCCGCCCTGTATGCTGTCTCATCCCCACCTGTAATGAGACCCACCACAGTTGTATTATCTGCGAACTTAATTATCGCAGTGGATGGGTCAGATGATACACAGTCATATGTGTATAAAGGGGCTAAGCACACAGCCTTGTGGTGAGCCGGTGCAAAGCTTCAGGGGGGTGGACAAAGCAGACCCGACCCTCACTGTTTGTAACCGATCCCTGAGAAAGTCTTGAATCCAATTGCAGATGGCGGGGGAGAATTTCAAGTCAGTCAGCTTCTCGATAAGAATGCTTGGCAAAATGGTGTTAAAAGTCAATGAAAAGCATCCTGACATAACTTCCAGGTTTCTCAAGATGACTTGCTACAGAGTGTAAAGCAATAGCTATGGCATCGTCTGTCGACCTATTTTCCCTATAGGCAAATTGATGTTTATCAAAATCCAGTGGGAGGCATGTGACTGAAATTCAGATTCTTGACAAATGAGTCATATTTATGACAGTCTCAGTGTCCTCTGGGTCATATGATCACCTTTTGTAACCTTCTGACAAGCAGTCAATGGGAAAGCCCAATTCACTTAACAACTGCAGTGATTCACTTAACAACCGTGGCAAGAAAGATCGTAAAATGAGACAAAATTCACTTAACAAATGTCTCAATTAGCAACAAAAATTTGGGGCTCAATTGTAGTCGTACATCGAGGGCCACCTGAAAATACCCTTTTCTCAGTTGATCCTGGCCATGCTACAAAATGTTCTGGGAAGATTATTTTTCTGCTCTGGCCCTAGGACGATGCCTTCATCTCCACCGCAGCCTCAGACTCTTAGCTGTACCGGGATAGAGGAGCGTTTCCTCCTTGTCTCCGTGCTGTATGTTGAAAGGCGACCTCAAAGAGGGTAAAAGCTGCCGGGCTTTGCCCCCATTAAGTGACGGGACTGCAGTGACTTGAAACAGAGCCAGGAGAGACACGCTGGCTGGCATTTCGGCAGACCGCTAAATGGGTCAAGAGGTCTTTTCCCCTAAGCAGAAACCCGCCTGCCCTACATTTCTTTTCCAATTCTCTCTTCCGGAACCCGACTTTCCTCACTTCAGTCAAGACTCTTCAACTTTCAAGGAGCCGGGAAGGAACGGGGGAGTTATGGCTCCTTTCATTTAACCTTTTATTTCCTTAACTGATCCAATCGCCTGAATTCACATACTGGTTTTTATTTAAACAATATATACTCATCGGCCAAGCATATGCTAAATGGCAGCGCTTACTTGACCTTAGCTGATTTTGATGACGATAACTTTATTGTCACTTTGAATGTACACCAATCGGCACACATCAAAATGAAATTGCGTTGCATACAGCTCTCAAAGGGTCACCACCTCCGATATATACTCCTTGTTTGGGACCCCGCTCAAATTTCACATTGTCCATACGCGCTAAAGCATAAATTTTAGTCGGTACTGGGCTACCCGACCACCTGCATCGAAAGCTAAGTAAGAAACAGCCCCACGCTGTAAATGCAGGAAGTCCCACTCTCCTTTTTTTTTTCCTTCCGGCAGAGGAGGCTTTGCTGGGCGGCCGGGAAGAAGACGTCCGGCCTTTTTCTTCCGCGCCGTCGTTTCCGAGGGGGCCGCGTTCGAGGTTACGCCCTCCCACGCGGGCCGGACTGAAATGACTGGTGCGTGTCCTGGGGAGGGGGGGGGGGCTTAATCGTCCCGCCTGGCCTCAGCCTCGGCGTCAGCCTCAGGTGCTACCGGGGCTCCGGCGGAAGAAGGATTTGGGCCGGGGGGCGCTAGAGCTCCGGAAAAGGGAGGCCGGCCGGGCTCCTGGCCTGGTTTTTATAGGCTTGCCCTCCTTGAAGAACAGGGCTGGGAGATGAGTTCGGGGCTTGGGCTGGTTTGGCCAAGTGGCGGGACCGTGACCGAGGTGCCGCTGGGCAACGTAGCGTCTTTTTGCCGCCGCAGCCGCCGCTTTTGGAAAAGGTGAATTCTAGATGGAAGCCGGCACGGGCTCCCCTTGCCGTATGGAGACAACAAGGCATCTACGTCGAGCCTTCGCTCTTTCCTCTCTTAGATAATTTTAGGAAGTCTCCCTCTGTAAGCTAGCTAGCTGGCTTTCCCCATTAGACCTATAGACTAATAATGCTCGGCCATCATCAAAAGGTAATCCGGTCGTCTTGGATTAGTTCCCTAGCCTTATAAAAATGATATGCCAGCTTTACTGTTATCAGATAACAGGGATTTCTCTGTTTCCTTAAAATAGAGCTGAGGGGAGTTTTGGGGGGGGGAAGAAATTGTAAAATGTGTGAATTTCACACACAAGAAACACCCATATGAAACACCAGGACAATGTTTCATAGAGGAGGAAATAACTCACTTGTCACTTATATTTAAGCTTCGATCTGGCAGATCTGGTTTCTTGCAGACAAGAAGATAGAAATGTTTCATAGTGCTGTTTTTCTAGTTAGCATTGTTTTAATTTGATCTTAATTCTCAAGATAAAACTAATAAGCTCTGGTAGGGCAAGTTAGATTACCAAGTAAGGAAAATAAAATGTGGTATGTTGGAGCATTATAAAGCAGGAGTTAAAGAATCATAGAATATAAAAATTGTAGGAAATGTATTCTAAACTAGAACATTCTTGCTGTTCAGCAATTTGTTAACATGGTAAGTATATAATTTAAATAATAACAGTTACTGTGTAGTTTTATATTATCTTAAATATATATTAAGAAAATCAACCCTGGCTGTCCTTTGGAAGGACAGATACTGAAGCTAAAGCTCAAATACTTTGGCCACCAGATGAGAAGAGAGGACTCACTGGAAAAGACCCTGATGTTGGGAAAGATCGAAGGCAAAAGGAGAAGGGGACAGCAGAGGATGAGACAGTGTTATCAAGGCAGCGGATGTGAGTTTGGGCAGACTTAGGGAGACAGTGGAGGACAGTGTGGGGGTGTCTGGCCTGTTACGGTCCATGAGGTTGCAAAGAGTCAGACACGACCTAGTGACTAAACAACAACAAATATAATATACTTTTAAGTGCACAACAGACGTCTGGATCTTGCTCAGTTTTGATCATTTGACTACTGTATGTAGGTGTTGAGAACAACACAAATGATAGATTGCAATAGTAAATGGGAACCATGTGAAAAAACTAATATCAGTTGTTGAATACAGTTAATGCATATTATAATTACTTTCTAAGATGAATAAAAGGATATTAACATTTACTATTTGTATTTCTTTCCAGTGAAAGGATGATGCCCAAACCCAAAGGCTTTGAATTTTGGAAAAACACACTGAGAGGGGCCCGTTTTGTGGTTGCTCCTATGGTGGATCAAAGCGAACTAGCTTGGAGACTGCTAAGCCGCCGTCATGGGGCCCACCTATGTTATACTCCTATGCTGCATGCTCAGGTCTTTGTCAGAGATGCCAATTATCGTAAGGAAAACTTGTATTGTGAAGTGTGCCCTGAAGACAGACCTTTGATTGTACAGGTAATACTGACCAAACGATTTCAGTGGCCTTTCATAACTTTGTTGTGGAATACATTTTTCTGCATTGTGTGACAAATCTTTCAGAAAAAGTAATTTTAAAATAAATAATGCACCCACTCGAGGACTAATTCCCATAATCCACAGACATTTGCTATAGTGGTAAGAATTGTAAGCTCAACGTGTGATATAAGTATTAAGATGTTTTATAAAGACAAAGGAAACAGGTTCAAGCCTATCCATGGTCACTCATGCTCATTAGATGACTTTTGACCAATCACTCTCTCCCAGTCAATTTATCCCACATGGTGGTAGTTGCGGGGGAAAGGTAATGCTGTCATGATGAATCAAAGAGTTTACCTGGAAAGTTATAATCAGAACTTGTCAGGTAGTCACAACAACAACATTACTTGGATTGGGGAGGACAAGTATATAAAATATTTTGTCATACTTAATAACACAATTTAGAAGGCGTTTAATAGCATAGTGACCTATTGTTTTATAAATGTGTTAAATGCTTCTGCTATTTTGATGTTAAAATAAATGCTAACTTACTGTTTGGCTTATATATCTCTTTCACAGTTCTGTGCCAATGATCCAGCAGTGTTTGTCGAGGCTGCCTTGTTAGCTCAAGACTATTGTGATGCAGTTGATCTGAATCTGGGGTGTCCTCAGATGATTGCAAAAAGAGGTATGCATAATTTGGAATCTAAAATAATTTAGGCCACAAAACTGCATACATTGACACAGAACCAGCCTCTCTTGAAAGGAATGTTAGTAAAGTGCCATCAAGTCCCGCCTGACTCCCTTCGACTACACAACAAATGCTTGTCATTGTGAATTCTCTAGAAAAAACCATCTTATAGATTATCTTCTACTTCCTCTATGCTTGCCATGTGCAGTCATTTTTTCTAGTCTAATTTGTCATTGCTCCCTAGAATTAATCTTTTTATTTCTCCAATATATTTTCCATCTTTATTTATTCTTGAGCCTAAAGAGAGGGGTGGGGGGAACTTCTACTGTTGTGGCTATTTTGTGTAGCTAACAGGCCAGTCCCTGTTCGGCCATAATTTTTTGGATTTTCTTTTAGGTCATTATGGAGCATTCCTGCAAGAGGAGTGGGACCTTCTCCAAAAAATGAGTAAGACCTGAAAGTTCTTGTTTATAGGATGGGATGGGGGAAGAGTAGAACCAAAATATGTTATATTTGTCCTTGGGGCATCCTGTTTGAATGACACAGCAAGCTATGAACATAGATTTCGGTAACTGGTCCCTCTGTCTTGATAATATAACCAAAAATAGTTCTGTAGGGTTTGCTGGATGCAAAGTAATTCCAGCAACAGTTAACTGGACTGTATCCCCATATCTCTGCTGCATACAAAGTTGTGGATGTGCTATCTTGCTAATTATGGCTAGAAGAAACCTACACCTAGTATGATAAAATAAAACAGAACTGGCAGCGGATTCCTGATTGCCCAGCGCAGGACAGAGGGGCCACTGAATGGAAATGGTGCAGTAGCCTAGATGGTAGACTTGTGGCTCATATTTTTGAAGCACCCTCATTGTTTTGGGTCACTGACACAGGATTATCCATCCACTATAGGCAGTTCTTTCATCCACAAAATCTTTTTGCAAATGTAAAATTGACACATACAAGAGACAGTAGGGCCTAATAGTTATTTATTCCTGTAATAGTGTATACGTGCAGCAGTGTTTGCTGTGTGGTAAATGTATGCAGTTTATCAGAAAAGGGGATTGCAGTTCTAATGTGACTTCCAGATTCAGCCAGTTTCTTTCTCTTGTTTTCCAGTTGCATTGGCTAATGAAAAGCTCTCTGTACCTATTACATGCAAAATCCGTGTTTTCCAAGAAATTAGTAAAACTGTGAAATATGCTCAATTGCTGGAGAAAGCTGGTTGCCAAGTAAGGAATCCATTATTGTCTGTTTTGAAGTATTAATTATATGTATATGTACGTATCTATCATGCTATTGTCTTTCGTCTTAAGTGATGCTATGCAAACACAAGACAGACACATAAGTCAAACATGAGAGAACATTAACTTACACTGATACTGTTCACTCTACTTCTCCACATTTTATCCTTGAAAACCCCCTGCTTTCAGCACATCTGTGCTTAGTTTCATATATTGCCTTTATTTATTCAACTTCTCTCTTTTTAAGACTGACATAAAATTTATTCAATTATTTTTAGTTTTCCTCTCAGTTTCTTCACTTATATGTATTGGCTTTGCAGTTTAATATTCATTCTCTACATATATGATCAAACCACATCAGCATAGTTTTTCATACTAGTTACTCACTCTAGTGTTCAGCCTACATTTATTAATCACTCATTAATTCTTGACCACATCTTTTCTTACTTTATCACTTTTTAAAGTAATCCTTTTTTCCCTGCATTAAACTTTGTTTCTATGTTTTTCTTGACATAGCCCATTCTCACTTCTGTGCAGTGAAGTGGGCAAATGTATGCTATTGCCCGTAGCGAAGTTTGCTTGTTCCAACAAACATTCATTCCTACACCAGAAACATTAAGTTCCGTGGTCTTTCTGTCAGCATTTATACCTTTTAGCATTTCCTCTCCATATTCCAAACCTTACTAAACATTCTACCAAGGTATGTAAATTCTACGGTATTAATTGTTCTTGTTTTTTCTTGTTTAGAAATTACTTGCAGTTGTTCAGTCTGTTGGTTAAATGCAACTATCTTGGTCTGTTGTTATTCTTTATAAAATTTGTTAATATTTACTGCTAACATGACAATTATTTGGGTTCACAGCCAACAACGTAGAATTAAATTGTAATGCTAGACATGGCATTGTATAGGCTCTGGGCTTGTAAACTGCCCACAGTCATTTAGGTGGGATGTTACAGGCCTTAGTCATACTCATGCCATATGCAGCATTCTGCATAGTTAATAGTAAGATTAATACTGGTCAGTTTTGGCATATATGACAAATGCAATTAAAGCTCACTTTTAGCTCACGATCTCTAATACAGTCAACATAGTGTTGCTCTCATCCCACTAACTAGAAGGTATTTGCAATATAATAACACACAAGTCAAGATGTTTAATATGATTTGATGTCAGTATCAAACTGTTAACCTTCTTAGATAAAATAGACATGTATGTTCCAAGAAGCTTATTTAGTATTTCAGGAAAAACAGATAGCCCTTGCTTAACAGCTGTCTTGTTTAGCCACCATTCAAAGTTATGATGGAACTGAAAAAGTAGCTTCATGACCGTTCCTTATACTTCTGACCATTACAGGAGATGATAGAGTTTCAAGCATTTTGCGACTGGTATTTTACAACTATTACAGCACCCCATGCTCACATGATTGCCATTTGCGCACTTCAGTCATTGGAGAAGCTGGCAGTGAAATTGCAGTTTGCAGTCACGTGACATCTTGTTTGATGACCGTAGTGATCTGTTTAATGACCACAGTGGGTCATAAGTCCATTATGATCACATGATGCGTTACTTAACTATCACGTTGCTTAATGATGGAATTAATCAGTCCCATTTGCGATCGTTAAAGCAAGGACTACCTGTACATACAGTATACAACCATTTGCTTAGCAACCGTTTGAAGTTACAATAGCACTGAAAAAAGTGATGTGACTCTTTTTCACACTAATGACTGCTGTAGCATCCCCGTGGTCATGTGATCAAAATTCAGATGCTTGAGAACTGAGTCATTTTTATGGCAGTCGCAGTGTCCCAGGGTCATGTGATCACCATTTGTGGCCTTCCTGGCTGGCTTCCAACAAGCAAAGTCAATTTTTTTTGCCAGATTCACTTAACAACTGCAGTGATTCACTTCACTGTGCAAAAAGGTCATAAAATGGGGCAAAAGTCACTGAACAACTGCCTTGTTTAGCAACAGAAATTTCAGGGACAATTATGGTCGTAGATTGAGAGCACCTGTAATGTTATCAGAAAAAAATAGATATGGAATTTAGAATTCCTATTTGGAAAAAAAAACCCAGCTAGCATTAGAGACAGATGAAGTATTTTCTAAGATTGTCTCAGTCACATACAATTTGTTGCAGCTTCTAACTGTCCATGGCCGCACTAAAGAACAGAAGGGACCTCTTGTTGGTGTGGCTTCCTGGGAGCACATACAGGCTGTGAGGTAAATACCCATAGCTAACCTGGGGAAGGGACTCTGTACTATTGAATGCATATACCTGTTTCCCCGAAAATAAGCCCTGTCCTGAAAATAAGCCCTAGCTTGATTTTTACATGTGCGCCTAACATAAGCCCTACCCCAAAATAAGCCCTAGTTTGGGGGGCGAGGCGCATGTGTAAAAATCAAGCTAGGAGGGGGGAGTGGAGCTTGGTTTGTTTTGCGGCTGCTTGCGGCCACATGCCGTGTGGCGCATTGTGCCAGTACTGCTGCTCATGGCAGGAGGCCACGTGGCTCATCACGCCGATTACAGCAGAAGATTGCATGGCTCATTGCGCCGAGCGCAGCAGGAAGCCACGTGGTACACACGCCATAGTGCAACATGAGCAGTGGCACCGGCATGATGCTCCATCTGGCATGCAGCCGCAAATGGATGCAGAAGAACTCAGGCAGCAGCGCGGCAGATATCGGGGCATGGGAGGCCTGGCTGTGGCGGTCCTAAGGTAAGCAGGCAAGACCTCCCCTGAAAAATAAGACCTGGTGCCTCTTTTGAATGCAAAAAATAATAATAATAATAATAAGACGGGGTCTTGTTTTGGGGGAAACGCGGGTAGATTGATTCACTGACTGTATTGTATTTGTATCTCATCTTTTAGATAATTAATGCCTCCCAAATGGGCCCACATGAATTAAAGCAAAGAAATGGACTCTGCCTTTAAGTTTACTTTCTGCAGCAGGCAAGACTCATTAGAGAAGAGGAATAGAGGGGCTAAGAAAGGCAGGAGGTTAGTTTCTCACAGCCAGAATGACATGAAATTGTGAGCTACATACTGGCATGTAAGCCATTCGTGCTGGGTCGATTTTCCTCTCCTGTTACTCTGTTTTGACTGTTCCTGAACAATGACATCTTGACCAGTGGGAAAGGCCAGAGGGTTCTGCCCTTTAGTTCTCCGAGCACACGGAATTATCAGTAGGATTGGAGTATTGTATCTTGGAAGGAATATTGCACCTTGGAAGGGAGAGACAAGGTCCCTGCTTTTGGTCCCCAGTTCAGTGTTAGTCAGGAGGTTTTTTTCTGGGCACTGAACACCATCAATTTAGAGAAAATATTGTCTGGTGAGTCTGCTCTTAAGAAGTTTTTAATTTCTATTATTTATGCATTATCTTCCCTTTTCCATTTGCTGTCATAGAAAGGCTGTAAACATCCCTGTTTTTGCAAATGGAAACATTCAATACCTCAGAGATGTGGAACGGTGTATTCAGAAGACAGGCGTTCAGGGTGTTATGAGTGCAGGTAGGAAAGAAAGAAACCGTTCGATGTCTCCATTGAAGTTAAATGATACCAAGTACTCTTGTTCATACTGTGGTCATTGCTGTTTCTGTTGCTTTCATTATCCTTTAGAGCGCTGATTTAAATTTTATGAGCAGAGATCAGTGGTGCTGAATATGATAAATATAATCCTCTGCCCAGACTCCCGGTGACTTTGGGGACACAGTGATGCAATAGTCTTGCAATAATATTAAAGTGGGTTTATCATTGCTATTTGTAGTTGTTTCTGTTTACTTCCAATCTACCCTACAGACTTGGTGACACATCCAAACATTAAGACTGACCATTTAAAAAGATAGGATAGTTACTGTAGTGGATACCTCACACAACAGACACCAACAACTGAAGTAGATTTTTTTTTTAATCCCATTTATATCCCGCCCTTCTCCAAAGACTCAGGGCGGCTTACGAGCTTAGCAGTAGCCTTCATTCTATGTATATGCCTGCTTATTAGGGCTTTCGCCCCCCGCCCCCCAAGCGGCATTATTACAAAGTCAGCTTATTGCCCCCAACAATCTGGGTCCTCATTTTACCTACCTCGGAAGGATGGAAGGCTGAGTCAACCTTGAGCCTGGTGGGACTCGAACCTGCACTGATTGCAGGCAGCTGGTGTTACTTAAGGAGGCATTAGCCCACTGCTCCACCAAGGCTCTTCAAAATGATTAATTTCCAAAGCTAGCAGGTTATATAGAGACATTGGTCTCCTGCATCCAGATGAGCCAGGAACAAAAGCTCTAAGGGGGCATAGGTGTTACACGGAATCTTGATCAAAGAATGCATGTTAATAGAGGACCCCAATAGGAAAAAAATTGCTTTTCTACTGATGACTCTGAGGGATACATGGGTGTGAAGGCTTTACAGATACATCCTTTGGAATGCATAGTGCTTTAGTTTAAAAAGCAGAGGAGGCCATTAGTGCTGTATAACGGGGGGTTTTAGAGGTTTGCAGGCCAAGGAACCTGTTAGTTTAAAAGAAAGCTTCTGGATCCCATGATCTGGAGATAAAGCGCTGGTGATAGAAAATTGCCTGGGTTCAAGTGGTCCTTTTTCTCCCCCTCAACCCTTTAGTCTTTCAAGGGACCATATCAAGTTCTTGGGAAGCCCTGGGTTTCAGGAAACATAGTTTAGAGACATTTGCCATACAGGATTGGAATATCTGGCTGTTATAAATGCTTACTGAATGGTTTATTTAAATAAAAATTTGAGTTTGCATATAAAATCTATTGTTTTAAATGGAGAAACAAAAGATATGAAATATGGTTGTATGTACATATTAACATCTCTTAGCTTGCATCTGGATTCTGGAAGAAAACTGCGTTTCCTGAAACATTGGTGATTATCCAGGAGTGTGAAAATGGTTCATCTCAAAATAGTTTGATCACAAAATTTTGCAAACCATCCTGCTTTCAAGCAGTCAAGAGGTATTAAAATTTATGTATTTAATTTATTTATGAAATTTATATGCCATCTTGAGAATCTGGGTGGCTAATAAGTATTTTGAATTTCGAAAGCTTCCACAATGTGTGAAACAGCCCGTTTTGCAAAACCTCGTGCTTGAAAGCATTTTAATATAAAACATTTTGTACACCCCTCTCTTTTACAGATAATCCTTGACTTACAGCAGTTTGTTTAGTGGCTGTTTCGAAGTTAAACAGCGCTGAAAAAAGTGACTTATGACCATTTTTCACACACACAACCATTGCAGCATCCCCACAGCCATGTGATTAAAATTCAGACGCTTGGCAACTGGTTCATATTTGTGATAGTTGCAGTATCCCAAGGTCACATGATCACTTTTTGCACCCTTCTGACAAGCAAAGCCTTTGGGGAAGTCAGAATATTGTATGTATATTATAACTTAACTATAATATAACTATAATATTATAACTTAAGAACTGCAGTGATTCACAACTGTGGCAAGAAAAGTTGTAAAATGGGGCCAATTCACTTAACAAATATTTCGCTTAGCAACAGAAAGTTTAGACTCAATTGTGGTGGTAAGTCGAGGACTACCTGTAATAATAATGAAAGCAGTTGAAATCTTAATTTCGAAAAATCAGGGTGGTTTAGAAATTGAGGCTAGTTAGCTAACTATGTTAACAACGAAGTTGCATGGGAACATAAGATAGATAAGGTTTCACTAATTTCACAGAGGAGGTAAAATAATAAAGTAATTCCTATTCTGAAGTAGCAAGAAATAGATTTTAATTTAATGCTGAGAAATATGAATAACTGAGTGACGTACAGGTAGTATTCTCCGATCACAATTGGAACTGGCAATTCATCACTAAGCAACACAGTTTTAAAGTGAAACATTACATGACGATGCCCAACTTACCACATCAGCTGCAGTTGCAAAGTGAATCATTAATGGTTATTAAATGTGACATGACAATGTTGCAACTCAAATACTTCCTGCTGGCTTTCTCATTGATTTTGCTAGTTGTGGAGTTCATAATTGGCAATCACATGATCGTGGGATGCTTCATCATAACTGCTTGCTAGTTGTCAAGTTCCCTAATCAGGATCACATGACCATGAGGATACTACAACAGCTACAGATTCAAGGACCAGCTGTAATTTTCCTTTTTCAGTCCTGTCGTAACTTTGAGCAGTAGCTGAATGAACAGTAAGTGAGGACTACCTGTATTTATTCAGAAACTCAGGTTTCCAAAGTGCGACTGCAGAGAATATGGAATATTTGGAGAAGTTTGGAAGCAGGAGAAGGAAGTTCTTGCTCTAAAGCCCAGCAGCACCAGCTAATTCCCACTGGGCATCCTTCATGCCCTATGAGTTAAGGCCAAACTCCTTACTTTTTTTTATTATTTTCTTCTTTTAGAGGGCAATCTTCATAATCCCGCTTTATTTGAAGGAAGAAATCCTGACGTCTGGGAGATGGCTGAGGAATACCTAGAAATAGTACAGCAGTATCCTTGCCCATTGTCCTATGTCAGAGCTCATCTCTTCAAGCTTTGGCATCACACGTGAGTGACTGCCGTTCGTAGTCTTTTATGCGATATCTCACAGTGGATTTCCACCACTGTTGGTGTAAGGAGGGGGATCTCGTGGCAATGAAGAGCTGAAGCTGTACATCTCATTTGCTAAGATTGGACTGAAATCTCTTCTCCATCATTTGTGTTGGTTTCCCTCAGGCTGCAGGTTCACCAGCAGCTACGTGATGAATTAGCAAAAGTGAAGACACTGGAAGGATTAGTGGCTGTCAACAGGGAGCTGAAGTTGCATTGCCAGGTATCAGCTGACGCTCTCTGTATTGCAGTAGCCCTAAACTTTCACAGGGAAAAGTTTGGTACTGTAGGACCTCTCATTTGTCAAACAAGACAAGTTGATGTCTCTTTAACAAATTCTTATTAATGAAAGTGTGTAATAATTGCAGCAGATTTTAACCAGTTACTTTCTTTACTTCGTCCTACTTCTCCTGGGCTCCAGCTGGGCCCGTTGGCTTTCTTTTAAAAAAAATAGAGGTGGCAAGTAGGTGAGTTATACAGGTTGTCTGCTTGGAGACTTACTAAAAACATAAAAGGGAGGCAAAAAAGGGAAGGGCTTTGCCACTGCTGTTGATGATTGGGCTGAGGAGCATGCAAGAAGTAGGGGGAAGGTAGGGGAATAGCAGTGGGGAGTTGGAATAGATTTGTTTTGGTGTGATTGTGTGAATAGGGGTAAAGGTGTGTAAGAAAGAATAAGAGCTGAGAGTTGATTCTTAGAGTAATGGGACTTGTGAGTAGAGTTAATGATGAGTAGGAAAAAGGCAGGGAGAGCTTGAGTGATGGGGACAACTGCTAAATGGCTGGCTTGTCTTCTGTGATGAGGGCTGCTATTCCAGCATGCTGCTATTTCTCAAAATTCCCTATTGGCCCTGGATCCAAGAAGATGAAAAATGCTTGATCTAAGTTACTATGCCCACTTGGTGTTAACTTTTCTTTAAGGCATTTGAAATTTCTTCATCCTCCAAAGGAAAAACAATCCTGGGAACAGATATTACTTCAAAAAGTTGCACACAAACTCACGTTATTGGAATCAAATCCAAAGCAATGCACAGCCATGCTATTTTCAGACTCCATTTTCTAGTTTCACAGAATGGCTTAATACATTCTTATGTATGGGTTTTATGCATTGTTTTTATTTTAATTTCTGCTCTATCAGGCTAAGGTGGTTCTTCCTTATAAAAATTGAATTTGTCATTGGTTCTGCTCTATGTGCAGAAAGAAATAGCACATTTGAAGGAAGAAGAGAAGCCAAAGGGAGGATTACCTTTCTTCCACTGGATTTGTCAGCCATACCTAAGACCAGGGTGAGTGCTTATATTGCATTGTTAATTTGACAGATTAAATCTGTGCAATATATAATTGAAGTAATCCTCAAGGAAGGTGAAGGAATATAGTACTGGAATGAGAGCTGTAATGATGGTTGCAATGGGTGATATTTTTTCCCTCTGAATATCCATCCTTGTGTTATTAAGGTATGTATGCATGTTAGTCCTTCAGGTTTGAGCATTTTCTTCTAGGCTTGTCCCACTCTAATGCAAAAGAGAAGGATATTTCTACTCACACTTAGTGGAATTGCTTTATGGGACCTAGCTACTTGGAAATAACATAAATGAATGTCCTCAACTTACTTTGTTAAATGGACCAGTAAAGAGGAGCGTCGTGAGATAGATAGATAGATAGATAGATAGATAGATAGATAGATAGATAGATAGATAGATAATGTCATTTTTTGCTGTGGGCAACTGGCACACATTAAAAATGAAATTTTGTTGCTTGCTCTCAAATTGTACACATACATAACATGCATTTAAACATGCTATATACAACATATGTATAAACCTACACCCTTGCATATAGCAACAAGGTCTTTTGAAGGAGCTGATGTTGAAGAAGATTTTTTTAAAAAAAGATATTTGATATGCCCTTCCTCGAAGGAAAAAGTGGGGTTGGAGACTATTTTTTCCTCTTTAAGCTCTGTTTATATAAGCATTTACAACTGATATTCCTCAGTGTTCACCCAGTCTCTCACAGGACCTCTGATATGGAACAAAGGTGGCAGGAGAACATGGGGTGTCTCAGCTTTGTTATTTTTAGGGACTTCTGTAGGTTCCTAAAATGGTGGTACTAGCAAAGAAAGTAATTGTTGCCTTGCATTTTAGATGTTTTCATATTCAATCTTTACAGGCCTAAGGAAACATGCAACAAAAATGTCCCATCTGGCATAGAAGGAAGTACTCGGGGGAAACGAGCTCTGGAGGATGAAGAAGATGGGAACTGTGATTCTCTCTCAAAAAACAAACAAAAGAAGAAGTTAAGGAATCCCAACAAAAGCTTTGATCCATCATTAAAACGTAAGTTATAAAGCTGTATATAATATAGTCAGTGGGTATAATTGTACTAAAAATAGGAGGATCAGACACTTATGTTTTTAAAATATCTCTTTTCAAGCATGGGGAACAGCCTCTCAAAATTTCTGCAACTATGGGTCACTAAATAAAACATTTGGAAAACGTGGGGGCTGCAATTAAACAAATGGTCCCTTTGTTTTTAAGTGAATGGCAAGAGTAGATGGAGGGACAGGAATTTCTTAGCACCAGGTGGGAAGATAAAGGAGTAGGATGCTATCACTGTGCTGGGAGAGAGGGCAAAAAGCTGGACTTTTGTATTTGCTGCATTTTAAGAGCAATTAAAACACTGTTTTAAAGTAAGAGAATACCCTCCTATTTGGAGAATGGTAGGAGCCCAGTTCTCACAGTACTTCAGAGATAATATTCTTCACACTGAGTGTGCCATTCCTTCTCCAAGCTGCACATCTCATTCTTATGATGCTTCAGAAACCTTCTCATTTTACCCTGGTCTCATGGGAATGGGTTAATCTGCCATTCTTTAAATAGCGCACCCTTTCTCACAACACCTGGGAAGCAAGGTAGCAAAAAGGAGAGAGAGATGAGGAGGAGTTGCAGTTGCAATGTCCCTGTGGTCATAAGTGTGGGCATGCTGCCAAGCATCCAAATTTTGATCATGTGACTGCAAGGAATACTGTAACAACTGCAGGAATGGGTCATAAATCCATTTTTTAAATAATATTCAATTCCTTTGAATAGATGGACAAATAAGACTACCAGTAGACAATACTACCAGTACTTAGAAAATTTTGGAAACCAAATTTTGAATTGAGACCATTTTTTTAAATTAAGCATAATTCCAGGATCTAAGAACCAAAATACCACAATTTACTAAGGTCCTATGTTGATCGTCCCAGGGATAATTTTAGTGCAACTCTGGAAAAGAGATATTTCCAATGATATCAGATTGGGAATTTAAATCTGGAGAATATGCAACAATGGGAGGATTAATAGCATATATTCACAATACAAGTTTGACTAAATTCAAGCAAGAACAACTTCAATATATAATTATACAGCATGGCAAATTTAAACATTTAGAATATGGTTTTAAGAGCAAAAAGAATTAAAAGATCTGAAGTTAGTAATATGTAAACAATTTAAATCTTTATAAATATTACATATCAGAGTAACAAAAGGGAAGTTGGAAACTTTAACAATGGATATCAATAGGTTAATCTATCAATAATTTTTTTCCTCTTTTTTATTGGATGACTTATCTTTAAGTAATAAAATAGCTGCAGTATCACTTTTAACTCAGAGATATAAAAAGATCTTTAAATGATGTTGCTTTTTATTTAAAATAATTCAGTGCATTCTGCTTTTTATATTAACCCTTTATCAATGATATACTGACCACCAATTATACAACTTTTACAATTTCTCTGTCCACTTACTGATATTTTTTTCTTTTTTTATGCTTATCTGTTTTTAATAGTTAAATAAAAATACATACTATCATGTTAGGGGAGTAATTGCATCACAAATTTTGAGATTCTTCAAGTTTTGGGACGGAACAAAAGCACTGAGCATTTTCCAGGAGTGGAGCCTCTGTTGACTGTGGAATGTTTTTAATTGTTGTTCAAAGTCCCTTTATAACATGTAAATGAAGGTTCAGTCATCCTGGCCAAAACCTTGAATCTTCATTTACATGTTGCTTTTCATTTTGGGGAGAAACCCCTTGCAGTGTGGTATGGCAAGAGTTGATTTTTTCCAAGGACACTCTGACTCTCTCCTACCCAATTTTTTAGTTTGACTGAAGAAGAAGTTAGTTGGATGAGCAATGAAACATCTTAGTTTTAATAAACTTTGGTCTAGTTGCCATGATATAACCTTTTCATTTCTTTATAACAACAGCTTTAGCTGACAAATACAATCCCTAGTTGTCTTGTTCTCTATTTTTTTCTCTACAATAAATCTGTTAGGTCTTTTAGCTAAGAGTGGAACATTTAATTTCAAAAGCTAGTTGAGACAACAACTTAATTAGGCCAACTGAATGTTGCAAAAGAGTTGCAAGCAGAAATACTATCCCACTCTTTTGTAACCCTGTTAGCCTTATAAAGGTGTTGCCTTCAAAAGATATTGTATTTTTTCATGGCCATCATCTCTTCCTAGCTTTTTATTTAAATTAGGGTCCTTCAAAATTCTCTTTTGAACTATTTTTTTCAGAACTATTTTTAAATTCAAGAGATAGAAATTGTATGTCACTTTCTAGGGGAAACGTTTGAAATAACCTGAAAACTAATTCATTTTTTCTTGTTTCAGCTAAATATGCAAAGTGTGATCAGTGTGGAAATCCAAAGGTGAATCTTTAAAGAATTCATTAATGCGCTAATCGTTAAAACCTTGAGTGAAATGATAAATGCTTAAAAATCTGCATTGAGCCAAGGGATCTGCTGCAACACAGTTTCAATAATATTCCTCCCAGTAAAATTGCAATTCAGAGCAAATCCTAAAAAACTAAATGATTTAAACTATTTTATCCTCCAGTCCAAACTGCCAGCCCGTGGGCGAGGTTGTATCAAATGGAGGCTGCGCCCACCCCAGCTCCAGCAGTGCAAAAAAAGTTACGATACGTCACGTGATGTGGTGAATTTGACACCTGTGCTCTAGTCCGTAAAATAAAGTCATAACCACTATGTTAACAATAAATTAATTATCATATGTCTTTATTATAGGCTTTTAAGATGCTTGCTTAGAAAGGTAGGCCAAAAAGGCACTGTCTCCAAGTCAGATTTGACTCCTGCTGGTTTCATGAACACAGCCATACAGTTTTCATAGAAGCCATATAGCATATCCCAGTCTAACCTACAGTCTGTTATTCTCTAGAAGATTCCCATGCAAGTATGAACTGAGTCTGACCCTCCTTGGCAAAATCAGTTTAGGTCAATGAATTTGAACAAGCAGATTTTACTAAGTTATCTGGAAACCTACTGCCGTCTACAGGCAGCACTTTATACCACTACTCTTAGTTTTAAATATCTTCACTATCAAAGAACAGTACAACCAGTCCTCACTTATGAATTGCCTCATTTAATAATCTTTGAAGTTACAACAGTGTAAAAAAATTGCTTTTGCAACCAGTCTTCGCATTTACAACTGCTGCAGTGTCCTACAATCATACGATCATCATCTCTATGCTTCACAACTTGCTTTCAACAAGCAGAGTTAATACAGAAGGCAGAAATAAAATAGGTCAGTTACGTGATGTTTCACTTAACAGCTGTGGTGGTTTGCTTAACAACCAAAGGGATAGTAAGGTCATAAGCCTGTCATGGTCACATGATTTTTGCTTAGCAACTGTGGCACTGAGTGATGGAGTTGCTGGTCCCAGTTATGGTTGCTAAGCAAGGACTACTTGTAAACAGAAGTATAATGCTATCCAAACCTATGATGGATTCTTTAAAAAATTATGTATAGAAGGAATAGATTTATATCCATAAGGTAGTTGACTCATTTAACCATCTGCTGTGATTGTGGGTCTTGCTCTTTTCCCAAAGACAGTTATAGATAAATAATAGTGACATCAACATCTGTTCAGGAAAAAAGATGGTATTTATTACTGCCTGTGGTGGGATCATAATGGACTAAATGTTGAGTTTGTTGTACTTTTGGCTTGTGTGTGTATATTTTATTGGTCAGAGAGTTTGACTTCCATCTTGGGGAAGCTTGAGATCATCCTGATAATCCATTACCCTGTAGCATTTCTTGATATTGTTGGGGGGGGGGCAAGGGGAGGGAAGCAGGGTTCATATATTAAAGTTATTTTTCAGTAGGGTGTTTCTCCCAATGTAGGTGTGGTAATCTGTCTGCACCATAAAGTTAATATTATAATCTTTAATCCACACCTATACAGCTTGGGAGTAGAAGGCTATTTTGTCCAAATACCTAGATGGGTGGGAAGTGTTGGCAAGTGTTGGTATTTTTTAATGATAGTGATGTGATGTGATTTGCCATGATGCATAAGGCTCACTTAGATTCTTTTAAAATTGATGTGTTCACTTTGGCACTGTTCTAATTCTTCAAATAAATCTACGTGACACAGACATATTTTAAAAGGTTTCACAAAGCTTGGGTGGCTTAAAACAGATATCCCTCTTTTAAGTCTTGCCCTTTTTTCCTGGATTAGCAGTAAATCCTATTAAAGGGAGGGTGAATAATTTTTTTCTTGTGAATTGGCAGTCTATTAAGAAAAAAAATCTTAGTTTTTAGATTTGTTTCATTCTTTAGTTGGGACTACATAGAACTTTTAACTACCCCCACATACTGGCAATGTGATATTATCATATGAAAATTGAACTAATTTGCATCTATCTATTCCTAGGGTAACAAGTGTGTATTTAATCTGTGCCGAGGCTGCTGTAAGAAAAGAGCTTTCCGAGAGACAGCAGATTGTCCTGGTGAGTGCCCATGTAACCAAAACTGTTTTTTAAAATAACAAAGTGCTTCTACAGGAAAGAATTTTAAAGTCTGTTGCATGATTTTATGCTTATAAACATATAGTTTACATTTCAAATACTGTTTACCCCAAAGCCAAATCAGAAATATTTCCTGGAAATAACATGCTTGATATAATAAAATCAAAGCAGATTTTCTTTACCAAAAAAAGACCACATTCAAATTATAGCATGACAGTGATAGCCTTTATTCCCCAAATAGCTCTAGAATATATTAACCAAAGTTGGTTAAGCTTTGACCCTATACGTAAAATTTACGGTAGTTTCAAAATAATTCTCTCTTTTGAAATACTAATTACAACCTTTCACAAAAATCAACTGCTTTATGGTTTTATTTTCATCTGATGTATGTGATTTAGGAGCTACATTGTAAGGATTTTTTTTAAAGAATTGTTAATTGTATGAATTTTGAAAGCCACAGTACTTTTAATACAAAAGCCACTTTCTTTAATTAAGTCACACAAAAATAACTCGCAGAATCAGATCAGCAAGTGGTCATGAATAAACGTTTCGGTAACTTTTATAGAGAATCCTGTTTATCATAACGATATAAAATTACTGGGTTTTTAATTTTCCCTTTAAATAATCACCTGCATAGTGGCTTTTTAAAATTCATGCCTATCCCATTTTAACCATTTGATCACAGTGAGCCATTTGTATTTGGGATCATTTCAGTTTGCTGCTCAATACAGCAAGCTTCTGAATGGAATAATAATAACAACAACAATAATAATCAGTTTCGCTCCTAAATCACACACATCAGAAGAAAATAAAACCACAAAGAAATTGATTTTTGTAATGTTTTCCATTTCTTATTCTTCAAATGCTAGCCATTCAGGATGTGTGGTTTTTTTTTTTTTCTTTTTCAGGTCATGGTCTGCTTTTTAAAACCAAACACGAAAGGTCTATTTTGTGGAAAAGTGGCCAATCCCACGTGGAAAATATTAAGCGGACAACACAGCAAGGTGAGGTGGAGGAAGCAATGTTGCTTAAAGAGGCCATCAACGGTGTGGCGTGAGACCTTGGAAAGCCCTCCTGGATCTTCGAACTGCCCCCCCCCCCCGCCAAAGAAACCTCTGCTTCCAGAACACAGCTGTTGACACCACAAGGCCTGTTTTAAAATTAACGACAAATTTTACTTAGGAAAAAGTTACTTTCTCAGGGAAATGTCCTGTAATGGAAATAAAAGGATGCAATTAAAGTTCTCACGCTGTGTTGAAAAGACTTCAAAGACTGAGCCAGATGTACTGGCCTTACAATGCTGCATTGGAGACATCTCTAAAGATACAACCTGCCTGTTTTAAACTTTATGTATGGTTTTAAAATTGGCAAATAAACCTTTTATAAAAGTAGTTTTCTGGAATATGATAACTAAAACACAAGACACAGTATGTGCGAACTCTAAATAAAAAAAAAATAAAAAAGTTTGCTTGAAGCTGGGATTGGGCTCAGACAGGATAGGTGTAAAAAGACAATAAAACTCAAGAGGAAAGGCATAATTAAAGGACATTAGACCCTTGGATTTAGATTCTTGTGTTTATAGTTTAATGACTCTGGAATTATGCCTTTGTTGGAAAACTGCAAATAAGCAAGTCAAATGATGCCAAAAATGAAAGCAGCACATTCATGCTTCATGTTAATTTTGAACAGTGAAAAGACAATGTTTCTACTTACTAGCACAGAGGTGGCTAATCTGTGGCTTCTGACCTAACTTGCTACTACTCTTAGCTTGATTTCCAAGTTCCCTTTTAAGATCCTGTAACGATAGCTAGTTGTTCTTGCCTTGCAACCTGTTAGTCCAAAGGAAATGGGAATTTCCACTGAAGTTTAGCTTTGGTCTCAGCTTACTTGCCCTACCTTGGATAACTCCAGTGGATTATCCCTTAAGAGAGGTGGCCCTAATAGGATACCTCTGTGGTGGTATATTGGAGCAGGTTATATGCATCATAAAGGACATTGGCTAAGAAGAAGCCCATTCTTTAATTAAAGTTACTTGGGGAAGAGTTTAGGACCACTTACTAATCTTTTTCAAAGGAGACATAAAAGATTTCATCCTAAAATAGCTGCACTAATAATACAAAGTTATTTGCTTTCAAGAGCTACCAAAGTTTTCAGCATTTTGAAAGCCCATAAATCAGCCCATGAATATTGACATGTTTGTGAACAAATATTGCTGAAAGAGTAATTCTCGTTATAAAAACCCACAAACACTTCCACTCTCAATATCAGATAGGCCATTAGGACAACTTACATTGTTTACCCTTAAATGGATGCCCAAGTAAATGTTATTACAGTAGTAACTTTTAAGTATTTGGGCACTTGAAGAACCAGAAATAATTCAGAATAAAAAATCCTGTTACTATATTGTGATCCAAAAAGATTTTTTTTCTAACAGCTTCAGAAATTATCTTACAGTAGCAATGATATGCCATGGGTTGCATGCTGTTTACTTGGCCAAGAGCAGCCCTTGACTTGAAGGCCATTTAGGAGAATTTGCAAAATACAGCAGGTGGAACCAGATATATTTTACTTCTATGTAAACAAATTAAACACGAATGCAATATTATTACTCTCCAGTCATTAAGTATTTTCTTCTTTAATTTTAATTAAAATTAAACTGGGTGGCACTATTTGGAATCCTTCGTGGGATAAACTTAAGTTCTCAAGTGCTTCAGATTATGTCACTTGGGAACACATGCAAGTACAGTAGGTATAGTGTGATTTCTCTTTAAATTTCCACTTGACCTCAGCCTTGCCACATGAGGAAAAAACCATTTTTTGCTGTTTCAACTACAGTGTACTTTCTCATATGTTGGTCTTATCTGAGAGAAAAGGTTTTTATCATAATTATTTTAAGAACTGAATGCAATCCATAACTTCTGATGGCTTTCATATTCCTTCATATTGTTTTGCAACTTTTGGTCCAGTTTGTGTAAAGTTAGAGAATGCTATGAAAGCAAATGCAACCATACTAAAAGTTGTAGTTGACAGAAAAATTATTTTGGTATTCAGAAAGACTGTCCATCCGTATGCAATTTATACTACAATATATTGCTTTAGTAACCTTTTAATCAGGTTTTCTAACAATACTAACTTACACACACAGACACACTTTTGTCCATTTTTCTGCCAAGGTGTCAAGTTAATATTTTGTAATGAGAAAAATCCAAGTATCTGATACCTAGGCATCCAGTGGGTGATGGAATCAAGAGGAAAGAGAGATGTGTGTCATGTGTTGTTATATAAACCCTGTGATGTACATACTCGCAGTTAAAGTTGGGATGAAAAAAAGAAAACGGCACTTTGCAATATGGCATTAAGTGTATATAATTCATCATTGCAGCTTAGTGTAGATGGCTATGATTTTGTATTTCATTTGCCATTTCCTCTGAAATACAGCTATTTTACACCACACTGTGTAAGGTGAAGTCAATCCAGAAGGAATTACTGTGATGAAAGTGGGCACTTTTTTCAACTACTGCAATTTATAGTCGATCATTTAAATGCATAGCTTTAGTATTCTTGATATGTATGGTGTGTGTGGGAGGGAACATAAACTAATCTACATTATAGCGTGTGACTGTCCTTCCCTGTTGCATTCCTCTATATTTGCTAAACGTTTATTCTGTTTGTAACTTCCAGCAAACAGGAGTTCAGACAGCCAATCCTCCCAAGCAAACTTCTTGTTCGCTAGCTGGACACACCATTAGTGTCCTCTCAGTCCTGAAAAGTGGCTGCTATCTTACAATAATTTGTTGGGGACTGACCTAGCTTCTCCACGCCAGCAGGTTTACCATCACACAAATGCAGTCCTTTCTTCTTTCACTCTTCCTTCCTGGGGCCCTAAGCCTTAAAAGGAATCTGATAGATTTCCTAGAACAGCCTCCCCCCACTCTTATTTGTTAGGATCTGACTGGAGGTGTAACCTTAATTCTCACGAAATCTCCCTATAACCTAGCTGAATGGCAGAATCTAGTACAAATTTTTAATCCTTTTTAACACTACCTTACTAACCCAATAAAGCGTATTGTATAAACATGGGATGACTTATAAATTGATATGCAAAATCCCATGAGTTTGAGAGTATGAAGCAACATTTAAGAATAATGCATGATTTTTAATTCCTGCTATTGATCAGTTTCCGTAGGCGTAGCCTGCCCAATCTTCAGAGCCGTTTTGCAAATCATGCTTAGCTGTGCTTTCAAAAGGGTGTGAGATTATTTTAACTACAGACACCTTATTGAATGCCTTGAGAAGACCAGTTACCTGCCATACACCTCAGCCTCCATTCATTCCAGCCTGTACTTTTAGTTTCTCTTTGCCCTTGCCTCACACCTACGACACGATTTGCTTCTGACCCTTGACTGCAAGTCAGGGTTTGCTGAGGGGTGGATGCTTGCTCTCTCATCCATTCACAAATACAAACCCACGGAGGTAAAGTTGCACTTTCATGTGTTAGCAGACTGACCCATCTTCAATGTGGAGATCAGGAAGCAAGGCTGGAGCTTATCCCAATGTCTTATATTTAAATACCTCACTCCCTTTTATATAAGAAAAGATTGACAAGCTTAGTCACAGTAAGCAGTCAAGATTACATTTGGCAGGGCTTCTCATGCAGAGAGGAAAATGAAAAGCTAAGTGATGGAGCATGCTACCCACTTACAGGTTAACAAGGCCTTGTTGTTAGCTGCGAAGTCGTGTCCGACCCATTGGGACCCCATGGACGACGTTCCTCCAGGCCTTCCTGTCCTCTACCATCTTCTGGAGTCCATTTAAGCTCATGCCTACTGCTTCAATGACTCCATCCAGCCACCTCATTCTCTGTCGTCCCCTTCTTCTGTTGCCCTCAATCTTTCCCAGCATTAGGTTCTTCTCCAGTGAGTCCTTCATTCTCATTAGGTGGCCAAAGTATTTGAGTTTTAGCTTCAGGATCTGGCCTTCTAAAGAGCAGTCAGGGTTGATCTCCTCTAGGACTGACCGGTTTGATCGCCTTGCAGTCCAAGGGACTCGCAGGAGTCTTCTCCAGCACCATAGTTCAAAGGCTTCAATTCTTTGGCGCTCAACCTTTTTTATGGTCCAACTTTCACTGCCATACATTGCAACTGTGAAGACCATAGCCTTGACTATATGCACTTTTGTTGACAGAGTGATGTCTCTGCTTTTTAGTGTGCTGTCTAGATTTGCCATGGCTTTCCTCCCGAGGAGCAAGCGTCTTTTAATTTCTTGGCTACAGTCCCCATGTGCAGTGATCTTGGAGCCCAGGAAAATAAAATCTGTCACTACCTCCATTTCTTCCCCATCTATTTGCCAGGAATTGAGAGGGCCGGATGCCATGATCTTGGTTTTCTTAATGTTAAGTTTCAACCCAAGTTTTGCACTCTCCTTCTTCACTCTCAACAAGAGGCTCTTTAGTTCCTCTTCACTTTCTGCCATTAGAGTGGTATCATCTGCATATCTTAGGTTGTTGATATTTCTTCCGGCAATCTTAATTCCGACTTGATTCATCTAGCCCTGCCTTTCTCATGATGTGCTCTGCATGTAAGTTAAACAGGCAGGGCGACAGTACCGAACTTACCGAACTCCTTTCCCAATTTTGAACCAATCAGTGGTTCCGTGTCCAGTTCTCACTGTTGCTTCTTGGCCCACATATAGGTTTCTCAAGAGACAAATAAGATGGTCTGGTACGCCCATCTCTTTAAGAACTTGCCACAGTTTGTTGTGATCCACACAATCAAAGGCTCTAGCATAGTCAATGAAGCAGAAGTAGATGTTTTTCTGGAACTCTAGCTTTCACCATGATCCAGCGTATGTTGGCAATTTGATCTCTAGTTCCTCTTCCTCTTCGAAATCCTGCCTGTACTTCTGGTAGTTCTCGATCCACATACTGCTGGAGTCTAGCTTGTAGGATTTTAAGCATAACTTTACTAGCATGAGAAATGAGTGCAATGGTGTGATAGTTTGAACATTCTTTGGCACTGCCTTTCTTTGGAATTGGAATGTAAACAGATCTTTTCCAATCCTGTGGCCACTGTTGAGTTTTCCAAATTTGCTGGCAAATTGAGTGTAGCACTTTTACTGCATCGTCTTTTAAGATTTTGAATAGCTCAGCTGGAATACTCTCTCCTCCACTAGCTCTGTTGTTGCTCAGCTTTCCTAAGGCCCACTTCACTTCACATTCTAGGATGTCTGGCTCGAGGTCAGTGGCCACCTCATTGTGGTTATCAGGGACGTTAAGCTCATTCTTGTATAGTTCTTCTGTGTAATTTTGCCACCTCTTCTTAATCTCTTCTGCCTCTGTTAGGTCTCTGCCATTTTGGTCCTTTATCATGCCCATTTTTGCATTAAACGTTCCCTTCATCTCTCCAATTTTCTTGAAAGGAAACAAGGCCTAGTCATGCTTTAATATGCACATATTGAGGAACATAGGAAAGATAAGGACCTGCATATGGAGGGGTGAGGAACCAAGAAGCTAATCTACTAGTATCTGCCCATCTCTGAATGGAGAACAATGCTCTGCTTTTCTAGAGACTAAAAAAATTGGTCTCACCATGTGATGGGAGGCAATTTGTAGCTTGCTCAGCCTAACTTGTGGGTTTTAATTACTTAAAAATGCCCTCACTGAAGCAGAACCCTATTTCGCATATTTGGCAAAGGTTGAAAGCCTTTGGGCAGAAAACCCCAAGACTTCCTGTGGGGAAAACAAGTCCCAAAGGCTGGATCTTTCGCCTGGCAGGTAGGTGAGGATTTGAATATAAATTCTAGCCCCAATGTCACTTCTACATTGCATTGACTGTTGTACTGCTCCCAGCAAGTGTCACACAGAGCGGCAGAACTAGGAGTAGGCCACAAGTTGGCTGGGGAATTCTGGGAGCTGAAGTCCACACATCTTCAAGCAGCCAAGGTTGAGAAACACTGGACTGAATCAGCCAAGGCAGCTAAGAAAAAATACATTGATGAAAGGCTCTCCATACGGGTATACTGTGGTAAGCCAGAGATTTGTGCCGTTTTCCAGCACAGCTGTTCTATAATCTACTGCCTAATTTATTTAATTTGTATCTCACCTTTATTATTTTTACAAATAATTCAAGGTGCCAAATATATCCTATTTTCCCCATAACTACCACCTTGAGGTGGATTGAGCTGAGTGATTGGCCCAAAGTCACCCAGGTGGCTTTCATGGCTAAGGCAGGACTTGAACATGATCTCCTGCTTTCTAGTCTTATATAGACTAAATGCACAGAGGGATAAAGGAAATACTGGCACAGATTTTGTCCCTAACTTCTAAACTCCAATGCCGTTGAAAGTTTTAGTTCAAGGTACCTTTATCTGAACCCAGTTATGCCATATTAGGGCACTCGCATGTCATAAGAGCCATTTTGGTCTAGTGGTTAAGGCACCAGACTAGAAAAGAAACAAAAGAAATATTACAGAAGGGAAATGGATATCACAACCAAAGCAAACGGTACAAATCAAATGGGCCCACCAGTCAGAGACCTCAAGGGGAAAAAGCCACTGGAGTTCATAGCAATAAATCAATGTGTTTACAGACTCCCAATAGATATAAATCAAAATTAGAAAGATTTGGATCCACCCTGCCCCCTACAAACTTTTAAACACTTCCTAAAAACCTGACCTTTACTCCAAGCTATAGGAAAGCAACGGTGGGCCCATTTGATTTGTAGAGTTTGCTTTGGTTGTGATATCCATTTTCCTTCTTCTGTAATATTCATTTTGTTTCTTTTCAGATTGAAATTGTATGCTGCCTAGAATCAGTTTTGAGTGGGAGCAGCCTTATAAATTGAAATGATATATGGAGCCTATCTGAATAACATTTTGCTCTGCAGTTATTTTTGTCCGATTTACTGCAGATTTACACTTGCGCTCTGTCCTGTATATTTGATGTTTAAAGTTGCTTCTTGCCTGCCTTCTCAAAGTCCAAAACAGCTTGTAACAAAAGCAGATCTTTTTATTAATAACTTGAAGGCTATAAGTGAATTAATCCCAAAGACCCCCAGCATTGTTATGAGTTGAAGATTTGTTGATTCATATGTCATTGGCACAATATATTTTCAAACTTTTCTAAAACTCTATAATTTGATAAAATAAAACCACTGTTGGTGTATTAGTAATGACTGCCAACAGAATGGCTATGAGTTTGGAGACAAAAGAGTTAAGTATTCTGTTAAGGTACCTGAGATCCTTAGGAATGTCACATCCTATCTTCCCAAAAGCCAGGAAATCTTTAAAATATGACCACATAACAGAACTGGGTACCGTCTGTCAATTTACAACCATTCATTTAGTGACTGAAGTTAAAACAGCATTGAAAAAAGTGACTTATCACCAGTTTTCACACTTATGTCCATTGCAGCATCCTCATGGGGGTGTGATCAAAATGGCATTGATTTAATGACAGTTACACTGTCCCGAAGTCATGTGATCACCATTTATAACCTTCCCAGTTAGTTTCTGACAAGCTAAGTAATGGGGGAAGCCAGATTCACTTAATGATGGCATGATTCACTGAACATACCAGTAATTCACTTTACAACTGTGGCAAAAAAAAAACATAAAATGAGTTGCAACTCATAACTGCCTTGCTTAGCAATAGAAATTTTGGGCTCAATTGTGGCCATAAGTTGAGGACTATCTGTAATATTCTCAGAATTATAGTTTGTTTCTCATGATTTTTTTCCTTAGGGAGAGTATTCAGAAATGGGGTTGCACCAAGAACATCCCCATACCTAGAAAGGACACAGAATTCCCTCTTTATACCAGTGGCATAAGATGCTAAAAACCTGCTAAAACAGTAGATAGGTTTGCTCAGGATAAATAACCCTGACATTCCATACAGACTTGAAAACAATATGTATCTTTCCTTATTGTACTGTGTATATTGCACATCAGATTCTTATGCAGTTTCACATCAAGCCCTACGGTTAGGAATCTTCAGACTAGACTTCTTGTTAACTCAGATTGTACCTTACCCATTGCCTCAAAAACCAACTATTTTGTTAGGAAGTGCCATCTATTAGAGATCAAGGAAATTGTATGGAACATAGAGAACTATAAAATGGAAAAAAAATCAGGAAAGTGAAATATCTTGTAACAAAAGTAGCAGCAGCTTGCTAAGTCTACTAATAATTAAGTCATGTAGCTATTCCAAAAAATTGCTTCTCAAGAACTGAAGACAACCAACACATATAGAGCAGTAATGGGAAAGGGTTGTAATTTCATTTTTAACTGTGTTTGTGAGCAACGGAAGTAACCCCCCTTTAAATTCTGAAAATCTCAACATTTAAGAAACCCAAGAACCATCCCCCAACTTGACCCATAATGTAAAATGACTCAGCAGATTAAGAAAAGTCAAGGTTTATATACTGCAGTGTCATCATTTGTTTTCAATACTGGGTTAAAATTGTTTATTTGGCTTAGGCAGTTTAGTTTAAGCTTGTCTAAAGTAATGATGTGCTTATTACATTATGCTATCTTCAGTGATTAGTTTTACCTGCTGTTTGTTTTGAAGTGGCCTTTAAGTCACACTATATACACACTGCCTTGATGTCTATGAGGAAAATTCAAAATATTTCAGCACTAAATGCCTATGGTGGCTTCTTTAAAGAAAGGTCAGGAAAGCTTACATATTTTGCAATGAAATATGTTAAATATTGTATAGTGCTACTTGTAACGCTCCCAAAAAATTATGTAGATTAAATATGGATCAACCGTCTCACTGATTTGTTTCTACACTTTTATAAAAATTGTATGGTATGACACACTAGGATTAAAGGGTCCACAAAAAGACGGATTCAATATCTAGGATCATAATTCAATCCTTAATTTCAGAATTGCACTCTTCAGATACCTGTACTAGAGTATAGTTGAGCTGAGTTTGTGGAGGAGAGCAAGAATTAATGCTCAGATCTGCAGTTATCATTGCAATTATGTTTTTAATGCATAGGAGAGAATGTGGTTTTAAACTAAACAACATTAACAGTGTCTGGGAAAAGTGGATAAATTGGCCAAGAGTTAGATCCAAATTTGTAACTGCTTCCTTGGGATGAACCCCAATGAACCCTAACCCCAAATGTAAGTAACTGTGGAACACTCAAACACTCAACCTACGCTTGTTAATGCAACACAATCGGACTCCACGCACCCCTCCTGTTATAAAGTAAATTAAAAAGGAAAGTAATAGTGCAGGCAGCCAGGCAGGTCCTGCCCAAGTGCAGAGGGAGACGATGCCATGTGTGTCTCCCCCCACCGCACCCCACTTGGGGCAGGGATTATCAAAGGAACCAACTATTCAACTGAGGTCTGGGGATGTGAAAACAAGCCAGAGCGCACACCCTTAAAAAAAAACCCCAGGAAGAACAGATTAAAATGGAGCTGATTCCAGGTGAATAAAAACACAGCCTCGAAGTGAATAAACGGAACGGATGCCTGCTTTCCTGTGATGCTGTCCAAGAGACTCTCAAGGTCTGAGACGATGCATTCGTACAAATGAGAAGTTCTGCACGAACACACATGTCCTCCAGATTCATGCTATTTATCTTTTACTGAACAAAAACAACAAAGCTCTTTTTGGCAGCTGAATGAAACCAAGATCAGCTTCTGTTTGTGAGAAACCCTGGGAAGGATAGGATGAAGCCAGCACTTGCAGGCTTGCATATTCTCAAAGGGCTGCATCTGACGAACGTTGTCCGTTCTAAAAGGAGTTCTCAGACTCTCAAAGCTTGCCTTCAACGGTCTTGCCCCCCCCGCCCCCCAGCCAGAGAGTCTGAAAGGCACCAAGGGACAGTCGATGTTGTGGATACTGGATACACATGGCCCTGGGTATGTGGGGCAGGGAGGGAAGGGACAGTCTTTTGCTGGCTCAGAGAGCTTCACATGTTGGTGCTCATCCGGGACTGGCTGTTTGCTGGAGTGAGTTCACCTTGGCTTCCTTCTCGTGGAGGAGACTGTAACAAGGCAAGAGAGAGACCCAAGGCCCAGTAAGTAATCAGCTAGGGGGAAAAAAGCTTCTCTCCCATTCCACAAGTTGCCACAGCCAGCAGGCAAGTGAAGAAAAACCCCCAAGGAGCCACAAACAGATCAATGGAATAATTAGGACTAAAAAATTAGACAGCATTTAGAGACATAGTTTTACTCCTTCAAGGAAAAATGGGGTAGTGGTAAAAGAACCCCACCTTTTGGGTTGTCTCACAAAATATAACACAGTTAAGGGAAACTGAGGACTTAGGGCCCCAGTCTCTCCTAAGGCTGGGCAAAACTTTTTGAAAGAAGGGTTTTGTAATGTGTGCAAGTGAAGCCCTCTTCCTCTGAACAGTTCAAGATGTTATGTCTATTGCTAGGGTCACACAACTACTTCAAAATCCACTCCCAGCTGCTTCTTTCAAATGCCTTGCATAGCCCTCTTCTCTTCCTGAATCTTTTCTGTAGATCTGCCAAGAAAAATCCACCTTTGGATTATGTTCATTTTGTCATTTCCTGCTGCAGGAACCACTGTGTGTGATACATAATAAAACAAAGACATTCATTGCTACAACATGTACAATGGACTCAAACCTAAGACACTTTTGAAGTGGAACTAGAGGGATTTGGGGAGTGAAAACTGCTATTTATCTTGAGGGCTAGACACCAGAGCTACAGTCAGAGGCAAAGTTCCTTATATCCCAATCTGGGGAGCCGGATTGAAAAAATGGCTATTGTCATCAGATCCACATGCGGATAAGTGTATTTGGCTTTTACAGAACAGAAAATGTGACCAGAAAGGACTTAGGCTTAATGCAGCAAAGTTCTTCTTACCTTCAAAGTAACTTTGTATTCAAATAATAAGATACTTCTAAGAAAGATGAAAGTCTTACCTAACCTGCTTGAGACCTTCAAATATTTAAACATCAGCTAAAATAATTCAGGAGATGCACAGGAACTACTTGCCCTCGTTCTGCTCATCAGCTCAGCTCAAATGCTCTCCTTGATATTTACATCAACAGCTGATGGATGCTGGCCCATGAAGATGCAAAGCCCTGGAGACGGCAGGGCATTTTTGCTCACCTTCACATGGATCTGATTACGCAGGACAGCAGCTCGTAGGATCATAGCTTTGGCGCGACGCTGAAACTCCTTTCCCATGAGTAGGGACTTTTCAAAGGTAGTACTGCGTTGGTCAACATCTCTGGCATACAAAATCTACAGAATAAGATTAGGTAGTGGGGGAGGAACAGAGACTATTCAGAGATGAAGAGGAGCAGCAAATGAGTGCCACAGGGTCTCTTAGTAACAAAAAGCAATAGCCCTTCTAGCATTTCTTGGGGAAATGAAATAGAGAAAAGCATCTTCTGAAGATTTAAAATTTAAATAATTTGTTTCTTTAAATAATTACTTAAACCAAAGCAGGGGTCCTTGTACCCAGGAGCTATACTGTGTACAATATCCAGATTCTTAACATTGGCTAAAATATTCTAGACCGCAGGTAGTCCTCAACTTACAACCATTTATTTAGAGACCTTTCAAAGTTACAACGGCACGGAAAAAAAGTGACGTATGACTGTTTTTCACACTTACAACCACTGCAGTATCCCTATGGTTACATGATCAAAATTTGGATGCGTGGCAACTGGCATGTATTTATGATGGTTGCAGTGTCCTTGGTCACTTTCTGCGATCTTCTGACAACTACAGTGATTCACTTAACAACTGTTAAGGCCAAGCAAGGTCATTGAATGAGGTAAAACTCATTTAACAACTGTCTTCCTCAGAGACAGAAAGGCTGGGATCAATTGTGGGGGCCTAATAAGTTGTGGACTGCCTTTCTGGCGTAATTACTACGTGCAGACAATTAAGTTTTTATTCTTTCCAGCCTGACATTGGCTTTCAGCAGTGGCCACTTAGGAGCACTTGTACGACCGGGACTCACCTTGCTGTGGGAGTCTATTCTGGCATTTATTAGCCCCTCTAGGATCAGCTGAGTGAGCTCATCCTCCAGAGCTGCCACAGTAGTGTTGAAAGCAGTGGCCATCTTGCGCATGTCTGCTGACACATAAGGGCTGAAATACTGGAAATAAAGGGAAAAGTCAAGAAAGAAACAGAGACAGGGAAATACCCTGAGAGTGACTCTGCACTGTATTCAGTGAAAAAAGGAACAAAGGACAGTCAAAATGCAGCCACAGGTAAAGACAGCTACCTGGATAAGGGCCCGATTTCGTATCTGGGTGTAAAGCGTTCTCACATGAGGTGCCAGGTACATATCCAATAGTAGGTTATCCTGTCCAGAATAGAAAGAAGAATGGACATAAAGCTTTCCAAAGCTTTGCTCTATAAAGGCAATCATTTCCAGTGTTTGCAAAATGTTACTAGTAAACAGAAAAGAAACACTGGATCTGCCTAATAAGATTTACCAAGGCACTGCCACATTTCTTTTGGAGTTACTGTAACATCCATTAATCTCTTTCTAACAATTTGCTACTAACCAGGGAGAACTGGAAGTAACTGTAATAACAGAGGAAAAGAATATCTAAAACTGTTAACTGTTTCCATGGTGTTTTCTGAACAAGCCAGTCTTAAAAAACCCACAAAAACCCAATAACGACATCCAAAGCATGCCAGGATAATTTTTTGAAAGAGACAGTAAGAAGACCAAAGACAAATCTTATACATGTAGCTGAACAGCTTTATATGGTCAGTCTCTTCCTCTAGCAACATTTATTTGCTTTCCTTTTTTTAAAAAAAAAGATATTTAATAGGAATCTGTGTATATCTATAAGAGTACATAGCTATAACGTATTTTTCTATTTTTCAGACTAAGCCTAATGGCTAGTAGCCTGTGATAACATTTTACCTGAACACACTGACACAGAACGTAGTTAAGGCTAACATGCAAGAAAGGCAGAAATTCTTGTACCCCCATATTATGACTTGATATTATCTCTGAAGTCTTTCATTTACCCCTTCCTAAGCCAGTCTTTCTTATGCTTCTGAGACAAGAGTAGCTTTGCCCAGTTAAGAAAGGGTTCTCACAGTTCAAATGCTGTTAAAACTAAAACACTAAAACTCCAGGACATACCTTCATCTCATCCAGCATCTTGAGACAGGAAGCATATTTTGATTCGTAGAACTTGAAGATGATGTCACGCACCTGTGGCTCTAGCTCTAAGAACAGTTTGAAGGAGCTGCAGATACAAAAGGATTCACACAACCCAGTCTAGTCATCATTTATGTCTCTTTCAAAGAGGGCAATTCTATTCAATGGAAAAGTCATTTTGATTGTGTGATCATTTCTACAAGGTTGTGAGTAACTACTGTCTCAAGAGCCAAAGGGAATGGCAGTGGAAAGGCATGACGGTCTAAAATCTGGACTCAGATCGGAGTAAGTCTATAATTCTTCATTCTGCCTTTTTTAAAATCACAGGTAGTCCTTGACAAATGACCATAATTGACCAGTCATGAGCACTTCCAGTACCAAGGAAAAGTAATCAGAGGAAATTAAAATTGAATATGGTGGATACAAGTTGAGGGAGACTACATAATCTCTTTCACTCTTGCCATTTGTCTGATCCCATTAATAAATCCACTAACATGTCCATTATAATTTAGTTTATTTCATCATCGAAGTTCCACAGATCATTTACCTGCTGGAGATGACATTACGTTGTAATTCTTGTCGGTCGAAAGTTGCTAGTGCACACAGGCCACCATATACAGCTACATTGCTAGGAGAGAGCAGCTGAAAAAAAAGAGAGACGAGACAGCCTCTAAAGAATAGAGATAAAGAGCCCAAGATTGCCTGAATCATTTCCCCAGGTCTCCAAGGAAAAGAAGAGGTGGCCTTCCCAGAAAAAAAAAACAAGGAGAAAAAAAAGTAGGCAATCTCTCCAGATTTAGCTTGGGAAAGGTCACAGATGGTCTCGTATGTGCCATTTCCTCCACATTAAACCCCACTGTTTTGCCAGCTCACATCTTTTCCACATCCTCACCTCAGGGAAGTCACAGTGATCAAATGAGGCCAAAAGGAAGCACTTTGCTGCCTGCTTGTACTTCCGGGCAGCTAGTTCAGCCAAGCCTGAGAATGAGATTTAAGTTACTCTTTTGTGCAGATGAATTGAAAAAAAGAGAAGGCTAGGGGTCACATAGAAACCTAAGGGACAGCCTCTTAAATTAATAATAGTGTCTAGGAATAAAGACTGACTTGGGTGGGGTGGGGTTGTGCAGTTACAATATAGAGAGAGAGATTGGAAAGGCAAATTTTGCTAGTACATTGCACTGCTTGGACACAATCATTACCACTAAGGGCAATATCAGTTAAGCAAGCAAACCATTTTCTCACCTGCGGCACATTTCAATTTGGTAAGGATGGCCTGTGTCTGACTGTCCCGTTCTCCTCTTTGCTAGACAGGAAGGAGGGAGAAAAATCAGCAAATGAGCAATATTATCTAGTTCATTCCATTAAGCTTTTCTGAGGAAGCAATTCTGTTCTTTTTTTTCCCCTTGGCATGGATCAAAAGCACATCTGAAAGGCAGATGCATCCATTCAAAGCTCTAAACAGGGATCATGTGCATAACAAAGTTATCATGTAAGCCAGTGAGGAAATTGAATCCCTGCTTCTTTTCATAAGGGAATCTGAACCTCATGTCTACTTCCAAGTTCATTATTAATTAAACAGCTCTAACAATCCTTCTACAAGTTAAAACAGTATGCAGCATCACAAAGGTACTATAGAGGACTCTATTTTATCAGGAGATCAAAACAGAGCAACTAAAGGCAAACAAAGAATTAGCACGATCTAGCAAATGACTAAATCAGAGTGAGCTAATTCCAAATTCCCATTTGCTTGGGAAAGTCAGTAGGTGATCTTGAGTCGATCATTGGAATGTATTGCAGCAGACAAGATGGAAAAAGCTTACTACCTCTGCAATCTCTGGCGTGGATTCTGCTTTGCTCACATAGCTCAGGACGTGGGACCAGTTTTGAAGATAAACACTGACCTGCAAAGAAACAAGCCCAAACATATCTGACAAGTTCTACTCTGTGCTGTAATTGTGAAAAGAGACCTTTTGGAGGAGTTGTAGTAGCCTACTATTACTGACTCATTGAGACGTCATGAAAAGCACTGATAGGAAAACTTGAAATTTGAAATGCAAAGATAGGAAAGGAAGGAAGGTTTATATGTTAATTACGAGTTGGGGGGGGGGAAAGCCTATCCTGAACAGATATTAAATTCTAGTAGTCTCCCCTCCCCAAATAAAGGACTGTGAGATAAATTGCTGTTTACCTTGATAACATTGAGGCACATGTTAATAACATGTTTTGCACTGGTGCAGTAATCACGAGCTCGTGAATAACATTTAAGGGCATTGCTGAGGTCTCCACAGTCAAGGTAATGATCTCCCAAGTCATCATGGCCTCTCCTAAAAGAAGGTATGTGTCAGCTATAAACAAATAAGTGTCAGAAATACATAATCCTAAACATTGTTTGCCCTTCTCCAAAAAGTCTAACTACTGGGTAACACATGGTGAAAAATGTTTTTGTGTATTTCTGGCAGATACTTAGCACCAGCATTTCCATAGAAAACTAAAAATGAGGATCAAATATACTTATTTATTATGCTTCTGTTACAAAACCTATTGTGCTTCATGGCTAAACAGTTCCATTGCCTCTTCTGAACATTTGCAAAACTATTCATAAGATACCATGAATAAGACCCACCATTGTTAAGGAATACAACTGTTATGCAGATTATCAGTCAACAAATGTATATTACATGAAGAAGAGTGTAAGATACATTGCAAAATCTGAGGGTGGGAATAAGTAGTAGCAGCATTAGGAAAAAATGCTGGGTCACAGACGGAAAAAAAATATTGGGAATAAGCGGTGTCTCTCACATGTTTAGAATAAAAATAGTATATTTCATGCTACATTCTGAAGGGTTCATAGAGGAGGGGCATTTCAGTGAGCAAATTATTAATTCTTGGAAATGAGAGAAAAACAGTTCAGTCATTCAATTTCCTTTCTCAAGACACATTTGAGAAATGTGACTACAGATTATGGAAAAACCTTTTCGTGTGAAAAGGAAATGTGTAGCATTTTCCACACAAATGGCTCCTTGTGGTTTTATTTCATGGCAATATGTATCAGAAAACTATAAACAATACATTCAAGAAAATGCCATTTGAAGAATATGCAGCCCATCAAATGATTCCAAAAGACACTTTAAAATGTTATTCTGGGATTAGTTTTACAAGTTCGTAACTACCAACTCCAATTTCTTTTGTTTTATTCGTTAATTTCCTTAGTATCACCTGATGCTTTCCTTGATTGAATTTCCTTTATAATTCTTAAGATCCGTGTCTAACTTTTCCAGTTTGAGAAGAGCTTTTTTGCGTGTAGCCTCAACCCACGCTGTGTCTAGAGGAGGGGGCTCTATCCCACCGTCTGGGACAGCGTCAGGTGTGTTCTGCAGCTCTCTGAAAAGAAAACAGTAGATACACAAAGTGTCCAGGGACACAGAATCATCTGTTACCTACAGATATAACAAAACCTATATACTGCCACAATCTACAAGAATTGAGAAGGATCGTAGTAATGCATTAGGAGTACAATCAATTGGCTCTAGACAATATTGATATTTTGAAGAGTGAAACTCTAAATTCAGAAAAGAAGTTCTGCTGATATATAGAACTCCCATAATGCCTTGCCACAGGCTGTGCTGAATGGGTTGATGGGAACTAAAATGGATGATGTATAGGAAAACTGCTACAGAGAGAAAAACAAGACAGATCTCTTTGTTTCACAATTTGAGGGAGGAATAGCAACATATCTGTGATTTAAGCAAAGAAGGTAAACAGGTACACTTCCGGTCCTGCGCAGTAGCGACTGGTCACGGGCTTACGGACCGTCAGACCCCCGTGGCCAACTTTTGTCCTGCCTGGAGACCCTAATGGGTCCAAGCCACCCTGGAGAGGCAGCAAAGACAGAAGGGTGCCCCAGCGACTCTGAAATGACGGTGGTCATTCCATTCGTCTTGGGGAAAGCCTTCTAACCCAATAGGAGAATGGCTGTATTTTATCGATCAGCCCAAGCTACTTGCAACTGGAGTCCAAAAGAACTAAGCAGCACTACAGTAAACAGCGTGCTTGAAACTGCGTGAGGAATCTGATTTTCTCTTTTCTATTCTACACTTAATTTCCTTGAAAAGCTCCCCAAGAAGCAAAATACCTCCGAAAGAGAAGGAGGGGGACTTCCGCCCCATCCTTATACCAACGGAAGCGGCGAATTAAAATTTCTTTGAAGGATCAAAATATATGGTAGTGAAATAAATTTATAAACTTTAAAGGTAAAATTTAACTATGGACAAGTTTAAGATTGTTGAATGGTTAAGACTCTCATTTTAAAGACCATTGTTCATATTGAAAAACTAAATAGATGCTGACACCTACTGGTGGATGAAGATTATGATAGCTATGATTTCCATAGAGAACTTGCCAAAACCTGGGAAAAGCTAATCTGTGTTTGTGACCTTCAAAACTTTAATAATAAAGAACAGCTGTGACAAAAAAAGACGACAATCTGGGCTGCAGACAAAGAGAGAATTATAAATTTTAGAAAAAAGTATCTTTTTTGAACTCTTTGGATTACAAATATCTATTTAACGGGGACTCTAAAGCTATTTGCAGATAAGAAGGAAAACTCCAACTTTTGGCCATCATGGTTCAGAGACATGTAGACAGAACATACCAAGAAAACATAAATACCTCTCAGGAGGAGATATATACTGCAATTAATTCAAATAACACTGAGTTCAAATCACAAAGAAATTCAAAATAACTTTGAAAATACAAATCAATCTATCTCTAAGTTAACTTTATAACAAAAAAACTTCCAGGAAATAACAACAGAAAAGAAGCAGACAAAACAAATAAGTGAACATAAAATTGAAAATAGAGACTCAAAGACGGAACTTAACAAAGCAAGAAAACATGATTTAAACCTAGTGGGGGAAAAATTACAAGAAATGGAAAAAAACAACTCTTCCCTTAAGACTACAAAATAAATCTGACAAAAAAAAATAGATTGGATAAAATGGAATGTAGAGATGTTGAAAACATCAGAGAGAAAGGAAGTGATAAGAGAAGCAAAGGAGGAGAAAAAGAAAAACATTTTCAAGAAACATGGAAAGGCAAAAGCCTCATATAAAGACACTTTATTTGATTTACTTCTTATACCTACAGCAACAGTCATGAATATATGGAAAAACTTTTTGTTTCAGCAAAACACATTGATCAAGAAAGATACTTGTCAAAGGAAAAAGATCAAAGTGAAAATTAAGAAAATAGATGATGTGATCTACCAGAGAGAATATTTTAAAAAAGAACCATTTGTTTGAATATGGTTAAAAAATAGAAAAGATTCTGAATACATATGTCCTTCTAAGAGAGATGAATTCCTTAAATAATACTGTATGCTTCTTCTCCTCTTTTTATTTCTTGATATAAGTAATATAATACTGCTGAAATGGCCTAGAATGTTTTAGATAATTCAATATGTCTGAATTAGGAAAATTATAATGTATAAAAAAGAAAAAAGTTTTGAATAAGAATTAAAGGATTAGATGACTAGGCACATTAAATGGAATATTTAAAAATTAAATATATTTTTAATCATGGTTAAAAAGAATAAGAAATTTTGGGAATGAATATATATATTTTGGGAATATATATATATATATCTTTATACACATATGACTGTGTATCATCTGACCCATCCACTGCGATAATTAAGTTCGCAGATGATACGACTGTGGTGGGTCTTATTACAGGTGGGGATGAGACAGCATACAGGGCGGAGGTACAAAAACTATCCATATGGTGTAGTAACAACAACTTGCACCTGAACATCGGCAAGACAAAAGAGATGGTGCTAGACTTCCGGAGAAAAAAGGAGGAACCTGCCCCACTTTACATCGGGGAGGACTGTGTGGAGAGAGTTTCCTCCTTTAAATTTCTGGGAGTCTACCTCTCTGAAGATCTGACCTGGAAAGTTAATACAACCCAGGTGGCCAGAAAGGCCCAACAGAGGCTTCACTTTCTCACGGTCTTGCGGAAGAACAAGGCAGAACAACGGCTAATGACCCTCTTTTACCAGTCTACCATAGAGAGCGTCCTCTCGTATGGTATTGTGGTTTGGTATGCTGGTCTGACAGCCGCAGACAGGAAAGTATTACAGAAGGTGGTGAGTACAGCACAAGACATTGTGGGCTGTCCCCTGACACCACTGGATGACATCGCCAGGGTTCGTTGCCTTGGAAGAGTGAGGAAAATTCTCAGGGATGACTCACACCCTGGACGGTATCTCTTTACTCTCCTACAATTGGGTAGGAGATACAGGAGTATAGCCAGCTGCACCAACAGGCTGAAAAATAGCTTTTATCTGTGGGCTGTTAGGCTTTTGAACGGGAAATAACTTTTATAAACTTTATGCAGAATTGACTTGCGAGGCCGGTGTGTGGTGCAATTAGCTCACATGGTGTAATAAGATGGAGGGTTTGTTGTCACTGTGAGTTGAGGGTGGGGGCACGAAGGGAGGCTCAGCCAATCTCAATGTATACATGGTTGTACTTTGACAATAAAGGTTCATTCATTATTAGCTTAGGAGGAATATATATTTTAACTAGTATTTTACTTTTTATGTTTCTTTACTCTTGGTTCTCTTTTCCTTTTCTTTACTGTTTTTACCTATTCTTTAAGAAATGTAAAAGTGTTGAGATGGTTTATATGGGAAAAATGGATTTAAATCTTTAAATGTAATTAACTGTTGAGAAAATCCTAACCAGCAAGAATACTTTGAACTTTATGGGAGAAACAAATCTAAATAAGGACTGTAACAGGATATAAAATGAGGCAACCAGAATGATTAGATAGAAAAGAAATATTATATTGATGTGAACATTATTTCTAGGAATATTGGGGGAAAAATCATATATGTAACTGTTATTTATCAAAATAATAAGAACTGTATTATTCCAAAGTTTGCAAAGAAGACATTTTGGGAAAAAGGGAAACATTTTGGGAAAAAGGGAAAAAGGGAAAGTTTGCAAAGAAGACATTTTGGGAAATTAACTAAATGTACTATGTGGATTACGGATTATAGAAACCAATTGTTAATGATTTTTCTTTACAAATGAAAACCCAGCAAACCCACTGTTTACCAACTATTAAGTGATTTATATTTTTTAAAAAATCAATAAAATATATGGGGAAAAAGAAGGTAAACAAAGAGCCAAGACAATCGAAAACGGAGTTTAGCAGCCTAACTATGCTCTACCTCCCGGCTAGGTGAGGTTTCATTTAAACAGCAAACATTCTCAGCTACACTTGATTCTAATGCCTGGTTCATCAAAATACCAGAAAGCAAATGAAAGGGCTCCTTTTCCACTGGTGCATGAATGGCTCTTAAGATGTAAAGGAGGGTCCCAAACTGAAACCATATGCAAGAGCTGAGCAAAGGCGATAGCCTTCTGGATACAGTCATCTGGCTAATTGGGGGCCTCTCTCAGGGCTTTCTACTTTTTATACATACACATGGTACGGCAAAATGTCCGTGGGAATGGAATTTGGCGATAACAGTCCTAACTGAAAACGTAAGTGTTCCACCTTCAATTTCAATGCAGCCAAATACCTGAGACAGACTGCAGTATCTAAATATAGATAAGGTAGGATGTTAGCACAATTTAACATTTTACCAACAGTTGACTTTGAAGTATAAGAGAATATCTTACAATTAGCAGCTTTGCCCATGCAGAATGGATAATGGTGAGAAAGTTGCTCATTTTCTTCTGAACTGCCCCTTTTATAAGGATATTTATGCATGCTATTAGGAAATTCTCCAGAGCATCCAGACTTATTATCTTTAACTTCCATTATCTAAAAGGCACAATATAGTCTCCCGGAATGCTTTTCAATTTTGCTATATTACCTACAGATATCAAAAAGGGGCACGTGCTTGTTTTAGGGAAAACTGTATGAAATCTGTGCTGTAGTATTTTGTATCTATTAGATCTTGTGTTAGAAATGATAATTTACATCCTATAGTTTGTTGCACATTAATTATAAATTATAAATGTTAGTTTTAAAAGACCAGAATAAAAAACTTTCATAAGTTAATACTTTTATAGATTTTATAGATATAATATTCATAATCCATGCAATACTTAATTCATGTCATTCATATCTGCATGAATGATTTATTACATTTAACTGTAATTTACCGTATTTTCCGGCGTATAAAACGACTGGGCGTATAAGACGACCCCCTACATTTCCTGTTAAATTATAGGGTTTGGGCTATACTCGCTGTATAAGACGAGTATAAGCACACCAAATAAAAATTAAAAAACATCAGATTTGATTTTAATATGGTAATTTTAATTCAAATGCTTATGACATGCAGGTACTTAGTAGGAAAACTGTCACTTATAAACATAAGGCTGTTTGTCATCAAACATGTAAACATAGAACAGTGCAAATGGATTAAACTTTTCCTAATTCACTCTAAAGCTTTCCCTGCGCAGAGCCTTAAGTAACACCAGCTACCTGCAATTAGTGCAGGTTCGCATCCCACCAGGCTCAAGGTTGACTCAGCCTTCCATCCTTCCGAGGTAGGTAAAATGAGGACCCAGATTGTTGGGGGCAATAAGCTGACTTTGTAATAATGCTGCTTGGGGGGGGAGCCCTAATAAGCAGGCATATACATAGAATGAAGGCTATTGCTAAGCACATTGATTTGTGCTTTAAATTGTAAGCTGCCCTGAGTCTTCGGAGAAGGGCGGGATATAAATGGGATTAAAAAAAAAAAAACAAATGGGAGATCCGCTCCAGGTTTTCCAGTCAGCCCACCCAGTTCCTGAGTCAAATGTGTCCTTCGAGCTAAGCAGCTGCTCTGACTGCTGCATTTCCCACCTGCCTTTCAAGTTTGGATAGACTACAGCTGCTCTTCAACTTTAGAAGGAAAGACGCCCAGACCTCAGCCTGTAAAAAATCACAGACTGCAGCTTCTTCTCCAATTGGTCCCGCTTTCCCTGCGCAGACAAAATGGGGGATCCGCTCCAGGTTTTCCAGCCAGCCCTGTACCTAAAGTTTCAGCACCCAGCTTATAAGACGACCCCTGACTTTTGAGAAGATTTTCATGGCTTAAAAAGTCATCTTATATGCCGGAAAATACGGTATCTTGCTGTATGCTGGTTATTCTCTCTGTCTCTCTCTCTGTCTCCGTCTCTCTCTCTCTCTCTGTGTGTGTGTGTGTGTGTGTGTGTGTATGTATATAAATACACACACAGATATAGTTATAGTTGATTGACGCAAAGTACTATATACATAGTAATATACATATATATACCTATCTACCTACCTACCTACATATGGCAAGGTGTTCAAAAATACTTGATACACACACACACACATATATATACATATATACATACATACACACACACACACACACACCACACACACACATATATATATACATACATACATATATAAAATAAATAAATAAATAAAAAACTATGCATCCCCTACAAGCCTCTCAAGACTCTTCTTCATCTTAGTACCTGGTAGCTTCAGTCAATTTTCGGTGAATCTCCTCATAAACATCCACATTGAATGTTCTTTGGACAAATGAGAGTGCCATCTTCAGGGCTTCCACTCGCAGCTGTGGGCAATGGTCAGCAATGAACTGCAGTCTCTCAATCCTCATCAGGCCACTGTAACTTGCTGCATACTGCTCCAGATCCTGAATGCCCCAGCCAAAATGAAGAGATCATAGATTGTAGTGAGTACTAGCCCAACTATTAGGCTCCTTGCATTTGTAGTCCAATAACTATAGAGGAAACATAGAGTTCCTAGCTCTAGATCCTGAAGCATGCATGAATCATTCTTGGATATTTTTGTTTTTTAATGACAATTATCTAAATTGTACATTTTTGTTACATTCTATAATCTGTGGAACAGATATCTATGCATCAACGTTCTTTGTAGAATTAATGCACTGGATCATATCATACTATATACATTGTTTTTTATCTCCAAAAAGAAAAAAAAAGTAATAACTGGGCTCACTAAAGAAGCTGGTAAAACAATACACCTATTTTATTCCCACAACAACTTTGTGAGCTATGGTGGGCTGAGATAGAATGACTGACCCAAAGTCAATCAGCTTTTGTGGCTAAGGATGAAGAGACTTGAGCTAAGATTTTTCTACTCCTAGCCAAGTTCTTAACCTCTATGCTGTAAAAGCTTGTATGATGATGACTCTCCCCAAGACTGCAGAGCAGACAAGGAAGAACTAGTTAAGTACAGTTACCGCAGTAATAAATGATTTTTCTCTCTTGAGGCAATAGACGTTGGTAATTTTATTCCCAATATGGGGTTAATCCCGACCTATTCCATAGGGCTACTGTAAGGTTTATAATCAAAAGCACTACCTAAATATAAGAATTTGTTTTAAACTTACAACTCAAGCACTGATAGTTATATGAGATATGACAAGTGAATAGCACCATCAGTCTCAAAAAGTTAAGCTGGCTGATACTTGTAAGACTGAAAGCTGAAAAAGCCTTCTGGAAGAAGGCAATGGCAACCTATTTCCCTATTTTCCCTATTTCCTATTTCCCTACTGGTTTCACTAACACAGGTATCTTTTTAAAAAAGTTTATTAGTTTATATAGGGTTAAAGGGGGGGGGGGTAAGGGAATGGGAATTTGGAATAGGGTACAGGAGAGTTTGTGGGTGAGGGTTGAGGTTTCCCCAAAAAACATTCATTATTTGGCAAACAGCATATTGTCTGGGTAAATATATATATATATATATATATATATATATATATATATATATATATATATATATATATATATATATATATATATACACACATATATATATATATATATATATATATACACATATATATATATACATATATATATATACATATATATATATACATATATATATATACATATATATATAAAAGTAATAAAGCTAATAATTAATAACAATGAATGTATCTTAAGGTCTCCTAATAGTTAAGCTCCACTCAAAAGTCACTTTATCAATAGAAGAAGAGGAAAACGGTGGACTGTTTTTGTTACACAATGTGAAAGTTTCTAGCACTTGTAATTCAATTCCCCCTCGCCCGCCATTTTAACTGACAATATAAATCAATTTTCCTCAATATACTTATAAGCAAAGGTTACAAGGAAAACAAGGAACAGATAGCATTTGCTTAAATTAAGGACTGATGGAGAACCTAGGTTTTGGAAGACAATTCTAAGAAGCCCGTTCTGTCATTTTTGCCCTCAAGCACATACCAGAGTTGGGTTCTCCACCACATAGTTGATATCAGGTGCATTTTGCTGATCTTCTTGGGGATCTACATCAATCTGCATGGGCTCTACCGCACCCTGTAACAGCAAAGCATGTGAGTGAAACAGGAATGAGGAGTCTCCCTCCCAGCCCCAAGGGGAAGATTCCCTTGCACCAGCAAACATAAATGAACTTGACATTTAAGCAATGCATCTATAACTTAGGATTTTCACTCCATGAAGTTCTTCTCCAGGCCTGCCAGAAATGCTACTCTCGCTTTGTATCACTAAGTCACTCAATAGATTTCCTCACTCTCAATAATAAAACGGAGATGATTAACCATTTTCTGAACCAAAAAAGGCAGTTTAATCCCCTCAGTATCTACCAAGTATGTCTACAAAGTTTGTTCTTATGGTGAGCAAATGGAATAATGTTATATTGGGAAAGAAATTAACAGAATTTAGCATAACTAAATTGGGATGTTTTTCTGGCTTGTCAGCTTATTATCTAAAGTTTATATTGTTTCATATAAGTCATAGAAAATTCTAGGTATACTTTTTATTTTCATTCGTAATGAATGGAAATAATTGTTAACAAGAAAATCAACTTAAATCTTTATGGAAAAAAATGTCAATCAAACCCAAGAGCACATATACGTATAATGTATACAGTAGTGAATATACTGTATGTCCACAATACTGCTATAGTCTGAAATTATTATTGTTATTCTGCAATACGTAGTTCATTATCCAAGATCAGGGCTGGATTTATAAGTGGGCATTTCAGACTTTGGGGAGAGGGCAAAATCATGGATTTTCTCAACAACTGAAACAAAAAGCAGTAACTTTACATGGCATGAGCAAATGCAGATTTACAATTTCATACATACAAATTTACAAAGTTATATACTATGGATAAATCAAGCAAGCATACACCCATCAAAAACACGGCTAGAAATGCAAAGAAAACTATTTATAACCAAGGGAGCTAAATATGAACCGTACAAAAGCACAATTGTCTAAAGCCATGTCTGAACCTCCACAGATGTCATCTTGCACACTTATTTGATATAATCTTGACCTAAAGAACATCAGTATCAGGAATCTCATTAGATCATATCAAAGCCCTATTTTTATTCTATACTCTGGCCAACTGAGTTCCTTTAGAAAGCCCATAAGGATAGGACGGCAAGAGATTCAAGAAAATCTAGGCTTCCTTGGAAGTTTATTAGAAGTTTACCAATGAAAAATGAAAGAAAATTAGTTTTATAGCATGACAGCCTACCTACCACAATCTTCCTCTGTGGTGTGACAGCAGGGATTGAATATGATATCATAAGGTTCCTTTATTTCTAAATCTTTTTAATTGTAAATCAACAAAAACAGGTTTGGGAACTTGTCATTTTAAGCAGAAAATGAAGGATATTTTACCTACTTTAATTAGAAAATTGTTTTGATGAGACATAAGCCTCACAAAGAAAGACTAAAAATCTCTGATCCAAAGAAAACTTTATTGCCATGAGATCCTAATTGTATTCTTATGTGAAGAGATAATGTTGTGAGTCTTCCAGAGTCATTTAGGTGAGATGGATGGCTATATAAATTGAAGAAATAAATACTGCTATTGTGACTTTTCACCTGAACCCTATTAATTCAAAGGATACATTAAAAGGCTGGACAATAGAATGTTCAATTTCACAGAGCCTTCTGTGATTATAAATTAGCTACATGAACCTGGCCAAGGTTTACAGCGTTCACCTAAGCTGAGATCACCATTTGTTTTCAATTAACCATAAACCTCAAATGGTCTGGATAATAAAATAGTGGTAAAAACTAGGCTTTACAGATTCATTCCATTTGCAAACATTGGAGCCACCAAATTTAGATGAACATTTGAAGATATAGTATCAGTGTCAGATCATTGGTCAATATATCTTAATAGAATGTAAATTGGCATCTGAAGTTCTGCAAATGCCATTTGACTACACTTGCTATTAGAAATATCCACTAGTTAGGAAGGTTGGGACTGAAGTAACTAACCTAGCAACATGTGAAGGGCCACAGGTTTCATAACCCGTCTTGTCTGGTTAGCAGAAACTCTCCAAAACCTCTCTCAAAGCCATTTGTATTGCCCAAGACTTTTCCCACTGAGAATCTGCATTATCTGCATATGAAATGCATATTATACAAACAACATTTCAAGAAAAATGTACTTTTTCACAGTATAGTCTTTTCAGAAGACGAAAACATAATTTGAGTTCTTTATAATTAAAGGTGGGGTATCTGAACATATAGAAAGGGCAGACTATTTATGTATCTTCTTAATCATTTAGACCTTGTTTTGGGGGTGCCTTGCCTTTTGTGAATAAGGCAAAGTACTACTTTCTTTTAATTTGGGGGTGCCTGAATGTCACATTGGACAGGGCAATACCATGATGACACCTCCTTCTGTCAGCTCCATTAATGTACAGTACTAAACTATAATGATATATTAATGGCATACTTCAAAACCTAGAAGAGTAAAAAGCACAACTCAATTTTTGAAAGAATTATTGGAGGTTTAAAGAGATGAAATATTGTAAGGCAATATTTCTTAAAGCCAGCTTCTCCAAAAACTATCTAAAAAGGCCTAGCTTTTTGGCTTCTCCCAATTCTCTGAGAATTGCAGAAAGGATTCCTGCTAGACTATATATTTTGCACATATTGTTTTTATTTCTAGGGATTAGAATGCTGCGCTTTATTACTCAGCAATCTGTTGCCAAATTTCAACTATGTGATCTCTGGAGGCCACTAAAAACAAACCAAAACAATACAGGAGCCATATGCAGCCTCTGGACCACTTATCCCTGTTCTAATAAAAGATGGGCAATTATTTCCAAAGAGACAGCCTTCTTCATGCCAGTACCTCATCTATGGATTCATTCCTTCCCTCCCTCCCTCCCTCCCTCCCACCATGAAACAATGGATCCCAAACCAGTCTTGCAATTTTCTTAGCTTTTATAGTCGGGTGATCCTACTGTTGTGTTAATGTCAATTACTTTGATTTTAAGTAATGACATTTGTTAAGGAAAAAAAAATAATATGCAATGTTGTGTTTAAATCACTACTTAAAAGTAGAAAAATGTTTAAAATACATAAATTACATACATAACAAAAGTAAAGCCATAAAACTGCTGTGGAAAATTATAGTGTCACCCATTGCTTTGATTCTGCAAACAAACTATTCTTAAACAATGGGAGACAAATATCTTTATTAGCAGCTCAACAGCAGGTGATAAAATCCTTTATTATTTGAAATACATCCAATTCACAGAAAGGAGGGTTTTTTTTAAAAAAATAAAAGAATATGCCTTAATGTTGATAAAACTCAAGTCATTCTCACTCAGACATCCTTGAGTGCTTTCTCCTTTGAGATACCTCATAAAGTAGGGTGCAGGCTGATAAGCAGGCACTCAGGCTGAAGTCTCCAGATGTACCTGGGAGGAAGAGGTCTGACCTACTGCTGCGGGGAGTGTTGTATAGATCTGTCACTGACGAGGAAGCTGAGCTTGGAACTGAACTATCCCTCATCCTGTCCTGACTCTCTGTACCCCCTCGCCCTGACACAGAGCTCGCCAGCTGCTAAAGGAAAGAAAGGAAGTTAATGCCCCTGCAGTCATAAACAGCTATAATTCATGGTAGGCTTAGAATAATATGAACTGGCTTTCTTTCTCTTTTACCGCGTAGGCCTTTATAATATCCATCTTAAGGTTATAAAGAATTAGCCTTTATGTGCTACATTAAACAAGTAACAAACGTCAAATCCACTGGCTTGGATGCACAACTACCTATGTACTGTATTATAAATAGTAAAATCAGAAGAGATACATTTCATGACACTTGTGACATGGTAATATGAGAACTTGGGTGCAGAAAAGTTTCCATAATGCCCCTAGAGAAGCTAGAAAAATACATGGCATGTCTAAGGTAAGAAAGATGAGGAGGGATTTTTGGGAGGGGCAAGTAAAAAATCTGATTTCTAAGACTTTTCTTAATGCTGCAAACCTATGACATTTGAAAAATGTTTTAGGAGATACTGATCAGAGAGAAAATTCAACATCCAAATTCCTCTCTCAGTTGTCATCTTTCAAGGTTGTTGGTTTCCGGCATCAGTTAAAATCAACAACAGAAAGACCAAAAACCCTGAGAAACAAAAGAGAACTTTTGGGAAGAGGACTGTTAACCAGGAAGGAGACAGAAAGTTGAAAATGTTCCTCCATCCTTATTTTTGTCCTGTGATTCTACTATTTTTAATGCACCAGCAAGGGTGAAGTTTCTGACATAGGAGATAGGACCGTTTGCCCAAATGTCTGTTCACAGGTACTTCAATTTCTCTCATTACATTTCAGGCATCATTTTGGTTGATTTTTCATCTCCGGAAGCAAATGCACAATTACAAGAGCAGCAAAAAAAAAAAAAAAAAAAACCCAAAAAAACCCCAGTCAGTTTATTCCAACTTTTGAGTGGCAGCACTTGCTTGGCCACTGCATTTCATAACCAGGAGATAATAAAACAACTCTTCGTTATGCAAATTGTGCTACAGTGCAATTCTCTTTCAGTCATATTTAGGGTAGGGTAGACAGACGGTCATGACAAGTCATTTATATCTACTTCCCCGCTTAACGCTGTAGTGTCACCACACAACTCTGGGAGGGGTGGTGGAAATGAAGGCAGAAACAGACCCCTTAAAGCAGGGATCTTCAAACTTGGCCCTTTGATGACTTGTGGGCTTCAACTCCCAGAATTCCCCAGCCAGAGGCACTCTGGCTGAGGAATTCTGGGAGTTGAAGTCCACAAATCATCAAAGGGCCAATTTTTAAGACCCCCGCCTTAAAGCATTCAAACTAAAACTATCCGCTCTGTTTGGGGAATTTCCACACAGACGTACGTTACATGTTCTCAGTCCGTACGCGGAGTGAGAAACTCGGGACTGATCCTTCGGCTAGCCAGCAGCCCCGAGAGGTCATCTCTACAATTTCCACACAACCAAAAAGGCAGGGCAAAGAAGGGAGGGAGGGGGAGGTCTTAAAGGGGAGGGGAGCCGCAGAGCCAAGCGCACCAGGCGGCGGGGCCTCTCCATCTGGCGGCCGTGGCGGCCGAACCCCTCGCACTCCGGGTAACGGATCTGTCTTCGCTCGAGGCCGCCCCTGCCTCCCGCCTGCCTCCGCCGCCTCCCCTCCTTCAAGCAGGCAGCCCGGCGAGCTTCCGAGCACAACACATGGGGCTGATCCGCCGGCGGAGCCGCTCGGCAGCCGCTCCCAAAACAGGCGCCTTCCCGCCGCCGCCGTTAATTACGCGCGGCGAGCCACCACGAGACACGCCCCGCGACCGAACCCCCGCGACCGACCCCTCGAAACTTCCTCGATACCTGTAAATTGAAGACTTGGACGGGTAGCGGCATATTGACCCTCGCACCATGCACCTCCGGGTCACGTCCTCCCCTCCCACTTCCACGTCCGGATCACTTACGCAAGCGGGTCAAGCCGGCGACAGGTAAAGCCCTTAAAGGGACCGTAACCCCCCTTGTCTGTTTCCTCCCCGACCCGCCCTCTACCCCGGGATCCTCTTGATTCGGCCCGGAGAGGGCTCGGAGCCTGGGCCGGCGGGCGCGACGAGAGCCAAGCGCCCGGCCCGGCTTCTTCCGCCGCCAGCGGGAGCGGAGCCGGCCCTGCCGGTAGGTGCCCAGGAAGCCTCGCTCTGGCCGGCAGCGGGAGGGGTAGAATTCCCGTAGCGTTCTCACGGGCGGGGGAGGGGGAGGGAGAAGAGGGGGAGCGTCAAGGTGTGTGTGCTTGTTGCCATGGTGAGGAGTCGAGGCCGCCAGTTTGGGACACCTGGTCCCTAGAGAGGCCTCGCCCGGAAGGTGGTCTTCCCGAAAAAGCCCCGACGATCCCTAGGAGTTGTTTCTAAATGTGCCGGCTTTAAACTGTTTCTGCTTGAAATTACAATCGACCCTAAAAATGGTCTGGAGGCCGCAATCCTAAATTTACTTTAAGAATAAATGCTTACTCGTTGAATTTTATTTGATTTTGTTTTTGCGTGAATTGTCCAAAGATTATATAGCGCGTAGCAACCTGTAGCAATCATCTCCTCCTCCTCCGCCGCCTCCTTTGGGACGAAGCAGTTGTCGTTTTCCGAAAAAAAGTACAAACATTGCTCGGAATATATGCTGTATTTTTTTTTTTGTTTATTTACTGGAATGATTTCTTTACCGAGGCACCAGTGCACTTAAAAAGCAAATCTGTAAATTTCACTTGTTTGCCCTGTTAGGGTTTTCCTAAGCACAATTGATTTTAATGCATCTGATTCTGTGCAGAATGGACTGCAATTCTACAATGTATTTCACAACCCCTCTAATATAAAGCAGGGGGGGTGGCCAATGTGGTTCTTGCCTTAATTTCTTGCATTCTTTGGCCTTATTTCAAAAGCAGTCTGCAAAGACTTGATTCAGAGAGTTATGCAAGGTTAATCTGTTTTTTTCTGGAAGTCTGCTGGATGGGAAAAAGAGAAAACGTCAACAAGAGAGAAAAGGGGGAGCATCATGAAGAAAAATTAGGTGTTAGGAAAAGAGGTAATATATTATCCATTGCTTTAATTCGACAACACCCACTAATGCTATGTGGTCCAACAGTATACCATTTATGTGAGTCTTTCTTTTTTCTTCTCTTGAATAAACCATCTAACTTCAATTATTAATTTGGTTTCACTTATTTTCCCCAAAATAAGCCTAATCATACAAAAAATGCAGTTAAGTTTATCTTCTTAGTTTGGGGGAGGGAGTTTCTACTAAATTAAATATACTGTAGATTGTATATATAGATTATATACAATAATTATATATTGTAGACCCCTTTTTAAGTAAGCTTAAATCAGTAGAACAAGTGACAGAAACTCACAGCATAACAATATTCTTTTTCAATTATATTTCACTTTCAGCATGTTTCCTAAATGTTATTTAAAGTCATTTTCATTAATAATGAACATAAAGCTCTAAAACACTTTTTTTTGCATAATGCCCAGTTTTTCTTTTGTAATAGCAGAGTTTCAACAATATCCCACACACTAAAGTTCTAACTAAAACAGCAGATAATTGAAAAGGCCTGGGAACTGCTGTCAGTCCCAATGATACTGGAACAGGAAGAACAATTGTGATTCTGTATAAAGCAATTTCATATATTCATATGTGAGTCCATATTAACCATATCTTTGATTATTTTAAGGCACTTTGGTTCTTATCTCATGGTTACTTAAAACATTCAAGTTTCCTTTTTTCTCTCTCACACATAACAAGTGACAAATCCTGTATTTTAGGATAACAAATCCAGACCCAGGTATAGAAAGAAATCAACTCCTAATGATTGAATACCACAAAGATGATACTGTATAGCTATAAAAGTCCCACAACTACACAATTGAGCTTCATTTCAAAGGCTTCATCATCACTGGGAAGTGATATCCCAGTTTTACAAGATGGCAAATGCCCTTAGGGGCTGAAGAATGAGCTTTTCTTGCATTAGGCTCACTAAGATATGCTTCCTGCTCTCCGTAATCACTTGCACAGTTCTTCTTTTGCTAATTCCCAAATTCCAATCCAGCTGGAGATTTAAGATCTATCCTCAGCCTCGTCCATCACTTGTTTTTAATACTTCCAACAAGGATGATACCCTACTTCAGCAGGTGGAGTTCAATTCCCCCAATCCTTTGGATGCTGAGATTGACAATATAGTGCCCTTAACTAAAGAAAATCTACTAGAAAAATGGAATCATTATTTCACAGACACTGGTGGATCCCATCTGAAAGCTAATGGAAAGATAAATAAAAGGCCATACAATGTGATACGTATGAAATCTGCTGAGGTCTCTGCTAAAGAAAAGTTGGATTTGAAAGATATTTTTATTGCTGTGAAAACTACAAGGAAATATCATAAAACAAGGCTAAACTTGCTCTTCCAAACATGGATATCTCAGGCCAAAAGTCAGGTAAGAACACTATTTATTTAACAGTTGTATTATTTTGTTAATGATATTTATTATTAACAGTTTATGTATAAAGCATGTTAAAGCATGTTTCATAGGTTGAAAATAATGTTGGAAAGAAATGGTTTTCTTTTTTATGATAGCACAATAGTTGAAATTAAACCTGTCATCCAATTAAAGTAAAAATGATAATTTTACCATACTTCTCCTCCTATCTGTAATGACACTAGAGCAGGGCTTTTCAACCTGTGGTACGTGTACCACTGGTAATACTTAGGCACCTGGCAGGTGGTACACATATGATGGGTTGAAAAGCACTGTAACAAAAAGTGTAAAAGTGGATGAGCTGAAGCTGTGGCAGCACCAGACAGGCCTGAGGGAGAATCAGCCGGAGTTGCAGGGTTTGGGTGGAGATTCAGCTGGAGCAGCAGTGTTGCCGGGGCTCTGCTGAGAGCCCAGGATTGGTGCCCACAGCTCCAGCTGATTGGCACTTCCAGCGCACCCGGAAGAGAAAAGGAGGGGGGGGGAGAGGAGAGGATATAAAAGGAAGAAGGGGGAGAAGAGAGGAGAGGATATAAAAGGAGGAGGAGGAGGATATAAAAGAAGCAGGGGAGAGGATATAAAAGGGAGAGAAGAGAGGATAGCAAAGAGGAGGGGCGAAGAGAGGAGAAGATATAAAAGGGGGAAGAGGAGAGGATATCAAAGAGAGAAGAAAGGATATAAAAGAGGAGGGGGAAGAGAGGAGAGGATATAAAAGGAGAAGGGGGGAGAGAAGAGCGGATATAGAAGGAGTAAAACCGGTCCTTTTTTTCCTTTTTTTAACGGTTTGTAACATTTCATTAGATTATAGAATAAAGTACAAAAATACAAAACCAAATAGGACACAGTGGGGAGGAATAAGGGAAAGAAAAGTGAGGGGGAGAAGGGAAAAAGAAAAGAAAAGGCATTGACTTCCAACTTCCTCTGTTGCAGTAGAATGAAGCATTAACATTGAACCTCAACTTTTTACTTTCCCGTAATAGTATACACTAGCCTTTTTTTTTAGTTATCAAGTTTTTGACACCTTGCTAAGCACTGGTGGTACTTGAATATTTAATAATTTAATTTAATAATTTAATTTGTATACCGCCCTTGTCCCGAAGGACTCAGGGCGGTGAACAGGGCAATACATAGTAAAAAACAGGATACAAAAATTAAAAAGTGAGTAAACAACTATGCCCGTAGTAATTGATACATATTAAAAGTTAAAACTACGGTAATTATAAAAAAAAACCCAACCCCATCCCGTCAGACCATGAATATTGTCATGTCTTAAAAGTGGTACAATCTGTGAAATGGTTGAAAAGCCCTGCCCTAGAGTTCTAGGAGCCCTCCATAACAGGGAATTCCTGGCATGACCAAATAATACATTGCAGAAGTCAAGGGCTATTCAAGCCAGCCCCGTCCCTTCTTCCTAATGAAGCAACCCTGCAGATTTACCGTGCATCAGATCAGTTCCGCATGCATGCATGCTGATTCTGACATGTTCTTCTGCACGAAGGTAGATCATAATTGGCTATTTATGGTAGTTATACAATAATTCAGTTGAGAATGTTTTTATCCCATCTTTATTATTTTTTATAAATAACTCAAGTTGATGAACATTCCTAATTCTCTTTCCTCCTATTTTCCCCACAAAAACAACCCTGTGGGGTGAGTTGGGCTGAAACAATGTAACTGATCCAAGGTCACCCAGCTGGCTTTTATCCTTAAGAAAGGATTAGATTCCCAGTTTCTAGTCTGATGCCTTAACCACCAGAGGTCAGCAACCTGAAACAGTGAAAGAGCCACTCGAAACCGGTTCCCTCACAAAAGGAAAAACTCAGAGCCGCAAAAAAATGTGTGTGCATGTGCGTACATGCGCGCATGCGCAGAACAGGGTTTGACTGAAGAGTGGAGCCAAGGCAAGATATGCACCTACCCTGCATATTTGAATTGATTGAACTTTTTTAGTCCCACTTTTTTTTTTGGACTACACATAGCAAAGGACTGGGAGCCGCATGAGACGGCTGAAAGAGCCGCATGCGGCTCTGGAGCCGCGGGTTGCAGACCTGTGCACTAGACCAAACTAGTTATGAAACCCTTGATCTTTCATTGGTTCGGATTTTTGCTGAGTTGAAAATAAGAATTACATGACTGCTTCTTGTACCATATTAGACAATAGATTTGGTTTCCTTCCTGCCTATCACAGGGGTCCCCAACCCCTGGGGCTGTGGACCGGCAGCAGCACGCCAGAAACCGGGCCGTACAAACCAGCAAAGCCCCATCCGCACACGTACGGGATGCGGGTAGCGCACGAAACCACCATCCTCTCTGGTCCACAGAAAAGCCCCTCCATGGAACCGGTCCCTGGCACCCAAAAGATTAGGGGCCACTGGCCTATCAGATAATGTGGTTAACAAGCTTGAAACCTATAAGGGGAAAAAGAGAGTCCTTTTTTGCTGAGGCTGTGGGAAACCAATAATAACATTCTGACTGAAATTAGCAGTGACATTATTCTGAAATCTTCAGGAGATGAATAATTCTTGATTTGTATCCTATAGACGTTTGTATTCACAGACGGGGAAGATGGTGAGCTGCAGCTTAGAGCAGGTAAATTGTTATTCACTTTCCAAGTTTATATTTAGAATAAGATACAAATCACTCTTACAAGCCACTGTCTTTTTAGAGAAGGAATTATATAGACCATATGCTTCGCAGAAAGAAGATCCCCAGCTCATTGTCTTTAGGAATGCGGGAACCAGTTCCCGTCCTAAGAACTAAAGGATTGAAAATAGATAGTGCTGTTTATGATGTTATATTCAGTTATTTCCATTTCTGGGTACAAAAAGATTATTTTGTTTTTGAAATGCTTCCTATTTGCCTGCATTGAGAATTTTGCATTGATGCTAATACTTTAAATTCCTTCAGACTATTAGTGTTCCAAACGCAGTAATGATAAATAGCGCTTGCAGATATGAATGAGAGCAATTTAATATATGTTGCAGCTTTATAGTTGTGGAACATGGAATTGCAAAAAATACTACCATAAACACTTTTAAAGATTGCAATAATTTTCTTACATTCCTGGTGAAAACTTCAGAAGCATTAAGTAAAACTATCATGCTTGCCCATTTGCTTTTTTCATTTCATATGCTAGATCATATGCTAGCACTGGATGCTTATTTATTTATTAATCAAATTTGTATAGCACCCCATCTCACCTAAGGCCCCTCCGAGTGGCGTAGAACAATAAATGTAATCTAACAGTTCAAGTCTCTTCTTCATATATGAGTACGATTATACTTGCTATCAGAAACTACATGGAATCCTTTTTATTTTATAGGGGATCATATAATTAATACCAACTGCTCAGCTGTTCATACCCGCCAAGCTCTCTGCTGCAAGATGTCGGTGGAATATGATAAATTTCTAGAGTCTGGGCAAAAGTAAGTGGAAATAACTGTTTCATTAATAGTTACTTTCAGTGCTCTTTGGGCTTCATCAATTAATCTTCATTTGCTGTTCTTTTGATCAGTATATAATATAAGAGTGTGCTGGGTTTGATCTAATTTTACGTAGTTTAAAAGATTTTCACCATTTGTTCTCTCCCTACTCCCTAGCATTTTAATTATGTAATTTGCATTGTTAATAATGCATAGATTTGAAAGATGAGGTCTTCTCCACAGAGAGCTTTGTTAGATCTTTGCTATGACCTCCACTGCAATCTTCTTCTCTGAATTTCCCGCAGGTGGTTTTGTCATGTAGACGATGACAACTATGTGAATTTGAAGAGCCTCCTGAGTCTTTTATCTGCTTTCTCACACAGCCAAGATATATATATAGGAAGACCAAGTCTGGACCATCCAATTGAAGCAGCAGACCATCTCCGGAATGATGGATCAGTGAGCAGATTCTTTTACTGTTGGTTTTCATGAACGGGAAAAAAAGCAGATTCTTGTACAGTCTTGCATGTTTACTTTCATCTGGAATTCCTCATCCTACTTTGTTATTTTTCTAGCCCACCAGCATGGGTGCGGGCAACACTTCCCTAAGAGGCATGGCTTGAGGTTGATTTTTGAAGATGTTATTTCAGACTACCATTGCTTCCTCTGTTGTACTGAATTGGTAGCTGATAAGATTTTCTTGCCAGTAGCAGTGCCCCCCCCCCCCCGGACTTTAATTTACTGCTCTCTCCCTCCATATAGTATAACCCGTTTGTGAATAATATAAAAGGTTGCATCCTTCAGAAACAAGGTGTAGAATGGCCTTCAATCCTTCCAGTTTATCAATCCATAACAGGACTTTATGGCATAGGTGCTTAATAGGTTCAGAATAATAACCGTATTTATGATCTTTCCCTTGGAGTTACCCTTATTCAGGCAGAAGTTTAAAAGACATCCCTTCTTAAAACTCCCAGAACTAGCAAATTTCAGCTGGTTCTTTTGGCATCATTTGGGATTAGGTAGGATGGAAGATTTTTTAGGAACAAAGTGGGTACCTTAAGTTTTGAAGAATTTCCCATTTCACCCACTTTGCAAGTCTCAATATGCCATTCAAAAGCTGATTACAGATTGTCCTCGCTTGTCAACCATGTCTTCAGTGACCATTCAAATTTACAACGGTACTGAAAAATAATTTTACACCCAATTTATAACCTTTGTAGTGTCCCCCAATCATGCGATTGCCGTTATAATCAGTATTCATCTTGTGCCCAATGTGTGATTTTCCCCACCCTTCAGTACAGAGATTGGAAAAAAAACAGATTGCAAGACAGACACCTGTTTGCTCTTTTACATATAGAAAGCAGTGGAATTGTGCAGCAGCCTAGGGATGACAAGTGTAGACGTGCTACACAAAGAGCTTACTGTACTCTAAATCCGTTCTCCAGGGAAGGCAGTGACAGAGGAGAGACTGCCTGCAGAAATCGCGTCCTTTTTTCTTCTTTGCATCCCCCCCAGATTGGAGAGGGATTTTAAGAGAGCAAGTAGTTTGCTCTACTGCACATTGAAAGCAATGGAATTGCACTGGCAGTGGGAAAGGTTCAGGCAGAGATTGCCTACAAAAATGCTTGCTTTTTTCTCCCTCCCCCAGAACAGAGAGATTGGAGAGGAAGAGGTTTCAAGAGAGTACTGTAAGCTCTTTCCATAGTGCACCTGAGGATTCCAGCCCCAGACTGCCAGTGTGATCGCATTGCTTTTGATTTGTACAAAATAGAGGTAGGCACTGGGGGAACAATTTGGAGGCAAACAAAAGTCCAAGGTGAGAAACTGATTAGTCTTGCCTCCAGCCAGAAAGCAAAATCACTTCAGGGGAGCTGCCTGTCCCATTTAGGGTTATTAGGTGAGGACTACCTGTATGTCTTGTAGGCCAAAATGAGTAAACTGATGGAAGAAGAATAATATCCAGCAGAAACACCAGAAAAGCACTAGAGGTAGTCAGTTCAGTTTTTTTGGCTTACATTAAATGCCATCTTTTCCATCCTTCACTGTCAGTCATAGCAGGCTAATAAAATTGAAAACTTTCTTTACAGGTTTGCCTTAGAGAAACACAGCTCACTTTGATGCATATTTTGCTGTTATTATAGGGAAAATTCAGATGATGCTGTCATGTTTGGGCAACTCCAATCTTTTCTGTTTGTATCCTACAGTAAAGAGCACAGTATGGAAATAATTAGATCTTTTACTAATTAGGCAATTATGCAACTTATAGGCAACATATATTTGTAAATGCCCAACACTTCAGAACACAACACAAGAAAAAAATATTTTTGAAATTAAAAGATCTAAGCTTCTTAACATGAAATAAATGTGCAGATTTTCACATTTTAAAACCAATTACAAAACTCAACTTTGAATTTATAGCTACAGTTGTGATTTCATTCCTCTACTTACAATTGCCTGTTTCTCTGTAATTAATTGTAGTGATTATTCTGTTCTACAGCCATACAAAAATAGGTATTATGATTAAAATCCTGTACATGTTTGCTTCCATAAGTCTGATTGAACCAATTTCATTGAAGCTATCTGAAGAATTAGTTACACACAAAGAATGTCCACAGATAGTACGTTTCTTCAAATTCAAGTTTGGTTTAAGATTGGTTTCCTGAAGCTCCAACAATTTTCTGCGGCTTTCTAAGTGTCAAATGGAATTGCCAGTCTCTAGTTGATCACAAAAGGAATGCTCAGTCGTTCTAACAAGTCTCTGTTTATTTTGCTAGACCACTACAAAATTCTGGTTTGCCACAGGCGGTGCTGGATTTTGCATCAGCAGAGGCCTGGCCCTCAAGATGAGCCCCTGGGCTAGGTAGGTGCCCTTGGAACGCCTGCTCCCCCCTGTGGCCCAAAGAGAACTGAGGAGAGATTCATGCCTTGACTTTCTATTTTGGTAGCCTTGGGAGCTTCATCAGCACTGCAGAGAGAATTCGCCTCCCTGATGATTGCACCATTGGCTACATCATTGAGGGGCTCTTGGAAGTGAAATTGTTGCACAGCCCTTTATTTCACTCTCATCTGGAAAACCTACAGCAGCTGCGGGGTGGAGCTGTACTCAGACAAGTAAGGACAACTCTCCTCTAAGCAGATGCTTCTTGACCCCCACCACCTCTTCCCTCCTTAAAAGTGTCCGTTTCATGGGAGTTTCTAACTGAAACTGCTGCAAGTTTGTCATCTGCGACAGTATTGATGTAGTACAAACAAAATACAAAAGCCTTTTGTGAATTTCTCTCATGGCAACGGGAAGAACAAGGAGAAACGATGGGCATTTTCCAAGTAAACATAATAGGTTTCTTGCTAGTTATTGTTGAGGCGAAGACTAGGTTTTGAAGTTATGCAAAAAACAATTGGGAATGAAGTTAAATGTCAGCATTGAATTTGTACGTATCTCTATACTATGTGTGTAAAACAGGGAAGTGAAAGAGTACATGACAAGGCAGTGATCCATGAAGGGGGAAACAGTAAATAGGATGTAGCAATATTTAAAGCGAAAGAAAAATACAGGAAGTAGATACAACACTCTACTTCTGGAATTCCAGAGAACTTTAGTCAACTTTATGAATACCTTGTAGTTGTTTAGTGACTGCCTCGGTTAGCAACTGTTCAAGTTACAGCAGTAATGAAAAAATATTTGTGCAACGAATCCTCAAATTTATTACCTTCACAGGTCTGTGCTGGCAAGGGAAAGGAAAGGAAGGGAAAGAACATAAGCATGGTAGCAATTTTACTTACTAGCCACTTAATAACTAAGTTGCCAGTGCTAAATGTTCATTAAACAAGGATTACTTGAATTTTCAAAACTATTCCCGATTATGTTGGCCTTACTTTCACATCCAGATAAAAAAGCAAATATTTGTTTTCTTCTAAGTAAAAAGATGGCTATGATAAAGAGATAAAAATGTTTTTTTCCCTATAAGAGTTTAAGGATTGTTTAACCTGATAGCAGCAGTTGTGGAATTCTGTTCATTTCCCCTTCCCCAACTAAGATGTTTCAATTGGCTCTAATCGTAGAGAGACTGTAATATATTTCCAATCCCTGGTAACTAATTTTACTAACTGGAGAAACCAATTTTAGGACTTGACTGTGTTCCAAATATTTTTTAAAAAATAATTTCTAACAAGTGCAATTTTGAATATGTGTTTTTTCTAGGTTACCTTGAGTTATGGTGGCCCTGAGAATAAACGCAATGTTGTCAGTGTGAGTGAAGTATTCAGTATACAACAAGATCCAACTCGGTGTGTACATTATGTTCTAAATATCTTAAATCTCCTATCCTACTTGTCTGGTTAAGAAATTCAAACATGACAACTAAAAATAGACGGATAATATATTTGCAGGATTAGACTATAACTTCTTACCTTACTCTTTGCAGGTTCAAATCTGTTCACTGCCTCCTCTACCCTGAAACTCTGTGGTGCCCTACTGTAATAGTGAAATGATATCTCCCCTTTCCTGTGAATCTTACACAATTTTCTTTAAATGAATAGCCAGAGCTGTATTTCGGAGGAAGACGAAAGACAAAGCAAATCCCAAATAAATCAGCCATTCGTCAAAATAATACTTGAGAACTTTGGTCTGGGGCACATTATAAATAATATCTGCAATGTTTCTATTGGAGTCTTAAATATATCTTTGCCGAGCCATAACCCTCCCTGCATTCTATTAGTACAATTTCAATGTAAAGCTGCAGTCTGGCACTGTAGCAATATGGCTGATAAGTAGTCATTTATAATTGTAATTGTTTGGAGCAAAGCATAGCTTTTTTGTTGTTAAGACAAATGTTCTTATTTGGGAAGGTAGTATAATCAAGAAAGTATTTTTTGTTAATTCTGCTTTACTAATTGTATTCCTGTGGAACCACAGTAGAAGTGTTAGAAATGTCATCTCTTACAGTGAATATGAGACAAGCCAGTCCCTAGCAACTTCTCTACTCTATACATTAACCTCTTGACTTCAGGGCCCTTTAAAATTGGCTTTCATTCTTACCGTTTTGGAAGTTCTCCACTGTTACAGTCAAGTCCCAACTGGTCTTCAATATTTTCTAACCACTAATTGTTTCAAGGCATTGAAACAGATATTTCTGTTGGCTGGACCATCATATGAATCTTACATATTATATTGCATCTAGACTTCCTGATGATATATACCCAACACCCAGTAGATTGGATCTTTGAGAAAATGAGTATTAGCAAACATATTTGTAAAAGGATGGAACATGAGGGGGTTTTTTTTGGAGGGTTTTCCACTGGTTCCATGATTGACAGTCACTTAATAAAAGATATCTCTGAGTCACTATTATGGTACAGAATCCTTCTTGTAAATATAGCAGCATTCACCAAAAACACAGAATTGTGCATTTGAGAATGAGATGAAGAAACACTAGGTATCTATACCAAGAAGAAATAAAAGTGTGATGTAAAAATTAAGCCATTAATATGGCAAGTCCATCACTGAGTCTACTCCACTGTTGTGCGCCGATAACATAAAACACAAGAACCCTTGCACGACTCCGATTTTGTCATAGGGAGCCACACCACAAATACGTGAATCTGAATCCTCCACCGTCCACAAGAGAAAAACATGGCGACGCAAGGAACCAGGAACCTCCCCTTCAGACAAAGGAGCGGTCGCCCGCCTGCGGTTTTACACCCGGTGCCCCCAAGGGAGGCTAGAAACCAGGCTTGGGTGCTGCCCATAGATCCGTAACGGGGACAGGGGGCGAGTCCTCAGGCGGGACTGCAAACACGACACCCGGGAACGGGGAGGGTTTAAGAGAGGGGCGAAATCGGCAGCGGCGGAGGGAGGGCCTCGCTTTCCCCCTCGCGCAAACCCCTTCGGGCGCCGCCTCCAACACCGGTTGGAAGTTCAGCTGCCGCGGAGGATGGAGCGCTTCTCAGGCCGCCGGGCTCTGGTGACGGGTGCAGGCAAAGGTACCGTCCACGGAGCCCCGCCGCTGGAGCAACGCTGGCGCTTCGGGGTCGAGCCCCGCCGTATTAGTGGCGTGCAACAACGTTGTGCTCCCCTTCGCAGGGATCGGCAGGGCTGCGGCGGTGCGGCTGAGCCAGGCGGGGGCTCAGGTGGTGGCGGTGAGCCGGACCCAGGCAGATCTCGAGAGCCTGCAAAAAGAGGTAGAGGCAGCGTGGCTCCTGTCTGCTCAGCCTGTGCCCAGTTGTGGATCTCCTTTGGCTTCTGCGTGGCCCGGTCCTCGCTTTTTCTCTAGCCCAGGGGTAGGCAACCTTGGCTCTTTTATGACTCATGGACTTCACCTCCCAGAATTCCTGAGCCAGCATAGCTGGCTCAGGAATTCTGGGAGGTGAAGTCCATGAGTCATAAAAGAGCCGAGGTTGCCTACCCCTGCTCTAGCCTGAAGGAAATCCTCTCTTCCTGGAGGGTCATGCCTGGGTGGTTGCCAGTAGCTCAGAGGAAGGATGGCTTTGCTTCTGGGAAACAGCAATATAAGACAAGCTTTCCCACTGGGGTCTCTGCATGTTGAACTAGATCAGTTCTCAAAGATTTTAGCCCGGGGACCTCTTTACATTTTTAGAAGTGATTGAGGACCCCAAAAAGCTTTAATTTGTGCGGGTTATATCATTGTTTATGTGTAGTATCTATGGTGCTGGAGAAGACTCCTGCGAGTTCCTTGGACTGCAAGGCGATCAAACCGGTCAGTCCTAGAGGAGATCAACCCTGACTGCTCTTTAGAAGGCCAGATCCTGAAGCTAAAACTCAAATACTTTGGCCACCTAATGAGAAGGAAGGACTCACTGGAGAATGGACTCCAGAAAATGGTAGAGGACAGGAAGGCCTGGAGGAACATTGTCCACAGGGTCGAGATGGGTCGGACACGACTTCGCAACTAACAACAATGTGTAGTATATTAGAAATTAAAACAGAGAAATGTTAAAATACTTATTTATAAACTACTCCATCATCCCCTTGAAAGAGAAGACCATACTTTGAGAATCGGTTCTAGATAAACCTTGAATTTCATTCTGTAGGGCCCTTATTACTTCAAATTTGTTTATGTTTGTGAATGGAGCTACACACCAAGTGCATCCTATTATTAGCCCACCCTCAAAAAGCCCTTATACATGCCAGATGTATGTTCCTATACATATCTGAAAAATCCCTATACATGCCAGATCTGAACTATTTGAAGCAGATCTGCAATAGAATGATCAGATCATGGATAACTGTAACTCCTAAGCAGATACTATTACATTTCATCACTCACCGTTGTGCCAAGTGCATGGCTTGTGATTTTAACCATTGCAAAAGCAGACTTTCCACCCTGTCTTTCAACTACATGTTTATGATGCCTCAGGTAACCAATTAATCAGAGTATCCAGTTGGAGATTATTGACTGATCCTAGCCATTTTTATAGATTATTGCTCCCTTCCCTTTACCCAAACATTTGAAATATTTTAAGACAAAATCTGCAGATCACAGAAAAGCTTTCAGGGATGTCCCCATTTCACCTACTTATTGGGATTGAGGAATAAACAGTGGTCCCATTTTTTACCAGCTGCTCTAGCTTTCAGGCTGTACTGAAAGACAAAAGAGCAAACTAACTTCCACCTTGTTTTCTGCATCTGGACACTTATGACTTGAACTAATCTGGAAATGCCTGGGTTTTATAGGTTAAAATCTTGTGCCTGGCCTCCTTGAAGGTGTCACTCAAAAGCTACCACTATCAGATAGCCAATTGTTCTCTATGTCCCCAGAACAGCACTGATTTAAAAATAAGCTATTTACTACATTTCTCATAATTTTCTCTATGTAGTATTCAAGGTTTAAAAGTCTTGGGGGGGGGAGTAAGGTAACAACAAAATTTCTCACAAAATTGCCATGAAAAGGGAAGTTGTACTTTGTACCAACTGAACTCTCTGCCATTCTTGGGACATTTTTCACATAGCGTATTATATTTTATTATAAGCAATTATTGCAGGGTATAGAAGAATGTAATTAGAATTGCAGCTCTCCAAAATACTCTTGAGTATCAAAAAAAATTGGATCCTTGTGTGAAAATATCCTTGCAGTTCAAATTTAATGAACTACATATCCATAGCTATTTGTTTGAAATCAGTATTCTGTCCTGGTAAAGTTTATTTTGTATACTTTGTATACTTTGAAAGAAAATTCACTTGAAAACTAGTGGTCCTAAATCCCCTACTTTGCAAACAGCTTCAGTTTCCGTCTTCCTTAATGTTACTTCTGTCCTCAGTGCCCAGGCATCCAGACATTGTGCGTTGATCTCGCAGACTGGGAAGCTACAGAGGCTGCATTAAGCACAGTAGAAGATATTGATTTGTTAGTGAATAATGCTGCTGTGGCAGTTTTGCAGCCATTCCTAGAGGTGACTAAGGAGGCCTTTGACAGGTAATCGAGGCGAGGGGGTGGCAAGCAAACAAACAAACAAATGCAGACCAAAGTGTGTGTGTGTACACACACACACACACACACACACACACACACACAGAGAGAGAGAGAGAGAGAGAGAGAAATTTTAAAGAAAATAGGACCCACAATTAATACTAGGTAACTAAAGGGAGATGGGAGATGTGAGAATTTGGTTTTATAAACCACTGATGTAGGGTTCTGATTTTCAACATTAGTGGTCTTTTCCATTTCACTTTGAACAGTAAATATAATAAAATGTTCTTCTGGAAGAAAAACCAAGCTGCAGGTGTTAATTTGCTTTAGTTTGCAAATGTTTTCCTTGTCCTCTATGAAAAAAGTGCAGACTTGTTTGTTTTAGCAACCTGATTTAGCAACTTTTGTTTCCTTATAGTAGAGATGGGATAGGGAAGACAACTTGGGGCTTAGTATGCAATCCCTGCATTTTGGGCTTCTAGCAATTTCCCACTTGGCTTTTCTTGGTGTATTTAATCTGACTTTCCTTTCATATAGATCTTTCAGTGTCAATCTTCGGGCTGTGCTGCAAGTCTCCCAGGTGAGAAATCTGCATGATATTGGAAGGACCATGTAGGACTGTAGAAGCAGCTAGTCAAAAACTTACATTAACAAATGGAATATTATGATGGTCTTAAGGAAGGTGGATTTGTGCATTTACTCAGAAATAAATCTCCACCTCACTGCTTTGGTAACCCTCTTCAGATTTAACACCAACGCCGTGGATATCATTAAAATGCAAATGATAAATGTCTGATAAATTCTTTGTTGTCATAGATTTTTGCCCAGAAACTGATTGCCAGAGGAGCACCTGGAGTTATTGTCAATGTTTCAAGCCAGGTTTCCCAACGGGCTATGTTAAATCACACTGTCTATAGTGAGTATCACTGCAGGAAAGTAAAGCAAAAGCAAAGAGAAGAGGGAAGAAATGGGAGCTTTTAATACACTTAATTTTTTTCTGTTTGCCTGCAGGTGCAACCAAGAGTGCCTTGGATATGCTGACAAAGTCAATGGCTCTGGAATTAGGCCCCCATAAGGTAAGCACCTCTGTCTGAAGAGCAAGATAAGGCAAAGAAGAAACAATAACTATAGGGCAAGCAAACAGCAAACAAAAATAAAACATTTTGTTATTTAGGTGACCTTGTAGAGCTTAATAGAAACCAAACCTGCAAAAAAATGCGAACCTTCCTTTGAAGAAAGGTTCAGTACGACAGAGTGATATTTCACCAAGAGAGACAGTTGATTAAAATGTTAGCTGTTTTCATAGTGAAAAGCCAATTCCTGAAGAGTAACCTCAAAAAGCTGGGATGAATAATGTGTGACCCTTCAAATGTTGCTGAATTCCAACTCCCATTTGGCCTTGGCCAACATGGCCTGATGAGGGATGATGATAATTCTAGATTACCAATATTAATGAGAATTCTAGACCATCAGCAGTTCTAGACCACACCTTAAAAACAGAGAACGTATCTGCTGGGTGCTTAGTCTAATGATGCATTCATTATTGCCTTTCTTCACTTTTCAAGATTCGGGTAAATTGTGTGAACCCCACAGTTGTCATGACAAACATGGGACGTCAAAATTGGAGTGATCCCCAGAAATCTGGACCTATGCTTAGCCGCATCCCGTTGGGAAAATTTGCAGGTAATATGGAATACAAACATCCTGTGTCAGAGGACACGAGAGGGTCTCTGTAGACCTAAAAACATGCCAGAGGCAAAGTGGTTAGCAATCACTGAGAAACGCACCAGTGCTGTGGCTGCTTTAAAGAGCCTGTTCATCTGGAATGTACAAGCTTCTGATCAAGGCCTATAGTCTTCCAATTGTTCTACTTCTGATATTGAAGCTGAAATAGATTACATTTCTGGAGAAGAGCTTTTCCTATTCCTTACATAGCAAGCCCTAAGCCATTTTACCTAGATAAAGTTAATGAAGTGTTTTCCTTGGAAGAAGGTGATTGTTTTTTCCAATTGGAGATTTATCTCTGGTACCTTATCATCTCAATTCTCTCTGTTATCAGCATCACACCAACTACAGACAATTTTAACAACAACAAAAATTTTCATCTGTTCCCGTGAAAAGGAATTTATGAATTTAATTGCTAGAAAAAGCCGTGAGGGTTGAGTATTTCTGACTGGATAAAGTAAGAGTAGGTAGTATCATTTGGTTTTAGGAATAGGAAATTCCTTCCTGTCTGTGAAAGGCTCAAAGATTTCTATTGATTTGATTGCCTTCATGATTTCTTTCAACCATCCTTCATGTATCTATTTTTGCAGAAGTGGATGAGGTGGTAAACGGTATCCTGTTTTTATTGAGCGACCAAAGCAACATGACCACTGGTGCCACACTACCCATTGATGGAGGATTCCTCTCCGGCTAGAATACCTTGTTGGGTAAATTCATTTGGGATGAATAGCCCAAATTCTTCATGATTTATCCGGTTTAGTCCTTTGCAAAATACTGAAGGATCATGAAATGGAACAATATGATATACCAATAAATCAATAAAGTAGTAGAAAGAATTTATCTTCTTTAATGCAGTTAATAGGAAGAGGGAGTATGAAATGTTCTTCCTTCAGCTGATGACTCTAAAACACTACTTACTTATGGATAAATGTTTATTGTATAAAATAAGAGGTGTTCAGCTCATCACTACACGATGATTAAAAACTGGACCCGTCTCCATCCAAATCCCTCAAAGCTCTCTCTAACCCAACCCCCAGCCCATCATTCCTGTCAAAAGGAAGGAGTCGCCTGACATCTTTCACACGTCTTATGGAAAGGTTCCTTCCAGGTGGCCCTCTTTTGCAGAGGCTGGACAAGGTAAAGAGACCTCCCTCTTCCCCATCTTTAGGGGAGTTTGATGATTAGTCAAACCACTCAGGAGCAGCCAACAGGCCAATGGCCTGAAAGGCAGTGGTAGCTTTGAATAGCACAAGAGTGGTCCTGACCATTGGCTTAGCTAGTGTCCCACTTCGTAAAGCACAAATGGCTTGTTCTTCAACCTGTGTCTCATTTGTCTTTCCTGCCGCACCTGGGGTTCGTTATATATTCCCACCACAATGCTCTAGCACCAAGAGAAGTAGTAAGAAAGGGCTGTTCCTTTCATTCATGAATTATGTACTAGCAGAGAGCCATGGAGTGTGTGTTTGTTGCATGGCTCCACCCTGGGGGCAGGATAGCACCGAGCTCCTCTTTTTTTTCCATGCGGCCCTTTTACATCAACACGTTAAATTAAAGAGACATTTAAAAAACACTGACTTCACACATGATGAGGGACCCCGCCATCCCCTTGTGGGAACACCCAACAAACTCTTCCTCCTCAGACCCTAGAGGAGTCATCCATAACATGTGGAACTCAGGAATGCTCTAGAACACAGTGCATTTCTTGCCAGGCTTCTTCACAGGTGGAGGACAGAGCACAGCACGGATGGCTTCATCAAAGACAGTCTTGAGGCCTCTCTGGGTAAGGGCAGAGCATTCTAGGTACTTCACTGAACCTGTGGGGAGAGGGCATCAATGAGTTGGGAACTATGCTTCTTTCTTTCTGAAGACTTCATCGGAGTATGGAGCTTTTATTATTTCATTTTTAAAAAGTTATGACAAGGAAAACAACAGGGATCCCTTAAACATTCTATTCTCTCTCTTGGCCATAGTGCTTCAACTGTGCTGGGAGGTGACCTGGCAGTTTTCTGGAACTCTCTTTGAGAATAGGAAATGGTTTGCGGTTTACTCCCTAAAAACTGCCAGATCCCCTCTAGAATTGCTGAATGTGGCCTGAAATCAGAGATGAATTTGGAATTTCTCAGGATGTCCTATATTTGGAAACAGACTGTTTTGAATATCACTTCATGATTCCAATGTTTTCCTGAATCTTGAAAGCTTGCACCAGTTTTCATAATGAATCTCCTCTCCTCTCTCCTTTTGATCAATATCGCCACAATTCATTTTTAAAAGGAAAGATGCTACTTAATCTAACACAGGGGTCCCCAACCCCAGTCCGTGGACCAGTACCGGGCCATGGCATGTCAGCAACCAGGCCGTACAAACAAGCAAAGCCCATCCATGAGATACAGGCAGCACACAAAACCATACACCCTTCAGTCCGCGGAAAAACCTCTCCACAGAACCAGTCCCTGGTGCCCAAAAGGTTGGGGACCGCTAAGAGAAAGGGAAATGGAGGATAACATCTTTCCCTGTTTAGGAAAAGAGTGATAAAAGATTCTTCACAGTTTAAGTGAATTGTGTTTTCTCATGCAACAGAATGGGAATTCAGCTGCCACTTTTCAGTAAACGTGCCATCAATATTTAACAGGGAGGGAGTTCTGGAAGCTGCAAAAAAGGGGGCCTCATTGCTCACTCCTATTCTCCACTCTGTTTCTAAGACTCACCAATTTCCCTGGCCATGGCCAGACCTTGGGGATAGGTGATGGGAGCCAATTTCTTATCGCGTAGCCGTTCTATGGTGTCCTTGTCATCTCTCAGATCCAGTTTGGTGCCCACCAAAATGATTGGGGTGTTAGGGCAATGATGTCGAACTTCTGGATACCACTACAAGTAAGACAGAATCATCTATTCATTTGATAACTAATGTAAGAAATAGATGGAGTGGCAGATAATGGTTTCAGGATCAAACAATTGTTTCTTGCATTTTAGCTGACCAAAACCTGGTTATCCTTAGAAAGAGGGGTAGGATGGATTGTCCTCCATATCCAATTCCTTTGTATTACATTTCTATTGGAGGCATCCTTTGTTGCCATCAACTAAGAGTAAAATATCCTTTATTAATCAATAGCAAGAATGTAAGCAACAGTCCCCTCCTTAGGAAAACAATGCTCAATGTGAAAGAATATTACCTTGGCTCGGACATTTTCAAAGGAGGCGGGGCTCACCAGTGAGAAGCAGATGAGAAAAACATCCTATAAGAATATGAGCAACAGTGTTCATGTGAAATAGTCAAGGTTGCAAACTTTTCTTTCAGGTCACGTCAAATCTTGGATTTCCCACCCACCCAACATCAGTTCATAGAAACTCTAAATCCGAGGTTTTATAAAACTGACATATCAGGTCATCCTGACAGTTAATTGACTGGAACTGATATTACTCATGTCTGGTTCTTATGAAATATGGAATGGGTTTAGTGTAGTTTGCACAAATAGGGCCTACTGGGACCTAAATTCCACTTCAGCACTGAACAGAGTAACAGGGTTGGAAGGGACCTTGGAGGCCTTCTAGTCCAACCCCCTGCTGAAGAACAAAACTCCATACCATTTCAAAAAAATGGTTGTCCAATCTCTTCTTAAAAATCTCCAGTGCTGGAGCACCCACAATTTCTAGAGGCAAGTCGTTCCACTGATTAATTCTAATTGCCAGGAAATTTCTCTTTAGTTCTCAGTTGCTTCTATTCTTGATCAATTTCCATCCATTGCTTCTTATCCTGCCCTCAGGTGCTTTGGAGAATAGGCTAACCCCCTTTTCCTTGTGGCAGCCCCTTACTTACCGTCTGGGGATAGGAAAGAGGTCGTAACCGGTCATAGTCTTCTTGTCCTGCTGTGTCCCAAAGGCCCAGATTTACGGGCTTTCCATCTACCATGACATTGGCAGAATAGTTATCAAATCTAGGGCAAAAGGTCTTGTCAGCAGTAGTTTAGTCAGATGAATACATTCTCAAAATAACTCAAATTCTCTTTTCTCAATTAGTAAAAGTCTCTATGTTCTCCTTTAATAAATATCTCTTTTATTACTTTTGCTCATTAAACTCCCAGCACAATTTCTATGTACAAACAATAAGCAATTAAGACTGAGGTCTAGTTAAAAACATGGTTTTCTCTTCTGTATTATGTAAGCCGCTTACAAGATGCTGTTTTCTGAATGCCTTTTGTACTTCTGTTTTGTTTTTTATAGTAAGCTAGCACTATATGGACTTAAAAAAACTGTCTTCAAAGACAGTAATTGACCATTAACAGCAGTCCCGCTGTGGAACAAATAGAAAACCAGAACCAATGAGCAGAAAGCTTAGTGTTGGACCTCTGGTAAATTTTAAAAAAACTTGGCCACAGGATTAGATAGTGCTGTGCAATACAGTGATACATTAAATTCTCTGTGAAAACACAACTTTCAACTAACTGCAGAAAAACTGTCTTTATTTATTTTTTTATTTATTATTTAAACTTGTATACCGCCCTATTCCCGTAGGACTCAGGGCAGTTTACAGGGAAAAATTAAAAATACATAACATACAAAGTCAAAATCGATTAAAACTAAGATTAAATTAAGTCCCTGAATTTAAACTAAAACCCCATTAATAAATAATTAAAACCCCTCAGTCTGAGCCAGACAGCTCAAAAACCCAAGTTTTCAAGTCCCTGCGAAATGAGTGAAGGTCGGGGGCAGTCCTAAGCTCCGTGGGAAGTTGGTTCCAAAGGACCGGCACGCCCACAGAGAACGCCCTTCCCCTGGGGATAACCCGCCGGCATTCCTTGACCGGTGGTACCCTAAGAAGGCCCTCCCTGTAGGAGCGCACAGGACGATGGGAAGTTAATGCCGGCAGCAGGTGTTCCCTTAGATAATCCGGACCCAAGCCATTTAGAGCTTTATAGGTCATTACCAGCACCTTGAATCTCACCCGGAGGGCAACCGGAAGCCAATGCAGCTCACAGAGAAGAGGTGTTACACGGGAGTATAGGGAGACTCCCATAACAACTCTCGCAGCTGCATTCTGCACCAGTTGAAGCCGAGTGGTCCTCAAGGGCAGCCCCATGTAGAGAGCGTTGCAGTAGTCTAGCCGGGAGGTCACGAGCGCATGGGTGACTGTGCGTAGGGCATCTGGCGCACCAGACGAACCTGGGCAAAAGCCCCCCTGGTCACGGCTCCTATATGGTCTTCAAAATTGAGCCGTGAATCCAAGAGGACGCCCAAGTTGCGAGCCCTATCGACCGGGGGGGGGGGGGGTAACACCTCACCCCCCATCATTAGTGGTGGAACAACCTGGTTTATCCGAGATGCCGGTATGCACAGCCACTCAGTCTTGGCAGGATTGAGACGAAGCCTGTTTCTCCCCATCCAAACCCAGACCGCTTCCAGGCAACGGGACATCACGTCGAGTGTATCACTGGGTTGGTTCGGGGTGGAAAGAAAAAGTTGGGTATCATCAGCGTACTGATGATACCCCACCCCGAAACCACAAATGAGCTCGCCCAGCGGTTTCATGTAGATGTTGAACAGGAGGGGAGAGAGAACCGACCCCTGGGGGACTCCACAAATGAGAGACCTTGGGGCGGACCTCTGCCCTCCCGTCAACACTGACTGCGAGTGGCCCAGGAGGTAGGAGAACCACCGTAAAACAGTGCCTCCCACTCCTAACCCCCTGAGACGCCGCAGTAGGATACCATGGTCAATGGTATCGAAAGCCGCTGAGAGATCTAAAAGGACTAGGACAGAGGAACATCCCCTGTCCCGAGCCCGCCAGAGATCATTCACCAGTGCGACCAATGCCGTCTCCGTGCTGTACCCAGTCCTGAAACCCGATTGATACGGGTCAAGATAATCCGTTTCCTCCAGGAACAGAGGGAGCTGATGCGCCACCACACTCTCAACAACCTTCGCCAAAAAGTGAAGGTTGGAGACCGGATGATAGTTATTTAAAACAGCTGGGTCCAGGGCAGGCTTCTTGAGGAGGGGCCTCACCACTGCCTCCTTCAAAGCGGTGGGAAAGATACCCTCCTTCAAGGAAGCAGATATTACTGCTTGGAACCAGCCTCGTGTCTCCTCCTGAGCCGCATAGACCAGCCAGGAGGGGCACGGGTCCAGTAAACAGGTGGTGGAACTCAGTCTCCTCATGATCCTGTCCACGTCATCGGGGGAAACAGGGTTGAACTCAGTCCAGGTAACATGCTCAAGACCACTTGATTCCTCCTTTCCAGACTCTGCCCAGTCAGAGTCCATTGTCTTAAAGTGACAATGTGCTCAACATTAGTTAATCTGTATATTACGGTACATACCAATAGGTTATATAATAACATTTCAAGATACGCCTTGAAAAGATCCTTTTCTCTTCTCTGCAGCTAAAGCAAGAAAATAGAATGGAACTTGTGAACATTTATTTTGTGAAACTAAGTTTGAGGGCAATCCTGGGAATTACTTTTGCCAACATGAGCTATGTCACATCATAATATTTCCACACTGTATATGCTCATACGCAAAACAATGTAAAATCCTCAAACACCTCGTCTTCTGCAGAGATCACCCAAGGACACTTTATGCATATGTGAAGCTACACTATGGAATAGTGGCTAATCTTGACTTCTTGGTGGATGTACATACTTAGTTAAGTCCCACGCTAAAACTCTTCATGCATGATTGAGTTTACTATTTCTCTGTATAGAACTTGGTCACGCTTGAAGGCCCCCTTGGTGTATCAAATTCTTCTGATATCCAGCGTCTCCAAATCCTAATATGGAAACAGTTCAAATCACTGTGCTTTTGCATTTATCTTATCTCCTGAAACCTAAGTTTTCTCCCACAGTACTCACACAGTGGGGATGTATTCTCCAGGGAAGGCATTTGTCGTGTAACTGATCAACAGACAGGTCTTTCCCACAGCCCTGAAAACATGAAAGGAGAAACATTAAGCTAGATAAATACAGTAAGATGATAAATCCAAGAGTTTGGAGGAAAAACAGATATGCTCTATAGCCCTAAACCTCGTTACTAACTCAGGTTTCTTTGCATCCCATACATAGAAAGCACATCTACATATCATCATTATTATTGTTTGTCATCAGATAGTCTGAATGTGGTATACTTACTACTGATTCCTTCCCAAAACTCTAAGACAGTTAATATTGCTATAACATATATTTTTCAAATCATTTTTTTGTAATGGATGATAAAGATTATTTTGCAGCAATTCTTCCAATGTACTCAAAAACTATTATTTAAATTACCAGGGCACAATCAGATTAAAAATTAGAGGAATAAAATGTAACACATTCAAATTTTGAATTATTAACCCAAGAACACCTTAATGTTGACTTTATTTCACCTTATATTGTAACTCACTAGTAACCTTACCTTCTGCAAGCTCAAGAGCTCTTCTTACCATGTCCTGGAAAAGCCAATGATTAAACTGGTAGACTAGAAATCCATACTTTTGGCCCAAAGATAATGTCAGCGACATGTTGGCACATAAGAGTGCTATTTGGCAGGAAAACAGTGCTGAAGCACCCTATTTCTTAGGATGCCTTTGAAATAGCTATTCAGAAGATGGCAAACATATTACTCCCTGCTATTTATCTTTCAATGCTCCCAAGCAATTAATGCTCTTTCTACAGACTATCTTGAGATCAGCACCATTTTTAGCAAACCAAAATGTAATAGGAAGAGGGTGTCAAATAATGCATAATTTGGCTCTCACTTCTAATTTTGAACCAGGGATATGTTTTTGAGATTAAGGATCTGAATTATAATTTAGAGGACTTTCTTTTGTTAATTGTGTAGCACTTATAGAGTATGTCCGAGTATTCAAAATAATGTCCATATATTCTCATATACTAAATACAAGTGCAATGCAGTGGTTAGGGCAGTAGTTTGGCATGGGGATGACCCTAGTTCAAGCCCACCTGGCCCAGTGACAAAAACTCCCTTTGGCCAGGTAGTCTCCCTCAGCCCAACCTATCCCATGGGGTAGGTTACTGTAAAATGGGAGAAGGGAGCTCTATGAACACTCCCGAACTTTTGAATGAAACCACTTAGATAATTTCGTATTGGGGCAGTGTACCTGAACTAATGGGCAGTGAGGACAGATGCCTGCCACAAATTAGATGGGTAGATAGACGTTGAACTCAGATGATAACTATATTATTTAATGCATCCTAACAGCAAAAAACTACAGCTGTTATCTCTTTTCGTCCTCAGAAATAAGCCCACAGTACAGAATTCCACCACACAGAGACACAGCAGCGAGGCTTACCTGTAACTCCTTGGCTTTCACTTAATGTATTATATGATCCAGGCATGATGATTTGTAATAATCAATGGCTTACCAAACAAATAACTTGTTTAAGCACCATCCAGCCACTAACAGCACAATCCAACAACAAACCATGATTAAGTAGATCATTGGTTAGCATGATGCATGAATCATGGCAGTGACTACCCCAAAGCACAATCAGCAAGGATCTAAAGCTCGAAACTCAGCAGCACCTGCCAATTCCCTCCCCCTCCCAACACATGTTGCAAAGTTATGCTGTACAGCCACAGTCCAAAATCTCTTCAAATTATTCTGGAACCACGGGTGGAAACTTCCACAAGTCCCTTCCCTGCCCCAACAGGAAAGCACAATACTAAATAAATTAAGATACGATTTGCTGCCCTTTCACAATGCTGCAAAGTAGCTGCTTCATTCTGCTTAGTAGGATGGATGGTCTCTGGGTACAGGAATCTAGAATGCTTCAAGTCCAACATTCCAGTACTCTACAGACTAATCTGTTGTATTTTGTAGATATTACAGAGGGAGACTTCACAGAATTACCCCAAGCGTCCCTTTTAAAAAAAAACCCTGCTTTTTAATGCTTCAAGATGCCCCCACCATCTTCTGTATGCAATAGTCTCGTTTAAAGCTCTATTCTCTACTAAGTACCCATGTCATCCTAGTAAGCCCTTTTCACCCACCCCTTCCCCTTGTGGTACACTTGACCCTCCCCCCCCCTTCACCCACTGTTAGGGGATCACAGAATGTAAGAGAGCCAGAACTTAAAATCCCTGGGGTTGGGCACTGGATGGAGTCTGCTAGTCCTAGTCCTAGGTTTTAAACTGGCTTTCTTTTCCCATCATTCTGGAAGCAAGCTGGACAAGCATCCCGAATCATCATCCCACTCAAAAGATGCATTTTTATTTTATTTTTTATTTTAATCCCATTTATATCCCGCCCTTCTCCGAAGACTCAGGGCGGCTTACAAGCTTAGCAGTAGCCTTCATTCTATGTATATGCCTGCTTATTAGGGCTTTCACACACACACCCCAAGCGGCATTATTACAAAGTCAGCTTAATTGCCCCCAACAATCTGGGTCCTCATTTTACCTACCTGGGAAGGATGGAAGGCTGAGTCAACCTTGAGCCTGGTGGGATGCGAACCTGCACTAATTGCAGGCAGCCGGTGTTACTTTAAGGCAGCGTTTTCCAACCTTAGGAACTTGAAGATGCGTGGACTTCAACTCCCAGAATTCCCCAGCCAGCATAGCTGGCTGGGGAATTCTGGGAGTTGAAGTCCACGCATCTTCAAGTTCCTAAGGTTGGAAAACGCTGCTTTAAGGAGGCATTAGCCCACTGCTCCACCAAGGCTCAATCTACACTTTTCGGTACAATGAGAGAAGTTTTGGGGAACAAGGCTTCGACTGCTTCCCGGCCACAGCACAAGGCTGAAGGGCGAGGGATCAAGGCAGCTGCTGCTTGAGAAAGCAGCCTTATCAACCCACATGGCGAGGCTAAGGGGGACCAGGAAAACAGATGGGGGGCGGGAGAACCTCCCTTGAGACTGCAGCAGCAGCAGCAGGAGGGATGGGATGGCAGAGCTGAGCAACAGAAGAATGGCGAAGGAGCAGTCAGTCACCAGCAAGGCAAAGTCTTCAGAAAGGGGCGGCTTCGGCGACAATAGGTGGAGAAAGGCGCCCGGGCGCCTTACCGGGAGAATGGATGGGCGTGCGCCCGGCGCTTCCCAGCTCCATCTCGCCTCGCCGCCGGCTCCCCACCTCGGGCTCGCTTCCGAACCGAAGGGGGAAGGTTGAATGCGACCTCCAACCCCCACCTCCATCCCCGAGGAAAAAGGCGGCAGCATCCGTCCCCGCTTCCTCACGGAGCCCGGCCCCACCCTTCCTTCGCCCAGCGGGCAGGCAAGCGCATGGATTGATTGCCCAGCGGCGCTCCCCTCCCCCTCCCCCCCCCCGCAAGCCCCAGCCCCGCCGTCGCTCACCCGTCTCCCACCACCACACACTTGATGGCCTGCATCTGCCCCGGCAGCGCGCTGGGCTGGGAGGGGACGAAGGCGGCGGCGGCGGCGGCACCAGGCTCAGCGCTTCTCCTGCCTTGGCGATGGATGCCGCCCCGCAGCCGCAGTGAGCGAGCGAGCGAGCGAGACCCGTAGCAGGGCGGGGCCGGGGAAGGAGGAGGAGGAGGAGGGGGAGGGGGGACGGAGGCAGAGCGGGAGGCCGGGGGGCCCCTCCCTGCGCCCCTTTGCTCTCCAGAGCCGCCGCGTGAAAGGAGGCGGCCGCGGAGAGCAACACACACACACACACACACGCGCGCGCGCTTTCCCGCCCCCACCGGGATCCCGGCGTCTCTCCCGGCTTCTGGAGGGGCTGAGCTTGGGAGCAGCCCGGGCGGTATCTTAGCAACTGGCGCGCGTGCTGGCAACCTCGCCCGGGGCCGAGCGCTGGGAAGGGGCCGGCGGCCCTTTGTAATGAGGGGGTGGGGAGGATTGGAAGCCGACGGCTGCTCGCTGCCTGGGTCGGCGGGCCAGAGCCTTTTTTCCCCCGGGGCGAGACGGCTTTCTTACCATTACTTAAGACCTGCTTGTAGGATTGAGCGGGGAAGCTTTTCCAATTCAGGTCTTCGGATATTTATTAATTTATTTATTTTTTAATTTTTTTTTAAATTCCATTTATATCCCGCCCTTCTCCGAAGACTCAGGGCGGCTTACGAGCTTAGCGTTTGGCGGCTTAAAATAGGCTTTGTTCGCGGGCGCGTGGATTTACAGTTTTGATTAGTTTAAAAAAAACAACAACACCACCATAACCCACAACGTGTGGCCTTTCTGCCTGTCATAAAGGTGCCTTATTGAGGGCGAGGCAGTTAAAGGCCAGAATTTGGGCGGAGCCCGAACTGGCAGGCGGCAGCAACCCGGTCCAGTGTCAGCACCGGCCCATTTCGTTCGGGGCTTCGAGTTATTTGCATTGCTATTGCAACCCCCTGGCTGAGATCCCAGAACACACTATTCTGTGGTGGTTTGCTTATTGATTTGTATGCTTCTTTATGCACTGCCCGTTTCTGAAGACTCTGGGCAATTTTTTAAAAAGCAAAGAAACCCTTCCAAAATAATAAACTTGCTCATAAATGAAAAAAAAAAGAATAATACAAAAAAAAGGGGGGGGTAACCCCACATTTTGGTAGAGACATTTGCAGGGGGGGAGGTCCAGAAGGTTGGTTGGTGCCGTATATAATTGAAGCTGCGCTCCCTTTAATGTGTGTTACAAACCTATGAAAAGAGGCAGGGCTTCAATCTCACTGCTGTGCTCCCCATTTTGACTTTCTGGATTCCTCTAATTGGTATCCTTGTTTTGGCTGAATGAGATGTGCTAGTCCAAGCTACCTGGAGTGTCCCCAAATCTCCCCCCTCCCCCGTTTTCTGCCCTTTGAAGAACGGATGCAGGACTTGGCTTTGGCTAGTCTAAAGAAAAGAAGAAATGGGTGACAGGATAGCAGTATTCCAGTATCTGAGGGGCTGCCACAAAGAAGAGGGTGTCAAATTATTCTCCAAAGAACCAGAGGGCAGGACAAGAAACAACGGTTGGAAACTGATCAGAGAGAAGCAACCTGGAATTAAGGACAAACTTCCTAATAGTGAGGACAATTAACCAGTTGAACACCTTGCCTTCAAAAATCATGGGCGCTCCATCACTGCAGGTTTTTAAGAAGAGACTGGACAGTTACTTGTCTGAAATGGTATAGGTCCGTGGTGGCGAACCTATGGCATGTGTGCCACGGGTGGCATGCAGAGCCCTCTCTGTGGGCGCGCACACTGTCGCCCAAGTCCTAGACCTTCAGCTGGGTTTTATAAAACCTTTTTGCTTTAGGCCTCTGCCGCCGTGTGCAAAAAAAAAGAGGTTCAATCAATCAATTTCAACTTCTTGTGGGGAAAAAAAGATCTCGCAAAGTTGGAATTGATTGATTGAACTTTTTAGTCCTATCCAGTCTGCCATTACCACTGCAGCCATGCCCACCCAATGGGCCATGCCCACCCAATGGGCCATGCCCACCCGGCACCTGACGATACATAAGTGGGTTTGGGGTTGCAGTTTGGGCACTCAGTCTCTAAAAGATTCACCATCACTGGTATAGGTTCTCCTGCTTGAGCAGGGGGCTTTACTAGAAGACCTCCAAGGTCCCTTCCAGCTTTATTCTATTCTCTTAAATGCAGCTACTCTATCACCCCCAGTTAGCAAAGAGTTAATTCTGTCCTATGGTCAACAACCATAGTTCCCTGAGAGTTATTCAAGTGACCTACTTTAGATGGAGTTCTTGTGTGAAAGAAGAGTGAAGTTATTTGGCCAGCATCTCATCTCATTTTACTAAGTAAAGCTCTAGTTGTAACTATCAGTTTTTCTAGATTATTCCTGTATACGTACTTCTTAGTTTGCCAAGTTGAACAGCCTCTGGCAATTGGTCTCTTGCTTTTGGCTATGTGAGGATGGTCCATATAGGCAGGTTTGGCTTCTGATTGTATCTAACAGTGATCCGAAGCCTTTGGGGTTTACCAATAGAGTTAAAAGCTCAATTTGGAGAAACATTCAAAGTAAGAGAATCTCAGACGAGCAGTTGGCAAAGACAGCTATCCATAATGTCATGTGCCCTGGAAGTCAATTCTCTTTTTTCATCCACAGTACTCAGCCCAAAGAATTGCCAACATAGATTCCCCTCTTACTGATTTTTGTTACTTCACTGGAAGATACAGTCCAAAACAGAATTTTAAAGCCTGGAATATGAGCTTTTCAGTTCTCCTAATTAGATGTCTAAAACTTCAGACTAATCTGTTATTGCTTACGTTCATCTTCCGCTCCTTCAAATATAATCTCTGCCAGTCTTAAGAACTAGAGAGAGGAAACCTAGAGCAGAAGTTGAACTGTCTGGTTTCAAGTTTGAAGCTGGTTTTGCTTTAAACAGAGTATAACTGGGGTTGGGGACAGGTTGATTTGATGTTAACCTTTGATAGCTTCGAAACTGCCTATCAAAAGTCATAGTTTGGTGATTAAAAACTACATTCAATCCTGTGGCTCCTTTCAGCAAGCAATTTTTTCTCACAAGTGCCATCACCTGTATAAAAAGACACTTATCCACAGTCCATTTTCAATGCCCTGGCTGAGGGAAGGAGGTTCTCATCCAAGATTTGACAGTCCATGGCCCTGTCCATCATCCCTTTGATACGGTGAAGTTGTCCTATCCCCTTAGCAGAAAAACACCTCCAAAGCATAATGTTTCCACCTCAATGTTTGACGGTGGGGCTGGTGTTCTTGGGGTCATAGACAGCATTCCTCCTCCAAACACAGCGAGTTGAGTTGATGCCAAAGAGCTCAATTTTGGTCTCATCTGACCACAACACTTTCATCCAGTTCTCTGAATCATTCAGATGTTCATTGGCAAACTTCAGGCACGCCTGTACATGTGCTTTCTTGAGCAAGGGGTCCTTGCGAGTGCTGCAGGATTTCAGTCCTTCATGGTGTAGTGTGTTACCAGTTGTTTTCTTGGTGACTATGGTCCCAGCTGCCTTGAGATCATTGACAAGATCCTCCCGTGTAATTCTGGGCTGATTCCTCACCATTCCCATGATCATTGAAACTCCACAAGGTGAAATCTTGCATGAAGCCCCAGACTGAGAGAGATTGACAGTTATTTTGTATTTCTTCCATTTGCAAATAATGACACCAACTGTTGTCACCTTCTCACCAAGCTGCTTGGCGAGTCTTTTAGTCCATTCCAGCACTGTGTAGATCTACAATCTTGTCCCTGACATCCTTGGACAGCTCTTTGGCCTTGGCCATGGTGGAGAGTTTGGAATCTAATTGATTGATTGCTTCTGTGGACAGGTGTCTTTTTATACAGGTAACAAGCTGAGATTAGGAGCATTCCCTTTAAGAGAGCGCTCATAATCTCAACTCATTACCTGTAGGGAGCCAGAAATCTTGCTGATTGATAGGGGATCAAATACTTACTCATTAAAATGCAAATCAATTTATAACTTTTTTGAAATGTGTTTTTCTGGATTATTTTGTTGTTATTCTGCCTCTCACTGTTAAAATGAACCAACCATTAAAATTATAGACTGCTCATTTCTTTGTCAGAGGGCAAGCATGCAAAATCAGAAGGGGATCAAATACTTTTTTTCCTCACGGTACTTAACACTCATTGTTGGCTAGCAATTACTTAGTTTTTGTTTTACATTTTTATATGCTTGTTTTTAAAACTTCATACTATTGTACAATCACTGTTCTATATAAATACATATATTTGGTTGGTGGGGAAAAAAACAAAAGAACTTTTGTTTTAATTAAAAATCCTAGTGTCTAAGTCAGGATCACAGCTAGTCCAGACATAAATGTCTAAAATTATGTCTGCCCCTCACACATTTTGAGTTTTTCTTCCAGCTCTTGCATATATGTGGGGTAGGAAGTTAATTAGAAGCAGCAGCAGCAGAAATGCAACAGCTGGAGTGACTTAAGTTTGGCAGCTGTTCCTGCCACCTGTCTTTTTATTGGCCAAAAAGAGTGTTACAGATTAACTCTATATTTCATGAACATTTTTATAATTCAGTAAATATACCATATGAGTATATTATTATGGAGGAGTCTTTAATGAGATGTTAGACCTAAAAAAATTCCAGTCCTTCAGGAACCAAAATTACAATTCAAGAACTGCATGGAGGAGTTAAATCTGACTGATTTTTAGATACTGCTATGTTTCAGATAATTCAGAAAACTATTTTAGATTCACTCTCCTCAATCAAAAGATTAAACTTTGTAGGAGTATTTATTTCAAACACTTACATAGCCACACATCTTTTAAACAGCTCTGGATGGCTCATAACAATAGTTCAATTTAAACTAATTTCAACTAATGATGTAATAAACCATCTGGATCTTACTTTATTGAGTGAAGTTGAATTTATAAAACAGATTAATTCTGAGATATTACAGTAGTTTAAATAAAATGCAGATACAGCTCATTCCTTGTTTTTTTTAATAGAAGCATATATTACATTATATCATATAAGAAAAAAATTCATGAGACCAGTATGAAAAATATATTAAAAACACTTTGGGTCTAGATGTCTAGAGTTCCTACCAATAGTTTAAACAGAAAAATGCAGCAAATCCAAATGCAGTAAACTCAGATCGTCACGAGATGTTTTTGAGGTATTTGGCTCAAAGACAATTCATGAAAAACTGAGTTTACATGTTTGTATCAAATATCCTGGGAAAATAGCTGGTTAGATCTTGGCAAATAGTTTGAGGAAGAAAAAAAGATGAGCAAATTATTACAGATATTAAAAATGAGGAAGGGAAATTATGTAGTTCAACTGAAGACAACTTCCAACCCCTAGAATAGATCTCTTGAAGTTATGTTGGTTTTTGTTTTCATTCGTTCATTTTCCACAATTAGATTTTTTACACCAACAAGTGCAGCTACTTTGACTACTTATGAAATTAAAAATGTGATTTTACAGCTGAATAATTTTAAAGCAGCACAATTTGATGCTCTCCTGCAAAATACTATAAAACTATTGGACAAATTTTGGATGATTTTCCCTTATTGGAAATTCTCTATCAAATTAATTATTTTATAAATAGAATAAACAAATAGATATTTCTACTCAACCCTAGAAAAGGGTTTAACTCAATAGCAAAAACTTCAATCTTAAATAATGTGTTAAATTATGTAGAAATGCTTACAGTGGTATGGCCCTATTTTATGACCAGCACCCCAGCTACCTAAATTGCTTTAATATAGATGGCAAGCACCCATGTGGAAGGCCAAAGCAAAGATGGCAAGACAGAATAAATGTGGACATGAAAAATGCCCAGGTGGACACAGATGCTGCATTTGATCATGCAAGATGGCATTTGTTGACCTGCAGGAAAAATGTGATGATGATGATAAATCTTAAATTATAGTAATAGCAATAGCACTTATATATCATTTCACAGTGCTTTACAGCATGGGTACCTAACCTATGCTCTTGGCCAATGGGCTGCAGAAATGGCTGGCTGGTGCACACGTGTGAGCGCACATTACCCACTCACGCTAGCACCTGCGGCCTATTTGCACATGTGTGCAGGCGCAAATGGGGATGCTAGCATGGGGTGGATGTCTGCAGCCCGTTTGCGCATGCACTGCTAGCCCGGGTGATTTGCAAGGCCCATTCACGCATGTGCAAATGGCCTGCTAGCCACTGGGGTGTGTGTGTGTGTGTGTGGTTCATGCATGCACACAGTGCCAGCACTTGCCACATGCGCAAATGGGGCTGCTAGTGCCACACCAGTGTGTGTGGTCCCATGTGCGCACGGAAATGTGCATGCACCAATTTTGAAGCTGCTCTCCTTCCCTCCAGGCCTTGAGCCCAGAAACCTTGGATACCTCTGCTTTACAGCCCTGTCTAAGTGGTTTACAGAGTCAGCATATTTCCTCCAACAATCTGGGTCCTCATTTTACTGACGTTGAATGGTGAGAATTGAACTGCCGAACTGCTGGCAGTCGGCAGTCAGCAAAAGTAGCCTGCAATATCACTGCACTACCACGGCTCTTATGTCATGTCTATATTTCAGATTCCATTTATATAGAAAGTGCTTTGAATTAATGCTTCATTTAAATATATGTTTCTATATAGTGTCCTGTAATAATGATATTTTGGGAAAATTATTACATATACCAACTCAACTCAAATTTATAAATAACAATTTATACATGAATCCCTTGATATAAATTATGGATGGTTACAGTTAAATATGGCTTTATAAATACGTTTGTGTTTCTTTTCTGTTTTTTTTCCTCATAACTTGGTATATTTTTTTTCTTCCAAAATACTCCCAACTAAGTTTAGATAATACTACAGATTGTAGTTTAAACATATAAACTGATAGTAAATCATGATGGTAATTTATGATTAAGGTGCTCCTCCTTAAGCACAATTTCTTGGTCAGATTTAATGTATATTCTAGTTTCTCTTAAGATCATATAAATCCAGATATACTAGGTTTAACTTCTTTATGCTTTAAAGAATTGCGTGAATGAAATAGGAGTGGCACATATTTTCTGATTAATGCAAGTGTATAAAGTTATTGACAATGTATAATTCCTTTTTTCTTACAAGCTTACACTGTTGCTGACTTGTGTAGATAACATTCATAGAGTCCACAGATAACAAAATAACTACATAAAATGTAACTAGAGCAAATTCCTTTCTTAGCAACTGTTGGGTTTTAATGGATTTCTAGATGTGTTTGTTTTTGCAGTCTAACCCTGAACAAATTCACAAGTATTAAACCTTTAAAAAGATTAGAACACCATGCTAAAGTTCTTTATGTTTCTTCTCCCTACTGAAAAAGAGTTCCATCTCTCTTGAGTTTAATTTCATTCCTGTAAAATGAAAATAAATCTCTAGTCATACAAGAAAGTAAGATTACCTAATTAGTTAAAGATTCTCTCTTTAAAAAGCACTTTTCATGTTTTGCCCTTGAATTTTCTGTTCAAGTATTATTGGGAAAGTGTTTTGTCCATTTTTAATGGCTTTTCTCTACTTTTTGTCGTACTCTGTCGAATTTAGGTTTGATCACAGTGCCAATAATTTGTTTTAGCTGCAGTTTTCAAATAGCTACAGTTCTCAATGAACTGCTACTTTATATAGCAGCCATGGGCTATAATAAAAGCAAAATCAATAAGGCGTGAACATGGCAGCCACACAATCTAGCCATTTTCTAATTGCATGGGTGGGGAGTAGAAGCTTAAAAGAAAAAATGGGAGGGGAGGAGCCATTTGATGGTTTAATCATTTTTCTATTTGGAAACTATGGAAAAATGTGTTGCCTTTACCCAAAATTTTGAGATCAAATATCAGCCATCCAGGATCTTGGGATGAGGCTCCTAGGTCCAGAAATTGCTTTGTATAACATTTGAGGGGCTGGGTCCCATTAAATCCAATAGGCCTTCTTTCCAGAGGAGACGCAAACATTTGATCACTAGTGCCACGGCTGAAGTCAACCTTGCTTCCACAAGGTCAGTAAACCACTGAAAGCCGATCGGACTTGGTTGCCAAAATAGAAATGTACAGTAAGGGCAAGACTGATCTGCTGCCCTACCCTTTTAGCCTGGCATTCCATAAAAGCAAACCTAGCAAGAAACATTTCTTTTATACTCTGTCAAATGATATTACTGCCAAGGCATTGACGGGTTGCAGAGCACTGATTATTTCAGAAAGGCATGAATAAAGAACACTCAACTTTCCTGCAAAAACAGGTGGACAAAGGTTTGAAAAGGGAAAGACAATTTTCAGCCAAATCCCTAAATTCCAGGGAGAAACTTCCTTGGTGCTGTTGATTCGAAAATCCCCATTTCATTCCAACATTGTTGTTTTCTATATGAAAGATGGAAAAAAGGCAGCCACTTGGAATAGGAGTCGTTTCCTCATGCTTTTTGAATGCATCATCACTAAAATCATAGTCAAGAACTAGTCAAATCACCAGGACCAGATGGATTACACCCCACGGTTCTCAAGGAACTGGCAGACGTGATCTCAGAACCACTGAACTAAATTTTTCAAAGATCTTGGAGCACTGGGGAACTACCAGAGGACTGGAAAAGAGCTGATGTAGATACCATCTTCAAAAAAGGGGAAAAATGGATGCAGGTAATTAAAGACCTATCAGCCTGACCTCAATACTTGAGAAGATTCTGGAAAAGATAATCAAACAATGAATCAGCGAGCACCTAGAGGCAAACAAAGTCATTACTAAAAGCCAACATGGGTTTGTCAAAAACAGATCATGCCAGACAAATCTTATTGCATTCTTTGACCAAGTGACAAAATTAGTGGATCAGAGGAATGCTGTGGATATAATTTACTCGGACTTCAGTAAGGCATTTGATAAAAGTAGATCACAAATTACTACTTCATAAGATAGAAAAATGTGGGTTAGACAGCATCACCACCAGATGGATTCGTAGCTGGCTGACTGGCCGTACTCAGCATGTGGTCCTCAATGGAACTGCGTCTACATGGAAGGAAGTGTGTAGTGGGGTGCCACAGGGCTCTGTTCTGGGCCCAGTGCTCTTCAACATCTTCATCAATGGTTTGGATGAGGGGATAGATGGGGAAGTCATCAAATTTGCAAACTACACCAAGCTGGCAGGAATAGCCAATACTCCAGAAGATAGGCTTAAGATACAGAAGGATCTGGACAGACTCGAACACTGGGCATTATCTAACAAAATGAAATTTAATGGCAAAAAAAGTAAGATTCTACATTTAGGCAAGAAAAACCAAATGTACAGGTATATTATAGGGGATACCTTGCTCAATAGTAGTAACTGTGAGAGGGATCTCGGAGTCCTAGCGGACAATCACTTAAATATGAGCCAGCAGTGTGCTGCAGCTGCCAAAAAAGCCAAGTGTTAGGCTGCATTAACAGGGATAGAATCAAGATCACATGAAATATTAATACCATTTTACAATGCCTTGGTAAGGCCACACTTGGAATACTGCATCCAGTTGAGACTGGAAAAAAGATGTTGAGACTCTGGAAAGAGTACAGAGAAGAGCAACAAAGATGATTAGAGGTCTGGAAGCTAAAACACATAGGGAACGGCTGCTGGAGTTGGGTATGTCTAGTTTAATGAAGAGAAGGACGAAGGGGGACATGATAGCAGTCTTCCAATATCTCAGGGGCTGCCACAAAGAAGAGGGAGTCAAGCTATTCTCCAAACCGCCCGAAAGCAGGACAAGAAGCAACGGATGGAAACTAATCAAGGAGAGAAGCAACCTAGAACTAAGGAGAAACTTCCTCACAGTTAGAACAATTAACTAGTGAAACAATCTGCTCCAACACTGGAAGTTTTTAAGAAGAGACTGGACAGCCATTTGTCTGAAATGGTATAGGGTTTCCTGCCTGAGCAGGGGGTTGGACTAGATGACCTTCAAGGTCCTTTTCAACTTCACTATTATGATAACTAATGACACGTATCATAGGATGTATGTCAAAAGTAACTTGTTTTCCACTATGACAGCTTCCTAGCTTTGGTATGCACTATAGCAAAACCCCGCACTCACCCCCCATTCTTGATAACCTAATCTTTGTGCTGGAAAGGTCTTTTTTGTTCTGTTTTTCTTTACCTTCCTTTGCTAAACTAAAACAAGAAATAAGTTTTAAGTAAACCAAAAAGCTACAAGTTTTAATAAATTAACTTGTTTGCATCTTTTCCAAATCTATCTATCAGAACTAAGTAGAACTTACACAGTAGTTCAGGCACGGTAAGTTACATTGGCAGTTTTATTCTCAATCCTTTTAAAATGATTTCTACTACAGAATTCTTTTTTGTTGCACACCATTTTATTTAAGCTTCCCATGACAAGATTTATTTCTTGATGAGTCACATTGATATGTGTGAAATTTAGAGGTTTTGCTCTAATATGTATAATTTGAAAAGTCCTTACACTTAACTATATTTGCCACTTTAAAACCTATTCACCCATTTTAGTGTACTATCAAAGCAATATAAAGACATATGCAATTAAGTGTGTGTGTGTGTGTGTAGGTAAAGGTTCCCCCGCACATGCGTGCTAGTCGTTTCCAACTCTAGGGGCCGGTGCTCATCTCCGTTTCAAAGCCGAAGAGCCAGAGCTTGTCGAAGGACATCTCCGTGGTCATGTGGCCGGCATGACTAGACGCCAAAGGCGCACGGAACGCTGTTACCTTCCCACCGCAGTGGTCCCTATTTTTCTACTTGCATTTTTACGTGCTTTTGAACTGCTAGGTTGGCAGAAGCTGGGACGAGTAACAGGCGCTCACTCTGTTACGCGGTGTTCTGTTCCAGCCTACTACCGGCCCTGCAGAAAAGTCAGGGATAACCCCTTTACAAAAGGCAAAAGGCTGGAAGTAAGCCAGCCAAATTTATTTACAGAAAACAGATCCAAAACAGAGCAAACTGAGCAAAACAAAATACGAACCACTAAAACAGAAGCTGTTCAAACGGTTGCCTTCAGCGACCAGCCCTCCCACACATCCCCCTTTTAAACAGTTTCAAGGCGTGGCTTCTCTTTGCCTCCTTCCGAGGTGCCCCATTGCCTTCCTCTGTTTACTCCTACTTGACTGCCTCCTGCTTCGGGCGTCCTTGAACAAGGCCAGCTGTGGGTCATCCTCATCCAAGCTGTCAGGCTCACACAGCTGGGTCTGAGTAGTAACCAGATGGGAGGGGCCTGGCTGAGAGCTCTGCGATGCCTCAGAACTGTCATCTGCAGGCTCTCCAAACCCCTCCTCCTCCTTCTCCTCTGAATCGTCTTGCCCAACCCACAGGCTGGCACTGAATCACAACACACGGCACTCGAGATTTGACCCGCCAAACTGCCGACCTTCTGATCGACAAGCTCAGCGTCCTAACCCAGAGCCACCGCGTCCCTCTGTGTGTGTGTGTGTGTGTGTGTGTGTGTGTATGTATATGTATATGTATATATATAATAATATATATATCGAAATAAATGCAAGCTAGCTCCTATAACAGACATGTCAAACACAAGGCCCGGGGGCCGGATCCGGCCCGCGAAGTGGTTTCATGTGGCCCGCGAAGCCATCCTGGAAACAGTGAGGGAACGGCCCCCACTGCCTTGGCCGAGGCCCAGAAACCCTCCTTCTGCCAGAGACCCTCAGATCTCTCCCACTCCTGCCCAGGCCCCCGTAGGCACCCTTGATGTGAATGATGTAGAGCTGGCCACGCCCACCCAGTAGGCAACGCCCACCCTGGCCATACCCACCTGGCCCCTTGAGGGCAACCGCAATGCTGATGCGGCCCTCAATGAAATTGAGTTTGACACCCCTGTCCTATAATAATGGCAAAATTACAAATGTTTATTTTTCATACCAGTTATAAAACTAAAAATAAAAACCAAAAACCTTTCCTTGTTCCATGTGTGTCATCTTGTTCTCAAGACAACTACAGCTAAATCAGGTTGAGTTGGAAGTTATTCTAGCCTCTGGCTCACATTTCGAATGTTGTCATCAGTGAGAGAAGCTGTGTCTTCTTACTGAAACTGAAAAGGCTTGTGGATAAATCAAACCCCAGCCCTATTAGAACTGTTTCACCTTTAAGTCCAGAGGAATCAGGTACTAATGCCTAAGGGTTACTGTAAAAGAACTTCTTAGAAAACTAGACTTAACAGTGATATTCTCAGGCGTGGAAAATAAATTCTGTGTTCTACTAGATCAGGACAGCCCCAAATGACTCTAGACTCAAAGTAGTCCTTTTGAGATTATCTGGAACACTGTAGATCTTGTAGAAAATGAGCATAGGAAAAATCTTCATGATTGGCTGACTTAAATATTCCTTTTACTACTGTTGATTGATGCATTTAAGAGTCGGTCACATCAAAGCATTATTATTTTTTTCCAACAACAATCATATCACAGAAATGATGTGCATTTTGGATCTAAATTTGAGGCCAAAATCGGTGAGGGAGAACTTGTGTGTACATACATTATCTGTGGGTTACAAATAGGAAGAGATGATTTATATCTTGAAGACTATTCTTGCTGCTGTGGCTGCACAAGATTTTGGCAGAGAAACTAAGGCGGTTTCTAAAGCAGCCCCAAGTGCTTCATTGACGCTTCACACTTAGCTCCAGGTAACTGGCCGTGGAGATTCTTGGGTCTTCAAGAAACGTAAGCAAGCCTGGGCTGGCCACCATGATCCTCTTATGATCCCTTTCCTTGAGGACGGGCCTTATGAACTGCAGAACCTACTCACTTCTTGGGGCTGAGAGAGCCAAGGGGGGAACCTTGCACATAGGTCAGGATGGCATTTTGAAGGAAACTGGCCCGCTGAGCTTCCTCCTCCCTTATCCTGGAGATTTCTGCTTCCCGAACCCGTAACTTCTCAAGCAGGCTGGAGATTTCACCCTCTTTGTCCAGTAGTGCCTCCCGGTGGTTCCTGGACAACACTAGAAAAAGAAAAATGAAACATGAATGCATTTAGCCTTTTTTTTTAACTCAGGATAATGGACTCCCGATGATGGTAGAGGACAGGAAGGCCTGGAGGAACGTTGTCCATAGGGTCGCGATGGGTCGGACACGACTTCGCAGCTAACAACAACAACAATTCAATCCTTTAAAAGCAGAATACATTTTACATGGCCTCAAGAGAACTACAAGATGTTACATAATTTTTTAGATGATTGAAACATCTAGATGATGTCATTGTCTAAATTTAGAATGAAAGAGTAATCAAACCGGGATACATTAACTGTGGCTGATTTCTTCCTAAGGTAACATTAGCTTGGCAACAGAAAAGGTTTTCAGCGTTATTGAGCAGTGTCTGGCTTCAGGGTTTAGTGACTGTGGTTCACCAGCAACAGTGAGTGATATCTTTTAGAGTCAAGATGGTCTGCACATGTGGCTATAAAGACCACAGCTCAGTCAGTCCTTGCTCAGTTGCCTATGGCCTGACCGCCATGCCACTGAAGATGCCAGCCACAGTTGCTGGCAAAATGTCAGGAAATCAGTTGTTTAGACCACGGCCACTGAATCCTGAGGTTGCCAAGCAGATACCAGCCATGAAAGTCTATACTAGTATATTATCAATTAATTCTCCAGTAAGTAAGCAAATGGGCAACCATCTCCAGCCAGAGAATGGAATTGGCTTTCGGCAAGGAAAGAGGATGGGATGTTACAGGCAAGGAGATGGAAAAGGTGAGACTTGAGGTATCTGTGGACCAGATAAGCCAAACAGCCCCCATCACTTTTATCTGGAATTGCAGCCTTAATCATGTACAGCAAGTGAAGATGGCATGTAGGAATTATGATGGCTGTCCACACAGTCAGCTGGATGTTTAGACTGGATTTGGCATTTTTGTTCACTTATATCAAATCCTTCTCAAGGACCTGCGATAGGCAGATATTGCTTAATAATATTAATGGTATTGTCATAATAGGATGAAAACTGTTTCAAGTAAAGCTACCCTTTGCAATTGACTGATGGTGATTTTGTCAATGTCCACAGTGTTCAAGTGGTGCTCTGGATGTTTTGGGATTGCCCCCAAGGGGCTTTCTTTATCACAGCCACTCTATTTGAAGGTTTTGACATTTTGTTCCTTTCTCTTTCTATTCTTTCTCTTCTCTTCTGCTATTTCCAGCAATTCATTGTCCATGATCTGGACATTTTGTCTTTCTTATCAACAATTATTAAGTGCTGGGTGTTGTATGGCAGATGCTTATTAGGGGTCCTTGGTGCTCTCTGAGCTTGCTTGTTTTCTTGCAGACATTTCATTACCCTAACGGTTAGGGCCTAACCTAACTACTATAGGTAACATCATCAGTGCCAATAAGGAGTGCTGTTTGCTGTCAGTTTATATTCTGGTGTCTTGCCTGTCTGAGTGGGTGGAGGTGGTCTTAGGGATTCTTTGGTTGGGCTGTTTACTAGTGGCTCTGTGGCAGTTTCTTGATTGGGGAATTGCTTACTTGACTGTTGGTCTGAAGGTGATCTTGGAGTTAATCTATGCTGATCTGAGTGCTGATTACTGGAGAGGTACTGGAGTCTTTTTCTTTTGGGGGCTGGTTGATTGTCTCTTTCGCATAATCTGGAGAGGTTGTTAATGTCTATGTGTCTATTGATGGCTGATTTGTCAAGAGTGCCAGGGTTCTAGAAATTCTCTGGCATTTTTGGATTTGGCCTGGTCTAGGATTGTCTCATCTTCCCAATTAAAGTTATGATTAAGTATGTTGTGAAATCAAAGAAGTTTTGTCATGCGCTTTGACTGCCAGCTGGTGTTCATGGATACGTTCTGCCACTCTTCTGCTTATTATTATAACTGATAATAAGATGTTTATTGTTACTTATTATTACTGAGGTGCTCTCTGAGCTTAGTTGTTTTCCTGCAAATATTTCATTACCCAAACTAGTTAATATCTGCAGTGCTCACTATTGTCACATTCAGCTTCCTTCCTCTAGTCAGATTGGGATGATGGAGAGGGAAAATGGAAGTCTCACTCTGCCTTTTGGGAAACGAGTTGCTTGGTTACTCTCTACTCACGAGGGAACACCAAGAGATACATATTAACGCCTGACAGAAATGCCAGGAAGCAGACATGGTGGCAGTGAGAAGTAGATGGAATCTCCCACTGGAGACAAGCCCACACTGCTGAGAAAACCAAGTCTGCCTCCTGTGTCCCTATTTCCTCCCCTATGTTAGCTCCAGATATGGGTCCTCACTTACACGTCAGTTAGGTAAGGTATTGATTACGGGTGCAATATTACGGCACATCATATAAATTGCTGCAGGTACTTTGGTGGAAGAAGGCCTTTTCTAGTTACCTTTCAGCTGGCGCTCAAGGGCCGCAATCTTCCCTCGCAGCCCTTCTTGTGCTGTTCTCTCAGCTTCCAGGTGACCAATCTGCTCCTGCAGCTCCACACGCACTTTATTGACCTCGGAAACTTTCTCTTGTTCCTTACTGCCCAGCTCCTGCCATCCATAGCACAGTGGGGCAAAGTAATCAGCGGCTTGTGCTTCAAAATGTTGGTACTACAGACAAAGTCACCATAATGGCCACATGGTGCACACCTTCACCATCGGCCCAACAGCTCTGCCCTTGCCCTGTGTCTCACACTCCCTTTACCACTCTTGGGATACGTACGTTCCCAAATAAAATTGGGTACGATGGGAGGCTGCCTAACAGGATAGAGCACCTAAGCGACTTTGGGTAGTTGTGGAAAACAAAGGAGGTTCAGATCCTGCTTGTTACTTGGATGGGACACTGTCAGTAAATCCCCAATTTGTAGAGTAGACGAGGAATACTGCTACCCACCCCTCATTTGAGAAGGCAGCGATAGGATGCCACTCTCAGCCATTGCCAGGAAAGCTACACGGATGGGTCAAGTGCCCTACCAGGAGTCAGGCTCAATTTAAGGGAATTCTTTAATTTTTTATGATGAAGTTATGCTGAAACCACTAGAGATATTGCGAGTATTTGAGTATGAAACAGGAAAGGTGATCTTCTTTAAGGTTTTGCCAAGGGGAACAGGAACTGCATGCACCCCCAGCCAGCATTACCACGAGAAGCTCTTGGTTCAGATAAGGTGCTTCTAGGAACAGAATAAAACCTACAAATGTTAGGGGGTCATATATTATACTAAGTCTCTACTCTGGTTTGTGCTGTCAGTCACAAGTGATTGACTTCACAATACACTTAAGTCATAAACCATTGTTTACAACCTGCAACAACCAGGTATTATACGGGAGAACTTTCCTGGAGACAGAAAAAAAACTACTCGAAAGATGATCTTTGTTAACCAGACAATTTACTTGTCCTACATGTTTTATAGAACAGTCTACCATACCTAGCTTTGCAGTGTGGAATCCATAAACTAGGAGCATCTGAACTTTGACTGTTTTTTAAACCATGCCCTGTGTCTATTCAGAAGAGCCTGCAGATAGTCCTTGAGCTACAGCCATAATGGAGTCTGCCCATTATGGTCATAATTCATGATGGTCGTAAAATGGATTGGTCACATAACTGACCTTATGATCATTTTTGCAGCAGCTGTTAAGTGACTCACTACAGCCTTTAAATAAACCAATCACTCGCTATGGGCACAGTTTTGCCAAAAACCAGAGGAAAACTATCACATGACACCAGGATGCTGCAAACAGGTGTAGATGCGGTCTGGTTGCCATGTGCTCAAAGTGCAGTCCGATGACTATACGGTGGGTGGGGGAGGGGAGGAGAGACCTGACCATTGGAAGTTCAAACAATGGCTAGGTAACCGGTTGTAAGTCAAGGACTATCCCTATTCCCAGGTATGTACGCAAGGAACAGTAGCCTACTTACCAGAACCTGGTTGTTGGGAGGGGGGTAATTTCTTTATTCTTGTGGGTTCTGCCATAATCCTGGGGGGAGGGGGGAGCTATGGGCACTACAATGTATCCTCTCTGCTTTCCTCTATCTGCCTGCTCTTTTATATATTTCCCTTGATGTCGGTCTGGGGTAAGAATGGAATGTGCCTCCGGCCATCTGCCTTATCTCTAGCTGCGGAAGAAGAGGCACAGAGACTTAACCGCCTAACAGCCTTGGGAACGGGGCCTTACCAACCCCGTTCCCACAGCAGATTTATACCTGGGGATTGGGCCATTTGAACTGGCCAGATGGACTATTGGGGTGGGTTTTGCCAGTTGCTCTTTTAACCTATTGATTCACGCGGGAAACCCTCAGATCCTGCCTTCTATGCCTGCTGTCAACTTCTCCTAATAAAAGTTCCTTTTGGAATGAAGCTGTTCCAGGAGTTATGCTTTCTTGGGAAGAGGGATTGAGGCAGGTCCTTACACTACTGTTGAATGCTGATATCAGGCTTCTTCCTGTGGGACTTTTTCAACTCGCTCACCTGCTGAAGCTCTTCCAGTCGCCTCTTGAGTCCTTCCACCTGCAGACTCAACTGGCCTTCCTTAGCGTGTGCCTCTGCCACTGCTTGCTTCTGCTGCAAGCAGTAATTTTGTGCCTCGTCACGGGATTGCATCATCAGCCTCAGCTTCTCCTCCGCCTGCTCCTGGCGCTGTTGCTATTGCATTGCCCACAAAAAAGAGAGAGAGAGAGAGAGAAAGGAATAATCTTTTTTCAACCTATTAATGATATGTAAGAATTGGACACATCTTATTAATAAGGTTTTATTTTATTTCCATTATGAGTTTTAATCTGTTACCTGAACATGTTGATCTTTTTTTTAAAGCCTCTCTAAATTAGAAAGCATCATCAACTATCCCTCAACTTGGGTACCTCCAATTATACTGAGATGTAATCAAAATTCCCAGGTTGGTCTAGACTAGTTTTTCCTCAATCTTGTCATCTTTTAGAACAATGGAGTTCAACTGGTGAATGCTGGCTAGGGAATCCTGGGAATTGAAGTCTACACATTTTAAAGTTGCTAAGGTTGAAAAACACTGAGGATATTAGAAAAGAATGGATGCTTCCTTGCCACCTCCAACTTTTATAAGGAAGACTTAAAACACAGTTCATTCTCTTAATTCTATTTTACCTAATAATAACCCTGATGTGAGATAGAATAAACAAAGCCATCAGTTCTGGGCCAAGTAAGAGTGAAATTTTTTTGCTTGGTGCGCCTGAAAACGTAATGTTAAATTCTCCCCAAATGGACATTAATCCAATGTTCCAACTCTAGAAAACCTTAGCATGCCAGTTATAAGAAAATACCAGTCTCTGTCTATACTTCATTTTACTTTCTGATGTAGCATTGGCATGAATAGGGAATGGACAGATAAAATTATGTAGCAATGCTGCTTTTGAGCTGCCCTGTCAACCTTACCTCTTCCAGCCTGGTTTGGGTTTTGGCTCTGATGATTTCTTCCTCAATTTTGCCTCGTTCAATGAGGGCAGCAGCTTTCACTTGGCCCAGTTCCTAGTGACAAGGCAGAAGAACGACGCACTGCAATTTCTGATTGTAAAAGCAAACCAAGAAACCTGCTGTGGTCTGAATCTGGATACATATTCTTAGAGAAAATCCAAAGCAACTGAGGACAAGATTCAGCTGGTTTTCGGGAAAAAGTCCACAAAATTGGGAAGCCATTCCACTCACCTCCTCAAGCCCAATGCGGATGGCCTCCAGCCTTTGGATGCGCTCCTGCAGAGCACGTTCACATGTCTCCCTATGTTGAGTTATGTGTCCCACCTGCAGGTCAAGCACCATTGTTCAGAGGATCTTTAGCAGCACATAAATAACGATTGACACCAGCCTTTCTCTTGGGTAAATGGGGGACACACGAGGAATATTGGAGCAAACAAAATTTCTTTATTCAAGAAAGCTTGGGGCACATTTTCCAATTCCTTAGCAAAAAATCCAAACATAAAACTGTAATATGAACCCAGAGAAAGAGACTGACATCTTCTGTCTGTCTGTCTGTCTATATCATAGTTCTTAACTGCCCATCCTCCTCAGATATGTAATGAAGAAAAAAGAGGCCTGAATTTTGAAGGGTAAGGGTGATCCTACTCTAAAGGAAGGAAGACAAAGAGTTATTTAGGATAGTCTGATTCCCAAAACCCTGAACTAAAAAAGGAAAACATAATTGCCTTCCCTGGTCTCAAGACTCTTGGATTGTAGATGTGAGGCAGGGGCTCTGTAATGGAGAAACCCTGGAAAAGAGACAATTTCCTAGCATTCTGACCAAGTCTTACAACAGTCCCAAGGGTCTTCCTTTATTCATATGGCCAGGATGGAAGAGCTCAAGACTCTGGTAGGCAAGCCATGCTTCCATCCTATCTTATAAACAAGGGTAGAATGGGTAGAATTTATTTTCAGGCCAGAAAGCACAACTACTTCAGACACACTCCCTGTCCCTGGAGGAATGCTAAAATTCCCACAGCCTCCTCACCTCCTTCAGATGAAGGGATTCTGCATCATTCAGGACCTGCTTGAATCGCTTCTTTTCATTTTCCAAATGCTCTGTGGAAACACAAATATAGTGAGGTCCCCAACTCCTTTCGTCTTTCTTCCCTTTCTGAAGGACTCCAACAAAGCTCTCCTTTCACTCAGTAGCTGCAGACGTGTGAGTTACGCTCACCTTCAGCCTGTACAGCTCTCAATTTCATTTCTGCTGTTTTGTGGGTCAGCTCCTCCTTCACCTGGAACAGTTGCTCTTGCTGGTTTTTGCATCTTCTTTCCAGCTCATCCACCTAGAAGGAAATCCACTCGTAGCAGAGAGACAGACAAGCTCCCATCTCTCTACAATAGGTTGCTGGGAAAGAGTGTCAAGCACAAACAGGCAACCTGTAGTTCACAAGCAACAAGAAATCCTTGGCAGCCTTCTGTCTGAAGGGCTTCCTGGTGGCCCACCTAGCAACTGGTTAATGTCTATGGAATAGGTGCATTGTGTTGGATTGACTGCATTTATACATTTATGGCTCGTCACAACACAACAAGAACCTGTAACTCACTGAAGCAATTGCCCAAAGCTGCTATTGCCCAAGGCTGCATCCAGGAGCCAAAAGCTAAGTTGAGAGAATCTTAGTTGAATAACTCTTAACGCAGTGTGTCTCAACCTTGGAAATTTGAAGATGGGTTGACTTCAATGTCCATGGTGGCTGGAGAATTCTGGAGATGAAGTCCACACATCTACAAGTTTGTCAAGGTTAAGAAACTCTGCCGTGATGCCATTCAAACATTTTTTTACCTCATTTTTGAGCTGGATATTTTTCTCATTGGCTGTGAAAAGTTCCTGTAGAAGCTTTGCCTCACGATCAGAAGAATTCTGCAAAAGCAGAGATGCATCAGTCAGCCCTTCTTCCTTTTTCCAGTGTCCTTCCTGGTTTGATCCAAACCTCGGAGCAGCTTCGCACCCTTTCCCCACTAACATTGGGCTTGTTTCAAGCAAAGACATCTGTTTCAGATGGTGCCAGATATCTCGCTTGATTATATGCACTCCCTGACTCCTCAGATCTTCCCAGATATCTACCTTCTTGTGTTGTTGAAACTCCTTGGCGTGCTTCTCCACCAGTCTTTCTTGCTCCTCTTTTGCTGCACTCAAAATTTCTCCCAGGCTGCACACCTTCTGCTCTGACAGTGCCAAAGCTGCCTCTGTCATCTGGAGTCTGCAAAGCAGCAAGTTTCAAGTAAAAGCTACTTTCAAGGCTACCTTGAGGTTTTCTGAGCTAGCTGCCCAGCAATAAGAGCACCTGCACTGCAAAACAAGACTTGTTTCAGAGTAACAAGATGGTAAAGGAGCTAAGCAGTTCTTAAGTTTGTAACTACAGTAGTGCCAAATCTACCCATAAACCTCAACCTCTGGATTTGGAGTGTCAGGTTGACCAAAGCAGATCCAGAATTTGCACTCCTTGACGGCCTTTCTTAATACATGTACCAGAGACCAAAATCTCTGGTCATTAATTGAGACGGTCATTAAATAAGATGTCATGTGACCACTTCTCTCAATGACTGCAATCCTGGGACTCCCAATTGCAGTTGTTAAGTGATCTCCTGGTTTCTTTAGTGGACGGAGGAAAAGAGCTGCCTGCAAAAGGGACTCAGTCTCACATGGGGCTAAAACTCCAAGGACGGCTCTCACAAGAGGCTGGCTGGAAAAAAAGTCCATCCCAAATCTAAGCAGGATTTGGGCACAGACCATTGGCACCATGGGGCATTTGCAGGAAGCCCCCAGACACAAAAGGACTCTCCATGCTGCATCTGTCCCCAAACCTAAGCAAGGTTTTGGCCAAGTGTTTTCAGCACAAGGTGTTTGCAGCCAGCCTACAGAAACCAGAGGGAGTCGTCTTGTCAGGCAGCAATGGCTTGAGATCTTCCCTACCAGCTTCCACACTGACTTACTGGGGAAGCTGGCAGTGAAGACAGCAAATAGATGACTGTGGGACGTTTGTAAGTGTGCAATAGTTGCCAAAGCACCCGAATTGTAATCGGATGACGGGGCACTGCAATGGCTGTAACTATGGACACAGGTCACAAGTCTCTTCATTCAGTACCGTGTAAATCTGAATGGTTGCTAAATGAATAATTGTATAAGGACTACCTGTAGGTACATACATTGATTAATATCTGCTCCACACAGCATTGAATGAATTCTTGTGTCGCCGGCCACATTTTCCAACAAATATACTACAAGTCAAATTTGTTATTTGAAAAACTGTCTCCAGTATGCAGAACAACAGGAGCCTGGCTTTTTTTTAAAAAATCATCTTCTTAAATTCTGTCACACATTTTTACAATGATAGGTACATTCCCCATTTCTCCCTGCTCCTCCTCATTTGTATATTATTTTATATTTGTGTTTAGGAAGGTGAATAGTTCTATTTCAACAATTACTGAATTTTGTCCTCTCTGACTTATTCCTGTTCCCTCCTCTGGTTCCACAATTTTCCATTCATTTGAATCATGAAGTGGAATGCCAGCTGGACCATTCCGATTGGGAATCAAATCTGAGTTGGGACTGTCATCAACAACATTAGTCTAGTTTCTCCAACATTGCCAAGCTGTTCTCCGTACTTTGCTTTTAGGGAATTCATCATCGAATAGCGCTCATTCAGGGCCTCTTGCAGACGCCCGACTCGTGCTGCCGATACCCTGCAAGGAGAGCAGAGGGGATATCCATGTATAAGGGAACATTCACTGTGTAGAATCTTTGCTGAAAACTGACAAGAGAGGAGCCCTTGTGGCAACATAAGAGCCAGGTAATGGTTAAAAGTGCTCCTTTGGGTTTATTTAGAGTGCTCTCTCCCCATCCTGAGCTGGCAGAATACCATCCCGGTGTATAGATGATTGGTCTCCATCAGGTAGCTGCCAAATAATGGCATCCTTATTTACTATATATGGGCTTGCTTCCTTCCCTAATCAAATGTCACCAGCTGAGAGAAAAACATTTGCCAATGATTCTTTTGAATCTAAGAGGGGCTGGAGAAGACAAGGTTAGGGAGATATCTACTGGTAGGTTTAATCATTTGTCAAAATTCATTCCGATTTAGCCTAAGAAATGGATGCCAAGATAACCTTGTCAACTTTGTGAACTTCAACTCCCAGAATTCCCCAGCCAGCATGGCTGTAATTGAAGTTCACAAGTCTTAAAGCTGCCAAGGTTGGATACCCCTGGCCCAAAATATGTGTAATGTGGAGAAGGGAGGATGCAGGGATATGCAGCAGGGCTCTCTCCCACTGCACCTTGACCCTGCCTGTCACTCACTATTTTTAAATCAGGTTTAGCGATTTTTCAAATTTTTCCAGGGAGTCTCACTGTGTTGTGTAGGAGAGGGGTTGTGCAGTGCAGCAAAACTCCTGTTTCCCTGCCTAGGTGTCAGTCACCACTGGACTGGTGTTCCAGTGAACTCTTGCTTTAAAAATAGTCTGACTTAACAGCTGTTAGGTATGCAAGGGTGTTGAGTGATACAACAAGAAGGAAGGACCCCAGGCAACCCATCTGGCAGCTCTTATTCAGGTTTTATTTGTTTGTTTTATTTGCTAAATTTTTAAAACTGCCATCTCACACTGGAACCCAGCTATACATGTTGGCTTACCTGTTGCTCTGGTTTATTTCGTCTCTCTGCTTGTCAATGGTGTCCATTAGATCCAGGAACTGTAAAACAGATTTAACATTAACAGCATCCTTTCAAAGTACAAACATTTGGTACCCACACCTACTCTGCTTATAAGTAGCTAGTCACCTTATTGAGTGAAAAATAAATTTAGGCTGAAAGTTTCCAAAGTTAGGTCCCAGAGGGAAAGAAACTACTCTTTTTTTTTCCTTCTAGGAAGATCGGGGCGCTCTAAATAGTTTTATCCCCTTTTAATCTCACAATATAAAGAAGGCTACATTGAGAGATAATGTTTGAGCTCACACACTGCACTAAATTATAATGTTGTTTGATTTGGGTTGATGATTGTGATCCCAGTCAACTGTTCCTTGTTCAGTAAACCATGGCAAAACAAATCCAAGGCTTTGGGTGATTTCAGCCACTAAAGCAGGCATGTCAAACTTGCCACGTCATGTGACATCGCGTGATGTATCGGGACTTTTTCCCCATTGCCGGCAATGGAGCGGGCGCAGTTTCAGCGTGACGCATCTGGCCAGTGGGCCGGCAGTTTGACATGCCTACACTAAAGTAACTTAGTTTTCATAGTGGAGCAAGGTATACATTCAAGCTCCATCACCTGCCACAACTGTTCATTGCTTTTGATCAACTAACCTGTTTAGCTTTCTCTTCTTTCAAGCACATCACCTCTTTGCTGAGAATTTTTGTCATGTTACGACTTTTGGAGAGAATATTCTGACGCTCTTGGTTATGTTCCATCGCTTGATCTGAACCATAAAGAAACATGAAACAAAGTTAACGGTTCCCTCATTCAACAGGCTTGTAGGTGTATTCAGATGTTGTTACTTATGATCCTGCAGGGAAAAAAAATCACCACCTGGATCTGACAAAGGTTCTACCTAGAGCAGCATTTTTTTCTCTTAACATTGATTAATGAGTTATCACTTTGGAACCCACCCACTCTGTCAAAACAATCAATTTCCTTTATAATGTACCCCCCCAAATCTCTGAAGATTATATCCCTGTATACACTCATCTAATACCTACTCATTCTTAGAATATGTAATTTATTCATTACAATATTTTTGAAAACCCACAAGCTGGACGTAACAGCAGTGTCTTTAGACTGCTGTTGTCCACTCCCTGCCCACTTCCAGAGTAGCTCTCTAAATCCAGTTAGAAATGTCTCTGAAAATTCTGAAAAAGTCTAGGTTTTCACGCTGTAGCCCTACAGCCATAAAGGCAGGAGTCACACAGTAGAACAATCTGTAGCTAGAGTTGAATCTAATTATTTTTTTTATCAAGTAGAAAGCTGGCACAATGGCTTACCCACAGCCTTCAGGATATCACTTGGTACATTGTTCCCAGCTAATTCAAGCTGCCGTACTGTCCGGTTGTTATGAAGACAGTTCAGAAGTGCCCGGCCCCCCAAGAGTCCAATATTATTCCATCGCAGATCTAAACAAGAAGCAAACATTCATACAAGGTCTTGCATTCCCAAATTGGCAAACCAGTGGTTGAAACCAGCTGACTTTTACCAGAATGAATGCTAAACAGTATTTCTCAAAGGGTGCTGAGGAATTTATTACATTGCTTAGGAAGGCAGAAGCAAGTCCACCAGCATGGGTTAACTTTTGATAGTTCTGTACCAAATTGTACAGAACAGGGCTCTCAAGCTGTGCCCACAGTTGGACATTTCTGTTTCCCCCCCCTTATTTGGAAGACTATGTACAAAAGTATCTACTTTTGAACAGAGGTACTGCACTACAATATCTTTGCCAGCTGAGATACTTCATTAATTGTCTAAACATCAGCCCTAATTCTGCAAAAAGCTACGCCTAGCTTACACATAATTCATGCAATTTTCAAATTAGCAGGAATTATTTCCAGACTTCCAGTGGAGGTATGGTGAACTGAAGATGGCTCTGTGAAAGCAGAGCAGATATCTGTGGCAAAAACCAAGGAACCAGTGAGCAGACTGGTTTCTTGTTATCTTTCTAGATAAGGATAGGATAGGAGATTGTCCAGACGTGTTCTAGAGCTGCTCCTTGTAAGAAGATTCAGGACAGCAGTTTTGTCCAGTTATAAGACAATGGGATTAACCATCGTGCTTGCAATTATGGTGGAAACTTTTAAAGGTTTTTTTTTAAAAAAACAAACCTCGAACTTTAAAACCCTGAGTGAGGTTTTTGAAGAATGAAATCAGAAAACAGTAGCCACAATATCAGCAATGTCAGTAATGATGTCTGCTTCTATTGGTAGACTATGTCCAAAAGGTGTTATTGATGTAGAACAAATTTTATCTGACAAGAAGAGAGGAAATTGGATTTACAACTGACGGGCCAAGAGAAAAGGCTAAGGAAAGGATGTTGCACTGGATCTATAAAATAAATTGGATGAATTTAAAAGGGAAATATAAATTATAAACCAAGAAAAACTGTTTTTTTCCTACTCGATTAACAAAAGTGGCTTGTTAAAATCTTGAAGAATGAGACAAAGAAGAAATGAAGAGAAATCAAATCATATGACAATATCTGAATGAACTGAACTGTTAAAAGTAAAAGGAAGGAATAAAAAGCTGGTTTATTTGATCAAGGTATTACAACAAGATATGTTATTATTTTGGCAACCTTTTATGGACTTTCTACTGACACCAGGACTACAAATATGTTTTACGGATTTGTTTATAGAATAAGAGATGGGATATGGGATGAAGAAATATCCCATACTTTTTACAATGTTTTTCTTTCTTTAAGTTTAATTTGCATCAGTTTTAACTCTTATAATCAAAGTTCTTAATAAACCAAGCATGAAAAACAATTAGCAATCTTTACTTCCCAGTACAATGGTCTAGGTCAGGGGTCGGCAACCTCGGCTCTTTTATGACTCGTGGACTTCAACTCCCAGAATTCCTGAGCCAGCATAGCTGGCTCAGGAATTCTGGGAGTTGAAGTCCACGAGTCATAAAAGAGCCGAGGTTGCCGACCCCTGGTCTAGGTCAAGGGTGTCAAACTAGCCACATCACGTGACATGTCACAACATATCACGACTTTTTTTTCCATTGCCGGCAATGTGGTGGGCATGGTTTCACCCTGATGCATCCGGCCTGTGGGCCAGCAATTTGACACCCCTGGTCTAGCTGGTCAAAAGGGATGGGATGGGAGTCACCCTCTGTTTTTAAGAAGGCCGGCCTTACCGAGTTCTTGTAGACTAGAATTGGCTTTCAGTGCCATGGCCAGTTCTCCTGCTCCCTGATGGTTGATTTGATTATTGCGCAGGTCCAACATCTGGAGATGGTGGTTTGCACCAAGCCCCTCGCAGAAGACAATGAAGCTTTCTTCCCATACACCTAGATTGTTCCACTCCAAAGTGAACCTTGGGAAGGAGACAATTACGATAATAGAGGCTGATGCATAGAAGACATAGGTTATAGTTGAAAAGGGAACCCCGAATCCTCTCCCGAGAAGAAGACATAATACAAATATAATAATCCTCCTTGGACAATCTGAACCAATTGTTTGTCCACTGCTTGAGAGACCCTCCATATCCCTGTGATTGCTCACCTCTGGATAGTCTTGTTTTGCCTGAGGAGCTTTCCCAGAGCCTCAGCCCCAGCAGCTCGCAGGTTGTTTCCCTAAAAGAAACCAAACCTAGTTAGTCTCTTCATTTCTCAAAACATGGATTCATCCAGACATTAAACAGAACCAAGACTCTGAAAATTCAACACGACTTTCTCCTCTTCACACAACTTGTTAATTCATGCTCACTTTGCAGAGTTTGCACTTCTCACCACAGAATTCATACATTTATGTCCATTTCCATATTTTACATTTAGTGGGTCACACGTTATCTTTACGACTCTACCATTGTACATCATTTTGTGTATAAATAGAAAGGGAGCATGGAAATTTTATCAATAACTTCCCAGTATTGATTTGGAAAGAAACTATGGTGAAAATTGATGAAAATTTGAGTCACAAATATGCATGCATATGTACATCCATACACTTATGTGTGTGATAGTCAATTAATAACAAATTCAATAATATTCTCCAATGTCAAATTATGTAGTAAGGATTGGGAAGTATAAATATGCTTAAAAACAGAAGAGCTGAAAAACAATTCACCAGAAGTTCTTTTTTCTTTTACCTCTTATTCTATTTGTGCATTTTACATTGTTATTTAATTATTCAAAGATTAGATACTTATCTTCAACTGCTATTCTAAAACCAACAAGTTTCTTAAGGTTGCACACACACTATAGACTCCAGTTATATGTTTTGCCTCAGAAAGCTTTTCCACTATTTTAAGCCCACCCTGTTATTATTCCCCAAAGCAAAAGCATCCTAGACATTTTGCTACCCTAAGACTAAGGTGCAGCACACTCACCTTCAGATTTAAGAACTTCACAACTGTATTGGAACAAAGTCCGTGTAATAGCAGCTTGGCCCCTACAAGGAAAGACTCATATCTGAAAATGTTAGCAACTTTCCCAATTTAAAAAACCCCCACATTCACACATTGTACTGAATCTTGTTTTGTTTAACTATGATTTATTGAGTAAACCACAGTGGGTGAATTCATGCCTGATGTGACATGTGAATCCAGTGACATATTATTAAACAATATATAGATTTAGTTTGGCTGATCATGAGAACATACTCTTGAAGACTCTGACATTTCCCTCTCCTCCTATTCTTGGGAAGGTATATATTACCACATGTCCTTGTGCTAAGTTAATGACTAATTTCCACTTTAGAGATGACCCATCTAGGCAAACTGTTAGCACAGACAGTGTCTGATTACAAAGTGAAGTTAACAGCAAGCAACACAATGGAAGTGAAGGTGCCATGAACTCCAATAAATTTTCAGGACAGGAGAGAAATCAAGAATTGCCTTATGGACAGACGAAGTCCCACCTTCTTCACCCACCTTCTTCACTCAGCATGCAATCGTTCAATATGATCTCAGTGAACTGGAGGTCATCCTGCAAGAGCTTGCCAAGGACTCCGCAACTATCTACAGAAAGGCTTTGTGTGGCTAAATCCAAGCGGTTTCTTCCCGTGGCTTCCTCCAAGTGTGGCAGGATACTCTCCTGAGGCTCAGCACCACTCTCTTTGCACAGCCTAGTATAACACTGTCGGAAAGCATCCATCTCTGTGGCAGGCATCAGCATCACTCATTTCCCCCATGTAGATAAGGGGTTAAGACCGATGGCAAGATCAAAAGGCAGCAGCTGGTAGCCTGGTGGACAACAACAACCGTAGGTTATTGCCAGAGCACATATTGCTTAGTGATCTGATTTGAACCTCTATCTCCAAATGCTGAAGCCAGCCAGTACCTCTGTTCCTAGAAGCCTTTAGACAAACAATCAAACCTGTTTCAAAAGCTTGCTGTGGGTTGCTAGAACTAAAGCCTCACCCTTCAACAGCCAATGCCTACTTTTGTAACTAAGGAGACTGGAGCATGTTGGGAATTGTAGTTAAATGTCTTTTCTAAATCTTACTACCTGGGAAATAGGGCATGCTGGGAACTGTAGTTCAGAGGCATTTTAATTATTTCTTTCTCTCTACCAGAAACAGTAGATTTACTGTGTGATTCATACTTTAGGGAGCATACTTAAATAAAAAGATCAAGAGCAAAGATATCTGTTAAAACATATGCTAAGATACTGTTTTGGCAGAAAAATAAATGATTCAACTAAACAAATAATACATTTAGTGCTTGTTTTATGGCACAACTGTGTTTTGAGATAAAATATACCAATTGCATTCTATGAAGTTGTATCTTCTGGTGGAATTAAGAGACCACTCATTACCATAAGCATGTGTGCAGCCCTGTATGTGTGTGTATGTTTTGTACAGGATTCCTTGAAACTCAGTGTGTGGGTTTTACTGTTAAAATCTGGATAGCACATTCTGCAAAATGTACGACATCTGGCAAGTTTGTCTATTCTGTGTGTCAACAAGTTAATGTTTTAATTTAATTTAAAATGTAGGGATGGAGCCAAAGTTTTGCACAAAGGCGCCAAGTTGATACCTCTCTCTCCAGACATTTGTTTTAGAATCCAGTTGCCATTATAGTGTTGTGGTCTATGAGAAGGTAATGTAGCATACTATGTATAATTACAACTAGGCACTTTATGTTTCTGTATTCCAGGCAGTAATAATCATATATTTTAAATTTGTTCAAAATTTGAGTGACATATGTGTTTGTCACTCAGAAACTGAATCTACTCTCAAAGCCCAAACACTGAGACAATTTCACCTCAAACTGAAATGGTCCTTAAATCACCATGTAATAAGTCAGTTTTGAAGTCTGTGGACTCTTTTCTAGAAATACTTTGTTTCACGTGATATAACATTAATACAATGTAATCTTTTAAAATGTGAATTAAAAATGCTTGAAAATACTTAATGCATACAACTCACTAGTCCTCCTACATTTTATTTCAAAACATCCCAGCAATAATTTATTTTTAATCTTTTAGTGAACTTTCTACAGTTAATCTCTAAACATGTTCATCTCTCTTTAAATACTTACAAGAGGAAAAATTAAAAAATTAAAAATTGAACTGTAAGAATGATTGGGGGGGGAGAAAAAGGAAACATCAACAACTAAACATAACTTGTTGGCTTGGAACCACTCAAAAGGCACTTCTAAATTATTTTAGATTTAAACTGAGATCCTAAGCAGGTTTACTTTACTCAAGTCCTAACAGAATTGCCTTTAGGGAAAAAAAATCAGAACCCCTAGCCACTGTTTTGAAGCTAAATTACAGGACTAAATTCAGCGGAGTTGAGTTGCAAACAGTTCTATATCTATTAGTAGGTCCTACAGAGTTCAATATAATATTATGCCTCTAGAGAAATAGATTTCGGTTCTGAATCATCACTTGTTCACGTGAATCCACCTATTTTCTTGGATGGAGGTCCCACAAGCAAAGAACTAAAGTTTAGGACTATGAGTCAATAGGATCGACGCAACGACCACCCGCAGTCCATTCTCACAACTTTTCCGAAAACGAGGGCTGATGAGCAAAAGGCTAAGAAAGCGGAACCGCTAAGCAAGCGTCTACGAGAAGCTGAGAAATGCGTTCACTAAGCAGGACACGTTGGCAAGGATGGCGTTCCTGAACGACTTACTGTAATCAAGACTCTCATATTCTGATCGCTCCCCCTCCTTTCCCTATTTCCTCCATCCTGAGAGCCTGACTCGATGCTTTCGGGCACCGAACCCAGCTCAGTTTTTGTTTTCTTTCCTAAAACGAAACTTCTAATTTAAACCTTCCGCCTAACTTAAGCCTCCCGCCTCTTTTCAGATCAGCAGCTACCGAGACTAAAGGGCGGGCGAAAATCAACTACACGTCCCAGAATGCCTCTTGTTAAGAGTCTGGTGGCCCCGTTCTTCTCCGGAAGTAAACGGTTGAGGGTGGGACTCTAGGAACTACATTTCCCAACATGCCATGCGCCGTTCTGACGGTTTTAGCGCCGAATCTAACCAGGGAATGCAATGTGAAATGGAGACGAGGGAAGGATGCGCGGGAGGCTTCAAAAAGGTTAGGGAAACAGGCCGAGAAAAACAGTGGGGAAACAAAACAAAACAAAAAAAAAGAGTTCGGTTTGGACGGTCTGGGTTAGGATTCAGATGTGTGACAAAGGAAAAGAGGCGTAGCAATTCGAAGTTTTGACCGTACCGGGATGTAACGGGAGACGTAACACGTGGGAATGGCCGGAGGCTTACCATACAGAGCAGCTATCCCAGGGGGGAGTAAAGCGCCAGAAGTGTTGCTGCAAAAGTAGAAGAGTTTAAGGCTCGGGGATGCGGCTGTCCGGCAGGACGGAGGCTGCAACTTGAACTGAGGGAGGGGTAGTCCATTGGTCTATCGGCAGTCTGGGAATGGAGTCTGTGTAATAGGAATCCGTCAAGTTGAAATGAGGTCGCGTGGCTGAAAAGCAAAAATTAGTACTCTAGGCTAGGGGGAAATGCCCAGGAGATAAAAGACAATTCAGAGACTCTGGCGGCGCCTATAAAGTACAAGCTAGAAATAGATTAAGTTGGGGTTGGGCTATAAAATGAAATCGAGTCTCTCTGGTATCCTGGAATGGGGGCGCCGGAGGTGATTTCTTGTTTTGCCTCCCTAACATCGTCTACGGAGAAGTTTAATAAATGTTTATTATTAATATTGCTATTATGACATAATCTAGGACTGCTTATTCATCATGAGGTATTTGCACTAGCTTTACATTATAACGCGAAGGCAAAGGCGCTTTTGTTGTAGGAGTAAAACTGTATACTGAGCGTTGTACCTTGGCGCTATCTTTGTGACATGGATAAGAGCACGTCAAGGTTATGAACATGCAATTAGATATAAATTGTTATGTTCAAAAGTGGTGACAACTTGGATTAGAAAAGAAACAGCGTCAGACTTAATTTTGAATAATGCTTGGGATTTAATAGAGGGATGCAGTATACTGCTGAATTCATGGAGAGAGATGATCACAGTATTGAAATTGGACTATTGTCCATAAAATAAAAAAAATAAAATGTGATTTAAAAAAGGTCATGCATCCTCAGAATAATAGTTTGCTTAAAAATGTAGTGAAGATAGGATTAGGAAAGGTCTAATAGAATGGCAGTATGGTCAGGATAGTAAAGTAATGAAGGTGGGGACAGACTGCTAAAAGAGGCCAGGAAATGTATATAGATGTTGAATTCACTTTGGAGTAAAATGCTATCAGTACTGAATAATACCTTTCACTCAACTTCTCAAGCTGTATATTAATAACTATCATTATCCAGGAATGCATTTTAAAAGACACACAAATGTATCATTTAATGATTCTTCAAGTGAATGTTAGGTGTTGAATTAAGGAAATTCTTTGGAGCAATTCTAGAATGATACAGCAGATAGCACTAGAGCTTTCATTTCCTATTTTGTTTCTTATTAAGCCTGCAGTAAAACACAAATTGCCTGCTTCTTTTGTACAAAAGATGTATTTTTAAAAATTACTTCAAGAGCCTAATTGAATGCATTTTTAATTAGCCCAGTTTTATAGCTCAGTTTTACATTAAGTGTGCCTAAGCCCAAGTGCAAAGTTTCAGAAGACAAATCACAACTTGTCAACTTAGTAAAGTGTTGGCAAGTGCAATTGCAAAAGATCAGAAATCTTAGAAACTTGCTAGGCAGGATATATAATATTGAACTTGGTTTACCAGTAGTCTGACTTGATACACAATTGCATGCATAGGAAGACAAAGTACCCAGCTCTAGAGCTGGCAGAACACTTTCTTTTTCTTCTATTATCTTTCATGGAAGGAAAATTCTGGAAAAACTACCAAGAAAAGAGATAAAGCTGTGCTCCTCCTATTTATTCTGATTAGCATAAGCCTATGAAGGTTGTCACAAATAATTCCTTTCATCCCTCCCTGAAATCCAACCTTCATCAAGTTGAAGAAACGGTGCTTTAGAACGTTTGAAGTGAGAGAATACAGCTCCTTCCTGACATGAGCAAGAGAGGAAAATATTTTTTTAAAAAAATCTGTAAACTTGGCAGTTGTTGGGACGTTCTTTGTTAAGAATTATTACTTTGATAGCTTTTGTATTGTGTATATTTGTATATTACACAAATATGTGATCTGAGTAAAACTGAATATATTTTTGTATCATGTTACATAAATATGTGATCTGAGTAAAAGTGAGCAGAATAGCAAATTAGGTCTGCTTGGAAATACACTTTTTTCCCCATCTATCTGTCAGATATTTAACAATGGCTATTAGTCCATTTGAACTACTTTTTAATTGTTCAGTTCTTTCTAGTTTTTTCTTACCATGCTCATAAACTCTTGGTTCTCTTTATAATTCACAGAAATATTTCTTTTTTTAAATGGTAATTTTATTAAAGATTACAATTTACAACAATAAAAATTAACAGATTAAAAAAATAGAAGATGCAGAATAGGAAAAAATATAAAAAATAAAAGTAAGAATATAGTAAAGAAAAACAAAATAAATATAAAAGATGATTTCCCCCTTTGTCACAGCAAGTATAAACAATTTTAGTAACTTATCACCTTTTAAAATACAACAAATGATCTCTTCTTTCTTATTTTTATAAAATCTATATCCTATATCTTATCTGTAAGTGCATTCATAAAACCTTGTCATTTCGGGCATATCAGCAGATGTCCATTTAGGGTTACCAGAGGCAGGATATCTATTTTAGCCTTGATCAAATAAACTAACTTTATATTCATTCCTTTTACTTCTTATAATCTTGATCTTTACTCTCTTCAAACAATGTCTCAGAACTTGATTTCTTTTCAATACTTGCCCTTCCCACAACATTTTTCTTTAACATGCCTCTCTTGTAAATCTAGTGTAAGAAATTATCCATGTTAGTTTGTTATTTGTATAATCCTTTTAATTATTAAAACATCAGCATCTTTTGTATATCCGGTGTAACCTCTTTTTCCTTGTTATTCTTGTAGCCTGACATTTTTAAATCCACTTTCAAATTTGTCTCAATCATGTCAGGTAAAACCTCTTCCATAGCATCTATTTTCCTCTAATGCCAATTTTTATAGTCTTTTTCATTTTTAAAAGGATTCAAAATTGTATTTTCCCATGAGAAGTGTTCTTTATAATTAATTCCAAAAAGTTATTTCAAAGTTATCTGGACCCACAGCCATTTGAAACTTTTTAAAATCAAAATTTTAATCACCTTTACTGTTTATTACTTAATTTTTGTCCTTAATAACTTCTTTCACTAAGGATTGGACGAAAGTCATTTTGTGCTGTAAAATGTATTGCTCCAAAGGTTCCTAACAGCTGAAAAACTGTTAACAATAAATTTCCAAAAGTGATTAAAAAAGAAAGTACATGAATTTAGTGTCCTTTCAAAGGTGCTGATCCTGGTTTGATCAAGATGGTTATTCGCTCGTCTCTCAGAGCTCTAAACTCACCAATGACCTGCAGAGGGCAACTCTCTGGAGCACTTGTGGGCACTTTGAAATCCTCTTCTTGTCTGGAGAGGAATTACAAAAAGCTGTTTTTCTACGGATTGATCTTCAACTCGCCATTTCTTCCCCAGAAGACCAATTCATGGAATTATTTCCCTCAGTGTGTTGGTCTTCTAAAATGTCTGGGTGCGGTTTGATTAAGTAGTAAACTCACCAAGAGTACTTAATTAGTGGGGTGATTCATGTCCATCACATGTAAACTTTTAGTATCAAGTTCTGTTTAAAATGGTTGCTATATATCATACATGGATTCATTTACCAGTTTCTTCAGTTGCTAGAATTGCAATTACTAAACTGTAGTGTTCTGGCTCACCTTTCACTTTTGGAAGAAAAATGCAGCTTGTCTTATTAAATACAAATTAATAAAGTTTCCAAAGAAATCATATTTTTGTCATCACTTTTGTTTTCTAGTACATTTTATGTCTTTTATCAAAAATTGCTATATTGCTATGTAATTTTAGGTAATGTAGAATGCAGAATTGCTAGAATTTCTGAGGTTTGATGCACCGACTTTGATATTGTATCACTTAAAAAACCCCAACCTAAAAAAAGTTTGATACATGTGACCTTACTTTCTAGATTAATCAATAATGTATTGGTTTAGAGCTCAAGATTCAGAAATGGTATGAGTTTTTAACCAAGGAATGGCTGTGAAATTTGTAAACCCTGGGAAGATACACTTTTATATCCCCTTATAAATGCCCCTTATGCCGGCATCAACTTCCCTACCGCCCTGTGCGTTCCCACAGAGAGGGCCTCCTCAGGGTGCCACCGATCAGAGAATGTCGATTGGTGGCCCCCAGGGGGAGATCCTCTGTGGGCGCCCCGGAGCTATGGAATCAGTTACCGGTTGAGCTCCGGATGGCGCCTGATCTTCGCTCCTTCCGCCGCGATCTAAAGACATTCTTATTTGAACAAGCCGGCCTGGCTTGATGGGGGATTGGTGGGGTCTTTTATTATTATTTTAATATTTGTATTTACTGTTTTTAGTGGGCATATATTTAATTCTTTTTTAACTTTTGTAACTTTGTATTTTTTATTCTTGTTCACCGCCCTGAGTCCTTCGGGAGAAGGGCGGTATATAAATAAAATTATTATCATTATTATTATTATTATTATTATTATTATATTATTATTATTATTATTATTATTATTATTATTATTATCCAAGTGAAAGCCCATTGAATTCATTAACTAGTAGATGTATCTATAGATTTACTGTGTTAAATACTTAGAGGTTTTTCTGTTTTTGCACTGTCCAAAGTGCATAAAGTCCAATAGTTTTGAAGTTGAGACAAATGCTCCTTTAATTGGAAATAGTTCTTGAAAATCACAAACAAAATAATAGTTGTCCCAGCCAAACCAGTGGGTTGCAACCAGTTTTAACTAGCATAACAGTAGACGTAAATGTTGGTTGTAGAATAATAATATATCACATTATTTTTGAAATTGCATTGTTTGTTCTAATAAGAACAGAAAAAAATAAAGGAGGGTTGTTTTGCTTTTAAACTAGAAGAATTTTTCCCTTGAGGTGTGCATATTAAGATATTGCCTATGTGATACTTGACTAAAATCAGCTAAATGTCATTTAATACATTTAGCTCTATTTTCCTCTAAAAATTGTCCTATTTACTGAGGAAAAAAAGCCTCTCTTGTATGTCTTTACCCACCCACCACCACCACCCCAAAAAGAAACCACCTCTGTTGATAGGAATAATGGAAAATGCCTAACAATGTACTTTATTGGTTTTCTACCATTTCCAGAAAACCTAGAAGTAAAGAATAAAAAAACAAGGCATAGCCTTCATCGAAATAAGTAATTGTAAACAGGTGGGATGGCTGGTAGAAATGGATGGAGGATATACTGTTAAGTAATTAGAGTTTGGCCCAAGCAGCCAGAAGAAGGGTGGATGATGGGGCCTTCTTCTTGTGCAGGTATGAAGGCTTCCATAGTTGTTTCCCTCTTGCTCTCAAGAGAATAAGATCTAAACCTGGTAATGTATTTGGTCAGTTTCTTTTGATGTATTCCCCTATGCCAACAAGCTGACCTAAAATATATTACTTTACTTATTGAGTAGCTTTTTAAAATGGAAAGATAAAGAGATTCACTTTTTCTCCATTAACACTTCTTGACCGAGTCCCTTTCTGTGCAGGAGACCGTGAACAAACTGCTCCAGCTCCACTTCAAAGATGACAAAACGCGAGGTAATTGCTTTCCCTTCTGCCTCTGCAAAGAGGCCAACTGCTGCTGGACATCTTCCCAAATGTTTCTGTGGTGAGACCGTGCCCTGGAACATGAGAAATAACTGAAAAATAGTCGTGGTGTATGGGTTCCGGAGTTGCATGTGCATGAATGTGTGTGGGAAAAGGTGATGCTTAGACATGGTCTCAGGAACTTTCCTTCTCTTTCAGCCAGTGGTGATGCTGTGTTGTTGATGGCTGAAATGCTTAAAGTATTTGTTCGCGGTGAGTAATTAAACTGGACTGAGTCATAGAGGGGTGGGACAGGGCCTGTAGAATCTTAACGTTTTCTTGTGCAATTCTACATCCTATTTGAAGTTCCAAACTTTTTACTCATCCTTTGATGTTTTTAACAGAAGCAAGTGTATCACTCATAAATCTTTTTTATTCCAATCCCAGAATTAATTTCTCATCTTAATATTAACTGCTTAAATAAGTATGCATGCTGATAAAAATCAGAACTTTCCCAGAAATGTTAATTCATGAGTTACTACTTAGGTGGATGATAAAAATCAGAACTTTCCCAGAAATGTTAATTCATGAGTTACTACTTAGGATCCCTCTGCCTCTTATAATCTAGTCATATAACAAGTCTAGTCATGTGTCAAGTATACATATAAAGAGAGCACATGCTTGCTTACTAGTAATTTTCTGTTTTTATAATAATGGTGACAAGAAAAAGCATCACAAACATCACAAACCCTTTTCTATTAAGAAAAACCTTCCCGATATGCCATTTTTGCCCTCTTTCCCAATGTCCCACCTACTTATTTTTGCTTGCTATATTTGTGTCTTTTGCAGAAGCAGCAGCACGAGGGGCACGGCAAGCTCGGACTGAGGATGTAACTAGGGTGGAAGTGGAACACGTGGAAAAAATCCTGCCACAGTTGGTATGACAGCATCTCAGATTCCATAATTAATAGGTTACGGATATGGGCAAAGGGATCTTAATCTCCTTTTACAGGGATATGTTTAACTGGTAATAACTGGGCAAATGGAACTCAGATTTGTTAATTAATTTGGGGCAAATCTGTTATTTATGTTAAAATGCTTAATTTCCACAGCTTCTGGATTTCTAGAAACCTGATGAATGAAAAACCTGTATTCCTCTTACTAAGAAGATCTTGAGCTGAACTCAGAAGCAAAATGATTGATAGACTTGTAATATGGAATTTCCTACAAAATTTGCTGACTTACTGGAATGACAACTTCAACAACTTCAGCTCTGTTTTCTATCTCTTTTGGGGTGCTTAGTGGCTGTCCACTGTTGCCTAAAATAACTGAGTTTGTTGGGAGTTTCTTGTAACAAAATTCCTGGAGCAGATGGTAGCTATCTGAAGTTGTGCCCTGCCCTTCTGATTCCCATTCATAGTCAGGTAATGTCTTTACTTTTCTAATGGGAAAAACAGGTGCCACCTTCTAGAGGTGTGTGGAAAGGGTGAGTATGCTTGGAAGACTTGGCCACATCAAGGGCTCTTGTCACCTTCGGGAATGAGTGCTGTCTTAAGTTCTTAAACAGGAGCCTAGCTCCAAATCTGCCAACAAGCAGGTACCTGATCTTTATTTTATGAATAAACAGCCCCTGTCCTTCAATCCTTTCCCACATTCCACAGGGCCATGACATCAAAGAGTGCATGGAACCTTTTAACCATTTGATATTCCTCTAAGAAGCTGCTTTCCCTCTGCTATAAATTTGTTCTTACAAAGAAATGTCAATAAATCAAAAATAACCTCCCTCCCTTGTGTGGGCTCCTTGTTGCAATTAATCATAGAAAGTCAAGTATCTTCAAAGAGTTGTTTGGCCTCCCCACCCTGCCTTTTCTTTGTAGGACGAAAGAAAAACTTTCAGAAAGGGGCAGAATAACAAACAGCATGTGTGAGGATCCCACATCATGCAAGACCCAGCCCCTCTGTCAGCAGGGGAGGGGGGAAGCTGTGAAATAGTAAACCTTACACATGGAGGCAGGGCGTAGCCTAATGATTCTGGTTCTGTTGTGAAAGAAAGATCAGGCCTAAAAGAAGTGTAATTGTATCTTAAGGCAATGTTTTTCAACCTTTTTTGGGCAAAGGCACACTTGTTTCATGAAAAAAATCACGAGGCACTCCACCATTAGAAAATGTTAAAAAATTTAACTCTGTGCCTATATTGACTATATATAAAGTAATTCTCTTGAATAGGAATCAAATAAACACAAAGAAAGTATTTTATAATTACTTTTCAATTTTTCCCACGGCACACCGTGCCGCGGAACAGTGGTTGAAAAACACTGTCTTAAGGAACTCAGAAGTAAGCTCCACTAGGTTCAGTGGGACTTAGGGGACATAACTAAGGAGGACTGTGCTCTTGTGGATATTGGATTACAGGTATCATTACATCTGGTCATCAGACAAGCTGAAGCTGTAATCCAGCAACGACTGGGAGTAGCAAACTCACCATTCCAGATTTATATACAATACTCTGTGTGTGTGTGTGTGTGTGTGTGTGTGTGTGTGTGTGTGAAATTAATGATACTCATATCAGCTTTAAAGTAAGAATGGTAATAACCAAGGTGGTCAATGAGCGTTTCTACATATTAGCTTTGTACAAGAAATTACTATTGCTTTTCATTGTTTCTGGTACACCTAATACTAGTTACTCCTAAGACAAAGGAGACATATTAGCTGGGATGCTGATATATTCAAAACTATTTTAAGAAGCAGGTGCTTCCGACACAAGTGTAATGTAAGTATTATATTAACCATATTATCTGTTAAGAGGTAGATGAACAACCAGCCTAAATTTAGCCAGTTTTGAGTGAATGAGGATGTGAATGTTGATTTCTCCAACTGAAGCCAGATCCTATTCTAGAAGGGTTTTTCACATTGGCTTTATATTTACACATATAATCAAGTTAGGAAATATAATTGCAATCAAAAGTAATCAAGTTCTTGAAGCATTGACAAGAGGCCCTAGTTACTATTAGCTTATAAACTTACTTTGGTTGAAAACGATATTTGTCTAGCAACCTCAACATGATTATTACCTATATTATTGCATGTATTGAAACAAATTGCTCAAAATTTTCTTTTGGTTTGATTTTTGTATTCCCTGGAGAGCAAATAGCCAACACAGTTTCTCATATACACCTTTAACTTGAAACCAGTCTAAGATACTGCCAAAGGCAGGAAGCTCTGTACTCAAGGTGAAGTTAATTAAGAAACATACATGCATACAATTATTTCATTACAATCATTCTACTGCATATAATCATTCTCTAGTATACAGCTAGAATTAATAAAGTGTCCTTGTTTGGATTTTTCCAAGATAAATTCTAATTCTAGCCCAGGCAGGATGTTGAAAAAGAATACTGTAAATTAAATGTGACCTAAACGTGATCTTTAGGGTTATTCAGTGAATATGCTGTAAAGAATTGGTACTTTTAGGAATTGGATTAAGCTCTCTCACTAAATTGTGGTACACATAAAAAAAATATATAATTGCTTTTGTAGCGGCACCACTGAATCTGTAGAGGTAAGGCTGGAGAGTTCAAATCAGCTCTCCCTGAAAACATCCAGTCCTACAATCTTTAACTCTGCCTCCTGCCTTGATGCTGTTTTTGCTGTTGCCTCCTTGCTTTCAGGGGGATGTCTATACCTGCTCTTCACAACCGGCATGCCTTATTGATAAATAACAATGTGCATGCACCTTATTAATGAATTAAAAAAAGGAGAAAAAGCAGATAAAAACAATTTAACTGCCTCTTGGGTGAGAAACAGGCATGGCACTAGAATTGGGCCCTTCTATCCATGGAGAGATGAATCAATCTTTAAAAAAGTTGATCCATTTTTTTTAAGTATAGGTAGTCATTGACTTATGACCACAATCGAGTCCAAAATGTTTATTGCTAAGTGAGTCTTGCCCCATTTTATGACCTTTCTTGCCACAGTTGTAAAGCGAATCACTGCAGTTAAGTTAGTAACATGGTTAAGTGGAGCAGGCTTCCCCCATTTTCTTCGTTTCTCAGAAGGTCACAAAAGGGGATTATGTGACCAAGGAACATTGCAACTATTATAAGCCAAGACCCAATTCCCAAGCATCCGAATTCTGATTACATGATCATGGGGATGCTGCAACGGTTGTAAATGTGAAAAACAATCATAACAGTCAAAAAGAGACACTTTTTTCAGTGCTGTTGTAACTTTCAATAATCACTAAACAAATTTACATACAAAACCACCAGTGGTATAGCAAATAAAAATATAGGGCTAAACAGGGCTACTACAATCAGGCAGTGCCTCTAAAATTCAGGACAAAAGATTTGGCAGATACCAATGTAGTTCTAATGTGCTCTCCTTTAGATGCAAGTCTTATATAAAGGCTAATTTGCATAAAATACACGGGTTGAATTTTTAAGTTTGATTATTTGATTGTACAAACAGACAGAAAATGAAGCTAAATTAGTACATTCTTAGCTAACATTTCCTCTAGATCCTTGGAATTGTGCCAATGTGTTACTAGGAAAATCCTTTTTCCAAATTCTGATTTTATTCAGAGGTTACAGAATGTATTTTTCTTTTTCTTTCCACCCCTTTGGTTTGCAGCTTGTCTGCTATGTGAAAACTGTCTGCAGTTTCCAAAATTACAAAGGTTTTTTCACCTGGAAAGGGAGTGGTTGTGGGTGATCTCTTTTGGATACACGCTAAAGAAGCATTTCTTCAAGAAGATCCTGCCCAAGACAGAGAGACATACATTTCTGCCTGAGAAGCATTTGTCAATCATGAATGCTGGATGACATCAACAATTGTATCAGTTTTAAGACCAGTTATGGCAATTGAGTGTTTCAGATTTTACTCCAAGAAACTGCATCATAATGCCAAAGTAGTTATCTGCAATTTTTTTCAGTGCAGATGTACCTTTTCTTGGGATTTTGTAGCTGCCACATGATAAACCATACAGCTGCTGTAAAGAACTGCAAACAGGTGTTTGCAAACAGGCAGTGCAGAGGGTGGTGAGGATGGCCGAAAAGATCATTGGCAGTTCCCTCCCTCCCATCCAGGACATACCACAGAAGCGTTGTTTGAACAGGGTCCGTAAGATTATCTGGGACACTACTCATTCTCTTCACAACCTGTTTTCCTTGTTACCTTCTGGGAGGAGGCTTCGTGGTATCCGTAGCAGAACATCCAGATTCAGCCAGTTTCATTCCATACAGCATTAACCTTGTGAACTCTCAAGCTTCCTCCTTCCATTATATATTCAAGATGGACAGTATTTAATATTTTATTGTTATGTATATGTCGGGGTGTGGGTCTATACATATGTTGTATATAGTATGTTTTAGGTGTGTGTCATGTATGTGTTTCACTTTTAATTGAAAGCATTTGGGGGGGGAATGAATCCAAAACGCTGGACTATCCTAATGATTATTTCTGCAACATGGTGATTAGGAATTGCAAATGAGAGCTGGAAGACTAAGTTAAGATTACTTCCAGTCACAAAATGTCATTGAGTGAACTTGGCTAAGAAATAGTGATGAGGTAAGTTGATAACCCAATTTACCGCATAAACTGGAAAATAAAGCAGGAAGGGATACTGAACGTTATGTTGAGAATCTGGAAAAAATATATATAAATTACAAATAGCAATGTAAAGTTTGGCATGAGAGCATATAGTTTTTTTAATAAAATATTAATAGGCTGAGCAAGCTTTGTTTTTTTTGGAGTATAGAATAGGTGTGAGAGAGGATTGTCACACTTTCAAAGAATCTGCTGGCTATAAATTGTGTAAACGTACAGCTGCAGGCCAGCCTGCCTTCTCAAAACAGAGGTGCTTCCTCTTCACTTCTTGAAAGTGCAAGATAAAGCAAGCAATTAAGTCATTTGAATTGCCTACAGAGAATCAATATTTGGAAGCAAAAGTACTTTCTGGGATTACTGTGCTATTACTTTAACAGTTTTTCCAATAAATCTTACTAATCAGAGTTTGTTTTCCAGTCTTAATCACTACTAGTTTTATGTAGTGGTGGAGATGCTAGCCTAGAAATCAGGAGTTCTAGTCTAGGCATAAATGCTGACTGGGTAACTTTAGGTCAGTCATCCTCAGACCAATCCATCTCACAGAGCTGTTCTGGGGAAAATAGGAGGACAATATATGTATGTTCACTGCCTTGAGTTACTTATAAAGTAATAAAAGGGATAAAAATTAATAAATGCAAAGTTTTGACAATTATGCCTTTTTCCCCAACTAGCATTCAGTAAGAATTTATGCATTTGTGATAAGATCCATGTGTGTTTCCAGCTGAGAACAATCTAAAGCTAAGCTAATTTTCAGAACCGTAGTCCTGCTTCAAAACCAACGTTTTGAAACAGAAGCACCTCTGTGAAAATTGATTATTCTGCATTAGTAAGCATCAGATTTATTAAGTTCTTCTGGAAGTACTAGTATTCGGTATTAGATATAGAAACCTTTAGAAATGATGGCCAGAAGTAATTGCACCTATAAGTTAAAAAAGTTAAAAAAAATTGCCTCTTACTGAAAAACAGTGGGACAAAAAAAGCAGAAAACTCTTCAACTAGGGCTCTTAATTTGCTGATTTTACCTTGCAAATCTAATCTGGCATCCAGCAGAATGCATGCCAAAGTATTAAAACAAAATTCTCTTATTATTTTTTTTTAAAAAGCCACATATACTCTTAAACCCAATATATCATGCTAATACGTACAATCCTTTGAATAGAAGGGATGTAAAGATGTTGCAGCACAGAATATCAACTACCCAACTATACAACAGTATAGCATATAAAAGCATACTGTATGAAAGACCAAAACCAGCTCTTGTGTCAAGACTGACTGGTTCAAAGGAAACAAAACTTCCAACGCAGGATGCAGAAATAAGATACCCGCTAAGCTCTTATGCAGAGATGGACTAACTGAAAAGTATACAGACCCGCATTCTTTCAGCAAGAATAGGGTGATTGATGCAGACTGTTTTGTATAGTAACCTGAATTAGGTTTGTAATTATTTTTTTAGAGCAGACACTTTAAGTATTATGGGCGATAGTAGAGGGTGTGGGCAGAACTGTTCTATGGACTCAATTTTCATCTTATTTTAACTGACATTAAATATCACATTGTTTGCTGTTTTAGTTACCTTCTGTTCTTTTCACTCAGGAATGTCTTCCTTACCTTTTTCGTCCCTCATTCCCTCCCAACTTTCTTCAAAGCAGCTGGAAGCATTTGGAAGTAATTAGACCTGAAGGGAAATGTTGGCCAATCTAGGAGACAATGACAAGTGCCAGGAATCCTTAGTGCCCCTTCCAGCCACTTTCAAGTTCATTCAGATTGTACAGTGCTGTTTTCTTTGTTAAAAAAAAAAGTGGAGGCAAGAGGGAACTGGGCCAGATCAACCCCACTGAATGGAAAAGCTGGTTACTCTGACTGCGTCTGAACAGTGGATAGAGGTGAAATGTAGAGATTCAAGTGGAGATTGCACAGCCATTTTAAAGATATTTATATCCTTGCAGAAAAGACACATCCTTTGTTTGCCTAGTGTGAACTCCATTTGATCATCTTTCAAGATTATAAAAAGGCAGGCATAGATTAAAAAAAAAACACCTTGTGATGTGGATCACTTATTTCTAAGAAGAATATGCTGCTTCCTTCAGTGACATGCCGACACAGGAGAAAGATTCAGCATCTTTTGAGCAATACAGCACAGATGTTATTCGTCTAGCTTTGCAGCTATTTGCAGGGGTGCATCTCTTCTATCTGCCCATTCCCATGGTGAATAAATATAGAAGCTCTTGAATGCTTAAGTACTGTTGTCAAGTGAAAATATGCATGTGCAATAATTTGTAAGCAGAGCTATACAAAATGTTCCACATTCCAAATGAATGCTTTGAAACTCTGAGCTTCGGGTGGGGGGGGGGAAACCCCAGTGGTCTGAAGATTTGTTCTCTATTAAGGACAAAACAGGGCACTGTTTCAGTATTGTAGCATGTACTGCCATTCCCATAACTGAAGGAATGTTTTTTTTTAAAATAAGCCAGCCAGAGGCTTAAAGTGTATTAACCAATAAAAAAAGAGGAACGTGCCACCACTGGTTGAAGGTAACTGAAGGCAGGAGGGTACAATAATAAGAGTCAGCTAAGTTTATGTTCAGTGTTTGAAAATTAATTTTTATTAAAGAAAAAGACTTGCTTGCCTATTCACTGGGGTTTCAATTCATTCTTATTAGGAAGTTAGAATCCAATACTGGAATACAGTGATAGTATTGACATGTTGGGTTATCTTTTCAGGTAGGCTATTAAATGCAAACACCGCATTACATATAAGATAACCTACAGCAGGGGTGTCAAACTCAATTTCATTGAGGGCCGCATCAGCATTGTGGTTGCCCTCAGGGGGCCGGGTGGGTGTGGCCTGGGTGGGCGTGGCCTACTGGGTGGGCATGGCTAGAGTGTATGGCCTACTGGGTGGGCGTGGCCAGCTCTACATCGTTCGCATCAAGGGTGCCTGTGGGGGCCTGGGCAGGAGTGGGACAGATCTGAGGGTCTCTGGCAGAAGGAGGGTCTCTGGACCAGGGCCAAGGCAGTGGGGTCTGTTCCCTCACTCTTTCCAGGATGGCTTCGCGGGCCGCATGAAACCACTTTGCGGGCCGGATCTGGCCCCCGGGCCTTGCGTTTGACATGTCTGACCTACAGGATATCAATATCAATAGCAACAGCAATAGCACTTAAGACTTCTATACTCCCCCATAGCGCTTTACAGCACTGGATGGTTTACAATGTCTGCCTATTGTAATGTCTACAATGTCTGAGCCTTGGTGGAGCAGTGGGCTAATGCCTCCTTAAGTAACACCAGCTGCCTGCAATTAGTGCAGGTTCGCATCCCACCAGGCTCAAGGTTGACTCAGCCTTCCATCCTTCCGAGGTAGGTCAAATGAGGACCCAGATTGTTGGGGGCAATTAAGCTGACTTTGTAATAATGCCGCTTGGGGGGGGAAAAGCCCTAATAAGCAGGCATATACATAGAATGAAGGCTATTGCTAAGCACATTGGTTTGTGCTTAAATTGTAAGCCGCCCTGAGTCTTCGGAGAAGGGTGGGATATAAATGGGATTAAAATAAAAAAATAATAAATTGCTTCAACAATCTAGGCCTCATTTTACCGACCTCAGAAGGATGGAAGGCTGAGTCAACCTTGATCTCCAGACTGTGGGCACAGTTTGTCTGCAATACTGTATTCTTAACCACTGCACCACCATGGCTCCTAATGTAATGCTGTCTTGAAGTGAATCTGTCCTTAGTTGGGGTTACTTATGTAGCGAAATTTAGCCAGCATAAGTTTAAAGAGCACACAAATTATTATGCTGTAGTAGTATGGCTTCCCCATTTTACCTGCTTTTGTGGCTTTATGGCATAAAATAAAGGCAGAAAGGACTTGTTGCAAATCCCTTCTGCTCTTTTTGGCAGAACACTCAATATTTTGAATGTTCTATAGGAATATGGGGCATTCAGATTTGACATGGAGCCATTTTGTTTCAGGCAAAGTGTTTTATGGAGTTCTTGGTACTCTGAGCTTGGTTGATTTCTTGCATACATTTTATTACTCAACTACAGAACAACTTCAGTATTAGAGGAGAGAGGAGTTTGGTGCCTATTTATATATAGGATTTGCCCAGTCAGTTGGTGAGGGCATAGTTTTCTCCTTGGTATGTTTCTTGATTAATCTGTTTACTGCTTGCTTGTTTGAGTTGTTAATTCCTTAGAGTATTGATTATTATTTACTGCTTGTTTGTCTGGTATTAATCCTAGTGTTAATCCCTGCTTATTTGGGTATTAAATAAATAAATTGGTTGCTGGCAAGGTGTTCTGGTCTGTTTCCTTTTTAGTCTTTTTATTCTCTCTTTTGAATAGCACGTAAATGTTGTTTATCTCTATATAAGTGTTGATGGCTGATTTGTCTGAGTGCCAAGCTTTCAGGAATTCTCTTGTGTTTCTGAATTTAGCTTGTTTTAGAAGTCTCAGTTTCCCAGTTGAAACTATGTTGTGAAATAAAGCTTTCATCCTGTCTTCTGATTGCTAGTTAGTATTCATGCATGTGCTCTGCCAATGTTATGTTATGCTATATACTGTCTGTTGCAGTCTTTCCACTATATGTTGTAGATGACTCCATTTTTCTTCTTGGATTACTGGGTCTTTTGCTTTATTTTGGAGGATTTCAATTGGTTTGTGTGCTATGATGATGCCATGTGGTGTAATAGTCTTTAGTTGGTTTTGAGATGTTTTTGATGTACAACAGTATTATCATTTTCAGAGCTTGTGTTGATTGTGCTGTGAGGGATTGAGTGGTCATGCACTTTCTGATAAAGCTACATGGGTATCCATTTTGTCGGAAGATATTGTCTAGGCAGTCTATTTCCTTTTTCTAGTGTTCTGAGTTGTTGCAGTACATTTGTGCTTGCCTGAATTATGTTGTTACACAGCTCCTCTTCTGGGAGTTTGGGTTGTTACTTTGGTAGTGTAGTACTTGGTTAGCGTGGGTGATTTTTTGATAGACTTATGTTTCTAATTTGCTGCCATTTCTCTTTTGATGGATATCCAGGAAGGGCAATGTGTTGTTTTCTTCTTCCCTTGTGCATTTTATTCCTTTGAAGATGTAGTTTATTGTTTCATGTGTTTTCTCTGGTTGCTCCTTTTTTAATATGACAAAAGTGCCTTCCACATTCCAGATCCATATTTTTGGTGGTATGCATGGGAATGCTATGGTTTCTAGATACTGCATTAGAGTCTGTGCTATGGATTCTGAGACTGGATATGGGTGTTTCTCTGATTTATTGATATATGTGCCCATCAAACTGAAAGTGAGGCAGAGGTTGATGAGACAGACTGATGAGGTCCATGATTATGAGTATTTTGATGTTAGTGTATTTGGTTATGTAGGGTATGTTATATAGTACTGCTGCCGTGGATTCTTTCACTGGATCTGGGTCGATGGATATAAAGAGTGCTGTAACATTGAATGAAACAAGGATCTCTCCTTCTATTATTAGGTGTTTGATTTTTTTGAAGACACTTAATGGAATATTTGGTCCCCTCTGTGAAATGTCCAAGGTTTCTTGTAAGTCTTTTAGTTATGTTCTGTGTTGGGATCCTTAGTAACAATGCAATCAAACAAAAGAGATATGTTGAGCTTGTATATTTTTAGGTGTTGATAGAAGTGTGGGATGGTGGGTCTACATCTTTTCATCTCCCACCGTTCTTTTGTGATTTGACCTTTATTAATTATTTCATTAAGAATTGTCCAGATCTAGTTGTCTAGTTTCTGCACTGGGTTGGTGTTTACGGGGATGTAGGCTTGTCTTCCAGTAATTCTTTGGTTTTAAGTATGAACTGTGATCTGTCCACGATAACTATGCTTTGGCCTTTGTCTGCTGGGAGAAGGGTGATATTTTGTACCTTGGACAGAAAATATTGAGGGCTGCTCTGTCTTCTGCTTTGAGATGGTTCCGATTCTGTGTTTTTGTGGTCTGTGGTATGATTGTCTCCCTTATGTTTTCTTGGCTCTCTGTGGTATATCCTGTGCTTTTAAATGCTGTTTTTAAGGCTGCATAGATTTCTAATTGAATAGCATTATCTATGTTATAACTGAGGTCTTTCTGTAGGAGATTGTGTTCTGCGTTTTATGTACATCTCTAGCCTCAAGGAGCTATTTAGGACTTCTTAACTTTTATAGGAGTTAGCTAGAGAAGCCTAATATTCACCTGATTCAGCACTACTGTATTCTATAGAGAAGTATCTAGCTTCTTCATTAAATATGCCTTTTAGTTTAAAGCACACTGCCCGCATATGACCAAGCAGTCTTACGTTATTAACTACCTGGGTGCTCTAGTCAGCAAATGTATCTTGCTTTTCATTAACAGAAAGAATGATTCAGAAGACCAAATGTATACAGAGGTTAGACCTGAAATCCCTAAACCATTATAAGGTGAAGCAAACTAGTATATTACCAAATCGAAGAGCAGCATCTCCTTCTCTTATTAATTTTTACAATATAAGCTTGCACAAAATACAGAAAGGAACAATAAATTGAGGAAAGATAAAAAAAAACCTCTAAACATGTCCACAGCAAATATAGCTTTATATCATCGTAAAAATATCTACATTTTAAGCAAGGAATATGGTAAAGCCTTAATATAATAGACCGTGTTTAGCAGGACAGATTTTGTCTGTCCACTGTATGCTGCATATGCATAAAATCTCATTTCCATTTTATGAATTATAGTAGTTAAGGCATCAGGCTAGAAGCTAGGAGAACTTGAATTCCAGTTGTGGAAAAAAAGCCAGCTAGGTGACCTTGGGCCAGTCACTCTCTCTTAGTCCAACTCATCTCACGGGGTTGTTGTTGTGGGGAATTTAGGAGAAAAGAGTATTGTGTGTGTTGGTGGCTTTGAGTTATTTATAAAAATAATAAAGGTAGGATATAAATAAAGCTAAAATTCATTTGGGTTTAATCAACTTTCTGCTTTAAGATATCCCTTTCCCCTCATTTAAACTGAGGGCTTTGGTGTAATTTGCTGTCTATCCTAGGTACTGAAATTATCAAATAGAATCATCTGTACTCCTTCTTTACTTAAATCATCCCCTATTTTTTTTCTGAAATATTTAGGAAGCAGATCTGCTCATTAAGCAGAGAATCTTATATGGTCAAAGCTTCTCTGGTCCATTCATTTTAAGCACCATTTCTGCATCCTAGCAGTCCCCAATAGATCGGTTTATCAATTTCCTGAAAGACCTGTCCCTTCATAGAAAGGTAAAGATCTTCAAATTCAACTTGATTCCTGGAATGTACCTAGGAGGAACTGTGGGAACCAGACAGAGCAAGAGATCAGTGGCCAGGAGAAGAGGCAGCGTACCAAGGGTGGCAGCTAGGAGAAGGAAATATTTCAGACACCCCACCCGTAACTGACTTGCTGTAAACTCTGCCTAGGAACCAACCTTTACTATTTTAAAGATTATGTTTACTGTGATTATCACAAAACATGCCTTTCTGTAATCCTATTTCTTGAGTTAGCCCGCCATGTACAGCTTGACAGTGCTTGATATTCCCATACAATTTTCTTGCCAACAGTACAGAAGTGATTTGTTTTCTCTCCTTTTCCAGGGTCTATGGATTTAAAAGTCTTATGGTCTATTCCATCGAAGTATGACTTAGGTCTGACTCTGCTTAACATTTTCAAAATCAGCCACAACTGGCTCACAATTACTACCCACTATAGATTCACATTGAGTCCTATACTCTTGAAATTCTCAGCATCCACACAAAAAGATGGCAAATGATTTTGCCTGAATTTCTGTACCGACTCCATTTATGTCATAGGAAGCTGCAGCTTTCTCTTGCTTTATACCATCCAAATATGCAATGTATATGTCAACAATGCTGCAGAACACAGGCAACATTCATTCCCAATTTAACAGAACTGGCAAATGGAAACAGCATTCAACTTTATTTTGAAAAATCATTTGTAGATCATATATTTTAGCTTGTTGGAAGCAGAAAATGGTAATGTTGGTTCACAACCAAGCAAAGCATCTTTCTGCAGCAGGTATTATCACTTCTTCATCTCTTCCCACCTGAAATGCAAACATAAGGCAAATGAGTTTGTACAGTGGAGCTTTCGTGAACCTTTCCAAAGAAATAGATTTTCAAACAGAAATCCAGATAGTACATTAGCCTACTTAAAAACATTAAGCATATGCATTCTCACATTCTAAAGTGATAGGGGGAAATAAGTTTGGACTCAATGAGGGTCAACAGTTGGAAATAACTCCACACAAAATGGAGGAATTATGGGTGTGAAGACAAATTTGGATCTCTTTTTTCTGAAGAAGCATCTTATTATTACATGTAATGTGGTACCTGGCAGCTTCAGCCACTTTGGCACTTTTCCAGGTGGGGCCCTCCTTATTTGTGGCTGCGGTGTTTCAAGAGTTGTTGATTCTGAATGCTCTGCTACAATATTTTGGTTAGTCTCATTTGACATAGGTGAGGAGCTAGGAGCAGATTCCAAATGTTGAACTGTATGATCTACCAATTTAGACAGCCGCCTGAAAGAAAAGATAAATATTAGATTTTCATGTTGCTCCTCTCCATTATTTAAGTACAATAAATTGCACGTTGAACTAAATGCAAAAGCCAAAGGTGCTGTTTTTCTTTCAATTTCCGTGGAGTTTGCAAATAAGTGGTCCTTTCATCATTCAGATGGAATTTAGACAGATGTAAAATAACAAGTCTATATTCTGCCAACTGATAAATTCCACTGAAAATAATCCCACTGATCTTTGAAATAAATTATTCACATTGTAACACTAACAACAACAACAACAATAGAGTTGAAAGGAACCTTGGAAGTCTTCTAGTCCAACTCCCCTGCTCAGGCAGGAAACCCTATACCATTTCAGACAAATGGCTGTCCAGTCTCTTTAAAACTTCCAGTGTTGGAGCATTCACAGCTTCTGGAGGCAGATTGTTCCAGTGATTGATTGTTCTAAATGTCAAGAATTTTCTTAGTTGTAGGTTGCTTCTCTCTTTGATTAGTTTCCACCCGTTGCTTCTTGTCTTGCCTTCGGGAGCTTTGGAAAATAGCTTGACTCCCTCTTCTTTGTGGCAAACCCTGAGATATTGGAACACTGCTATCATGTCACCCCTCGTCCTTCTCTAATGAAGACATACCCAATTCCAGCAACTGTTCCTTATATGTTTTAGCCTCCAGTCCCCTAATCATCTTTGTTGCTCTTCTCTGTACTCTTTCTAGTCTCAACATCTTTTTTTTACATTGTGATGACCAAAACTGGATGCAGTATTCCAAGTGTAGCCTTGCCAAGCGTTATAAAGTGGTATTAATACTTCACGTGATCTTGATTTTATCCCTCTGTTAATGCAGCCTAACACTTTTTTGGCAGCTGAAGCACACTACTGGCTCATATTTAAATGACTGTTCACTAGGACTCCTAGATCCCTGTCACAGTTACTACTATTGAGCAAGGTACTACCTATACATTACTTGTGCATTTGGTTTTTCTTGCCTAAATGTAGAACCTTACTTTTTTCACCACTGAATTTCATTTTGTTAGATAGCGCCCAGTGTTCATGTCTGTCAAGATCCTTTGGTATCTTAACCCTATCTTCTGGAGTGTTGGCTGTTCCTGCCAGCTTGGTGTCGTCTGCAAATTTGATGAGTTCCCCATCTATCTTCTCATCCAAATCATTGATGACGATGTTGAAGAGCACTTGACCCACAACAGAGCCCTGGGGCACTGTCCATATAGATGCAGTTCCATAGAGGACCACACACTGAATACGGCCGGTCAGCCAGCTACGAATCCATCTGGTGGTGATGCTGTCTAACCCACATTTTTCTATATTATCAAGTAGTAGGTTGTGGTCTACTTTATCAAATGCCTTACTGAAGTCCAAGTAAATTATATCCACAGCATTCCTCTGGTCCACTGATTTTGTCACCTGGTCAAAGAATGCAATAAGATTTGTCTGGCATGACCTGTTTTTAACAAACCCATGTTGGCTTTTGGTAATGACTTTGTTTGCCTCTAGGTGTTCGCTGATTCATTGCTTGATTTTCTTTTCCAGAATCTTCCCAGGTATTGAGGTCAAGCTGATAGGTCTGTAGTTTCCTGAATTCATTTTTCCCCCTTTTTTGAAGATGGGAACTACATCACTTCTTTTCCAGTCCTCTGGTAGTTCTCCAGTGCTCCAGGATCTTTGAAAGATAAAGTTCAGTGTTTCTGAGATCACATCTGCCAGTTCCTTGAGAACCGTGGGGCGTAATCCATTTGGACTTGGTGATTTGAACTCATCTAGGGTGGACAGGTGCTCTCTTACCATTTTCTTGCCTATCTTAACTTGTGTTTCTAATCTGTTTTTTATGGTACTGTTTTTGATAGTTTGGACTATTTTTTCCTTTGTGTAAAGACGGATGCAAAAACCAAGATAAGTAGTTGTGCTTTCTCTCTGTTGCTTGTCACCTTCTTGCCATTTTCTCCCACTAATGGACCAATCATTTCCTTAACCTTTTTCTTGTTTTTACATGTTGAAAGCAGCTTTTTTGTTATTTTTGACTTTTGTCGCAAGCCTTAGTTCATTTTGAGCCTTAGTTTTCCTCATTTCATCTTTGTAGGCCCGGGCTATTTGCTGATATTCTGCCTTAGTTATGTGCCCCTCTTTCCACTTTTTATGCTTGTCCTTTTTGTCTTTCAATTTATCAGAGAGTTCTTTATGCAGCCATGCTGGTTTCTTTTGAGAGCTGATATTTTTCTTCTTAACTGGTATTTGCTAGACTGGGCTTTTATAATCTCACTTTTTAAAATTTCCCAAGCTTCTAGGGTTGTTTTCTCCTTGAGGATTCTGAAATCCTTCCCAAACTCGTAAGTTTATTGAAATTAGCTCTCTTCAACACTAATTTGACTATGTTCTGTATAATGTTGAATTCCAATATTGCATGATCACTCCCCCACCCAAGGTTCCTGTGGCTTCAACACTTTCTATCATTTCATCTCTGTGAGTGAGAATTAAGTCCAATATGGCTGATCCCCTAGTTCCCTTCTCTATTTTGGGGGAGACAACAGTTGTCTGCTAGATTTGTCAGGAATCTGTTTCATCTTCCACTTGGTGTAGAGTTTGTCTCCCAGTTGATGTCAGGGTAATTAAAGTCCCCCATTACTATTGTGATGTGCTTCCTGCATACCTTAGTTAACTGACTAGCAAAACGGTCATCTATTTCCTCTGTTTGGTTGGGTGGCCTATAGCATATACTGATGGCAATGTCATTTCCCCCCCTTTTTTATATTGACCCAAATGCATTCAAGACAGTTTTCATCATTGTTGTGCTGTATTTCTGCAGAGATGTAGTTATTTCATATAGAGAGAGCAACTCCACCTCCTTTTTTATTTGGTCTGTTTCTTTTAAATAATTTAAATCCCCCTAGCTTTGTGTTCCATTTATGGGTTTCATCCCACCACGTTTCCGTAATGGCAACAATATTATATCTGCCCTCATTTACCTGAATTTCTAATTCACCCTGCTTATTGCTCAAAAGCTGTTTGGTGATTAGACATTTGAGTCCTTTGTGACTGACCCTGTGGTTACTTTCTACATAAACTGTGTGGTGCCCAAGTTCCCCTATTTCCTTACCTTGATGAGTGCACTTGGCATGGCACTCACTATTAAAAGCTTGGTTTTGCTTGACAGCAAGGTTGATATTCTTATCCGCACACACATTTATGTTACATGCACTGATAACCCTATTAGTTTTAGATTGCCAGGGACAGGAATGTTCTATATCAATTAACTCACTGTCCCCATTTTTCAGTTTAAATATTTCTACAGAAAATCTGTGAACACTTCCTGGCTATCAAAAGACATGATCCACTATCCCTCATGTCCGTCCACAAAGACTTAGAAGGACACAAAGTTGATCTAACCGGGACCACAGTTGTAATCCAAGCAAAATCAAGGGGACAAAGAGAATTTCTCAAAGCTTGGTTCTCCACCAATAAGTCAATAAACAGACACATTGACAACAACCCAGTCTACCAACCACTGAGAACGGAAGAACTACTTCAATCACGAAGGCAGCATGTTAAATGAACAAACAGGCATCCCACCACACAGCCACAAAAATTACAACCTCCCACAAGAAACTGGACCACCTCTCAACAATAGCCAGCCAGCCAAACAACCTGAAAACAGACCATACTCAGAGGCAACCAAACGAACAAACACCATTTGCATCACCCAAACAATACTTAAATACCAAAGACTATATCCCAGCAACAACAACCAGCCAATCAAATAGCCCGAAACCAGACCATGACTCAGAAACATCCAGATAAATAATACCCACACCAATTTACATCACACAAAAAGGTATTTAAAGGCCAGATCAAACCAAAAGCCTAATTCATAATTTCTACTTACCTAGCTACTAAAATGTCAGCTTCAGAAGGGGACACAGCAGATTCCAGCAGATCCAATCTCAAATAGTGATCTGTAAAAATGGAACAATTTTAGGTGTTCTAAATAAGGTAACATATTATGCAAAGATATTAGATTCTTTATATAATCTTTGAAATAACATGCTTCAAAGAATGAAGCTACTAATGCATCTGTGTCCCTCTTATAAAATGACCTCTCAAGCCAGACTAACCCTCTAGATCAGGCATGTCAAACTGCCAGCCTGCGGGCCAGATGGCGTCATGCCAAAACTGCACCCACCCATTGCCAGCAATGGGGGAAAAGTCCCGATACGTCACATGACATCATGAGTTTGACACGCCTGCTCTAGATGCTTCTTCAAACACACAAGACATCTGTAAACATCTGAGATTCTACATTTTGTTATACCCATTATCTTAGATCCTATTCAGTGAACTGGGCAAGTGCAGATGAGTATTAACAAAAATAAAATTGCCAAACAGATTGCACATATGCTTCTCCTGTCAATTAGTTTTTGAGGACTTTAGGCTGTTGACCATTTTCAAATAAATAACACCATCAGAAGAGAGAACTAGCTGATATTTTCAACCTTCAGTATCATCTTATTTTAATCCGTCTTGTAGACCAATCCTCTATTTCAGTGAATTGTTGCAATCAATATATACTTTTAAAATAACTGCAACAGTATTACATAAATACTTGCTCTAGGACATAAGGTGAATCATAGTTTGAAGTACTTGTCTATGCTAGCATTTACCAGTGGTTCAAATAATTGCAAAAGAAAATATTTAAATTATAACTTTAATCCAATTTAATTAAGATTAAAATTTATGTTATATCATAATCCAAAATATATAAATCTTTTATAAAGTGATATATATCTAGAATATATAAATTTATGTTGGAAACAATGAAAGTGTCATTTTATCATGCTTCATGGGCATATAAAAACAGCAGAAAACAGGCTCAAATGCATAAAGTGAGTAAGAGGATTTTAAAGATTAATGTTCAACTGAAATCAGAACATTTCCTCCTGGGTTTAGAAAAGAGACTGGTACAAAAGAGCAATGGAATAATCTTTATTTACATATTTATTTAATTTCTATAGCCATCCATCTGAATCAATGACTTTGGGCAGCTTACAATTCAAACAGAAAAAATATATTACAATTAAAAATACTAAAACATTTTAAAATAATAAAAACACGAAAACATCCAGATTTTGTATATATAAGTACAGTGAAGATTATTGTGTGTGCAAAGATGGAAAAAATCTGGCAATATCTACAATGGAAGAAAGGTTAGCAAAGATGACAGAACTTGCTAAGGTGGCTAACTTCTCTAATAAATTGTTTGATCAGAAAAAAGACAATATCTACTTATTATTGACCAGAAAGCTCTTATAGACTTTTTCTGTAATGAAGAAAAATGAACTTGTGGTATATGGTTTTGATTATACACGATAAAGACTATGGAAAGAAGAGTCATGATGTAATCTTACAGAGAGAGGTTACTTATAACTGCTGTGAAGAAGATCAGAAACCAATTCTTTATATCTTCTTTTTTTCTACCTTCTTCTACCTTTTCTTTTTTGTATTTTTAGCATTTTCTTTTATTTCTCCCTTTTTCTGTCTTCATCAATCTACTTTATATTAATTCTTACTATGCTGTTGAAACGTGTGTGTTTGTGTGTGTGTGTGTGTGTGTGTATGTAAGTAATATCTGTGGACTTCTTGCAGATACTCCCCAGATACTTGATATTTTTTTTAAGTTCCTAGAATAAAGAGGCAGGGGAAGGATAGAAATGTTACACTCCTTTCTCAATGGCAATCATTTTGTAACCATGTTCACTAAAACTGAGCTGCAGGTGATGTAAATAAATGATGCTTTCAGATGTCAATTTATACCACTAACAACCAAAGGGTATCATGCAGCTTTGCTTCTTTGCTTTGCTTCTGAATATATCTTTTCTGTAAAAGTACAGGTAGCCCTCAACGTATGACCATAATCAAGCTCAAAATTTCTGGTGTTAACATTTGAAACATTTGTTGTGAATTTTGCCCCATTACTTTCTTGCCTCAGTTGTTAAGTGAATCACTGTTGATAAGTTAGTAACCAGATTGTTAAGCGCATCTGGCTTCCCCATTGACTTTGCTTTTCAGAAGGTCACAAAAGGGGATCTATATGACCTTGGGACATAGCAACAGTCATAAATGTGAACCAGTTTCCAAGCATCTGAATTCTGATCATATGATCACGGGGATCAGGTTGTAACTGTGAAAAACGGTCATAAGTCACTTTTTCCAGTGCTGTTGCAACATTGAACAATCACTAAACGAACTTTTGTTAAGTCGAGGACTACCTGTATGACAGGATTAAAGTACAAACAGAGTGTACTTTAAAATTCCACGAGTTGGATGATAAATCTTACTTGGAACTGTCCCCTATTATTTCACCTTCCAGATACTTCCCTTATTGATATTTTCATACTGGAGTGACTACTTCAGCAGCTATCCAAAGAAATATGCCTTAATTTAAAAAGTCCATAGAAACTGATATTCTATACATTTATTAATACCTCTATAATCCAGAGGTATTTTTTTTTAAAAAAAAATACATATCACAGAAAGATTTTCACACTTTATCTATGCAGCCTCTACTATGGAGACCCAACTACTCACCTTTGTGCACTTCAGATCCAAAATATACAATAGCAGCAGGGAAAAGATTAGCCTGCAATAGGGGAGAAATCAGAGGATAAGAATAAACATGCTGAAGTTGCTCATTTTCTATCAGTCTTGCAAGAATACTTCCTCATCAAATAGCAATAATTTTAATCCTAGACGTGAGATGGGACCCCATCTATTTCTCTTAGGAATACCAGACTAAACCTCCATTCTGGAAACAAAACACTCTTTAAATATAGAGGATCATAATATAATTCAACATTATAACTCAAATATTTATTTATTCATAGATTTCTTAGTTACAGATCCTGAAAATAATTTTTACCTTAATATTGTGAGTGGTATGTGGAAAATACTCTTTTCCACACCGACTGATTGTCATAAGAAATGTGATTTGAAAAACTGATGCTTAGCTATATGTTGTTTTATTCTTCTTTCCTATCTATTTTTTCTAGTGCAACCTACTTTGTACATTGTAATCTAAAGGCCAAGAATTAGCTTACGTCTGACTTGTGAAAATTGTTCTGTGAGCCTTTTAAGTAAACACGGGGTAAAAATGCTTTAAATAAATGATATATTGACATTTAGGAGATTACACATGAGAGGAGCCTCTCTCAGTATTTGTTCCATTCTCAGGCAACTGTTCTTGCCAGTCTCCCATTGAACCCATCTAAGCATACTAGACAAGATACTCAAGAGTTGTAATAGTCATTTCCTTCTTTTTTTTAATTATCTAACAAATGTATATACACCACAGTTGCAAGATGCTCAGTAGTTTACAGTAAAATATATACAATATATAACAATTAAATCTTCATTCTGACATACTATGTCTCTGCAGAGCTTGCTAATGTTATCAACAGAAATAGTTTTTATGACAAATCTATACACTAGATTACAAACTTGAGATTTTAAATTCGGTAACTTGCCAATGAACAACTGGCTAGTTTTGAAGCAAAGAAGTTCCCTGTGCAGAACTGTTGTGTATGGAACTCTTGCCCTATTATATTCAAAGGAATGCATAGAAGATTATTACTCTATAGTTATTATGCATGATTTTAAAGCTTTTGACAAACCTCCACCAAAATCTTCTGAGTAAAGTAGAAGAGAAGGGACAAGATTTTCATTATTCACTTTGATAATTTCATAAAATGTCTACCTTGGGAAAGTTTTATGTGCATGTATGTGGGAAAATTATTCTAAAATAAATAGTTTCTTAAAAATAATCTGAATGTATATCTGAACAGCAAGATCGCCACTTTAATAATAATAAAAACCCACCAAGCTGTGAAACAATTATTTCTAAATTAATAAACAGGCAGCAGAATAAAATGCAGTGAATACAAATATAAGCAGGATTTTTATTTCTAACAAACTCCTATCAACATTCATAAGGAAAGATAATTTCAGATCTCTTGTCTAATTACTAGAATGGTACAAACACACAGCTATTTTTGAAATGATGATTCCTGCCGGTATCTGGATACTGGAAAAATCCAGGTATAACAGTGGAAAATAACAAACTTTAGCAACTACTTCACCACAATCCCTGAGATACTGGCCAACAACATTATGCTCTAAAGAATTCTAAAGAATTGCCTTTGCGTGGCACCTAAGATTCCATCTCTCTTTCAGTGAATGGGTCCTCCAGAGCATCAACCAGATACTATAGTGGCAAAAACAGTATTTATTAGTCTTTTTAAAATATTTTTCTCTCCCAGACAGTGGGACACAAGGTTGGCTAACATCACCAGAAGCCAGTCATAAAGGCGGCTCTTCGTAAACGTTTTAATTAAAAAAGTACCAGACACAGTTAAGAAACTCCAAGAAAACTCTTATAAAAGCTTTGAAGTTTCCGCTGTCTTCATCTGAAGGGATCCTACTATTTAGAGAATGGATTAAAGGAAAACAACAACAACAAAACCCTCCCTCAGCCTCTTTGCATATACACACTATCCTTTTCACGCCAGCCACAGAATTGGAAAATGAGGTTTTGTAGTGTGTTAGTGTTGGAATTTTTTAATAACCTCTTCTTCTCTTTTTTTTTCCTCTCTTGCCCAATTATCGTGATGAATAATTAACATTCTGAAGGAGATAACTAAGCGCAGCATCTCGGAGCTCAAAGCCCTTTAGTTCAAAGCCCTGCCCTTATTCAGTTTCTCCAGTTGCCGCCACTAAAACTTCCTTGTCAATCATGCTCTGGGCACACACTTCAAAGCTTCAAGTGGGAATGGCCCCAAGGGGTCAGAGAAAATTCATGGCAGAGCCTGTGAGGGGAACACAAAGAAGAGGGAGAGAGCGGGCACAGAGGAACACAGCCCAAGAATGAGAGACACACGCAGTACAAATGCTTCTCTCTCTCTCTCTCTCTCTCTCTCTCTCTCTCTCTCTCTCTCTCTCTCTCTCTCTCTCTCTCTCTCTCTCTCTCCCCTCTCTCTCTCCCCTCTCTCTCTCTCTCTCTCTCTCTCTCACACACACACACACACACACACAGAGCTACCCTATTTTTACTCACAAGTTGACAAATAAGCCCAGCTTTAGCTTTCCAACTCCCCCCCCCCCTCAAACAATTCCCAGCACTGGCAAGACATCAGACCGAGGCGCTTTTAATTGGAAGAGACTTAAAGGAATGAGACAGCAGTTCTGGAGCACACAAATTTCAGTCGCCACCTCTCCCTCCCCCCCCCACACACAAAATCTATTTTCTTTCCTCAAGTTGGCCAATAAAAACTCTCTTCAGAGAGGTTGGTCCGTAGCTTGCTCTTTTTTTTTTCAGGCTAGGCACACAGCATGCTCATTTGGGCACCAATTGTCTCTTTTTGAATAATGTTTTACTGGAACCCCCCAAAGAACACTATGACTAAAAAAAATTGTATTGTGGCCTGTAAGATTTTGATCCAAGCAAGTGCAGGCTAACAAAATGATAAATTATGGATTTCTTGGATAGCTTGGACCTCTTGGTATTTTTTCTTAAGTACAAGAATTGAATACATATATCTATCCAACCAACCTAAGGATATACAGAGAAAACAACTTATCTCCACACCTTTTTTCCTCCCCAGACCCATCTTCAACACTGCTCGACAGTATCATTTTAACCACTTTCACTCTTACTTGCTTGGAATTATTACGTGAAAATAGACGACTTCAGGGAATTTCCAATTTCTTCATTGACAGAAACTTTGTGAACCACTCCCTATTTTATAGTATGAATGCCTATAGCTTTTGAATATTTAGAACTGCTCCTAACCCTTTTTATCAAGATAACACATTCACAATTCCTGCAGAACTCCTGAAAATCACATTTTTATTTACAGAGTTTTCAATTATACAGCTGAAAGCTTCTAGACTTCATAAAAATTATAATTTTCAAAATCAGACTCAGGTTAGAGGAGAAGCACTGCCACCAATCAAACAAAATAATTGAGAACTCAAATGCTGCACAATGTAGGAACTTGTAGATTTAACAGTTTAGCCAAGTTGAGTACAATTTTCTATCCCACTTGTGAAAAACATGCACCATTCTTCTACAGTTTTATAAAAACATTTGTGACTATTTGTTATAATGGTATTTTTGGAGTGTCTTTGTATTATCATCTCTGTGTATACAGATACATACATACACAGTACAGCAATAGCAATTCCACTTAGACTTATATACCGCTTCACAGGGCTTTACAGCCCTCTCTCTAAGCAGTTTACAAAGTCAGCCTATTGCCCGCAACAATCTGGGTCCTTATTTTACCGACCTCGGAAGGATGGAAGGCTGAGTCAACCTTGAGCCGGTGAGAATCAGCAGAATCAGCCTGCAATACTGCATTCTAACCGCTGCACCACCAGGGCTCTTACAAATTAAATAGATAAAAACAGAAAAGCTGTGGGAGAAAACTTGTAAAATAAAAGAGACGGTCATTAAATGTAATAGATCTCTGCTATCACAACATTTCAGCTTTAGTGCATCACTTTAACTACAAGGATTAAAAATACTAGCGTAATTACAACCCAAAGAACTGCCTTGCTGGATCAGAGCTAGAGCCCATCTAGGGCAGCATTCTCCTTCCAAGACAGATGTTTCTGGAAGATTACAGACATAACATGGAATTAATATACTAAAAGAAAGATATAGATATTCATGAGATTTAAGTGACTGGTCAGTGCATCAAACTTATGAATTGTTACCAATGTATGCACTGAAAAATAATATGGGTAGGGAATACGGCACGACAATAATTCTCTTGAAATTGTCAGGTCTTTTATTCTGCCTCATTTAGAAACAATTGGGGAAAAATAAATGGGAAAATGACAGCCTATGCAGCAAAGGGATCTTGGAGTCCTAGTGGACAATCACTTAAATATGAGCCAGCAGCGTGCTGCAACTGCAAAAAAAGCCAACACCTTTCTAGGCTGCATTAACAGAGGTATAAAATCAAGATCACGTGAAGTGTTAATACCGCTTTATAATGCCTTGGGTAAGGCCACACTTGGAATACTGCATCCAGTTTTGGTCACCACAACGTATAATAGATGTTGAGACTCTAGAACAGGAGTGTCAAACTGCCGGCCCACAGGCCGGATGCGTCATGGCAAAACCGTACCTTCCATTGCCAGCAATGGAAAAAAAGTTGTGATATGTCACGACACGTCACGTGACGTTGCAAGTTTGACAGCCCTGCTCTAGAAAGAGTGCAGAGAATAACAAAAATGATCAGGGGACTGGAGGCTAAAACATATAAGGAATGGTTGCTGGAATTGGGTATGTCTAGTTTAATGAAGAGAAGGACGAGGGGTGACATGATAGCAGTGTTCCAATATCTCAGGGGCTGCCACAAAGAAGAGGGAGTCAAGCTATTCTCCAAAGCACCTGAAGGTAGAACAAGAAGCAACGGATGGAAACTAACCAAAGAGAGAAGCAACCTAGAACTAGGGAGAAATTTTCTGACAGTTAGAACAATTAATCAGTGAAAAAACCTGCCTCCAGAAGCTGTGAATGCTCCAACACTGGACTTTTTAAAGAAGATACTGGACAGCCACTTGTCTGAAATTATTCTATTCTATTCTATTCTATTCTATTCTATTCTATTCTATTCTATTCTATTCTATTCTATTCTATTCTATTCTATTCTACTCTATTCTACTCTACTCTATTTTATTCTAAGCATACTTATCTTTGTTTACAATAAATACACTAAATTTGAGGTACAAGGTAACATATAAGCACCTGGAAAACTTTGATGCAGCTCCATATTTTCAGTAAATTAAATAAAGTTTAGTTTTGTTGTAGTCATAACCAATTTTGCATAGGTTCTATCATATTATTCAAAAAACAAATCTGGATCTTGGCCTGAAAAAAACAGTACATCCTCAATTTACAATGTTATATCTAGGCTCCACATTTTTTCCACAGGGATTCTTACAAAGTAGAAATGGTCAATATCTGTGGTAACATACTGCTAGTTTAGGAAGAATGTCAGAAAACATGTAAATGGGTGGTAGAGACCATTTTAAGACAGTGGGAAGAGGAGCTTACTAATTTGCCTTGGAGACTGACTTTTTGTTATTGGCTATGCTTTTGATAAGGGACGCGGTGGCTCAGTAAGGGACGCGGTGGCTCAGTGGGTTAGGACGCTGAGCTTGTCGATCAGAAGGTCGGCAGTTTGGTGGGTCGAATCCCGAGTGCCGTGTAACAGAGTGAGTGCCTGTTACTCGTCCCAGCTTCTGCCCACCTAGCAGTTCGAAAGCACGTAAAAATGCAAGTAGAAAAATAGGGACCACTACGGTGGGAAGGTAATAGCGTTCCGTGCGCCTTTGGCGTCTGGTCATGCCGGCCACATGACCACGGAGACGTCCTCGGACAAGTGCTGGCTCTTCGGCTTTGAAACAGAGATGAGCACCGGCCCCTAGAGTCGGAAGCGACTAGCACGCATGTGCGGGGGAACCTTTACCTTTACCTTTATGCTTTTGATAGCCATTTTGTGAGAGCATCTAAAATACCTGTAGTCACAAATTTGATTCAGCAGGTCCAAATGATTGCCTATCCCTTGTACCATGTGATCCTGATCAGCATTAAATTCCTTTCATGGAAAGGATGACACAATGACAATCATTTCCAAAAAGACAATGCATTATTCTAGTGCAGTCTTGAATTACAGTTGAAAAGTCATCATCAGTGCTGAAAAATGTGATGCGCTGAGTAGTAACTGATTAAACAATGAAACGGAGTGCTGTGGAAGTGTACTAACCGGATATCCTGCAGCAAAAACATGGATGCATGCCCATCATTCTGGGAAAGACTGTATATCTGGAAAATGATCAAAGGTAACAAATGTCCTTTGTTTCTGAATAACAAATGAACTGCAGCAAGACACCAGAAACATTGTTATTTTACAAGGACAACGCTTTGAGCCTTTCTTTCATGTGAAAGCTTAAGTATGGCTAAAAACGTTTTAAGTTTTACCTATTCCATTTTTGGGGAGAACAGGAGATAGAATTAAGGAAATAAAATTTCAAAATATGCTTATCTGTAAGTTATCCCTACATGACTGCATACTTTTTAGAAATTCACTAACCTTTTACGTCTTTGATGGTTTTGTACTTTCACAGTACATATTTCTCTTTTAATCAACAAACAATTGGCCTGTGCTTCCAGAGTTCTCCTTTACCTCCACATCAGTAGCATTTTATAGTATCTAAGTTCTGAACTTCTGAAGCCAGACTAAGATGTCTTTCAAGTGTAACAAATATACCTTCTGCACCAGATAATTATAATCTCTCTCTCTCGATTCACCTCAAGCAGCGAGCAGGTAATACAGATTTATTTTATGACATTAGAAGTCACATTTCATCACTTCAAACAAGAAGTTATGGAAAGCAGGCATATATCATACTTAAGACAAACTTCACATTCACCGCACCTTGCTTAGTACTTAAGATTTTTCTTTTGGGTGGGGGTGGGGGTGAGCAAGTAGTTGGTTGAAATTATCTGTCTGCATTTTCATGAATCATTTTTCAAGGGAAAAATCCTCTTCCCCATCACTCCCTTAAACAGCTTCACTTTTATATATTCTCCTGCCTATTGTCCAAGGTAAATCACCCTCCTACCAAAAGGTTGCTGGGGGGGGGGGGGGAGAAGATTTGCCAAGTTTATTCAGAGAACACATGACCAAATAGTAGCTGCTGTCTTTGGAGGGCTGAGGAAAGAGATTTGCAGCTGCCAAAAGGAGAAGCATTCTTTCCATGACACGAGTTGTAATGACTAGAGTGCCATGAGTCCACGGTTAGTTTGATGTGTAAAGATTAGTAAGTATATGAGAACATCAAAGGGGACATGCACATGAATGCAGAACTCTAAGCTAGTAGCATGAAATACCATATAATCCAGAACACCCGCCCCATCCCCCACCATTCACTGAACACAGAAACCAGCACTTGGAAAATTTAATTGGGGAGTTTGTGGATCAAAGCTCCTCTGACAGGAGGCAAAGAACATCTCCGGAAGGGATATAAACATGAGAGCCACGGTCAAAGGGACACCATCTAAATGGCCTTCTCTTAGTACCTGAGAACAAAGCTTCCCAAGCTGAGAAGATCCTGATCAAACACAGAAGGCAGCTGGGAAAGAAAGGCTTAAGAAGACTATTGTTTTTATCAGATAATGCCTAAAAGTTCAACTTTTACTCATCGGCCAGAGTGCTGCTAGCTGTTTCACCAGAGTGCTGGCTCTTTTAACATTGTAATGGATTTATTGTAAAACTTCAAATGCGCTGATTCATTTCCTCACTCCTATTCCTTGGCGTAATTATTTCTGCAATTCTATGTACACCCCAACCTCCCTGGTCCCACTATGCTGCCCCACTGTGACAGATGAATATGTTCCTGGGAGGAATGAACGAAGAATGTTTGGGGGATATTCCAGGAGTATATACTCCTAGTCAAAGCTGCTCAGTTGAAGCTGACACGACATCTATATTGGGCAGCAGCAATATAGAAAGAGAAAGGAGGCAGATAATGATTTTAGCAACAATGGCAAGGCATACTCTGCAGGACAGGGCAATGGTAAACCATTCCTGACTTTTACTAAGAAAACCACATGGACAGACAATATAAAATAACTGAAAAGATAATGCTGGATGATAGCACACACACACACACACACACACACACACACACACACACACACACGTCAGATGGCTCCTAATATGCCACTGAAGAAAATATGGGGTTCTTTTGGAATATCAAGAAGAAAATCTGAGAGTCCAAAGACAGAATTGGAACATGTAATGTAATTGTGAAAATGTGAAAATGATTCCAAACTAAGCGAAAGACGAAATGAAATGGCTACATACGGACTTCTTAGTCACGTGAACTGAAATAGACTGGAACTGGACACTTTCAGTCAGATGATCATACTGTTTATTACTCAAGGAGATGAAAAATGAAGAAAGAACTGTGTTGTTTTTAGTCAGGAAGACAGTACCTGGCTAATAAAGACAGTTCTTAGGTACAATGGAGTCAATGACCAAATAATATCAATTAGACTTTGTGGACAAGCGTTTAATATTACAATTATTCAAGCTTATACTCCAACCTTATGCAGAAAGAAGGTAAGTTTTACGCTCAGATCAACAGAACAGGCAAGCAATATGTGATGGTTTGGGTTGGAGCCAAGAATATGTATGTTGGAAATAACATGGACTGTATGACTTATGAAATAGAAATGATAAAGAGAGCAACTTCAGTGTTGCTAAGCCAGTGATTTTTCATTCGTAACATGGCTTTCCAATAACTGAAATGGCACCTCTATACATGAACATCACCAGATAAAATATAGAGAAATCAAATTCACTGTATTATTGGCATTAGGAAGTGGAAGAGCTACGGTATAATAGCAAAAGACATTAGCCAGGGTTCCCTGTGGAATAGATCACCGACCGCTCACGTGCAAGTTCCAAGTACAGCCAAAGCAGAAGGACAAAGCCAACCAGTTTTCCATAATACGATTCTGAATGTATACCCACCATTTTCAATGAAAACCTCAGGAATTGCTTTGAAGTCCTAAACCTCACTGATAGGCAACCAGAGGAACTGTGGAATGAAATCATAGAACTTGTTAAAGATGAATGTAATAAGGGATTGCCAAACAAAAAAAGCAAATGGGGTCAACAGATGACGGGAATTGCCAAGAAAAAGAGAAGCTGTCCCCAAGAAAGACAAAGAACTCAGGATGAAACGTGAATTTCAAATAATTGTTAGAAGAGACAAGAAGCAGTATTACATCGATATCTGTAAAAACAGTGAAGATGAAAAAAAATCTGGACAAAGAAGAAAAGTGTCCAAAAGATCCCCAAATTCAGGAGGTTCGAATCTCGAACTGATATGTTAAAAGACATCAAAGAAAAACAGTAAATTGATCCAAAGAAATGGAAAAATATACTATTACTTTTTATAGTTGAACGTTAACATCCAAGATATCTTAGAAATATTCCCTACTTATAAGAACCCCTAGTACAGTGATGGCAAACCTTTTAGAGACCGAGTGCCCAAACTGCAACCCAAAACACACTTATTTATCGCAAAGTGCCAGGGCCGCATCAGCACTGTGGTGCCCTCAGGGGGAGCAGGGAGGCACCTCTGAGTGCCGCCTCTGGCATGCAAAAACTGGGGGTGCAAAAATGGCTAGTGAGTATCACGCAGACACTCCCCCCGCCCCATTTGCAGCATATGTGTGCTCACAGCCCCATGCATGCATGTATGCATGTAAAATGCTTTCCCCCCTCCCTTTTCTTCCAGTCCACCAATCGACAATGGTTGGTGACCTCTGCTCCACCACCTCTACTCAAGCTTGCTAGTCGGCTGCTTTGTCTCCTATGTGCTGGGTGGGGCTCCTGCTCTGGGCGGCGGTGGTGGCCTGATGGACCTGCTGGTGGCAGCAGTAGCGCACGTGCCAACAGAGAGGGCTCTGAGTGCCGCCTCTGGCACGCGTGCCATAGGTTCTCCACCACTGCCCTAGTAGCTAAAAGTTCATATGAGAGTTACAATTAGGTTTTGGCACAAAACCTACTGACTAGAAAGCTAAAGCTTTTCCTTTGATATTATACAACATATATTCCTATAATGTGTTAAATGTGATGCATACGTTGTGTCTACTTACCAGTGGCTAATAATATATTTATAAGTGATACTGAGTGAAAATATTTAACTGTGTTACAAGTTTTCATATTACTGTTTTTAACTGCCAAGCTTTTATAGCAAAAAAAAGCAGTTATTACCACAGTTTTTTCCTAGTGCTTACTTTTAAGGCTTCAGAATTCTGTTCCTTTTATCAAGGACTTAAATGTCTTTTTATCTTACATTTAGTTCTAAATTATTCTCCACCTTCCAACCCTTATACTTCAGGAGGTCCTGCTGGGGGTTTAATTGCTCCTTTGTACTAAGTTGCTTCTCTGTCTCCCATTCCTTATCAGTTTGTAGGAGGGATAAAGCAATTATTTGTTGCTAACTGGCTGTAGCTGGTCAGTGTCTTTGGAAAGTTTGTGAGGCTATAAGGCTCTGTTACTCCTTTCTCAGTTGTAGTAGATTTAGATTTATTAAATTTATATGCCCCCCTTCTCCCCAAGGACTCAGGGTGGCTCACAACAATAAAAAATTAAAAAAAAATAAAGTACAAAATTTTAAAAAGAATTAAACAATGGAAGTAATAAATAAATGACAATTTATTGTCATTTAGTAGCTTTAGAGTCTCAAAGTTCAGTCCACCGTTTTAGTTTTTCCTCCTCTACACACAACTGGCTTCTTTAATTCTTGGACACAATTGCATTTCTCTCTTTGACATTTACACTCTGTGCCTACAGTACTAATCCTTTATCTCCTTGCTGTACAGGTTATGCTACTCTGATAGCTGAACGTGCTCTTGGAATAAAATAAAAAAAATGAGACAATGATTAAATATAAAGGAGAACAAATTAAGGATGTTAGATACAGCAATCTAGAAAGGCTAGAAAGTGGGAGACTGTGCCTTCTAATCCCACCTTAGCCATGAAAGCCAGCTGGTTGGGCCAGTCACTCCCACAAGGTTGTTGTTGTGGGGTAAATAGGAGAAGGAAACCTTATTGGATAGGTTTACTGCCTCGAGTTGTTTATAAAAATAATAAAGGTGGAATATAAATAAACAAACCAGCATTAGACACTGATAATAGTTTCTGCCTTTAAGGATACTCTATCAACAGTAAAAGAACTAGCAGTCAACAAATACGCCATGGATTAGCTCTTGTTAGGGTAGCAGTGAAACTGCCTTGGGAAAAAATATTCAGATGCTGTGATGTGTCAATACCTACAAATATCCAAAACATACAGACAACGGTTTTCCTTGTGACAATCTATGGAAGTGAAAGTTGGGAGTCTGCAAAAACACAGACTAGACAGTATATAGTTGCTTTTCAACTTAGGGTTAGAGAAGTTTCTTTAAATTAATTTGGATAGCCAAGAAAACAAACACATGGTCCTAGAAGAAAACAAATCAGAGTTCACACATAAGGCACAAATGATCAGAATCAAATTATCACATTTTGGATACATTATTGCAAAGATCTAACTGTCCTTAAGAAGTCCATAATGCTGAAAAAGATGGAAGAACAGAGATGAGGAAGACAACTAGCAGAAAAGTGGATGTATTTCATTACAACAGCAGTGAGTACATTGTTGGGAGATGTGAAGGGTCAAGTTTGGGATAAATTATCTCGTAAGATGAAGCAGTAGGCGTGAGCTTAAATGAACTCCAGAAGATGGTAGAGGACAGGAAGGCCTGGAGGAATGTTGTCCATGGGGGTCGTGATGGGTCGGACACGACTTCGCAGCTAACAACAACAATCTCGTAGGAAGTCTATGTGCTAAGAATCAACACTAACGTGCGTGCTAGAAACTAAAATGATTAATGATATCTGAAAGGAGAAGAAGCCCAAATTCTTTGCAATAAGGGTGTCTCAGAGAAACAAGATTTGGACAAATTGGATATATGCAGCAATCAGAATAATTGCTGGACCTGCATTTTCCTTCTTACTAATTAAACAGGCTTGGCTCTGAAATCATTGGGTCTAAACTGAACCATATTTACATGAATTGTGCTTCACAATAGAAAGACATTAATAAAAAGTCAATCTGGAAGTTGTTTTTGTTTTTTTGCTTCAAAAAGCATTTTAATAAATGTGGTCCCAACAACAGATTTCACCCTGCATAACCCTTTTACAATTTGCTATCAGAAGAAAACAAGAAGGAAACTTTTGAGGTCTTTTTAGTTCTTTTGATGAGGAAACTACAGCTGCGTTCAGTCTTTGTCCAAACTCTGAGATACCTACTTTCATTCTCAGCACAAATTCCCAGCACATATTTTAGAAATTTGCCAAACTAGTCTGCTCTAGTCCTATGAAGGATGCCTATATGTGTTCCTGCAGTGGAACAGTAAGGAGGAGTAAGGGAAAACATATCTGAGAAGTCCAGTTAACTTAGAACAAGGACATAAACCAGCTGGAGCTTGGCTAGAATTCTGCAACAGGGAAGTCTGCAGTTGATCAGTTCTGCCCTGAAGAACATTTTAAAATAATTCATGGGCCACGGGGGTAATGCAGCCAGCACAAACAGCCATAACAAAATATCAAAGCCGATGCCTTGAAGTCTTTATAACTTTCAAAAACGTCATGTTGCTGCCAGTCTGCACATTTGTCCTGCTGTAAACACACACATACAACAGGATGTTCACTTCAAATATAGCCTCTTTATTTTTAAGCTCATATTCATCTAATTTTCTTTTATCCCACAACTTACCGTAAGTGTTCTATTCCTCCATGGCTACCAAGTTCACAAATGAAGCTCTCAAGGTCTCTTCCGCCTTACAAGGAAGTAAGTTATTAAGTAGTAACTTAATAACTGAGCAAGTATTTACAGCACATCTTTAATATTTCCTTCAACTTCATCTATACTCCTTCAGCCAACACACAACCCTTCAGAGACCACTACGGTGGGAAAGTAACAATGTTCTGTGCGCCTTTGGCGTCTAATCATGCTGGCCACATGACCACAGAGACTTCCTCGGACAAACGCTGGCTCTTCGGCTTTGAAACGGAGATGAGCACGGGCCCCTAGAGTTGGAAATGACTAGCACGCATGTGCGGGGGAAACTTTACCTTACCTTTTACAAGTATGTGCTTCAACTACAGATGCAAAAGAAACAGATACTGAACAGTTTTTTAGCAAATGACCAGAAAAATATTTCAATGAAATGGTGTAATTGGAAGTAATGGAGCAGGTGGATTAACGGGAAATTTTGATCTATGTATTCTATCAAGAAACTTAAAATATTCAAATATTTAAAATATTTGATAAAATATTTAAAGTGTTCCAACACTTTAAAGCCACGGGACACGAAATTGATTTTTAAAAAACCAGAACTATCGCCAAAATTGAACATTTTAACAACAGAATAATCAGAGAAGCCATCGAGATAGAAAAACGCCCCCACAGCATGAACAAACGAGATGATACCTCTCGCCTACTAGCCATTTGGAAACCTGCCTTGATTGACAGATGAGTCCCAACCACCAAGAATGATACCAGACCCAAACTCATGATAACATCACATGACATCACCACCACACAACCATTCAAAAAGCAAATCCGAAGCCACAACAATAACGACACACAACCACAAAACAAAAACCTAACTACAGCTGCAACATTAGCTACTTTAAACCCCTCCAAACCACACAATAAGCAAACTGACACCCACTATAAAAACATGGCACCACCACAAACACGGAGCCGAACAAAAGCAGCACAACTCACCAGTTCAGGTCTAAGGCTGGCAGCTGAGACCAGCCCATCCACTCAAAACACATCCCCACCCAATCAGAACACAGCCCCCATTCAAAACACACTCCCACCCAATCAGAACACAGCTAAGCCCCCACCCAATCAGAGCACACCTCCACCCCATCAGAACACAGCCAAGCCTCCACCCACAGAACACACCCCCTCTGGCAGTTTAAAAAAGAAGAAAAAACAGCCACCATCACACACTTCTCCCAGAAGAATGAAGCTGAAGTCACCAGCCTGAAGATGGATGAGATTTCGTCGAAACGTTGCCCTGATATCTCCAATTCTACGTGGGAAAAAACCCAAATGACCAAAGATCTACGTGTGTGTGTGTGTGTGTGTGTGTGTGTGTATACATATATACCGGTACATGTATGACTGGTTGCACTATCCTGCAGTCACATGACTGCGATATATATGGGGTTTTTGCCAGTTTCCAGTATTTTTGCCAGTATGAGGCAAAAAAATGCTCATTCAGGAGAATGGGCTCACTCTTACGACCACATGATTTGCTTAACAGCCACATGATTTAAACTTACATTTGCATGACTTGCTTAATGACTGCCATAACAATGGATCTGGTCACCCAGGTAGCTTGACATACAAATGTCAGGACATAGAACTGAACTTCTGGTCCAAATTGCAGTCATAAGCCAAGGGCTACCTATAACTCGATCTAAGGATAGATAAATCCCTGGATGGATAAATATTTGGTACTGAAAAATACAATGCTTTTTTGTGCAAACACCAGTGGTGTTTAATATTTTAATGTAGCACTGGACACCCAAATTAATAGCTTTCTAAAAAAAAGTGGTAATGTTCAGGTTCTGGATGTTTGGCAAGGAATAAAACTAACTGGAAAGTTAACTTCTGGGTTTCTGAGTATTTAAGAGTAGCCACCAACAGTTCTGCTCAAAACATCAAGTTTCTGAATTGCTTTAATCTTCTCCCGACTTTTTCCAGCAGCCTAGGAAAGGATACATGACGTCTGAATAGATTCTTTCCCGTTGATTCAGAAACAAGGAATTTAAAAACTTCTAAGTCATCAAATCATTACGCCAAGGACCCACCCTAAGCCTCAATTTCTTTAATCCTAATTTTCTAGTAATGTCTTCCTGCACATCTAAACTCCCAGAGGTCTTTGGATGGATCAGGTAATACAGAATGCTCCAAGAAGCATTTAATTATTTAGGTTCTCCTGGTGTAAAATAGTGAATGACAGCTTTTGTTGTTGTTGTTTTCCCAGGAAAGCCTACATATTTTATCATCCTTGAAATGAACTAACCACAGTTAACAGCTCCCACCCAATAAAATGAGGACAAAAGAAGTACTTAGAGCACATGACTACTGGGACAAAACATTGAAAAGTGAATGCATCATAATTTTGATTGTAACTGTAATTACAGAATCTGGAGACTAACAATTGAGCCTTGGTGGAGCAGTGGGCTAATGCCTCCTTAAGTAACACCAGCTGCCTGCAATTAGTGCAGGTTCGAGTCCCACCAGGCTCAAGGTCGACTCAGCTTTCCATCCTTCCGAGGTAGGTAAAATGAGGACCCAGATTGTTGGGGGCAATAAGGTGACTTTGTAATAATGCCGCTTGGGGTGTGTGTGAAAGCCCTAATAAGCAGGCATATACATAGAATGAAGGCTACTGCTAAGCTTGTAAGCCGCCCTGAGTCTTCGGAGAAGGGCGGGATACAAATGGAATTAAAATAAAAATAAATAAATAAATAATTGTGATGTAAAAATTTAGGACTGCAGAAGCCTTCAGAGGAAGACGTTAATTTTTATTCTATCCCAGCCCGTAATATGTTGGAAGGACATATTGGAAAGGGGTTTAGTACTCTGTCTGTCAGCAGGATAAATCTGAAAACAAAACAGAACAAGGACCAAATTTGGTGTACAGGAAGAAGTTGGCAAAAGAAAAACTAGAGTTCAAAAATGTGCCAGATCCAGCTGAGGTTTGCAGAGATTAAAAATCTAGAATATATAAATCTCAGTGAATTCCCTAAGGTGAGGCAGTTGGGCAGTTATTCAGAAAGCTGCTGACTCTTCCATTCTAAGCTTTCCTCCTTCCTGGCTACATAATCCAGCATATGTAGGTGTCCTATATTTCCCAGTGCAAACATATATTGCATACCACACAAGAGAAGTTATGGGTCAGACAAGATGCAACACAAGAGGAATAACGGGTCAGACAAGGACAGTACAGGCACACACAGAGAAACAGGCACTGTACATGCATACAGTATATCCAGATAGGTCCCTGGGGGGACAAAGTAAAGATCATACATATTCCATATCTCCCTTTGTTACACAGAAAACAATATAATGTACCTGCTACAGCAATTGCTGGTGAAAGAGCAGAAAGGACTCAATAAGCTCACCTTGCTGACAGAAATAACACAATTGATTTTTTTTAAAATGACTACATATGTTCAGTAGCAACTGATACCTCTGACATTCTATATGTTGTCTTTTTTGCTGAAACCCCAATTTTATTTGGAAGGAGACACCATGACTACGTGTAAACCAGGGGTAGGCAACCTTGGCTCTTTTATGACTCGTGGACTTCAACTTCCAAAATTCCTGAGCCAGCCAATTCCTGTTGGCTCAGGAATTCTGGGAGCTGAAGTCCACGAGTCATAAAAGAGCCAAGGTTGCCTACCCCTAGTGTAAACTAACCAAGGATACTTGTAAACTCGAAGGCTGCATGCTTGCCAGATTAAGCCTGCTAATCTCACAGGGGCTTATTTTCAAAGGTGGCATCATAGACTCATCACCCTGCCTGGTCAAAATTAATTAACAAAATTAACCAACAAACAAAAATTGATACTCTATTCTATTCTACTTCTAACATTGCAGGAATCTATAAACTCCAGAAGTCCAATTGTCCCCATTGTGCTTTATACTCTTATTCTTAAAACAGTTCATCAAGATGCAAAGAGGAGGAGATAAAATGGGGAACAACGGGCAACGCAGCAGGATCAAGGAGTGGGAATATATGCCCAGAATCTGATGGCTAACGTTCAAAACGGGTGCAGAAAAAATGAACAGGAAATAAAGGAAAGTACCCTGTTATAGAGAAATTTTCAAAAAGTTCTCCAAGTCTTAGGAATTGACCAAAAAGTCAAGTTCAAAGATAAAAGTGTATGTCAAAGTATATGTAGATTAGGAATGTCTGGTTTCAAAGGAGGATAGACAATTAATGTTCTGATACAAGTCAGAGGGGGGGGGAAGATGCGTTATCTAGCAGCAAAAGCTTGGCAGTTATAAAACACATGCAGTCAGGAACAGCTAGGATATTATGCATAAAGCCACACAGTTGTAACATGAAAGTATAGATTCTGTCCCTTTCATGAATGCACAGACATGCACACTCCCACTAAAACAGTGATATTCAGTGGTACTATTTCTGCTGAATAGTATCATTGAATAATATGAATTAACATTTTCTTCAAAAGTGAATGACGTCCTTGTTGCTGTTTGATTAAAAGGTTCAAAGGCTGATTAAAGTTTGCAGCCCTTATTTGGTTTACACCCCACTGCTAATCTCAGAAGGCCAACCAAGATAGAAAAAAGTCCCATTTTCAGATACCCAGTTTTGCCAATATTTTATATCAGAAGCCCAGTTTGGCTCTTTTCCAGTAAGCCTTCTTATGGAAACTTCTGATTTCTTCATCTTCCCACCAGGACAGATGTGTGAGAATCGAAGATCACATTGGGTGGCAGCTGTGGGCAACATGGCACAAAAGAAGTAAAGATGGGAGGAGCTGCTTTCTCAGTAAGCGGGAAAGTCGCCCAGTTCAAAGACTCACAGGATCTTGCCACTAGCACTTCTGCTTTTAATTAAAATATCTTCAGTGGCTTTGAAGGAGGAGAATTACAGGGAAAGACACTGAACTGGCTGCTCCCCACCACAACGACATTGTAACTCAGAAACAAAGGCACAGAACCTTATGTTCCAGTGTTGAAGGCTGCAAGTGAATCTGAGTGGTAGACAGACTCAGGTATTAAAATCACTTTCAAGGCCGTTCTGCACCATCTGTTTATTGTCCAGTAAGAACCATTTGGTCCTAATTTGCTATATACAATCTTTATTACTTCTGCTGTTTAAGCTTACACGAGAGACTTCCACCAGCCCAGTGCAGTTCTTCAATCTACACGTCTCAAAAGAGCTGACCTTCACACTTTTGTGAACCCTCTGTACACCCGTGGAACAACTCCTTCTGTACTGCAATTAAAAAGTGCATCCCCTACACTGTGTTCATAACTACAATTGTAGAGTTAATTCAAGAGGCGCACTGCTGGTGAGCAAAAACAGTTCTCTGGATCTCTACTACAAAGGCTCAAAACAAGTTATGCAAAGTTTCATTCATTTGCAGTTGCTTCATACTGTTGAGACATGGGCACAGGGTGCATGATCTGCACAGGCCTACTCACATACGTGAAATATACTTCCATGTTATTGTTTAAGTAGATAGTTAATGAAAACAATTGGGCCATCTACCTTTTTCTTGAAAGAAACTGAGGTTTGTGTCCCTGCATTATGCTTTAGTGTAAAAAAGGGCACCATTTTTAATAGAGTGATAAGCTAGACAGAGCTAACCCAAAGACACTAAAACTCAAGACTGTATCTGCTCTACCTTGTTTCCAGGAATAAAGCAATATTTTATGAAATTCTCTAAAGGATAAACACTCTTTTGGTCTAGAGTTGCCATCTAGCCAGATCTTTTGTTTTCCTTCAAAACAAGAAAAAACTTTCTGCCCAGGCAACTACCCACAAGTAGTATGTTTGTAAAAGTAGAGTACTACCCTTTGGAAATACTTTTGGGGAAATCATGCTAATTTATGGTTAAAATGTAGCTCTCTGTTTTGCTCATATAGAAAGGCCCTTGGGACAACATCAAGAATTAAATAGTCTACGTATCACACAACCACAGCCTAGAAACAACAAATATGTAACAAGGCTGAAAAGAACATAAACTCAACATATTTTCCTAGTGAAAGGGGAAAGAGGCCAACGTAAGCATTGTAACAAGAAATAAAATGTTATTGGTAATTCATATAGATATACTTTTTTTGGAAACCCAAACTTTTTGGCAGGAGATCTTCAGTTAGACACATTTATCAAAAGGAACGAAGCCTCAAATTTCGATGCAAGTAGCTATAGTACCGACTTTATACGTTCGGGCACTCTTGACAGCAGCTGCACTTGTATCTCATCCACAAGAAGTCATGGAATTTGGAAAGATCAATTATAAACAACTTCAGAAGAACTCTAATCCTTTCCTAATTCAGTGTGCCGCCTGAGAGGCTATGAGATAGACTATGGAAATGAATTCCTAGTAAAACTCCATATAACCTATCAACCTCTAAGTGACTCTTGGTATATATCACATTCTGCAAGCAATATTTTCAGATCAGCTAAGCTATTTTTCATGCAAAAAAAATAATAATAATCATCCTGCAAGTCTCTTTCCATTCCACCTAAAATCTCACCCCCTTTATGAAAAGTAGCCAGTTTACGCAAAAATCTTTTATGCGGAAGAGTTAAACTTAGTCAGAGCAAGCTTTGCTAAAAATCGAGGACACAATTTTTCAAGGCCTCTGAAACAGAGAAAGATTGTTCACTTGGCAAAAGTATGCTCTTCTCAGAGGCCTGGGGGCTAAGAGATCAAAAGAAAGAGAGGGAAGAAAGAACAAGCTGCGTTGACCCACAACAGGGAGGAACTTTTACAGAAGTTAACAAATTAACCTCAACTAGGAGAAGCAGAGGAAGGTCAGTCTAGTGATCTTCAGAACAGATAATCAACACTGTGGGATTATAGTAACCATAAACAGTGACTGATACCAGGAAATAAAACATAACTCATCGCATCTGGGATGTAATGGTTGCACAAGGGATCCTATCTCCTTTCTATATCTTCCCAAAGTAGAGAGTCGTTTCATGTTTTGTATACCACTTTCAAGCATGACGGTGTTGCCTGATTGGTAAAAAGCCTACAATTAATGCAAAATATAATTCAGAACCTGGATAGCAATGTAAGGCTTACTCACGAAATGCCTACAATATAAAACCGACAAACTGTACAGGAGTTTTTAAATAACCTAAGGCTTACTGCTGTTGTTTTATTAATTCTGGGAAATGAACCCAGGATGATAAGATAATTAAGCTATCTACAATACTTTTAACACTTCCATTACAAGAATATGCAATTCTTTCATAACCCCTTGAGAGTGGTAGTACTGACTGATTAGTCATTAGGTCACGGGTGTCAAACTCGCCACGTTACGTGATGTGTCGTGACATATTGCAGCTTTTTTTGCGTTGCCGGAGCTGGGGTGGGCATGGCCTCCATATGATGCAACCGGCCCGCAGGCTGACAGTTTGACATCCCTCCATTAGGCCATATCAGAAAACAAAATATAAAACACAGAATAGTAATAAGACCATTATGTTAAAAATAGAATAAAAGAAATAAGCATAAGAAAATTGGCATAATTTGGTATAGACATATTCATTTCCAAAAAAGCAAGACAAATGAGAAGAACAAAATCTGTTCAGGGCACATATTCAAACCTTCCGTCCACATTAACACCATATTTTCCTTAAGAAGAGAAAGATTAGAATGAAACATGAATTGTTTTCTCTCACTTAATACCCCATGCACTTTGCAAAGCAGTAGTCATATAACCTAAAAATAACTTGGACTGTAGTATCGCAAGACAGTTGAGCTGAGTAATAAGTATGGGTAGTTAATGTGCCCAAATAAGAACAAGATACAAATGCTTGCAGGCAGAGGATAGACCAGCATTGTTATTATTTACCGATCAGTGGCTCTACAGAGAGATAATGTTTCCCACAGTCTTTTAAGAACTAGGAGACAGGCTTAAAACTTTTGGTTTGTTTTAGAAATAACTATGGGACAATTATTAAACAATATCATGGCAAACATGGAAGACTGACTAAATCAAAGGCTATTCTGTTTGGCATGTGAGACACATGTAGCAAGAATGTGCTACTCAATGTAAAGAAGGACAATATTGTCTTGCTCAAAGGAAACAGTACTGTAGTTTTAAAGGAACTAACAGAAGACAAGCAATTTAACTTATGGTGAAAAAAGTAAGGTTCTACTTTTAGGCAAGAAAAACCAAATACACAGGTACAGTATAGGCAGGACCTTGCTCAATAGTAGTAACTGTGAGAGGGATCTTGAAGTCCTAGTGGACTTCACTTAAATATGAGCCAGCAGTGTGCTGCAGCTGCCAAAAAAGCCAACACAGTGCTAGGCTGCATTAATAGAGGGATAAAATCAAGATCACATGATGTGTTAATACTGCTTTATTAATGCCTTGGTAAGGCCACACTTGGAATGTTGCCTCCAGTTTTGATCACCACATTGTAAAAAAGATGTTGAGACTCTAGAAAGAGTGCAGAGAGGAGCAACAAAGATGATCAGGTGACTGGAGGCTAAAACATATAAGGAACGGTTGCTGGAATTGGGTACGTCTAGTTTAATGAAAAGAAGGACTAGAGGTGACACAATAGCAGTGTTCCAATATCTCAGGGGTTGCTACAAAGAAGTGTGTGTGTGTGGGGGGGGGGGGTTGTCAAGCTATTCTCCAAAGCACCTGAAGGCAAGACAAGAAGCAATGGATGAAAACTAATCAAGAAGACAAGCAACCTAGAACTACGAAGAAATTTCCTGACAGTTAGAACAATTAATCAGTGGAACAACCTGCCTCCACAGGTGGTGAATATTCAAACACTGGAAGTTTTTAAGAAGAGATTGGACAACCATTTTTTTGAAATGATATAGGGTTTCCTGCCTGAGCAGGGGGTTGGATTGGAAGACCTCCAAGGTCCCTTCCAACTCTGTTATTCTATTCTATTCTGTTCTGTTCTAAACTTCGTATCACAATAATGCTCAAATTTACAAAGGAGTTTTAGTTCTCAAAAATCCACCTTAGGTATCTTTCTCCTTGCTGCATCCTGAAAGATTCCTTTTGCTGGACAAAAACTGTTAAATACATTACTTTATAGCATTAGAAATAGCTGAATCCAATACCTTTTAATTATTTAAAATTTTTGATCCTGAATTTGATTATTTGTCACTTTGTACTATTTCAGGCAATCCTATGTCTTAATTAGATGATCATGAGAAAAACTTCCATTGCTCAAAAACTACAATACTATGTATTCCTTTCTTAACTGATATTAACAATATAGTGAGATGCCATCTGTAACAGATTATCTCTAATTAGAAAAATGTTGGTAAAAAAGCATGAAACAGTTACTAATGAGCGATAATGCTGCTTGTTCCCCCTTAACATTTTGTGACAGAGAAACGATTATGTAATAAACATTTTCATCCAGAAGAACCTTAACTCCAAGAAGGTGAATTATTACCCAGTTAAATCAGTAAGAATTAGGATAAAGAAATTTCACTGATCCAGAAATGTAACATGTTAAAAACTAAACAGGGCCTAAGCCAAATCAAAATGTTGCTACTTTTCTGTAGAATTCCAGAATGTTCTGTTTATTTCTGGGCAACGTTGAACCTCTCCTGGCTTTCCAGGCTTGGTCCAGCAGTTTTCAAGAAGTAACTTCTTTGAAGGAAGATTGCTTTCTGGAATTCCAGACACAGCATTGTGAATAAAACAGGCACGTTTTAGGGCTGGATCACAGACTCAGCATGGTCTGGAATGAAACAATGTTTTCCAGATCAATGAATCCTGCATCCATTCTAATATCCAATATCCTCCTTCATGTTAATTCTGCCATTCTTTTATCAACAAACCATTATTCCACTCATTACCAGGTATTGGAGGTCTGGTAAGACATATTTTCAAAATTTAGAATAAAAGAACTATTGATAGAATCACCTATATGCAAAGCAAGAAGCATTTCAAGAAATTCTAGCACAAGAAATCAAGTCATTTCAACTGTTCTTCATTTGATAAAGATATACAAAAGTCATCATTGCTGATCTTAAAAAACAAAATTATTTTATAATTTTAAAAAATGAATGAGTTATATAACTACTACCTGAAAAAGAGTCAAGCCATCGTCACTCAGAATGGATCTGGGTGGTGTAATAACTACAATAAAAAGAATAATTTCATTAGGAAACAAAATGAAGGAAACAAAGGTGGTTTAGGAAAGATCTAGGCACAGTGAAAGTTTGTCTCACTACCTTATATATGTCTCACTACCTTATATATAAATACAATTTATGGCTTGTAAAAATAATTTTCTCCAAATCAATAGTAGCAACAGACCCAGAATGTTATCTGTAAAAATTATAAAACATAAATCTGAACTTACACAAATAAAATGGTATTTCTGAATTTGCAAGGAGACTTTTCACAAAGGCTCTCAGAGCACCAACTGTTAAATAAAGCAAAAAAAAAGTTTAGTATGAGCTGCACATACATTATGAGCACCATTCCCTTTGATGGTATATTTTAAAGAGAATACCAACTTAGTCTTATCTCAAAGACTGACGCAGTAGAAAGCAGAAACTTTAAATTACCACCATCTTTATTGAGTTCATCCTTTGATTCCAGCATTCATGTGGAACATTTTGCTTCTATATTTAAAATCTCCTTCTCCATCCTTAGAAGACTGGCTGGTGAAATGTTAGTTATCTTTCAACTATAAAAATTCTATTCTTGCAGGCAAGAATTAAAATTGGTTTATTTACACAAACTCTTCCAGAACATCTGTCTATCCCAAAGTGATAAGGGTTTTTTGTATGGTTTCTGTCTTATAATAACAAGATCTCTTGCCTTCAAAAACCATTGAAGCAAGAAGTTTGAATAAGGGAAGCTTTTGGTTACCCAAATATAACTTACTTTGAAATTATAAACAATAGAGACATTTTGAACACTGATGGGAAATTAAAATGAAAAAGCAAAAACAGGATACTGATTGAACATATGGATATTAAGTGCAAATCCAATTAAGATATGTTTTGGTTAGAAGAGTTATCTAAAACTGATATTATTGATATTATGAGAAAAATGTAACAAAGATGTTGATATTGAATTGTATATTTACTAATAACAATAAGAATTGTATTTGTCTAGCGTGGGAAAACAAGTACTATTGGAAGAAGAGAGGAAACATTTGATGGTGCAATATTGGATCTAGATTGAATAAATTAATATATACCACTGAATTACTAATGGACCCAGACAACACATTGTCTATTAAGTACTTGATTGTAAAACTAGAAAATTAATTAAATATTTTTTAAAAAAACAGTTGAAGCAGCACTGCTTACCTGAGGAATATCTAAGGAAAACATTTACTAGCAGACACTGGGTACTGCCATGATGGTAATGAGAGATGATACAAAGAACATGGCTATTTCTAAGTGGAGGTAACAACCAAACCATTCAAAAGCAAAGAGTAAGTAATACAGTAAAGATGCAGTGCTGTATATTTATGTTCTCCCAAATCTGCACATATAAGAATTGGAGATCCAGTTAAATCTCCAGATAAGCCCTCTATATAATCTTTATAGTAAGAGAAGTTGGTGGTATAAACTGTCAGACACGAGGATTGACAGTGTCAGAGGCTGGTGGATTTCATTGTTAGACATTTACAAGCAAAGAACTGATAATCATTCATTAATAATGCTATAGCAGTAAATTTGCATAGGATTAGGATGGATTCTCTAGATTTCCTTCCAATTCTATGATTCTAAGCTGGATCTCCTATCTGATACTTTCCACCTAGCCCAACTCAACATGCTGATATAAGAAAGCAGAAACATTAAAATTACCTACTCACAATAGGCTTGGGAAGGTCAGCAAGTGGGGTTTAAGGGGTTTAAGAGGAGGCAGGAAAATCACTAGAGTAATAGAGGAAGATACAGCAGGAGAAAGAGGGCGGGCCATTTTCAGTGAACATAGATTTGGTGTTTGGTACGAGTTCCACATTCCAGCGCCGTATGCTTAGCTTCAGACTCTGGCCAAATCTCCAGAGGCATGGACTTTCAACTGCTGCTCACAAATGTCAGGTCTGTTTGTAATAAAGCCTTCCTCATTTGTCATTTAATCATGGATGAGAGGGCTGATCTGGCATGTATAAGCCGGTTGGGCATGAAGGAAGAGATTGCCCCCTTGGAAACGTGCCTGGCTGGGTTTCAGGTGTAGCCTCAGCAGAAGAGTATTCATGGTATTCTGGTGGCAGTTAGAAGCATTATGCCACAGATTACCAGGCATTAGACTATTTTCCAAGTTAACATCTAGGATCAGGTACCAGAATCCTTGCTGTGCAGTAAAGTCTCTGAGTTCTTTGACTCAGTGGTCAGATCAACAGTGAAGTTCCACAACCTTATAGGTTTGAAGGATTTGAAGCTGCCTTCTCTGAGGGCATTCATGGATGCTATAGTAGCAGTGGACCTGACCATGCCTAATTATGCCCAACACATAATTATGGTTATACTTTGAACCTTGTCTTCCTGTTGGGGCACTGTTTGTGTGATCTGAATTGGAGGGAAATTATCATAACTTTCCTGCCAAGGTCAGACCACTTTCTGGTTACTCGGGGGGGGGGGGGGAGCGTGATGAACTTCCTAGGCTCTGGAAGGAGCTTGGGATGATCCCTGAAGGCTTTATGCATAGTTCAACTTAAGCCTTAGTTACTGCTTGAAATGAAAAGGCAGCTGGGCCTTTGTACATATTGTGCCCTTTCCTCTTCCTCCTGGATTATGGAAGAACTGAGAAAGCTTTGTGTTGCAAACCAATTGTACCTGCACATGGACATTCATAGTCACCTCCACAACAGACTACTGAATAGATCAGGAAACAAGCTGTGCCTGAGGCTGCCTTTGAAGAATAGCCAGAAAAATGAAGTTGATCAGAATGGAGCATATCCTGTGGGCAATTATGGCATTTTAGCTTTGCTACACAAACTGTACTAATTCCCAATAGGCTGGCATGTGCAAATCCAGCTGTTGTCACCTATAAAGGGCACAGGATACTTGAAAGACCACAACTCTGTGGTAGTCTCCATCTGCTATATTAGAGGTATTTTTGAGTCCAATCAAGTAAAGAATATTATCACGGTTCAGGCCTGGGAGGGATTAAACATTCAATGGGGAAAAGAGACATTTCTTTGGGTGCGTATCCTACTTTGCAGTTAGAAAGTCCTAGATTTTGCTATTTAAAGGTGCAAGGACTCTAGCTTTCCTCTTGACCCCCAGCATATTGAAGCAGAGTGGTTGATTCAAATTCTTTCCAACTCTTTTTTGGGCTCTGGCTGAAACTATGCTAGACCAACACCCTGTTTGTTCAATGGGCTCATCTGGGCATGAGTAATGCCGTGGTAAGTGGTCTGAAAAAGAAGCCAGCAGGCAGTTGTAGGAAACACATTCTGTTTAGAAAACAATCTCAGCTATCTCCCATATGACTCAGTTTTCCATACAACAAACTTTTAAAATAGCAGTAAAATAAAGCAGCTAGAGATGTGTAAATCTTGTTAAGTCACAAACATTAGCTTGATAGCAAGGCACTGTTGTCCTTTTTTTCAGTTTGCTTATTTATATAAAGCCGTAGATGGGAGATAGATGTACTCCTACCTGTTTCGCTAGGGTGAAAGAAACCTTGCAGAATGTGGCGATCTGGGAAGTAAACGCGTAATACCACCTAGTTGAAGGAAAAGAATCAGGCATCTACTCACGTAAACAGAAACATTAGGCTAGCTTCCTGCTCGTTTGAATAATACCGGCCCATTTTCAAAAACTTGCTTCTTTCCATGAATGGGCAATATAGCTTGGTGAGACTATACATGTAGTTTTCAAGCCTTTTTAGAATGGTGGAAACTGACCCACACAGATGTTTTAAAACAAACTGCAACATAAAAAGCACTCAGGGAAAGCCATGTTCAGCTGAAGTGGCAGAGATGGCAGGAAAATTCAAATCTTATCCTCACTAGAAATTAATTAGGTAATTTCTGGATTTGATCTAGAAGGTTGTGCTTTAAAAGTATTGTATAAATGCTAAGTATTCTCACTTCATTTGAGCAATAAAACTCTTGTATCTCACACCAAAAGAACAAAGAACATGCAGAATAAAACATGCAAGAAATCTGTCCTCTGCCCTGCTTTAAAAGTTATTTCATGGGGAATCCTAAAACAAGACAACACTTACTGCTATTCAATGAGTATTCCAGTTCTTCCAATTCATGTAAAAAGAAGCAAAAACAGTAGTGGAGGATTTTTTTATCAAGCCCACAGATTATTTACTACTTCTATATTCCTTTCGGTCACCAACACCTCTTTATTTCTAATTATGTGGAAAATTCATGATCACACAAAAAAAAAGTTTACCTTTGGATAACGCTCTAACTTTCCCTTTGTTTGAGCTTCTCGCTGTGCCTTTGTCATCAAGGGAGCTTCTTCTAAACTCCTCCTGAGAAGAGACAAGACTTAGCAGACTGCCATAGGTTCATTCATTCTGACACGATCCTTTTGCTATCATCAACTTCTGTGTATAAAAGTTCCCTAGCACACTAAAGCTTAGATTCTTCAAAAGACAGACGCAACTTGAATCCTGCAAAACCTGCACAAAGTCATTTTAACAAAAACCTGTTGTTCCATTTTTCCTAAATAGATATCAGACAATTAATTTTGAAATACTGGAAATAACCATATTTTTATATAGCATACCTATGCTCTGTAAGTAATGACTGCATCAGTATCTTGATTAATAACAAACTTAGACTGTCATAATGCATTGCAGAATTTGTTTTAATTAAGAATAATATACCATTTGCAACAGACATATATATCCTTATCATTTTTCTCCCTGAGGATATATCACAAAAGTTGGAATTGCAATAAAAGTTGAATCTCTGTTGTCTTATTTTAGAAAATTATTGTACAGATCAGTATGATTTATACACAATTTATCCATCTTTGTATCAACCTATAAAGGAAAAATGTCAATAAAAAGATAAATTTAATTTTACATATAATGGAACAAAATCAACAAAAAGGCAGACATAATTAATTTGGCATTTAAAATATTGATTCAAAACAGGTAAAAGTATTTATTATCAATGGAGAACTGACAGTGAGCTTAATAAATACAACCTTGCAACTCTTCTCAGTCAGAAGTCCTCCAGAGGGCTACTTCCTTAACTCAAAATTCCAGCCAGCAGGGTCGCGGCTGAAATATTTGAGAATTTAGGCCTGTGCATTTAGAAAGTGACCAGTTTGGGAAGGTTTCTTATAGACATATTTATAGAAATTAATTTATACCCTATCAGGTTTTACAGAAGAGTGAAAGAAAACCAGTCTATAAAGCATATGAATATTTAAAAAGCGTCAATAGCCGGTGTGCTTACAGAGTTTTAATAAATGATTTTGAAAAGCCAGAAGAAAACAATAGAACTATATCTTCTGTAATTTAGCACGCTGTCTTTGCTCATATTAACACAATTACTTTCATTCTATGTTATTTATTTAGCTCACTTTTTGTTCAGGAGCTCATGGTAGTATACTAAACATCCTCTGCTCCCACTTTTATCCACAAGCATCTCAGGTTACCCACTGCCTTTTTGCAACTGAGGTTGAACTTGGACAGAGGTTTTGCTGGTGCCGATGTAATATCCTAATCACTACTTTCAATGGGGCACCTGATGTAATCATCAATATACAATGTGAAGTATTGTATTATTTTAAATATTCTCCAGGAATTCTCTATAATCTGCTGCATCTATCAACAATTGGACAACCTCTGTTTCCTGTGACATTTCTTCCCTGTATATAGTCCCATTATATGGGTACTTTCTGGATTCTTTTACCTGCAGATGAAGACTCCAGATTTCAAATCAGTAATATCACAATTCAGAGGACACAGATATTGTGACTTAAAAGTAGCTCAGACTTGCTTTTTGGATTAACACTTGTGAAGACTTGCTCTATGATCAAAGGGAACTAAATGCGTTCATTGTGATATAAACAAAGAAACCATGAGCTTTGTTCACCATTCATCCATCCTTTTTCCAGTGTTTATAACAGATGCATCTAAGCAGATGACAGTGTAAAAACACTTCCAAGCAATTTTGTGACCTAGATGAATTGGCTGGTATTCCTGGAAAGTAATAAGAACTAAGAAAATCCTAGTCCAAAGAATCTTCAGCACTGCAAGAACCAGAAATTGCCATCCACATATATTTGCCAAGTCTTAGAGACAGAAATGTGTGTGGCTAAGAAAACTTTTCTACTTAAAAAGTCAAGTTACAAATTACAAAGGAAATTAAAGTCTAAATAAGGTACTTACAGTATAGAAGTGGATTTATCTGCTACTGCTGAGTCTACATTCATACTTTCTTTGAAGTACATGGTACTTTAATGTCTCAACAATCATGTTTAAGAAAATACTGCATCAATGTTAAATTATGAACTAGATTCTCTAGCATTAGAGGGAATCTGGTAGTACATTTTCTAACTAATTTTATGTTATTAACAAGTGTATTTTTTGTATGACAGAATACAAGTATCTTCTCAATAAACAATAATGGTTGTAGTTGAGGTTTTTTTTAGATTACTTGAAACTTTTAAATGCAAGTCCAGAAACTCTTGCTAAATGGTGCTGTTAAAGCCTTGTTTTTCATTTTGGAAAACTGTCTCATATGTAACCTGCAATTTACATAACTGACCTGTATTCCCTTCCCTCCACCCCAAGTTAAATCCTACATCAGTCTAGGTATTCTATGCCTTTGATGAAATAAGTGTGACTCATAAAGCTTATGCCTTTTAATACAGTTTGTTAATCGAAATAGGTGCTATTAGACTTGGTCTGAGGGAATTTTTTTGCTATCATAGACTAACTAATATAGCTCTCTTCCTACAAAGTTAGTACTTAGCGAAATCTCCCTAGGCAGGTGAGCATACAACTAGAAGACTACAAGAAAAATTTCCAAGAATATAAAGAACATTAAGTATAACTGGGAAGCAAATCCTGAGCATATTCATTGTTTAGGATTCTGTCAGAATCAGAGAAACAAATCTATATTATATACACATTGGCCATAAAAGATTATTACTTAACTACTAGTGAAAAATAAATTTACCTTTCATTCTGGAGCTGGGCCAAACGTTTTCTCACATCATCTACTGTAACCTCAAAGAACTCATCAGGAAGATCTTGTGAATCAGACTCCAATGGCTCTTGAAGATCAGGATGGCATACAATTGGCTCTCGCTCCAAATGCTGTACAGTGAATATAAATTAAAACTTGGTGCTTGAATCCATCAAGGCACAGAATCCACACAGCACAAGGAATATAATCTTTGCACTTAGAAAAAAATGAGTTTTGTGGTAACCCCACACAGCACAAGGAATATAATCTTTGCACTTAGAAAAAAATGAGTTTTGTGGTAACCCCACCAACATTTCTGAGCAATATATTTAAATTTTTCTGTTTACTACATAACTTCATAACTGACTATGCCATGATTTTTCCTAATGTAAACTCTATCCTAATCTTCACAGAGTATACATTATATAAAAACAGCACCATCCTCAGAATTCATGTTTGACTACAATCTTTAATCTATGTTAGAGACTTCCGGTGGCGGCGCGGCGCCGAAGACAGCCTCCCCGGGCTGCCCGCGGCTCAGCTGAGTTATTTTCGCCCGAAACAGCGCCGATCAGCTGTTTGGGCGAATTTGAAGCCCCCTCCTCGGGAGAAGAGGAGGGGGTGAGCTCCCAGGTAGGGGTAGAGTTCTCCAGGGCCGCCTGAGCTTATGGCTTGGGCGGCTGAAGGATTGAACTCCCCCGTAGCCTGGGATGCTCCCAGCTGGCCAGCGCCTCTGCTCCTGATTTCTTGGAGCAGAGCCAGGCGTCTGCGACCACCCCTGCCTGAAGGAATGACTATGGATTAAAGGAGCAGGCAGAGCGATACAAGAGGAAAAGGTGAAGAGGATTATTATATTTTACTCTCCAGCTTGATGGACTTTTTTGGATTATAAATCTGAAGTGAAAGTGCGTCATAATTGGTAAAAGATGGCGGCTAAACCACCCCCTAAAACTCTTCGGAGTGCTGGAACTTCTCCGGTGCAACAATCATTACTGCAGGCGCTGCATCCTCCTGATGTATTGACATCAAAGGACTTACAAGATGCTCTTGAAAAACACACCCAGGTAATTTTGGAATCAATTAATGATAGATTTGCACAGATGGAGGAGAAATTGGAGAAATTGGAGGAGAGAATGGAGGAGAGGATGGAACAGAAGTTCAGAGTGATGAAGGTAGACATCTTGTCTTCAGTGTGTAAAGTGGCTCGTTGTTTGGAAGAATTGGAGGAAAAGCTAGAAGATTTGACTCAAAAGAATGCTATATTAGAAGCAAAAGTATTGGAGAATGAAGATAAAATGGAAAAGGAACTGAGTCTTGCTCAATATTACCAGATGCAGTTTGCCATTAGAATTAGAGGCTTAAAGGAGAATATTAAGGAAGATCTAAAGCAGCTGGTTTCTGAGGCTTTCGAAGTAGTATTGAAACAGCCAGCATCTGAAATAAAAGGAGGCATGGATAAAGTGTTTCGTGTGAATTCATGGATTGCTGGACAGAGAAAGTTGCCTAGAGATGTGGTGGTATATTTTGCAAAAAGGGAAACTAGAGATGAAGTTATACGAGCTGCTTATGATACTAAAGTTGTGATTGCTAATCAAGAAGTTTTGGTCTTAAAAGAAATTCCTCCAAAGATTTTAAGGAGAAGGAAGGATTTTACATTTCTGGTGCAAGAGCTCAAGCAACGAGATATAAGGTTCAGATGGGAGATCCCAGTTGGGTTGATGGTGACGCACGAAGGTAAAAGGTACCGTCTGGTTACTGTGATGCAAGTGCGTGATTTCTACAATAATGTTTTAAATGCAACGCCATTAACACTTCTGGAAGCTGAAAAGGGATCTGGAGAAGGAGTGCATCAAGAGGCCGAAGATGGTCAGATAGAAGACAACGGTGTTGGAGGAGATCAAGATATAACTTCGTCGGATGATCCTATAGAACAGAGGGTGACGCGTGCTGCTGCAAAACGATCTAAGAAGAGAAAATAGCAGGATTTGCAGAAGTCTATGGAATTTCTATGACGTATTTATAGTCAAGTATGGGAGGTGGGAAAAGGTTTGGGTGTAGACGCAATATATTTTTATATGTGGTGGTTTTGTGGAAAGGGTGAGGTTTTTTGGATTAAAGTTTGGTGGAATATACAGAAAATTCTCAAATGGAGGTTAAAGTTTTGTTCGCAATCTTTTTTTTTTGTTTGGAATAATTATAGATGTGGCACTGGAAGAGGAACGGCCGATTATAGAAGAGTTGACTTTAAAGTTTTCTGATTTGGTTGAGGTGGCGAAGATCTTGGTTAATTTGAAAGATTATCTGTAAGAACGTTATATCATGGAATGGACAAAATGGATGGAGTCTATTTAGGATAAGTATAGGGTTGAGAAGTATTATGTAGTATTTGAATAACTCTTTTTTTTCTTTTTCTTTTTCTCTTTCTATCTTGGGGTTTTTTTTCCTTTTTTTTTGTTTTTAATATATATTTAATACTATTAAGGTTTGTTTTATCCTATATAAGCTAGAGAGTGTTTCTTTTTTTATTTTAGTTTGTTATATATATTTAATATTGCTAAGGTTTGTTTTATCCTATATAAGCTAGAGAGTGATGGATTTTAGAATTTATAGTTGTTAGTATATGGTTGTTTATGTTTGCTTTTTTATATATATATATACCTTGTATTTAGCTCTGGGAAGTCGGGGGGGGAGGGGGGGAGGTAGGGGGGGGAGGAGGGAGGGGGGGAGGTAGGGGGGGGAGGAGGGAGGGGGGGAGGGGGGGAGGTAGGGGGGGAGGAGGGAGGGGGAAGGGGGGTTTTTTAAAGGAAAATTGTATCTTAAAACTTTTCAATAATCTATGTTAGAGATATACTACCTTTCTCAGGCAAAGAAGTTCTGATTCTAGGGGTTAAAAACATTACTTTTTATATCCATATTATAAAAAACCCTTTAAACTCGAATTAGTTCCGTAAACAAAGAGCCACCATGCCTTAGCTGGAACTTTCTGGTGTCATCTAGTGATTAGCTGAAGTTTTATAGCCTGGATTTAGTAATCCTATGTAAGTTAGGCAGGTTATTTAAAAATGGAAGGAAGAACTTTTTATTGGAAAACATTGATTGCTAGTTACTTCTAAGCATTTATTATTAATAGTTTTAAAACCTTTGAAAGATTGTAAAATGAATATAAATAACTACATCATCCAAACAATAATACATACAGTTCATTTATTAAGTTGTTTGATTTGGGTGCTTTAGCGGCCAAATCAGTTGTTTAAAATAAACTAGAAAAGGCTTTTTATGGAAATCAAGCAGCAACTAATATTATCAACAATTTTAAAAGATTAAAATAAAATTGGATAATGAACGAGCTATTTGGAACTAAGAAAAAACGATGTTCAATTTTAGGAAATATCCAGGGTAGTTCTTTCAATGTAAAACCTATATTAGTTTCACATTTAAAAACAGTACTGCACTTTTCAAAAAGATTGGTTACTTTTTATTCTTCTTATATTGGAGATGCAATACATTCAAAGAAATATATTATAGCAATGAAACTTTTTTTGTTTTTATATCACTATTATATATATATGCATTTTTTTTCTTTTCCCTTTTTTATTTTATCTTTAGTTTGTTCTTTTTGGTTTTTTAAAAATCTTATTCTTAATGAATAGTTTGGAATCAAATTAGTAAATTTCATTTTCAACAGTTATTTGCTGTACAGTACTGTAATCTTTATTATTATTATTATTATTAATAATAATAATAATAATAATAATAATAATAATAATAATAATTATTATTATTATTATTATTATTATTATTATTATTATTATTATTATTATTATTATTATTATTATTAAAAACTTAGCAAATGTATCTCAATATGGCCTGGAACTATGTATCACTTATTCTTGTGTAAACGTAGATTTACCCATGGAAAGATGTCAATCAGATAGATAAACCTGCTGTAGAAAATCTAGACTCAGGAAAGACTAAACATTATAGAAATTACTGTATAGAAGTGGCTAGAAAGAAGAAAAGACTGCTTCTTTTAGTCAGTGACTGACTAAAATGCACACACTGATGTAGTTACACAATAAAATCTACTAAATGAAACTGCGCTCTATGAGAAATAAAGTTTCCATTCTGTGCATAAAACTTTCTTACGCATGGGCTAGGTTTTGCTAGCTCTGATAAACTAAATACTGTGCAATGGAACTTGGCTGACACATTACGAATCCAGAGCTATAAAGCGATGGCACCACTTGGTCTGTACGGTTAATAGGCTGCTTTGAAAACTAGCATCTTTGACCATTAATGATCTGCCTGGCCTGGCCCCAGACTCCATGAACTTGGATATTCCTATTTTTAGTCACCCATACCCCCACATCTTGATTTCTCTAGCATACCCTGTTTTTGCTCGCCTTCCCACCCATCTACCGTCCTATCATCCTGACTTCTCTCCAGCACCGCTACCCCTCCCGCCCTGAACAAGCCCTCTGGGAATAGAAGGAGCCTCTCTCAATTATCAGTAGAGACAACACAAATTACAAGGCAAGATTTCCTCTATTTGTGGGCACCGGAGGGTAATTTGGAAAGTTAAAAGAGTGAGGTTGCGTGGGTGGACCCTCAGCTACTTTTAGAAAGTTGAAGAGAGTCAGGTCTAACTAGAGGGTGAAGGAGCCTGATTGTAGCTTTCCCTGGGCATAAAGCACAAGGAGTACCCACGAGCTGCCAATCTGTCCTTTCACAATGACTACTGTCGCCTAACTCGAGCTCTTTAGAGGCTGGGCTGCCGTGTACATGAGCAATTGTCCTGAAATGAGAATCATGGATTCCTCCTCCTCCTCCTGGATTAGAAGAAAGAGAGTTGACAACTTCGCAAATCTGAGTAATTTGTCACTCAGCCCCATTAAATAGAAATGGGGTTGAGGGTCACTATTTCTAATTATCAGAACAGAATGGACAACGGGTGGTCATAGGGATGTTAGGGGACTGCATGAGAGCCCCTAACTATTTCTATTAATGCTTGATAAATAAATTTCACACAACTTCTGATGGAGTCCCCATAAGACCAAATAATTAATCCAGAACCTAAATACTATCAACTATATTCCACTAGATATTTTTTATTTATTATAACAATAGCAAAGAGTAGCAAACTAAAGTAGGTAAAGTAAGGAACTCACAAGAAACAGCAAATATAGCAATTAACACAAAGGAATGCTTAGCTTAAAAAATTAACCATGAGGGTGAAATTTCAGCTTCAGAGGCAGTTACCTCATTCATATAGCCAGTTTATTTTATGTTCTCTTTTTCCTCTTCAAACTGGTCTTCTATGCCCTACGTAAAATTTGTTATAAAAGTTATATGCCTGGAAAACTGAATTTTGTATCACATAAATATAATTATCCTGAGAAATATTGCCTATAACTTTCAAATGGTAATTGACACAGAATGTAGCTTGTGATAGAAACAGAAAGCATTAAACTTTTAACTCTCCTCTTAACAGCAACGATTTCCAAAATCTGAAGTAAACTCCAGAAGGGCTATGTCTAGAAACAAGTAATTGACTTGAGGATGAAAACAATGCAACACATTCCTCTCTACTATTAAATAAACCCAAGACACTGGCAACTCCCACTTGGCTAGGGATTACTGCCCAACACTCAAGACAAAAGCACTGGTCCTCTTGTACGCAAAGATTTTCTAGTAGACCACCAATACTAACTAGGTCAATTGCCAGACCAGCACTCTGTTTCAGATATGGAGCTACAGACTGATGAATAATAGTTCAGTTTCCACAACAGTTCTTAGAAGCAATTACAAGATTCCAAAGGAGGAGGACAAGCCACATATAGCACGGACTGGGTGACAGAATGATTAGATGGATAATTCTTTGAACTAGACAGTTCTTCCATTCCAGGAATTACAGCACGAGGCAGTTAAAGGAAATATAAACATAAACATACTAGTCTTTTTCACCTATTTTGGTATTGATTTCCAAACTCAACCTATGACGGAATCTTCAACTAGAGGATTATTATAGTGCTGTGGTTAAGCCACTCAAAGCTATCTATTACCCACCTAAATGTTACTGTGCTGCCCAATTAAAAGGTGAGGGGCCTGCTACAACTTCCAAAAAAATATGCCGGATAAGACTAAAACCTCCCGCATTGCAAAATTCTCTGATGTCTAGGGGAAAAGGGAGTGAAGCTACCTTCTAACAATTAATGTTTTGACATCAAAGTCAAAACATAGCTTGTCTGTGAACCAGTCCTAGCCCAGAAGTGGAGGGATGCCGGCACAGATTTTATCCAGCTTCTTCCATCAAATTAAAAAAGAAAAACCCACACACAGGCACAACATTAATGGGAAGATTCTTTTGCTAAAATGGACCTTTGATGTTTAAAAATAATTTGTTTTGTTTTGTTTTGTTTTCCCCCTTCTCCCCCTCCGGACTAAAAAGGGACAAAAAGCAGATGCCATGCGGCCAGCCCCATTCTAGGGCTGTTGATGAGAGCAAGAGAAGGGAATGGAAGGAATGGAGGAGGGAGTGCAACGTAATCAATCAGCAGCAAAGGCACCCAAGATCAAAGACTCTGAAAGCAGCAGTCAAAGTCACATGCTGTTTAATAGGAAGGAGGTAAGACTCCAGCAGAACCTGCAAGTCACTCTAAAGACAGCAGTCAACTGGGTCTGGGAAGGCAGGCTCCAAGAGCAATTCTTAAGTAGTCTATGATTTTGGCAACGTCAGGACTTTGGTCAAGGTTGTCACAGGGGTTCCCTTGGCTAGAGGCAAAACAATGTAAGAGGGTGCATCCATGTCTCAATCTAGTATCAGAACTGAACACGTCAATCGTACGTAGAAAGATTAAATGATGTTTTTTGTCCAGCTCCTAATAAAGAAGTAGCACAGCATTCATGAAGAACTGTCTTAGACCTAACAAGATGAGTGCTCTAGAAAATTAAAACAAAAGATTATGAATGATTTGAGTCATCCAGTTTGAAGCGTTCAAGAGCATTACCACTCACCTACGAATCTGTTTGCTATCACAAAAAATATAAATAAATCATATAAAATAAATTAAGGTTTAGTTATTTCAGGGAATATGACATAGTTTTATCTAAATTTGGCAGAATATATTAACACATTTTCAATTGTCCTAAATATTTTATCATTCTCTTACTAATCACTTTCTTTATTCATTTTTATATGAGTGGAGGGGAAAATAAAACTTCAGGAACTCCATGGCAGAAAGATATCCAAAGGAAATGTAACATTCTTAACTATACGAGGAACAAAATTCATCTTGGGGCATTATAATAACCACTGCAAATCAATCCTAATTTCGGGAGGCTTCAATGCCACCTTTTCTTTCTCTTCCTCCTGATTTACTTATAGATTGTGATTATTATTATTTTTTGCACCAATAAAACTCCTGTGGTTTAAGGAGGTTAAAAAATTTTCAACAATAAAGGCTAGAAGGTTTGCTAAATCAAGTCTTATTTTTGTTTCAAAGGAGAACAATGACAGTAAAAAAATCCAAAGTCAACATATCTTCTCCATCTCTTAAGGAGAACAGGCCTAGAGAACTTTCCCCTCCCAAAGAAGGGGAAGCAAGCAAACTAAATCGCTACCTCTTTTTCCGCCTTTAGTTTCTCTTGACTGTTCTTTGACTTCTTTGGCTTGGAAGGCCCTCCAGGACTGGACAGAGAACTTGGTTGGTTTGTCAGTACTGGAGATAGCATTGGTGTGGGAGAGCCACCACCCAGGTGCTGACCACTGCACATGAATGGGACAAATGAGGTAGGCATAAGCTCTGAAGGAGGACGAAGCTCCTCTGAATTATCCTGAGATCCTTTACTCCAGTTCTGCTTATCGGTACATTGGTTGGTAAATGCAGCCTCACTTGAGCAGGATGAGCTTGGAAAGGCAGGCAGGTGTGGAAAAGACACAGCCTTTGGCTCTTCTGTAGAAGCTGGCCCTTCTGTTACTTCTTTAGAAAGAATTTCATTGCTCCCAACTTCTGCATTGTCAGAGGAAACTGCCTTCTTTGTGTTCACTCTATTAAAACAAGAGTCATGAAAAAGAGGGCGCAAGTATGTATACGTAGACTGGAGAAATTATTTTCCTCTTCAGTCAAAAAGTACAGAAATATGTGGCCAATATATTATTGGGAAGTGGGATTCAGGTTTCTTTTCCAGTAACAAATGAAGCATTTCTCACACAGATCCGTAACCAAAAAAAGGAACAACACACTGAGATACTAACATGCCATAGTTTCCAACCATAAATCAAAAATACTCTGCCAAATTTAATGAAGTTTAAGTTTGATAAAGTGTTAAAATTTACGGTCTTAAAGGGCAATTCATGGAGAACAGAGAATTTAACTCTTTTTGGCAGTATTCTTGAAGACAGTTCAGATAACCTTAACTGGCACAGGTGTCTAATTGCAAAACACAGATATCTAATTGCAAAATGCGGTAGCTAAATAAGGAATATGTGTTAATGACACCGTTCTATAATGACTTGGGGAAGGCCTACTTGCTATTCTACTCACTCCCCCAAAATAAATTTATCCCTTGGGCAAAAAGAAAAGAAAGAAAAAACAAAAAGGGAAAGGAAAAAAATGGAAATAATGCTCTTCACAACCTGATAATGGCATTGCCTCCAGTCAGACCGAGCGACTTCAGACTTGTCTTCTCCAAAGCCGTTTTCCCAGATACCTACAGTAGGAAAAACCATACAGTTCTGCTTTATGAGTTTTGAAATGGCAACTCACTCAAACGTTATTTGAATACTTTTAAGTATCAATGAGTAATATATAGCAACCTGTCTCATGTACTCTTCCTCTAAATGCTTCTAGATCTATATTCTTGTTGATCCTTGTTCAGAGTGTTAAGGATTATTTTTTAAAAAATTATGTTAGTTCTAAATATAGAAATAAAATCCCACATTCCATTCTTGAAATTAACATTTAAAGAAATCTTAAGATAGCAGAACTAACAAGATATAACTGGAGATATTAAAATCTACCACCCGCCTTGATTAACTGTTCTCCAATTTGGAATTAAGCAATTTCATTACGTTTATGTTCTTCCTATCTTAGTAGTAATTTAAACATGCCCAATTGCATTTAGCTATATGATGACAAGTTTTTCCTCAGAGGAAGCATAAAAGAGACTTATTTTGCCTATCCACTCCTCCCCATCCCTTTCAGTATTCCACTTCCAGGATAGCAGAACTAGCACTGACTAGTATAAGGGTGATCTGTTCAGAACCTGGAAGGAGAGGTTGGCATTTATTCTAGGGTAGGTGATGAATGGTTCTAAAGTACTGACATATAAAAGCATTCAACAAAAATAAAAACCCTGCAGAGATCAAAACAAGCAAAAAGCAAATATTTATTAAGCTGTAACCACTGTTGTGATTCTTGAGTTTTATAAGAACTTGAAAAAACACTCAAAGAGATCATTGAGTATATTTTATGGGCTCCAAGGCTTGAGCTAAGCAGCCCATGATTATGTTCCAGCAGAGTTTTTTTTTCCCCTCACCCCACAAAATACTTCAAACTTTGAAGAGACTAAGTTCTTCCATTTCCCTTCTTCAGTGAGTCAAAAGGAGGAACGCGTTTTCCAGATTGGAAAGCTATGCAGAGTAATTTTGTCATTTTCAGTGGGAGATGAAGGGGAATGGTGGAGAAGCGGGTTTGTTGACTTACTTCATCTCGCATGTAAATACAGACAGGGAAGACTTCACTTTGCTGTTCCACATATTCCCTGCAAGGAAACATAAAAATGAAGCATGCCATATTGAAGAAAATCCTGTTCTGGTTTCAAATGTCCCCAAACAAATCTAATGTAAAGTCTGTGAATTTTCTAAGCCTTATCAGAGAAAAGACTATATAGAAAGTCCAGACTAGCTTATCAATATTAATACTCAATGGTTTCGTCCTCATCTTCTACTTACTGTGGCACAAAAGGCCTTGCAAAGTTCAGATATGTTCTTCATCTCTTTCTTATCCCAATCCACTACAGCACGGGTGTCAAACTCGCCACGTCATGTGACGTGTTATGATGTATCGCGACTCTTTTTGCATTGCCGGCAATGGGGTGAGCGTGGCTTTGGTATGATGAAACCGGCCTGTGGGCCGGCAGTTTGACACTCCTGCACTACAGAGTCAGACCGAAGTTGTAGTCAATTGAAGCAATATTTTCTCCATTCTCCCAACTTAACTCATTGCATATAAACAATTATGTAACTTCAATGTGAAGGCTGGCAATCATATGTCCAATTACTACTGGCCATTAAAACATGCTTCCTGTCTAGTTAATGAGCTCTGTCTTCTATGGCCATTTTGGCTTGTAGGAAACACCAAGACAGGCTGGTGCAACTTTAGTGCTATGGTTTTGACACAAGAATAGTAATCTCTTCAAAGAACAAGCATAAAACAAATTAAAAAATCTTGGCTGACAGGATTGTGGGAGTCAAGAAATGCTACAGATGAACTTGAAAGAGATATGTCAAGTTTCATGCAAGCTTCACCCAACCAACAGACCTTATATGTGTATCTGTATTTTTTAACATGGGCCAATTTACAGTATCTCCTACAAGACCAACTTTTTCATCTTTTTTTTTAAATCCAATCCCCTTTGTCCTCTACCTCCATTTGGACTAGGCCTGCAAGACCATAGCTGGAGAGTTTTTTGGCCTTATGAGTATCAATCCTGATCAACAGGCCAATGTTCTTATGGTAAAAGAAAAAAATCTGACTACTAGTCAGTGAGCATATCATGGAGCAGGATAAAACAGGAAGGAACTTTGTCAATCTCTGTATAAGCTTCTGACTGACAGGTCATGGGTTTTGTTTCGTATTCATGAAGAATACCTATACCACAGGTCGGCAACCTGCGGCTCCGGAGCCGCATGCGGCTCTTTGAGCCGTCTCTTGCGGCTCCCAGCCGCCCGGTGCGCGCGCACCTCTTCCAACGGGCAGTGGTGCGCGCGCACCTCTCCAAATGGAGAGTGGCACCGCCCGTTTGGAGAGGTGCACGCGCACCTCCCCGAATGGGCGGAGGTGCGCGCGCACCTCCCCAAACCTTTGGAGAGGTGCGCGCGTACCTCCGCGCGAATGGGCAGCGGTGCCGCTCTTTCAGGAAGCCCGCCGCGGCCAGTCTGTGAAGCTGCCGAAAGCGGCAGCTTAGCAGACGGGCCGCGGCAGCTTCCGCAAAGAGCGGCGCCCCTGCCCATTCCGAGAGGTGCGCGCGCACCTCTCCGAACGACCGGAGTTGCGCGCGCACCTCCCCAAACCTTTGGGGAGGTGCGGTGCCGCTCTTTCAGGAAGCTGCCGCTTTCGGCAGCTTCCTGAAAGAGCGGCGCCGCTGCCCCTTCGCTTTCGGCAGCTTCCTGAAAGAGCGGCGCTGCTGCCCCTTCGCACGGAGGTACGCGCGCACCTCCCCAAAGGTTTGGGGAGGTGCGCGCGCAACTCCGGTCGTTCGGAGAGGTGCGCGCGCACCTCTCGGAATGGGCAGGGGCGCCGCTCTTTGCGGAAGCTGCCGCGGCCCGTTTGCTAAGCTGCCGCTTTCGGCAGCTTCACAGACGGGCCGCGGCGGGCTTCCTGAAAGAGCGGCACCGCTGCCCATTCGCGCGGAGGTACGCGCGCACCTCCGGTCGTTCGGAGAGGTGCGCGCGCACCTCTCGGAATGGGCAGGGGCGCCGCTCTTTGCGGAAGCTGCCACGGCCCGTCTGCAAAGCTGCCGAAAGCGGCAGCTTTGCAGACGGGCCGTCGCCATCGGGCAACCGGGAACCGGTTCCATCTCATTTTTTTAAAAATGGCAGCCGCGTGCGTCCGCGCATGCGCAAAAAACCTTTTTGCGCATGCGCGTGCATGGACACACGCACGCGGCTCCCTCTTTTTTTAATTTGTGATGGAACCGGTTCCCAGTGGCTCTTTTTCTTTTTTAGGTTGCCGACCCCTGACCTATACCTTTGTGGTAAACCAACACAAATTATTTAACAACAACAACCAAAATAAGTACAGTTGAAGAATTCCAGAGTAGATGAGAGAATATAAGGAAGCAATAAAGCAGATGAGTGCTGGCTCAAATCTATATGTAAACTATTATACATACAGGGAACCATTATCTGCAGTCTCTTTGGTTTCATATATCTTCAATTGGTAAATTCAGATGAGATCACTATCTGTGTTAACTTGTTTTGTGTATCTACCATTTTGGGTGCATGTTCTGAGCCATCTGTCATTTTGCACATGCGTAGAAGTATGCACTGGACCTCCAACTCTCTGATCTTCCAGGAATCTTCTTTCCTTCATTCCTTCCCTCCTTCCATCCATCCATCCTTCCATAACTGCCAATTTGGAGTCATTTTCTGGAGCTCCAGATCTAAATCTCTCAGTACTGATACTGGTAGATTCAAGATTCTATTATACACAACTGCAGGCTTGAAGAGAACAAGGGCTTCCTATACTGCCATTGCTAGCTTTTATTCAGAAACTGGGTTAACAAGCAGATGTCTTTACTCTTATTCTTTACTTACCAAATAAGTCAATATGCACAAAGTAACTCTACAGCAGAAATAAACTTATCATAGTCCAAATTATCAATGGAGCATTTATGTTCAAATTATAGAAATAACAGCACAGATCTATCTTCTTTTAAAATTATTGATTTTCTTTAGTCTCTACTCTTTTGGACTTAACACCAACAGAATTTGAACACATTAGCATTTAACTATTTTGAATATCATGGAAATAAATACTAACTTGCCAGTATCTGCATTTTGACACAAATTTTATAGATAAGCCAAGAATGGTTTTGGAAGGAAGGGGAAATTTCAGACAGTAAGTCTACCTCTCTTGGAAAATATATGTCATATATGTGAACTACAGAATGAATAGTTCTAAAATAATGTTAAGATTAGTATGCATTTTGTATTTCTCTTCACAGAAGGCATTCTTGGGAAGGAAACTATGGTACCTACAGTATCTAAAATCCACAGAACACTTAATGCTAATCCTTGATTAGGAAGGAATTAGCCGTAGGTTGTGGTCTTTTTTAAACAGAACTCGATGTGTTTCAGTTCATTTAGATAATGTGATTTTAGATACTTGGTAAAGATTAAAAGATCCAGCAATGTAGTATCTATAAAAAAATAAAAGGTTTTCAATTAAATATCCAATACCACTAAACCAATAGTTAGTTTTCAGGACTGGAAGAAAAAACAACAAAAATTTAAATCTAGCAAAACTGAATTTGAAGTGACTTGATGAAAAAAACTCAAAATAAAATAATAAAAAATAGTGGAACAACAAATCTTCTAAGATCCAAGTTTTCTATAGCAATTCAAGCAGAAAGTATCCAACTTAAAAATATAGTAGGTCCTTCCAGAAGGCAATACCTGCCAAAGACTTACAGAAACACTGTGGAAAGATGAAAGTATTATTTTAAAATTTACGTAAACTCTTATTACTGACTCTTACAAATGGAAATTCTCCTTCTTTATAGTTTTTTCTTCCAATTATGACCATAAGTTGAATTTCTTTATTCTCCTGCCAGAAGCAGCCCAATATGTTTTGAAATAGCACTCCCACTTTTTTTCCACATATAAAGATGCTGAACGGATTGGCAGTCGAAACGTCAGCACTGGAAATGAAAAATCATCTTTAAATGTGCATGAAGACAGCAAGTCATATGGCACACAGCCTATCTGCCAATATTGTAAATCAGTGCCACTTATTAATCTCCTAGTATCTGCAGCATAATTAAGCCATCTTACTTTGCCTAATAATTGGGGTAAATAGATTTTGCATATCTTCTGTCTCTTTTTGCTTATATGTGCATTTATCTCATTTCCTGCTAATTCCAAAGACAGTTTTTGGACTGTGTTGAAATTCTCTACAAGACTGAAGACAACATGTGTGGCCCTTCAGACTTCTTTTACTCATGACCCTAATGGAAAAATATTGTTTAAATCACTTTATGTTATATTTATGATAGAGAAAAAGAAATACCTTCCTTTTGCAAACGTTTGCAGTTTGGGAGGCAGGGGAAAGCTGGGCCTAACAGATGAATTCTGCCACACAGAGAAAAAAATAAAATTATCCAGAAAGTACTTGGTCAAGGTAAGCAAGGGTTCATCAGTATTAAGGGACAAACTTATTTATTAGATTTATATGACTGCCACCTCAAATACACAATTTTGGGCAACATTAAAAATAATAAAACCACATTTTAAAAAAGTCATACAACACATAGCAGCTGAAAGAAAACCAGAAAACAATATCATACAGATGACACCACCAGGAAACTGGCTCTGTCACACACACTCAGGGCCCCAGGCTTGAGCACAGAACCAAGTCTCCAAGGCCTTGGAGAAGGACAGCAAAATCGGCCTCAATCTGATCTCCAGAGGGATATTCCAGAGGATGAGTGCCATGGGAGAAAAAAGTCTACTCCTGGGTCCTGCCAAAAAACATTCCCTAATTGATGGGGACTAGAGGTGCCCCTCCTGCTGGTCTAGATGGCACAAGTAGAAACAATTCAGGAAAGATGGTCCCATAAGTACCCTGGCCCAAGTCACGAGGTGACCATCTGCACCTTGAATTGCACCTGGAAACATACTGGTAATCAATGCAGCTTGCAAAGTGGAGGGATTACATGCATTAAAATGAGACCCCCTTCATTGCTCACCCTGCCACATTTTGTATTAAGTTACTTAATCAATTCTGCAGTCCATGAGCATGTTAGAGAAATCTCACAGAACGACAAGTCCCTAGACTATTGGTTCTGGAAACAGAAAGTTTCTCAAAACAATTTTGCTGCAGAAATTATTAAAAATAATCATTCAGAAACTTGAGAGCATAATCTGTCAACAAGTATGCTAGTAAGTATATCCTTAACTCAGAACATGACATGAATGCTGTGATCAATAACATATTAAAGTGTAAATCAGAAAGGGAGGTAAGCGTATTTTAAATAACGTTAGCCCAATTAAAGCTCTTGAAATTGTGGTTACTATTGTTCTTCTAAAGAATGATTGGCAAAAACCAGGGCCTGCTTCCTTATAAGACTTACAGAACCATAAACTGCTATAGCTATTCTGCTTCCTCCATCTCCAGTTTTCAGATTAGGGACAATGTCTATATTATTGTTACTAAATGCCAATTTTAATGTAGTGTCCCAATATTATATTTGGAGTGCAGAGGGATACCAACCTGAACTTCTTAAAAGCACCAAAGCTCTCTGCTTAAATATGCTGATCAATTTATCTTTCATTGAATTTGTTTCCCTATTTCTAAGTTCTTTTCCAGTTTGTGAGAAATACGCACATTTAAAAAAATTATTTTGAAAGGGTTACAATTCTCACTTATCCTTACGTTAAGCTTATTCATTTTTTCTACAAGCTACCTAACTGCAGAGGTGGGTGATCAGAGCCCTCAGGGTGGCTGTAACAAGAAAATATTCAAGACATACTTCTCCAAAGTCACAATAAACAGGAACCAACTTATTTGCAAAAGATAGGATCACAGGCAAGACTAAGAAAGCTATGATCTAGCAGATAAATTTCAAGAAAAGGGACAGCTCTTTTAATTTCAACACCTCTGGCATTATTATCCAAGACTGTGCTCTCTGATCAAATGTCTGCAAAAAACAACATACACAAAGATTCCCAAAGGACGGTTAGAAGCCAGCACGCCCCTCCTCCAGCAACTGTTAATCCATTACGTGCATTCTCTGAGGCAAGCAGACACATCAAACAGGCTGCCATTACTTTGATGTGCTGTTTTTCAGAAGGAGAACAGCAGGCAGATTAGATTCCCTCATGTAGGGATCTGACAGGGCCTGTAAACATCTTGTGTAAGGGCTAGAGCATGCTGGAGGAGGAGCAGCAGCAGCAGCTCACAATAGCTTCCAGACCTTCTTCAGACCTAATTAGCAGAAATGGACACTAGGGACCTGGGGGAAAATTCCAGTGGGTTGACCACACTTATCCCCTTCTGCTCCAAGAAGACGCACAGACCTCTAACAACATTCTCCATATGGGACAGTCAGAGAATGATGTTGAAGAGCTAGCAGGCAGACAAAATGGTTGTGCCTACCAGAATCTATCCTGAAATAGCTATTTAGCCAGATACTTCATGAAATACAGAAGCATTCCAGCTTATACAATGTGAAAATGCAACTAGGAGTTCAAACTGTTACTAAGCTAGCTCACATAAAACTTTTTTTTACTATTCCCTCAATTTTTTTAAAAAAAAGAAGTCATCCAAAAGTTCTTCCATCTCACACAGTATGAATGCCCAATGGTGTTTCAGGAATTAAGAGAAATTAGTACTTTTGTAATATTTACTGTATCTTGGGTGAGTTAAGCCAAATTTCTGTACAAGAAAACCAATTCTATTTAATACTTAAAATATTCATCAGAAGAACAAAAGCAGATATTGCACACGTTGGGAAAATACAGGGAGTGCAGAATTATTAGGCAAGTTGTATTTTTGAGGATTAATTTTATTATTGAACAACAACCATGTTCTCAATGAACCCAAAAAACTCATTAATATCAAAGCTGAATATTTTTGGAAGTAGTTTTTAGTTTGTTGTTAGTTATAGCTATTTTAGGGGGATATCTGTGTGTGCAGGTGACTATTACTGTGCATAATTATTAGGCAACTTAACAAAAAACAAATATATACCCATTTCAATTATTTATTTTTACCAGTGAAACCAATATAACATCTCAACATTCACAAATATACATTTCTGACATTCAAAAACATAACAAAAACAAATCAGTGACCAATATAGCCACCTTTCTTTGCAAGGACACTCAAAAGCCTGCCATCCATGGATTCTGTCAGTGTTTTGATCTGTTCACCATCAACATTGCGTGCAGCAGCAACCACAGCCTCCCAGACACTGTTCAGAGAGGTGTACTGTTTTCCCTCCTTGTAAATCTCACATTTGATGATGGACCTCAGGTTCTCAATGGGGTTCAGATCAGGTGAACAAGGAGGCCATGTCATTAGATTTCCTTCTTTTATACCCTTTCTTGCCAGCCACGCTGTGGAGTACTTGGACGCGTGTGATGGAGCATTGTCCTGCATGAAAATCATGTTTTTTTTGAAGGATGCAGACTTCTTCCTGTACCACTGCTTGAAGAAGGTGTCTTCCAGAAACTGGCAGTAGGACTGGGAGTTGAGCTTGACTCCATCCTCAACCCGAAAAGGCCCCACAAGCTCATCTTTGATGATACCAGCCCAAACCAGTACTCCACCTCCACCTTGCTGGCGTCTGAGTCGGACTGGAGCTCTCTGCCCTTTACCAATCCAGCCACGGGCCCATCCATCTGGCCCATCAAGACTCACTCTCATTTCATCAGTCCATAAAACCTTAGAAAAATCAGTCTTGAGATATTTCTTGGCCCAGTCTTGACGTTTCAGCTTGTGTGTCTTGTTCAGTGGTGGTCGTCTTTCAGCCTTTCTTACCTTGGCCATGTCTCTGAGTATTGCACACCTTGTGCTTTTGGGCACTCCAGTGATGTTGCAGCTCTGAAATATGGCCAAACTGGTGGCAAGTGGCATCTTGGCAGCTGCACGCTTGACTTTTCTCAGTTCATGGGCAGTTATTTTGCACCTTGGTTTCTCCACACGCTTCTTGCGACCCTGTTGACTATTTTGAATGAAACGCTTGATTGTTCGATGATCACGCTTCAGAAGCTTTGCAATTTTAAGAGTGCTGTATCCCTCTGCAAGATATCTCACTATTTTTGACTTTTCTGAGCCTGTCAAGTCCTTCTTTTGACCCATTTTGCCAAAGGAAAGGAAGTTGCCTAATAATTATGCACACCTGATACAGGGTGTTGATGTCATTAGACCACACCCCTTCTCATTACAGAGATGCACATCACCTAATATGCTTAATTGGTAGTAGGCTTTCGAGCCTATACAGCTTGGAGTAAGACAACATGCATAAAGAGGATGTGGTCAAAATACTCATTTGCCTAATAATTCTGCACTCCCTGTATGCCTCAGTAAGTACCAAATTCATCAATTAATTCCTCAGATAAATACATGTAATTGCCTAGACCAGACATGTCAAACACAAGGCCCGGGGGCCAGATCCGGCCCGCGAAGTGGTTTCATGTGGCCCCCGAAGCCATCCTGGAAACAGTGAGGGAACGGTCCCCGCTGCCTTGGCCCTGGCCCAGAGACCCTCCTTCTGCCAGAGACCCCCAGATCTGTCCCACTCCTGCCCAGGCCCCCATAGGCACCTTTGATGGCAATGATGTAGAGCTGGCTATGCCCACCCAGTAGGCCATACGCACTCCATCTGCGCCCACCCAGTAGGCCGTGCCCACCCTGGCCATACCCACCCGGCCCCCCGAGGGCAACCACAATGCTGATGTGGCCCTCAATGAAATTGAGTTTGACACCCCTGGCCTAGACAAAAGCAGAAAGTCTCAGAAATTAACTATCATCAAGGCTTGGTATTTTTTATTTTCTTTAAACGGAAGTGCTTAAAGCTAGAAGTCTATATATTCAAAATGCATGCTGTATTTCTGAGTTAGAATCCTTCTATGAGTGCAAAGCTGTGTCTAGACATGAGACCTATTTTATATTATATATTACTTTCTTAAGTTTTATTGTTTCAATAATTGAAACAAGGAATCTATACAATTCATTCCTATTAAGATTTTTTTATACAGAAAACCGTTTTATTATATTCACCGCCAGAAGAACTGTTAACAATATAGTTAAATAGATAAGAAGGAAATCTGTAACATATTCTTTAAAAACAGTCACGATTCACTCGATGCAGCATACTTGATGGCATCAGAATTTCATACATTTTCTTGTTTCGTTAAAAAAAAATCCACAACAACCTTCGGAAAGAGGAAATGAAGGGCTATTAAGGCTGCACCCACATGCACGACATTTACACCTGCAGATTGCTTCAATTTGCCGCTAGGTTAGGAAAACTGAACCTAGATTTTTAAAAAAAGACAAAAGACTGAAGTCTTAGTGATAGAGCATTTTCTTTTGAAGATATTAGGCAGTTGGAAGAAACAATGAGGGGGAGGAACAGAGGATCAAAAGGAAGAAAGGGGAGTGTTTCACAGCTGAAACAAACAGCTGTGTACAAAATACAAACATATTTCCCACTAACCATGCAGTTTTTTTATTGAACTGGATATCTCAACTGTTTTATCTAAATGTTACAGATTTTTTTTCCTTTTCAAACACTGTAGAAATTATGATCATGCAGGCGCTTTAATTTTTTTTTTAAAAAAAACCCTGAAACTTCCAATATTATTGGGAAGAATTATTGAGTACCACTAAACTATTGAAGATATTGTTTCCAAAAATGTATAGAAGTAAACCATTACTAAGCATCTATACCTCTAGAGAACTGCATTTCCATTCTGAGTCAGTCTAAATAGATGATTGCATTAACAGAAAAAAACACAAAAGTAAAATATTTATAGTCCATTGACTAACTGATTATGACATTGCCTGAGTGAAATTATAGTGAATAATTGCTAAAGCACCTTAAAAGGTACAGTTGAAGCCAACCCTAATATTTGTGTCCTAAAAGTAATTCAATAAATTCCACTTATTTTTTGTTTTTATAAGTTAGAAAGTTCAAGAACTGTAATGGCACAATTCTAGCGATCTTTTTTTACACACATACAGACACACACACATCAAACTAAAACAAATAATAATAATAATAATAATACAAAAATGTAAAATTAGTAGGCAGAGAAATTGCAAAAGTTGTATAGTTGATGCTCAATAAATGAAGGATTAATCATAAAAAGCAGAATACATTATTTTTAACAAAATAGATAGGGATTTAATTGATTTTTTAAAATCTCCACACTGAATACTAGTATCTCCACTGTTTTATTATTTAAAGAAAAAAATTCTACTGAAAAATACTGGAAAAAAATAAATTCTAACTTCCCTTTAGTTTACTTCAACTGATATACAATATTTATAAACATTTAAAATGGTCATATAATTTTAACTTCAGTTCTTTAATCAGTTATTTTTTTACTTAAAAACCATACTGTTTAAATTTCCCTTACTGTGCAATATATAATATATATGGAAGCCTTTCTTGGTTGAATTTAGTCAAACTTCTACTGTGAATATACGCTATTAATTTTCTAATTGCTGCACATTCTCCAAGTTTAAGTTCCCAATTTGGTGTCATCAGAAACATATACCTTTTCCAATGTTGTGCTAAATTTTCCCTGTTGCTGTCTACATGTATCTTAGCAAACTGATTTTTTTTTGGTTGATGTTTCTGGAGCTATGCCTATTATGCCTAATTTTTATAAAGTTGTTTCAACTCAACACTAGTTTATAAAATTCTCTGAATAGTACTATGTATAATTTTCCAATACTTACATGACCATCACATGTTGTAAAATGTTCCTTCTGTATCATAGGAGTTCCATCATTTATTACTATATGATTTATGTATCTTGGCAATTTACTAATGGAGTACACCACCTATAAATATTTTGTATCTGTTTTCTCTTAAATTGTAACCTGTCTCCGTATCATATTTAAGAGTCCTAACAACTGTTTTGGCTACAAGTGAGCTTGTCGATCAGAAGGTCGGCAGTTTGGCGGGTCGAATCCCGAGTGCCGCGTAACAGAGTGAGCGCCTGTTACTCGTCCCAGCTTCTGCCCACCTAGCAGTTCGAAAGCACGTAAAAATGCAAGTAGAAAAATAGGGACCACTATGGTGGGAAGGTAACAGCGTTCCGTGCGCCTTTGGCGTCTAGTCATGCCGGCCACATGATCACGGAGACGTCCTCGGACAAGCGCTGGCTCTTCGGCTTTGAAACGGAGATGAGCACCGGCCCCTAGAGTCGGAAACGACTAGCACGCATGTGCGGGGGAACCTTTACCTTTACCTTTTTAATGCTCTTCCAAATTTGAACTATTTTCTGATGTCATTAAAAGCAACTTTACTAATGTCGAAGAGTCCTTACAATTTTAAATCATGTAATCAATCACAAGTGAAGACAAGGATAAAGAAAAATGGGAATCATCTTTGCTGCTTAGCATAAAGTGCAAGGCACTACTTGACACTACTGAGTAATAGTAGATGAGCAATACCACTTTGATTTCCAACTTTAGTTTCATCACAAAAAATCAAAATATGTAACTATGAAAGACAAGGATGGAATAAATTTAAAGAAATAAGAGCTATCCAAAGAAAAACATATACACATTAACAAAGCAGCATATTCTAAGCTTGTACTACATTTTATAATTAATTAAAAGGTAAAAAAAAACTGAACTGAATTTCTGAAATGAACTTTTCATGTTCATGAGGTACCTTTGAAGCACACCCAAAAGTTCAACAGCACGGAACATGCATTTATCTCCAAATATTCCGGAATCAGTCTTCTAACTAACTAAAGTTAGTTGTGACCCTTAATCATTTGCTAAATTTGAAGTAAAGGAGAACTTTAAATAATATTTCTGAAAAGGGTGCTTATTCTAGACTTAGATTTATTTCAAGTAACCCTACCCTGCCTTAGTGATGCACAAGCGGACACAATTTAACACTTATGACTACTGCAGCATCCTCATGGTCACATGACCAAAATTTGGCCGCTCGGCAACTGGCATGTATTTATGATGGTTGCAGTGTCCAGGGATCATGTGATCACCTTTTGCAACCTTTTGACAAGCAATGTCAGCGGGGGAAGCCAGATTCACTTAACTATGCTATTAACTTAACAACTACCATGATTCACTTAACAACTGTGGCAAAAAGAGGTCATAAAATGGGGCAAAACTCCCTTAACCACTTGTCTTGTTTAACAACAGTAATTTTGGACTAAATTGTGGTCATAAGTCAGGTCTACCTGCATTACATAACCAAGAACTTGGTAATATACAGTTGAAACTGAGCAGAAAAAAATCAAGCTTAGCCTAAAGTGATTATGGAGCAGGATGATTGCGGAGCTGAAGCAATTTCCCTATGAAGAAAGTTATGATGCTTTGGGGGTCTGAATCAGGAGGTCCTTGTCACAGTCCTTTTCTTTAATCCACACTTTTCCAATGAAACTAAATGGCAGCTAAATTTTGGGAAGATCTTCACAAAGAGCACGGTTAAATTATGGAAAACACTAGCATATGTTGTTGAGAGGGTTGCTAACTTGTGTTACTTAAAGGGATTGGGCAAATTCAAGGTAGACAATTCTTATTTTACAACTTCTAATTAAGATAGTTATATATGGCCTTCACTAATAGAGGCGATAGCTAGCTAAATATCAGTTGCTGAGTAACAGAATTAGCAGAATATTATTATCATGCCCAGTTGTTTCCCACCAGTATCACTATGTATTAGCAGATAACACTGGATGATGTGGACCTTTAGCATAGTTATGTTTTATCAGCCCTTCTGGAATCTTTTTCAGAATGGATGTGAAGCAAAACAGTAGAGAGAGGAGAGAAAATCTCATCTACATAAAAATATTGCATTCTGCATTATGTAATTGTGAAAGGGGAATTTCTCATAGTCTGAAACTGTTTTCAAGCAAGGAACTGACTCCATACAAGACACTAATTTATTAAAGGGATTAATACAGAATTTGTAAAATGCAGCTGAAGTTTACTGAATAGGAAATGTGAGCTAGATAAACAGTAGGTGATTTATCAGATCAGTGGTGGAGACTAAATTTAAAAGACTGTTAAATGACAAAAAGATAAAACCTCTACCAAGGAAACTCTACACAATGGTTTGTTAGTGAGCATATTAAAATATGAACCAACACATGGACAGAGAGATAAGTGACATCTTTTGGAGATATTTGAAATTAGATTCTCTATGTAATCACAACTCACTGACTAGACATAAACAATATTATTTGTGAAATTGTATCTGGAATGTGTCAGGGGAAAAGTACAAAAATTTGTAAATCAAAGGTTGGCAAAGAAATAACAGTCATCTGTTTGTTGTTATTCATGTGAGTGTTCAAGTTGGCTCAACCATTCTTTCTTGATGGTCCTATCATCTCAGCTTTGGAAGTTCTACTCTGACAGTGAGTCAATGACTTTCTGGGATATTTCTGGAACAGTTCCGATTCTGAAACAAATAACTACCAATAAAACAGTTCTGTAACATAACGCATGGGTGATAGTAAATGTGTTTTAAAACAGAAGAGAACCTAGAAGATCCATTTAAGCACACACACACACACACACACACACACACACAATCAAAGAACAAAGAGGGACAAAAAATGCACATCAGTGATGGTCCTTTTCTAAGTATTAGGCAAGCCCGCTAAGAAGTGGTTTTGGGGGGAAGAGGGAGAAGGAAGAGAAAGATGCTTCAATATAATTTGCAACAATTGTTTACAATTTAAGAAGTTCAGCCTTCTAAGCCACAAAAAACAAAGTTAAGTAACAAATCATCTGTGAAGTACAGACTATTAGTTTGACATTTGTTTTTAAGGAGTCTTGAATCCACTTCAGACAGAAAGAACACTAAATGTAGGCTGCAGCAAGAGGGAGGCAAACCATCACAGAAGCTTTATAATTCACAGAATATATGAAGCATAGGCAAATCCTTTTATAAAAAATACCCTAAAAGACACAAGAGGGCAACGATCAAGCCTTTCTTTAAAAAATAGCACCTCAAATGCTTGGAAATGCCCAATCAATAATTGAATTGAAACACTCTAGAATCTCTTCCAACAGGCAAGAGAAAATATCCTCAATTCCAGAACAACTGTTCTTCATGTCCCCTTTTGATTACAGTATATCACAACCTAAGAAGTTGTACATAATATATACATATTAGTATATTATTAGTATACAATAAGCAGAGATGTTTAACACTAGAGAGAAAAAGTAAACAACTAGTGAAGCATAAAAATCGAGAATGGCAGAAAAGTAGGGTGATTGCTTTGTTTAGTGGTTTTTCTGCTCTTACCAGTCATTTCATACATCATCCAATTATACTTTTGTAACCAAAAGAATCAAGAGGAAGAAATACATACCAACTGCTTCAGTTTAAAAATTTTGAAGACTACATAAATATTCCCAGGCAGAGAAATATAACAGTGAGAGAACCTTACATAGGCATGAAACAAGTGTAAAATAATATTATAATAAACCATGACAGGGGAAACCAATGAAGACCAAACTGTATTTTGTATACAGTATTTTCTAACACATAACAAGACATATGTATTTACAAATATTTTATTAATTTTCTAGTTTTACAGTCAAATACTTAATAAACAATGTGTTGCCTGGGTCCATTAGTAATTCAGTGGTCTATATTAACTTCTTCAGTCTAGATCCAATATTACACCATCAAATGTTTCCTCTCTTCTTCCGGTAGTACCTGTTTTCTAACATTAGGCAAATACAATTCTTATTGTTATTAGTAAATATACAATTAAATATCAACATCTTTGTTACATTTTTCTAATAATAACAATAATGTCAGTTTAAGATATCTTTTCTAACCAAAACATATCTTAATTACATTTGCACTTAACATCCTTATGTTCAATCAGTAAGTATCCTGTTTTCGCTTTATTTTAAATTTTAATTTCCCATCAGTGTTCAAAATGTCTCTATTGTTTATAATTCCAAAGTAAGTTATATTTGGGTAACCAAAAGCTTCCCTTATTCAAACTACTTCATGCCAAAATCTAATATTTTAATTACAAATCTTATCTTTCTAGTTATAATAATACCTCTATTTCTAGCAATTATCTATTCACCAACACATTCAAACAGCTAATAGTATAATGTCCCATTTAATGGGTCAAAACCTCTAAGCTTTCTTCCTTTGCCAACTAACTTTCCAAGTCAATGCATTTGAATCATCAAGTAATTCTTCCTCTGTTTTTGTGTATATTGTTTAGAATAAAAAAGACCATTTGTTTAAAATATTTTTGGAAGAATGCTCAGCCCATTGATTCATTAAAAAGCCTCCCTCCTTCTCCAATTCCCCACAGTTCTCCTAACAGCTCTATCTTCCATTCAATCAGTTCTTCTTTTTCCTCAAATGTGTTCTGAATTCTTGATTGGTAAGATGTTTTTTCCATTTCTGATATTATCGCTTCTAGTTCTTCAATTGTCTAAGTCTGTCCGTTAGTTCCTTCCTTTAGGTCCTCCATCATTAGATCTGCTTCCTCTAGTTTTCCTTCTATTTTCTGGGTGGCTAGTTCCTTCTTTGTAGTCATTTTCTGGGTTTGTAAATTTAGATTAGAAAATTGTTCCTTTATCTCCTTTGTGTTATTTTTAGTCTCATCACAAGCTAAAGCAATAGTCTCTTGTACTGATTTCAACATGCAGAGAATTACTTTCTGATCTTCATCAATATTTTCTTGCTGGTACATCAAACTGAAGACTTTGGGGACAAGTGTTAGGGATGGTTTATTACCATTTAAAGCTGAGCATGGAACATGCATTCTATTTTTTGTAGGTGGTCTTTGTAGTAAAACTTGTTCATCAATCAAAGATTTATAAATATTCCATCATCTCAAGCAATGATGTGTGTTTCTCCTGCAGGAAAATAGTTCCACAACACAGCTCTGAAAGTCAGCTAATATTTATATTTGTAGTTAGTTCATCGTCTCTGCCACACCAATAAGCAGCCCAAGAGGTTTTTTTTCCCCTTTACCCAGCTGCAGTCTTCAAAAGTGAATGTTTCCAAGAACAGCAAGAGTCTTATCTGAATCTGGGCTTCAAGCCAAGTTTCCTTTGAGCATAACAAATTATAGTCCCGTAATTTGCCACTAGATGTCATTAATGCCATTTTCCAGCTTTTTAAATCCAAATTTATATTACCAGTTTTCAAGTCTCTTTTTTTTAAAAAAAAAAAGTCTCAAAAGCACGTTAGTCTCCAAATTTCAAAGCCATACATGTGTATTAATTCCAAGTTAAACTTGTAATTTTCTCTGTTTTCCCCCTAAGCAATTAATTTGCCACTTTTGTTTTCCTGAGGGAATGGGGTCTCTCTCATCGGGGAGGGTGCTTTGGGCAATTTTTGTTCCAGGAAAATGTCTTAGAATCATAGAGGATAGAGTCTCATCCAGTTTCAACCATGTTGCTGAAAAGTTGCTTGTTGGTACTTATTTTCTTCGTTTGTCAGAAGCTTCTGATTGGCTACATGAATGTAGCCAGTCTTTCCTCCGCCAGTTTGGAGGATTTCCTCAGATCAAACGGAAGGGCTGCCGCCCTCCCATGATTAATGAGGGTCCCCTCCTTGCTCGTCGCCTCTATGGGATGACTTTCAACCCTTTCCAGGGTCCCCAGTGGGGCGAAATCGAATGTGAAAGATGGAGCCCCGTCTTCCTGAACCTGTTCTGCCGCAATGTCAAAACCAAAACAAGACAACTGAACTATCAACGGATAGACTTGTGTCTTTTCTATACCCCTGAAACTGTTGTCTCTTTATTTGTAATCTTCAGTTGGGCAAAAACGTACATCATAGGGCAACAATTTCTAAATCAATGTATCTCAAATGAGTTAACTTACACAATGCACTCAAAATTCAGGACTCGTGACTCTTTGGGATTGAAATTCAGCAAATTTATGGCCACTTCAATGCTGCTGGACCACTGTGATCAGTCATGGTCAGGTGATTATCATTTCCAAGTCACCAAGTCAATGGGTATCTCAACAGGAAATGCAAACTCAATGGTGATTGCCCAAGCTCCCTGACAGTTTCCCACAATCAAAGGAAGGAAAGAAGGAAGATTTCCGATGCTCCCTGCCAGCTTCCTACAAAGAAACTCAATGGGGAAGATGACAGGAAGTTGGAAACCATTCTCACTTCTACTTTGACGTAATTATAATTGATTAGAATATCATAACATGGAAGAAGGGTCACCAAATTAAAAGGTCCAAGTTATATAATAATATCGATTAGTATGCATTTTACCTACCTTAGGCAAGAAAGGCAGGTGAGTGACACTGAGCTAGTCCCTCTCTCCTAGCCATGTGCCGGTTCAAATATTTTATCAGTTCATCAAAATATAAAACAAAGAAATATAAAGAAAAATGAAGATAATGGGAAAATAAGGGGAGAAAAGGGGAAGAGAGAAAAGTGTAGGGTAAAGGGGAATTCTCAGTCCTAACAATTTTTTGCGTGCCTGTGGTCATTGTGTTTCTGTTTAGGTAAGGAAATATATCTGAAATGATGATCTAATGAGTGATATGTCTAGTTTATTATATAGTTTCAGCCAGATTTGTTTTTCTTTTTTACTGCTTGTCTATAGATTCAGAAAAAAATGATGAAGGGTCCTTTATTGGTGTAACTAATACAGTATACTGTTCTTTCCACATGGATTTTGAGAAAATAATTCAAAGTTTACATTAGCTTTCCATTTCTTTAGCTTAATCATTTGTTTTAAATAGTGAAACCAACCAATTTCTTTAAAGAGAACATTATTTTGATCATCTTCAGTGTAAATGAATTGATGCTCCATGACTATCTTATTGCATATTCTTATCACAGTATGATCAAATTCTATCCAAAGTAGTGGCCATTACTACAATCTGTTCAATAAATGCAGGATTATAAGCGAAACTAATTATATTCCTAGACTGTATTTTAAGACAGATTTTAGTGAAGTAACAGCAGATACTCATTCTACAACATCTAGGTTGCCCATAACATTTGTTTTTAAATATTGTATGTTCATGTTTCTTCTTTGATTCTTATTCTTACACTCACCTGGTCTGTGCAAAATGATGAAGAATATCCCACAAGGTCTGACTGGAGCTAAATGTGTCCTGGAGTCTAGAACCATCATCCAATTGCAGTGCAATCCGAATCTAGGAGATAAAATATATGTGTATTGAAGATATACGCAAACTCATCTATTAGTAAAGCAGCTCATGAAACTTGTTCAAGATCACATCTGGCTAACAGAAATCTGGCCCCTGTCGTTGGTTTCAACTAATGCTTCAGAGCAGCAGGTATTTGTGGCATTTAACACTTATAAACAACATCTCTAAAACCAATAGCTGACAGCATGGATTAAGTTTTATTTTTATTACTGCCTTAGCAGAGTAATAAACATAAAAGAAAGTCCACTGTGGAATAATTCATTTCAAATTGCACCTGAAAGGTAATATTTTTACTCATCCAGTATGTCTGGAGGTGTCAGCAGGAGAATTATGTTACTCCATGACCTATTTGTTCCACAATAGTCAAGCTTGATAAGTGCCTTATTAGTGAACAATTTTCATAGAGACAAGCTTATGATAACTGAGAACTAAGTTCATTTCTTTGCATAATTTCAGGGTTATTTTATGTATTTCAACCTTTTTTTTTTAGAATTATTCCAGGGAATCATCCTAAAATAGCAAGCTTGGTATACATTCATAATAATGATTTTGAGAATGAAACTTTAGAGATTCTTCCATCATACTGTTTTCATTAGATCTTAAATCTTATCTGAACAACTTCATTTTCTAAAGGTTTATTTTCTTTACCTAATGTCAAACTAAGTTACAACTATAAGCTTCACTGAACACAGTGTCATTTTAAACCCACATAACCTGTTATTTTAGTAAGGTTCCAAGCTTACCATATTTTTTTGAACTCAAGTACTATTATTCTAGCTTACAACAAATTTGAACTCCAGTATCTAGATTAAAAAGGGACGTGGTGACTCAGTGGGTTAGGACGCTGAGCTTGTCGATCAGAAGGTCGGCAGTTTGGCGGGTCGAATCCCGAGTGCCGCATAGCAGAGTGAGCGCCTGTTACTCATCCCAGCTTCTGCCAACCTAGCAGTTCGAAAGCATGTAAAAATGCAAGTAGAAAAATAGGGACCACTACGGTGGGAAGGTAACAGCATTCCGTGCGCCTTTGGTGTCTACTCCCATATCACACCTCTCCTCCGTGCGCTGCACTGGCTTCCAGTTGCCTTCCGTGTGAAGTTCAAGGTGCTGACAATGACATACAAAGCCCTACATGGCATGGGTCCGGACTACCTGCGGGAGCACCTTCTGCCAATGTCAGCGCCCCACCGTCCTGTGCGCTCCCACAGAGAGGGCCTCCTCAGGGTGCCACCGCTCAAGGAATGTCGGCTGGTGGCCCCCAGGGGGAGGGCATTCTCAGTGGGTGCGCCAGCCCTCTGGAACAGCTTGCCAACCGAAATCCGGATGGCCCCCGACCTCCACACCTTCCGGCGCGAATTAAAAACTTACCTGTTCCAGCAGTCCGGCCTGGCCTGACAGCTCTTATTGGGGTCCCAGTTTGTATTTTACTATTGTTTGTTTTTCACTACGGTTCATTCTGTATGCCTATCTTATTCTGTACACCGCCCTGAGTCCCTCGGGAGAAGGGCGGTTTATAAAAACAAATAAATAAATAAATAAATAGTCATGCCGGCCACATGACCACGGAGACGTCCTCGGACAAGCGCTGGCTCTTCGGCTTTGAAACGGAGATGAGCACCGGCCCCTAGAGTCGGAAACAACTAGCACGCATGTGCGGGGGAACCTTTACCTTTACCTTTATCTAGATTAAAGGGATCCAAAAGAGCCAATTGGGCTCTGCATAACACAATAAGCTTATACCCCTCTATAACAAATGGCACACAGGAGATTACAAATGGCACCACTGCCTAATGAATTTCATAACTTGAGATCTGCTTCTTTGGGAATTGAAATACTTGGTTAACATGCTCTAAACACACTTGTACTGTAGGTTCTTTTTCCCATGCTTATCACCCATTTGTATTTTCTCTTTCCAAATTCATAACAACAAAAAATTCTTTAGAGAGCTAAACAAAGAGCCGTATTGGTTTTTCTCAAATTGATTCTGGACAAAGGAATATTTCTAGTTGCAAACAGGTACATTTGTTTATTTTATTAATTAAATCTGTTATCTGCCAATTGCAGAGGTTTACAACACTACATAAAACTAAAATTAAAACCAGAAATAATAAAATAAAATTTAATGAATAAAAATAGGTAAATTATAATAAATGCTTCAAAAAGCCAAGCTAATTGTCTTAATTCAGAACACATTTCAAAGACTGCAACAGCACAAAGGATCAACTAGGAGGAGAGGGAGAAGAAAGGTCCATGGGTGGCTTCCCTGGAAGAAGGAAAGACCCAGAGCTCCACCCAAGACTGTATAGAAGGGACTTGGGGAAACAGTAGGTACCGTATTTGTCTGGGAAAAGTCAAGCAGTTCCAAGTACGTTAGAGTAAATTCCAGCCCCTCCTGCTCCCTCTCCTTCCTTCCTTCCTTCCTTCCTTCCTTCCTTCCTTCCTTCCTTCCTTCCTTCCTTCCTTCCTTCCCCCTCCGTGTGTGTGTGTGTGTGTGTGTGTGTGTGTGTGTGTGTGTGTAGAGGAGGGAATAGAGGGAGACAGCAGGAAACCATGCATTGGATGAACACAAGTATTGTGTTGTAAATATCTGCTGTAAAATATAAGCCACTGTTTATAGTTAAAAGTATAAAGCTCTGAACTGTCTTGTTTTCTGTGTCAATTGCTACCAATGAAGAACAAACTATAACTCCAGTTCAAAAAGAATCCTGTCACACTGTGACAATCAACCACAATGCTGTTAGAATCCAATTGGCTTAGTTGCTACGGGTCTAGCTCCTTCAAAGAGAACCATCCATATATTCATTCCAAGAAAGGTTCTACTCATTCCAGTTTGGCTAGGATTCCTCCAGAATACAAATCAGTTGTTCTTTAGATTGTTAATTTGTGCAAATAGAATTTATTCAGAAAAGGCTATAGAGAGTTTTTCTTCAACACAGCATTTGGGCCCTGGTTGCCACAACTGAGAGTGAGACATCTATGGAAGACATATTGCTAGATTATTTTATTTATTACTCTAGCTCTATTTTATTCTGTTATTGTTATTAATAAAATGCTACGAGTCATATTAAAGCATAATAGTATGGAAAATAATATAAGGTGACCCTTTGAGAGCTGAATGCAACGAAATTTCATTTTAATGTATGTCGATTAGTGTACATTGAAAGTGACAATAAAGTTATTATTATTGTTACTATATAAACACTTGGGGAGACCATTTTTATTCCCTTCAGAGGTACACATCACACCAAATTAACCATATGGTTGTCAATCCATATCAATGAATAAAAATGTGGTATCTATCCCCATCCAAAGAACTTTTCTCTGATTAGAATTAAAAAAATCACATTAGCATATTATTTGTGTCATGTGTAAGCCTGTGACAACATATTTTTAATAAACAGATCTGGTAATAGTCATGTTAATCTATGTTATCTGTATCCAAGACAGTTTGTCTTTTACTTTGGAGCCCAACTTTGCTTTTATTCCTGGTCTAGTACGGAAAAAACATTCCTAGAGTCTAGATCAGACATGTCAAACACAAGGCCCGGGGGCCGGATGTGGCCCGCAAAGTGGTTTCATGCGGCCCGTGACGCCATCCTGGAAACAAGTGAGGGAACGGCCCCCACTGCCTTGGCCCTGGCCCAGAGACCCTCCTTCCTCCAGAGACCCCCAGATCTGTCCCACTCCTGCCCAGGCCCCCATAGGCACCCTCGATGCGAATGATGTAGAGCTGGCCACGCCCACCCAGTAGGCCATACGCACTCTAGCCACGCCCACCCAGTAGGCCATGCCCACCCTGGCCATACCCACCCGGCCCCCTGAGGGCAACCGCAATGCTGATGCGGCCCTCAATGAAATTGTGTTTGACACCCCTGGTCTAGATCCTCAAATATCTTTTAAGCAATATAAATCACATAATGTTTAATATGTTTTAACTGTATTCACTTGAGTTCTGGATTTGGCAAAACGTCTGGCTGAATGTAATGTTATAAAAAACTTATTTTTCTGATACTGATTTTGGAGTCAAAACTAGTCTACATATTGTAGCTGTATAATGATATATTTCAAATTAACAATAAGTAGAGGTAACAATTTATATATGCCATCTTCTATCTTTCATATGGACAAAAAGGATAAACAAAGCAGATCAGAATTATATTTGCTACTTTTGAGGATACACTAATTTGGATATACTGATGTTCTGTTTAAAAAAATGCAGAGAATATAACTTTTTCCTGTTTTAATATCATCTATACTACAGTTGAAAATCTGTGGTTCTCTAGGAGGTTACTGAATTACAACTCCAAGCATTCCTTACCATTGGCTTTGCGAGATGAGGTTAATGAATTATATAGCTCAACACAGCAACAAACAGAGGACCCACCTTGATGCTAATAAATTAAGTCAGAAATTATGAGCTATAAAATAGGTATAAGTTGCCAGAAGACCCTTACAAATGTTCAGAAACAAGTAGCAATTCCTAGTAGCAGAGAGAATATAAGTGTAAATTTGCACCCTGGGTTTTGATTCTGAGTCAGTTTGGTATTTTTTTTAAAAAAATACTTAAAACATCAAATGAATCTAAAGCAGGGCTTTTCAAACAGTGGTACGGGTACCACCTGTGGTACATTGGCACCTGGCAGGTGGTACGTGACCATCCTAGAAAAGTAGTGGGGGAGAGGAATGAGCTGAACCAGTGGCAGCACCGCACAAGCCTGAGCAAAAGATGGCTGGAGCTGCAGGGCTGTCAGGACTCAGCGGAAGCACCAGGATCAGCATTTCTTCGGGGCTGTCAGGGCCCAGCAGAAGCACTAGGATCAACGCCAGGCTGCAGCTGGAGCTCGGTGCTGATCCCGGTGCTTCTGCTGAGCCCAGAAGAAGTGCTGATCAGCTGGAACATTGCAGCATCTCCAGGGTCTTGTGATTTACATTCAGATGCTTGGCAACTGATTCATATTTATGACGGTCACAGTGTCCCAGGGTCATGTCAAGTGACCAAAACCTGCTGCAACCATCCAGCAGACGGGTGGAATCAACCCCTCCACCTGTTGTGATTCAGGGTCAGCCTGTGGGTTCGGCAGTTGGGTCGGATGACTCAGAGGAGGAGGAGGGGGGGTGTCGAAGAGCTTGATGAGAGTCCTCAGCCAGGCCCCTCTCATCTGGTCACGACGCAGACCCAGCTGTGTGAGCCTGACAGCGTGGATGAAGATGACCCACAGCTGGCCCTGTTCAAGGACGCCCGACGCAGGAGGCAGTCAATCCGGAGTAAACAGAGGAAGGCAATGGGGCTCCTCGGAAGGAGGCAGAGAGAAGCCACGCCCTGAACTGTATTTAAGGGGGAATGCGTGGGAGGGCTGGTTTGCTGAAGGCAACCGCTTGAAAAGCTCCTGTTTCTTGGTTTGTGTCTTGTTCTATTTGTTTTTGTAGCAATAAATTTGACAGGCGTAATTCCAGCCTCTTGCCTTCTTGTAAAAGGGGTTGTCCCTGCCTTTTCTGCAGGGCCGGTAGCAGGCTGGTACAGAACACCACCCTCGCTGCCAATCCTCAACAGAAATGCTCACAATAATGAAAACCTCGGACAGGAGGAAGAGTGCCGCTGGGCGGGCAGGCAGGTGTCTTAGTTGGCTGTGGCTTGGGGGGCACTTTTTTCAGTGCTGTTGTAACTTCGAACAGTCAGTAAGCGAACTGTTGTAAGTCGAGGACTACCTGTACTTCATCACATTTTTTCCTCTTTTTTTTTGGTCATCAAATTTTTGACACCTTGCTAGGAGACTGGTGGTACTCAGATGTTGCCATATCCTAAAAGTGGTACGATGGGTGAAAAAGTTGAAAATCCCTGATCTAAAGAGCAAGAGTACAGAGCCACCATAATTGGATATTATTCCACAAATAATTCAAGGATCTGAAGAAAAAGACAGACACAACTAAATCTTTCTAAAATGTTGACAAGAGTTTTCAAAGTAAACCCTAGATGCTACAAAATTTCATATACACCATGTTTTTGCTGGCAGGATGTTTTTGATGTCATTCTTATAGGATAGCTAAGAGAGTGACCTGGTAGAAGCAATTTGATGCTCATGGGAAACAAGAGCATCACATCAGTCACCACTCAGAAGGACCAAAGTACTTACATCCTTCACTAATAAGGCTAGCCCAGGGGTCGGCAACCTAAAAAAGAAAAAGAGCCACTGGGAACCGGTTCCATCACAAATTAAAAAAAGAGGGAGCCGCGTGCGTGTGTCCATGCACGCGCATGCGCAAAAAGGTTTTTTGCGCATGCGCGGACGCACGCGGCTGCCATTTTTAAAAAAATGAGATGGAACCGGTTCCCGGTTGCCCGATGGCGACGGCCCGTCTGCAAAGCTGCCGCTTTCGGCAGCTTTGCAGACGGGCCGTGGCAGCTTCCGCAAAGAGCGGCGCCCCTGCCCATTCCGAGAGGTGCGCGCGCACCTCTCCGAACGAACGGAGGTGCGCGCGTACCTCCGCGCGAATGGGCAGCGGTGCCGCTCTTTCAGGAAGCCCGCCAAGGCCCGTCTGTGAAGCTGCCGAAAGCGGCAGCTTAGCAAACGGGCCGCGGCAGCTTCCGCAAAGAGCGGCGCCCCTGCCCATTCCGAGAGGTGCGCGCGCACCTCTCCGAACGACCGGAGTTGCGCGCGCACCTCCCCAAACCTTTGGGGAGGTGCGCGCGTACCTCCGTGCGAAGGGGCAGCAGCGCCGCTCTTTCAGGAAGCTGCCGAAAGCGAAGGGTCAGCGGCGCCGCTCTTTCAGGAAGCTGCCGAAAGCGAAGGGTCAGCGGCGCCGCTCTTTCAGGAAGCTGCCGAAAGCGAAGGGGCAGCGGCGCCGCTCTTTCAGGAAGCTGCCGAAAGCGAAGGGTCAGCGGCGCCGCTCTTTCAGGAAGCTGCCGAAAGCGGCAGCTTCCTGAAAGAGCGGCACCGCTGCCCGTTCTCCGAACGACCGGAGTTGCGCGCGCACCTCCCCAAACCTTTGGGGAGGTGCGCGCGTACCTCCGTGCGAAGGGGCAGCAGCGCCGCTCTTTCAGGAAGCTGCGAAAGCGAAGGGGCAGCGGCGCCGCTCTTTCAGGAAGCTGCCGAAAGCGGCAGCTTCCTGAAAGAGCGGCACCGCTGCCCGTTCGCGCGGAGGTACGCGCGCACCTCCCCAAAGGTTTGGGGAGGTGCGCGCGCAACTCCGGTCGTTCGGAGAGGTGCGCGCGCACCTCTCGGAATGGGCAGGGGCGCCGCTCTTTGCGGAAGCTGCCGCGGCCCGTCTGCTAAGCTGCCGCTTTCGGCAGCTTCACAGACGGGCCGCGGCGGGCTTCCTGAAAGAGCGGCACCGCTGCCCATTCGCGCGGAGGTACGCGCGCACCTCTCCAAAGGTTTGGGGAGGTGCGCGCGCACCTCCGCCCATTCGGGGAGGTGCGCGTGCACCTCTCCAAACGGGCGGTGCCACTCTCCATTTGGAGAGGTGCGCGCGCACCACTGCCCGTTGGAAGAGGTGCGCGCGCACCGGGCGGCTGGGAGCCGCAAGAGACGGCTCAAAGAGCCGCATGCGGCTCCGGAGCCGCAGGTTGCCGACCTGTGGGCTAGCCCAATGCCTTCCCTGCCCAAGAACAGCTTTCAGATTATTGTTGGCTCTATAAAAGTGTTGACAGCTGACATCACTAGACCACGAGATGCACGCCCAAAAACCTATTCTGCCAATTACATCATTTTTCAGGCAAACGTTCAAAGCCAAGAATGTCACAAATACACATTTAGGCAACAAAAACTTTACAAAAATTCCAAGCTATTTATTAAAACTTAATCCAGAAAATAGAAAAACATGTCAATTAATTTCTAAGTTTACGAAGATGGAAAAACAACACTGATTAAGGGGTAAATTATTGTCTGACCTTTCCATCTGTGAATGTCCAGTCAATACAGGACTCTCAACTTTCACTGTCTTACAACTAATTCAAAAGTCAGGGGGGAGGGAGGGGGGATCTGTTATTACTCAATCAACCACCCTCACTGTGCTGTTCCCCACTTGGGCCCCAAGACGACTGATACAGTCAGGTTTTTAGGCACTTACAAAAAAAGATCATCATACACTCTGACTACCAGCTAATATTCATAATACACTCTGTCAATCTTCTGTCTGTTTGCCAATTCTGGCACTGTATGTTCTATAGGTTGTCCTCGACTTGCCATTGTAAGTGGCACAGAAAGAGCTGCCTGCCGAAAGAGGGCAGGCAGTTCCTTCTGTGAAAACAACCTGGGCACTGGGATGGAGAAAGGAAGCCGAGATCCCAACGATCTGAGCTCTTTCCTTTTCTGGTTCCAGTCCTAGCTCTCTTTCCCTGCTGTGCTCTAGAAAGTTAAAAAGACTTTCTAGCCCAGGGTGTGGGAAGGGAAACTGGCACGAAGCACTGAAGGAAACAAAGCTTGGAGAGTTTCCTTTCTCGGACATAAGAGGGCTAGTTCCCCTGCCCCCTCTGGGATAGAAAGGCCTTGCAGAAAGACTGAAAAATCATGCAAAAATGGAGCATGTTTTCATGCGATTTTCATAAATTCTGGAGGCTGTGCAATTTCCAGAGGTCCCCTTGCAAAACTTCCAGAGGCCACACAAGTATCATTTTTACATGGCCTCCACAGTCTCCAAACGTTGCACAAAAACACACTCCATTCTTGAATGGTTTTTGGAAGCCAAGCAAGGCCAAGCAAGAATAGAACTTGCTCTCATGTGGCCCCTGCGGAAGTTGTACGAGAGGGCTGTGTGATTTCATGCATTTTTTTTTAGAAATTGCAGAGGTTGCACAAGAAACGCCCCCAAGCCGCATCAAGACACCTGGGACTGCCTTGATAGGCCACGTACTCAACAGGAAAAGACTACTCTCTGAAGGTAGGTAGCTTGCAATGGATCCTTATGGAGGTAATCTCACCTTGAGGATGGCCTGAGGGAGACTTTCTGAGTGGCAGTGGAATTGCTAGGGCTGAAACTGAGGCCCAGGCTGCTCCTTTAAGCCCAGCCTCAGAGCTGCCATCCACTGCTGCTGTTCAGGGTGGTCTAGATAGGAGGGTCTGGCAGATGGGGGGGGGTAGGGGGGAATTATAACATCCCCATCATTGGAAGAGTGGGTGTGCTGCCAAGTACTCAAATTTTGACCATACCACTACAGGGGCACTGTAATAATTCTAACTTCAAGCAGGGGTCATAACTCTAGTCATTGCCATTGCAATTTCAAACAGCCACCGAATGAACGGTCATTAATCGAGGACTACCTGTAACAAAAGTTAACCGTATCAGGAACTAGGAATCTGGGCCTTCTTATTAAATAAACTGATAGAATAAAGGTATAGGGGCCTGGCAGATCCCAGGGAGAAGGGTGTTCCACAGAACAGTGTCTGCTCCAGAAGATATGCTTCCTAATTTCCACTAAATATCAACACTTAAGAAAAAGGACCTGTAGCATGCTTACTCTATCCAATCTTACTCTATCCAATCTCAAGGATGAGCAGCCCACATAGGAGCCGTGGTGGTGCAGTAGTTAAAATGCAGTACTACAGGCTAATTCTGCTCACTGCCGGGAATTTAATCCTGACCAGCTCAAGATTGACTTAGCCTTCCATCTTTCCGAGGTGTGTAAAACGAGGACCCAGAGTGTTGGGGACATTATGCTGACTCTGTAAACTGATTACAGCAGACATGTCAAACACAAGACCCACGGGCGGGGGCCCAGATGTGACCCCTGGAGCTGTTCCAGAAATGGCAAGGGACCGGCTCCCACTGCCCCAGCCCTGGCCCACCCCAACCTGGCTGGGCTCCCTCCCGTTGCACGCACATGAAGCGGCGAGCGCTCGGGGACTGGTGGTGTGCAGCAGCAGTTGCAGCTCATTTGCCTCACCCCATCCCGCCCCTCCTGGCCTCATCCTGTCACGCCTGGCCATGCCCCACTTTACTGGGCCTCTCCTCGTCTGGCTCTGCTTTGCTAGGCCTCGCCTCACCACACCCAGCTTCACTTTGCTGGGCCAGGCACCAAAGCACTGCTGAAAACAGCAGAGTCTGTGTGCGCGCCTGCCTTGCCTGTGTCAGCCAGGTTCTCCATGGCACACTACAGCTGATTCAAGGAATGGAGAGCATGGCTGCCGGGTGATCTTGTAGCAGGCACATATACAGACTCTGCTCTTTTCAGCGGCCCTTCTTGCTGCTGGGGCTGCCGTTCGCCTTCCTCTGCACAGCGCCTCCATGCCTTGGTCACAGCCTGCAAGGCTTACCTTTCAATGGGACCGCCCTGCCCCCGACTGGGAAAGCCACAGCTGGTGGCAGCATGGCCACCAGCAACACTGCCAATCTCTCCCCCTCCCCTCACCCCTTCCTGAGCATGGAGGAGACAGAATGGGACCTTTAGGCCATGAGTCTTCTGACTGCCAATGTGCGATAGGCGATCACAGGGGCTGTCGGGGGGACATGGCAGGTGAACGGCAGTGGTGCGCAGTTTCTGGCATTGGGAGGGGGGGTTGGAAGCAAAACTGCCCTTCTGGCAGGTGTAGTGTCAATCCTGGCGTGAAGGCAACGGAGGGGAGGGTGGACAAAAAGGAAAGCCACTGCTCCGCACATTTTTTTTTAAGCTGCCAGAGTCTCTGGGCAGAGGTTTCCCATTTCAACCCCTCCTCCTGTCGTCTCTGCTCCTGAAGGGCCTCTGCATGGCTCTCAGCTCACTTCTCCCAGAACCTGCGCACATGTTTGTGTGATTGTGTGTGTGCACATGCGTGCGTGGGGGGGGGGTCTTACCTGCTGCAGCCCAATGCTATGACATTGGGGAGAAAAAGAATGGGAGAGATAAGCAACCTCCCAAGAAGCCTTGATCAACCAGAAAAAGCATGAGACCCCAGAACATTGGTGGCTGGGCTTATAGCTGTAAGGATCCCATCCACTTGCTCAGGACTGACCAATTCAAACTCCTCCTTGATAACAGGGATTAGACATATTTTCCAAAGGATCTACCCAGCGGGAATACTAAGCAAAGTTGAGCATCTTTGTCTGACAAATGGTGAGAATGTTCTTCTCAATGGTCTTGGAAGAGTTCATATGGTTCCTCCTTATCAAGGAGTGATCTGACCACCCAAAAAAGGGTGGCCAGCCAGTTATCTGCACACACAGTTAAGAGTGGAGTAGTTCATCCCAATGAAGGCTCCTACTTGTGCTCAGTTGGCTTCATTTTTTCTTTATCCAGATGCACCCTAGGAATTGTCACTTCATCTCTTGGACACCCTCAGTAAACCATGGTATTGTACGAGATCCACATACACGTACAGACACAATCTGGTTCACTTGCCATGTGCTCATTGCAAACCACAAAAAGGTCCTCTACCAAAACATACACCAGAGTTTCAGGAAAATGCCCAAGCTCCCTCTGAAAACTGCATAGAATCCACCAGGCACCTGGAATGAGCTGAGTGAAAAGGCTTCACTTCCATAGAACTCTAAACCAAGAGGGAACGATCCATCCATAGCACAGGACCCTAAATACATATCACAACATCACTGACTTAAGGGAAAAACCAGATCCAATATGCGATGTTTGCTCACCACTATCAATTAGTTTGGCCCTTGAATAAGTTTGACCAGGTCCATGATTATTATGGTATACTTAAAGAAACTATAGTAACTGTGTACAGATAAGTATTTAACAGCATAATTCAGTTTATCTTGAATTTACATCTACTATAATCAAAGAAAGTGGTGGCTAAGTGGGTTAGAACGCTAAGCGGGCTAAGTGGGTTAGAACGCTGAGCTTGTCGATCAGAAGGTCAGCAGTTTGGCGGGTCAAATCCCGAGTGCCGCGTAACAGAGTGAGTGCCTGTTAGTTGTCCCAGCTTCTGCCAACCTAGCAGTTCAAAAGCACGTAAAAATGCAAGTAGAAAAATAGGGACCACTACGGTGGGAAGGTAACAGCGTTCCGTGCGCCTCTGGCATCTAGTCATGCCAGCCATATGACCACGGAGACGTCCTCGGACAAGCGCTGGCTCTTCGGCTTTGAAACGGAGATGAACACTGGCCCCTAGAGTCGGAAACGACTAGCACGCATGTGCGGGGGAACCTTTACCTTATAATTAAAGAGCTTATTCCAAGAACAATGTGCAGTCTTCTATTTTAGCCAACTAGCATCCACAAAAGTGCCAGATGAAATAAACATATTGGAAATCTTTCAATTTATCCAAAGCTATTATGGATGACATTTACAATATTCAGATGGTTCCAAACTAATTAAGTGTGCATATGGAAATGAACTTTCCTGTCTCTTCCCTTATTGAAGTCATGGATACAGCTAAATTGGCTGAGCTATGGTGTGAACTTTGAGGAACAATCTGTTTGCGGTTAGTGCTTCCACCCACTTTTCAGTTCTCTTGTCTGATGGAGCATCTTTAGATCAGGATGCTGGGAGGAGCTTCTCCAGGGAAAGAAAACTAGTTAACAAGATGTGGCGTGGAATTTGTAGTCCTCCAACCTTATTTCATATGCTGAAATTTGAAAACACACTATTCAAGACACTATTTATTTGAACAAGCCGGCTTGGCCTGATGGGGGATGGGTTGGGTTTTTTATTGTCATTTTTAATATATGTATTTACTGTTTTTAGCTTGGGCATATGTTTAATATTTTTTAACTTTTGTATTTTTGTATTTTTTATATCTCTGCCCTGTTCACCGCCCTGAGATGTAGTCCTCCAACCTTATTTCATATGCTGAAATTTGAAAACACACTATTCAAGACACTATTTATTTGAACAAGCCGGCTTGGCCTGATGGGGGATGGGTTGGGTTTTTTATTGTCATTTTTAATATATGTATTTACTGTTTTTAGCTTGGGCATATGTTTAATATTTTTTAACTTTTGTATTTTTGTATTTTTTATATCTCTGCCCTGTTCACCGCCCTGAGTCCTTCGGGAGAAGGGCGGTATATAAATAAAATTATTATTATTATTATTATTATTATTATTATTATTATTATTATTATTATTATTATTATTATTATTATTTACCTTAATCAAAGCTGCTGGGTTATCCCTGCAAAGCACAACTGGAGTGTAAAAAAGTATGTGATTTCCAAAAGTGATTTAAAATAAACTTTTACTATTTTTTTAAAAATAATTCTGTTAGATTTAGAAATGAAAACAAATATACACAATATTTTAAATAAATATTCAATAATAAGATCAGTTATAGTTCTTTCAAGATAGAAGCTTATGATTAAATATACCCACTTCTAGATATAAAAAGATATAACAGTCATATGATGAAGTTATGGTGTTTTCTATTTATATCTTTCTGACAGAAAATAAATCAAGGAATATTTTATAATTCACTCATCAGAAATATCTAATTTCAATAGTAAACATAAGCTATGTGCCACAAATCTGATCATGTGCCATAGATTTGGCTTTTACTCCTGACAATGTTCATAATGATTTCACACTGAAGGTCTGGAAATCCAAAATCCTCTTAAATACAAAATGGCAGCAAGGAATATTTAATTTAGCCATACATAAAAAGCAATATTGAATATTCAGGCTCACAGATTTTAAGAATACATTGAGAAACACAGTGACATTCACATACAACAGCACATGCTTGCTTGACTGGCTTCTCTCATTAATAAGTCAGGACAGACCCATTCATTTTTTAGAAATGATAATCAAGAGTGCTAACTTACTCCTTCCCAGATAAATCAAAGTTTTAAGCCAAGGGAAAGTATGATTTCAAACTCTGGCTTATTAACACAAGAATCAGATTTTCTAATTTCCACATAAGCAAACTACAATGCAATCAGCCAGGTTTGTTAATACCACCTACTGGCAGAAACAGCACATGCTTGTTTCCAGGTTGTGTAAAAACATGACTATAATTGAACTAACTATAATAGAACATTACTTTAAAAACTGGAATTCTGCTGTTGCTATGTTACCTCCATTCTTTTCTTTCTCTTTCTCTGAATTAATGTATTAATACAATTTAATACATTAAACTGTATTAATAAGAAGGGACAAAAAATGAAAAGTAAAATTAATATATTCTGTAGAGATTAAAGGATGCTTTTATACAGTCTTTTAAGAAGCATTGTGGTTGATTTAAATAATTTATATGCATACACACACACACACACACACACACAGAGAGAGAGAGAGAGAGAGAGCATAAGATAGACAGGGATCCTGCTGAGGGGGAGAAACATATCATTGTCTAAGAAAAATCTACAAATCTAAAGATATTGATAATGAATAAAAATAAAGTCATCACAAAGTGAAAAGTACATACTGTATTTTCAATCCCTACTCTATTACGAGAGATTGGCACCATCTCCAATTTGGCATTGTTGGGTAGATTGGCAAATCTCCACTGCAGAGAAAGATCCAGCACTGTCCTCTGAAATCTGCAAAACATACATTCCTATTAATAAGTTTTTACACTGAAGCTGCATCAATGTTTTTTTCAATATATTATTTCTCATATAAAAGAGATTGTATCAATAATCAGAGTAGAAGGCTAAGCTCTTAGTTGGGGAAACAATGATTAAAATGGTAGTCAGAAAGGCTAACTTTACATACAGGTAATCCCAGTCTTATGGACACTCATCCAGTGACTGTTCAAAATTACAGCAGTGCTGAATGGCCTTAAGAAGGGCGCCTGTAGCTGCAGCTTTTGTAGCACCCACATGGTCACGTGATCAAAATTTGGACACTTAACAGCCTACCCACACTTATGACCACAGAGGCATTTCAACTTCCACCTCCCTATCTATGTCCTTCTGATGTCTGTAGTCCTGTGCTTCACCTCCCTAGCTGATCTTCACTGTTTCTTGCTCCCACTGATGAGGCAAACTCAGCATGGCCCTTCACAAGGCAGCTACTGGCCACATGAGGCTTTCTTCCAGGTCACGTACAGTGACTTCCTTTCAAGACTGAGACTGGGACTGGGTTAGGGTGGCTAAGGCTTTGCAGTGCACTGCTGAGCTTTGTCCTGTGGCTCAGGGGGCCGCGTTCTGCAGCTCCAGGGATGTAATGCACCAAAAAAAAAAACCTTTATGTCATACTCCTGGGTTGGGTTATGTTGTGATTCAGGGTCAGCCTGTGGGTTCGGCAGTTGGGTCGGATGACTCAGAGGAGGAGGGGGGTGTTGAAGACCTTGCTGAGGGGGTTGAAGATCTTGCTGATGATAGCCCTCAGCCAGGCCCCTCCCACTTGGTCACCAGGGAGACCCAGCTGTGTGAGCCTGACAGTGTGGATGAAGATGACCCACAGCTGGCCCTGTTCAAGGACGCCCGACGCAGGAGGCAGTCAATTAGGAGTAAACAGAGGAAGGCAATGGGGCTTCTCGGAAGGAGGCAGAGAGAAGCCACGCCCTGAACTCTATATAAGGGGAATGTGTGGGGAGGGCTGGTTTGCTGAAGGCAACCGCTCGGATAGTGTTTCAAAGCTCCTGTTTCTTGGTTCGTGTCTTGTTTGTTTTTGTAGTAATAAATTTGGCAGGCGTAATTCCAGCCTCTTGCCGTTTGTAAAGGGGTTGCCTTTTCTGCAGGGCCGGTAGCAGGCTGGTACAGAACAGGTTAGGGCTGACCGTTGCACTGCAGCCCAGGGGCTACTTTTTGCAGCCCCAGAACCATGGCGACCCTCTCATCATCAACTGGAACCAGATGACAGCAAAGGTAAGCCGGGGAGGGCAGAGTGCAAGGTAGCTGCAGCTTCCTACGGCATGACAAGCAGCCCCAGAGCCATGCAGTTCTGCGGCTGCCTGCTGCCCTCAAGGTTCATGACAACCCAAAGGGCAGAGAGGAGGCGACAGGGAGGGGGAGTTGGAGGCAGTCCCTTCCCTTACTGAGACTCAGGACCGGAAGGGACCAGGCTTGGAATTGCTGGGATTGGGATGGGTCCTCAGCTAATAATCACAGTGGGGAGTGCAAGGACTGCGGCCGCTAAGCAATGCGAGTGTGTCAAATCTCACTTCACAACTGTATCACTTAGCAACAGAACTTCTGTTCCCGACTGTGGTATAAATCGAGGACCACCTGTATTGCACTAAGCCATAACATAATGTGTTTCATTTCATTGTATGAAGCCACTTATTGAGATTTTTTGTCACCAAGGCTTATGGATTAATTAATGTTGCATGTTTCTAATTGTGGTTTATTCAAGAAGTCATATTTAGACAAACCATGGCTTAGTACAATGTCTGAACCAATTAATGAGCGTGTTTGCAAAGAATGCTAAGCCAAATTTTAGATTTGGATTCAGTTATGTCATCCAAACCCAGGGACAATTGAGAGTAAAGCTAAGGATTAAAACTATTTGGGTATATGCCCACTGATCATTTTATAAAAATGAAGGGGCTGGGAAAAGAACTAAATTTACATAAGCATGATTTCAACTCAGGAAGTGTCAGCTGAGAAACCAAAATAAAGTTGTCTGGAATACCAGCTAGGAGGAGAACGAGATACAAACTATTGTCAGAATTTTTTCTGCAGCTGGGACCCATTATATTTGGAAATCAACACAAATACCACTTACTCTTTCTCATAAAATTAAAGGTAAATGAGAAAAACATAACCTACCACAATAGGGGAAACATACAGTTGCAAGAAAAAGTATGTGAACCCTTTGGGATTACGTGGAGTTTTGCATGAATTGGCCATAAAATGCGCTCTAAACGTCATGTAAGTCACAACAATAGAAAAACACAGTCTGCTGAAAATAATACTACACAAACATTAGCTGTTGTCATGTTTTAATTGAACATAAGATGGAAACATTCACAGTGCAGGGTGGAAAAAGTATGTGAACCCCTAGCCTAATGACTTCTCCAAGAGCTAATTGGAGCCAGGAGTGAGCCAACCTTAACTCCAATCAGTGTGATGATATTGGATGTGTTGCTGACAGCTGTCCTGCCCTTTAAAAACACACACCTGTTTTGGGTTTACTGGTCTCAAGAAGCACTGTCTGATGTGAACCATGCCTCGCAGAAAAGAGCTCTCAGAAGACCTATGATCAAGTATTGTTGACTTGCATGAAGCTGGAAAGGGTTACAAAAGTATCTCCAAAAGCCTTGATGTTCATGTGTCCATGGTAAGACAGACTGTCTACAAATGGAGAAAGTTTAGCACTGTTGCTACTCTCCCTAGGCGTGGTCATCCTGTAAAAATGACTGCAAGAGCACAGCGCATAATGCTTAATGAGGTAAAGAAGAATCCTAGAGTGTCAGCTAAAGACCTACAGAAATCTCTGGCACATGCTAACATTTTTGTTGACACATCTACAATAAGGAAAACATTAAACAAGAATGGAGTACATGGGAGGACACCACGGAGGAAGCCATTGCTGTCCAAAAAAAATATTGCAGCACATTTGAGGTTTGCAAAAGAGCACCTGGATGTTCCACAGCACTACTGGCAAAATATACTGTGGACAGATGAAACCAAAATTGAGTTGTTTGGGAAAAACACACACTATGTGTGGAGAAAAAAAGGCATAGCACACCAACATCAAAACCTCATCCCCACTGTAAAACATGGCGGAGGAAGCATCATGGTTTGGGGCTGCTTTGCTGCCTCAGGGCCTGGACGGATTGTTGTCATTGATGGGAAAATGAATTCCAGAGGTTATCAGGACATTTTGCAGGAAAACGTACGACCATCTGTCCGCCAACTGAAGCTCCGCAGAGGATGGGTGATGCAACAGGACAATGACCCAAAGCATACAAGTAATTCAACAAAACAATGGCTTCAACAGAACAGAATACGCCTTCTGGAGTGGCCCAGTCAGAGTCCTGACCTCAACCCGATTGAAATGCTGTGGCATGACCTTAAGAGAGCGATTCACACCAGACATCCCAAGAATATTGCTACACTGAAACAGTTTTGTGAAGAGGAATGGTCCAAAATTACTCCAGATCGTTGTGCAGGTCTGATCTGCAACTACAGGAAACGTTTGGTTGAGGTTATTCCTGTCAAAGGAGTGTCAACCAGTTATTAAGTCCAAAGGTTCACATACTTTTTCCACCCTGCACTGTGAATGTTTCCATCTTATGTTCAATTAAAACATGACAACAGCTAATGTTTGTGTAGTATTAATTTAAGCAGACTGTGTTTTTCTATTGGTGACTTACATGACGTTTAGAGCGCATTTTATGGCCAATTCATGCAAAACTCCACGTAATCCCAAAGGGTTCACATACTTTTTCTTGCAACTGTAATATTGATATTTATTAATAATTAATATTAATAAAATATAATGGGCAGTCCTTTGCGTAGTATGCTATCAACAAACTTAAATTTAGAGATTATATAGAATTTTGTACCCAAATTATCTAAATTATTAAGGCACTGATGGGTCTCCCTACTAGAACATGCTTATCTTACTGTAAGTAGAAAGAGAGGGATATGAATTTCCATTATAGTACAATAGATATGCTGCATTAGTGAATAGTTAACTTCTGTCAAAACTCATAGAAAACATGCTCTTTCAGAATCAGATAACAAAAAGTAGTATCTTTGGAATTACTACTATAAACTCTTTCAGATGTTTTTTCCTGTAAAATAATGGCAAAGAAGGAGGATAATGGCAAGCTGTCCACTGGTTGCTAATCTGCTTTCGGGTACAATTCAAGGTGCTGATTTTAACATTTAAAACCCTTCATGACATGGGACTGGGCTATCTGAGGGGCCATCTCTCCCTAGTTACATCAGCACACCCCATTAGACCTGGAAGAGAAGGCATGCTTGTGGATACCATCAGGTAGGGAATCTACATTTGGTGGGTCCCAGCAGATGTACTCTTTGTATTGTGGTGCCAGCGTTAAGGAACATTCCCCCACAAAAAAAATAGTTTGGTCCCATCCTGTTTGACATTCCAGAAGGCTTGACTATAAGACCAGGCCTGGGGATCCCACAGAACCAGAGACTTGGCTGGATGACTCCATCGTTGAGGTGAGCACTCTTATTCTCTCTCTGTGTAGGGTTTGTATATTTGTTTTTTATAATGTTTTGCTTTTGATGTGGATTTTTATGCTTTTATTTGTGTTGTTTTTATATCTATTGTTTTATTTGGTTGATATATGCCACCCAGAGTCACTTTTATATAATAAATAAAGCAGTAAGACTTACTTCAAATCATATTCATCAGGGTCAAAATTCTGCTTTCTACAAACTTCTTCCAAGACCTGAAGAAAAAAATATATAGAGAGAATTAATTTGGATTGGCATACACAAGATATTTCAAATAGATTAGTTTCTCCTCACTTATGTGTCAAGTAGGAATTCAAATTCACATCTATATAGGGAAGAACAACCTTTTTTCCTCATAACTTAAATCAACAGAAATGCATTTTAAGATCATATTAACTGGTCATGGATGATACTACTTTTCACAGCAAGTGGGGTCACTCAATTATATTAGTTCTAGAAACAACATAGTCATTGAATTATGGCTATAACAAGTGCCAAAATACAAGTAGTCCTCAACTTACAAATGTAATTGTGCCCAGATTTACAATCATAGGTCATGACAGTCATTACATGGGTCACCACTTGAACATGAGCAATTTTACAATCTTTTTTGCAGCAATCATAAAGCAAATGTAGCGGTTGTTATGCAAACACCACAGAAACATCATAAACTATGGTCACATGACCACAGGACACTGAAAATGACTGTAAACATGAGCCCTGTTTGCCAAGTATTCAAAATGTGATATGACTATGAGACCATCAGAGCTTCAAATCTGGGTTGCTAGCCCTAGGATGGTCTGTCAAAACTTTGACTGATTTTTAAGTGACTGGTCATAAATCAAGGACTACCTGTATTTTATGCTGGGAGGCAATAGCTATGGTGTTGAATATGTATCGAAATACCTGTTTTTCTGCTCAATATATGTCATAAGTTTATAGCTGTGGGGACAAATTTAGGGGAAAGCTTATGGCCTTGAATTTGCAGGCAACAGTTCAGAAAGATTAGAAATTATAAATACGTTAAATGTAAGTATAGGCATCTATCTAATCTCAAAAATCAATAAAATCAATTTGATTAATATTTAGATAGAAAGCATTTTCCTATAAATTGAACTTGAAAGTGAAAAATCTGTAGTAATAATAATAATCATCATCATCATCCTTATATGGATGGTCTGAAGCTGTATGGAAAAACACCATCTGAAATAGAATCGCTACTCAACACTGTATATATAGCTAAGATATTGCAGTGGAGTTTGGCTTGGACAAATGTGCCACACTTACTATCAAACAAGGAAAAATAGTGAAAATTGAAGGAATCAAGATGCTCCACGAAAATAACATTAAGAGTCTGAAAGATTACTACAAATACTTGGGTATCCTGCAAGCTGACAACATCACGTACACTGAAATCAAGAAAAAGACTAGAGGTGAATACATCAAGAAAGCAAAGAAGATCTTAACAGTCCAAACTCAATGGACGAAATACCATGAAGGCAATCCACACCTGGGCAATTCCAGTCATTAGATAAACAACAGAAATAGTGGACTGGACTCAAGCAGAACTAAAAGCAATGGGTAGGAAGACCAGAAAAATAATGACAATGATGCATGCCCTTCATCCATGCAGTGACATCTATCTACCAAGGCAAATAGGTGCGCACGGAATGTTGAAGAAGGATGGTTGAAGAAGGAAAAAAGGGCTTTGGAAGAATATCTGAAGTACATTGTCTTAAGCCTATATATGAAAATGCACTGAAGTTAGTATATCAGGAAGAAACAAGAAAGACCAAATGAAGAACAGAATGGAGGCATGGGAAGACAAAACACTACATGGTCAGTACATTAAAAAAAATAGCTGGAAAAGCAGATAATAACAAGACCTGGTAATGCTAAGAGCAGGAAAGTTGAAGAAATAGACCAAGGGACTAATTCTGGCTGCACAGGACCAAGCCTTAAGGACAAATGTATACAAAATCAAAATTGAAAAGACAGCAATAGACAGTAAGTGCCACATATGCAAAGCTGAAGAAACAGTGGACCACCTGGTAAGCTGCTGAAAGAAGATCGCACAGACTGACTACAAGCAGCGGCATGACAAAGTAGCAACAATGGTGCATTGGAAGATCTGCAAGAAATATCATTTGTCTGCAAGCAAGAACTGGTGGGACCATAAAATAGAGAAAGTTATAGAAAATGAAAAAGTTAAATTGCTCTGGGACTTTAGAATTCAAACAGACAAGCACCTGCCACATAACACCCTGGACTTAATAATTGTCAATTAGAAAGACAAAAAAGTCTAGATAGTGGACATAGCAGTACATGGAGACAGAAGAATAGAAGAGAAAGAACTGGAGAAGATAACAAAATACAAAGACCTACAAAAAGAAATAGAATGATTGTGCCAAAGGCAAGCAAGGGTTGTACCAATAGTAATAGGCACTTTGGGTGCAATCCCAAAACAACTGGACCAGCACTTGAACACCATCGGCATTGACAAATTCACCATCAGTCAATTGCAAAAGGCTATCATGTCCCCCCTCGTCCTTCTCTTCATTAAACATATCCAATTCTAGCAACCATTCATTATGTTTTAGCCTTTGCTCCTTTGATCACCTTTGTTGCTTTTCTCTGTACTCGAGTCTCAACATCTTTTTTACGTCATGGTGACCAAAGCTGGATGCAGTATTCCAGGTGTGGCCTTACCAAGGCATTATAAAGTGGTATTAGCATTTCACATGATCTTGATTCTATCCCTCTGTTAATGCAGCACTGTGTTGGCTTTTTTGGCAACTGCAGCACACTGCTGGCTCATATTTAAGTGAATGTCCTCTAGGACTCCAAGATCCCTCTCACAGTTACTACTATTGAGCAAGGTACCAACTATACTGCACCTGTGCATTTGGTTTTTCTTACCTAAATGTAGAACCATTGCATTTCATTTTGTTAGATAGTGCCCAATGTTCAAGTCTGTCAAGATCCTTCTGTATCTTAAGCCTATATATGACATGGCAGCATGTCACAACCTGCAAAAAGGAATGGGTGGCCAATGTGTTTGAATTTATATTTTAATATAACTGAAATATAATAAATATAATTCTTCAGCCATGCATTTAACTATTGAATTTCATTTTGTTAGATAGTGTCCAATGTTCAAGTATGTCAAGATCTTTCTGCATCTTAAGCCTATCTTCTGGAATGTTGGCTATTCCTGCCAGGTTGGTGTCTGCAAAATTGATGAGTTCCCCATCTATCCCCTCATCCAGATCATTGATGAAGATATTGAAGAGCAATGGGCCCAAAACAGAGCCATGGGACCCCCCCCCCACTACACACTTCCCTCCATGCAGATGCAGTCCATTGAGGACCACACACTGAGTATGGCCAGTCAGCCAGCTACAAATCCATCTGGTGGTGATGCTATCTAACCCCCATTTTTCTATCTTATCAAGTAGTAGGTAGGTCATGGTCTACTTTATCAAATGCCTTACTAAAGTCCAAGTAAATTATATCCACAGCATTCCTCTGGTACGCTAATTTTGTCAAGGTATTTTCAAACCACTTTCACACTGCTAATAAAACAATGTGAATATGTTCATGTGGCTAACAGAAGCAGAACTCAACTTGATTACCAGAAATGAAATATAACCTATATGATATAAATTTACTATGCTTAGTGTCTATGTTCATACATGACACATAACCATACAATTGTTTTGTCAATCTTGTCACTTGTACTTAATGGATAAGCCATACTTAAATAAAAAATGGCTTAGCACCAGGTGCCAAACTAGTCTGTATAAAAAGAGTATATAACCAAAATTTGTTTGCATGGTAAGAAAGAGTTAATGTGAACAAGCGTACTTATTTCTATATTTTCTTCCTCTCAGAGTTCAGGAAAAAATAAAAACAAGTTTAAACAAAATAAATCAATTGTGAAATTTAAATATTGCTTTATCATAGCAGGGCACTGGAAACATAGCTATAGAAGTCTTAAATTATGTTGCTATGTTAAATGGAAGACATAGCTCACACAAAAGGCATTAGCCATGTCCACATGAAGATAAACTCTGCATTGTGTAGGACTCTAACCATAAAAATTGAAACCCAGAATCTGTTATGCTTGCCATTATAGTGTGTATTCTCATTAACTGGATTTTTGGCTCACTGAATCATGTCAACACAGCAATAAATTTCACCCTATCAAGCTTCACACATCACACTAAGTCAAAAAGTTTTCTTTAGTTTGCCTTACTGTAATATATTATGAACAGTTGGTTGTAAGCCATGGGATATCATTTAACACAATAGGTGAATTTGAGCTTATTTAATATATTTAAAAACTGAGGCTTAACATGATGTATAATCTCTTAAGGTGATGACTAGTCTCTGTGTCAAGTGTAATAGAATATAAATTAGGATTCATTAGTGATATCCAGTACATCTATGAAGCTTTATAAATTGTCTGAAAATAAGCTCATCACTAAATTAGATTGCTGAAAAGAAAGTTTGAAAGAAAAACTACGAGTCATTGGATATGAACACACTATTTTAGTTTACCTCATGCTAAGCAAATCCAGTTGTGTTTAGCCTCTGGATCAGCATATCATGAGAACCCAGAAAAATAGATTAAGTAAAACATCAGTAAATTAACCATAGGAAGCATTTCATGCAAATACAGCAATTCATTTTTAATCTGGTTTTAAAGTAATAGTAAAAAAAGTACAATGGACCCCAAATGTCTTAAGTATCCCAATTTCTGATATACAGATAATTTCTCTTCAGTTCCTTCTCCTTTAGACAAACCATATTTAAGAACAGTTAATTCAACTGCTTTTATTATCCTAATTTTTCCAGATTCACATAACACTCTGAACCATATAGTAATCATACAAACTGAGTTGGCAGTAGCTTAAGTTGTGGCTGGCTAATCTGTGACTCAATAGATAATGTAACTACTACCTTCATTTTTCAGGGTAGCCCTTTCCCAAGTTATACTTAAGCAAACCTGGACCAAATCACTTTGGTATAGTACAGGGGGCCAAACAGACTCTTACGGGGACCAAATAGACTTTGCGAACTACAGGCGCTCTACCCTTCTGTTCCTCGTGAGAGAATGGAGAATTCACGGGAAGAGACAGCGTTCCACGGAACCCCCTTTCCCAAGATGCACGTGAGAAAACACAACCCTCACTTAGATAGCGCCGTCTTTCCCTTCTCCGAAGGCCTAGCTTTCTACTTTAACTACACGGTCACCACAAGCTTTCTGCCTTCCCCACAACAAAATTCTGTGGCCCCGAGAGCAATTACCTGTCCGCAGACCCAATCACAACTAGTCTGCTCACCTGTTTTCCAGACCAGGGCCAATCAGAGCGAAAGCAAATCCTCCCCCCCCCGCCCCCGCCCCCGCCTCGACCTGCCCGTCAGCAAACCCACCTGGATCAGCGCGGTGCTTGGGCCTACTCGGACCGTCACTCGCCTCCCGTTCGGGGCCAACACCGACACGACGGAAGTAGCCCCTCCGCCGGCCGCCGACATCTTTCTTTAGCTCGTTCGCTCTCCTCCTCCCTCCTCTTCCTAGAGGCCAGCTTTCCGCCAGCCCTCCCTCCCTCCCTCCCGCCCGTACGCACCAGGTTCTTCCGCAACGAAGCCGAATGGCCACGGCGGAGGGGCGCGGCTTCGACGTCGGACCACCCCGCTTCCCGCTTCATCCCTGCGGGTCTGTCTGTGCCTGACCCCGGCGACTCTTCTCTGTCAAGTGGAGAGAGCGAGCTTGGTTGAAGGAATTTCTTGGCACATGCAGCCAGCTTTGTCTGGACTCCCCTTTGGTAAAAAAAAGTGAACTTTTCGCCTTCCTGGGCTTTTTCCTGAGGCGTCTCCTCAGTTGCTCGCATTTTGCCGCCTTTTTTCCCCCGCTTCTCATCTTAAGCAGTCTGGAGCGCTTTTCAGCAGTCCACTTGTGCCCCCCCCCACCCGTGCAGGTGCTAAAATTATACGGGCCACCTGGGGAGGGGAGGAAGAGCAGCGTCTTGTACCTGTAATAAGATGGACAGGGAAGGCCCATTAAAAAAAGTGCTTGACTGGATCGTGGCTTATTGAATAAAGCACAATTGGCGTAGTTACTCACAAAAAAGCCTATCGGTGTGCTGCGTGAGTCAAGAAGTTTCTTCGGTCCTAGTCGTGGTTGCAAGTTGATAATTCTAGTGTTATCTTAGACTGAACCTTTAGAGGAATAAAACCTTTTTCACAAAAGATATTTTCCCATTGTTTATGGAATGCAAATGTCACTGGTTTCCATTTTAATCTATAATGTGATTTGTTTAATTTTTTATTGTTCAGGTTGAATTGCTACATATTTATTTTAATAATATAGTAATATTTAGATTGAATATTATCTATTTTTCAGTTCCCAAGGCATTTTGTCATTGGATAAAAAGTCACATAGAAATAAGACTACCACTTTCATCTGGCCAAAAACTAAAAGAGCATAATCTGTGTGTCATAAACATGTACTGATAGCAAACTCTGATTTACCAGCAGGAGAGAGTATATTTCTTTCAACCTTGGCTCTTTCAAACTCTACTTGCCAGATTTCCACCTTGACCTGACTTAAAGACCTAGTCTAGTGCTTGAAGAAGGAACTCCATAACTAATAGTTGTGAAAGGACTGAGTGGAGTGGTTATTTGCACAACAGTAATCTCCTGTTCCTGGCACAAGCCTGCATTAACTATTAGGTGAGCCTTTTTAAAAAAAAATCTGTTTAAAAATGAGAATGTTGAATACATTGTTCAAAGTCTAAATTTTAAAAAAATGCTAAGCATTCTGTGGATTCCATAATGCAACAGGAATCTCCATCACCACAGCATGAAGCCTTGTGTCATCTGTTTTGTCTAGTTACAAGGGGCTAAAACCCAAAATCTAAATCTAGAGCTGAAATCCAGGGCTTCTGAATGCATCCAACATGCTACTAATCTGAAGTCCTAAGAGACATTGGGAAATATATCGGCAGTAGTCTAGTCTCTCCAACTCTTCTTTCTCCTTCATTCTTTCTCTCTTCCATCAAGATGACAGAAATATTCACATTAAAATATTAATGTTCTCTGATGTGTTACAGATCATTCAGGTACATTTTAATATGAGCCAGTATGAGATACGTGCTTTTTTTTCCACGTTGAAGCACATCTCAAGAAAGTGGCTGAATTCATACATATTAATGTGTTTCATAGTCAAGGCTATGGTCTTCCCAGTTGCAATAAATGGCAGTGAAAGTTGGACCATAAGAAAGGCTGAGCGCCAAAGAATTGAGGCCTTTGAAGTATGGTGCTGGAGAAGACTCCTGCGAGTCCCTTGGACTGCAATGCGATCAAACTGGTCAGTCCTAGAGGAGATCAACCCTGACTGCTCTTTAGAAGGCCAGATCCTGAAGCTGAAACTCAAATACTTTGGCCACCTAATGAGAAGGAAGGACTCACTGGAGAAGAGCCTAATGCTGGGAAAGATTGAGGGCAGTAGAAGAAGGGGACGACAGAGAATGAGGTGGCTGGATGGAGTCACTGAAGCAGTAGGCGTGAGCTTAAATGGATTCCAGAAGAAGGTAGAAGACAGGAAGGCCTGGAGGAACATTGTCCATAGGATCGCGATGGGTCGAACACGACTTCGCAGCTAACAACAACAACAACAACAATGTGTTTCAGATGATTTTGATATACTACATTTTATAAACCCAACAAGCATGTGAATTATATTCAGTATGACTACTCACTCAGAGGGAAACAGAAAAATGATGTTTCAAAATATTTCGATATAACCCTTTTAGAAATAGTTTTCATTCTATGCCTCAAATATTAATACAAACCTTGCCTAATTTCCATACTGATTGATTGCAGTCATTCAATATTTCTTTTCTAGACTCAGTGCTTATATTGCAAAATCTTCAGTTGATTTCCCAAAGTCTTATTTAATATGAAAATACTTTTGTGATCAAGCCACGTGATATAAATGTGATTCTTACATCAGTAGGCATGCTATTTTTCCTTGTGAAATGTATCAAAAAAGGAAAATTTGTGTTAGTTAGTCTGTTAGCAACTGGTTCATCTGCACTGCTAAGCATTCATAGTTTCTTTAGCCAATAGGTAGGGATCATGTCTAGGCCAGGTGCTTTCCAGTTCTTCATGTTTTTGACCAGCTGTTGGATATCTGCTACTGTGATGGTGACTGGTCTTCATTCTGAGTAATTGCTATGGTCTGCTCTCAGGTCCTACAGCCACTTTTCACTAGAGGTGTGCATCTTTTTTCCATCTGTTCTTTCAGTACTGATTAGTTTATGCCAGGGGTAGGCAACCTTGGCTCTTTTATGACTTGTGGACTTCAACTCCCAGAATTCCTGGGAGTTGAAGTCCACGAGTCATAAAAGAGCCAAGGTTGCCTACCCCTGGTTTATGCTATTGGTGGCTCTGCTATTTCTGTGCTGCTGCACTGCAGTTAGGGGTACACCTTGGATGGTTCTTTGGAGAATACGGCATTTATCTTCTTGGCCTCTGTTTCTCTAGTGTATCTCCTTAGCCTAGTAGCCAGTGCCACGAACCTTGTTTAGCAATTCTCTTGGGTTTCACCTACAGCTATTCTTGATTATGTAGCCAAGTATTTCCAGGATTATAGTGGCTGTAGTGTATTAGTTGTTAATTAGTTTTTGTTATGGTAATAGGGATTGTCATGACCATACTATCTGATAGTACTTCTTTACAGAGCCTTGGTGACTGGTCTCAAGGGTTGATTGTAGCTAGTTTAGCCATTATCTTATGCCTCATATTTGCTGCTATTCTCTATAATAGAGGGGGTGTCTGTGATGTTCCAGCTTCAGGTATTGGCTCTTCCAAGTCTTCTTGAGTCCAAGATGTAATGCGTAGTTGGCCTACCAAAAGTTATAAAAGCAGTTTCCTCTTTACTATGTTGAAACATTGGGTAACTAGGTATTTCCCAGTTAGTTTGGATGCTAGTCTTCTGCCCATCTATAGTTCCCTCATATGTTTCATATACCCCCTCTCATTAGGTCTACTATTAGGTCTACTTTCCATCAATTCCTGGTTCTCTTGTTTCATCCATATACAATTTGTTCCAGCAGCCCACTTAACGTTGTGTTGTCCTGGTTCTCAAACATCTGACATAGACCTTGTTAATTCAGGTTATGTCCCAGCTGGCATGATTTTCCTAGTTCATGTCACTCTCATTTTTGTGGTAGACAGGTGAAGCATTGGGGGGGGCTTATCCCATGGAATAGGTAGGTTCTAGCTGGGATTTGAACCCTGATCTCTCACTTCAAAATCCATGCTGTAACTACTAAACTATCCAGCTGCACGATACATATTTATCTCTCTCACACATACTCCTTCATCAAACTTTCTAAAGTTTAATGGCAAATATAAAACGTTAAGTTAAAACAGGCTACATATTAAATTTTATGACTGAGGCATTTGGAAAGGAGATGGGCCTAGCTGACGGTCCTTATTAAGCTTGGTCGGTGTGTGTATGTGTGTGTGTCAGAGTTTCCGTGCTCCTTGAGTTAAAGCATTATATATATCTAGGCTAAGAAAGCAGTGGAGAGCTGCTACTAGCCAGAGTACACAGGAAACATGAACTGTTTGGTAAAGTAATTACCTTAAGTGGCAGGAATTGTTGAACATAGTAATGACAAAGTATTACTACATAGTGCTTGGCATACCACTAAATAGCCTTCACTGTATCAGTAGATAATGTATACTCTTACCAGTGTCAAAATAAAATTCAGCTCTCAATGTTGTATAAAATGAGGAGCAGAGTGAACTGTTTTAGCCTTTGTCCAGTGCAGATAATGTATTTGAGTGATTTAGAGGCAACCCAGATCATCTCTTTAAACTTGCCAGAACAAGGATTTATCATATTTACAACTTTAAACATACTGAAAATAATTAAAATAATAACCCGAAAAGGCACAGCTCATGAAAACCAACTGGCATGTATTTAAAAAGGCTATACAGCCAGAGCTTTTTCCTTCACCCAGTCTGAATCTGGGATGGCCAGTGTTCTTCTCTGAAGCATACAGCTGTTTTCCATTGTGTGTCTGAAAGTAGCACATCTTTATAAGAACTGTGTAACTTCTGTAAGAACACTCTTTGAAGTAACTTGAGCTCAATTATCCATGTTGCATGATTTAAACAATGACTCCATTTCCAAAGGCATATAATACAGTAATCACAACTGTTGTAAGAAGGTGAAAGGTCACATTTCATATCCAGCACTACTTCTAATTTGAAATAGTTGGGTAAAATTGGAAGCATCAGGGCACAGAGGAGGGGGAAGGGACTACCACCTGGAGCTTATTACAGTTCAGTAAAGAGAGATACATTCATCAGAGAAGAGGTGACTACACACTTTTCAATTCTCATGTCTTCCATTGATTTATAAAATAATTCTTGAAGTTCATTTATATCCCACTCTGCAAACCTCAACTCTTTTGCCACTCTCTCCACAACTAAAAAATGTTTTAGCTATCTTCCTATTCTCTTTTAACTTCATCAACATAACGCTCAAAAGACTTAGCTAAAGGACCCATAATTCAATCTCTAGCTTTGTAAAAGATATCATAGTCTTATATCTCCAGTGGGAAAAAATAGATGTTGTTGTTGTTAGCTGCGAAGTCGTGTCCGACCCATCACGACCCTTAGTGACTGTTTGAAGTTACAATGGCACTGAAAAAAGTGCCCCCCAAGCCACAGCCGAGCAAGATGCTTGCCTGCCCGGCGGCGCTCTTCCTCTTGTCCGAGGTTTTCACTGTTGTGAGCATTTCTACTGAGGATTGGTAGCAGGGGTCGGGGGGGGTGTTGGTTTTTATTCCCCTCCCCCTGCTGGGTGGTTCCAGCAGGTTTTGGTCACTTCACATTACCCTGGGACACTGTGACCGTCATAAATATGAATCAGTTGCCAAGCATCTGAATGTAAATCACAAGACCCTGGAGATGCTGCAATGTTCCAGCTGATCAGCACTTCTTCTGGGCTCAACAGAAGCACCGAGATCAGCGCCGAGCTCCACCTGGAGCCTGGGTTGATCCTAGTGCTTCTGCTGGGCCCTGACAGCCCCGAAGAAACGCTGATCCTGGCGCTTCCGCTGAGTCCTGACAGCCCTGCAGCTCCAGCCATCTTTCGCTCAGGCTTGTGTGGTGCTGCCACTGGTTCAGCTCATTCCTCTCCCCCACTACTTTTCTAGGATGGTCACGTACCACCTGCCAGGTGCCAATGTACCACAGGGGGTACCCGTACCACTGGTTGAAAAGCCCTGCTTTAGATTCATTTGATGTTTTAAATATTTTTTTAAAAAATACCAAACTGACTCAGAATCAAAACCCAGGGTGCAAACATTCCAGCTGATCAGCGCTTCTTCTGGGCTCAGAAGCGCCACGATCAGCGCCAAGTCCAGCTGGAGCCGGTGCTGATCCTGGCGCTTTTGTTGAGCCCTGACAGCCCTGCAGCTCCAGCTATCTCTCTCTCAGGCTTGTGCGGTGCTGCCACTGGTTCAGCTCATTCCCGTCCTCCGCTACCACTTCTCTAGGATGGTCGCATACCACCTGCCAGGTGCCAATGTACCACAGGTGGTACCCGTACCACTGGTTGAAAAGCCCTGTTGTAGATGACTCCTGTTTTTTCTTAAGGGCTTGTTAGGTCTTTTGGTCTGCCTAGAACAGTGGTGTCAAACTGCCGGCCTGAAGGCCAGACGCGTCATCCAGAAGCTGTGCCCACCCCATTGCCGGCAATGGCAAAAGCATCCCAATACGTTGTGCGACATCATGTGACATTGTGAGTTTGACATGTCTGGCCTAGAATGTTGGGTCTTTTGGTCTGCTTAGTTGGCATGTGTGCTATGTTGATTTCATGTGGTTGTAAGAGTCTGTTGGTGGTTTCTGAGATAATCTTGATGTATGGCAGTGTCTGTCAATGCTAACATCGGATGTTCTTGCTTTAACAACAAATGGAAATGTAGCCATCTTTTCTCTTTCTCTTTTAGAGTTAGTTCATGCTGGGAGGGGGATGTGGATGAGAGTTCAACTAGTCATAAAAATGATAACTCATCCGTGGGAATCCAAGGTTATTGCGCCCAGAGTTGATAAAGATTTGGCGGGCTGGAGAGCTGGGGAGAAAGCCTGCGCCTCAAGCTAATTGGGAAATGTGATTTATGACCATTAATTGGGGGAAGGAATTGTATTTTCCTACTTTGTGCCCAGGGGAGGAGAATTCAGTTTTTGGCTTCAACTATGTAGTGCCGATACTTTGTTTCTTGAATAAAAGATACTTTAAGGTAAAACAATGCCTTGAAGTTCTTTTGAAGAGTTTCATCTGTCAGAACCATGACATTAAGCCCAAAACTACAATTTTTACTTAACTATCTTGGGGTCCCGAGCCCCAGTCACTGTCCCTAGAATTGAGGGATAGACCGACAAAGACTTGGGGAAGATCTCAGCATAGAGAGGGAAGGAATGCCTGAAACCAGCACCCGCACAGCAGCTGCTACCCCAGAGGGGGAAGCGCAAGCCAGTGCACTGGTGGAGAAGGAACTTTTTCAGGCCTCTCAGTTGGGGGTGAGGCTCAAGCCGCGAGGACAATTAATCTGGTTGTCCGAATGGAGTAAAGACTCCAGAAACCTCGAGACAGCCTTGCCACAATCAAGTGCTTCGAAGGTGGACGAGGTTGAGCTGCAAAGAGGGGATTCCCACACGTTGCGTTCCCCAGACTGGTGGAGAACCACAAAATTGTCTACTGCTGAGGACTCGAGTGAGTGGAAGTACCTATCTACAGCCCGTACTCAATCAGTGGAGAAGTTGGTGGAAAGATTTGAAGAGCTAGAGATGAAAAGTGGAGAACAACCTTCCCATTCCCCATATGTGAGCAATCATGATGATCGGCAAGGCAGCTACTAACTCCTGCCAAGTTGAACCCCCAGTCCCACCTATGCAGATCAGGCAGCCTCCCTGTCCTCAAAGCCACCAACCGTGGCCTCCAGCCCCACGGGGAGAGACAGCTCCAGTTATCACCCCTCCAAAAGCTCAGATCACTGACAACGAGATAAGAACCCAAGCTGTCTCTGGGACAGCCAAACCCCGGATCGACACGCTTACCGGCCACCCAGCCTAGGGCTGTTCTGAACCAGCCTGCTACCGGCCTTGCAGAAAGGCAACCCCTGTATAAACAGTAGAGACTGGAGAGCGTCTGAGGCTGGAAAGCGTCTGCCAAGATTTATTACACAAACAACAGAACAAGAAACAAAACACTGGAACTTGAATCCTCAAACGGAACGGTTGCTTTCAGCAACCAGCCCTTCCCCAAACACTCCTTTTATTTAGAGTTCAGGGCGTGGCCTCCCTGTGCCTCCTTCCGAGGAGTCCCACAGCCTTTCTCTGCTTGTTCCTGCTTGACTGCCTCCTGCGTCGGGCGTCCTTGAACAGGGCCAGCTGTGGGTCATCATCATCCGCACTCTCGGGCTCGCGCAGCTGAGAAGAGGGCCCTGGCTGGGGGCTCTGCGAAGCCTCCAAGCCATCATCAGCAAGTTCGTCTTCAACACCCTCCTCCTCCCCCTCATCTGAGTCATCCGAGACATCCGAGCCGGCTGCCGGACCCACAGGCTGGCCCTGAATCACAACAAGGGCCAATAGAGCAATGGGGGATGTCACAGCCTCCTCAGGTGGGAAGCCAGCAGTTGATGGCAGTGCAGCAGCCGAGCTGGGGGTGGCCACAGTCCCAGAATGTGCAGCAGCAGATGGGGGCCTTGGAACAACTGGGGGTGATGCAGCCACCAGGGGGTCAGCAACCGCTGGGAGTACAGCAGCAGCAGTGGAGCTAGTCACTGCCTCCAAACATGCAGCAGCCACTGAGGGGCCTGCAACCAATGGGGATCCAGCAACAACTACCTCCAGGGCCACAGGGGGGCCTGCAGCAACTAGGGGCACCGCAACCCCCCGCAGGTCAGCAGCAGTGGGGATGGCAGCAGCCCCCCCATGCAGCAACCACTAGGAGGCCCGCAGCAACTGGGGGTGCCATTACAGCAGCTGCTGAGACCAATGGGGGTTGTACAGCAATTGGGGATGCCACAGCTGCTGGCAATGCAGCAACAGCCATGGGGGTGGCAACAGCCCCCAAGCGTGCAACAACTGCTGTGAGGCTTGCAGCAACTGGGTATGTGGCAGCTGCCATGGGGAGGCCAGCAACAGTTGGGGATGCAACATGTACATTGGGGAGGCCAGCTCTTAGAGCAACCTTCGATGGGGATCTGGAGAAGCTGATTTTTTTCCTCAACCAGGTACGCTCTCATTTGAACCACTGTGCCTATTTCTATCTGAATCCAGCCGCTATGGTCAATATGATTGGTTCCAGCTTGGAAGGAGAAGCATCCGAGTGGCTGAACAATTTATATAATGAGCAAGCACCTGAGTTGGAGGACCCCCATCTCTTCCTCCTAGGACTGACAGCAAGATTCGACGACCCATCCATTGCCCTCAAAGTGAAGGAACAAATCCACAAAATAAAACAAGCCGACAGGCTTGCACTGGAATACATACGTGAGTTTCACAAGATAGCTGGCCGAATAGAGAGGTGGCCTGAGCAATCCCTAGTCCATCATTTCAAAGAGGGATTAGACCACCTCTCCCAGGCCTGTATCTATCAAGCAGTCCCTGATCAGCTGCAAGAATGGTACCAAGCAGCAGTAACACTAGACCAGGGGTCGGCAACCTGAAACAGCAAAAGAGGCACTCGGAACCGGTTCCGTCACACACACAAAAACCTGGGAGCTGCAAAATGTGCATGCGCATGCGTGCATGCACACGCATGTGCAGAACAAGGCAAAACGTGCACCAGCCATCCTGCACTTAAAGCCAGACACCCTCCTTTACCCCCTCTGTGTGTGTGTGTGTGTGTGTGTGCGAGAGAGAGAGAGAGAGAGAGAGAGAGAGAGAGGAGACCAAGTCTGTTGATTTTCCAGCAAGTTACCACTGCCTCATCTCCTGCCCTTGTTGCCTCTCCTGTGGAGACGCGTTTGGGTCTCTCTGTGTCTCTCTCTGACACTCAAAGCCATCCTGCAGCAGTTTCAATTGGCCCCAATTGCCAAGCATCCCCATAGAAATCAATGGAACTCCATGGCGCCTCAAAAGGCCAGCAGCGGCACCTCCAAGTCTGTTGGCTTTACCGGCCAGCCACCGCCTCCTGCAGCTCTGCACCACCTTCTTTCACTCTGAACCATGGCTCACGAGGATTCTTCTCCCCACAGCTGCCACGTGGGTTCATCCCTTGCTCTGTTGGTGCTGCGAGCCGTGGGGAGGCCTTGCCCCAGTGGTGTTGCTGGCCCGCCTCCGCTGGCTCCTCTGTGCTCATCAGGCCACCTGGCTTCCTGGCAGCACATCCCACAGGGGAGGTCTGCTAGGGAGGCGGCGGTCTGGCATTGTTTCCCCCCTCGTGTGTGTGAGAGAGAGAGAGAGAGAAAGAGAGAGACCTATGGGAATGGCTGGTAGAGGTGCCGGCAGTCCAGCGTTGTTTCCCCCCTCGTATGTTTGTGTGTCAGACCCAGGGAAACAGCTATAAGAGGCAGCCGGCGTTGTTTCCCCCCTCATGCGTGTGTGTGTTTGTGTTAGACCCGCGTGAACATCTGGAAGAGGCAGCCATATGGAATTGCCAGCTGATCCTTATGGCCAGCCCCGATCTCTGCAAGTGGAAAGCGAGGGAGATTGTCAGGAGCACGAATCGGCACGTGCTGAGAAATGCCGATCTCGCGCTGCTGCAATCTCCCTCGCTCGGTTTCAGCTTCCCTTGCTACAAGAGAAAGCAGGCTGAAACGGAGCGAGGGAGATTGCCAGGAACGCGAATCAGCTGATTTTGCACTGCTGCAATCTCCCTCGCTTGGTTTCAGCTTGCTTTCTCTTGCAGCAAGGCAAGTTGAAACTGAGCGAGGGAGATTGTAGCAGTGAGAGATCAGCCGATTCGCATTCCTGGCAATCTCCCTTTCTCCATTTCAGTCTGCTTTCTGCAAGAGAAAGCCGGGCCGCAGTGCTGCCTCCACGGGTGCTGCTCTAGCGTGGAGAGGGAGAGGCCGGTCCCCATTCGGCCTGCCACTCCTGGGGGAGCCCTGCGCGAGCGGCTTGCCGGCTGCCGAATCCTGGCTTTCGAGCAGGAGCATCCTTGCCCTGCTTGCCCTTAGTTGGCACCGGGAGCAGCCACCGCCACCTGCCCCGCTTTTCGCAAGCCCTGCTATGCCACCGCAGGTTTCCAGCAGTGGGAGGTTCCGGGACAAGGGCCTGTTGGGGGTGAAGGAGTTGGGGCTGCTCCGGCGGGCTGCTTCTGTGGCAGTGGGGCATGCCGGTGCGCTGTGCTCTGCTGCGGGGACCACCCTGGGAAAGGTGGAAGCACAGCTGTAGTCAGGGACGGTCAACCACTCTGAGCCCTGTCTGGCCGGCTTTATGCCTCCATCCCCCAAGAGCAGCTGGTTGTGAGTTGCTAGCGTGCGGTTCCCTGGGTGCGCCTCAGCCCCGGATCTCCCCCCACCCGGGACTCCGGCCGCATCTGCAGAAGGCGAGCGGGGTGAAGGGCGCTTTGGTGCATCTTCCATCCCTCCCGTGTGAAGGGCGCCTTCCTGCCCCGCAGTCCACAGCAGCATTGTTGGTGTGCATGGATTGACTCTGAGCAAACTCAGAAGAAGAGAAAGAAACCTGATGCCCACTTAACTCTTTATGAAGCACCGGATGAAAGTTGGGGAAGATCTATCAATGATACTTGGAGGTTGCTAGCTCATGTAATAAGCTTTATTCCAGCAACAGAAATTGGGGCCAATTGAAACTGCTACAGGATGGCTTTGAGTGGCAGAGAGAGATACAGAGAGATATTTACAGCTTAAATTACCTAGTAAGAAGTTAGGACCGAAGTACTTAGGACCCTTCCCCATTGTAAAGATCATTAACCCGGTCACGGTGGAATTAAAACTTCCTAGGCTCTTAGGAAAATTCACCCTGTTTTCCATTGTAGCCTGTTGAAACCTTTTCAGGGTTCCACCTTAAGACCTCCCCCTAAGAAGGCACCTGGATCCCTTGTGGTGGCAGGACAGGCTCACTATGAAGTAAAGTATATTCTTGATTCTAGAATTTTTAAGAGGAAATTGCAGTACTTAGTGCAATGGAAGGGACGTCAGTTGTCTGAGGCCACCTAGGTGAAATCTAGTGATGTAAAAGCTGACAGACTCATTAATAGGTTCTAAAAGAAACACCCTAATAAACCAAGAGGCAGCCCCTAACCCAGACATGTCAAACTCGCGACGTCATGTGACATGCAACGTATCGAAGCCTTTTCGCCATTGCCGGCAATGGGGTGGGCGCGGCTTCTGGATGACGCATCCGGCCTGTGGGCTGGCAGTTTGACACCCCTGCCCTAACCTGTGCTTTTGTTCACATTACAGGATTTGTCCTTTTTGTAAGAGGGGGGGGGCGGATGTCAACGCTGCTAACATTGGATGTTCTTGCTTTGACAACAGATGGAAATGTAGCCATCTTTTCTCTTTCGCTTTTAGAGTTAGTTCATGCTGGGGGGGAGGATGTGGATGAGAGTCCAGCTAGTCATAACAATAATAACTCAGCCGTGGGAATCCAAGGTTATTGCGCCCAGAGTTGATAAAGATTTGGCGGGCTGGAGAGCTGGGGAGAAAGCCTGCGCTTCAAGCTAATTGGGGAATGTGATTTATGACTGTTAATTAGGGGAGGGAATTGTGCTTTGCTACTTTGTGCCCAGGGGAGGAGAATTCAGTTTTTGGCTTCAACTATGTAGTGCTGATACTTTGTTTCTTGAATAAAAGATTCTTCAAGGTAAAACAATGCCTTGAAGTTCTTTTGAAGAGTTTCATCTGTCAGAACCATGACAGTGTCATTCTTTTTAGGATTTGTGTTAGTTGTGCTGTATTGGGTTGAGTGGTCAGGGACTTTTTGATAAAGTTGCATGGATATCCATTTTGTTAGAATAGGTTGTATAGATGTTCTGTTTCCTTTTTCTGCTGTTCTGCAGTGTGTTTGGACTTGTCTAAATAAAATCCTCAGGCAGCTTCTCTTTTGGGAGGTTGGGTTGTTGCTTTGGTAGTGGAATACCTGATTAGTATGTGTGTTTTTTCTGTAGACTTGCGTTTCTAGTTTGCCATTGTAGTCTCTGCTGATCACAGTGTCCAGGAAGGATAACGAGTTGTTTTCTTCTTCTCTACTTATTGAGAATGTTATTGATGGTTCTGTGGATGTTCTCGAGTTGGTCCTTTTTTATTATGGTGAAGGTGTTGTCTATATATCTGATCCATATTTTTGGTTGTATTTGTGGAAGTGTTATGCTTCTAGACATTATGACAACTTCCACTATAAGTCCTGAAAGCCGTGGTGCCATAGGTGTCCCTTTAATTTGTTGGTAAATTTCTCCATCAAATTGGAAGTATGTAGTTAAGCAGAGGTTTATGAGATCCACAATCCTGGGTGTTTCAATCTCTGTGTATTTGGTTGATGCTGCTGGCATTATTTGCCATGGTTCCAAATAAGTCAGAATAAGAGTTCTACATTATCTAGAAGAGAGATTCTCACGGGGGTCCAGCAGGCCAGGCAGCTCATCTGGAGATGATATCTAGCTATTATCTGTCTGATACGTCTTGAGAATAAATTAATAAAGTGGGTCTCGCCCCACATCTCATTTACTGATTGGCAAAAGCCGTCTGGCTGGACAGCCTAGGGCAGGGGTCGGCAACCTTGGCTCTTTTATGACTCGCGGACTTCAACTCCCAGAATTCCCGAGCCAGCATAGCTGGCTCGGGAATTCTGGGAGTTGAAGTCCGCGAGTCATAAAAGAGCCAAGGTTGCCGACCCCTGGCCTAGGGCTAATAGTGCCGGTAGTTTTCTTTATCTCCTTGCTGCCATCTAGGGGTCACCGGGAATCTTGCAGCCCGGATATGGGAAACCTAACGGTAACTACCGTGAAACTTGAAAAAGTCGGATTCTGCCCTTGATGTGGGGAAGAAGAGGATTCGGAAATCAGCCAGGATCGAAGGCAGGTGGACTCTTTTCCCCAAAGAGAGCTTCGGCTCGAGAGAACGCCTGCTGCTCCCCACCAATACGGTGCACACGCCAGCGCCGAAGGGGCTGCCAGGCGCTGCCTGCGTGGTCGAGGGCATCCCGCATTGGGGCAGGGGACGGAACTCGAGGGAGCCGGGCGGTCAGGCGCGTGTGTGTCTCTGGAAGAGGAGGCGGGCTACCGTGGCCGATCCTCGAAGAGAAGAGCCGAGGCCCCGGAGTCTGCGGCTCGTCTTTCACCGAAGCGACCCCCCGCCCCATCATCAGCCCAAGCTCCGGCTGCGAATGAGGGGAAGGCGACCGCGCCGCGGCATCCGCCCTCGGCCGGGCTGCAAGTCACGGCGGGAAACCTGGGGAATTCAAAGCGGCGCCGCTTCGCCCTCCCCGCTTTCCCGCTAGGGAGGCCGCCCTGCGTTTGGGCGGGAAGCTAACGAAGGTCTCGTCAGACGGGACGGGAAAACGAGCGAAGAGGGCGACCGGCAGAGCGACGTCTGTTGGCGGGGAAATGAAAGGGAAACCTTCCCCCTCCCCTCGCCCTCCTCCCCTTCTCTTCCTTTCCCGGCGAAGGGGAGGCGGGGGCTCTCTGGCCGCGGCCGCCCCGTGCGACGCCCAGGCTGGCGGCGCCCCCGGTGGGCTCCCCGTGACTCCCTGGCCCGTCTTGTCATGTTTGTGGTTTGGGACGAGGCGGCGAGCCCGCGCGCCAAGAAAAGCCCAGCGCCCTCGAGCCCCGCCGCAGAAGCCGGCCCGCGCGAGCGCCAGGCACCGGCTGCCTCTAACTACGCCCAGACGCCGCTTCGCTCGCACCTCATTGGAGCGAGCCAGACGGGGCCGCGGCTGCCAGACCCCGGGCGAGGCGAGGCGAGGCACGGAGCAGGCACAGAGGCCGAAGCCCCCCAGCCCGCCCAGCGCCTTCGGCCACCAGGGGCGGAAGGAGCATCCCGCCGCCCGAGGCCAGGCGACCTATCCCTAGTCCAGCTAGCCGGGGCCGCTTCCCGGCCCTCTTTCCTTCCTCCGCGGCAGGTGGCTCGGCGTCGCGATGGGGAGAGGGAGGGCGCCAATGCTGCTGCTGCTGCTCTTGGGGCTCCTGCACTGGGGCCCTGGCGGGGAGGGCAGGAAGAGCTGGAGGCGGCGTGGACCGCAGCAGCAGCAGCAGCAGCCCCAGCAACCCGCCGCGGCGGCGGCCCGAGAGCGAAGCGAAGCGGCCGGGCAGCCGGTGGAGAGCTTCCCGCTGGACTTTACAGCCGTGGAGGGCAACATGGACAGTTTCATGGCTCAGATCAAGAGCCTGGCGCAGTCGCTGTACCCTTGCTCCGCGCAGAATCTGCACCAGGAGCTGAAGCTTCGCTTGCTTCTGAACAGCTCGGTCACCTGCAACGACGGCAGTCCCGCCGGGTGAGTGTAGATGCCAAACTTGCCGCGCCTCGTCTCTTTTCCGTTTCGTTCGATTGCCCGTCTTCCTGGACCTTATTTATGCCCAGTAGAAAAAGAGAACGTTTCGTTGAATGCTTCTTCGTCGACTTTGCTTCGTGTACCTTAATTTGTAAAGCTTTGCACCAGATTGCGGATCTGCATCCTCCCGTTTATATATTCTTGCCCGAAATGTCTGGAATGAAAAGCAATACTGCCGGAGGTGCCTTGATTTGCAAATCTTTAACTGAAGGCAGACAAAAATCCTCAGACGAGGGTGGAAAGAAGTCTTCTAGATTTCTGAGATATTGATATCCGATCCGTATTAGATAAATTTATTCTAGTGCAAAAGATCAGATGTTTGCAGAATGTATTGAAAAGATTTGGAAAGTTTCTCTGGGCTCTAATCAAAATGTAATTCTCAGCCTTTTCAGAATGAGCTTAGCTCTGGATCAGAACTTATTGAATTTTCTAAGCAAGCCTGTAGACTTTGTGTGTGTGTGTGTGTGTGTGTGTGTGTGTGTGTGTGTGCTTAATGCATAGCTAGTCCCTTTCCTTTTTTTTTCATAAAGCATCATTTTTACCCCAAGAAGAGATGCTTCAGAGAACACACCGAACTATTTAGTATTAATACTTAGTATTTCAAAAGTGCTGAAACAATCCATCCTTAGTGTTTAAGCTTTGCTTCCACCATGTGGCTGTTACTAAGAGCACAGTCAGTAACAGGTGGAATAACTCTTTCCTGCCTGGAAATACTTAGGAATGCTAGGAATTTGTTTAATGCATTTAGTTTGGAGCAAGATGAAAGCCGGCTTGGCCTGGCTCTGAGCCCCTGAGAAGGTCCTTTGATCAGACTCTGTTTGGAACTCTTCTGACAGCCATCCTGTTTCTTTCTCTTGTTCTTTAACCAAGCATTTTATGTAACTCTCTTGATATTATAATGAGTTGGTGTATCAAAGAGTTTGTGGTCGAGCGAGCCAGTCTCTCTAATTAAGTTCACGCTGCCTTCTATTTGTTCTTATTTTAGCTACTACCTCAAAGAATCAAAAGGCAGCAGAAGGTGGCTTCTATTCTTGGAAGGTGAGATTGAGTTTTCTTTAATTTTATCTTGAGTTTTAAAGCAAAGTTCAATGATTTCAGGCTCTTTAGGTTAAAAAAATTCAAGAGATGACAGAGTAACATCCCAGATGCTTTCTTCAAATGTTTGCAAGGAATATTAATATGTACTGCCTGCTTTCTCTGCAACCAACGTATTCATCCTTCCATCTTCACCGCCATTGTTGCACATGTGTCTTGCAAACTTGTGACAGTCTAATACGTCCAATAATTCTAATCAGAGCTACCTACATATAGGAAAAAAATTCACTGAGTTCCATGAGACTTATCCATAGGTTTTCTAACTTGGTGCACTTCACACTGAGTACAATTTCCAAAATCGCAACTCAGCAATGCAATGTCTGAAGGGCACCAGACAGTGGAAGGATGGTACATAAGGATCCTGTTGCCTTGGCTTAGTCTATCAATCCATTTCTTCTGTTTGCTTGTACTTTAATTTCATCTCATCCTTGTACTTTCTAGATTTTGCTGTATTTATTCAGTAACCCTGTGAAATTGGAAAGTTTTGATGCTTTTTCCTCCCCCCCCTTCTAATTCATAAGCTTTTCTATTTTGATGTCTCTGGAGATTCTCAATCATCCAGGTCATGGTTGTCACAAGGTGCTTTTCCAAAAGATAACTGACTTTCTTGGTGTTTTTTTTCTCTTTGAAAACATTTTGCTCCTCATCCAAGAAGCTTCTTCAGTTCTGACTGAATGGTGGGTAGAACGTTCTTGGGACTGAAGGTTGTCCACCCCAAAGATAAAACCTCCAGACACAAACTGAACAAGGTGGTTTATGCAGTGTAATGCAGTGAGACACGTGCAGATCTGTACATTAGGGAAACAAAACAACCACTTCACAAACACATGGCACAAAACAGGAGAACAAGCCCATCAAGATAGGATTAAGCAGTCCATCTACATCTGAAAGAGAAAGATCATTCTTTTGAAGGCAGCAAAGTCCACATTCTGGACAAAAAGGACCACTGATTTGAAAGAGGGGTCAAAGAGGCTAATAACTATGTTAAAATTGAACAGCCTTCTCTCAATAGAGGGGGAGGGAGATGACACTACCTATCTTCTGTTTACAAGAGAGTCTTTTCAGCAGTCCCCAGAAGGTTCCACCCCATCTGCACACTGATTCAGGTGTCTCTGATGATACAGTAAACCCTCAAGTGGACTGAATGATGCTCAGAGAGCTAACATGACCGCTAATGAGCAACCTTCAGACTGCTGACAACTAGATGACTGCAAAGAATATAAATCCTTCCATTCCCCACCATTCAGTTAGAACTAAAGAAACTTCTTGGATGAGAAGCAAAACATTTTCAAGGGAAAAAAACACCAAAGAAAGTCCAGTTGCCTTTTGGAAAAGCACCTTTGGGACATGTCTATTTTGATCTTAAACCATCTGTTTGGAAGTAAGTCCCGCTAAGTTCATTGAAATTTTGTTTCAGATAAAAACAATTAGGACAACAATATTATGCTACTTTGGAAGGAACTATCAACTTTTGTCTAAGGATTACTATTGTGATATTTTTACATTTATTATTCTGATAAACAAGAAAAATAAGAACTGTCAAATAGCTCTATTCTAATTTCAAGAATCTTGTCAGAAATCCTGCATTTTCTACATAGGTAGTCCTTGGTTTTTCATCTCAACCCTCAACGTATACCTTTGAATCTAATAAGGAAAAACAGGTGTGTGTGTGTGTGTGTAGTATATGTAATTTGTAATAATATATATATTACTCACAGACTAACGGCAGAGTCAAGTTTTTGTGGTTATGACCTGGAAGCAAATCCTATAGGATTTACACCCATGGATCCTATCCTAAGGAATATGCCTGTTGTGTGCCCTGTAAAGAGCAGAACTATCGTTATTGGCATTTGATTGCTCAGTCAGAAAATAATAAAGCAATCCTATTTTAATTGGATCACTTCCAGGTAAAAGAGGGTGTAATATGAAAAAACCAATGGCACAGACATTAATTCTTTGAAAGGTACTAGAAAGCTGAATGAAAGCAAACATGATTTGTGAGGAAGAAATTCAAGGCAGAACGTGCTGTATTATGAAAAAGATAGCAATCTGCCAGTGAAATCAGTATTGGGTTGCTAGTTACTTTTACAGTAGATGTTAAAAAGATGGCAAAGGTGATAGACTACAATGCAGTCCTATCCTATTCAATACATACTTTCGTATTTACAGGAACATAATATTGCTGTGTTCAGATGGGATTATTGCAAAGGAAGTTTGCATACTATGACAAGTTTAAGGTCTCGATCAAATTAGATTCAATGTTTACTTTATGTGGGATTTTATATAGCTTTTAAAATATGTCTGATCTATAAATTTGCATAGGAAAAATAATATCAACTGTTATAAAAACAATTTTATGACTAATTTAATTCCACCAGGCGTCTATTTCATAAATTATAGCCTAAAATGATGTGAATTAGTGATACAGGAAAAAGTTATTGAGATATCATCATCATCATTATTGTTATTGGATGCAGGAGGCTGGTATTGCTTCAGCAGAGAGAATTGCAACTCTCGTTATGAAACAATGAGGAGATTAATGAGTTCCAAGGAGTGGCCCCTTACCAAAACTGGTAAATGTTTTGTTCCTATTAGTCTGAGATTTACATTGTGAATTATAGATTGTTTCTGCTGTGTACATAAATGCCTAATTATGAATACATATATATTATCTTTAGTAATGTTCTGTTATTCATCTGAAATAATGTTTGTTTTGTTCACTTAGTATTTACACAGGTTTTTTTTAAAAAAAACAACAGGTAACATACCAGAATCAAAATAATGCGTGTAATTATTTTGAATTTTAATAGAAATGCAAAATCTCCAGTGCAAAATCTTTTCATTCTTTGCAAAGCAGATCTTCTATAAATTTATGAGAATGGGAAATATTTGAGTAGAATCTTAAGAGGCCACTGCAGTCATTAAATCTAGCCCTTTATTTAGAGTATTAATTCTAACTGATATATTGTTGACAGCTGACTGTTTAAACTTAGTATGAACTCATGTTGTAAAAAGAAGCCCACCACCTCTCTGATTAATTGGTTCCATTGACAATTGTAATCGGCTCCACTGTTGTTATTTTTTTCAATCAGAAGCTGCCCCTTCCATAACTTAAATCTATGATCTCCTGTTTTCTAGAATGGTATGAAATAGAAATGCCAGTCTTAGACTACACAACCAAGTTTGGATACTTCTGTTGCAAGAAGGGCTGTGTGATAATGAATCTGAAATATTTTTTTATGTTAGAGAGCAATATTAATCTCAGATCTAACTAGCCTTGGAAGGAGTGAGAGTAATAATTAGATGGATGTATCCCCTCTCTTGCTGCACCACATAAAAAGGTAAAGGTAAAGGTTCCCCTGCACATGCGTGCTAGTCGTTTCCGACTCTAGGGGCCGGTGCTTATCTCCGTTTCAAAGCCGAAGAGCCAGCGCTTGTCCGAGGATGTCTCCGTGGTCATGTGGCCGGCATGACTAGACGCCAAAGGCGCACGGAATGCTGTTACCTTCCCCACCGTAGTGGTCCCTATTTTTCTATTTGCATTTTTACGTGCTTTCGAACTGCTAGGTTGGCAGAAGCATGCAGATTCCCAAATGCGTGTTACAGAAGTGAGGCAAGAGGGGGAAAGGGACCCACTTTCCTTTTTGCCAATCTGGGTATGAAGCAACAGGGCTTTAGATAAAGTTAAGAGATCAATTTCTTTCAATCCCACCTCCTCATAGATAATCATAATCTGTTTTAGATTACACTGCTAAATGAAATATTTGCATATAGAATTGAAATTTGTAGTGATATTTGGTTATATATTTCTTTTACTTTATTCCCATATGTGTTTTGAGTACATCTAGATGGAAAAGTGGCATAAAAATGAGATATACCTATGCCTATATTTAGGAATTAAGAACAGTGCATTGTTGGCATCATTTTCTCTACTTGGTGCTGGATAAAGGTGTTGGAATACCGCACAGCTCACCTTATCCTTAGCCAACACTGGGCATGTTATCTGAGGATCTGAAGGATGGTTTGCAAAAACTAAATTATTTTCTTTGGCTGAGATCTTATATATCCAGACAATATTAATAAAACATTGCTGTCCTTATATGGCAGGTTTAATTATCATAGGAGAAAGCACCGGTTCAGAAATGGAGATTGGCCAACTTTTGCTGGCTCACCAATACTTTGTGACAGTGTTAGCATCTTAATGCCTAATTTAATAATCAGTTATGTTCAAAATGCTCAGCATGTTGTTAATTTTCCTTTGTTCCCTTGCTTAGATGAGTCAGTGTGTTCTTTACTTCTAAAACTTTTAGAGGCTGTAGTCTATCCAAAACATATCTGAGAACAAGGGTCCCTGAATATGCTGGAGTTACATTTAAGTATATTGTACATGTTTAGGTTTTCCGCTATGTAAGCCTGTTTAGACCAAAAAGAAGAAATCTTTCAAATATCACTTGTATAGGTTCTATTTTTATACACATGAAATACAAAAATGAAGTGTTAAATCTAATAATTTCCTGTCTTAATCTGAGAGATTTTTATTGTGACTATTGCATTGTTTTGGATGCTCTGGCGTATATACCTACAAATGTTTTTTTTAACCATCTGTCAGTGTATTAATACTGAATCTTCTTTGTTCTTTGCATTAAAGATATTTTTCTTTATGCGTTAGTATATATATATTTCTCCATCTACAGGAACAGGCATTTTGTCATCACAACCAGAAGAAAATCCTCACTGGTGGAATGCAAATATGGTGTAAGTAGAATAAACAACTGTGGGAGTTGAATGGAATAGTCAAGCAAAAATAAACAAGATAGAAGAATAGTAAACCAGGGGAAAGGAGAACTTAGCCTGCATGTGAAAAAACAAAGGACCAGAGCTTGCAAGTTATAATGTTCCTATAAAGAAAGCATGAGTAGAAATTTACAAATGAGAATAATTGCCAGACAGAGTGGACGGTTAGTACATTAAGAAAGTCTTCCAAAACAATTTAAAGACAATAAGGAGGGAAAATCCTAATGGTCAGATCTGATGTTCTGCCTGATTCCTGCCAGCAAGGCAGAAATACCATAGATGGGTAGGCTGGAAAGAAAAAAAAAACAGTATTACCCTAAGGCCTTTGTACTTTTCCCTTACTCAAGGGCTGTATTGGAAGCACCACTGCTAGATCTCTAAATGCAGAATGGCTTGGCCATAATGGAGAAGCCAGTGAGGGTGGATTTCACTTTTACGCCTGAGGAACTGTAGTCTTCGGTATTTCCTATAAGAGTAATTGACCTGAAAATTTTATTTTGATTATGTGCCATGTACACAGAGTTTGTCCAGAAAATAAATTCATACTAAGCCTTTTTAAAAAGTAACATAGTCCCATGTAAATAAGACTTCTGGCTAGGATGATTGGATAGCAGACTTGGGAAATAAAAGCAAATATCAGGCATTAACCCGAAAGCCAACTTGCGGGCTACTGTCTGTATGTAGTTAAATGTTGTTAGAATGGCTGATTAGAATTAGAATGGCTGTACTATTCAATAGGATATTTTTTTTCCCTTGCATGGCATTGTTTTTGGATAGCAGGGACATTCTTGAGCAAGAGTAATTTCTAATTCAAAAAGGATCTAGATTGATTATTTATTTATTTATTTATTTATTTATTTATTTATTTATTTATTTATTTGGATTTATATACCGCCCCTCTCCGAAAGGACTCAGGGTGCTGTACAGGGCAATTAAAACACTATAAACAACACATAATGTATAAAAATTAAAATGAGATTAAATAAAATAGCCCTAAACAATAAACACATACTAAAATTTAAAATTTTTAAAATTTAAAATCTAAAATCCCACTCCCTCAGTCCAGGCCGGCAAGTTCAAATAGCCAAGTCTTCATGTATAGCTATCAAGTAAGATGATGTTGATAGCTTTAATGGAGCCAAAAACAGAGGAGAAAATAGAAATAGAGAATCAAAACAGTGGCATTTACCATGCAGATCTATGAGAGTTTTAAAATTACTGAACGTTTTCCATGCTTGACATAAAAATAAAAATAAAGACCTGGTTTCTGTTCTTAAACATGTATTGGAAATGCACTAAACTTTGACCAACTGCAGCTCCCTGGCATTTAGCTCAAAGTGTTACAGGAATTTTCATATTTTTTTCTTTGATGCTTCATGCCCTGGGATATCAGTTATTGTATAAAAAGCTGGTACCATCAGATCTGAGTGAGCCGAGCTTAAACAATTTCCTCCTATCGCTCTTAGGGTTTAATTTGCTGGATTTTTACTCTTGTCTTACCCTTCCATGCATATCAAAAGAATATTGGTGCTCAAGTACATCTGTTCTCTTGCAGTTTCATCCCATATTGCTCAAGTGATGTCTGGAGTGGAGCCTCTGCCAAAACTGAGAAAAGTGAGTGCTTCTGACAGGCTCTTGCTGCCAAACAGGCATTATGCATTAAGGGGGAATCTGGCCTGAATTCTCCACAGTTGTGCAAAGGAAGAAAGGATTCTTGCCAGCGGGCAGGAAGAAATAATAAATATCCTCTAGAGATAATGCATCCGCTTGCAAGCCCTGCTTTGTCACGGTTCAGAACCCCACATGGGAGTAACCGAGCAACAGCCTGAGAGAAATGGTTGCATCTCAAGGGTCTGAGCAACTCTTTCATTTAGCTAAACTTGAAATAAGGAAAGACCAAATGGTGCCAGGGCTTCCAAACGGAATCGAGAAAGTTCTTGATATCTGTGCATGCGCCTGAGGGCCATTGCCATCTAGATCTATCACAGATGGCATGGGAAGGCACTGCGTGAACAGAAACATCCGTCTGGACGATGTTGGATGATAAGTGACCAAGAAACATTTGCTTTTGGACTAAAGAACAGCTTTGGGCAGTTTAAAATTTTGGGACTTTTCAACATAACTGACTTAATTGATAAATGTGGACATTTTGTATTTCTCTTTCTAGAATTTTATATTCTCTTTAGGATGCCTATCTTCCATTTGGTGTCCGTAGCTGACACCACAGATTCCTGGATATCACTAATATTGGAATGATCTTGCACGAAGAATATCAGTTTTCACAATGCTATCTGGCAAGACTCATATCTAATTAAATGAAAGATTTCTAACCTTAAAAGGGAAAGGTGTATAGGAAAAAAAATCCTTTATTTCAGTTAGTTACCTTTTTTGAAGTGGGTTGATCTCCTGCCTTGACTTCAGGGACAGCAATAGAGGAAGTTTTCTGAGCACCGCTATTTAACTGCCTTATCTGTATTCCCTTAAGGAAGAGTTTGCCTCACATTACATTAGGAATAAAGGATATTGTTTCCATCCTTGCACCCTTATGTTTTGCAATTTTTCCAGGCAGCTGTTCTCAAGGGAGGACCACAATGGCCAAACGCTTTGAGCTTCAGGATCCTGAGCTACAAGCGTTGTGCAAGAGAACTGGGATTGGCCATCTTCCCAGTTTTCCTTTTGCATGGAAAACAACTGAGGAAGTTGTGGCACTGTCAAGCCCCTCCGCTGTTTTCCATGCAAAAACGAAGACACCCTCCCCAAGTAGTATCCTCAAGAACTGTGTCTCTACATGTAGTTCTTTTCTACATTCTACAATAGGATGTAGCCTTACTTCTCTAGGATGCACTTCTCTTTCATCATAAGACATCCTTTATGTTGGCTGAAGGTCATGGTTTATTTTTTTATTTTTTTATTTTAATTCCATTTATATCCCGCCCTTCTCCGAAGACTCAGGGCGGCTTACAAGCTTAGCAGTAGCCTTCATTCTATGTATATGCCTGCTTATTAGGGCTTTCACACACACACACCAAGCGGCATTATTACAAAGTCAGCTTAATTGCCCCCAACAATCTGGGTCCTCATTTTACCTACCTCGGAAGGATGGAAGGCTGAGTCAACCTTGAGCCTGGTGGGATGCGAACCTGCACTAATTGCAGGCAGCTGGTGTTACTTAAGGAGGCATTAGCCCTCTGCTCCACCAAGGCTCAATTGAAATTGGTTGAAACTATATTTTCTCTTCTTCAACCTTCTAGTTTTTTAAGACAGAAAAGATGTAAAGTACGTTAGCCTAACTCTCATGTTGCAACGAGTCATAATATAACTGGTTTGATTCTGGCACAGAGTTATCGTATTTGTGAGCGTATCCACTGTGGTTTGTAAACTAAGACCAAGGCCTTTACACAGTCTGGAAGACCAGGCAGTTGTTGTTGGTTTTTGCTAAATCATAGTTTGAGATATTCTATGAATACAATCCCAGTTTCCAGTGGCAGGTTGGGTGGAAGCAGAGGCAGGCAATTGCCAAAGCATGCTACAATCTTTCTCAACAGGACATTCTCACAGGTGCTTCTTCTTTCGGTCTTCTGTTCTACTCTTCCAGTATTTGGATGGGGAACTTGTAGCTTCTAGATCAGCTGAACTTCAGCTCCCAGCTATTGAAGCTATCATGGCCAAGATAAGAGTTGAAGTCCAGCAATATTTTGAGGGCCACCAGTTCTGCTTTCCTGAAATAGGAGAAGTATATACCATAATTCAGATTCCCTGCTGTGGATAGAGATCCATCTCACTGCTATTTTTTAAGAAGCTTTCCCCAGAATTCTGTTCTTTCTTTGATCTGCTTATAAACCATGTACCTAGGAGGTCAGGCAAGTAAATGTTCAAAAACTAGTCGTAAACATTAAAGAATATGAAAGGGAGAGAATGTCCAGTTTGTCACACTCAGCAAATAAATAAAAGAATTTAGATTTGAAGCATGGTAACAGACTTGCAATATTTGCTAGATTCGTTTTTCCATTGAACATTCATTGGTAACTTATGGTATAAAAGTATATGTTTCAATATTCATTACTCCATATCTTCAACAGGAGTGGCAAAAAAATCATCAGTTTTACTTACTATGCTTGTTTTTTTTAATCTCTCCTCCCTCCCCTTAACTTCCTACAGATGAATTTGTCTTCATGGGTGCTCTCATCATACAAGAAGTTGTAAAGGAATTATTGGGGAAAGGCCTTGGAAATGCCAAGGTGTTGCTGTTGGCAGGAAGCAGGTATACGTCTGTTTATGAAGACACATCTAGTAAATGTATGCTTGTGTGTGAGGTGTTGAAGGGTATTAATAAAACATTTCAAAAGTAAATAAAGAAAAAAATAATAGAAGCAAAATTTTAAAGTAAGAAATGGAACTCAGGGATACCTATAAATAACTATGACTAACAGTACTTGCTGAAATGCCCAGTTAAACAAAATAGGGTGGGTTTTTTTTTGCTCTGAACATGATGTCAGCTCCAAGAGAGATTTTTTGGGGAAGGGTGTTTCACAGGTAGAGCACAGTCTTCAAAACATGTTTTGACAATTGTCCACCTGATTTTAAGATGTTGGAATCGACCTACAAAATCTATTCCCTTATGTTTTTTCTTGTTTGATAAAATCATTTTTGAGGCCATTCTGCCAATGCCCTCTCATGGTAAGCATTCAATGGAAGCCATGATGAGCTCACAGATCTTGTGTCACTATACAAATGATAGCAATTTATATCACTCATTTGTACAATGTTGTGACATCAGTCTTACGCAGCAGGGCAGTGAGTTGCTACCTGGAATGGGCTTTTTCAATATCCATTCTGCAATGTCTTCCAGTGAAGTACACTTGGTTGTCTTTTCAGAACCAAAGACATTTTTGTTTTCTCCAGATAAAACTACTGTTTAATCAATTCATTAACAGATATGCTGCTTAAAATCTTGCTAATTATTCTGGCTTCTTTTTGTTTAGCTTATGTGTTTTAATTATTGCATTTTAAATTCATTCTGAATTCATGTGATTTTTTTTAAAGCATTGTAAATGGCCCAGGGAATGAACAAATGAATAAGCAATTAAACTTGGTATTTAATTAACATTAATTGATGTGATGTGTAGACCTTGCCTACAAGCACGGTTCTGCAGGTAACAATATGGAGGAGTTCTGCTTCAAAGACTTCACTTGTCGTTGCAGTGCTGGTGGAACGGGGGTCCTCCTGAATGTGGATCGAGTGGCTGAACAGCTGGAAGAGCTGGGGTATCCTGGGATTCAGGTCCGTGGCCTTGCAGACTCTGGCTGGTTCTTGGATAATAAACAATATCGTAGGACAGACTGCATTGATACCATAACCTGCGCCCCCACAGAAGCCATCAGGAGAGGAATTAGGTACTGAAGTTTTTAACATCTTTCCTGGAAATCTAAAACTGGAGTGAAACATCCAGTGAGGCTTTCCCTTGATAGTTCAGATGACCTAGTCTTCAGGGAATGCTAAGTAATATTCATGAAATGTGGCTGTGTAAAAAGTACACAGTAGAAATTCTAGTAATCTATCAATAGACAGAGAAACTTAAGGTGTATTTCATTCCAGCAAGCAGCACGTGACGGGGTGAGCTCCTTTTCTTGCCCCAGCTCCTGCCATCCTAACAGTTCAAAAGCATGCAAATGTGAGTAGATAAATAGCTTCCACTTTGGTGGGAAAGTAACAGCGTTCCAGGCACCTTCAGTGTGTAGTCATGCTGGCCAAATGACCACAGAAGCCTCTTTGGACATTACTGCCTCCCTCTGCTAGGAAACAAAGATGAGCACCGCCCCCTAGAGTCAGACTCAACAGAAGAGGGGAAAGTTTTACCTTTTTAATTTTTTTTTAATTTATATACATTTTCAATGTGTGATTTGTCTGCCCTCTACTGTCCACTGTTTTTGGAATTTACATACTCAGTGCTTTTTTTGTAAAAGAAAAAGGTGCTGGAACTCGTACATGTCATACAACCCGCCTTGCCTACCCTACAAGGTTCCATCCAAAAAAGGTGCCGGAACTCCGTTCTGAGCGTTGTATGAGAAAAAAAGCCCTGTACATACTAATAAAGCAGAATACCGTACTTGTAGGTCAGGGCTGACATGAGAGGTCCTTGGTGCTCTCTGAGCTTGCTTGTTTTCTTGCAGGCGTTTCATTACCCAAACTAGATAACATCATCAGTGCTGTTCCTAGTCCTAGCACTGATGAAGTTGCCTAGTTTGAGTAATGGCACGTCTGCAAGAAAACAAGCAAGGCTCAGAGAGCACCAAGGACCCCTCATAATTTACATACTCTTGCCTCTCAGTCCAAGAAATTCTATATAGCATAGTTAACTATTTCTAGTAGAATGAATCTGGATAATTAACTCCAGCTAATTTTTTTTAACTCCCAGATATTGGCATGGACTTGTTCCTGAACGCTGCAAAATGCAGTTTAGAGAAGGAGAAGAATGGAATTGTTTCTTTGGCTATAAAATTTATCCTACTCTCCGATGTAAGTGTGCCAGTGAAGGCCTATTGCTGAGTGATATCTGAAATGCATTTCAGACAAATTCTCCTTATCAGTATAATTAATGCTAAGTGGCTATTATTAAGCATTGCTAGTATTGTCAACTAGATAAAGGTTTTGATTTAGTTAATTATGTGATTTTTACTCTCTTAATTGATTTGCTGAATACAAATAAATATGTATATTACTTTAATACTTCAGTATAAATGGGATGGGTTTGGGGTCAGCAAGACTGTTTTAATTACTGAAGAAAGTGTGGAATAACTTGCAAGAGACATATACGATTTAGCAAATAAAGACTACCGCGTGATTAAATAAAAATGAATTTAATAGTAAATGCACAAGAAAATGTTACATGGCATACCAGGATATACCAATATTTATCCTTAATTTTTTGTTTCTCTTTCTAAAATTTCCACATACTAAAGAAGTCTAATTCGTTCTTGGTTACTTAGTTTATCACTTAAGCCAGTAAGTTTATAGCCCTATAAGTGATGCTATTGGTACTAAATTCTTCTCTTTGTAGCTCCTGTTTTTGTGGTGCAATGGCTGTTTGATGAAGCTCAACTCACTGTGGACAATGTACATTTGACTGGCCAGCCTGTACAGGAAGGACAGTGGCTTTATATCCAAAACCTGGGCCGCGAATTGAGGAATACTCTCAAGGATGTGACGTTAGTTTTGCTTCATGTTTTTAAATTTCCTTTTAAGGAGATTTCCTTTCCTGGGGTCTAGGGATTTTTTTAAAAAAATCTTCCAATGATATGATACATTACAGTGTTAGATAAACACTAGAACTTGTTCAGTTAAAATTTTTGTTTGTATTGCTGTTAGTGGGAATCAGCACTGCATCTCAGGCCTTTTACTCTGCTAAAATTAAGATAAGGACACTGGCTTTATATTCCTGTCATATGACTCAGCTGTTTTCTCATGACAGAAGTATTCACAATACCCAGTCACAAGAGATAATGAAATTAAATCTGTGGTGACTTAGCTTCTCTATGTTATGTTAAGCATAGTGCTTCAAAGCAACTCAGGTGTAAGATCTAAGCTTCTTCCACCTAGCAACTTTTATAGGTAACTTTGTTGCAGCAAGATGCCTAATTTCTACTATGAAAAAACTCAAAGTTGGTAAAAAAGACATACCAAACTCTTTCTTTTTCTATCACATTGATTTTATGACTTTTCCCCCTTCTCATTCAGAGCCAGCTTTGCTCCAGCTTGTTTGTCTCATGAGATCATAACACGCAAGTAAGTATGTAGGGTGGAAAGGTGCAATGTCCTATTTTCTCATTTCTTCTCTATCAAATGAAAGGCATTCACTCAGTTATTTATTAAGAAAGTCTGGCTAAATGGGCGGTGAGCAGAAAATAAATTGAAATCTACAGTCTATTTGTAGATTTCTGGGTAACTTACATTTATAAGCGTTTGTGATTGGTAGAGGTGACATAAATTACCCCATGCCTTTTAATCGGACTGCTAAAAAGAAGGAAAAGTGGGGTGGGCAGGATTGATATTTTGCTCTAAAAAGACTAAATATAGCTTGGATACTGAGAATAAACGGTTGGTTTCAATAGACTCTCTTTGAGTTATGCCTGTCCTGTGATTAGTCACCTCTAAGGTAATGTTCTAAGTAGCATGCAAATTGTCACACACTTTCATCTATATGGGTTGCTTTTTCAGTCATTGGACAGACATCCAAGTGAAAGGGACCTCTTTGCCCCGAGCTTTGCACTGCTGGGATCGCAGTCTACATGACAACAATAAGAATGGGAAAGCCCTGTTCAAAGGCTGCCCAGTCCATCTGATTGACAGCTGCCCGTGGCCGCATTGTAACCCATCATGCCCTACCATCCGGGACCAATACACCGGCCAAGAGATGAATGTGATCCAATTTCTCATGCATATGGGTTTTGATGTGCAGAAGATGGCACAGCAGCAAGGGCTGGAGCCCAGTAAACTTCTAGGGATGCTGAGCAGTGCTAGCTAGAAGTGTATTCTCTTAATGACAACGGCTTGACTCTTGAGACACCCAAACATTCTGCCTTCTTTGCTCACGTACAGCACGTAAAGATCTACAGGCATAAGTAGCCAAACTAACGCACATAGCTCTTGCATAACTAGCCTATCAGAATCAAATGGACAGAATCTCATCTACCCACTTAAATGAAGCATTACCTCCACATTACTGCCAAGCAGTACCTCTGTTCACAAGGACAATCTATAGGAAGTAACGGGTGCCTAGAAGCTCCAGTTTCAAGAACCCATAAGGGCCTTCATGCATTTCATCATTTCCAAGGTATGTCTAGGCCAGGGGTAGGCAACCTCGGCTCTTTTATGACGCATAGAATTCTGGGAGTTAAAGTCCATGCGTCATAAAAGAGCCGAGGTTGCCTACCCCTGGCCTAGGCCATAGAGGGACTTTGGGGATGGGTGGGAGCACTGAATTATTCTCTCATCAGAAGTGAAGATACGACCACGAGGACTTCCTGGAGCCAGCAGCTCACCATGTAAGATACTGTACAAACAAAGCACAGCGGCTACAAATGGATCTACCGTGTATTCAATTTACTTTTGTATTGTTTTATGAAATGATTTTATTACTTGACTTTTTTTAAAAAAATAAGCAAGAAATATAAAATTAATGATATTGTTTTGTAACATATTTTTAAATAATGAAGAAAACAGCTTATGCTATTTTGGCAATGTGAAAATATTTATTTTAATATGTAAATGCTATTTATAAGGGCTGATCCAAGATATGCTCACATGTTGTAAAGTTGTAAATACTTTCTTGGGAAGGTTTTCCTTGTGAACACATATGTATGGGAGAGGGCAAGGGTCAGCATTGGCATATTATTATTATTATTATTATTATTATTATTATTATTATTATTAAATCCTTATGACTTCTTTGTACTACATTCATTTGTGGAAATGAAATGACTAAATGATGAGTGAAGGATTCAAGAAAGGGCTTTTTTCTAATGTAATCTATATGATGTTTGCACCTTTATTCATCTTTTCATTATAGGAAATGCACAAATTTGAGGGAGAGAAGCAAGGGCCACATAGAATAGGATTCTGATTTAAAGTGGGTATGTATGCAGGTGGTCCTCACTTAACAATAATTGGGGCTAGGAACTTCATTCCTAAGTGACGTGGTTATAAAGCGTGTTGTCATGTGAATACACCAGTTTACCATGGCAGTTGTGACAGTCCCAGTTGACATCATTAAGTGGATACTGCACAGTCACCATATCCTGTGGTCATGTGATTGCCATTTGCAACTTCCTGACGGCTTCCCCATTGACTTTCTTGTTGGAAACTGTCAGAGAACAGAGAAGAATAAACATAAATTCTATTTCCACTCCCCCGCCTTTGAAACAATAGTTATTTGGCCCTTCTTTTGCTAGTCTTGGGCAGCAGTAATTGACATAACAGTTCTTCCTAACCTGAAAATATCTTATTGTTGAATTATACACTAGTTCCTGTTGTCCAGTTGGCCCAAGATATTTTACTTCTCAAATAAGACAATCCAAATTATACATTTGTGTTAGAAATAAACCCAATAACACAGTGTTCTGTGCTTTAATGTTACTATAAAACCTGTTACAAGCACTACCATCCATGCAGACCATGATGCTGAAATGAAGACAGGTATGATAATTGTGCAAATGCAACAATTACATAAAATGCACACTTGCCTTAGGACATCAGATACATGTACAAAAATCATCCATTGTCATGCTCATATTGTCATTGTGCCCTCCATCCAGCCAATACCATGCCCAGTTGGGATGTTGCCTTAAAATTTTATTTCTACTAATAATAATATGAATGTATAAAGACCAGTATCTCAAGGAAAAAAATGTGAGTAAAGTGTTAAGAAAGACCTAATGTTACTTATTCTTGAAACCTGGCTACAATTGTGCTCCACTTCCTTGTCTCTAATATTTTCTAAAAGTAAACCTGAAAGTAGAACAAGCAATGATAAGACAAATCTGAGATACTACTGTTGTGAGGAAATATTTGTGAAGGCTCTCTAATGTAAAATGAATATGTAAATACTGTGTTGTTGCCACCTAGTGGTAAAGTCATAAAGTGTTTTTGAAAAAAGTAGTTCCAGGATAGTTGCCATATTGAGGACTGTACAGGTAATCCTCAATTTGCAATAGTTCGTTTAATGACTGTTCAAAGTTACAACAGCACTGAAAAAAGCGACCTATGACCATTTTTCACAATTACAACTGTTGCAACATCCCCAGGGCCATGTGATCAAAATCCAGATGTTTGGCAACTGGTTCACACTTTGCAGCGTCCCAAAATCACCTCTTGCAACCTTCTGACAAGCAAAGGCAGTGGGGAAGCCAGATTCATTTCACAACCATGTTACTAACTTAACAGTTAGTGATTCATTTAACATTTGTGGCAAGAAAAGTCGTAACATGGGGCAAAACCCACTTAACAAATGTCTCACTTAGCAACAGAAATTTTGGACTCAGTTGTGGCCGTAAGTGGTAACATGGTTGTATAGCAAAGACAAAAAGTCAGCAGTTCTTCCACCTTACTGTATTAGTGTTTGTGAATATTGTGGAATGCTAATGTTCAGAGCTAAAGCCAGTTTGGGTAGTGGTGGAGGCATCAGACTAGCGACCAAAAGACCATGAGTTCTGGACTTGCCTTGGGCACAAAGACAGCTGGGTGACCTTGGACCAGTCCAGGGGTCGGCAACCTTGGCTCTTTTATGACTCGTGGACTTCAATTCCCAGAATTCCTGAGCCAGCGTGGCTGACTCAGGAATTCTGGGAGTTGAAGTCCAAGAGTCATAAAAAAGCCAAGGTTGCCTATTCCTGGACCAGTCCCCCTTTCTCTCAACCCTAGGAAAGAGGCAAGGGTAAACCATTTCTGAAACAATATTGCCAAGAAAACTGCAGAGAGTAGTCCAGGCAGTCACTAGAAGTCAAAAATGTACTCAAAGGTGGGGGGGGAAATTTTTTTTTAGAACTAAGAGAATTTCATCCCTTCTTTTTAATCTTTATTATTTTGAATGCTGGCTCTATATTAGATATAAGAAAATGTTTCAGTGAATTGTGTTCCTTGTGGGTACTACAGTCACTGATTCAGATAATTTAATTAATTTAAATGTCTTCAATACAGGTAGTCCTTAACTTGCAACCATTCATTTAGTAACTGTTCAAAGTTACAACAGCAGTGAAAAAAATTACTTATGATCATTTTTCACACTTATGACCACTGCAGCACCCCCATGATCGTGTGATCAAAATTCAGGGACCTGGCAACTGCAATGTATTTGGACTGTCCTAGGATCACATGTTCACCATTTGTAACCTTCCAAGCCAGCTTCCAACAGGCAAAGACAATAGGGGAAGCCAGATTCACTTAACAACCACATGATTTACTTAATAACTACAATTATCCGCTTAACAACTGTGGCAAAAAAGGTTGTAAAATGGGGCAAAATTCACTTTAACAGCTGTTTTGCTCAGCGACATGCCTGTTGGGCTCAATTATGATCGTACATCAAGGAGTACCTGTAGTTGAATTTTTAGTTTCTGTTTTTTGAAGTGAATGGACACACTTCTGTAAAATAAGCCACTTGTAAAATAACATTAATGGTTGTCATTTCAATGCAGTCAGAGGGCATCTTCATGCTTAGAGGGACATGTGGCTGAACCCATTGACGGTCCCCCTCATCTTGTATTAATCTGCTATATCTAAGGTGCAGAAATATGGCTGGCCATTAGAGGACAGCAGAGAACAGCAGCAATTTCTGTATTTTGTTCCATTCTAATGTCCAGATTTGCAGTCCATCGAAGGTAGTCTCAGATAGATAGGTTTTGTTCTAAGGATTGTTAATTAAGATTTAGAAAATTACCAGTTCACCCTGTTGCCCGGTCACCATGGAAATGTCACTCCTAGCAAATTATCAGGAAACAAAGGAAGAGATAAGGCACCTTGCCAACTATGCAAAATTATCTCCTAACTTCATCAGAGTGCTATTCTTCAGCTTCTTCATGTTTTTGTAGACTCAAGGAAGCTGGCATGGTTATCAGGCCATCTCCACCTCCTGCTGACATGTGTATCCAAGGACACAATCTGATGCTACCCATTAAAATGGTATATGAAAGTAGTGAGAACAACTTGTCATCAATTGAAATGGATCTCCATCGGCAAATTTACACTCCCTACCTTCAGAAACTCCCTACCTTGCCAAGAGAGCTGTTTTTAAGAAGAGATTGGACTACCATTTGTCTGAAATGGTATAGGATTTCCTGTTTGGCTAGGGGGCTGGACTAGAAGACCTCCAAAGTCCTGTCCAACTCTTCGATTCTGTTCTGTTATCTATCTATCTATCTATCTATCTATCTATCTATCTATCTATCTATCTATCATCTATCTATCTATCACATTTCTGAACCCTCCATCTCCCTCACATATATAGATGTGCCACCTTCTCTGACTAGTGCAATGGCTAGGCACAGGTTGGCAGTTGTATCCAGATTCCCATTATTTCTCTGACATTTATCATTAGACTTATATCCCATCTTTCCTTCAAAGAGGCAAAGGAGGCATACTTAACATCTCCTCCTCCTATATTTCCTGAAAACAGCAATCCAACACCAAAAACAATACACAAGATAATTGAGTCTGAAACAGGGCGAGTAGTCCGTAGTCACCAAGTTTTCCCAATGCTAATCCAATTTTTAATCATTGTACCCCACTGATTCTCTAAGCCATGATAGTAGTGCAATTTAATTATTGTACAATTAACACTCTTTTTCCTTCCATTCAAGTCAATAGGAAGTTTGGGATGGAGGGGATAAAGAAGAAACAGCCCTCCACTTTCCTCTGCCTCAGTCTTACTATCATTGTATGAGAATACTGTCTAACTGCATCTATTCCCAAAACATCTCAACTTTTATATAAATCCCACATGAATAAAATGGCTGGGTTCACTATTATTTAATTGTAAATCACTAAATAAATATCTGAATTTGCACAAAAAATTAAGTCATAGTTTACAAACCACTAAGGCTGGCTTCACAAAACATACCGCACACATACTGTATACATGTATCTTATGCTAATGCCTTTTGGGATAAGCAACATTATGAATGAATGAACCTTTATTGTCAAAGTACAACTATGTGTACATTGAGATTAGCTGAGCCTCCCTTTGTGCTCCCACCCCACAACACACAGTGACAACAAACCCTCCATCTTACTACACCATGTAAACCAACTACACCACACACCGGTGTAGAAGAAGAATAAGAAGAAGCAATGAAAAGCAATTACATCCAGAGACAAAACAGCAGAAAACTAACTAAATTAGAGTTGCATTAAAACTATACCTCTTTGTTCCTTAAACAGCAAAGAGATGTTAGGTTTACCCAAGAAGTAAAGTTCCTGGGCTGTAGACCAGTGTTTCACAACCTTGACAACTTGAAAGCATGTGGCTGGAGAATTCTGGGGGTTGAAGTCCACAATTCTAAAAGTGAAGTGCAAGATAGGCGGTAAATAGATAGATAGATAGATAGATAAATAAGCTGTTCAAGAGAAAGAAGGGAAGAAGTGTAAAGGATGGACATGGGCTACAGTGACATCTGCAGCGAACCATGATGATATCAAAATAATGGTACCTTCACAGTCTTCCAAAACATCCTTGGTTCTACCATATCTATACCCTGATTTTGTTATCTAGAGCTCACTTCTCTCTTTTGGAGAATCTCATTCAGCTTTACCTAAGGACCAATTTCTTGGTCTCTTCCTTCCTCTCAACCCTTTTGCATGTTTCTTTATTTCTTTTGCATCTCCACCCTCATTTCTTATCTATAAGCAAACGTCCTCAACATCTGTCTCTTGGTCACTCTGTTTTGTATTCCTTCAGTAGCAGTTTCAGTTGAATCAGTATTTTCAATCTGAAACAAACCAAAGCAAGACAAGGTATTGGAGGACAAGAAAAACTATAGTTGAGGCCCAACAGTTGCTCTCGGGTGCAGAGTGAGTTCATACAATATGTTGTTAAATCAAAATGTCATTTGCTTTTAAAAGAGTAAAAGTTTAAATAGCCAGTCTTATTTGTACACCAAGATTTAGAATAGAATAACAGAGCTGAAATATACCTTGGAGATCTTCTAGTCCAACCCCCCTGCTCAGGCAGGAAACCCTATACCAGGGGTAGGCAACCTTGGCTCTTTTATGACTCGTGGACCTCAGGAATTCTGGGAGTTAAAGTCCACGAGTCATAAAAGAGCCAAGGTTGCCTACCCCTGCCCTATACCATTTCAGACAAATGGTTGTCCAATCTCTTCTTTAAAACTTCCAGTGTTGGAGCATTCGCAACTTCTGGAGGCAGGTTGTTTCACTGGTTAATTGTTCTATTTGTCAGGAAATTTCTTCTTAGTTCTAGGTTGCTTCTCTCCTTGATTTGTTTCCATCCGTTGCTTCTTGTCCTGCCTTCAGGTGCTTTGAAGATTTGCTTCTTCTTTGTGGCAATCCCTGAGATATTGGAACACTGCTACCATTTCAGAGACATACCCAATTCCAGCAACCGTACTTTATATGTTTTAGCCTCCAGGCTACATTTATATATAATCCCCTAGGCTAAAATGTGGTGCATTTGTAACTCAGTACAAAATCCAGCAGGTATTGTTCAGAATTTTGCACAAATCTTGATAACTAAATTAATTCATTCAATCATGATTCAGTTAAGTATCAGTTGGCATATACATGTAGATACGGTACAAAACAATGTTCTAATCTTACAAGTGATATTTTTTTCAACCCGCGGCTAAATCAGCAGGAACTACCATTTTTCAGTAAGCCCTTCTGAACAGATAAGCAGAATTCCTCAAAGCACAATATGACTTGCTTTACTATTGTATTATGATAAGTACTATATGTAAAAGTGTGGTCAAGGTCACAAGCAGCTCAGTCCCTTCAGAGGATTAGTGCTCTTATATTTGTGTATGTAGACATTGTATACAGTCCTAAACCATAAGCTGTCCGGAGATAGGCAACTAAATATACCATGATTGGCAAAGTACAGTTCATGGATCTCTAAACTGCAAAGAGTCAAAACTAAATAAATCAGGTTAAATTTGGCATAATGTGTAAAGCCAGCCAATGTGTTTTCCCATCCATGAAACCATGCTGATTGTTTAGGTGCTCAGGTAGACTTATGACCACAATTTTGGCCAGACGTTACACTGCTAACAAGTCAGCTGTTAAGTGAATCATGCCCAATCTTACAACCTTTTTGCCCGTGGTTATTGAGTGAATCACTGCGGTTATTAAGTAAATCACATGGTTGCTGAGTGAAACTGGCTTCCCCCATTGACTTTGCTTGTCGAAAGCTGAAGGCTGAAATTGCAAATGGTGATCTCATGACCTGGGATGCTGCAACTGTCACAAATACATTCCAGTTGCCAAGAGCCCAAATTTTGATCACATGATTATGGCGAGGCTGTAGCAGGATCTGCCATAAGTCACATTTTTCAATGCTGGTGTAACTTTGAATAGTCACTAAACAAATGGTTATAAGTCAAGGATTATTTTAATATGCCATGAGTTCAGCATTTTGACAGAAAAGTATATGCAGTGTACCTCTAATGCAAAGATACAATATATCTGGTATTTTTGCATTAGATGCCTTTCCCACCCTCGTGTCCTGCTGGATTATTTGTCTTTTGCCATTCAAAATTATTTTAGTTTATTTCTGCCCCAAAGATGAAAGGGGGAATACACGAAGCTGTTCTGGATGTAGCTAAAACCAGCTTCTCATTCCTGCACGCTCCATGCAATTCATTCCATCCTGGATAAGTCTATTAATATAGTCTTCTATTTATATGCTGGCCCTTTACAGCACAGGGTTGAGAGTTGCAGCTGTGCAACTGAAACAAGCCTCCTGCGAGTCACTTGGGAAAAAGTGATCAGTTAAGGCAGAGAGGAAAAGTAACAGGAGTGCAGGGAGTGCTTGGTGTGCAGAACCCAGCAGGGCAAGTTTGATGGATGGTAACTGCAGCACAGACAAGACAGGTCAATATTTTTACTGCAGAGGCAAGCCCGTCTCAAAAAGCTGTCAGAAACACGTACTATGCCTGCCGCATAAATAACAGCCAGCAAAGATTTGGGTGGAGGGGATACAGAGCTTCTTCTCGTGGCATTTCCTGCTTAGTCATTGAGCTTCTGATAGGACAAGGACAAGGGAAACCAGATTCAACCACAAAAGGGAATCTAGGACTTCCAATCCAGCAATGGAGAGATCAAGCAGGACATACCTCAATGTGGATGCAGTGGCCTCTTGGGTGGGAGTCGCTCGACTCTTGCAGGCCGTGTTTGGATGTGCTACCTTCAGCCTTGTGGCCCACCGAGGGGGATTCAGCGCAGCCTATGGCTCTTTCTGTATATCGGTCTGGTGCTTTTGCTTTGCCGTCACCGTCTTCATCCTCACCTGCGAATTTACTCGCCTCCATAGCTGCCTAAGCATCTCCTGGGGGAATTTCACAGCTGCTTTTGCCATGCTCGCCACCCTCATGTCCATCACCGCCGCTGTGATCTATCCACTCTACGTCCAGTTTGACTGCGATTCCAATAGTTGCGAGGTGAGAAACTTCCGCATTGCCAGTAGTGTTTTTGCAGGGCTTCTGTTTGGGGCATATGCCGCAGAAGTATTTTTAACTAGGGCCAAGCCAGGACAGGTAACAAGTTATATGGCCACAGTTTCCGGCCTCTTGAAAATTGTCCAGTCCTTTGTAGCTTGCATTATCTTTGGAGCTCTGGCGAAGGACAGCCAGTACAATAAGTACGCAGCTACCCAGTGGTGTGTGGCTGTTTACAGCTTCTGCTTTGCGGTGACTGTGGTTGTGGTGGCTCTCAACGTCACAGGAAAGACAACAACGCTGAAATGCCCCTTTGAGCGCTTTGTGGTCATTTACACATTCGTGGCTATCCTGATGTACGTGAGCGCTGCAGTGATATGGCCGGTTTTCTGCTTTGATCGTAAATATGGCTCTCCACAACGTCCCTACCAGTGTTCCCGAGCCATGTGTCCATGGGACAATCAAGTGGTCATTGCGGTATTCACCTATGTGAACCTAGTACTCTACATGGTGGATTTAGCATACTCGCAGCGTATCCGCTTTGTCTCAGCTCACTAATGCTCAGCTCGGATGCTACAAGAATCTTAAATTACTTCAAGAATGAGAAGGTTGGGACCCATTACAAAGCCAACTGTGACAGACAAAGAAAGAACTTCAAGTGTATCTATGAAAAACAGGATGGTTTGAAAAAATATGTAATGTGGTCTGACGGGCCATAAATGGAACATCTTCAGAATTCTAGCTCACAGACAGGTTTATTGTAGCATCCAGTTCTCTTAGATCTAATACTATGAATTCAGAAATAGATTTTGAGCTCTTATTTGTTGGAAGGACTCCTGAGTAATTTAAACTTTAGCAGTAATGGAAAGGCAGTTCAAATGCCAGAAAAAAAAGCATTTGCCCATCCTAAGATAAGTTTTTGTTGAAGGAGAACATAGTACCTTTTTTATAAATCTGGTAGGTATTGTAGGCTATTCCACAGTAGGAGGGAGTAAATCATCATGAAGATGATGAAATGATTTCAACTTCAACATTCCTCCAGACAAAGCAGAATTTCTCCATGCATGTGCTGGGTGGAGAGTATTGGGGTATTCTTGCTGGGAGCTGTTTGAAAAATATGTTGACATTGTAACTGACAACGGCAACAGAAAGGCTGCTGTGTTTTCAAAACAATTACTTCTAGACCTTCGTTCTCAATCTGCAGTCTTTCAAGAAGAAAGAATCTGAGGACACCTAAATGCCTGTGGGAACCATGGCTGCCTGCAAGATATATCTGCCTTTTAGATCATAGTATATTGATTCAGGCAAATGATTGCTAGGTGTAGTACAAACATGAAGGCTGCTTTTCCCAACTTGGAGTTTTCTTAACGTACAGGTAATCCTTGACTTACGACCACAATTGAGTCCAAAATTTCCATTGCTAAGCAAGACAGTTGTTAAGTGAGTTTTGCCCCATTTTTTGCTACAATTGTTAAGCGAATCACTGCAGTTGTTAATAACATGGTTGTTAAATGAATCTAGCTTCATTGATTTTGTCTGTCAGAAGGTGGCAAAAAGTGATCACAAGTTCCCGGGATACGGCAACCATCATTAATACATGTAAGTTGCCAAGCATCCAAATTTTAATTGCTGCAATGGCCATAAGTGTGAAAAATGGTCATAGGTCTTACGATCACCAAACAAATGATTGTACATTGAGGACTACCTGTATTGCGACAATAACTCCCAGAGTTTCCAGATATCATGGGGGTCACTGAAGAACAAGTTGTGTGGCTTGTCATTTAAAACGGACCTGTATAACTTTATAATGAATTCAATGAAGTGCCTGTTGCCTGAAATATGCTTGTTCTTAAATTACAGCTAAGAAGTCATTTGCAAAAATAATCTTGATGCAAATAGCAATACAATAGTTGATATCCTACAGTGTGAATCAGTATTTAAATAAATTCATTTTAAAGAAATCAGTGTGTTTGTCCTAATGGTTTATGTTAAATGTGTGTGAATAAGCTATTTCAATCCAGAATAAAAATGGTTAATTAGGAAAAATATATATTAAAAAATTTAAAGCACAAGAATTTAAACAATCAGAACTGAACTCTCATTGAATTGCTGTTTGTCATTTTGGGGCTTAACCTCAATATTGGACAATGCCAGTTTAATAGGAAAATATTACTTTAATACTGGCATATTTAAGGATAAGGCTCTCTCATTCATGGGTCAGAAACAATATGAAGGTAATGATACCAGATGCAGATGAGAAAAGGCCCACAGAAAACATTAAGGTTCAAGCTGCTTTCTTTCAAAACTCTTGTTATCAGTACAATAATGCCTCAGGCTCAGATTATGAAGGGCCAGATCATGGCAAGTCATCTAAGTCTCACAACAAACTAACAACTTTGAAAGGCAGAGCAAAGGCAATCTACTTGAGTAGTTGAGTTACACCCACAGCTAGAGCCACTTTGGAGTAGCTGCCACAGTCTTACATTTTGTTGGAAACAGCTCTCCAATATCAGACCTGTGTTCCTCTAGCCCTGCTCTGCTCTTGCGAGTTTAGACTATCACTCAGAGCAATATGTGGAAGTCTCTTACATTTGTATCCTAGATTGACAGACTACTTCTCTGGTGTTGCCTCACACCATTCTTGCACTGTTGGCTGTCTACTACTACTACTACTACTCTGCTACTTATCTCTTGCTGCTTTGACTGTAGACTGGAGCCCTGGACTGTAATCTGTATTTGCAGACTACCAGTTCTGTGTCTTGCTACCAGGAGATATCTCACCTTCCTCCTATTTATCCTGAAGTATGTGCACAACTAGCATTCTACCTGACATCTTAGTTACAATTACAATCCCATCATTAAATCAGTGTGATCATTTTAGTCTAAAATAGGACATCTCTTCTGACGATATTCCTCCATCAATTTTGTACAATCATCTTATCCTCACAGAAGAACTCAAGCAATCTCAGCAGTGATTCCAATGCTGGAAAAACTGAGTTTATAATATCCACGAGCTTCCAATCTGCTGTCTTTCCACAAAGCTGTGAGAAAAGAGTTTTGTTCCAACACCTGCTTGAGCACTAATGGTGGTACTGGGAAACTGTTCTGGTTTTAGTTTCATACTGAAATTTTATTGGATGTTCAAGCTATAAGTTAGTAGTGGTTTTAACTGGGGAATTTGGTTATATGGATTCTCTGTATTATATATTGTAAGCCATCTTGAATCTGTGTGATGGGGCAGTCTATACGTGAACGTAATAAACAAACACAGGTAGTTTGCGATTTACATCAGTTTGTTTAGTGACCGTTCAAAGTTACAACGGCACTGAAAAGAGACCAACTTATGATCACTGCAGCATCCCCATGATCAGGGGATCAAAATTCAGACGCTTGGCAACTGACTTACATTTATAATGGTTGCAGTGTCTCGGGGTCATGTGATCACCTTTTGCCACAAGCAAAGTCAATGGGGAAGCCAGAATCACTTAACAACCATCTTATTTTATTTATTTATTTATTTATTAAAAGGATTTATATCCTGCCCTATCTCCCGAAGGACTCAGGGCGGCTAACAACAAAACATATAATAAGTACAGAAATTAAGATAAAAATTAAATTTAAAATCATCAGTGCAATAAATTAAAATTAAAAACTAAAAATAAATTAAACATTGTAAATATAATTACTAACTAAACAACTACAGTGATTCACCTAACAACTGTAGCAAGAAAGGTCGTAACATGAGGCAAAACTCACTTAACTGTCTCACTTAGCAACAGAGATTTTGGGCTCAACTGTGGTCGTACGTCAAGGACTACCTGTAGATAAGTGAATGTAATGTATTTGTTTGCGTCTTATTTGAAACATGACTTTCCCTCCTAAAAATGGCAAACAAATAAAGAGCAACGCGATCACTTTCATTCATGTGGCCTGAATCAGGCATTCAGAGTTTCAGCATCTGATTAATGAATTGGCAGAGAAGATAAATGCACATTGTGGCTGGCAGAGGTGCATTTGAACAAAGCTACATAATTTTGGAGAGAGTGATTAGTTTTCAATTGTTTTGGAGAAGCACAAGATGTGATGATATAATTTCTCAGTCAGATATTATTTTAATTTGGTGGAATGAGGGGATTACTGCAATTATAGCTGATTCCAGTTAAAAATATACAAATTGAAAGAAACATATTACACACACACACACACACAGATCTCCAAATCAAGAATTAACTGCCTCACACCTGCTATGGCTATGCTACTTAAATTGCCCTGTTGCCTTTAAAAGCATCATTGATAGTTTGAAGAATGCCATTGCATTCCTCACAATATAAATTCTAAAGCATCATTAGAATTCCAAGGCAAAAAGAGAACAGAGGAGCATTTGTGGAATGTTCTACAAGTCAGCTGGAAATGTCATCCTAAGCTTTAATTCAAACAGTGACTTTAACTTATCTACTATATTATACAAAGAATTAAATAGTCTTAATTCCTTTGAATCTGCCAAGTGCTTCTTTTCTTCCAAGATTTTATTGGATCCTAAATTTGTTTGAGGTACACATTATTAAAAATTAATTTAACAGACAAATACTGTATTACTATGTAGCAAAAGGATTTAACTGGTCTTTCCCAACTATGTATCCACCAGATTTACTGAATTAAATTTCCCAAAATTATATTAGCAAGAAATGCAACACATCTAGAATGAACCAAGAGCTTGATTTTACCATGAACATATTCAATAACATATATTTATGCTGATATTTATACACTTATACAGGCACAGTGACCTATACTGTATTATATACGGTAAGCTCTGAAAGTAATTTGCATGAAATTGACGATGGTTATATCATATTTGCAGAAATCCACATAACCTCTGGATGACAACAACGAGTAAAATGTTTCTGTAGTTTATATATTGCAGCCGTAGTATTAAGGGGAAAGATTTTAACAAATTCTCTTTAAATATTTCTTACTTGAATACAGTTTAATATAAAGGTAGTCCTCGACTTACAACCATTCATTTACTGACCATTTGAAGTTGCAACAACAGTGAAAAAATTGACTTACGACAGTTTTTCACACTTATGACCATTGCAGCATCCCATGATCACGTGGTCAACATTTGGGTGCTTGATAGCTAGCATGAATTTATGACAGTTCCACTGTCCCAGGGTCATGTGGTTTACCAATCACTTCCCTTAAGAGTGGGCTGGGGAAAAGAGGAGAGGTTTTGATGGATGTGGGTTTAGTCATCTGTCAATACCTTTAAATAAAAGTATGGCTCAGCTCTACCCTTGTAAAAACAAATATGCTAACAGGCAGGCACAAGTCTAATTGGCAGTTATTATCTTATTGTTGTTGTTAGCTGCGAAGTCGTGTCCGACCCATCGCGACCCTATGGACAACGTTCCTCCAGGCCTTCCTGTCCTCTACCATCTTCTGGAGTCCATTTAAGCTCACGCCTACTGCTTCAGTGACTCCATCCAGGCACCTCATTCTCTGTTGTCCCCTTCTTCTCTTGCCCTCAACCTTTCCCAGCATTAGGCTCTTCTCCAGTGAGTCCTTCCTTCTCATTAGGTGGCCAAAGTATTTGAGTTTTAGCTTCAGGATCTGGCCTTCTAGAGAGCAGTCAGGGTTGATCTCCTCTAGGACTGACCGGTTTGATCACCTTGCAGTCCAAGGGACTCGCAGGAGTCTTCTCCAGCACCATAGCTCAAAAGTTATTATCTGCAGTACTACTTTTTCTAGTAACAAGAAAACCAGGATCTCTGTATAGTAGCTTTCTTTCCAGGGCAAGTTTTCTTTAGAGGATTTTAGGTTCATAATTTCTTTAGTGGTGTTGCTGCGATTCTTCCTACTTTCTACATTATTCTAGTGCACAGGTCTGCAACCCGCGGCTCCGGAGCCACATGCGGCTCTTTCAGCCGTCTCCTGTGGCTCCCAGTCCTCTGCCATGTGCAGTCCAAAAATAAATAAATAAGTGGGACTAAAAAAGTTCAACCAATCAATTCAAATATGCAGGGTAGGTGCACATCTCGCCTTGGCTCCACTCTTCAGTCAAACCCTGTTCTGCGCATGCATGCATGTATGCGCATGCGAACACATTTTTTTCGGCTCCCAGTTTTTCCTTTTGTGAGGGAACAGGTTCCGAGTGGCTCTTTCACTGTTTCAGGTTGCTGACCCCTGTTCTAGTGCCTATCATATCTATATAGAAATAACTCAACAGGCTGTTAGCTTTGTTACTATGGATGCTCCATACATACCACAATGAGCGTTCCAGAGACAAGCCAGGAATGGTGAGAAAATGGGAATTCTGCAGCCTTAGAGACCCTGTAGAAAAATTATCAGCAAACGGACAGGTAATAGGAAGAAAAGAAGGGAGGAGTCTGGTTTATTTTTGTCCTCACTGGTTTGAATCAGACATGGCTTAGCCTTAGGGAAAGAGACTTCTGGCTGGTTGGCCCATTTGGAATTTTGAGGCTGTATTGTAAGCACTTGAGATGCTATGGGTTGAGAGCTACTTATTGGCGATGTAGCTGCCATCTTATAAAGTCAGAAAACAACAAAGTCAGGTGATATAAAAAGTTGTGTGAAGCACCAAAAAGTGGCAAATTGATGTCACTTTTTTGGTGCTTCACACACACCACACATTGAAGACAAACATTAGTAATGTTAGTGAATTAGAATATAAAGCTGGCCACTTCTATATTAGCATTTTTTAATGATTCAATCTAGTACTTCTGAAAACCCATACTGTACTATACGGAGGTCAAACAGTTGTATCTTATATTAACTATGATCTTCTGGAACACGGAACATAGAATAATACAGTTGGAAAGGATCATGGAGGTCTTCTAGTCAACCCCCCTGCTCAGTATCAATATATCATGCTTTTTAAAAAGCCATTTCTCTATTTGAAGCACTTATTTAGGAAATGTGTATGCATGATGCAACTGGGAATACAGGGGGAGTCCCCTAACACTGCCTGAAACTTAGGAAACCCTTTTAAAAAGTTAGCATTCCACAAAAATCATGAAAGAGGCAAAAACAAAAAAAATTAACAGCTTCATGGGAAACAATAAAAATAGAAAACAATAGTAATATCAGCAGACAAGATGGAAAAAAGTAACTTTCTGTTATGCCTCAATATCAATATCTATCTATAAATCGATATCTATATCTACGTATCAGGGCCCAAAGAGAAAATATCTGCTGGGAACTCCACATAGGCGTCAGGAATGGCATCTGGTCAGTAAACATTCAGCTCCATTTAGTCACCCCACCCCCACCCCAAAGGGATTACAGGGTCGTAAAAAGAATATATAAGTGTGCAACAATATTTCTAGGGCTCACTGACACCATATATTTACAAAGCTGAATTAGTGGAGTTCTGCAGAGGTAATGGAAACTGAAGATGGCTCTGTGAAAGTGGTGCTAACAACTGTAGCAAAGATCAAAAAACTTATGAGTAAACTTCTTTGTATATTTATTTATTCTTAATTATATTCTTATTTGTTTAGCTAATTTATTGGCTACCTATCTTACCACAGAGTAACTCCTTTCTTTTTCTTCTTGCATTTTCTATCCTTTCTTTCAACTGTACAGCATTTTAAGTTTTGTTTGTGTTAGTTTTTACTACTGTAATTAAAATTCTTAATACAAATTATATTTAATACAGAGATTGGGGAGATTGGGAAGGGAGAACAGAAAATAGACCTAAATGATCAAAAGACTAAACAACTTGGCCCAAGTGGCAAGAAACCGTTGAAGGAATATTTCAGATCATTCAAATACGGACACGCTTCCGTAATGAATTCACTTTATATGAAAGTGGAAAATTCCTCTTTTCAGTTTTCAAGATGCATATACCCAAGATGAGTATTAAAGATACTTTACTGGAAATCTCACCCCCTCCCCAAAGTTGAATTAGCAGCCTTGCAGTTAGAAAGTACTGCTGTTAGATTCAACGACGTGATTTCCAAGCAAGTTTCTTTCCAAACACTTTCAATCGAGTACCGCATTTAAAAGGTAGCACTCTATTTCAGGGGTCTTCAAACTTGGCCCTTTTATGACTTGTGGACTTCAACTCCCAGAATTCCTCAGCCAGCTTTGCTGGCTGAGGAATTCTGGGAGTTGAAGTCCACAAGTCATAAAAGGGCCAAGTTTGAAGACCCCTGCTCTATTTCTATCACCTGTCTTTTAAGACACTTTTTTTTTCACCAAAGACTACAATTCCCAGGAAGCAGCGCAATCATCAACCCACATTGCATCGTACAAATGGAAACGCCCAGGATGGGGCAGCCATTACCGGCCAAAAAAAAAAAAGCCTGAGCATCGCTCGAAAAAAAATCCGCCCTTCCCCGCCTCCGCGGAAGACCGACTGATGCAACTGCAAACAAAGCTTGCTCCAATAGCTAGCGGCCGACGTGCCTGCTCAGCAGCTGATTGAAGGAGAGGGCGAGGAGGCCACACCCTCTCGTTCGGATTGGCTGAGGGATTATCTTTGTCCTGCGCTTTGCCACGGCTTCTATTCACCCCCTCTGCCCCGATCCTGAACGAGCCACGTGGGAGTATCAGGTTTGTTCGCTAGGGCAGCGTTTCCCAACCTTAGGAACTTGAAGATGCGTGGACTTCAACTCCCAGAATTCCCCAGCCAGCTATGCTGGCTGGGGAATTCTGGGAGTTGAAGTCCACGCATCTTCAAGTTCCTAAGGTAGGGAAACACTGTGCTAGGGGGTAAGTGGGCTCCGTAGAGATGCACCCTCTTGGGGGGGGGGGGCTGGGTCAGGGGAGAACCTGAAGATATGGAAAGGATCGATCCGCCATGCAAAGGGAATGGAAGATCGCCTTCAGGGAACGGGGACGGTAGGATGGGCAGGCAGAAAAGCAGAGCAGCAGCTGGGAGGTGGAGCCGGCTCTAAGAAGGGAACGAGATTAAGCGAGCTGTGATGTCAAGTTGAGGGTGAGCGAGTGTCAGCCAGGGATCCTGCAGTAGCCCTTCTAAACTTTTTTTTTTTTGTTCCAGATACTTGAATCTATCCATTCCCGAACTCCAGTGCCAAACCTGAAGACGCTTCCTGTATTTTGCAAGAATTATATTGCTATCGCCGGCACGTTTGGCTGGTATTCTCAATTTTTTTTTATTTTTATATACCAGGGATCCATTAGGTCACTTCTAGAAACTTGTTACCATGAGTGTGGGATTCATCGGTGCTGGGCAGCTCGCCTTTTCCTTAGCGAGGGGCTTCACGGCAGCAGGTAGGCAAGTGCGAGAAATTGGAACTGATTTAGTACAATAAACTCACTGGTACATCGGTGTCGCATTTATTTCTGCAGCTTTCTTACAAGTTTGCACAGTATGTTAGATGTCGTGTGATTTGTTTGCTTATAGTTTAGTGTATTGTGCAGACCAAATCAATTGGGTTATTCAATTAACCATATGTAATCAAGTAACGTGCACGTAATAACTTAAATGTGATATTTCTGAAACATTAGAAATGGTATTATTTTTTTACCTGGTCACTTGTGGTATCTGTCTCTCAGGTCTTTATTTTTTCCTTGACTCAAGCATACTTTGTATGTGCGTAATGGTACTTATTGTAATGAAAACAGTGCTACTTTTGTTCGATTACAATAGCACTAGATACAGGTTTGAAGCTAATCCCCTTTTGGATTTTGGAATTCATGTTACCACTCTGTCCAGATTAACTTCTTACAATATTTACTGCAGTATATGCATTATTGGGGAAATGTTAATTAACAAGATACAAGCAGATATATGTATGTTATATTTTTAGGAGAATCCAAATTGCATTTAAATACTAATATAGCAATCAGACAGCCCCTTCTAATTTCTAGGAGGTTTTTTTTTACTTCTTACGAAATAGTATAATTACAGGCTAGAAGAGTGGCTTACTGGTCATGGAAAAACTGCAAACATTGCAAAAGATAGCACAGATCTTTCCACAGATTTAAAAAAGTTCTCAAGGGTGTAGTTTGACATGAACTTTGCCTGCTTATATATTAAACTTAGTTTTGAATGTTCCTTTACTTTTAAAAAAATAGCAATAAATTTCACTTAAAAATATGAAAATCTACAATTGGATAAGAGGTAGTAAAAATTATACTGACTGAAAAACAGAATGGGTGTACTGAGAAGGGATATGAAGATAGTGACAAGAATAAAATGAAAACACAGGAGGCAGTGAGAGCAGGTAATGCCTGGCTCCAACAAACTTGATTGTACAGTATAGCAGGGGTCCCCAATCCCCAGTCTGTGGAGTTGTACTGGGCTGCGGCATGCCAGCAACCTGGCCGCACAAACAAGCAAAGCCCCATTTGTGGGATACAGGTAGCACCCAAGCACCTTCCAGTGTGTGGAAAAACCCTCTCTCCATGTAACTGGTCCCTGATGCCCAAAAGGTTGGGAACTTTTACAGTATAGGACTACCACAGCTGGGCAGCAGAAATTTAGTCCATCACTAGATGGCAGTAAAGAAATATTTAAAAAGATCTTTTAGTGTCCTCTCAGTGGTCTTCTAGGTTTGTTTAGTTGGCTATTGTAAACCTAAAAGGAAAAAAAGGCTTTCATGCAACTAGGGAGGGGAGATCCCTTTGAGTCAAGTGGCCAAGCAGGAGGGAGAAGATTATACTTTAAATAGAGGAGGGAACCCCTCACATGGGCCTACATTGTTGCAATAACATGGGAGAAATGGCTGGGTGACCTTCCTCTTCCCTTTCTCTCAGCCTGGTGGGATTCTGATCTGAACTCTCTCAGCACTGGAGGAGCCCATCTAAGAGGGGCTGTGAAACACTGTGCCTCTGATAATAAGACCTGAATCAACACATAACAACAACAACAACAACAACAACAACAACAACAATAATAATAATAATAATAATAATAATAATAATAATAATAATAAAGTTGGAAGGGACCTTGGAGGTCATCTAGTCCAGCCCCCTGCTCAGGCAGGAAACCCTATACCATTTCGGACAAATGGCTGTCCAGTCTCTTCTTAAAAACTTCCAGTGTTGGAGCATTCACCACCTCTGGAGGCAGGTTGTTCCACTGGTTAGTTGTTCTAACTGTCAGGAAGTTTCTCCTTAGTTCCAGGTTGCTTCTCTCCTTGACTAGTTTCCATCCGTTGCTTCTTGTCCTGCTTTCAGGTGCTTTGGAGAATAGTTTGACTCCATCTTCTTTGTGGTAGCCCCTGAGATATTTGAACACTGCTATCATGTCACCCCTCACCCTTCTCTTCATTAAACTACACATACCCAATTCCAGCAACCGTTCCCTATATGTTTTAGCCTCCAGTCCCCCAATCATCTTTGTTGCTCTTCTCTGTACCCTTTCTAGAGTCTCGACTTCTTTTTTACATCGTGGTGACCAAAACTGGATGCAGTATTCCAGGTGTGGCCTTACCAAAGCATTGTAAAGTGGTATTAGTAGTACTTGAATAAGATGTAGGAAGCTATAGCAAAATAAAACGCAATATTTATTTTTCTAGGGATTTTGGCAGCCCACAAGATAACAGCAAGCTCACCAGACACTGATCTCCCGACAGTAACAGGCTTGAGGGTAGGTTATAGCATTTGAAATATTAAAATGCTTCTTTTCTGCTCTCAAAACTCTCATAAAACTCTTGGTAGCTGTATGTTTGTATACTGAACTCTACATGAAATGCACACTGCTTTGATTGATCTTAATGACTCCTGGCAGTGAATCCAACTAACAAATCAGGTGTTTTTTTTGGTTTTTCTTGCTTAGCTTGACAAGAAAGTTGCTGGTTCATGTAGGAACAACTCATATCCTGATGCCAAGAACAAAACTGTGGCACCAGTTGAGCTTGTTCCAAGATGAATAAAGTAGAATTCCTAGTTTGTACATCATAGTCAACCGCAGAGCATACAATTTTTTTAACTATGATTACTAGCAGAGAAATCCAATGGATTTTTTAAAATTATTTTAATTCCATTTATATCCTGCCCTTCTCCGAAGACTCAGGGCGGCTTACAAGCTTAGCAGTAGCCTTCATTCTATGTATATGCCTGCTTATTAGGGCTTTCACCACCACCCCCCCCCAAGCAGCATTATTACAAAGTCAGCTTAATTGCCCCCAACAATCTGGGTCCTCATTTTACCTACCTCAAGGATGGAAGGCTGAGTCAACCTTGAGCCTGGTGGGATGCGAACCTGCACTAATTGCAGGCAGCTGGTGTTATTTAAGGAGGCATTAGCCCACTGCTCCACCAACGACTCTGACTCTGACTCTGATGAGATAGCAACAACAGGGAGCAGCATACCTCTAGTGGTAAAGCAGAATACTGGCTTTTAGTTCAAATAAGAACATGGGCATTCCACACTTCATCCATGTACTGAGATAGTTTAGACTTTTTTAGCTCTGATATTTTGTCTGTAGGAACTAATCTTCCCAGTTAGAACTTTTTCTGTTATTAGAATTGGGATACATTTCTTTCATATAAAAAAGAAAAACTGAGAGAAAATAGTAGGACTACATGTTACTCAGAAAAGGATATCCAGGTGATCCTCAAGGCATAACAGGCAATTTAATGTATGTTTGAAATTACAACAGACTACCCAAAATCACACATGGCCCCATTTCAAAGTTATGATGGCTGCAGCAGGCCTGCAGTCCCTCCATCCCATCTGGTGAAATCACTTGGACCTCCTTCTGATACAGCCATCATGCCTCATACTTACCTTCTGAAGCTCTCTGGACCTCATGTTGTGGAAGGCAAGCAGGCCATGTGTCCCTGGGTCACACAGTAGTGATCCAAATGTGGCTGCCATTTTGTCTTGCCCATTTATGGGCAGGACAAAATGGCAGCCACCAAAGAAATTTCTTCATTTTGTTACAGAGACTTTTGAATTTTGGAGAAAGCTTCTGCAGCACTGCAGAGCTTGGTAAGGTAGCAAAATGAAGCAATTTGTCCCACAGATGTGTGGCTGCAATCCAAATGCAGCAACCTGAATACAGCTGCCATTTTGTGGGTGGGACAAAATGGCAGCCACTTTTGGAACTGCCATGTGGCCACGTGAAAAAGGAAGTCATATCAGCAGTCTGGAAGGCCTCACAGCTCTTCAAAAGGTAAGTGAGAAGAAGGGTATTTGGCTTGGTGGGGTGGAAATCAGATCAGGGAGGACCTGGTGGGAATGGGAAAAGGTATATGAGAACCCAAGGCATGGAAAGTGGAGCATGGAGCGTCAGTGGTGGGGGAGGACCTGGAAGGGCCAGGGCAGGCAGGCCTGGGCCTGTATGAGACTTCCAAGAGGCTCCCCTGTCCAGAAGGCACCACATAGCAAACTGCATGTTCTTTTTGTTTATGTTTCACATGGGACAGGAATGGGGTGGGGGGATTTTTCGTTAGGTGACACCTGACAACTACCATGCAATATGACCATAATTCTCGAGGCCTGCCTATACTTTGATAGTTCTTTTTTCATTTGAAAAATAACTTTAGGATGAGATATGTTAGTGTGGAAATACTTGTTAGAAGGAAGATATAATCCTTTTTTATTTATTTCAAGGGCATGTCTTCTGTTGCAAATAGATATTTTAAAACATATGGAGCAGTTTTGATGCATCCAATCACCACCTTATGGTGGCATTGCTAAGGAATTACATGTTACATTTGTGTCCATAACACACTGTTTAATCCTTAGATTCTATCTTTAGGAGCATCATATTGTTAGAAACTAGTTGAAACCATACCCGTTTTTAAACTGCAGAATGTTTGAGTTGGTTTTAATTATAAAATATATTTATACAATTTTCATATATAAATACTAGAGTCATCATAGCATATAGTAAAACAGCATTACCATAAGTACTAAAATTGAATATATATCTAGATACTGAACACATTCCAAACAGGATATATGATTCTTCCCAAGAAGTTCTTTTCTATCCCTGTTTGTCTGCAAGCTGGTGCAAGTTATTTCCATCCAAAAACCTCACCCCAACCCCAGTAGTCAAAACAGCTGAATCTCTACTTTTGCCTCATTTTTTCGCCCAATTAAAATCAAAATACTGTATGAGATTATTTTGGCTTTAATCCATCACAGTTACCGTATTTGTCTTTAGTTCTAGGAAAATAAATATGTGCCCAACCTTGCCTGGTTCCTTGTTTAATCTAATTGTTCTTGTTATAAATTCAGCACAAAGAAAGAAATGCTTCAACAATTGCTATGCAAATTCTTAATTCCAGAAAATGGGTGTAAATTTCACCATAAGCAACAAGGAGACAGTTAAAAACAGTGATGTCCTGTTTCTGGCAGTAAAACCACCCATAATTCCCTTTATCTTGGATGAAATTGGCTCAGACATAGAAGATCGACATATTGTAGTCTCATGTGCTGCTGGTGTTACTATCAACTCAATTGAAAAGGTGAGAATCAGCACTCATCTGTATTACGTTTCTTGGGCCTAGATTTGTGCAAGGTTAGGGCAGCTAACAGATATTTCTGAAGAACAAACTAATAATGGGTGTGGTGACAGTGCAATGAATATAATTGCTTTGCTTATATAGAAAGAAGAGGAAACACTGTTGTATCTCTGGTTAGTGACCTAGTAAATATTGTAAGTAAGCTGGTTATATCCTGAATGAATTGGCATTAATAAATTATGTTTATCATCCAGAATAAAATACCATAAATTGTTCTAAATTAGCATAAACTATTGTGAATTAATATTATAAATTATGAATATTACCATGGATAAACTATTAGCGTTAGTAATGAGTATTACCCAGATGAAGTATCATGAATTAGTAACTCATAAATTGATGAATTATCTTGGAGAAATTATTATAAATTATGATTATTCTGGATAATATACCATAAATCATTACCCTGGAACAGTTATCTTATATTATCATAAATCATAATTATCCCAGATACATTATCATAAATTATTGCACTGGATAAGTTTTTATAAATTATGATTCTTAACCTGGATAAATTAGCATGAATTACTAAATTAGTATGAGTTAATAAATTATGGTTAATGATCTGAATAAATTAACATAACTTGTTCTACATTAGTATATAATTAGTAAATTATTCTGATTTAATTATAATATGCCTAATTGTCATAAATTGTGAGAAATTATAGTATGCCACCCTGTAGACATTCCTTAAATTTCAGATGGAGCTATTGGGCAGGTGTCACTAATGTATAACTTGGCTTTTCTCTACTTGGCATTTCCCAATGTGTTGGGATTACAACTCCTAGAATGATCAGTCCCTCAGTTAGGAAAATGGCAGGCTTCCACAGTGGGAAAAATAAGACATCCCCCCAAAATAAGACCTAACACCTCTTTTGGAGGCAAAAAATATAAAACCGGATCTTATTTTCGGGGAAGCACGGTATGAAGAGACATTCTATGGGTTCCAAATGAACATGCACTGATTCTTTACTACCTGTCTGTAACCTGACAGGGTTGGATTTGCTGGAGCACTTGTCAGATCTAAAAAATTTTTAAGTTCTGAATTAAGTATCCTCAATTGTTTCTCTTATTTTGTGTCTCAAGAAACTTTCTACCTTCTGCCCCACCCCAAAAGTGATCAGGTGCATGACCAACACACCAGTCATTGTGCGGGAAGGGGCCACCGTTTATGCCACAGGCTCGCATGCAGAAGTGGAAGATGGGAAGCTCTTAGAACAGCTGATGGCAAGCGTGGGCTTCTGCACTGAAGTGGAAGAAGATTTGATAGATGCTGTGACGGGACTCAGTGGCAGTGGACCTGCTTATGTATGTGCCATATATTTCCTTTAGTCTTCAAAAAGGATATAAAAGATTTGGGGTGGGGTGGGGATAGGGTTATATGCGGAAGTGTAGCTAACATCTTACGCCATATCTGATTTTAAGAGAAGGCAGATTGGCTTGCAGTATTTCAGAATGAAGCTTTATAACCAAGTGTTTGATTTCCTAGATATCATTAGAGCCGGACCACCTTGGAATAGGTGGTCTATTCCAATCTGTCCTAGGCTACCCACAAGGATCCACTGGTAAAATTCTGGGATACTGGTAGTCCTCAACTTACAATGGTTTGTTTAGCGACTGTTCGAAGTTACAATGGCCCTGAAAAAGTGACGTACGACCATTTTTCACACTTACGACCATTGCAGCATCACCATGGTCACATGTTCCAAATCAGATGCTTGACAACTGACTCATATTTTTGATGGTTGCAGTGTGCTCAGGTCATATGACCCCTTTTGTTACCTGATAAGCAAATTCAAAGGAGGAGCCATATTCACTTAACAACCATGTGACTACCTTAACCACTGCAGTGATTCACTTAACTACGGCAAGAAAGGCCATAAAATGGGGCAAAATTCAACAGCTGTCTCATAGCAACATAAATGTTGGCTCAGTTGTGGTTGTAAGTTGAGGACTACCTGTACAGCTGTTGCCTCAGACTGTGCTGATTGTGAATTCTTGACTTTGTAGCTGCAGCACGGTTAGAGGGCACTGAATTGAGGAACTCTGATTTAAATAATCAGAAAAATACATTGCATTGTTATGTTGCACAGGTGATCCAGAGGAATAATTATATGGTCAAATTTTTATTTCTCTTTAACTATTGATTTCCTAGGCATTCACAGCCCTGGATGCCCTGGCAGATGGAGGTGTGAAGATGGGCCTTCCTCGTAGACTAGCTGTCCGATTGGGAGCTCAAGCCTTGTTGGTCAGTATCTTAGCTTGTAATCATCAGAATGGTCATTATGACTACTCTGCTTCCTGATATTTGATAGGAAAAAAGTCACATTACTGTATTTTTTTAAAAGCTGGTGTTTGAAATTCAAAGAAGCGCCCTGGGTACCACCCAGCAATTAAAGTACAAAGAAACAGACAAACTACTGGATCATTCAGTCACGTGTGAGACAGGTTACATTTTTTTCTAATTCAATGGCTAATTTGCAGTGTTAAGGAAAAATTTTTTATCTGCCCTGATTTTCATTTTCTCCCTCAAAGATCCAGCTATAAATATAGGTTAAAGTAACATATTGCTGCTATCCTCTAAGTTGCCTTTGTCTTGTCTATCCAATACCTAGGGAGCTGCCAAAATGCTGTTGGATTCTGAGCAGCATCCTGGACAGCTTAAGGACAATGTTTGCTCACCAGGAGGTGCTACCATCTATGCTCTCCACTTTCTAGAGAGTGGTGGTTTCCGCTCACTGCTCATCAATGCTGTGGAGGCATCCTGCATCAGGACACGGTATGCTTGCACAGCGCAAAAAGAAATGCCCTCATCCACTCACCCCTCTTGAGCTACGTTCTCTGATTTGTTAATCCATTCTCTGTCTTCAACAGGGAACTACAGTGCTTAGCTGACCAAGAGAAAGTTTCCCCAGCTGCCATTAAGAAAACCTTAATGGATAAAGTGAAATTAGAGTCTTCCTCTACCAGCAAGGTCAGCCTATTCAACAAGAAGAATCCTGGCAACAAGAAGTACTAAAGAAACCCAGGCCTTTGCCTGAACCTGTTTTCTTTTTCTTTGAACACAGATTATTTTAAAGTGGGATGTATAGAAGGAGACGTACCCTGGATTCGAGATGTTGAGAGAAAGGCATTTAAATTTCCAGAAGTAATTATTAAGGTAGAATAGATAGGGCAGTGTTCTTGGGGACTGAAAGGAAAGTTTGCTAAGCACATTGATTTGTGCTTTAGATTGTAAGTCTTCAGAGAAAGGGCGGGATATAAATGGGATTTTTTTAAAAAAGTAGTTTTTTTCAGCCATTTCTCTTAGGGAGGAAACTACAGCAGTCTTCTTTTGAACTTGACAGATGATTTGTTTACGTTTTTCAGTCCTAATTTTCCTCCAAAGTTCTTCTTTCCTAGTTAATCTCACAGCAGTTTTGCACAACAGGTGACCCAGAGAAATAATTACATAGTCAAACAGAAAGCTATATCCAAATATTTCCAAGTCTTGTTCACGTGCATTCATTCATTCATTCATTCCTTATTTCATTCCTCCTTTCTCTCTCTCTCTCTCTCTCTCTCTCTCTCTCTCTCTCTCTCTCTCTCTCTCACACACACACACACACACACACACACACACACACACACACACGGTAGAAGCAGAATCTTCGGATCTTGTTTCTGCAGTGTCTCATTTTAATTCTTCACTGCTCTCAGGTTTCATATAGGTTATTTGTCTGAACTTATCACATGTTATACGCTGCAAAAAGTATCTATAGTAAATCTATAATCTCTTCGTTCCATAAGAACATAAGAATCTTTTAAACAGAGCAGTCTGATTCTCCATTTGGTCACATATTGTATCTACTCTGTCTGGCAGCAACTTTCCAGTCTTTAGCAGAGCTCTTTCTCATTTCTTGCTACCTAAATTGGATTTGCCCAAGATTTCAATCTTTCATTTTCATGCAGGTAATTTGCAAACTTCTAGTACATAAACTATAAGAAATCCCATATAGATTCTGAATCTGCTATTATGCCTAGATAGAAGCTATTCAAATTGTATGGGGATTATTTTCATAATTTTGATTTTCTTAGTGGAGTAGCTATTAACATAGAGTATTAACATTTGGCACTACAGTCAGAAATAAAAGAATGAGTAACGATTAGATCATTTGTGATCTAATCATGAATTTATTGGATTTATTCACAGCGTTCCTTTAATAGATAAAAGACAGACTGCCTAAGGCTGAAAAATGAAAAAAATATTTGTGAGGTATACCTTATAGATAGACCTGAAGTCTGAGAATTTATTATAGTGAGGTGCAGAGAAGGCAGCTCTCTTATTTCTTTTAATGCCAGAGTCTTTCTTTACTAAAATGTTCCCTGCCCTTTCTAGCAGATGGATATTGTTGTGTTATATATTGCTTCTGAGTAAAAAAAAATTCTACTGAGGAAAGCAGAACTTAGCTTTTTCTGTAGAACTTAAGTCTCTCTATATCCTGGAGGCAGACATGTGTTCTGGGCTAATTGGTAGCTTCAGCATGCAGGTCCTCCTAAAGAGCCCAAAGATTGTGAAGGTGTCGGTAGTGATTGTTCCCACAAAAAACTCAAGGGCAGAGCTTTTGTGAATGAGCCAAACTATGGATTCATTCTTTCCCAAGAGCTTAGCAACAACCATTCTGTCTTTAAACAAACCTCCTTGTTACATCTGAACTCAGGAAACTGCTTAAATAATAAAGTGACAATGATTCAGAATTAAACTATTTCCAAAGAAATATGAAGCAAGACTCTCTTGGGATGAAGCTTTTGCCTGTTTTTTATGACTACCCAAATGGTCAAAGAATTAGAGGAGAAAATATTTTTGCTCTAGGTCAGTGGACCGGTACCTGGCCATAGCACGCCAGCAACTGGGCCACACAAACAAGATGCAGGCAGCACACAAAACCACGCACCCTCCGGTCCATGGAAAAACCTCTATGGAACCAGTCCCTGGTGCCCAAAAGGTTGGGGACCTTTGCTCTAGGTACTTGCTGCAATTTTTAGATACTATTTTTCTGGAAATCTTATGTGTAGAACACTGATAATCTGTATTCCTCAATTATGTTTGACTATATCTGAAGGTTGATTGCAATGTCAACACCCCACCGCCCTGTGCGCTCCCACAGAGAGGGCCTCCTCAGGGTGCCACCGCTCAAGGAATGTCGGCTGGTGGCCCCCAGGGGGAGGGCATTCTCAGTGGGTGCGCCAGCCCTCTGGAACTGCTTACCAACTGAAATCCGGATGGCCCCCGACCTCCGCACCTTCCGGCGCGACTTAAAGACTTACCTATTCCAGCAGTCCGGCCTGGCCTGATAGCTCTGATAGCTCTGATAGCTCTAATTGGGGTCCCAGTTTGTTTTGTTCTGATTATTGTTTTTCAATACTGTTTCATTATGTTGCCTATCTTACTCTGTACACCGCCCCGAGTCCCTCGGGAGAAGGGCGGTTTATAAAAACAAACAAAACAAATAAATAAATTAAAGTGCTCAGTGGCTGAAACCTCATGTGTTTTCTTTCTTGCCTTCCCTTCAACAACAAACTCAATCATCAGTCAAAAGCCTTGCTTTTGCCACATCCCTGAATGGCAGAAATGGAACAAAATTTGGCTGAGAGAAAAAAATACAGTGGAGTACTGCCTGTCAGCAACTTGGAAAACTGATAAAGATCTGATTGTAATGATAAGGTCGGTTTTGAATTTAGAACACAGCTGACAACTTATATGTAAGAAATATATATTATATAGAAAATTTAGATTATCACATGCCTGTACGATTGAAGCTGATATATAAAAATAAAGCAATTAATATGATTTGTTTCTAGGTTTTTACTGGATTTTTGGGTTTATTTTGGTGCTATGAAAGAGGGTCAGTTTTGGAAGAATCTGAAAGACACATAGCTTTTCCTTCTCACTCCAATTCTTCAGTCTGATTTTCTCATTTGAATGTTGGTGTGTAAGTTTTCCAAATGGGATAGCTAGTCTATTATCCAAGCAGATGGGAATCGCTTCCAAACAGTTATGGCTGATTTATTTCTTTCTCAAAATGTGACATAAAAATATTTGGTCTTTTTAGTCTATAAAATCATATACACATAGTTATATTTTATGACATAAAACCTGTAATTTGTATTGGCTATGGTTTCACAAGATTAATGTGCTTGTTTTATTTGAAGAACTTTTCATTTTTCTTCAGTTACTTTTTATATAAGTAAAGAAAAAGGAAAAAATCAATTAGAAAACAAAAAGTGCGGACTCCTCCCCCAAGATGTCAGCTGAACAGTAGGAATTTTTCTTTCTCCTATCAACGATCGATTTTGCTGCCAAAGCTGATTCTTTGGCAGTGCTGCTCCCAAGATTTGAATGGGAGCATGTAGGAATGACCCAAGATAGCTTTCGGATGAATCCACCTGGGAAGAGGAATCTTGAAGATTGCAGTTTCTTATGGGAGCAATTGGGAAGTCACTGGTCATCCATCTTTTCTCTGGCAGTTCATTTTCTTAAGCATGCCTAGGTTTTAATTTCATTTTTTGAAGTTTCTGTTTTTCTTCTTATCTTTAAAAGTTGACTGGCTGGTTGAATGCTGATTTATTTTAACCTCCGGTTGGACTCTATTTAATAGGGGGGGTTGTTCCCCCCCAAAATAGAAAATAAATAGAAATTCTTTCATGCAGAACTCCTCTAGCTCACACATATTAGTATCTTTGCATGCAATGTTTACCTTATGGATTTTCAGTATTTTAGTCCAGAGACCATGACTTTCATTCCAAAATCTTCACTTTTAAATGCTTCATGGTTTAGTTTATATGTTTTGGATTGTTTTGCTGCAATAAGCAACCGCTTCAGATTCAATTTCTTCACTGACTATCAGACGTCTGGTAACAACTTTCCAGTTTAACATATTTTATTAAAAAGCATAAGCTTTCATGACCTACTCTCCATCAGATGCATGGAGTGTAGCTAAGTTTATGGAAGATTAAAATTGAGATTATGTGGGTGAAAGGAGAAGACAATGTCATTATGGAGGTTTTACATGAGACATAAATACCTTGCTGATTAACAACTATATGTTAAAAATCTACTGTTTATCTCCTCTTACAATAGCTTCACTGATTATAGAATATTATGTTTAGGATATGTTGAGACTGTATTCAGTTGAATCCATCCTTTCTTCCACAAACACAATATTTCTTCTGCCACTATAATATAACCTCAAAGCATAATACAGCAACCCCTGTGCTTAACAGTTGGCAAGATGTTCTTTCAAATACGACACCCTTTTCTCTCCCAATCAATCTAGTGTGGTTCTGACTGAAGAGTTTTTCAGTTGGGGCATCCTCTATGTTCATAGGATTTAAAATAAAATAAGAATGGAACAATAAGAATAAGAATAGAAATAGAAAATAGAATAGAATAGAATAACAGTTGGAAAGTACCTTGAAGGTCTTCTAGTCCAAACCCTGCTCAGGCAGGAAATGTTGTGATTCAGGGTCAGCCTGTGGGTTCGGCAGTTGGGTCGGACGATTCAGAGGAGGAGGAGGGGGGTGTTGGAGACCTTGCTGATGATGGCCTTGGGGCTCTGCAGAGCCCTCAGCCAGGCCCCTCCCATCTGGTCACGACGCAGACCCAGCTGTGTGAGCCTGACAGCGTGGATGAAGATGACCCACAGCTGGCCCTGTTCAAGGACGCCCGACGCAAGAGGCAGTCAATCAGGAGTAAACAGAGGAAGGCAATGGGGCACCTCGGAAGGAGGTAGAGAGAAGCCACGCCCTGAACTGTTTAAAAGGGGAATGTGTGGGAGGGCTGGTTTGCTGAAGGCAACCGTTTGAATAGCTCCTGTTTCATGGTTCGTGTTTGCTCTCTTTGCTCTGTTTGCTCTGTTTATGTTTTTATGTTAATAAATTTGGCAGGCTTAGTTCCAGCCTCTTGCCTTCTTGTAAAAGGAGTTGTCCCTGCCTTTTCTGCAGGCCGGTAGTAGGCTGGTACAGAACAGTTTGCCTTCAGCCTCCCACCCCTTATTATTATTATGGAGCAGCTACGTGCTGAGAATGCCCAGCTCGCCCAGCAACTCGCTTTGTTGGCAGCTCAGGTGGCTCAATTGCAAGCTCAGGTCCATGCTGCACCCCCACCATCACCCCCACCCAGGAGAAAATGCCAAGTTGCGATGCCAGATAAATTTACTGGCAATCCAGAACTGTTTCCTGCTTTCCTGGGACAATGCCAGTGACCGGGATAAGGTGGGGTTTGTGTTAAACCTTCTTTCGGGTGATGCAGCTCGTTGGGGCACGCCTCTGCTGGCATGCCTCTGCTGGCTCAACCTAGTCCATTGTTGGACAACTTTGTGGGGTTTTATGATCATATGCGTCTGATGTATGAGGACCCTATAAAGATGCAGACTGCTACTCGACACCTGAAAGCTCTGAGGCAGGGTCAACATCCCCTACAGGGCTATATCAGTGATTTTCGGCTGCTTAGCTAGGATTCCGCCTGGAATGAGGCTGCACTTGTGAATGCCTTCCAGGATGGATTGTTGGAGATGTTGGATGAGCTGGCCCGTGTGGATATTCCCTCAGACCTGAATGGGCTGATCCATCTCTGCCTGCGGATTGATGCTCGGTTGCAGCAGCGGAGGAGTCGCCGTGCCACCCCACAGACCCCTGCAGCCCCTGTTGTGTGTGAGACCCCAGTTCAAAGGGAGGAGCCAATGGAGCTGGGTGCCGCCAGGTCTCGTCTATCGGTGACTGAAATGAACAGACAACGATCGGGGGGTTGTGTTTTTACTGCGGGGACCCTGGGCATTTGGCTGCTTTTTGCCCAAAGAAGTGACAGCGGGCATCAGTGACCGAGTCTGCCCCGAGAAAGTCCCCTACTTTTCTGTCGGGAAACGCCCCAAGCCCGATCTAGACGGTGTGATAGATTGGGCGTCCCAGAACAACACTGAGCGACGTATTTCCGATGCTGCCTGTGGACCTCCACGGCATCTGATATTGGAGGCCTGTCTGATCCTTCCTGGCAAGCCAAAGGGGATTCCAGTCCATGGCTTAATTGACTCTGGGGCCACCACAAATTTTATGGACTCAGCATTTGTGGCCAAATGGGCTGTCCCCCAGTGCCCGGTGGATCCGCCCATGTTAGTGGAGACTATTGATGGTCGAGTGCTCCTGTCTGGGCCAATTATGGCCGCCACGTAACCATTATGTATGGCCATCAGTTCTCATGTGGAGGCCATCCAGTTCTATATCACCTCAGATCTGCATTTCCCCGTGGTCTTGGGACTGGCATGGCTCCGGGCGCATGACCCACAGATCTATTGGTCACAGAACTTGGTCACCTTCCCAAGCTTCAAGTGCGTGGACCACACACACCATATCTGTGCCGGCCAGGTGGAGGGTTCCCCAGGGGTTTCCCTGCCTCCTGAACTGTCCGACTTTGCTGATGTGTTCAGCGAGACAGAGGCAGATCAATTACCCCCGCACAGGCCCTATGACTGCCCCATTGATTTAGTCCCTGATGCGCCTCTCCCAGTGGGGCGTTTGTACTCCATGTTGGACCCCGAGTTGGCTGCATTGCGGGACTTTCTGGAGAAGAATTTGGCTCGCGGTTTCATCCAGCCCTCGTCCTCGCCAGTGTCTGCACCCGTGGTCTTCATTAAAAAGAAGTCCGGCGAATTGCGGCTTTGCTGCAATTATAGGAAACTCAACGCCAGGGGTGTCAAACTCAATTTCATTGAGGGCCGCATCAGCATTGCGGTTGCCCTCAAGGGGCGAGGTGGGTATGGCCAGGGTGGGCGTGGCCTACTGGGTGGGCGTGGTTAGAGTGCATATGGCCTACTGGGTGGGCATGGCCAGCTCTACATCGTTCGCATCAAGGGTGCCTATGGGGGCCTGGGCAGGAGTGGGACAGATCTGAGGGTCTCTGGCAGAAGGAGGGTCTCTGGGCCAGGGCCAAGGCAGTGGGGGCCGTTCCCTCACTTTTTCCAGGATGGCTTCACGGGCCACATGAAACCACTTTGCGGGCCGGATCCGGCCCCCAGGCCTTGTGTTCGACATGTCTGTTCAATGCCATCATGGTGCGCAATCGTTACCCGCTGCCCCTCATCCCCGAACTCTTGGACCGACTCCGGGAGGCTAAGATCTTCACGAAACTGGACCTGCGTGGAGCTTACAACCTCGTCAGGGTTCAGCCGGGTGATGAGTGGAAGACGGCGTTTGGTACTCGTTATGGACATTTTGAGTACACGCTGATGCCGTTTGGCCTGACCAATGCCCCCGCCGTGTTTCAGCATTTCATGAATGACATTTTCCGGGATTTATTGGATCAGTTTGTCATGATCTACTTGGACGACATCCTGATCTACTCCCCGTTGCATGAGGTGCACCATCAACATCTCCATCAGGTCCTGCAGCGACTCTGAGAACATCGGCTGTTTGCCAAGTTGGAGAAGTGCCAGTTCTACCGGGTGACCATCCATTTCCTGGGTCACCGCATTTCTCCTGAGGGCATCGCCATGGAGCCGAGTAAGGTTGAGTCTTTGCAGAGTTGGCAACCCCCGCGTCGCGTGAAGGATGTTCAGCAACTTCTTGGGTTCGCCAACTATTACCGAGCTTTCATCCCTGGGTTTGCTGCCTTGACAGCCACCCTCACCCGGCTCCTGCAGAAGAAGACTCGGTTCCAGTGAAACGCTCCAGAACAATGGGTTTTCCAGACTTTGAAGGAAGCCTTCATGAAGGAGCCTCCGACATTGCCATTGGGGTGGTGTTACTCCAGGCAACGACGCCCAGGGGTACCCTCTTCCCTTGCGCGTACTATTCACGAAAACTGAATCGGAGTGCAATTATACAATCTGGAAGGAGCTGCTGGCCATCAAAGTGCCGTTCAAGGCCTGGAGGCATCATCTGGAGGGAGCGCGGCATCAAATCGAGGTCCGGACGGACCATAAGAATTTGGAAAGCCTGCAGACCGCTCGGAATTTGAACGAACGCCAGATCCGGTGGTCTCTTTTCTTTGCGAGGTTCGACTTCCGAGTTCAGTACATACCCAGCGGGCACAATCAAAGAGCGGATGCTCTGTCCAGGAAGCCCGAATATTCCCGAGTGGAAGACAAGCTTCTGCCCAGGACAGTGATCCCTGTCGAGTCTTTTGCTGCGGTGTAGGAGCCGGTTGATATACGGGCTTGGATCCGGGAGGCACAGCAGCAGGAGGTGTGGGTGGCTCAGCGGAAGGAGGAGGTGGGGCCAGATTCTCCTTGGACGGTCATGGATGGACTCTTGTATTATCGTGACCGGCTCTACGTTCTGGGAGGGCCACTCAGGGGACTCATCCTCAGCCAGTGTCACGAGAACCCGGCGGCGGGGCATTTTGGCCTGTTCAAAACCCTGAACCTGGTCTCCCGTACCTTCTGGTGGCCCTGAGTCCGACACGACATCCACTCCTATGTCACTTCCTGCATCACATGCAGGCAGGCCAGGTCAGCGACAGGGGCCCCACCTGGATTACTGCAGCCCTTGCCAACACCCAAAAGACCCTGGGGGGCTGTGTCCATGGACTTTCTGACGGACTTACCCCAGTCCTCTGGTTTTACAACAGTGTATGTGGTGGCGGACATGCTGACCATGCTTACTGTCAGTCCGCGCCACTAGTTGTATGTTCATTCAGCAGGTGTTTCAGCTGCACGGCCTCCCTGATAGAGTCGTCTCTGATAGGGGGGGCAGTTTACAGCCCGCTTCTGGCAGGAGTTGATGCATGCGTTGGATATCAAGATTTGCCTCTTGTCCGCGCATCATCCTCAAACTGACGGGGGAACCGAGAAGGTCATCGGTATTCTGGAACAATATCTGCGCTGCTACATCAATCTGCAGCAGAACAATTGGGTGGACTATCTGGCCATAGCTGAGTTTCCATTCAACAATTCGCAGCACACCTCCTCACAGATGACACCGTTCTTGGCCAATGTGGGATATCACCCCCGGTTTTTCCCCCTTTCTCCCGTGGACTCACTGGAGCCGGCAGCGAACGACTTCATGGCAGAGTTACAGGCGATCCATCGATTGGTGCGACATCAGTTAGAGAAGGCCAAGGCTGATTACAAAAGGTTTGCTGATCGGTCAAGGCGAGATACGCCTCCACTATCAGTGGGAGATCGGGTCTGGTTGTCCTCCAGGAACCTACCATCAACACGGCTGGTGAGAAAGTTAGATCACCGATATTTAGGACCGTTCCCAATCAAGGCTGTCATCAATCCGGTCGCCTATCGCTTAACTCTGCCACGTTCCCTGCGTGTGCACCCAGTCTTTCATCGGTCTCTGTTGGTCCCCGAGCAACCGGCCTGTCCACTCCGCCGAGCGGAACCTCCATCAGGACCTCGTGATGGAGACAGCACCCCCGAGTACGAGGTCACCAGCATCAGGGACTCCCGTTGGCTGAAAGGTCGTTTCCAGTACCTGATTGAATGGAAAGGCTATGGACCAGAGGAGTTCACCTGGGAGGATGCGACCACCGTTCATGCCCCTGCTTTGGTGTCCGCTTTTCATGAACAATTTCCATCCCGACCGCATCCGGATCGGCAGACCTGGGGGAAGGGCCCTGCGGTGCGGGATAGTGTTGTGATTCAGGGTCAGCCTGTGGGTTCGGCAGTTGGGTCGGACGATTCAGAGGAGGAGGAGGGGGGTGTTGGAGACCTTGCTGATGATGGCCTTGGGGCTCCGCAGAGCCCTCAGCCAGGCCCCTCCCATCTGGTCACGACGCAGACCCAGCTGTGTGAGCCTGACAGCGTGGATGAAGATGACCCACAGCTGGCCCTGTTCAAGGATGCCCGATGCAAGAGGCAGTCAATCAGGAGTAAACAGAGGAAGGCAATGGGGCACCTCGGAAGGAGGTAGAGAGAAGCCACGCCCTGAACTGTTTAAAAGGGGAATGTGTGGGAGGGCTGGTTTGCTGAAGGCAACCGTTTGAATAGCTCCTGTTTCATGGTTCGTGTTTGCTCTCTTTGCTCTGTTTGCTCTGTTTATGCTTTTATGTTAATAAATTTGGCAGGTTTAGTTCCAGCCTCTTGCCTTCTTGTAAAAGGGGTTGTCCCTGCCTTTTCTGCAGGGCCGGTAGTAGGCTGGTACAGAACAGGAAACCCTATACCCTAAACAAATTTAGTCAGTTAATACATGAGAACAAAACTAACTGAGTTTTTTGTTTTCAGCATGACCATTCATGGTTTCTCTTTAGCTTCTAGAGATTATAATTGGATCATCCCAATTGCTGCTGGGGTGTCTGGCTTCATCCTGGTCAGTTTCCGTAGCACTTTATTTCTACATTTTAGCCATGGAGATGAATGACATACAATTGCAAAGGTATTCTTTTGGATTTTAAAAATCATTTCTAAAAGAAAATAAGTTATTAATCCTTTCATTTAAAATTCTTTTGCCCCAAGCAAACTCCACTTTGCCTTTTTCCTTCCTCTCAAGCTGTTTAAGAGTGATTTAAGGCTTCCAGTTTGACATTGCAGCAGGACGGGCGCAGGAAGACGGGGCTCCATTTGTGTAGCCAGTCAGAAGCTGCTGACAACGGAAGACAATAAGCACTAACAAGCAACATTTCAGCAACATGGATGAAACTGGGTGAAACTCTATCCTCTCTTTATGACTTTAAGACTTCTTCCTGAAAAAAATTGCCCAAAGCACCCTCCCTGATGATAGAGGGAAAAGAAATTTCCACCCCATTCCCTCAGGAAAAGAAAAGTGGCGAATTAATTACCTGGGGGAAACAAAGAAAATTACAAGATTAATGGAATTAATAGACATATATGGCTTTGAAATTTGGGGACTAAAAGTGCTTTTGAGACTTTAAAAAAAGATTTGAAAAATAAGTTTGGATTTAAAAAGCTGGAAAATGGCGCTAATGACATATAGTGGCGAGTTATGGCTCTACAATTTGTTAGGCTCAAAGGAAACTTGGCTTGAAGCCCAGATTTAGATAAGACTTGCTGTTCTTGAAAACTTTCACTTTTGAAGACTTCAGCTGGAAAAAAAATGGGGGGGCACTTGGGCTGTTTATTCGTGTGGCAGAGACGACAAACTACTTTTAAACCTGCCTGCCTGAACTACAAATATAAATATTATCTGACTTTCAGAACTGTGTTGTGGAACTATTTCCCTCCAGGAGAAACACATATCATTGCTTGAGATGATATAATATTTTGGATTACAAGTGTTTTGATTGATGAACAATCTTTATTATAAAGACCACCTAGAAAGAATGAAATGGATGTCCCATACTCAGCTTTAAATGGTAAAAAACCATCTCTAACACTTGTCCCCAAAGTCTTCAGTTTGATATACTACCAAGAAAATATGGATGAAGATCAGAAAGAAATTCTCTCCATGTTGAAATCAATACAAGAGACTTGCTTTAGCTCATAATGAGATTAGAAATGACACAAAGGAGATAAAAGAACAATTTTCCAAACTAAATTTATAAACCCAGAAAATGACTACAAAGAAGGAACTAGCCACCCAGAAAATAGAAGGAAAACTAGAGGAAGCAGATAGGACCTAAAAGAAGGAACTAACTGACAGATTCAGACAACTGAAGAACTAGAAGACATAGCGATAATATCGGAAATGGAAAAGACAACTTACCAATCAAGAACTCAGAACACATTTGAGGAAAATGAAGAAGAACTGACTGAATGGAAGATAGAACTGTTAGGAGAACTGTGGCGAATTGGAGAAGGAGGGAGGCTGTTTAATGAATATCAATGGATTCATTCTTCCAAAAATACTTTAATCAAATGGTCTTTCTTAGTCCAAACAATATACACAAAAACAGAGCAAAAATTACTTGATGATTCAAATGCATTTTGGAAAGTTAGTTGGCAAAGGAAAAAAGCTAGAGTAAGACTGAAGAAAATAGAGATTTTGATCCATTAGATGGGATATTATATTGTTAACTAGATGTTTGAATATGGTGGAGAATAAGATAATTGCTAGAAATATAAGTATTATCATAACTAGAAAGATAAGATTTATAATTAGAATATTAGATTTTGGAATGAGAAGGGAAACAGGAAAATGCTAAGAAGTTTGAATAAGGAAAGCTTTTGACTACCCAAATATAATTTATTCTGAAATTATAAACAATAGAGACATTTTGAACACTGATGGGAAATTTAAAAAATTTTTAAAGCAAAAACAGGATACTGATTGAACATATTGATATTAAGTGCAAATGCAATTAAGACATGTTTTGGTTAGAAAAGTTATCTAAAACTGACATTATTGATATTATGAGAAAAATGTAACAAAGATGTTGATATTCAATTGTATATTTATTAATAACTATAAGAATTGTATTTGCCTAGTGTGGGAAGACAGGTACTACCAGAAGAAGAGAGGAAACATTTCATATATACCACTGAATTACTAATGGACCCAGACAACATGTTGTCTAACTGTAAAACTATAAAATTAATTAAATATTTATTTTAAAAAGTGATTTAAATATGTACAGCCTAAAACAATGCTAAATGTGCATATTTGTAGATTATGATACACATTAAACTTGTATTTTCAGTACAGGTAGTATTTGAATTGTTGTTGTTAGTTGCGAAGTCGTGTCCGACCCATCGCGATCCTATGGACAATGTTCCTCCAGGCCTTCCTGTCCTCTACCATCTTCTGGAGTCCATCTAAGCTCACGCCTACTGCTTCAGTGACTCCATCCAGCCACCTCATTCTCTGTCGTCCCCTTCTTCTATTGCCCTCAATCTTTCCCAGCATTAGGCTCTTCTCCAGTGAGTCCTTCCTTCTCATTAGGTGGCCAAAGTATTTGAGTTTTAGCTTCAGGATCTGGCCTTCTAAAGAGCAGTCAGGGTTGATCTCCTCTAGGACTGACCGGTTTGATCGCCTTGCAGTCCAAGGAACTCGCAGGAGTCTTCTCCAGCACCATAGTTCAAAGGCTTCAATTCTTTGGCGCTCAGCCTTTCTTATGGTCCAGCTTTCACTGCCATACATTGCAACTGGGAAGACCATAGCCTTGACTATACGGATTTTTGTTGACAGGGTGATGTCTCTGCTTTTTAGTGTGCTGTCTAGATTTGCCATGGCTTTCCTCCCAAGGAGCAAGCGTCTTTTAATTTCTTGGCTACAGTCCCCATCTGCAGTGATCTTGGAGCCAAGGAAAATAAAATCTGTCACTACCTCCATTTCTTCCCCATCTATTTGCCAGGAATTGAGAGGGCCAGATGCCATGATCTTGGTTTTCTTAATGTTTAGTTTCAACCCAAGTTTTGCACTCTCCTTCTTCACCCGCAACACCAGGCTCTTTAGTTCTTCTTCACTTTTTGCCATTAGAGTGGTATCATCTGCATATCTTAGGTTGTTGATGTTTCTTCCGGCAATCTTAATTCCAACTTTTGATTCATCTAGCCCTGCCTTTCTCATGATGTGCTCTGCATATAAGTTAAATAGGCAAGGTGACAGTATACAGCCTTGCCGGACTCCTTTCCCAATTTTGAACCAATCAGTGGTTCCGTGTCCAGTTCTCACTGTTGCTTCTTGGCCCGCATATAGATTTCTCAAGAGACAAATAAGATGGTCTGGTATGCCCATCTCTTTAAGGACTTGCCACAGTTTGTTATGATCCACACAATCAAAGGCTTTAGCATAGTCAATGAAGCAGAAGTAGATGTTTTTCTGGAACTCTCTAGCTTTCTCCATGATCCAGCGTATGTTAGCAATTTGATCTCTAGTTCCTCTGCCTCTTCGAAATCCTGCCTGTACTTCTGGTAGTTCTCGATCCACATACTGCTGGAGTCTAGCTTGTAGAATTTTAAGCATAACTTTACTAGCATGAGAAATGAGTGCAATGGTGCGATAGTTTGAACATTCTTTGGCACTGCCTTTCTTTGGAATTGGAATGTAAACTGATCTTTTCCAATCCTGTGGCCACTGTTGAGTTTTCCAAATTTGCTGGCAAATTGAGTGTAGCACTTTTACTGCATCGTCTTTTAAGATTTTGAATAGCTCAGCTGGAATACTGTCACCTCCACTAGCTTTGTTGTTGCTCAGCTTTTCTAAGGCCCACTTCACTTCACATTCTAGGATGTCTGGCTCGAGCTCAGTGACCACCTCATTGTGATTATCAGGGACATTAAGCTCATTCTTGTATAATTCTTCTGTGTAATTTTGCCACCTCTTCTTAATCTCTTCTGCCTCTGTTAGGTCCCTGCCATTTTGGTCCTTTATCATGCCCATTTTTGCATGAAACGTTCCTTTCATCTCTCCAATTTTCTTGAAAAGATCTCTGGTCCTCCCTATTCTATTGTTTTCTTCTATTTCTTTGCATTGTTCATTTAAGAAGGCATTCTTATCTCTTCTAGCTATTCTTTGGAATTCTGCATTCAATTGGGCATATCTTTCTTTTTCTCCCTTGCCTTTCGCTTCCCTCCTTTCCTCAGCTATTTGCAAAGCTTCCTCAGACAGCCATTTTGCTTTCTTGCATTTCTTTTTCTTTGGGATGGTTTTGGTTGCTACCTGTTGTACAATGTTGCGAACCTCTGTCCATAGTTCTTCAGGCACTCTGTCTATCAGATCTAATTCCTTAAATCTATTTGTCACCTCTACTGTATATTCAACAGGAATATGATTTAATTCATACCTGACTGGCCTAGCGCTTTTCCCTACTTTCTTTAATTTAAGCCTAAACTTTGCAAGGAGAAGCTCATGGTCTGAGCCACAGTCAGCTCCTGGTCTTGTTTTTACTGACTGTATAGAGCTTCTCCATCTTTGGCTGCAGAGCATATAGTCAATCTGATTTCTGTGTTGACCGTCTGGTGATGTCCATGTGTAAAGCCGTCTCTTGGGTTGTTGGAAAAGAGTGTTTGCTATGACCATCGTATTCTGTTGACAAAATTCTATCAGCCTGTGCCCTGCTTCATTTTGTACTCCAAGGCCAAACTTGCCTGTTATTCCAGTTATCTTTTGGCTTCCTACTTTAGCATTCCAATCCCCCATGATGATAAGGACATCATTTCTGGGTGTTAGTTCTATAAGGTGCTGTAGGGCTTCATAGAACCGGTCAATTTCATCCTCTTCAGCACTGGTGGTTGGGGCATAGACTTGGACTACTGTGATATTGAATGGTTTGCCTTGGATTCGAACTGAGATCATTCTGTCATTTTGAGGATTGTATCCCAGTATTGCTTTTCCTACTCTTTTATTGACTATGAAGGCTACTCCATTTCTTTTGAGGGATTCTTGCCCACAGTAGTATACCTGATGGTCATCTGAATTAAATTCACCCATTCCTGTCCATTTTAGTTCGCTGATACCTAAGATGTCAATGTTTAGTCTTGTCATCTCTTGTTTGACCACGTCCAGCTTTCCTTGATTCATGGATCTTACATTCCAGGTTCCTATGGAGAAAAAATCTTTACAGCATCGGACTTTCCTTTCACCACCAGACATATCCACAGCTGAGCGTCCTTTCGGCTTTGGCCCAGTCGCTTCATTCTTTCTGGCGCTACTAGTACTAGCCCTCTGCTCTTCCCCAGTAGCATGTTGGACGCCTTCCGACCTGAGGGGCTCATCTTCCAGCGTCATATCGTTTTGCCTTTTGGTACTGTCCATAGGGTTTTCATGGCAAAGATACTGGAGTGGGTTGCCATTTCCTTCTCCAGTGGATCACGTTTTGTCAGAACTCTCTGCTATGACCTGTCCGTCTTGGGTGGCCCTGCACGGCATAGCCCATAGCTTCATTGAATTACGCAAGCCCCTTCGCCACGACAAGGCAGTAATCCATGAAGGGGGTATTTGAATTACAACAGTTTATTTAGTGACTGTTCAAAGTTACGACAACACTGAAAAAGTGATTTATGACTGTTTTTAACACTTACAACCATTGTGCATCCCCATGGTCGTGATCAAAACTCAGATTCACTTAAAAGCTGTTTACTAACTCAACAACTGCAGTGATTCACTTAATAACTGTGGCATGAAAGGTCATAAAAGGGGCAAAATTCACTTGACAACTGTTTTGCTTAGCAACAGAAATTTGGGGCTCAATTGTACTCATAAGTTGAGGACTACCTGTATTCCAATTTACAGAAGGCTACTGTGCTTATCTCTGTACACTCACTCTTTGGTTAGAGACCATTTCAGCAACTATTTGCAAATGTGATAGTAACAAATGGTAATAAATTCATTTTCAAATCAGTATGTTCATTTACAATCAAATGCATTCCTGACAACAAAGCACACTGTAATGAGAATAACACTGGAGTGGCAGGCTGAAACAACTTTATCTGAATGAGTAGGCACCAACCAAGGATCTTTGCGGCATCTCTCAGTGCAATGGCCAGCTCGAGACTCATTAGGCCAAGGGGATTAAGCTGGAAGAGTTACTTAGCAACCAAAAAAGACAGCTATCACTGGCCTCAGAAGTCAAAGAGGTGGAAGAAGCATCTCTCCCTAGCCTAGTGCAAAGGCCAACTGTGAGGAGAGGTGGGCTGAACAAAGACTATTGGCCAGAAAAACCTTGACATGGTCAGAGATCAAGGTGATGCCATTCCTAAATAACGGGAGCCTCACATCTCACGGATCTATGGGGACAACTCTTTGTACTTCACCACCATATACCTCAAACCCTTAACTGCCTTATTTGTTCAAATTTTTTGCCATTAAGAGTTCTGTTTCAAAACCATTTTAGTAAAGATATAAGACTTACCTGTGTGTCTTTGATTACTGTGGGACAGAACAGATTCTCGCCACCCTCTCGATCACCTAGGGAGAATAACAACTGGCCAACTAGTAATGGAAATTGTCATGGATCAACTTGCCACCAAAAAAACTCATTCATGCAGCAGGTTACGCTGCTTACAGCACAGCTACAAGCTCTACAAGCCTAGTCATTGAGGCAGCAACAACAATGCCACACCACACAAACCAGACATGTTCAGTAGCATGCCCTGAAAAGCGTGTTGAGGTGCTGTCTCAATTTCACGCCTTTTCGGCACAATATAACCTCTGTGAGCCTAAGAAGAAAATATTTTACCTCAGACAGACTTAGAGATGGATCTGTCATCAGCTTGGAGACTGTTAAATGGGCCATACTGTTGGTAATGCAGCAGAGCCCCCTGCTGGATAACATTGCTGAATTTAGCCAGTTTCAGGCTATTTATGCCAATCCCATAAAGGCCTTTGGGCCACGAATTACCACAATCAAGAACTAAAAGAAGGGTGTTGATATGTCATGATAGCCCAGCTGCAGGCCACTTTGCTTTCTTCAAGACTCTTTAATTTGCGAAGATTTTTGGTGTCCACAAATCTAAGATATTGTAAGTTGATATGTCACCTCCTGCTCTACCAGTAATAGAGCAAAAGATGTATCAGGCAAATCATTGGGATTTTTCATGCCATTATCTGACCCACTGTATCCTTGGATTTTATAATAGATAATATAATAGATCTACCAGCATCAAAAGGGAACATGACAATCTTGGTAGTGGCAAACACTTTAGGACTCACTGCACAGCTTGCCCAGGTCTGCTCACAGCCAAAGACACCACTCAGCTCTTTTCATAACATATGTAGTATATACATCAGAAGTCCCCAACCTTTGGACCACGTGAGTGGCTGGCTGGTGTGCACATGTACACAGGTGCGTATGTGCGTGCAGCCCCTCTTGAACATCGCTGTGTCATGGGCGTTCATGGCCCCCTTTGCACAAGCATTGCTGCAAGTGTCACAGGTATTTGCGGCCCAACTCGTACAAGGATCGTCACAAGCTTCACAGCCATTTGTGGCCCACTTGCACAAGCATTGCTGCAAGTGTCACAGGTGCTTGTGGCCCCTCTCATATGAGCACTCACAGCCCCACTTGCGCGAGCAACAGATGTTTATGCACACACACACGTATGCATTCACACACACCCTTAATACCATCCCTTCTTTCCCTGCTTCCCCCGACTCTGGGTTACCAACCCTGAAATATTGAGGAACTCTGGTTAAGTGATCACTTGGTTTCAGACCACAGACCACAATTCACTGCTATGTTTTGGTAAGAACTAAAGTCTAGGGGAAGCTATCATCAACCCATTTGCTTTTTAGAGCAAGTTTGCGTCTCCTTACTGGATCCACCACCCATTGTAATTGAAGGAGAACATCAATATGAGGCAACTCACATTCTGGATTCTTGTCACTTTGAGAGCTGTCTCAATGGATTGGAAGGGTTATGGACCAGCAGAGAATTCCTTGGAAAATGTCAATGATGTTCATGCTTCCTATCGCACATACCTGTTTTATCAACAGTAACAACAGAAGCACAGCACACTTGCTGCAAGCAATGGCAGTGGCACAATGGGCTGCTTAACAAGTGACCGCAGAAGAACTCAAGCAGTGGGGCAACAGTTGTCAGGGCATGGGAGGCCTGGCTGTGGTGGTCCTAAGATAAGACATTCCCTGAAAATAAAACCTGGTGCCTCTTTTGGAGGCAAAGAAAATATTAGACCGGGTCTTATTTTTGGGGAAATACTATTACTTTCTACTGATGGACTTGGTTTTGTATTCCAAATCTGGAGAAATTATAGTGCACAGTACTTATTTGGTAAAATTCCTCTAGAAAAATTGATTTACAAATAACTTTCTTCACTTGGTGTTGATATTCCTGGTCTTGGATTTATCAGGTTCAAAGGTAGGCAACATGATTTTTGTGGGTACTAGTGTGCCTGTAAATTATTCTTAGAAAATATTCATTATGTATGGCTGTACCTAGTGCTCTCTTTGGAAGTATATAGATAATGGGATGGAACAACTTCATTTCATTTCATTTTCATTTCATTTTATTAAATTTATATGCTGCCCTTCTCCCTGAGGACTCAGGGTGGCTCACAACAATAAACATTAAAAAACATAAAGTAAAAAATTTAAAAGAGAATTAAACAATAAATGCAAAATTACAAGACAATTTAACCCAGTAAAAAGCCTAATTAAAAATCGCAATCAGTCCAGGCCCGCTTGTTGGAACAACCACGTCTTTAGGTCACGGCGGAAGGACCGAAGGTCAGGGGCCATCCGCAGCTCCGGAGGCAACTCATTCCAGAGGGTTGGCGTGCCCACAGAGAAGGCTCTCCCCCTGGGGGTTGCCAGCCGGCATTGCCTGGCCGATGGAACCCTGAGGAGGCCGACTCTGTTGGAGCGAACTGGGCGATGAGATGTTGACAATGGCAGCAGGTGGTCTCGCAAGTACCCCGGACCTAAGCCATGTAGGGCTTTAAAGGTTATTACCAGCACCTTGAATCGCACTAGGAGGGTAACTGGAAGCCAATGCAGCTCGCGCAGGAGTGGTGTAACATGGGAGTACCGAGATACTCCCATAAGCACCCGTGTGGCTGCATTTTGCACCAGTTGAAGTCTCCGAGTGCTCTTCAAGGGCAGCCCCATGTAGAGCATTGCAGTAATCCAGGCGAGAAGTGATGAGGGTGTGGGTAACTGTGCATAGGGCATCTCGATCCAAAAAGGGGCACAACTGGCGCACTAGGCGAACCAGTGCAAAGGCCCCCCTGGTCACAGCCATTAGATGATCTTCCAAATTAAGCCGTGAATCCAGGAGGACACCCAAGTTCCCTTCGCCCTGTGCGTTCCCACAGAGAGGGACTCCTCAGGGTGCCACCGGTCAGAGAATGTAGATTGGTGGCCCCCAGGGGGAGATCTTTCTCTGTGGGCGCCCCAGAGCTATGGAACCAGTTACCGGTTGAGCTCCGGACGGCGCCCGATCTTCGCTCCTTTCGCCGCGATCTGAAAACATACCTGTTCGAACAAGCCGGCCTGGCCTGAGGGGGGATTGGTGGGGTTTTTTATTATCTTTTTATTGGGGTTTTTATTAATGTACCAACTGTTTTTATGGGCATGTATTTAATTACTTTTTAATTTTTGTAACTTTGTGTTTTATTCTTGCCCTGTACACCGCCCTGAGTCCTTCGGGAGAAGGGCGGTATAGAAATATTAATAAATTAAAATTAAATTAAAGTTGCGAGCCCCTTCTGAGGGGGGCAATACCTCCCCCCCATCAAAAAAGATGGAACTTGTTGGACAATACGAGATGCCGGTATCCACAGCCACTAGGTCTTGGAGGAGTTAAGCCTGAGCCTGTTCCTTCCCATCCAGACCTGCACCGCCTCTAGGCACTGGGACATCACGTCAAGGGCATCACTGGGTTGGCTCGGGGTGCAGATGAACCACTGGGTATCATCCGCATATTGGTGATACCTCACCCCAAAGCCATAGATGATCTCACCCAGCGGCTTCATATAGATGTTAAACAGGAGGGGGGAGAGAACCGACCCCTCAGGCATCCCACGTGAGGGGCCTCAGGGTAGATCTCTGTCCCCCTGCCAATACAAACTGCAAGCGGCCCGAGAGGTAGGAGGAGAACCACCGTAAAACAGTGCCTTCCACTCCCAACCCCTCGAGCCGTTGCAGCAGGATACCATGGTCGATGGTATCAAAAGCCGCTGAGAGGTCAAGTAGAACCAGGACAGAAGAACAGCCCCTGTCCCGGGCCTGCCAGAGATCATCCACCAGTGCGACCAATGCCGTTTCCGTGCTGTAGCCAGGTCTGAAACCAGACTGGTACGGGTCCAGATAGTCCACTTCATCCAGGAATTGCGGGAGCTGACGCACCACAACACTCTCAACAACATTCACTACAAAGCGAAGGTTGGAGACAGGACGGTAGTTGTTCAATGAGGCCGGGTCCAAAGAAAAACTTATAGCACACTTTATGTGCTTTATTAGGTCTTAATAACCAGCAACTGCTAACATATAATTATCAGAAATGGAAAACAAAATTGTTTCCTATCACATTTTCACTAGAGGAAGGGTTTATGTTAATTTCTAGATTTTATATAAATTTGCTGGTGACTGAAGAAAATCACAATATAATCTTATTTATCAGATTAGCCTCTGTTAATAATGGAAGCAGGATAGCAATTCATATTCCCACTCTACTTTCTTAAACTCCTCTAGTAGCATGGAAGAAAATATAACATTAAAGATCAACAGTATAGAAACCTGTTTTTACAATAGACATTTACCTTTACTAAACTACATAAAAATCATTGTCAAATGAAATGATTGTAAGACTGAGATCTATGATTAAAGCTTACTTAGAGCTTAGAGCTGTCCTTACTGATCAGACTGTCACCAATGATGTTGATATAAAACTTGTAGCGAGGGAATGGACAAATAAAGAATTGTGTATTTTTGCTAAAGCTTTATTCCAAAACTTGTCACTTCTAAATAAAATCAGGGAACAATTTTAATCAACTGTATTTTGGAGTGCTTAACCTTGCAGCCTTGAATAATGCTGACAGTGAAAGTCAGGTGTCTGAAACCTGCACAAATTTTTCAACAGATTTCTTTATATTATCTGAAACTGCAAAAACCTTCCCCTGACTTAGGACTTCTTGCTGAACTTTCATGTCCTCATTCTGAACTATGAATTGATATATGACTCTTGCATATGGAGCAGAATGAGAACAGAATATTTTCTAACAGTACTTGTTGGTTACCTTGGTTATAGAACAATTTTCATGTGATTTGTGTAACTGTAAAATGTACACAATAATTTTATGCACATAAAATATGAGTAGTTGTTTTCATCCTAGGACCCTCCAGATATGGATTACTATTTTCATAGTCCATAGTACACGAAAAGAAAATTATTGATACAAAGAAAAATGTGTGTCTGTCTCTCTGTGTGTTTATCTTTGTGTATAACTAAAGAAAAATTGAAGTGTGTGTATAGGTCTCCAGTATGAGAAAGAATGGAAAATAATATTGTTCAAAATTTTCTTTAAAAATACTTTAAATATTTTTTAAATATTAAATAGTAGCAGTAATAGGGCTGTGCAACTACCTGAATTTGAGGGGAAAATGTGATTTGGACATTTAACCTACCAGGAATGTCTTAGGCCAGGGGTGGCAAACTGCCAGACGTGGACTGGTTGCATCATACAGAGGCCCCGGGTCCAGCAATGCAAAAAAAGTCACAATACGTTGCAACACATCACGTGACGTGGTGAGTTTGACAGCCGTGTCTTAGACTAAATATCTTTTTCTAGGATGGTATGCCAGTAGGGGGCAGTCATATAAAACCTGGAAAAGACACAGCTGCTTTGAAGATGTTCTCAACAGAGGCTCTGCATATAGCCATTATACTGTGACTTTTTATGCTTTGAATCCAGGTTTCTGCACAACCATATAAAAGAACAAAATTTAGCATATTTAGCTTCTTAAGACATAGGATACAGATTGCACTAAATAGAATTAGCAACACGGCATATATTCACCAAATGCAGCCTATAAGCAATTTTTTAAAAAAATCCCATTTATATCCCGCCCTTCTCCGAAGACTCAGGACAGCTTACAATTTTAAGCACAAACCAATGTACTTAGCAAATTACTTCGCTAAACTTTAATCAAGGAACCCAGTATTTTCTGATATAGTTTTCCCATTCACATATTTTTGGCACAGTGTGTATTCTCCAGAATGCCATTCAGCTTCTAACCAATAGCTCAGAGCATTTACCGCTTTGACAGGCTAACAAATTCTTCCCATACATATTTTTAGATATGGCTTTCAAAAGAGAAATTACTAAGAGTGATTTGCAAAGAAAATGTATTCATGTTGGACCAGTTTGTCTTGACTGCTACAATATTTGTTTCTCCAGAGAATGCACTTTATTGTAAATACAAGACTGAGTGCTAACTGAACTCCATGTCATAGTTAAAGATTTTGCATTAGGAACATATGGTGCTTTCTGTCATTCTTTCCAGTTAGTTTTCTGCCTGCAGTGTATGTGTCTATTTTACTTCCTATTGCCCTTTCCATGGTTTTTATAGATTGCAAGCTCTAAGAGACAGAAATTCTGACCCATCCCGCGAAGTGGTTTCATGTGGCCCCACGAAGCCATCCTGGAAACAGTGAGGGAACGGCCCCCACTGCCTTGGCCCTGGCCCAGAGACCCTCAGATCTGTCCCACTCCTGCCCAGGCCCCCATAGGCACCCTTGATGCGAACGATGTAGAGCTGGCCACGCCCACCCAGTAGGCCATTCACACTCTAGCCACACCCATGCAGTAGGCCACGCCCACCCTGGCCATATCCACCCGGCCCCTGAGGGCAACCGCAATGCTGATGTGGCCCTCAATGAAATTGAGTTTGACACCCCTGCTTTCCATTGTTGGTTTCCTGCTTGCTTTATATGTTTCTAATATTGTTTTGAACATATTATATATTTAACATTTTGTAAACTTGTTTGGGAAATGTTTTTTTTAATAAAAACTAGTAAAATATATCCAACAAAGAATTTCTTTTTGTTTCAAAAAGGAACAAGTAGGTCAAGTTGATACAGCAATACTAGAATAACACTAACTTTCTATTAGAGGACTAATCTACCGTATGCACATACGGTATATAATAAATCACAAAATGTATATCAATTCCAGGTATTGGCTTTCTGATTGAAGTATTTATGTAACATTTAATTATATTACTGAAAAAGGCAAGAGATATATCTCTGTCTTCATAACTTTAAATTTGATAAAATAAATTCGATAAGGAAAAATTATCCATCTTGATGAAGAATTCAGATTATAATTAAAATAAATTAAACCATTTCTTTATCACCCTGTATTTAGAAAAAACAGGTTAAGCAACTAAGATTAGCTATTCTAGGAATGCTTTCGGACAAAACTATAGGAACAGATAGTTCTTGACTCTTAATTTTTTAAATGAAAGAGAAGCCCATCAAGAGGTGAATTTCTTTACTTTTTCCCTTTCTGCTAATTGGAGAAATTTTATTATGACAAGAGTTACCTGTTCTTCCAGAAAAAAAGAAGCAGTTTGGAATTAAAGGGTTTACCAGTCTCTGGTTTCTCCAACTCCCACCTGTTACTTCATCTGATGGCTGCTTTTGGTATAAAATACAAACTACAAGGAAAGCAGACACAGATACCTGTATATCTAATGTGACCTTTAGTGGTAAGCTTCAATCATAATACAGATTCTGGTTTCATTTTTTTAAATTGCATAAAGGTTATTAGCATTTTTCAAGAGGCTTTTAATCTACAACCCATTGAAATACTGTCCTTCACCATTATGTAGAAAAGGAAAAAATGAAAAACAATGCAGAATAATAGAGACAAAAAGGCCCATTTTTCAGGGGTTGTGTATTCAGAACTCGTTCGTGATTGGAGCATGATAAAGACTAAGCAAAACCTGTGTACCAGAGACAATTCAGTTTTGAGCTAACACACATTTAGAATGATAAAATGGGGCATGGGCTACCATAATATGGTTCTTGAGGAGGGATGACAAAAGGACAAACCCATTTTTTTTCCAAAAGGCAAACTGGTGCACTTGTTCTGCCCCCACTTCCCAAGGCTTTCTATTATCATTCCTGCCTTCACCCCCAGCCGTGAAGGAGGTGGGCACATTTCCAGATGAAGCACTGTCTCTCTCTACTCCTATTCTATCCTCTAAGAATTCCTATGAACTTCATGTAGATACAACTGCATATTTGGAAATAAAGATGGTGATGAGTGTTGGTACTTTGCTTTGCAGCAATCATCAACCAATTGTATTATTGTAAATAAAATAATAATTTTGAAAGATGAGGTAAGACACTAAGCAAACATTAAGAGAGTACCTGCAGGCACATTGGTGTCCACTTCAATGTTATCATAATGTGTCTGTGTATCCAAAACATTCAAGAAAAACAGGCCACATTTATAAAAAGAAATGAATTCTTATCTAGAAAATTACAATCTATTCATACTTTGCTAGATCTAAAAAAATGTGGTATCAGAGAAACTGGCTATATCAGATATTAATACTAGAACATTATATTTAATGCTGGAATCAATGGTGATCCAGAAACACTATATGAATTGTTTCCTCACATTGAAAGTTAAATTAGCATCTTTGGTAGGCTTCATAGTTCCAGCAAGGAAGCAGGTCTGTTGTTTTTTTCCCCATTTACTGTACTCTGGATGTATTAGACCCTGTTTCTCCATAGTTGACAAACATTGGTAATCTTGACATATCTGGAGGTAACAACTTGTGATGGAACCTGTCTCAAAGCTACAGTCCTACAGTAGCTCTGTTTAACATGGGCCAGTGTTTCATATATTCAGCCAATACCTTTTTTACACCTGACCATCAGTTCTTTCCGACTTTTCAACCTGAATAGCCATAATTTTTTATTTTTTTATTTTAATTCCATTTATATCCCGCCCTTCTCCGAAGACTCAGGGCGGCTTACAAGCTTAGCAGTAGCCTTCATTCTATGTATATGCCTGCTTATCAGGGCTTTCACACACACCCCAAGCGGCATTATTACAAAGTCAGCTTAATTGCCCCCAACAATCTGGGTCCTCATTTTACCTACCTCGGAAGGATGGAAGGCTGAGTCAACCTTGAGCCTGGTGGGATGCGAACCTGCACTAATTGCAGGCAGCTGGTGTTACTTAAGGAGGCATTAGCCCACTGCTCCACCAAGGCTTTCAGTTCTCCTGATTTTGCTACACTAACCATTAACAGCTTAGTATATTTATGCAGAAGCAATTTTGGAGGATAAAGCTTATCAAGTTACAGATTGTATCACCACAATTTTGTTCTCGATCTACTTAAATTTGGCTTCTACTAACTTTTGCAAGAGATTATTTTTACAGGGACGCGGTGGCTCAGTGGGTTAGGACGCTGAGCTTGTTGATCAGAAGGTCGGCAGTTTGGCGGGTCAAATCCCGAGTGCCGCGTAACAGTGAGCGCCTGTTACTCGTCCCAGCTTCTGCCAACCTAGCAGTTCGAAAGCACGTAAAAAATGCAAGTAGAAAAATAGGGACCACTACGGTGGGAAGGTAACAGAGTTCCGTGTGCCTTTGGCGTCTAGTCATGCCGGCCACATGACCACAGAGATGTCCTCGGACAAGCGCTGGCTCTTCGGCTTTGAAACGGAGATGAGCACCGGCCCCTAGAGTCGGAAACGACTAGCACGCATGTGCGGGGGAACCTTTACCTTTTACCTTTTATTTTTACAGTATGTATGAAACTCAAAGGAAACAAGTTTCTTTTCCACTGCAAGTTTGGAAGATGAAATCAATCTGATCCAGGGTCTATTGAGACTTTTTACTAAATACCGTAGTTTATACTAACTATGCCTTATCTTTAGCTTTGAACTGTGCTGCAGTATTCCTCTTCCCAGGCACCTAAGCAAGAAACAGCTGTGAGTGCAACTTTCCTGCATCAGCATTTTCAGCCCAGACCTCACTGCTCTTTACAATTTCCGCAGTTTTGAGAAAGTGTAGAGACAGCAAAGACTTAACACAAATGTGGGGAGGGGAGGGAGGTATTTCTTAAATGGGAGGAACAGCACCAGAAGATGGGCATCAAGAAATACTGGCTCGTTGTTAATGAAACAAAAAAGAGACTTATACTGTATCTGCAATTCCCATATTATGTATAAACTAGGTAAATTAGTGATTCAACTATGACCAGTTCCATTTTCTGGGTGGTTGGCAGGTACATAAAGGCATTTCACCCACATAATAGTTTTTGTTTTATTAATGAAGAGAAATTAAAAGCTGTTAGAATTTATGTTGCTTGAGCATACCTGACTCTCTGGGGGATGCAGATAAATGGCAAAGGCTATTCTTAGATATTTATTTTATTTTATTTATTTTAATCCCATTTATATCCCGCCCTTCTCCGAAGACTCAGGGCGGCTTACAATCTAAGCACAAATCAAATGTGCTTAGCAATAGCCTTCATTCTATGTATATGCCTGCTTAGTAGGGCTTTCGCCCCCCCCAAGCGGCATTATTACAAAGTCAGCTTATTGCCCCCAACAATTTGGGTCCTCATTTTACCTGGAAGGCTGACTCAACCTTGAGCCTGGTGGGATGCGAACCTGCAGTATGCCTGATCCTAAGCCATAGTCAGTTCTAGGAATAATATATTGTCCAAAGTCTGTATGTGACTGAATATCTATGTGAGATATGAGGAACTGTCTGACATATGTTAGGAATTGGAGTATGGATAGGAAGCAAAAGCATCTTGACAGTTTAGGTAAACACCTACAGACTAAAAAGACACAATACACAAATACGGCTGCATGCTAATTTTTTCTCTCTCTTGCTTCTCTTTTAACACCACAAGACTGGATCTATAAATCTCTGATACGTGGGGACAGCTGCAGAACTATTAATTGATTGATTTCTTTGCTGATGATAAAGCAAGCACTATTGAGGAAAATATGTGAGGGAAAGGTCTGAAAACTTTCTAGTAAGCAAGTCTTGTCTAGAAAAAATGAAAGTGCTGGCTTAGACAGCTTATTTACAATGAAATTGTGGATCAGATCCCACATTTTACTATTATTGGCTAGATAATAAAAACGGTGACATTCCATACAGTATCTAAAAGGATATTATAAGGCCATTTTCTCTAAAGTCATTTATAGTATCTTATAGCCTCATTCAAACCTTGCTGTGCTAATAACAGTAATGAAGCTTTATATTGCCACAACATTGGCTGATGTTGCTATAAAATGCTATAAAACACTAATGAAGAAATGGTCTAAGTCTTGCAAATTTGGATGCATCAGCTAGAAGACTTGCTCTCTGGAACCTTCCAGGACTCTTGGCACCAAAGTATCCCGTTGGATCTCTCTCCCTAATGACTTTATAAGCAACCAGCACTTGTCTTTCCCCCCTTTTCTAAGGATCTAGTTGAGAAATAGGGGACCCTGAACCTGCGGGAAAACGCTGGGATAATGATGAGCGTAGTAGAGAAATACTGGCAACTCACATACTCTGGAATATGCAGACTAACATTAGACAGCAGTTACCTCCGCGCGTAGACAATTTTTTTTTTGCCCCAGCTGCAATCTCAAAGAGGAAAGCATTCGTGCCGCTTTTTTTTTTTTAAAAAAGAGATTTATTCTTCAGCAGGGATATTGCAATAGCTGAATTTAGTACCGTGTAATTCTTTTTCACCAACTGGGTGATCATGTTTTTTAAAATCAAAAAGTTTTCAAATATATTTTTCCTTCAGTCTCGTTTTGGTTGCGCTCGGGAAAACGGAAGGGTCAGGGATACGTAACTAGACTTTTTTCTTTTCTTTTTTTTAAACTACAGACCGCACCAGGGGCACTTTCGGCTTTCTCCAGCTATCCTTTCGCAAAACCGGCTTCTTTCAGGAAACAGCTGTTTGTAGCTTCCCCCACCACCACCACCAAAAAAAAAAAAAAAGGAAACCCTGAGTTGTAAAGCCCGGCTAGTCGAGGACGACTGAATCACAGTCCACCCCACACACACACACGCACGGTTGTCTAGTACCAAAAGCCTCACAAAAAGGGCCTACGCGTGGAACGCGGCTCCGTCTCGCGCCACCTCGGCCCTTCGAGGTTCAGCCTCGACGTTCTGGATCCGCCCCGGGCGCGCGCGGGGGGGCGGGCGCGCGGGCGCGCGAGCGCGCGCTCCTGGGCACGTGAGCCACTTGTTTTTCCCACCAGCGGCGCTCCCGCCCTGCTATTATTGTTCTGAGGAGGAGGGAGAGCCGGGCGAGAGAGAACCTTTGGGCGCCGCCCCTTTAAGGCTCGGGGCGGCTGCACCGAAACGGCTTCATGAATGGAGGCACGTGACCCAAACATCACGTGACGCGTCCGCGAGCGGCGGCAGCGGCGGAACCCGGGCTCTCAGTCCCTGTTGTGTGCGTGGCGGCCTCCCCCTCCCCGCCCCGGACCCCCCCCCCCTCCGGAGGCAGCGAGCGGAGGGTGAGAGATTGCACGGGCAGTCCCGGGGGCCCGGTTCCCTTCGGAGGGTGGGTGGGAAGGCTAGTGACACCCCCCCCCGCCGCCTTCCCGCAAGAGCGGGAAGAAGAAAGAAAGGAAGGGGAGGTGGAGAGGGAGGAGGAGGAGAAGGAAAAGGAATTAAGGGGGGGGGGGCTGGCTGGGGAGGGGGTTCCTTAAGGAAAACCGCTCCTTTCCCGGACGATCGGGGATTCTGGAGTTGCATTTCTCCCCGCGGGGTTTTATTTTTTTTTTTTTGGAAAAAGCGCCTCTGGACGCGGGGACACAGGCTGCCTGCCGGGAGCGCGATCCGCGGTTCTCCCCCCCCCCCACTCCCGGCTGTTTCCACCCGGGAATGTTCTGGCGGGCTCGGAGGAGGGTGCGCGTGTCAGAGTGGGGAGGCTGAGAGGGCGAGGTGAGCCTGGTCTTTCGCCCGTCGAGATTCGCTTCTCCCGTGTCTTTTCCTCCGCTCGCCGACTTCCTTTTCCGTGGCTGACAGGTGGGTGGGTTTCCCTCCTCCTCCTCCTCCTCCTCCTCCTCTCCCTGCCTGTTTCCTTTCGAGTGGGTCTGCGGCGTGGGTGGCCGTCCTGATCGCCCGCGGCTGCAGGTCGCGGGAGAGAAATGCCGTCGCTCCCCGGCTCCTCTCTCTTTCCCGAGATCGCCGTGATGCTTTGACTTTTTTCTTCGCAAGAGGTGGGGTTGACAGAAGAAGCCGGGGCCCTTCCCCGCTTGTTCTCGGACTGCCTAGCTTTGAGTGCGCTCTCACGATCAGAGAAAGTAAGCAGGGAGGTAAGCTGCTTCCCCGCACGCGGAAGTCTCTGTGCGCGGCTCCGACGACGTGCAGCCATGTCTGCGAGTGTGAAAAGGGCTTGCCGTGCTGACTCATCAGGTGTCTGGGAACGGAGGAAAAGGGCCGAATGTTTTTGGGGTGGGGCTCAGGACGGGGTGGGGGTGGGGGGGTTTCACAGAGTATACGGATGAGGTGGACTAAATTACCCTGTTGTATCTCCTGGCACAGCCTTCTCTGTGGCAGAGTCCAGACACTGCTGACTCATCAACATGAGGTCACCCATAAGTATATGCTGCACAAAAAGGGATGGGGTCTAACTAGGGTTAAGGGGACGCAGCAAAAGAAAGGGGGAACCCAAGTAGATAATCTGCTGATTCATCACTTTGAAGGGTAGTCAGACTTGACCTCAGATTCCCCTTTCTTTCAGCTACTTGTCTATATTTAAGTCCTTGTGACAGTTGCTGATCCTTAGCGTTACTGTAGTGCTGTATTCATTTGTAGTGAACAAGAAGGTAGGAGAGTGTGTGAATATGAACTTGGTAAATATGGTTTATGGAGCTACTGGGAATCCTTTGGGGAATGAATGAGAGGTGCTGGGATGTCCTTATACTCTCGGTGCATACAGCTACTGACTCGATTTTGTTTTGGATAGTAAAATTGTAGGTCCTGAAAACCATAGCTTTATGCATGGGAACGTTCCTTCTGTTGTAGTTCATGTTGCCTCTTAGACAAACAATGTTTTGAAGAGCTCTGGGAAAAGAATCTTGGCATATTATTTTCGCAGAAATGCAAAGGACATAGAAATGCAGTTCTGGATGGCTCATTTGTATACCAAATTACACATGTGCAACAAGTGCATCGGTTCTCTGTTGAGTCCCTTCTGGGAAATTCTCACAGCAGAGCTCTTCCATTATCACCTACAGAGGGCAGTTTGTCCTCTGTCAGTTTGATAGTGCTTCAGTATTAATGGGAGTATAAATAAATTTGGTAGAGGACAGGAAGGCCTGGAGGAACATTGTCCATAGGGTCGCGATGGGTCGGACACGACTTCGCAACTAACAACAACAACAAATAAATTTGAATAGTGAAGGCATACTAATTATCTGTAAACATATTGCAGGTAAAAGAGCTAGCCACTTTAGCCTGATGTCTTTTCAATTGAGATTTTTTTTCTGGTGATTCTAAAATAAAAATTTTAAAAATATGTGATGCATCTATTTTGAGAAAAATGAATAGTTACGATGTTATAAACCAGTCATATCTGATATAGAGCAAAGATAATTAGAAGGTGAACATAATTTAAAAACTGAAATGCCTCTTACTATTTCTCTATTATCTCAAATTGGAGATAGATAGGCCAGTAAACATAAGTGCTGAAATTATTTGACTAACTCAATGTGCATTGACTATTTACAGAATTACAATTCCTTGTGTGACTTGTGGCTCACAGAAAGCAAACTAAGAATGTTTTATTCAGAAAAAGAAATCCATAGATATGAAGGGAGCTTTGTTTTTGTTATAAAGAAAAGTTTCAGTTATAGGAATGGTATGAGGCTGACGGTCTTCTAGATATTTAGGAAAAGTGGAATTTTGATTTCCATTCTGCTGAGTAAGAGGTACAGTGGTAGAAAGCAAGCTGAAACATTAGGTACATTTGGGAGACTGCCTGAGGCCAGTCATGTTGATTTGGAGGAGGCAATATTCCCTAGTCATGATGTCTTCTGAAAATTTTACAGGACAAGCATTTCCTTCTACATTCTTTTGCCCAGTTAAGAGCACTAAAAGTCAATTTAAGTTTAGGAAGCTAATTGGGAAGTTATTTGTAGGCAAGTTTCTGTAAATGTATGAACAGCAGAGCCATATATGTATAAATGAGAACAAGATGATGTCAACAAAGCTTTTTACACGACACTTGTGGAAAAAGCTCCCACATGGGTATACCCTTCAGCTTCTGATTCTCCCCTGTAGCCTGTTTTCTTTTCATCTCTTAAAGCTTTTTTTCCCTTCTTCCTGTGATGGTGCTGCCTTTACTGCTGGAATGGGTGATGTCATCGTGTTTACACTAGTTTGATGGCATAGCTTGCTGAACCAGGAATGTTGAGAATGGGGCCTGTGTTGAATCATGCACTCTGCTGTCAACTCTGTTGTAAGCAAAGAATTGGCGGCACTTGTGCTGAGTGCAGGCCTTTTGGACTTCTGGCAAAATGTGTTGAGGTTGCACTTTTTTCCCTTTACAGCCATCGCACTTGGCACTTTTCAGTGTGATCTTTCTTCGGGAAGCTGTCAAAAAGCTGAGAAATCAGCAGTCTAGGGAGTTAGACCAAGTTTGTCTCTGTCTGGATGCCAATTCTCTCTGGCTGTCCTTCTTGCAAGATATTCACAAGTGCAGCTTCTGTGCTGGGCTGTAGAAAGTCCTTGTATATATCCTAATTCAAGCATAGTACAGAATGTGAAAATTTTCATACGTTTTTTTCCACTTAGTCATCACTTTCCTTAGTGGTTTTTTTTATGAATGATGAATGGAAGTGAATCCTTCTAGAATTGAATCTATATGATATCTGATATTAATAACATGTTATAACACTAATAACATTAGTATAACTAATTAATGTTATACATCTTTTACTAAAAGATTCTTAATCTTTAGAAGTTTAGGATAAATGAACTTTTTTTGTGTTTGACTCTCAGTACTACTGGACAGCAATCTTTGCTGATCACTTTTAACAATGAAGGTCAGCTCCAGTCAATTTTCAGTCCTTTTGTGTAATCTTCTCACTTCCCAAATGTTAGCTGCTTTCATAAGCATTAATCCTGATATATACTAGAAGTGCAATACTTGCCCTATGAAGAGCCTCACTAAATTATCCAGGCAGTTAAACTTGTATACTCTTCTACTAGGAAATATTTCCTTGGGATTTTTTTATTGATTGTCACTAATACTAGCATAGTGATTCTTAAGGTTCTGACCTGTATTGGATTTACTGTGTGATACCAAATCTGTTTTTGGTCATGCAGTTTTGTTGCATTGCCTATGTTCCTATTCCTCTCACACGAGCATTAGCAATGGTACTTAATATGGATATGTCATAGCGTACATAGGAAAGAAGTCTAGGACAGACTGGACTTTTCAATGAATAGGTGACTTCCTTTGCTTTGTTCACAGTTTTGTTCCTGGTTCCTATGGCTGTTTGTGGTTTTTAGATAAAGCTGGGAAATTTAAAAAAATATATAAATACATTGGTGAATATAGTTGTGTCTTCCCCAGTGTTTACTTAACCAATATTTCAAGCAGTGTTACAGTAATGGAAACATTCTTCCTCTTGTAATTTTTTTTCTAATCCGAAAACATGGCTTCTGGTTACTGACTATGTTACCCACATACTTGAGGTAAAGGTAAAGGTAAAGGTAAAGGTTTTAAACTTGCTTCTTAGTTGCAAAAGCAAAAATAAGGCAGTGGGTTCCATTAAGATAGTTGCGGCCCACTATATTAAGTATGTTAGAGGTTTAATCAGTGACTGTAGCCATGTCTTTTGGGCACAAGAATTTGGCTTGTCAGCAATTTTCAGTGCTCTAGGAGTATCTGAGTTGTTTGGCTGGCTTATTAGTGATCTTGGAAAGCGCTGAAGCCATCCCTTCTGGGGTGCTGCTGGGGGATCGTTGTTTTGCTTTTGCTGACACTAGCTTGTCTTGGTTCTTTGCTATAAATGTGAACTGATGTTTTATACATTCAGCAAACAAGAACCTGATCGGTGTGGAAGAGGCATTTATTATGTAAATACTGATAATATGGTTGGGCGAGTAAAAGGTAAACTGCATCCATGCAGTTTTGGAGATATTGTTATAGAAAGTGGTTTATCATTGCCTTTTTCTGAGATGTCTTTTGGCTTGATGTCTACCCCCAGAGCCCTGAAATATTCTGATGGTCTCCCACATGAGCCCAGACCCTGAATAGTTTATGAGCATAAATATGGTCAGCCAGGTGCTGCCATTTGTTGAGGCACATGAGTGAGAGATAAACGTAAAAATCCTTATCCATGGTGACTTCTCTATGCTTGAGATACCTCTGGCCATTTTTTTTCTTCCTTAAGAAGCGGGTTTTTTTTTGAGGGGTGTGGGGAGCAATTATTGAGACTTCTGAGCTGTTCCAGAGGAGTAATTAAAGGTGGTAAAGGTAATTTACAACGTCAGCTACAATGGATTGAGGGAGCTATCAGGCCTTCTTTATGAGAAAGTAACTATTCTTGCACATAGTTGCAGGTTGAATGTTGAGAACAAAATGGAAGTATTTGATTTCCTCTGTTTAGGAAACTGGAGGGTAGTTTTGGTTTACTCAAGACAACCACAGTGAGTGACAAAATTTCTCTATGTGTGATTGTGCGTGTCTAAGATCTCTTGTGAATTCTGTTTTGAAACTGTAAGTAGTGGTTTCGGTAATGTTTCATAAATGAAAGTTATTAATACACATTAGTTTGTATTCAAGTAATGTAAAGCTGCTAGCAAACGTCTGTGTTATATCAGAGAAGCTTTATTTCTTGTGAATATTGATATTAAAATTTCAATTCCCTCCATCCAAAACCTATACGATACATGATAAAAGCATGAATGAGGAAGCATCTTCTCATAACTTTAAAACTTTATATTTTCCACTTTTGGAAGAATTTCTGAAATAATAATAAGTTAGCAGCACACATTTCCTAAATAATGAATTATCGGGAAATTTAGAACAATGCAACATGAATACAATTGGGAATTTCATAAAAATGGGAATGATTTTTATCTGCATTTCTAAAAAAATGCTCTATCTCAGGAGTTTTTTTAGTCCTTGTTGTTAAAATGGCAATGTGAGAGGAAGCAACTGGACAGGGAAATTAATGGAAATATTTAATTTCTGTATTGCTGGTCAGAATCCCACCCAGATGAATTTGTGTTTCCCCCCTCGACTTTGTGTGCCTACCACTGTTTTTCTTTTAACATGCATGGGAAAAGCTAGTCAAAAGAAGACAGGTTATCAGAACCACAATAATAGATTGTTCAGTAATGACTATTCAATTATAGTATAACCCGGAGACAGGTAATTCTCTAAGTTTCTGCATGTTTCCCATTATTCCCTTGTCTATCCTTTCCTTCCATCCTCTAATCTTGCTGTTCTGTTTTCAAGATAAAGAAACGCTTCAGGCAGAATGGATTAATTAATTAATAGACTTTTTTAAATAGAGAGTATTCTTGAATACTTCTTCCTTCCAACTATGGGAATATAGTGTTGCTTTGAACCTTATAAAGAGAAGTCTATAAGGGTAATTCCTTGGCAACTCTCTTAGACTGCAGCTTTCTTGTTAGGCTGTACTCTATAAGGTGTGCACTGTGAGCAAGGCTGCTAATATGCTGAGTCAGCATGACTGGCTCAGCACAGCCATGCAGGACCGTGGCTGCCAGGCTATTTTTAAGTGTGGTTTCATCCTACTCCAGCTCCTCCCAAACTTCCAAATCTTCCTTTTCGTGAGCATTTGCCCTTAAGATTTATAAAAAGCTGTGGGGTTGGCAGAGACTAGGCAGAATTTGTCAAGAGCTCATGTAAATCCCACAGCTGGTTCATGCTGTATAGAGAATACCTGTATTTGGTGCTTACTTTCCTGCCTAGTCTGAGTATATATATAGCTGTCTTTGAATGATGTAGAACTTGACTTTGATAACATCTATCCATTTTCTATCCTACAGAATCTGATTGTGAAGGCTTGCGTGTTATGACGACCCCCAACAAAGGAAACAAAGCCTTGAAGGTAATAAGGCAAGACATGGGGTTAGCTGAGCATGCATGCAACCAGAATTCCACTAAAACATGTTTCTATTGTCTCTGCAGGTGAAGCGAGAGCCAGGGGAGAATGGGACCAGCTTGACAGATGAAGAGCTGGTGACCATGTCTGTACGGGAGTTGAACCAGCATCTGCGGGGCTTATCTAAGGAAGAGATAATCCAACTCAAGCAACGCCGGCGGACCCTGAAGAACAGAGGCTATGCTGCCAGCTGCCGGGTCAAGAGGGTAACACAGAAGGAAGAGTTGGAGAAACAGAAGGCAGAACTTCAGCAGGAAGTAGAGAAGCTGGCTTCAGAGAATGCCAGCATGAAAATGGAACTTGATGCCCTGCGTTCCAAGTACGAGGCACTGCAGAACTTCGCCCGGACCGTTGCCCGGAGCCCTGTCACCCCTGCCCGGGGCCCACTTGCTTCCAGCATGGGGCCCCTTGTTCCTGGCAAAGTTGCCACCACCAGCGTTATCACAATAGTTAAATCCAAAACGGACGCCCGGTCTTAGTGAAACGAGCACTGCCTGGGCTTGTCTGTGCAGGGCAGTTAGGCACAAAGCTCATCCGGAATCCCCAAAGCACAACCCTCTCCCAGATGGCCTAGCCCACACAGGCACATACTGGCCTGCTTGTCACTGCAGTTGCTTTGTTTTTAGCTTGTTCTGGTTGGTGTGACTGATGGTAACGCAACCTTTCCATTGTGAACAGAACCGTCCATCTAGTGTGTTCTGAAAATGGAAGCTGAAGGACCTCAGTACTCTTGCCAAAGAGATTTTCAGCAGCATGGAATTCATTCTTGGGGAGGAATAACCCAAAGGGGAGGGAAGAGGTCATAGAGAGTTGGAAGACCTACTGTCAGTGATGACTTCAATACCGTTCTTCCAGGGTTGAGTCAGCTGTCCAGTCTGCTGCTTGTAAATTGCTTGGTATCAGGGGGATAGTTTGTGTAACCATTTTTATATTACCATCTAGTTGCACCTTTTAGGTTTGAAGATGGGATTCCTTAGGACTTTTCCTGAAGGAGAGGCAAGTGGGGAAACAGCTATTTCCTGGTGTCTGTGCTACAGAGGAAGGAAAGTAGCCAGGAATGAGCACTGTTGTATCTACCTACCAGACAAAGTGGGTTACATTGCAGTGACCACAGGCCAGTTTTGTGCCTAATGTGTTGCACTGAACAAGACCAAAATCACTAGTTGTTTTCTGTGTTTGGAGAGTATCCAGTGTCTCTAGTGTGATGGTTTACACAACTAGTTTATGTAGTTTAAATAGCCCTTTATTTAAAAGAGAAGCATTCGTTTTAAAGAGTTATTAAATGATCTAAGTTTCAAATCTACAATTCGGTGAAGCACTTCTATTTAAAAGTCTCCTTTTAGCCTGAGAAGGTGAGAGAATATTTGATTGTCATATTCTTGGAGACAGAAATGCAAATTTTAAAAGTTTCTCGTTAAGTCTTGTGGCTCTGAGGTTGGTTTTTATAAAGAGTTATTAGACTTTTATTTATAAATAACATAGGGAAAAAAACAAAAAAAGAGGCTAGTCCTGTTTGATATCTTTTTGCAATTGTACCAAAAGTGACTTATTCTTGAATTCCCCATCTGCTTCTTTTGTATTCCTGTTGTATTTAGTTGTCTGTGCTCTGAGGTCTTTTGTGGCGCTGTGATGTGATGGTGCCAGTGGCCACTTTGCTATGTGGGTGTCCTGTGAGCATTCGTACAGCTTTCCCAGGGCTGCGTGCAGGTTTTCTGGGGCATTTGCCAGTAGACCTTCTCAAAGGTTCTGTCTCGTGAAAAAATTACCTGAATCTGAAGCCTGAAAAGAATGAGTTCTTTTAAGATGTTAACAAAACTGCTTAATGATAGCAGGCAGACAGTGTTGCATTATATCATGTCACTTGTATTACAATTGCCAAAATTTGGGTTTTTTGGCTGGGTGTTCCTAAAGGTTGAATCCAGAGTTGCAATGGTAATGGGATAGAAGGGATCACTCCTGTTAATGTAGGAATATGAAACAATTTACAGCATATCATACAAAGGGTCCACAAAATATATTTTCTAGGGTTGTGAAGCATTTGTGAAGAACCATTATTGCGGCAGGATTCCTTTGCTGGTAATACTACAGAGACCTCTTTGAATCTCTTGCCTGTCTCCTCCTATGTTTTAGCATGTTGAGCATTGCATAGGGATCTAAGCCAGAAACTCAATAAGGTCTAAAGAGCATGTGATGGTCAACATGACCTAGGGAAGTTCAAATTGTTTTATCTTCTGGATACATAGTCATACGGGAAGCCTAGTCTAGTTTCTCTGACAGAGCCAGTCGTTACAAAAAAAGAAAGTTGATTTACCTTCTCTGTTGCTTGCCTTGTAATTAGCCTACAGGGAAAGAGTGGTGGGTGCATTACCAAGAGGAACATGTGAGTTTGTACCTTTGTATCTAGGTGGGCACTTGATCTTTTGCCCAGAAAACTGGCCATCAGAATGAGCACAATTACTGACAGCTGGTAAGCATTGAGTACTGGCATATTCAGAATACCTGAGACCACCATATTTGGCCATTTTCTAGTTAACATATATTACAACCTGTTTTAATCACACAGCTAGTGAATTCTGGAAATTTCCACAGCTGAGACTGGGCTCAAAAACCTCTTCCATCTTTTCAAAAACTTTCGGCTACATTCTAGGCCTCGTGATTAAAAGAAAAAGCTTTAATAACTTTTAAACCAGGGCTAATAAATTCGGATGAGCTCTAAGGCAAGTTTGTATCCAGAAACAACTATCCACAACAATCAGCTGAGAATCCATTCTCTGAAAACGATCTTCCTGATATCTATTAACTGGCAAGGTTTTGCTGCCTAGAGTATGTTGAAGGGAAAAAAAGGCTTTTAATGAGGACTAGCCTTCAAAATATCTTCATCATATCTGCTGGAGCTCCCTTTTTTCTCACTATAAGATCACTGTCCTCTGCAGATTATTCACCTGAAATGGAGGGAATGGCACTAGTTCTTTACTCTCACCTGCCCACACAGTGGATTGGAGATCTTTTTAATTATTGTTTTTTGTGCTATTCTTGGCATATATGAATGACAGAACATGGCTGAGAGGTGCACAGGCACTAAGAACAGCAAACTGCAGAGAAACAGAAAAATAAGTTGCTTTAATGTGAATATTCACTTGCCCTGGCTCCAGATTCTACCCGAAATCACCATTGCCACATTAGTGGCTACTCTTTATTTTGGATTTAGAAGGAGTGGATCACAGGTTGCTGCATACAGTAGCAGTTATTACTAAGCCTTGCCTTACTAAGGCGTTTAGGTTTCTGATCTTAAAAGCTATACCAGTGTGAAATAAATTGCTCTGAGCTGTGTTGAGGTAGAAATTTTGATAATTCCCCTTGGGATATGTTTTATCACTGCTGATTTGAAAGAGTTAAGAAACCAATGCAGATCTGTGCGGAATTACCAGAGCCAGAAACGTTCTATGTTTACTTGTACCATATCACTCTACCTCCTTGCCTCTTTCTCTCCACCCTTGAGCTGTAGATATTTTTTTCCCCTTCATTGCCTTCCACTTTCTAGTCCTTGCCAAAGAAATCCAAATTCTGTGAAAACCAAACAGTTGTAACCAAAATAAGCAATATTTATGCTTTGATGTCAAACGTGCAAATAAAAATATTTAATTGGGATTTTCTGACCATCAAATTTATAAACAAGAGGTGGGTTCTGGATTGAACTTTTAGGTCTCCTGGTCATAGCTTCCTTTGAGAGTTCCGTGAGAGGCGTTTAGGTCACCTGGATGGATGGTTGAGGAAACAACTCTTATATCCGAGGTGCCTGCTGTTTTAACTCAAGAATTTGCCTCTCCATTGTTTGGCATGCTTCTCTGTGCCATATTTGCTCATTGCCCCAAGGAAAGCAAGGTGGAGAGATTGGTGATAGTTCCATACTGTTAAAATGCAGTTCTATTGGGCTGCATTTCTGAAATAGGAATTTGTTTTCAGCCAGATGAATAGTTTGAGATCTCTTCAATTCCATGACCATATCATCCTACCCATTTCTTGATTGGCAGTCTTCATTTCTTAGAATTGGCTAAATAAATTTCTTTTGATGCTTCCTCTTCCTGAATTGCTTGTTTTATGATCAAGACCTTAGATCCCAACAGAAGCCTCTGATAAAGAAGGTCTGTCCTCTAGGATTTTGCAAGGGTGGCTAGATCGGTTTTTGTAGCAAAACTAGTAGTGTCCTGGGCACTTTAAAGACTATTACATCATCTTTCATGGATTAGAAGTTACTTCATCAGATCCATGAGATGATATTAAATTGGCTCTGATATATGTGTATAAATACAACTACCGGTACTCAGACACATTTTAGATATAAAAAAAGAACAGACTTAATTTATTAAAGCTTATACATGCACACATACATTAATACTATAGTTTCCATTTTCTGCAAAGTTGGTTACAAACATTACAAGATATCTATATTATCTGCATTAGTCTGCGGTCACTAAAAATGTTAAAATATATTTGAGCTGTAATATTGCAATCTATATTTCTTGCAGTTAGATTTTGTCTATTCTCCCTACAGTAAGTTTCCTCCATAGACAACCTGTATATGGTATTAATTGCTTAATTTGGAATAATACTTCATCCATTGAAGTTGACTTGCCCACATAAATCTATGCCATAATATGTTTGCTTGTCTTTAAGGTGCCGTAAGACTCAATCTTTCCTCTAAAGATGCCTTTCACCGTTTTCAAGGCTAGATAAGTGAAATGGTATCTTCATCTGAGTGGTTGCAAGACATTCTTATAAGCAAATGCAGTGCTTTTTTTGTAAAAGAAAAAGGTGCCGGAACTCACACATGTCATATAACCCGCCTTGCCTACCCTACAAGGTTCCATCCAAAAAAGGTGCCGGAACTCCGTTCTGAGCGTTCTATGAGAAAAAAAGCCCTGAGCAAATGAATATTTATTGAGCAAATCTTGCTCCAGAACTCAGTAGTATATCTTCCAACTGGAGGTGGGGGAGAAAACAAGTAACCTTTCATACTTCCTAGCTTCCTTCACTCTCAGTCTGTCTTCTAGTGTTCATGAGGTTTTTTTTCCCTGTCCTAGATTCCCCTCTCAAGCCCTTGACCCTCATTTTTTTTCTGGTATATGGCATCCAGAGTGTGATGGTTCTTGTTTTATAGGTGACTGTTTGGTTTTCCTGCTGTGAAGGGTGGTTTTGTTTTGTTGTTTTTAATGGGGCGTTTTGCTCAATGCAACAGGTGGGCAAGTGTGCTGCTTTCTATCTGGATGCAGAACAGCTCCGTGAAGTATAATTCCACCGTCATGTGGGCTGGCTTTGGGTGGGTGGGAAAGGTAGGGTTGTTTATGTCGTGGTGAATTATGTAAAAGTGATATTTTGGATAATGAAACAATTTTTTTTCTTTCCAGAAAAATGCAAGAAAAACTGCAGGCTAAGAGTTGAGGAATGTGACGGTCAGCAATGGGTAGAGGCTATTCAGATGTTAGGTCCTGTAGAATAGATGCAGGAGCAGGAGCAGAAGAGAATGTACTACTGTGCATAGAAGACGTTAAATATTTGTTGTTCCTTGTGTCATTGATCATGCTGTACATTGACACATCCCAAAAAAGTAGGATAGCATTTCACTATAATCCAGCAGTAAGCAGAGCTGGCATATCTGTATATTATTTTCACTCTGGCTGGTAGTGTGCTCCAGTGGGTAACCCTTGTCTTCTGTGCCAGTGAAGATAGAAGCACTTTTTGACAACTTGCCTTTCACCTCTTTCTGAACTGTATTTTGTTAGTAAAATAATTAACGTGCAGGAATTTTCCTTTCTGGTTTAATAGCACTGCTGCTGTTCCCTGTAATGAAACAGTGAATAACTGTGACTGCTCATACAGAGGATTGCTCCTCCCTATGCAGAAAGGATCACACAGTGGTCTGGCTGTGAGCTTCAGGCAGGTTCTTCCAAGTAGTGAGAACTTACTTTCCTTTCCGGATCTGATATACGATATATGTGAGCTCTACATGCTTGCAGCTGACACTTGCATGAATGAGAGGCACTGCACAGTTGAGTGAGGAGTCTCCTGATTCCCAATAAAGATGTGCCACTATCTGGCTATGCAAAGATGTTTGGGATTCCCATGCAGTTTCAAGTGCTACTTGCTTTTGTCCTCACCTGCGGTTTGCTCTGAATTTATTACATCCTTTTGTCAAACTGGAATATTATGGAGAAACAAATTATATTTGGTGTACTTAATGAACTGAACTGATAACTGCTCCTCCCCACCCTCCAAATGTTGAAGATAGTCCTTAAAAATATGAATTGAAATGATTTCACTACTGCTTTAAAATATTTGTTTAAATGGTCGGGGAGGAACATTTTGATAATAAGAAATTCAGTCTCCAAAGCTGATACAGATGAATGGAGATGAATTCTATATGTTAGGGGTGTAAAAGCATACTGTCATGTCCTGGGTCTTTCCTGTACAACAGTCGAACCCAAGTAATTAATCAGTATTTATTGCTAAATTATTGTCCTTTTTCAATCTGTAGATAACTGTTGGGGATTTGTTGCCACAGCCCCAGTGGAGGTGTTGTTAATTTATTTATGTATATAGTGTATGTTTGTTGATATGAAGCATTCTTTATTTTGTATATGACCAATAAACATCTTTAAAGAGGCTGGCCCCTATGATATCACTGAGCAGGTTCGGGTTGCTAAACTTGTTCTCTGTTGCTGACAGGAACTTTTAAAATTTAACTGTTTGCATGCATTTACACAATCTGCTCCCTGCTGCTTGAAAAATCAAGTTCCTGTTTGCATTTAGAAATTTCCCAGGAATCCTATCCAGCTCAAAACATTGGTGTGATTGTTTTATTATAAACCGTCCAGATTATTTCCCTCAGGGTTGTATTTCAATTAGACATCTTCCTCCAAGAATGAATAAGTTATATTCAATATTTCATGATGGATAAATATGATTCAAGTAGCATTTTCATTGGTCTTTATCTACTCTAGTACAGAAAACCACATATTGCTTTCTATTGAAATCAGGTTACTGTCCTTTGCATAAATCTCCCTGTCTTTGGATTATTTCTGTACTTTAAAATTTTTAAAGCTTGAAATTATGCATTTAAATATGCAAATCTCTGGACTTGTGCTCTTTAACTAGGACTGACATATCTGGGCTGCAATAATCCAAATGACCACTAGGGACCACCAGATGTTTTCCTTGTTGCCTTCTGGGAAGAGGCTTCATGGTATCCGAAGCAGAACATCCAGATTCAGTCAGTTTTGTTCCATACAGTATTAAAATTGTGAACTCTCCACTTCCACTTTCCGCTATGTATTCAAGATGGACAGTGATTAATATTTATATGTAAGGTGTAGGTATATACATATGTTGCATATATCATGTTAATATGTGTGTTATGTATGTGTACACTTGAGAGCAGGCAACAGAATTTCATTTTTAATGTGTGCCAATGTGCCAACAGTAAAAAAAATGACAAGGTTATCATCATCAAATGCCACTAAACAACGAGGTAGCTATTTGCTGCCATCTAATGATTATCTAGTTTTCTGCAACTGAAATAAGGTAGCCAGGTTAGATTTTATATAGCATATTTTAAAAATATTCAGTTTTATTAAAACAAGACTATTATTCAGGTTATTGTGGTATGTTTTGGAGCTGGACTAATACATACTGTGTAGGACTTAAGAATAAAGTGAACAAGTTTGTATTTATCGATAATAGCATAGTTAATTATAGGTAGTGACCTAATTTTTCTTAATTATGTATTTCTTAGCAGTTCCTTTATCTAACGTTGATGATTCTCAACATTATTTATGTTCCTGTTTGAAAGAAACCTATAATTCCAAAAACAAACTATTAATACAAGAAAACGTTTCTGCTGAAGTTTCAGATTTCTCTTTCAGCTCTGAAATAGGCATGGTCTAAGTTTAAGATAGTGTGGCAAATAGCACTGTTCCATTTTACATCAAAATGCATAATAAGGGCATCTGAAGCAATATAAAAACAAAGTTATAAGAACCGTTGTCCATTTCTGGTAGTAAGAATGCAACATTTTTGTTCCTTACAGATCAGAAATATTTAGCCTAGTATGATGAAGAAAGAAAAAGGAATTTGGATATTATCTGGATCTATGTAGTATGGGAAGGACACACCTCTAACAAAAGAGGAAGAACTAGTAGTCAGCATTTAAAAATGGATGCATTTACATGACATTTAGGCATGGTTCACTCAACCTAATTTGCTGGATTCACATGACATTGAACACAATTAACCCAAACCAACACCCTAAAGCTAAAGTGCTGAGATAAAGCTAAAATGTAGTTGACTAACTTGTGGTTCAGTAAATTGTGCAAACATGACCACTGGCAAGCTTACTTCAAAAAATGCACTTTTTTGCCTAATACAACCAATGGAAGGTTAGCTTGTTGCTGCAAAAGCTTTAAGTTTTCATGTAACAAATCCAAGAGAACGACAATATGCAGCAATAAAACAAGCAAAATCTCCAGGTCCTTTAAACATTAAATTACAAGCTTTTGCACATTAATTCACAACACCCAAAATGGAGTAGTTGATGAAAGCTTATGCAGAACTTAAGAGGCCCAAGAGTAGTTTAAAACTTTCCCCTAATATGAGGCCTTTTTCTCACTGTGCCAAATTTTCCTTTGGTATTTTGAATACATTAAATAAGATGATATGGTTGACTTTGGCCTTTGGGTTTTGAAAGGAAAAACAAGTCTCCCACTTTTTCTTACTCAAGATCAACAAAATGTTTAATTCGCATTCTCCAATAGTTAATGCTGCAAGCAATCTGTTTCCCGTTATATTCCTATGTAACGTTCAGCAGCAGTAGTAGACAATAGTTTCTAGTTACGGAAATAGGCTAACCAAAATAAGTGTCGTTACAGAAGACCCTGAGTGTGAAAGGACTGAATTGCCCATAATGGAATTTGGTTTGATGCGGAAAAACAGCATTAGGGTTCACGCAATAGCATTTCACACGCGGCCACCACATTCCGACTCAGGGTAGGCAACCTTGGCTCTTTTATGATTCGTGGACTTCAACTCCCAGAATTCCTGAGCCAGCACATCTGGCTCAGGAATTCTGGGAGTTGAAGTCCACGAGTCATAAAAGAGCCAAGGTTGCCTACCTCTGGGAGAAGGAGGGACCGGAGCAGCGCAATTATCCTACGGTACACACCCGCATCGTTTTTAAACCCCCAATCCGAAAGAGAGCGCACTTTCCCAAACGAAAAGGGAGCAGGAACTCGACCCTAGTTCTCTATGGAGGTCATAGAAACGGCAGGTTTATCTACAATGGAAGACAAGTCCAACCGGAAGTGGCAGAACTGTGTCCTAAGCTTCTATCTTGAAATAGCCTGGCAACAGCAGCGAACATCATTTGCGTCCCCAGGGCAGCAAGCAGTTGCCGCCGAGCGTCGTCTCTGTTGCGAGCGGCCGGAAACGGAAGTAGCCGAACCCTCCGCTTCGGAAGATAGGAACCCGGAAATTAGTCAGGGAATGGCGGCCGGTCGAAGTTTAAGTCGCTCGGAGCGGAAAGCGGCGGCTCGCGCCGAATTCCTCCGCCAAGAAGAGCAGCGAGAGCGACGGAGGCAGGTACTGCGAGGTTGCCGGAAATCCAGGCGGGCGGTGCTTCTCGAGGCTTGGCAACACGCCCTCCCCTTCTCTTACGCTCTTTTCCTCGTTCGACCCAGGTGTCCCGAATCCTGCGCAAACCAGCGGCTGACCGGAGCGCCGACGAGGCGATGCTTCTGTCTGGATGTCAAGAGATGGTGCGAGATCTGGAGCGGCTTCGCAAGAAGCGTGAAAGGCTGCGGCGCCGGCTAGAGGAGGTGGGTAGGTTCTTCGCTGTGCTGTCATTGCCCTGATCGACGTGAGGGCTTGTTCCATCTTGCCCCACGGCTCAAGCAAGCTCTAGCGCAGGGGTCTTCAAACTTGGCCCTTTTATGACTTGTGGACTTCAACTCCCAGAATTCCTCAGCCAGCAAAGCTGGCTGAGGAATTCTGGGAGTTGAAGTCCACAAGTCATAAAAGGGCCAAGTTTGAAGACCCCTGCGCTAGCGTGTATTTTTTCTAAATATCCTCAGTTTGACAAGTTCTATAGTGGCCTTAACTAGACAGGAGTTAAATTGTTTTGCCAGATCTAAAATCAGCTTCAAGGTCTGTAAAATTAGCTATGCTTTATCATCTATTTAAGGATGAAAAAAAGCTAGATATTTGGCAATGACTGGAAATATATGCCCAATTGATTATATGCCCTCAGGTTGCTATCAACTCTTAGTGACCACATAGATAGATTTTCTCCAGGAGGATCTGATCCCTGTGTGGTGCTTCAGGTTGTCCATCACTTCTGTAAGTGAATCCATCTGACTTGTGGTTGGTTAACATCTTCATTTCCCCCTCCCCCCTTTCTCAGCATTATAGGGTTCTGTAGAAAAGTAGATCTTTGCATAATGTGTCCAAAGTATGATAATTTCAGCCTGGCCATTTGTGCTTCAAATTAAAATTCTGGATTGAGTTGCTTGATGATCCATTTGTTTGTTTGTTTGGCTGTCCACAGTATTCTCACAAATCTTTTCCAGGGTCAAAGTTGAAAGGTGTCAAATTTGACTTTGAAAAAACAGAATTTCCATTCTATTCCTTCAAAGTCAAATTTCCACTTCATACAGTGTCATGAAGAAAGCTATTGCCTGCACAATTCTGGTCTCTAGATGCAGGATAAGGATTGGCAATGGGGACAGTAAATTTCATGCAAGCTTAATTTTTCACCAAAAAATAAATTTATTTTTATTTTTTATTTTAAATCCATTTATATCCCGCCCTTCTCCGAAGACTCAGGGCGGCTTACAAGCTTAGCAGTAGCCTTCATTCTATGTATATGCCTGCTTATTAGGGCTTTCACACACACACCCAAGCGGCATTATTACAAAGTCAGCTTAATTGCCCCCAACAATCTGGGTCCTCCGGGTCCTCCTGGTCAATGACCCCCGGGTCATCCTTTCATAGATATTTCCTTGCCAGATTCTTCAATACTTCCAACAGTGGCAATATTTATAGCTCGACTTTAAACTGTGGGGTCCTTGGTGCTCTCTGAGCTTGGTGGTTTTCTTGCAGATGTTTCATTACTAAGTTAGCTAACATCATCAGGGCTAAACAGTGCATTAGTGCTTGCACTGATGATATTACTCAGTTTGGTAATGAAATGTCTACAAGAAGACCACCAAGCTCATAAAGCACTAAGGACCCCCATGCTTTCAGCAGTGACAGAGCTTCTAATGGCTTCTAAAGTACAGTCTTCACTGAAAAAGCCAGGATACATCCAGAGATGTATCTGCCTTGAAACTAGCCCATGCTAAACTGTATAGCACAGTCAAACATTAGCACAAGGAATGTTTTGTGACATAATACAAAATCATTTTGTTTTACATCATAAACTGTTTTATGATAATTTTATGTCATAAAATGTTTTATAAAATTTGCCAAATTTCAATTCCACAGGAGTCATGGGTCCTTGATTTTGGATGCATGTTAGCCCACTTGAGGTACCTTGGTTACCTCAACCAGTTAAAAGTTACAAGAATCAGAATTTTAAGTAGTATACAGTAATATATTCAAGAATTGCTGGAGAGTATTTTAATTAGCAGTAAAAAAGCATGTAACACAATAAATCTGTCACATCTGTAAGACTTCTGTGTTTGGAAGGTAAGATAAATAACAGCACATCTATATTTTTATATAAATTAAAGTTAACTACTACTGGAAAGTAGTAGTAATGTATTTATATTCCACTAGTACGTATTCGGTTGAATTTAAAAAGTAGGAGTATTTAACTATCTAATTTTTTTGTAAATAAATATGCACAGCTTTTTATACTGTCCAAAATTTGTGATAAAATTTTTATCATTCAACTGATTTTCTGCATCTTAAAAACTTCTGATTGCATTTTTATTTTTGTTAAAAGGTCTGCTTGGAAACCTTTTCCATTATTACAATTTTTAGATGTTTGGCTTTTTAATGATCAACAAGTTTATGTATACCGTATATGGATATACAAAAAACTTCAAATATAAATTGATCTTTACATGTTTAGTATAAACATCACCTGCCACAGAGATTGAATCACTGCGTGATGTTTGCACTCATGGTTAAAGAGAATACAATTTGTTCCATTTCCCTGAACAATTTTCCTGAAGTTTTGTTTAGCATTTAAAAGCTATTCATGAGGTAAGTGTCAGCAAGGAAAACTATTGTAAATTAAGAAACAAACAAACAATGGAAGTTTCTTCTATAGTTTTTTTCAGGAATGTTTTTCACTGAATTTCATTTCCAGCTATGAACTGAAGGCCTTTTGTTTCTGGAAAGGCAGATCTGGATCCAACCCTCTGTAATTAAGCTGGTTGCCCTTCATAGGCTTAAAGTTAAACAACCTAATTGTCTTTTGAACTGGCTTTGCTTGTCGAGAATTTTGTGGTTTTCCTTGCTGACAGACAAAACTGAATAATGATTTCTGCCAAATTTACAGAAAAGGAACCAGTTAGTTTATCTGTATCTCTTTTTGGGAAATTATTTTTTTTCTTCTACTTTGAAGAAGAAATATAATAGTTAAAGGCAGAGATAATAGTGATAAATATACTGTATTAATGAACAGTTCCTGCATGTTTCATTGAGGCTCCAAGTACATTTATAAGTACATGGTAGGAGAGCCAGTGCTTATTCAGAACAGTATGTAATTTGTAATTCGGCTTCTTGATATTGTAAAATTCAGTATCTGCTTGAAATAATATAAATTATTTTTAAAAGCTTTCCAAATAAATTAGTTATGGTAATGGAATGCATAGGAGACCTCAAGGAAAGAGGACAAGAGATCCTGCCTAGGAAACAATGAGGCGAGAGGGGCAGGAGCCCTCAGTCACTTAATAATTGTAGAAGAAAACTAAGGAAGGATTCATCCTAATGGAACAATCAGTTAAAAGTGGAGGGCAGGAAGTTTCTGCTTTTTGACTTGCAAGGTTAATGTGGCCTCCCCTGATGGACCAGGCACGAAACACAACTAGATGAGCTAAGTCTGTTTTATTGTAAAGGGTACAATTACAGGATGGACAAAAGCAAGAAAAGAAATGTGTGGATTTTATCATTTTGGAAAATACGGGATTTTTATTCTTTTTTTTTTTTAGGTGTGTGATGAGCCTGACGAATTGAAGAGAAAAGTCAGCAAGCTATCTGCTGTTGTCCGAGGAGCTAAACATCTTATTGTGTATACCGGAGCTGGCATAAGCACGGTAAGGTTGTATCAGTGTTCCTTCTTTTGTATCAGCAACAAACGATTCTTGTAACTGAATTACCTGCCTTGCTTATCATGTGAGAGCAGCATTGTTTTGAGGTTTGAAAATTCTTAAGGCTCCCAAGTCATACAACATAAGTTGAAGTAATTCAACAACTTCTGTAAAAACACAACTTGAGAGCATTTTGGCATATGAAATTTTGACTTTTATGTTGTATATTGACACTCGCACTGTGACAGTCTGGAAAAATGGGGAAAAAAATCAGAATTTCCCCAATTTCTTTAGGGAAAAAAGCTACATTTTTTGCAACATCTTTCCTAAAAAAGGTCAGAAAAGTGGGTGTTCATTGTACTCCTGATAGGTAGCATTCCAAAGCAGTGCATTGTAAACTCTTTAGGTATCCTTAAAGACTGGTAGAAACAAACAGGATTCTTTATACCAATCTTCATCTAAATTGTGAGTAAAAAGCTGTATATTGAGCTGCTCAAGGAGCCAACTCCTGTTTAGAATGCAAAATGTGTCTCTGGAAGTAATCCTCTGTGAGAAAGAATGCTGGAGAGGTGTAAAATACGTGAAGATTTCACACTTTTTGTGCTTTGGGAAAGAAAAGAACTGTGACAAATACCTAAATACTCATTGAAAGTGGAATTGAGTTCCCTGGCTAGCTGATAAATTTCTTATCCTAGTATTTTACATAACTATTTTATTAAAAAAAATGGGATGTGGAAGAGAAAGATAAACTATACCCTTACCATGTAAAACTTGCTTTGAGTCAAGCTCATTGTGAAGGTCATATCTATACAGTTTCCTTGGCAACAGTATCAAAGTGTTTTGTCAAAACTGGCACAACACAACAGTGCCTGCCCTTGCTGGGCTAAAGCAGCATGTTATATAGCTGTAACTTTAGAATAAACTAGAAATTGTTTTGTTCAGGGTAAACATTTAAGGGATTGAGATTGAGCTGATGGATAGATACACTATGAATGGCTTTGATCTTTGGGTGATGGCAGCTTGTTTGGTACAAAAATGTAATTTAGGATTTTTATTTTTATTAATCAAATTTGTAGAGCCACCTAACTCACAAAAAGTGACTCTGAGGCGTTTATAACAATCCAGTAATTTCATGGCATGGAAGTAATAGGTAGAGATGCTTATAAATACAGGCAAGACTGAATTCTTGAAATGAAACCAGTAGAGTTTCTTTTTCTTTGTGACTCCTTACAGGCAGCTTCAATTCCTGACTACAGAGGCCCAAATGGGGTGTGGACAATGCTGCAAAAAGGGAGAAGTATCAGGTAATCGTTTCAGAAGCATTTCTTGTGTTACACTGGAGTCTTGGGTGTCGCTTTTTACACTTCTTTTTTTCCCCCCTGTATCAGGGCTACCGATCTGAGTGAAGCAGAGCCTACACTCACCCACATGAGCATTGCTTGTTTGCACAAGAACAAACTGGTAAGCTCTTTGATTTTCAGTCCTGCACTTCTGAGGCCATATTCTTACAGTGACTTTTAGGCTTGCTGCATGTTGATACCACTGTCTAAATCAGACATGTCAAACACAAGGCCTGGGGGCCAGATCCGGCCTGCAAAGTGGTTTCATGTGGCCCGCGAAGCCATCCTGGAAACAGTGAGGGAACGGCCCCCGCTGCCTTGGTCCTGGCCCAGAGACCCTCCTTCTGCCAGAGACCCTCAGATCTGTCCCACTCCTGCCCAGGCCCCCTTAGGCACCCTTGATGTGAACGATGTAGAGCTGGCCACGCCCACCCAGTAGGCCATACGCACTCTAGCCACGCCCACCCAGTAGGCCACACCCACCCTGGCCATAACCACCCGGCCCCCCGAGGGCAACCACAATGCTGATGTGGCCCTCAATGAAATTGAGTTTGACACCCCTGGTCTAAATCAATCTTTTTTAACCTGGACAATTTTAAAATGTATGGACTTCCACACCCAGAATCACCAGGTTGTAATGCTTGCTGGGGAATTATAGAGGTTGATATCCGTACATCTTAAGGTCACTGAGGTTGAGAAACACTGGTCTAAATCATAAATGTGCAAACTGACATGCAGAGAGGATCTGGCATTCCCAGCATTTTACACTGCTTTTCTTGTTTTCTTTCCCTGCTTCATCCCTCTTCTGTTTCCACTTCTACATGCCTGCTCTTTCTGCTGTTGGCCTTCCTTTTTTCTGGTTCCAAAATTTAATTAGTTTATAGTATACGATACAAAGAAAATACAAAAGTAAATAATGGGAAGGATAGGGAAGGGGAAAGGGAATGGAAAAGTGGGGGAAGGGAAGGGGGAAAAAGAAAAAAAAAGGCATTGACTTCCAACTTCCTTTGGTGCAGTAAAATAGAATATCAACATCCAACCTCAATTTTTTACTTTTACAAAATAGTATAAACTAGCCATTTCGATAACAACAAATCTATCGGTAAAGCCCAAAATCAAAATTACATTTTTTTCCACCTCAAGCACAAAGTCCAAGGTTTCCATGTAACAGTAAAGGTATTTGTATTTTTTTCTTTAATCAAAACAGTCAATTTAACCATCTCTGCTAGCTCCATCAGTTTTTGCAACCATTCCTCCGTTGTGGGGATCGATATGATCTTCCAATTCTGAGCATAGAGTAATCTTGCTGCTGTCAACATACACTGCATAACATCAAGTTTCCAATTTCCCCCCTCCCCCCCACATCTTTATCCATTAGCCTCAAGATAAAAGGATCTGGTTTTCTTTCTATATCCACTTGTAAGAATTTTCTGTATTAACATATGAATCCTACTCAATATTTTTTTGCTTTAATCACACGTCCACCATAAATGATAAAAGGTCCCTTCTTTACCTTTACATTTCCAGCATTCATTTAAAATGCCTTTATACATTCTTGATAACTTATCTGGTGTTAAATAGCAATGATACATCATCTTGTAAAAATTTTCTTTTAACTTATAGTTTAATGTAAATTTTAATCCTTTATTCTGCATATTCTCCCATTGTTTAAGCATTTCAGGGGTTTCAAACTCAATTTCATTGAGGGCCGCATCATCATTGCGGTTGCCCTCAGGGGGCCGGGTGGGTGTGGCCAGGGTGGGCGTGGCCTACTGGGTAGGCATGGCTAGAGTGTGTATGACCTACTGGGTGGGCATGGCCACCTCTACATTGTTCGCATCAAAGGTGCCTATGGGGGCCTGGGCAGGAGTGGGACCCCCTATGAGGGTCTCTGGCAGGAGGAGGGTCTCTGGGCCAGGGCCAAGGCAGAGGGGGCCATTCCCTCACTGTTTCCAGGATGGCTTCGCGGGCCACATGAAACCACTTCGCGGGCCGGATCCGGCCCCCGGGCCTTGTGTTTGACATGTCTGCATTACATTATACCCAAAGTTCCTTGCCCACTGAATCATGCAGTGCTTTACTTGTTCATTTTCCAGATTTAAATTCAATAAGATTTTATAAACTTTAGCAATAATATGTTCATCACTGCCACGCAGTAGGATTTCCAATTCATTCTTAACAAAGCTAAACTCATTATTCTTGTTGTCTAATTTAAATATTTCAGTTGTATATATGTAAACCAATGGCAGACATGACCTCCTGACTTTAACTCCTCCTTGGAATTGAAGTAGGCTCATTCATTTTAAAATATTTTGCCATAGGTCCACCAGTTTGGCCTCATCACTATCTTTTTTCTAACAAAAGGATTCTTGTTGGGAAACCCAAAGCGGCACCTTTGTGGAGAACCATGTTTTACATTTGTTCCAAACTTTCAAAATGGCATGTCTAATAAAATGATTGTTAAAATCAACATTTACTTTAACTTTATCACACCACAAGTAACTGTGCCAGCCAAACCTTAATTCATGACCTTCTAGATCCAATAACCTCTTATTCTGAAAGTTCACCCATTCTTTTAGCCAAACCAAACAACAAGCATTAAAGTACCGTTTCAAATCAGGTAGGCCTAACCCCCCTCGTTCCTTACTATCTTGCAATAAACTATATCTTATTCTCGGGTTTGAAATATCCCTCTGCCATTGTTTAAATGGAATATCGGTTGTGAATATTGGCAGTATTTGAAACAGGAAAAGCATCTTTGGTAAAACATTCATCTTTTTTTTCTTTTAAAACACGTTTATTGGTTTTCCAATTTAAAGACTATATATTTAGAAAGCATCATGGTACCTGGGTAATCATCAATTAAATAACAGAGTTTTCAATACATAGTTCGGGTTACATTGTCATAGCATCCTTCTCTATTTCCCTTAACATTCAATGCAACGTATTTAAACTAACAAATTTTTAAGAATAGCATGGTCAATTAAAGAAAAATTATCAGTCCAGTTTCAATAAAATATATCCATGTCCTGTTAAATTTTATCTAGTTTTGATATTAATTATAGTATTCAAATTTAACCTTTAACATCCCAAATGATATTCACAACCCAAATTTCCCTTATTTTATTACACCAAAGATTGTAACGTCTAACATACACAGGATAGTTAAGTGGCTAAACTATACCTAATAAACATTGTCTATTTCATATCCTAATACATCACAAGTTACCAATAGGAGAACCTATATTTATCAATCTACTTCTACTTATACATAACCAAAATTTTAACCTCACCGTAGGATCCATAAGCCAAATTTCCATTATGTCAATGTATAAATTATAATGTTTAAAATAAGCCTAATAAGTACTTAACCACATTCTAATTTATCTCATAAACATTTTCTATTTCAGATCCTAATAGGTCACTAATTACTAACAAAATGGCCTATAATGATTCTCTAGGCACTCATTTTTTAAATCTAACTCTAGGTTTCTTTTTTTGCCAATCAGGTTTCCAGACCAAAGCCTTTAGATTGCCAAATAGGTCTTCCTTCGCTCTCATGCATATTATTTGCACCAGAGGAGGCCATCCAACCATCAGTAATGCACAAAAGTTAAACCATTTATAGTCATTATATTGTTGCCCTGTTGATTCCACTCTCTTTATTTGCTCTAATATCTCTGCAATTCGGTCTGGATTCTTCTTCCATCTAGGTTTGTCTGTTTTGAGTAGAAAGTCTTATCCAATTTTATAGTTAGTAGTTGACGGTCCAGGGTTTCCACAGGCTGTCTTTGTTGGACTTCGGAATCCTCTATGTTGGCATCGCTGTCTTGCGTGTAGTATACTTCTGGAATTGTAAGCACTTTAGAAAAGGTCAGAAGTTGAGTATTAAGTTTTTTCATAGTTTGTTGTTGGTCTTTAGGGTTGTCTGTCTTAGTAATAGTTCCTTGTACTTTTAAGATTGTAGGTTCTTTGAGTGGAGCCAATTTTTGGATATTAATTTTTCCAGTACCTTGTTGTTGTTGCTTATATTCCTCTGTCTCAATAGTGGTTCCTCTGTCTCCAATTTTGTTATATTCTGAATTGTGAATTCTTTGGTTGGAGTCTGGGTTTCAGTTTGTGAATTAGAGTTGGCACTTAAACTTTTGAGTTTGGAGATAGACATCTCAGTGACTTTGTAGATTGTTTCGAGTATAAGCTTATAATCAAGCGAGGTTTGTGGCTGATCAGTCTCCATTTTGTAGTAATTAAAGATAGTCCCTAGTGGAGGCTAATTTTCAAACAAAAGTCAGTAAGTGTCCACCTCCACAGGACTAGGCTAAATTCATCTCCAGCTGTTTCAGGTTTTTATCTTAATGCCAAGGTCAGTTCCAAGGTACAATAAACAAGTTTGTTTGCCAACAATATTCACTTGCTGTATCAGGCCTGGCCACTAGATGTCCCCAGAGTACTTAAAATCCTTTTCAGACAGAGTAGATATTATCAATTTTGAATCTTTTTATTTATTTTTTCTTTTTTGTCCCCTTTTTTAATCAAATAGGTAGAATAGTCCATTTCTGTGAGTTTAGGAATTTTGGGCCAAAAATAGAAAAGCAGTAAGTTCAATTAATTAGTATTATTTAATTCAAAGCTTTTTTTTCCTCTCCCGATGTAGACAGACGCCGCTATTAAGGAAGGTGGGGGAAAAAAGATCCCTTCCCTCTTTCCTCGCAAGGGGAAACAAATTCAAGAAGCTTTTAGCAGGAAAAGGTAGACAGGAAAGGAAGAAGGCAATTCTCACCCAGTTTTCAAGTGCTTTGTTGTAATTTTGGCTTCGGCAGGAAACGGCTGAAACGATGGGCCATGGGAGTGGCCGATCCTTTCTTTGTTGGTTTGGAGAGTGGCTCCAAGCCGGCGGGAGGGCCACCACCCTTCTATTGCCGACCAGAGAGTCCTCTCTTCTGCTCACCCCCCCAGGGCGACTTTCAACCCCTATACAGGGGCCCCCCGGCGAAGAAATCCAGATGATGTGGGGAGCATTTCCCACATGCGTCTGGCCATGCCGTGATCCGGAACCAGAACCCTGGTAAAACATTCATCTTGATTACAGAGATTCTACCCAGTAATGATAAATGCAATTTGTCCCATATTGGTAATTTTTTTAATGCCATTCCAGAGAGGCACATAATTATTTTTGAACAATTTTGTGCTTGTGTTTGTTAACATAACCCCCAAATATTTCACCTTTTTCTCAACCCTAAAATCAGACTTTTTAGTCAGTATATCACCATCCTGTGAAGTCCTATTCTTAATCAACATCGGTGTTCTCTGTTTCTTTATTTTAAAACCAGCCAAAGACCCAAACTGGTTTAATTTCCTCATCAAATGTTCTACATTATTTTTTGGGTCTTACAGAAATATCGCCAAATCATCAGCAAAGTCCCTCAATTTATAAACTTCCTTCTTAACATTTATACCTCTTATTTTCCCATCTTCTCTGATATCTCTATTCAAAACTTCCAGCACCAGGATAAAGAGCAATGGATACAACGGACATCCTTGTCTTGTATGCTTTCAAATTTCACATGACTTAGATCACTGTTAATAACAATTTTTGCTTGCTGTGATGTACTGTATAAACAGCTTTTTTAAAAAAATTCCATTTATATCCCGCCCTTCTCCGAAGACTCAGGGCGGCTTACAATTTAAGCACAAACCAATGTGCTTAGCAATAGCCCTTGAATTGTATTCAAGGGGGTCAAAGCAAAAGCTTTGACCCCTTGAATACAATTCCCACCAAAGTCCATTTCTTCCAGGATTTTAAACATAAATACCCAATTTAAGTTGTCAAAGGCCTTCTCAGCATCTAAGAATATTAAAGCTGCCTGTTGTTCATTATGATATTGTAAATATTCAATAATATACAAAACAGTTCTCACGTTATTTCTTAACTGTCTTTTTGGCAGAAAGCCAGCTTGATTGTCATAGGTATATATATATACACCTGTAAAACTTTATTTAGTCTTTCTGCCAAAACTGCAGCAAATAATTTATAATCCTCATTTAATAATGAGATTGGTCTACAATTCTTTATCATCATAGCATCCTGATGCTCCTTCAGAAGTAACAAGAGTATTAGCTTCTGTCTAAGTTGAGGGTATCTTTCCCCCTGTAATAGATCATTCATTACATCCTTTAATGGCTGAAGAAGTTCACCTTCAGAACATTTATAATATTGACTTGTAAATCCGTCTGGGCTAGGGGCTTTGTCTGATTTCATTTTTCTTATAGCTTCTGATATTTCAAAGGTAGTTATTAGGTCATTCATAAATTGTCTCTGAATTTGTGAGAGTTTCAACAAGTTTTGTCTTAGCAAGTATTCATCTATTTTGACCTATCTAGCTCCTACATCTTATACAAATTAGAATAAAAATTGTGAAAAGATTTTTTAATCTGTTCGTTATCAGTTATTACTTTCCTTTTGAATCTTATTTTTATATCAATCTTCTGATAGAAAGTATGATTTTTCTTCATTTTTTTTTTCCATGCATAGGAATCTCAGCACTTAAAGATTGTGTGCTTAGCTCAGAATCTCAGTGCCAAAGCAATTTCTGTTAACAGTGAAGTAAGCTACACTGTAATTTTTCATATACTTCACACATACAATTTTAAAATGTGAACCTGCAATTAGTGCAGGTTCGCATCCCACCAGGCTCAAGGTTGACTCAGCCTTCCATCCTTCCGAGGTAGGTAAAATGAGGACCCAGATTGTTGGGGGCAATTAAGCTGACTTTGTAATAATGCCGCTTGGGGTGTGTGTGAAAGCCCTAACAAGCAGGCATATACATAGAATGAAGGCTACTGCTAAGCTTGTAAGCCACCCTGAGTCTTCGGAGAAGGGCGGGATATAAATGGAATTAAAAAAAAAGAATAGAAGTGAAATGGAAGCTTTCAAGATGTGGAAGAGAAGTACATTAAACTTTGTAACTATAGAATTTAAAACTCAGTAGCCTTATCCACTTTTGGAGGGCAGTCCATGGCCCAGCAGTACTTGCATTCCCTGTAATGCATACTATCTTTGTTTAAGACAGGGGCCTCCAAACTTGGCCCTTTTATGACTTGTGGAGTTCAACTCCCAGACTTCCTCAGCTGGCGTGCCTGGCTGAGGAATTCTGGGAGTTGAAGTCCACAAGTCATTAAAAGTCAAGTTTGAAGACCCCTGCTTTAAGACATGCTAATAGCTTTATCTAGTTTCAGAAAATTAGTTTCTAGTCCTTGGAATTCTTCAGGAGGCAACATTCTGCATCTCATATTCTTGCACAGGGAGTCCAAATAGCATAGTCACTAAATCTTCCATTTCTCTTGTCTCAGACCGGAAATGGGCTTAAGGCCCTGATGCTGAAACTTGATCAGGGAGGATTGATTAGCCATCGGGCAGCCATCTTTACCATTGTCTGCAAGCTACTCCCAAACTGGTAGTTAGTGAGTTTAAAACAATTTTACTGTCTCTGCCAATCAACAGAACACATAAAGGCCATCCTTGACCTATGATCATTCATTCAGCGATCATTTGCAATTATGATTGTACTGAATGAATGGAGATTGCAACCAGTTCTTGACTTCACAGTCATGATATCATGACCTGTGTGCTTGGCAACCCATTCACAATTACAACTGGTTGCCAACTTCCCTTTGATCACATAATTGCCATTTGCAGTCTTCCCTGCTGACTTCCCCCAGAAAATCAGTGAGTTCTATTTTTTGAAAATTAAGGTTGCAGGTCACGGGTAAATCTCCCCAATCGGGACATCCTTCTCCAGCCTCTCTGCACTTGTGCAACCCCTCACACACACTCAACCCACATGGTTCCTCTCATGCACACATTTCTGCACTCACTCTCACACACCTCCTTGTGCACCCTTCCTGTGCACACCCTCCTCTGCATGCCTGTGCCTCCTTTTACCTCCATCTAATAGCAACAACTTACCTGTCTGTGGGTCTGAGATTTGCTAATTCCTGCTGGCTTCCCCATTGACTTTGGTCATGAGAAGCTGGCAGGAAGTTGCCTTGCCTAATGATCATGGAATTCAGTTAATGACAACCAGGACTGAAGGGATTGCTGTCACTAAGTGATGTGGTCACAGTTTACAACTGTACTGCTTAGCAATGAAAATTTCAGTCCTAGTTGCTGTCATGTCAAGGACTACTGTAGTGAGAAAAAGAGGATATTTTTTGTGTACATTATAAGAATTTTGTTACTGTATCTTGAATGTGATTGGGCAAGGAAAAAGGAAAAGAGGAAAACAACTTCTCTTACTGTCTATGATACTATTTCTGTTTCACCCCATTTTTTTTTCTTTTTAGGTGAAGCATGTTGTGTCTCAAAACTGTGATGGGCTTCACTTGCGCAGTGGACTTCCTCGAGAAGCCCTGTCTGAGCTGCATGGAAACATGTATATAGAGGTGAGTGCTTGGAGAGAGTGAGATTTGGTGCGTTGTCATAGATAGAAGAAAAATGCTAATAAATTCTGTGATTCCATCCCAAACTAGGTTTGCACATCTTGCACACCCAATCGTGAATATGTACGGATATTTGATGTGACAGAGCGCACAGCCTTGCATAGGCACCAGACTGGGAGATTATGCCATAAATGTGGAGCACAGCTGAGAGATACGATTGTACACTTTGGAGAGAAGGGTATTTTACAGCAGCCCTTGAACTGGGAGGCAGCAACAGAAGCTGCTAGCAAAGCAGATGTGATCCTTTGCTTGGGGTCTAGCTTGAAGGTAAAATTAAAGAAATATCTTCTTTGCACATTAGTGTTAATGGTTTAAGATGTATTATTTGCACTATGTATAGGAAGCTTTTGGAAAAATACTGAAAATTAATGATGATCTAATTGAGATTTTAGTTTGTAGTTTTCAAAATTTAGCTTGCGAAAATAGAAGTTGCTGAAACCACATACATACCAGTAGTCCTCGACTTACGACCACAACTGAGCTCAAAATTTCTGCTGCTAAGCAAGGCGGTTAAGTAAGTTTTGCCTCATTTTACAACCTCTCTTGCCACAGTTGTTAAGTGAAACACTGCAGGTGTTACGTTAGTAACACGGTTGCTAAGTGAATCTGCTTCCCCATTGGCTTTGCTTGTCAGAAGGTGGCAAAAGGGGATCACATGACACTGGGACACTGAAACGGTCATAAATATGAGCCAGCAGCCAAGCATCTGATTACCATGGGGATTGTCACTGCACGTTTTTTTGTTGTTCGTCAGAAAGTTCATTTCTAACTGTACATTTTCCTCTGCTCTCTGCACCTGTTGTGATAACTTATCTGGTAACCATAGTGAATCCCATATGACTAGTTATGTTATGGTTGCAGTCTGTTTAGTGCGCATGTCTAGAAGAGGTTCCCACAGTTATTTTTTTATTGTTTTATTCACTTTGCTGCTACTGACTGTTACGTTAGGATGTAGTGAGCTAGCTCTCTTTATAATATATATTTAGTTTTTATATTTTTGTAAGTAAAAGGTATTTAGTAAGATTATGCGTCGTGCTTTTATTGCCTTCCTGCATGCACATCATACATTCTCTGAAGCACGGTCCTTCGCCCTCTACAAAGGTGATTTTTACCTTGACAGGGATGCTGCAGCGGTCGTCAGTGTGTGTAAAACAATCATAAGGGTTTTTTTTGCCGTTGTAACTTTGAACGGTCACTGAGCGAACTGTTGTAAGTCAAGGACTACCTGCATTTGCCTTCCTATTATCCCACCAATATAATCTTGCAGATTCTTTTTAGTACAGTAGCAATCAGTTCATGTGCGAAGCTTTTTCCTTTTATAAGTGATAACATATTTCTGTAGATATGCTGAAAGTTAATGAATACAGGTTTGTGAAATAGCTGAACTGGGCAAGAAATGAAGCTCCTAAAATTATATCTGAGAAGGAAAAGAGAGTATTTTCCCTGATAATTAAAAAAAAATCAGTAATTTAGTACAGGTAGTCCTCAACGTACAACAGTTTGTTTCATGACCATTCCAAGTTACAGAAAAGCGTAGTAAAGTGAATTAAGATGACTTTTCACACGTAACAACCTTTGCAGCATCCCCATGTTTATGTGATCAAAATTCAGGTGCTTGGCAACTGGCTCATATTTATGACATATTGCCGTGTCCTGGGGTCACCTGATCACCTTTTGCCACCTTCCCCACCTGGATTCAGTGGGGAAGCCAGATCCACTTAACAACTGTGTTAGTAACTTAACAACTGCAGGGATTCATTTGCCAAATGGGGCAAACTGCTTAACTAAATGCCTCGCTTAGCAATAGAAATTTTGGACTCAATTGTGGTCGTAGGTCAAAGACTACCTGTAGTTTCCAAGTAAAATAATATGGCTTAACTGCTGGTTTGTTATTTATTATTCCGGGAAATAAAATGTCAGGCAATGGGTACTGCTAAAAAGAAATCAAGAAAAGGAATTCTCAAATTGTTCCCTTATAAGTGTTGAGAAAGCAGATTTGATTAAAACCAGTAGAAAAGGACAGGTTTGGTTTTTTATTGTCTTAGTACAATACTATTCTGAGATCACTTGCTCCCTTTTTCACAAAGAAAGTAGCCAAGAGCATCAAGTAAATATGCTCTTTGTGAAACATTCTGAGCAGACTGTATAGTTCATTACAAGACCAGAAAGGTCTTTAAGAATTGCCTACTCTTGTAGTTAAAATTCCTATTAAAGTAGGTATAGTCTACTTCAATAAATGCCCAATTGGACACTAATTTATTACTTTTTTCAAAGCTAAAGTGCATGTTTAGAAGCTTCTACACATAAGGTTTGATTTATGAATTATAGACTTTGAGAATATTTCTGTGTTTAAGAACATAAAAGCTATACTGAATCACCCTAAGATCACTTTCCTCCAACCCAATACTTTCCCAAGATAACTTTCTCAAAATATGTGGGGATTCTTATCTCCAGAATTTTAATATATTAAATATGAATCCAAAGTTCTTCATAAGAATCTCAATAACTGTGATCTGTTCCTTCTCTCAGTTTCTTTGTCACCTTTAAACATGATGCACCTTGGTATATCATATTTAAAGAGAAGAGTCCCTGATACCTTGGGCAGCATTTTAGTTTTCCATTAACTGAGGCTGTAGTTCTACACATATTTTCCTACCAGTAATCTCTGTTAAACATTAGCAGATATCTTTTAAAATAAACTTATATAGACTTACTTTGTTAGCTATAGTTGTAATGGTAGGAACTGGAATTAGTAAGAACATTTCTTTCAGGTATTCTGATTTTAAAATTTTCCCCTTGAATCTGAGATAATAGCATTTGGGTTCTAGCATAAGATTGCATGTTGTCCACCTGTTCTTGGAATATTGCACCGGTGCACGTTACTTAGTCCAGAAGTAATTTTTTCTAGAAAAAAGAAAAAAGTCCTGTAGATGTCTTAGTAACCCCGAATCCCAAAATAATAGGCTAATTAGCAGGTGATTGTTCTTATTGCCCCACTTTCCTTTTGCTTTCTGAGAAATCTGAAAATATGCATTGGAGGCAGTCTCCTTCTATAAATTTAGATATATCATGGTGTCATGTATCTGAAAACTAGGAGGTACGTTCACCTTTTAGCAGTAACATATGCTGTGTTATTGTCCTTTTTCCAACAGGTTTTGAAAAAGTATCCACATTTATGGTGCATGAGTAAACCACCCAGACATCGCCCTAAACTCTATATTGTAAATCTCCAGGTGAGTTCAGTTTTATCATTTTTGGGTAGAGCATAATATACAGGTGCATATGCTTACATCATTTGCCTTTATATACTTTTGAAAGGACCAATATATGCAGAAGGTCATAGAGTGTTCCCACTACTGTATACCAAGAATAAATAAATTGTTCTTGAGCAAAAAGCATGTGTGGACCTTTGGAGTTTTGTCAATTAAAATAAATGGAATATATTGGAGCAATTGTTTGAATATGTGGAGCAATTGTTTGCTTAGTTTTGTCTTTTCTTGGGCTAAGATTTCCATGATAATGACACTTAACATAATGTGAATAGAATCTGAATGGCATTCAGCTATACTCAGAAATTTATTTATTTATTTATTTGATTGATTGATTGATTGATTGATTTATATACCGCCATTCTCCCGAGGGACTCAGGGCGGTGTACAGGGCAATTAAAATATAACATACAAAACTTAAAAATAGGTTAAATTAAATTTAGCCCCAAACAAAATAAATTAAATTATGAAATTTAAAACCCCAATCCCTCAGTCCAGGCTAGCAAGCTCGAATAATCTGGTTTTCAGGTCATGGCAAAAAGAGTGAAGGTCGGGAGCCATCCGGAGCTCCACAGGCAGCTGATTCCAGAGGGCAGGCGTGCCCACAGAGAATGCTCTCCCCCTGGGGGCCGCCACCTGGCACTCCCTGACCGGCACCCTGAGGAGACCCTCTCTGTGGGAGCGCACGGGGTGATGGGAAGTTGGCGTCGGCAGCAGGTGCTCCCGTAAATAATCCGGACCCATGCCATTTAGGGCTTTATAGGTAATCACCAGCACCTTGAATCTCACCCGAAGGACAACTGGGAGCCAATGCAGCTCGCGGAGGTGTTACATGGGAGTATCAAGAGACCCCAATCAGAACTCGCGCGGCCGCATTCTGCACCAGTTGAAGCCTCCGAATCGTCCTCAAGGGCAGCCCCATGTAGGGAGCATTGCAGTAGTCTATTCGAGAGGTCACGAGCGTATGAGTGACTGTACGTAGGGCATCTCGGTCCAGATAGGGCTGCAACTGGCGCACCAGGCGAACCTGGGCAAAAGCCCCCCTGGCCACAGCTCCTATGTGATCTTCCAAACTCAGCTGTGGACACCCAAGTTGCGAGCCCTATCTACGGGGGGTAACACCTCACCCCCCATAGTTAAAAATGGAATAGGCTAGATTGCCCGAGATGCCGGTATGTACAACCACTCGGTCTTGTCAGGATTAAGTCGAAGCCTTAATGTATGTCCTAGCTTGATAACCTTCAGACACTTGTTTCCTCTTAAATGCTGGGTTGGCTTCTCTATTTCTATCCAGTGATAATGCAGTGATGGTTGGAATGTGAGCTAATTATGCCTCTTTCTTAGTATTCCAAAAGTTTCCCATTGTATTACACTTTGAAAGATAATTTTATTAGATGCCACATATTCAAACTAAAGAGAAAGTATTTTTTTGTTATCTAACTATTGGAATGTCATTTCTTTTATAAGGGCTAAAAATATTTTACCAGCCCTACAATAAAAAAATAAAACTTATGTCTGTCTGAATCTGAAGAGTAGCAATGTTATATCACTCCCAAACTGTTTTGTCTTTGAGGAAACTAATCCAACCTTAATCTGTATTTGCAGTGGACACCAAAGGATGATCTCGCAGTCCTAAAACTTCATGGAAGATGTGATGATGTGATGAAGTTGTTGATGGATGAGTTGGGACTTCCCATTCTTTCCTATGATAGGTCAGTGAGAACCAAACTTGTTCAGTGTCACTTTTGTTCAGTGTCAGACTTGGTTAGTGTCATGAACTGTCAAATGCCCTTAATAATATGACTTACTTTTGATTTTTTTGGAGGCAGAATTTGTCATCCGAAGTTGTAAGGAAGATGGTGTGGTCCAAATCCTACTGCAGTTGAATATATTTGGCATAGTAGTTCAAAATGTAAGCTGCTACTTTGGTTCAAGTAGCTGTGTAAATTAACATTACATATTATCATGTTTGTTTGTAGAATTAAAGATCCCATCTTTTCTCTGGCTGTTCCTTTGCAACCTGAAGAAGAAAGCAGTCATAGCCGAAAACCCGTGGCTCCACCAGCAAGTCTTCATGAAGTACAACTGGGAGAGGAACAACAGATCCATCCAGATCCTCCCTCTGGTGGCTGGTTTGGCAGAGGCTGTGCAAAAGGCACAAAGAGGAAAAAGAACTCTTGATAACAATTAAAAAAAAATCTTGAGGACCAACTATAGTTGCTAAAATCAGGGCAAGAAATGACATCTGCACTAGAACTCATCAGGATTACTGGGCTAACTGGAAAAAACACAGCTGCTATTTTCATAGAGATTTTTTTATAATTACCTGACAAGGACCAAAGCCTAGCTTGGGTTTCTGCTGTATAAGGGGAGGTTGGCATTTAATACTCAGGGCTGCCCAATTAACAATTATTAATAAAATTATTATAAATGGCTGCTGGCAGTTATTTGAACATGGCTCTTTTGGTTTTGCTGTAGAAACCGTACAGGTAGTCCTTAAGTTATGACCACAATTGAGCCCAAACTTTATGTTGCTAAGTGAAACATTTGTTAAGTGAGTTTTGCCCCATTTTTTGAATTTTCTTACCACAGTTGTTAAGTGAACCATTGATTTAAGTTAGTAACGTGGTTGTTTTATCTGGACTTCCCCATTGACTTTGCTTGTCAGAAAGTCACAAAAGCTGATCACATGATCCCAGCACACTGCAACCGTCATAAATATGAACCAGTTGCCAAGCATCTGAATGTTGATCCTGTGACCACAGGGGATGCCGCAACAGTCATAAGTGAAAAGTGATTGTTAAGTCGCTCTTTTCAGTGTTGTTGTAACTTTGACCGGTGACTAAATGAACTTGTTTTAAGTTGAGAACTACCCATATTCCAGCACTCATTTAGGTCAGCAATTTCTATATTTAAAAGCTGCCTTGAGCAGCACTCTTATTACTAAATTAGAACCGGAAATAACACATCAGTTGTAGATCTGCAACCCTGCTGACTTTTTCCATTTTAGAATGTGTTATGCGCCGTATGGAAAGGTTTCAGCTATCACCGAAACACGAATGGTTGCTAGGTGTAATAACTGTGCCAAAAAAAAAGAAGTTACGTGTCTTCAAAAGGCCACATGCAGAAAAGAAGAGTGAAATAAGGTTGACGGAAACCTCCCATCCTCCAATAAGTTGCGGGCCCGGACGGCAGAAACGCGCGAATTTCTCCAGGCCGACCGATCGCTCCAGCCCAGAGGTCTTCAAACTTGGCCCTTTTATGACTTGTGGACTTCAACTCCCAGAATTCCTCAGCCAGGCATGCTGGCTGAGGAATTCTGGGAGTTGAAGTCCACAAGTCATAAAAGGGCCAAGTTTGAAGACCCCCTGCTCCAGCCAATCGCCTCCTTTCAACCCGAGCGGCTTTTCCAAGGGGCGGTCCTTCGAGTGTGGGCGGGGGGGGGAACGTAAGGAGCGCGCCGATGCTTTCGGCAGCTCCGGCTCCTCCTTCCCTGGTCACGTGGCGGGGGAGGTCTTTTGACTTCGTGACAGCGGCGGGGGCTGGACGGCCGCTTACGGCCCGGCACTCGCCTGCTCGAGATGTTGCGGAACGGAGCTGCCGGAGGCGTCTCCCCTTTCAGCGCCACCGGCCGGCCTGTGCGCGTCTGGTGCGACGGATGGTGAGTGTCGGTCCGGAGAGATGGACTTTGTGGTCGGGAAGCTTGTCTCGGCATTCCTATGGCAACCGCTGCCCAGGCGTCTCTCCTCCACGGCGTCGACTTAACTTGCTGCGCCGAAATGGGTCCCCATGGCAACAACCCCTCACGCTTCCGCTTCTGTTGAGCGGCTGCTCTTCGGAGGTTTCTCCTCAGCCCCGTGCCCGGCTCCTGGGCTTACTCCCCGCCAGCCTCGCTGGTCTGGAGCATTTCCTTTCCGTCTAAGCGCTGCTTTATGCACCCCTGGGTTTCTTTTGCTCTCAGGGTTCATCTGGGGCAGGGGTTGGCAACCTCGGCTCTTTTATGACTCGTGGACTTCAACTCCCAGAATTCCTGAGCCAGCCGTGCTGGCTCAGGAATTCTGGGAGTTGAAGTCCACGAGTCATAAAAGAGCCGAGGTTGCCTACCCCTGAGCTGGGGCTATGGTCAAAATTGGTGCGCCTAGATCTTTTTGGGAGACTCAGCCAGAGCTAAATTTACTGTAAAGCTATGATGGGAGGGGGTGGGCAGGGGGTTGTGTAGTATACTGTTGAATCACGGAAGCGTTTGCTGTAGTGTAGCTCATCTGAAATTGTGTCTTTTGGCAAGAGTCCCTTGACGTCTTCAGCATTTTTGGTGGAGTCTTTTGGCACCACTTCATTTGGGGGGGGGGAAATGCTTGAAGTTTTTATCTGCCAGGTGTGATGAGGACAGAATTTGTAATGTGCCTGAGCATGTGTATACAAGCAATAGAAATTAATAGGCAGGCCATTTGCATCAACTGAATTTTTGAGATGAGCTGACTTCAAGGCTACCAATCCCATGCCAAGCATTTGGCAGGAGCTTCAGTAGTAGGTTGGTAGCTGCGCTTAATATCTTTGTGCGGATATCTCTTTATCTTCTGATTGTCTTGTTTCTGAAACAGTCAGGTTTTAATAAACAAATTAAGCCATGTGAAAGGACTGGGTGTACTCTTCCCTGTACTGTCAAAAGGACTTTGGAGTTTAGATAGGCTTATAAACACAAAAGCTTACTTTGGGATTATTAAACATTCTGTGAAGCTACCATGTTTAGCCACACAAGTATTTGGTTTTATCTACTCATGATTTTTATCACTGGCCTAAATTAACTTTTATTGGCATGGGTAAAATTGGCCTAAATTGTATTTGTAAATGGGTAGGGATGGTATAATAATTGTAAACCATTGCAAGAAGTAATATTGCTCTCCCAGAACTTTGTAGAAGTAGCCTGTATTTCCTGTTATTTTCTGTCAACATATATAAAATCAACTACATGACTCTTGGAATTCAACATTTTATATTATTGCAGTTTCTATGGCTATCTTTATAACATGAAGACTGTGAGCCAGTTTCAAAATGATTCTCTTTTATTTCTGTTGTCTTCCCAATTGATATTTAAATTCTAAATCAACAGACAAATTCTAGCTTAGTTAAATACTGTTGGAATAGAATTATTTGCATTTGTACAGCAATTGTTTAAACAAACTATTCGTTGTAGTCTTCAGTTACTGATCATATTTGTAGTCTGCTTTATGACCAGATAATTCAGCAGTTTCACCAGTTTAGTGCCATATAAAGTGGTACATAAGTTCTATTATACTAAAGTGATAATTCAGTGTGGAGACTACCTCATGGAATTATTCTGTAGTTACCTACAGTTAACTAGAGAAATGGTTTTTTGTGTTAAGTTCACCCATTCAATTTTATCTCCATAATCACATTGGATTCTAGAACTGCTTCCACCATAATTGTTATCTCTGAAAGTAATATTTTAATATACATTATTACTTTTTTATATACATTATTACTACAAAAAATCTGGCATAAACAAATTTACTCCTCATTATACCACTTTTTGAAGTTATGGTAATTTATGCAGGTTTTTTTCCCTTTGTAATAGTTTATAATACAATCCTAGCAATGTAGACTTCTTGGCATCTTTATAAACTCCTTGGTGGAAAAGCATTCAATGTTCCCTAAAGCTATTAACAACCGTGGAATTTCTTAACAGCAGCATCATGACAATTTCCTGTTTGTTTTTTTTAAAGGAATAATATAAACCATTCAGTTTTTATTGCCTGAATACATCATAAAGGAAATATTGAAAATTATAAAGTCAAGAGTAGAGTGCCATTAGAAAAAAAAGATATACTAGATCTACTAACAAGTTGAAATCATAATGGTAAATGTAGGGATATTCAGGCAGGTTACCTATGTTTCAGTAAAGTATTCTATGGAGTTTCCAGATGAAGTGAAAATCTATAGCAAAAAATTATTGAGCTAGACAAATGTCTAAGGGACCTTTTAGTATTGGTAAAAAAAAGTTAGAAAGGAAACTACCTGGAAGAATGTCACACGGTAAACAAAATGGAATCAAACAATGGGAAGTAATCAACATATTCATGGTATCAAGAACATGAAAGAATATATATTTGGCAATGAGGTCATCATAGAAAATGTATTATAAACACGTGCAAGTATTAACATCCTGTAATGTCTTGGTGGATTTTTAAATTGCAAATGCTGCCAATATCAGCAATATTCCAGTTGAGTTACAGAGGAAGGGGACAAATGGACATGGAATTGTTCCAGAAGTTGTTATGGAACTGGATTTAAAGTCATATGACTCCTGGAAGATAACTTGTGGGAATGCTGGCACTAATTTTGAATTGTTATATGATAGGTGTGGGCCCCATTAGAAACTGCTTGGCATTTGCTACATCTGGGTTACAGCCAAAATTAAACGGGAAGGATTGAAGTTCTCCTGAAACTATTCTTATTTTATTAATATGTAATCCATCTTTCCACTCACACATTTTTGTTTTTAGTTTGGAAAAAAATAATCTGTTATCTTAGCAAAATAAGCTGCGCTAAATGAGAAATGTAATTATGGAAACTCAGATTTTATTTGAGCTGAATTTTAAGCTAACCAAAAGTGTGAGCAAACCTAATTTCAATAACTTTCATTAGCGAAGTTTTAAAAACAACAGAAAAATGTATAGGGGATATAAATGTGACAGGATTCAAGATGCATTGTAGAAAGAAAAATCAGGTCCACTTCCAAGCTGGGAATAAAATGGAGGTTGTTTGGAAAGGATTTTAGTGGAAAAATAGAACCAACAGCAGCATGAGATTCTGGGAGAGTTGACAAAATGGAGTTCAGAGTTTTTATACCTTCTTTTTTGCTTTGTATTTGAGGTTGTTCCTGTTTCTGTGCAATGTTTTTTGACCTGACCTTGAGTGTGCCCTTTTGGTATTCTAATGATGATGGGTTAATCCTATTATGTCCTAAAGGTCATGTTCCTTGCAGTCTTTGTTTTTCTAATCCCCTCAGCTCCAGCTTTCCTGCACCAGTTTCCCTGGATGAATTACCAGATCTGCATTTCTAAAAGCTGGTCTGCTTGGGGGAAGGAGATGGGGGGGGGGTTGGTTTCTGCCTAAGATTTTTTTTCCATTATTCCTTTGGGGACATATAATATTCTGCCTTTTTTAAAATTCCCCAAAATATTTCCTTCTCTAGGAGGGTGGGTGGGTGCTGACTTCCAACAATCCCCCCTTTGTGCCATATAGGTGTGGGTGACACACTTTTACTGGCACAAGATTAAGAATTGATCTGATCAGGGAGACTTGATGAGTGCTTCTATAGGGGAGGGTTTCCAGGATGCAGGGAAACAAGCTTTTAAACTATTAATGTAAAGGGGAAGACACTGATACAAGCAGCAGAAAAGGATCCCTGCAGTGGCTCCCAAAAGGGGAGCCTTCATCCCATGAAGTTCTAGAAGCCAGGGCAAAAGTTATGTTAGGTGGGAAAGAAATTTATGGCGTCCAGTATTCTGTGCCAATCCTTTTTAGCTGATTAATGTCACTTCCTGTGAGCTTCCAGTCAGGGTTTTGAAGCACATGCCTCCAAAATTCTTCACAGCCATGTTTTGCCTTAGTAAATAATTACTGGCTGCCCATTTTCAAGGGTTGTTTCCTGCCTTAGCAGGAAACTTAGTTTAGTGCATCCAAGTTTGTGATGTCAAGTTGAGGTTAGCCAGTGTGCAAGCCAGGCTATTAATATTTCTTAAATTGCACATAGTGATCCCTAGGACTCACACTATGAGTCCACCAGTGCAACATATTCGGATCTTGGGTTTGGAGATCTCTTTCCTGCTACCTCCTCAGTAAGAGCATAGAATTGTAAATCTCCTGTGGGGCATGGTTTCCCCCTCCCATGGAATTTGCAGGAAGGTATGCATTCAAAGGCCTAAGTGCCACAGAGCAAGAACCAGCCTGGGGAACCTTACATGGGGATAACCTCAGTGTGATTATGAATGGTGTGTGTGTGTGTGTTTGTGCAGCTACTAATACAAAACAGGTAATACTTAGACAAATTTCCTTCCCACCAGGCAGAAGTCCAAGGTGTTCAGTACTTGCTATGCCAACCATTCCCAAATACCATCCCTCCATAAATCCATTCAACTGGCTTATTAAAACATAAAGGGGGCAAGAAAGAAAACCTTACAATGAGTTTCTGCCCTCTCCCATAGTCTTTCCAGTTCTCTTCTGAGGCTTTATGTGGGGGCCAATGGATCCAGGAGTCCTTCTTTACTCTGCAGCTTTCACTGGCATCTGGGTGATGTAGGACCTGGGAAGATCTGTTCCACTCTGCTTGCATGGTGACTTTCTAGTGGATGGCTGGATCCAAAACCAATTCTCTGACTCAAATGAATGGAGGGTCTCCTCCGGAGGCAGTGTCTGGGTCAGTGTGCTCTGCTTCCAAAGATTGTGGGAATCATCTGTGCAGGGCTGAAAGATAAGAGAACAGGGCCCCGTCCCCACTTTGTGAGTGACTCTCCCAGAAGGGGCATTGCTGGTCACACATGAGGAATGGAGAACAGAGGATAAGAAATGGAGATGTGGAATGGGGTGGGTGGGGGGTGGATAGCTTGCTGACAGGGTTTGAAAAGACATTAAGGTTAAGATTGAAGATGTTAAGTAGACAGATGAAACCCATTTAAAAACATACAGTAAATGCAAGAGTGAAACATTTCCTGCAAATTAATCTAAAAGATTCTCTCCTGGTAACTTTGGGCTATTCTTAAAACCATACAGAGGGAAGGAGGAAAAAAGGGAAACACAGTTCTCTTCACCCTCATTTGCTGGTCACGCAGACTAGAGTGAAGGTATTTTTCTTTGCTTTGCTTATTTTAACATTATTTTCTCACAATTTTAAATACTTTTCTCTTTGAATTAGAGACATTTAACAGTTATATTTAGCTAGCACACAAAGACTTGACACACATACATTTATTTATTTATTTATTTGTTTTTATAAACCGCCCTTCTCCCGAGGGACTCGGGGCGGTGTACAGAATAAGGTAGGTATACAGAATGAACAATAGTGAAAAAAACAATAGTAAAAAACAAACTGGGACCCCAATTAGAGCTATCAGGCCAGGCCGGACTGCTGGAACAGGTAAGTTTTTAAGTCGCGCCGGAAGGTGCGGACTTCGGGGGCCATCCGGATTTCGGTTGGCAAGCAGTTCCAGAGGGCTGGCGCACCCACTGAGAATGCCCTCCCCCTGGGGGCCACCAGCCGACATTCCTTGAGCGTTGGCACCCTGAGGAGGCCCTCTCTGTGGGAGCGCACAGGACGGTGGGGTGCTGACATTGGCAGAAGGTGCTCCCGTAGGTAGTCCGGACCCATGCCATGTAGGGCTTTGTATGTCATTGTTAGCACCTTGAACTTCACACGGAAGGCAACTGGAAGCCAGTGCAGCGCACGGAGGAGAGGTGTGATATGGGAGTATCGGGAGGCTCCCAAGAGTGTCCGTGCCGCTGCACTTTGCACCAGTTGAAGCTTACACAAAGACAAGGGAAAGAGAACAAAGGGGAAACAGAACTCTTAGATTTTCATATCCTGGTCATTCCCACCGTAAATCTCAAATTAGAGAGGGCAAAAATCTTAACAAACATATCACATGGTTACAGAGAAGACAGACAGGAGAAAAAAAGCCACCAATGTTCTTTTCTTTTAAGTACCTTTATTTAGCCAAAAAAAAAAATTCCTGCTTCATCCCTGAGAAGAATCCATTTCCTATATAACTTGTGCACGTGCCTCTTACTCATTCCTGCCTGGACAGGCAATTACGTAGTCCTGGCTCCAGGCATCCATTCGCCTCCCTAAAGGAGACCTCGGTGGGATCCTTGATCTTGAGCCTCCCATGCTTTTTCCCACTGTCTGCAATAAGACTTCAAGGCTTTCTCTTGGGTTCCTCGCAATCTGCAGTACTTGCACCGCCCTGTGGTACTACACCACCCCCAACAGTGGAGATACCTTCCAACCTGTGGTCTGCCATCTTACAGTTTTCAGGCAAATGGCCTGTGAGGACTCTGTCTGCCAAAATTAATCAGAATATGGGCACCTCTTCCCAGGATAGGGCTCTCCTCAGCAATCCTTAGCTAGTTGCCCATGAGTGAATCTGTTGTGTAGTGGGTTCTGGAGAGCAGGAAGGACACCGAGACAATGAGTACAGCATAGCAGCTCTTTATTAGGTGGAAGGAACTGTACTGGGGAATAGGGGCTACCTGCACTCTTATATATACCTGGCCAGCACCTGGCCAGATACTCAATCAGTTTGAACCTCTGTTTCCCGCCGAAATGCTTCCCGCCAAAACAGTTACAGTTCAACGCCTCCTGGTGGTGACTCTTATACACAGCTTTAGGTGTTGCAATAAAGCTTAATACATAACAGAATCTCTTATTTCCCTTCAATCACTTCCTACACACTTTCTCTTCTCTTTCTCAAAAGCTCCTGCACTCTGGCCAAACCCCCTTGCTTTCCAGGGTTTGTTGGTTGAATTGATCCTTTTTGTGGTTAGGAAAGGAGAGTGAGAGCAGGATCCAGTTGTGGCAGAGAGAGATTCCACCTACACATGTACACACACACACACACACTCGTACACACAGCATCTTTCATCTCCTGCACTTTTAAAGTTAAATCAAGGTAGAATTGCCAGAATGTTATGAACATACAATTACCAGTACAAGGAATGAGTCCAATGTGTATTGAGTTTGAAAAGTTCTTCTCAAAGAAATACATTTAATATATTAAGTACTTTGTGAATACAAAATATGAAGTATTTTGAGTTTTTTTATTTTATTTTCTCAGAGTTCATGATAGCTAAAAAGATGATTGGCCATTCCCCATTTACTCTACTCTTTCTTTACTAATCTTTTATCCTGGAATAAGAAGACAAACTCCTCCTCTCTAATGCCTCTAATGCTTCAGTTCAATATATTACTGATGCAGCAGAGATAATGAGAATTTCTGCATTTATCACACTTTTAATTTTCCTTTCCCGTCAGAAAAATATTTTCAAATATATTCAGATATATATATTTTCAAATATATTCAGACTTTTTGCTTGTGGCTCTTTGGGAATACTGTAAAAGTGTATCTAAATTTATTGATAATATACATACTTTCCATTTATTAGAAGTCTAGAATTTATTATTATTATTATTATTATTATTATTATTATTATTATTATTATTATTATTATTATTGATGTTATGGATACCCGAAGTCAAAATTTGAAGTGCAGAGGAAGGAAAATAACAGGAAAAAAACAGTAATAATGGATAAATGTCCAGTAACATAATTGGAAACATATTTACAATTTGCTGCTTGTGAGTAGTCATGTGAAGTAAAGGAACAAAAGAAGGGAATGATGAAAGAGCTTCACTATTGCAATGCAAGCTCCACTCTTCTTGATACTGTACAAAAGGGGCAGATACTAAAAGCTTCCAATTCTGTAGGCACCACTAAAAAGCAATATTGATGGTACAGCTGAGTAAATTCTTTGTTTTGTGGGACTGCGATGTTCTATGTATGCTAATGATGGAATCTTATGAAAACAAGCATTAACATGCCTTTATAGAAGTTCCTTTGTAACTTTTTGTTTTGTTTGTTTCTTTGTAGCTATGACATGGTACATTATGGACACTCCAACCAGTTGCGACAAGCTCGTGCAATGGGAGATTATCTGATTGTGGGAGTCCACACAGATGGTAAGAAAACTGCATTACTATGCTTTCTAAAATTATGATTTGTTTGTTTATTCCAGTTTTATTGTTTTTATAAATAACTCAAGGTGGTGGACATGCACAATACTCCTTCCTCCTCCTATTTTCCCCACAATAACAACCTGACTTGACTTGAACTGAGAGAGAGGTCTGGGCCAAAGTCATCCAGACAAATTTCATGACTAAGGTGGTACTAGAACGTACAATCTCTTGGCTTCTAGCCTGGTGCCCTACCCTTTAGGCCTAACTGGCTCTTATATTCACTTCAGGAAGTTTGGACTCTAGACCAGGGGTAGGCAACCTCGGCTCTTTTATGACTCATGGACTTCAACTCTGTGAAACATAAACCCAAAGCTTTTGCTGTGTCCCTGCACAACAGATACAGTGCCCTTTCTGACCTTAATAGGGACATTAAGGAGACAGGTAAAGGTATCTGTGATAATAACTCAAATAAGCAGGGGATCGTGGTCCAAGATGAAAAACTTGTTTTCGACAGGGAGAAGTGTGAATCTGGTATTACACACCAGTCATGCAAGAACAGAAAGGCATCCAAAAAGAGAAGCCACCTTCTGGTTGGTGATTCAATTATAAGGGATGTAAATTTAGGAAAGGACACAGAGGTTTTGAAAGAGGTCAGGTGTCTTCCAGGTGCTACTGCCAGTAGGGACAAGAAGCGTATTTCTAAAATAATCAAGAATGCCAGCAAGGACTGTGATGTGGAGGCTACTGTACATCTTGGAACTAATGATCTGTCCCAAAAAGATGTACTCTCTGTGCAGAATGATTTCCAGAGCTTGGGGCAGGAACTTAGCAGAATAGGCTGTAGGCTTACTTTTTCAGAGGTTTTACCAGTGTATAAGGAGCAAAATGGAAAAGGCCAGCATATAGCACAATTTAATATGTGGCTAAAGGAGTGGTGTAAAGGAGAAGGCTTTGGTTATATTAGTCACGATGTCTGTAGCTGGTCCAATGAAAAAATGTATAAAAGAGATGGTCTGCATCCATCCAAGAAAGGGACTGAGTTACTTGGCAATAAAATCACAGCTTTTTTAGAGGAACATTTAAACTAAATAATGGGGATAGTGAGTTAATTGATACAGAACATCACTGTCCCCGGCAATCTAAGAAAATAGGGGAAGCCAGGCACCACACAAGTTATGCAGCAAGTGAACACAGGGTCAGTCATAAAGGACTCAAATGTCTATACACTAATGCACAGAGTATGAACAGTAAGCAGGGTGAACTAGAAATTCAGGTACATGAGGGCAGATATGATATTGTTGCCATTACAGAAACATGGTGGGACGAAACCTACGAATGGAACACACAGCTAGAGGGATTTAAACTATTTAAAAGAAACAGACTAAATAAAAGAGGAGGTGGAGTTGCTCTATATTTAAGAAATAACTTTATCTCTACAGAAATAGAGCACAACAATGACGAAAACTGTAAACTTGAATGCATTTGGGTCAATATAAAAGGGGGGAAAAATGACATTGCCATAGGTGTATACTATAGGCCGCCCAACCAAGCAGAGGAAATAGATGAACTTTTTGCTAGTCAGCTAACTAAGGTATGTAAGAAGCACATCACAATAGTAATGGGGGACTTTAATTACCCTGATATCAACTGGGAGACAAACTCTGCACCAAGTGGAAGATCAAACAGATTCCTGTCAAACCTAGCAGACAACTTTCTCTCTCAAAAAGTAGAGAAGGGAACTAGGGGATTAGCCATATTGGATTTAATTCTCACAAACAGAGATGAAATGATAGAAGGTGTCGAAGCCACAGGAACCTTGGGGGGAAGTGATCATGCAATATTGGAATTCAACATTCTGGAGGCACAAGCAATAGAACACAGCCAAACTAGAGTCTTGGACTTTAAAAGAGCTAATTTCAATAAACTTAGAGAGACCATGGGAATAATTCCATGGATGAGAATCCTAAAGGGGAAAACAACTCAAGAAGCTTGAGAAATTTTGAAAAGTGAGATAATAAAGGCCCAGTCTAGTACAATACCAACAAAGAAGAAAAATAACAGCTCTCAAAAGAAACCAGCATGGCTGCATAAAGAACTCTCTGATAAATTGAAAGATAAAAAGGACAAGTATAAGAATTGGAAAAAGGGGCACATAACTAAGTCAGAATATCAGCAAATAGCCCGTGCCTGCAAAGATGAAGTGAGGAAAGCTAAGGCTCAAAATGAACTAAGGCTTGCGACCAAAGTCAAAAATAACAAAAAAAATGCTTCTTTCGACATATAAAAAACAAGAAAAAAGTTAAGGAAATGATTGGTCTATTAGTGGGGGAAAGTGGCAGGAAGGTGACAAGCAATAGGGAGAAAGCAGAACTATTTAACTTGTTTTTTGCATCTGTCTTTACACAAAGGGAAAAAACAGTCCAACCTACCAAAACCAGTGCCATAAAAAACAGAATAGAAACGCAAGTTAAGATAGGCAAAAAAATGGTAAGTGAACACCTGTGCAGCCTAGACAAGTTCAAATCACCAGGACCAGATGGATTACATCCCAAAGTTCTCAAGGAACTGGCAGACGTGATCTCAGAACCACTGAACTATATTTTTCATAGATCCTGGAGCACTGGGGAACTACCAGAGGACTGGAAGAGAGCTGATGTAGTTCCCATCTTCAAAAAAGGGAAAAAAATAGATCCAGGAAACTACAGACCTATCAGCCTGACCTCAATACCTGGGAAGATTCTGGAAAAGATAATCAAACAACAAATCAGCGAACACCTTGATGCAAACAAAGTCATCACTAAAAGTCAACATGGGTTTGTCAAAAACAGATCATGCCAGACAAATCTTATTACATTCTTTGACCAGGTGACAAAACTAGTGGACCAGAGGAATGCTGTAGATATAATTTACTTGGACTTCAGTAAGGCATTTGATAAAGTAGATCACAACCTACTACTTGATAAGATAGAAAAATGTGGGTTAGACAGCATCACCACCAGATGGATTCGTAGCTGGCTGACAGGCCGTACTCAGCGTGTGGTCCTCAATGGAACCGCATCTACATGGAAGGAAGTGTGTAGTGGGGTGCCCCAGGGCTCTGTTCTGGGCCCAGTGCTCTTCAATATCTTCATTAATGACTTGGATGAGGGGATAGATGGGGAACTCATCAAATTTGCAGACTACACCAAGCTGGCAGGAATAGCCAATACTCCAGAAGATAGGCTTAAGATACAGAAGGATCTGGACAGACTCGAACACTGGGCACTATCTAACAAAATGAAATTCAATGGTGAAAAAAGTAAGGTTCTACATTTAGGCTGGAAAAATCAAATGCACAGGTATAGTATAGGTGGTACCTTGCTCAATAGTAGTAACTGTGAGAGGGATCTCGGAGTCCTAGTAGACAATCACTTAAATATGAGCCAGCAGTGTGCTGCAGCTGCCAAAAAAGCCAACACAGTGCTAGGCTGCATTAACAGAGGGATAGAATCAAGATCAAGTGAAGTACTAATACCACTTTACAATGCCTTGGTAAGGCCACACCTGGAATACTGCATCCAGTTTTGGTCTCCACGGTGTAAAAAAGATGTCGAGACTCTAGAAAGAGTACAGAGAAGAGCAACAAAGATGATTGGGGGGCTGGAGGCCAAAACATACAGGGAACGGTTGCTGGAATTGGGTATGTGTAGTTTAATGAAGAGAAGGGTGAGGGGTGACATGACAGCAGTGTTCCAATATCTCAGGGGCTGCCACAAAGAAGAGGGAGTCAAGCTATTCTCCAAAGCACCTGAAAGCAGGACAAGAAGCAACGGATGGAAACTAGTCAAGGAGAGAAGCAACCTAGAACTAAGGAGAAACTTCCTGACAGTTAGAACAACTAACCAGTGGAACAACCTGCCTCCAGAAACGGTGAATGCTCCAACACTGGAAGTTTTCAAGAAGAGACTGGACAGCCATTTGCCTGAAATGGTATAAGGTTTCCTGCCTGAGCAGGGGGTTGGACTAGATGACCTCCAAAGTCCCTTCCAACTTATTATTATTATTATTATTACTCCGAATTCCTGAGTCAGCATAGCTGACTCAGGAATTCTGGGAGTTGAAGTCCATGAGTCATAAAAGAGCCGAGGTTGCCTACCCCTGGTCTAGTGGGTAAGGCACCAGGCATAGAAATCAGGTGGGGTGACTTTGAGTCAGTCATTCACTCTCTTTTAGCCCATGATACGAGGCTTAGGAGGCAAGCTGGTTGGTCATATCCTGTCCTGTCTTTTTAAAAAAAGAAAAGAAAGGGGGGGAAAACAGACTCTGCACTTGTGGGAAAATGCTAGGAAGAAAAAAAAATCCCTTCAACCAACATATTTATTAATCTAACCTCATACTGTCATCTGTGATCTACTATAAATTCTGGGGCTTTATTTAGATTTTGGCCTATATTACAAGAATTCAAGTGGCGTGGTCAAACTTCAGTTGGAGATAAGTTGATGGTGTAAAACCTGCAGTCTTCATAAAATCTTGGGTACATCCCCAAAGATCTCTCCAAAATTTTGAGATGAATTATATTTTTAATATGGTGGAAATAAAAAATATTAAACACACCAAGACTAATCATAATAACCAGTTTAGTTTAAATTAATTTTTAAAATTGTCATATTATTTTTTTCTATTTTTTGTCCACTTTTCAGAAATTGGTTATGGTAGATCAGTCAAAGATCATGTGCAATCCTTGGTCTGCCAGAGTTGTTCTTTCATGTTCTTAATATTTGTTTTCTTTACTTTTTTATTAGAACTTATAAGGACTTTACAATTGATAGCATGTGATAATCAATCAGAATAGGGCTGGAAGGGACCTTCGAGGTCTTCTAGTCCAGCCCCCTGCTCAAGCAGGAGACCCTATACCATTTCAGACAAGTGACTGTCCAGTCTCTTCTTAAAAACCTCCAGTGATGGAGCAGCTACAACTTCTGGAGGCAGGTTGTTCCATTGGTTAATTGTTCTCACTGTTAGGAAGCTTTTCCTTAATTCTAGGTTGCTTCTCTCCTTGACTAGTTTCCATCCATTGTTACTTGTCCTGCCCTCTGATGCTTTGGAAAATAAATTGATCCCCTCCTCCTTACATATAAACTATAATTCTGTATAACACTATTATAGGAAATCCTTCATAAATGAAAGAAAAAGACGAACTAAGTGGATGAAAAAAGGAGATTAAAAAAAGCAAAAGAAGAAATATATAGAAGAAACCAAAAGTTAAAAGCAGAGTGAAAAGAACTCCAAAATTTTGAGGTTCTACTTCTTTTATACTCAAGAGTCTTAATAATGCGCTGATGCAAATCAGTAAAATTTAAAGGTAAGCATAGACCACATAGAATCATCTGATCTGATCTTGTCTCTGTTGAAACAAAACTAGTTCAAGGGCTGAGTTTGACATATTACAGGCCAACCAACCAACCAGAAGAAATACATGAACTCTCCCAACCAGTTAACAAATGTATGTAGGAAGCATACCACAATAGTAATGGGAGACTTCAACTATCCAGATATCAACTGGGAGACAAACTCTGCAGTGAGTGAGAGATCAAACAGATTCTTAGCTGCCAACTTTATCATCCAAAAGGTGGAGGAGGGAATTAGAAGTAAAGCTATACTAGACCTAATCCTTACTAATCAAGAAGAAGTGATAGAGGGAGTTGAAGTTGCCGGCACCTTGGGTGAAAGTGACCATGTAATGCTGAAATTCAATATAATGCAAACACAAGCAATAGAAAACAATCCAACCAGAGGCTTAAACTTCAAAAGAGCTAATTTTAACAAACTCAGAGAGAACCTAGGAAAGATTCCATAGATGAAAATCCGAAAGGGGAAAACAACGCAAGAAGTGTGGGAAACTCTGAAAAATATGATCCTAAAAGCTTAGTCCAGCACAATACCACTGAAAAAGAAAAACAAGAAATTCAGGAAGAAACCAGCATGGTTGCACAAAGCTCTCTTTCTCTCTGCACAAAGCTCTCTCTGAAAGACAAAAAGGACAAGTACAAAAAATGGAAAGAGGGACACATAACTAAGGCTGATTATCAGCAGACAGCCATGCAAAGATGAAGTCAGGAAAGAAAGGCTCAGAATGAACAAAGACTTGCAACAGAAATCAAGGACAATAAAAAAAGTTTCAACATATTAATAATAAGAAAAAAGTTAAGGAAACTGTAGGTCCACTAAAGGGGGAAGATGGCAAGGAAGTAACAGGCAGTAGGGAGAAAGCAGAACTGCTTAACTCATTCTTTGCATCAGTCTTCACACAAGAAGAAATTACGGTATAGACCAACATATAAAAAAACTACTGCAAAAGACAAACTAGAAACAAAAATTAAAGTAAGCAAGAAAATGGTAAGAGAGCACCTATCCGACCTTGATGAATATAAATCACCGGGTCTGACAGATTACATCCCAGAGTTCTGAAGGAGCTGGCAGATGTTATCTCAGAACCATTGCACCATATCTTTCAAAAATTCTGGAGCACCGGGGAAGTACCTGAGGATTGGAAAAGGGCTGATGTGGTTCCCATCTTCAAGAAAGGGGGGAAAAAACAGACCTAGAAAACTACAGATTAAACAGTCTAACATCAATACCTGGGAAGATCCTGGAAAAGATAATGAAAAAACAGATCTGCAAACAACAAGAAGCAAACAAAGTTGTAACTAGTAGCCAATAAGGGTTTGTTAAAAATAGATCATGCCAAACCAATCTTATTTCATTATTTGATAAAGTGACTAAATTAGTAGACCAGTGAAACGCTGTGGACATAGTACACTTAGATTTCAGTAAGGCATTTGACAAAGTAGACCACAACCTGCTGCTTAATAAGTTAAAAAAGGCGGGATAGACAACACCACCATCAGATGGATCTGTAGCTGGCTGACAAACCGTACTCGGCAAGAAGTCCTCAATTGTACTACATCCACATGGAGAGAAGTAAGCAGTGGGGGTACCACAAGGCTCCGTCTTAGTCCCAGTACTCTTCAATATCTTTATTAATGACTTAGATGAGGGAATATAAGGGGAATTCATCAAATTTGCAGATGACACTAAACTGGCAGGAATAGCTAACACCGCAGAAGACAAGCTCAGGATCCAAAAAGATCTTGACAAACTTGAACAATGGGTCCTATCCAACAAAATAAATTTTAATGCGAAGAAAAGCAAAGTTGTACATTTAAGCAGGAAAATTCAAAGGTACAATTACAGATTAGGCAAGACCTGGCTCAAAAACAGCAACTATGAGAGGGACCTTGGAGTCCTAGTGGACAATCACTTGACTATGAACCAGCAGTGTGCAACAGCAGCCAAAAAGCTAATACTATCCTGGATTGTATAAACAGGCATAGAATCAAGATCACACGAAGTATTAGTACTGCTTTATAAAACCCGAATATGACCACACCTGGAATACTACAACCAATTTTGTTTACCATGCTACAAAAAAGATGTTGAGACTTTGGAAAAAGTTCAGAGAGGAGCAACTAAGATGATCAAAAGCCTGGAGACTAAAACATAAGAAGAACGGCTGCAGGACTTGGATTTGGCCAGTCTAAAGAAAAGAAGAAATAGGGGTGACATGATACCAGTATTCCAGTATTTATGGGGCTGCCACAAAAAAGAGGGGATCAAATTATTCTCCAAAGCACCAGAGGGCAGGACAAGAAACAATAGTTGGAAACTGACCAAAGAGTGAAGCAACCTAGAATTAAGGAGAAACTTCCCAATAGTGAGGACAATTAACCAGTGGAACAGCTTGCTTCCAGAAATCATGGGTGCTCCATCACTGAAGGTTTTTAAGAAGAGAATGGACAGTCACTTGTCTGAAATGGTATAGGTTCTCCTGCTTGAGCAGGGGGCTGGACTAGAGGACCTCCAAGGTCCCTTCCAGCTCTATTCTATTCTATATTTCACTGAAACAAGATTTAGAATTTGGTGCACGAACATCTTTCCAGATGAATATAGTCATTACTTTTGTAGCATTCTAGATACAATTTATCCAGAGGTCTTCATAAATTGTTAAATTCCAGTTTCTCAGAATATACTTTAACTCAGGGGTCCCCAACCTGCAGTCTGTGGACCAGTACCGGTCCGTGGCATGCCAGCAACTGGTCCACACAAACAAGAAAAGCCTCATCTGTGGGATGCAGGCATCACACAAAACCACACACTCTCCAGTTTGTGGAAAAACTTTTCTCCACGGAATGGGTCCCTGGTGCCCAAAAGGTTGAGGGCCTGTCCTTTAACTCACTGACATTTTTAACATTACTTTCCTGCCTAGAATATGGTTCAGCATAGTATTAGTCTTTAACCAATTACAGGTAGTCCCAAAGGTGATTCTTCAGGAGGCAAGTGGACTTCCTTGTTTTTCTTTGAAGACGTTTCGCTTCTCATCCAAGAAGCTTCTTCAGCTCTGACTGGATGGCGGGGAAGAACCTTCTTTGATGAGAAGTGAAATGTCTTCAAAGAAGAACAAGAAAGTCCAGCTGCCTCCTGAAAATCCCTTTTGGGACAATCTTAACCTGGATGACTGAGAATCGCCATAGACAATTACAGGTACTTTTTGACTTAGAACCATTCATTTAGTGGCTATTTATTTATTTATTTATTTATTTATTTATTTATTTATTTATTTATGGGACTTATATGCCGCCCTATCTCCCGAAGGACTCAGGGCGGCTAACAACCATAAAAACAACAATACAAAAGTTAAAAGAGATTAAATAAACAGCCCCAAAATAAATTAACTAAACAATTTAAAAATTAAAACATTTTAAAAACCCGTCATCAATCCAGGTCAGCCTGATGAAAAAGGAAAGTTTTGAGGTCGCGGCGAAAGGACCGGAGATCCGGAGCCATCCGGAGCTCAAGGGGGAGTTGGTTCCACAGGGCTGGCGCTCCCACAGAGAAGGCCCTCCCCCTGGGGGTCGCCAGCCGACATTGTCTAGCCGACGGCACCCTGAGGAGGCCCTCCCTGTGTGAACGCACTGGGCAATGGGAAGTTGTTCCCGGCAGCAGACGGTCCTGCAAATATCCCGGGCCTAGGCCATGTAGGGCTTTAAAGGTAAGTACCAGCACCTTAAATTTGAAATTACAATGGCACTAAAAAAAATGACTTATTTCCATTTTTCACACTTATGACCGTTGTAGCATCCCCATGATCACATGATCAAATTTCAGGTGTTTGGCAACTGGCATGTATTTATGAAAGTTGCAATTTCCTGGGACCATCATTTGTAACCTTCCCAGCCATCTTCTGACAAGCAAAATCAATGGGGAAGCTGGATTCACTTAACAGTGCTGTGATTTACTTAACAACTGTGGTGATTCACTTAATTGTGTCAAAGAAGGTCATAAAATGGGACAAAACTCACTTTACAACTTCCTTGTTTAACAATGGACATGATGGTTGTAAGTTGAGGACTACATATAGTGGACATATATGTATGTATTAAAATAACTTCAAAGGTATTGCATCTCTAGTATAAAATGGATAACAGCTAAGCTTTTTTAGCAACTTTTGGGGAGTCCAATAAGCCTGACATATTATTTTTGCAGAATTAAATTAATTTTTAAATTGTGTATAACATATTTAAAACTATTGCAACTCTCTGCCATATTTCTTGCATGTTATCCAAATGCATTTTTATTAACATCTGCTAATAATAAATTGTTGATTAAATCTCTATAAATGCTTTTTTCCAATATATATTGGAATTTTAGAATCTGCTGAGGCATCAGGGTCAAACAATGAAACCAAAAGTGTTTGTGTATACAGCTGCTCTTCACTTAACCACCTGTTCAATGACCATTCAGATTTGAGATGGCTTGAATGAGTAGTACTTACTAGCAGTGGTGGGATTTAAATATATGAACAACCGGTTCTCTGTGTGGATGCCGCTTCCAGAAATCCATTCTGGGCCTGGGCAGCTACTGGTTCTGCCGAAGTGGTGCGAACCGGCTGAATTCCACCACTGCTTACTGGTCCTTGGAGCTGTGACCAGTGCAGTGTCCTTGCAGTCAAATGATTGAGGTCTGGGTGCTTGGCACCTGGCTCACAATTACAATATTGCAGCATCCTACAGCCTCGTGGTCCCCATCTACAGTCTTCTTTGCCAGCTTTTGACAAGCAAAATCAGTGGGGAAGCAGCAGGAGGTTGCAGATAGTCAACACACAACATCCTCACTTAATGACCTATAGTGATTCACTTAATTATGAGAATAATTATGGGAATGCTGGAATTGCCATCACTAAGCAGTGTAGTCATGTGACACTTCATGCTTTACTGCATCATTTAATGGTAATTCGGGTCCCAATTGCCATCACTAACCAAGATCTACCTGCATTGTTTTTTGGCCATATTAGGTAAGTTACATTCCTTTTGTAATTTGTCATGTTTTTATCATATGCTAGATAATAAATAATACATTTCTTTTGTAAAACTTCAAGGGTTTTTTTAATCGTTTACTTGCTTGCTAGTAATCTTATTCTCAGCCCAAGCTCTTACACACACACACAGACACCCCCAAAAAAATCTTTTCCCAGAATTTTTAAATAGGGATAATAATAATTGGAATCAGACTTTATTTTTTTCCCAGCAGAACCCAAATATTTTTAATCACCTTATGAACTGGAAAAAATAAAATCAATAGCAAACTCATATAATACAATAGCTGGAACAGAATTGTAAGAAGACCAAATAATAGCTTCCACGTTCAGTCCATTCTTTTCATCCCAATGTGTTACTGAAGTATGCCCAATTATATTATTTAAAATCAGGTAGGAAAAGCGGAAAAACTGGCTACAGCTAAAATTGGAAAAAAAAGCCTTCATTAACTCCCAGCTGAAGGATGACAAGGACACAGAGATCCCATTTTAAGAGGAAAGAGAAAAAAGAACAAAGGTACATTAAAAAGATGATGGGGTGGAGGGAGAGATATATTTTCCCTACCTTAAATGTATTTAAGCCAACATACTCAGTATATAAATTCAATAAAGTTAAACTTAAACTTAAGCATACTCAGTAATGCTCCAAACCAATTCCCATTGTGGGAGATGGCTGGATTCATATATCTAGTTAAGCTATGAATTTTGACTACTGTTTATTGAGTTGATTGGGTTCACACATTGTACTAATTTGAAGCAGGAATAGTCATCCTGTTTGGATCCAAGAGCCATGCTTTCCTTTTCATTTTTCTTTGCAGCTGCTGAGGGTCATGGACCTTGATACTGACATGGTGGCATCATCAGAGGGTTAGGGTTAGTAATTTTCAATCCTTTTTGTTTTTAAAATTTTTTGGCAGTTTGGCATTTTTTAAGTGAAACTGATATGTTAAAAACTATTTTCCAATGTAGAAAATCACATTACTGATTGTCTTCAACGTGCCACCAAATTTTAGTGGCATGATTTTTGGGGTGTTCTGTGAACCTGCAAAAGATTGCCATCAACTATACTTTTCAAATTATGGAGCATTGTAGTGCATACCCAATACACTGAACAAAATCAAAACAAACTACATTATATCCTAGAACAACATGGTTACATATTGGATTGATTTTGCTTTAGTGTGATTCATCTCTCTTGTAATTATTTAATTTAATACCCTAGGAACCTTAGTTCTTAGTAACCCTCTAGTTCAGACATGTCAAACACAAGGCCCAGGGGCCGGATCCGGCCCGTGAAGTGGTTTCATGTGGCCCGCGAAGCCATCCTGGAAACAGTGAGGGAACGGCCCCCACTGCCTTGGCCCTGGCCCAGAGACTCTCCTTCTGCCAGAGACCCTCAGATCTCTCCCACTCCTGCCCAGGCTCCCATAGGCACCCTTGATGCGAATGATGTAGAGCTGGCCACGCCCACCCAGTAGGCCATACGCACTCTAGCCACGCCCACCCAGTAGGCCACGCTCACCCTGGCCATACCCACGTGGCCTCCTGAGGGCAACTGCAATGCTGATGCGGCCCTCAATGAAATTGAGTTTGACACCCCTCTTCATTCTTAATATTATTAAACTTAAATAATAGATAGCACAACAGCTGACCCTGTAAGACAGATACTGGAGATCTCAACACTTCTTTTCTTGAAGCTGTATAGGTCTTCATATCCTGGCCCTATGTTTAGCTTTCAGGTGGAAACTTGGTAATTCCCAGTGCCACAGCCTACTTTCTGGAGGCACCTCACTAGCGTTCACCCCCTCATCTCAGTGTGTGACATAGGGCTCTGACAGCATGTGCTCTCTTTCATGGTCATGAAACATGAATAATTCTTAAATACAAAAAAATTGAATAATTTGAGTATTGCATTTCCTTTCCATGTAGCTTAAAGACGTGTGACAAGAAAATTCACCCCTTGATCTCTCTCACCCTTAGGAGATGGACCAATCTTATAAACTATAAACAAAATCAAACTTTATTAAAGAAAGGAATGTTATAATAGCTATAACAAGCTATTCAAATTTAAATGTCCCAAAACACCAGAGTTTAGTAATGAAGAGATCAGTTATAAAGCTGTTCACATTATGGAAAAATAGCAGTCTTATTAAAAAGAACATTTACATAAGAATTCTAATACTCCCAGCAGATCATAGGATTTACAAACAAGCATTTTACTACAATTACAAGCATGCTGCTGGAAGCTGCAAATTAATCATTAACAATCAGAAAAGATTCTAAAATTATTGTCTCATGCACAAACTGAGGATATTCATGAAGGCTTCAGTACACATAATTAACAAACTTGTACAAAGTAAAATTAAAAACCAGGACACTAAAGTTACATCTTAACTCTCTTCCGTCTATAATCTATCCTAGCTAATAATAAAAGCCTAAATCATAGGGGTTTTTTTCTTTTTCTTTTGGCAAAAAGTCCATAAGGGATTTCCAGGCACCAATAAATATAAATATTGTCTTTTCTGTAATCAAACAAGTCAACTTAGCCCTTTCAACAAGTTCTGTCGTCTTCATCAATTATTTCCTCCATTTACAGCAGGGGTGTCAAACTCAATTTCATTGAGGGCCGCATCAGCATTGCGGTTGCCCTCAGGGGGCCGGGTGGGTATGGCCAGGGTGGGTGTGGCTAGAGTGCGTATGGCCTACTGAGTGGGCGTGGCCAGCTCTACATCGTTCGCATCAAGGGTGCCTATGGGGGCCTGGGCAAGAGTGGGACAGATCTGAGGGTCTCTGGCAGAAGGAGGGTCTCTGGGCCAGGGCCAAGGCAGTGGGGGCCGTTCCCTCCCTGTTTCCAGGATGGCTTCGCGGGCCGCATGAAACCACTTTGCGGGCCGGATCCGGCCCCCGGGCCTTGTGTTTGACACGTCTGATTTACAGGTATCGCCAGAGCTTTCAGTATTTGTGCATACAATAAACTCACTGCAAAACAGTGTTCCATGGCTCTTTTCTAACTCTTTATCCATCAGTCAGGGAGGAAAAATTTAGTCTTTAAAATCCTTTGAATCGCTATATATATTTGAGCCCAAGGTTTTCTAGCTTTTTTGCACGTCCATTAAGCATGATAAAAAAAATTGTTCACATTTCCAGCATAAATTTGAAGAATGTTTATACATTCTGAATATTTTTTCTGGTGCGATATACCAACAATACATCATTTAATACAGTTTCTTAAATTGTAACACAATGTAAATTTCAGTCCTTTAAACCAGGGGTCCCCCAACTCCCGGTCAGTCAACCAGCACCGGTCCACAGCATGCCAGTAACTAGGCCACGCAAACAAGTGAAGCCTCATCCACCGGATGCAGGCAGCACACAAAACCACACCCCCTCTGGTCCGCAGAAAAACCTCTCCCCATGGAACCGGTCCCTGGTGCTCAAACGTTGGTGGCCGCTGCTTTAGACCATATATTTCCCCACTGTTAGATCTGTATATTATAACCAAATTTTATCCTAAGTTCTTTGAGAGTCTTCTGTTGCAAATTTCATTAAAAGTTTATACATTTTAGCTAAATGATGATATTCATCATTTATACACAATTCCCTTTTAATTTCTGTCTTACATTTTTCAATACCATTAATTATGTTATCTACTTTAAATCTGATAACTATAAATAAGAAAACCATTGACAACTTTGTCCCTCTGTCATTAGTTGTTCTTGAATGGACTTCCTTGCTTCCTAAGTACTTCAGTAAGTTAATTCTGAGGCTGCTTGAGGAGTTAGACAGAATCCCAGCTTCCCGTCTTGGTCTATAACTTTTTCCCTCCTCCAGTTCTTCCTTTGTGTTTTAAAAGAATTCAGAATTTGTATCCCCAGAATATAAGAAAAGGCTGGGATATTTCTGCATCTCTATGTCAGAAAACCGTGACACCTTATTGAAATATGGATTGACAGTCTGACATATACATTGGCATTCAGAACGTGTTTGAAATATTTTGCATTTTTGGATGGTATTTCTAATAAATAAATAAATAAATAAATAAATAAATATTTTTATTTGTATACCGCCCTTCTCCCAAAGGACTCAGGGCGGTGAACAGGGCAAACATATAAAAATACAAAATACAAAAATTAAAAAGGAATTAAACAAGATGCCCAAGTTAACAATAGATTAAAATACATTTAAAACAACAATAAAATCCAAACCCCATCCCCCATCTGGCCAGGCCGGCTTGTTCGAACAAATAAGTCTTCAGATCGCGCCGGAAGGAGCGAAGGTCGGGCGCCATCCGGAGCTCAACCGGCAAACGGTTCCACAATTCTGGCGTGCCCACAGAGAAGGACCTCCCCCTGGGGGCCACCAGGCGACATTCTCTGACGGGTGGCACCCTGAGGAGGCCCCCTCTGTGGGAACGCACAGGGCGGAGGGAAGTTGACGCCGGCAGCAGGTGATCCCTAAGGTACTCCGGACCCATGCCATGTAGGGCCTTGAAAACCATTAACAGAACCTTGAATCTTACCCGGAAGACAACTGGTAACCAATGCAGCTCACGGAGCAGAGGTGTAACATGGGAGTATCGGGAGACTCCCAACACAACTCTTGCAGCTGCATTCTGCACCAGTTGGAGCCTCCGAGTGGTCCTCAAGGGCAGCCCCATGTAGAGAGCGTTGCAGTAGTCTAAACGGGAGGTCACGAGCGCATGAGTGACTGTACGTAGGGCATCCCGGTCTAGATAGGGCTGCAACTGGCGCACCAGGCGAACCTGGGCGAAGGCCCCCCTAGTCACAACTACTATGTGATCTTCTAAAGAGAGCTGTGAATCTAGGAGGACTCCTAAGTTGCGAGCCCTACTAATAGTAAGCTATTAGTAAGTTATTTTTCCCAGAATAATCAATATTTAAGTTCTGTACTTGAAATATTCATATTCATTGTCAAGAAAATTGATACTGTAGCCTACTCAAGCTTCTTTCTGAATGAGCAATATAATTAAACCAGCAAGAATATATATGTGCCTCATAAAATAGTATTTTTTTAAAAAAAAATAAACTAAATTATTATAAATAAGGTGTCATGGCACTCTTTCCAGCAATTGGCAATTAGAAGTATCCTGTCTAATCAGGAGAAGAAAAATCCAGCTACAAAGTCTTTACTATCTTGTAGTATTGTAGAGTCAGAGATTGCTTCCTGGGGCAAGCTAAATGTGAGCCTTAATTGAAGCTCAATATTGAATATTTAAAGGCTACACAGTTTTTTAAAAAATCTTTTTCCTTCTTTAAGAGTTTTTGGGAAATTAACAGAGGCATGGGATATATACACAGGCCTGATACTCACCTCTTTTTCTCTCCCTTTTTTATACTGAACCATAGATGAAATATCCAAACATAAAGGCCCCCCTGTCTTTACTCAAGAAGAAAGATACAAAATAGTGAAGGCCATCAAGTGGGTAGATGAAATTGTTCAAGGAGCTCCTTATGTCACAACATTGGAAACTCTGGATAAATACAACTGTGACTTCTGTGTACATGGGGGTGAGTACTGGAGCTTGATGCACTCTCATCTCTCTTGCTATGTACCTACCTACCTACCTACTAGAAGTCTGCTTTACTGGTTAAAATAAATGGTAAATTTATTTTGCTATCTTCGCTAATATTCTTCATCCTCATTTTCTGTACTACTTTCTATCAGTTGTGCAACTGCTATAACGTAGTAAAGCTATACAAGTACGGACTGATTAACAGTAAAATGTGTCTTGTTTTTGAGAACAGAAAATGGAGATCAGTACTGCTTCAATTCTGCAAGTCTGGTTGTGCAATCTTCCTACAGCATTGCCTGATTGTAGTGATTATCTTCAAGACTGAGAAAGATAACTAGCAAAAATCTTTCTTCGTTATTAGAGAAAACAGCTTGCATACCTGTTTACTATAAGTCAAATGCTTACTGCAGGAATTTGCTGATTAGACTACCTAAGCAGCTCCTCCAATTTATCAGCAGTGTTTTTTTTTAAATAGATGACATCACACTTACTGCAGATGGCAAGGATACTTATGAGGAAGTGAAGAAAGCTGGGAGATATAGGTAAAGCCCTATTTATGTTATTCTGCTCAGAGGTCCTGAAATGCTCTGTTAATTTTTTTTCCATGCCTGGCTTGCTTCTCCTCTAAAAATTTTGAATGTTATATTAGATTAATATTTTATTGATCTGGTTTTGTCCTTAGCTCTTATTCAGCTATGAATGTATCAGATGAATAAGTGAAGATTGCAGATCCCTTTAATCCAAAAGCCATGGAACTTATTAGTATCCCCAGAAAGAGTTGAGGAAGGAAACGTGGGAAATAGTGGTTTTAGTGTTCTGTATCATTAATCCCACAATTAGGAATGAAAGAAGGGTTATTTTCTTGTTAAAAACTCAAAGCATTTTTTTAAAAAGTAAAGAAAAGGGTATGCCAAGATACTCTCAGACAATCAAAAAGATTTAGAGGGAAGACTTCGCTAACACTGTGAAGAGGGGATGGCAAAATTCCCATCTTATCTGAATCTTGTCTTGTTGCAGGGAATGTAAACGCACCCAGGGAGTGTCCACTACAGATCTGGTTGGCCGGATGCTGCTTATGACCAAGGCCCATCACAGCAACATTGTAAGTGAAAAATGGCTCAGCAAGTTCCACGATGCTCTGCTTCCTTCAGTACTTTGAACCACTGATGTAGGAATGCTTTTGGAGCAGAGGGCAGTAATACTTTTCAGTTTCTCAAATCAATCTTGGGGAAATTTGTAAGCTCTCTGATTATTCTTTAATGTGATTCCAGGATTATTGCTGTTTGATACAGCCTTGCAGGCAGCAGACGCCTAAACTAAGTAAAAGTATATGTTTAAGGAAGTGCTATTTAAAGTGGATACGATGCACCTCAGATGTGCTGCCAAGAAGGAAAGAAAATAACTTAACCAACGAAAGGTTATTACGTATGTGGGTCATCAGATAAGGGTGGGATTTGGAAAGAGGAGGTCAGGTTGCCTTACTTGGCAAATGGATCAAGATTTAATTTAGGTCAGGGGCATTTATGTACATTTATAAAATAGTTATGGGAATGTACTAAATGGGCAACTGGGCTAAGAATATATTTAGTTTGTGTGTCTCTGGCTGAGGCTGGAAGGCCATACTGTGCTTCTGAGCTATTGCTGAGCTAGTTTCTAGAAGTATGTAAGGCATCTGCCCTTTACACAGCCAGACACTTCATGCTATGAGGTCAACACATTTCACCTCATTGAAGCACGGAGGCAACATAATTCACTTTGCTGAGGCACTCCGTGTCTCCTCAGGCTTCATTTGGCAGTTCTAGTAGCCCTAAGAGGGCTTGGAGTAATATGGATAAAAGTAACATGGCAGTTTTGCTTTCTTTTAGGCATGGGGACAAAGTACACATTGTCTTGTAAAGCTCAAGGTGTGTTAGAACAAAGCATGTTTTTAAAGCTTTGCATAACTGTACCTTTTTCAATTGAGCAATTTTCTTTACATGGGTAAGATAAAGGTAAAGGTAAAGGTTCCCCCGCACATGTGTGCTAGTCGTTTCCAACTCTAGGGGCCGGTGCTCATCTCCGTTTCAAAGCCGAAGACCCAGCGCTTGTCCGAGGACGTCTCCGTGGTCATGTGGCCGGCATGACTAGACGCCAAAGGCGCACGGAACGCTGTTACCTTCCCACCGTAGTGGTCCCTATTTTTCTACTTACATTTTTTATGTGCTTTCGAACTGCTAGGTTGGCAGAAGCTGGGACAAGTAACAGGCACTCACTCTGTTATGCGGCACTCGGGATTCGACCCGCCAAACTGCCGACCTTCTGATCGACAAGCTCAGTGTCCTAACCCATTGAGCCACCGCGTCCCTTTACATGGGTATAAAATGTTTAATGAGAACTGGTTTAGTGTAGATCCTGGGTAACTAAGTTCTAGTCCTGCCTCAAATACAGAAACCAGCTGGGTGTCTTTCTCTCTCAGCCTTCAGAAAGAAGGCAGTGGCAACACACATCTAAAAAAATGCTGCCAAGAAAACTTCATGGACTTGTCCAGGTAGTCACCAAGAGTCAGCACTGATCTCAAGGAGGAAAAAGTGAGCAAAGTTGAGGAATGGCAGGCCTTCTGTACTAATTTAGAGTTCCATATGTTCTTTTCATTTGTTGAAATTTCTTTACCATTAATATGTTTCTTTTCTCTTTTAGGCTGAAGATACAGATTATCGGAAGCATGCAGATAACCTAGGAAAGGTAAGAATTGGCACCAGAGGCACATCACAAATGTCCTGCACTCTATATAGTTTATGCATAATCAAATATAATATTCCAGCGGAACTATTCCAAATGTGAAAGATTGGAGTTATCTGAAATTGATGATTTCTTCATTTAAACTATTTCTATTTCCCCATTTTTATACTGTAAAACTGACATCAGAGATTGTCTGATTATTATTATTATGGTTGATTGCACAGTCGGCCAGATGTTTAGACTGGATTTGGCATTTTTACCCACCTGTTAATTCCTTCCCAAGGTTCTGGGAACTGCAGATGTTATTTGTTTGGTGGTGTTGAGGGTATCATCGCAGGATGTAAGGTGTTCCAAGAAAAGCTGTTTTTTGCAGTTGACTGATGGTGATTTTGTGAATGATGAGGGTGTTCAAATACTGCTCCAGATGATTTAGGATTGCACTCAAGGAACATTTCTAAAGGTGTTGATGGTACTATCTTTACTTTCTTTTGCCACAGTCATTCTACTTCTATTTGCAAGTCATTGTATTTTGTGATTTCTTCTTCTCTCCTCCTCCTCTCTTTCATGCAAAAAAGGTTCAATCTGAAAAAAGTGGAATTTGCACAGCAGTGATGCAACACTTGTTTTGTCCTTTGCTCTTCTGCAGATGCTAATCTATGGAAATATTTTTATGGTATCAGTATGTGGAAATATATTTGCAGAAATATCTGAATCAAACAAAAATCACTTTATTTTCCACTTTTATTTAGAGGCTCATAAAAATTTTTAGAATAGTTTTGTAATCAAGGAGTTTGTTTGGAGGTCATTATAGCTAGTTTCAAGCTTTGCAAAGGTCTCAAGAAATAATATGCCCCAGGGCTCTGTTCTGGGCCCAGTGCTCTTCAACATCTTCATCAACAATTTGGATGGGATAGATGGGGAACTCATCAAATTTGCAGACGACACCAAGCTGGCAGGAATAGCCAATACTCCAGAAGATAGGCTTAAGATACAGGAGGATCTGGATAGACTCGAACACTGGGCACTATCTAACAAAATGAAATTCAATGGTGAAAAAAATAAGGTTCTACATTTAGGCAGGAAAAATCAAATGCATAGGTATAGTATAGGTGGTACCTTGCTCAGTAGTATTAATTGTGAGAGAGATCTCGGAGTCCTAGTGGACAATCACTTAAATATGAGCCAGCAGTGTGCTGCAGCTGCCAGAAAAGCCAACACAGTGCTAGGCTGCATTAACAGAGGGATAGAATCAAGATCACGTGAAGTACTAATACCACTTTACAATGCCTTGGTAAGGCCACACCTGGAATACTGCATCCAGTTTTGGTCACCACGATGTAAAAAAGATGTCGAGACTCTAGAAAGAGTACAGAGAAGAGCAACAAAGATGATCAGGGGACTGGAGGCTAAAACATATAAGGAACGGCTGCTGGAATTGGGTATGTGTAGTTTAATGAAGAGAAGGGTGAGGGGTGACATGATAGCAGTGTTCCAATATCTCAGGGGCTGCCACAAAGAAGAGGGAGTCAAGCTATTCTCCAAAGCACCTGAAAGCAGGACAAGAAGCAACGGATGGAAACTAGTCAAGGAGAGAAGCAACCTAGAACTAAGGAGAAACTTCCTGACAGTTAGAACAACTAACCAGTGGAACAACCTGCCTCCAGAAGCTGTGAATGCTCCAACACTGGAAGTTTTTAAGAAGAGACATACCAGCCATTTGTCTGAAATGGTATAGGGTTTCCTGCCTTAGCAGGGGGTTGGACTAGATGACCTCCAAGGTCCCTTCCAACATTATTATTTATTATTTAATATATCCAGGGCTTTTTTTTCTCATTGAACGCTCAGAACGGAGTTCCGGCACTTTTTTTGGATGGAACCTTGTAGGGTAGGCAAGGCGGGTTGCGTGACATGTGTGAGTTCCGGCACCTTTTTCTTTTACAAAAAAAGCACTGAATATATCTATATAGGACATCTGGATATACACTTTTATATTTGGCTGCTTCTTTATGATGCAGACCTGCTACAGTATGTAAGAATTTGTAAGAAATTATGTAAGAAATTACTACTATGCCTTGAAGAATTGTACAGCTTTATATGTCCTACAGCAAATAAGTTGTAATACAACAACTTATTAACAAAACAAATAAGTTTGGCATTAGAGTTGTAATATGCATACAGTACATGAAATCGTTCTATTGAGTTGTAGAAGCAGTCCCAAAGAATGCCACCTGGAGGAGCTAATCTTCCTTTCCATTCTGAACAGTTTCTAGCACTTATTATACATATGTTAAATATATAAGTTAGAACAAAAGAAGAGAGAAGTATACATGGGTGTCTAAAATCTTCTAAAATTTAGGCTATAAAATAATAAATATTAAAATAACAAAACAAAATGCAGAATCAGAGACATGGGGATTCTCCCAAGCTGAGTTCTTTTATTGTTTCGTCTTTGTAAGCAAAATCTTGCCAGACTGAGCAATCCTCTATCTGCATTTAAATATGCTCTGTGAACTATTAGGAAGGGGATGTCTTCCCTCTCTTTCTCTCACACATAATATTTGGGCTAAGTTGCCTCTTACCTCTCTGGAATCCACCCTTGTGATCAGTCCTTTTGCACAATATTTCCGTCAATAACCATAATTCTGATTCTATGAAATTCTCTCCCTTCTCCTAGTACTGAATAATGTTATTGTCATGCTTGAAGAGGATAATCATGGTACAGAAGTAGAGAGATTAGCAGCTAACTCCTTTTTACATCTTCTATAGGGTTAAAGTATCAATGCAGCAATACATATTGATCTCTTTGTGTCAAAAATAAATGATATTCCCATAGTGATAAGTGCTTGTTCAGTTTGAATTCATAGTTTCAACTGCAAAGCATAAAAATGGACAATGGAATTTGAAATAAAAGTAGAAATGTAGGGAAAAACTGTCATATTGACTATATTTAATTTTTGGTGATAATAAAAAATATCATGATTTCAGGTTTATCGTAATCTTGCTGTAAAGAGTATTTATATTCCTTTAACTCAGACATGTCAAACTCACAACGTCACATATTGGGACAATTTTGCCATTGCCGGCAATGAGGTGGGCATGGCTTCCGGATGATGCGTCCAGCCGGGGGGCCGGCAGTTTGACACCCCTGCTTCAACTGGTGTCAGTTCTTTGTGATTATGACCTCTACATTTATGTATCTACTTGGACTGCTCTGTTAACATTTTGTAGCAATTACTTGGCCTTTATCAGTGTTGGCTGATATATATGTTGATTTATTAGAATTAATTTTTAATGCTACTATTTAATTCAAATTCCATTCATTATGTTGGAAGAGAACTAATTTCAATAGCTGCAAAAATATTAAAGTTGTTCTTTTTTTCTCCAGTGCCCTAAAGGTCACAGTCCCTGGACTGGAGTTTCTCAGTTTCTACAAACATCTCAGAAGATCATCCAGTTTGCATCTGGCAAGGAGCCGCAACCTGGAGATACCATAATCTATGTGGCTGGCGCCTTTGATCTCTTTCGTATCCTAGATTTGTTTTCTTTGGGGAAGAATGAAATTAAGAGTTTCTTGCAGCAAATTAGGAAGTCCTGATACCTGTTTTTGGAACTGCTTATACTTCACATCTTAATCAGTTTTTCTGGTTGTTTTGACTTAGAAATGCTAAATCAAGTTCTTCCAGTTAGGAACTTAGGCTAATGTAACTTTATCTAATAGTAAAGTGAGAATTCTTAGTGGTTTGTCCAAACTTCAAAATAATTGTAATACAAGCATGTTCACTATCTCTGTAAAAACCTTGTGTGATAAGGGATTTTATTTTAATCTAGAAAAGTAATGTGAAAAAAGGTGATACATATATAGCAGTTTACTTTAAGAAAATGGAATGCTCTTTTTTCAAGCTGTATTATGTCCTCATCCCAAATAATATCCTCTTAATCTGAATTTGCCACATCTCCCCTGCCCGTCCACCCCCCAGTATAAATCTGGCTCTCTCTCTCTGACTTAACTATTTTGTAATAGTTATTTTACTCAGCCACTATTTTGTGTCTTACCAATCAAGCTTTAGAGCATGCTGGATGAATGGCCATTAATTTTAAATATAACCATAGCTTTAAAAAAAACACCAGGATGTAGATGCTAAAGGTCGCAGTACAACAAGCACTTGCCAATAGTTCCTGCAATCAATTTCAGAACTTTTTCTGAGCATGAGCCTTGACTAGTTGTTGTAAGACTTGTAGTCTACAACTATTGTGAACTACTAGGAAAAGAAATAAGAGGGCTTGTGAAAAGGACAAAAACCTATATTAGCTTCATTCGGTGACCGAGGTTTGCTTTCTTAATGAATATATTAGATGTGGGTCATGTGGATTTTCTGGAGAGAGCACACCAAATAGCAAAGCGTCCTTATATAATTGTTGGGCTGCACTTTGACCAAGTGAGTATCAGTTCTGTAGTGGCTTGGGTGGGAGACTACTTAATCATTTTCACATACTGGAGAGATGAATGTGGTACCTGATGCTAATTGCTATAATTTAATTACAGGAAGTGAATCTGTATAAGGGCAAGAACTATCCCATAATGAATGTGCATGAACGAACTCTCAGTGTTTTGGCCTGCAGAGTGAGTATTTGGCTAGAATCAATCTTTTCTAATTAGGACATAAAGTGAAAATAAAGCAAATAAAACCAACCATTCTGAAGTGAAACAGGTCTGGCTTAGTTGATGATCTAGTGAGCCAAGAATATTGCCTTAAATTCCATGGAATAACTGTAGAGTAAAAACAAATACATTTTTAAAAACTGTGTTTCTCCAGAAAAGAAATTACACAGTCCTCGACTTACAATACGTTTAGTGATTGTTCAAAGTTACAGTGGCATTGAAAAAAGTGACTTATGGCCGTTTTTCACACTTATGACTTTAGTAGAATGCCCATGATCATGTGATCGAAATTCAGATGCTTGGTAACTGAGTCCTACTTATGACCATTGCTGTGTTCCAAGGTCTTGTTATCAGCTTTTGCTAGCAAAATCAGTGGGGAAGCCAAATTCACTTAACAATCATGTTACTAACTTATCAAGTGCCGATTTACTTAACAATTGTGGGAAGAAGGGTCATGAAATGAGGAAAAACTCACTTAACAAATGTCTCATTTAGCAACAGAAATTTTGGGATCATTTGTGGTCGTAAGTCGAGGATTATGTGTATGTTCTTCAAAGTTTTCCACATTCACTAATTTTTTTAAAACAAGTTATGAATTAATAATAAGGGGTTCATGATATTAAGATAGCTATTACTTAAGACAGGGTAATGGGGAGTAGAATGGTATACAGGTCGTCCTTGACTTATGACCACAATTGAGCCCACAATTTCTGTTGCTAAGCGAGAAAGTTGTTAAGTGAATTTTGCCCCATTTTACAACCTTTCTTGCCACAATTGTTACAGTGTTACTAACTTAACAACTGCAGTGATTTACTTTATCACTGCAGTTGTTAAGTTAGTAACTCTGTTGTTAAGTGAATCTGGCTTCCCCATTGACTTTGCTTGTCACAAAAGGTGATCACATGAACCTGGGACACTGCAACCGTCATAAATACGGGTCAGTTGCCAAGGGTCTGAATTTTGATCATGTGACCATGGGGATGCTGCAACACAGACATATCAAACTGAAGGCCCGCGGGCCAGATGCAGCCCGCGACGTGGTTAGACCTGGCCCGCTGGGCCTCCCTAGGAATTTTGTAAAAGAGAGACTATTTTTCTTTGATGGAACTTGTAGAACAGGGATCCCCAATCCCTGGCCTGAGGCCCAACCCATTGGGAACCAGACCGCACAAACAGCAGGCGAGTGCACAAGCATGCGAAGCTGCATCTGCAAGTGGCTCAGGTGCATAAAACTGTGTCCTCTCCCCTCCCCCACCTCCCCCACTGGTCCACAGAGCTGGAAAGACTGGGGACCGCTGTTATAGGAAATACAGATTTCAATTACTACTTCTCTGAAGCATAGCCCTATTAGCACATGCCACAAAAGTAAGCCTCATCTAATGCAGGGGTGTCAAACTGCTGGCCTGCGGGCCGGATGCATCATGCCGAAACCGCGCCCACCCCATTGCCGGCAATGGAAAAAAAATTGCGGTACCTTGCAACACGTCACATGACATTGCGAGTTTGACACCCCTGATCTAATGGAATCTCTCAATGCTCTATTTGCCTTCTAAAACCTTGCTTTTCAAAATTCACTAATTAAAACAAAAATTGATAAATACGTGAACTGTGTAGTTACGGCTGGCTTTTCTCCCCCTTTCCTCTCTTTTTAGTATGTTTCTGAAGTAGTGATTGGAGCTCCCTATTCAGTCACTGCCGATCTGCTCGATCATTTCAAGGTGAGGATGTCTGCCTTCTTTCTTTCTCTCTGTCTCTCTATATTATTAAAATTCTTAAGTCTGACTGATTGTAAACCTTCAAACTGGGCAAAATGATGCATCATAGGGCAACAATTTTTGAATCAACGTACAGGCTTATAGAGTGCATCTGGGAACCATGACTCCCATGGAATCGAAATTTAGCAAAGTTATGACTGCTTCAGTGCTGCTACAGTCAACAGCAATCACATGACTGTCACTCCAGCACTCCTTGCCAGCCTCCTGCTAGGAAAGTCAGTGGGGAAGCTGGCAGCAGGTCGGAAATCACTCCTGCTCCCACAGTTTTTGCCCACCCACAGTCCTTATGTTTCTCTGTTTAGGTGAGGAAATATCTCTGAAACGACCTAATGGTAATCCTCAACTTACGACCACAATTGAGCCCAGAATTTTGGTCGTAAGTCATTGTAGTAATCAGTCAAGGGTCCACAGGTTTGGATTTGATTTTACAACAGTCATTAAGCAAATCGTTAAAGAGATGTGGTTGCTAAGCAAATCGTGTGATTATAAATCCAAATCCAACTTATCCCCTGGCTGGTTTTTTGTTTTTGCTGGAAAATGGCAAAAAAAAAGTCACAAAATATAATCACATAACCAGGGGAGTGGGGCATCAGCCATAACTTTGAGGATGGGTGATAAATAACTTCTTTCAAGTCTATCATAACTTTGAACTATATATACACAGGTATGCACAAAGTTTTAGAAACAGAGATCATAACGTTCCTAATGGCGAAAATGGAATTTCGGGTGCTATTAGGCAGAACAAGGAAATAATCTTTTTGTTTTCAGTGTCTTATTTACTTGTAATTTTGTTCTACCAACAAGAGCTGTGAGGTGTGCAGCAGTGGTGCAGTGATATCATAAGAGGGCGCAAGGCAGAATTTCTGAGTCTACTTTTTTCCATTGTTTTAAGGTTCAGTTTAAAAAAATGGTATTTTGTTGCTCATTTTTCTTTCAAATGTGAAAAATAAACAGCTGTTATTTAATTGTCTACCATCAGATTTGGGTGACATATGACTGGGGACAAGGGAATACTATCAAGAAAAAGAACTAAGAGTTTGTCCTCTGACAACAATAACTTGTATTTTATCTTATCTTTTTTTTTGAGACTTTACCCCTAACCTTAGATTAGTAATTTTGCAAAGCACAAGTACAAGGAAGAGGTAAAATCATAAACCATGTACCTTTCTGTATACTCCAAAATAAAGCTTTGTGATTTATAAATATGAAAATTAGGAATATTTAGGAACAGTATACAACCATTCATAACCTGCTTGTAGAACAGAGAGGTAAGTGTTCAGAGTAACAGAATAACAGAGTTAAAAGGAACCTTGGAGGTCTTCTAGTCCAGCTCCCTGCTCAGGCAAGAAGCCCCATACCAGGGGTAGGCAACCTCGGCTCTTTTATGACTCATGGACTTCAACTCCCAGAATTTTCCTGAGAATTCCCTATGCTGGCTCAGGAATTCTGGGAGTTGAAGTCCATGAGTCATAAAAGAGCTGAGGCTGCCTACCCCTGCCCTATACCATTTCAGACAAATGGTTGTCCAATCTCTTTTTAAAAACTTCCAATGCTGGAGCATCCACAACTTCTGAAGGCAGGTTGTTCCACTGGTTAATTGTTCTAACTGTCGGGAAATGTTTCCTTAATTCTAGGTTGTTTCTCTCCTTGATCAGTTTCCATCCATTGCTTCTTGTCCTGCTTTCAAGTGCTTTGGAGAATAGGTTGACTCCTTCTTTGTGGCAGCCCCTGAGATATTGGAACACTGCTATCATGTCACTCCTAGTCCTTTTCTTCATTAAACTAGACATACCCAATTCCAGCAGCCTTATCATCAGTTCCTTATCACGTATATCATGCTAGCTTTTCCAATCATCACATCAACAATTTTAGACATGTGTATCATAGCAGTTCCAGTTGAGATTTTGGCATCCAGTTTTCACTTAGCTTGGAAACTAAAGAAACATATTAATTAATTTGACAATTGATTTCCTGGACAGAATCAAAAATAAAAACATGGCAACCACTGATAGTTCTACAGTATCTTTTCCCAACTTTGTAGTCTCTATATGTGCTGGTCTACAGAAATATCAGCTAATTGTAGATGAAGCCACCTGGTTATTCTGTTAATCCAACATCTGGAGGGCAGCAAATTGGAGAAGGCTGTCTGAAGCATTTCCTCCAATGGTCTGAAAATTGATAACCTGAACATAGCTTGAAGTGGATATGAGGTGAGGCTACAGTATCTGGAAGACGGTTGGGAAGATACACACTTACGAGCATTTGCCAATAGATAGGGGCTTCAGTAAGGCACATATTGCCTTACTTATAGGTGAGTTGTGCCTGCTATATTGTGATGAATCAGCCTCCAGACAAAGAAAGACTAAAGGAGATGGACACAGTTTTTCTTTTTGTGTAGGTGGATCTTGTGTGCCATGGGATGACCGAGGTGGTACCTGACAAGGATGGATCAAATCCATATGAGGTAAGAATGATGAAAACCTTTTTTTTTCTTATTTGGGCCTCAGGTCACAATATATGACAAGGAAATAAGTTTCTTTCGGTCATTTTTAAACAACTCTGTGTCCAAATGAACAGTAAGAATATAGCTTATAGTCTATGAACTTTGAGTTATCAGCTTTGGGGCCAGTTGTGAATTGTCTCATTGCTGTGTTAAATTGCAGAGTTCCTTTTTTTCTCCAATTCTAGTTGTTTTGTTGACTCTTTCTTTCTGCACTGCCATATACAGGTGTGCATTCATGGAATTTTTCCAGCCTATTTAATAAGAATTAATGCTGCCTTCCTGAGAATGTCTGAAAAGCAGGGGTGGTACCAAAAAGTATTAAGATTATACTTGGCTCTTAAACATCCTTGATTTGGATGGGGTTTTCTGGAATAATGCCTTATCGCTGTTCCTGAAAATTGATGGGATAATTTCCTCCATGTTGAGATAGCATAACACAAGTCCTATAAAGTATTTAAGTAGTTGGGAAAGAAAAAAAAAGAAAAGAAAAGAAGACACCCCCACCAAATCCAAGAAAATTCTCCTAAACCCACCACTGAACAAAATTGCTCTATCAAATTTGGTCCCATTGCCTATGTTGAGTGGGACCCTGACCATCACTTCTGCTGTAAGAGATTTTGTTTTCTCTTCTCTTCTCTTCTCTTCTCTTCTCTTCTCTTCTCTTCTCTTCTCTTCTCTTCTCTGTATCTATAGGAACCCAAGAGACGTGGTATATTTCGGCTGATAGACAGCGGCAACAATCTCACCACTGACCTGATAGTGAAAAGAATAATTAAGAACAGGTTAGCTGCTTGTAACTGAGTAATTTTGTATGTTGCATGATAGGACTTTGATTCTGCTGTTATAAACTCTTCATTCATCGAACTTATTTTTTAATGACCCGCACTAAGCTGGTTATCTTTCCCACAAAATGATAATTTACATAAGAAAGAAGGAAGAACCTACACAGAATTACTCTGTATGGTTTGGGGGTATATTTTGATTTCTCAGTACTCAGAGCTGCAGTGAGGGTTGTTACATTGTTCTAGTTGTCTTTGCACTTGGGGTCGGATTGTGGGCATTTTTAAACAGTTACCTAAAACATTAAAGTGTGTTAAATTAATCCTTATACAGTAGAACATCATGCAGCTACTTCTGAATATTTTGCAACTGCAATTTGGCAGCTTAATTCTGAGGGCTGCAAAAATGTTTTGGAGGTCATATGTAGTCCACAAACCATAAATTGCCCAGCCCATGTATAGTTAGACAATTGTGGTTCTGAAGTTACATTTTTTACAATACCATGATTGCTCAAAATATTCTGAGTTTCTTAAAAATAACCAATATTGCAACTAATTAGGAAAAAGACATGGTAATTTTCTTGACTTAATTGCTCGGTGTCTGGATTTAAACAGAAAAGGGTCTTTTGGATCAGCATGAGCACTCACTCTCCTTGTACTGATGATCACTGCTTCTTAAAGAACCACACTTTTCCTGGGGCCGCTGTCCCACCCAGGACCTTGCTGGATCCGAAACACCCTTGCCTGCTCTCTGAATACTGTACCCCTGATTTGTAGAAGAAAATGCTCAGAAACAGCTCAGAGCACACATAAGAAAAACAGAGTTCCCAGCCATTTGAAAAAAGTGCACTGGAAAAAAAAGTTGTCCTTGCACAACTATGGATCTCTTGATTGTTGTAGGCTGGAATTCGAAGCTCGGAATCAGAAGAAAGAAGCAAAGGAACTGGCTGTCCTGGAGGTCATGAAAAGAAAGGAGGAAGCGGCCCAACAGGAGACAGGTTTAAGGGACCAAGAGAGTTAGCACGGTGGGGAAGAGTGCTGCAGAATCCTCTTCCTCTGGACCTGCAAACTGCCCTGGAGAATAGGACGCCGCTGAATTAGGCTCGCGGCTACAATTTTCCCGCTTTAAGAACATCGGTTGTCCATAGGGAAGAGCCAGGTGGATGCTGCTATCTAATTGATCGAGAAGTTTTAAGCAATGCCTTTCCAATAACCAGTTTTAATTTGGATGAAAATTATCACACTTCTGCGGGTTTTGTCTTCTGGCATTTTTGACCTATTGGAACTAGGGGAGTTGGGAATTCTGTCAGATCGTCTTCTGAAATTTGAACATCTCACAGCATCTCTTTAATCTGTGCCTGCCAGGTATACTTTTCAGATCTATCAAACCATCCTTTCTGGATTCAGAGTCCTTTCTGAACAGCAGTGGTTGCTGAATGCCATTAGAGGTTTTTCCTTTTTCAGGAAACAAGATGCAGCAAAACCTGCCAGTATATTTCCCAGCTAAGCACACCTGGAAAGAAAGAATAGTAATTGCATACACTGCCTTACATCTGGTACATTCAGAATCTTTCCATATTGTTATTGTGGAAGGAGTTCAGTGGAGTTCTATCATTTCAGATAACGGTCTCCTTACTTGCTGTACAGATAAGTCTGTTAAGGCCCATTGCTAAGCAGGAGAGCTGCATGCTAATTGCGACCATAGCACAAAAGTACAGTGTAATTGTTAGAAATCTCACTGTGGCCAAAGTTAATTTTCAGAAGCTCCATATTGACCACAAATTACATCCTGGGGAGGCATATTGTCCCTTATATATAAATGCTTTGTACTGCTAACGTTGGATGCTTAGTGATGAAGCTTACTACTTAAAGTTTCTTTCTTACACGTGATGGGGAACACAGGAGGGCCACATAAGAGGCTGGGCTTCATTCTCATCCAAACAAGCTCTTTTCACTCTTTACCTTGTATATTTTCAGCCATGGTTATTAATAAAATCTTAATGACTTGCATTTACAGTTGAAGTCTGAAATTAAGGCTAAAAGGACTGGAAAAAACAGTGGAAACTTAACCAAGCATAGGTTTATTACCTACTAAGCAAGTCAGTGCTTGAGGAACTTATTTCATTTGCAGTGTAAGATATTTCTGTATAATGATTAGGAAACACATGATCATTTATCCCTATCCTGCCTTTTCATACATTCTCTAGAGCACTAGATGACCCCTCCATACAATGTTAGCGGTAAACTCAAATGTAAAATCTTTTGATTTGACAAGTTCTGCAATTATCCTTGAGTTTATGTGCAGATTTGCCAAGGTAACCTCTATCTGCTATGAAAACATCTTTAATTAAATAGGATCTTATTTTTGTTGTGCTGGGCACTGTGTATTAATAGAGTTTCACAACTGACATTTTGAAGGAGACATGATGCAGGACTTCCTATATTAAATTATCCCTAAAATCTAGAGCTCCAGTAAAAGCAATAAAAGATTGCATAGCATAACAAGATGTTTGTGTCCTGTTTTACGCATAGGAACATATAGAGGTAAATAATTAGTATAATTTAAATAGAAATATTTCTATTTCCCCATAGTAAGAAAAAAATGACAAGAGATTTGAGTGCTCGTTTAATCTGTTCTCCAGATAACATTGATAGATAACTTCAAAATCTTTGTTCTTTTGCTTCTTTATCATGTTGTCTAGCAGTTCTTCAGCATAACATGCTTTTAAATGGATTTTTTTCCTTTGTGAAATAAGACACTAGGCCATCTATTTAATATCAGACTCTTGCTGTCCATCTGTACAAGAGAATTGACCCAATCCAGACTCCTGTTCGCCTTTCCTGTACCAATATCCTGCTTTCCTGTACCAATATCCATTGGCTGCTTTCTTTTAGACCAGGCATGTCCAACCCGTGGGCCACCTGTGGCCCTGGACAATAAGTAATGCAGTCCCACAAGATTATAATAAAAAATAGAAAAAAATTAAGGAAGTTTGTTATTTGTATACATTCACTATATTATATATTTTATCTATGGCCCAAGACAATTCCTCTTCATTCAATGTGGCCCAGGCATGCCAAAATATTGGACACCTTTCTTCAGACACTTCTTTCCCTTTAAATTAGCAAAATAGCTTGTCTGCCTAGAAACTTCTGTCCTTCTGTCTCATATTTGTTTTTAATCTTGAGCTTGTTACCATTTTTGAATTAATTTTTGTGAAATATGAGTCTCCTTGAGGCTTTTGCCATAGTGAGAATTTTTGAAAGGATTTGTCATTAAATGCAAATAGTGTAATGCAAAAATGTTAAATCTACCTCAGGCTGCACATTTCCATGGGAAGAAGTTGCCCCTGGCAGCCAGTTGCTTGAAATTATTAAAAATGTCAAACTTATTTAATTTCTGTCTTCTCTGCTGCTCAGAGTCTGAATCTGGAATTTCAGTTTAGCTCAATCAGAGGCAATGAGCAGTGGCTGGCAGAGCTAGAGTTATTCACAACACCTTATTGCTGTTTTATAGCCCAGAATCTTTTGCATTTTACATTTCTTTGCTCTCAAAGTGCCAGGAGTCCCTTCTTTTTATGTTGATGTTTGCTGATAGGTTGTTTCTGCCCTGGGGAATGAGAACAGAGGGTAATAAATTATGGGAATACTTTATGAATTTCAAATTTCAAGGCTGTTTACTGCTTCCTGACTCAATAAACTTTTGGAACTTGACACCCCTTGCTCAGTTTTAGGAGCAATCTTCTTCCATTGTAGCTAGAAATATGGGGCTTTTCTGGCCCCTTCTCATCTGGTCTGTAGGTGCCCTTTTTGAGGTTTCTCCCTTGTCCCAAGGCTTCACCCTTTCAGAGACTTGTCCCGTGTCTGTCCCCTTGAACTAACAAGTAGCAGCTTCATTCCACTCTCTGTTCATGTTTTCTAAGATGAGAAGGGCAAGTGAGGCTCACTCAGCTTCAGAATACAAATAGAACATGGGTGTTGTGTACCTTGAGGGCCAGGAAAATAGTTGAGGAATGGGAGGAACATGTTACTCTTACCATGCTTCCGGGAAACAATATTACTATCAGACATAATATTACTATCAGACATATATATATCTTATTCCATCCCAGTGTTCGCTTAGTTTATTTATGTGTGTGTGTCTGTGTGTGTGTGTGTCTGTGTGTCTGTGTGTGTGTATGCTCCAACATAGCTTCAGTTCATTCTCAAGCTTTCAGTGGTCTGTGAAATGTTCTGGGATCCACATTAAAATTGTCCATAATCCCACATATCAGTAAAGAACACATAATTCTGTTAAACTTTTTGACATGGCACAAATCTAAACTCATCTTTCCAAAGCTGTGCCGTTTGGGAACTGTGGAAGTCAAATCCAGTGCACCAAGCAGAAATTTAAAGAAAACTGGTCTAAATTACTGAAGATTTCCAATTCATTATTTTATCCCTCTAATTGTAGAGAAACAGATCATCCCTTTAAGTATTGTTATACCAAGGGATGAAAAGTTGAGCAATAGAGTTCAGTTTTCTGCACTACCATTCTTGTATCACAAGCTTTAGATTAGCTCAAAAATGTCCAAGGAATCAAAATGTGCAGGATGGTGGGATATAAAATGGATATAAAATGGGTGGGGTTGGATCACAATGCTGCACTCGCCACCATCTTGTAAACTTTGGTTCCCTCATAGAAGCTGCTGTATTAGGGTTAGGATTACTAGGAATATCCCTTAGCCACATATTAAGAAGTGTTAGGAAAAAATGTGTTCCTTCTTCTCATCACACACAAAAAGCACATACAGTTCTAACTATTTTCAATATCAGCAGCCAAATCTTCATAAAGACATCTTGACAAACTGATCTCTCTTCTTTATAAAATGACCTGAGACTTTCATCTAAACATCAATAACTTTGTAACAAAATTATATAAACTTTGAAATACTGGCGAATATCTGTAGCTCAGGTGAAGGATGAGGGTGGAGGTTCGTTCTCAGAGCTTAGGGAATGTCAGTATTGGTGTTCTGCTTATAAGTGCTTCGTGTGGTCAGTAGATCTTGTGATAGGGAGGTTACGTCAGGTAAGGGTCACTTCAGATCAGGGTCTTGTGATGGGTCGGGTGTGGGTCATGTCAGGTGAGAGTCTTGTAATGGGTCTTGTGAAAGGAAGATCATCTCAGGTGAGAGACATTGGGAGGTAAAATGCTGGTTGCGGGGGTTGAATGAGTTGGTTGAGGGTCAGTGCCGTTGCTGGTTGGCTGTGCAGTTGATTTGAATTCTGAGAGGTTTGTAGATTGGTTGTAGGTCGATATGTCTTGATGGAATTGCTTGTTTGAGTGACATAAGAGCCAGGACACATTGCAGCACCACAGCACTAAGAAAAGCGGAAGAGAAATGGCTGCTTGATGTCTTTCTCCACAACAGCTATCTGAAAAACTGAAACACAGCACCCAAACCACAACGCACCACACAGCCAACCACCAGACAAAAACTAACCTTACCATACACAAAAGGGGTGTCAGAAATGACAGCCAGATTTCTCCAATCTTTGGGAATAGCAGTAGCCCACAAACCCACAGCCACACTCTGCCAAGAATTATCCAGAACCAAAGACAACATACAGAAACATGAAAGAAACAATGTAATGGGACAAACATCAGTTGGAAACCAGAATCCATGAACACCAGCTGGCAATCAAACACCACAATCCCAAATCCCTAAATTTACCCACAGTGACAGGCCAAGGCAGGCTAATGGCCTTATTGTTGCTTCTTTTGGACAAGGAGAAAACGACCTTCCAAGGAGGCATTGATTTCCTTAACCATGTCCTATTCTGAGAAATTTAATCAACCAGAAGGGACAAAGCATGAGAAAGCAGATGGCAGTGTTCGTTTCCTCACAAGTTACCCACATTCTGAGTTTCTACATTCCCTTTTACAAGGCAAAACATAATGAACAATGTAATGCTTGTTTATTGTTTTAATTATTAAACTGAGAATGTTGCTGTTCTTGTAACAAAGCAGAAGTTTTATTACAGAGAATCCAAGAATCCAGAATTATTGCAGTACTGCGCTGAGAGCAAATGGGATTATTAGTACAATGGCAATGTCTGAGCAAGTGCTTTTTAAAAGGAGTTCCACAGTTATGATATACTGTCATCTTGGAAGATTTGTTGGGAATAAATTTATGAGCATTGTCTCCCTGACTCAGTTTTTATGTGCATCTAATGTTATATGGGTTGAAAGGTTTAAACATGATTCAAATAAATGATTTTTGTCAGATAGAATGGGAGTTATACAAAATAAGAGCAGGGGAAGGTAACTGTGATGCATTAAAGAAGAGACTATATGGGAAATGATAGCTTCCAAATGCAGAATTACAACCTCAGTAAGTTAATACCAAAAGCATCTGGAACTTTTTATCCTGCTCCTTCTGCTTTGATTATTTTTTATTAAATCAGTTTGAAATTCTCAGTGTTAGACGCGAAAGATTTATAACTTTCAGGCTAAGAGTTCTCTCCGAATAAGGTGGAGGCAGAGAGCACTGTGACATGGGGTAAATAAATTGAACACTCCATCCCATTGAACAGTGTCCAGCTGAAAGCATGCATATAAGAGGGTTTCTTCCTCTTCTCTTACTTACCGATGACCTTTGATAGTCTAGAAGTGGGAACTGACACCTCTCTTCTACTTTCTTTTAGAAACAGGTTACTTGTTAAAAGTCCCACCATATCATCAAATAATGAAAAGCAGATGATTTAAACAAACAATCTGTACTGTAAATAGTTCATACTGTAAGCTGGATGTATGTGTCTGGTCCTGTGTTTCATTCTTTCTTGTTCATGTGAAAAGAGTGTAAACATATTGCCAAAATAGTCCCATCATTAGGGACTAGCTGGTATACTATAATTGCATCTGCATGACATCTTGAATGCAAATGAGTGAATCGTATTTTATTCTAATATGTTAGGTAAGTCTATGAGATTAATTTACTGTTGTGTCATGATTCCCTAAACATTGGATTAGTTGAATAATTCATACGCTCCACATAGCTGGCAAAATCATAGAAACAACCCGACATTGATTTAAGGAAGGTATCTTTAATGCTAGTCGGTGGTAAAAATAGACTCTTGAAAATGGCAAGAACAGAATTGCAGCCTTAATGCTTCAAAGTGCATTTTTCCCATGCCCCTCACATTTGAACTGAATTGCCCTTCCTGAGATAAACCTTTAAACATCTCATGTCTCATTCTCACAACCTCTTACAGTAACCATGGTTCGGTTAATTGAACCATGTATCATGTGAAGTTAAGAATATCATGTGAAGGTGGCCTATGGGTGATATAGAGGCCTGCCCTCTTCCTCTCCACAAACTAGGTCATTGCCCTCAGAATCGGCACAAGATGCTATCCCCATCATTGTTGAAATAAGATTCAACTGCCACCTAGTTACTTCTGTAGGTGGAAATAAAGAGGATTATATCATGACTTCATCTCAGGAGAAAAATATCTTCAATAAATCAGCAAAGCTCATAGCTGCCTATTTCAGGCTCAAAAGGTCCTCAAAGTCATTTGAAACTGTCTACTGCTTTCTAACCATTTATAATTTTAATTCTTGGATAAATGATTGATAATTATAATTCTCTTTGCCCAAGCTATCTCTGAGGAAAGCTGTGCAGATGTAATTTTACTTCTTAATTAATGAGATGGTGATTGACTTGGAGAAAGAGTGGAAAAGCAATCAGGGATATGTAAATTGCTTAATCTAGTGTTATTTATGGCAGTTTATAGTTAGGGACAAAATGTGGGATTCAGAAGCAATTTACATATGGCTACCGATGGAACGTCCTCTACATTTATCCACAAAGCAACAACTGTGTGAAATAAACTGAGCTCAGAGAGAGAATTGACCCAGTGAACTTTGCATCCTGGTGGATAATTGAACATGGATCTCCCTAATCCAAGGACTCTTCAAAATCCCTTCTAGAGGACCACAAATTAAGTAAACTGCTGTTCAGTCTCTTTCCTCCTCCTGATCCCCCTTTTGCTTGCTGGATAGATGAAGAGGTCTGCATAGCTGAAGAGATCTGCATAGTTTTTAGAAAGCTGCCTTCTATCAAGACTGACCATTAATCAATTTAGCCCAGTAGCCTCTACCAAGGTTGTAAGTAGAGGATTTGTCCCAGCTTTCCTAGACATGTTGGTAACTAAATCTCTGATCTTTCTATTTATTGGGCCTTTCTGGCAATTTTAACAGTTGATGGAATATATGGTAAGTACACCTTAGTAGCTTCATTGTTGCACTATAGCCTGGATAAACACGTCCACTCCCTGCAGTGTCACTCTTCAATCCTTGGGCAGACAGGTGGTCAGGACTTGTGTATGTGTGTGGGGGGGGATGTTTGGCATGGAAATGGGAGCACACATAAAGGAAGCCTGTTATTGCTTCCCAAGGTCTCCTGGTGTGCCTGGGAGTCTGCAGAAAGCAAAGAATGCAAAAGCCATTAAAATTGACAGTAACCGGGTACTGATGAGATAGCAGTAAAGTAACAGAAAGAACAAACAGTAGGACTAGCATCAGCCTGGTGACTATTTTCATACCCGGTGAAGACTTCTTTGTTTCCCTAGCCATTTTTTTAAAGAGGTAAAAACATTTAGGGTTGAACTGTGAGGTTCTCTTGACAACAGAACAAAAGTGGTTTGCAGCTGATTTTTTTTTCTCAGATACTTTTTGATTTCTTGCTTAGAACTATCTGTCTGTGATGGAGAAAACAGATGTAAAAAAATAACTGGAGATTATTATTATTTTTACATCTGTTTTCTCCATCACAGACAGATAGTTCTAAGCAAGAAATCAAAAAGTATCTGAGGAAAAAAAATTTGACAGTAACCTGGTACAGATGAGATAGCAGTAAAGTAACAGAAAGAACAAACAGTAGGACTAGCATCAGCCTGGTGACTATTTTCATACCTGGTGAAGACTTCTTTGTTTCCCTAGCCATTTTTTTAAAGAGGTAAAAACATTTAGGGTTGAACTGTGAGGTTCTCTTGACAACAGAACAAAAGTGGTTTGCAGCTGATTTTTTTTCTCAGATACTTTTTGATTTCTTGCTTAGAACTATCTGTCTGTGATGGAGAAAACAGATGTAAAAAAATAACTGGAGACTGCAGCCCTTTCCTCCCTCTCTTTCAGATGTGACTAGGGTTACCCCTAGCTCCTCTCTTTGCCTAATCCTATCAACTGACCCTGCTTGCCTACAGATAAAGCCCCCTGCAATTCCAATTTAAACCAAAGAATAGAAACCTCATTTACCTGTTCCCAATGCAGCCTGAGTACAGTCCTAATAATGGAATTGCAACATAATAAGGCGAGAAACCACAAGATTCCACTCTTAACTGAGAACAACTCACCTGATTACCTCAACATTCCCTCTCCTTAGCAATGGATTTTCCCCAGCTCGGTTATCCCTCGTGAAATGGCAGTTTTGACTAGCAAAATAATCTCATGTACATGAGCAAGGACTTGCCTAGCTTTTCCCCACATTTCTAATAAATCAGGTCCCTAGAGTTTCTCCCCCTGCAGCTCTCAACTTCTACAAAAATATTTCTTTTCCCATTGTTCTGGATTCCTCATTCTTGTAAAACTGGAACCTAATTATTGTTGAATAAATGGTTCTTTTTTTTCAGTCAGCTTAAGTCAGCTTAATTGCCCCCAACAATCTGGGTCCTCATTTTACCTACCTCTGAAGGATGGAAGGCTGAGTCAACCTTGAGCTTGGTGGGACTCGAACCTGCACTAATTGCAGGCAGCTGGTGTTACTTAAGGAGGCATTAGCCCACTGCTCCACCAAGGCTCTTGTATTTTCCATACAAGACTGAAAAGGCTCTCACTGAAGTACTAACTAGAACTAATTAAGCTTGTTTTTTAAGCCTAGAGTCCAGAGTCAAGTGACCCTGGCTTTAAACTGGCTAGTTTTACCTGTTTTTTTATTGCCTTTTCATTAAAAAATATAGTTATTTTACTGAATACTGTGTCAGTGTAAAATAACAATTTTGGGTTATGTTATTATTCAACCTAGTGAAAGATTTTTTTTGTAATAACTATACTAAATAGAGAACAAAAGTGGGCTCTTTATACTTTTAATTTCTCCTAGCAAGGATAGGCCATGAACTTTAAAATGAGGTGCCGGGGTCACCCTCCAAAAAAGAACAGGTGGACTTGAGAAGGTCATAAATGTGAGAATTTCTCAAAATGTTACTTTTTCATCACCACCATAACTGTAAATGGTCACTAAATGAGGCAGTTGTGAAACAAGGATTACCTGTTGTCTTGAGGATATGGATTTTTACACAGGTAGTCCTCAACCTACGACCACAATTGAGCTCAAAATTTCTGTTGAGAAGCGAGGCAGTTGTTAAGTGAGTCTTGTCCCATTTATAACCTTTCTTGCTGTTAATTGAATCACTGTAGTTGATGAGTTAGTAACCTGATTATTCTGGCAGTCATGTCACTTTTTCCAGTGCCGTTGTAACTTTGAACAGTCACTAAATGAACTGTTGTAAGTTGAGAACTACCTGTATTATCTTTTACATTTATATTTATATGCAGGTTAAATGTAAGATATGGAATTTATTAATACTCCAGTAGAAGTGGCTGCTCCATTAATGGGTATTGACAGTTTTTCTTCCAGTTCTCAGCTGAACTGCTGCACATAAAGCTCCCCAAAACTGCTTACATTTTTCTTAGAAACTCATTACAAAAATTATGAGGACCAGATAATTAATACTGAAAAAGCTTCTGTACATTTCTTTTTGTAGACGGTGATTTCCTCAGCTCCATTGCTATAGCAAACTGTGTAGCTCCTATTGTTTTTCACATCAGTAGTAATGAAATCTTAGAATAACACACTGGTTCAAATTGAGAAACAAGTGTGCAAAGGTTATATATATACTGACATCCTTTCCATTTAACTTATATGCAAAACATATAAATGAAACATATTGGATTGGAAGAAGTTGGGATTAACATTACAGCAAGAAATGTTAACTTCATCTATGCTGAAAAAAATCACTTTGGTGACTGGAAGCAAGGAAGGCTTTAGAAAATATTTATTTATTTATTTATTTTATTATATTATATTTATATACCGCCCTTTCCCGAAGGACTCAGGGCGGTTTACAGGGTGGTTAAAACAAAAAATACAAAAGTTAAAAACAGATTAAAAAAATTATATCCGTCCCTGAACAAATAAAACCCCAGTTAAAATTAAAATTAAAATATCTTGCCCAAAGTGACAGAGGACATGGCAAAAGCCCTTTTGCTCAATTTTTTAAAAGTAGTCTGCTAGTGAGAGTTCATCATGGAAGAAACAGTAGTGGAAGAATAGCAAACTTTGTCTTCCTGAGCACAAAAACCCACAGGGATAAATAAAATCCCTGCTTTTTGCAAGAGAGCTGTGGCAAATTAGATAAAACATTGAAGTATAGACATCACGCTGTCAAGGAAAGTATATCTTGTCAAGGTCATGGTTTCTTTAGCCATAACATATAGCTGTAAAAGCTGGACCATCAGATAGGCTGAACAAAGAAAAATTGGTGCGTCTGAGTAGTAGTGCTGGAGAAATCCTGTAGAGTATCATGGACAGCAAAAACAAATCTAGATGAAGTAACTTTTAGATGAAGTCAAACTAGCTTACTTGAAGCACTAATCATGAATTTAAACCTTAAAGATATTGGACACAGAATGCACAAGCAAGAACGTCTGGGGAAGTCTGTGCTTGTAAAAAACCAAAGTGTCAAGATGGCTTGACACTAGCACCAATAGCTAGCATGATCTACAACAGGGGTGTCAAACTCAATTTCTTTGAGGGCCGCATCAGCATTGCAGTTGCCCTCAGGGGGCCAGGTGGGTATGGCCTGGGTGGGCGTGGCTAGAGTGTGTATGGCCTACTGGGTGGGCGTGGCCAGCTCTACATTATTTGCATCAAGGGTGCCTATGGGGGCCTGGGCAGGAGTGGGACAGATCTGAGGGTCTCTGGCAGGAGGAGGGTCTCTGGGCCAGGGCCAAGGCAGTGGGGGCCGTTCCCTCACTGTTTCCAGGATGGCTTCGCGGGCCGCATGAAACCACTTTGCGGGCCGGATCTGGCCCCCGGGCCTTGTGTTTGACATGTCTGATCTACAAAATCTGAAAGCAGCAATTACTGAGAGTCAGAAGAGACTCTGGAGACACCTGGAGAGTCAGAAGCAGCTGAACAAGAGGCCGATTATCAACACCAAACCAGTTTGCAACTGAACAATGGGAGGAGATGGTTGTAAGGAGGAAAAGTGTGAAACTTTTCCCCCTCTTTCATACATTTTTTTAGGTAAGGCTGCTTTTCTGCTGCTTTTTACTGGCAGCAAGGAAAGAATAGTTTCCTTGGTGTGCATTATTATCCCTCAAATGAAATTCTCTTATCTACTGGGCAGTGATGTGAATAGAGATTTCTATGAACTGTGGAAGTGGATTCAATTATAAATGAAGATGTTCCTCTTGGGATTGTGTTGAAGACTCTGTGAAGCTAGGGCAAGCTGTTAATTTCAGTCTCTGCTTGTCTTCTCCCTAATAGTTTTAAAAGCCTCTCCATACAAGGATCTTGCGCCAGTTCAAAAGCAACGGTAGATCCACATGGTTTGTCAGAGAAGGGAACTAATATGTGGTATATTCAAAACTAATCCTTCTTTTAACTACTCGGATACTTCAATCTTTGAGGTCCTTTTCCCATTTGAAAGAATTCTGATCTCACACATCTCCTGACTTCTGAGTTGCAACTGCCTCAAAGAAAAGATAGCTTAACCTCTCTCTTTTAATCTCCCCAGCATAGGAACTGCTGGGATTTTGAATTTGCATACCAGACAAATGCATGCAACCTGAAGCCAGGACTTAGCGTGGGATGCAGATTTTTTTATTGGGAACTATTTTTATAATTGTGGGGCCTATGGCAATTTGAGCTAGAACAATTACTTTTGCTGCTTGTTCCTGGTATTGTGAGATCTATAGAACTGAATTCAATCAAGGGTCTTCAGCTGTTTTTGAGGGTGTTTTTATTTTGTGCCTTCAAATCAGTCTTAATTCCTGATGACTGCCTGGGCAGCTCTTTATAGTTTTGTTGACAAGATTTTTTTTCCCCATTTGTTATACCCTTTCTAGGGTTGAGAGGGAATAACTGACCCAAGGTCACTCAACTGGCTTTTATGCCTAAGGTAGGAATAGAACTCCTGGTTTCTAGACTAGTGTCTTAATCATTATATCAACCTAACGTTTTTTTGAGGCTTTAATGAATGGAATCTATGGAGGTATGGAAATACCTTAAATATTTTTTCCTCTTATTTTTTGAGTCCATTTTAATCAATGGGTAAAAGAACGGGAGTGTATGGAGAAATCCAAAATACTACAAATAACTATGGAAGTTATACTTACTAATTAGTTTTATTGGGTCAAATACAAAGTATCCACCTGAGCATTTCAAGTACTGAATTATATTTTAGATGGGGCTCCCTTCATGAGTGGAGTCAGAACACCTCCCGCTAAAAAGACCCTGTTCTCTCTTTCATATCGGTCTCTACATTTCAATTGCAGTAAACAGAAAGAATCCGAGAGAGGGAATGAGGTATATTAGATCCTCTCCCATCACCTTCTTATTTCAACTCATATTCCCACCTGATCACCACTTTCTCCTCTGGAAACTGCTAAATAAATAATTGGTTCAGATGCAGGAAAGCCCCTGGCGGTAAACTGATTTCCTTGAATTGCTGAAAAGAAATTACGGGTTTATGATTCCCCCTCTGGCTTCCAATATTACCACATTGGAATTAATCCATTCTAGATATCTACAAATTAAAATGGTACTAATACTGTCCTTTCTGCAGTGGAATGAGTCTTGAACATATACTGCCTTGGTGGAGCAGTGGGCTAATGCCTCCTTAAGTAACACCAGCTGCCTGCAATTAGTGCAAGTTCGCATCCCACCAGGCTCAAGGTTGACTCAGCCTTCCATCCTTCCCAGGTAGGTAAAATGAGGACCCAAATTGTTGGGGGCAATTAAGCTGACTTTGTAATAATGCCGCTTGGGGTGTGTGTGAAAGCCCTAATAAGCAGGCATATACATAGAATGAAGGCTACTGCTAAGCTTGTAAGACGCCCTGAGTCTTCGGAGAAGGGCGGGATATAAATGGAATTAAAATAAAATAAAAAATAAATAAAAGCAAATGTGATATAATTCTAGAAAAGCCTCTTGGAAATTATGAGAATGAATCCCTTGAAATAGATTCTAGATAGCAGTCTTGATGCAATTATCACGATCAGTGTTGTTACAAGAACCTACATCTGTTGTTTCAGATGGATGTCTACCTAGGAGTGTACTCATAAGAATTTAATCTCAAGGATAGAGGGCTAATTTCAAGGATAGGTAGGTGAGCACAAGGGAAAGATTAAGTGGTAAGTTTCAGCTCTTGCAAAATAAATTTCATAGTGAAAAAATATCAAAATAAAACCAGTATAGTGTGAAGCTGTTTATGAATTTGATTCAGCAATCTCTAATCATAAACGGTAAGTGACATCAAGAGATTAAGATCTAGTTTGGATTAGAAGGAACCTACACAATAGCAAGTGTCCTGGGGGCAACTCTTGCTCTCTATATAGTGACTTGAAAAAGAGAGAAAGAAATCCTTAAACTGAGCTCAAATTCTAGTCCCCTGGGGGAGGATGGGGGGTGGGGTTGCCAGCATTACATAATTTGCCATTGCCTTCTCCCAAAATATTAAGTACTTAAAACTATTTTCTAAATTATAACTATTTTTATTTCTTGGGACCTTGGTACATTATTGATAAACCTCACCTACTTTATATATTGGGTCCCAAGATCTACAGACACAGGTTTATAAACACACTGATGTTGAAAAAGGACTGCGCTCTCAATACCATCACTGCCATCATTTATACAGTTTTACTTTATATAGTTAGTATCAATATGCTTCTATTTGCTTTTTTCTAGGAATCATTCAGGATGAACTTAATTAACTTCTTTTTGGGATCCTATTTTACCACCCATTATGAGAAATCAGCAAAGGTATAAAAATAACATGTCCCTAACTAATGTTGAAGGAAAAGTCTTCATTGTGGTTCAGTCCAAGCCGGGGATAAACAACATGGCGACTGCTTTAGAAAGAAGGTTGCAGTCTATTGAAGAGGAGAGCCAGACAGCAAGATGACTCTGGAAGAAAGGAAGGGGAGAGCATATGTAGGGTGTGGGGTTTTATACCCTCTTGAGCCTTTTGTTTGGAGTTGTTTCCTGTTCCTGTTTGAGGCTATTTCCTGTGTCACATATTCTGACCTGAGTCTTGGGTTTGCCCTTTGGCATCACCCACAGCCCAGTCGATGCCTTGGTGGATGCCTGGGAAAGGGCGGCCGCCGGGGCACTTGACTGTGTTGTACCCTTGCGACCTCTGACCCGGCGCAGATCCCGTTGGGCTCCATGGTTCTCTGCAGAGCTCCAGGAGATGAAGCGTCGGAGACGGGGTCTAGAGAGCTGTTGGAGGTCCAGCCAATCCGAATCTGACCGACTGCAGCTAAGAACCTTTATAAGGTCTTATCTTGCGGCGATGAGGACGGCAAAGTCTAATTACTTCGCTGCCCTCATCGCGTCTGCAGATAATTGCCTGGCCGCCCTGTTTAGGGTGACTCGCTCCCTCCTTAACCAGGAGGTGAGGGAGGATCCCTTGCAGGGACGAGCCGAGGAGTTTAGTCATCATCTGGCGGACAAAATCGCTCAGATCCGGGCCGGTCTGGACTCTGACTGGGCAGTCTGATGTGGAGGAATCGGACAGTCTTGAGCATGTTATCTGGACTGAGTTCGATCCTGTTTCCCCTGATGATGTGGACAGGAACATGGGGAGGCTGAGCACCACCACCTGTTTGTTGGATCCGTGCCCCTCCTGGCTGGTTTATGCAGCCCAGGAGGAGACACGAGGCTGGTTCCAGGCAGTAATAACTGCTTCTTTGAAGGAGGGTGTCTTCCCTGCCACCTTGAAGCAGGCAGTGGTGAGACCCCTCCTCAAAAAGCCTGTCCTGGACCCGGCTGCTTTAAATAACTATCGTCCAGTCTCCAACCTTCGCTTTTTGGTGAAGGTTGTTGAGAGAGTGGTGACGCATCAGCTTCCTCTGTTCCTGGAGGAAACTGATTATCTGGACCCGTACCAATCGGGTTTCAGGCCCAGATACAGCACGGAGACGGCATTGGTCGTGCTGGTGAATGATCTCTGGCGGGCTCGGGACAGGGGTTGTTCCTCTGTCCTGGTCCTATTAGATCTCTCAGCGGCTTTTGATACCATCGACCATGGTATCCTACTGCAGCGTCTCAGGGGGTTGGGAGTGGGAGGCACCGTTTTACGGTGGTTCTCCTATCTCCTGGGCCGCTCGCAGTCAGTGTTGACAGGAGGGCAGAGATCTACCCCGAGGCCTCTTGTTTGTGGAGTTCCTCAGGGGTCAGTTCTCTCGCCCCTCCTGTTCAACATCTATATGAAGCCGCTGGGTGAGATCATTCATGGTTTTGGGGTGGGGTATCATCAGTACGCTGATGATACCCAACTTTTTCTTTCCACCCCGAACCAACCCAGTGATGCCCTCGCCGTGATGTCCCGTTGCCTGGAGGCGGTCCAGGTCTGGATGGGGAGAAACAGGCTTCGTCTCAATCCTGCCAAGACTGAGTGGCTGTGCATATCGGCATCTTGGGTTAACCAGACCATTCCACCTTTAACGATGGGGGGGTGAGGTGTTACCCCCCGTTGATAGGGTTCGCAACTTGGGCGTCCTCCTTGACTCCCGGCTCAACTTTGAAGATCATATAGGAGCCATGACCAGGGGGGCTTTTGCCCAGGTTCGCCTGGTGCGCCAGTTGCGATCCTATCTGGACCGAGATGCCCTACGCACAGTCACTCATGCACTCATGACCTCCCGTTTAGACTACTGCAACGCTCTCTACATGGGGCTGCCCTTGAGGACCACTTGGAGGCTTCAGCTGGTGCAGAATGCGGCCGCGCGAGTTGTGATGGCGGTTTCCCGATACTCCCATGTAACACCTCTATTCCGTGAGTTGCATTGGCTCCCGGTTGCCCTCCGGGTGAGATTCAAGGTGCTGGTGATGACCTATAAAGCCCTAAATGGCTTGGGGACACCTGCTGCCGGCATCAAGCTCCCTTCATCCAGTGCGCTCCCACAGGGAGGGTCTTCTCAAGGTGCCGGCGGTAAAAGATTGCCGGCGGATAACACCCAGGGGGAGGGCCTTCTCAGTGGGTGCGCCTGCCCTTTGGAACCAGCTGCCCGTGGAGCTTAGGACTGCCCCCGACCTCCGTTCATTCCGCCGGGACCTGAAGACCTGGCTCTTCGAGCTCTCTGGCCCAGGCTGAGAATTGTAATTTTAATTTTAACTGGGGTTTTTATTTGTTCAGGGATTGATATAATTTTTTTAATTGTTTTTAACTTTTGTATTTTTCATTTTAATCACCCTGTAAACTGCCCTGAGTCCTTCGGGAAAGGGCGGTATATAAATATAAATAAATAAATAAATAAATAAATAAATCAATCAATCAATCAATCTGTGGGTTAATCCTATTATGTCCTGTCTTAAGAGTTTTGGTGGGGTATGTACATTTTAGGTGTCTTTGTCTTCTTAATTTTCTAGCTGAGGGCTTCCTGGATGGTTTACATCTGCATTTCTGTAGAGCTGGTTTCTGCTTGGGGGAGGGAGACTTGGGGCTATTAAGAAAAACTGGGCATGCTTTTCTGCTTCTTTAAGATCCTTTGAGGAAATATATTTTTCTGCCCTTTTAATATTTCCTTCTCTGGGGGGGGTGACTTCCCACACTAATATTCATTTTGGTACTACTCAGTGTATTTGTACTACAGATCCATTTTTTTTCTCTTAAGTGTTATAAGTGGGTGGTTGCACAGCAAAGGAGAAGAGATCATTGCATCATAGAATGATACATAAATGAAGTTATAACATGGACCTTGATTTCTTTTCTGTATGTAAGAATGGGGTGTATCTCTAGCAGCATTTCCCTTGTTATTAAACAAACGCATTGTTTTAAAACACAGAAAAAGAACCTCTTTCTCCAAAAAAACCCCCCAAGTTAGCTCCTGGGCTAGAAGCTTCCTTTACAGCAGGGGTGTCAAACTCGCCACGTCACGTGACGTGTTGTAACGTATCACGACTTTTTCCCCATTGCCGGAGCTGGGGTGGGTGCGGCTTAGGCATGATGCATCTGGTCTGCGGGCCAGCAGTTTGACACCCCTGCTTTACAGGTTTTACTTAGATTTTTGTTATAGTTACTTCAGTGTTTAAGCAATCACTTAATTTAATTTCTACCCATCACCAGACATTCACTCTATTCCTTTCAAAAGTAATATTGGGTTAACTACTGAGTGTTGCTTTTGAAATGCTGGGGGAAAAGCTCTTTGGTTTTTTTCATCTTCTTGCTGACTTCCATTCCTGGCAATGGCTCTTCTCTAAGCAGGTCTGCCACTTCTAAATATTGTGCAGATACTTCTGGTTCTGCTTGACAGCATTCCTTAAGCCATAGAACTCATCCTTTTCGCTAGTTTATTTCAACATATGGTAATAATTAAACTGTTGATTAAATCAGATAATCTATTTTATGTGCCTATAATTTTAAGTGCAAGCAACTCCACTTTATATGGCAAACACTAGCTGAGGGTACATCCATAACAAACTCATTTGTAGTGTGGATATCTTTAACAAACATCTGAAAAATTGCTAATTCATGTTAGCAATAGCACTTAGACTTATGTATTGCGCTCTCTGAGCAGTTTACAGTCAGCCTATTGCCCCTAACAATGTGTGTTCTCATTTTACCGAACTTGGAAAGATGGAAGGCTGAGTCAACCTTGAGCCGGTGAGAATCGAACTGATGAACTGCTATTGGTTGGCAGTCAGCAGATGTAGCCTGCAGTTCTGCATTCTAACCGCTGCGCCCACCACGGCTCTTTAAAACTATAGTTGAATTAATTAGACTTTAGAGATTTGCTGTACAAATCCTGGTGTATTTGGAGCAGCTGCTTTTGTCCCACAGAGAGCAGAGTTGCCCTGTAACTCTGAAAATTGCAAAAATGATTGAGATTTTTGCTACGTTTAGGTAAACCTGGGGATATGATTACATGTATAAAGCCTGGATGAATGATTAACAAAGTAATCAATGAGGACAATATCCTTTAATCAAAACAAAACTCATGGAAGACTGGTTCAGAGCAAACCTTACTTCCCTCCAAAATGTGTTCTGTGTCTCTTAATGGTTCTCATGCAAGTTAGGTTCTTGTGACCTCAATTGTAATATTTCATATATTTTTCCTTGGATTGTCATGGAGTCTTCCCTTCCTTCAGCTGGTTCTTTTGGTGTTGGACTTTGATTCACATAACTTCTCTACTACCACAGTCTTGCCAGACTAAGGTTCACGACAGTTGTCTTGAATCTGGTTGGAGACGATAGTGCTTTGCCTGAGGTACCAAGAGTCAGGGTATTTCTTTGGGACCGGTCTTCTTAATGGCATCAGTCATCTTCTTGGAAATGCCATATTTGCCAGATGAGAAGAAGAGGGGGTTAGTGAATGGTTAGGGGACAGAGGTCATCTTCAATTTGTGGTCATTAGAAAAGTAGCCAAGAGCCAGTTTGCTGAAGTAGATAAGGCATCAAACCAGAAACCAGATGCCTTAAGTACAAAGTCAGCTAGATGACCTTGGGATAGTCATTATTTCTCAGTCCTAGGAAGGATATAGCAAACCATTTCTGAAAAAAACTTGCAAGGAAAACTGCAGGGACTTATCCAGGCAATTTCTGAGAATGGGGAAGGTGGAAGAATGGACGGAACAGAACTGCAGGGGATGAGAGGCAAATATTGGACAGAAGAAAAGAGAGACTTTCTTAAGCAGCAGTTTAATCTTCTGCCAAGCTTCAAGGGAACCTAGCTTTTTTTCTGCACTTCAATGCATCTCAGTCCCTTTCTGCATCTCATTGCCTTTCTCTTCAGCAGCTTTTTATTTTTATTTTTTTCTGTCTATATGGTCGCTAATTAGTGACACCAGCTTGATGGCATAGCATAAATCAGTGAATTATAATTTTCTGTTGACTGTACTACTGTGTAAATATTTTGGACTATATTTGTATAGTACTGTGCTAGTTTCTGTTTACGGTATTTAGGAAGTGTGTTTCAATGTGTTTTTTCTAGCAAGGCTTACTCCTAAATTAATATATGCCTAAGATTTCAACCTAAATTGCTTTCACATTCTCGGAGAAACTGGAAACTATTTCACACGGTGAAACAGTGAGAAAATTCAACATCTCTTGTTTTTTTGATATAGTCTAGTCCTGGAATGGAATGCGAGAATGAGGAGAGGCTTTGGTGCTCTCTGAGCTTGTTTTCTTGCATATGTTTCATTAGCCAAATTAGGCAGCATTATCAGAGAGTGGGGTATGCTGTCAATTTATATTCTAGTGACTTGCCCTGTCAGTGTTGGTGGGAGCGATCTAGGTGTTTTTAGTTGTTTGTTGTTGACCTCTTTACTGTTTGGCAGTTCTTTGATTGGGGTATTGTTCACTGTTGATCTGATAGTAATCTTGGTGTTAATTGCTGGTGGGGAGATGTTCCGATTTTTTTTTGTTCCCTTTTTGGCTTGTTGTCTCTTTTACACAGTATGTAGATGATGTTTATATCTATGGATCTATTCTCTGTGAGAATGACTGTGTGTGTGTGTTGTGTGTGTGTGTTGCCCAGGAAATGGTCAGATAAAAGGGGGAGGTGCTTGCAAATGAGTAATGGGCAGAGAAAGAAACTTAGAAAGCATCTGCTCTAACTAATCAAGCAGTATAAACCTGTCCTTTCAGACTTGCAAGATTCTGTTAATGTAGCCTTATAATAAAGTAGAAATAGTTCATCTTGTTATGTTTCTTGTCTGCTCTACCTGGGACACTGACAAGTCCCCAGGTTTCACAGTAAAAATCTTCATAATTAATGTAACAATTTTCAGAGCTTTTAGCAGAGGCTCAGTCACTGTGCCTCCAAAGAGAGGCCAGCGAATGTAGAATTATGTAGGACCAGTAGGATAACGATGGAGAACCCATCCACCCACTTTCTCCAATTAGGAGAGCAAGAGTGAGAATCAAAGCTCATTACAGAATATTTACTTTGCTGCAGGATGCCCTGTTTGATTTGCTTCTCCCACTGAAAAGAATCCGTTCGCAAGTATTGCGGCAAAGGCCTTTCTGTGTCAGACAGCCTGGAGAACAGTTGTAGATTGTGGACACTGCAAATGTCAATTGGGTTCCCGTATCAGGCTGCTGTCAATAGAAATACATGGAAATAATCTTTTTATAGAAAGGTTTCCTTTAAAATCAAGAATACATCTACATCCTGGCAGGGAATTACTGGGCAGTTTTTAAATTTCACACGTTTCTTTAGATTGAAGAGAAAGCCTTTCTGCTCTGGCTAAATTCCAACAAACAATTCTCCATTCTTCAATGAACGGAGTGGTTAAGGGAAAGCTATGACTATTGCCTATATTATTATTCAAGTGTTAGTGTCTGGCAGAGAAAGTGGGGATAGTCAATAGAGAACATGACACCTTACTGTAGCCAGGCTGTTGTGAATTTGTTTGCCCAGGCTGCAACTGGGCAAATACGCATATGGATTTTAGCCTCAAAATGAACTTCTCTCAGTTTTCTGAGATCCATTGTGCTTGCAGATGCTTTGGATTCCTGCAGCAGTTGTGTTGAGCTTTTAAAATTATAATAAAAGACATAGGTGGTCACTGGAGCCTTTTAAAACACATTTATTAATAGATGCAGAAAAAATAAAAATAAAACCATATTCCTCACCACCCCCAAATCCAACCACCTGTCACACAGAGAGTAAATCCATCTCTTGCCCGCTTGTCCCACCTCCCGGTGCCTGCATAGAAGTTACAGGGAAGGCCACCTGCTCAAGGCTCATGGGATAGTACAGTCAGTGGGGTCCAAAGAGACGGTGACATCCGCCTTGCACTGAATGATGCTGGGCACCCCTGGCAGTAGCTGGCAGCTTTGCAGTTCTGGAGCCACTTCCTTCACACACACTGCCTGCAGAAAAGACAAAAGACAAAAAAGAAAGACAAGTGCAACACAGCTGGCACCGACCTGAGCCTCCTGTGTCCTGGGCATGTACTTACTTGGGAGTATGCCCTATGGATCTCTTGTGTAATAAGGTTCTTGGAGAGAAGCAGCTTCTGAAGATGGGATTGCTGGTCTCCCTGGGCTTTTAGCAATTCTATGATACTCCGAGAGCCACTTTAACTAAATGTAACCCACATTGCAATGCACTGAATTTATTTCTGAAGAAATACATCTTGCATGGTGGTGCAATATGAATAATACTGTGTATGGTTGATACAAGGGACACGGTGGCTCAGTGGGTTAGGACGCTGAGCTTGTCGATCAGATGGTCGGCAGTTTGGCGGGTCAAATCCCTAGTGCCGCATAACAGAGTGAGCGCCTGTTACTCGTCCCAGCTTCTGCCAACCTAGCAGTTCGAAAGCACATAAAAATGCAAGTAGAAAAATAGGGACCACTACGGTGGGAAGGTAACAGCATTCCGTGCGCCTTTGGCATCTAGTCATGCCGGCCACACAACCACGGAGACGTCGTTGGACAAGCACTGGCTCTTTGGCTTTGAAACGGAGATGAGCACCGGCCCCTAGAGTTGGAAACGACTAGCACGCATGTGCGGGCGAACCTTTACCTTTACCTTTTACCTATGGTTGATACAGCTACATTTTTTTCTTGCTCATAATTTCCATTGCTACCGATTTTCTATCCATAAGGTGATTTTTCCAAAAGGCAACTGGACTTTGTTTTTCCTTGAAGACATTTCTCATCCAAGATGTTTTTTTTCCAGTTCCGACAGAAGAAGCTTCTTGGACAAGAAGCAAAATGTCTTCAAGGATAAAACGAAGTCCAGTTGCCTTTTGGAAAAGTACCTTTGGAACAACCATGATCTGAAGGACTGAGAATCTCCACAGATGGATTTCCTATGTTGTTTTCACTTTTGGTTGGTTCTCCAAGGAATTAGGAATGGAGCAGCTATAGTACATATTACAATACAATAAAATGCAATACAGTACAGGGCTAACATAAACCAATGAACAAAGTAGATGCATCAAGTTTGTTTGTTACAACAAAAGCAATATTCAATGCACTAAGTGCATCAGAAGATTCACTGCACATATAAATGGGTGGAATTCTCACAAAAGAAATACCTTACATAAATTGTCTTCCTTATTCCAAGCAACTTTCACAAAAATAGAGGAAAAATTCTTTGATTTAATTGCCTTGGCCTGGAAAGCTACTTGGTAAAGGAAGAAAGCTAAAGTCAGACTTAAAAAACAGAAGATTTGACTTACCAGAGGGGACATTACATGAATAAATATTTATTTGAATGTGATTAAAAGAATGGATAATCTTTAGATATAATTAGACTTTTATAATAAGAAAGACATGATTTATAATTAGAAAAGCACCTTTTTTGTTATGGGAAATATGAACATACGAGGATGGCTTGTATAAATGAAATTCTTAGCTACATAGATGTAAGTAATCTTGAGAAAACCACAACTGACAAAGAAATTCTGCATATTGGTGGGAAAATAAACTTAAATAAGAACATGAAAAAGGATACTGATTTAATAAGGAGATTTTAATTGCAAATACATTTGAAATACAAATTGGTTAGAAAAGAGTTTATAAACTGATATTGTTATTTGTGTAACACTAGAAAATATGAGGATGTTTATATTCAATTCTGTCTGCATTAATAGTATCAAGAATTGTATTTGCATAGTGTTGGGAAAAATGAAAACAAAGAAAGAAAGGAGGCTCAGGGAAAAAACACTGGATTGTGCAGTATTGAACAGGTTTATATTGAAGAAGTTAAATATGTGAACACACACACACACACACACACACACAATTAACCAGTGGAACAACCTGCCTCCAGAAGTGGTGAATGCTCCAACACTGGAGGTTTTCAAGAAGAGACTGGACAGCCATTTGCCTGAAATGGTATAGGGTTTCCTGCCTGAGCAGGGGGTTGGACTAGATGACTTCCAAGGTGCCTTCCAACAAATTATTATTATTATATTATTATTATTATTATTATTATTATTATTATTATTATTATTATTATTATTATTATTATTATTATTATTATTTTATTTTATTTTATTTTATTTTATTTTATTTTATTATTATTATTCGGCGTACTCTTCCCCGACGGGCGCTTTTAAGCATCCTCCCTCCTCTTCCCTCCCCCCCCCGAGTTTACTCTTCGTCCCGTTCCCGGAGCCCTGCTACTTCTTACCATGTTGCGCAGCCCGCCGAGGTTCTGCCGCGACTCGGACACGGCGAGAGAGGAGGCGGCGGGGCCGTCCTCGGCACTACTGTCCGCGACGCTGTTGTCGTCGGAGCGGCGCACGTAAGGCGAGCGGCGGACGCCAGAGAGAAGCCCCGACGCTCTGCCCACGGAGTAGTAGCTGGGGCCGGCCGCCTGCTTGTACCACGCCTCGGCGGGCGGGCTGAGCAGCAGGGCCAGGGTGAGGCAGAGCAGCGCCAGGCTCGGTGGTCCGCCCCCCATGCTGCGAGAGGCTGGCGACGGCTGGGCTGGGGGTCGCCATCGGCGCCTCCTTTTATAGCGCCGGGGAGGCAGGAGAGGAGCGGGGCGCAGCCAGGCGGCTCCCAGACCCCGCAGCGGGCGGCGGAGGCGAGCGCCGCGCCGAGCACGTGACCCGGCGGTCTCTTCGGGAGGAGGAAGGCCCTCGCTCCGCCCGGCGGGCGGCTCTCAATCGCGGCTTGCTTTAACCCTCTGCCCGCGTCCTCTCCGCCGGCCTCTCTCACGCGTTGAAGCTCCACAAGTCCGTCTCCCGTTTCTCCTTTGGCCGGAAGAAACGGACTCGGAACAGCGACGCGATGGAGTCGCTCCTCCGTCGAGAGAGGACGAGACCCAGAGTTAAGCGTGGCAGAAAGCGCGGACGAGCTCCCTCAACGACTGGGTCTTCAAACTTGGTCCTTTTATGACTTGTGGACTTCAACTCCCAGAATTCCTCAGGCAGGCAGGCTGGCTGAGGAATTCTGGGAGTTGAAGTCCACAAGTCATAAAAGGGCCAAGTTTGAAGAGCCTTGCGTGCAGCAAACACCCGCGGCTAACCGAACCCCGTGGGTCACGGAAGCCCATTTTCTTTTCTGCCCTTGTAGGTACACCGAAACATCACATAACGAGGAAGACTTGCAGCTGGATAGTTTCTGGCTCAGTGGGTCGTGGGAACACACGGTCGATATTCCTGCCGGATCCTTCCCTATATACTGCACTGCAACGAAATCTGACTTTGGCACATTAGTCTAAAGATAAGCTCAGTGGTCTTGGGTTTTTCTGGGTTTGCTTTATTTCTCGAATCTCGCATCAGTAAACAATTTAAAATCTATTTTTACAAGAGGCTCTGATAGTTAACAAGGGGTTAACTGGGCTGCTGTCAAGCCCTTTCCAGCATTGTATTTATCTGCAATGCAAATATCTGCATTTTTGGCTGTCTGTTGTAAAGGTAGTACTCAACCACCACAATTGAGCCCAAAATTTATATTGCTAAAAGAGACATTTGTTGAGTGAGTTTTGCCCTATTTTACTACTTTCTTGCCACAGTTGTCCAGTGAGTCATTGCAGTTAAGTTAGTAACATGGTTGTTAAATGAATCTGGGTTCCCCATTGACTTTGCTTGTCAGGTCCAAAAAGCTATTAACTTGACCCTGGAGCGCTGCAATCATGATAAAATATGAACCAGTTGCAAAGTGTCTGAATTTTGATCACATGACCATGGAGATGCTGCAAGGGTTGTAAAAGGGAGAAAAACAGTCACAAGTCTCTTTTTTCAGTGCCGTTGTAACTTTGAATCATCACTAACAAGCTGTTGTAAGTCAAGGACTACCTGTAACTGTATGTGATCCTTGATTCTGGGATGGGAGATTGTTTCTTGCTAAAACAGGATGGTGAGAATGATGTTTTTAATTTTAACAGAATAAAGGTTTGTTCTTTCAAGTAGACCGTTCGCAGCTATAGTAAAATGCTGATCAATTACCAAGGAGAATATAAACCAGGAGCCCTGGGAGCACCTTCTCCAGCTAATAAACTTTATTAAAAGTCATAATCTTTTATGAATTGCAGCTCACTTCATCATCAGTCCATGAAAATATTTTTTGCCTTAAAAGAATAGCTTAAAAAGAATTGCTAGTTGGAAAACCAGATTCCTGATTTATATTTTTTACTCTTCTACAAACAAGATACAGTGTTTGTTGCTGCCCTCTTATGGTATCTGGCTCATCTAAAAAAATACTAATCCAGTTTACTTTTATTGTGATAACTCATGTATCAGTGATATGGTATACAGTATGCCTATTGTTCTATTGTTGTATAACAAAATGTATACAGTTTATAAAGTAAAGCCCCAACAGCAGTCCAAAATAATAAACTGTAAAAAGAGTATTTTAAGAAGTTACATTGTGTTTCATTCTCCAAAGAAGATAAAAATCACTGCCAGTTTTCAGCTATTTCAAATTCCAGAAATTTCAAAAGCCACACATACACAAACAGCCACTACAATTCGTGACTTAGCTAAGATCCTGCAAAACTCCAGATTCTGTCATCATAATTTGGTAACAAAACCCTCAATTTAGAAACATGACTTTTTTGTCAATACTTAGCCATCAAAAGATGTAGAGTAATGGTGTTAAGCCTCAGTGAAACTTCACACCTACTGTTCCTTTATCTCAACACTCAATTTTTTTTCTACAAAAGGAAACATGCCCTCAGTTGCCCTCCCTCCAAATTTTAGTCCCATAAGAAAAAAATATTTCCCTTAAATTTAGTGTTGTGTGAATACTAGTCAATTAAAGTTTATTTAACATTGATCAAAACATGGCTTGATAGAACTATAGACTATAGAAAACAGAAAATCAGCTAAACCAAAATTAGGTACTGCAGCTAAAAATAAAATAGAGCAGGCACAAGAATACAATTTTCGTTTTAATTAAAATTTGCTCAGGGGAACAAACTTTGGGGAACTTTGAGGAAGAGCATATTTTTTAACTATAGATAATTGTAGTGTTCTGTTGCGTCTAGCAATACCATGGTGTCATGTTTTGTGGCAAAAAAGCACAATTCTCTATGCTTGGGAAGATTCCAGAGATCATCAAAAGAGGTAGGTAATTCTTTTAAGCAGAGAATTTTTCCTTGATGGCTATTTAGTTAGCATCACCTTTCATTTGAATAGCATAAAGAGCTTCAATTGCACACTGAAGGCAGGGGTGGCATATCCAGCAGATTGCACCATCAGGATGAAACTCTGGAAACAGCTAATTTGTAGCTGCATAGCTACGAAACTAAGCTAGTGCTGGAATCTTTTGCCATAAATAAACATTTGACTGAAAAAAGATCATGAATATTGCTTCCTTTCCCATAAGTTTTATTCCATCATCTCTGTTTAACCGTCAAAAGCATTGACAACAATCTGGGTTGAAACATGCCAGGAGCATTGTAAGGAATGAATCAAAGAATTCATTGGAACCATCCTGTACAAGTGATCTCATTTATTACTTGGGAATAAAAAAGATCTGATAAGTCTTTTAAGAACAAACGCAGCCAGTTTGGTGTAGTGGTTAATCAGGAGATTAAGTTCTAATGTCACCTTAGGCATGAAAGTCAGATGAGAGACCTTGGACGAAATAATTCTTTCAGTCCAACTGATCTCATAGGGTTGCTGTTGTGGGGAAAATAGGAGAAAAGTATATATTAAGTAGGGACGCAGTGGCTCAGTGGGTTAGGACGCTGAGCTTGTCGATCAGAAGGTCGGCAGTTTGGCAGGTCAAATCCCAAGTGCCGCGTAACAGAGTGAGCGCCTGTTACTCGTCCCAGCTTCTGCCAACCTAGCAGTTCGAAAGCACGTAAAAATGCAAGTAAAAAAATAGGGACCACTACGGTAGGAAGGTAACAGTGTTCCGTGCGCCTTTGGCATCTATTCATGCTGGCCACATGACCACGGAGATGTCCTTGGACAAGCGCTGGCTCTTTGGCTTTGAAACGGAGATGAGCACTGGCCCCTAGAGTTGGAAACGACTAGCACGCATGTGCGGGGGAACCTTTACCTATATATTAAGTGTGTTTGCCATCTTGAACTATTTATAAAATAATAAAGATGGGGTAATTATTTAGTGTATGGCATGTCATACATGGACTAGCAATGTAAATTAACATTTCAACTAGATTAGTACAACCCAATGAAATATAAATGTAAAAAAAAATCTATGTTCAAATATCAATGACTAGACCAGACATGTCAAACTCACGGTGTCACATGATGTTGCACAACGTATTGGAACTTTTTCCCCATTACTAGCAATGGGTTGGGCACGATTTTCTTGTGACGCATCCAGCCTGCGGGCTGGCGGTTTGACCTCTGGTCTAGAGCATTTAACCATTGAAGTGCAGCATTGTTTATATATTTTTAAAAAAGATAATGGACCAGTATATGCCCTCACCTTACAGCCGGTCACGATCTAGTTTGACATGGGATCCTGCAGTCACATTTGAGGGGAGGATACTATGCCCCATTTATAGAGTCCCGGCAGATGGCGTGTGAGGTACGAATCCTATTCAGGATTGTCCATTGCTGACATGATAGTTCAAAGCCTGGCACTTTTATGAGGGTCATTTATATGTTTTTCTATAACTGGGCGTTTAGTGATTCATTTGGCTTTCCATTGGGAATTGATGTTAAAACTGTTGGGCAGATGTTGTGCAAGTGCCAGTGGAGGTTTCCTTGATTTGAGTCTTCCTGCTGATAAATGAGGAAGGTCAGCATTGGTAGGACTGAGTTGTTGATTATTTTTCTGTATTCTCACTACTGCATCTTGCCTTCGTAAGGCTGGCAGTGCTATGTGGCTCAGAGCAGGAAGCCAGCAAGTTGGTTTTAATATATCCGCTTATAATCCTGATGGTGTTATTAAGACTCACAGAATAAACAATTAACAATTATGGTATCGTGCGCCAAGTGTGCATCAAAATGCTGGCAGAAGCCTGAGCTATGGACTGGTCAATTTTAGATCTTAATCAAAAATCTATATTAGTAAAACTACTGCATGGGTGTCAAACTCACTGCATCACGTGACGTGTTCGCGACGTATCATGACTTTTCGCATTGTTGGAGCTGGGGTGGGCACGGCCTCCACATGATGCAGCTGGCCCACAGGCCAGCAGTTTGACACCTCTGAATTACTGTTTTCTCTGTTTTGAACAAGTCAATGTCATATTATGAAGTTAAAATTGAGGCCTAAAACTACAAAGGGTCAAGAAATTAAGATTTTTTTTTGTATATTAAAGCACGGCATCAATAATACGTATCACGAGAAAAGTGAAATTTGGGTGTTTTATATTGAAGTTGAAAGTACACATTTTACAACAGTATTTAAAACAATAGACTTAATAAAAATACAGCTGAGATACCTCTCTTACACAAATCAATCTTATTGCATTTCAATTACTAAAATTGAACCTGGAGGTTTACTTGCTTGTAGCCTTCATACCGACAGTCATCACTCTTCGCATTTTATAGACTTTGAGAGCTGAGCTGATGTCATACCATATGTTGGGACATCTGTATATAGGATGATGGCATTGAGAAAATATTGTAATACACAATAACAGTTTTCTTCTCGATTCTAGAGTGATACTAGCAATTCTGGCAACTCAGAATGTATGTACATTCAGGGGACACAAAGGGATGAATCTCAACAAGCTTTGTGAATTCATGAGATTCAAAGGAAGCTGGGGAAGAAAAGAGGGAGAAATCTTGTCAGAGTCACTCTTTAAACTTCCATTCCTGTCGGCACATTGGACAATGCTGTTGAACTTGTTGAGAATTAAGCCACTTCAGTATGCAGTGCATGTGGAAGCAGTGTGAACACTGTCCCCACACAAGAGGACAATCATCTCCAGGTACCTTACCTGTAAAACATAAATGTTAACAGGGCAAAATCAAAGGAATACTCAGCTCAAGAAGACAAAAAAAATAAGATTAATATTTACAGTCAGGGCAGCATCCATTAAAAGCCATTCGACAAATGCCGCAGTTCTCATCATTAGCAACCCAGAGCCAGGAAGCAACTCCATGCCAGCTCTTGATTTTCACCTTCATTGTATCCAGACTAGTAAGGTCAGAATAGTATCTGAAGGGGAGAAAGAAAAAAAAGGTTAATTGCAACTTTTTTGTTGTTTTTTATATAGCTTAAATATGAAAAATTGTGTTGTTTAAAATAGCATATTTTCCATACAGCTTCATAGCTTTTAACAGTTCTGTGTCATCATTTTTGCTAAAAGTTAAAACTTGGTACTCCTTGGTTGCTTTCTTGTAGAAACTTTATTACTCAACTAGGGAACATTTTCAGTGCTAAAAGGGATGGCATTAGTTTGCCTTATCAGTGGGAGTGGTATCTTCTTGCTAGTTAGTGGTTTACTGTTTATAGCTTGATTGTTGGTCTGCTATTAATCCTGGTGTTAATCTCTGTTTATCTGGATGTTGATTGCTGGTGAGAAGGTGTTTTGGTCTTTTTGTTTCCTTTTTAAACTGTCTCTTTTGAATGGTAAGCAAAGGTTCATGTAAATTATAAATGTATGATAAATATAATCTATTGCATTTACCAAATAAAAGATGGCATTAAGAAGATATGGATTGGCTCTCACTTGGCAGAAGTCCTTGGGGACAATTCTTAGATTCCATAAAACACTTCTCTTTTGCTTGAAACTGGATGTTTAATTAAGAAAATAGCATAGGCGAACAAAAAAAATAAAGTTGCTTTAGGTATTAAATTCTTTAAAATTGTATTAAGAATTTTAGAAAAGACTATAAACCATGAAACATGAAATTCATATAAGAATAAAAGCATAAAAAGAACAAAAATAATCATAGAATCTAAAATGTAATAGAGGTTAGTTTTTCACTATGTAGTTAATTATAAAGTTATGACGCATCATTTACTTTCTTATACAATTAGCATATACAACATTAGTTCTGCACACTTGGAAGAAATATACGGTTTAGTAAAATTTAATAAAAATGTGTCTGGTTGCAAAGAGAAGTCAATTTTCAAAATTTGTCTCATTGTAATATATATTATTTTCCAAAACCATTGAGCTTTACTGAATTGCCATTACATAGGACAAAAAATTATCCACCTTGCTCATTGCACTTCCAACAGTTTCTACAAAATCATTTACTAACTGTAGCAATTAGGACATGCTACAGTGGAGTAATACAGCAATGATAAAACATCTTGTCACAATTTTCTCTTGAGAACAATATTTGGAGTAAATTTATTCTTGTTTCTGCTATTGAAATTTCCATCTTTACATCTCTATTACAGTATTCAAATTTGGCACCCATTCAATCATGCAATCTTTGACCTATTCCAAGTCCTATTTCCAATAAGTTCTAAGTTGCAATTTTTGAAGGTATTAATTAAAATCTAACTTGCCTTTTCACCAAAACTAATATAATGGAAAAACCTCTTCTACAATTTATACCGGCAAAACTCAATTGCTGTAATTTTACTGCATGCAAACACAGCCAAATGCTAAAATAAATCACATCATAAACTCTATAAAAAAACTGTTTGACTCTCCAATACTAACCCTCAGGAAAAATTTGGCAGGTTTCTCATTAATTACTAGCTTCGCCATTACATTTTTCTTTACTTGCTCTAGCACTGCAAATTTATAACAATATTGTTTAATTAAGCCCCACCTTCGGAGAAAGGGGCAGAATTCATTTTTGCCATTGCTTTCTATTATTTTTAGTCAGATAAAACATTCCGCGCAATTCCAAAGTTGGATTAATACTCCCGAGGCATTTCCTTGCTGTTACTATCCTATTGTCTTGATTGTTTATAACACTTTTATTACGGCGCTAGGAAAAATAAGGGAGGCAACGGATGAACAACAAAAAAAATGCAGTTCTGCCACTGTGTCGAGAGAAAAGGCTCGGAAAGTGAAAACACGTCACACTGGCTGGCTTCGCACAACACACTCATTCCGGGGTTTACCTAAATAAGTTGTTAAGTTCGCAAACATAAGGCTAACACGTCACTAGGGTGACAGCGCTTCAGAGGCCCCTGTGAACGCCGTCTGCGTTTCTTTCTCTTCCCCCTCCCCCCCCCCGAAAAAGCCAAAGGCTAAAAGAAAGCTCCACCCACCGCACCTCCCACCAACAGCCGCCGCCGCCCCCCCCCCGCGCCAACCTTCGCGCCCAAACTCAACTCTTCCCAGCCACCACATAGGAAGGTCCCCGCCCTCTCTCAGGCCCCCGTTCCTATATAAAACCTCGCCAAGGGAAGGCAGCCTCTTCTTTCTTTCACGAAACCAAGCTTGTCCGCTTACGCTCTTTTCACCCTTCCATTTCTTAATCCAGCCTTATCCGTTTCCGGTCCCCGGTATAGCGCGGGCGGAAGTGTAGGCCCAGGAGCCGGAGGGAGCCGCCATCATGGGCGACAAAATGGATATGTCTTTGGACGACATTATCAAGCTGAACAGGAGTCAGCGAGGCGGAGGTGGCCGAGCCGGCGGTGGTCGAGGCCGGGGAAGAGGAGCTACGGGTCGAGGCGGCGGAGCTGGGCGAGGCGGAGCTGGGCGCGCAGGCGGAGGCGGCCCCGTCCGGAACAGAGCCGCTCTGTCCCGGGGAGGCGGCAGGAACAGGCCCGCGCCGTATAGCCGGGTAAGGCCTCTCTTAGGAGGTTCTTCCATCGAATATTGGGCATGGTCGAGACGGAGTAGCGGCATTTTAAGTTTATCGGGGAAGCAGAGTGGGGCGAAATTCTCCGGCGTCTTTAAGGAGGGACGCTCTCTGTTGGAATTTGCGGTCTGGTTCGGTATCCTGGTGTACTTTGGTTTCGTTTAGACCAGGAGTCGGCAACCTCGGCTCTTTTATGACTCGTGGACTTCAACTCCCAGAATTCCTGAGCCAGCATAGCTGGCTCAGGAATTCTGGGAGTTGAAGTCCACGAGTCATAAAAGAGCCGAGGTTGCCTACCCCTGGTTTAGACCATAAATTTGGGAAACAAAAGGAAATTAAAATGTTGAGCCGAATAAAGAAGATGGGGTTACACTAATCGGAACTCGTTCTCTTCACAGCCAAAACAGCTCCCTGAAAAGTGGCAACATGATTTGTTCGAGAGTTGCTTTGGCCCTGGGGCTGGCGTGGAAACGGGTGGAAAGCTCCTTGTCTCTAATCTGGATTTTGGTGTTTCAGATGCAGACATACAGGTATGTTTGTTCTTAATAAAGGATCCTGGATAGTGCGTAAATGGAATAAACTATGGCATTTATCATAGCTTTCGTTTATTTTCTGACAATACTACATTAGTATTGATTAGAACATTTTAGTCTGGTAAAATCTTTCTGAAATGAATTTATGACAGAATTGATTCTAGCATCAGCCTGTAGCATATATTAGTCATAATATTCAACGTTGATTTGCTATATTTTGAAAGTAATAGCATATATTGTTTTGTTATAAAATATTTGAGCAATTCTGCTTTATTGCAAACCAACTTTCGGGTACTTTTGAACATTCTGGTAGTACAAATGTTTCATCTGTTAAAGGAACTTTTATTCTGGGTGGCCCATTTATATTGTTGAACAAATCTTTTGCCTTGTTCTTGAAACTGCAAAAAAAAAGTTTATCTAATTCAAATGCAGCTTCAGTTCTTTATTGAAAAACTATTGATGAAATGTTACTGCTATCTCTAGACCAAATCCTAGGATAAAGAAGCTAAGAGACAGATAATAGTGTAGTGATTAGAATGTTCCCCAACCTTGACAATTTTGAGGATGCTGGCTGAAGAATTCTGGGAGTTGAAGTCCATACATCTCAGAGTTAGCAAGGTTGAGAAACACTATTAGAATATTGGCTGGGGAAGGTTCAGGTTCAAATCCACATTAGACTGTTAGGCTCACAAGAGGATGTTGGTCAGCTGTTATAGCTCTGTCCATTCTCAGAACTGAAACATTTACAAAACAGATTTTGTATCTAAGCTGTTTTTATTTCCTTTGGAGGAACACTGATATAAATGGAAAAATCAGTAAACATTTTGATGTGAATATTATGAGCAGTTTTTTAATATTCTAAAAATACTAGCCTCACTGGTTATAAATAAACTGATTTATTGGAGAACTTTTGCGTTTATATTACAATTTTCTCAACCAGTACATATTTTGTACTGGTTTTAATTGCTTTAGAATTGTTGCTGCCCAGAGTTACTTGATTGAGGTGGGCAAGTATAGAAAATAGATTGATTGGGAGATTATAAAGTATAAATCTTTAAATATCAGTTGAAGCAGGAAAAAGGCAACCTTAACATGAGGACTATTTTATAGACATAAGAGCAAAATTACATGCGTAGGGATATATTGTCCTCTATTACACATTTCTAGGCTTTCTGAATAAACTTAAAGAACCTGTTACATTCTCAGATACATTAATGTTACTTTTCCATTTTTTCAGGAGCTTTTTGCAGAATTTGGGACACTGAAGAAGGCAGCAGTACACTATGATCGTTCTGGACGTAGTCTAGGTACTGCAGATGTCCATTTTGAGAGGAAAGCTGATGCTCTGAAGGCTATGAAGCAATACAATTGCGTTCCTTTGGATGGTATGTATCTACTTGCTAATCATATTGTGGGTTACACAAGGATGATCTGACATGGTTTAGGTAATTAACCAACTACTTGTATATAAGCATTCTCCTTAGGTGACAAGGATCTACATTTAGGGCAAGTGTATGGAATACAATGTAATGGAGTAGTGGATTGGTAGAAGAGTGTTCAGTGCTCCATTCTCCCTCTATGTGCCCAGCATAGAAATCAATGCTAGAAGAGGGAGATTCATCTTTTCTGAATGGATCTTTTCCTGACCATTTTCTATTGGCATTTTTGACTGCTAGATTTATTTTAAGTTGTTATGATAATCATGGACATTGATTCTTTTTATTATTCTTAGGACGTCCCATGAACATTCAGCTGGTTACATCACAGATAGATACACAGAGGAGACCAATACAGAGGTTAAAAAACTTACCTTAATGTTCATTTCTTTAATTAAGATTGATTATGCTGTAGCCTACAGTTTTCAGGATTTTGTGGTAGCATCAGTATATTATTACTACAGACAGTAGTGGAGTCTGCTGTATTCTTACAGAAAACTTGAAGTTGAATTTTTAACTTAAAAATGTGTAATCATACTTAAGCAGAGCTCGCTCAACAGATTGGGGTAGCTAACATGTAGACCAGTCATTTGTATGTAAGGGGAAAAATAAGGGGAAAACATGTTACAATGTGTTTATTCCTCACTCAATAGACTATTCAATTCATTTTCTGTGTGTGTATGTGCGCACACACACACTAATATATATTTGTATCTTTTATTTTCTTTAAATTAGTTGTCTAACTTTAGAAAAAAATGGAAAATTAAATTTACAAAGAATAAACAGACCAAATTTCTTGGTAATTGATTAGTCATGATTGCTGAAACAAGATTAAAATGGGGATAGTGGCACTTTTATCACTTTCCAAATTAGTTACATTGCAATTCCTCAAATAGCCAAAATTGGTATTTGATCTTATATACTTCATATTGCAACCCTGCTGTCCAGCAAAAAGATTTTCTAATACAGAGTTTTGATTCACTCATATTGTTAATTATTATCATAAACCAAAGTAGGCCTATTGCGTATTACTTGCCCTTGTACCTAAAATAGAGGCTAGAGAAATTTTGTATTTTTCTAAAGTAATTGTACTCAAAGGGCCTCCAGTTTATAAGAGATATCAGATACGATTCACTTTTGTGTTTTGTTAATCATGTTCTGTCATAATGCTCACTTTTACATTAGCTTCTAAACTGATATACATTGCATTTTCACTTATGTATGTCTGAGCACCTCTAATTTAGTATCTTTTTTGATATTAGTGTAAATAGAGGAGGTATGACAAGAAACCGTGGTGGCTCAGGTGGCTTTGGCGGTGGCAACAGACGAGGCAGTCGTGGCAATAGAGGCAGAGGCAGAGGGGCTGGTAGGAGTTCCAAACAGCAGCTCTCTGCAGAAGAATTGGATGCACAGTTGGATGCTTATAATGCTAGGGTAAGTAATGTATTGAAGAAGATGGAGGCAGAATGTTGCCCCAATGAGTAACTTTGCAGTAATGTTTAGTTGAATAGCTGATTGGCATGTGTGTTTTCAGTTGCTTGTATAATCCTCCTGGGTATGAAAACAACATTAATATGAAGGCAGTCCTGACAACACTAGTTGATTATGATTCTAGTATGGTTATCTGATCATATTTATGGTTATCTGATCATATTTATTGAAATTAACATGGTAGAACATGTGTTGAACCACAAAAGAAATCAAGTTCTATAATGTAATAGCAGTTCTAAACTCTACATGTTTCATGAATGTAACCATATTTTGCTTTTTTAATTGCTATTCTGCTTGGGTCAGATTGGATAAACTGCATTTTATAATAATCAAACATTATTTGGAACTAGAATTTTATTTCTGCGTGCACAAATGTACACATGCATGAATGTATAATACATGCATGGTTATCTCTAAGGCCGTGGCACTAGTGAAACATAGAATCAAAATCATGGTCTATTACATCTCCGCTGCTACTGAATGATGATCCCTGACAATTAGCATGTATTAAATCAGCCTGTATTTAAATTGACATAGGTTCAGATATTTATGCATACATATATAAGAAAAGAACTCCATCTTTTTTAAAGACTCGTGAAAATCTAGAATTTGGGGAGTGTACTCTTCCAAATACTTTAATGCTGAAATTGCAAATTGTGTGAAAAAAAACCTTTTCTGGGTGTGAATCTACCTTGAAATGATTTATTGCAAAATATGCAATACCAGAGTAGCCTGTTGCTTTCTTAAGTTTTTACTTGTTTACAGCCAAATAATTGTCTTTTCCTTTCTTTCTAGATGGATACCAGTTAAATCTGATGATGCGTCACATGCATGGAAAGGACTGCAGACATCTCATTCCATGCTCCCTAGTGGGAGGGAAAGGGTGTATAGCGGCGGCTACTAATATCAAGAATGGAATTTGTTTTACTTTTATGTTTTGAAATAGGTTTTAAACTCATGTAAAGGTTTCTTTCTTTTTTTTAAATTCTGAAACAGATCTGTTTTGTACTGAGTTATTTTTGGGAAAAATTTTACTGGTTGCCTGTTGGGCCAAAGTGGCTTTTTCACTTTGGCAGTAATAAAATAGAAATGTGTCTAGAGCTGTAAATGTCTGCTTCATGTTGCAGCTGGAGCCTAGCCTTGGGGCTGCAAAAGCAAAGATGAATAGGGGAAGCAGACTGCCTGCTAGTCCCCAGCTAAATAGTTGGTGCTGATCGCCCTTCCCATGAGGAGGGATTCTGTTCTCTCAGGTCTCCCTCCTCCACCTGCTCCAGAAGGGGTTTGTAAACTGCATCTCACCATCTTCTGTGTGCTGACTTCTTCGGTTTGTGCGAAAGCCACCATTGTGACTACTGTTGCAGGGAGGTGATGTTCCCTGGTGAAGCTGACTTTGGAGGTCATGGGGAGGGAGTAAATTTCTTGTTAAAGTTGTTTTGTATTTAACACTTGATTCCAAAGTTCAGTGCTGGTCCCACCTCAGTATTTTTACTGTAAAATAGTTGCTGTGAAAATTCAGTGACACCAACATGCCAAGTAAAGATTTAGTCTTTCAACTTTTAATTCCCTATTGAATTCTTATTTTAAGTAAATCTAAAGACATTTGTAATGGTCTATGCTGTGGCGTATTATGTAATGGATTAAGACTATTTCTAGATCTTAACTGGTGTGGGATGGAGTAAATATCAGACTAATGTGAAAACTTACATCTTTGGTGGGTGAGATACCTAAGGGGTAATTGCAGTAATTGTACCCAAGACACCACCTCTCTTTTCTAGCATCCTCAACATGTTCTAAGTTCAGACTAAAAAGCATTAATGCCTGTTTAGTTATTGGTACATTGCCCCTTCAACATCAGAATATCCTAATGTTGAAACTAGAATGCATCAATAATTTGAAAAAATAGATATAGCAGGATATCAAAGTTATGCAGGAGTAACAGCTGATGGAAGTTTCTTAATATTACTTAAGATATTTAACAAAAAATACTCTTACATAGCAATGAAACATGTAGGTGCTAGATGTTGGGAAAATAGTAATATATGACTTTCTGTAATTTACATGTGTAACAGTAAATATTTTGGAAAAAATGTTCAGATGTAAATGCCTTACATTCAATCTAATTAAGGCATATAATGATAAAAAGCTTAACCATACACTTGAAAGATGACTTGGTATGGACAAGGAAGTGACAAAATGCATTAATATAAAGTGGAAACACTACTGCCATTTGTCCTTAATTTCAACATCCATATAATGTGTGAACTATATTCAGTTTTATATAAGGAGGCAGCATACTTTTCATAATCTTGCAGATACATTAGTAGGAAATACTGGTCTAAACAAGAGCTCTTCTAATGTATATCAAAGCTATAAAAATAGTACACAGACTTAAAACTTGGTAATTTACTACGGCATAATGTAAGAAGAAACGATCCTTCAGTGTTATTGAACAGTTCTCAATAGCTAATGAAGTTATAGTTAAGCAACATCTGGAAACCCAAAAATTCCTTACTTTTGTAAAGAAACTTAATATGACTGTTCGTTTTGAAATACTATTGGGATTTTTATGTTAGCCAGTGTGTTTAATTTTATTGATAGATCTGCGGGTATTTTCCTAGGGCAGTGAAAAAGATATACTTCTTTGAAATTGGACATCATTATTTGGAAAAACTATGAAAAAGCAGCCCCAAATGAAGCGATTATAGAATATGTAACATGTAGAAATTGTGGAATGGTTAATGAGGAATATTGTGAAAAGTATAAAATCAACAATCGGAATGCAAATATAAGTACTTTATGCTAAGAATTTTGCCACTTCTTTACCAAATGATGTTTGGCCAGCTATTGGTCATAATAAATTAAGGCAGCGCTCAATTGCTATAAGTAGGAATTGCAGTATAACACGAGATGGTTAGATAGTACCATCGACGCAATGAACATGAATTTGGACAAACTCCGGGAAACGGTGAAGGACGGGAGCCTGGCCTGCTATTTGTCCACGGAGTCGCAGAGTCGGAAATTATTTGGAAACAACACTATAGCACACAAACGCCATAACTTATCAAGATGGTTGGGAGGGTTTCAGGGTGATCTATCTGCCAGTCTTAGTTTAGTTGCTATTATTAAAACTGGTCTTGTACAATGGTGTTTCGCAAAATTACAGCAAGGCAATGAGCCAAAGCAAAACCGACCCAGGCGACCGCACAAGACGTCACTGCCTATACAGGTTTACACAGTGATTCTTTGCGGCCCTCCCTCTTCTATAATCCTAATAAAATTCATAGGATTATAGCCTCAATGCGGGGGTCTTCAAACTTGGCCCTTTTATGACTTGTGGACTTCAACTCCCAGAATTCCTCAGCCAGCAAAGCTGGCTGAGGAATTCTGGGAGTTGAAGTCCACAAGTCATAAAAGGGCCAAGTTTGAAGACCCCTGCCTCAATGAATATTGGAGAACAAGTCGCTCTCCAGTTATATTGGGATTAAGCAAGACTGCTGTAGTCTTTGCTTAAATTTAGAAAGCAAAGCTGGAAGGGAACGGACTGCAGCTTGTAAGTGTACACACAGGAACAGTAAAGGGTATTTTGTTCAATCTGACGTACCGAAGCGAGAACCGTTAAATTAGGCAGCTGTCAAAGAGTTATTCGTTTTGAAGTTCTTGGAAGAACTTCCCACTAATGCGAAACGTCCGGCATCAAAGTGGCAGTCAACTTATAGACCTCGCGCTTTATTTGGGGACCTCCTGCTCTCTTCCCACACAATAGGAGCGCCTGATCCCTCTCGCTCCTCATCAGGAACCGAAAGTCCGCCAATACCACCCCAAGATGGCTACCGGGCGAGGTGAGAGCGATTCTTCCTCCTCCCCTACCCCACCCCGCCTTTCTCTCCCCAAAAGCAGGCGTCACAAGGAGGCTCTAGCCGTAGCGCACATTCTCTATGGTCTTTCCTCACGCGTTTGGTTTCCTTTTCCCCGCCTTGGCTTAGGGAGCCAAGGGCGGGCTCATCGAAGGGAAGTGACGTTTCGGGAGGAAGGCGAAGAAGAGCCGCGGAAAGAAAGCCCACCGCTTGCTCTTGAAAGGAAGTGACGTTGGGTCAGTAACACGGAAGTGCGGAGGTGCGCGCGCGGGGTAGATCTGGGCGGTGGCGGGCGGCGTTTGTCACCGTGGGCGGCGGAGCACTAGGAGCGCGCAGAGGAGGCACGTGCTGGGTAGGCTGCATTTGCTTCGGTGGAGGGTTGGGCCGAGCCGGTGCCTGTTGTCCGGCGGGGGTTCCCTCCCTCGCTTCCCCAGCGGTGGTCCGTCGGCCTTCCCCGGTTGGCGCTTCCGCGGTTACCTCTTCCTGTTCGATTTTCCCTGCAGGAGATTCGCGTGCAGTCCGTAGGCTTGCGCTATAGGCCAGCGTTTCCCAACCTTAGGAACTTGAAGATGCGTGGACTTCAACTCCCAGAATTCCCCAGCCAGCTATGCTGGCTGGGGAATTCTGGGAGTTGAAGTCCACGCATCTTCAAGTTCCTAAGGTTGGGAAACGCTGCTATAGGCGGTCCGTGTCTTCAGACGCCGTTGTCTGGTAGCTCTCGGTAGCCGTCCGAAAGATCCCTTGCTTTCACTTTGTAGAGCGCCGTGAATAGCTGAGTTTCCGCTCCGCCCGATGTGGACTTTGGATCTGTTAACTTTTTGGGAGCATTTTTCCCCCCCAATTCATTCTCACTGCTGGGGTCACTCATAGCTTCTCTCCTAGCATTTCGCGTGTTAGTTAAATGCTCAGTGTAGGTCACTATCAATGCTGAAGGAATCTTCTACCCATTTTTATCTCCTCTTCAAAGTTATTTTCTCTGCAATCTGTTGGGTAATAATCTCTATGGCTTTATTTGTGCAAATGGTCACCCATGATTAATTGTGGTTCAGTTTTCCTGGTTTACACAAAACTGTCACATAAGTAGATGAATTAGAATTTCACAGCCTGCTGGCCTTAAATATAGTCAGTTGACTTGTAGTTCAGGTTATCATGGACACTGTTTCTTTTATCTTACGGTAACCATAGGATACATAGCTCACTCTAAATGTAGTTAGAGTTTCATTACCTGAATCTGCTACTGGTAGCCCTTGTTTAGCAACTATAATTGCAGCAACTTGGTTGTTAAGTGAAACAGTGGCTAAGTGAAACTGTGGCTGTGATTATTATCTTATTTCAGTTTTCCTTTGCCTTACAGACCTGTGAAGGTCCTAAATAAAAAAGTAACTTTGTGACCAATCCTTGCATCATTGTCACTAAATAAGGACTACCTGTAACATTGTACCACTGAACCCATATTGTACAGTGATCCTGCACTGTATTTTCCATCCCATCTAATATGCATCACTGGATGGGGATTCTATTTTCACATGTTTATTTTACGTATGTTGGGTTAAGAAAACTATTACATTAGTAGGACAAAAATGTTAATTTGACTATATTTAGGATGTGTGTGCATTTATATAATTTCTGTATTGCTACCTGCTACAGTTATAAACTTCTCAAAATAGACAACACATTTAGCTATGAAAGATTCAATATATATTGCTAGTTATAACTGTGGATTCATCTTTCACATTTGCTTTATTTTTGAACAGCTTCTGTAAAGCCTTCAGTAACTAGTATTATTTTGTTATGACGAAATTGATGGTTTTTGAATGAAGTTTTCATAGTGCCTTTTGAAAGAAAATTGTCTGAAAATAAGATAGACTACATGGATTAAGCTTAGTTTGAACCAGCAGATAATATCTAAATATCAGGTTAAGAAAAGGGAACTTTGGCATGAACAGGATATCATAGCCCATATATTTTCATGTTTCTAGGTTTAAAATAAATGCATTTCAGAATGATTGCCAGTCAGACAAATAAATACCCTCTTTTAAAAAATAAAAGTATATGTGATGATTCATAATATTACAGAAACACTGGATATTTTGCTACTTTTACCTATTCTGTTTGTCATATGAAATAAACTTCTATTACCAGAAGTGGGAAAAATTAGAACTGGGTAATTATTAAATGGTTTTATTATGAAGGATAGTAATATTTTCCAGCTCTTTGGAAAAAGAGAATAAAAGGCTTATGGAAACTTAATGACCAATAAATTTTAACTATTAGTTTTATCTGGGCCCAGAACAGTAATAGTTATATTGCTGCCTGCTCAGTAACTATGTGGATCTTTTATTGAGCTTTTTATCTAGCATAATGAATAGATTTAGGTAATTTTGGCAAACGTAGAAGCCTACAGGCATCTATTATTATCGGCATACTATAGTTTATAGATTAAGGAGGAAGCTTTTCATAAAATTGTAATATTAGAATTCACTGTTACACAAGTTAAGACTGGAATATTATGCGACACAAATTCACGAAGTTTATCAGCAATGTTTATTTAAAATTCACTAAAAAGAACAATAATAAATAATAGCTATTCTTGGTTTTACCATTATGACAACTAAATAAAAGTAATTGTCATATATTTCAGGGTTTTGGCATCTTTTGGCATCAGATTTAATGGCGCAAATAAAAATCAAATCATTTTAAGGAACATGTGGTCTGTTCTGATTTCTGTGTAGAGCTAAGTTGGCAATTGGGTACTTTTACACATTGCCTACAATGATGGTGATAATTTGTTGTAAGATTTACCAGTAGCAGAGATGATGAATGTAGGTGAGATTTTGTCTTGACAAACTGCTTGTATACATTACTAACACATACACATTACTTTGACAACTTTTTAGGTTTAAAAATAAAACAAAACCCTTCCCTGAATAGACCTGAATACAAAGCATCTGAAGGAGTGTTTTGTCTCATCATTGTTTGGCAGTAATGAGGATAAAAACGTATGTGGATACATTGTGGATTTAATGAGGATAAAAATGTTCTTCTAGGGCCTAGGCACACAGCAACCATATCCATCCCTTCTCTGTTGATTTGGTACCCTTTGGGCAAGGCTGTTCATCCTGTGTTTATTTAAAGGAGCAGACATCTGCCCAGTCTTGATGTTGGTGAAACACTGCAGAGATAAATTTGATGGGGCAAAAGCTTGGTTCTTGACTTAACCATTCTTCCTTGAAAAAGAATGAAAATATTGAAAAACCTCCTGATTAGAAAAAAAATGCTAATGAAGAAATAGTGTTACTATTTTGTCAGGTTGTGGAAATACATTAGTGGCTGTTGGGTGTGATGTGAAGTGCAGCGCTTTCAGCCTAGCATAGTTTAGTGCAGGGGTCTTCAAACTCGGCCCTTTTATGACTCATGGACTTCAACTCCCAGAATTCTGGGAGTTGAAGTCCATGAGTCATAAAAGGGCCGGGTTTGAAGACCTCTGGTTTAGTAGATTGCAGATAATAGTGATTTAGATACTTTGAGAGAAAAGGATTGCATTGGTCCGATATAATAGATGGTATTGGCATTGACAACAGCCACTGTCCCAAAAGGTCATTTAGTCTACCGAATTGCCTGATTGTGATTTTCTTAATCTGCTAGTGTTGTGCCACCCTTCTGTAAAGATTCTTGTTTCCTTCCAGCATTCCATACTGCAAGCACACAACCTTTACTACTATTATTAATTTTATTTATATTGTATTATGTTTGTTGTTTGTATCATTACTTGATTTTGTATTTGTTTGATTTGCACATCTCATCTAAGCAACTCTTGAGTGGCTTATAACTTTTAGCCCAGTATTTTCTGTCTTTCTGATACTTGGAATTAGCAGTGTAGTATTTCCAACCTAGCAGTTCGAAAGCACGTAAAAATGCAAGTAGAAAAATAGGGACCACTATGGTGGGAAGGTAACAGCGTTCCGTGCGCCTTTGGCGTCTAGTCATGCCGGCCACATGACCACGGAGACATCCTCGGACAAGCACTGGCTCTTCGGCTTTGAAACGGAGATGAGCACCAGCCCCTAGAGTTGGAAACGACTAGCACGCATGTGCGGGGGAACCTTTACCTTTACCTTTATTTCTAATAAAAGAGAAGATTCCTGAAACGACTTGTTTTTACTCTGGTCAATATTTGCTACGATGTTTCTGTTGGATAATGGAACCAGTTTGAGGTTACCAGTTGAGTAATGAAACATCTGTAAGAAAACAACCAAGCTGAGCATCAAGGATCCCCCTCATATTTCCAATTCATTGACTGAAACCCAAGTAAATTAATGGTTGAATGTTGAGAACCATTTGTGTAAAAAGCTTCTAGTTTCTCTGCTGCAGATTTTCCTGGCAGCAAAGCCCTCTGTTTTACATCACTGAATTTTTCCCTCTGAGGGTTATATAATCAGATTAAGTCAATTTCTGTTTTCTGAGAAAAGGTTTTTGAGAGTTTGCTACCATTTAGCTTCTCCTTTGTTTTAGAAGTCTCCAAAGAGTAGAAAATTTGTTTAAACTAGATTAATTAGGGCAGGGGTATCAAACTCACAATGTCATGTGACATGTCGCAACATATCGTGACTTTTTTGCCATTGCTGGCAATGGGGTGGGCACGGTTTCGCTATGATGCATCTGGCCCTCAGGCTGGCAGTTTGACACCCTTGGATTAGGGCAAGCTATAAATAGAGTGCTCAGGTTTTCTCTATTGCCACAGTCCTCAAGGAGTGGATCCTGGGCGTTGAGGACAAGAGTTAAAAGGACTGTATTTTACAATATCGTTTTCCTCTATAAAAATATTTCCAATTAACAAGAGAAGCATTTATTGCTGCCCAGAATATAAAGAGATGCTCGTTTAAAATGGAGAAAGGTGGTGTACGGGTCAACTTTCTTGTGTTTTGACTTCCTAATCTACATTTGGAGCCACCTTAAAACTTTAGATTCAGCTTCAGCTTTGAGATTCCATTGTCTACTTTGGGGGTTATATCTTTAATAGCTATATTAATGTTGAAACAGCTCTTCATTTTTGGTTTTAAGGGTACACATTTCAAACTGGCTCCTCTAGCTATATTTAGGATTGTTGTTGTTAGCTGCGAAGTTGTGTCCGACCCATCGCGACCCTATGGACAATGTTCCTCCAGGCCTTCCTGTCCTCTACCATCTTCTGGAGTCCATTTAAGCTCACCCCTACTGCTTCAGTGACTCCACCCAGCCACCTCATTCTCTGTCGTCCCCTTCTTCTATTGCCCTCAATCTTTCCCACCATTAGGCTCTTCTCCAGTGAGTCCTTCCTTCTCATTAGGTGGCCAAAGTATTTGAGTTTTAGCTTCAGGATCTGGCCTTCTAAAGAGCAGTCAGGGTTGATCTCCTCTAGGACTGACCGGTTTGATCGCCTTGCAGTCCAAGGGACTCGCAGGAGTCTTCTCCAGCACCATAGTTCAAAGGCCTCAATTCTTTGGCGCTCAGCCTTTCTTATGGTCCAGCTTTCACTGCCATACATTGCAACTGGGAAGACCATAGCCTTGACTATACGCACTTTTGTTGACAGGGTGATGTCTCTGCTTTTTAGTGTGCTGTCTAGATTTGCCATGGCTTTTCTCCCAAGGAGCAAGTGTCTTTTAATTTCTTGGCTACAGTCCCCATCTGCAGTTATCTTGGAGCCCAGGAAAATAAAATCTGTCACTACCTCCATTTCTTCCCCATCTATTTGCCAGGAATTGAGAGGGCCGGATGCCATGATCTTGGTTTTCTTAATGTTAAGTTTCAAGCCAACATTTGCACTCTCCTTCTTCACCCGCAACAAGAGGCTCTTTAGTTCTTCTTCACTTTCTGCCATTAGAGTGGTATCATCTGCATATCTTAGGTTGTTAATATTTCCCCCGGCAATCTTAATTCCAACTTTTGATTCATCTAGCCCTGCCTTTCTCATGATGTGCTCTGCATATAAGTTAAATAGGCAGGGCGACAGTATACAGCCTTGCCGGACTCCTTTCCCAATTTTGAACCAATCAGTGGTTCCGTATCCAGTTCTCACTGTTGCTTCTTGGCCCGCATATAGGTTTCTCAAGAGACAAATAAGATGGTCTGGTACGCCCATCTCTTTAAGAACTTGCCACTTGTCAATGAAGCAAAAGCAGATGTTTTTCTGGAACTCTCTAGCTTTCTCCATGATCCAACGTATGTTAGCAATTTGATCTCTAGTTCCTCTGCCTCTTCGAAATCCTGCCTGTACTTCTGGTAGTTCTTGATCCACATACTGCTGGAGTCTAGCTTGCAGGATTTTAAGCATAACTTTACTAGCATGTGAAATGATGCAGTAGTTTGAACATTCTTTGGCACTGCCTTTCTTTGGAATTGGAATGTAAACTGATCTTTTCCAATCCTGTGGCCACTGTTGAGTTTTCCAAATTTGCTGGCAAATTGAGTGTAGCACTTTTACTGCATGTCTTTTAAGATTTTGAATAGCTCAGCTGGAATACTGTCACCTCCACTAGCTTTGTTGTTGCTCAGTTTTTCTAAGGCCCACTTCACTTCACATTCTAGGATGTCTGGCTCGAGGTCAGTGACCACCTCATTGTGATTATCAGGGACGTTAAGCGTATTTTCGTATAGTTCTTCTGTGTAATTTTGCCACCTCTTCTTAATCTCTTCTGCCTCTGTTAGGTCCCTGCCATTTTGGTCCTTTATCATGCCCATTTTTGCATGAAACGTTCCCTTCATCTCTCCAATTTTCTTGAAAAGATCTCTGGTCCTCCCTATTCTATTGTTTTCTTCTATTTTTTTGCACTGTTCATTTAAGAAGGCATTCTTATCTCTTCTAGCTATTCTCTGGAATTCTGCATTCAATTGGGCGTATCTTTCTTTTTTCTCCCTTGCCTTTCGCTTTCCTCCTTTCCTCAGCTATTTTCAAAGCTTCCTCAGACAGCCATTTTGCTTTCTTGCATTTCTTTTTCTTTGGGATGGTTTTACTTGCTACCTCTTGTACTATGTTGCAAACCTCTGTCCATAGTTCTTCAGGCACTCTATCAGATCTAATTCCTTAAATCTATTTGTCACCTCTACTGTATATTCAACAGGGATATGATTTAATTCATACCTGAGTGGCCTAGTGCTTTTCCCTACTTTCTTCAGTTTAAGCCTAAACTTTGCAATGAGAATCTCATGGTCTGAGCCACAGTCAGCTCCTGGTCTTGTTTTTACTGACTGTATAGAGCAGGGGTCGGCAACCTAAAAAAGAAAAAGAGCCACTGGGAACCGGTTCCATCACAAATTAAAAAAAGAGGGAGCCGCGTGCGTGTGTCCATGCACGCGCATGCGCAAAAAGGTTTTTTGCGCATGCGCGGACGCACGCGGCTGCCATTTTTTTAAAAATGAGATGGAACCGGTTCCCGGTTGCCCGACGGCGACGGCCCGTCTGCAAAGCTGCCGCTTTCGGCAGCTTTGCAGATGGGCCGTGGCAGCTTCCTCAAAGAGCGGCGCCCCTGCCCATTCCGAGAGGTGCGCGCGCACCTCTCCGAACGACCGGAGGTGCGCGCGTACCTCCGCGCGAATGGGCAGCGGTGCCGCTCTTTGAGGAAGCTGCCGCGGCCCGTCTGTGAAGCTGCCGCTTTCGGCAGCTTCGCAGACGGGCCGTGGCAGCTTCCTCAAAAAGAGAGGCGCCCCTGCCCACTCGGAGAGGTGCGCGCGCACCTCTCCGAACGACCGGAGTTGCGCACGCACCTCCCCAAACCTTTGGGGAGGTGCGCGCGTACCTCCGTGCGAAGGGGCAGCGGCGCCGCTCTTTGAGGAAGCTGCCGAAAGCTTCACAGACGGGCCGCGGCAGCTTCCTGAAAGAGCGGCACCGCTGCCCGTTCGCGCGGAGGTACGCGCGCACCTCCCCAAAGGTTTGGGGAGGTGCGCGCGCAACTCCGGTCGTTCGGAGAGGTGCGCGCGCACCTCTCGGAATGGGCAGGGGCGCCGCTCTTTGAGGAAGCTGCCGCGGCCCGTCTGCGAAGCTGCCGAAAGCGGCAGCTTCGCAGACGGGCCGCGGCAGCTTCCTCAAAGAGCGGCACCGCTGCCCATTCGCGCGGAGGTATGCGCGCACCTCTCCAAAGGTTTGGGGAGGTGCGCGCGCACCTCCGCCCATTCGGGGAGGTGCGCGTGCACCTCTCCAAACGGGCGGTGCCACTCTCCATTTGGAGAGGTGCGCGCGCACCACTGCCCGTTGGAAGAGGTGCGCGCGCACCGGGCGGCTGGGAGCCGCAAGAGATGGCTCAAAGAGCCGCATGCGGCTCCGGAGCCGCAGGTTGCCGACCTGTGGTATAGAGCTTCTTCATCTTTGGCTGCAGAGCATATAGTCAATCTGATTTCTTTTTTTTTATTTAAAAAGTTTTACAATACATTTTGACTTTAATCCCCCCCTCCCCCACCCCTATCCCTCTCCCCCACTCCCCCCCCCCGACTTCCCAGAGCTAAATACAGGGCATAAAATCAAAAAACAAACATAAACACCCCTATATTATCAACAATAAACTATAAATTCTATCTCTCTCTAGCTCATATAAAATGAGTACAAACAATATTAATATTACAAATAAAGTAGAAAAGAAAAAGAGGAAAACAGAAAAAGATCTTTACTCAAAATAAATTGAGAAAAGAAAAAAAAACTTTCACCTGCTATTTGCATTCTCCCACCTTTCTCTAATTTCCAAACGAATTCTGTTACGCACCAAAAGCGCTTATCTCTATTAATCTTAATAATCTCCAACCAAACTAAACTATAGTCAAAAATAGTTCTTGCATATATCACGCCAAATGTCTCACAGTTCCAAATCATCCTTAAGTTCAAATAAAAGTTCAAATAAAAAGAGTATATATATATAAAAAAATTAGGCAATCTCTAAGACAACTTGTTGTTAATTAGGAGTTTACATACCCACTCTTAGTTCAACACATACTTTAAGTCCATAACCCTAATATACTTTTCTAGCAAGCAAATAACATCAATCTTAAATTGTATAAAATATTAAAAAAAAAGAAAAAAAAACTTTCTTTCTCCACTATAATAATTTTACTCCATTGACATTCTAATCTAAAAATTTAATCAGCAATCTTAACGCCCCAAAACTTTTGGAGCACCTCTGTCATGACCCCCAAAACTTCTTTAGACCGCTCTCCTCCTACATCTTCATTGTAAGCACACTTTGAAGATTCCATAACTTTCTGCTGGTCTTGCTCTTGCTCTCGTCTCGCTCTTCTTAGGGCGGCACGCGTCATCTTCTGGCCTCCTGCAGCAACCGATGAGACTGTAGCTTGATCCCCTCCAACACCATTGTCCACTGTCTGCCTATCTGCAACACCTTGAAACTTTCCCACACCGTATCCTTTTGCAGCTTCCAAAAATGATAGGGGGGTTGCTTTTAACACATTACTATAAAAATCACGTGCCTGAGCCACAGTAACCAAACGATGTCTTTTACCTTCGTGCGTTGTCACCAACCCAACTGGAATCTCCCATCTGAACTTAATATCACGTTTCTTAAGTTCCTGTACTAGAAATGCAAAATCTTTCCTTCTCCTTAAGATCTTTGGAGGAATCTCTTTTAAAACCAAAACTTCTTGCTCAGCCACTACCAAATTAGTATCATAAGCAGCTTGAATGACTTCATCTCTAATTACTCTCTTTGTAAAATAGACCACCACATCTCTGGTAACTTCCTCTGTCTTGCAATCCATGAATTTACACGAAAAACTTTGTCCATATTTCCCTCAATTTCAGATGCTGACTGGCCCAGTATCCCTTCCAGAGCCTCAGAAATCAGCTGCTTTAGATCTTCTTTACCATTCTCCTTTAAACCCCTAATTCTAATAGCATTCTGCATCTGATTATACTGAACAAGGCTCAATTCTTCGTCCATTTTATCCCTTATATTTTCATTTTCTAATACCTTTGCTTCTAATATAGAGTTCTTTTGACTGAGATCCTCCACTTTTATATCCAGCTGTAGCACACATTCAGCTACGGATTCAACCATAGACAAAATGTCCACCCTCATTGCTCTCAGCTTCTCTTCCATCTTCTTCTCCAATTTCTCCATTTTCTCCTCCATTTTCTTCTCCAATTTCTCCTCCAGCTTTTTCAACTTTTCATCCATCATATCAGACATCAGTTGTGCGTGCTTTCCAAGAGCATCTTGTAAATCCTTAAGCGTCAATACCGGAGGAGATGCAGCAGGAAGCAAAGCTTGCAGTGAGGTCTCTTGCACCAGGGAAGACCCCGCATTCCGAAGAGCTTTAGAAGTTTTAGCCGCCATCTTCCCCCACTTTCACTTATTACGCACTTTCACTTTAAAGCTATAAAATCCATTGAGCTAGAGAGTAAAGATAAAGAGTCCACTGCACCTTGACTTCCTGTACCGCTCTGCCTGCATCTTGATAATCAAAAGTATTTCCTTTTGGCAGGGGTGGTTGCTAACGCCTGGCTCTGCTCCAAGAATCCCAGAGCAGAGGCGCTGCGCAGCTCGGAGCAACCCAGGCTTCGGGGGGGCTCATCTTTCAGCCGCCCTAGCTCTCAGCTCAGGCGGCCCAAGAGAGCTCAACCCCTACCTGGGGCCTCACCCCCTCCTCTTCTCCCGAGGAGGGGGCTTCAAATCCATCTAAACAGCTGATTGGCGCTGTTTACGATGGAAAAACACAGCTGCGGAGCGGGCAGCCCGAAAACGGCTGTCTTTCGACGTCGCGTCGCCACCGGAAGTCCAGTCAATCTGATTTCTGTGTTGACCGTCTGGTGATGTCCATGTGTAGAGCCGTCTCTTGGGTTGTTGGAAAAGAGCGTTTGCTATGACCATCATATTCTCTTGACAAAATTCTATCAGCCTGTGCCCTGCTTCATTTTGTACTCCAAGGCCAAACTTGCCTGTTATTCCGGTTATCTTTTGGCTTCCTACTTTAGCATTCCAATCCCCCATGATGATAAGGACATCATTTTTGGGTGTTAGTTCTATAAGGTGCTGTAGGGCTTCGTAGAACCGGTCAATTTCATCCTCTTCAGCACCGGTGGTTGGGGCATAGACTTGGACTACTGTGATATTGAATGGTTTGCCTTGGATTCGAACTGAGATCATTCTGTCATTTTGAGGATTGTATCCCAGTATTGCTTTTCCTACTCTTTTATTGACTATGAAGGCTACTCCACTTCTTCTGAGGGATTCTTGCCCGCAGTAGTATACCTGATGGTCATCTGAATTAAATTCACCCATTCCTGTCCATTTTAGTTCGCTGATACCTAAGATGTCGGTTTGACCACGTCCAGCTTTCCTTGATTCATGGATCTTACATTCCAGGTTCCTATGGAGAAAAAATCTTTACAGCATCAGACTTTCCTTTCACCACCAGATACATCCACAGCTGAGCGTCCTTTCGGCTTTGGCCCAGTCGCTTCATTCTTTCTGGCGGTACTAGTACTAGCCCTCTGCTCTTCTCCAGTAGCATATTGGACGCCTTCCGACCTGAGGGGCTCATCTTCCAGCGTCATATCTTTTTGCCTTTTGGTACTGTCCATGGGGTTTTCATGGCAAAGATACTGGAGTGGGTTGCCATTTCCTTCTCCAGTGGATCACGTTTTGTCAGAACTCTCTGCTATGACCTTTCCGTCTTGGGTGGCTCTGCACGGCATAGCTCATAGCTTCATTGAATTACGCAAGCCCCTTCGCCACGACAGGGCAGTAATCCATGAAGGGGATATTTAGGATAAGATGTTCCTAAAAAACGTGTTGGTCTATATTGGTATTTGAAGTATTCTCAGTATCCCTAGAAGTTATCACAGTCATCCTTTTCTGACTCTTCTTCCTTTTCCGGTCCCGTCTCATATTCTAATACTTACCAATCAAGCCAAAAAAGAAACATAGTATTAGACAACTTGGTTGTGCTTTGGAGGATCTGAAACTACTGTATAGGCATTTAGCCATTCCATTGTTTTAACAAGGATTGCAAATTCAAGTTAACTGTGAAAGCTTTTCTCTTTAAAATATCTGGGTTTTTAATAAATATTATTTTTGGGAAGATTCTTTGTTCAACGTAATACCCCTTCTGCATTTGACTTATTTAAGATGATGCCCTCTTAAATAAGCCAACCAAGCTAAATAAATATCTCAGTTGGCATATTTACCAAGATTGTATCCATCTTGGTACACCTGTTGTGTTAATGCCAGCCAGATTTATTTTTTCCCCTTCCCTCAATTTTAAATTTGTTTTTTTTTAATCTGGTTACTTGGCAGTAATTTTTTGGAAATTCAGAGATTCGCAAATCATATTGTATAATTTGTTGGCTTAATAAAAGTATAGCAATATATTTATGTAAAAGTCATTCTTTTTGCCAATTTCATTTTAGTTTAAAGTTCTCATATGCAAAAATCAGATGTATTAAGAATACTGTCATATATTGTTGTGATTTATACTTGCCATAGATACATACCTGCAAACTGGATATGCTCCATAAGGGTGCTGCTGCATGTGTCTATCATGATACTTTAGCCTTTTTCAGTGCTGCAGTACAGCAATTTCCCTTACTGAATAGACTAACAATATTTGTCCGAAATGGTATAGGGTTTCCTGCCTGAGCAGGGGGTTGGACTAGATGACCTCCAAGGACCCTTCAAACATCAGTAATAATAATAACAACAACAACAACAACAACAACAACAATAATAATAATAATAATAATAATAATAATAATAATAATATAATCATCGCACAGTCAGCCAGATGTTCAGACTGGATTTGGCATTTTTGTCTACCTATCAAGTCCTTACCAAGGACCTGGGATAGGCAGATGTGGATGTTTGATGGTGTTGTTGTTGTTGTTGTTATTATTATTATTATTATTATTATTATTATTATTATTATTATTATTATGGGATATCTACTGGGTTTTCCAATCTGAGGCTTTTTTCTGTGTAAACACCCTACTTTGTTTGATTTTAGAGCTTCTTAAAAGCCTTGAACCATGGGATATAACTTCTTTCAGTTCTTTTCTCTTGCCATAATATCTACTTTGTACTCAATCAGAATCAAGCTGGAAGGGACCTTGGAGGTCTTCTAGTCCAGCCCCCTGCTCAAGCAGGAGACCCTATATCATTTCAGACAAGTTGCTGTCCAGTCTCTTCTTAAAAACCTTGAATGATGAAGCATCCACAATGCCTGGAGGCAAGCTGTTCCACTGGTTAATTGTTCTAACTGTCAGGAAATTTCTCCTTAATTCCAGGTTGCTTCTCTCCTTGATTAGTTTCCATCCGTTGTTTCTTGTCTTGCCTTCTGGTGCTTTGGAAAATAAGTTGATCCTCTCTTCTTTATGGCAGCCCCTCAAATACTGAAATACTGCTATCATGTCTCCCCTAGTCCTTTTTTCTAGACCAAGGGTCCCCAACCCCCAGTCCGTGGACCAGTACTGGGCTGGGGCATGCCAGCAACCGGGCCGCACAAACAAGCAAAGCCCCATCCATGGGATGCAGGGAACACACAAAACCACGGCCCCTCCGATCCGCAGAAAAACTTCTCTCCACGTAATCAATCCCTGGTGCCCCAAAAGGTTGGGGGCCTCTGCTCTAGACTGTCCATTTCCAAATCCTGCAATCGTTCTTCATATGTTTTAGTCTCCAGGCCTTTAATCTTATTTTCACTTTTTCCAAAGTCTCTACATCTTTTTTGTAATGTGGTGAGCAAAACTGGATCACTATTTTACTACTTTAAAGATATTGGGACTTCAAGTTTGCAAAAGTTGGCAGCTTTATTCTCTATTTACTTTTTCTAATTTTAAAGAGATGAAAAGTTAAAGTAATCGTGGAGTACTTTCCTAGCTGTTTCTTAGTACCTCTCTCCTTGTGAGTTTTCTGGGCAGGGCATCCGAGAATGTAATTTAAATGAATCTGGAGGTATTTGGCTACACCTGAAAATTACAGATAAAAGGCTTTTGTTCCTTGTAGGCATTTTTATTCCACTGAAGCTAGCAAACTGTTAGGAGGGGGAGGAGGAGGAAGTTCAGATGTTCTGGCAAACTACAGCCTTCCTCTGTTAAGGTGGGCGTGGTATCTATGATCTGATGGTCCAAGAGGCAGTACCTGACCCCCGGAGTCACAGTGCCTCGCTTTATCGATTGCGCACAGATCCCTGGGCCTCTTTGCTTATTCCTGACACTATTAAGGCAATATTGGTTCCTGCAAACAAACATCCATATGTTTCTAGAAGAAAAGCAGCTGTAAATCCCTCTAGGATAGTTCTTTTTCCTGTGTTGAGGAGTCAGGCTCTGCCTGGGAAGCTTGGCCATCAAAACAGCTTGTTGCATTTCAGCAGTCTTTAGAGGATTAGCTTTTGGGCCTAAGGAATGTCAGAAGAAAACATTGTGATTTTCTGACAGTGCTGCTAGGAAGCCATTGCCTATTTATAAATCGTTCCTCTTACACTTACTATTTTGACCCTTACTGCGTGCGGCTCGTGTTTTGACATACTAAGCTCCTAGGATGTCTTACAAGTTGTAAGATTTTCATCCTGAAGTGATTTTTTTAAGCATAATTCGCATATGGATCCCAGGATGGGGCTCAGAGATAGGTGATTACTGTGTGTGTGTGTGTGTGTGTGTGTGTGTATCATACGTAAATATATGAAATTTTCACAATGCCGTGGGTCTGCAAAAATCCTTGATAGCTTTTAGAAAGTTTGGTGGAGAAAGAGCATTGGTGAATTTTGCAGCACAAACTTGAGTATCAAAGCACAATATATTTGGAGTAAGAACTACATTATCTTTTGGCCAGCTTAGGCTTCCTTTCCCCTTGACTGAGTTGAAAATGGAACAGGATCAGGAAGGCTTCAGCCTAGCTTAGACGGGAAAGCAGCTGAGTTGTGCCACTTGTAGCAAGTCTTCAGTAATGTTAAAGGCATGTGGACCCACCCTTGGGATAGGAGCCAACTTCCTGACTTGAAGGGAGGGTGTGCTGCTTGCAGTGATGTAATGGTCAGCTACATCGTTTTATACCCATCGTCTTGAAAGCCGTCGGCTCTGCTTAGCAATGCTACCGTCTTTCTGGAGCTTTTCTTCAGGGTGCCCTGCACATTGGCGAAGGCTTGAGAAGATGGAGCAGCTGAGGATTTTGAGTAGCCTTTCGGATAGCAGAGGTGCTTCCTTGTCAAACTTTCCGTCTCCAAAACCATAGATTCTGTAGTTCTTCATTTAGTCTTTCCCGTTGCTGTTCCAAAGACAGAAGATACCGCTCATAGCACAGTCTTTACAGGATACAGTGCTCTAAGTCTAAGATAAATGGGGTTTCCTTGGCTTGGATACAAAAAACGTCCAAGAGTAGAATATACTGTATCCGGTTTTCCTTGGAATGGACATATACTTTGGCTGAAATGATTCATCGAAGGAAGTGGTTTTAAATCTACCGGCTTTCTTTCCCCACAGGAAAGAAGCTGTTCCTTTCCATTGTCTGAGAAACCCCTTCTTTTGTTTATTTTCCTCATTCTCTGTCCTCCTCCTGTAAATGAAAGGTGAGAGGGCCTAACGTATCCCAGCGTTTTTGCTTAACATAAAATTGTAGTGGTATATTATGCATGCCTGATGCTCATAGGGGGTGACCAGCGTATGGTTTGCACATAACTAATCCTGTCAGAGAACACAAACAAGAATAAATGGCTGAAATAATCTTGAAAGATGTATTTGTGAAAAACTGGGACCTAGGTGCCCTCTTTAAAAAGCCAGGTGTAAAAGATGTGGAGACGGTTGGTTGCCATATTGTACGTAGGCATATGTGATGAGAGAGTGGGGTACTGCTCTCAAGGCCCCATTTTGGCTTCTCTGTCACTTGCCTGTCTGTTCTACTTTCAGGAAGCTCAACTGCTCTTTGGTGGAAACTACAGATTTGTTCCCTGTGGCTAATTGCATTTTCCCATTTATAGATGATGCAGTGCTTCATATTTGAGTACACATATTTCTTCTTTTCACTAAAAAAAATGTTTCCGTGCGGTGTTCAGGAGTGGCATTTGCTATTTCTGTTCTAAAGAAGTATTTAAACAAGCAGTTCAATTTCCTGACTGAGTCCATAATGCGGTGCATTTCTATCTCGGACTCTACCTGAAGGTAAATTGTTTACATTTGCCACATTTGAGAACTATTGAATTGTACATCCAAGTATAACACGTGCAATTGCTGCCTTTTCCTATGAGCTTCCTGTGTTAAGCCAATTCGGGCGAAACACTGATTCGTGATTAGTCTGCTATAGATGTTCCCAGGACATCAGAGCTTTACATACAGAAGAACATCTATGGACTGTAGCTGTAATAAAGTACCTGTTTTGAAGGCCTAGATTCAGCCTTCAGCAACTCTAGTTTATCACCTGAAACCTTAGAGAGCTGGTCTTCCCCAGTTTGCAGCTGCATTCCTGAGGATGTATCCTTTGGCCTTGTTCCCATAGTTTTCATACTTTTCAACATGACCATTTTGGGCTGGGAATTGTAATATTTTGAAATAAATGCATCGGTAGACTGAGTTGATAGTTTACTATCCCTGTTCCTATGAATACAGGAATGGAGCCCTTCCGATGCCTGGAAAAAAACCCTCTTTTACTGTTTTTTTTAAATGTAAGTTGGCTGTATCCCGCATAGGCCCCCTAAGCTCTCTTGAAAGATTAAAAAAAGTGGACACTGTAACTACAGTTTTGTGCTAGGTTGGAAGCATGTCTGCCTGCTTGGGGAAGAATAGGATTGAAATAAGTAGAGATGATAAAGAACATTTTGGGGAGAATGATAATGAAATGTACCTTCACTAGTTTTGGTATTTGGTATTTAGGGACTTCCATATATGCTCTGGCAGCCATATTGTGAACAGACAAGTTCCTCATGACAGCCATTTTGTGGAATCACACACAACTAGCTCTCAAAATTTTACCTTTGCTCCTAAGAGCAGAGAAGTTGCTTCTCCCTAGTTTAAGAGAATTGTTTTAGCATCCCTTCATTACTTTCTCTTTGTAAAGTTCTGGGGCAAAGCAACTTGTGGGTCCACTCTGCCTCATCTAAGGCGGCTTACTCAGGGTGAGTTACTGCTAAGCTTGTAAGCCGCCCTGAGTCTTCGGAGAAGGGCGGGATATAAATGGAATTAAAATAATAATAATAAAAAAAATCTTCCTGTCTTTACTGTGCGATGCAAATAAGTGTGTACTTTAGGAGCAGCAGGTTCACATCTAGGCAGTTCAGTGCATCACAGATGTAAATTACTCTGACTGGGTTCCAGTATTTGCTAAGTGTTGGATGACATAACTTTTCTTTTTCTGATCTTTGCATGCTTGTCAGATGGAGTCTGAGAAAGATGCAAAAGGAAGTAGTGAAAGCTCTTCTTGCAGCTTTATGCAGTTAACAGGAGACTTGAGAATGTGTGAAATAACTCCCTCAGATTATAAGCATTATCTATGGTTACTTTTGCCACCTGCTTTGTTGCTTTTTATTAATTGTTTAGAAAGTTCTTGGAAATTTATTTACTCCTCCTTCCCACAAATGAAAGAGCTGTTTAAGCTGATCTTGGCAATCTGCAATTGACTTCATTTGACATCTCCATCTCCCCCACCACCACCAAAGGCAGCTGCTGACTCTGCAGTTTTGTGGGGTGATCAACTTATATGGGGTACTACTTGCCAGCAATAAACTAATGTATTTCATTGGAGGCTAGAAGACAGCAGTGGACATTGTGTCATGGTTCCGACAGACGAAACCCTTCAAAAGAACTTCGAGGCATTGTTTTCCTTAAAGAATCTTTTATTTAGGAAACAAAGTATTGGCACTACATAGTCGAAACCAAAAACTAAATTCCCCTCCCCTGGACACAAAGTAACAAAGCACAATTCCCTTCTCCAATAAACAGTCATAAATCACATTCCCCAATTAGCTTGAAGCACGGGAGATCTCCAGCCGGCCAAAAGTCTTATCAACTCTGGGCCCAATGACCTTGGGTTCCTACGGCTGAGTTGTTATTATGACTAGCTGGACTCTCATCCACATCCCAGCATCAACTAACTCTAAAAGCAATACAGAAAAATGGCTGCATTTCCATCTGTTGTCAAAGCAACAACATCCGATGTTAGCAGTGTTGACACATTGCTTAATTGGGCTTCCCTTGAAGGGCAGAATCTATATCCTACATGAAAATCTTACTGATGGAGGGCACAGTGCAAATGCTATGCTCTCTGTCTGTTGAAGGCAGTGCTTTGGGTAGGAATCTACTGTTTTCTGCTTCTCAAAGAGGAATCTGAACCTTGTCTATCAGTGTGGCCAGTTTTTTAAACTTTTAAGCCAATATTTTTCCAGATGAGAAGCAGACAAAACTGTTGCAGTCCCCAAGGTACTAATGAATGTCCTTGTGTACCTCCCTCAGACATAGGACATCGTTGCAGAGATGGCTGAGCAAGAGCCCACCCCTGAGCAGCTGGCCCAGATTGCAGCTGAAAATGAGGAGGATGAGCACTCCGTCAACTACAAGCCCCCGGCCCAAAAGAGCATCCAGGAAATCCAGGAACTGGACAAAGATGATGAAAGTCTACGCAAATATAAGGAAGCCCTACTGGGAAATGTTGCCATTACTGCTGGTGAGTTCCTGAGAAACACATTCTTTCATTGAGGAGTGTGTGGGAGCATTAAAAGGGACAACTTTGGACACCTCTCTTAGCCTCAGAAACCAGAATGTTCCATCATCTGGCCTATGCCAAGTATTGGATAGTTTTATGTTCCTATCTTTGGGTTCATATACTACTCTTAGCTGCAATATGGTGTGTAGCTCATCAAATTATGTCAACCTAGCATATAATTTATATATGCCGTGGTGAGCTCACAATTTGAGGTTGTAGAACAAACCACAATCGAGGAAATTTTGGCTTGCCATAGTGGCTTCAAACTTGTGGGCTGCATGAAGCCTTCATTTTATATGATCTTGCAACAATACTTAGAAGAAAGAGTTAACCCTGTGGGTCAAGTCTTTTCTGTTGGCTGAGAGAGCCTTGTCAATTTCAGAAAGTGTAGCAAGTGGAGGTCACTTATGACTCTGGGAAGGTTTCAGAGTGCCTGGCTAAGATCAGCCATCTGCTTTCCTACTGTGGGCTTGTCACTCTGCTGCAGTATGAAACCAGTAAGGCATTTTCTGTCGCTCTGCTCTTTGTGCAAGCTGGCACCCTTGTTTTCCCATCATTCTTATCTCCGTCTCTTTCATATGCTTTGCCAGATGACTGGAAAAGTTCCGAAAGGCTGGCATTCACCAGTTACATTGCAAATCCTAAAACCAGCAATGTCAGGTTAAGAAAAAACAACAACACATAACTAATACATTTTCAAACATCTGGCGAGTATCAGATTGGGGGAGGTTTGTATAAGTGTTTGTAGTTGTAGTGCTGAGGACTAGAAAGCTCTTAAAAGAAGACCAAAGTTTCTAGGCATACACTTCCGTTACACTGCAGGAATGGCAGACAAGTTTTGATGTTTTATCTGAGATATATTTTCTCTTCTATTGCAGACCCTTCTAGTCCGAATGTGGTGGTAACAAAACTGACTTTGATTTGTCCAACTGCTCCTGGCCCCTTGGAGTTGGATCTGACAGGTAAGTGGGTTGGATCAAAAAATAGGACAAACACTTGGGGCATCTTAAAGACAAATACATGTATTATATACAGGTTTCTGGATAACTTTAGTAGATGCATAAAACAAACTTTAGTCCAATTTACCATCAATAAATTGGTAAATCATGAGGATGCCCCAAGGTGCTTAACCTGTTGCAGCAACACCCCCCCCCCCCCAAATAATGGTGGCTATTCTTCTGGAAGTCACATTTTATCTATTCTGTAAAGCTTAAGCAAAGGCCTTAGCTTAGTCCCACCAGATGGACCTTCCGTAGCAGAGGGGACCTGTAGTAGTTTCTGCCTCCCTGTTTTAATTGGGAAAAATCAGTCCTTGAGATAACCTGGTTTCAAGCCATGTAATTTAATTTAATTTAATAATTTGATTTCTATACCGCCCTTCTCCCGAAGGACTCAGGGCGGTGAACAGGGCAATACACAATAAAAACCGAATACAACAATTAAAAAGCCATTAAACATCATGCCCATAAAATCAATACATATTAAAGTTAAAACTAGTTTTAAAAACCCAACCCCATCCCGTCAGACCAGGTCAGCTTGTTCGAAAAAGAATGTTTTGAGATCGCACCAGAAGGAGCGAAGGTCGGGGGCCATCCGGAGCTCAACCGGTAAGCGGTTCCAAAGGTCTGGCGCACCCACAGAGAACGCTCTCCCCCTGGGGGTCACCAATCGGCATTCTTTGATCGGAGGCACCCTGAGGAGGCCCTCTCTGTGGGAGCGCACTGGATGGAGGGAAGTTGACGCCGGCCGCAGGTGTTGCCGTAGGTAATCCAGACCCATGCCATGAAGGACTTTGTAAGTCATAACTAACACCTTGAACCTCACCCGGAGAGCAACCGGTAGCCAATGCAGCTCGCGGAGCAAAGGTGTAACATGGGAGTATCGGGAAACTCCCAAGACAACTCGCGCGGCTGCATTCTGCACCAGTTGGAGTCTCCAGGTGGACCTCAAGGGCAGCCCCATGTAGAGAGCATTACAGTAGTCTAGACGAGAGGTCACGGCTTTGAAGGTGAGAACCAGCATCTTGGATTGGACCGGGAAGCAAATCGGCAGCCAATGCAGTTCCCACAGGAGCAGAAGGGACTAACAGGATGCTGTCTTACTTTCCAGTGCCAGCTTTGCGGGAACAAAAAGTGCTGTTGCAAATAAGTACAACACAGGCAAATATTTTGCTTTGTTGCAATGTAAGCTTTCTATTTAGTGTCCTGTCTGGTTCATATTGGTGCCCATGAACAGTGTGTTCCTGACTTAAAGGTTCACTTCCATGGCGACTACAACCAGGCTTTTAAGCTCATATTGCACATACAAGTGACTGCACAGGTTGCTTGTCAGATTTGGATCTCCTGGGAGAAATAATTCCTATTTCCTCCTTTCAGGTGATTTGGAGAGTTTCAAGAAGCAGGCATTTGTTCTGAAGGAAGGTGTAGAGTACCGGATAAAAATCTCTTTTCGGGTAAGATCTCGTTTTGAATTATTGTAGTGCCTGTCAGAATGGTCAGTCTGTGAATAATTCAGCATATATTTTTGAGGGAAGGCATTTGGCTAAAAAGCGTGTGTTGATTTTATATATTCTTGCTCATTATAGGTAACGAAAGAGATTGTTTCAGGGCTCAAGTACATTCAGCACACATCCAGGAAAGGAGTAAAAAGTAAGTGTCCATTCTGTTGTTTATGCTGTGCTTGGAGAGAAGTAGCTTTGCGTTTTCCCCAAAATAGTGTCTAGCCTACGTTGAAAAGAGCTGCAAAGTAGAGTTGAAACTTGGTACCTGCCTAATGGAGAGGAAATTAATTCATATTTGAATGGCGGCCAAAAACATGTGGAATAGAAAAAGAACTCATAGCCCTCAACTACTCCTGGGTGGCTTTTGGTTTTTCTTCAATTGATCCTTCAATTAAAGATGCATTGACACCTTTACCTTTTCTTCAATGTGAAGATCCATTGATATTTGCCATTCTCTCTCAGCTGAATTTGCTTCACCCAATTAGAAGAAGACAAAGGAATTGTCACTGTAAAAGGAAGGAAAGCATGGGCCATAGCCAAAAATGGGTATTAGATTTCAGAATAAAGCTGGATTTGCAAGAAATCGGGACGCTTGAGCACGTACAAAATAAAGCTCAATTCTGCTGCTGTTCTTATTATAGGTAGCATGGATTCATTTATAAGCCAGCTGTCAGTTGCATTTTGACCTCCTGTCTACAGCTCACACTGCATACCTTCCAATGACTCGTGCCTTACAGCTGTTTTTCTCTTTCCAGTTGACAAGACTGACTATATGGTTGGAAGCTATGGGCCCCGGGCTGAGGAATATGAGTTTCTAACCCCCCTAGAGGAAGCCCCTAAGGGCATGCTGGCCCGGGGCACTTACAACATCCGATCTAAATTTACAGATGATGATAAGACGGACCACCTTTCCTGGGAGTGGAACCTGACTATCAAGAAGGAATGGAAAGATTAGCCCTTTCAATGCCAAGTCCCAAGAGTTCTTCAGACAGTGGCTACAGTAGAAACCCCTCCCTGTACCAAAGTGCTGGCATTGGACAACCTTCCCTTCCCATTTTTAGCTCACCAGGAAGACCTTTTGGCTCAATGCCTTGTATGTATTTCCTCCCAAGAATCAGTAACCATGACCAAACCTGCCTTGTGCCTCCCAAGTGTAGAGGCAGAAGTGCTTCTTATCTCTCTCTGGCCTTGAGTAAGAGGTCTGCTGCTGTCCCATTTCAATACATTTCAGGCAGGTGGTAAAGGGGAAGCAAGCAACATTTCTGTCTGTAGGGGAAAGGATTGGGAGACACACACCCCTTGCCGTCTCCGAGCAAGGGGCGAGGTGCCGAGGAGTCATCATCATTCCATGCAGGTTGGAAACAGTTGGGGTGGCAGGCACTTGCCAGGCTTAGTCATGTTCACGGCCTACATTTTCTCTTTGGGGGATGTGGGTTGCCTTTCCATTTGTGATACGTTTCCTGTAACCATGATGCCTTAATGTTTGTAACATAACATGCATCCTCCAGGGAGGGGCCCAAACTTCTTACCCTTTTTTTTTGTATGTTTCCTGGTCCCATTCATGTATCCCCCTCCTCCCAGTTTGCATCTTCTAGGCAGATAAACCTCCTCCTGAAATGAGGACTTGCAAGAGCTTAAAGATGGCTCAGAATAATATCCTTCTAGGCTCCCTGTGCCCAGAGAAGCCCATGCATCTGATTTAGGGAGAGGTGACCTGTTGGTAGGTATAGACGTTACTAGTACCGTTGCCATTTCTCTGTTCTGTCACTCCAAATGGGTGCAGAGCACTAAAGTCCCAGGGTAATTTCCGGTTTTTAGGGCATTTTCCTAGCTGAGCTGCTCCTCACCTGATCTGAAGAAAGAGCTTGTTATGGACAAATATTCAAGAGCAGAGAATGCCTTATGTGTCTGGTCTGCCTTTGAAATCATGTGCCTGGCCTGTCAGTATTTATTATTGCCTTGATTAGATTATTTTTCTTCATGGCGCCCAAACAGTCCAACTGTCCCCAGCAAAATCCCATTAATCTGGCAGAACTAGAAAGTCTGCAGAGCGTCTCCTCTGCTTGTCAGGTGGGCATGTTCCAGCTTGACCACCTTGTCGCTCAGCTGGCTATTGTGAGTTCCAAAGTTATACTAGAACTGGGACCAAGTGTGTGTGTGTGTGTGTGTGTGTGTGTGTGTGTGTGGTTCCTTCACTGCTCGCTCTGCCCCAATTCCTTCCCCTAAGCCTTCCTTAGAGAAGATTTTTGTTAAATTGATTTATCTATATATCTTATATCTGGATTAACAGATTTGAAATCATTGGCTTCCCCTTTTCTGACTGTAAAATAAAATCATGAAACATGGGTGTTTTGCTGTGTCCTTTTTCGATTCCTTGCAATCCTGCTATGAAATAAGAGGGCTTATGAATTTATTTTAAAATATTTAGAGAAAAAATGATTACATAGAAAAAGAAGAAAATGAGAAAAGACAGTGGATGGGAAGTAGAAAAATCAGCAGTTAAAGTATATTTTTACAGTTGATTTAAAATTTATTATTTCATTAATTGAATATATAAAAGTAAACTTACATCATCTTAAGAAACAATTGCAAATCACTACAAACCCTAACATTTGTACAGATATCACCATTATTTGTTATGTAAAATACATATCTTATTTACAAAATAAATAATACAAATTAATACTAAAAGCAATCAGTAAAAAAATATATTACGTTCTAGTTTCCCTCTCATTGTACCAAGATGGTGGTTATATTGGTTTATAAACATTAAAATTGATTCTGGTTGCTAGCTTTACATTAAGATAAAAACTAATCTCAAGTATTTGAGCATGCCTTGTGTAAATAAAATATATAGGGAACCCATTCTTGCTTATATTTAATCAAACTTCAATTCTGTATGTGTACTGTGAATTTGCCATTGCTGCATGTTCCCCAGGTTTGGTTTTCCAATCTGATATTGTTGGCAAAGGGAACTGGGTTTCATGGAGGAAGAAAGGCTTTTTAGCTACTTGGAGTGGGAAAGATGCCTCCAGATTTTTGGGACTCCAAACTCTATAATGAGCAATATGCCACTGGGTGGCTGGGATTGATGGAAGCTGTGATTTAGTACAGTACCTATGGAGACACTTACGGATGGGCCCGTCTGATGTAGCAAGCTTCCAAAGCATTCCTGGGATGTAGAATTTTTCCATTCAGAAGAAATCATCCTTACAGTTACTGCCTGGAAGCAACATGTTAAGTTCTTGATGACAGGGTGGGAGGCGCAGCAATCTTATTGTGTGCCAACACACCACATTGCCTCTGAATTTCCTAAATGACTGTAGCTGTGGAGAAGCAAACAACCAAGCTCAGAGAGCGCCGACTTTGCAGTTCCTAAATGACTGCTAAATAATAGCCCTCTTCTCATTTTGCACAATTTGCTTATCTGGATTCTTGGCCTGTGACATTAAAGGGCATTTGGCTTGAGCAGCTATTTGCCAGTGCTGCCTCTTCGGATGTGTAAAATAGCATCTGATTATCACCTTTAGCGTTAATGCCCAGTGATGGTGTTGTCATCTATGAGTACTGGCATATTAAAGAAATAGCCTGGGAGAGCATAATTCTTTTCATGGGTCATCATTTTTGAGACAGAGTCCTTGGCTAGATGCTGAATTGGTCCATAAGGTTTTGTAATAAAGCCTTGTTAATGATTTATTTTTTGGAGGCAGTTATGCAGAGCAGTCTTCAGTTTGCAAGCCCTCAGTGCAAAGTCTATTCCTGTTCCAACATAAAGTAGCATAGGGAAAATCCATATGCGTTATTTTACTGGCAAACAGGGTTTTAAGAAGCTGTCGGTGAAGCATCCAGGTGGCAAGAGTAAGTAGGAAGTTGCCCAACTGCTAGAGCTTTATAAGATTTAGAACTCAAAACTAGTGGTTATTTGATCTCCCAGCCTTTTCAGCCCGTGTTAAGCTGAAGCAAGAAAATTTGGAAGAAAGGATTTGTAGAAAAGGGTGAAGGGTAGAACAATAGAAGAAAGAGACATTTTTAAAGGGGAAAGAAAAGTGCAAAAAAAAGTGTCGTGGGAGAGATTTCAGATTTTTTTAGTTGATACCCTTGTGAACATTAAGGCTGTTTGATTAAAAAAATAATGGAACACAAATTATGGAATTGTGCCCTTAAAAGGCATAACATAGATGTTAAAAGAGAATTATTTAAACAAACTTTTCAAATAATATGCCTTAGGCATAGATATCAGAGCTGCAAAATCCATTGTTCTTCAATGTATATATTTTTTCACTAATCCTGATTTCACAGAAGAGAAATCACCTGGACTAACCACACTTGGCCAAAACATTGTCCTCCATATTCTATAAAAAATAAGTAAGTGTCACACTCCAAAAAGGAAATGGCAGCAGTTGCACAGACTGCCAATGAAAAAAAAAATCCATGCATGAGGACCAGATGATCTTTTGCTAATTAGTCTCTCTGCATTGGAGTTTTTGGATATGCGCTGAATTCCATTTATTCAAAGGAGGTAAATATCTAAATTAGTTAGTCTAGCTGTACTGATTTAATTTAGAATTCTCTGTGTTTATTATTTTGCTTTCCATTGTTCTTCATTTCTCAATAAACTTGCTCATCTGTAGATTGGGCTTCATCGATTTCATATCGGAATTTCACATTAAAAACCTGTAGAGAAGCTATACCCTGCTACGTAGCCATTCCTTGTATTTGAGGAGTGGCATAAAATTGGTTAAGTTCCATATCTCTGGGCTTTGGTCAGGAAGAGCCAAAACCCCTTCCTTATACTATAGTTGTGTAGAGCTGGGTCAGACAGAGGATCGAAGGGCCAAGATATCTCCACTGAAAGGCTAAAGGGGATCTGGAGACCCAGCCTGCTTGCTGGCAGCTACGGAAAGGATTTTTCATTGGGGAATCCTTGGAGGAATTTTAAATTGCACTCAAACGCAGCTGTTTGTAAGGAGGGACTGTAGGCAGCAGTCACACGTCGAAACCGTTCACTGTTATATTTTAATATCTGCAAAAAGAAACGACTTGTGAGTATCTTTTTTTAACTTTCTATAAAGGCTTCTCTGGGACAAGTTTGAGTCTCTTGTATTCAAGATGACCAGCAGAGGCCGCTGAAGAGCTATGTTGGAAGTGATGCCAGAACACATTGCCTTTTGCCAAAGAATAGGTCAGCATAGGAACCATTACGTTTGCTCTTAGCAAATATTTTTAAAAAGGCAGGCTGGAGGAATAATATGTGGAGTTTTGTTATGCCTTCATTTTTATTTATTTGTTTATTCTTTTTCTTTCGCTGACAACAAATGTTTCCCCACATGTGGGGTCCTTTGAGCTCGGTTATTTGCTTGCAAAACTTTTCACTACCAAACTAGGTAACATCATCAGTGCTAGAAGAGAGCGTGGATTGCTCTTTTTATATACCAGTGGTTTCCCCTAACAGTGTGGATATGAGGGTTCTTGGTGGTTCCTTGATGGGGCTCTTGTTTATTGTTAGCTTGTCTGTCTGAGTTGCTAGTTTCTTGATTGGGATAATGTTTGATCCTTGATTGTTGGTCTAGTGCAGGGGTGGGGAAACTTGGCTCTTTTATGACTTGTGGACTTCAACTCCCAGAATTCCTGAGCCAGCATGGCTGGCTCAGGAATTCCGGGAGTTGAAGTCCACAAGTCATAAAAGAGCCAAGTTTCCCCACCCCTGATCTAGTGTTTATCTTGGCATTAATCTTGCTCATTTGGGTGTTGATAACTAGTGAAGTGGTGTTTAGGTCTTTTTCTTTCCTTTTACGCTTTGTGAATGGTAGGCAGATGTTGTTTATCTGTATATGCCTGTTGATAGCTGATTTGTCTGAGTGTCAGGATTCCAGAATTCTCTATACTTTTGGACTTGGCTTGGTCTAGGATGCTCATAGATCCCCAGTTGAAACTAGGGTTAAGTCTGATGTGCTCTGCTAGTCCATGAACACGAACTAGCAGTCAGAAGACATGATGAAAACGCCTTCATTCCACAATGCAAGGACAGACTAACAGACTTACCCTGGTATATAACATAAGAGAAAATCCAACTCCCTTTTAGCCCTGGTGTTACTAGTTTGATGTTGAAATGTCTGCAGGAAAACAAATCTTCTCTTCTATAATTTTTCTCATATATCACATAGTTGCCTCTCTTTGTTCATTTACAAACATGCCGCTTTCAGTGACATTGAAGCCATTAAATTGCAGCAACATTTTATACATTGTGCAGGAAAAATCCATTATCCAAAGGTGATCCAATCTTTACAGGAAAGGCAAACGGTGGGGAAGGAGGTGGAGAACAGCAGCTCTTCGGCCACTTGGTGGGCCTAGCAAAACCAGCACCAAGAAAGCCGCTCCTCCTGTTTTCCCCCTTCTTTTTCTGCCATTGGGGGATGGATGACAGGAGAGAAGGGATGGAGAGAAGCTGGGGAAGGATCCTGTGCTATTATCTCTGTGATCCCACTCAAGGAGAAAAGTGACAGAAGACTGCTCTCTCTATTTTCTATGGAAGGACGTGGAACCTGGACATCCTGGATCTTCTCTTTCTCTCCCCACTTCTTCTGTCACCTGTGAGTTTTATTTTATTTATTTTATTTTAATTCCATTTATATCCCGCCCTTCTCCGAAGACTCAGGGCGGCTTACAAGCTTAGCAGTAGCCTTCATTCTATGTATATTTATTTTATTTATTTTTTATTTTAATTCCATTTATATCCCGCCCTTCTCCGAAGACTCAGGGCGGCTTACAAGCTTAGCAGTAGCCTTCATTCTATGTATATGCCTGCTTATTAGGGCTTTCATACACCCCCCAAGCGGCATTATTACAAAGTCAGCTTAATTGCCCCCAACAATCTGGGTCCTCATTTTACCTACCTCGGAAGGATGGAAGGCTGAGTCAACCTTGAGCCTGGTGGGACGCGAACCTGCACTCATTGCAGGCAGCTGGTGTTACTTAAGGAGGCATTAGCCCACTGCTCCACCAAGGCTCTTATAAGCTCTTATAAGTTGGCGAGAGTGAAGAGATGGCACTGGGAGAGCTGAAACAGCCTGAAAATCAGTAGGCATACCTGCAGCCAAGAGACATGGAGCCAGTTCTGTTGTGCTTCAGGCAGACTGGATGGGAAAAGACCACTTTCAAACTAGAACAGGGAAAAAAAAACATGACTTCATTATGGGGCAAGGACGAGCTGAACACAGCATTGTCTGTTTCACTTGCAAGAATCCTTTTACCAGCCTGAGGTTAATAGTTGTGAGGAGGAACGCTTTGATCTGCATTCGAGAGCAGTCACGCTGAGTCTTCATGGAGTTGCTATCTACCCTCCTGCATGTGAAACACATCCTGTGGGCAATTCACCTATTACTGCCGTAACAGGTGGGCTACCAGAGAAAGGCTGCCAGAACCTGAGCCAGATGACAGGCAAGAGACCCAGGCGTAGCTAGCATTTGGAAGGTCACATTAAAAGCTATGTCATACAGTCTGTGTTTGTGTAATACTCTGAACTGAAAAATTAGATTTTCGTTTAGTACTCTGTGAGCCAAGCAACTGTAATCAATTTATAATTCAGGGGATTGTGTGAAGCCAGAAAACTGATGATAAATTGAGTTAAGGAGGATCTGTGTGTGATTAGAACAGGCACAAGAGGGCTAGAGAGAATGCCCACATTGCCAACTTACTCGTGAAGCCATCTAATTCCTCAGTGATAGCCAAATCTGGCCCTAGTTTCTGCCTCGGTTTACCTTTCCAATAAGCAACCAAGCCGGAAGATCATTTAAAAGCAGTTTATTAGGATACCGTGATAAAATGGGATCTCCCAATGAAAAAAAAAAGACCCCCGAGACACATCTGACATTCCTTTTTATAGTTAACACAACAAAGAAAATACAAGAGGAAAATTAAATAACCTCTCCCTTGCATAGGAAATCAGTTACATGTAGTCAAACATGTTACATGTTTGCATCCCATATTATCCCACATTCATTAAAATGAGGTCTGACGTCAAAAGGGGTGTAAATTGTAAGGAAAAGGGTTGTTTAGAGTGCACAAAAGAGATAAACCAGACCCCAATTTGTACAAACTAACTTTTTCTTATCTGGAGATAGTCTCCAGCCAGTTTATCTTGTCTATTTAGGGATGTTAAAAGCTATTTCTACATTCCAGTTTGTAATGAGCCTAAATATCATTTTAAAAGAGAGACAATAACTCAAATTAAAATACAAAATATTTACCGGTATGTTAGTTAAAACAAATTACAAAATCCATGTCACCTGCCCCTCATCAGTCAGGATCAAATGTGAGTGGCTGCCCTTTGGGTATCCTGAGTGCTAAAGCTCAGTGTTGAGGGACGCGGTGGCTCAGGACACTGAGCTTGTCGATCAGAAGGTCAGCAGTTTGGCAGGTTGAATCCTGAGTGCCACGTAACAGAGTGAGTGCCTGTTACTCATCCCAGCTTCTGCCAACCTAGCAGTTCGAAAGCACATAAAAATGCAAGTAGAAAAATAGGGACCACTACGGTGGGAAGGTAACAGCATTCCGTGCGCCTTTGGCGTCTAGTCATGCCGGCCACATGACCATGGAGACGTCCTCGGACAAGCGCTGGCTCTTTGGCTTTGAAACGGAGATGAGCACTGGCCCCTAGAGTCGGAAACGACTAGTACGCATGTGCGGGGGAACCTTTACCTTTACCTTTTTAAGGCTCAGTGTTCAGGCATGCCCTGTATACCTGTATACCACAGGGTCTTGCACTATCTGCTACATTCCTGTCTTCCTGCTCTGTATGCCCTCTCTGGAATGGACTTTCACCTCTAAGCCTATTGGAAAATCAAGCAGCAATGAAGTGAAAGCAAGCTCAGTATCAGCTGCCTGAATACGGTGACTTGTTGCTCTCTGTGTGGGACTTTCTCATCCCAGGCTCTCTTTGGTATACCGTGTGAATTCCATCTTTTAGGTAAGGGGAAGTTTTTTAAAACAATAGTTCCACACCTCAAGCAGAGTTTGTCATGTAGTTACAGTCTCTAACAACAGGCAATTTCGAGAAGCTGCAGCCCCAGAGAGAATATATATCAGAGATTTGTCTTTCTCTTTCCTTTTCTCTTTTTTTTCCCCCGTCTCATACAGCCACCTATTTAATCTTAGATGAATCACGGCAAAACCCATAAAACTATTGTACACCCTTACACAGGAACATCACTCTTCCCAACATAGCTCCATAATATCCCATCAACTCTGTATTCACTGATTCATCTCCATCCTAGCCCAGTGCTTGGAGGAAGACTCAACCTTCCAGAAAACCAAGTAGGAGCCCTCAAGGTCTCAGGTGGAAAGTTGTTCCAAAGGGCCAGGAGAGTTTCAAACAATCCTACCAGATGACAACATTTAAGGGAAGGGATCTGGAGTACACGTATCCTATACAGTTCGGAGGGACAGGGAGAGGTGGCCCCGCAGATAACCTGGGCCTAGGCTATTAATAGCTTTAAAAGTGAAAACCCACATCTTAAATTATACCAGAAAGAGAATGGGAGCTAGTTACACAACAGTGGTGTAAAATGGGCAAACTCCTGGATGCCCTGAAGTGCACATGTTGCTACTGAGGGAAGTCAGCTCCCCAGAAAAGGAAATATTAAAAGGGCAGGAAAATACATTTCCTAAAAAGATATTTTAGAACCAGGAAAGCAGGCCCAGTTTTCTTAATAGCCTCAGGTCTCCTTCCCAGGAGCAGAAAACCAGTTGTATAGACATGCAAATGTGAGCCATCAAAAAGGTTGGAGCCAGGAGCTTAGGAAGACAAAGCCCTAACACCTAAATACTCCAGCCCCAGGAAAGTAGGATATAACTTTGGACATAATAGGATTGACGCACAGCCATCAAGAATACCAGAAAGGCACACCAGACTCAGGTCAGAATATGTGACACAGGAAATACAAAGCCTGAAACAGGAAATAAGTCCAAACAATAGAGTCCAGGGGGTATAAAAACCCACTCCCCACATGTGCTCAGTCCTTTTTCTGCTGGATCCATCTTTCTGTCTGGCTTTCCCCTGCAATAAACTGTAACCTTCTTCCTAAAGCAGTCGCTATGTTGTTTATCCCTGGCTTGGATGGAACCATGATGAAGACTTTTCTTCCAACACTATATTCTGGATCAGTTATAGCTTCCAAGTGGTCTTCGAAGCTCCATGAATCTCTCTGATAGGATGAAATAGTTTTAAAACTGACTTATGTAATAACTTTTATACACCTGTAATTACTGTTGTATCTTAGCTTTTTATTTTTTTTTTCGATGTTAAAAGGCAGATACAGCATCTTGGAAATGAGGAATTTCCAACCCCCATTTATTAGCAAATTTAAGACTATCAGGTTTGAATCATTTTCTTTCCAGCTTTCTTGTCACCTAGACCGATTTGCATTTTATGAAACAAGCCACCAATGGACGTACCTCCCATCTCTTGATTGTTTATGTTGAATATTCCTCCTATTACCCCACCCCCCCAGCCATCCCCTCATTTCTCACAGATAGTTTCTCGAGAACTATGCACGGTAGCCTATGCAGAAGTTTGATGGGATTGACTGGGGTTGAGGATAGATCATGTTCAGAAAGTAAAAAAAAAGTGCATTGAATTAGAGCAACTTCTTTTGCAGACGTGAACTCAAAGACTGTGACAAATTATGACTTTTTTGAGTGAAACATAAAATTAAGGTGTGGGTGTGTGTGCATGTGTGTTTGCACGTGCCTTTGAGTCAGTGCTAACTCCTGGCAACTGCCTGGACAGGTTCCTGCAGTTTTCTTAGTAAGATTTTCAAAAGTGATTCGTCATTGCCTGCTTCCTAGGGTTAAGAAAGAACAACTTGCCAATGGTCACCTGGTGGGCTTTGTGTCTAAGGCAGGACTAGAACTCATGGTTTCGCAGTTTCTACCACCACATGAAAATGACTCTAAAAAAGATATAAGATACATCAAATTACCAATAGTCCGGTCAAAAGCATAATCCTTTCCAATTTCATAATGCTACAACTTGGATACATTGATAGCATTTGTCCATTTCTCTCTGAATGTTTAATTCTGGTGCTAAAGGGTAAGAGTTTAGTGTTGTAGAAGTGGGAAGCTTTTTTTTTCAGATTCCCATCTTTTAAATTTACTCAGGAGATTTGGAGAATCGTCCGGAGTATTACATTAGGTAAAACACAAACAAGGTCTAATTGAAATTGCCTTCATTCCTTGGCTCACAGCCATAGTCTAAAAGGGTTAAGAAAAGTCACAGTGTGCCAGCTGCTCCTTCTTGTTGCTAATCTGTGGAGAAATTGTGTATACAAAATGCCCTCAGGCATTAAGGTCTGCCTAACCTTAATGCTCCACCCCTATTAGAGCAAACACCAATAGTGCAAATAAAGTTCTGCAGACTAATAAGTAGTTTTATGTCTCTGGTTGGACATAGAGTCATCTGTGTGGACAGTTTCTCGCATTTCCAAACTATAAGCACGATCTCTAAGGAAACACTATAGTTTTCAAAGATCCTGGAGCACTGGGGAACTACCAGAGGACTGGAAGAGAGCTGATGTAGTTCCCATCTTCAAAAAAGGGAAAAAATAGATCCAGGAAACTACAGACCCTGACCTCAATACCTGGGAAGATTCTGGAAAAGATAATCAAACAACAAATCAGCGAACACCTTGATGCAAACAAAGTCATCACTAAAAGTCAACATGGGTTTGTCAAAAACAGATCATGCCAGACAAATCTTATTACATTCTTTGACCAAGTGACAAAATTAGTGGACCAGAGGAACGCTGTAGATATAATTTACTTGGACTTCAGTAAGGCATTTGATTAAGTAGATCAAAACCTACTACTTGATAAGATAGAAAAATGTCGGTTAGATAGCATTACCGCCAGATGGATTCGTAGCTGGCTGACAGGCCGTACTCAGCGTGTGGTCCTCAATGGAACCGCATCTACATGGAAGGAAGTGTGTAGTGGGGTGCCCCAGGGCTCTGTTCTGGGCCCAGTGCTCTTCAATATCTTCATTAATGATTTGGATGAGGGGATAGATGGGGAACTCATCAAATTTGCAGACGACACCAAGCTGGCAGGAATAGCCAATACTCCAGAAGATAGGCTTAAGATACAGAAGGATCTGGACAGACTCGAACACTGGGCACTATCTAACAAAATGAAATTCAATGGTGAAAAAAGTAAGGTTCTACATTTAGGCAGGAAAAAATCAAATGCATAGGTATAGTATAGGTGGTACCTTGCTCAATAGTAGTAACTGTGAGAGGGATCTCGGAGTCTTAGTAGACAATCACTTCAATATGAGCCAGCAGTGTGCTGCAGCTGCCAAAAAAGCCAACACAGTGCTAGGCTGCATTAACAGAGGGATAGAATCAAGATCAAGTGAAGTACTAATACCACTTTACAATGCTTTGGTAAGGCCACACCTGGAATACTGCATCCAGTTTTGGTCACCACGATGTAAAAAAGATGTTGAGACTCTAGAAAGGGTACAGAGAAGAGCAACCAAGATGATTAGGGGGCTGGAGGCTAAAACATATAGGGAACGGTTGCTGGAATTGGGTATGTGTAGTTTAATGAAGAGAAGGGCGAGGGATGACATGATAGCAGTGTTCCAATATCTCAGGGGCTACCACAAAGAAGAGGGAGTCAAGCTATTCTCCAAAGCACCTGAAAGCAGGACAAGAAGCAACGGATGGAAACTAGTCAAGGAGAGAAGCAACCTAGAACTAAGGAGAAACTTCCTGACAGTTATAACAATTAACCAGTGGAACAACCTGCCTCCAGAAGTGGTAAATGCTCCAACACTGGAAGTTTTTAAGAAGAGACTGGCCAGCCATTTGTCTGAAATGGTATGGGGTTTCCTGCCTTAGCAGTGGGTTGGACTAGATGACCTCCAAGGTCCCTTCCAACTTATTATTATTATTATTATTATTATTATTATTATTATTATTATTATTATTATTATTATTATTATTATTATTATTATTATTATTTGGTAGAAATATATACAAGATAACCTTTTTAGTCTTCGACTTGTTGAACAAGTAGTAGGTTGCTTCACTCAGGAGTCCACCTGTCTACCTAGTATAAATTGCACTCCTACTGTAACTTATGAACTTTCTAACACTTTTTCCTGCATTAGTACAATTTCTGTTCTCATGTGATGGAACGAAGTGAGGAGATAGATCCCCAGAAGAGAGAGGGTGCATTCTGGAGGGATAAGAGGCATCTTAGCCCAGATATTATGTGTGAGAAAAAGAGGAGGAAGACAGCCCCTCCCTAACAGAGTATATTGTAGATATTGTAGATCAGAGGTCCCCAACCCCTGGTCCATGGCATGCCAGAAACCAGGCTGCGCAAACAAACGAAGCCCCATCCATGGGATGCAGGGAGCACACGAAACCACACCCCCTCCGGTCCATGGAAAAACGTCTCCCCACAGAACCGGTCCCTGGTGCCTAAAAGGTTGGGGGCCTCTGTTCTACATGCAGATAGTAGACTGCTCAGTCTGGCAAGATTTTGCCTAAAGGGATGAAACAATCAAGAACTCAGCTTGGAAAAATCACCACACGTCATTCTTGGTTTTGGGCCTGACATCTCACTATAAAAGATAAAGAGTTTAATAAGAGTGGATCTGTGCTAGATTATGCACTATGTAACTGTTTTTCTTCCTAGTGAGTTTTCACAAATGCAGGATCCACTTTTGGTTTTGGATCAATCAAGTGTTGATCCGTTGGTTGTGACAAGAGCTGACCAACCAATTTGTTACTCAAGCCTGACATTGAGGACTGAGAGAGAGTGACTGACCCAAAGTCACCCTGTCAACTTTCGTACCTAAAATGGGATTAGAACTCACAACCTCCTGGTTTCTAACGTGGTGCCTTAATCATTACACCAAAAGACTTTCTAGGAATGTTAATAATGTTAGCCAAGCTGGCTTTCTACAGGATGTTAGCAACAATTACCTTCTTGAAGTCATAGTATGGGGGAGGGGGAGGGCAAATTGATCTTATTGCTATTTCTGAAACCTGGTGGGATGGAACTTATCATTGGAATATTTTTAAAAGAAACAGACTCAACAAAAGAGCCTTGGTGGAGCAGTGGGCTAATGCCTCCTTAAGTAACACCAGCTGCCTGCAATTAGTGCAGGTTCGCATCCCACCAGGCTCAAGGTTGACTCAGCCTTCCATCCTTCCGAGGTAGGTAAAATGAGGACCCAGATTGTTGGGGGCAATTAAGCTGACTTTGTAATAATGCCGCTTGGGGTGTGTGTGTGAAAGCCCTAATAAGCAGGCATATACATAGAATGAAGGCTACTGCTAAGCTTGTAAGCCGCCCTGAGTCTTCGGAGAAGGGCGGGATATAAATGGAATTAAAAAAAAAGGGAAGAGGGGAATCACATTATATATTGAAAATGACTGCACTTCAATAGAAATTCATGACCCCACGGGTAAAAACTCTGCTGAAAGCATCTGGCTGAATATTAAGTGAAAAAGAAACTGTAATGACACTATTATGGGTCTATATTAAATGTTGCTGAACCTTTCATTGGATATAGAAATAGATGAAATCTTCACAAATCAGAAGCAGAGCAGGGGGGAAAAATGCCCCTGTGATAATGTCCTGACATCATTGGGGAATCAAACCCTTGGGCAAGTGCAAAAGATCCAACTCTTGGCATGCCTTGCAGAAACCTTGTTGTTGTTAGTTGCGAAGTCGTGTCCAACCCATCGCAACCCCATAGACAATGTTCTTCTAGGCCTCCCTGTCCTTTACCATCTTCTGGGGTCCATTTAGGCTCATGCCTACTGCTTCAGTGACTCCATCCAGCCACCTCAATCTTTCCCAGCATTAGGCTCTTCTCCAGTGAGTCCTTCCTTCTCATTAGGTGGCCAAAGTATTTGAGTTTCAACTTCAGGATCTGGCCTTTTAAAGAGCAGTCAGGGTTGATCTCCTCTAGGACTGACCGGTTTGATCACCTTGCAGTCCAAGGGACTCATAGGAGTCTTCTCCAGCACCATAGTTCAAAGGCCTCAATTCTTTGGCGCTCAGCCTTTCTTATGGTCCAACTTTCACAGCCATACATTGAAACTGGGAAGACCATAGCCTTGACTTTACGCCCTTTTGTTGGCAGGGTGATGTCTCTGCTTTTTAGTGTGCCTGTCTAGGTTTGCCATGGCTTTCCTCCCCAGGAGCAAGCAACTTTTAATTTCTTGGCTACAGTCCCCATCTGCAGTGATCTTGGAGCCCAGGAAAATAAAATCTTTCACTACCTCCATTTCTTCCCCATCTATTTGCCAGGAATTGAGAGGGCCGGATGCCATGATCTGACTCAGGAATTCTGGGAGATGAAGTCCATGAGACATAAAAGAACCTAGGCTGCCTATCCCTGGAGCCCAAACATTACACTAATTTTCAAATCCCTCTGTTATTGTATTTAACACGTAGAAAGGTCCCTTCCAACTCCACGATTCTTCCTCCCCACCCCTTATGAATGCTTTGATGAGTTGTGCATTTCTTGGAAGTACCACAGTGCCATTTCAGAATGTCCAGCAGCATTTACTATTTTGACAAGTCATGCCAGAGAAAAAGAAGTGGCTGATCCAGTAGAGCACATTGTGAGTCTGAATTTTAGCTGCATCAGAAAGGCTATCGATGCAATTATGTACACCTTGGAGTGACTACACCTTGAAGAAATCCAGGAAGCCGACATATGAAATACAGCAACGCTAAACTGTGGTAACATTTGTTTTAATCCTGGAATACAAACCATTAAAAACCATTTACTAGGAAAGGTAAGCCCCCTCCCCCCGTCCCCCCCCAAAAAAACCCTCTGGGAAAATAAGGATAGTGGTTGTAGAATATATTGAATTTTGCCATGGGAGCAAAAAAGAGCAGTGGAGTAATTTGAGGTTGCATTAAACAACTTTAGTTATAAATTATCTCAAATGCTACTTTGTAGTATCTTTAGTGCTGATCATCTGACCAAAATTATAGCTACTGGAATCTTCAGTAATGGGGATCGGCAAGGATGATACTAATCCCTAGAGACAAAATTCTCTTTCACTTTAGATGGCAACAAAATCCTGCAAATTGGCTAGTAAAACGTGTTATTCTGTGAGCCAACTGTTTCTTTTCATTATTGCTTGCCCAATCTATTTTTCTCTTCTCTTCTTACTTGTACTATATGCAACTTTAAAACTATTGGACAGTAATAATGCAACTATTAGGAAAGATACAATAAATCCAATGGTTGTAAAAAGGAGTCAAGCGTGAATCCCAATGAGCAGTTCTGTTGTGCAACCCTATTACTATGACTAGCCTGATACCTGTACATTCCAAAGAGGAAATATTTGTACTTGGGATAATGGGGTGGTGATAATACTGTACAGGTAGTCCTTGACTTATAACAGTTCATTTAGTGACCACTTGAAGTTACGACGACACTGAAAAAAGCGACATGATAATTTTTTGCACTTATGACCATTGCAGCATCCCCATGATCACATGATCAAAATTCAGACACTCGGCAACTGGTTCATATTAATGATGGTCACAGTGTCCTAGGGTCATGTGATCCCCTTTCGTAATCTTTTGACAAGCAAAGTTAATGGGAAGCCAAATTCACTTAACAACCGTGTTCATAACTTAACCACTGCAGTGATTCGCTCAAAAACTGTAGGAAGAAAGGTTGTAAAATGGGACAAAACTCACTTAATAAATGTCTCACTTAGCAACAGAAATTTTGGGCTCAATTGTAGTCATAAATCGAGGATCACCTGTACCATGTACTGTACTGATACAATGATGAACAAGTTTTGCAGGTCAAAGAGCACTTCCTAGTGTGAACTTGTTTTGGCTTAAGGCCTGCATTGGATTCTTCTGATTTTATCCTCTGAAACCAGATGAAACTAATTTTTATCGTATTTCATTTAAAGTTTTTTATTATTTGTTTTTGAAAGGATAGATGGCGTGTAGATCCCAGAGTTCAAAATAAATAGGGTTGGTAGTATAGAAAATATTAAACTAACTGCTCCATGCAGATGCCTCAGATTTGATTCAGCTGCCGTACCTACAATTTCTTTATGCTTCTCTGCAATATCAATATCCGTTCTAACCCAGAGATGGCAGAGGAGGTTTACCAAAGAAGTAATGCTGGTTATGCTTCATGGGTCTTTTTTTACTTAAAGTACAAAGTTGCATCAAGCTGCTGTGCACAATTAATTGAGAGTAAGTACCATTAAACTGAACAGTGTATGTGTGCATACTTTGAAGTATGTACAAACAAGGAATGAACCATTACACCTCAGAAAAACAAAGCACAACCTGTGTTTGCCTGACAGACTGAACAATAAAGTACAGCTCTACAAAGTACCACGAAGTACCACTCTGCAGAGCTTTAGTAAGACCACACCTGGAATACTGCATCCAGTTTTCGTCACCCCACGATAAAAAAAGATGTTGAGACTGTGGAAAAAGTGCAGAGAAGAGCAACAAAGATGATTAGGGGCCTAGAAATTAAAACATATGAGAAATAGTTACAAGAATTGGGTACGACTAAGTCTAGTGAAAAGAAGGGCTAGGAGTGACACGATAGTGTTCCAATATTTGAGGATCTGCCACAAAGAAGAGGGGATTAACCTATTTTCCAAAGCACCAGAAGACAAGAAACAGTGGGTGGAAACTAATTAAGGAGAGAAGCAACTTAGGAGTAAAGAGAAATGTCCTGACAGTGAGAACAATCAACCAGTGGAACAACTTGCCTTCAGAAGTTGTGGGTGCTCCATCATTGAAGGCTTTTAAGAAGAGACTGGACAGCAACTTACCAAAAATGGTATAGGAATTCCTGCTTTAGCAGGGGGTTAGACTAGAAGACCTCCAAGGTCCCTTCCAACTCTGTTACTTTGTTATTCAACCACTTTACAGGTAGTCCTTGATTTATGACCACAATTGGGATCAGAATTTCTGTTGCTAAGTAAGACAGTTGTTGAGTCATGCCTGATTTTATGACCTTTTTTGCCACGATTGTTAAGCAAATCTTTCCAGTTGTTAAGTGAATCACGTGGTCATTAACATCAGAAAAGGAAACAGATCATGTTTGAAACATCTTTCAACAAAATAGACACCCATGCAACTTTATCAAAAAGTGCCTGACCACTATAGCACAACCAACATGATGAGAGCAGGACACCCCCCTCCTCACCCCAAAGAGTAAATACCTTGGCAAATACAGGAAGAACCCAATACAAACTAGTCTGAGTTGGTGGCAGCCGAGGCTAAATAAACAAACACTTAACACACACTGGCTACAAAGCATCAAGTCTAAACCACAGGAATGCAGAACAGGCTAACAGCAGTTAGGATAGACAGGATTAGAATAGATACACTAAAAGGTACACAACAAAACAATCAGACTGAATTCCTCCTGGAGCGAAAATTAACACTTTTTAGACAGAATTGATAAAGGAATTAACCCAACGATAGACACTGACCAACAAATCAGAAACGACAAATTTTAAACTGACAAATCAGAAATGACCATTTTGGAAATCATGAAAGGGTATAAGAACTCACGCTTGAGGACCATTCTGTCTAGCTAACCGGGGATTCGTGCTGAATTGTCGCTCAACTTTAATCTCTGTGATTAAACCTCTCTTTCCAGTAGCTGGCTTCATGTTCTATTTGTTCTCCTCTGCGCTGCTTGTGAGAATCCCGGCTGGAAGAGCCTGAATGGGGGCATTCCTCCCAACATTACCTGGCAACCAACCAAGGGACTTCCAGCTCACCCAGCCACCGGACCGGGTCTGGAAGAGCCATCACCCAGCCAGCAGTGGACGCCTTGTTCCACAGGGAAGTCTCCACGGACCCTGCCTGGTCGGCAATGGGTAGTAAAGGGAGTTTTTGAGTCTTGTGCTCAAACAGCTACCTGGAAAGAGCGGAAGTGCCGCCAAATTTAAATTCCTAGATTCAAAGGGTCCGAAGAACGAAAGGAAGAGTGTGGGGATGTATGTGTGGGGCACCCTCCTCTGAAAATCAGCTGTATCTCACCCTCTCTTTATGCCCTCCAGTCGCACCCCAGGAGCACGAGACCTTCTGAGAAAGGGAGAGCCGAGTGGGTAGTAAAAGTGTGGTAAAATCTTTTGTACTGGTAGACCGGTCTCCTTTTGGAAATTTTTTTACATTGGTAGACCAGGACCCCTTCTGGAAAATCCTTTTGCATTAATCGACCGGACCCCTTTCGGAAACTTTTTTTATATTGGTAGACCAGGACCCCTTCCGCCAGTAAGTTGTAAGCAAACCCGAAGTTAGGAAATTTTTTTACATTGGTAGACCAGGACCCCTTCTGGAAAATCCTTTTGCATTGATCGACCGGACCCCTTTCGGAAACTTTTTTTATATTGGTAGACCAGGACCCCTTCCGCCAGTAAGTTGTAAGCAAACCCGAAGTTAGGAAATTAAGCCCCGGGCTAGGAACGTCCCTTACCTCTGGAAAGCAAGCAGAGTTCCTCCCGGACATTTGAAGTCCTCAAACAGTGGTGGTGAAAAGTGAAGGTAAAGCCAGTAAGAGAGCGTCCCGTACCTTCTGCAGGGGAGCAGAAGAGTCCTCGACAGACTCCTTTTTGGTCTGAAACCGTGGTGGTGGATCCCTAAAGGAGCATCCAGTACTCTGTGAGGGATCCAGAGTCCTCCGTGGGTCCCTTTTTGACCCGAATCTGTGGTGGTAGGCGGAAGTCTCACTAGGAGGCTTCAGTGTACCAGACCCGATAGAACCAGAGTGAACCTCTGCATCAGGAATAAGGGAATCATGGGGTATCCTTGTTCAAGGGTCGAGATAGGCTCCTCGGTAAAAGCTTGCTTGAGGCCTGGGATGGGAATCCTACCCGTTCCAGGCAGGTATGAAAAAGAGATAGGCAGAGAAAACTATAAAAAAATGGACTTTGCTCAGGGTTTTTGCTGGAAACCAATTTGGCTAAATGAAGTTACTTAAAGGGAAAATAAGAAATAGTGATTCTCTCTCTCTCTTTCTCTGCAACCACATGGTAGGTATAAGATTTGTGCCTTCCCTAATTTGAGTTAACTGAGATTTATGGTGGGAATGACTAGGATGTATAAAACTAAGACTTCTGTTTCCCTTTTCTGTTCTCTTTTTCTTGTCTTTGTGTATATATGTGTGTCAAAGTCTTTGTGTGTGAGGTAAATGTGACTGTTAACTGTCTCTAATCCAAAGACAAAAGAATTTTAAAATTCTGCTAGAAATTCTGCTTAAAATAAGCCACCAAAAGGAAAATACCCTCACTTTGAAGAAAAATGTTTTTCTTCTTCTCTCTTTCTCTCTGTACTCTTAAGAACAGCCCAAAGTTAGCAGGAGGGAATGTTTTAACTTCATCTGCCGGAAAAGTTTCACTCTTGCATTTACTGTATGTGTTGTAAATGGGTTTTATCTATCTATCCTTTTCCTGAAACATGCCCAGCATTTTTCAAGTTGCAACTCTTTAGTCCTCTTTAATATGTTACAAATGTTCATTTCAGAAATGAGACCTTTCATTTTGTTGTTCTCTTACCAGAATCCAGCCTCTCTTTTGTCCTCATCTGTGTTGTCCCCATCTTATCTGTTTCTTTAACCACTGCAGTATTAATGCCTTTTCAAACTCTGTCTGCAAGCTACCACCCTTTCCCCAATTCTGCTTCTCCTTTTCTTATCCTCTGTTCTCCATGCCTTTGTTTGCCTCTCCTGGGAGAGTCCACCCAGAAAGGGGGGAGGAGATCCTGCTCTCATGTCTTTCAGCCCTACACAGATGACCCCACCCATCCAACCTTTGGAAGCAGAGCACACTGACCCTGACGCTGCCTCCATCCATTTGAGCCATGGAATTGGGTTTTGAATCCAGCCATACGCTAAAAAGCCACCATGCAACCAAAGTGGAACAGATCTTCCCAATTCCTACCATTTTCCCAGATGCCTGTGAAAGCTGCAGAGGAAGGAAGGAATCCTGGAGCCATTGGTCCCCACATGAAGCCTCAGAAGAAAATTAGGAAGACTAGGTGGGGCAGGGTGGAAACTCATTGTAAGGTTTTCTTTCTTGCCCCATTTGTATTGTAATAAGCCAGTTGAATATATTTATGGAGAGATGGCATTTGGGAAGAGACACAGCAAGTCCTGAACATCTTGGATTTCTGTCTGGTGGGAGGAAAATTTATCCAGAATGTTTGTACTGCTTGTTTTGTATTAGTAGCTGCACTCACACACAGACACACACACACCATTCATAATCACACTGAGTCTATCTCTTTCACCTACCTTCAGTAAAGCTCCAGCCTGATTCTTGCCCTGTGTCATTAAAATTTTCTAGGACCAACTTCCAGCAAAGTCCAAGGGGGAGGGAACCAGGCCCCCTCAGGTGATTTGCAATTCATATGCCCCGACTAGGGAAGTAGCAGGAAAGAGATCTCCAAAACTGAGCCTGAATATCTTGCATACCGGCTAACCTCAATTGGACGTTACAAACCTGGATGCACTGAACTAAGAGCTAAGGCAGGAAACAGCCCTTGAAAATGGGCAGCCAATGGTTATGTACTGATGAAGACCATGGCTGTGAAGAATTTTGAGAGGCTTGTGCTTCAAAACCTGACGGGAAGCTCAAAGTGACATCCAACATTTGAAAATAATTGGCACAGAATATTGGACATTATAAATTTCTTTTCCATCTAAAGAACTTTTGCCCTGACTTTTATACCTTTATGGTTTGGAAGCTCCCCTTTTGGGAGCCACTGCAGGGATCTTTTTCTGCTGCCTCCATTAGTGTCTTCCCCCCCTTTTTTGGCTTAATGGTTTAAAGCTTGTTTACCAAGTCTCCCTGACACAGATCAATTTTAATCTTGTGTCAGTAAGTGTGTCATCCACACACTTAGGGCACAAAGGGGGGATTTGTGGGAAGTCAGCCCCCACCCTCAGAGAAGGAAATATTAAAAGGGCAGAAAAATATATTTCTTCAAAGGATCTTAAAGAGGCAGAAAAGCATGCCCAGTGTTTTTTTTAATATCCCCAAATCTCCCTCCCCCAAGCAGAAACCAGCTGTGTTGAAATGCACATGTAAACCATTCAGGATGTTTGAAGCTAGAAGATTAAGAAGACAAAGACACCTAAAATCTACGTAACCCACCCAAACTCTAAGACAGGACATAATAGGATTAACCCACAGAGGCCAAAGGGGCACATTCAGACTCAGGTTAAAGTACATGACACAGGAAATACAAAGCCTCAAACAGGAACAGGAAACAACCTCAAGAGCCCCAGAGGGTATAAAAACCCATTCCCTACATGTGCTGTCTCTCTTTTTTATTCCAGAGCCATCTTTCTGTCTGGCTCTTCTCTTCAATAAACTGCAACTTTCTTTCTAAAGCAGTCGCCATGTTGATTATTCCCAGCTTGGACTGAACCACGATGAAGACTTTTCCTTCAACAAACAAAAGCTGTGAAAAGGGTAACACTGACTTACTTTAAAAAATGTCTCAGAAATCATTAACAGACTATTACAATCACATGGCATCACCACAGCACAAAAACCAACCAAAGCCCTCCAAAATATCCTAAGGAAATCAAAATACGCCAGAAAAACAAAAACAAAAGCAGGAGTTATTTACAACATAAGGACTAACAGCCACCTGTAAAATGAACAGGCAGAAGAGTAGCAGAGCGCACCCATGAACACTAGCTAGCAATCAGAAGACATGATGAAAATTCCCTAATTTCACAATACATGAACAGACTTAACCAGTGTTTCACCTAGGAAACTGACCATCCAATATTACGGCAAATCCAAAAATGCTAGAGAATTTCTGGAAACTCAAGACAAATCAGCTGACAACAGGCACATAGAGATAAATAACATCTGTGTACCATTTAAAAGAGACAATCAAAAAGCCAAAAAGGAAACAAAAAGACTAAAACTGAGAATTTTTTTAATTTTAATTTTAACTGGGTTTTTATTTTTCTCAGGGTTTTATTTAATCTTTTTTAATTTGTTTTAACGTTTGTATTGACTTTCTTTTAAATGCCCTGTAAACCGCCCTGAGTCCTTCGGGAAAGGGCAGTATATAAATCTAAATAAATAAATAAATAAATAAATAAATAAATAAATAAATAAATAAATAAAACACTTCCTCACCGGCAATCAACAGTCAGATTAGCAGAGATTAATACCATGATTAACACTAGACCAATAACCAAGAAGTAAACATTACTCCACTCAAGGAGCTAACAACTTAGACCAGGAGTCTTCAAACTTGGCTCTTTTATGACTTGTGGACTTCAACTCTCAGAATTTCTTAGCCAGGCATGCTGTCTGAGGAATTCTGGGAGTTGAAGTCCACAAGTCATAAAAAGGCCAAGTTTGAAGATCCCTGACTTAGACAAACAAGCTAACAGTAAACAGCCCAAACAAAGAACTTCCAAGACCACTCCGACCAACACTGACAGGGCAGGCCATTAGGATATGAAATGAGAGCAAACCGCACTGCCTACTACTGTAGCACTGACGTGGATTATCTACTGATAGTTTGGGTAATGAAACGCCTGCAAGAAAACCACCAAGCTCAGACAACACCAAGGACTCCACAGTTCAACTATGAGCTACAAATATATATTTTTTTCTATTGGTACACATGTTTTTCCTGGCAGGAGGAAAACTAGAACTGATGGGAAAAACTTCACCTGTTAGTTTTGACATATTAAGCCTAGGGAACAAAGATAAATTTCTAGGTCAGGAAATGGCTGATTTCACACAGCATTAGTTTAATGCGTTTGGCTAATTTGTGACTTAGTATACTTTGGACCCACTGTTTAATACCGGTATTACTATGGCACTGAATGAGGGGGATTTATCAACAGTCCTCCTGGTTGTAGCCATTGCAGTGTCCCTGTGATTGCAATTTGGGTGCTAAGCAACCAGCTTGCACTTACAACGGCTGCAGGTCCCACAGTCAGGTGATTACTATTTGTAACCTTCCCTGACGACTTTCAGCAAAGTCAGTGGGGAAGCCAGCAGGGAGGATCGCTCTGATAAGTTGCTCCTGCTTCTGCCACTTTTTCTCCTGAGGAACCAGCCAGGCAAGTGACTCCCAGCCACACTCACAATGCTTGCCACACCAATGCTGCACATCCTCCAGTCTTGCTGCATTTGTGCTGCGCCGCAGCACCTCTTTTCCCTGTCTATATATATATGAATAGACTCCACAGGGTTCACACATGGACTGGCCTGCTTGTGGGCCATCTAAGGAATGGCTTGTAATGACCGGCACTTGCAATTTCCTTTCAGATTCTCCACTGATTTAGCTCGTGAGTCAGCAGGAACTTACAACCCCCAGTCACGTGAGGTTCTCACCTAATGAACACAATCCTCACTTAATGAAGGCAATGGAGGCTGCCAGGATTGCCATTGCTAAGCAATGCAGTCCTGTGACGGCGCTTTGTGACTGCATTACTATGCGATGGAAATTTTAATCCCTATTATCAACATTAAGCAAAAACTCTATGTATGATGTATTGTTTGAGAACCAGTTTGATGTATTGTTAAAGTCAGTTTGGTCTAGCGCTTAAGGTACCAGGCTATAAAGCAGGAGCCTGAGTTCAAGTCCCCCCCTTAGCCGTGAAAGCCAGCTGGGTGACCTTTTGCCAGTCACTCTCTCTCAGCCCAACCCATAAGGTTATTGTTGAGGGGAAAATGGGAGGAGGAATTTATGATGGATATGTTCACGGCCTTGAATTAATTGTAAAAATAATAAAGGTGGGGTGCAAACAAAAATACATTTGTGTTTTATGAACTGAGGCAATTAAAAATGTTAAACAATGATTCGGCTAATGATAGATAATATATCATGAGCATGGTATCTCTGTTCTCTACCTTAAGATCCACATCTAAGAGGGTCTACATTAAGGTTGTAGACCTTCTCTGGGGGTTGGGGTGGGGCTGACTTCCCACAGTTGTTCTCTTAACTAGAAAATAAGTAGATGTCAGCAAAGAGATACAGAAAACACTTCCCTCTTTTCTGTTAAGTTGTGGTCGCCCAGATGCAAACACCCCATGTTTGCAGCCCAGATATAAGAGGCTTACACAATATGGATGTACTTTAGAGCCTCTACTTGCCTAACCAACTGTACTGTACTGAATGAGAAAATTGAGGAAAACCTCCGTTTGCTAGGGGACAGATATATCTGACAGTATTTAAACAGCTTTGTGATCAACTGGTTTCCACTTCCTCTTTGTGTATGATTCCTGCCTTAGAATGAAGCTGAAAGCAGAACACAATCTGCAGTGGAAATGTGTGAAAAAACTAGGAAATAAACTTAAAGGGAAAAGTACAATATTTTTTTGCAAATAGGAAAGTGCAGTGAGGAAGGAGCTACCCAAGCAAAGTTTACTATTTTGTCTGTCTAAGTTGTCCCTTCAGCTAGGCTGAAGAGCTAATCTGATCTATTCTGGGCTTCCTTTTATGGGATCTGCTTGATCCCCAGGAGCAATTAAGCCAGGAAATCTAGTTTTCCTCCTCCTTTTGTGTCATAACACAGACCGAAGAAAAGGGAAGGACATTTTAACCAATTGCAGGGAGCCAACTCAGACATTTTTGATGTGTGGTTTTTTTTCTCCACAACTCCAAGCTGTAACCTAACAAGTTTGAGCACGTCTACCTAGAAAGGAGGAAGTAGCAGCTTGAGGAACAACTGGTTTGGATTTTCACAACCAGGAAAAAAGTCCTGGGAATGGTAGCACTCTTGGAAGAACAAGTTTGCTTTGCAAATGCTTGTTGATCGTAAATATTTGTCTGCCCCAAGGAAGAATTCTGATTAATTTTTTGAAGATGAATATTTTTTCCTAATATTGGGGGAACTTATTAAAGTACAGTGCAGTAAAATAACCTGCATATTTATCTTTTCATGAGCAGCAGTCTAAACAAGCCCCAAATGAATCAAACTCCTTATCAAACACGAGAACTTGAAGCCCAGGTCAATTGGGTTAGAAACTCAGAGCACCAGCAGCTGCTTTGCTGGTCACAGCTTCTTGTTCCTCTCTCTCTTCTATAGGGCAGCGGTGATGATATTCTTAATTAGGCTCTAATTTCATTCATATTGTTGCACTGACATTTTGAGGCTCAGACACCACTTTTCTTGTTAATTAGTAACTTCTAAGCCAAGGCTTGCCCTAACTTCAGTATCAAGCAAAATCAGAAAGGATAGTTGCTAAAGCACTGTTCGTTAGGTGATCTGTTGTGGCCAAGATGGAGAAGGACTTTGAGCTGAATTCCTTTTGGCTGTTATCTACAGAAAGGGCATCTGGTAACTTTACTGTTTGTGATGATGTGTTCTATAGTACCAAGTCTAACAGGTTTTCCTTCTACCGCCATTGCTCCAAACATAAGGAATGGACTAGAATAAAATGGAATAGTTCCAGAAACTGCACTTATATCTGTGGATCGTATTAGAAATATATTAGAGCATTGGAGGAATTTAACATCATGCAATTCAAAGTGAGCCCATTTAATTCTAATTCACTTGATAGCAAAGCTTGCTAGGCAATTCACCACAGTGCCTTTACCTTTCACTCAGTTTAGCTTATGGGAACAGGATTTATCTGCACATCTACAATTGCCAAATCTAACAGAATAATGTTTTTAATGGGAACAGCAAAGATATTATGTAGTTTCTGCTAAAATACTTTTCATTCATGTCTTATAATGTAGTTTTGTGATATACAAATTGCAATGCTACTGTTAATTGCAAGTGTCTTGTATTACTTTTCTCTTATTTCATCAATTTTATCACTGAACATCAAGCAGCAATCCTCTCTCTATTTAATACAGGTAGTCCTCGACTTACGGCCACAATTGAGCCCAAAATTTCTGTTGCTAAGCAAGGCAGTTAAGTGAGTTTTGCCCATTTAACAACCTTTCTGGCTACAGTTGTTAAATGAATCACTGCAGCTAGTAACACGGTTAATTGAATTTGGCTTCCCCATTGACTTTCCTTGTCAGAAAGTCGCAAAAGATGATTACATGACCCTGGGATAATGCAACAGTGATAAATATGAGTCAGTTGCCAAGCGTCTGAATTTTGATTATATGACCATGGGTTCATAAGTGTGAAAAACGATCATAAGTCACTTTTTCAGTGCTGTTATAACTCTGGTCAGTAAATGAACTTTAAGTCAAAGACTGCCTATAGTGAAAGTTTTAAAAATTAAGGTATAAATGAATACAAACTAATATAGAGTAAGGAAGGAAAAAGAAATCAAAGAAATCAAAGAGTTAAAAGTGCAAGAAAGAAAAACAGAAAAGTAAGAAAATGATTTGAAGTAGCTTCTGATAATTCTTAAGTGGTTGTAAGTATAAATTTACTTCTTTTCCTAAAGTTACATCATAACTCTCTTCTTTCCGTAATCTATCCTGTCTAATCATCAAAATCATAATTCACAAGCTTTATGTTCTATAAGCATACTGTCTTTTCTCTAATCAGAAAAGTCGAAGTTCTGTCACAGGGGTGTCAAACTCAATTTCATTGAGGGCCGCATCAGCATTGCGGTTGCCCTCAGGGGGCCTGGTGGGTATGGCCAGGGTGGGCGTGGCCTACTGGGTGGGCGTGGCTAGTGCGTATGGCCTACTGGGTGGGCGTGGCCAGCTCTACATCGTTCGCATCAAGGGTGCCTGTGGGGGCCTGGGCAGGAGTGGGACAGATCTGAGGGTCTCTGGCAGAAGGAGGGTCTCTGGCCCAGGGCCAAGGCAGTGGGAGCCGTTCCCTCACTCTTTCCAGGATGGCTTCATGGGCCGCATGAAACCACTTCGTGGGCCGCATCCGGCCCCCGCGCCTTGTGTTTGACATGTCTGTTCTATCATCTTCACCAATCATTGTAGTTATTGCTAGATCTATCTGTCTTTGTGCATACTGTAATCTTCCTGTGGTTATCATATACAAAATAAAATTCCATGATTTTTTTCTAAATATCCATCAATCCTAAGAAGAGGAGTCCTGGTCTCAATTGTATCTTAATCTTTAAAATCCTCTGCTTTGGGTATTTGAATCCAAAATTTTCCAGCTTTCTACACATCCCCCCAAGCATGTTAAAATGACCTTTCCTGTGCTTCATATAAACATAAATTTTAAGTGCTTTTATAATTTTAGATAATTTTTCTAGTGTCATATACCAACAGTACATGATTTTATAAAAATATTTAAAAATAAAACATAGTGTAAATTTCAGGTCCTTTAACCACATATTTTCCATTGTTTGATCTATATAATTGTAATCAAAAAATTTAACCTACTTTATTATACATTCTTTCCCTTGTTCTTCTGCTTCAAATTTCAGTACAGTAAAAACTCATACATTTTAGCAATCATGTTTATTAAAATCAGTCATACAATGTTCAATACCATAAACACTTTTGTCTATTTTAAATCTTTTGATAACAGTACATAAGAAAACCATTGGCAACTATGTCGGCCATCAGCCTCTTGATTTTATTTTGTATTGCCCTTGACAAAATTCTAGTATCTCACAATAAATTAGTCATTTTGTTTGCTATTATTTGTCTGTAAAATGCTTCGTGTTGAAAGCCACAAAGTCTTCAGATACTACTCAGATATGTATCTATTCCATGTTCCCAATATAGCACATCTAACATAATTTTTAAAATCCAAATTGATTTTATCTTGCCAAAATATCTATGCCACCCAAATCTCAAATCATTTCCTTCTAACTCCAAAGGCCTTGTATTTTTCAGCAGCACCCATCCTTTCATCCAAATGAAAAAAGCAAGCTTCAAAGCACAAACTCAAATTTGGAGAGATGGGAGTGGATTTTAGGAGGAGCCCTTCTATTCTGCCACCTCTTATTATATTAGGCGGCACAGTAACAATAGAAGAGTCCTTCAGTTTTTTAGGTTCTATAATCTCCAGGACTTGAAATTGACACTTAATATTAGAACCATCATTAAAAAGGCACAACAAAGAATGTTCTTCCTGCGTCAACTCAGGAAGTTGAGACTGCCCCTCGAGCTGCTGATAGTTCTGCAGAGGAATTATTGAGTCTGTCATTTGTACTTCTATAATTGTCTGGTTTGGTGCAGCAACCAAATAGGACAGGTGCAGAGTCCAACGGATATTTAAGACTGTAGAAAAAAAAAATTGCAACCAGTCTGCCTTCCACTGAGAACTTGTGTATTGCACAGGTCGGAAGGAGGGCTGACAGACCTCTCATATCCTGGACATAAACTGTTTCAACTCCTTCCCTCGGGATGGTGCTACATTTCATGCCAAAATAACTAGACACAGGAATAATCTTTTCCCCTCATGCCATCAATTGGCTGAGCACCTATTCACACAGTATCCTTCTTGGGATGATGATGATGATGATGATGACAATGATCATTATTCTGTTTTTTTGCATATACACTGAAAGCTTCAAGGACAGCCACATCACTGATTTTGTAGCTTTTTGGAAATAATGTTATCTGGGCAATTAATTCCTATTAATTGCCCAGATAATATTATTTCCAAAAAGCTACAAAATCAATGATGTGGCTGTCCTTGATAGTTTGAACAACTTAGTATAACTTTCAATAAACAAAACTTAAAAGAATCCTCTTTATAATTTTAACCCAATAGTGATAAATAATTGGAAGAGAAATAAAGGAAGAGACTATAATTGTTGTCACCAAGGGTGAGGATTTATTGGGGTTTGTATTTGGGTTTTACTTCTGTGAGTGATATATACCGTATATATTGTATATACAGTACAAATAGTCCTCAAGTTACGACCACAATTGACCCCAAAATTTATGTTGCTCTGTCTAACATTTGTTAAGCGAGTTTGTCCCATTTTATGACTTTTCTTGCCACATTAAGTTAGTAACATGATTGTTAAGTGAATCTGGCCTTCCCATTGACTTTGCTTGTCAGAAGGTTGCAAAAGGTGATCACATGACCTTGGGACACTGAAACCGTCATAAATATGAACCAGTTGCCAAGCGTCTGAATTTTGATCATGTGACCATGGGGATGCGGCAACAGTTGTTAAATGTGAAAAACGGACATAAGTCACTTTTTCCAGTGCCACTATAACTTTGAACAGTCATTAAATGAACCATTGTAAGTAGAGGACTACCTATATATACTGTTAGTTCTGCCATTGTTCCATATTTTACAAGTTTAATTTCTCAGATAGTGGGAATTGTATCCTTCTTCCAATGTTGAACAAAATTTATTCTCACTTCTGTAAACTTATATTTTATTATTTTTTTCCCTGAGATTATATCTAATAGGAAAAGTTATGGTTTCATTTCAAATTTAAATTCCAAGATTTTCTGCATTACACTATGTAAGTCTTTCCAGTACTTTTTGAGGTTTTTTTTTTACATTGGCCACATGTGGTAAAACGTTGTTTCTGTTACACAATCTAACATTGATTAGCGTAAGATTCTGTTAGTATGGTTTGAACCTTATGTTCAAAGCTTTCTATGGAAATGTTTGTTTAAAATTCAACAATCATTTAAAGACAACACCCACATTAGCACTATATTCAATAAGCCAGATGCCTTAACCAACATATACCCCAAGTTTACTCATCATAACCTGGGGATTCATGTTAGAAAAATCTAAGAATGTTAATCTGAAATTTAGGAAACCTAAAGTGTATGCTCCAATATGCTACTGGGGAAGAGCAGAGGGCTAGTACTAGTAGCGCCAGAAAGAATGAAGCGACTGGGCCAAAGCCGAAAGGACGCTCAGCTGTGGATGTGTCTGGTGGTGAAAGGAAAGTCCGATGCTGCAAAGATTTTTTCTCCATAGGAACCTGGAATGTAAGATCCATGAATCAAGGAAAACTGGACGTGGTCAAACAAGAGATGACAAGACTGAACATTGACATCTTAGGTATCAGCGAACTAAAATGGACAGGAATGGGTGAATTTAATTCAGATGACCATCAGGTATACTACTGTGGGCAAGAATCCTTCAGAAGAAATGGAGTAGCCTTCATAGTCAATAAAAGAGTAGGAAAAGCAATACTGGGATACAATCCTCAAAATGACAGAATGATCTCAGTTCGAATCCAAGGCAAACCATTCAATATCACAGTAGTCCAAGTCTATGCCCCAACCACCAGTGCTGAAGAGGATGAAATTGACCAGTTCTATGAAGCACTACAGCACCTTATAGAACTAACACCAAAAAATGATGTTCTTATCATCATGGGGGATTGGAATGCTAAAGTAGGAAGCCAAAAGATAACTGGAATAACAGGCAAGTTTGGCCTTGGAGTGCAAAATGAAGCAGGGCACAGGCTGATAGAATTCTGTCAAGAGAATACGATGGTCATAGCAAACACTCTTTTCCAACAACCCAAGAGACGGCTCTACACATGGACATCACCAGATGGTCAACACAGAAATCAGATTGACTATATGCTCTGCAGCCAAAGATGGAGAAGCTCTATACAGTCAGTAAAAACAAGACCAGGAGCTGACTGTGGCTCAGACCATGAGCTTCTCCTTGCAAAGTTTAGGCTTAAACTGAAGAAAGTAGGGAAAAGCACTAGGCCAGTCAGGTATGAATTAAATCATATCCCTGTTGAATATACAGTAGAGGTGACAAATAGATTTAAGGAATTAGATCTGATAGACAGAGTGCCTGAAGAACTATGGACAGAGGTTCGTGACATTGTACAAGAGGTAGCAACCAAAACCATCCCAAAGAAAAAGAAATGCAAGAAAGCAAAATGGCTGTCTGAGGAAGCTTTGCAAATAGCTGAGGAAAGGAGGGAAGCGAAAGGCAAGGGAGAAAAAGAAAGATACACCCAATTGAATGCAGAATTCCAGAGAATAGCTAGAAGAGATAAGAATGCCTTCTTAAATGAACAGTGCAAAGAAATAGAAGAAAACAATAGAATAGGGAGGACCAGAGATCTTTTCAAGAAAATTGGAGAAATGAAGGGAACGTTTAATGCAAAAATGGGCATGATAAAGCACCAAAATGGCAGGGACCTAACAGAGGCAGAAGAGATTAAGAAGAGGTGGCAAAATTACACAGAAGAACTATACAAGAATGAGCTTAACGTCCCTGATAATCACAATGAGGTGGTCACTGACCTCGAGCCAGACATCCTAGAATGTGAAGTGAAGTGGGCCTTAGAAAAGCTGAGCAACAACAAAGCTAGTGGAGGTGACAGTATTCCAGCTGAGCTATTCAAAATCTTAAAAGACAATGCAGTAAAAGTGCTACACTCAATTTGCCAGCAAATTTGGAAAACTCAACAGTGGCCACAGGATTGGAAAAGATCAGTTTACATTCCAATTCCTAAGAAAGGCAGTGCCAAAGAATGTTCAAACTATCGCACCATTGCACTCATTTCTCATGCTAGTAAAGTCATGCTTAAAATCCTACAAGCTAGACTTCAGCAGTATGTGGATCGAGAACTACCAGAAGTGCAGGCAGGATTTCGAAGAGGCAGAGGAACTAGAGATCAAATTGCCAACATACGCTGGATCATGGAGAAAGCTAGGGAGTTCCAGAAAAACATCTACTTCTGCTTCATTGACTATGCTAAAGCCTTTGATTGTGTGGATCATAACAAACTGTGGCAAGTTCTTAAAGAGATGGGAGTACCAGACCATCTTATTTGTCTCTTGAGAAACCTATATGCGGGTCAAGAAGCAACAGTGAGAACTGGACACGGAACCACTGATTGGTTCAAAATTGGGAAAGGAGTCCGGCAAGGCTGTATACTGTCGCCCTGCCTATTTAACTTATATGCAGAGCACATCATGAGAAAGGCAGGGCTAGATGAATCAAAAGTTGGAATTAAGATTGCCGGAAGAAATATCAACAACCTAAGATACGCAGATGATACCACTCTAATGGCAGAAAGTGAAGAAGAACTAAAGAGCCTCTTGTTGCAGGTGAAGAAGGAGAGTGCAAAACTTGGGTTGAAGCTTAACATTAAGAAAACCAAGATCATGGCATCTGGCCCTCTCAATTCCTGGCAAATAGATGGGGAAGAAATGGAGGTAGTGACAGATTTTATTTTCCTGGGCTCCAAGATCACTGCAGATGGGGACTGTAGCCAAGAAATTAAAAGACGCTTGCTCCTCGGGAGGAAAGCCATGGCAAATCTAGACAGCACACTAAAAAGCAGAGACATCACCCTGTCAACAAAAGTGCGTATAGTCAAGGCTATGGTCTTTCCAGTTGCAATGTATGGTAGTGAAAGTTGGACCATAAGAAAGGCTGAGCGCCAAAGAATTGAGGCCTTTGAACATTGGTGCTGGAGAAGACTCCTGCGAGTCCCTTGGACTGCAAGGCGATCAAACCGGTCAGTCCTAGAGGAGATCAATCCTGACTGCTCTTTAGAAGGCCAGATCCTGAAGCTAAAACTCAAGTACTTTGGCCACCTAATGAGAAGGAAGGACTCCCTGGAGAAGAGCCTAATGCTGGGGAAGATCGAGGGCAATAGAAGAAGGGGACGACAGAGAATGAGGTGGCTGGATGGAGTCACTGAAGCAGTAGGCGTGAGCTTAAATGGACTCCAGAAGATGGTAGAGGACAGGAAGGCCTGGAGGAATGTTGTCCATAGGGTCGCGATGGGTCGGACACGACTTCGCAGCTAACAACAACAACAAAGTGTATGCAAACTGTGCTGCTCCAATTACATTTTTTCCCTTATTCTTCATCGATGCATGGAAGAATATTATACAGACCCAAAAAACACAGGGAAAGACTGTTTTCTCGCCCCACCCACCCATTTTCAGGGCCTTTGATCCTAAGTGGGCCAGTTTTAATTTATCATTACAGTCATAACTATTGATACTAGGCTACTGAAGCACCAGCCAAAATAGCTCTGCTGCTTGCTGGTACTGACACAGACTTCAATTCCCTGAGTTGAGTGGCATCAAACTAAATGGTTATATACACCTTACCCATAGGTGCTATCAGATTAATTGATTATTTATGTAATTCTGTCAATCAGCATATATTTCTTTCATGGTTTTTAAGCAAAAGGAAAAAAATAAAAATCACCAAAAATTGTAGCACACTAAAATAGATTATTCATTTGAATGGAACACACTTCCCAAGTTCATGAGGCCATCACATTTTCCACTTTCACTCTGTAGCTTTGCATGCTCTACTTTTATTAGTTCTGTGTTAGACTCAAACAATTTTGATTTAGAATGGTTTTAATCACTTTTGCTTTAATAAAAGGCTAATGATATTGTGCCTATGGGAAAAGGCAAATTCTTGCACTTTCATTTTTTTATTAATGTAATTTCATTAATTAGTGGACTGGTGGTGAGGGAAATTCTACCATGGCTTGTAGAATATTGCTTGCTTACAACAGCCTGGCTGTGAGGTGAGTTTACACCTGAATCTCCTGTTTAAAAATACAGCACTTCAGTTTCTCAATTATTAGTTAAAACTAGAAATATTTTTTCAATAGAATATGAACTATTCACATTGCTTCAAAACATACCTGTATGCAAATTATGGCTGATAGCTTTTTCCTGTTACAAACTTTGGTTTGTTGACATAACAGCATGAATAAGTTATAAAAAGATTCATTTATACCTATATGTTAGTAAAACATACTCTTTTTTCAGTATAGGATATCCTAATTGACTAAAAAAATCCCAACTTAATTGGACTATCCATTTTCTTATATTTTTAGTTACAAAGAAAGGTTATAGGTCTTATGATTAAACTGTATAGTACTGAAGTCAGTCACTCTGAATGTAGATTAACATCAGCTTTACCTCAACATTAAAAGGATTTTTACTGTCAAATTAATTATTCCAGCCACAAATTATACATTTAAACAAGCCAGAGAAAATCATGATTCAAATAACTGAATTCAATCAAGCTTCCTACTGTAGTTATTACTACTGCACACATTTCTGTACAAATAACAGTACAAATCAAGTTACTATAACATATTAATTTATAATTTAATATAAAAGTTAATACTAAAAAATACTTAAAAAGGCTGTCTTTCCTATGATAAAAATGATAAAAAATAGCGTAGCTGGCCAAATTTAAAAGCATTTGTGTTCCTATATATTGCACAAATGTTTCATATCTGTGGTTGTTGCAATCTTCAGAATTGTCAGTTGACCAACTGTTTGTGTAAAAAATGTTTTATTAACGGTGATTGCAATACTACATACATAGCTGTTAATTTCACCATTTCATGAACCAATAAGTATTGAATTATTTTATATAGTTGTGTCTGGTATATAATGTTACAGGAACAGAATTTGAAAAAAGCATTTATAATTATCCTGAACAGACTATTCTCCTGAAACAAAAAGCTAAACTACACCTATGTTTGGTAAAGTAATTTAGTGCCTGAATTTACAAAACTCTTTTGATTTTTTTAAATTAGTATAATGAATGAATCAACTCTCATGGCTCAATAGTAAATATTTACAAACTATGATTATTTTTTTTACATTTAAGTACCAAATAATTATGTTTAGAATACAATATGCAATGTTAGCCAACATGTGCACAATGTGACAAAATTAGCTACCAAATTTTATGAATGCATACTGCATCATTGGGGTACATTTCTATATGCAATAAAAAAAGAGTATCTTGGGGCTTTAGATTGGGAAGAACATTCTTGAAGAAGGCAATGCCAAACTACTTCTATTTGTTGCCCCCAAAGTATTATTTCTGCAATTTAAAGGTCACTTCATTTTACTAAGGCAGGAACTAAACAGCATTCAAGATAGCTTCTGCATTTATATGAGGGCCTATTTCTTATATTGGGGGTGGCTCAGGGGGTTAAGACTCTAGGCTTGTCAGCTGGAAAAGCTGGCCCCCAAAGCATCATGCAATGGGGCGAGTTCCTGTCCTCACCTCAGCTCCTGACAATCTATCAGTAAAATCCACAGACTCCCTTTCCCTTTTTCTTACATTATTCACATTGGTTAACATATGCCACAAATGTAGCACAACACCCCACTCTCACATATTCATTTTTATGCAAGATAGAAAAGGATTGTGCCGACAGGAAAAGTGCTCCAATTTTCATAAAAACAAGCCAAATCACACTGCTTCTTCTTGCTTCTTTTATTAGTTTCGTAATCATTTGGTTCTGCAGTTTTGTTCTGTGTGTGTTTTGAAAATATATAAACCCATGAATAAACGGTTTGGAGAATATTAATTCTTTTTTAAGCCACCCAGTAATGCAGGGGGTCTTCAAACCTGGCCCTTTTATGACTTGTGGACTTCAACTCCCAGAATTCCTCAGCCAGCAAAGCTGGCTGAGGAATTCTGGGAGTTGAAGTCCACAAGTCATAAAAGGGCCAAGTTTGAAGACCCCTGCAGTAATAGAAGGCAAGACTTTTGAAGACTTTACCTCAGAAGCAGCGAAAGACCACTTCAGCCTACATTCCTTGTCCCAGGCAAGTGCATTACTAAGTATCCTCGGCCCTCCCACCAGTCATTTTGCAATCAGCCCAGTTCCCACTCATACATTATCTCACCCATTCTTTAGAGGCAATTTGACGTGCTACACAGATTCATCCACACATTTCATATTTCCCACCACTATTTTCCTCTCTTCTCCCCCACCAACGATATCTCAAACAGAAAACGCCTACATGTGTTTGATTTCTTCTGACCGGAAATACTTGTCGCTTATTATTCCGGGTGTCTTATAAAACGCGGCCCAGTCAGAATCAAACACGAACGAGCCCTCTCCAATGCGCATGCGCATTACAAAACGGGCAGGCTTCCTAGATGCCACGTTCCAAAGGCGAGAGGTGAAATGTAATGGAGGAAGTGCTAGACTCTTGTTTAAGCTTTCGCCGAGCAACCAATCAAAGGCGGCTGGACCACTGAACGAGAACGGCGCTGTTATCCAATCGCAGCCCACCAAGAAGTCTGACCAACCAATCCTAGTTGACGGAACGCAGAAAAAACTCTCCGGGTTGTTCGGAGGGGGGGAAGGAAAGATGACGTTGAGTTTCTCAGCGACCAATCAACAAATGAGGGCGGCCCCGGGCTTGGCGCCCATTCAACGAGCGGTGACTTGGAGGAGGCCGGAAGTGGCCAATAGGCGGTAGCCTCGGCGGGGGCAAGGGCGGGATTATAAATGGGAGGCGGGGTTCGACGGTTCTTTTTAGCGTTGCTTTTTTGTTGCTCAGTCTCTTCGCCTGGAGATCCCGTCGCTGCCGCCGCCGCCGTCCCGCCTTCGTTGCTGCCATGAAGCTCCTCCGTTTTTTCGCTCCGGTGCTGTGTTTGCTGTGGCTGGGTCAGCTCTGCCTGGCCGCCGACATCGAGGAAGAGGAGGGCGTGCTGGTGCTGAAGGCGGCCAACTTCGACCAGGCGCTGGAGCAATACCCGAATATTCTGGTGGAGTTCTGTGAGTGGAGAAAGGGCGGGCGGGACGCGCGGGGTCCCTCGGCCAGCCTTCCGCGGCTTTGTGGTGCGGCCGTAGGCGGCGACCCTCTGCCTCTCCTGGACGCGGCCCCTGGAGGCTTTCCGCGGGCCTTCGCTTCCGACACGGAGCGACTCTCGGCCACCATCAGCTGCGACAGGATTTGCGCTGATTCTGGCTTGTCACTAGCCCGGGCGCCGGCGGAGTGTTTTAGCTTGCAAAATATCCCGGCATCCTTGGCTCTGGGCGACGTAACAAAAGCTGTGCAGGAAAGCCCAGCGTAAAATGATAAATGTTGCTTTCCGGACCCGACGAAATAGCCAGGCCTCCTGCGCGAAATAATGAGGAAATTGCACCGCGTCTCGAAAGAGGGGTGTGTTGTTGCGGCTTAAATGAAGGCGTTGGATAAAGTGTCAGGCGGGCCCGGGGTAGTTGTGTGTTCCCCGCAGATCCTCTATGCCCAGGGGTCTCCAACCTTGGCAACTTTAAGACTTGTGGACTTCAACTCCCAGAATTCCTCAGCCAGCTTGGCTGGCTGAGGAATTCTGGGAGTTGAAGTCCACAAGTCTTAAAGTTTATTTATTTATTTATTTATTTTATTTATTAGTTTTTATAAACCGCCCTTCTCCCGAGGGACTCGGGGCGGTGTACAGAGGAAGGAAGTTGCCAAGGTTGGGGACCTCTGCTCTATGCTATTCACGGATAGACATTTTTTTTAAATAATAATAATAATAATAATAATAATAATAATAATAATAATAATAATAATAATAATAGAGCGAAATATTGTACAACGGGGGAGTACCTTTTATCAAGAGACTTGTAAATTCTGGCTTCAAGTAATCCAGAAAGGTACCAAACTTTTTCTAAAATACTGCCTTAGTTGTAAGAAAACTGCCCCCCCCTTTTTTTTTCCTGCTCTACGTACACGTCTTAAATTTTTGTGAGACGTGACTCTCCACACGTGGAAGGCATGAGGGATGGTGCAATTCCTAAAATATTCCTGCTAATTTCCTTAATAAAATAGTTTCACTTTCTGCTGCTCAGCTTTGAAAGGAAAGTTAAAGCAGTCTACTTTTTCTCTCTCGGCATTAACTTTTAAATACAGTGTTAAAAGCCTAGTAGTTTTATCAAATATTTGTCACAGTCAAGGATTTCTGGAGTAATTTTTGGCACAGATGCTTTGCACTAATGCAGGAATTGCTTATAAGGTGAGAGCTGTACCAAGCAATTTTTTTATTAAGGGTCTATTGTGCCATTCTAAAGCTGAATGATGTACCTCAAACATTTTTAGGCACTTTTTAAAGTGAAATTTTCTTGTAGGAGAATAATGCACTTTTACTGTGAAAATTCATGGGGCTAGCTAGATAAGTTTATAGATAGTATTATAAATTAAAGGTGAAATGTTTTGAATAAAATTTCTGTTATAATTCTATTGGAGGATAATTCTTGAGAAATGTTTTGCAATGCTAGTGGCATTTTTATGAATGGAAGGTATCGGTAGAAAATACACAATTCATTTGATGCTGTGTTTTCTAGATGTTCAGTTTTTTTTCCACAGATGCACCATGGTGTGGTCACTGTAAAGCTCTGGCACCTGAATATGTGAAAGCAGCAGCAAAATTGTTGTCTGAAAACTCTGAAATCAGATTGGCTAAGGTAGATGCTACAGAAGAATCAGAACTCGCCCAACAATTTGGTGTTCGAGGTTATCCAACTATCAAATTCTTCAAGAATGGAGACAAATCTTCTCCCAAAGAATACACAGGTGAGAGCACTGTGAAGCTGTTAAAGAATTGTAATTTTCCTTAGAAAACTAACACTGGACAATAGAACCAAAGATTAACTGGGTTTTTTTACAGGAGAACAACTAATAAACATTTGTTACATCAGAAAGGCTGTGGAGTGATTTAGATTTGAAGGGAAAGGGTGCGTCTTTTTCCAGGATCTTTAGCTCACTCCTGGGAAAAGAAACATCAAGTATAAAGAGTTGTAGATATTCTGTTTATTCCAAAGAACATATTTATTATTGAATCTGAAGAATTAGTGCTATAGTTTGAAACGGTAAAATATTTGCTTTTAGTTTTTTTCATATCAGACTTTAATCAGAATGCCCCATCAAAAACATGCTACTGGTAATTTTTATGCCCTTTGTCCTTGCATGTTAAGCTGTCAAATATTTTGCCAATTAGTCATTTTTACCATGAGTATGTCTATAATTACTATCTCTTGTAGATTGCTGTAGGGTACTTATGCAGCTGTATTGGGCCTCTTGTTATATTTCTGCTGCGTTAACAAGCTGGGTTGCTATTGACAACATAACAGAGTTTTGCTTTAAAATGTTTTATCTTTTTTGGCTTTGTGTAATTAAAGCATAGTCCTTTATGTATAATTACACTTAGTTAGTAAGTCTCCCTGTTGAATGTGATGGTGACATGCCTGAAAGATGTTATCTGTTACACTTAACTATATTGCAGTGTGATCTGCTGTTGAATTTAATAGGCCTCTGAAAAGAATACAGGTTTTGAATTTTGGGTCTTATAGGCAGCAAATACTGTATTCATTTAACTAGAGTTATATTATATGCTGTTCCAATTGTCAACCAACCCTGACTGACTTGAACGAGATTAAATCATTTGAAACAGCAAGACATATTGTTTAAAAGAGCACAGGAATGTTTAAAATTCAGGTCACCTGTACTCGATTTACAACCACAATTGAGCCCAAGTTTTCTGTTAAGTGAGACATTTGTTAGCTGAATTTTGCCCCATTTTATAACCTTTCTTGCCACTGTTGTTAAGTGAATCACTGAAATTATGCTGATGATACCCAACTTTTTATTTCGACCCCAAACCACCCCAGTGATGCCCTCGCTGTGATGTCCCGTTGCCTGGAGGCGGTTCGGGTCTGGATGGGGAGGAACAGACTTCAACTCAACCCTGACAAGACTGAGTGGCTGTGCATTCCGTCTCCCCGGGACACTTGGGATGTTCCATCTCTTTCTATGGGGGGTGAACTTTTACCCCCTGTGGATAGGGCTCGCAACTTGGGAGTCCTCCTAGATTCACGACTCACTTTGGAGGATCACATAGTGGCCGTGACTAGGGGGGCTTTTGCCCAGGTTCGCCTGGTGCGCCAGTTGCGGCCCTATCTGGACCGGGAGGCCTTATGTACGGTTACTCATGCGCTCGTGACCTCTCGCCTAGACTACTGTAATGCTCTCTACATGGGACTTCCCTTGAAGACTACTCGGAGGCTCCAACTGGTACAGAATGCGGCCGCGAGAGTTGTCTTGGGAGTTTCCCGGTACTCCCATGTTACACCTTTGCTCCGTGAGCTACATTGGTTACCGGTTGTCTTCCGGGTAAGGTTCAAGGTTTTGGTTATGATCTTTAAGTCCCTACATGGCATGGGTCCGCGATACCTCGAGGACCACCTGCTGCCGGCGTCGACTCCCCTCCGCCCTGTGCGCGCCCACAGAGAGGGCCTCCTCAGGGTGCCTCCTGTCAGGGAGTGTCGACTGGTGGCCCCCAGGGGGAGGGCCTTCTCTGTGGGTGCCCCGGCTTTGTGGAACCAACTGCCGGTGGAGCTCCGGACGACATCAGACCTCCGATCCTTCCGTCGCGGGTTGAAGACCCATTTATTTGAACTAGCGGGTCTAGCCTGATGGGGGTACATGGGTTTTTATTGGCTTGTTTTATTTTTGTTTTAACTTGGGCACTGATTTAATTGTTTTTTAATGTTTGTAATGTTTATATTGTTATTTATATTTATGCCCTGTAAACCGCCCTGAGTCCCTTTGGGAGAAGGGCGGTATATAAATCTCAATAAATTAATTAAATTAAATTAAATTAAATTAAATTAGTAAAATGGTTGTTTACTGAATGTGGCTTCCCCATTGACTTTGCTTGTCAGAAGGTAGCAAAAGATGGATCACATGACTCTGGGATACTGCAACCGTCATAACTTAGTTGCGAAGCACCTGAATTTTGATCATGTAACCATGGGGATGCTACAACGGTTGTAAATATGAAAAATGGGTCATAAGTTGCTTTTTTCAGTGCTGTTGTAACTTTGAATAGTCACTAAGCAAACTGTTGAGGACTATCTATAAATAAAGTATTTCTATGTTGACATTTTTACAGGTGTTGCAAGCCTGGTAAATAAATTAATCTCAACTTTGTATTACTTTCATAAATCTTGTGGAATACTGATAGTTGTGAATCATTACTGTAGGTGTGATACAAGCACACATTACAACTGTAAAGGGAGGAGAAGGCTGTAGGGAGTTTGATCACCTATTTTTCTGAGCTGTTCTAAGAGTACTAGACAAAAGAAATGTCATAACTTTAACAATATGAACAATAATTTGAGCTTGCCTTGCTTTGGGCTTTGAGCTTGCTTTTTCAGCTTGGAACTGGAATGGTGTAAATGAGCTTATGAAATGCAGAAAGACTGGATATAATTGCTATTCCTTCTGTGAAGTTAAGAACAAGGCACCTCTTACTGTTTGAAGATGCTTCCAGTTATGAAAGCTGTCATATTTTTGGCTGTCAAGGTCTGAATTGAAAGTATAGCACAAACAAACCATCCGGGGAAAACTTTATTTCCTGCTACTGTGGTATACAGTGTTGGCACATCACTGCGAGTCATTTACAAACTGCAGTTCCACAAGACAGTAAGACAAAGCCAGTCATTGCTTGACATATAATTTATGATTTCGTTGTAGATTCATGTGTACATGCACCTGATTTTGACTGCAAGGTTGCACTAACTGAAATAAGAGTGTTGGCCTGATGCATTTTATATCCATGCATTGGTGGGACAATCCTTAAAATCTCAGAATCCTGACATTTGAAAAGGAGCTCTTTTAGTCACCATGTCCTCAGTGCAGGAATACAAATCAAAGTATTCCCACTAGAGGGTGTCCAGCCTTTGCTTAAACACATCTAGTGCTGGAGAACCCACTTTCCAGGTGATTTGTTTGCCTGTTACCCTTAATGATTGCATGTTTTTCCTAGCACTGCACTGGAATCTTCCTTCCTGTGGTTAAATCTTCTAAGCCCTGCAGTGAGGATAGAGAACACATTTTAGTTTTCTTCTGCGTTGCATTCTCCATGTAGATTTTTGTTTCTGCTGTAGAGTACAGATACCAACCCAATGCTTTTGGGAGAAGTAGAGTGGTTGATGCTTGCACACATGTTAAGAATAGATTGTTAAGGGGGAATAGATAGGAAATGGTGTAGAAAATAAGAACCTAGTTGTTCCACCCAATTTTGGCTTTAGGTCAGACTGCACATAGAATGATCGAGAACGAAGCACATTGGTGGCCAGAAGCCACCTGGAGGAGGGGAGTGAAGGTTGAGCTGACAAGTCGTATCGCAGACCAGTGATTGAAGGGAGGGAGTATTTGTAGCTCAGGGTTGAACTGTGGGGTCCTGGATGTTCTCAAGCTCCAAGTGCCCCAGTGACTAGCTGGATGTAGGGGTTTTTGTTTTGCTTTGTTGTCTCCCCCCAAAAAATGGGCAGAAATTCTGATCCAGACTTGGCATATGGGTTTTACTATATTCCAGCACTTTAAAAATGATATATATTTTTTAATATCCCACCTTTATTATTTGTACAAGTAAGTCAATGTAGCTAACATATCTAACACACCTTTTTCCTCCTATTTCGTCCTAAACTTGAATGGATGTTCCTTGCTAGTTTTCAAAGATTTGGTCATATCAATGAGGAAGAGCACTCCCAATCTCAGGTAGAATGCCCATCGCAAACAAGACAAGGTAGCATCAAATGGTGGTAGTAGTACCTACTAGACAGACAACCCCATGCCTCAATAGCTGGGACAGTGTCCAGTCTTCTAGCTTGTTTAATGATAAAGTTGCTACTGTGCTATTCTTATTGAGTCGAGAAAGTAGATGAAGTGTTTTCTCCATAGTATCTCCTAATTCTTATCTTCCTTTAAAAAAGTGGCACTATTCCACTTTAAATGTTTCAATAATAAGGATTCTGCCGCAACTATAGTAATCAGTTGATGTTACAGTACCCTAGTATAGAAACTTTAATTGTTTCTGTTTTAGCCTGCTTAGGATTTGGTTTAAGATAAGTGAAGATTGCACACAAGTAGAAATCAGCTTGTTAGCCTTGGGAGTGAAGCTTTATTATTTATATAGTCTTAAAAGACAAAAGAAAGTACGATGCCTGATAAGTTAAGTTTTTCCTCTAATCTAGCTGGCAGAGAAGCAGATGACATTCTAAATTGGTTAAAGAAACGCACAGGACCTGCAGCCACTACCCTGGCAGATGTAGCTGCTGCGGAGGAGCTAGTGGAATCCAATGAAGTTGCTGTGATTGGATTCTTTAAGGTATTTTTTCCATTCATAAATTAAGGTGAAGGATTTTTTAAAGACACGGCAGAATTCCTGGGATGGAGGAGGAGAATGGCCTGGTCATCAGTTTAACAGAAATACAAACTAATCAATTGCAGAGCTATTAGGCAGTAAACAACTTGGATTTTGGCCTCTTGTCAAGTCTGCACATGCAGTGGTTGCTTCTACTTAGGTTTTCTTGTAAGCTTGTTTGCTTTAATAGGGGAAAATGTGGTGCCTAACTACTACTTTTTTGGCTGCTTGTAATTTTGAGACGATAGGATTTGCAGTATGCACTAAATCTTGAAATAATGGGCAACCATAATGGAAATAATGACGCAGGGTTTTTTATTTGTTTGTTTTAAATGTAGGATGTAGAATCTGACATGGCCAAAGAGTTTCTGTTGGCAGCAGAGGCCATCGACGACATTCCTTTTGGGATTACTTCCAAAAGTGATATATTTGCCAAGTATCAGCTGAAAAAAGATGGAGTTGCTCTTTTTAAGAAGGTGAGTGGCTATGAGAAAAAGAAATCCTGATTGGTTGGTGTGTTAGTCTGCCTGGTGGCACTCTGAAATTAATGGGTTTTTTTCTATTTTAGTATGTTTCATCCAAGGCGTAGGTGTTTCAGGTAGTAGTTACCACAACTCGTACTTACAGCTGTCACAATGTCCCATAGTCACATGATCACAATTTATTATCTTTCCTCTCGGCTTTCTACAATCAAAGTCAATAGGAAAGCTGTAAGCAAGTTGGAAGTTATGGTCACATGATATTATTCACTTGACTGGCATAGTTCCCATTTAACAAGGGTGACCAGGCTTGTCAGAACTGCTGTAGCTATACAACCTAGCTACAACCTTTACAACTGTGTCACTTAATGACAGTTTCCATTCTCAATAAATGTTATTAAACAGGAGCCAAATGTATAGTAGAGAAATATAAACGTATAAACTATGGACAAAATCCAATGCTTCAGACACGTTTTTTTCTTTCAGGTGCCCAGCATGCTTATCAATCGTCACATCTGTGATACCTGTTTGAAGTTTAACAATACTTTTAAACACTAAGCATAGAATACAGAGAGAGGAGAAGCTATGTTTATGATTGACTTAGATTACTTGGATTATTGTTAATCTAATTAGTCTAGCAGTAATTATATATTTATATTATATTTATTAAATTTTTATACCGCCCTTCTCCCGAAGGACTCAGGGCGGTGTACAGGGCAATAAATATTAAAAAGCAAAGTACAAAAGTTAAACAATTAAATAATTTATGCCCGATCTATACAATAGTTAAAACCATATTAAAAACCCAACCCCAAACCCATCAGACCAGGCCGGATTGCTCAAATAAATAAGTTTTTAGATCCCGCCGGAAGGAGCGGAGGTCGGGGGCCGTCCGGAGCTCAACCGGCAAGCTAATTAGTCTACTCAATCTCAAAGCCCACGTGCTTATTCAATGTCTTATTCCTCATTTGTGGTTTGAGGTTTAAGAGTGCTTCTAAGCATTAAGCATAAAATGCAGATAAGAGGAAAAGTTATATTTATGGCTGGCTTAGATTAGTTAAATTACTGTTTCTTCTCAGTCTTCACCTTTACTCTCTAATACAGCAGGGAGACTTCATTTGGATGTTTGCCTTTCTCCAATGACATAAGGCTAAATAAAAGTTGGTTATGTTATTGAAAATAAAATATTGGAAGTTTTGTATGCAAGTATTGGGCCGTTTCTTACATTCATCTTGGCAGCTGGAAGTTATATGTTTTAAAGAGTTCAATCTAATCTCCTTATCAGTCCTTGATTTTTTTAACAGTTTTCAGCCTGTCAATAGTGAGACAAATATCATTCAGGTACCAGTTTCCCACTGCTTTAAAAATAAGCAAAAGTCCTGCTGGTCACAGCACTTATTGGACAAATTTTTGCATAATCTGTTTTGCCTGTTGACTTCGTTTATTAATTCACTAAATGTATATGCCACCAAATTCTTCCATTTTGAGTCCAAGTGGTTTGAAATTAATAAGGCTTCAGCAAAACCTTTGTGAAGAAGCTTGATTATAATGGCTCTAAAAATCTTTTTGCCACGTCCCGCTGTAATGGTTACAGATTCTTCAGTTACATGGCATTTTTTTTCTGTCATGGGTTAATTGCAAAATAACATTTCCCTCTCGGTAGAGAATCAGTAGGACTAGTAGAGACTAGGAACCAAAATGAAATTATTCCCAATTCATATTTTTAAAATCATCATAATTGTAAAATGCTCCATTCTTCTTCAGCCTGGTCCTCTCCCAGCGTGTTGAAATGCATCTCAAAGAGGTGGCCAGTGGTTTTATACCCTGGGAGTTTTAGTGTAATACTTCAGAACAACACCAAGTTGGGGAAGGCCTCCTTGCTTATTCATGTTCAAATCTCTTGATTCCTCATCCCTGTTTTTAGAGTTTATATAATCATACGGGGGTATGCAAACCTTGACTCTAGGGGAAATAAAAGCAGAATCTTCCAGCCTTTGAAGGGAAAACATCTATCCCCTAATAAGGTTGTAATCCTCTTCCCCTCACAATTGGCAGGAAAGGTTCTGAGAAAAAAGGTCAGTCGTGGTTGTTACTCTGCAATAAGAGTCTTCCTGATGCTAGAGCTCTACATCTGTTCCTTTGTAGGCAACAATAGCCCCGCAGGGGTGCATTGTCTCTGAATAAGCTGTTCCCTGTTTAGGGACTTAATAGTGTACAATTCTGCCTCTTAATGGCTCTTTGGATTGGAGACATTTGTCCAATTCAAACAAGCCCTATAATTTCACCTTTTCTAAAACAGGAGTATCAAACATCTAAGGTACTGAGATCTAAAATATTTTTCAGTTACCTTTTTAAAAAAAATATCAGGAAGAATGATGGGATGGACAGACCATTTTCAGAAATATTACGTTGAGAATCTGGCTTCTGAAGGTGCCCAAGTTTCCCTTGGCTTGCTGCTTGAATGCACTTAGGTGGTAAGATGAGAACTTGGGTTGAGTTTCTACCCTGGGCATTCAGCATTTTGTGTCTCGCTTGCAATGTGAAATGTGCTACCATAGGTTTGTAAATGAGTTAGGGGGTTGGAGCTTTTCAATATCTGTATACTGTTTACAATTTTAAAATAATCCTCTGCCAGCGCAGTGAATTATTGGGCACTTTCACGTTTACTGCATAATTTGGCCGAGCAAAGATGAAGGAAGCACACACTATTATATTGCCCTTGTCCCTTCCTCAAGCTTTCGGCAGTTGTATTCTGCCACCTTCCACTGCACATATGTTTGCAGCGTCACGTAGTTTGGAAACCTCAATGAATGCTTTCGGAACGGGAAGTATATTCCTGTATCACTATGGCAGATAGGTAGATCTACTCCTGCTTTATTGTTTTACTAAGTTCTTGCTAGCTATGTATTTTGTCCATTTACTTGGATGTAAACTGAATTCTCTTATATTTTTCCAGTTTGATGAAGGTCGTAACAATTTTGATGGGGAAATAACAAAAGACAACCTACTGAATTTCATCAAATCAAACCAGTTGCCCTTGGTGATTGAATTTACCGAACAGGTGAAGAAATAAATCACACGTTTTACATGTTCTGGATGATATGTAATATTTATTTGGTCTGCAGCTTGGATCTATGGCGGTGAATCCAACAGGCTAGAGGGAGGGGTCAGGATAATTAATCTTGGGGGTTCCACATAATGTAATTGCCTTCAGTAATGCAACTGTTTCTCTTCCAGACTGCACCTAAAATTTTTGGCGGAGAGATTAAAACACACATCCTGTTGTTCTTGCCTAAGAGTGTTGAGGAATACCAGGGTAAACTGGATAATTTCAAAAAAGCAGCTGAAGACTTCAAAGGAAAGGTAAATAAAAGAAAGTAACTAAATAGTTACTTTGCCCCTTTGTACAGTTTATTATACATTCATTTCTCATATGGTTGCACATCACCAAGAATTAAAATCGTAAGATCTCTCTCATAAAGGCGGAAGTAGAACCAAGAAAAAAAACAACAACCCAGGGTTTTCCTCTAAAGCCTAGATTCTCTTATTGGGGGTTTCCCTGAGTCCCCTGACCCTCGAAAAAGCACAATTACAATTGGCATGTGTGAGCTGTGGCTTCTCATCGTTACTTCTATTCTTTAAAGGTTGATTCTTTATATAAATCTCAAGAGAATTTATGATAGTAGTATAAACCCATTGTAATAAAATAAATTTATTTATTTTTATTTTAATTCCATTTATATCCCGCCCTTCTCCGAAGACTCAGGGCGGCTTACAAGCTTAGCAGTAGCCTTCATTCTATGTATATGCCTGCTTATTAGGGCTTTCACACACACCCCAGCGGCATTATTACAAAGTCAGCTTATTGCCCCCAACAATCTGGGTCCTCATTTTACCTACCTCGGAAGGATGGAAGGCTGAGTCAACCTTGAGCCTGGTGGGACTCGAACCTGCACTAATTGCAGGCAGCTGGTGTTACTTAAGGAGGCATTAGCCCACTGCTCCACCAAGGGCCTCTGCAGTTTGTATCTGGACAAAGCCAACAAAAAGTGTGTTTTAAAAGTATTTAAAATAAGGACTTGCTAGGCCTGACATTGTGTAAGGAAATCTTTCCACAGGAATGTTTTCCCTCTATAGGTAAAAGTCCATTCTGCTTTGTTTTGCATTGTTTATAATATCACCTTAATGACCATTTGAGAATTCTGGCTTCTGCGTGTTGGGTGTAGGCAGCCTGGCCATTGGCAAGCTGTTTGTAGGACCTCTGCTCCAAAACAGCTAGAGATTACAAGGGTGTTTATTCCAGATTTAAGATTACTAATAATGTTTAGAATTTGTGTATGAAGTGTAAGAGGAATTAGAAAGATGGGGTAGAGCTTGAAAATCTTAATTCAGGGTATTCTGCTGTCCCAAATGCTTTTGTCTCTCATACATCCATTGTCCTGTTTTCCCTCCTCCCCCCTCCCCCCCCAAAGATCTTGTTCATTTACATTGACAGCGACCACAGTGACAACCAGAGGATCTTGGAGTTTTTTGGCCTCAAAAAGGAGGAATGCCCCGCCATACGCCTTATTACTCTGGAGGAAGAAATGACCAAGTACAAACCAGAATCTAATGAGCTGACTCCAGAGAACATCAAGGACTTCTGCCACAAGTTCTTGGAGGGAAAAGTTAAGGTAATAGTGTGTTTGTCTTTTTCCTAATGGGGTTTTTGGAGCAGGTAGCCATGTGGGGAAGTCCTAGTAGTACAAATGGCAGGGAAATTGAGAATTCATATGGCACGAACTCTTAAATTCTCAAGGCAGAGTAGTTTGACATTATACTATGTAAAGCTTTTGCTGGGAAATCCAAAGGGCAGAGTCAGTGGAGCGGGTCTGAGGATATACTATGGTCCCACCGTGCTAGTAAAGTGAGCTGCATGAATTTGGGAACTGCTTTAGAATGGGTGGTGCAGATCCAAGAATTAACCTTCTCAGCATGACAGAAAGAACGTCCCGTTGCATGACTCCTTAGAGGATGTCTATTTTAATCTGGAAAGGGAAGCCTGTTACCAAGATCCAGCTGCTGTTCGATGTTTCTTACACAGCACATGTTATTCAGGGCTTTCCTTGAATGACCTCTTCTGCTCTGTCTCATTGTCATGTCTTTTTACTTCCACTTCCCCCCCCCCCTTCCCTTCACCAGTCGAGGAGGGTTCATAACAATGTAGTGGATCTGATTGCCTGAAAAAAATATTAGGAACTGCTAATGGAGCCAAAAGTTTAAGAATGTTTTTTAATCAATAAAACCCAATTTATGATAGGGAAGGACATCTAAATGAAGCGTCTTTTGCTTTAGGTGTGCTATTGAGACTTCTGGCAGTCGGTTTCAAAAGACAAGATGGAGGGATAATTATTTGGCTGAAAATGTAGCTGTTTTCTATCTATGTTAAGTATAGATACTGGAGATAAACTAAAGATATATCTAGAATTAGGCAGTCATAATGAAGTTTAAGATCAAGCAACACATGGAAGAGTAACCTTAAAAACATGCTTAATCTGTGTTAAATATAAGGCTTGAAAATTTTGACATGGTCATTTTAAGAGCTTTTCCAACATAGTTGCCTGTAATCTATATCTTACATCAGCTCTAAATAGTGTGGACAGTGATCAAGAAAAATGGAAACAGAGATCCAAAACAATGAGGAAGGCTGAATCTCTGAAGTATACTGTAAAGAAACCTTACCTTGAAATCAGCTAGACCATCATAATCATTCCATTTTTATTTCTATGTGCTATGCACTTAACTATATTTTATAACCTCAGAGTGTCAATTGGGCAATAACAGTTTAATATAGATAGACCTACTCTGTGTAGAGGGACGCGGTGGCTCAGTGGGTTAGGACGCTGAGCTTGTTGATCAGAAGGTCAGCAGTTTGGCGGGTCGAATCCTGAGTGCCACATAACAGAGTGAGCGCCTGTTACTCGTCCCAGCTTCTGCCAACCTAGCAGTTCGAAAGCATGTAAAAATGCAAGTAGAAAAATAGGGACCACTACGGTGGGAAGGTAACAGCGTTCCGTGCGCTGTCTAGTCATGCCGGCCACATGACCACGGAGACGTCCTCGGACAAGCGCTGGCTCTTCGGCTTTGAAACGGAGATGAGCACCGGCCCCTAGAGTTGGAAACGACTAGCACGCATGTGCGGGGGAACCTTTACCTTTACCTTACTCTGTGTAGAATTATCTGCATCCTTCATGCAAGAACTCAGATGTGTTTGGGTCGTGGGATGGGGACGTGACCTTGAAGGAGCAAATCTATATTAGCCTGCCTTTTTATAGTTTGGATTGTCACTTGCTTTGCCCTTGGGGTGTGGGGATTTCCTATTGACACATTCCATGCAGTTGCTCTCATGTTGCCTTTGTATATTTCAGCCCCACCTGATGAGCCAAGAGATTTCTGATGACTGGGACAAGCATCCTGTCAAAGTTCTGGTTGGAAACAACTTTGAGGAGGTGGCTTTTGATGAAAATAAGAATGTCTTTGTGGAATTTTGTAAGTATTTTATTGATAGCAATGTATGTGTACACATATACATTTATCTCGTTTGAAATAATATATGGTTAATGAAAGTTTCTCGGCAGCCGAATTAAAAAAGGAGAGGGATGTTTTGGATGCTGGACAACTGTTAAAATAATTTATCATCATCTTTTGGTTTACAGATGCTCCTTGGTGTGGCCATTGCAAACAGTTAGCTCCCATTTGGGATAAACTTGGAGAAACTTATAAGGACCATGAAAACATCATTATTGCTAAGATGGATGCCACAGTGAATGAAGTTGAGGCTGTGAAGGTTCACAGTTTCCCTACCCTCAAGTATTTCCCTGCTGGTCCTGACAGAACGGTGAGTCAATTGTACATTGAAACCTGACAGAGGGGAAAATGGTTCCCTCAGCCTGCTTTGGGGTATGCTTGGGTGCATGTGTGGCTTTGATGTGTGAGGAAAAATAGCTTAATGGAAGATAGTGCTCTTATTTTTTTCCTTGCAGCCTTCATGGGGATCTAGTGGCTGGCTCCTCTTCGACTCGTATGGGTGGTGAATTTTCTAACCACCTCTCTTTTATGTTTTGGCTGTTCAGAATTGAATTCTTCATCCACCAAGATCCTAGATTTGTCTCTGGGTAATAATTCTTATTTCTTGGTTTTCTAGGTTGTAGATTACAATGGAGACAGGACGTTGGAAGGTTTTAAGAAGTTCCTGGAAAGCGGTGGAAAAGATGGTGGTGTAGATGAGAATGTGAGTATCTTAGGATTATGATATTCTGCCCTGATATATATTTTAATTAATATATCTTCTGGACATGTCATATCCCTAAGGAAGTGGCAGTTCTGTCCTGTAAGTCTACTTATGGCTTATTGTGGCAGCAGAGAATGTTAGTTCCATAGCAACCTCTAAACAAAACACAGCTGGTTATATCCAGAATGAGCTGGGATAGCACTAAGCGTGTTCAGAATACCAGCAATTCCATGTAGACTCAGGCCATGTAAAATGCAGGAGCCTATAAAAACATTTCTGTGCTCAGAAAAGTGCTGAAAAAAACATTGTTTGCATTCTCCTCAGCCTTGGCCCAACAAACCCATAGGTGTCGTGAGATGAATCTTCAGTGGGCAGAAAAATGCCTATCAGCAGGTGTGGACATCCTCTTCTTTCAACCACAGAGTTGTTGCTTTTAGCATGCAAAACTATTCTCTGCTTCATTGACAGAGATGCTACTAGCTCTGCTATTATGCTGCTATACTTTTGAGCTTTATTTAAAGGGTAAATATGAAAGGACGAAATTAGAATTGCTATGGAATTTCCATTTATATTGGCAAGTGAGAATGTAGCAACTCATTCTTGGCATATCATATCTTACATAGAATTCCTGTACATAGTGGATTCTATGTGGTGACTTCAAGTTGCTTACTAGGGCTGGGGATGTAGGTATCTATAGTTATTGTTGATGGCAGACATTAGGGCATATTCTTTACCTTTATTATGGAACCTGTCGTGATTTGGTTTGTTATCCACTGTTTTGAGCTCTTTCCTCCGTTACATGTTAAAAGAGTGGATGTGGAAATACTCAGTTCAACAGTTTGATTGCTGTATGATTTTGGGGCACTATTCCTGCATAGTGCCTAGATAAGGTAAAGCAAATTACTCTGTGTTTAATTTCAGTTTAACTTAACTGACCCAATGAATTTCAGAAAATTATAAATTATTATAATTTTATACATTTATTATGTTTTATTTAATCTGATAGATACCAACATTTCTGAAGGCATATAATTCTTAACCTTTGTTTTGTGAGACTTAATTTAAAGTAATTAGAAGTGCTATTTAGTTAAGTAGATCTAAGATGCTGATGATCAGTGGTTTAGAATAGATCAAAAAGTACTGACTACCAATTTTATTTTTTCTGAATGGCTTGACTAAACAAAGAACGGGTAGGATCAAAATTAGAAACAATTCTGGGTGTGAAAAAGACCACAATCTCTGTTCTATTTTAATACAGAAGAATCTTGTGATTCAGATATATTCAGAGGAACTCTGCTTCAAACATAAGTGAACATTTTTTTTTTTTTCTGAATTAACATTTTGTACCATATTCTAGTTGGTGACAGGTACTCATTAGATTCTGCCCCATTTTATAGACTTCACTGTTAAATGTTCACTGTTAAATGGAGACGAAGAAATAACTTTATGACCAATTTTTGCATGTCAGACCTTCAAGGTCTGTAAAGTAAATGAAAGCTGAAGTAAGATAAGCCGTCATGGTTGCTCTTTGACAAAACCCGTAAGAAATAAATGAGGGAGTTATAATTAATATAGTCCTTTGAACACATCCTGTGAACAGGATTTTGTGTGTGTGTGTGTGTGTGTGTGTGTGTGTGTGTGTGTGTGCGTGCATCTTCAAGTCATTGTTGACTCCTGACGACTGCCTGGACAAGTCCTTGTAGTTTTCTTGGAAAGATTTCAGAATGACTTGCGATTGCCTCCTTACTATGGCTGAGGGAAAAGTGGCTGGCCCTTCATGGCTGAGGTGGGAATATAACCCAGACTCCTACTTCTAGCCTAGTGTCTTAAACACCATTCCAAATTGACTCTGTCTAGTATTTAAAATGTTTTAACTATTGATTATTATATAAAAGATATAAAAGACTTGAATAGTGCAGCATTATTGACTGGGTCAGATGTTTTAATCTAGTTTTTACTTCCCTTACCATAGCTGGTGGGTTACATTCTTGAGTTTCGATGCAACAAGCTGAGCCTTTTTCTTTTCTGCCTGTAATATCTGTTTGGAGATCCTCTGTTTATTGACAGAACCTCACATAACATCTGAAGGATGACGGTTTGGTTATGTTTGGTATCTGAACTGAGACATGGGGTACTTTAAAATTGGAAGTTACATTATGTGTAATAAAATTATTACCCCTGTGTTATTTTTATTCATTAAAAAGATTGTAACTTTACAAAAGATGTCGGAAACCTAACGGTACCCCACTGCCTTGAAATCCCTTCTGTCAGATGTATTGGAAATGCTTGTGGACAATGTGCTTTTGGCATTTTGCTGCCCACTGGTTTGGTTTTATGTGGCTTCTTGGAATGCATGGGATTTTCCTGGTCTTGCATGTTGTTAGCAGAGGATTTATTGAGCTAGTTACAGCTCAAGCATAAAGGCAGATCCTGAGCAACTGCTCTCACAACGCTCTAGCTCTGCATTGTCTAGAGAATCTAACTAGAGACGGCAAGCCTCTCCAAAAAAATTAACTCTCCTTTCTTCATTGAAATAGGATCTGGAAGATCTAGAGGACGCAGAAGTGGAACCAGATGTTGAAGAAGAGGATGAAGAAACCGGAGCTAAAAAAGATGAACTGTAAACAGAAGTCCAATCTGCATATCCCCAGACACTATGCTATGGCTGCCAACTCAAGCAAGTCAGCAAACAAATGCTAACCAGAAGACAGACTGGCTGGGAATCCAGGGAAATTAACCCATTTCTCTAACCTATCAAACAAATCTAGTTTTATTCTGTGCTGAAGAAGTATCTGACTTGTTGGCAAGCTGATGGGTCTTTTTTCTTTTCTCTCTTCTTTCAATTGCAAACGATGATGTACATTTCCTTAGATATTGCGACCTGGGTAGAAGCAGATTCAAGTAATATGTCCCATTGCCTAAGTAACTTGGGAATTTCATGAATAAGGCACCCTTAAACATTAACCACACTGTCTAAATGACATAAGCTGCTGTCGACCCAGCAGAGGCTCTTGGTTATTGTCCCAGCTTTTTTCCTTACACTTTACTGTTGTTTTTCCCCCTCTCGCCCCGGATTATTCCAGTGTGGAAGAAATCACTAGGCTGACCATTGATGCTACTGGTAAAGGTAATAAGTGGGGTATAGTAGGTCCTCTTAATTCATTGAGTAGTCTCATTTTCTCTTTATATTGTACAATTGATCTCTGTCATTCAAAGATCTGGAAGGGTAGGAAATCATTGCTGAGGAATGAGAATCCAGTTGCCTCCTTACCTAAAGTGAAATCTATCTTGAGTTGCTATCTCATCTGCAATGAAACAAAAGCCTTGCTGTCTACACATTATTTTGCAAATGGTTTTTCTGGGGACTGTTGGAAAATAACTTCTCTGAATGCAACAAAAAGGACACTTGATAAGTAGGAGTTTTGTGGGGATACTTGAGAGCCATGGAAAGTCTGTATTAACAAAGAGGATGATATGTTTCAATGGAATTCATTTTAAGCATCCATGATGCTCAAGGAATGGAACTCATTGGCCAAATAAAAATTAATTTTAATACTCTTCTGAATCTTGCTGTTTTCTTTAAATTTGTAGTTTAAGAAGGACTATAAATGAGGCAGACTGGAAAGGCTGAATTTAGGAATTTTTGCTTGCATTTGTTTGCATCATAATTTCTACCCAGACAGAAACTTTAACCATCCTACATTACAGAGAAGCAATTTACATAGAGGAAAACTATGTACAGATATTCAAATTTAAGCAAATGCTTATTATTTGAACAGCATGGACTTTAGTGATGTATCTGAATCAAACTCTGGTAAAGTCAGTGCTTGGAAAACAGGAAATACAAAAAGAGCAATACATTACACAAGTTGGCATCTTCGACATCAGGAATCCATACTAATGGCTCTAGTCTAGGCTATCTCCACCAAATTCTGTTTTGTGATAATGTCTTAGATTAGAAGAGTAATTGTCCAGATTAAACTAGATGAAGTGTTTCAACTAATGCATAAAAATATAGAACGAAAGGTGCATCAATTCTGACTTTCCATCCAATGTACTATAATTCTGTATTTAAGCTTAGTCTATCATAGTAATAAAGTAGTATGCTGGGCTTTACTATACTACTATCCTTGCTGCTTCATTGTTCTTGAATCAAAGAGCCCCTACAGTCTTTAAGATGATAGAAAGGATAACTCAGCTGGATCCAACTGAGTCTTATTTTAACTATCAGTTAATGAAATTCAGGTAAAACACACTAAAAATACCAACAGACAAATGGATGTATAATTATTTTGGGGGGAGATTGGTTTATAAGAAGTGTAGGGTCTGAGGATTGAGCTTAGTATGCAAGTACTACAAATTTTCTTTGTCATGACCAATATTTTGAATTGCATAGAGGATAGGAATGTTTCTGGTGTATTAGCTCCCTGTAAGTTGAACATTTCTGCTTTAATATTCTGGGAAGGAGTATAAGGGAGAATCTTTAGCTGCTGGAAAGATTCTCATTTTTGAGATCTCATCAGATATTGTCCTTCGGCTTTTTTTTGCTTACTGCTCGGAGCATTGACAATCTGGGGAAATTTAATTGCATTAGTGGATTACTTCATATAGTTTTATCTGATGATGTGATTATGGTAGACCAGTACTAGCGAGACTTGCGTTCCTATTTCCCTTTTTCTTTAGCTCACTGTAATTGTGGATAATTCACAATACTTCAAAAGCTGAAAGGAAAGGAAATGGGAGGGATTTACCATCTTCACACCTTAGAAACTATTGGAGAAAATTATAACATGCATTTACTCAGGCCCCTGTTGCATGTGTGCCAATAACTGTAATCCTTAGGTCTGAAAGGGACAATAAAATCAACCAGTGAGAAGGCGTAAGTTAAAACAAAAAGCTAGTGCCTCTGAATGTGATGGCTGGATAAAAAACAGGATGAGCAGCTTTTTATTAAGTAAAGCTGGGAATGAATTTTTAGTAGAGTACCTGAAGTCAATTCAAGCCAAACTGAGCTGGAAAATTATGAGCTGGGAAAAAAATTGTAATCAGTAAAATGGCATTGAGATTTTAGATTTATAAAAACATGTAACTCTTTTTAAAAATATGTGGATCTATTTGGTATTCCTCAGCTATGGTACTTCGCTGAAACTAGTGGCATGCAATAGAGGTTTGAAGGACTCCATCAAACTAGGGCAGGAGTCTTAAGGATCACTTTGTATCCTCTGGCTTTCACGTATTCTGTGAAGATGTGACCTGGAAAGTTAACACAACCCAGGTGGCTAGAAAGGCCCAACAGAGGCTTCACTTTCTTAGGATCTTGCGGAAGAACAGGGTAGAACAACAGCTAATGACCCTCTTTTACCGGTCTATCATAGAGAACGTCCTCTCGTACGGTATTGTGGTTTGGTATGCTGGTCTGACAGCCGCGGACAGGAAAGTATTACAGAGGGTAGTGAGCACAGCACAAGACATTGTGGGCTGTTCCCTGACACCACTGGATGACATCGCCAGGGCTCGTTGCCTTGGAAGAGTGAGGAAGATTCTCAGGGATGACTCACACCCTGGACGGTATCTCTTTACTCTCCTACCATCCGGTAGGAGATATAGGAATATAGCCAGCCGTACCAACAGGCTGAAAAATAGCTTTTATCCGTGGGCTGTTAGGCTTTTAAATGGGACATAATCTTATGCAGAATTGACTTGGGAGGCCGGTGTGTGGTGTAGTTGGTTCACATAGTGTGGTGGGATGGAGGGTTTGTTGTCACTGTGTGTTGGGGGGAGAGAGCACGGGGGGAGGCTCAGCTAATCTCAATGTACACATGTTGTACTTTGACAATAAAGGTTTATTATTATTCATAGACCTCACTTGAAATATAATCATTTGCTTTTATTTCTTAGATTTGAAACTGGTTGTTAATGGGAGGGGGGGAAAATCCCATGTTTACATTTGAAATAGGATCTTGCAGTGCTTGGCTTGAATCTAGCATATATAGATCTTTCTTGGGTAGAATTTTGAACTCCAGTGTATTTGGAAACTTTCAGTTGTCTGCAGCCTATATTTTTGTCTTGTGTTTTTTGAATCAGAGTAGATTGTTTTTAATCCTGTACATTATCCCACCATCTTTATTCCAAAATTTGTGGTAAGGTATTTCAGATAACAATTTTAGCTTTATTCTAAGTATCACTTAAAGGACAACTCTGTGTATGTCAGAGAGAGAAATCTTTGCCATCCCAAAGTGTAGAGCTATTATGTTTAGGATCACCAAAGTACAAATTGTTTCTAAAGGTCGTCAATTCCTTCTAATTCAAAGAAACGTCTAGAGAAGTATGTCATGTGCAACTATTACCTGCTTTATGGATGAGGTCTGGACTGTTGGCTACCTCAATTGAACAATATTTTTGTAAGCAATTATGTCATTCTATCATATGATGAGAGCGAATGTGCCTCATTACTTGTAGCCCAGGAAAACAAGCTGCTGTGTGTTGAAGAGCAGGAGAGATTGCTGACAATTTATTTTCCGGTGTGGCAGAAGAGGAGGATGTCAGGCAATTTCTGAAGCAGTTTTTGTTGCCTAGTTTATTTTAAATAGCATTTTACTATCAAAACTATTCACGCCTGTACATATAAACTTCTTAGAATTTCCACAGCAATAACCCTGCATTATGCATATATGCTGTTTTGATATTAATAATAATAATAAGTTGGAAGGGACCTTGGAGGTCATCTAGTCCAACCCCCTGCTAAGGCAGGAAACCCTATACCATTTCAGACAAATGGCTATCCAGTCTCTTCTTAAAAACCTCCAGTGTTGGAGCATTCACCACTTCTGGAGGCAGGTTGTTCCACTGGTTAGTTGTTCTGTCAGGAAGTTTCTCCTTAGTTCTAGGTTGCTTCTCTCCTTGACTAGTTTCCATCCGTTGCTTCTTGTCCTGCTTTCAGGTGCTTTGGAGAATAGCTTGGCTCCCTCTTCTTTGTGGCGGCCCCTGAGATATTGGAACACTGCTATCATGTCACCCCTCACCCTTCTCTTCATTAAACGACACATACCCAATTCCAGCAACCGTTGCCTATATATTTTAGCCTCCAGTCCCCCAATCATCTTTGTTGCTCTTCTCTGTACTCTTTCTAGAGTCTCGACATCTTTTTTACATCGTGGTGACCAAAACTGGATGCAGTATTCCAGGTGTGGCCTTACCAAGGCATTGTAAAGTGGTATTAGTACTTCACGTGATCTTGATTCTATCCCTCTGTTAATGCAGCCTAGCACTGTGTTGGCTTTTTTGGCAGCTGCAGCACACTGCTGGCTCATATGCCTCTCCTGGCAACCATGGAACCTTCTTTTTTTTTCACGGATCTACGCTGGGACTTTCTTGCTCATATAAGTATGTAAGGTGGAAAGATTCCTGGTGGTTGCATGGCTGTTTAAGTTCACTTTTCCTTCTATGAAGATTATAGGAGAGAGCATTTTCCCCCCCCTGTGGGTCTATGATGTTTCGCAGTAAGGGCCAAACAGTACCTAATGCGCAGATTATCTTCTCATACCTACAGCTGGACAACCTGTGACTCTTGTTCGCTTGGTAGTGTGAGTCCTGAAAAAGAAGTCTTTGAGAAAGAACTTAGGGTGGGGAACGTATGGCCCTCCTAATATTGCTGAACTTGTAACTTAGCAATTCTTTTAATTGGATGTGATGGTTGGGGCTGAGGAGAGCTATAGTAATTGCAGCAGGAGTAAGTCACTTGCTTTTCCTTCAGAAGTTTGTCTTTCTTTCCCATTGCTTGTACCACACACAGGTGAGGGATTGTTTACCTTTTGCTAAAAACCTACAGGTCCATTTCCTGCCTTCTGCGTTGTTGATGTCCGGATTCTTAACTTGAGATAACAAGTGAAATGTCCCTAGCCTCCAGATGTTTAAGACTAGAGCTCATTTGAATAGTCACTATCCGTCCAAGCATCTTTCCGGAACCAGGATGGGAAGGCAATCTGCAGCCAGCAGCACTGTCTAATTTTAATAGTCTGGCACTTGATAGCGGTATCAAAAGTTAGAACAGATGCCGTATTTCTTGTTCCAAGCAGGAGATGCCTTCATGCTGCAAAACCCAGATTGATTCACAGTTGAAAGCTGTGGGAAGTATCAGAGTCTCTTGTTGCTGCACTTGTTTACTCTATAGGGCCAGCTGAGATACCCCGAGAAAATCTGATGACACAGTTTCCTTTTACAGACGTTTTTTTCACGAGAAGAATGAAAGCTAATGTGCATCTCATCAAGTACCTCTGCTGAAGGGGTGCCGAGTTGCGGATGCTATTCAACAGTTAAAAGTAAGAAGGTATGTCAGTGGGAACTATTAAAATTATTCTTCATTGATTTAACAGTCTGATAGAAAAAAGCCAACGAAGACTCCAGGAGCTGAATGTGATTTTGATGTTTACAGAGATTCAGTTCTATAACAAGAAGGTGAAATGAATGGCACTCTTATGCAATTTTAAAATTAGATACGCAGATTAGAACGTTCAGTGGAAAATATAACTAAAAACTGGTTTAGTTGCTTTCAAAATCTGATCATATAAAATCAAGAAGTGGTTGTATTATTTCAGTATTCTGAAAACCTCTGTTTATTTGGCTAGCTAAACTTGATTTTGAGCCATTCTGAATTTCTTTTTAAAAATACAGTTTTCTTAATCAAAGTAGTAAAATTAGTAATATGAAATTTTAATTCCTTGAATACACTAACAATATCAATGCAAAGAACAAATGAATATGGCTGTTATCAGTGTCTAAAATATCTCCAGAGTTGCAAATACAAGGCCATTGCTTAGAACTTTATTGGATATGTAACAAGATCAATAGAACCTTTGGTGTGGATCATACATGTTATAGCTCAGGTGGTGCATGAGATTTTAGGTATAGCTGTAGACTAGAAAAATGAATCAACTACCATTAGAATTTCTTTTCACATCTTTTTGGAAACTCTGGTCAAAGAACCCACTTAGCGGAAGCTTCCGTGAATTTACATGGATTCTCCTATTGCTCACCAAAATTTGAGGGCTTTTCTTTTATTCTTGATACTCTGTTTTGGCAACACAACTTTCCCAAGTCAAATTTTGCAACCAGGCACCTTCTGTGTGGAACAGGCAGCTGGCCATTATTTCCAGTTTCAATTCTTCCTCAAAATGAATACCTTGCAACTCTAACTTGCAGTCATATAGTGGAACATAGATTCAGTTACTCTTCCAGTTAAGTGGCTATAGTTATCAAGGCAAGTGAGTAGAGTGAAAATCCTAAAATACCTATGGTCTTTCATATTCTCTCTTCCTGTTGCAGATCCCAAATTCCCCAAAATAGGTTATCATTTTCCTTCTTATTTCATACAAGATGTGTATAAATGCTTAAATTGGATAAAGTTCATTTCCATTCATATACAGAGATGATTTCTGAATTCACATGGCTGTACAGAATTTATATGTTGCAGCACTTAACAACTGAAGAATTGATAACAACGATGATTCCTTGATTTCCTTCCCTTAACCACTTCTATCCATATCTTTTGGAAATATTTTTTGGATTTCCAAATTACACGCAGCAAATTAAAAGCATAAACTCTAAGAAAATGCCTAGCTGCCTTAAAGATAGCAAAATATTGTTTGCTATTCATGTAATAAAACTATTCATTGTAAAAGCTTTTCACTTCTATAATTGTTGTTTTTGAATCTTTCCCTCTTAATGATAGCCATGAACCAGTTTTGGGAAAAGTATAAATGGCTGCCAACAAATTCCAGAAAGTAATGTAGAGTATTGCAAATGGTGGCTTGCAAAATCTGAGGCTGCTGGTTGTAGATTGCAGTCCAAGATGGACCTGCTGACTACCACTCATCGACAGGTGGGCCGTAAGCTGAGATTCTAATTTATGTTCAAAAGGGGGAAGCTGCGGACAAGGCATCTCAGTTACCAGATCTCATGGCAACAAGTATGAGCTGAGTGCCCTCAAAATAGCCATAGGGAGGCTATATAACAAGAAACTCTGCGGGAAACCCTCAGTCCTCTACAGATCTTCACTCACAGGTTGTGCCGTCCAAGAAAAACCTTGAAAGGAACAGAAAATCACTGCTGGGTACCTCTTCACATTTTCATTGCAAGATTTTGGGAGGAGATACTCCTTTGGATCTCAAGACATTATTGTAGTTTGGCACCTCAACGTTTGTGGGGTAGCTGTGGTCTCTGCTACTTTCTAAGTCTGGTCATTTTCCTTACCTCATCTGTTGGGCTTCCTTTGCCCTCTGTGACCATGAAATACTACTACCCAGGCTCACTTCCTAGGTACAGGCGATATGCAAGGCACCTCAAGACTGTGCGTTTCTCCAATGACGTCGTCTTCCAGGACCACATTCGACAAGGTGACTTGGAGCAAGTGGGACGTTTCATTCGGGCCAGGAAAGTCTCCTTGGATACCATCTATCCCTCTGGTACGTGGGAGAGAGGAAGACTGATTGGAGGGTGGCTGAGTAAGAAGCTGTTTAATCCCAGGGAAAAATATGGCTTGCATGTTAGGCTGCATTTTCAGTGGGATTTAAGGAAACAACAGGGAGCTTCCTTCCTGTCTCTCAGTTGCCATATAGCCCACATTATTTTAGTAGAATCATTCAAGAAGGGTATAAACCTAAAATTCTATAAACCCTTACAGTACTTATTTCCTTAAAGTAACCAAGTATTTTGATTCAGTATAGCAAGCAACAACAGCAACAACAACAACAACAACAAAAAACTAGGATGAGAAATAAAATACTATCTGCTTCTCAGAAATATCTTGAAGGGTTATGCCCAACTCTAAGGTTAATGTAGTATGTCTTTGAGGCATTACCTCTGGTTATTATTTCAGGGCATGGAAAGCTGTACAAGAAAAAATTGCAAGAGCAAGTGTGTGAAAAGCATAGAAATGATGACAATTACAGATTGCAAAATCCCAAATCAAATTATGATAGGATGAGCTTAATCTTTCTGAAAGGTATTATTTAGTTTAATCTCCCTAGTTAGGCACAATTTAGGTTTTGTTGGGATTGTAACTGCCAGAATTTCCCAGTAGGTTTTAGCCATGCTAGGAATGCCATGGGGCTGCAGCCCTGATTCATGTGGAAGGTGGCAAGTTGGAGAACTTAGGTTATTTTAGCCCAGCATTGTAGGACTATAGGATTGTCTTTGGGGATCATTTTGCTGTTAAGGAGACTGGCCTTCATTGTTTTTGTAAATCAAATAGTTCCCAAAGAAGCTTAGAAAACATATCCAGGAACTTTGACTGAACGTCTATTTCCTTTTTGCCTGAAATGAACAATCTTAAAAACAACAGATCTATGTGGATGCATGTTAACTGAACAGTTTTAGTTATGTTTCTTTACTTGAAAGACTTTTCTTGTGCTAAGATGAAAAATGTGGTAGGATCCCACTCAGTTTATAGAAACCATCTGAAGGGGTCACAGACTAGAGTTTGATATATCGTCTTTTTCAATTAGGAATGGCTGCCATCCATGAAGCTGTGCTTGCTGGAAACCTTGATTGCGTCAAGCTCTTGATAAAATACGGCGCTGACATAAATCAGAAAGATGATGAAGGCTGGACACCTCTGCATGTGGCCTGTAGTGATGGCTATGCTGACATTGCAAGGTCAGAGATGCTAGTCTGTTTACCTCATTCCCTCTTAACCAGCTGTGCCACTCTCTCAAGTGGGAATTATATGGCCAAGGAAAACAAGAAGGGCAAAGTGATTCCACTGTTGGATTACTGGGTAGTGAACTTTAAAGTGACAAGAAATAAGTCTCTCTTGGCTTATTCCAAGAGATGGATGAATCCTCTCTTATCTACAGTGCTCTCATCCTGACACCAGCAGTGCTGAGAGTATTTGTTGGCAGATTAACTGTGGTATTGCTGAAATGCCAAGCAAAAAACCATTTAAATGGAATCCTATGTTATTTAAAAGGTGATTGTCTTTGTGGAAACAAAAAATATCTTTTGAGACATTTTGTAACGTCATAAAGTCCTCCACATTGCCTTAAATATTTATTATTTATTTATTTATTTATTTATTTATTTATTTATTTATTTATTTTTGGGACTTATATGCCGCCCTATCTCCCAAAGGACTCAGGGCGGCTTACAACAATAAAAAAACAACAATACAAAAATTAAAAACGAATTAAATAACAGCCCCAAAATAAATTAACTACAGTTAAAAATTAAAACATATTTAAAAACCCATCATCAATCCAGGTCAGCCTGATGGAAGAGAAAAGTTTTGAGGTCGCGGCGAAAGGACCGGAGGTCCGGGGCCATCCGAAGCTCAAGGGGAAGCTGGTTCCAAAGGGCTGGTGCTCCCACAGAGAAGGCCCTCCCCCTGGGGGTTGCCAGCCGACATTGTCTGGCCGACGGCACCCTGAGGAGGCCCTCTCTGTGTGAGCGCACTGGGCGATGGGAAGTCGTCCCCGGTAGCAGACGGTCCTGCAAGTATCCCGGGCCTAAGCCATGTAGGGCTTTAAAGGTAAGTACCAGCACCTTAAATCTCGCCCGGAAGACAACTGGTAGCCAATGCAGCTCACGCTGGAGGGGTGTAATATGGGAGTATCGGGATGCTCCCATCACTACTCGCACGGCTGCATTCTGCACCAGCTGAAGCCTCCGGGTGGTCTTCAAGGGCAGCCCCAAGTAGAGAGCATTGCAGTAATCTATCCGAGAGGTAACGAGTGCATGAGTGACCGTACGTAGGGCATCTCGGTCCAGATAGGGGCACAACTGGCGCACCAGGCGAACCTGGGCAAATGCCCCCCTGGCCACAACCCCAATATGATCTTCAAAACTGAGTCGTGAGTCTAGGAGGACGCCTAAATTGCGCACCCTATCAACGGGAGGCAACACCTCTCCTCCCATAACCAAAGATGGAACCTCTTGGACAAGTCGAGATGCCGGTACGTAAAGCCACTCAGTCTTGGCTGGGTTGAGTTGGAGCCTGTTCTTCCCCATCCAAATCCGTACCGCTTCCAGGCAACGGGACATCACGTCGAGGGCATCACTGGCTTGGTTCGGGGTGGAGATAAAGAGCTGGGTATCATCGGCATATTGATGATACCTCACCCCAAAACCACGGATGATCTCACCCAGCGGCTTCATATAGATGTTGAACAGGAGGGGCGAGAGCACCGACCCCTGAGGCACCCCACAATTAAGGGGCCTAGGGGTTGACCTCTGCCCTCCTGTCAACACCGTCTGCGAGCGGCCCGAGAGGTAGGAGGAGAACCACCGTAGCAAGACATCGCAGCAAGATACCATGGTCGATGGTATCAAAAGCCGCTGAGAGATCTAAAAGGACCAGGACAGAGGAATAACCCCTGTCTCGGGCCCACCAGAGATCATCCACCAGTGCAACCAATGCCATCTCCGTGCTGTACCCAGGCCTGAAACCCGATTGGTATGGATCTAGATACTCAGTTTCCTCCAGGACCAAAGGGAGCTGCCATGCCACCACGCTCTCAACAACCTTCGCAAGAAAGCTGTTTAAAATAGCTGGATCCAAGGCAGGTTTCTTGAGGAGGGGCCTTATCACCGCCTCCTTCAAGGCAGCAGGGAAGCACCCCTCACTCAAGGAAGCATTTATAACTGCCAGGAGCCAGCCTCGTGTAACCTCCCGGGCCGCATAAACCAGCCAGGAGGGACACGGGTCCAACAAACACGTGGCGGCACTTAATTTCCCCATGATCCTGTCCACTTCATCCGGAGTCACAGGATCAAACTCCTCCCAGATATTATCGGCCAAACCCATCGTTTCCCCCTCGGCAGATACTGCCCAGTCGGAGTCCAAGCCAGCCCGAATCTGAGCGATTTTATCCACCAGATACTCACTAAACTCCTCGGCCTGTCCCTGCAAGGGGTCCTCTCCCGTCCCCTGATTTAAAAGGGAACGGGTCACCCTAAACAGGGCGGCCGGGCGGTTATCTGCGGATGCAATGAGGGTGGCGAAGTGAGCATGCTTCGCCACCTCCATTGCCACAAGATAAGATCTAGAAAAGGATCTTAACTGTGTCCGGTCAGACTCGGACCGAGTGGGCCTCCAAATGCTCTCTAGGCCCCTTCTCCGGCGCTTCATCTCCCGCAGGTCCATGGAGAACCAAGGAGCGAGCCGGGATCTGCGCCGGGTCAGAGGCCGCAAAGGCACAACACGGTCGAGAGCCTCCGAAGCCGCCCGTTGCCAGGCATCAACTAAGGTCTCGACCGGGCTGTGGGAAAGGGAGGAAGGAATAAATCCAAGCGCCGTCTGGAACCTATCTGGGTCCATCAGGCGCCTGGGGCGGAACCACCTGGGCGGTTCCGCCTCCCAGCAGCGGGGAGTGGCATGACGGAGGCTCAGCCGCAGGAGATAATGGTCTGTCCATGAAGGGGGTTGAGATGTTGGAGTAACCCCACCCAGACCATTAAGCCCCTGCCCAGAGATGAAAATAAGGTCGGGCGTGTTTCCCCCCTCGAGTCGGACCCTGAATAATCTGGGTCAGGTCCATGGCTATCATGGAAGCCATGAACTCTCGGGCCACCCCCGACGCACCACCCAGGGAAGGCAGGTTAAAATCTCCCAGAACCATAAGCCTGGGAAACTCAACCGCCAACCCTGAGAGAGCGTCGAGTAGCCCGGGCAGGGCTGTTGTCATGCAGCTGGGAGAAAGGTACGTGAGCAACAGACCCAACTGACACCCAGGACCCTACCTCAGGAGAAGGGACTCACATCCGCCAATCTGCGGGGCAGTGGTCTCCCGCAGAGAAAGGGCCTCCTTAAATATTGGTATATGTCAGTTGGACAATGCTCGTGGGGAAACCAATTTATTTGATTCAGGCTGCAGTTCTAATTCTTCTGCTACAGCAAAAATAGCTCTAGGTTTTTGTGTACCATTGCATTCTCCAGGTGTGAATAGTATAAAGAGGTGAACTTGCCTTAGGGAAATTTGAGAATACAGATGATTGTAATGCAAATTCTTACTGCAATTATTAAAAGTGACTAAAAGATACTTAAACCATATTATACAATGAACTACTTAAATGGACTATTTTTTAAACAGATGTAGTTAATCCAGACTGTTTCAACCTCTGCTGCATTTCATGATTTTGTCTTTTCTGATCTTCCAGGTACCTCATCTCTCTTGGGGCCCAGTGTGATGCCACCAACAATGAGGGAGAGAAGCCATCTGACCTTATTGACCCAGAAAACAAGGATCTTGTGGAGCTCTTTAAAGCAGCCCATGTAAACTAAGACTGTATCTCTTAACTTTTTTCCATGTGAAATCCAGTTTCCATGGCAGATAGTATAATCTGTTGTACGAAGCAAAGTTGCCCCAATGAAGTTGGTAAGGGAGTGTGATTATCTCCTACAGGAGGCCATACTATAGCTGCAATAGGTATATATGAGACTGACTATTTGGGGATTTCTCAGAGACGTGCTTGGGGTGGTCCATTCAAAAAGAAATGAAACATTCTTTATTGTGGTTCATTGTCCAGTTCAATAGATGACATAAACTGCTTCTGATGGTGTGACTGTGTAGGCAGTTTACATATATGTTTGTGATCTAGATTGGACCGGATACCGAGTTTTGTAAGCACATATCTTCTGTTTCTCATTTTGCAATTATTAATTTTGAACAATGACCTCAGCAACATTCATGTCATTTTCCTAAAGAATCCTCACAAAATAACCAGGAAAACATCTACCTTCAAAATGACATCTTTATGTACATATGGATTATTCTAAAACATAGTGTATAATGTCCTATTTTTAATGTGTTGCTTTTATACTGTATTTTTTAAGTGATTCCAAAACAGCTTTTTATTTTTTCAATAAAGGAATTCCCAAATCTGGAGTATTTTTCTTCCTTCACTTCTCACATCAAAGATAGCCAAGCTTCTGTTGAATCATTTGGTTTTGGCTATAATACAATAAAACTCTTCTTGTAGAAGCAAAATCCATATGGGGAGAAGAGCATTTGGATCTGGAATAAGCAAATTCCAGTGTCCAAAGAAACTTGGATTGTCTAAAAAGCAAAAGGAAAAATGAAAATGAAACTTCATCAAAGCTTGAACTGTATGCATTCTACTATAGTTAAACCTCTGGACCTGGTTGTAATATCTGATAAAGCATTTTTACATTGCATCCAGTTAACTAAAATTCATTGAAATTATGCTAATTGGATATTTTCATAGCATCAAAAATATGTCACATATAACCCGGTATGCAGGGTCATGATGTAATGTAACAGCATGCGGCATGTTGCTTGAAGTGATCGCAACTTTTCTGTGATGAAATCGGAAGAGCTTCCAAATAACTAACTGAATCCTCAATTACAAGTTTCTCATTTTTTTCTCTGAAACCCTTCTAATCAGTCCCAAAATACTATGCAAAATCATGAGGGAGAATTAAACATGCACTGCATTCAGTGGGACATTACAGCCTAAACCCCTGGTGGAGGATGTTCCTATTATATTATGATTGGTCCCACAGTCAGCCCAGTATTTAGACTGGATTTGGCAGTTTATCCACCTAGCGGATCTTTCCCAAGGATCTGGGATAGGCAGATGGTGTTAAGTGTATATTGCAGGATGCAAGTTATTGAAATAAAGCTGCCTTTTGTAGCTAATGATTTTATCAATACCAATGATATTCAAATACGATCGGTTCACATCACAGCTGCCAGTTTTCTAGCTGATATTGGTCTTCATACACCATTGAAGTCTTCCCCAAACCTAGGATGCTGTAATGTGTCAATTAGTATATGGGAGGATCCAAACAGTGTGGCCTTTTGTAACTGATAGGTGGAAATTCTATCAATATGCAGATTTTCTAAGTGTTGTCCAAGCCTTTTTGGTATGACACCCACTGATAATGACTGGGATCACCATGGCTAGTCTGTGTCATAATTTTTCAACTTTAATTTTCAGATCTTGATACTTTCTGATCGCCAGTTTGTGAAATCACAGTTCTTTAGTTGGTGCTGACCTTCATTCATACTGAGTTCTTTCCAAGAGCCTAGGATGTCATAATGTATTGGCCTATTATATGTGCAGATGCAAGCAGTGTGGCTTTTTGTAACTGACAGATGGAAAAATTGTCAATAAGCAGATTTATGTGTTGTCCATGGCTTTTTGCTATGGCACCCATCAATAACCAATGGGACTATCATGGCTGGTTTATGGAATAATCTTTCAATTTTGATTTTCAAATTTTGATATTTTGTGACTTTCTCCAATTCTTTGTCTTCTATTCTACTATTGCCTGGTATTGCCACATCAATTATCCACAATTTCTTTTCAATCAGTTAAATCAAGTATGTCAAGATTTTATTAGTTTGTACTTGGAAATCCCAAAATATTTTAATCTGTTCATTTTCAACTATATTTTCAATTATATATTCCCACCAATTTTTCATTATTGGCACAGAATAATTTTAGAGATGTTCCAGTGAATCATTTTGGCAACTGTATTGTGTCTTTGTTTTTAATCAGTTCGTGCAATCTTTTTCCATGAATTGAGTATATGATCTGTTTCTTCTGCTTCTTTGCATCATCTGCACTTTGAATCATTTGATAATTTTTTAAACTTCTGGCCTTGATTCCATTAGTTCAAACAGCTTACCTTTGAGCAGCCAGATCAAACATTCACTCCCCCTTCACAGTTCCATTTGAAAGCCAGTCAGGTTTTATTATTATCCACTTTCCTTTTCACCTTTTGTGGAAATTGACCGTGTAATGCTTTTCCTTGCTAGCATTCTATTTGGGTTTTTATTACATTTTTTTCAATATTCATGTTATGTTTCCTATATATTTAATAAATTGTGATTTTTATCTTACATCAGTACTTCTTAGCTGTTTTTTTACATAATCAACCAATGCACACTTTTTACTTCAGCTCTGACCAGAAGTAAACCTTTGCCTCCATTTCTGCAGGGCAGGTATTTATTTATTTATTTATTTATTTATTTATTTGATTTGTATACCGCCCTTCTCCCTAAGGACTCAGGGCGGTGAACAGTGACATAAATATCAGAATGCACAAATACAGATATTGAAAACAAATTAAACCCTAATTTTGCCCAAATGCAGAAGATAGTTACCTTAAAACAATAATTACAACAGAACCTGTCAGACCAGACCGGATTGCTCAAACAGATATGTTTTTAGGTCGCGTCGGAAGGAGCGAAGTTCGGGAGCCATCCGGAGCTCAACCGGTAAACGGTTCCATAGGTCAGGCGCGCCCACAGAGAATGCCCTCCCTCTGGAAGCCACCAGACAGCATTCTCCGAACAGTGGAACCCTTAGGAGGCCCTCTCTGTGGGAGCGCACTGGACGGAGGGACGTTGACGCTGGCAGCAGGTGATTCCTAAGGTACTCCGGACCCATGCCATGTAGGGCTTTGAAAACCACTACCAGCACCTTGAATCTTACCCGGAGGACAACTGGGAGCCAATGCAGCTCACGGAGTAGAGGTGTAACATGGGAGTATCGGAAGACTCCCAACACAACTCTCGCGGCTGCATTCTGTACCAGTTGGAGCCTCCGAGTGGTCCTCAAGGGCAGCCCCATGTAAAGAGCATTGCAGTAGTCTAAACGAGAGGTCACGAGTGCATGAGTGACCGTACGTAGGGCATCCCGGTCTAGATAGGGCTGTAATTGGCACACCAGGCAAACCTGGGCAAAGGCTCCCCTAGTCACAGCTATTATGTGGTCTTCCAAGGAAAGCTGTGAATCTAGGAGGACTCCCAAGTTGCGAGCCCTATCTGTGGGGGGTAATAACTCACCCCCTATAGAAAGAGATGGAATGTTCTGAATATCCCGAGATGCCGGTACGTACAGCCACTCAGTCTTGTCAGGGTTGAGTTGAAGCCTGTTCCTCCCCATCCAGACCCGAACTGCTTCCAGGCAACGGGACATCACATCAAGGGCATCACTGAGGTGGTTTGGGGTCAAAATAAAAAGCTGGGTATCATCAGCATACTGGTGATACCAGACTCCAAAACCACGAATGATCTCACCTAGCGGTTTCATGTAAATGTTGAATAGGAGAGGCGAGAGGACCGATCCTTGAGGGACTCTACAAGTGAGAGGCCTCGATCTCGATCTCTGCCCTCCTGTTAATACCGACTGCGAACGTCCCATGAGATAGGAGGAGAACCGCTGGAGAACCGTGCCTCCCACTCCCAATCCCCTGAGACGCTGCAGCAAGATACCATGGTCGATGGTATCAAAAGCCGCTGAGAGATCTAGAAGGACTAGGACAGAGGAACAGCCTCTGTCCCGAGCTCTCCAGAGATCATTTATTAGTGCGACCAATGCCGTCTCTGTGCTGTGTCCGGGCCTGAAACCCGATTGGTACGGGTCCAGATAGTCAGTTTCCTCCAAAACCGAAGGGAGCTGATGTGCCACCACACTCTCAACAACCTTAGCAAGAAAGCGAAGGTTGGAGACCGGACGAAAGTTGTTTAATATAGTTGGGTCCAAGGTAGGTTTCTTGAGGAGGGGTCTCACCACCGCTTCTATAATCTATTAATATCACTACAGGAATGTAATGCGTAGCGAATACTCATGTTTTCTTGTTTTTTGGTCCAAACTGTCCAGTTCAGCTTGTGTTCAGTTAATAATTCCTGTAGTGTATCGTACCAAAGGTATGGCCCAGGTACTGATGGCTTTAATGGTGTTTTCACTGTTCAAATTTGTTTTTAACAATTTTCTCACTGCTACTACTATTATATATTTTACATATAACTCAAGGCAGCAAAACATACCTAATACTCCTGACTCCGATTTTCCCCAACACAATTTTGAGTTCGGCCGAAAGAGTTACGTACATGTGGACACTCGCCTCTCATCCTCTTGATACCTTGATCAGCACTAAGGTTGATCACCTACCAGAAATCCCGCCAAAGCCAGCAGCGAACTATGTTTATATCAAACTTTACCTGCCTCCACAAACACCTCTAGAGACAAGCTAAAAAGATGAGACACCTTAACTGACAGGGGTCTTCAAACCTGGCCCTTTTATGACTCGTGGACTTCAACTCCCAAAATCCCTCAGCCAGGCACGCTGGCTGAGGAATTCTGGGAGTTGAAGTCCACGAGTCATAAAAGGGCCAAGTTTGAAGACCCCATATCCCATACGGCCCTAATGAATTGATATGCCTTATAGGGCTGTGCAAATAGGAAAGCAGGATGACCCAAAGAACCTCGCTTTGGTCCCGAAACGGACACAAAGTCAAAAGCAAAAAAAAGTCGCCCGCCCCCCCCCCCCACCACCACCAGCGCTGCCCTGAACTGCTCTCTCACTCTCCGCCTGGTAACATCCGCACCCCACCCACCCACGACGCCTCCTCGGTTTGCCTCTGGGCACCCGGAGCGCTACTTAAACCAAAATGTCCCTCCGCCCCCCCCCCCGCTCGCCCGACTCCCCATTTCCAGATCCGCTCTCTTTGCCCAGACTCCCGTTTCCATGGCTACCCCTCCCCGCGCCCTGCCCCGCCGCTCCGTTTCCATGGCAACTCTCTCCCGCGGCTACGCGGGGCAGGGGCTCTTCGGAACCCACTCGCCCACAGTGCGCAGGCGCAGCCCGGCCTAGGCGCTCTCTTCCGCCCGGGCCTGGCATCAGCGAGCGAAGTCAGGGCCGGGATCTCCCCGGGCCCAGGTGAAGGAGTTGGGAGGGTGGGGCAAAATAAAATAAAATAAAATAAAATAAAATAAAAAAAAAAGAAGCAAAGCAAGGGAGGCGCTCTGACCGCCCCGTCCTCGCTGCCGACCCCGCCGCGGTGCTGAACTGACCCCGCACAGGTATTCGCTTCTGGGGCAAGTGGGCCTAGCGCCGGGCCAGCTCCCCATCGGACTGGCAATGGGTAGGCGCCGGGGAGAGGCAGCAAGTCGGCTTCCAGAGCTTCCTCCTTTTCCCTTCTCTGTGCAGTGCTGGCATCCCATTCCCAAGGCTAGATTTCTTTTCTGGGGTCCGGTGGGCGAAGCTAAGGATGGTCGTGCAGAGATATGTGTAGAGAGCAGCAGAACTCTTTCCGATCTGGGAGAGTTCTCGCCCTGGGAAGCACTGGGAAGAGAGCGGGAGGATGGTTATGGGTGACCTGGGAGTCTTCGGGGCTTTGCACCATGAGGGGCTTGAGGGATGGTGTAATAATATTAATGTGATGAAACAGCGGCTGAAATGGCCCTCTGCTCTTTAAAGCAGTTCACGAAATCCAGTCTGCCTTAGAATGACAAGGCTGAGCACGATTTTTATCCCTGCTCACTCGGTTGCTAAAGTAATTTGCTCCCTCATGTGTAGCTAATGGGACACCATCCTCAGTCAGCTCAGCCTTTGTTCTAGCCTTTTGTCTTTTGTCTTTTTTTATAGCATCACCAACCTATCCTTCCAATACCTGGGCCAGGGCTGGGCAAGAGGCAGCCATGACAAGGTGAGAAAGATGACAATTGAATTTGTACTGGTACCAAATACATTAGTAGAATATATTGTTACTTTTTTTTAGGACTTCCAGCCAGCTGTTCTTTCTTGGTGAAGGCAGGCCAATTGTTTAGCTAGAGGTGTCCTGTGTAAGTTGTCTGATGGTGATGGATAATTGTTTGAATCTTGGATGGATTATTAACTTAGATTTGGTAATCCTGTATTCCCACAGCACACTGAAAATGAGAAAGTGACATGGGACCGACAGTCAAGAAAATAATATGTCGCTTACAACTGGTATTTTTTTAATTCGAAAAGACCTGAACATGCTGAATGATCGTAACTTTTGGAACCTAACGCCTCAATTACAATTCCTGTCAATCCAGAGCATTGGCCATAGGGACTGATGGGAATTGTAATCAGGTTTGGAGAAAAGTGGCTGAAGTTACAATGCCCTGCTTTTTAAATTTTGCCAAAGATCAGAATTTTCTCACCTATCTCCTTCTTTTCTAGCTCCCCTGTTTCCAGAGTAGTTTACAATGGCAAGAGAAACAGCAGTCCCCGCTCCCCAAGCAACAGCAGTGAGATCTTCACTCCTGCACATGAGGAGAATGTGCGCTTCATCTATGAAGGTGCCGAGTGGGAAGCTTTTGCTGCATTTCTGCTAGATCATGGCATATTATGCCGCCTTTTATCATGTATATTACTTATGTACCACTTACCATTTAACAAGTACTGGTGTCATTTCCCCCCCCCCCCATATCTATGTTTTTTTTAAACATAGGCATGAGTAAGTGGAGAAAATTTACTGAAAATGAGACTCTTTAAAAGTCAGAATATTTATACATGAATCTAATGTTTGGGATTGACAGACCAACATTGAAAGTTCTGTATATGAGGTCCTCCTCTAATTGCAAACAGTATACTTTCTTGGTTTTTTTTTAAAAAAAAATTAGCGTAAAATCACTGTTAGTGTTTAGGTGGCAGATTTAGTCAGAAAGTGCTTCCTCAGTCTGCATATGAAATATTTTCCTATCTTAATATTCTCCCTTTTCTGCAGCCTGGCAATCTGTGGAGCGGGATCTCCGGAGTCAAATGGCAGGTGGTGAACGGGTTCTTGTAGAGGAATATGTGGAGAAGGTACCAAATCCAAGTTTGAAGGGTGAGTTTCATACTGTCAAATGCTTTCTTTTTCAATGACAAACTTACTGACATCCAGTATGAATTACATATTGTTTTATGTGGGTATGCATTTGAAGATAATTCAGACGTTTCAATGTGTTCTGCAAGTTTATCGCTTATACTATATAATTTCAGTACTTTGTCAAATTAATTGGCTTTTACTTACTGGGTTTAATTTTGTGTGTGCTAGTTGTCTTTCAAATGTACAGATAGTCCAGAGTCATGATACTTTGGCATCTAATCTTTTTCTGTTTCAGCTAGCCCCTTCCATGAATTATATGCTCCATATTCTTTCAACTACATCCAGCTCAAAGTTCTTCTAGTAATTAACATTAGTAGCATTAGCATTAGTAATGAGGCAGATGGATACATAAAACAACATCTTTTATATAATTGGTCCTAGACTTTGAAATTTCCTTCTGTCTTAAATTTGGACTTTGGCACATTGTTCATGATGATACTTGAAAATTAATTTATCTCTTGCTGGTCATTGGTCATAGTTTCATATTATATAATCTAGTATCTGGTCTCACTAATTAGCTGGGTTGGATGTCTTAGTAATAGAATGGTGGAATAGAAGTGTTTTAAAAAAATAAATAACTTTTCGAGGAACAGTTCTGTGCAAATATACTTATGCAAAAATTGGAGCTTCTTTTAAGATCTTAAAATCAATTTATTGAATACAAGATATTGATACTTCTTTTTCTAACAATAAATAGACTGCTATATGCAAATATGTGAGCCCCTAGACAAAATATACTCTACAGAACCTGGAGATTGCCAGTTTACCTTTCCTTTTGACAAGGTCCTGCTGTCTTCCACTAAAAATGTATTCATGTATTGTGGTTTTCAATATTTTTCACCATCAGCAAAATACTGCACAAAGTTTCCAGGGAAATGGAGAGTAAAGGTAAAGGTAAAGGTTCCCCTGCACATATGTGCTAGTCGTTTCCGACTCTAGGAGCCGGTGCTCATCTCCGTTTCAAGGCCGAAGAGCCAGCGCTTGTCCGAGGACGTCTCCGTGGTCATGTGGCCGGCATGACTAGACACCAAAGGCGCACGGAACACTGTTACCTTCCCACCATAGTGGTCCCTATTTTTCTACTTGCATTTTTACGTGCTTTTGAACTGCTAGGTTGGCAGAAGTTGGGACGAGTAACAGGCGCTCACTCTGCTACGCGGCACTCGGGATTCGACCCGCCAAACTGCTGACCTGATCGACAAGCTCAGCGTCCTAACCCACTGAGCCACCGCGTCCCTAAACTCTATTTAAAAACATACACTATGATAACATAGTGACTCTTATAGATCAAGAAAATTCTACCTAGGAATCATAATCTAAACTGTGCAAGTAGAAAATCTCTAACATAAAAGTGAGCAAAATTAAATGCATTGTCTTTCAAATGCATATTTGAATTTATGCAATCATCAAATTCATAGAGGTTAGAATTAATGGCTATTGATCATAAGCAAGAACAAATAACTATACCTGTCATGGGAGTTTTAGTTTAAACTCCTGTACAGAGTAGAAAGTTAGACTTGATGGCCTAACTAGTATTATCTAAGATCCCAGTATTATGATTCTAGTCCAACATTTTATTTATAGTAATGATCAAATGAATGCACTTAGGAAGTTCAGAGGAAAAGCATAAAGAATGGCATTTTTCTATATAAACTTTTACTAAACATTATTTTTTCTTGCTTATGATTAATAGCCATTAATTCTAACCTCTGTGAATTTGATGATTGCAAAAATTCAAATATGCATTTGAAAGACTGCATTTAACCTTGCTCGGTTTTATGTTACGAGATTTTCTAGTTGCACAGTTTAGATTATGATTCCTAGGTAGAAATTTCAACTCTTTAAATATATATCGTTGGTTGCATTCTTGTGAAGATAGCTATGGATACAAATCTTTTAATTAGATGTCTCAGTTATCTATAGTCCATATTATTTTATTTATTTATTTATTTGATTTATATACCGCCCTTCTCCCGAAGGACTCAGGGTGGTGTACAGGGCAACAAAATATGAATACAGGATGGAAGATTTAAAGTTAAATGATTGTGCCCAATGTAGTAGGTTAGTTAAAATAATGTTAAAACCCAAACCCATCAGAATTAGAATTTAAAGTATTATTAATTAGGTGACGGTGGAGAATCTAGCAATTTTCTTCTTGCTAAAGTCAGTAGGAATGTTGAAGAAAGTAAGTTAGGGAAATCTGGAGTTTTATCCTAATTTTTTTTCCTTTATTTTTTTGACAGCATTCAAACCTGTTGACTTGAGCGACCTAAAGCGACGGAACACACAGGACTCTAAGAAATCCTAAAGTGACTTGGGCTGGCCCAGCCCCATTGTTGGCATGTGGCCACTGGTACATGAATTTGATAACTTTGTGTTGGTTTGCTCCTTAGGTCTGGATTGTGCCTGGGGCTGGCTCTGAATTTCCTAAGAAGGATTGGCTTTCTGCCTTTTCTTCTCAGCATTCCCTGGCCTGGGCTGCCTTTCTTCATTCTAGAATTGAGCCCAGGAGTTCTTTTTCCTTAGTAAATGACATTTTAATCTGACGATGGCCGAGTGGCTGGCATGTGTCCTGTCTGTCTACATGTGAAATAAGACAGAAGCATTGGGAACCACCAGACCTAGCCTCTCCCTAAAGTCCTCTCAAAACCCAGCTCTTCTTAGGGAAAATCTGAGAGGCTGATGGGAAAGAAGCAGCAATGGTTATGTAGTCTATTCTGCCAATACAAACCAGGAGATTTTAGACTGTTAATGCTTGAGCTTTTTGTCTGAAGAATGAAACAATATTGCTCAGCCCGTTGGTACAGTGATGAAGAAGAACTGAACAATAGAAGCTTCAAGCCCAGGACAGTTTCCTAAGTGCAAACGTTTTGAGATTCAACTGCACCTGGATAAATCTGCCTGGTCTCCCTTACCATGTGGTGAAAAGATGCGCCAGATTCTGTGGTTTTTATACCTTGCTGACTAGCATCCCCAGCCAGGGGGGAGGTGGCATTTCTGAGCTAGCCCCAGAGCCCAGCCTCTGTGCCCCAGCAGGGCTGGGGACAGCCTTAGTGTGTGCTGTTCACCAGCAAGTGGCAGAAGTACCCATGCTTGTGTCTAGCCCAGGCATTGGTATTGGGGATCCTACCTAAAATAGGTAGGAAAGGGCATGGTGGCTGTTTCTTTCCCTTTGTTATGTCCCCCTTTGAATTGTGTCTGTCTTTAAGGGGTGTTGTAAATAAAACTGTTTAGTCATTTTGACATTCTGTTATGTGAGCTTATCTTGCATTCTTAAAGTGGAAGTCACTTACGGTAGTTATCTACTTCTATATTCTTTTTGTGGCCAGTAATAAGCCTCTCCTGACCTAGTATTGCCTTTCTTGGAAGAATATCTTTATTTCTTTTCTAGTTTACTGTAGTGATAATACTTCTGTTCGTCTTCCTAATCATTATTTTGTGTTGACACTGGCTAGTGGCAAACAAAGTCACTATTAGCTTGGTCTGCAGCTAACCAGTTCGCCCTCACCTTGTTTGTTACATCTTTGGTTCTAATGTGGCATATCCCTGAAAGAATATTAAGCATCTTCGTTCAAACTTCTATAGTTGGATAAAGGAACCTAGCAAATATCTGTTTTGCAGGAAGAGGCTTCAGAAGTGTTTCCTGATGCTTCCAAAGTGGAAACAACTTTATTCTGTACTGTTCTTCATATTTTGTATACCTGAGAATAGTGTTTCTATCTTGAAATGAAAAAAGTGAGATTATTGAGAACCAAATGCTTATAGGTGCTAATGTGAAGCAAAGGCTCTTACACAGAGAATATATTATTTCAGCATATATTATTTCCTATACCCCATATGAAGATAGTCTTCACTTATTAGCAATTGGGACTGGCAGTCCTATCAAACAGTGTGATCATAAAGCATGACATCACCAATTTATGACAGCAGTTGTGACAGTTCAGGTTGTCATTAACAAATTCTGCATGGTCATTACAGTAATTGCAGAGTCACATGATTGCCATTTGTGACCGCCTCATGGCTTCCCCATTGACTTTGCTTGTCAGAATCTGGCAGTGATGATGACTATGAGATGCTACAATCATCATAATTGTGAGCTGGATGTCAAATGCCCAAACCACCATGAGGTGACTAGGGACCTGCAGCAGCTGCAACTACGAGGACCAGTCATCTTTGTGCTGTGGTAACTGAAAGATCGCTGAACGAGTGATCATTAAGCGAGGACTACAGTACCTGTGTCGTACTGGCTGAGTGTTCAAATTGAGGGATCCTAGCTGGCATTTTAAGAAGGGAGTGAATTGTGTACAAATTCTGTGGATTAAAATCATACATGCTTTGTAGCAGAATGGTGTAAACATGCATAAGTTTTTGAGAAGGCATTTTTAACAGCCTTGACAGTTACAAGTCAACATATTGTTGTCCTAAATGGAAGAATGCTTCATTGTATAATCTCAATCCAGGGGACTTTTTTTGTTTTATTGATATTAGTAAAGTTTTTCCTTCGTCCGCAAACTGAATCAGATTATTAGAATAAGCTGGAGCAATCATTTGCTATAGTGTAGATTTTTTCTGCTCGCTCCATTTTCCTGTTGGTATCTTCCTAGGAAGTTTGATATTTTATTTTGTTTACTAAGCCTTTTATGTTTGCTTTAGTTGGGCAATAATTGCCTTAATCAAATAACATAGTGGGATGGATGAGAAACCTGAATATGTTTTAGCAAGCAATAAATCATACATATAAAAGCAGCATGAAGAATTCTAGATCAGAATGCCATACAGATGTTTGAAAACATGAAATGTGGATAATTAAATGAACAATTTTCATTTTCTCAATAGTAAATATGATCTCTATATAGGCCCTTGAAAATCAATTGGTGGTAATGGTTTTGGGGAGAGTATTATATGGTGATTGCCATGTGCCTTCTTCCATCTCTCTCTTCAAAGATCCTTTAGACAGGATAGTTGTCAATAAAGGCCTTGGTGGAAAAAGGAAGCAGCTCAACAGACTTCCAGAATGATCTTTCTGTGCTCTCTCCCTTCAGGGAGTCTTTTTCCAGGACATTATGTAATTATTTTTCTGAAGTGAAATTTACATCTTACATTGAATCCAAATAATGAATGTTCCAAGAACACAATACTGCTTGTATTATGTTATATCATACTGCAGCCTCTGATTTGAATAATTTTATGTGTGGAACAGACTAGAATGGTGCAATTTTGGGGAAGTTTTTTTTAAAATTTAGGTTAAATCACAATGGTGAAAAATCTAAAATCGCACAAAAAAAGCTTTTGATTTTTCATAGTAAGTGTTAGTTACGTGAATGGGTTCTGAATGGAATTTAACCAAGGACTGTTGAATTGTATGGAAATACCCATACTATTTGCCTTAAAGAAAACCCTTAGCGTTCGGAAGAAATTGTACAACAGAGAAAGAAGTATAAATAATTAAAGTAGAAGGAGCCAGTTTGGTGTGTAGTGGTTAATAAGGCATCAGAATAGGAGACTGGGAGACCTGAGTTCCAGTGTGCCTCAGGCTAGAAACCAGCTGGGCTACCTAAAGCCAGTCATTCTCTAGGAGGTAGGAAATGGCAAACAGGTCCCAAAACCTAACCAAGAACATTGCAGGGACTGTAGAAAAAAATTGTAGGGAATGACAAAAATGAAAAAAAAAACTGCAAGGGAAAAAAATCACTGCAGCCCACTCTGTACATTCATGGCCCACATAAATAGAAATAAAATTAGGGTAGAGCAGATACACAGAGCTACCCCACCTTATTTTGTTACACACACTAAAAAGATAATGCCTCCGATGGAAGCATTATCTTGTGGAAAAGGGGATTGAACAAATTTTCAGAAGCTGTGCTATGCATGTTTTCTATGTTTTAAATACAAGTCAAAGTGAGCAAGAATGAAACCTGTCAGTGGCTGATCAAAATTTATGTGCATCTTTTAAGTTTCAGCAATGGAAATCTTCCAACACAAGCTGATTACAAGTGATTTTTATTTCAAAGTGTCTGACAAATTTATCTCAGAAAGCCACAAGTGGGCTGCTTCCATTAGAGTTACTAACAATTGGAAGTATTAACTTGATCTCTGTTGGGTGTGTCACAGGCATTTTAATAGCACACATGAGAGTGATTCTACCACTGAGCCTTAACAAAAACAAGTTCAGCTTCCATATGGGACACTAATATACCTACCAGGTCTTCCCTAATAGGTAGTGTTTAAGCCAAAGTAAAGTCTCCTTTGTGGAGCATATGAGATATAGAAATATGATAGGGAGACGCGGGAGAAAAAGGGATTGTGCTTTAAAAGGATATATTAACAAAATGTTGGTTCTATGATTTTGCATACCTAGATCCCAAATCTTCTGCTTTAGTTCAGCCAAGATTTGATCAAGTCCCAAAGCAGATAGTGCTGAAAAGGTAAGACTGCAGTATTCCAAATTACTAGTCTGGTTGGAGGAGAACCTGCCCTGTCAGGTGAGAAGAACTAAGGTAGTTCCCCAGTAGACTTGCTTCAGCCAATGATGAAGTTTTAGTTAGGCCCCTAAGATTTGCAAGAAATTGGCTTGGATTGCTTCCAAACCTAAAGGCCTCTTATTAATACAAAAATGAGTAACATTTGCAGTGATGGGATTCAAATATGTGAACAACCGGTTCTCTGTGTGGATGCCGCTTCCAGAAGTCCATTCAGGGCCTGGGCAACAAAAAATTAGCTACCAGTTTTGCCGAATTGGTGTGAACTGGCTGAATCCCACACTGACCATATTGTGTCAAACCCAGAACTTTGGCTTTAAATAACTTAAAAACGGATGAGATATAATTGTTTCCAAATTGATCTGCACATTTCAGGGGATAATTTTGAGGTTCTGCTTGAAGTCTTGTTTGAGTAGACCAGCAGGTAAAAGACTGAACATAGATATTTAAAGGAATTTACCTCCTCCATGAGTTTGCTGTTAATTGTCCTTCTAACTGGGTTCTTAAAGCTTTTCCTGGAGAATAGCAGTATTTTTGTTTTGGAGTAATTTATTTTGAGGTGTTACCTACAGCCGTAAAATGATAAAGAGTTTTAAGTCATCTTTAAAGGCTTACTTGGGTTACAGATTGGCTGGCTGCATCATCGGCAAAAAGAAGGGGATGATGGGCATGGGAGAAAGGATGGAATTTTAACTTTGCATACATTTCAATATTATTGTTAATGTAAATATTCAATAATAGTTTGGGGAGGATAGTTTTATTTTATGCTGTCGTTACTAAAAGGGAGTTCAGTTAAATCAGGGGTCTTCAAACTTGGCCCTTTTATGATTTGTGGACTTCAACTCCCAGAATTCCTCAGCCAGCATGCCTGGCTGAGGAATTCTGGGAGTTGAAGTCCACAAGTCATAAAAGGGCCAAGTTTGAAGACCCCCTGAGTTAAATCATCAGGAAATATTAACCACTTAGTGGTTGTGGCTTGGTGTAATAGTATTATTAGCCTAAGAAGACAACTGTCTAGTGTTGTAATGCCTAATTTCCTCCAGAGTCGTTCTCGCAGAATAGAATCAAAGGCTGCCAAAAATACTTTAAATGGACTTCGTACATTCGCTCCTAGCCATTCTGGGAAGGTGATTCAGATTTAAATAGATATTGGCGGACCATATTTTGCACTTCTATAACAAGCTTTTGAGGGTTGAGTTATAATTCCCTTTGAGAGAGAGAATTAATAAATCTTTTTCAACCAAAGCCTTAACAGTCTTGCTATCTGTATTTCCACAGAGCATTATGATAAAGTGTTCTTTTCTATGTAGAATTGGATCTTGTGTGTTTTCCTCTGGTTGCATTCTAGCTATAATATGCTAAGCTTCATTACTTTTATCTCCAATGTCTCAAGCAGCTAATCTGGCTCTGCTAAGCAGCCAGTCTCAATTGCATGACCCCATGGTGTTGCAAGAAAACCAGTCATAAACATTTCATTGGCCTCTGGTGGTGGGTTATTTAATACTCCCACTCCTGTAGAAATAAAAAAAAACAATCTTAGCAGTTAACATTAATCCTGAGATGACAGGGAAATCTTCATTACCATCATCATCTTTAACAAGCCACATCCAGAGTATAAGTTGCTACCTTATGACATTTTGGGATGGTTCCATTTTGGCATGGTATCCAAATAATCAGAGACACACCAGTGGCATGTTGAGCCATCCACACGGTTGACTCTTAGGATCACTGATCAGAGGCTCTTCAACATCAAGTCCAAAAACACATATGCTAGCACAGGTAAGAAGACTTTTGCATCAGAGGGAGCAATATACCTGCAGAATCCTAAACATATCCCAAATGCAAAGATTTAGAATCAGCACTCTGGTGCACTGGAAATCTGAAGAGAAAGGTGAAGTTCTTACTGATCATTGCAACCTTCCTCTCCCCCACCACAGAATCTTTGTCAATGTTATATACAATTAACCAGACAGGATAGTGACTAAAACGCAGCTCCCTTGCCATCTCAATGGTCCCCTCATCCAAATTTAGATGATGGATGAGTGAGATCTAATTTTGGACTTCCTGGGGTTTAGCAGCAGCATGACAAGGTCAAATTAATAAAACACTTGAGAAAATGGGACAGAAAAGGGCAGAAGGTCTAAAGTGTCTGATCTCAGCTGGCATGTTAATAGCAAAATGCATATTTTCACAGAGTGTGTACTGATACTTCTCAGAGAAAAAACATAAAAAACAAAATGGTTGTGCTACGTGGCATTCCAGAGTTCTGGATTGTTCTGATCCCCAAAAGATCGGTTTTGCACTTACTTACATCCTACCATTATCTTGCTGAAGGGCACAGGAAGTACACAAAAAATTGTGCTGACGTTTGACCAATTAATTGACCATTTTTCAATTATTTATTTTAAACAGCTCGGTTAGCCTTATGGATGCCTAGAGAGGTACTCACAAACAGTAGATTAGTCACCCCATTTATTGCAGAAGGGATGTAGCCCCACCCCCGTCTCGTTTTATATTGCCTCATAGCATGCATGTAGAGGATCATGGAGGTCATCCTAATAGCTCTAGCAGTCTTTACAAGGAGTGGTTTCTACATGATGTGATAGCACAATCCTGTGAGGAAGCATAACGCCTTCTTGGTATGTGGGGAAATGGAGGGAGTGTAGGATTTAAAGGCTACCTCTATTAATATACTCAGATCTGTTTTCCTCTTTTGACCCTGAGGGCTTAACGCCATCTAAAGTTAAACTTGCTAGAGACATTATTCCTCTTTTTTAACTTTGCCAAGACCCAGTTACCTCTCAATCTTTAAAAGCCTTCCCAATTTTCCAATATGAACTGCTTAGTTTGACTTTTTTCTTCCATGCATTTTAGCAATCTAAATTTTTACAGTGCACTGTTCTTCAATTTTGACAAAACAATTATTCCTAAGTGAAGTTTTTTTTTAAAAAAAACCAATACATATCATGAGATGTTTACCCAGATGAATAAATATTTCTGCATTTTTATTTTGCATGCTGCATTGTTGTTGATATATTAATCAGTTGACTTGATATCCTGTCCCGTTACAGGAAATACTTTTTTAAAAAAAAATGGTGGCCTTTTTTCTTTTAAAGGATGTGGGAAATGGAAGTGGAAAAATATTTAAAAGAATGAAATTAAGAAAATAAACAAATGCTGCTGAAAAAGGAAGTTATGTAAACAAGAAGGAGTAGACTTGTTTGACAGATTTTTAGGAATCTAAAAGGTTTTTTTGTTTTTGTTTTTACTGTCTCTATAAATGTCACCATGGCTGAAGCTGTTCATTGATTTATATCCTGCTTTTTCACCATGAGTCTAGGGCAGAATAGGCAGCACTTCCTTCTCCAATGATTTCTCCAAAAGCTTTCCTGACTGGGAGTGAACTAAACCTGAGTCTCCCTATTCTTAATTCAATATATTTAACCACTATACTATGTTATAGTGGTTATAGTGGCTCTCTTGATGACAGATTATATTACCAACTCAAATATAATGTTCCTGCCCGCCTAACAAAAACGTACACTGTAATACATTCTTAGAATTGTCCTTTCTATAAAAGAACTTGAAAGTGAACACTATTTTTAAATGGATCCAGGAAATTATAACCAAAATGGCTGAATGATTTTCTTCTAGATAAGCTGGTGCAACAACACTATCTTAAATTGCCAAGCCTTGAGCTTCAAGGACAACTCTGACTGAAAAATTAACATAACTCTCTGCAAGGGGAAAGCTTAACGTGCTGGCTATTTAGTGATATGATAATGTTGACAAGCATACTGATAGGATGATCTAATGCAGATGATTAGAACTTTCAACAGCAGACAGTAGGATACACACAGTGGGTTCCCTTAAGGATTTGTGTTTTCCAACGTCTTCATCAATGTTCTGAAGTTAGAAATGAACACTGAGATGGCCACGCTGCTTCTTAATGTGGCACCAAACTGTTTTAAGGGTTAAAACAGAAATAACAAAGAACTTTTATTGTGGGCTTTCCAAAGGCATCTGATTGAACTCTGTAGGAACAGCAGTCTGGACTATGTGATTCTGTTTTGGTCTAACAAGCTTATTTTAAATCAACATTCCAAAATAAGATGGGCTAGAGAAAATACATGCCCCTGTTGATAGGATAGGCCCTGTCTGGAGAGTGCCTTTTCTGGAGCCATATTTTAAACCAATTTCAGTGAAATAGCTGAACCCAAAGGGTGGGATGCTGGAGGGTTGCTGCCGTTTTTTAGATACCCCTTCCTGTCTCTGCCTTCTGCTTTGGGCAGGTGCTTCACTAGCTCCTGATGCCACCACTATCTTCCAAAGTGTGCCAATGTATTTGTGCGTCTGTGTCTTTGTGAGAGAGGACTTTTACAACCCTATGCTTTTGGGTTGTGGTGAAAATGGAAATAAATAAATACATGAAAATAAATAAAAGGCCACCATTTTTGGCTGCATAGCAAGAAGGCATGCAACGATAGGTTCAGCTCTCCTCTCCCCACCCTCTTGAGCAGTGGTTCAGAAGAGAGCAATTTTTTTAAAAGTGATAAATATAGTCACCTTTTTACCAATAAAAATTAAAATAGGAACTACCAATGTTGGCAAATATAAATGGCAAATAAAAATGGCACCAATGTATGACAATATGAGTTGGGTTCCACCAGAACTTCAGAAGAGATTGACAGAAAGGCTGTAACTTCACGCACACAGCCTGAAAGGATGGATGCAGACTGAAAGGATGGATGCAGACAACCATTTGTATACTTGTTACAGAGAAATAAAGACAAGTAGCACCCCACAGAAAACAATCTATTGCAAAATTCTCGCAAAATGTAAATTCTAGCAAAACGTTTTTACTGATTTGCTACAGAAATAAAGAACTGTGAGAACAGTTATCCTCCCAGAAAGATAAACAAATCTGGGGAAAGCATCCAGAATAAAAGCAGAGGCCAGTCACCCAAGTCAATAGATTACGATCCAGAATTATTATTTTAAAGTCAGCCTTTAAATAAACCTAACCTGGAAGTATTTCTGGTAGATTTTGAGTGAAGGTTGCTAGATGTATGAAATAGATCCAGAAAGAGTTCTGTATCATATTGTGAGATGTGAATAAAGCAGAGTTGAAAAACAGGAAAGGGAAGAATGCAAGGAAGAATTTTCTTCCATCTATGGATCAGCAGCCAAGATCCTGTAGCAACAGGATGCATGAAAGATAGCTAGGAGGAGAGAAAGGCAAAAATGTATATTCCACTTTAAGGTCTGCTTGAAAAGTAGCAACCGATGTGTTGTGATGCAGCTTAAAATTGTTGAGCCCTTTCAAAATATTGCATTGGACTGGCCCTGCCTAACAGTTCTCCTTTCAAAAATGTATGGCTATCCCTTTATTCCTTTTTCGTCTTTCATAGAGTTTGCTGAAATTAAAATACTGAAAAGTTGGTTCTATCATTTGACAAGGATGAGAGAAGAGATAGCATGTTGTATTCAAAATGTGATGCAGGTTTTTTTCTCCCGTCATAGAACTGAATTCTATGCCTCAGTTGGCAAAATATTTTGGATAATGAGATGTGTTTGAATATTAGTAGCTCAGGTTGGTAGTTGGGCTGTCAGTTTGATCTCCGAGCTTGGCAATTTGGCTGCAAATGTTTTGTCTCCATTCTTGGGGGGGAGGGGAACAACTCCAGTGTACTTTGAATTGTGCTTGTCGATCAGAGCACTGGCCTTTAACATTTTTGATAATGTTAGTGAGATATTCCACTTTCAGCCAGAAGATGGTGATGTTGATACAAACAAAACAATGATAGCTGGGTATGGTTAATTTTCATTTGGAAATGATAAGAAGCATTCAAAGAAACACAAATCATGCCAGACCTTGTCAGCCTGTTGGCCTATCTGTCTCAGACACTCCTATATGTATGAATGGAAAAGGCAGGTGAGAGTCCAGGGAGTTATTCCCAACTCTTACAAAAGTTAGGGGTTATTTGAGAATGATGGTACTTCCTTTTGAAGCTAAAGTGGATAGCTTGTGCTGGGGAAACACATAAACCTAATATCTCAAGAGCACAGTTTACTGTAGATCTACATTTAGACTGGTTATTTGCCCATCATTAACTTGTGGTTAATGCACTGGCTTAGCTTTCAAAACCAGCACCAAATCAGGCCAACTCTCTTTGCATCTGGTGTGGATGGGTGTTGATGACGTCTGATTTTGACATTCCCCACTTTAGTAATTTTGTGTATCAGTACCTTCAATACTGAGTATTCTTGATCATGGTTCATTATCATGGGAAGAGAACATTGGTCCAGGACTGCCTAATTCTTCTTCCTAATTTACTATAGCTTGATGCTCAGCAGTCATGTTCTGTACACATTTTCCATCTATGGAAAAATCTAATGATACAGCTATTTAAAAGTCAAGAAAATGCACAATATGCCATCAGAATTGCACCTAGGATATGTCAGATTTGTTGGCTTTTGACCTTTATTTACCAATTATAGGGAATTCTTGTTCTTCACTGTCCCATTATTTCCTCCGATATCAGGTATCATTGCCAAGATTTATGCCAGGAGATTCTATTATACTCACCTATGTCTTCCAGTAGTCATGGATTTCCTTCAGTGGACAGCTACCGTTGTTGGCTACTTTTCTGTGGTAATCTTCCATCTCAACACTGAGGTCAAATGTTTCATCCCAGGTAATTCAGTTTCTGGTTAATTACTCTCTTTTTGTTACAGTTATTAGAAGCCTCCTGAAGTCTCCAACATTTATTCCTACAAGTCCAAATGTAAAGCTTGCTGTCACTTGGCTACTGATCTTTTATCTTGTTCCCCACAGGTTTTCTGGCTGCTATTTCTAAGATTTTTACTTTATTGGATCTTCAGTTTTCTTGCACACAATAATGTGAAAGTTTATATTAGGTATAAAATGTTGCAAATGCTGCATAGCAGTTTCATGGACTATTTCAGTAGTATTGCCTCAATTTTTGACTAAAATCTATGAACTGATGACTTCCTGCATCATTTTACCCCGTGAAGACAGCAATGCTGGTGGAAATCACATCAAGACATTAAATTACCCTTTACAAGTTGACGTTTTCTTCCTGGGAGTCTGAAATGCTTGAAAATTACCTGCAGCATAGTATTTACAAAAACTAAGCTATTTTTCAAGTCTACAAAATTCAAGGCTCTTACTCAGGTCTCAGCGATGTGCTTCCTTTCTATCCTCATAACAGGAGGAAAGTGGGAAAATGCTGTTCCTACAATGGTCCATCTTCTGTGCTTTGAAAGCAAGGTCAACCAACTTGCGGCTCTCGCATGATGAGAGAGGGGACAGAAGTTCCTGCTCCTGCTATGGGAGGAATGAGGAGCAGGGAATGAAATCTGTCCCTTCTCTGCTGTCTTCCTCTCCCCCCAGCTCTCTGCAACAGTACAAGATCCCTCACCACCTTCTAGCATGGTGATTTCCATCTTTAACAACTGTTCATAAGAGCCACTTGATGTAAAACTAACAGAATCCCCACTCCTCTCTCAAAATTTCTCTTGGCTGATGAATAGACTCTGGTTTTGCAAGGCATAGTGGAAAATATTATGAACAGGATTGGATATAGTAATTAAAATTTGTAGGAGGATCAGTATATCGGGCTTCTTTGCTAAGATGTCTAGGCTTTATGTGCTATATTTAAAAATATAAGACTAAGCTGGCAGTGATGATCAGGGGAAATATTTGAAGCTACTTAATAGTACCTGGAATTGGTTATTCTTGGCAATGTGGCTCATTGGTCTGACTCAGTTCTGGTGACACACTTGGCCAAAGTCCACATTAAAAAAAAAATCTCTTAAACTCATCTTCATATTAAGTGGTTGTGATTCAGTTTTTAAAAAAGCTGTACTAGATGTCATATCCTTGGATGTATGCCCTACATTGAAGGATCTGGCAATTTCAGTAGGGACAGATAGGATCTACAATGGTTTAAACTGTCTTGCTTGTAACAGAGGCAGATTTATTTGGTTTAACCTACTTGGGTCAATCCCGGGATTGAATCTTCATTGCGTGAGCAAATGTCATAGTAACCCTTTCTCCTTTTTCCTTTTTGTTCTGTTTTGTGTGTTCCTGCACATATCGTAAGGAATCAATTTTTGCCTGTACATTTCTAGGGCCAACAAATGAGCTGTATGACCTAAGGGAGGGGAGAAAAGGCAAAAAGCAAAAATAAAACCAGATTTGTATTCACTGAAAGGCAAATGCATTGTAATAAAAGTGAGTTCCATAGTGCTAAAACTATTGGATAGCGAGATGGGCAGCATATAAATTTAATTAATAAATACCAAAATAATCTATCTGTATTGGAGATATTCTAAAACTTGTTTTCCTAACTTTAACAGTTAACTAACTTTAACAGTTAAAATATGGAGGGAAAACATTAACTCTGTGGGATTAGAAGCAGTTTAGGGTGTTCATCAGTACTTTTAACCAATGGTGAAATAATGGAATGAGCTAAATATGTATCTGCATCACTTTCTTCTTAGACTGCTTTAATAATCTTTAATGACCTTAAAAAAGAATCAGGGCCTTATTAACTTATTAAACAGTATTTATCCTGACTCCATCATCAATTACTCAGAGATCAGAGGATGCACATAAAAGGAATGATACTGTTAACTGTGGGTTTAACCAGTAATCTGCTTTGGAAAAAATCATGTGGTTTTTTTTGTGGAGAACTATTGTAGTGTAATAGAGTTACAGTAGACGTGGGAGCAGGCAATCCAGGTCCCCATTTGACCACAGGTTCAATGGGTAACTTTGGGCTAGTCATATTGTCTTCACATAGCTTACTTTGCAGAATTGTTGCTGCATTAGGGACACTCCGGTATATGTCACCTTAGGGCATGGGTCTGCAACCTTGACAACTTTAAGACTTGTGGACTTCAGCAGACCCCTGCCTTAGGGGGGGGGGGAAAGTCATCTTTGAGTAAAGACCAGTTACCTTTTTCTGTTTTGTTTTTCAGTTTTCCAGTTTTCCAGTCTAGCCTATAATTCTGGTATCCCAAGAAATGTAATTGAAGAAGTAGCCAAGCCTGACAAGTTCCTAAGTACACACAAGGGACCTTTACCACTATCAAATGATAATGGAGAGCCAAATGTTTTTGAGTCAACAGAACACTGTGCCAGCATGAAATTGGTTGCTTTCATTGCCAGTCCTATTTTGCCTCTATTGTGTCTGCTCCAAGTCCCTGTTGGACAGCATTGATCTCATTATGGGTGTGCAATGTGTGATAGGCAAAGCTCTTTTTTGTGCCCATGCCTTTGCTGCTCTTTATCATCAGCTGGGAAAGATTGAGGGCAATAGAAGAAGGGGATGACAGAGAATGAGGTGGCTGGATGGAGTCACTGAAGCAGTAGGCGTGAGCTTAAATGGACTCCAGAAGATGGTAGAGGACAGGAAGGCCTGGAGGAACGTTGTCCATAGGGTTGCAATGGGTCGGACACGACTTCGCAGCTAACAACAACATCATCAGCTGGTGAGGAAAGCACTCACCAATCATGACTCTACAGAAGGAATGGGATAAATTCTATTCTATTCTATTCTATTCTATTCTATTCTATTCTATTCTATTCTATTCTATTCTATTCTATTCTATTCTATTCTATTCTATTCTATTCTATTCTATTCCATTCCATTCCATTCCATTCCATTCCATTCCATTCCATTCCATTCCATTCCATTCCATTCCATTCTAGCTTCCCCACTGACTTTGCTTGTCAAAATATTGCCAAAGATGATCACATGACCCCAGGACATTGCAAACATCATAAATATGAGCCAGTTGCCAAGTTTATGAATTTTGATCACGTGGCTGCAAAGGTTGGAAGTGTGAAAAACGCTCATAAGTCATTTTTTTTCAGTGCAGTTGTAACTTTGAATGGTCACTAAACAAATGTTTGTAAGTTGAGGACTATGTATAGTTGGGGCCATGTGTTTTATCTTTCTAGTACTGAAGAATAAATCTTTTCACTATAGCACAGCACTGAGAATTTGCTTTCTTTGCCTAGATGTTGACTTCCAAAAACATGATTTACGCAAGACTTTTCTATATAAACACAAGTCCAGTACATCTAAGGTGGAAATATTTGGAAATTGCATATCAGATTGATTAATGGCCAGCAAAATGTTGGAAAGAATACTTGTAGATTTCTTTCTGTGTCATAACATTTAATAATCCCTTGTAAATTAGGTGTTTCCAAAGCTTAAAATGTTGCAGGTCCAAACTGGAATATCAATAGATCCTTTAATCATAAATACTGCCACTGAACTATGCTAGGCAAAATTTGTTCTTTAAAATGGAAAGTTATAAAGAGAATGTTTAATTGTATTTACTAAGTATAAATCCTAGCTTCCATCCAAATGCTCTATAGGATATTTTTTAAATTAATTCTGAAATCTAGATTAGTCCGTGGCTCAGTGGGTTAGGACGCTGAGCTTGTCAATCAGAAGGTTGGCAGTTTGGCGGTTCGAATCCCGAGTGCCGCGTAACAGAGTGAGCGCCTGTTACTCGTCCCAGCTTCTGCCAACCTAGCAGTTCGAAAGCACGTAAAAATGCAAGTAGAAAAATAGGGACCACTACGGTGGGAAGGTAACAGCGTTCGGTGCACCTTTGGCGTCTAGTCATGCCGGCCACATGACCACGGAGACGTCCTCGGACAAGCGCTGGCTCTTTGGCTTTGAAACGGAGATGAGCACCGGCCCCTAGAGTCGGAAACGACTAGCATGCATGTGCGGGGGAACCTTTACCTTTTTACCTTTACAGATAGTCCTCAACTTACAATGGTTCATTTAGTGACTGTCCAAAGTTACAACAGCACTGGAAAAAGAGACCTATGACCATTTTTCACACATGCCGTGTTTTCCCCAAAATAAGACCTAACCGGAAAATAAGCCCTTGCATGACTTTTCAGGATGTTCATAATATAAGCCCTAACCCCCCCCCCCCAAAATAACCCCCAGTTAAGATTGTCAGCCATATGGAAACAGTTAGTACTGTATTTCCCCCAAAATAAGACCTAACCGGAAAATAAGCCCTAATGCGTCTTTTGGTGCAAAAATTAATATAAGGCCCAGTCTTATTTTTGGGGAAACACAGTACAACCGTTGCAGTATCCCCATGGTCACATTGTTAAAATTCAGATGCTTGGCAACTGATGGTCGCAGTGTCCCAGGGTCACGTGATCATCTTTTGCGACCTTCCGACAAGCCAAGACAACGGGGAAACCAGATCCACTTAACAACCTGTGAAACAACTGCAGTGATTCACTTAACAACTGTGGTAAGAAAGTTTATTTTAAGTTTATTTACTAATAAGAGGGCCTGTTTTAAAATATATTTTAATCCCCACACAATCCAGTTATTAAAGATGAAATATACGTAACATCTCAGTGCAGCGTCATTTTTCGTACTTGCCTACAGACAGTGGCCCAAGCAGTTTCTCACAATTAACTACAAACCACAGAACAATAGAGGATATTGTGTAATGTATACAATATATTACCTACATTATAGTCTATGCAATGTATAATCTATTTGTAGAATATATGTAGCTAAGGTTGAACTGTAGAGTCCTTGGCGCTCTCTGTACCTAGTCCATGTGTTGTGAAATTAAGGAATTTTCATTATGTCTTCTGTCTGCAGCTAGTTGGTATTCATAGATGCATTCTGCTATCTGGTACGTTGTAGATAACTCCTGTTCTTTTCTCCTTGGGCTTCCAGATCTTTTGGTTTACTTAAAAAAATCAAAGTAAACCAAAAGACTCGCTAACTGAAGAAGAAAAATATCTATGACATACAACATAAGGACTGTAAATAGCTACTATGTAAGTCAGGCAGAAGACCAGCAGGGAGAATTCATGAACACTAACTACCCTGTTTTCCCCAAAATAAGACCCACCCTGAAAATAAGCCCTAGCCTGATTTTTTTTGGGGTGGGCCTAATATAAGCCCTACCTGCCAAAAAGCCCTGGGGGTGGGTGGGCGTGGCCAGCACAAGTAGCAGTGAGTTCACAGGGGCCAATGGTGCCCGGCAGCAGCCGCAGTGCGCCAGCCCCTTGGCGCAATGCAGGTAAATCCGAGTGAGGAGGCAGAGGCGGAAGGGGGGAGGCAGGCAATCCGGATATGCTGTGCACTTTATGCCCAGAGGGAGACTGGAAGTTTTGTCTGCTTGAAAATCGGGTGCTTGGGAATGAAGCTAATTACTCTGTTCCCAAGCGCCCCATTTGGAAGCAGATGAAGCTTCCAGTCTCGCTCTGGGCGAAAAGTGTTTCTGCACCTATGGGGCACTTGAGACAGCTCCACCCCCTCCCCCACCAGCCTTGCCTTGTGGCAGCAGCATGGCACGGCATGGCAGGCCATTCGGTCTCCTGATGCGAGCCACTGCGAGCGGCCGCAGAAGTGGGCCAGCAGCCACAAGGGCTCCTGCTGGACAGGGTTGTCGGTGCCACTGTCACAAGGCGAGACAGGTGTCAGAGAAAAAACAAGACATGCCCCGAAAATAAGATCTACTGCCTCTTTTGGAGGCAAAAAATATATAAGACCGGGTCTTATTTTCGGGAAAACACGGTAGCATTCTGAAGACATGATCTCACAACACCTGAACAAACCCAACTATAGTTTCAACTGGGAAATTGTAAGCATCCTAGACCAGACTAAATTCCTGGAAGGTTGGCATCCTAAGGAATTCCTGGAAGGTTGGCATTCAGACAAATCAGTCATCAATAGATATGTAAAGATAAACCACATTTATACAACATTCAAAAGAGACAATAAAAATGCTAAAAAGAAAACAAAAAGATCAGAGTACATTCCCTCCAGCAGCCAACATCCGGAAAAGCAAAGATGCCAATCAGTAATTAATACCCATCAAGGAAATTGCACCCCTACTGACACTGGCAGGGCAAACTACTGCATATAAACTGGGAGTAAATCCCACTCACCAGCACTGACTATGTCAGGGGTCTCCAACCCCCGGTCCATGGACTGGCACCATTCCGTGGCATACCAGCAACCGGGCCACGCAAACAAGTGAAGCCCCATCCGTGGATGCAGGCAGCACACAAAACCACGCCCCCTCTGGTCCACGGAAAAAAACCTATCTCCACAGAACTGGTCCTTGGTGCCCAAAAAGATGGGGGCCTCTGGACTATGTCACTTAGATAATGAAACATCTGCAAACAAACCACCAAGGACTCCACATCAATAGAACATATATGTTAGTATGAGAACCTGCAACAAACCCAGCTTGCCCCCACTTTTACACCAACAGCCTAACTATAGGCACCAACAACCACACAAACACGATTAGTGGTTTCTTTACTTATTCTTTCTCTGATGTGAGATATGACATCATCTGCCAGCAATGTCCCTATGGATTCTGCAAAGGACAATCCAATTTGCACAATATACAGTATATATATATAAATTACACAAGCTTAACATCAATATTCAAGGACAAAGTAAGAGCATTTAAATCTCTCAGGACATCCATTGCAGATCTCAGATGGACTATTTTGGAAAAATGAGACATAACTAATATGTTAATTATTCAGTAAGAGTTTGCTGAACTGAAATACATCAAAGTATTTTAGAGATCTCAAAGGGTCTCAACAAACACAATGGATTTTTAACACATTATCATTCTTAATTGATAAGGTGCTTGTAATCAGTCTTACCCCTTCATGGATTACTGCCTTGTCGTGGCAAAGGGGCTTGTGTAATTCAATGAAGCTATGAGCTATGCCGTGCAGGGCCACCCAAGATGGAAAGGTCATAGCAGAGAGTTCTGACAAAACATGATCCACTGGAGAAGGAAATGGCAACCCACTCCAGTATCTTTGCCATGAAAACCCCATGGACAAAAAGGCAAAAAGATATGACGTTGGAAGATGAGCCCCTCAGGTCGGAAGGCGTCCAATATGCTACTGGGGAAGAGCAGAGGGCTAGTACTAGTAGCGCCAGAAAGAATGAAGCGACTGGGCCAAAGCCGAAAGGACGCTCAGCTGTGGATGTATCTGGTGGTGAAAGGAAAGTCCGATGCTGTAAAGATTTTTTCTCCATAGGAACCTGGAATGTAAGATCCATGAATCAAGGAAAGCTGGACGTGGTGAAACAAGAGATGACAAGACTGAACATCAACATCTTAGGAATCAGTGAACTAAAATGGACAGGAATGGGTGAATTTAATTCAGATGACCATCAGGTATACGACTGCGGGCAAGAATCCCTCAGAAGAAATGGAGTAGCCTTCATAGTCAATAAAAGAGTAGGAAAAGCAATATTGGGATACAATCCCCAAAATGACAGAATGATCTCAGTTCGAATCCAAGGCAAACCATTCAATATCACAGTAGTCCAAGTCTGTGCCCCAACCACCAGTGCTGAAGAGGATGAAATTGACCAGTTCTACGAAGCCCTACAGCACCTTATAGAACTAACACCAAAAAATGATGTCCTTATCATCATGGGGGATTGGAATGCTAAAGTAGGAAGCCAAAAGATAACCAGAATAACAGGCAAGCTTGGCCTTGGAGTACAAAATGAAGCAGGGCACAGGCTGATAGAATTTTGTCAAGAGAATACGATGGTGATAGCAAACGCTCTTTTCCAACAACCCAAGAGACGGCTCTACACATGGACATCACCAGACGGTCAACACAGAAATCAGATTGACTGTGTGCTCTGCAGCCAAAGATGGAGAAGCTCTATACAGTCAGTAAAAACAAGACCAGGAGCTGACTGTGGCTCAGACCATGAGCTTCTCGTTGCAAAGTTTAGGCTTAAACTGAAGAAAGTAGAGAAAAGCACTAGGCCACTCAGGTATGAATTAAATCACATCCCTGTTGAATATACAGTAGAGGTGACAAATAGATTTAAGGAATTAGATCTGATAGACAGAGTGCCTGAAGAACTATGGACAGAGGTTCGCAACGTTGTACAACAGGTAGCAACTAAAACCATCCCAAAGAAAAAGAAATGCAAGAAAGCAAAATGGTTATCTGAGGAAGCTTTGAAAATAGCTGAGGAAAGGAAGGAAGCGAAAAGCAGATTTGCAGCTTGTCAGGGGCGCTCAGAGGCTGCCCAACTTTACTCCAGAATTTTGGGGTTGAAAAGCAGAGGGGCAGCCCCACGTTTGCAGGCCTGGTGGCACCTGCTGGAAAACCTCCTGCTCCCTGCCCCCCTGCAGCTACCTCCTTCGGAGCCTTCCTGATCCCAACAGGCCTGCTGGCCTGGTGGCAGGCAAGAGCGCAAGGTGAGCTGTGCTTTGCAGGACAATACTGGCAGATCTATGCTGGCAGGCCCGTTGGAATCAGGACAGCTCCAAAGGAGGTAGCTGGGGGCGGGGGGGAGAAGCAAGAGGGGCACAGTGGCTGGGCTGCCTTCTGGCCTGCTGGATTGGGGTTTTCCTTTGCTTGGGGGCATATGGCCTGACCCTGGCTGAAATGCAAATCTCTCTCTAAGCAGGGACTGAGAGGCTGAATGCCTCTACCTTTGTGGCCATGCAGTTCTGAAATCGATGGGCTGCTGCTGGGGAGGAGAATCAGAACAGGACAAAACAAGCGTAGTCCATCATGGTTTATTGATTGCAAAGTTTTCCTTAGGTTTTCCTATCCCTTCCTGGGCTCTTAAAATCACATTGGCAAGGTCTGTACTGAACAGCTGGCTGCGAACAACTCAACTGGACTTTTAGCTAGCCCCTTGTGCAATCCCAGGCCATATTCTGGAGGTAACAGGATGTAGTAACAGGAGAGAGCTGCAAAATGGATTATTTATTGTTGCCTTTAGTAACAATAACTATCTGCAGGCTATGAACTTTCCTTTCCCCCTTGGGAAAAGAATTCAGGAGTGCTAGATTTATTTTTCCTGCTAATTACAGTATACCTTGTGGGTTTTTAAGGAGCTTATGAGAAAAAGATGTGTCTGAAAATTAAAGGATGTATGGACTGAGTTGTGAGACAGGGAAGGGAAATACATGGACATATGCACTTCCAGTTGCTGACAGGTGTGCTACTAATATTCTGACTGGACACCTGCATGCTCTCAGGGCCCTTCATAGGGTGGTATTGTGGATTAACTAAATTTTTCTGGGTTCTGATTTTAAGGTGAGTATCCTGAGCTATGGAGGCCTTTGATCTTCCTCTTAAATACATAATAATAAAGTAATGAGAACTAAAGGCTGAAAGGGAAGGCAGATTAGAAAGAACAAGACCTTTTGGGGTTTTCAATTCCCTTCCCTTAATAAGGTTTGCTTTTCCTTCCTAACATCAATAAAGATGGTTTTCCCAGAAAATATGTGAAGCGCTGTAATTAGTGGTTTAACTATGTTTTCTTTTTGGCTGTGTTTTAATTTATATATAATATATGTTTAACTGAAGAGGGCTTGGAGAGGTAGAAGTGGCCAATATGGAGGCTGCACCTTGTTCTCCAGATCTCTGTCTCCCCTGCAGATCTCTGGAGAACAGGAGAGGGTGGCGGGAGAGCTGCGTGAGGGAAGGCTTTCCCCAACAAGCCAGCATCCTTACCACCCACAATTGGAAGTGGAAAGGACCGGCCTCCCTTGTGCAGGACCCGGGAGTGCTGCTCTCCTGCCGCCTCCTCTTGCTCTCCAGAGGTCTGTCAAGATAGAAGTTGGAGGATGAAACTGTAGGAAACTATTTTTCAAGATGTCTTAATGAATCTTAACAAATGAGGTATAGGCATTGTTGTGTAGTGGGTTCTGGAGAGCAGGAAGGACGCCGAGACGATGAGTACAACATAACAGCTCTTTATTTGGTGGAAGTGACTGTACTGGGGAATAGGGGCTAACAGCACTCTTATATATATCTGGCCAGTACCTGGCCAGGTACTCAACCAACCAATCGGATTGAACCTCTGTTTCCCGCCAAAAATGGTTCCCGCCAAAACAGTTACAGTTCAACGCCGCCTGGTGGTGACTCTTATACAAGCTTTAGGTGTTCCAATAAAGCCTAATACATAACAGGCATGATGCTAAGGTCTCTAATTCTCCTGTATCTCCTTTCAAGATTTCCACAAGCAGACACTTTGCCCAGTTTTCTGGAAAAAAGAGAAACCCAGTTCATCTGTAGCAAGTACACTATCTGCCAGAACTCCAGCTCTCATCACAAAGCCTCGTCTGCAGTGTGGAAAAGAAAACAAAGATAGATGGATGATGATAGATAGGGAATGATAGATGTAGATTTAGATATAGATAGATAGATAGATAGATAGATAGATAGATAGATAGATAGATAGATAGAAGATAGATAGATAGTTAGATAGATAGATATTTAGATAGATAGATAGATAGATAGATAGATAGATAGATAGATAGATAGATAGATAGATGATAGATAGATGATAGATAGATAGATTTCTTACGTTTTGCATTCAGGTTTCTGGTTTAAACTGGTCAGATGACTTCTGCTACAACTGATGACTTCTTCCCTGTTCCCAGAAAACACCGAAAATATATAAATTGCTTTTCTATATGTCAAATTCTGAGCCATCAGCTTGAGTACATTACATAATATTCAACTTCATTGTTACTCCCCCCCATTACTTTACATTCTGTATATTCCTTTGTTTCCTGTCTTTTAAACTGAACCATACTTGAACTAGTTTCTAACATCTTTTGACAAGGAAGTATAGATATAGATATTACGACAGTTGCGGTCTGTATTACAGAATAAAGGATTTTAAAATATGCTTAGGTGATGTTTAGTTTTTAAATATTTTATTACTTGTTAAATGATTCATTTGAGTTTGGCACTTTTGATTCCATTTTACTGACTCATTTCCTACTGCAAAGGGCAGAAAAATATTTGCTACCATTAGGGGCTACTGATATAATAGCATCACAATGGTAGAAAGTCCTAGAGAAAAAAGCTGAAAGTCAGAAACAGCAGACTTTTAAATGCAGAACTCATTATATATAATATTTTTCATATACAATTTCAAGATTCACTTATTTAAGACTGTGAAAACCAAACAGTGATATGTTAGCGAGCAGAAGAAGTCTTAACTCACATTTTGCATGAAAAAGGAAAAAGTCCCAAAATTTCTGCAATACAATGTTCAAACTATCTTAATGTATATCTTACTGCTGAAAATGCCAGTCTGCTGACCAAAAAGATGGTCCCATCCTCATGATCCTGAAGGACCATTGCCACATTTTCATTGCCATCAAAGAAATGCAGAGATTACTATATTGAAGTCCTTAGCTATCAAGCTGTAATGTGTTCAGGGATATTGGCAGCATGGTTTGCTCACCTGATATGAACAATGTGTCCCAAAATGATGTTCTCAAATTGTACTGGATTAAGTAACTTGATGACCTCCAAATAATTTGGATTCGATAACAACTACCATAGTCCCAAACAGGATGTCTGTGTTCATTGTACAGTGGAGGACAGTGGAAATCAGGCAGAATATAAGAATTTTTGATGTTCTCGTTTTTTTTTAAAAAATGTATTAAAGATTGTAATTGCAATCCATACATACACGTGTGTGTATTGTTGCTGCTATTGCTCAGTCACTAAGTCATGTCTGCCTCTTCACAACTCCATGGATCAAAGCATGTCAGGCCCCCCCATCCTCCACTCTCTCCCTAAGTCTGCCCAAACTCATACCCGCTGCCTTGATAACACTATCTGTCTCATCCTCTGCTGTCCCCTTCTCCTTTTGCCTTCAATCTTTCCCAACATCAGGATCTTTTCCAATGAGTTCTCTCTTCTCATTAGGTGGCCAGATTATTTGACAGGAAACGTGATTAGATGAACTAGTCCTACTTTATTATAAGGCTACATTAACAAAATCTTGCAAGTCTGAAAGTACAAAGTTCCATCCGTAGAAGCAAACATTGCTACAGACATTGTTGAAATTAACTTCTGATTCCATGTTTTGAAAGAACCCTTCAGTATTTCCAATGTAATGATATTTTGTGTCGTCCTGTAATTGTTAACCAAACTTCCCTCTAGTGTTCTATTTTTGCAATTGACTTCCCTACTTGTTCAAAATAAGTAGACATTTCCATGGGAAGAATTGTTATACTTAATTCCAAAACATTATATCTAATTTATGGGGACCCTTAAATCAGTTTATAACTTTCTAAAATAAAAAATTTAATTAGTTTTGTGCTGCTTGTTTCAATCTTTTTAAGTTCTTAAGCTTGTAGGTAAAATTTTATTTCATTGAAAACTGAAAGTAGACTCATCTAGAATTATTGATCCGAAGATTTCTAATAGCCATAAAGTGTAATAAGCAATTTGGGAATGTGATTAGAAAAGGTAGTATGAGAACTCAGTGTCCTTTTAAAAGCTTCACCTGCAGTTTGAGCAAGACAGCTATTCCCTCTTCTCCCAGTGGTCAAAAACGGTTGGAGACTTCTATTTTGTGGTCATCTCATGAGGAGAAACTGTCTGGAGCACTTGTGGGAAATCTCCCATTCTCTTTTTGTTTGGAGCGATTCAAAGAGCTGATCTACTTACTGGCTCTTTATTCTTCACTGCTGTTGTCAGCTGCATTTTTTTTTTGCAGACTCATCTTCAGTCTGCCATTTCTTCCTCCAGAAATAAAGTGTGTTGAGTGTTCCAGTAAACATTATAGGTCTAACCCAAGGCTAGGAAACTATTCTTCGCAGTGTACATTTTTGGTGTCAAAGGGAGGCAATGGGTAGAGATGTTATGCTACCCAAGTTTTTTTGGGGGGGTACATGTATATGTGCTTTATATATTTGTAAATATATTGGGATTAATCAATAGTTTATACAGCTTTACAAAAATATTACAAAATGGGCAAGAAGCCACATATTTATTAGCTGATGCTTTGCTACCAAAATCTTGATATCTGAAGGAACCATGTGTGGGCCTTACAGGTTGTCCAGCTTTGGATTAGCCAATAGCCAGGTGGGTAAGATTCAGGGGAGCTAATGTAAAAAACAGAGTGCCATTGTCTATGGCTGATCTTTAGATCCTTAACCCTGTGGTAGCCATTCCAGTTTGGCAGCGATCATGCATCCAGGGCTCATATCGTCTCACCCCTTTGCTATGTTGCTTGAACCATTTTAAGGAAAGGACATGATATGTAGTTTTAATCAAAATATCATGATTGTGACTCAAAAGTTCTTTAAGAAAGGATGGAAGCTGGGGTCACTTTCTACACCCCATAAACTGCCGGGTGCAAAGAATCAGGACATGATAAGCTCCAGTTAAACAGATTTATTACTCATGCCTATATGTAAGAATCTAGTCAACTAAAGTCAACGCTAAATTGGTGCAAGATAAGAGTTAACAGAATTCAAGAATGGTTGAACTTAAACTGCTTGTGAGAATGTAATGACTCCAGGCTGATTCCTCTGTTGACTCTGTCCTCCAGGTTCGTTCTCTTCTTCTCTTACAACAAGTCAGAGTGCCCATTTTAACTACTTTACCCCATCATCCTGGTTCTACTGTGCCATGGTGGTGAATTGGTTAGAATGCAGTATTGCAGGCTAACTTTGCACACGCACCAGGAATTTGATCCTGACCAACTCAAGGTTGACTCAGCCTTCCATCCTTCCGAGGTCAGTAAAATGAGGAGCCAGATTGTTGGGGGCAATTATGATGACATTGTAAACCACCGAGAGAGTGCTGTAAAGCACTATGGGGCAATATATAAGTCTAAATGTTATTGCTATTGCTATTCTGGCCTTATCGCCAACATTCAAAATCTGCACAAATTAATTGTGAATAAGCATAGGTGAGCAGTCTGTGATCTTGGAGGGGAAGCATTCAGATGCATCATTATGTGGTTGCACACACACCCCCAGCACATGAGTAATCGACTCTGGAGGTAATAGAGTGCTCCCTGTGGAGATGGGCTTGTAAGTGACAGTGATGGTATGAGGTAATGTGATCATTTATTTGCCAAATAGGCAATTACTGATCAGCGGGTTTCTGCTCACATAGGAGTGAACATTTATAACCACAAGTCCCCAGTACTAGCCCCATGCACCAACAGAGGCAATCTTTGGTTACAAGTTACAAAAATGACTGGATTTGTGACAGTGGCATAGCTCATGGAAGGTAGGCAGGCAGATGGATTGGACAAGACAGGCAAATTTCATGTCTTAAGTTTATATGAACACAGAACACTTTTTAAGATAATCATATGGAAAAACAAATGATTCCAAGGATCTGAGTTTTTTCTAATCTACCTTCTTCATTAGATTTAATGATTCATCGATGTCTGTAAGTTGAATAGAGCTGGAACATTAAACAACAGCTATTATTTTTGATACATACAGATTCTGAGCACCATCATGTTCTTTAAGGCCACTGACATGAGGAATGTTAACTTTCCAAAGACATAGACCTGTAACTAGTAAGGAATGAAGGCTGAAACTAGGGCTTATTTTAGTTTGATGGGAGGATTTGGGGAGGGGGGAGACACAGTAAATGGAATAGAGTACCAGGGTAGTGAGAAGAGCAAAATCTCTTTCAGAGGACAGGTGCACGTGTGTATTTTGCTACCAAGAAATAAAAAGAGAGAGGTATGTGTTGGAAAGACACACGTCATATGCATGCGTGGCTCATCAACCATATTTACCTTCTCATAAAGTGCCTTTGTGTTCCAGCAATTTGCTTCGATTAGGCTCATTATCTCTGCCCCCCCAGGCGTCTGGTGAAGGCAGCAGCTCCCTTGGGGGAGAGGAATACACAGCAGCTCTGACTGTGCACCTACTTATCAAAGGCTGCTGTGGTCTCTGAGCTCACCTTTCATTGCCCTTGACGTTGAAGGGTGTTAGCAGGTAGGGAAACAATAACTTTCTGGTAAACAGCCCTGCTTTGTTTTTCCCCTTCCTCCTTATTTTGCATTAAGCTTTCTTTCCCTTTTAGTCTCTAGACTTGTAGTCTCCATCTCTTATATAGTTGGGAAAAAAAGACATTGTTAGAAGAGGCTTTACTAAGCAGAAAGGTCACAGCTGGAAGTGTAGCCTCAGAATTGATTTTAGCCTAAGGGTAGTTTATTCAAGAAGCAATGCTGAACTCAAAACAACAGCCTCTGGCTACATATGGAGACAGAAGCTGAAATCAAATGAAATCAAGCTAATGACCTGTTACAGTCCTGAAGGGAAAACTGGAGATGACCTTCAGCTACCTCTTTTTCACTTCTCTTTCCTCAGCCTGCTAATGTTTTCTTTGAGGCAATTACCTCCAATCTGGTAACCTCAAAATATTCTGGATTTGCAACTGTCATAGTTTCAGCTGTCACAGGGATTGTGCTTGCTAGAGATGATGGAAATTCTGGGTAGCACGTCTGGAATGCTGGGAAAATTTAACTGACGGTGTGGGGACCGAGCAGGTAAAGGGTCTACAAGAAAACCATGGGGAACTGAGCCAGGCTTGACCACTTCGCACATGGACAAGTGCAATATGAACCAACCAACCTATATGATCATCTGATGCTTTAGATTGCAGATCCTACTCTTGAGCATTTCCAGCATGATTGGGTCACATTTATATAACAGCACAGTGGCCTCTGCAAAACTGGTGCATTTGCTAGATAAGCTTTTCCTCCTGGTTCAAGTATTAAAACTCTTCGTTGCATTCCTAAAACAATCATTGGATGAGAATTATAGACTCAGGCAGAAAAATTATTTGACTGCCAAGGGTCAAAGTGACGTAAGGAGATTGGATGCTGTGTAAAGGTTGATCGCTGAATCTTTTCCCTTTTTCATTAATTTTCTGTAGCTTCATGATAATGTTTGCCAATTAATGAGTTAAATTGTGCTTCCATGAAACCACATGCAACGCAAAGGGTTTTCTCTAGGTTCAACCAATTGTTTTTCTTTTGCAGAACCTACATCTATCTTTCAAAGAACTGAAACAGCTCTGCAAGCACTCATGTTATTCTCAACATAGCTGAGAAACAGAAGCTGGAAGTAATTTTGCCAAAGTCAGACAGTACATGTATGACCTGGAATGGAACACAGCCCTTCCTTTCCAAGATAATTCCATGTATGTAGATGTGATTCACCTTTTCCTTGTTGCTCCAATGCTTCCCTTGTTTTTCCTAATAATTTTCTTCCACTGCTGTGAGAAGACTTGTAGATAAGAAGAGATACAAAGTCCCATTTGGTTCAATGTTCCTGTCAGGTGCAACTGGGGATTCCACAAATAGAACATTAGCACAGTGGCATTTCTCATTCATGTCCTCCAGCAATGAGCATCACAAGTCCTACTGCTTCCATTACTGAAAGTCTTGCATAGCTAATAATTGGAAGCCTTCCCCTGTATGAAACTGCTACTTCTGCTAACATGGGTTTAATAATGTCTGTAATGGAGATTGCTGGAACTATTTACTAGCAACAGAGAGATTTGCTTTTCCTAAGAATGACCAGCAAGTCTGTGACAGGAAACTATTCGGTACATCCAGGGCATGAGAATTTGGGTCAGGTGAATACCGTAAAAAAAACAGGTGGGAGTAATAGGAAGAAAAGTAAGTGATGGAAAGTTTGAGGTATCATTTGAATTTAAACAACACATTCAGCCATGGTTAAGTTAGCTATGATTTATGGAATTATCCCAACACCGTAGAGTCACACAACACACTGAACCTTAAACTACTTGAGCTGGTTTTCCCCTATACACAGAGTCACTAAATAGTTTGGTGAGCTGTGGCAACTCAGCTACAGAAACTTCTGTTTTATTTATTCTGTGTTACAGTCAAAGGATTTTAAGGGAACATCATAAGAATAGGCATGCATGAAGTTATTCTGTGGCTGTTTATGCTCAGAAGTAACATTTTTATGCACATATCAATTTTAAAAATAAGAACATATTGAGAGAGAGAGAGAGAGAGAGAGAGAGAGACTGTGGAGAAGTGCTCCATGACTAATGCAGATAATCTCTGTACGTCTTCTTAGAGATGTCTGGATCACAATGTTTCAGTGCCCCTGGAAATGCCAGACGAGTTCTTCCAAGCCTATTTTGGGGAGGACAGAATCTTATGCTTTGAAAGAGACATTGCATAATCATAGAGGGCAATAATTACCTGTCTGTTGCAATGGTTCTAATTTAGCTTTACTATGAAATTTAATACTTCTGATGAATGTGGCCAGTGCAGGACATCTGTTCCTGTCCATGTTAGTAACTGTAGTGTAGCTCAGTCCTTAGGTAAGATGAGCTGTGATGTGCATCAGGAGGAACTGTCCAAATTGCCAAGAGACGTAACACCGTTTATTGAGGGTTTGATCTCCAGAACATTGGCACTGGCATCACAGACTTCAGCAAAAATCAATTGACAGAATCATTCAGGACAGAGTCATCCTGGGAACAAATGGAGTAAGTGTTTCCACAGCACTGATGTAACGGCACAGCCATAAAAATGGTTAATAACATCTTCACTCTGGAGTGAGCACTACTATTGCTGCACACTTAAGATCACAGGCAGCATTTTTGGTACTATACGGTCACCTAACACAAAGCAATGTGCAAGTTACCTGATAACCCAAGTGGGCAGCTCACAGCAAAATGGACAAATTTATGATCAGGCAGTTTTGGACTGTGGTTGTGGATAAGTGTAGGATGACAGCATGTTATTGCCCAGAATCCTCCAACTCTCATTTCTAACCTCCAATTAAGGGAAATATTACAGCATTACAAAGTGGCTTCCTGAAGTCACCCAGATGCTCAGGAGGACACGTTATGCCCCTAATTCTCCAGATGGACACCACCTGTGTTGAATACCATACCTTCTTCAAAAAGCATGGCCCTTATTAACTAAGTTACTACCATTCCAGAGGCAAAAAGATCTTTAAGAAGGAATCTGGAAATCTTGTGCTTAAACCCAAATTTTACAATTACTAAACTTGGAAATAAAATATTTAGCTATATTGAACAATTATATAACTTTATATGTTTTGCTGATGACTTGGTTTCAAGAGCTTTTTGGCAGAATTTTCCATCAGGATATAGCAGGTTAGGGAATAGGCAATAACTCTGCATATACACTCCCTTATGACTATTTTTTTAAAAAAAATTGCACAGCCCCTTCTGCTCCATTTGTTTCTCTTTTAGCAAATACTGCTGATGCATTTTCAGCTTGTTCTTTATAAAAGCCAAGAGCCAGAAAGGTTTCTGAGAGTCTCAGTTTGATCAGCACTAATCAGTGTGCATTCCTAAACTATAGACTTTCAGACCTCCTAGCAGATTCTCTTTCCATCCAAAATCTACTTAATGTCACCTCCAACCTTTAGCCTATAACTCTCCCAGACACATAACTGGGCTATCACTGGCTTGTTCCTTTCTGCTCACCTACAGTGGAGTTCACCCATGGAATACTATGAATGCAGACGAGAAGGACATGAGTCTCATCAGGATATGCCAACCTATCTCAGAGAGAGCACAATCAGACACTGAGGTATCAGTTCAGGCAGCTAGTCAATTTCCAACCACACACCCCACTCAGTGTCTCCTGGGCTTTCAGCTCTGCCATCCTTGCTCTGCAACATGGCTGTCTTAGGAATCAATGGGCCCAGTCTGCTGGAGGCAATGGACTGAACTGCTTCAGAAGTTGCTCTCTCCCCTGATGTCAGGAAATTCATAGCCAGGAGGTCGTTCATTCACAGCTAGATTTTCACTGATGCTGCAGTGGGTCCTCTCCAGATATTGAGTGCTAGTATGTACAGTTGCTTGACTGCAGCTCAGACCATTGAGGTAGTTGCCAACCAGTTTGTGCTTCTCACAGGTGCTGCTGCTCCTCCCATTACGTGCATTGGGGGTGTGGCTGTATGTGTGTTTATACTCTTCTTCTATGTCCCGACCAAGTTTCCAGCGTGTCCATTTTTTGGTGAGTTCCGACTGTACCTATAGGGAGGACACATGAGCAAAAAGTTGACCTTTGTTGCCTTTTTGTTGCCATTATTTGTAGCATCCTGATTTCCTTGTACAGCCCCACTCCTCTGCCTGCAGCATATGACAGAGTATGGAAGTGTAAAAGGGGAAAAGGACACTGGATCTTGCAAATGAAAAAAAATGACTTCAAATAATTTGATGTGTAAGGCACCTACAACTACAGCTAGTATTTTAAATCCAAACACTATATTAGATTTACCCAAATCTAGTAATATTGCAGCTACATTTGTACCAAAAAGTGTAGGTATGCTTTGACTGCTAAAATACAGTTCTGTGGATTGTGAACTGAAAGTTATAGTTATGGCTGCCCTTTTAATTGCTTCTCAATGAATAGACCACTGAAACTCAAAAGGACATTGTACTTAGCTCCGCCACCATTCAAACGATTGCAGCTTGAAATTCTGGACCTCTCATAATTTAGCCACAAGGGGCAAAGCCTGTGTCCCATATTGAAGACTCACCTCTTTGTTCACAAAGCAGTAGAGAATGGCCACCAGCATTCCCTAGGGATACAGAAGGGAAATTACCAACATTGTAATAATAATTTCCAATAATAAAATGATATGGAAGGTATGGCCCTACTATAGGTTTTGGAACAGCTTAGTATTAGTACAGTTCATGTGTCTCACCTGAAAAGAGCCAAGAAAGAGGTCAAAGAACAGCTTGACGAAGCGCAGTGTGCCCTGGGCTTGCTCATCAATGACGAAGGCAAAAACCATCTCATGGATGCCCAGCAAGGGAATCAGAGTCAGGGTTGATTTTGCCAGCCTAAATGAACAGCAGGTGATTAGGCCTCATCACAAGGAAAAACAATCAGATATATAGGGAAGAGGCCCATCTTTTGGTGTGGGAGACAAGCACTACACTCAGTCTTATTGAAGTGCATCAGGAACTGCACTCCAGAAACTAGGCAGATCCAAAACGGAATTTGAATTTGACATGATGTGAATTTAGTACAATTATTGTGATTGCTTCTCAGGCATTTAATAGTTTCTTCTTTTTTGTTACATTAAACATTTTCACATGCACGTTTACACTCAGAGTAAACTTTTATGGGGAGTCACACCAAAAGTTGGCAAGGGCTATAATCTTTTAATGTATTGATGACTATTTTAGAAACCTATAGATCATGGTGCTGACCCCACATCCTACCCAGTAGAGGCGACTGCCCTGACGTAGAAAGCCAAGGAGGTCACAGGGAGGGTGAAAGAGAATGTTCTTTTCCCAAGAAGAATATGGCCATTGGGGGAAATTGCCAAGAGCCAATACCGAAACTTGTAGTCTGTGTATCGCATCTGGTGGGCACGGAGCTTAGAGACCAAGATCTGAATTATACGGATGAAAATGAAGAAATTAATCTGAAAGAAAGAAAAAGAAGCAAAGTGACTGAGTGGCAGGAAGGGATAGCATTACATGAGTCAGCCAGAGAACCACGCACAGTAAAAATCTAGAGGATTCTTGAATAGTGTTATCGTTTTGGTTTAATTTCTCCCTCAAATTTCTCAAATTTCCAGTGACTGTTTTGTAGCTTCTGTCCTGATACTGACCAATTCTAGCCTAAGTTAGTGCTATAAGATTTCCCAGAGAAAATATTTCAAATGACCACTGGCCATTTATAGGTCGACAGAATGGCAGGCAGAAGTATTTTATTAATCATATGTTGGGACTCAAGCATTTAAGAAAAGTGCTATGGAAACACTGAATTCTGCTACTCACAAGAAAATGTATGCTCATTACTGGAGAACCTCTGGTATTTTTTTCAAAAATAAGTTGTGTACTAGTGTAGCTCTTCATAAGATGATAATAACTCTTACTTAACTCTTGTTATGTTATCACTTCAGTCAAGGCAAAATCTTCAGCTGCTACACGCAAATGGTCACTCAAATGTGAATAAGGACTGGTGCTCTGACCACAGTCTAGTTCCAGGAGCATGGATTGTGTTTTCTAACTGGTTTCAGTTAGGGTTCTATAGCATTTTGGAGTGTGCAGAGCCGCTCTCTTCTTAAACCAAAGTATCTTAAAACACTATCTTTTTGCAGGATCACACTGCAGCCATGGAGGGCAGTTGGGTTATTCATCCATTCAACAGAATAGCTGACAGGCCTTTATATGAGCACTTCCCCTCCAAAGCATTCTTCCATTCTAATCCAAAATGTTATACAGCCCTCCTTCTATCCTCTTTACTAGTAAACAATTGGGATCAAGTAATTCCCCACCCCACCACCAAATATACATCCTTATGTGTACACCGGGCACAGAAAATAAAGAGAGAAAAAGCCTGCTTCACATGAAAATTGATTTGATTGCAACTGAACATTCAAAGACTATATGATCAAAATGAATAGAATAAAACCCACAAATCCAGTATACAATATATAAATGGGGGGGGGGGGAAATGCAGAGGTTACTTGAAGGACTGCCTTTATGCAAATCATTCTTCTGGCATGAGGAATACTGCCAATTCGGCTTTGGAATTTTGCAACCATGAGATGTGGAGGTGGCCATCACCTGGGCTGGTTTCAAATAAGTATTGGACCGATTCGTGGAAGTGAGGGGATCGATGGCTATTAGCCCTGATGGCCCTGTGGCTCCCTCGGAAGGCCAACTGCTGCAAAATAAGTGAGCTTCCTTGTGCAGAAAAGTCTGTGAGAAGAGACTGCAGGACTACAGATAGTCCTCAACTCAATTTCCATTGCTAAGCAAGCCGATTGTTAAATGAATCACGTCTGATTTTGCGTTGATTATTAAGCAAATCACTGCAGTTAGTGAAACCATGCAGTCATTAAGCAAATCTGGCCTCCCCCATTGACTTTGCTTGTTGGAAGCTGGCTGGGAAGGATGCAAACGGTGATCACAAGGTCTTGGGATGCTTCAACCAGCTTAAGTATGTGATGGTTGCCAAGTGCCGGAATTATGATTACATGATTGTGGAGAAGCTGCAATGGTCCTGACACCAATAACAATAACACATAGATTTATAAAGTGCTCCATAGTGCTTTACGGCACTCCTGGTTTACAAATGTCAGCATATTGCCCCCGACAATCATAAGCATGAAGACCAGTTGCAAGTCAGTTTTTTCAGTACTCCTGTGACTTTGGAAGGTTGCTAAATGAATGGCTATAAGCCGAGGACTATAGATGGGCCAGGGGTTCATTCCATCAGGATACTGCTTATGTTTTCTTCTTTACTGGGCATTATTATTACACACAGATATTAAGGTCAATGTGGGCCACATCCGTATGGCAGACTATGGCTCATCTTACCCCTCCCTTAGAGAAATTATGGCACAAGATAGGGGATATTTTTTTAGATAGGTTTTTTTCCCCACCCTGTGAAAGAAGAGTTTTAGAATATAATAGGATTTTAAGGCCTATACTGGCTTTTTGGAATATTTGAAATTTCGGCTGTCTATTTGTAATAAACAGTGACTTGAGCTTCACAATATTGTATTTGTTGATTGATTGATTATTGGAAGCCATCCTGAGATGCTTAATTTTTAAAAAGTAAATAAAGATAGGAGGGATATGTGAAACTTCTTCACAGTTGAGAACTAAGTACTGTACACAGTTTTATATGTTGAAAGAACATATGAAAACTGAAAAGAAGAAAATGATGCAGTTTTGAACAGTGCATTTAGCTCCCAAGGCATCGACAGCAACAAAAAAAGAAAATAAAGAGGGGTGGGCTTACCAAAATGGCTAAGAATACAGGGAAACGCAGGATCCACCAGAAGCCCATATTATTATTGGTACTCCAACAACTGGAAGAGTGATGAAGAAAGAAAGAAAATGGGTACAGATTGTTATTCTTCAGCAAACTTTCCTGCTACTCATACATTGTACGGTACTTCCTAAAGCACCTGGTAACACTGGGGCTACAGAAAAACTGCAGCCAGCTTGTGGACAGTCTACAAGTGTGGACATTGCATTTTTGTGGCATTTTTGTTGTATGTAACTTACTGAATATTTTCGTAAAGATATTTCACCACCACCCACGGCACAATGAAGAGGACTGGGGTTCCTGGAGGAAGAAAAGGAACAGAATTATGCCAGAAAGGATCATCTTTTCATCTCAGCCAGAAAAATCAGTGCAGGAGAAGTCAATGTAATACATTCCACCCAATATAGATATCCTGTAATTTCTAAAATATAGACACGAGGGAGGCAAGTTATCAAATTTTGGGGTTTTCTCATTCGATTTGTTTGAAGTCTTGCAGATACTTACCTGTTTCAGTGGAATTTGTCACAATACAAATAACATCTGGACTGGAATCTTTATAGGTAGATAGTGCTCAAGCTCCCTATCCTTCGTTTCCTAAACCTGATCTGACTTAGCCTTCATGCCTGTAATTTACATGTTAAAAGCCAATGCAAAATTTCTGCTTGTGTGATTAGGATCACAATTAGTTTGTCCTCATGTTTCCTAGATCCTATCTAAATTGAGACCATCCAACTTCTCATGACTTGTTCATTATATATGCTTTAATTCAGGTATTGGCAATGTATGGTTCTCCAAGTATCACAGAACTCCAATTCTCATTAGTCATAGTTGGCATGATCAATAATGAGGGATGATGGCACTGTAAAAGCACAAGTGGTTTAGGTAAGACTTTGGAGGACAGAAGCAAAAGTTAGAATTTAAGGCAGGATGTCAATAATTCAATATGTGTATTTTTTTAAAAAAAAATAGGCAATAGCTATTCAATTGCTTTTAAAACATCTCTGCTACACACCTAGATATTTTGGTCTTTTGGAAAGTTTGCAAAGAGCACCAATTCTTCATTTACAGAGCAGTGACAGCATTTTCCCCATCTGCAGGTAAAATGACTGAGCTGAACTGAACCTACAAAAGACATCCAGCCTTGGATTCAGAGATTTTATTTATTTATTAATTCAATTTGTATACCGCCCTATTCCCGAAGGACTCAGGGCGGTTTACAGGGCAAAATTTAAAAACAATACAGTATAAAATTAGGTTAAAATAAAATTAAATTAAATATGGCCCCAAGAATTTCCCACAAAAGGAAGACACAGGAAGAGATTTTCCACAATGCTTCGTTCCCTCAAAGAAATGCTTTGGAGAGTAACTGGATCCTCCTGAACAGTGTGGGAAATGGTAAGTGGGAGACTGCAATGAGAAGGCAATGTGTGAACTTCTAGAGGTTGCCAACTTCAGCTGCTATTGTCAATAGAAATCCCCTCCCCTTATGTTAGAAAATTTATATATAGCGCCACAGAACAAACAAAGAGTACAATCACCATGTGCTTTACTGCTCAACTGGAAACATGAAACTCTGCTTAGAACAAAAGAGCACAGAGTATATACCAGGGGTCAGCAACCTGAAACAGTGAAAGAGCCACTCGGAACTGGTTCCCTCACAAAAGGAAAAACTGGGAGCCGCAAAAAATGTGTGCGCATGTGCATACATGCGCGCATGCGCAGAACAGAGTTTGACTGAAGAGTGGAGCCAAGGTGAGATATGCACCTACCCTGCATATTTGAATTGATTGGTTGAAATTTTTTAGTCTCACTTTTTTTTTGGAGTACACATAGCAGAGGACTGGGAGCCGCAGGAGACGGCTGAAAGAGCTGCATGCGGCTCCGGAGCCGCGGGTTGCAGACCTGTGGTATATACCATATAGATCCATACTTGCAAACATTGCCATCTACTGGTTGAATAGTTGTTGCATAGAAATACATTCCAACAATGAATTCCAACACTTTGTTTCTCCAGAGGAAGATACCACTGGTTCTAAACCTAATTGCCAGTGAAACCAAAGAAGCAGTCTTGGTCAAATCCACACATCCTGGCATTCTCATAACCCTAACTGTTGCATTTGCCCTATGCCAGAGATAAGGAATGTGATCACATGCTCTAGTTCCACCTTCACTTATATTGTTTCCTGTTCTGATATTACAGCTGACTCCCTTGTGTTCTTCTCCTATAGATGTGGTTATCAGTGTCCTGGTGATTACTGACACTCAACTCCCCATCCTGTACTCACCCCAGCCGATGCAGAGGTAGAGGGTGAAATAGCTGCGTTCAGAGAAGACAGTCAATACCAGCAAGTTGTACAGATAAATCCCCTCGACAAGCAGCCAGCAGTAGTTGGCCACAATACCATACTGCATGAACACTGTGGCTGCCTGGCACCCTGCTGCTGCCTAGAGAAAGGAAAGGAGTCAGGATAGTCCCAAGAACATGTTGCTGTAAATGACAGATTTCTGGGTTAGGGAACGTTTTGGCCAAATCATGTAGCTTTCATGTTGATGCCTTATTACAGCGTTTCTCAACCTTGGCAATTTTATAATGTATGGACTTCATACATGTGGGGTGAGGAATTTTAAAGTTGCTAAGACTGAAAAACATTGGTTTATGATTAAAAACTAGCAGTAGGGCAGCCTGGAGAGTTTTGGAGGAAAAACTCTTTTGTCACTTGCAAAGTTTCAGAGCTGTACCAGCAGCCTTTCCTTGAATTGTGGATTGCAGTTGTTAGTTGTTAGAAACTGCTTGATGGGAGCAAACAATGCTACTTCCCAGATCCAGGATTAGAAAATGTGCAATGTGTGACTTTCCAGATGTTGCCAAAGCAGAATTATTGACTGGAGCTGCTGGGAAATGTAGTTCAGAAACTTCTAGAGGAACAGATGTTCCTCACTAAATAAATGTAGGAAATACAAGCAATGAATCATTGAACAGAGTTGTTATAGCACAATCATGGCTCACTTTGAATCAAAGTCTAGCTTCAGGATGAGCTTTCACAGGTATCCTATCATGAGCAGTTACATATATGAAGAACAATAGAACATCCTTATGTGAAGGTTATTGACATGTAGAACTATGCGGTAATCTAATTGAATATAGGTTTCAGCTGACCTAAAAATGCTTTTTCCCATAAGTCATTTTAAACCATCCCCAAACTTTTCAATGGTCCTTGGTTGTTTGGCCATGGGAACAGAAGAGCTGGGACTGTAGAATAGCAGAATGATGGGCTTCTTAGACTGGAGGTTGAGACCTCTCAGAGAGGTACAAGGATTTTCAAGAGGTGTGGATGGGAGGTACAGTGTCACAATTTATTTAAAAATTGAGGGGACAGAAGCAGTGTAAAAACTCAGTCAGGCTTTTATTCCCATTATGACTATGTGAGCCTGCAGTGGTCCACCACAGTACTTGAAACCTGAGAACTTCTAGTGATATGGAGGAACCCACCAAGCCTAAATATAAAAGCACATAATTATTTATATGTACATAAATTATTTAGACATATTAATTATTAGTCCATCCTAATTCATGATGGCAAGGGAAAGTTCTTTTGTCACTTGAGGGGACTGCATTATCATAATGTTTAGAAACTCCTGACATGAGATTTACTGGATCTGTACATATATGGGTGTGCATTGCATGGTTGGAAGCCTTATAATGTAGCTGGAAACAGGAGAAAATAGAATAAAATAAATGAGGGACTATAAAAGAGGGTGCTGTTACCTTGTCACTCTGCCAAAGGCTCACATTGTAGTCATCAACCTTCTCACTGTAGCGAGTGTGGAGCAGCGTGTCGATGGTGAGCACTGAGATGCCCTTCAGGATGAAGGAGGCGAAGAGGTTCATGTGGATGTAGTTGCGCATGCAGTGCAGCTTGCTGGGGAGCAGGGAGCTTGTCAAAAATGCCTGTCTATCTGGATCATGTCACACAGTATCACTCTGCCTAAATCTTTACCCCACTGGGCCACTGTTCCTCCCTTTCTCTGTCTTTTGATCCCAGCCCTCATCCCATTCATCAGCTTTTCAGTTCTTGCAATTTCATCACTCTCTACAACTCTCTAAAGCAGGGGTGGCAAACTTGCCACGTCACGTGATGTGTCACCACATATCGCAACTTTTCCCCCATTGCTGGAGCTGGGGTGGGTGCAATTTTGACATGATGCATCCGGCCCGTGGGCCGGCAGTTTGACACTCCTGCTCTAAAATGATCCCTCACTTTAACAGTTCTGAAGAAAACCCAGTCTCTCCAGACTGGCTAGATGTGTTTACTCCAGTGCATCTTCCCCCGGGTAGTGCCCAAAGTGGGATGAGATGGAATAGGGTTAAACGTCCTTTTAATCCAGTCTTTCTCAGCCTTGGCAATTTTAAGATGTCTGGACCTCAATTCCCAGTTGAAGTCCAGACATCTTAAAGTTCTCAAAGCTGAGAAAGATTGTTCTAATCAGTCCAGATGAAGTCAGTTAACTTTAGAAGTTGGACATGAAGATAAGGGTTTCCCTCCGTAGAGGATAATGTGTATTTCAGAGTAAGATAATCCATACCTGTTTTGCTTGAGGACCCCTTTTTCTTATTTTGCTGAGTGGGACCCTGGATGTGACTCTGAGGACACTAATAGTAAATCTATGACCAGCTCTACTAATTCCCCCCCCCTCTTTCTTTTCTCGTCCCACTTTGAAGGAATCCATCTCATTCCAACCCAATCCATTTTCATTTTTCTTCATTTTTCCTCCACTGTTGCAAGGGTCAACCACCCCACCATCTCCAGTCCCAATCCAGTTTCCAAATCACCTGAAGCCTAGCAACACCGCCAAGGCCAGGAGCAAAGCGCAGAGGGACACTGAGTAGCCCACCGTGTACATCACTCTGAAGCTTCCATAGATTCTTTCAAACCACTCCTGGAAAGAAAAAGAGGAAAAGAGTTCATCTGATGCATGGAATCCATTCAGATCCTTTATCTATTCGAAGCCAGAAAAAGATGATCTTGTAGAAATTAGCAGAAGTTTAGTTCTCTGCTAACCTGGTCTTTCTTGTTGTCTATCATACATTGATCAGCATTTCGCAGTGACTTCCCTCCAGGACCAGTCACCCACTGTCCATCTGGACCACATTTCTTGAATACATAGCCATGCTTCACTACAGAAGTAAAGAAGAATATGATCATAAATATATCTGACTCCATGGTGGACGTCTATCTGTTCTGAGCTTTAATCCTCTATTGTTGATTCTAATGTCTGTTCTAAATTTAGATTCTAGCACCCTCTGACTTTTATCTCACCTTTCCCCAGAAAATTAGGCTATTTTATGCATTCTCTTACCATTTCTGATTTTATATTAGTTTTATGTCCTTTTTCCCTTAAGAACCTAAACACAGTGCATGTAAGCTTTTAAATCATATTTTCAAACTGATAGAATACATTAAATCTACTTTAATTGAAGTATCTCAAGTAATAGGTAACAAAAACTAAATAAACAAAAAAGTAAAACCTAGAAAAAACACTTTCTATAGCTTTAAATAATAATGGCATAGTATATCATTCATTTTTTTCCATTGTGAATTAAACATAGACGATATGTAAGCATATTGACTAATACAGGACCATCTCTAAGGCTGAAAGTTGACATATATCATTGAAATTTTTACTAACTTTCAGGCCTGTTTAATAAAAGAATACAGTACATTGTATCTTTTTATAGGATTTCCCTGTGTTAGGCAGCATAGGATAGTAGTTTGTTTATCCCAATTATCCTGGCTGAAGATGGAAGTGAAAGGGTCTCCCCAGTTTTCCAACATTAGAATCACCACACACACTGTCTAGACCAGGGGTAGGCAACCTTAGCTATTTTATGACTTGTGGACTTCAATTCCCAGAATTCCTGAGCCAGCCATGCTGGCTGAGGAATCCTGGGAGTCGAAGTCCACAAGTCATAAAAGAGCCAAGGTTGCCTACCCCTGGTCTAGACAACCAAGGTCCCTTTTCCCTGCTAAAGATATGGTACAATGCCAGTCATCTCCCCAGTGTTAATACTGTACCTTGATCATACCAGGGCAGGAACCAGGGGCAGGAAACACTGACAGTGCTGTTGAGTTGAGCATCAGGCCAGCACGAATACTTATCGAAAGTTCGGTTACAAACCAACTCTAGAAAAGAGAGTACAAAGATGGATGCAGCACTTATATGTATGGGGGTTCTTATTTTTAATATTTTATTCTATTTCCACGATTGTATCTCTTGTCTTACATCAACTGGACCTAAAATGTTTTATCCAGTAAACTTTATTGGGGACTTCACTTGACTTGACTCAAATAAGCTGCACTGAAATATATCTCTCGAGATCCTTTCTCCTGCTTTACTCATGTGTGCATACCTATATGACTGCCTAGTAGTTCCTGCCTTGTACTTCATTCATACACTTCAGTCTTGAAACCATTTGTGTGTGTCTGTACCATGCAGGCATCACTCTCAAGGAAAAAAGTGACATCTATCAATTTACATTCTACTATTTCTGTGATGTCTTTCTCCATTCGTCCAATGCCACCATTTCCAAAATTCTTACATACTAGTCCTCATGATGCTACCAAAAAGAATAGGATCCCAGCTTGCATGCATCACTCTCAAGGAAAAAAGTGACATCTATCAATTTACATTCTACTATTTCTGTGGTGTCTTTCTCCATTCGTCCAAAGCCACCATTTCCAAAATTCTTACATACTAGTCCTCATGATGCTACCAAAAAGAATAGGATCCCAGCTTCCAAAAGCATAGGATTCCAGCAGAATAAGCTGGAAGAAAACGAGTAAACATTCTGCCAAACTGTCAATGCTTGTCCCCTGCCTCACTTTCCCTGTTCAGATAAAATGTCAGCTGATACTCAATCTCCAGTGGGAATCTTGTCTCACCAGTAGATGGTGGCCAAAGGCTCATATTGCGGTGACATTCTTCACTGTAGGCCTTCCAACTTTCATACACATATTCATAGACGTATTCCATAACCTGGGCAGAAGCTCCCTGAGGAAAAGAAGAAAGAAAAAAAGTGGATTGGCCTGTCCAGTATTTAAGTATTTGATTTGAAACAGCCAGACAAGGAGGAGGACCAAGCCCCTTACCTGGAGGCAGAGCACCAGTGCAAGCAGGATTCCAAGAAGGTGTGACTGGGACATCTCTCCAGAGGTCTGCAAAACTGCATAGGGATACTCCTGGAGCTGTTGGTATCCTACAAGATGTGTTGTTTTATCGGGTGTCCTGCAAAGATTTAGGAAGGGGGAAAGCAAAGTTACTTATGCTTGCACGCTCCTCACTGCTCAACTGTTAGTTCCAAGCTTCAGGAGCAAGTCTCCAAGGTTGATGACGCAGGCGGAGACAGGGCTTGCTGGGCTACATCCAGATAGTCAGTCTAATGCCAGCAAATCATGGACTGGAAGGGACCTGTCAGGAATAAACATGGCTGCTGAGCCTCCTCCCAGGTCAGGTGTTAAGGACTTAGTAGTGTTTTGACTCTCTCTGGTTGGTTCTTGGGCCTCCCTCACTGGAGCCAGGGGGAGTGGAGGACACCCAACTTAGGGGGCTGCTTCAGATGCCAGCCATTGTAACTGGAGCCTGTTGGGGGAAGGGGAGTTATTTCTGGGCTGGATTTGGTTCCACTGCTGAGTGCTTAGAGATGTAAGCACAAGGACTATCTTGCCTCCTCGCCTCAGAACCACAGTGTGGTCTCAACTTCCAGAGACTTACATACCTCACTCACAGACGAGCGCACCTTTGCCAGAGATAATATGCAGGCAAATAAAAGAGTGCATATAAAAATAAATAAATCTTGAAGTTTTCTTTACAGAGGATCTAGCAATCGACCCCACGACTAAGCTCATCTGGAAGCAGGAAGGCCACCTCATTGTCCTGGAAAGGCACCTTGGCTCACTGTATTGACTGACACACTCCCCTTGCCAGGGAATGGAAGAATTGCAGTGCTCTGGATGGTAAGTTAGTTGTGCGATGTGTGCATGGTAAATTGAGTGTCTGCGGACAGAGGGCGTAGAAAATAAACTACATTAAATGTGTTTCAAAAGTAAGTCATGTGAGGGATATACAGAAGTTATGCTGCTTGGGGGGAGCCAGCAGAGGGTAGAATAGCTACCGGTATGCAATCTTGGTACACTACCGGTAGCAGTAACGGGATGACATCCAAAGCCAAAAGCCCATGTGTGTGCGTGCATGTTAGTAAGGTCAAAAGCAGCAGCATGCATGGGAAAGCAAGGAAGACTATGTTCCTTGGGCTACCAAGGCGGAGGGGCTGAGGTTTGCTGAGCACAGGGGACGGGATGCCTTTCGGTCCTGATCTCGTGGACACTGTTCTTTGCATTCCATCCCACTGACAGGGCTTGTGTTCAAGCCAGCAGCAACGCTCTCCTACTGATTCAGCCAGCAACTCTCCCCCACCCTCCCCTTCCCCCCAGTCCCTGTCCAGGAAAATAGGGAGGGATGAGGGAGAATGTGCCAGCACTGCTCTGGCTTGTTTACAGCACCTGGCACAGTCCAGTTAGGACTAAAAAGGCAGCTAATCATTAACACCCTCCAGGGATGCCTGGCTCTTCAGGCCTTGTTGTCTCCTAACCCAGGAGCCCCCTTCTCGTGGCTGACAAAATCCCCCATGTGCCCAGAGTCAGAATTCCTGGCTGGAAAGCTATGCTGAGTTCCCATGGGCAGTTGAGCAATGCCCTGTGTTCATCCAGAATAAACTCCAAGGCACCCATGAACTAATGCCTTCGATCCTTCTCTAATCTGGTTAAAGGGCTTTTGAATGGGACTGCGGTGCTCTGGACAAACAAGCTATTCTTTGCTGGGTACTTTGCAACAACAGGCCAAGCTTTTGGCACCAGATACTGCCAGAGCTCTGCTGGGATTAAGAGGGGGCTGCTCCAGTTACCCCAAGAAGTAAAAAGCCCTTGGCTTGGATTGCTAGAGTTTAACTGTGGCGGGAGGGAGCAACTTCCCACCAGACATCAGAACTTCCCATGCTCCAGGATTCTCTGAGCAATGGAAAAGGGAAACCAGAAAGCCGGGAGCACGCAGAAGATCCTCTTTCGCTAGAAGGGCAACTGCAGCTTTCCGAAATTGTCAGGATGTGATTAATCTAGAGCAGACACTTCAGATTTAGCAAAAGGAGTACCTGCGGCTGATAATTTTTGCTCCTTCCCCTTCATAGCACATGGAAACAACACACTCATCCGGTAAATTAATTTGTTTAAGGCATTTGTAGACCACCTATTGATCATAACGAATCCACAAAGTAGGTCACAGTAATTGGAACCTATAGTAGTCAAACCAGCACCCACTGATACAGGCAAGAATAGTGTACATCCAGAGCAGCTGGTGATCCTTCGGTCAGTATAGAAATAATTGGGCCTTTACTGATATGATTAAATGGCAATGCATAAGCAGAGTTTTTTTTTTCAGCCATAGGAAGTCTAACTCATGGGTCTGGCACTGAGAATTCAGAGCATGAATACCGGCTCTTCTGCCACAGAAGCGTGGCCATTCCACAATCCCACTTCCAAACCACAAAGTCCTTTCAGCCTGTAATGCAATACTGTCTATATACCATGATGCATTTTTCTCGCGCAAGCATGAAAGCTGCTGATCTGCCTTTGCCCTTAAGCTCCAACCCAAAGTGAGTTAAAACTCAAGGCCCTGCTCTAGGGCCATTCTATATTTGATTGGAGGATGCCAGAGACTTCTTAGTAGTTGCACCACAGGCTCAGCTTTTCCTCTTTGATGACATGGATCTTCTACAGGGATTTCTGCGTTTACACCTGCTTTTAAATCTAGCGTGCTCTGGTTTGATATGCAGTATTCTATAGATAAACTGCCTACTGCTTTCAGGCGTCAATCCAAGCACAGCATGCCATGTTGCTAGGCTCTGTGCAGCCGTGTTGAACCTTCCCCAGATAATGACTTCTGGCTCATGATTAGCATTCAACTGTAAGGTCTGGCACCATAGAACATTTTATGGCCTGGCAGGTTATGAACATTTAATTTATTTTCTTTGTGATGTCATCTTTTAGGCCTTGTACACTTTTCATATCCTTTATGCTCGTACACCCTTCTTTTATTAATCATATTACCTTGCCAATCCTTATGTTGGTTTATTAGCATAATAAAGTTTGACTTGATTTGATTTTTGTAATTATATCGTTCATTACAATCCACTTTCACAGGTAGTGTCAAAGCAAGACATAATTGTTTAAAATAAAAACAGCTGTGCTGATTTTGGACTCATGGATTAGGAGAGAGATGATGTGTGAATTAGTTGTCATTTTTAGTAACTCAGAGTAGTTCTTCTATGTAATGTTTACTGTTTGTTGAAAATCAGAGCGCTGCATATATAACATCCTCTAAATTTTTGCAATGTCCAGGATATTAGAGCAGTATTATCCAAGATGAGGTTTAAATCAAGGGCTTTCCATATTATGTAGAAATATGCATATCAAATGTGGTTGTTTTTCCCAAGGAAAAGCAATTACAGCATGGCACTTGGCTACTTTCTTATTGGCTGTTTCTCTACTTTGGAGTGTTCCATAACTCACAAGTGTCTCCCCTCCATTTTCATAGGAATAAGGAAATTCCACTTCAATTAGATAACAGTTTTAACAAACACACAAATAATGTTGTGCAAGAATAACAGCAAGAATATCTTTTTAGGAATGTAACAGAGACATGTAACATATAAATGCATATAGGTACATGTTATTTAAAGCAGGGGTCCCCAAACCCCGGTCTGTGGACTGGTAGCGGGCCGTGGCATGCCAGCAACCAGTCCACACAAACAAGCAAAGCCCTATCCGCAGTATGCGGGCAACACATAAAACCACACCCCTTCCAGTCTGCAGAAAAACCTCTCTCCATGTAACTGGTCCCTGGTGCCCAAAAGGTTGGGGACCTCTGATTTAAAGAATATCGTAAGTCACGTAAACATAAGATTTGTTGCAAATAAGTGAAATGGTTATTTTAAAAGCTATGAAAACTGTTTCTTGGGGATTAAGATAAAGGTTCTTTGGAATATTTTTTAAAGAGGTAAATAGATGCACAAGTGGAAGATAGTGAGATTTTAATGTTTGGTAAGGTAAAGGTAAAGGTAAAGGTTCCCCCGCACATGCGTGGTCATGTGGCTGGCATGACTAGACGCCAAAGGCGCACCGAACGCTGTTACCTTCCCACCGTAGTGGTCCCTATTTTTCTACTTGCATTTTTACGTGCTTCCGAACTGCTAGGTTGGCAGAAGCTGGAACGAGTAACAGGCGCTCACTCTGTTACGCAGCACTCGGGATTCGACCCTCCAAACTGCCAACCCTCTGATCAACAAGCTCAGCGTCCTAACCCACTGAGCCACCGCGTCCCTTAATGTTTGGTATTATTAGCTAAAAGCTTTGGGGAACAAAACAGATGTGAAGCCTTGGGTTATGCTCCCTTGTTTCAGGACTGCCATTACAATAGCAGAGCAAAGTGTTTAGGGATGCAATGACATAAATTTATTGTCTTTTCTAGTTTGGAAGTGGCATGAAGCTCCAGTGGGATCCCTGCCTTTCTGCCATATAATGCCATGCTGTTTACTTCTTCTCCCATGTCCACAAGTGATTTTGATCAAGCTGTTTCTAATTTTCATATCTTCAAAAAAGAAATCTTCTCGGATGAACTGCAGGGAAACATGTATGCCTCTGAAGGTGTTTTATAAGTAATTAGCCCTCCTACATTATGTACAGAAGATCTCTGCATAGTATTTCTGCTAAGACAGAGATAGCAAGTGAAATCCATATTATTTATCAAATTTATATAATTGCCCATCTCACCCAAGGCAACTCTGAGTTACGTACAACATATTTATTGGTGTCCCATTTGAATCAGGCCAGCGATCACAAAATGATTAGGGTTTTTTTTAAGCTGGGAGGCATCAGAAAAAGGGATAATTATCATTTTACCAGAAAAGAATGATGTACTACCAGCAGGAAAAAATAGCATTTCCTGCCCTAAAATAAGCCCTGATATTTTGATATACCTATTACTGAGTTTCTAGATATACTGTCAATGTCTGCTCTAGATGAAGTTGCCCTGCTTGGCTCAGCCCTGAAAGTACAGCCTTGGACTCCCTCATCTGATGCTCTACATCTCAACACAATAAATACACGGAAGGCAGAAACAGTGTCTTTCTGATCAGAAATGTGGTCCAGCTCTCTTTCTCTAGAGAGTATTTTAAAATTCTCTACTAAAACCACAGCAAAAGTGCCCCTAGTTCTATCCCGCTCCCAGGATTGATTGATTGATTGATTGATTGATTGAACGAACTATCTATCTATCTATCTATCTATCTATCTATCTATCTATCAATCAATCAATCAATCAATCAATCAATCAAATCAAACTGTTCTTATCCTTGGGAAAATCGTGTTTTCCCCCAGTAGCGTCTTAACTGCTGCTGTCTGAGAGCTATAAAGCTCATTCATCAGAGAGGCTGGAGGAAGCTTAGCAGCATCAAGAGCTGTCCATCCTGTCGGCATGAGTTCTCTCCATATTAAAATAAGACAGACAAGTATGTGTGTCTTTGCTGCCCAGAATGTAATTGGAAAGAGCCTGTCCAGCCTCTGCTCCTCTTGGATTGGGTTCCTTGGGACGGTGATCTCCACAGGCAAATTTCTCCCTCCAGCAATTATATCTCCAAAGCCAGAATGATAAGAGAGAGCCACCTCCTTCACCACTGGAAACTGCCCCTTTGGCCCTGCTATCAAACTTCAACGCAGACTTCCTCGTTGTGAAGGAAGCAGCCCTTTTTTTTGATATTTTTATTGGTTTTATAGGCAGTGCTTTTTTTGTAAAAGAAAAAGGTGCCAGAACTCACACATGTCATACAACCCGCCTTGCCTACCCTACAAGGTTCCATCCAAAAAAGGTGCCGGAACTCCGTTCTGAGCGTTCTATGAGAAAAAAAAGCCCTGTTTATAGGGTTAAAAAGGAAGGTAGGGAAATGGGGATTTGGAATAGGCTAGAGGAAAGGTTAAGGGTAGGGGCTGGGGTATATACATATATTTGTGAAGCAATATGGTGGTTGGGTAGTCAAAAGTAACAAATAACAAGTTGTTTGTAGCTAGTTCAGGTTGCATCAATAAAAATTCCCTCTCTGATTCTCTTAATTTTCACATAGTCAAAGTAATTAGGTTAATACATTTCTAGTTATGAGCTAGTCAATTAACAAAGTTTTCAATATAGTTAGACTAACATATATCAAAATCCTGTTTTTAAGTTTTACCTAATTGAAATAAAAATACTCTAAGGTAGCCTATAATATGCAGAAAAGAGTTCTGTAGACAAGAGAATTATTCTTTACTGAAATAGGGAATTGTAGGTTGCCCAAAAAAAGCAGCCCTTTTTCAACTTGCAACATTTGGAGATGATCTCAAACTCCACACCAGGAAAATGTAAGAGCTCTCAGATTGCTGGAATTTGCAGAGATATTGGTATATACAGTACATGCATTTAGAAGACACAGTAATTTTATTCTTCAACAGCTGTTTACCTTTCCACTGGAAGACGTTTTTTTTTTATTGCATTGCTGGCAGAAAAGCACCCTCCCTTTCTCCAAGGAAGGCCAGTCACACGCTCTCCTGGGAGCTGCAGATTCTTCCAGCAAATGAAAACCTCTGCTCTAAATCTGCCCTTCCTAGAAATAATTCAGTTTGTGCTCCTTGATGTCCCTTAACCCAGTTGGGCATGTTATTTTCCTGGCCCAGTCCCCTGAACTAAAAGGGCCTCTTCCTGCTTCAGCCCAGTTCTGTTGGGCAGGGATTTTCTGGCCAGGCCAGTTTCTTTGTACCAGGCACATCCAAGTAGTCTAGCCCAGAAGTCCCCAACCTTTTGGGCACCATGGACCGGTTCCGTGGAGAAAGGTTTTTCCACGGACCGGAGAGTGCATGGTTTTGTGTGCTGCCTCCACGGATGGGGCTTTGCTTGTTTGTGCGGACCGGGTTGCTAGCATACCAAGGCCCAGTACCGGTCCACAAACCAGGAGCTGGGGACCCCTGGCTAACCCAGGCTGCATTACTGCTCAGGCCCTCCTAATGGTTTTTGGAGTCTGCCTTGAGAAGAGGGCAAAGAAGATACATGGTTGATTGTGCTCAACTCAATCACAATAATTGGAAATGTGTTTTCCCTGCTGGAGTGGCCTCTCTTCTCCATGCTTGGTGAACGTGCTCTAATGACTAATGGCCTTGTTGTGCAGGCTAACAACCCTGGCCTCTGGCAAGAAAGTATCAAGGACTTCCTAAAAGGGATTCTCTACACAGCACCAAAATTTATTGATTGATGACAAAAGCTCCGTGGGTTAGGAAAGGAAAACTCACATTATCACAGTTCAATCTATCTTGCAAGTTTATAAGACACAATTGTAAGAATACAATTACTTTTTGCCTATCAATTAAAATGGGAAAGAACCCTCAAGGAGAAAAAAAACAACCCTGCATTACTCCATAAATGCTGGAAACTTCCACTGAAAACAGACTCTCAACAAATTGAAGTGCACTAGATGAGTGTATTCCAACATCATCCTTAATAAGCAAAACATTTAACAGATTAAAGACACTTAAATTCTTTAGTGCAAAATAATGATTCATTATCATAATGTATCCACCTCTATATAACGTGAAACACAAAGGCTTCCTTTCCATCTCTTTCAATCTTTTCTATGTATTTGTTTCAGCAAATTAGCCAATTATTGGGTTTTATTTCCCCCCCCCCTTGGATCTTAAATTCTTAATGTTTTAAATTAGGCCTTTCCCTTCCTTCAACTAATATTCTGTAAACTGCAGGAGTGGAGCAAAATCTTGATATTCCAGACGAACCTTTAATGGCAGTAACTGAAGTATAAAGAGTATAATTTAAATGAAGGCACAATAATAGCTAATAATTCCTAATAGGATTTCTCCTTCCAGATCAGGTTTTGTATAAGTTCGTGATGAAGCTGCTAATATTTGACAATCACAAGTACGTTCCTGCCTAAATGAGATATTTGGAGACAGGAAACTTCATGTAAGATCTCAAGTTATCCAGTGTAACTTTCCAGCAAAGATTGCTAGTGACTAGCAAGTTGGGTTATTGCTCCTCATAGAATTATTCTGGCCATCAAATACAGTCCCCTGCTCTATGCAGAAATCCAGATTAGTGCATCCCTAACAGATGGTTCTCTTCCCTCTGTTTGAACCTACCCAGAGAATTATAGATAGCTCTGCTGCCCTATTGCAACAAACAAGAACAACAAAAAGTCTTATGGGCCCTTGTAGACTGTCACATTTAGGGCATAATGTTTAATGGACGAGAGTCCACTGCCTCAGTTTCATTTGATAAAGTGAAAGCCAGTCCGTGAAAATTTCTGTCACGACAAGCTTGGAATGACAGAATTACAGAGTTGGAAGACACCACTTAGCCCATCAAGTCCGATCTCCTACTGAGCACAAGAGTCCTAATTACAATTTCTCGACAGATGGCTATCTATTCTCTACTTGAATACATCCAGTGAATGAGTGCCACAACCTCTCTGGGTAACCGGTTCCACTGGTTAAATATTCTTATGAATTTTATCCCCTTAACCCTTAAACAGGATCTATCTGTCTGTCTGGAAGGCCATTGCATTGTTTTGTACCTTAAATAGGTCTCAACCCTTTTTTCGTTATGACATCCTTTAAGGTGTATGAAGAGTGCTATCACTTGGGTTACCCCTATTTGGGCTGCAAAAATGCAGACAATCAATACATCAATCACCGCAAATGCACTTGTATATTTCTCTTGGTGTTTTTTTTTTCTATAGACAAGCCGCAAAGAGCCATTGAGGATTGTAATTAATGATGGGGAGGGAGGGAGGGAGGGAGAGAGGAATGCACCTCAGCAGCCTCAAACAGCCAAGAGGAACGTAGCAGATGCTAGTCCCTATCTTCTCATTGGTGGTAGCAATAGCACTTGGACTTATATACCCCTCCATAGTGCTTTACACAGCACTCTCTGAGCAGTTTACAAATGTCAGCCTATTGCTCCCAGAGATCACGAATGAGAGGTCATAAATCACTGTATGCCAAAATTTGTGCCGGGCAAAGACAAAAAGCACGACTTTAAAACGGGAACAGATACTGACAAAAGGACTACCTCCACGGTGGTCTGGGAATAAGCCAATGCTGCATCTTGAGACATCTTCTTAAAATAGTGGGGTATCTTCGAACTGTGATCATGTGGAAGAGGCTAAAGATGCTAATTGGGGATGGGGAAGATTGCCAAATGAAGGAACCCCCTAAATAAAAGGAGCCTTGGTGGAGCAGTGGGCTAATGCCTCCTTAAGTAACACCAGCTGCCTGCAATTCGTGCAGGTTCGCATCCCACCAGACTCAAGGTTGACTCAGCCTTCCATCCTTCCCAGGTAGGTAAAATGAGGACCCAGATTGTTGGGGGCAATTAAGCTGACTTTGTAAAAATGCCGCTTGGGGCCCCCCCGAAAGCCCTAATAAGCAGGCATATACATAGAATGAAGGCTATTGCTAAGCACATTGGTTTGTGCTTAAATTGTAAGCCGCCCTGAGTCTTCGGAGAAGGGCGGGATATAAATGGGATTAAAATAAAATAAATAAATAAATGGTCATGTAGCTTGAAATGGATTGGTGCCATTCTACAGCTTTACTGAAAGGGAGGAAGGGAGAGCAGAAGGGTAACGTTTAGGGGAGAAAAATAAAAAGGTTACAGAAACGAAATTTATTTTAGGAGCATCCTCAACTCTTTCCTGCGTATTTGTCAGAACTCTTTGCAAGGTTCCGAATTACGAGGGCCCATATCAGATCCAGAGAATTGCAGAGTTCAAGAAAGAGCCATGCACGTATATCTTTGGGATTACTTCACATTCCAAATTTAAATGTGCGACTATCCTGCAACACAGTTTCAATTACCTTTGCTTCTCATGTCTTCACTTTTAGCCTCATTTAATTTGATGAACCATCTGGATGGCGGCTTGACCTACATGTCTGGTTCCTATCAGACAGAGAGTTCTGGAATCTATCCATTCAAGAGACCAGAGAGAGACTGGAGATAGGTTGGTTGCAATGTTATTTTTAGGTACAGAGTAAAATGTATCACTATAAAGCTGCCTTTGCAGGTAGAAAACGCCTTAATTCATACTTCCTCTACTTAATTTGAATACAGATCCACCAATTTTTGACTCACTTTTCCAAGGTAAATCAGTCTGTTGGTACTGGGTAAGTGGGTGGGTAACTGAGAAGCCTATTGTTGAAACTCCTAATAGTTAATAAAAGTCAATGGTATTTAGTAGTTTTCCAAGAACTATAGACATAAACATGTGCACAGATCATAGCACAGGGCTAAATGATCTTGACAAGGTTTCTGTTTCATAGTTCTAGGTAGCTATGGCAGTGAATAAAGAATGAAGGAAAGGACAGGAATAGCACTGCTCATTACATCAAACATCTGGATAATGTATAACAAAAGCAGGCAACCTTCATGGCCAGAGGCTCTAATTTTACTTTTCAAAATTTGGAGATGGAGTGGAATCCATAGCTTACAGGGTCTATGATTCCTGAAGCCAGAACTGAAATTTTTAGACCTTTTCAAAGGGACGCTAGGTGATTAATGGACAAAATCAGTGCACTAAATTTGGATAGTGCATTACACCTCAATTTTTTCCCTTAACAAAAATTTAAACTGTTCCTGTTGAAAGTCTTCTCTACCAATTTTGGTGTGGTATGGATGGACCTCTTGGGGGCATTAAAAATTGATGCTATCCATGGCCTGTGTTATACAGTTTTCCCATCTCTTGATAGTCAAATATGCAACCAAATAAATCACTACACTTCTGAAATATTGATGTCATGTTGGCCACATGACCGTGGAAACGTCTTCAGGCTCTTGAAACAGATGAGCATTGACTAGTGGAATAAAATCTGCAGGGACTCCCTTTTTAATCCTTCTGAAATGTATGGGGAAAGTTTTACAATAGAATAGCAGTGATTGGTAATACCAATAGATCTCCATTCGAGAGCATCCTTTGTTAATTCCTTTTTCCATAAATTATAAAATCATAGAATGGAATTGCTAGGAGACATTCCAGGCAGTTTGCCCTGACCTACTGCCCATGGAAGGAATTCATTATTAGAGGATCCCAAAGAGATGCCATTTGGTGATGATTATATAAGGAATATATTATTAGCCCCATTGTACATTTTAGCAATGTATCACAAGACAGGACAAAGATTAGAGACCAAAAACATGATCACGAGAGCTCTGGGTGAAAGCTCATCATCCAGGATGATCATGAAAAAATTTGTTTTTCAATAGTAATAATAAAGCTGAGTTAGAACTTAACTGTGAAAATAGAACCTTTCTGTTAATCCTAGCCAGGATAAAATTTCTTGGCCTCTTACAATAAAGCCTACTAAATCTGACCTCTGCTGCCATTGACTCAGAGGAAGGGGGCAGGTGGATCCAATACTCAAAAGAAAATGATTAAAAGAAGAATAAAGTGCTACTTTTTGTGTCAGAAGGAGCTAGGATAAACCCAGCAGGAGATCTTAGGTCTTACTTTAGGGAAATAATACGGTTCTGCAGAAGGAATGGGATGTTACTAATATAGAATTATTCCTTGTTCTACCACTACACAGCTACTTATATCAAGTTCTATCTCAGACCCTCTAGGACACAGGTCTGTCCTAGAGGGTCTGAGATAGAACTTGATATAAGTAGCAGGTCTGCAACCCGCGGCTCCGGAGCCGCATGCGGCTCTTTCAGCCGTCTCCTGCGGCTCCTGGTACTCTGCCATGTGCAGTCCAAAAAAAAAAAAGCGGGACTAAAAAAGTTCAACCAATCAATTCAAATATGCAGGGTAGGTGCATATCTCGCCTTGGCTCTACTCTTCAGTCAAACCCTGTTCTGCGCATGTACGCGCATGCGCACATATTTTTTGCAGCTCCCAGTTTTTCCTTTTGTGAGGGAACCGGTTCCGAGTGGCTCTTTCACTGTTTGAGGTTGCTGACCCCTGCTCTAGGATGTCTCTCAATTCCCATCTTTGCCTGGAACCATTTACAGTTCCAAAAGTAAGTCCCCGGAGTCAAACTTAATAGGGGCACCAAGCAAGAATCCCTGTACAATTTGCCAGCTGTGGCATTTACACAGAGTTGGTGGCAAGAAAGAAACAAAGGAACGTTAGGCAGCATTCCTCTCTCCTGGAGGAGATTCTGTCTACCAAAAGTATATTTTTGGGTAGCTGAAATAACTAGCTCTAAGCTGCTGGATTTCTCATTCTTGGCTTAGCAGAACATTTCAAACCCACACAAATGGAGCATGATGTATCCCAATTTGTACTCCTCAGAGTGTCACCAAATTACCCTGGTCAAAATTTGACATCAGAGCCATTGGTTTTTGGTGGTGCTATCGAAGTTTTAATTGGAAGGGGAGCACAATAAGGGCAATATACTGTAAGCATGTTAGGCTATTTTTCCATCTTAATATCTTCTTGGGGAAAAATGGCCTTATTGCAGCATCTCTATGACCCCCTCCTGCAATTCTCAGGACTCCAGAGATTTTGAAGATACTAAAATGCAGTTCTGTCCCTGAAAATGGTGGTCCAGTCCTGACTTAAAACATTTTGTGCACAAATATATGGTGTTATTATTGCTGTACATGGAAGTTCCATTTTAGTTAGCTGGTTTAATAGCCAAGGAGAGACCTTTTCTCCATTAATAGCCATATGATGCTTCTCAGAACATCTTTACTAATGCAGAAATAAGGCTAGAGCAAGAAATGGGAATTTGTGGCTATTTTATATGTTATGTACTGAGCTTGTGGTGAGGTGGCAAGAGTGGGTTCAAACCTATTGGCTCCTGCCTAGGGGCTAGACCAGGGGTAGGCAACCTCGGCTCTTTTATGACTCATGGACTTCAACTCCCAGAATTCCTGAGTCAGCTATGCTCACTATGACTCAGGAATTCTGGGACTCAGGAATTCTGGGAGTTGAAGTCCATGAGTCATAAAAGAGCCGAAGTTGCCTACCCCTGGGCTAGACTATATATTGTGGCTGGCTGCAGCCAAGTTTCAGTACAATTCTAGCAAGAATAAAGTATGTGTTATCCTGTACTCAGCCTCATGTCTTCCTTCCTGTACCAAAGAGCTCACGACTTAACATTATACATCTTCTTTCACTGCCCCATAACCTTTTGGTAATACAAGAATGGCATAATGGTATACTGTCATCAGACTCAACTTTTTCTATTCTCACTCTATTGGCTGCTGCCTGCTAGAGGGATACAACCTGGAATGTGAGTTAGTATCATTATTTAATATACTTTGTATTATTAGATTTTTCTATGGATGTCCACTACAATGGTAAAAATGTAACCTCTGCCACTTCTTTGGACAGAAAATGAATTCTGGGACTCACAACAGAAGAAGACTTGAGGATCCTGGGGGGAAACAGTTATTTAAAAAAATGATAACAAAGAAGAAATGAAGGAAGTTAAAACTCCAAATTAACTCCATGCTCATTAGCAATAGAATATAGAATGGCAATCAGAAACGGTGCGTGAGCAGTACAGCCCTACACACGACTTCCCAGAAGTAACATTTTTACTTAAAAGTTTAAGAGTTTATCACTGATTTAATGCTGCTCCTGTAATTTTTTTCTGTAATTTCATAATTCGTGCTTTAATAAGTTTTTCCTTTTGTCCCAAAATGTTATGCCATTGCTATTATTTAGGTAGTGGGGGTTTCACATCCTATAGGAACTTTCTACAAATTTGTTATACTGGTTATTCATCTTATGATTGTGAGAAATGCCGCTTTTAAAACAGGCAATGTGGCAGCACTTACTACAGCAAAAGCTGATTTGCACCATGCTGTAATAAGAACAGCAAAGCGGGCCTATAGTCAGAAAATACAGCACTTTTTGTCAAGATCCTATGGACCCTAGATGCAGGTGGTAAGGTATCTGGGTTATCAATGATGGTTTGGATGGTTTGAAGCCTCAAATAAATGTTCCAGCAAGAAAGGCTGTTCCCCTTCCTAATGAACAGGTGCTTAGGTTTGATACAACTGCTGTTTGGAAGATCTTGCGGAAAGTCAACAGACGAAAGGCTACGGGTCCTGATAATATCCCTGGGCAAGTACTTATGGAGTGTGCTGACCAGCTGGCTTCTGTTCTTACAGACATCTTCAATCTTTCAACAGGCCATGGTTCCATCATGTTTTCAGACTGGAATCATTGTACCAGTCCCCCCAAAATCTATAATTACATGCCTTAATGATTATCATCCAGTTTCACTCACTTCCATTATGATGAAGTGTTTTGAGAGATTGGTAAAGGACTATGTTATTTCATGCCTTCACCCTACACTGGACTCATTACAGTTTGCTTATCGGAAGAATCTAGATGCACCTTCTTGTGTGCTTCATCTTAGTCTGGTGCACCTGGAGGAGAAGAATACTCACGTGTGAATGCTGTTTGTTGATTTTAGTTTGGCATTCAACACAACCATTCCTCAGCGTTTGGTGAACAAACTGGGCCTATTAGGTTTTAATACTTCTTTATGTAACTGGATATTTGACTTCCTTATTGATAGGCTCCAGTTTGTGTGAATTGGAAGAAAAGTTTCCAATTCCATCTTTTTGAGTACGGGTTTCCCACAGCGCTGTGTTTTGTTCAGCTTGATGACCCATGACTGCTGTGCCAATTCTGCTACAAATCATATTGTGAAGTATGCGGATGACACGGCAATGGTGGTTCTTATCCGGGATGATAACGAAGATTCTTACAAGAAAGAGGTGAAGGCTTTGGTGGATTGGTGAAATAAAAATAACCTGGCTTTGAATGTTAATAAAGAAAGGAGATCATTGTTGATTTTAGAAAGAGCCGGCATACTCCACTTTGTATCAAGGCTGAAGCTGGGGAGGTGGTGAATTCCTGGGGTGCAGATAACTAACAATCTGATTTGGTCTCTTCATACGTTATCTTTGGTGAAGCGTGCAAATCAGAATTTGCATTTCTTCAGTCACGTGAGGAAAGCACATCTTTCTCCTTCTTCCTGGCCACTTTTTACAGGGGCATGTTTGAGAGTGTTTTAACAAACTGTATCGTTGTTTGGTTTGGTGGTAGCAGAGCCTCAGATAGAAGGCCCATACAGAGAGTGGTAAGGACAGCTGAGAAGATTATAGGAAGTTCACTTCCCGTTATTCGGGACACTGCTTATAAGTGCTATGTGCTTAGATCACGAAGCATTGTTAGAGACCCCACACACCCACTTCACGGCCTGCTTCTGTTGCTCGACTCTGGGAGGAGGTTTCGAAGTATTTCTGTCAAAACTACTAGATTCTGTAACAGCTTTGTTCCTTATGCCATCCGTCTTGTAAATTCGCAGATTTTTTTTCTGCCATGTATATGTATACATTTGAACTAGACTGTGATGTTTCTCTGTGTCATATATGTGTGTATGTGGGTATATACATAATGATATTTTTTGAGAGCTGAATGCACAAAAATTTCATTTTAATGTATGTTGATTAGTGTACATTTAAAGTGACAGTAAAGATTCTATTCTATTCTATTCTATTCTATTCTATTCTATTCTATTCTATTCTATTCTATTCTATTCTATTCTATTCTATTCTATTCTATTCTATTCTATTCCATTCCATTCCATTCCATTCCATTCTTCTATTCATTACAATTATCTTAAATATCAGCAGCTTCTCGTTTGGGTTTTTGAAGAACTCTCCAGTAAATGCCATCTGGTTCTGGTGACTTACTTTGCCAGTTGAATTAAGCTTCTCATGTTTTGTCACCTTTGCATGACATACAGAATTGGTAGATAAAAAATATATACAATAGATAGAATAGATAGAATAGATGGATAGATGGATAGATAGATAGATAGATAGATAGATAGATAGATAGATAGATAGATAGAGATAGATAGATAGATAGATAGATAGATAGATAGATAGATAGATAGATAGAGTCAAACAGACAGGATATAAAGATCAGTATCCTCTTTGCTGGATGCTTTAATTTCAGGGTCAGCTCTCTTTGATGTCTGTAGGTTCATATTTATTTTATTAGAAAGTGTGGTCTTGATTTCACAGGGTATCACTCTCCCCTCTTCCAGTAACACAAGTACAGCTTGATCCTATGCATGTTTACTCTGAATGTTGCTTACTTAAACATAGGTGCACACAGAACAGCAGTTCTAGTCAATTCTTTTGGAACAGACCTTTGCAAAGAGATAACAGAGAAATAGAGATTTTCATCCTATAGCCCGACTCTGGAAGCATATTTATTTACTTGATTTCTATAAATTCCCATCTAAATAAGAAACTCAGGCCAGCATACATCATAAGACATAAAAACAATTTAAACTATCAAAACAGTACAAAATAGATATCCATGGCACCAAGTAAAACTGTTACTACGGATGTTAAGTCAGGAAATGGGCCTCTTAACATACTTGGGGCCCCAGATCTGGGCACACAACCAAGTCTTCATGTCCTTATAAAAGGCCAACAGGATTGGGATCGCCCTGATATCTTTTGCAACTGGACCACGTGGGGCCTTTCTTGAGTGCTGGAACAAATTACTGAAAGGGCCCTTTTTCATGTGAAAAAGGGAAGAAAGAAAAGAAGCTCCGTAAATATCTGTAACTGCACCCACTAAAAGCGAAGCTCTCCTGCTTTGTCAATGAGAGATGTCAATGAGAGTCCTCGACCTTCCACCATAACTGAGCCCAACATTTCTGTTGCTAAGTGAGACAGTTGTTAAGTGAATTTTGCCCCAATTTATGACTTTTCTTGCCACAGTTGTTAAATGAATCACTGCAGTTGCTAAGTTAGTAATGCAGTTAAGTGAGTCTGGCTTCCCCATTGATTTTGCTTGTTGGAAGGTCTCAAAAGGTGTGCATGTGACCCTGCAACCGTCATTAGTATGAGTCAGTTTCAAGTGTCTAAATTTTGATTACATGACTGTGGGGATGCTGCAACGGATGCAAGTGTGAAAAACAGTCATAAGACACTTTTTTTCTATGCCGTTGTAACTTTGAATGGTCACTAAATGGTCAGGGTGCCACCGGTCAGAGAATGTCGACTGGTGGCCCCCAGGGGGAGATCCTTCTCTGTGGGCGCCCCGGAGCTATGGAACTAGTTACCGGTTGAGCTCCGGACGGCGCCCGATCTTCGCTCCTTTCGCCGCGATCTAAAAACATACTTGTTCGAGCAAGCCGGCCTGGCCTGAGGGGGGATTGGTGGGGCTTTTATTATTTTATTGGGGTTTTTTATTATGTACTAACTGTATTTTTAATGGGCATGTATTTAATTACTTTTTAACTTTTGTAATTCTGTGTTTTATTCTTGCCCTGTACACGCCCTGAGTCCTTCGGGAGAAGGGCGGTATAGAAATATTAATAAATTAAAATTAAATTAAAATTAAATGAACTGTTGTAAGTCGAGGACTACCTGTACCGCACCATCCACCATTGCCCATGCTAGGTGCAGCGCTTGCAGGCAAGCAAAATCAGAACTGCTTCCCGCTCTGATTCTTCTTTTTCTCACATATACACAAAGGCACGCATATTGACACACAAGCGCCAACATTTCACTAGCACTTAATCTTCAGCGCTCAAGATAAAGTTTGTAGTAATAGGAGGGGGGGTGAGGCTCCTCTCTTGTTAAGTTGCTAAGGGATTAGCCCCTAGTGCGTTAATGGCAGATACTCTGTGGCTGGATTGGCATGGAAGCTACAATCCAACCCAGCAGGGGCTTCCTTGCATGGCTGGGAGCAAAGGGAAGCCCCGGGGAGAAACTGATGCGATGGAGTGTGTGGGGCTGGCTTTTCCCCAATAGTAGAGAGCCAATAACTTTAGTTAACCTCCTTAAGGGGAAGCTCCTTAGATCCATCATTGGCAGGCATTCAACAGCTGCCCTCTCTGCTCTTCTCATTTGCTTTTCCACCTCAACTCTTGCTCCTTAATTCTGATTCTCCTTCACTAATCATGCTGGCAGGTTGCTGGATAAAAGCAACAGACTGAAAAAAATGACGAACGGATCTTTTGAGACAGCTCTACTATTCCATGTCCAGCTGGGTAATCTCCTTGACTCAGTCCTTTTCCTATCCTCCTTGTGTAAAATGGCAACAGAAAATCTGATGATTTCATTTTTCGGCATTACCCAGTTGTCAGGATGCGGGAATGATGAGACCAAAGGAGATAGACACTAGGCAATCTTTTTTGCAATAATTTTTACCATAATGCTTCTGGCATTTCATAAGGTTTCACAGGAGCTTTTTAGGGTTGGCTGAAGTTTTCTGATTTTAACAGCTCATTCCAGTGGCTTCTGTTATTTGGAAGGTGATGTAGGAGGAGGAGCTTCTTCATAATAACTTATCAGTCCCTACCTTATATTGTAATACAATGATGGAAAACTGCCTGACTGTGCAAGATAGGAAAAGCTGGCACGCAACTGGAAGCAGAATAGGATAAAACAAAAAAGACAGTCTGGGCAGATAGCAAATGCAGATGGGTAATAGTATCTATTTTGGGATGGAGGAACAAACTTCTCATAGGCCTGTATCTTTTAAAAATGCTAATACAAATGGCTGATGTTGCATTAGAACTACAGTGGATAGGAACACACTGAAAAAGTGATACTGAGATATTGTGCAGAAGAGATGCTCTTCCAAGAGTCTAACTCTTCTGCTCTGCTATTTTATCCCACCTATGGAAACCAAGAGTACATTTCTGGGACATATGATGGAGCCTAAGAATGAGAATTAATTGATCCTCTGAGGAAAAGGAGCCAGGAAAAATGGAATTATACAAATGGAATGACACGAAATTCAGGTGAGCTTGAAATGCACATAAGTCACCTACAAACATACTTCTCCTTTCAAGTTAGACTAACTCGCTTCCTTTTTTCTGCCATCTCTAACTAGGACTACAGAGGTTAGATTAATTGTGGTGGCATTGGAGGAGGAGAAAAAAGTAACCATGTTTGGAAATTGCCCACATTGATCACTATAATGAACAATCAGAGGGGAAATCCTGTATACTGTTTACAATCTGGGAGTATTCTCCAATTCAGGCCTCCTCCAGGGCTTCAACTTCCTGGATTCACAGTACTAGCCATTTGGATGGAAGAATCCTATGAATTGAAGTCCGTGCATATGGAAGGCATTCAAATGCGGAAAGGCTAACAGTAACTTCTCATCTGAATGGTACTTGGTGCTACCACAGTTTTCATCTCCAATTCCAGTTCTATTCACCTGTCTTATAGCACAAAGAACATGTCTTCTGATCTTAGATACTGTGGGAATCTTGTCTCTAAACCAATTCAGGAGGGAAAGCAAAGTCTGGTCCACATTTAAGATCAAGATTTGGAACATCACTAAAGGCTTGCCGATTCCGATCAGGTTCTTTAGGACCTTCCAATTCTGTGAGTTTAGGATCAATGACTGATTCTGCTGCTGAAAAACCAGCTGCACCTTTCCAACAAAACAGCTTGCTGAGACTGAAGAATACGGGTAGAGCGGCCAGCACAGCTGGTGAAGAGCTGGTTAATGAGAGTTCGCGTGCCAAGGCTTGGCCAGCTATCCCAGCCAGGTATCCTGTAGTGAGCACTGGCTCCAACGTCATGAGTTGCAGAAGGATGCCTGGATGGCGCACATCTTGGCAGTACCCTGAGCTCATGGGTCACATAACTTTTGTCTGAATATTATATTGCACTCCAGTTCCCTTTGCTTTGCTCTTTCTTCTCAAATTGAACAACTCAGTGGCATGGAAAGAAGGTCCATTGCTATTTTGCCTAGGGAAGACAGTACTACTGGGAAGAAGATCACCAGCACGCATGAGGGTGGGGTAGGGAGGTGACACCATTTGCATGGGGTTATGTTCAGACAAAGACTCCTGCCGAATCTTTTCCTAAACCAAAACTGTCATCTTACAGCCCTCACTGTCATCTTTTAAGATGGGAGGGAACCATCAGAGATGGAAAGGGGAAGTCACAGTTCTATCATTCCAATGTAAAACCAGTCCCCTCGGTTTGACTTTATTGGAGGAAGTGCTGATGATGGCTCCCATCCAATCAGAGATTGGTGACACAGCAAGAGTTGTTATTCTGAGGCTGCTTTCCAAGCTGCAAAGTCTCATGGTGAGTAAGGCCTGTTCAAACAGAAGCCTTTGCAATCACTCTGTTGACACAACCCAGTCTGGAACTGAGGCACAAAGGGCACTGTGGAGAGGATGAGATGGGATCCAAAGGACCCTGCTTGGGGCCTCCCATCCCTGCAAGTCTTTCCAGGGAATCATGTAGCCCTGTGGCAGTGGCTCAGCAATCAATCCTTGGGCCTTGGACAAAGAAAGGGCTAGCAATCAAAAGTAACCAGTCGGCTATCCCCACCAATGAATAAGTATGCATCCAGAGCAGGTGTGCCACTAGGTCTATTGCAAGTTAACTCCAGAGTATATTTGTTAATGTTAGGGCTCAAATCCTAGAGTATGTTGGATTCATTGCACAAAAGGAGAAAATTTGGGGCTAAACTTTATCGGCCAGCATCTGTAAGAAGCACAGCCAAAGATTAGGATGCAGCCTGAAAGATTCCAGTACAAAATACCCAATCAGGAAACTCATTTATGCAAATAATTCTATTTCAACCTACAGTTAATTCTTGTTTAGTGACCAAAACTGGGTACAGCAACTTGGTTGTTAAGCGAAGAGGGTTGCTAAATGTAACCACATCTGCCCCAAAAGTGCTTTTTCAAAAGGCAACTGGACTTTTGTTTTTCCTTGAAGACAGCTTGCTTCTCATTCAAGAAGCTTCTTCAGTTCTGACTGAAGAAGCTCCTTGGATGAGAAGCAAAATGTCTTCAAGGAAAAACAAAAGTCCGGTTGCCTTTTGAAAAAGCACCTTTGGGACAACCATGACGTGGATGGCTGAATATCTCCATAAACATGTAACCACAACTGTGCTTATGAACTTACTTCAGCTTTCCTTTGATTTACAGACCTGGGAAGATCATAAATGTGAGGATTGAAACAAGGTTATATTTCTATCGCCGCTGTAATTGCAAATGGCTGCTAAACAAGGCAATCACTAAACAAGGATTACTCGCAGTTTGCATCACCGGGGTTTTTTATATAAACAAACAGAGATGAATCATATTTTCTGTACTTCTTAGTTCTACTTGAAGTAGAAATGTAAAAAAATAAATACTTGCCAATATTAATTCATTTGTACCTTCTGTCAAAGGAAAAAAACACGATACTAGTGAGAGAGTGGGCCATTTGGTGACTTCAAATTTTGTGTGACCCTTGGCCCTAAGCAAACAAATGAAACCTCTGATAAAATCAGCCTCTTCTAGTCTGCTACATAAAACAGATTGAATGAGACAGGTACACAGACAGATAGACAGATAGACAGACAGACAGGAAGCTAAAACTGGGCAGCCACATCTATTTTTTAAGCCCAGACCACTCTGGCACACAGCCAAGCTTTTCAGAAGCTGCACTGGGACAGAATGTCCATTGGACTTTTTCTCCATCCCTTTCCAACTTTCTTCTTGCTGCATCCCGTGTCAGTGTAATTTGGGAAGAGTGTGATTTTTTTTCTTGTGCTACATTGAAAGCAACAACTCCCTAACCACATTTTGTGAGAAGCTCCAAATAACACTTAGGATTAATTGTATTGGTTAGTATTACTGCCCTGAATGAAAAGCATTATCAGGCTGATCATTGCAAGTACTAAACTGTATCTTGGATGGGACTCCTCTTTTGTAGGGCAATTTTCTGCAGGTGAATCTCAAAGGAAATTGGACCTCAACAGTAAAAAGTTCGCTTCCCCAAATTTTGGAACATTTTCCAGAAACAATTACTAATTAAATGCCTTCCTCAAATGATGCCCTGTAGGACTAACACTGTTTTAGGCATTTCTCTGAAGGAAAGGGGAGTTGAAGTCATAATTCCCTTCCCAATCACTGCAGGAACCCTTTGCTTCTCTGACAAACAGGCTGTGATATCTGTGCAGGCATCAGCATTCAAGGAAGATCAGGGACAAGCTTGGATCTGTAAGTATGATAACATTTCCATTCTCATGAAATACTCCCTAATTAAGGCTAATGATTCTGCCCACCTAGCAGTTCGAAAGCACGTAAAAATGCAAGTAGAAAAATAGGGACCACTACGGTGGGAAGGTAACAGCGTTCCGTGCGCCTTTGGCGTCTAGTCATGCCGGCCACATGACCGCGGAGACGTCCTCGGACAAGCGCTGGCTCTTCGGCTTTGAAACGGAGATGAGCACCGGCCCCTAGAGTCGGAAACGACTAGCACGCATGTGCGGGGGAACCTTTACCTTTACCTTTACTTTAAGGGTAATGAATGCCAACTTTGGAACTGATGTATAGATATCCCTTTATTTGAGTGTAAAGATAAAATAAACATAAAATTGTGACGGAAGAACACCCCTCCTTCCTCCCTTCCACGATTATCTTTGGATCTCCATAGGATCTCCATATACAAAACACAAAGGTAGGATTGCTCTCTGTCTTTGGTGCCTGGAGTACTGAACACTCCTTCTCTGCTTAACTAGAGTTGTTATAATCACAGCCAACCCAACCAAAGAAGTAAGTTAGGACTTTAGTGCTGTTCTCAGGGGCATAGGGTACGTTGTTTCTATTCTCAATTTCATAGGGGAAACTAATATCTCTCCTACTCCCACCTAGACTTCATAGCTGGCTGTCCTGAGGTTAGGAAATCATGACCTTAGTATAGTAGGGGTCCAGAATGCACAAAACAGGCTTTGGTTAGGGACACAGCCAAAGACCTCTGACCTGTCACAATGTGCCAAACCAAATGAAACTTTTTTCTGGAGGGAAAACAGCAACAGGAAAGATACAAGAGGGACATCCCTTGATGTTCCTATTACACTTATTATGTTCTGCAGGTGTGCAAGCAAAGGAGTCACTGTGCTTTTTCTAGTGGTAGGACCGCAAAATGCTCTGAATGGAATATAGGATTGCTCTGCTCCAATGGTGGGATTCAAATATGTGCACAACCGGTTCTCTGTGTGGATGCTGCTTCCGGAAGTCCATTCTGGGCCTGGGCAACAAAAAAATTAGCTACCGGTTCACTGGTGCGAACTGGCTGAATCCCACCACTGGCCTACTCAACTGGAATCACAGGCAGGGTTTGCTGGAAGCCGCACTGCACTGCACTGCACTGCACAAAGGGTTACTTTGATACTTTGTAAATAAATAAAGTAAATATATAAAAGATTGTTTAGTACTTCATTTGAGTTGCAACTTGTTCTGATCAGGCCACAGATTCTAATGCAATGTTGGGAAGTATGCCTGTTTCTGAATTGAATGAACCCGTTTCTTGTTTTCAGCATGTAATGGAAAAGTGATGCAGACAGATAACTATGCTTTTAATTTAAACTAAGTCAAAGTTTTCCAGCACAAGCTAAGATTGCATTATGGTAGTGTAAGACCAATGATCAAGCATTTTTGATGACATGGTAAAATATCAGGAGTACTGTGAAAATATTAGGGGTTTAATAATCTTGATTTGGCCACACAGTGGAGCAGCTGCACAACCATTTAACTATCTCTAAAACTCGGCACACATGCAATAAACGCCCTCTAATAAGCAGGACTACAGTATTGTATCTCATGTATACTTCAATAGATGCGGTTCACATTTTTTTTCAATGCTGGTTATCTAAAGAAAACTTTATCACCAAGCATATACGGAAAGAATCAGTGAAAGAACCTTTCAAATCTGATTAAATTCATTATTTAATTTTAAAAAAATAAATGCAATTGATTATAAATTAAACACCAGGAAAGAGTCAGGCAAAGAACAGAAAAGCTAATTCTGCTTCATCCTTAATTCCCAGGGTGCAGCCTCAGGTTCATGCTAATTGGGACATGAGGAAGTATCATATGAACAATGTTCCAATATGAGTTCAGTTACATTAGATGAGAACATGGATGACCTCATGATGTACAACCTTTCTCTATTACAACCAGGATCACTCAGTACGTGCACAGAACAAATTCTTCGCTATGTTTGCAAGAAAACAGTGGTGTTCTCTTCCAAGTCATGGAGGTTTTAATGAATTATACTCAAGATAAAGGGTACAAAGATTATGGGAAATTTACAAACCGTATTAGACATCTTTCAGTAAAAAGAAACATGTAAAGCAGAGATAGAACAGTTCAAGTTAGAGAAGAGATATGTCTCTGGAAATGTTTATAATTTCAGTGGCAACGTGCAGCTTAGAATCTGTTAACAGTCTTCTGCATCCTGTTTTTCTACAGATTTGATACATGCTTCTCCCCTTGTCCATTTAAAGCTATGATGTACAGAGAGCTATAATGCAAAACTGTCTAGGGAGAATGGGAGTTGTAGTCTAATGTACTGGCAAGGCACCAGACTGGAAAGACTGGTCCCTTCTGTGGGATGTTACTACAGTACAGATATATTCTTTGGGCTATTAGGGCTATTGATGTGGCTGCATAGAACTTGTTTCATTGGATCCCATTACTGTTCTCTATGTCAAAATATAACAGTTTTCAAATAATTAAAAGTCCTCTAAAAAGTCCCATACCTATCAGATTAATAACTAATATACTTTTTTCACAAATAATTTGAATACTTATATTTCTGTATAATTAAAACATTAAAACTCTAGACTGTTCCACAAGTTTGTTCTACTTCTTCCCTTTTTAAAGATATCAGTGTATAACATAAATGCATACACAAAATGTCCAGTCCATACTATATTGGGACAGAGGGGCAGGGACTGGTCACTGGATTTTACAGAAATAGGAGAAAGTTTTTCAAGGCATTTTAAGGTCAGGTCAGTGCTCCATTTCATAGTAAAGAACCAAATAATAGATTAAAAGGAAACTACTGGCTCCAAGGCAGCTTTTCTAAGAATTTGCTAAAAAGGAAAAAAAATGTTGTCACAGCTGAAAAGAAGAAAATGAGTCTTGCCAAAAATATAGGCTTGTGACCTAACCCTCCTCACTATTGTCTGGACTAAAGGTCAGAGGTCAGAACTAATTCTGGGAGCTAAAAATAAGTTTGTTCTTCATGCACGGCTCAAAAAGTTGATATAATTGCTGTAAGTTTTGACTTTGTCTGACAATGAAGAAAGAATACATTTAAATATCCCTATGATCAGATTTCTACAACCTCCAGCCTTGTTCTCATTAAGGATATCACCAGAGCAGAACAGCTAACCCATAAGTGCCAGTTACATCCAAAAAACATCAGCTACTAACTTGGTTAGGATTTTGCTGTCATTCCATTAATCTGCTGCAGATTGCCATAGATTACTGTGTTACTTCTGACACATTAGTAAGTTTTGTATGAAATGGTACATTAATAAGAATAATATTGACAGTAAACCCAGCCAAGACAGGGTAAACTCTTAACTTGACTTTGACACTCTCAAACGCCAATGATCAGATGGGCCAGGAATTCATTTTTAACACCTTTAATTTGCACGTGAAGCCAAACCCTTCAAGGATCCTAGGATCCTTCTTAATTTTCCCAGGGGATGTTGTGAGATTACATTATACATTTAGACATTTTAGACTGAATCGCCTGAATGGACAGTAACACTATCCACTGCCCTCCCTTCCCCCCCCCCTTTCCCTATTCCCATCTTTGTGTAAGAGTTCACATGGGACACTCTCTTTGGTAAATACTGTTTACTCAAGCACTGGGCACGCTCTCCCCGCAGCCACCTTTTCTTGTGCACATGCAGCAGATTGTCATTAGTATTAATTAAGTGGAGGTTCTGCCAAGTGTTAGGTAATTAATGAACTAAGCCAGGCCAGGCCATGGACTAGGGACAAACGGCTGAGGGCAGTCAGTGTTGGAGCACTATTAAAGTATAAACACAGCAGAGCCTGCAGAACAATATGGGATGAAGATAAAAAATAGGTGCAGAAATTGCAGCAGCGAAAGCATTGGGTGAAATGAATTGCAGCTCACCAAGAGTCAGGCTATATCCATCTGTTAGGTTTTAAGAGCCATAGAGTTCTGAGCTGAATTTACAGTGGAGGCTCATTCACTATTTCTCGGTAAATCAAATGTAATTGTGTGTGTGTGTGTGTGTGTGTGTGTGTGTGTACACACACAAAGATACATGCACACACACTATTGTCTACACCTTAACTTACAAAAAAAACCACCCCAAACTCTACTTTATATACTGTTCGACAGTACTTGTTGATACAGCCGTATAGTGGTAAACATAGCTGGGGTGTAGGATGAGGGTGAAGGTTCATTCTCAAGGTTGTGGGTTAGTTTTTGAATGTTTCCTTACCAGGCTAGGTAACATTTTCAGCAGAGTTTAGGATACATCCGTGTTCTGTTTATAAGGGCTTGAAGCATGTCAGAACGCTAACATCCCTTAAACTTTAGCCCGGTAAGGAAACGTTCAGAAACCAACCAACCCACAAGGTCGGAGAAGGAACCTTCACCCACAGCCATATAGATTTAAGGAATAAAGAAAACCAACCTTACAAGCCGATATCTACCCCCTCCAAATTGTCAACAGCAAAATAGTGACAGGTTCTGCCCATAATGCTGTGAGAATTGCCCTGCCCGGTTCCAGGCCCGGTGCGGTGTGTGTGTGTGTGTGTGAGCCGGCTCTCTCTTCCCAAAAGAAGAGTTATATTTCTGGCAGAGGGTTGTTGACTAAAGTTACTTCTTACTGAGCCCCCGACCCTCACGGCACACTGGAAGCGGCATATTCGGCGTTGGTCCCCCCAAAGGGGAGCGCCTCCGAAGCGGGGAATATTTAGGATCTCTCTCGTTGCTGCCTGGTTGAAAGTTACAGAGGTTGCTCGCGTTTATTCCTCGGCCATACTTTCCCTCTGGATCCGGCGGGGTCGTCCCATTACGTTTCGCTCCGCGTGGGTGGGTGGGTGAGTGATCCGAATGAGGCCGGACTCCCCTTTGCTCCCCACAACGTCCCGCCAAGCAGGAGAGCGCACGGAGCAGCCGAGCGAGCGAGCGAGGGATGGAGGCGGGAAGAGGCTGCCGGCCGCGCGTGTGCACAGCTTCCTCTTAGCCCGGGCACGAGAGCCAAGCGGACTCCCCAATGCAGCCGCGCGGGCTCCCTTCCACCGACTGCCTCGACGAGTTTTCCCCCCCTCGCCTCAGGACCTTTGTCCCCACCCCTCCCTCACCCCGGGCGGCTCAGGGACCTTCGAACCGGCCGGGCTCCAATGGGCGACCCCCACCCAGTTCTTGACCCAAGAAGGTCGCTGCCGTTTCCCCCCGTCTCCCAGTGCGAACCTACCGGGCTGGCGTCGGTTTTCGGCGCCTCTGGGGCGCGTCGCCAGGCAAAAGGGTCGCGGGGTCCCGGAAAGCTTCGCTCTGCTACCCGCCGTCGGCTGTCAAGCTCGCTTTCTCTGGGGGGAAAAAAAAACTTTTATCAAAGCCGCGAGTCGCCGCAGCAGCCACTGAGCGGGTCGGGGGAGGGGACGGCTGGCTCCTCGGGGCAGCGGGGCGGGGCAGGCAGCAAGGAGGGCGCCGCTTCTCGGACGGCAGGTGTGGGCAGGGGGCCGGAGAGATTCCGAGCCCTCCTCCGGACGCCCGGTAAACCCCCCCCCCTCCCCGCGGCTCGTCAGCGGCTCCCTCGCCTGTCTTTTCTCCGGCTCCACAAGTTAGAACTCACCCCGAGGTCTTTCAACTCCTCCTCCTGCCCTGCGGCCGCCGAAGCCCCCCTCGGACGTTGAGGGAGAAGCGAGGTTGGAGGCGCCAAGTCGAATGGAGGGAGCCTCTAACCTGAAGCGCGCCGTCCGACGGAGGGGCTGTGGCGTGCGTGAAACTTTTTTTTCCCCATTTTTTTTTATTAAAGAGTTTTACAAAAACAAAATTTGACAATATATCCCCAAATCCCTCCCACCCCAAACCCACCCACTTCCCCCCCCCCACTTCCCAGAGCTAAATACAGGATTATAGTTACAATAATCATATTCTTGAGGAGTAACGGGGGGGGGGGGCAAGCCGAGCTTCCCTGCCTCGGTCAGATCTGCCAGGGCAAGAGCCACAAGTCTCCCCCGCGTGGCGTGCCTCAGCTTTCTAACCCGTGTGTGAACCCGTTGACACGTGAATGGTCAAAAAGGCCTTGGAGAAAGAAAGAAGGTATCCCTGGTTCTGGAGGGGGGGGGGCAAGAGAATTAGAAGCAATAACTCTCTTTTATTGGTCCCTGGGAAGTAATGGAGGAATCAATTCCCCTGTCAGACGCACAACCTACAGGAACTCCTCATAAATCCAAGCTTCGAAAACCAAAAATGTGGCTTGCGTACTTGGAGAAAAAACACTAAACCCTACCCACAGCTCTGTTCAGCATCATATCCCAACTTTGTTTTTATACATAATCAATATTTGAATTCCAATAACTGGATACCATTTGTGTATGATTCAGTATATGCATTTCAGATTTCTCTTTTTTTAAAAAAAGGCCTCTTATCTGAGGATACTTTGTTTTGCAATGTTTTATTACCCACAAATAATCCCCATACAGGTAGTCTCACTTAGCAACCAGAATCAGAAACAACAGTTTGGTCATTAAGCAAAATGGTTGCTAAGTGACATTATGTCTGCTTACAGTATTTCAGCTTTCCTTTGCTTTACAAACCTGTGAAGATTGTAACTGCAAAGATTGGTTACAAAGCTACTTTTTCATCACGGTCATAATTGCAAATGGACCCTGTATGAGGCATTTGCTATATGAGGACTACTATATTGTCAGTGCCTCCATGTTGACTTTGAAATGTCTTTTTGTTGATCTCTGTGGTCTTGTACAGAGGTCTCCAAACTTGGTAACTTTAATGGCTGTCTGAAGAATTATGGTAGTTGAAGTCTACAAGTCTTACGGTTGCCAAGTTTGGAGACCCCTGGTGTTGTATATATCATCCATTTATGATTATAATGCAAAGACATATCTCCCTTGAAACTCAATCAATAAAAGGAAGAAAAGTTTGCACAATCCAGTTATTTATAAAGAAACGTAGATGAGCCAAAGAGTTTACTGGCTAGTTAAATTAATGTTTCCCTGGCTAAAATTTTGGAAAATATAACTAAAGCTAGAATAAGTAAATATATAGAAGAAAGAAAAATTCATGCAAGGAAGAATCAGCATGGCTACGTAAAAGGGAATTCTGCCTCATCAACTCTTTTATTTTAGTTCTACAATTTACTATCCCCTTAAAGTCTTTTCTTTAAAAATCTTTTTAAAAAATTTCTCAGGTTGTACTTTGAATTCCCAAAGTCTTTTTACAAAAGGTTATAGAAATGATTATATGTTACATCAATTAACTAACCTTTCTTTTTTAAAGTAAGATAAATGTGCCTGTTTATTTGGAGGGCAAAGCAAGTGGGGGGCCAGATTCAAGTCTACAGTTCCACTCCAGATCAGGGCCAAAGACCAACTCCTTCTTTTTCCCTCTTCCCCCCCTGCCTTTGACTTCAATTATGCTGTTTGAAATCATTTTGTGAGGTACCAACATGAGCCACAGTTTTCTGGGTTACATTTCTAAAATACAAGTACTACGATTTAGCAAACTTTAAAAAGTGTGGAGAGCCAGTTTACTGTAGTGGTTAAAGTATCAGGCTAGAAACTAGGAGACAGTGAGTTCTAGTTCCACTTTAGGCATAAAGTTGGCTGGGTGACCTTGGACCAGTCTCTCTTTCTCAGCTCTAGGGAGCAAACAATGACAAATCTTTTCTGAAAAACTTTGACAAGAAAGCTGCAGGAACATGTCCAGGCAGACTCTAAAATTGGACACATTGAGAAAGAGAAAAAAAGTGTGACATGCGAGAGCTAGCATAAAACACAATATTCTTGAATAACAATCAAGAAATTGGAGAACAGGACTTTTACAGGCCAGTACAATCCAAAACAGAGGAATCCTTGGTAGTTCTAAATATGCCAGTAGCCATGTGTCAAAGGATATATACAGCAGGGAGGTAGCAAATGACAAGACCTCTCATTCTTGGTCCTCAGACATTGAAACAGCTTATACAGTACTCTATGAATATTGCCTTAGTTCAATCATGGTGTACGAGGATTAAATTAAGCTTAGATCCAGAGAACTGGAAGGTGTTTGTCGAAACAAAGTTTGAAACGGCATTATAAATTGGCCTGTTCTGGATAGGGTTATTCTATCTATGAAAGACCAGGTTCACAAACTGAAAGAGGTACACCTGGAGAATGGTGAGAAATGTTTTACATTGCCAATCTGTTTAAATAGAAGGAAAGCTCACTAGACCTGTGAGAGGCATTAGCCCTCCGCGTGCCCATATTTTCAAGCAAGGCATTTATAGTATTTCTCTGCACAAAATATAATAAAGGGGAAAGTGCGTGATTTTTTTTTTAAATTGAACCAACAATACCATATGCTTTGTTATTAGATCCAGAAATTGTTTCCTTTGCTTTATGGAAGAAGGAATCAGAAGAATTAAAATAATTACAGCTTAGCGTATTGCTCTTACTGGCAACATGGAAGTTACTCATTTATGTTTCTATAGTCTCTGGGGAACTTTCCTATTAATAATCTAATGGGGTCTATTTAATTATTGAAATGACTGTCAGTCTCCTCACTTTAAAACAACCTTGGTTGTTACCTTTAAAAAACTGAGTAGTGGTTCTGCCTCAGTATACTGCATATATTCTTCCCTCTTTGCTCCTGTCTATTAAATTCTGGTTCCCTTTTGTTTGATGTCTCCATTGTGTTGAATTAAGGAGCCTTGGTGGAGCAGAGGGCTAATGCCTCCTTAAGTAACACCAGCTGCCTGCAATTAGTGCAGGTTCGAGTCCCACCAGGCTCAAGGTTGACTCAGCCTTCCATCCTTCCGAGGTAGGTAAAATGAGGACCCAGATTGTTGGGGGCAATTAAGCTGACTTTGCAATAATGCCGCTTGGGGTGTGTGTGAAAGCCCTAACAAGCAGGCATATACATAGAATGAAGGCTATTGCTAAGCTTGTAAGCCGCCCTGAGTCTTCGGAGAAGGGCGGGATATAAATGGAATTAAAATAAAATAAAATAAATAAATAAATAAATAAAATCTTTGGGGCAAGAGCCAATCATTTTGTATTTGCAGACTCCTAAAATGGAAATCGACAGATTGTACTCTAGGAAAATTGTTCATACAATGAAGTGGAAAATGTGGTCAGATTAGTAATATCAAAAATAATCCATATTAGGTTATGTGGAAAATAATGTTAAGTGATCAGAACTGAACTGACAGTGATTGACAGGAAAGATATATTGGAGTGTTACCATATCTCATTGAGCAAATCAGCTCTGAGCAACAGTAATGAAAAGGATAAATTTCATGCACATCTGGAAAGGTTATAAACGGTCTTCCAGATAATTTGCCCATGAGTTTTACACAAGGAATTCCAAATAATGTACAGTACTGGTAATATAGTCTGACTCATATTCTCTTAAAGGTGTTATGCATGAGAGGGAGGCAGGAAGAGAATTTATGTGGGAGAGGATGATGAACATTGCAACCTAATATGAGAATCTGTGTGAGAAATAAAAAAGGTAATGATAAGGTAGTAGCCCTCAAGTCAAGCTCAATTTCTAGTGACTTTATACTTACACAGCTCACATAGCAACAGTGTGGATGTTGTTTGCCATTGCATTCTTCCAGGATGTTTTCTTAACTTCTGCAGCCCTGGGATTTTGTAGGTTCCAACTAGATGGATCCTGTTTAGCTTTTTGAGATCCTTTACCTGCTCTAAATAAACGGTCCCAGAATGCAATATGATGGTCCTCTCAGATTATGTGATTTCTCACATACTACAGTACACTAACAAAATAAATACTAATGAAATATTAACAAAATAATGTAAGAAACCTTCATATTTGATGGCACAGTTGGTCTTTCAGCTTTATATTCAGTTGGTCTTTCAGCTTTATATTCAGATTAGTAGGATCATTCCAGGGGTAAGAGGTTAAATATTAAAATTTGAGTCTCTTATTCTACTTTTAAAAGTTTTGAGACAGAAAAGTGGGAAGTTGTAAGCTTAGTAAGTAACCTTTTAAGGAAGTAATCTTTTAAGGAAAGCAGTTTTGTCACAGTCTGATTACTCTTCCATTCCAATTCTTCCAAGAAAGGATTAATTTCTTAAGGTTTCAGATATTGCTGAGATGGACAAAATCTATTATTGTATCATATTCAGGAGAAGCAGAGATTTGTTTGTTTTGAGTTAAAGTTGTGGCATTATATAAATAATTTGTTATGTATACTCACAACTTAAAAGGACTTGCTATAAATAAACACTATTTAATAATAAATGTATGATATGAGTATATCTGAATTCTGTGCATTTCTGGAAAAGGCACAGAAAAAGGTATCCAACATTATGAAGAAACTGGAATGTGTATAAATGAGGTTGACTTTGAGAGTGTTTACATAAAATTCTCTAAAAGTTTAGCTCAGAGCAATCCAGTTAAATTGCCAGGCAGTATTGAGAATAATGAAAACCATTTCACTCAAAAACACCCAGAACAATTATGGAAATGTCGCAAGATTTGTATTTGGTATTATCATCAATGGCTTTAAAAGAAATAGGAACCTTTTAAAAACAACAGCTCCCTAAAATCTCCCATATAAATGCTGGGGTAAGGAAAAAGGGAGGTAAATGCAAAAGAAGGGCTATTATCTTCAGGTTTTGTTTGTAAGCTTCTCAAACCATCTGGTTGGCTGCTATGGGAAACCTCTGGTAGGCCGTCCTTAAGCCTGAGGTAATAAGACTCATGTTCTAATATACTAGGTCAGGGGTCGGCAACCTCGGCTCTTTTATGACTCGTGGACTTCAACTCCCAGAATTCCTGAGCCAGCTATGCTGGCTCAGGAATTCTGGGAGTTGAAGTCCACGAGTCATAAAAGAGCCGAGGTTGCCGACCCCTGTACTAGGTGAACCCAATGCCAGTGTTGACCGCTGATATGGCATGAGGGACTGTCTTGTTACTAGGATATTTAGGCTAGAAGTTAAATCTATGTGATAGATTTTGAGCAAGGTCACAACACATTCTGCCTTGGTTCCAGATCAGTAATTCTGCAATTACACGGATTGCTTAAACCTATTACAGTCACACTTAAATTCCAAGGATGCATAGCTCTCCATTCTCACTTTCTTGCCTTCTCTTACATTCTGTACATTGAAGAATATGCTCTTTGAGATGGTTTTTCTTTCCATTCCTATTCAAAATTGATACCTTGTATGCAAATGGCTCTAAGAAACCACTAGCAATTACTGATGGCAAAAACTGACCAACAACACTTTCCCCAAGTATTTTATTTATTTGATTGTTTGTTTGTATCCCACTTTTTTATTTTTACAAATAACTCAAGGCAGCTAATATATCTTCCTCCTATTTTCACCATAACAACCACCCTCTGAAGTGTGTTTGGGCTAAGAGAGTGACTGGCCCAAGGTCTTTTAAATGGGACATAATCTTATGCAGAATTGACTTGGGAGGCCGGTGTGTGGTGTAGTTGGTTCACATAGTGTGGTGGGATGGAGGGTTTGTTGTCACTGTGTGTTGGGGGGGGGGAGAGCACGGGGGAGGCTCAGTTAATCTCAATGTACACATGTTGTACTTTGACAATAAAGGTTTATTTATTTATTATTTAAGGTCACCCAGCTGGCTTTCATGGCAAAAGCAGGATTTCAACTCACAGTCTCCTGGTTTCTAGCTTGGTGCCTTAACCACTAGACCAAGGTTGGCCCTCTTCATTGAATCACTCCCAAGAATCAGCTTCCAGGTATACTATAAGCAACTAAAGTAGGATCGTCAGCTCTCACCGCTGGTGAGGCCAAGCCTCTGGGCTCACACGTAGTCCAATGCTGTGGAGATATTTGGAGATATTTCCATATTGAGCAGAAGTTTTTAAATACTCTAGGTACATCTAGATGACTTTCCAGCTGTTTGAATATTGTTGCAGGCTGAGCTGCCTTCCTTCAAAGCCTTCTTTATGGCAAACCAAAGAGCCTTCAAAGAACAAAAAAATGCTCGTAAGAGAGTGAATGGAAATTGAAAGAACTCAGCATAGTTATTATCAGTGCTCAATGGTGTATAGATGAAATGAGGGATGATGTGCTTGAGTTTCTTATTTTCCATTGGATGACACCTGTCTTCTTTCAAAGGACACATCATCTGTGGAGGGCCATACATCAGTAATGCACAGGCCAGACTCAAATGTGAGAATTCTTTCTGCTCCATCTTTTCCTTTTTCATCTTTACAGTTCAATTAATTGCTCTCTCTCTCTCTCTCTCTCTCTCTCTGTGTGTGTGTGTGTGTGTGTGTGTGTATTCAAGTCAGTTTTCACTCCTAGACCAATCACTGTAATTTTCTTAGCAAGATTTCAGAAGTGGTTTGCCCTTGCCTCCTTCCTAGGGCTGAGAGAGAATAAGTGGGCCAAGGAAACCCAACTGGCTTCATGCCTAAAGTGGGACTAGAACTCACAATCTCCTGGTTTTTAATTTGATGCCTTAACTACTACACCAAACTAGCTCTTAGTTGCTACAGTAGCTAAATTAAATTAGAGGCTATATTAATCAGGCTTAGGGACTTCCCCACTTGTACCTAACCACTAAACAAACATGCCCAGCAGCAACTTTTTTTTAATAGTCTGACCATATTACCTTCACTGCAACTCCAGTCCATGAATTAGCTAGCCTTAATCATCCTTAATCTGAACCAGTCTTACAAGTGATGTTTCCCGTCTTAAACAGACAGCATTCAACAGTAGCTGCAAATGGTAAAACCTGTAATGTTGGATAATATTGGACTAACAGTCATTAAGTTGGATAATATTGGACTAACAGTCATTAAGTTGGATAATATTGGACTAACAGTCATTGTGTTAGATAATAACCAGAGGGCCATTTGTTGCCAGTTTGGGCTGATATGGACATTATTCCCTAGTTAGTCTCATATCCCATCCTTATGCTATTTTTATCCCAAGAGCTGGATGTAGCAGAATTGTACCAATGGTTTATCACAATTGTGCAAACCAGCCAGGCTGCTTCTCTGGCCAAACTGTACTTAAATTCTGTGGCTTTTACTATTTTAGCCCAAGGGCAAAATAATGAAAGTTAGCTGAAAGGACTTTTTGGTGGCCAGATTCTGCACTTAACATTTTGGGAGCCTGAAGTCCGTTGTGGGCAGGGAAGGAGGCATAATGGAAAAAGGTAGGGGTTTTTTCTTAGTTTTGGGAGGAAATATTGGCAGCTTCTTAATTCTTAAATGCTATTAAAGTCTATAGTAGCATTTCCAGTATGTTTTTAACAACTGCTGTAAAGTGACGAGAAATTGTGCTGCCAGCAGCAATATAGGTAGTCCTTGACTTACAACCACATATGAGCCCAAAATTTCTGCTGCTAAGCAAGGCAGTTGTTAAGTGAGTCGCACTTCATTTTACGATCTTTTCTTTTTGCAGCAGTTGTTAAGTGAATCACTGCAATTGTTAAGCAAGACCCTGGAAAGTGTGCAGAGAAGAGCAACAAAGATGATAAAAGGTCTGGAGGCTAAATCCTATGATAAATGTTTGTCTGGCTATCAAAGAGAAGGATTAAGGGGGGGCGGGGCGGGCACGGTAACCGTCTTCCATTACTTGAGAGGCTGTCACAGGGAAGAGGAGACTGACTTTTTTCCCCAAAGCACCTGAGGGCAGGACAAGAAGTAATGGAATGGAGGCGTGTTAAAGAACGATCCAACCTAGAGGCAAGGAGAAATTTTCTGACAGTAAGAGCAATTAATCAATGGAACAGCTTGTCTCTGAAAGTTGTGGCTGTATCATCACTGGAGGTTTTCAAAAACATTTCACCGGGAGAGTATAAGATCTCCCACCTTGAACAGGGAGTTGGACTAGAGGACTATGTTTCTGTGTTCTGTGCTGACAACACACACTGTTCAGGGCTGGGTTTCAGCACACTTCCTTCCCCTCCCCTGGAAAAGGAAGCTAGTTAAGACCTTTTTAAAATGCATGTTTTCAAGAGCTGCCCTGCTTTCTACTAGCCTCTGAGAAGATGCATTAACTGTGGTGCTACATCAGCTGATCAGCTCTTAGATTTCCATGGCAAATGAGCCCTGAACTGGGATTCAAAGCACCTGTCTGGCTGCCCTGCACGACCGACCGAGAGGGGGAGGCCTCAGGGAGAAAGTCTGGCTTCCTGGCCAACAGGTCAGAGGTGTCACACCATGGCCAAAAATCATAATGTTGTCATTGTAGTTGTTATGTATGCAGGCACCTGCATAGCAACAGCCACCAGGGGGCGTTGGCCTGGACGGTTTCGGTGGGAAACCCAGTTTCGGCAGGAAACCTAGGGCCAACCCCATTGGCTGTTAGCTTACCTGGCCAGGTATATAAGGAGGCCAGGTAGCCCTCATTCCCCAGTTCACTACCCCCTTCAATAAAGAGCTGAACTCACACCGGCTGGCGTCTCTTCCTTGCGTCGGACCCACTACACAATAGTAGTCATGTTTTAAGTTATTCTGCTGAGCCTTCACACAAATTAAAGCCTGGAAGAGGGAAGTTATTTTAAACGTAACATGTTGAAGGCTGGGCTGTGGGCTGTATGTAAGCATCAAATTCTTAATTCCCTGAAAGCTTTGCGGGAGCACTTTAGAAAAACAACATGTCTGCCGCTGCTTGTGATCTCCCTCTGAAGAGTACACTGCCAGCAAATATTATGTTTCAAAGGCTGTTTTCTGACAGCATTTCACCTTATATAGAGGATACTTAATGTTACCTGGTAACATTGGTACTCTGGTGGTAAGAATTGTGATTTGAAAGTGTGGCATAAAACCAGTATAAAAAGGGAGGAAGAATTATACTCATTCAGAGTGTACCAGCTGAGGAAAATCAATCCAAGCCCCTCTTCCCCAGCTGGCACTACACTAATGATTTAGGATTTCAACTCTGAAAATTCCTTGCCAGCCTGGATGGTAGAAGAGGAATGCTAAAAACTGAATCCCAGCACATTAGGAGAGCACCAGACCGGGAAATCCTGAGCAAGGGGATCTCCAAATAAAGTAAATAAGTGTATTGCAACATACATATATACACATATACATATATATATCCATGTCTACCTACCTATCTACCTGCCTACCTACCTACCTACCTTTCCAACTCTTCATCACAAAGTTCAGGGAACTAGTCGTCTTTCACATGGATCCTTTGTATATCCTTACAACCTTATGATATAGTTAGATATTATATTAAGTAACTAATTAATTAGTAAATTTTCATAGCAATCTGAATTTGACAATTGAATACAATTATATAGGAAATTTCTGCACTAGGGATGTATAGGTCTATATAAGACTTGCTTTCATCAGAGGTGGACTATCTTTTATCCAAAACGCATTACGGTAGAAAGGGTGATGATACAGAGAAGATGCTTAGTTTTTTCTAACATGTGCATGGTGCTAAGCTACTGTAGAAGGGATTTCATGACATTCAATTATCATTTTCAACTGGAAATATTAAAGAATAGCTTTCCACTCACAATGGCAGTGGCAGACTAAGCAACCCTAATTTCTGCTGTTGCATTCTTGAACCTTTAATAAATGGAGGTGTTGGGCAGAAATTTTCCTGATTCTGCAGCTGAACATTTTATGTGGAAGCCTAATAAGTTCTCTGATCATTTAACAAACCTCTAGCTGAATGCTTTGCCCCAGCGATTTACAATGTTAGGGAAAGACATTCAGTGGGATCTTCTTTCAATGAGCTAGCAGGCAGGCTTTGCTCTCTTTTATTTGTCTTGTGACATTTAAATAAATTGCCTTGCTGGATCAAAGGTCCATCAGTTCAGCTGTCCATTTCTAGATGTGGTCATCCAAAAGTTCCCAAATGAAACAGGCTGGAAACCCAACATTTTAAAGCATGTTTTAATTTGTGGGAGTGATGACATTACCACAAAAGCCTTATGTTCCTTGAAGACCATTCATTATGGCATAATATTTTATGGATGGGAGTTCTCTTCTTTGGTTTCATCTGGTGAAGTGAGTGTTATTTCATGAAAGTTTTTGCCATGATAAATTTAAAATCACAGAATTATAGATTTGGAAGAGGTTGTTTAACCAACAAGTCCAAACCTAAACAGTGTAGGAATCCAAATAACAGCATCTCTCACTGATGGCTATTAATTTACGTAAAACATCCAATCAAGGGGAGCCCAGCATCTTTTTTTGGGGGGGGGTTGTCCACTCTTGAATTTAGCATTAATCATTTTTCTTCTTGGTATTTGAAAAGGATCTGCCTTCCTGGAACTTAGATCTACTATTTTGTGTCCTGCACTCTGGAACAATATATCACATTTTCTTCCCTGTGACTGTCTTCAGGTATTTAAAAAGTGTTGTCATACCCCCTCATCTTTTCTACTCTTATCTCCTGTTTCCTCATGGCTCTTCAGGAAGCAGTTTCCATTTCCTGATCATTCAGTCCTTCTTTCAACCTGACCTAATTTGTCTTAATCCCTCTTGAATGGCAGTACCTTGAACTGGATAGTAGGGAACCAGGGAGGTGGCCTTGGAGAAAGAATCCAGAAGCCATTAGGGAAACACCAGATGTAGAAGAAACATGTGTTCAGCTCTGAGAAGCAAGAGAGTATTATAGAGAGACTCAGATTTGCCTCTGACTGCCGGTCTAGGCCATAAGAGGGAGGGAAGGAGAGTCCCAGGCAGACTCTGAGAGATTCTGGTAGTATAGCTATTGCAATGAAATATAGCTCTAGTCTTCGGTGGAGTTGATTTCCTAATTGTAGGGCTGACATGGACCCAGTATTCAAGCTAGGATTTGACGAACGGAGAACATAGTACTTTTGCTTCTTGTCATTTGAAAACAACATAACTGAAATGTATCTGCTTTTTTTGTAGCCATGTATTACTCCTCACTCATATTCTACCCCCAACTAAATTATTTGCCTTTAATGTGTCACTAGAGTATTTTTTTCTTCTTGTGCATAGCCAATTGGATACTAATTTTTGAAGATCCAGTTTAGATATTTTAGGTAGTAATTGTCTATCAATCTCTTCCCTCGATATTAAATCTCAGAAGATATGATAAGGACTTCTAAAAGATATTGGAGCTAATGACCATCACCCAAATTTCTCAATCAGTGAATGTAAGTCTTCTCAAGCAAAAACAAAAACCCTACTGAGTTGGGAGGTGAGATGGTTGACTACGAATGTTACAGCAACCTTTTTTGTGGTTGCATTCCCAGATATCTTTCTCTCCTTAATATATTTCTGCAGAACCAACTTGGGGCATTAGAGTAATTTTTCCTACTTCCGTTGTTTATGAACTGCAATCCTATACTTGCCTAAGCAGTTGAGTTCAGTGGAATGCAAAAGTTTAAAGGATTTCATGAGTTTGGATCTTTCGCACACAATTAAGTACACACCAAATCATTATTCTGAGGTATTTTTGTTACTGTCCTGAATGTGCCATTTCACCCAACAAATCCAAATTCCAGTAATTTAGGAATGTTTAAAAATTATTTATTGGAATTACAGTATATTCTGGTAATGATCAATAACCTACTTTAGAAGGGGAAAAACTATAAAATGGTATGATATTTTAGCAGGTTTTCTTTGGTGAACCAAAGATCAAGATTTCATAAATTTGAAAGATCCAAACTCACGAAATCCTTCAAACTTTTACATTCTACTGAACTCAACTGGTTAGGCAAGTATAGGATTACAGTTTATAAACAACGGAAGCAGGAAAAGTTGCTCTAATGCCCAAAAGCTGGTTCTGCAGAAGTATATTAAGGAGAGAAAGATATCTGGGAATGCAGCCACAGAAAAGGTACTGTATCATTTGTAGTCAACCAACTCACCTCCCAAGACATCAGAAAGAAAATTTTTCAAAGCCTACCATAATTTCTGGACAGGGTCATAAGAGACAGACCATTTTTTTCAGTTTTAAAAAGCTTTGTTGTGTTTCTCTTCCGCCTTCTCCTTGCTGCTTCCTTTTCTAGAAACAAATAAGTGACAGATTGTTTTTAAAATTTCCTGAAACTGAGGGAGGAGAGCTTAAGTGCCCAGTGACAATAGCTTACAGAAATGAGTTGTGTTCTGCTTTGAAGAACATGGCTGGCTGCTATCACCCAATTAGCAGTTGCTGGCCAGTGACATCTTGTCCATTTTCTCTCCCCTACTGTGTTGGGGTGCCGGCTTCAAGCCAAAGAAACTCTAAAAGGGCATCACACTGTCTGGTTTGGTGCACTCACAAAACTTTCCAGCAGGCTGATATCTGCTTTGGGAGCCACATTGGTGAAAAATTCAGCAATAAATCTAAGAAATGTAACAACAAAACAGTAACAACAACATCTGTGTCTTCATTCCTCACTTGGAAAACCTATCCCATTGTTTGAAAAAGAAAATAAAACTTGACACTGTATACTTATTTAAATTTAAAAGGGATGCATGAACCCTGGAGCATGTTTCATGCCAGCCCAATAAATATACATCTGTATTTATCTATATCTATTTATTATTGATATTTTTCCTAGAAACCTTCAGGTGATTAGCCTTGCTATAACCCTACGAACCAGGTTAGGAAAAAAGATGATGAGCAACGGGTTCTAATTTCATAGCTCATTAGGGAATTGAGTAATGGAATTCTAATTTGACTGTAGAACTCCAATTTATATCACTTTTCCATACCATGCAGCTGAAATGTTGAAAATGTTACTCCTGTCCAATAGAGCCTGGTACTATATCATTACCATGTGCCATGCAACACATGACATTTGGTTTAGAGAGAGAGAGAGAGAGAGATTTTCACATACCCAAAGTGTACTATTTATATTGAAAAAAGGTAAGGTAAAGGTTCCCCCACACATGCGTGCTAGTTGTTTCCGACTCTAGGGGCCAGTGCTCATCTCTATTTCCAAGCCAAAGAGCCAGCGCTTGTCTGAGGACGTCTCCGTGGTCATGTGGCCGGTATGACTAGACGCCAAAAGTGCACAGAACGCTGTTACCTTCCCACCATAGTGGTCCCTATTTTTCTACTTGCATTTTTACGTGCTTTCGAACTGCTAGGTTGGCAGAAGCTGGGACGAGTAACAGGCACTCACTCTGCTACGCGGCACTCGGGATTCGACCCACCAAACTGCCGACCTTCTGACTGACAAGCTCAGCATCCTAACCCACTGGGCCACCGCGTCCCTTTTATTTATATTGAAAAGCACATCATAAATATGCTATATTTTAACAATTCCCTTATATGTTGTACATGAAGGAACATTTGTTATAATGGATCAGGAAAAGACACTGTTCTTTATATGCAATCTGAAAATTTTACAATCAGATTTAACTAAGTACATAAGCTGGCTTGAGAAAGGAATAAGTATCCAAGTTGGAAAAACTTTGATACCTTCATTTACCTTATTTAGGCACACTGCTACTAACCTGAACCAAAAACAAGTTGAATGCTGGGATGGCAGAACAAGAGCCACACCAGGGAGCCCACCCCCCAGATCTAGTTTTTCACTCTCAAGATCATATCCAAACGGTGCCCACTGAAGAGCAGGCAAACCTACCAATTTTGAACAGCACCAGTCTTTACAGTTTTTGCATACAAAGCTTAATGCAGCCATTTGTCTCTCTTTATCCCACCTAAAAATGTTGAATATTTTGGCTTTCCCACTCTTCCCGGTAATGTCACTGTATTACTAACCATGAATACTGTGTATCATCTGCATTTCTTATAGAGTAGGGTAGGGTAGGGTAGGGGAGGGTAGGGGAGGGTAGGGTAGAGGAGGGGAGGGGAGGAGAAGAGGAGAGGAGAGGAGAGGAGAGGAGAGGAGAGGAGAGGAGAGGAGAGGAGAGAGGAGAGGAGAGGAGAGGAGAGGAGAGAATTCTTTATTGGCCAAGTGTGATTGGACACAGTGTACATACCAGCAACAAGTGATAAATCGTGATTATAATCATAAAATACATTCAAAATAAATCATAAGATATAACAGTGATAGCCATAGGATATTAAATAAGCAATCAACATAAATCATACTAGGATACTAAATAAAACAATTAATATAAATCATAAGATACAAGCAACAAAGTTATAGTCATAAGAAGATAGGCAATAAGTAATAGAAAAGATGAGAATGATAATAGTAATACAGCCCTCCTAGGTAGTTTGATAGTGTTGTGGGAATTAGTTATTTAGCAGAGTGATGGCATGGGTGGCATGGGTGTCCTTGTGTCTACATACGTAGTTGTTTTGATGTGCAATGCCTATATTGTCATTTTGTGGTAAGAAGTTGAAAGAGTTTATGTCCAGAATGTGAGGGGTCTGTAGATATTTTCATAGCCCTCTTTCTGGCTCATGTAGTATACAGGTCCTCAATGGAAGGCAGGCTGGTAGCAATAATTTTTTCTGCAGTTCTAACTATCGGTGGAAGTCTGTGTCTATCTTGTTTGGTTGCAGTGCCAAACTAGAGAGTTATAGAGGTGCAAATGACAGACTCAATAATTCCTTTGTAGAACTGTATCAGCAGCTCCTTGGGCACTCTGAGCTTTCTGAGCTGGCGCAGGAAGAACATTCTTTGTTGTGCTTTTTTGGTGATATTTTTGATGTTAGGTGTCCATTTTGAGTCTTGGGATATTATAAAACTTAGAAACTTGAAGATCTCTACTGTTGACACTGTGTGGTCTAGTATTGTAAGAGGTGGTAGAATAGGAGGGCTTCTCTAAAAATCTACTATCATTTCTACAGTTTTGACTGTGTTCAGTTCAAGATTGTTCCAGCCACATCACAAGCCTCGTTGGTCAACTTCCCATACAGTATGTATGCAGATTCGTTGTTGTCTCAAATGAACCAATCACAATTGTATCATCTGCAAACTTCAGTATTTTAACAGATGGATCTTTTGAGATGCAGTCCTTGGTATAGAGCAGACATGTCAAACACAAGGCCTGGGGGCCAGATCCGGCCCGCGAACTGGTTTCATGTGGCCCGCGAAGCCATCCTGGAAACAGTGAGGGAACAGCCCCCACTGCCTTGGCCCTGGCCCAGAGACCCTCCTTCTGCCAGAGACCCCCAGATCTGTCCCACACCTGCCCAGGCCCCCATAGGCACCCTTGATGCGAACGATGTAGAGCTGGCCACGCCCACCCAGTAGGCCTTACGCACTCTAGCCACACCCACCGAGGCCATACCCACCCGGCCCCCTAAGGGCAACCGCAATGCTGATGCGGCCCTCAATGAAATTGAATTTGACACCCCTGGTATAGAGAGAGAAGTGGAGAGAGCACACAGTGGGGGGGGGCTGTGCTAATTGTACAGGTATCTGATGTGATTTTGCCTACCTTCACCTGCTGCTTCCTGTCTGTTAGAAAGCTTATGATCCACTTGCAAGTGTGGTCAGGCACGGCTAGCTGAATCAGTTTAGTGAGAATATCTGGAATGATGGTATTGAATGAAGAGCTGAAATCTACAAAAAGGACCTTTGCATAGGTCCTTGGAGATTCAAGCTGTTTTAGGATGTAGTGCAGAGCCATATTAACAGCATCATGTGCCAATGGGTAGGTAAATTGCAAGGGGTCTAACAGTGGATCCGGGATGGTTTTCAGGTGGGCCAGCACTAACCTTTCAAAAATGCAGCCCCCAAAATGGTGAATAGTTCAACTTTCCCATTCCTCCCACTGATGCCCCTGTATTGCCAGCCACGCCTACTATGCATTGCCTGCAATTCTTATGGAGTGTCAACACAAAGCAAGATCCAAGTCTGAAATATATTTTAGCTAAGGGAACTTGCACACGACACAATTTCTCCTCAGTAGGAGAGTTTGAAAATCAGGACTCAAAAAAAATTGCCTCATCCTCCAACTTTTCATAGCTTTGGAAGTAACAGAGATCCTAAGCATCATCCCACTTCTGGTTTCAACATGCATTCCACCACCACCACCTCTCCCCATCCAAAATAAATCCAGAAATTAAATTAGATGTAGGAGATGTACTGTATCTCCTCTGTAAGGCTACTTCCTATAGAGTTACAGTGACCTAGAAGAAATGTTCACAATGGCAATCTGAATGTGGCAAAAAATCCCTTTCTCTTTCCGGTCTTTTTACACAGCAGCTTGTGAATTAAATCCACATTGAAATGGCCACGAAAGCAGAGATATTTTGAGAGGGGTTTGGGAATTAGACTTTTTTTTTGCCACTTGATCCCTTGGAGCTAGATTCAATTTTTTAATCAGCATGTTTGCACAATACAGGTAGTCCTCAACTTACAATCACAATTGGGACCAGAGTTTCTACTGCTAAGCAAGGTGGTTGTTAACTTGTCGCACCCAATTTTATGACCTTTTTTGTCATGGTTGCCAAGTGAATCACTGTAGTTGTTAAGAGAATCTTGTGATTGGTAATGTTCTAAACCAGCCCTCTTCTCGCACCCCTAATCAAAGGAAGAGTCTGGAAAGCGTCCAAGATCAAAAGGCTTCTGCCAAGTTTTAATTACACTGTTACAAAAATACAAGAGCTTGACTTCTCAAAGAAAAAGTTGCTTTCAGCAACTAGCCCCTCCCCAAACACTTCTTTTATAGAGAGCTCAGGGCGTGGTCTCCCTGTGCCTCCTCCCGAGGAGTCCCATAGCCTTCCTTTGTTTGTCCCTGCTCGTCTGCCTCCTGCGTCGGGCGTCCTTGAACAGGGCCAGCTGTGGGTCATCATCCTCCGCACTCTCGGGCTCACACAGCTGAGAAGAGGTTCCCGGCTGAGGACTCTGCAAAGTCTCCAAATCATCATCAGCCGGTTCGTTTCCCTCCTCCCCCACATCTGAGTCCTCCGATACATCGGACCCGGCTGTCGGGCCCACAGGCTGGCCCTGAGTCACAACAGGTAAGGCAATCCAGCTTCCCCCACTGACTTTGTCAGAAGCCAGCTGGGAAGGCTGCAAATGACAATCACAAACATGACTCTGGAAACTGCAGTCATCATAGATACATGCTGGTTGCCAAGTGCCTGAATTTTGATCAAGTGACCATGGGAATGCTGCAACAGTTATGTGAGGACCAGCCAAAAGTCACTTTTTCCAGTGCCATTCAAACCCTAACTTTGAATGGTTGCTAAACAAGTACTTGTAAGTTGAGGATTACTAGGAATCTTGCATTGTGGCTTAGCTATAATATGTGAATTACTAGGCAATCGGCAGTGCTTTTTTGTAAAAGAAAAAGGTGCCAGAACTCACATATGTCATACAACCCGCCTTGCCTACCCTACAAGGTTCCATCCAAAAAAGGTGCCGGAACTCCGTTCTGAGCGTTCTATGAGAAAAAAGCCCTGGCAATCGGTGTCTTTTTCTTTCAGCTTAATTTAAAATGGGATTTCAAGAGTGAACAGAATCTAAAATCCAATTTAAACACTGACAAAGGATCAGATCCATATTAATCCCATAATATTAATAATTAATAGAAAGCCTATTAAGGAATATCTCAAAAGATGTTTCAGTGCCAAGATGAAAGACTTCAAAAACTGAAGAGATGTTTCATTCATGTTTCAAGTGAATATTTCATTTAGAATATTCAAGAACCGCTAATGGGGCCACTAATTGGGAGGGGGGGACAAGCAGGATCAGCTTTCTCTGGTTCTGTCCCTTGAAAATACCGCATTGCTTGGCCCATCGTAAGAACCAAGAGCTGCTGAGGAAGAAACACTCTATTGTCATATCACACATTTTAGATAGAATGGGCTGACCAGCCAAATAGCAACACTGCTCAATGCAGAATCATATGTAAGGGCCAGCTGTATACACTTACCCAGCACACCAGTTACATATAGGCTGTGTTTGCAGGATGAACCTACCTATGATTTAACTATAGTTTATTTACAGATTAAACTAGGGTTTTCCCCATATTAAAACCAGTTTGCTCAGCTCAAATTTTCTGAATTCAAAACACACTGACCAGAAACTAACAAGGGCTAGCTTCTCAGAAAATGCTAGATTAAAGCATGGTTCATTTTCGCTATGCAGCAATGATCCAAATTCTTGGGAAACTTAGCTGTACTATGTGCACTTGGCAATCTCCAATAGCTACAGTACAATCACTTCATACTTCCCTGTAGAGCTAAACGTCTGTAGGGAACATCGAACTATGTAAACTTTCCTCTGTCATCATGTCGCAACCAGAGTGGGCCTGATCCAGACCACAATACATATGTGCAAAAACCCCCCACAAAACTTGAAAATTGAAAACAAAACCAGACGCTGCATGTTTTCTCTCCAGTGGTAACATGGTGGGAGCCATCAATGCTTGAGCTCCATCTGCTGGGTGGCAAGGGTGCCTGCACCATCTCAACAAGTCCAGTGTTAGAGGCATCATCCATCAACACAGTACTGGAGTGCCAAGCTGGGCAGGGTGAGGATGTCCCCCTTCCCTCTTTTGTGAACACATTTATGTGTTCCTTTGCACTCAAAGAGGTCAAACATTCAACGTGACAGAACCAATGCAACCAAAGTGTTGGCTGACCCCAGAAAGGCTGAGGGGCCTATTTAGTGATGGTTGCAAAGGAAGCATGACTCCTTAAGGGCCCTTTCTGCTCCTCAGGATGCCTCAATCACTAACAGATCCTACAGCAGTGTTTCCTAATCTTGGCAACTTTAAACGTCTGGACTTCCAACTCCAGAGTTGGAGTACAGACATCTCAAAGTTGCCAGGATTGGAAACCATTGTCCTACAGGATATTTCTACCTCTTGACACTGGATCATTGCTCAAAGCAGCCACACTTTGAACAAAATGCTATGCCAAGGATCATTAAACTTCACCAACAGAAGCTTTCACTCCCGGTTTCATTGGCAACTGCTGCCAGACTCATCTGTGAGGGAGGCCACACATGAGAAGGCCTGTAGCATGGCAAAGGTTTCCAGCAATGTAGTGGCTGTGGACTGTACACCATTCAGGCATGGACACCATGACTGAGGAGCACAGCTTGGGAAATAGCAGTACCCACCATCCTATCTTTTTCAGTACTCATTTTAGGAACTGCTCAGTAATCCTGGCCTCTGCCTGTCACAGAGCAGAGGTAGCTCAAATCCAAGTTTGTTTATGATTCTCTCTGCCTGAAGAATTAAACTTTGCCTTGCTCAATGTAGGAATTTCATCAACTTCTTTAACCACAGAAAAATTCTGAGAAGGAAAGGTTAGAGTTAAAGAGATAATAAGCAAGATCTCTCCAATTGTCTCAATAAGACAAATGGCTAATGCTACCAGGATCTTATAAGGTTTTTCTATACCATTCATAATAAGCTCCTGCCTTCTATTTCTTTTTATTTCTCATGTAAAATAATTGCTTTAACTCCTTGGGCAAATCTTTGTGCAGTCTTTCTCAATTATTGTTTGATTGGTCAATTTGTCAAAACGGACAGTAGATGAGCCACGTATCCCAGTTCTTAATTAGTAATACTAGTCAGACCATCTCCTATAACTACAATGAAATTTCAATAAAATCATTTAGAAAGACAAATTTCTCAAAACATTTCTGCAGCTTTGAAAACTAATCCCTGTGGAAAATTAATCCATGTTGCCAATTCAGTTTCACCACCCACTTCTCTCTGCAACAATTATACCATTATTTCTTGAAGTGTTTGCACGTTCAGTTCTGGAATGCAACATCGCAGCATACAGGATTGTTTGATGATCCAGAAATGAACAACACCTGCTTTGCACAATCATTTTATTTTCGTGATTCCTAAAGTGCTGATCATTGGCTCCGATTCTTGGAATTGACAAGGTAATCTCCCCCTGAATGGCACTGGTGGAGGATACAATCAACAGACATCCCAAAATTGTTTCATTAAACAGGCTCCGAGACAGAAAAACAAAGAATACATCAATGTTACAGTAGAATCTGGATGACATCACGGTAAAAGCAAGGGAATCTGGGAAGATTCCACAGGCTTTGATGCTCCTTCCAGTGGTACCAAAAAGGCTCAGAATAGTAGCTTGACAAACATATATAGTGTAGTTACTCTAAAAAATTGATGGTCTTCTGACCTGACACCGAAGCCCATATACCACATATAAGGAGCCCATATAAGGAGCCCATCTGCTAGGCTACTTTTTTTTTATTGTTCCAAGGACCTCACAAGGCCTCTCCAGTTTTACTTCCCATCTTTGAATTTGTGGGCAGTTCCGCTGCACATTCGCAGGACAGGAGAAGACCCACATGCATTTAGGAAACCTGTTCCCTCCTAGGTGGGAGTTTCCAAGGCAGCCTCTCATCAGTATAAGGTCCTTTGGTTTCAGAAGGCTTTGGCTGAACAAGTTTAAGGAGGCAATTGAAGGAGAAGATTGATATTAGACTGGCTATGGACTGGGGTGGGTGGAAGGACGTCATTTGCCCAACGTTGCATTCAATCCCAGAAAATAAGCACTTGTTCCTTGGACTGCAGCTCTAAGAGCAAATGAAGACTGAGGTAGGGAGCAGGCAGGACAGAGTGAAATAAAGCACTGTTCTCTCCACATTACTGAATAATAGTTGGAGACCCTGCTATGTCAAGGCCCCTGCCTGCCTGATATTGCTATCAACTGTCCCTGGCAGTCACCAGAACCCTAAGTGTAACATTTAGAAGTGGGGCAAACCTGTGATGAAGCATCTCCCTCCCACATAAGGGCCAACACCCTTCTGCGTGGGGAGAAAGGAATCCCCACACAGATGGGAAGAGGGTATTGCTATACATGGGACTAGAAAGCAATGAAAGGGGGGGGCGGGGCTTCTGAACGAGGCTCATGCTTGTTGACAGCAGAAAAGGAAAGCACATTGGTAAGAAATAAATCAGACATGTCTGTTGGAATGCTAGCTATTATGGCCAGGAGACAGAGAGGCTGGAGGTTAAATGAGGAATGGCATGGTATAAGCAAGGCTTCAACACTGAAAAGGTCTTGGGTGGTGATGGGCAGAGAAGAGAGGCATTCGGGACTGGTCACTGAAAATCCTAGAGGGCTACTCCACTAGTAGGTACCAAACCATATTGAAGAACTGGCCAAGAGCAGATGCCAAACAAGGACTTTCTGAGAGATGTCAGATAGTGCCCTGGCAGTGAAGGGGATACCTGCCCCTCAAGGAGGGAAAGAATATGTCACCCAACCATTCTGGGACTCTGCAGTCCTTGTTCCCCATCGTTTTTTTTTTTACTCTAACAGGTCTCTTCTCCTTTAGGTCAACACTTTAATGCCAAAGTATTTGCGTAGTTGCTCCAGGAAGACAAAGGTGAGCACAGTATGAGGGACCAAGCGAATGCCGGCAGGAACAAGGCCCTAGAAGAGGAAAAGAGGGGAAAATCAGCTTTTGTCCCCTGTGGAGTTTCAGCTGCATACAGCAGGTCACACCTTCTCCAGTAACACATTGACATAAGAAGGCAAGGTAGGACTAGGAATCAAAAGGCATATGACACATGAGGACTCACTGCTAAGACAAACTACATATTACATATTCTGCTCCTCTGTATCTTGTCTATAACTGGTAAAGGTAAAGGTTCCCCCGCACATGCGTGCTAGTCATTTCCGACTCTAGGGGCCGGTGCTCATCTCCCTTTCAAAGCCGAAGAGCCAGCGCTTGTCCAAGGACGTCTCCGTGGTCCTGTGGCCGGCATGACTAGACACCAAAGGGGCACGGAACTGTTGTGATTCAGGGTCAGCCTGTGGGTTCGGCAGTTGGGTCGGACGACTCAGAGGAGGAGGAGGAGGGGGGTGTTGAAGAGCTTGCTGAGGGGATTGGACAGCTTGATGAGAGCCCCCAGCCAGGCCCCTCTCATCTGGTCACGACGCAGACCCAGCTGTGTGAGCCTGACAGCGTGGATGAAGATGACCCACAGCTGGCCCTGTTCAAGGACGCAGGAGGCAGTCAATCAGGAGTAAACAGAGGAAGGCAATGGGGCTCCTCGGAAGGAGGCAGAGAGAAGCCACGCCCTGAACTGTATTTAAGGGGGAATGTGTGGGAGGGCTGGTTTGCTGAAGGCAACCGCTTGAAAAGCTCCTGTTTCTTGGTTTGTGTCTTGTTCTATTTGTTTTTGTAGCAATAAATTTGGCAGGCGTAATTCCAGCCTCTTGCCTTCTTGTAAAAGGGGTTGTCCCTGCCTTTTCTGAAGGGCCGGTAGCAGGCTGGTACAGAACAGGAACGCTGTTACCTTCCCACCGTAGTGGTCCCTATTTTTCTACTTGCATTTTTACGTGCTTTCGAACTGCTAGGTTGGCAGAAGCTGGGACGAGTAGCAGATGCTCACTCTGTTACGCGGCACTCGGGATTCGACCCGCCAAACTGCCAACATTCTGATCGACAAGCTCAGCGTCCTAACCCACTGAGCCACCGCGTCCCTTTCTATAACTGGTAGCAGCCCTAAATCAATAAGCAGAGTTGCTACCAGTAGCTAAGCGCTGGAGAGAAAAAGATGGAGACCACCTTGCATGTTTTGATGCAGGTAAACAATCAGACAGAAACTGTATGGAGGCCAGCGCTTGCTAGGATAGGAATGCACAGGAATATCAGAAATTCTAAGCAAATTCTTATGTTCCTCTTTGATCTATATGCCATGATTACTCACTGTGGCTCCCATGTCTCCTGTATTACCTTATAAAAAGCCAATGGCCCAAGCTTGGCCGTCTCCACTGCACAGTGCAGGACACCCTGAAACAAAATGGGAATAAGTCAGTGCGTGCTGATTTGATTCTGTCTTCAGAACCCACCCAGATTCACACAAGGTTTCATTTCTAGCTATTTAATGAAATCCAAGAACCGAACAATGCCGAAAACCACAGGGCTGTAATGCCAAAGGCAGCAGTGCCTAGCCGCTACTGTTTAATGTGAGCACCTGTTCTCTTAATGAATCAGAAAGCTGGCAGTCACGGCAACCCGATCACTCACCCGATATTCGCCTTGGGAATTCATAAGTCGTGTTTTTAGCACATCCAAGGGCTGACACAGAAATGTAGCACATCCTCCCTGCAGTTCAGAAAAAGACGGATGACAAAAAAGGTTCAGACTGATCTGAGATGTGGCATGGAGAGAAATGGCTTGTGCTCTAGCTGGTATACAAATTATCTTATACCAAAAAGGTATGCACAATGCACCACATCTCTCCAGCCGCATTAGAAATGGGAAAAGTCTTTTCACTTAGAAGTAGGCAGGCCATTGCAGCCAACCAGTTGCATGAAACTAAAGGACAACCAGTATTTTTCAGCTAGGTAAAGGTAAAGGTAAAGGTTCCTCCGCACATGCATGCTAGTCGTTTCCGATTCTAGGGGCTGGTGCTCATCTCCATTTCAAAGCTGAAGAGCCAGCGCTTGTCCGAGGATGTCTCCGTGGTCATGTGGCCGGCATGACTAGACGCCAAAGGCGCATGGAACGCTGTTACCTTCCCACCGTAGTGGTCCCTATTTTTCTACTTGCATTTTTACGTGCTCTCGAACTGCTAGGTTTTTCAGCTAGACAGGCTTAAAATGGAAAAGAAGTCTTTTCTGACTTCACCCCCTTCAGATGTGTTCAATTACAACTCACATCATCCCAAACAAGTTAGAGCTTCTGGAGTTATTGCATGATCTATTATAGAAGAATCGGAAACTTTGTTACCCTCTGAAGCAGGGTTTTTCACGCTTGGCAACTTGAAGATGTGTGGACTTCAACTCCCAGATTTCCCCAGCCAACATGCTGGCTAGGGAATTCTGGGAGTTGAAGTCTACATGTTTTCAAATTGCCAAGTTTGAAAAATACTGCTCTTGAGCCTCCTGATATTCTGATCTCATCGCTGGGACAGCCACACTGACAGCTAATGATTTTTGTCTTTGAAGTCATCTGTAAACCCCATTTCCTATATAAAGTATATGACACCATTTCCTAGAAGTTACACTTCCCTTTCAATGACCTTCCTGTGCCTTTATCAAACCTTGCCCCAGTCAAGAATGCTCAAAGTTGGCATCACTTCTGGCTACGTCAGAACATCTATGGGAGTCCAGCCATGGTAGTGTGTAAATTATGAATTCTGACACAAACAAGCACTTTAGGGTGATGAAGGACCATACTTAAAACACTGTTAATTTTCCCGTTTTCTAGCTAAAAGGGCAAAAAAAAAATCCCTTGTTTTCAGAAATCCTGGTTGGGGGCTCCAAGGCCTGTAAAAATGGGACTTGGATTTGGTAATTCCTTGCCTATGGCTAGAGTGTAATGTAAATACAGACAATAGTTCAATTAACAAACCTTGGTTAAACAAAACATACCTTTGCAAATTATGTGGATACCCCAGATGCACTTTAACAGCTGATTGAAATAAGGAGAACTTGTATCTATGTAAATCAGAATAGCTTTTGATCCAAAGTAAGCCAAAGTCTCCGGTCAAGTCTGCCATTTGAGCTTTGCATTTTTTTTAAAAACATCAGATAAGGAGGAAAAACTGGCAATGCCAAGTGCTTCTGTGTTTTATATGCCTTGGTGAGCCACCACCTGTGTGCAGATATTTATCTACCACTCTAACCTTACAAAGTGATTATTCTTAATCAGCAGACATTTCCCTCTTAAAATTAAAAAGCAGGAGCAAGGCACACAGAAAAGGCATGGCTATACGGAGCAATCCAGCCTACTCCCAGTGTTGGCAGCTCTGGGACACAAGCTGAACTCCCTTTTCCAAGGAACTGGCAGAGCAACCCTCGAACATTAACCTAAGCAGCAATAATTCTTATAACGGCACACAAATACACACCCCTAATTGACTTTTCACCCACACAGGTATATACATACGGCAATAAAACTGGCCAGGAAATGAGTAAAAATATTGTCAGCGAGTAAACCAGTCCCAAGAACCAACTGCTTTGCCTGGTCATAGCAAGCGAGCTGCAAAGAAACGGAAAACAATAAGGCTGTTTGTGAGGGTAATGAGCAGATTTGGAAACTTAGGCAGACAGGCTCAAAACTTCGGCTAAACCCCAAGGGATCAAGTAGAACAAGGACATTCAAGCACCTGAGCTATGAGTTTATGGGTTTTTAGTTTGGAGCCCTCGATGGATCTGTGAAGAGCCTCTCTTTTCCCACCGGGACTACCCAAAAACAATGGTGCCAGAGATTGCAATTGTTAAACATCTAAAGCCAGCAAAGAGGTCAAGTTGTGACTGGACTGTGAGATTACGTTCCCTATAACCCTGTTGTGGTCTTGTCATCAATTTCCCCAGTGTGATGCCATCATACAGAGAGAATTCCCTACAGAAAAGGAACACAGAACATAGAATAACAGAGTTGGAAGGGATATTGGAGGTCTTCTAGTCCAATCCCCCGTTCAAGCAGGAGACCCTATACCATTTCAGACAAATGGTTGTCCAGTTTCTTTTTGAAAGCCTCCAGTGATGGAGCACCCACAACTTCTGAAGGCAAGCCGTTCCATCGGTTGATTACTCTCACCATTAGGAAATATCTCCCTAGTTCTAGGTTGCTACTTTCCTTGGTTAGTTTCCAAACATTATTTCTTGTCTTGCCTTTTGGTGCTTAGGAAAATAGTTTTCTAACTATGTATAATATTTTGAAATATTTGTAGAAATATATGTAGGAGTACTACATATCTTCCTCAAAGGATAACCTTCCTCCTCCTGTTACCTTCTCTAGCCTCCACTATTTTTTAATTATTTTTTTGCAGTCCCAGAAACACAGACAGAATACAAGGGATAACAGCCAGTCTGTTAACTTTTGTCCTCTTGGATAAGAAGCAGAGAAGAAAGAAGCTTAAAATACTTTAAATATCCTAAGTAGGAAAGCTGAAGTCACATGGCTACACATTTCTGGCCACCATGGAATACCATTGTCTCACCTTTTAAAATCAAAAAGATTTAGGAATGATCAGAATTTCTACACGATATAAGAACCTAAGAAAGAGCTTTGCTTAATCGAAAGTGGGTCCAGAATTTCCATAATGGCTGACCAGCTGCAAATTAAAATCCCACAAGGAGAACACAAATATTCAGTATTTGTTTTATTAATTAATTAAACAAAATTATATAGCCACCCATATCACAAACAAGTGACTCTGGGCGGGGTACAACAGAGCTAAAAACTAAATACATTAAAAAGTATAAAAACTAATACGAAGAATAGTAGATGAAGGGTTGTTAAAAAAAGTGGAGCCATCTCAGTAGTTCTCCCATCTCTTAGAGGAGAGGTCCCTAACCTTTGGGGCACCATGGACTGGTTACGTGGAGAAAGGTTTTCCTGTGGAACGGAGAGTGTGTGGTTTTGTATGCTGCCTGCATCCTGCAGATGGGGTTTTGCTTGTTTGTGTGGACCGGTTGCTGGCATGTCGCGGCCCGGTACCGGTCCACAGACCAGAGGTTGGGGACCCATGCTTTAGAGTACCCAGGGCTGCTTGCATAACCAGGTTTTGAGGGACCTCAAGAAGACTCAATAGCGGTCACCTTAGGGGAGAGAAGATTGCATAGGTGGGGACCATAGTGTTGTGATTCTGTGCCAGCCTGTGCTCCCGACAGCTGAGTCCGAGGGATCTTGAATCATATCGGGAAACCAGGAGTTTCCAAGCCGCAAAGAAAAAGCCGGCCCGGCCGACATTTGACAGTTGACAGCTGTCAAATGGCCGCCCGAAGCAACGGCGCACGCGCACCAACCAGCCGGCCGCCATTCCGTTGACAGCTGTCAAAAGGGCTGCCGGAGGCCAACGCGCACGCGCCGGATTTGACAGTTCCCGGAACTGTCAAATCCGCAGTCTTCAACCTAGTCCTCCGAACTGAGCTAAGCGCTCAGCTGGGAGGAATTCCCTGACAGCCGCCGAGCTGTCAGAGTACTGTTCGTTGATTGGCCGTCCTCCGAACGGCGGGGAAAATACTGCTACCTGATTGGTTGTTTGTTTTGACAGTTCCCTATAAAAGCCCGGATTGTTTTGACAGTCAGCTGCCGGGAGCTGAACCGAATAAACCTTTCGAATCTTGCCTACGGTCTCGCGTCTGTCTTTCTAAAGACAATTCACCTGGCGACGAGGATGGGATTCCGGTACTATAGAGCTGTTTACTGAGCCGAGTCACCCCGCAAAGGAGTTCCGATCCCTCCCGCTGACGAGTCACTGCTGAAGCCACTCGGAGGGCAAAGGAACCCTTTTTAGCAGCTTGAACAGTACTGTGGACCCAGACCATGGCAAATCTAGGTCACGTCAGAGAATTCGACGTCCGCCATCCTGAAGGATGGGAGTCGCACTGGGGACAAATTGAAGGCTACCTCGTTGTCAATAAGATAACAGAGGACCGCCACAAAGCTGCCGCCCTCCTCTGTCTCAGCGGCCCCGCTGTCTACGACATCGCCGTAGGGCTTTGTAGCCCTGACCCCATCGCGACCATCCCGTACGCCGTGCTGACCGACCGCCTCAGTAAACACTTCATGCTCCGTCGGTCTGAGCTATTCTGGCGCCTCCATTTCGCCCGCCATCAGCAACCGGGCCAAACCACCACAGCCTTCATCGCGGCGGTACGTCACGCCGCCCGCAGGTGCCAATTCCCCGACCTGGAAGACCGTATCAGAGACCAGGTTATCGCCGGCCTCTCTAACGAGCGGCTCCAGCGGAAGCTGGTAGCCAGGCCCACGATGGACCTCGCTCAACTCACGTTAGAGATCATGGCCTACGAAGATAGCCACCGTGAGGTCTCTCCGGTGTACAGAGGCAGCCCAGCCGGTTCAGTCCACCACGCCAGGGAGCCGGACGACGAGCAACCAGAACCCTACGCCGGCGTCGACGACATCATGTCTCGTTTCAGCAAGATGAGCACCGACCACGGGAAGAACCGCAGGCCATCCAGACCAGCCGGTCCGGGCTCAAGGCCCACCGCCACAGGGCTGAAACCTAAGTGTGCCAGCTGCGGCGGGGCTCACGCCAGAGCCACATGCCGTTTCAGAAACGCCAAATGTCACGGATGCGGGAAGACCGGGCACATTCGCTCAGCATGCCGCAGTTCGAACCGGGAAACCCTCCACGAGCTTGAGGAAATTCCGGCAGGTAGGACCCAGGTCCCTTCCCCAGCCAAGGGAATTCCCCGGCCCTCAGTCTTGTCCATACAAGCCGAAACAAAAAGGTCGCCCATCCACCAGTTACAACCCAAAATTAAAATTTGGGTTAAAATCCAAGGGGTGCCCTGCGAAATGGAGGTCGACTCCGGCTCCTCAGTTTCAATAATGTCTTGGGACACCCTCAGAAAAATTGGGTTAAAAAATAGACGCCGTATTCCCCTGCAGCCCTCCAAAATACTCCTCGCAGATTTTCAGGGAGCTGCCATCGAATTAAAGGGACAGGCACAAATAAAAGTAGAATATAAAAAGTTCCTGGGACATTTAACGATTCAGATCACTGAGGCACCCAGGTCCACCCTCCTTGGGTTAGACTGGTTTGAGGCCCTGGGCATCCACCTAGAAGGCACCAACCGTATACAATCCCAAACATTAGAACAGGTTTGCCAGGCATTCACAGACGTTTTCGACGGAACACTTGGCAAATACACAGGAACCCCTATAGACCTCAAATTAAAACCTGAGGTAGCCCCCATCCGCATCAAGGCAAGAAGGGTCCCCTTTGCGTTGAAACAAAAAATCGAGGCAGAATTAGACCGTTTAATCAACCTTGGGGTCCTGGAACCAACAGACGGGGGAACCTGGGAAACACCCATAGTCACACCAGTCAAACCAAATGGTGACGTAAGACTATGCGCGGACTATAAGGCGACATTAAACCGCGCTTTAAATCCCCATGCATACCCCATGCCAGCTGTCAGGGACGTGCTGTCAGAAATTGGGTCCGGTTCAATATTCGCCAAACTCGATCTAGCGCATGCCTTCCTGCAACTACCTGTCACCCGAGAAACAGCCGAAGCACAAACCATTGTCACACACCGAGGCGCTTTCAGGGTGAACCGCCTCCAATTCGGCATCTCAGTGGCTCCTGGCATCTTCCAGGAAGTCATGGAGAAAACATTAAAAGGAATCCCAGGTGTATGCCCCTATTTCGATGACATACTCATCGCAGGGGAATCAGAAAACAATTTAGCAGACAGGCTACAAGAAGTATTATTAAGATTTAGAAAAGCGGGGCTGAAACTTAAACGGGAAAAATGTTCTATAGGCGTCCCATCTGCAGATTTCTTAGGCTACAAAATTGACTCGCAGGGAATTCACCCCACGAACTCAAAAGTCCTTGCTATCAAAGGTGCCCCTACCCCAAAGAATAAAACCGAGCTCCAAGCTTTCCTTGGACTTTTAAATTTTTACCATGCTTTCCTGCCAGGGAAAGCAACAGTTGCAGAACCCCTACACAGACTGCTTGACAAAGGGGCACCCTGGCAATGGACAACAGCCCACGAAAACAGCTTTAGAACACTCAAAAAAATGCTTTCCAGCAACGCCACCATCTCCCACTACAAAGAAGACAAACCCCTCTGCCTAGCCTGCGACGCATCCCCATACGGGATCGGAGCAGTTTTGAGCCATTTAGACAGCAACGGCACCCAAGCCCCGGTGGCATATTATTCAAGAACACTTTCAAAAACCGAAAGAAATTATGCCCAGATTGATAAAGAAGCCCTGGCAATTGTTGCGGGAATAAAAAAATTTCACGATTACCTTTACGGCCGCCCCTTTGTGATTTACACAGATCACAAACCACTGCTAGGACTATTCACATGGGACCGTCAGACCCCCCAAATCTTATCTCCCAGGATGTTGCGCTGGACAACGTTCCTCACAGCATATTCCTACCAATTAATATACAAGCCTGGACACCAAATGTGTCACGCTGACGGCCTCAGCAGATTGCCCCTACCCCACACCGAACCAGACCCAGCCCCAGCAAGCAACATCTTAGCTATTCAAGAGCTACCAGAATGCCCACTGACAGCAAAAGACATTGCTGCCGCAACATCATCTGACAAAACACTCAGCAGAGTGTTAGCATGGGTGCACACAGGCTGGCAAACCTCTTGCCCAGGCACAGAGTTTCAGCCATATTTCTCCAGGCAAAGTGAACTAACGTCACACTTAGGATGTTTACTCTGGGGATGCAGGGTAATCGTGCCTTCCAAAAACAGACAAAAAGTACTTGACACATTACATGAAGGCCACCCTGGCATCGAAAAAACAAAAGCACTGGCCCGCAGCTACGTCTGGTGGCCAGGGATAGACCAAGACATAGAAAAGTACATCGCTGGCTGCTACCTATGCCAAGAATCCCGCCCACTCCAGCCCAGAGCTCCAATTCATAAGTGGGAACTCACAAAAAACCCCTGGTCCCGAATCCACATTGATTATGCCGGGCCATTCCAGGGACAGGTCTTCCTCATAGTTGTGGATAGTTATTCCAAGTGGCTGGAGGTTCTCCCGGTTCACAGCACAACGTCTGCCGCAACCATTCAAGCCCTCAGGGGAATCTTCGCAACACACGGTCTCCCCGACGTTATTATTTCAGACAATGGCCCTCAATTTACTTCTCATGACTTTCAGATCTTCACGAGGAGAAATTGTATTAGGCATTCAACATCGGCTCCCTTCCACCCATCGTCCAACGGCCTTGCGGAGGTTATGGTGAGGACCACCAAAGACGCCCTTAAAAGAATCATCACAGGGAACTGGCACCGTCGTTTGTCTCAGTTTCTCTTAGCCCACCATTCCACGCCCTGCACATCCACCGGCAAGAGCCCAGCCGAACTACGATGGGGCCGCCGCCTGGTGACACGACTCGACAGACTCCACCCCGACAGACTGGCAGCCGAAATAACACCAAACACCCATCCAAAAACTTTCTCCAAAGGACAAAATGTTTGGTCCCGAGATTATGGGGGAAGGGATAAGTGGGCTCAGGGGGTTATCCTGGAACAAACAGGACCATTATCATACACAGTGGACACTGGGACTGGACTTATACAACGCAGACACTCGGATCAGCTCCGACCCAGGTCACTGCCCAACCCCCCTCTGCAACCAACTCCGGGCGAGTCTCCACCAGCTGTCACCCCCGGACCTGATGAATTCCTCCCCCAGGACCCACAACCACCTGCTGAGCCCCACCAAGAAACAACTCCTCCAGCCACGCAACCCGAAGGGAGCAACCCCTGTCCCCGACGATCCAGCCGAACCAAAAGGCCCCCCGCATACCTCGCGGACTTTGAATGGAAGGGAAACCCGCCATCTGTTAAAGAACCTGTTAACCATACTGTTTTGAAATGTTCAAATGTTGTTACCTGTTCAGGGGGGGGGGAAAGGGGGTGAATCATATCGGGAAACCAGGAGTTTCCAAGCCGCAAAGAAAAAGCCGGCCCGGCCGACATTTGACAGTTGACAGCTGTCAAATGGCCGCCCGAAGCAACGGCGCACGCGCACCAACCAGCCGGCCGCCATTCCGTTGACAGCTGTCAAAAGGGCTGCCGGAGGCCAACGCGCACGCGCCGGATTTGACAGTTCCCGGAACTGTCAAATCCGCAGTCTTCAACCTAGTCCTCCGAACTGAGCTAAGCGCTCAGCTGGGAGGAATTCCCTGACAGCCGCCGAGCTGTCAGAGTACTGTTCGTTGATTGGCCGTCCTCCGAACGGCGGGGAAAATACTGCTACCTGATTGGTTGTTTGTTTTGACAGTTCCCTATAAAAGCCCGGATTGTTTTGACAGTCAGCTGCCGGGAGCTGAACCGAATAAACCTTTCGAATCTTGCCTACGGTCTCGCGTCTGTCTTTCTAAAGACAATTCAGATCTGAAGAGGAGGAAGGAGGGGTTTGGAGAGCCATCGGAGTCAGAGGAAGGCTCTGTTGCATTACAAAACTCACAGTCAGAGGAAGGGCCTGGCCCCTCCAATCGTGTTCTGGTTGAGGCTCAGCTGTGTGAGTTGGATTCTGAGGACTCACAGACGGACGCCATTATCCACACTCGTAATAGAAGGCAGTTAACTAGAGCAGGTCAGAGGAAGACTGTGTGGCAACTCGGCGAAAGGAGGAGAAGGTACTGAGAAGCCACGCCTTGGGGCTGCCTAATAAAAGGGGATGGTGTGGGCGGTGCTGATTGCTGAAGGCAACTGTTTGTAGAACTTCAAGGGAATCATGGTCTGTTTGTTTTATTGGTGAATTTCTTGTTTAACTCCTGCTCTGTTTTCCTGTTTGCACCAATTATTTGTTGGAAAAGTATTCTGTTTTGAGGGCTTAAGTATTAGGACTGTATATAAATAAAAAGGGTTGGCTATTCCAGGCTACTGATAAAAAAGGGTCATCATCCAGGGCCCACCAAATCTAGCTCCCTAGGCAGAGGAATTATAACATGCCCTCTCTGCTGGATCTGATTAGATGGGGAGATGAAATTGGGAAGAAGTGATTCTCAAATAACCTGATCCCAATGCCATGAAAGACTTTTAAAGTCCACACCAGCACCTGGGAACACACTGGTATATATGCAGCTCATGAAGCAGAGGAGTGGTGTGTTCTACCAGAGACACACATAACTGCTCCCATCACTGCATCACTGCACCAGCTGAAGTTTCCAGATACTATTCAAGGGCAGTCCCATGTAGAGTGTATTGCAGTAGTCTAACCAAGATGTCACCAAGGCATGAGTGACCATGAGTAGTGCCCTGATCTAGAACGGGCACAACTGGCACATACACACACTCAGAAGCTTCTATGGAGAGTGGGCTTTACAGAAATATACTTTTTAAAACATGAGTAACTTCTCTTCTAATGTGTATTCCAGTCACACTCTAGCTCCTGCTGTAACCATGGTTAGGCGGGGGGGGGAGGCAAATGCTGAGGGTGGAGGGCTTTTACTTTTAACCCCAACTACAGCAGTTACATCAAGAAAGTTGATGGGAGAACTTTCATCCTTCCCCCACTGTGATGTTAATGTAGCCAGGATTGTTGCAGGAAAGAGACAAAAGGTTCGTAAGGCACACATGAATGAGCAGAGGTACATTCACTAAGCGGTCTGGATTCAACTGAGCTATTCCAAAGGCAACTTCATAGTTTTCTGAATCAATCCCATGTTCAAAGTGCCCCAGACCTAATGTTATATTGAGGGTATCCTGAATCAGGAAATTTATTTCTGGAAACCACCAATATTTGTCCCATCTTTATTATTTTTCATAAGTAATTCAAGCTGGTAAGCATATCTAATATTCCTGCCTCCTCCTATTTTCCCCACAACCACCACCCTTGGGCCGAGAGTGTGGGATTGGCCCAAGGTCACCCAACTGGAATTGATGCGTAAGGTGGAACTAGAACTCACAGTTTCCTGTTTCTAGCCTGGTGCCTTAACCAGTAGACCAAACTGGATCTTTCCCCTGTTCTGGAGTTTTCTCAAATATTCTGTTCCAGGTCCCTGAATTTTACACACCCTTCATTTTTATGAATGTGTGCACGTGTATCTACGGGTAGTCCTCAACTCACAACCACAATCAAGCCCCAAATTTCTGTGGTTAAGCAAGATGGTTGTTAAATGAGTTTGCTCCATTTGATGACCTTTCTTGTCACTGCAGTTCTTAAGTTAGCAACATGGTTGTTAAGTGAATCTGGCTTCCCAACTGACTTTGCTGGTCAGAAGGTCGCAAAAGGGGATCACCTAGCCCTGGGACACTGCAACGGTCATAAATAAGAACCAGTTGCCAAGCATCTGATCATGTGACCATGGGGATGCTGCAAAAGTCATAACTGTGAAAAATGTAGTAAGTCAGGTTTTTTTCAGTGCTGTTGTAACTTTGAACGGTCACTAAATGAAGATTACCTGTACATTCTTTGGCCTATATCAGGGGTAGGCAACCTTGGCTCTTTTATGACTCGTGGACTTCAATTCCCAGAATTCCTGGCTGGCTCAGGAATTCTGGGAATTGAAGTCCACGAGTCATAAAAGAGCCAAGGTTGCCTACCCCTGGCCTAGATGGACACTCTTACCTATAGTTAGAAGTGGATCACAGGCAACGCTGACTCTGGATTCTTACCTGTCCAATGGTAACCAAGGCTCCTCTGCTCGATGCCATTGTTCCTCCTGAGAACAACTTCTTCACACCCTCTGCAAAGACAAAACCCTGGAATTTACAGAATAGGGATTTCCATTTTAACTGTGTTTTCCGCTTATCCTGAGCAGCTGCAACTCTCCCTCCCCACAAGGCATTCCTCAAGAATAAGACACCTTCCATTACTTCCGAGATAAGGGAATGGCAGAATATATTTTTGTTTATGAAAACACTTGGAAAGCAGAATAAACCAGTCAGCAATATTCATTCAAGACTGGATGTAATGGTTATAAAAAGATTAAACAGCTTTGTTTGAATAGAAAGATGCCTCAATGAATGTAGCCATAAGTGAAAGAGGCGAATGAGTACATCTGCTGATGAAAATCAAGAGAAAATCCAATTAGTTGCCTGTGGGAGAAATCTAACCATAGTGAAGATGGTTTGGCTAATAAAAGAGCATTTTATATGCTCTGCCAGAAGTTCAATTTAAAAAATAACCCACATAAATTTCCCGTTCATTGCACGCCAACTGAGAGCTAACATCCTTGAGCAAAACAAGCTACTCTCTCTTCTGGCCTCAAAGTGAGTTTTGGATGGGACATCAGCTGCCATTTGGGACTATGCAGGCTATAAATCAGACAATTCAAATCAATCATCCGGAAGGTGTTTGGAGAAATATTGTTCAGTTCTTAAGAATTACAATCTGGATCTTACGAAGGGCTTTGATTTTTACCTTCTGTGCCTGGGCACATAAACATATGCAAGGAAGAGGCCAAGGCCCTGCTTCAAAAGCCTCTGCCTCAAGAATAGTTGATGGTGCCTTCCGCCTGTACAGTTAGTCCTTGACTTATAACCCTTCGTTCAGTTACTATCTGAAGTTACAACGGCACTGGAAAAAAACCACTCACACTTATAACCATTGTAGCATCCCCATGGTCACATGATCAAAATCCAAGTGTTTAGCAACTGGCATGTATTTTTGATGGTTGCACTGTCCCGGGGTCATGTTGTTGTTAGTTGCGAAGTCGTGTCTGACCCGTTGCGACCCTATGGACAACGTTCCTCCAGGCCTTCCTGTCCTCTACCATCTTCTGGAGTCCATTTAAGCTCACGCCTACTGCTTCAGTGACTCCATCCAGCCACCTCATTCTCTGTCGTCCCCTTCTTCTCTTGCCCTCAACCTTTCCCAGCATTAGGCTCTTCTCCAGTGAGTCCTTCCTTCTCATTAGGTGTCCAAAGTATTTGAGTTTTAGCTTCAGGATCTGGCCTTCTAAAGAGCAGTCAGGGTTGATCTCCTCTAGGACTGACCGGTTTGATCGCCTTGCAGTCCAAGGAACTCGCAGGAGTCTTCTCCAGCACCATAGTTCAAAGGCTTCAATTCTTTGGCGCTCAGCCTTTCTTATGGTCCAGCTTTCACTGCCATACATTGCAACTGGGAAGACCATAGCCTTGACTATACGCACTTTTGTTGACAGGGTGATGTCTCTGCTTTTTAGTGTGCTGTCTAGATTTGCCATGGCTTTCCTCCCAAGGAGCAAGCGTCTTTTAATTTCTTGGCTACAGTCCCCATCTGCAGTGATCTTGGAGCCCAAGAAAATAAAATCTGTCACTACCTCCATTTCTTCCCCATCTATTTGCCAGGAATTGAGAGGGCCAGATGCCATGATCTTGGTTTTCTTAATGTTTAGTTTCAACCCAAGTTTTGCACTCTCCTTCTTCACCCGCAACAAGAGGCTCTTTAGTTCCTCTTCACTTTCTGCCATTAGAGTGGTGTCATCTGCATATCTTAGGTTGTTGATGTTTCTTCCGGCAATCTTAATTCCAACTTTTGATTCATCTAGCCCTGCCTTTCTCATGATGTGCTCTGCATATAAGTTAAATAGGCAAGGCGACAGTATACAGCCTTGCCGGACTCCTTTCCCAATTTTGAACCAATCAGTGGTTCCGTGTCCAGTTCTCACTGTTGCTTCTTGGCCCGCATATAGATTTCTCAAGAGACAAATAAGATGGTCTGGTATGCCCATCTCTTTAAGGACTTGCCATAGTTTGTTATGATCCACACAATCAAAAACTTTAGCATAGTCAATGAAGCAGAAGTAGATGTTTTTCTGGAACTCTCTAGCTTTCTCCATGATCCAGCGTATGTTAGCAATTTGATCTCTAGTTCCTCTGCCTCTTCGAAATCCTGCCTGTACTTCTTGTAGTTCTTGATCCACATACTGCTGGAGTCCCGGGGTCATAGGATCACCATTTGTAGCCTTCCCAGATGGCTTCCAACAAGCAAAGTCAAGGGGGAGGGGAGCCAGATTTGCTTAATGACCATACAATTCACTTAACAACTGTAGTGATTCACTCAACAACTATGGCAAAATAGGTCGTAAAATGGGGCAAAACTCAATGAGCAACTGCCTGCCTTAGCAGCAGAAATTTTGGACTCCATTGTGGTCATAAGCGGCGGACTACCAGTAACTAGAAGCATCGCTGGTTCCTAAGGATCAATCTCCAATTGAAAAGAGAGAAGGTATAAGACCACCAGGATGGGGCAACCACAACAACCGCATGCTGAGCTGCTGCACTCACCTCCATTGGCTGGATTACTGAAAATTGTACTCCAGGGGTCTTCAAACTTAGCCCTTTTATGACTTGTGAACTTCAACTCCCAGAATTCCTCAGCCAGAGTGCCTGGCTGAGGAATTCTGGGAATTGAAGTCCACAAGTCATAAAAGGGCCAAGTTTGAAGACTCCTTTTGTAGTCAATGGACCCACTTACCCATTAGGCACAAGAGGCACAGTGCCTAGGACTCACGAAAAAAAATTTAAAATTCTTTTTAATGCAGAGAGAATAAAAGTGAAGTAGAAATGTCATGCCTTGTATTATACAAATACATAAATGCAAAAAATATACATACAATGCAAATTAAAAGCTTAATCATAAATTAAATGCTACCAAGAAAATTTAATCCTATAAATCTGTTACATTAAATCATAAGAACGTATAAAAGTATACCAGAAAATATTGAAAAAAATCACATGAAATGTATAGTCCTAGCTTAACAACCCCTTGTTCAACAACCATTTGAAGCTAGGATGAACAAGGATACTTACAACCATTCCTCATAGTTGTAGCCATCCCAGCATCCCCACAGTCACATGATCGTGATTCAGACACTTGGCAATCAGTTCGCAATTACAACAGTCGCAGTGTCCTGTGGTCAGGTGATCACCATTTGTGACCTTTACTGCTGTCTTCTGATAAGCAAAGTTAGTGGGAAAACTGGCAGGAAGTCTCAGATGGCAATCATATGGCAACATGCTTAACAATCGTGCAAGATTCCCTTAACAATGGCAAACGGAACTGCCGCAACTGCCGTTGTAACTTGATGTCGTCACATGACGTCATGCTTTGATGACATCACTTAGCAACAGAGTTGCTGGTCCCAATTATCAAAATGAGGACTATCTGTATTATTTTTCTAGAGCCGAAGTGGGGAACTATGGCCCCTTTATGATTTTGTGGATTTCAACTCCCAGAATTCCTGAGTCAGCATGGCTGGCTGAGGAATTCTGGGAGTTGAAGTCCACAAGTCATAAAAGGTCCATAGTTCCTCACCCCTGTTGTAGAGGAAGAGGCTCATGAAGGCCAAAATGCCTAGAACCCATAAAAGTCATAATGTAGCTCTCCCTGGAGTTCTACTATAGTATGTTCTGCTCAGTGGATTCTTTTCCCCTTCAGGTAAGCCTAATTCAGCAAGGGTCTCCTAGAGTCACAATATATTTCGGCTGTACACTGACTACATTCTTACCTTCACGAAACACCCGATACAGGCCATCCAGGGCATGGGAGTAGCTGGAAAGCAGGAAAAGATAATCAACAGCTTTTATCAATATTCATGTAATTCTGACAGGCACTCACTACCCCAGCTTGCTACTATCAGAGACTTTAATCCCATTTTCTGTCTGAGGACTCCGGCAGATGGGACTTAGGCATCTGTGGTGAGACTGCCACCAATTTAAAAGAGATCTTATACCTGAGAGAATGGATATCTGAAGATTAATTTTGTCCCTCTGTGGTCATGCATATTCATTGCCTTCCCATTTTTGTTCATTTTCTGCATCTGACTACAGCCCCAATACTTACTTGCGTCGCAGGTGTGCCGGCTGCTTAATGTCATTCTGCATTCTGGAAAAGAACATGACAGCAGTATTGAGACTCGGATACATCTCTCTTTAAGCACTCCACCAGGTAGTTTTGTTTGCTTAAGTAGAGACACCCGAATGTCCCAAGAGTACAGATTTCACCAAATTGTAGACTTACTCTTGACAAAATAAAATCCTTCTCTACCCCCAACTAATTTAGGATCCTCCTAAGGATTAATCCACTGGGTTCTGGGGAGAAGAAGGAAAAACTGACCTGACATTCACCATGTCAGCCGGGGTCCCCACGAATCCACCCGTAAATCCTGCAACCAGAGGATAGGAGATGAAAAATGACCACCCAGCCTGATCTGACCTCACCCATCCTTCTGTACTTGCCAAACCCCAGCTCACCTCCTACTGCACCCAGCAGCACCTTCTGGTAGAAGGGCAATGGACCCTGGGCACCCTGGCTCAAGCTGTCTCGCACTGTCTCATAGATGGCAAAGCGGGTGAGAGAATACGTCATCTGAAGAAGCAGAAAGAGTCACAAGAGGATGTGGCAACTGCTCATCAGAATCACAAATATCCATTGCTCACAAGTCACATGTAATCTCTTCCCCCTCCTCCTCTACCTGTGCTGATTCCTCCTAACTGCAGTGCCCATATTGGGCAGAAATGTTTGGCAATAAACAAATTAAGTTTATTAAGCGTGACATGCCTGTTCTATTTCTGTGCCCCAACCTCCTGTAAGTTACACCCCACCAAAAGATGAGAAAACACTGTCAAAGTTTTGCCTGCTGTTTTTTATTATAATCGCTAAAAAGGTTGCCCTGGCTAAATTTGCTTGCTCTTGTGCTTGTAAAAAACATATGGCAACCATGACTGCAAGTGAACCTCTCTTTTTTCTTCAGATCCTGCTTAATGAGGAAAATCGCAAACGCCAGCATTACAACTGGCATAATACAGAACAACCGATTTAGGCTGAAGAGTCATCTTCTGCAGGATGTTTATGGAGCATGTGAAAAAAGCAACAAAGATGTTAAAGTGCAGAAGAAAAAAAATGTCACTGTCAAGATATTACGAAGTGGAAATAATTGTTGCAGCTGTAAGTTTATTCTCATCTGCACACATTACCCAATTCTTCTAAACTCTGGAAACTCAGGTTTATTTCAGAAATTTCCATACCTAGAGTCTGCCTGATCTATCAACATGGCTGTGGGTACCAAACACTATTCTATCTTCCATCATTAGTATTTTACAGGTATTTTGTTACAATTCAACAGTTTCAGAGAGTGCATAAAATTCATAAGCGGTTGGTTGGGAACTTGAATGTCATTGGAATGCTCAAGGTGTATTTTTAGAATGCTGAAGTGCTGAATTGTCCTTGCCAATGATGAAAGCAAGAAGCTGGCACAGGACACAAGGAGCAGGATGGCAGGTGATGAAGTAAGCCATCTTAGCCGCAGCCAAACACTCACTTGTCGGCAAAGCGAGGCACTGAGCCCATTGTAGAGAGCTAGAAAACCATCATTGTGAATCACACGTAGAGCCATTCCTGTCATGCGCAGCTTCACTTCCTGCTGAGTTTGCAGATGAACCTAAGCAGAAGTGGTAGAGAGGTTAGGTTGATGTTTTCTGGATATCATTTGCTAAGGGCATCCCAGGCCAAATGAGGAGACAATGAAACACTCTGGAAGCAAAAAACCCATAAGATTGCCTCTATCGCAGACATGTCAAACTCGCGATGTCACGTGACGCTGCGCAACGTATCAGGATGGTTTTGCCATTGCCGGCAATGGAGTGGGTGCGGCTTCTGGCCGGCAGTTTGACACCCCCTGCTCTATCACAAGATCCCACAAGCTTATATTAACATTCGCTTTGAATCTTTAAAGGATAACCAGGGCTGGATTCCACTGGCTCGTGCTTAAAGAGGACATTTTGCCTTGGGCCTAAAGAGAAAAGATTCCCAGTAGCTATGTCTGATCTTTCCAGTTTTACATATGAAGTAATACCTTTGATCTAGATAAAAACACTTGGATTCCTTTCTTTCTTCCAGGCTGGTTGGCTTTTAGTTACCTTTCTCTAAAATAAAATCCTTCCTCTCTAACAGGATTTGTTAACTGCTCAAATGGAAACACCTATCTTGGGTGTCCAACCTTTTGGGTTGTCTAGACAGCATTGAGTGAGGAGGGATTGTCTCGGGCCGCATATAAAATACCGTATTTATCGGCGTATAACACGCACTTTTTCTTCCTGAAAATAGGGGGCAAATGATGTGTGCGTGTTATATGCCAATATAATTTAAGTTTTTTCCTGAAATTTCCTTTTTAAAATGAGGTGCGTGTTATATGCCGGTGCGTGTTATATGCCGATAAATACGGTATATAATATAGTTAATGTATATAAATCACATAATGTTAAAAGTTTACAATCTTGGGGGACCGTATTACTAGCTGTCCAAGACTGCATGAAGCCCGTGGGTTGGACACATGTGTGATCTATCCAGAAGCACCAAGCACCAGTTACAGCTACTCCAAATTCACCTTTCTTCTTTTCCTTCTAATAATAATAATAATAATAATAATAATAATAATAATAATAATAATAATAATAATAATAATAATAATAATAATGTTGGAAGGGACCTTGGAGGTCATTTAGTCCAACCCCCTGCTTTTGACAAAGCTCTGTCCTGCATTCCTCACTGCATTTGTAATTAGCACCGTTAACTTTGGATATTTTAACAGTGAAAAGTTACAGCACATCTTAGCCAGTGCAAAGGACCCCAAGGTTTGCACAGGACTCGGCAACAATGAGAGCTTGTTAAGCTATCCAGTTCTGCAGCTTGAAATCCAACTTAACTGTTGCTCCATTTTGTGTTGCTATAGAGCAGTTCAGGTTAATAATACAACCACACAAGTTCTAGGTGAAAGGCCCCCAAAGTTAATCAAACAACATAGCAAGGCTGTTTGGTCTGCTGATTATTCTTCCTCCTGTAGGAGAGCGAATGAGACAAGGAGGAGAATAGATGGGATGTACTGTATGAGATGCCAGGAGGAAACACATTCTCAGTCCAGCAGCACAAATGTTCTTCCATTCCACGCAGTATGAGAAAAGTCCTAAGGGCAGAAAGCCTAACGAGTAGTTGGGAAGAGGCATTAGGATGCAATACCCCGAGACTTCTAGCAATGTGGTTCATCAGTTGGGGGTACTATCTAGAACAGGGGTAGGCAACCTTGTCTCTTTTATGACTCGTGGACTTCAACTCCCAGAATTCCTGAGCTGGCTCAGGAATTCTGGGAGTTGAAGTCCACGAGTCATAAAAGAGACAAGGTTGCCTACCCCTGATCTCTAGAACATCCACTTTAACTAATCAATGACTTGAAGAGGCCTGTGATGAGAATACATATTAGATGAAGCTACAGAAGTATCCGCTGTCAGGAGAGGGCAATGAAAAATTAGTTAAGGCTAAGATGGGCATTGTACCAAATTTCCAATGATAGTTCAAAGGTTATTTTAGAGCATGAAATTGGAATTTGCTCCTCAAGCAGCCAGCCAGCAGGTCAGGAATACAGAAAGATCCATGTAGCAGGAGGAAAAATTCTGCAGGAGTTAGCACCTTTGCGCTGACTTGAAGGGGCCAACAGCCAGGCAATGACAAGCAAGTGGAATTTTCCTCCACATAGACCACATTTAAGTGTGCCAAATGTTTGAGAAGAGGAAGGCATGAGTGAGATTATAGAACAGGTTTGATCTGGAAACGCTCCGAAGGCTGGATATGGAAATCGCAAAGCCCTCACTCAAAGCACTTGTTCCAAAGCCAACTGCCTTGAACAGATTGAACCACCTGACCAATTTGTGTCACCTCTATTCTTTTCTATGGGTTGACCTTCATAAGTGTCCCAAGGATATACCAGAGCTACTACAAGCAGGGTCAATGTTCTGCTACGGATACCACTGTTGTTCACTCAGTCTTCTGCATCCTATTGCGCTCCATAGGCTTTGGGGCTACAACTATCTGAATTTCTGGCAAGCATGGCCAAAAACCCCAGCAACAGGCAGCCTTAAGAACAACCATTTTTAGAATGCCATGAAGAATTCCATGGTAAAGAATAGGAGTGCAAAATGTTTTGGACAGGGCTGGAAACTATCATGCTCAGAAATTCACCTCATCTGCTAAAGATAAAATTTTATCATATAAACAGCCTGAAGCACAGCAATTTGTTACTCTTCAGATGGCTTAAACACCAATTCTTAAAAACATTATTAGTAAATCTGCAATTCAAAGAACTCCCCCCCCATGCAAAATACATGTTTCTCAACCATATCCTCTTACAGGTAGTCCTCGACTTATGACCACAATTGAGCCCAAAATTTCTGTTAAGTGAGACATTTGAGAGTTTTGCCCCAATGCCATTATAACTTTGAACAGTCACTGAGCGAACTGTTGTAAATTGAGGACTACCTGTATTTCAAAGGGAAATGCTGCATGTGCAATTCTGGTATATCCACTAAGAACTGAGGCTTGTATGCAAAGACAGGAAGGCTCTCACTATCAGGCAATAAAGTTTCAAGCTAAAAAAAATACAGTTCTTTTAATGACTGTTTAAAATTACAAAGGCAGCAAAAAAAGTTACTTAAGACCATTAAGACTGTTGCAGCATCCCTGTGGGTCACATGATCAAAATTCAAACACTTGGCAACTGACTCATATTTATGAAAAATTGCAGTGTCGAGGGGTCATGTGACTTTCTGACAACCAAAGTCAATGGGGAAGCCAGATTCACTTAACCACCATGTTACTAATTTAACTGTAGTGATTCACTTTAACAATAGTGGCAAGAAAGGTTGCAAAATAGGGCAAACTCGCTTTACAAATGTCTCACTTAGCAACAGAAATTTTGGGCTCAGTTGAGATCATAACTTGAGGACTACCTGTAGTTTACCAGGATCTGTTGCTTTGTTAAGAAACGTTTTGGTACATTAATTAGATGAGAAAAATTTAACTATTCTTTCAGAAGTCCTCAGTCAGTGACCTAGTAGTCCAACAACTCTCAGGCAGTTGAAGCAAGAAGGCATTGCCCAATTTCTCCACCTCTAAGGCACTGTGGGAAGTAGAAAAGCTACACAAATGTTAAAGACAGGAGGAACACATCTCTTTGCCTTAGTGCTCGACCTCAGCATTGAGACAACTTGAAGCCACTTTCAAGGACCCAGATTGTTGGGGGCAATAAGCTGACTTTGTAAAAATGCCGCTTGGCGGGGGCCGAAAGCCCTAATAAGCAGGTATATACATAGAATGAAGGCTATTGCTAAGCACATTGGTTTGTGCTTAAATTGTAAGCCGCCCTGAGTCTTCGGAGAAGGGCGGGATATAAATGGGATTAAAATAAATAAATAAATAAATAAAGCTCCTTGGCAAAGCCTTTCTGGAAGAGGGCTTATATAGTCAAGAAGAGGGAGCCCCAGCATCGCCCCACAGCCACCGGTGCCAGTCGTCGTCTGCCTCTCGCATGAGCAACTGGGAATTTCTCCACGTTTCTCAGCAGCAAAGAGATGAATGGAAGGAGGCAACGCTTCCTAAAGGCGCCAAAATGGCAGCTGGGCAACCATTGCAGCCACAGTAACAAATGGGGATCAGCCTCTGGCCACACAAGGCGCACGGCCTCAGGTAGCGGCTCTTACCAGGACCCTGCACTGATCAAGGAAGTAGCTGCTGGGAGGATCTAGTTATTATAGCACTACCGCAGCCTGCTGCAAAGAGGCTTTCCCCGGAAATCGGCTGCAAGACGAGCAAGCGACCGAGCAGGAGACTGCCCTCCCTTCCCGGACGCACCTTGAGTAAATCCAGAGGGTGCGTGCAGCACGCAGCCCCGCAAGAGGCCAGACCCCCGAAGTACCAGCGGGACACGCGTTTCTCCGCCATCCTGCCGGCGATACGTGAGTTCGCTGATTCCCTCCCCTCCGCCTTTGGGATCCGGCAGCCCAGCCTCCGCTCCACATCCGACCGAGAACCGAGGCGGCCTTAAACGGGCAATGCCGAGAGCCATGGAGGAGGGAATGCTTTAAAGAGCAACTGCGAGGCCAAAGATGCCCAGCTGCAGGAGGGGCCAGATGTTGCCCGGGCTTTTATACTGGTTCCCGCCCGGGCTTCTCTTTCGCGGAGAGAGTCGCACTTCCGGGATTTATTGTCATTAAAGTCTAAGAAGGCAAGTCCGAAAACGTTTTGACCGAGCCGCGAAACTCATTTTGCTCATGCAGATTTGTAAGACGGCCGCCTAAGACTATTTTATGACGTTATTGGATATAGATTAAGCCGGTGTCTACTTTTAGTGATTGCATAGATTCCCCCCCCCAAAAAAAAAGAACTAAAGCAGGGGTAGGCAACCTCGGCTCTTTTATGACTCATGGACTTCAACTCCCAGAATTCCTGAGCCAGCATGGCTGGCTCAGGAATTCTGGGAGTTGAAGTCCATGAGTCATAAAAGAACCGAGGTTGCCTACCCCTGAACTAAAGGAAAAGCTCAATCGCACCAGTTCATCCGTGGTTGTAAACCTCCACTCAGGCGAAATGGGCGGTGTGGAAATTAAATAAACGATTTTCCGGGGCTGGCACAGTCTTTCACACAATTCCACGTGCTGTCATATACCAACTTCATAGAGGGAACACTCTTGAGATCATGGAATTACTGCTTTATGAAATTAACATTTAAAATAAATTGTGCAGTTTTTATTTCACTTTGTTGGTATTAGGAATTCTGGAAGTTGACGTCCACAAGTCATAAAAGAGCCAAGCTTGCCTACCCCTGGTTAGGCCTTTGGGACCACACAGTGATCAACAAGTGACACTGACGTTTCAGGCTTCATTTTGCTGCCTCCAATTGATCAGAAAAGAAATCAAGTTATTGCTAATTTGGGGTTAATCAGGATTAACTTTTTTTAAACTATAGCATACATCCTAGGATGCTTGTGTTCTTGCCTTTACTGAATTGGCTAGTAATAAATAGGCATTATTGATCCTTTCCTTTCCATCATTTCATTTTTTTTCCTTTCTGTTGAAGGTAATTCTTCATTTGTTAGGTGATTTGTAATCCCAAAATATTTATGCCATAATAAATGTATTTGTGGTACCATAAAATGTGTATGCTATGGAGCAAGAAATTAAAAACTCAGCTTTAGTTTGCATTCCATTGTTGTTTCACTAAACTATTGAACCTAAAGCCTCTTCCTGAAATGTAATCTTTCTTGTATATATAAGCTGCCCTCTTGCAAAGTTGGCTCCCCATAGTTTACATAGTTGTACTGTATACATCAGCCTTTCTTTGGCTGGTGTTCTTCAGATCTACCGGCTATAGTTCTCCTAGCCCCTACTGCATCACCCTTGGCATTAACAATCCGAGCACTGTATATCCTGCAGCAAAGTCAACTTCAAGGCAATCTGTGGTCCAAGGTTCCTAAGATGGTGTTCAGAATAGAATAGAATAGAATCTGGAGGGGACCTTGGAGGTCTTCTAGTCCAACCCTCTGCTCAAGGAGGAGAACCTATACCTTTTCAGACAAGCGATTCTCTAGCCTCGAAAACCTCCAGGGATGGAGCACCCATGATTTTTTGAAGACAAGCTGTTCCAATGGTTAACTGTCTTCACTGTTAGGAAGTTTCTCCTTAATTCCAAGTTGCTTCTCTCCTTGATCGGTTTCCAACCATTGTTTCTTGTCCTGCCCTCTGATGTTTTGGTGAATAACAGACCCCCTCTTCTTTGTGGCAGCCCCTCAAATACTGGAATACTGCTATCGTGTCACCCCAATTTCTTCTTTTCTTTAGACTAGCCATTTTGCATGATTTACTGTTAGAACTGAATAAAGGTGTGCAAAACTTCCACAGTTGTACCATTTTGTATCTGAAACAATTGTATTTTGAAAAGGTCTCAATCATTTCAGAACTGTTTCAAGTGCAAGACGCTTTCAAAATGATGTTAACAGTCTATTTCAGACTTAAAGCAGTACACATCTGAAACATTTTGCACACAATTGCCAGACTTTTCCCAGTACCAGAGTGTTGGCTCTTTCAGTTAACCAGGGATGCCATTTATAATTTTAGGTAAAGGTAAAGGTTCCCCCGCACATGCGTGCTAGTCGTTTCCAACTCTAGGGGGCGGTGCTCATCTCCGTTTCAAAGCCAAAGAGCCAGAGTTTGTCCGAGGACGTCTCCGTGGTCATGTGGCTGGCATGACTAGACGCCAAAGGCGCACGGAACGCTGTTACCTTACCACTGGAGTGGTCCCTATTTTTCTACTTGCATTTTTACGTGCTTTCGAACTGCTAGGTTGGCAGAAGCTGGGACGAGTAACAGGCGCTCACTCTGTTACGCGGCACTCGGGATTCGACCCGCCAAACTGCCGACCTTCTGATCGACAAGCTCAGCGTCCTAACCTACTGAGCCACCGCGTCCCTATAATTTATAATTTATAATTTATAATTTTACTTCTATGTAAAAAGAATCCCTTGCTCACTCTCTTACTTAAGAGTTGGAAAGGACCTTGGAGGTCTTCTACTCCAACCCCCTTCTCAAGCAGGAGATCCTGTACTATTTCAGACAAATGGTTGTCCAATTTCTTTTTAAAAACCTCTAGTGCTGGAGCACCCATAACTTCTGAAGGCAAGCCGTTCCAAATTGCTTTTAAGAGCACCCAGAAATGCATTAAGAAAAATGGATAGTTTTACATATTGAGTAATCTTAGTCTCTTGATCAAACAACAGAAAACACAGTATTTAGGATGAAACATTCCATCCATACTCTTTATCATCATTCCAGTCACGAAGGATGTATTTGCTGCTCTCCAATGACTGTTGCAGACCGTAGCTAGCAATATCTGTGACAGAATAATTGCTAAAAGTGTGTCCGTTTGCTGAAATTCCTTCTAAGTTTCCATAGTTGCATCTGTGAAAGGGCAATGTTATTTACAAGGCTTCAGCAATCTTGAAAATATTTGAGGTGTGTAAGCACAGAAAGTACGCTTGTGTAGGTACATTTTGGAGGAGGTGCAATATTTGGCATGGTTTATTGCATTAATATAATATAACATGCCCAATAAATTATCTGTCAGTAAAACATGTTTCCCAACTCTAAAAATTAGCCACTGCCAATCTATCTTTGAGAAAAAACAGGAAAAAGTGACAGTGAAGGAAGTCTCAAATTCTTCCTGTCTTTAAAGCCTCACATAAATTAGCACACTTTAAATCTCCTTTATGAATTCGCAGGTGCTGGAGTAAATATAGTTAAAGCTGCAAATCCAGCATTCCAACTACCGTATCAGTATTTTTAAGCAGTATGCCTTAAAAATTGCCTTTAGGCGATCTCTTGCCTGCTAAGGGTTCACCTTGGCTTGGCTTTAAATGAAAGTGCAACAACATGGACATTGGACTAAAACCACAGCTTGTTCCATTGGGTAAACTATCCAAAGCAAACTAAGAATATTCATTTTGACCAGAACAATGGCTTATATCAAATCTTCAAACAGGAGCCAAGATTGAGCAAACCACCATATTGCAAGACCCAGCAAGTGGCAAGGAAAAGAGAGTTATAGGCTGTGCTGATATAAATCATACCAAAAGGGACTAAGGGCAGGGGAGAGGAAAGGGGCCACCCCCCAGAAGAGAACAGTCATGGCTAAAGTTGGGGGGTCTAGCCATCTTCCCTAATATTGGATATTCGGCGATCAAAAAAAGTTACACAAAGGGACTTGCAGAAGGTACTGTCCCTACCTAAGTTTAACCTGCTCAGATTTGGTAAAACTTCAGGAAGAAAAAGAATCAATTTTTTTTCTTACGAATTCTAGCAAGTCACAACAGGGAAAGCTAACATTTCCAAGCTGCTATCCTTCTTTATTAAGAGAATCAGTTTTGCTTACACCTCCTATTGGAAAGACCCCAAATCTACAAAGACCCCACCCATCTGCTCCCACAAATGATTAAATCTGCAAGTAAGAGACAATGGTCCAAATACCCAGACAATCTTGAGAAACCTGCTGGATGGAAAAACCACTAACATGCAAAAAAGGATCATCACACATGTTTTACAGGTGTTATCCATCATGTGTATTCGTTAAGAATAAAGGTTTTTAACCACATAGCAGACTGCAAGGCGTGCTGAAGATTTCTTACACACTGAGCCATCGCTGTGGGAAACTGCACAGCAGAAAAAAACAGGGCAGAGCAACTTTCCTGGAACCGCACAGTACTCCACCACCACCAGTCAACAGGGATGGCTGACACAGAGGGTCCGTCCCCCAGCTCTGCTTTAAGTCCTTTGGCAGGCAGGCAGATTCTTTAATCCACAACAACTGTGCCTCCAACCGCCTCTAGAGCCGACTTAACCTTTTCTGCTTCTTCTTTACGAACATTTACTTTGATATCTTGAGGAAGAGATTCCACCAACTTCTTTGCCTACAAGACAGAGAGGTTCTATTCAGAAAATGGAAAGGATAACACAACATTCAAGAGAAACTTCAGCTAATATAGTCTTTGTCTCCGTATACTTTCTACTTACTTCCTGAATTTGAGGAGACAATGCAGCCCCAACATCTGTCCAAAGAAACATTTCCTAGGTTATGGTTCTAGGGTTTAGTAAACAGAATTCAAACATTTGAGGAAATCACCTCTGGAGCTTTACCAGCTTCATTTGCATGGAGAAAGGGTGGAGATGCATGCAAGGTCAAAATGGCAAGAAGGGGAAAGTGATGTTGCAATGCAAGTCCTGTGCCTTTGTATACGTTCACACGCAAGGGGTGCAGGTTCACCTTGCTGTGACCTTTCTGCAAACATGCCTTTTTTAAAGCCCCGCTTTCTCAATAGATGCCACTGAGTTGCATGATTCATAACAGACCATGTGACACTCTATCTGAGGATCTTAATTTTACTTTGGCTCATTCCACATCATCTTTTTTCAGTCTCCATTGAAACGTACCCTTTCTGCCCCCAACTGGCAACGTCAAAAAATTACAGTAAGACTTCTATGGAAATCAAGTTTAGAAATGAACTAAGGCAGTTAAGAGAAGTAACATGTTTTAGAATATCCCTCTTATGGAACATATTGCACTAACCCTACTTCTTGGAATTAGCTTTTTATTCATTTTCAGGTACAATGTAAGATCTTTTGGGACCACAGTATCTGGAGGAAAGCATCTACCTGCCAGACCTAGCTAAGAAATTACTGTAATCACTAAAGTTTCCACTAGTTTATGTCATCGAGGGAAGCAGTAGCCTAAGGTATGGCATTTTCAGTGTTAGCACTAACTGTGCAACCTGCTTCCAAGATGTATAACACTCCTTCGTTAATGTTTTTTAAGCAAGCAATAAGCATATTTCCATCCAATGTTAACTTTGCTGAACACCATTTTATTTTCCTAACCATTTTAACGAAGTTGTGCTATTAGTGTAAACCACTTTAAGGCTCCTTATGCTCCAAAAGGCAGCACAAATAGTTCTACTAAATGAACAGTTACTATATAGGGAACTGTCGCTCCCATGATTCTAAGCATCAGGGTATTCTGCAAGCATTTCAAATAAAGAGATATTCCCCCTCAATAGTATAATCTGAACAATTTACCTGGACAAGGTTTATGTTCTCCACGTGGTTCTTTATTTCCTTGATAACTTTCACCTTGTCTTCAGCTCTAAACCCAGTCAACCGGACTGTAAAATTGATCTTTTCTACTTTTTCAACAGGTTCTTCTTCTTCTGCCTAGTAGATAAAAAGGAAAGAGAAACAAATTGACAATCAATAGGTAGAGAGCCTGCCTTTTGTCTCCAAGGATACAGTAGTAAAGGAAGGATCCAACTATTTAGGCACTTCACTTGGTTTATTTAGATGGGGGAGGAGCCCCACACCTAACACTGAACTATAACGGTATTGTTTGTTTTTTATAAACTGACAATGGAAGTAAAGGCACAAATAGGAAATGGATGGTTACTATTTTCATATTCTACATGGGGACTTCTTAGAATTTTTTAGCTCTCCATTATAGAAACTAGACTAGCTCCAATAATCTCTTCTTAATGATCACAGAATCAAAAGGGGCCATTTTTATGTCTTCTAGGTAGGAGTCCCCAACCCCCAGTCCGTAGACCAGTACCAAGCCATGGCATGCCACAAACTGGGCCATGCAAACAAGCAAAGCCCCATCCGTGGGATACAGGCAGCATGTGAAAGCACGTCCCCTCCGGTCCATGGAAAAACCTCTCCATGGAACTGGTCCCTGATTCCCAAAAGGTTGGCGGGTGCTGTTCTAGGGTATTAACTATCTGCCCTACTTTTGTATTATTTAAAAGTGTGTTAAGCATTCTTCTCGGTTCTTCATCCAACTTATTTCAGCCTCTAAAGATGATCAGGCAGAAAAAAATCTACCTTCAGATTTGCAAGATTCGTGTATGTGTGTAAAGTGCCTTTTGACTTCTGGTGGCTGCATAGATTAGTCTCTCCATTTTTCTAAGCAAGACTTTTACATGTAGTTTGCCATTGCTTTCTTCCTATGGCTGAGAAAAGTGACTGGGATTAGAACTCAAATCTCCAGGTTTCTAGCCTGTTACCTTACCCTCTATATCAAACTGGCTCTCTTCCTTCTAGTGCCGTGGTGGCGAACCTATGGCACGTGTGCCACAGGTGGCACACAGAGCCCTCTCTGTAGGCACACGCACCATCACCCCAGTCCTATGCCTTCGGCTGGGTTTTATAAAACCTTTTCCCTTTAGGCCTCCACCACCATGTGCAAAAAAAAAAGGTTCAATCAATCAATTTCAACTTCTTGCGGGGAAAAAAAGATCTCGCAAAGTTGGAATTGATTGATTGAACTTTTTAGTCCCACCTAGTCTGCCGTTACCACCACAGCCATGCCCACCCAATAGGCCACGCCCACCCAATGGGCCACACCCACCAGGCACCCAACGATATATAAGTGGGTTTTGGGTTGCAATTTGGGCACTCAGTCTCTAAAAGGTTTGCCATCACTGTTCTAGTGTAATCTTATACTTAACATTAGAATTGGTTCATCTGGGCGTGCTTCCTACCTGGACAATCTTGCAAGGCTGACATCAATCTTGCAAGTTTGAAAGTACATGTCTCCAAAGGTCATCTCTATATGCCATTACACTATCAAAGAAGTTATCCAATAAAAATGTAAGTTCCCAAATAATGTATTCAGACTAACTGGTCCATAATTTGCTGGATCATTTTTTTCAACCTAGAGGAAATATTTGCTTTGTTCTAGTCATTTGGTTTATTCTTCAGATTTTTAAAACTAGTATAATGTTCAGCCCATACCGTTATTTAGCTAGCAATACCCTAAGATGCAACTCCTCTGATTGTACAGATTTAAAGTCATTCAACGTTAATATCCAACTTCCTATAATTCAATCCTGTCCCTTCATCCTTTGGTTCCCTGGTGTCATACATAACTTTTCACTGATAAGAGAGCCAAAATAAGTGCTGAGTAACCATCATCTTTTCTTAGTTACCTGTTACCGTTTAGCCTTTTTCACTTAGCAACTAGCACACTTTTTAAAAATGTATTGACAACAATAATAGTTTATTCTTCTGTGACTTATTTTAACCAAATGTTCTCTCACAGCATATCAAGTACATTCTTCTGAAGTTCTAAGTGGGAATGGATATTTTAAACAAATAATGCAAGTCTTTATTAGTGTTCCTTTTGTCATTCCTCCAGAACTTTGACATTTTACTGATAAACCTAATTAAACATATTTGCCCATCCACATTAAGAAATCAATCTCATTCTGGTTTTTTGTTTGCCTGATCAGTGACTTTACGCTCTGCAACCAAGCTGACTATAAATTTAATCACAAATGATAACTCACATCTTCCCCAGGCAGCGGGAATGATCACTACAAAAGCTAAAAAATGAATTCTGACTAGTAAGAAGCAAGTTTTTCCCCCCAAACTCATTAATTTCTCTTTGGGTCATGGAAAAGAGAGGACAGAATAAGAAAACTCCATCCTTGAAAAGGCTTGTTTTCTTAATCTTAATTTAAACATTCCAAACATATATTCTCCTTTTTTGAGAAGTTGATGTCCTGCATGCTAATTTTCTCTGGAAAAATCCCCTTACTTTAAGGACTCTTTTCTTCTTTTAAATTTCTTTCCTTTTTCCTTCCTTCCTTCCCTCCCTCTTCTCTATAGAGCTGGTTAAAATATTTCCAAAATTGCTAATGAATTATTTTAGGTAAGAGCTAGTACGTGCTCCTTCTTATGCATGCTAAGTCTGCTGCAGACTTTGTAGTCCCTAGTTTTATCCAGGTTTAATATTCCTGGGTAGATTAGTATTTGCCAAATTTTTACTTCATCTTCACGTTTTGAAATTTTTATCACTATCCCACCCCAGTAAAAGTCCAAATATTTCCAAAATGTAAAAGAAAAAATAAAAGGAAAAGTAGTGCTGCTTATGCCTCTTTGTTTGGTAAATGGAGAGAAGATCAGACAGAAAACTTGAGAAGAGTGACAAAAGGCAGCAGGGAGAATGGAGTAGCCTCTAAAAGGCATCTATCCATAATTACTACAGATAACCCACTGAATCTGGCAGATTTTGAGAACTGCTATAAGACTGTTTTGGGAACTCCCTGGATGTAAAGTTAAGTAACCACTTTTGAAGTTTGAGATGAATTTCTTAAAGATTTAGAAATATTTTCACTTGATTCACTCAAATCCATACAATCTTTTAGTCAGGAAGCAGATCTTAGAAAAATTGGGGCACTACAAAGTTATTTATTCCATATTTAATGATGCAAAGCTTTAATAGCAAATTACATTACACAAGTGAGCAACAGAGACATAGTAATATCTTAAAGAGACAGCTGGCAAAATGGCTGCTAAACCATTATAATAAATATGTTATACTGCTTAACCTAGGATCACTCTTAGGACTGAAAAGTATCCAGTAAAACTATAGCTGCATAGAGAAACAGCTAACTTGAACTCCTGAACATAATTTATAAATCTTTTTGTCCCATTCTATACTGCCAATCTTTACAATTTGCATATTATTATGAATACCTACTGTGATGTTATTTTCATTATACCATGTAGCAGCTCTTTTAAATATCAAAGGAAGAACAGCAGCCTGTCTGCACCTTTCACCTTCATGCTTGCAAGTTTCATACCCACCTCTTCAAGAACAATGTCTATTTGTTAACCAGGTGCATTCAGACCCTTGTCCAAAAGCAATTATTATTTGGTTCAGGTAAATGACAAGATATAAAGCTGGTTGCTTACTGGTGCTGCCGACTGTGTTGCTGGCATCATCCCAGCCATTGGCATAAGTCCAATATCTTGGATCTTGAGAGTTTTCTGTAAACATAGAAAACATATTTTTATCCATCTTTTACATCACTTGTAATACTAAAGCAGGGATTATAACCCAAAGTACCATGCCCCATCGCTATAAGGAAAAACAAGCTACAAACAGCAGGAAGTGTCTACTATCACTTTTTAATCTTTGATCTATTTATTAATCACCCAATTTCAAATGTAAAAATGGTACCTTTAGCAACTCATTGAGATCAGAAATCTCTAGGAGAGTCAGGTTAGCAATGTCCTGAACTAGCTGTTGAATTTTGGGTGAATATTCTTTTGGGGCATCATCCATACGAGGACTTGCCAAGACTTCACTACACTTTGAACATGTAGTCTTCAGCATCCGGATAGCACAAGCTTGTGATCGATGCTGCCTGTAGAAAATCAGAGAACAAAAGTTACAGTTCACATTTCCCAACACACAGGTACATACAAATGAAAAATATCTGTTGAACAGATGAAGAAAGGAGGGATAACAAGGCAACCAAGATGGCAGGGGGAGAAGATCAATATGGGTTGGTGAATATGCTATTGAAAAGAAAGGGGGGGGAATCTCCCCAGCTATTTTATTAGCAAATTTTGACAAATTCAATTTTAGAAATAATCCAGTTTCAGAAATAGTGACTACTTTTAATAGCCTGAAATATTATATGGTAGGAGCTTTATGATTAGTTTTCATACTGCAAAAGGTGCAGTTCAAGTAATTTAAAACAGCCAACCAAAAGATATGCTACAATATACTGTAGCATAGGTCTAATTTTTCGATTTTGCATGATTTGTTTTAATTTTTTACAAAACAATCTGCTCTGCTGGCATGTTTCAACACGAGAAAGGACAGACTCTTTTTAATAATTAGGGATTAATGCGGGTAAATTTATTTTAAATGTGCATTTTCTTCATGATAAGAAATTTCTCAGATAAAATATGCCTGCTTTAATTCAATATTTTTGGTAACAATAGAAAGATGTATTGGAACTTATTTATGGATATTACCTGGACACACCCATAGTCTAGAGCAGACATGTCAAACACAAGGCCCGGGGGCTGGATCCGGCCCGCGAAGTGGTTTCATGTGGCCCACAAAGCCATCCTGGAAACAGTGAGGGAACGGCCCCCACTGCCTTGGCCCTGGCCCAGAGACCCTCCTTCTGCCAGAGACCCTCAGATCTGTCCCACTCCTGCCCAGGCCCCCATAGGCACCCTTGATGCGAACGATGTAGAGCTGGCCATGCCCACCCAGTAGGCCATATGCACTTTAGTCACGCCCACCCAGTAGGCCATGCCCACCCAGGCCACACCCACCCAGCCCCCTGAGGGCAACCGCAATGCTGATGCGGCCCTCAATGAAATTGAGTTTGACACCCCTGGTCTAGAGTCTAGACCAGGGGTCTTCAAACTTGGCCCTTTTATGACTTGTGAACTTCAACTCCCAGAATTCCTCAGCCAGGCAAACTGGCAGAAGAATTCTGGGAGTTGAAGTCCACAAATCATAAAAGGGCCAAATTTGAAGACCCCTGGCTCTAGACTTATTTCATTTTCTACAAGACAGAGCCCCAAGTCAGAAAGTTTCTCGTTCAGATCTCACCCCACCTTACAGGAGTCCACCATCAGGTTCTGACCCCTCAGCAAGTTGGGGGTAACAGAGCTGACCTTTCAGAGATGCTCCAGGACATTATCAAAGTAAATTCTCCCTCCACACATCGAGAGTTGTTTCAAGGGAGCCAAAGTAATCTCCGCTGGCCCCCTGCAATTATACGCGCACGCACCGCGAAGCAAGGGCTCCGTCTGCAGAAGCGAAGGCAGGCGTATGACCTTTATTTGGGCGTTCGGGCCTTCCGGCTCGCCCCCACCCGCTTCTCTTTCCCTTGGGGCATCGGTCACCTATTACGTACCGCAGTAACAGTCGGAGAGCGGTACCGAGCCCGGCCGCGGGAAACATGGCCCTATCGGCGACTACAAAAGGCGGCAGGAAGGAATCACCGACGGTCCCCTCTTTCTGCAGCGTGCACACCGCAAAGGGCGCCGGGGACGCTCTCTCCAACCATCTCGCTGGTGAAACGAAACGTCCAATCTCCAACGAGTTTGACTCGGTGATGGACAAAGCGTTTACACTTTACAGCGTTGCATCTCGATGGTAAGCGGATGTGACGATTCAAAGCCCATCTAGGGTTAGAAATGAAAACTGTGGGAACAGGAAGCTGTTTCTCACAGCGCCAAACTCCGTTACCCAGCTAGCATTGCGACGCTCGGCGAACGAAATGAAACTACGGTAAGGAATGTTGGGCAACCAAGGAATATTCCGCAATTCGGAGGCTTAAGCGGAAAAAACTCCAGGCTGGAGTTTGAGTGCGCAGGCGGCGGATTTATAGTCTCCGCAAAGGGTTCGCAGGATAGAAAATTATTACTTGTGATTTACTCCGTGAGCATAACAGCTCCGCAAGGGAAGACTAATTTAAATTTTGCCCGAGGTAGTGAAATCAACAGATCAGACACAAGATAGTGAAATAGATGGAAAATTTATTTCTATTATGTTTTGGTTTGTTTAGCGGTAAAGCAGTTACAGTATCTTTTTGAGAAAGTAGGGACAGAGTTTATCTGCGGTTCGTCTTATAAGCAGCTTTTGTTTCACGTCAGTTTCATAGTCTTCTTGGAACAAAGGTTTATTTCAGAAAACACTGCATTTGAGTTACCGTAGTGTGCTTATTGGCACATATTAATACAAGTTACGTAGAGGTTTGTGTTTCATACAGAAAATAAAATGCTCTTTGGGAGAAGACCCAGGGAAAAATCTTGGCATGTACACATGGAGCCCAACCTGCCTTCTCCAGACAATAATGTTTTCTAAATTTTATCATCTAATATCAACAGGGCACAAAAATAAATGAGAGAATATTAGTTTGGTCTTATAGCATATCCTGTTCTTGGGTATACTTAAAATGTGGGATTTGTAACAGTATGGCAATAATACCCTCTGTGCTTTCATTAAAAAATAGTTAAAAACAAAAAGGTTTTCCATATTTTTTTTTAGTTTCACCCTAACAACTCTTTGTTGCAACAGCATCTAACTAACCCTGACTTTGAAAAACATTAAGGTTGGACCTGGTTAGTACTTGGGATAGATTAAAGCTGTAGGCTACCCTGGAAAGTTGAGAAAGGCATCGGCAAACCACTTCTGTATTACTGTCAAGTCTGACTTCCTCATGATACAATTCAAAATACAAGCCCTGTCACTGAAGTACTATGTACCACTAAATTAAAAACTTTCTAGGTATCTTAGGAACTATATACTCCCCCCCTCCCCAAATTGTTTGTGGCATTAGGTCGTCGTAATTTTAGATCATAAGATGCATGAAAACAGACAGGAAGAGACCATAATGCAGTAGCAAAAGTGAGTAGTTAAAACCTTCCGTAAATTGCCTGAATAGAAGGGACAAAATATGTGGCTTTTTTTTAACCAGACAACTGTACTGATGTACAACAATGTTCCTGTTTAATAAATTTAGGCCATATGAGTACAGCTAAAGACAAAAAAAGGTAGTAATTTTGAAAGAACTAAACAACACTTGTTCAGCAGCCACAATGGTGCTGGTTCCCCATGATTAAGAGGAGTAAAGAAATAATCTTAGATGGTAGTTGACTACATAGATTAAATCAGGTCAGGGAGGGGCTAAGTTTCTATACATTTTGCCAAGGCCTTTATTGCCATTACTTTATTGATCAGTGCAGCTTCTCAAAAGAATATACCAAAGTCTATACTGTCAGTGGGTAGATGCTGGACTTTCTGGAATATTGCAGAATGGAAAACCAAATATAGGGAATCCAATTTTATTAACTCATCAGGAACTCATCCACAAGCCTGCTTACTATTGTTGAAGACATAATGGAGGCTCCCTTTCCTAGATGGACTACTGCTGATGCAGGCTGAAGTACAAGGTGTTCAGAGCATGAAAGTAATGTTTCTCTAACGGGAGATGAGGAGGAGCCTCTGAAATCTCAGAAATCTGCTGGCTTCAATTGGCCTGGTGGGCCAGTGGAAGGATTTGTGCAGGGCTCTGCACCTCCCTGGCCCTTGCATTCTAGATACAAAACCTTTGGATATAAAGCTAGATACTTCTAGATTCTTCAGTTGGTAAATGGGTGAAAATTCCCCGAATCCTGGAACACAGCACGTCTCTCGTATTCTTGCTGGAGTACCTCAGTAATCACAACCCAGTGACATATTTGGTAGAATGCACATTTATGCAGAGACTAAAACTCCAGCATAGGGATTGTAAAAACAAACAAACAAAACAGAGACTAGGAAAGTTTTAAATACTTATTTTTATTGTCACTGATTCCATTCTGTCTACACCAGCCACTAAGTATGAGACACAAATCTTCAAAGCAGTAAGGACAAATAGGTTGGATAGGGCGAGGACTTAAAAAACATACTGGATTGGGATAGACTGTGTCCAAGAGAGGGGTTCTCAGAAGACATGGAGAGAAGTGGTGGAGAGATGTCAAAAATTAGTGGGGAAAGAAGTTGAGTGTGCTGGGCAAAGTGAAGGTCACTTGCTTGACTAGATGTGACCAGAGAGAGAGAACACGGGCTAAGGGCCATACACTGGATCTCACAAATTCTGACTCTGGAGCATGCTTAAATGCTATTTACCCCCACAAGAGAACAGTTTCCTGAATGATCTAGCTACCAGTGGTTGCTTGAGAACTAAGCACTGTTATCCAACTAATAAAAAGCTAGCTGAGTTGGGCTGTGGGCCACTATCTCTCCACAGCTGAGTAGCAGCATATAGGATGTTACAGATTCTTGATCCTGGCAGCATTTTAGACAGGTGGAATGGGAAAATGCAGACAGACAGTGGGAAATTACCCAACACCAAGGGCTCCACTCTCCTCTCACCCATTGAGGGCACAGCACAAAGGAACAGCAATGGTGTAGCAAGTACAGCAGTGACCAACAAATGATAGCTTTACAATGTTTTAGAAACCCATCCCTCCCTTGCCTTGCAACCCAAGAGATTAATCAAAGGAAATAAGCTGAGCCTCTCCACCTCCCCCTTGTGCTTGCTGCACCTGGGGAGGAGTCTGCTGGGGAGGAGGCTGTTGCTGCTGAGGCCCTCCGGAAGGTGCCATCTGCAAAGGATAAATGGCAGTGAGACAGCATTTCTTCCAGTGAAATTCCTACAGGAAAGGAATCTGCTCCGTTAGCTCAGGGGTTGGCAGTCATTATCTTAATACTAATAAGGTGAAGGAATTGAACACATTATCCTTAATATTTAGTGGGGGTGGGGGAGATTACCCTGAAAATTTGGTCAAAGACTTACCTGTTGATACATAGGCTGTTGTCCTGACAGGTAAGGCTGCTGGGGCGGCAGGCTACTCAGACCTGATTCCTGGCCAGGGTGAGTTGACATAAGGTTCTAGCAGAAAAAGAGGGTGTCAAACTTTGCACCAGAATAAGTAGCCCCTTCTTGCAATGCAGCCACTTGGCCCTTACAAATGAATTTTCCCACCTCTATGAACATCACTACATATTCCCTGTTAATCTAAGGAAACAGTAGAGTAATTAAAACAACTTTCTCACCTGCATGTTGTAGGGCTGGTATCCCATTGACACTGACTGACTGCCCATGTAACCCATAGTACCCCCAGACTGGGGAGCCGCTTGTGTCATGGCAGGCATTGTCTGCGTTTGGGAAGGGGCGGCTGCATTCTGCAAGGTAAAGGAAGATGGCTGGGCCAAGATGTTCCCTACATAGCAACTTTGAGTAGAACATTTTGATACCCAGAAATTTCCAAAGAAAGTCTAGATCGGCTTCAACATACAAACAAAATATTCAGGATCAAACATACCTGGTAGCCCTGCGTGGGTGTGGGCTGATAGGAAGAATAGGCAGGATTTGTGGTGGGCACTGCCTGTCCCTGTGGAGCTGGTTGAGCACTATTATTGCCTGTGGAATACATGTAGGTGTTCACCATGCCAGGATCTGAAACACACACGTAAGAGATGAAGGTCAGCCTTCTGGGCTGAGTTTCGTAGCCTTTCAGCAAAGGATTGTGCCAAATCCACATCCACTCCTTTCCTTCCGACTTCTGTTACCTGTTCCTGCCACAGGCATTGCAGCGTAAGGTCCTGTACTGCCCTGGGTGGACTGGCTCATGTAGACCGTGTGCATGGGTGAGCTCTCCACAGAACTTGCTGGGCTGAAGGTGCCTGGGAAGCTTGTGGGTCCTGATGGCTGATAGATCACGCCGCCGGCAGGAGGCATGGCCTGCAGCTACGCACAGAAAGCAAGATTAGTTCCTGTGAACAGGCAGGGAAGGGCAAAAGGAATCCTTGGTTTCTCCAGTCTTCTTCCACTCAAGTACCTGTGCATATGGCAAGGAGAAAGCAGGCATTTGTGCCCTCATCTGGATCGTTTGCTTCTGTTGTTCCAACCGTAACTGGCGTTCCTTTTCCTGCTCTTGAAGGCGTTGGATGGCTAACTGCCGTTGCATCTCCAGATATTCCTAAAGGTTGGAGCAGCACAGGATGTATAATTAGGCTCTGTGTTCATTATGCTTTCAGACAGCTCCAAATAAACTTGGGACATCACGACCCAAGCCTCACCTGCTTCTTCTGCCGCATGATCTCCAGTTTTTGAGCTAACTGGATTTGACGTTGACGCTCTGCCTCTTCTGCAGCTCGGCGCAGCTTTTCTCTGTGCTCTTCTCTCAGGGCACTTAGGGCTCCCCGTGCATCCCGGATCTGGGCAAGTTTATCTTGAAGCCCCTCATAATATACTGTGGAAAAGAAGGACAAGGCTGGAGTCACATCATTGCCCCCACCGGAGCCACACCTTTCCAAATCTCTTAAGAGGAAAGCAGAAGCAGAACTGGCAGAAGAATTGGGAAGCACCCCATTGTTTTAACCCCATACCAATCTAAAAGTAGCAATAGTCACTTAGGTTGCTAAGAATCAGCAGGGGTCGAGGGAACTCTAAAACTATTTTCAGTCACATCAGGGACTTCTGATAACATACAGCGGCGCTCATCCAGTTGGTTGAGTAGCTCCAGGAGCTGGGGGTGCATGCTGTTGATGGACTGGAAGACAGAAAGGACTGCCGAATCATTGGTAATGCTCCGCCCTCGCAGGTGGTTGCTCTTCATACGGTTGACAAAAGTGGTGACCGCATTCTGCAGAGCTTTCAGAAATTGCTCATGGCTCTCATCTGTCTCACCGTTCTGATATTGCTGCTGGGGAAGAGATGGGAAACCGCTGACCAGAAGTCCCATGTCCTGCCTTCTCCCACCTTAGAATCCTGCAACTGCTTCTTTCAATGTGAATTTGGTTCTTCAAGATGACTAACTACTGCCTGTTTATGTTAGTCCAAACATAAACCCCACACGACAGCAGATGCACACACTACTCACAATTCCCCCCTCCCCCCCCAAATAAGCCTAGAACTCACTCTTAAACTTTCCCTTTAGCACTGCTACTCCCGGCTCATAAACATTTCCTAACCCCTGCAATGACGTGGACGAGTCTGACTGATGCCTAGAGAGTGACGCTGAACTCATGCAGAAGGGGTTTGTTCCTACCTCCACCACACTAAGTGGGGCAGGTGGGACTTCAGTAGCCTGGGTTGCTGGCTCTCCCATAGACAGTGGGGCTGAAGGGGTGGGGCTCTTGCGCACTTCCTCCTGCTTCTTTTCCCAATAATTGCGATTCAGGTATCGAGCCAACTGCCAAGAAATATTGAGAAATGAAAGCAACTTATTGTCAGTACATCATTCAAACCAGCAACTTATTGTCAGATGTCATTCAGACCAGCTCCCCGTTAGCTTAAAAAGGTTGGAATCTCACCTCAGGATCAATGTCCTCGGCTAGAGGTGCAGAGGAGTTCTGAAAATGACATAGAATTTGTTATTCTTAGTAAGATTCAACATCATGAAAATATCCCACCATCTAATTATCCTTTAAAAAAAATCAAATCCTTGAGAATAGACCTGCAAATCAGCTGCTCAAGCAAGGCAGAGGAGAGCAAAAAACCAATTTGCTATTTTCATCCTCCAAATATCCTTCATTAGCCTGATCAATTGTCATGGTAAGTGAGAAATGAAGTCACAGAATGCTCTGATTGATTCCTGCGATTGACTGACTGGATTTATATAGCTACCCATCTCACAAACATGACTCTGGCTGGCATATAATAAACAACCAATTAAAAATACTAAAAATATTTTAAGACTGCAGGGCTCCAAAATCTTTCTCTGCTGGCTCTTCTCTGCCAAAGGCTGCACTCTTACCACAGGGGAGGAATAGAGGGCACCGCCTGGGGGTGCTGAAGAGGTGACTGGCGTGGGTTCAGCCTTGGGGTACGTAGAATATGTGCTTTTCTGTCTCTGCAGAGGAAAAGTAAAGATGTAAGAATACCACTTCAATTACCCTTTGCTGTCTATCAGCATGAGAGAGGCAGTAGAGAAAAGAGTAGCACTGTGTAAGGATTGAGAAGGGAAAGATAGTACCTTCTTAAATCAAACCTGGGATTACACACAAGGCTAGGAAGACACCTCATTTTTAAGGAGTTATCAACATGTAAAAACTAAGTGCCCCCGCACACTCCAAATCATGTTTCCCCCATCAAATCGGGATTGTTACACAATCTTATGAGGAAGTGTTAAGCATCCTTTTGACAGGCAGAACTACAATATCTTATATATGAAGGCATTTCATTTAAATAGAGTACATCTGTGATAACTAGATGTCAGAAAATTGAAATATGATATTGTAACCCTCTGACTGTAACACAGATTGAAGTCTTGAGGAGTTCAATTTTTGGATCATTTATGAACAGTAGATTAGGTGAGGGAGAGAAAGACTATCAGGTCATTATCTGGTAATTAAGGGGCTTCTTTTGACTTAAGAGGTGAGAGTGACATTAGCACAAATGTCTCACAACCGGACAACAGGCTGTCACAGTAAAAAGCGGAAGTCTGACTAGTTAAGTAAATGCTTCTAATAGCACAAAGCAGTCGAGCACGAGGAATTTACAGGAACCTTAGTGATGACAAATGAAAATCAGTTATGACAACTTGTAAGAATCGTGATCAAAAAACAAACCATCCTTTCCTTTTCCTCTGCCTCAGACTGGGAAAGTGCAATTGCTAGCTGTAGCTCTTCCTCCTCCTGTAGGGCAGTTTCATCACGCTTTGGGGGCAGCTACGGGCAGAATAATAAACAGCAGTCACTGTACCTAGTATGTGGAACTGGCCAATTAAATAAGATGAACAGAGACCCAAAACAGGCAAGGACTGACCTGGGACTGCTGTGAAAGAGGGCTGGTCAGATATTCTGGAGGAAGTTCTGTGGTAGCGGTTCCTTTTCCTTCTGCCTTTCTGTGCAGATAGAAAGGAGAAGTTCGTGACTGCTTCTGAACTACCCTCTTGCTAAGCTGAACGGGGAGACAAAGCAGAGGGGCCCCCAGCAAAACTATAATCTGCAACGAACCAATTATCGTGTTTTTTTTTCCTGGAATTTGCATTCTGTAGGACAAGAGAAGATAGGCCAGAGTGCCAGGGGTAGGCAACCTCGGCTCTTTTATGACTCGTGGACTTCAACTCCCCAAATTCCTGAGCCAGCCATATCTGACAATCCCTGCTGGCTCGGGAATTCTGGGCGTTGAAGTCCACGAGTCATAAAAGAGCCGAGGTTGCCTACCCCGGGGCAAGACTATTCGTTTTTATAAATCCCACACCTAGCATTCACACATGCAGAAAGCAGAGATCCCCAAACAGCCATTGTTTCCAGAATATTTATGTCGTACCCTCTTGTACAGTTTAGCTCTTACTTGTTGAGATGTTCATAGCAAGGCTCACATACTCGTACTTCCTTCTCTATGCCAAACTTGGGGATGGTGGAGTATTTGGATGAGCATTTTCCACAGAAGATCTGTCCACAGGCCCGACAATGATGCTGTGAACATACCAGAACCATCAGAATTTTCCAAAATAAACATCTGGTAGGAAAACGAAAGTCTTAAAGCCAATGCCTCTTCTCTCCTAATATCTTTAACCAAACTCTGTGTCACATTTAGCATGTGATCCCAGGATCAGAGGATGCCATAATACTCACCTTGCGAGTCACGACCCCAAATTGAACTCGACACCGGTGGCATTCTTCTGCATCCACCCAATCAGGAGCCTAAGCCACACAGAAACACAGCAATTAGGAGTACCAAAAAGGTGACTGTAACACATTGCCATGATCCTAAATATGCTAAGTTTTCCAAGGGTACCCCTATGCTAGAATGCATTACAAATAAAGGAAATGGGTCCAGTGGTATAATGTGTTAATGGACAGTAAAAGCTCATTGTGAACGAATTTGTTTTAACCTCAAAGCTGAAAAAAAGATTAGCTATTTTCCAATCTGTCTAAATAGAATTGCAATCACAAATCACAGATGTGAAGTAATAAGTGGAGAAGAAAGGAATTAAGAAAATCCCTAATGTACAGATGGCACAAAATAGGAGGGGGCGTGTTGTATCATCTTTCTCAACCAGCTGTTACGGTGGTGATTGATTCAGCCCAAATTCTCAGCATTAGAAACAGTATCAAAGCAGAGACAAAACAAGTACGTACTGCACATTCAAAATGTAATTAGTACAGAACAATCCAAATTATTTCCCCCAATGAGGTGAGCCGCTTTCCCAGCTAGGACACTTACCCTTTCTGCAGCGAACATTGCATCACTTTCTTTGAATTCTGGAAAAACATGACCTGTAGGTAGATTAATACTGTCAAGCCACTGCATGCCAAACTTAGGCTCTGGAGATTGAGCTGAGGACTACATGATGGGTATGAGCAACTGCCTGCAGGCTTCCCTATGGTCTGCCACGTGGGCAAAGCCCTGGACCCTCTTTTTTTTTTAACCAACCAAAGATAGGGAGCTATAGGGCATGATTTATTTGCAAGAAATCTTCAGAATCTTTCCAGATAATCAATTGACCGCTAAACCCCATGAATGTCATAGTGTGACAACTAACAAGGGCACAGGGATTTGTTTTTGACTCCAGAATTCGAAGACTGAGATAGGCCCAAGAAATAAAATGGCTGTGATCAGTATTTGAAACACAGTAAGCAATTGTCACCAGCTCTTCACTAATGTCTGTAAATTCATGAGGCGGTTTTCAGGCCATATAAATTTGATTAAATAAATGAACAAACAAACAAATAAATGGAAAGTTCTGATTTCTCTAAATTCCCAGCTGCAAACACACCACCCGTGCAACTGACCTTAATACCATAATGGAAGGCTACTTGTCTTTCCTCACCTTCTACCTTCATGATCTGGTAGGTATCTTGGACCACCTTGTATTTGGGCTCATTGCGGAAGGCATGGGCCCATGCCTGGATCAGGTATAGGATCTTGTTGCGAACATTTGCCTCAACTTGTCGCTGCAGATAATAGGAAGGATCAAGATCAGGCACTGCAGCCAACAGAATTGAGCTCGCAATTTTTTGACTTATGACACCGATATATGATGCATCATCCCACTGAGCAACAAAAGTTAAACTCATTTTTTTCTCTTGTTTAGTCACTGCTTGTAAACATGTATGATTAGGAACCCAAAATAATTTCTTCGTAAAAAATTATTCTCACTGAAGAAATTTATATCTAATTTTAAGAGGTGTTTTGGTGCACAAATGACTATTCTTACCTCAAAGATACAGAATCATTTAAGACTCTTCTTGCTGCGACAAGCTAAAAAAAGTGAAGTTAAAGATACAGCAAGGGTCTTATAGAAAAATACTCTTCCCTGAACACCGTGACAACCTCTGCATTACTGAAAATGCAGATTCAAGCACATTCTCCCCTTGCATCATAGTATATTGCTTCCATCAAGAACCATTGATGGAATGAGGCTGAAATACTGTAAGGCAGGAAAGATCATGACGACAAGGTCTAAATTTTTATAGGGTTAGGGTTAAGATAGCAACAATAATAATAGACTTTGTGGGAGGAGTCATTTTATGGTGTAAAAAGACCAGGATTTGAATAAAATGTTCTTCTACGAAAAAGATGTTTCATAACTCAGCTACAGGAGCATTACTACACCTGTGTATACTATATACATATTAAATATATATTTATATAAATATATATTAAGAACTAGCAAATCAGGATACAAGACCTGCAAAGTTATCCAGCATTTTTTTTCACTGATACAGATACAGCTGAAGCACAGAAAATGATGTGTTTCATTTGACACTAGTAGATAAAATCCACACATTATAAAATGTGATGATAATAAGGAAGAAAACAATCCAGAAGTGAGTGTATTCAAGCAATGAAAGCATCAATAACACATACATTGATATAAATATGCACAACTATTGAGACTGAAATCTTTGCTATACAAATACATGGAAAGACATGGAAATGACTGTGCTCTAAAACTATTTCAGGCTAATTGAAATGTTAGATGTAATCTGTGTATATATACACGCATAAATATACTACACTTGAATAAGGTTGTTAAAATTTTAAATGCCCAAAACAGATTTTTTTAAAAAATAAAACTTTTAGGACTTTGGCATTTGTTCTATGTTGCTTACTTTAAAAAAAAAAGTTCATACAAGGTAGTATTTTGTCATGCGATATTAATACAAATCTTCAAGGAAAAAACAACAGCAAAGTCAATCTATTTCACCTCACTCCAGTTAAGGCTTTTCTCTAGCGTAGCTAACCGTAAAGAAAAATGGCCTAAGTGCTATTACCTTCAACAATTCCTTCAATTCCTCCATGGTCTGTTTGTTAGCCACCTCATCATGGACTGTCTGACCACAATTCTTTACTACAGATTCCAAGACCTGCATAAAAAATATACAAACATTAGCTCCCAAATAAAGTTCAGAGACTTCACAACAAATAGTCTGGATCTCCTTTACAATGCATGACACACGGGCCCGAATGAGGAAAACCTTCCTAGTCCCTGGGGAGTGTCATTATACTTCTGCTTACCTCTAGTGCATAGAGCGCCACGTGAGGATTCTTATCATTGACTTTTTTCTTAATTGCACCCACAGCATACTTGGCCCTGGGAAAACAGGGGGGGGGGAAGAGAACCAGTTCAGTCTAATGAAAGCTGCAAGGAAACTTAAGCCAGCTAACATTTGTTCCTGTCACGAAACATACTGTAATCATTTGCAAAATGCAAACACTTGATGAAGGAGGCTGTGTACATGCCAAGACAAAACAAAACCAAAAAGTCATATTATGACTAGACTAGCCCCAGACAAAGAAAATATTCCAAATGACCATGTCCCAGAACAGTGGCTCCACATCTTTTCTATACTCCGTACCCCTAAAACGCTTCTGATATATTCTCGCACCCCTTACAAGAGTTCAAAATAATGGCAATGAATTATGCATATACATTATAATTTTGAAAACCCTTCGCCCCCACTGGAATATCGTCTCACACCCCCAGTTGGGAACCCCTGACCTAGAATAATGGACTAAAGGGCCAACCAGAGTGGAGCCCATTATATGCTTAGACCCAAGTAGCAACAAAGTTCTATTCTGGGATTTCCTAGGAATAATTAGCCAATTGAATAAAAATTGCCAGTGAAATATTTTTTAATATAAATCCATTTTACAACTGCATCTTAAATCAGTTGTTTCTCAAAAAAATCCATTGTAGAGCTGTAAAAGATGCAGCAATGACCAAAACAAGGACACAGCAAAAAGGAAAAAATAGTGTTGAATGATTCTTAGTTAACAAAGCAGACAGAGTACAATATAACCATGCATATAAGGGGGGCGGGGGGGGGGGGAGGATGGATAGCAGAAAATACATTTTCTTTCACACATAGTATTAGAATGCAGTTTATTTACTGAATCTAAATGAGAAAACAATCTTATTCACACAAAATTAAGCTATGAAATTCATTTTAGTAAACAAGTGATCACCAATGCAAATGATTTTAAAATGGATTAGAAAGATACACATTCAGAGGATAGGGCTATGAATGATTATTCATGTTGATGGCACTATTCATAGGCCTCTTCAAGAGAGAGATGGGGATGGGACAAATAACAAAACTTGTGACACAAGCCATATGACTTACATACTTCTATACAACATTGGGGTGAAAGTATAAAAACCTAGGATTCATGCTATGACATCACAATACAAACGTGTGTCACCTTGGTTTGTCTAGGATGTCTAAAATTATAATCTATCTCTAAAATCAAAGGTAGCATATCATATATCTAAGGAGCAATAATAGAAAAAGGCTACCAACTTCAAATCCTGCTCATGAGCTTCCAGAATGGATCTGATTGGAGAGTGCGTGTATTAATCTGATCTATGCCCTGATCCAGAAAGACTATCCTTACTTTCTATGTACTGGATAATAATTACATACATTAGTTAAGGATTAATAGATATTAGTCATGTTAATTGGGATTGATGGGAGCTAAAGTCCATGCTATCTGGGGGGTAGGAAGCAATCATCCTTTTTGAGTGATGGCACTGGAATAGCATCCTGGAATCCACGCTATAAAATAGAACGGGACTCAGGACAAAATATTAATTAAATATTAATTAAAACTATGAAACTAATATTAACATTGCTATACCATTGACATGATTGTTCCCTATGTACTTTTTTTCTTTTTGTTATTAAAGATTTTCAATTTATCAACAATCTACAGGTTGCCAAGGATTCGGTGAGTTATACATAGGCCAGAGATTTCACACTGTGTAGCTCTGTGCTAGCTGATGGTTTATTTGAATGGCCCAAGAGTTTTTATAGAACAACAAGGTCTTTAGAGACACAATGTAGCCAATATCTAAAATTTTGGGTTTGGAAAATGGATAAACAGAGATTCAAACTTCTATATCAGCAGCACATTTCTTTCCACTCATGCTTTAATTGTAATGAAAGAATGCTTCTTTCAATAAAGTGCATAAAAATAGGGCAATGAAAAGATGGTAAAGCTCAGCACATACTGGGTATCTCCCTGACGAATCATATCACAGATCTGTAGAATAGATTCCCAGTCTGTCTCCAGCAGAAGCTGACTTGTGGCCTTATCTGCAAGATATTAAAATAACAGTCATTCAGGCACAATTTCAAATTTATATTCACTATCAGAGAATTGATGAACAAAGGGATTTTTCTTCTGACAAGAATTACCAGACATGAATGAGAACCTCAGATCACAATTACAGCTATTACAGTTGTTTACTGTATGCCATTACCAAGCATTTATAAAAAGTTTTTCTCAGCAAAGTTGACCTCTTGGCTGTCAAATCTAAGTCGAGCTATAAACATTTGCTCCTCCAACCATACTATTTATCATTTGTCCAGATATCTTATATTTCCTTTAATTACTTCATCTTTATCTTTCACAATAAATAGACTTCTTTAATCAGACCACTCCAGAATCTCTATCAACAAGTTTAGATTATAACATCTTCACTTCTTTTGCTTTCCAATTCTTCCTCCAAACTTCCTTCTGTCATAAACTTTGGTACTTTTTTCCAATTTATGTAGAATAAATCCTAGTTACATGTACATAGACTTCTGTACATATTTAATCTTTCTGCATATCACCCTCTCACCTTTAGTTTCTCCTTCCCTGTCATGTTATAAATTTCTTGAAGGAACTTAAGTATATTTTGGAATGGTATACTTTTGTATATTCTAACACTCCAAATTCAAATGGAGCATTATATTTAAAGGGATATGAATAGCTGATCATTGTTCTTTTTCCCCATCAATACAAAAACACCAGTTAATTTGTTGCCTCTGGACAGAGGGTGATGTAAGATTTTCTTTCCATTGATTTTTGTCCTAATGCAACATCTTTTCCTTGATTCAGTCAGTACTCACTCTGTCATTTCCTGGTACAACCAGTCACCTTGTAGAACCTGATTTTAGGTCAGTGATGAGATCAGCAGCCTTGTACGATTACAAATACTAGTTGTTGTTTTTTTTTCAAATTACACATTTCTATCATTCCATACATTCAAAATGCATCAAGCTGGTCAAAAGACCCTTCCCCTATCTACACAAAGGAAAACTGAGGGAACAATACCGCCATTCTGCAAACCCATCACATGACGCCAGGCAATATCACATTATAATGAGGACCCAGATTGTTGGGGGCAATTAAGCTGACTTTGTAATAATGCCGCTTTGGGGTGTGTGTGTGAAAGCCCTAATAAGCAGGCATATACATAGAATGAAGGCTACTGCTAAGCACATTGATTTGTGCTTTAGATTGTAAGCCGCCCTGAGTCTTCGGAGAAGGGCGGGATATAAATGGGATTAAAATACAATGAATAAAAATTAATCACTCCAGCTGACCTCTCTGTCGCTAGAGTACAACCTAGCACAGGGGTCGGCAACCTCGGCTCTTTTATGACTCGTGGACTTCAACTCCCAGAATTCCTGAGCCAGCATAGCTGGCTCAGGAATTCTGGGAGTTGAAGTCCACGAGTCAAAAAAGAGCCGAGGTTGCCGACCCCTGACCTAGCCATTTGTGGAGCGAGGACGACGATCCTACGAGTCAGTACAGGAAAATCAATATGGGTGTATGGAGGGGGGGGAGAAAAAACGGGCGCAAAAGGAAAACGCTTCAGAGGCCTGGCTGGTTTTCAGACGCAACGGAAAGATCCCCCCCCAAAGGAAGATGCGATTTACAGAAGCCTTTAGAAAGGGAGGTCGAAGGAAAAGCAAGGCATTAAAACGAAGGCCGAAGCTCTGGGGCAGGATTAGGCCAAGGTTCCCTTCCCCTCCCCCCACACTCAATACCTAAAAGGCGCTCGAAGGTGCCCCCGCCTCGCCCCATTGTGCTCCCCCGCTGAAGATCAGGCTGGACCGCCACTGCCGCCGCCGCTCTTCCCCTCCAACGTCTCCGCAATTTAGGCCCCGCTTCCGCCTTCCAGTCAGCGGAGAGGGCGGGCTTTCCGGCGGCAAGCCTCGGCGATTGGGTGAAGGGCGAACGAAGCAAACTGTCGCTCCGAACCAATGAACGCTGCGAAGAGCGTCGGCGACCGGAGAGTCGGCCTCGGTTGCTATGGGAATGGCGGGAAGCTCTCCTTCTCTCTACCTGCTTCTCGGGCCTACCGGGGTGGGAAAGTCGCTGCTGGCGAAGCGGCTGCAGAATATCCTACGGAGGGTTCCCGACGACGAAGCGGGAAGCGGGGCTCGTGGGTCAAAGGCAGACGAAGTCGAGCTGGGCCTGGCGAGGAAGGTTAACATAGCGTGGTGGGATGGAGGGTTTGTTGTCACTGTGTGTTGGGGGGAGAGAGCACGGGGGGGGGGAGGCTCAGCTAATCTCAATGTACACATGTTGTACTTTGACAATAAAGGTTTATTATTATTTATTATTATTAAAAGGAAAGGAGCGAGGAGATGCTTTGACCAAGGAGGTGGGTGCGCCATGCCTCTTTGCCAGGGCAGAGAGGCGCCAGGCTCTGGGTGGCCTCTAGAGATTTCAGAAAGTGATTACGAAATTGTGGTTTTCAATGGGATATTAAATGTACGACAGTGCAAAAAACCGTCTCGGTTATATGTAATTTTAATGAAGTTTAAATGCGAAAGGAAGACTTGGAAGATGGGTTTCTGTCTGCTGCCATTACTTTTTCCAAGTGCAGCAGACATACAATATGAAATCGTTAAATGCACACTCAGAAAAAAAAAATTTAAATGGATTTGGCCTCCCTTGTAAGAATCTTGGGGCTAACAGTGGTGTGTGACAGGTATCAAGAGAGAGGGATGAAGTTTAAAAATGCCTGCTTGATGTTTGGAGTGTAGTTTTTTTTTTTTTTACACAGAATAGTTAGTCTTTGCTGTGTTGGGCAAGGATGTAGATGGGATCTTGTTCTTGAGCAGCCTTTCCTACTATATCCTGCTGTTTTCCAGATAATCTTCTTTGAGAAATAATTCCCAGATAAGCACAGGTGATGGAAAACATCATTGAAGACATCTGAGAGTATTGGGTTGAGAAAGGCTATTCTGTAAAAAAATCAATCCCACCTGTATCTTACTGTATTGAATGTTATTCTTTCCTACCATCTTCCTTAATGGCTTTTTGATACAGCTGAGCTCCAAAGATGGGGCCAAGGACCTTGGAGAACCACCAGCTACTTTGCCAACGGTATGGCTTTTATTATCTTTGGCTCACTAGTTTTGGTCCACTGAAACAAATTCTTTAAATAGATCAAGATTGATTGGTTTGTAGAATTGAGCCCACATAAATAGTTGGAGCTGGTAGGTACAGTATATGAAGCAGTGGAAAATGGGATTAGGACACTCAAGTACATCCATACATTCTTATATACATAATCTTAAACAGCCTTTTCTGTTCTCCCTCCCCTTTTCTCAGTATTATTGGGCAAGAGTGAGTTATATGTTGTCTTTTATATTAGGCTTTTTTCCTTACAGCCTGTCTGATGGCTGGAAAGTTGGCCATCAGAGTATTGTTAATCAGATTGCACAAAATGCTGAGGGAATGGCCATAGAGTACTATTTAGGTGTTGAATACAGTGGATTAATAGTAAAAACAATGTAGAATACCACATACTGTATGCTTAGATTTGTTTATATTTTTCAGTAAACAATAGAGAAAGCTCTTTAGGTCTGCCTTCTCTTCTGGCAATTGCCTAAACTAGTCCCTGGTTTTTTAGCAAAATTTTCGGAAGTGGTTTGTCCTTGCCTTCTTCCAAGGTTTAAGAGAATGACTGCCCAAAGGCACCAAGTTGGCTTCATGTCTAAGGCAAGACTAGATTTCATGATTTCTAACCTGGTGCCTTTAAAGGTAAAAGGTAAAGGTTCCCCCGCACATGCATGCTAGTCGTTTCCGACTCTGCCGGTGCTTATCTCCGTTTCAAAGCCGAAGAGCCAGCGCTTGTCCGAGGACGTCTCCGTGGTCATGTGGCCGGCATGACTAGACACCAAAAGTGCACGGAACACTGTTACCTTCCCACCATAGTGGTCCCTATTTTTCTACTTACATTTTTACGTGCTTTCGAACTGCTAGGTTGGCAGAAGCTGGGACGAGTAACAGGTGCTCACTCTGTTACGTGGCACTCGGGATTTGACCCGCCAAACTGCCGACCTTCTGATCAACAAGCTCAGCGTCCTAACCCACTGAGCCACCACGTCCCTTCTGGTGCCTTTACATTTACATTAAACAAATAATAATGAAAACAGCACACTGTGTCATGTTTTTATAGAACATTGAGTCAGTATTTAATATCTGTACTGGGGAAAATATTTGAAGCCTAGGATAATCAACTCAAAGAAGTTGAATTAGATGTTTCAATTAATTTGATGACAATCTAGGTGTGAGTTTGAGGAACTCTTCTCAATTAAGTAAAAAGTTGGTTACCTCTTTTGGAGCCTTCCCTCCATGACATGGGCTCGTAGAAGTGAATTACGAGGTCGAAAGGTTTTTGTGGATTTCAGAAAAAATGACTTGTTAAACATTGTATTGGAAAAGGTTTCAAAACAATTTCAAAAACTCCCCCCCCCAATTACTTCATTAGGCAAATAGTGTACAAATGAAGAAAGTGGAACATAACTGTTATTCTTCCCAGCGATGGTTGGTAAAAATCATTCTGGGAGGAAGGCTTACAATACACCAGAAGGGTAAAGAAAAATCCCAGGGTAATGGCGAAGAATTGCAAATCAATGTTGCATTTTCTGTTGTCAGCGCTCATGAGATCATCATACAGAAAATACTGTGATGTGCACAAGAGGATACTTTGGGTAGACTGTTGCCTCTTTCAAGTTTGTCAAACACCATTTGGATGATTTGGCAGACTATCGGGAAAATGTTCCATAGACAGCTGAAAAAAAGGTAGAACTTTTGGCTGTTAATGAGAAATGTGATGTTTTCAAAAAACATACTGCATTCTAGCAGAAGAGTGCATAAAGAATAGGACTGCTTTCACCTTGCAATAATTGAAAAAGGCAAATTTTGGGCTATATCAGCAAATTCATCAGGAAAATGGCAGGGTATCTATCCACGAGCTGATGCTTAAATGAACGTGGATCATGCAGCAAACCAATAGTGCTAAAATACATATACATCTACTAGAATGGCTGAAGCAGAGGACACTTAGTTTTGGAACAGCCAAGTTAAAGCTGTGACAACTCAATTGAAATATTGTGGCATCACCTGAAGTTTGTGTAAGACAGCCCAATCATATTATTAGTTGTAGTTCTGTAAATAGAGATAGCTCAATTACAGCCAATGAGTAGGATTGATTAACAGGCACAGAAAATATTTGTTGGAAGTTATCACCGCTAAAAGAAGTAACAATTACTTCGAGAATACTTCTTTATAAATTTTCCAACAAAGATATGAATGTTGGCTTAGTCTTAGTGTATTCACTAGACATTATACACTATACCATTTTATGTGTTGTTTCTTACCAGAATCTCTTCATCTACCAATAGGACTTAAGCTCAGTTCACATTGTGCATCATAGTACAGCAGGATTACAGATAGATCTAAAAATAACTTTTGTTGCTGCTCTAACTGTAATTTTATAGTTGTCACTATTGCAATATAATTGCTAATCATCGTGCTCACGCTTTCAGACTTTCATTCAAAAGCAGGTTTTCCTCATGTAATTAAAGCCACTAGGTGGCGGTCAGGATTAATTCTTCTGGGACAAACTTTGCTACCCTTTCTATTGGTTATGATTTTCCTTCCATTATATTTTGTAATGTGTGTTGATATGGTATGTATTCATCCACCTGTGGCTTGTTATTATGTATTTACCCATTAGTATCCATCTCTCAGGGAGATGGGCAGTTTACAAATGTAAAAATAAATAAATTGCTGAATTATTATCACGTTTCCTCCGATTTATGATTTTTCAGCTGCTGCTTTTTCCAGTCTTGGTAAAGGGAAGTACCTGAGGAAATGTTAATCATGTTAGTCATAGCTCAATAGTATGTATATGATGTGGATATTTTTGGATGTTTAAATCCTGAAAAACATACTGTCAATGAAAACAGAAAAACCTCCTGGCACTGAGGGTTTTCTGAATTATATCAGACCTTGCACTGAAGATAGAACTCAGGTTTTTGAGGATCCTGAAAATAACTTCATGGTATTGCATACCAGAACTTTTTATGGTATTTCCTCTTATTAGAATTGGGAGAGTTAGATTACCATATCAGGATAGGGAACCTAATTAACAGAATAGACAGTATCTACAGTTCTGTGCACGCATTCTTGGCAACAAGGCCTATTGTAATATATTGTATGCTAAACATTCTCTGTACTGTGCAGTAGAAAATAATTCATTTGCACATCTGTGTATCTTTTTGTATGTGTTTTTACAGGTAGGCACAAATCTTACCGATCTCTCAATAGGAAAGAAGATCACAGTTCGAGAGCTAGGAGGCTGCATGGGTCCTATCTGGCCCAGTTACTATAGTGACTGCCGTGCTGTCCTGGTGAGTGTTCATTAATATAGTGTGTATAATTCAGTGGGTATTATTTTTATAATAAACTTGCAAGGTTGTAACCATTTTTATGACGTTAAAAGAATAATTTGGGGTCCTACGAGCCAGGGTAGCAGAAGAACAAATCAGAAAACGAAATCCAGACATACTGTGAGAAATGAGATCCAATTTTATTCCCAAGAACAAAGAGATTTCTTTTGGAGGTAGACTACAAAGGAAATGGGGTCCAGAGGCTTGGCTTTATAGGGAGACTGGTCCTTGATGTGAGCAAGCAAGTGTGGTTTGTGTATGTGTTGGTTTTAACACGTGTCCTTCCTGTGCAGATGTACAGTTGCTCCTGATTTGGGCTTTGATCCTGTGTGAAATCTGTAAAGGAAGATCGCCCTCAGATACCTCAGATACGTGGAGTTCACCTCTGGCATCTCCTTTTATCCTGGTGGGGGGGGATTCCTGCTCTTTGATGGAGTCAGTTAGGATTGTATGTTTATTCTGGGACTGGTCGGCAGTTAAAAGTTTGCTGCTAAAAAGGCAGGGGAGTGGAGGGAGGGGGAGAACAGAGGACTTTTAACTTCTATCAGTGGCATACCAGTTTTTCTGCTTATATAGATGCAAAGGAATGAGAGATGGTGCTTGTTTGTTTTTACTATTTTTACTATTGTTTTTCACTATTGTTCAATCTGTATACCTACCTTACTCTGTACACCGCCCCGAGTCCCTCGGGAGAAGGGCGGTTTATAAAAATAAATAAATAAATAAATAAATAAACAATGAATGTTTGTTTTTGAAAGGGAAAGTTAAGTCGGATTGGAAGAATGCTACTTAGAATTATTTTTGGTACGGATTGGAAGATTGCTACTTCGAATTATTTTTGGTACGGATTGGAAGAATGCTACTTCGAATTATTTTTGGTAGCGTTGAAGAGCCTGGCTGGCTATTACGGTTATGCTTATCTTATAATATTGGAGTTTGCAAAAAAAAGTGCAGTGTTGTTAATTGGAAAGGATAGTATCTGGTGAAGGTAAGTGAGCGAATCAATGACAGACTCTTGACAAAAAAAAATAGAGAGGAAGTGGAGCAACTACTCACTGGGCTGGAGGGTGTCCAGAGCTTTTTGGAGGCTATGGCTTTGGGAGCTCATTTAGCTGGCCTACGTGGTACCCTACATGTGCCAGTGAATGGGTTAGTCAGCTGCAATGCAGTCCTAGTAAAACTTTCCTTGTCCACAACTTGATCAACATACAGACCTAGCGTACTGTATATTTCCAAAATCTGGTTGTGTGAGGGCAGTGACATTGTTCTCTCAGAAATGTGCTCTCTGGGTTAAAGATCCAGATGCCTGGGCTGGGCAATGGGAATGTAGTTTTAATCTTAAATGACACTTTGTGATCAGGGATTCAGCACCTTCTCAGAGGGGTGAATGTAAACAGACAAGCCTGAATCGTGCTATAAAAGAAGGGCTTAGGAATCGGATTTCTGTTGGTAAGCAACTTCTAGTTCTTAGGCCTGATTTTCTGACCCGTGTTTTTGATTCCCTGATTGAACTTTGGATTGGTACAAGAATATACTTAGCTCTGATTCCTGGAACTTGCATTTGTCTGCATGGAAACCAGGCTCCTTGTTTATTTTTCCTGGGCTTTCACATTCCTGTACTCTTCTAAGATTTATAGCTGCCATAAAACCTCTGACCTCTTGCGGTCTGACCTCTTGCACTGGCACAAACATTTAGAGAAGGCAGGAAAATATTTATTTATTTATTTGTTTGTTTGTTTGTTTTTATAAACCGCCCTTCTCCCGAGGGACTCGGGGCGGTGTACAGAGTAAGATAGGCAACATAATGAAACAGTATTGAAAAACAATAATCAAAACAAACCAAACTGGGACCCCAATTAGAGCTATCAGAGCTATCAGGCCAGGCCGGACTGCTGGAATAGGTAAGTCTTTAAGTCGCGCCGGAAGGTGCGTAGGTCGGGGGCCATCCGGATTTCAGTTGGTAAGCAGTTCCAGAGGGCTGGCGCACCCACTGAGAATGCCCTCCCCCTGGGGGCCACCAGCCGACATTCCTTGAGCGGTGGCACCCTGAGGAGGCCCTCTCTGTGGGAGCGCACAGGGCGGTGGGGTGTTGACATTGGCAGAAGGTGCTCCCGTAGGTAGTCTGGACCCATGCCATGTAGGGCTTTGTATGTCATTGTTAGCACCTTGAACTTCACTCGGAAGGCAACTGGAAGCCAGTGCAGCGCACAGAGGAGAGGTGTGATATGGGAGTATCGGGAGGCTCCCAAAAGTGTCCGTGCCGCTGCACTTTGCACCAGTTGAAGCTTCCGAGTGGATCTCAAGGGCAGCCCCATGTAGAGAGCGTTACAGTAGTCTAGGCGAGAGGTCACAAGGGCATGGGTGACTGTACGTAAGGCATCCAGGTCCAGATAAGGCCGTAGTTGGCGCACCAGTCGAACCCGGGAGAAGGCCCCCTTGGTCACAGCTCCTATGTGATCTTCCAGGGAGAGCTGCGAGTCTAGGAGGACACCCAGGTTGCGGGCCCTATCAACAGGGGGTAGTAACTCATCCCCGATGTTAAGGGATGGGATGCTCTGAGTATCCTGGCTTGCCGGTACGTACAGCCATTCAGTCTTGTCTGGGTTCAGTTGAAGCCTGTTTCTCCCCATCCATTCCCGGACCGCTTTCAGGCAGCGGGACATCACGTCGAGGGCATCACTGATGTTGTTTGGAGTTGAGATGAAAAGCTGGGTGTCATCAGCATACTGATGGTACCCTACTCCAAAGCTGCGAATGATCTCACCCAGCGGTTTCATGTAGATGTTGAACAGGAGAGGCGAGAGGACCGACCCCTGAGGGACTCCGCAAATGAGAGGCCTCGGGGTCGACCTCTGTCCCCCTGCCAGCACCGACTGCGAGCGACCCTGGAGAAAGGAGGAGAACCCACGCAGAACCGTGCCTCCCACTCCCAGTCCCCTGAGGCGTCGCAGCAAGATACCATGGTCGATGGTATCGAAAGTCGCCGAAAGGTCTAATAAGACTAGGACAGAGGAATGGCCCCTGTCCCGGGCTCTCCAGAGATCATTCATCAGAGCGACCAATGCCGTCTCCGTGCTGTAGCCCGGCCTGAAGCCCGATTGGTACGGGTCTAGATAAACCGCTTCATCCAGGACCTGAGGAAGTTGCTGCGCCACCACGCTCTCAACAACCTTCGCAAGGAAGCGAAGATTGGAGACTGGACGAAAGTTATTCAATGAGGATGGGTCCAAGGTGGGCTTCTTGAGGAGAGGTCTCACCACCGCCTCCTTCAAGGCGGTGGGGAAGTGACCCTCACTCAGAGAAGCAGAGATGACCGCCAGGAACCAGCCTCGTGTCCCCTCTCAAGCCGCATAAGCCAGCCAGGAAGGGCACGGGTCCAGTAAGCATGTGGAGGAGCTCAACCTCCTCATAATCCTGTCCACTTCCTTAGGAGTCACAGGATCAAATTCCTCCCAGATGACGTCGACAAGACTGTCCATGTCTTGTTCTTCCAACTCTGCCCAGTTAGAGTCCAGGCCGGTTCGAATCCGAGCAATTTTATCCAGCAGATATTGACCGAATTCCTCGGCTCGACCCTGCAAGGGTTCCTCCCTCACCTCTTGGTTCAGTAGGGAGCGAGCCACCCTGAACAAGGCAGCCGGGCGATTATCTGCGGACGCGATGAGGGTGGAAAAGTAGTTGGATTTTGCCACCCTTATCGCAGCGAGATAAGACCTGGTGAGGATTCTTAATCGCAATCGGTCGGATTTGGATCGACTGGATCTCCAGCGGCTCTCTAGGCCCCGTCTCCGACGCTTCATCTCCCGGAGCTCCGCGGTGAACCATGGGGCTCGCTGGGATCTGCGCCGGGTCAGAGGCCGCAGGGGTACAACTCGGTCCAGAGCCTCCGTGGCTGCCTTTTCCCAGGCTTCCACTAAGGCATCCGCCGAGCTGTGAGCAGGGAGTGCATGTGCGTCCCCAAGCGCTGCCTGGAACCTATCAGGGTCCATTAGGCGCCTAGGGCGGTACCATCTGGTTGGCACCATGCACCCACGGCGGGGGGTGGCAAAGGGGAAGTCTAGCCGAAGGAGGTGATGATCGGTCCATGACAGGGGCGTAACAGTCGTGGCACCCCCACCGATATCATCACGCCACCGTCCAGACAAGAACACCAAGTCTGGGGTGTGGCCTCTCTCATGAGTCGGTCCAGAAATTATTTGCGACAGGTCCATGGCCGCCATGGAAGCCATGAACTCCCGAGCCAGTTCGGACGATCCTCCCAGGGACGGTAGGTTAAAGTCGCCCAAGACCATGAGTTTTGGGAATTCAACCACCAACCCTGAGAGGACATCGAGTAGCTCGGGCAGGGCTGCCGCTGCACGATTAGGTGGTAGGTACGCCAGCAGCAGGCCCAGCTGCGCCCCCGGGCCATATCTCAGTAGGAGAGACTCACACCCGACCATCTGAGGGACGGTGGTCTCTCGCGGGCTAAGGGATTCCCTGATGATAACTGCCACTCCCCCGCCACTCCCATGGGTCCGAGGCTGGTGCAGCACCTGGAAACCTGGCCGGCAGAGGTCAACCAGAGGGACACCACCCTCTGGGCCCAGCCAGGTTTCCGTGATGCAAGCCAGGTCCGCGTGCTCGCTCTCCACTAGGTCACGAACGAGGTGACCCTTGTTAGCTACGGACCTGGCATTCAGGTAGACCAGCCTTAGCATAGGAGGCTGCACACCTTCGCTCCCGGGTCCTCCGGGGAAGTACAGAGGGTCGGAGCGTCTCACCGCTTGTACAGAGCAGAGATGACACTCCCGGTGATGATACGGCCCTCTGCTTGTGCACCTTCTGCCGTTCCCCACCATCCTGGGAATAGGCTGTTCGTCAGTTCGCCACTGGGTTTTGTCGGCGACTGGTCCTCGTTTTACACCATCGCGAATGGTAGTAGGCCTGGCCTGCGTTATGGTAGCTGGAAGGCCTGCCTTTCCCGAGCAACCATATTCTTTTCCCGCCCCCCTCCCTAACCCGACAAAAAACTTGACTAGAAACTTAACCAGGGGCCTCTTGTTGGTCTTGTGATGAAGGCCCCTGACCCTGCCTGGCCATCTCTCAGAGGCCCAATGGTCGGGCCCGTCATCGAGGTTCGATGTATTGAAGGCAGGACGAACCCAGGAGAGGGGGGAACTCCTGAGGGCGATTAGATCTATGCTTGAATATTGGAGAAGCATAGGGAGCATTGGGAAGCATTGGGAAGGCGGTCCCCTGGGTGGAGCATTGGAAGGAGGGTCTAGTCGGGTAGGTGGGTATCTGGACCGTCATCCAACCACTGCCACTTGGCTGGGTGAACCCCAGAAGCAGGCCACTCCCCATCCTCTCACGATGGGTTGTGACTCTGCTTCTGGGGGTGGTCCAGGACCCACTCTGGGTGAAGCATACCCCATAGAGCTCTCACCTCTATGGGGCTGCAGGTGTAGGACAGGCCACTCTGCCACCGTGGCTTACACCCAGGCCCATCATGTCCTGTGGGGCGAGGGAGGGCAGGGGGTTTGGAGCTGGTGGAGGCAAGATGCTGATGGCCTCGGTGGTCTAGTCGCCATCATCTCCACTGGTCAGCTGCATCCTGGCGTCTTTAGGTTGTTGATCGGCACGGAGACACCGTCGGTACCCAGTGTTCTGTACCAGCCTGCTACCGGCCTTGCAGAAAGGCAACCCCTGTACAAACGGCAGAGGCTGGAAAGCGTCTGAGGCTGGAAAACGTCTGCCAAGTTTAATACACAAACAAACAACAGAACATGAAACAAGATACCGGAACTTTGATCCTCAAACGGAGCGGTTGCTTTCAGCAACCAGCCCTTCCCCAAACACTCCCTTTATTAGAGTTCAGGGCGTGGCCTCCCTGTGCCTCCTTCCGAGGAGTCCCACAGCCTTTCTCTGCTTGCTCCTGCTTGACTGCCTCTTGCGTCGGGCGTCCTTGAACAGGGCCAGCTGTGGGTCATCATCATCCGCACTGTCGGGCTCGCGCAGCTGAGTCTCCACCAAGTAAGAGGGGCCTGGCTGGGGGCTCTGCGAAGCCTCCAAGCTATCAGCAGCAAGTTCGTCTTCAACACCCTCCTCCTCCCCCTCGTCTGAGTCATCCGAGTCATCCGACCCGGCTGCCGGACCCACAGGCTGACCCTGAATCACAACACCCAGGGTGCGGGCCGGAGACGCCACGCCGCGTCTAGTAGTGCTGCCGTCGAGGTTTTTTTTGGTGAGTTGGTTGACCGGGGCCTGGAGAAGCTTAGCGCCGCTGTCAAAGGCCCCTCGGTGGTGGTCGATCGGGTCCGCATAGCCGGTCTGCGGCGTCTCCTTGATCCCATGGAGGCGCCGCCGTTGTTCAGGAGCAGGCCAGGAGGTTGAGGCAGAGTAACGACTCCGGTCCTGCTCAGGGCGGTTGCTGCGGCTGCCTCTTCCGCCGCCTAGCTGATCCATTTGATCCGCGGGGTCTTTCCTGATCTTCCCAGGTGCCGCCGTTGCCCAGGGAGGCATAACAGGGAGCCGAGGGTGGAAGCGCCGGCCCCACTCCGGATGGCTGCAGCAGCTGCAGCGGCTCAGGGGCGGGTCAGAGGCGCCCCACCGCCACTGCCCCCGCCGCTGTTCCAGCCAGTGGGGAGACGACAGACTAGGGCCCCACGGGGTTCTCACCATCGCCGACGATGCCGCTGCCTCCGCCACCCAGCTGGTCAGCGGCGCCTCCGTTGATCGCATGGAGACGCCGCCGCAGCCCGGGAGTCGAACAGGGGGGGGGTCGGGAAAGGGCAGAGATGTTGGCCCCTCTTGGATGGCTGCAATGGTTGTGGTGGCTTAGGGGCGGGCCGGTGATGCCCCGCCGCCACTGCCACCGTCGCTGCCAGGCTCCCTGGATAGACGACCAGACTGGGGCTGGAGAGTTGTCGCCGCCGCCACTGCCGTCCTCGCTGTTGGCGTCTCCGCCGCCCTTGCCCGGTGATCAGGATCATGGGAGACCGCAGACCAGGGCCCGCGGAGCTCTCACCGCCGACGCCGACGAAGATGCCGCCGCCTCCGCCACCCAGCTGGTCCGCGGCGTCTCCGCCGATCGCCCGGAGACGCCGACGCCGCCCGGGAGCCTATCAGGGGGCCGGGGCAGAGCAGAGCCTCTGGCCCCTCCTGGATGGCTGCGATGGCTGTCGTGGTCCAGGGGCGGGCCTAGAGACGCCCCGCCGCCACTGCCGCCGTCGCTGCCGGCTCCCTGAATAGACGACCAGACTAGGGCTGGAGAGTCGTCGCCGCCGCCGCTGTCGTCCTCGCTGCTGGCGCCTCCGCCGCACAGCTGATCCGCGGAGACGCCGCCGCTGCCCGGGAGCCGATCAGGGGGTCGGGGCAGAGCAGAGCCTCCGGCCCCTCCTGGATGGCTGCGATGGCTGTCGTGGTCCAAGGGGCGGGACTGGAGACGCCCCGCCGCCACTGCCACCGTCGCTGCCGGCTCCCTGAATAGACGACCAGACTAGGGCTGGAGAGTCGTCGCCGCCGCCGCTGTCGTCCTCGCCGCCAGCGCCTCCGCCGCACAGCTGATCTGCGGAGACACCGCCCTTGCCCGGCAGTTTGAACAAGCGGTAGAGGCAGGGCAGAGGCGCTGGCCCCTGTTTATAACGGTTGCCAACGGCCCAGGCGGCGAGGCGGAGATGTCCCGGCACCCCTGCAGCTGATTCGGGAGGCAGCGGGCGGCACAATTGCCCAGCTCATCTGCCCGAATTTCTGGCCCCACCCCAGGGGTCCACTGACATCCCTGGGGGGCTCCTGGGGGGACGCCTTACCGTTGGGGGCTACGGAGCTCTCCCCAGCGCGTCCGCCATCTTTGGAGCCGGCAATATATATATATATATATATATATATACAGGTTGTCAATTGTTGCCGTCATAAGGTGCAGCACTTTGTGATCCAACTTGATTTTATGACTGTTTTTATGACTATTGTAAAGTGAGTCATCACTGTTGTTAAGTGAAACACATGCTTGTTATACAAACTACATGGTCACTAAACAAATCCAGCATATCCATGGGTGGGTTTTGTTGTCAGTTTTCTGCTGGAAAATGGCCAAAAACTTTGTAAATCAAGGTCACATGACCAGGGAACACTGAAGCTGGTTATAAAAGTGAGCTGATTGCCAAGCACCTGAAATGCAATCGCATGACCACTGGGTGAGGGGGGAATGGCAGTCGTAATTTCGAGGATGGGTCATAAGTAGATTTTTTTTGAAGTCTCTCATAACTTCATAACTGTGATAAATGACTGGATGTAAATTGAGGATTACCTGTATACTGCTCCTGTGACTGTCTTGATTCTTTATTACCCAGAATGGCTTCTATCCTTTGAACTTTAATGACATTGATAGGATGCTCTTTTGGTTGTCCCTGGTCAACTGTGTGCTTCCTCCCTCCCTCCCTCTCTCTCTCTCTCTCTCTTTCTCTTCCTCCTCCTCCTCCCCCTCTTCCAGGTGTCTGGAAGAGAGGGAACAGACTGGGTGAGAGAGAGGGGGGAAATTTAATGTCAGTTGCTTGAAAGTGGCCGTGGTGTGTGTCTCCTCAAGAGGCACTCCTTGGGCCACAACACTCCCAAATGCAGCCCCAACCATATTAAGTTGCTCTAGAACATTTTGCCCCTAAAATTTGATCAGTTCCCACTTTATTAAGCTTTCAGAAACTACCGAAGAGAGCATTATTCAAGAAGGTTTTTGATTTGTGGTGATTTATTTATTGATTTGCTGGTTCTGTTCTTCACTTGAGCAGTTTATTTTTTTTATTTATTTCTTAATTTTGTTGTATTGTTTAATTGTGTCACGTGTACTTTGTTACAGTTAAGATTGTAACCTGCTGAAAGATTTTTTTTTTCTGTAAGTGGGCAAAAATGTCAAATAAATATAGGTAGTCCTCAACTTACAACTGTTCATTTAGTGACTGAAGTTACAATGGCACTGAAAAATTGACTTACGACCGTTTTTCACATGACCATTGTAGCATCCCCATGCTCCTGTGATCAAAATTCAGACACCTAGCAACTGATTCATATAAATGTGATGATGACCTTTTGCAATCTTCTGACAAGCAAAGTCAATGGGGAAGCCAGATTCACTTAACAACCGTGTTACTAACTTTACAGTTGCAGTGATTCACTTAATAAATATCGCAAGAAAGGTTGTAAAATGGGGCAAACTCTCATAACAAATGTCTTGCTTAGCAACAGAAATTTTGGGCTCCAAAATTTGTGCTCATAAGTTGAGGACTATCTGTAATCAAATATTCAAACATTTCTAATAAAACACCATGACCTGACTTCTATATTCTGAGGGTTTTTAAGCAATTATAGGTGTTCTGGGACGTGTCAATTAGATTTATAATCTCAACATATATTTAATATATAAATCTAAATGTTTACGGCTATTGTTGCTAAGTGTCCCACTCTTTATTTCTTAGGCTAGAGTGTTTATGTATTAGGTTTGTATGATCCCCATCTCACTTAAAGTGACTTTCATTGGGTAGCTAACCCAATGAAAACTTCAACATAATAAAACTGATTATGTGCCATCAAGTCATCGGGAGGAATAATGCACCAAAGAGCAGCGAATATCTACAAGATGACACATCTCTTGGGTCCTGCCAAATGATACTCTTTAATCAATGGGATTTGGAGAATATTCTTTCTGCCAGATCTGGTGGGGCTGATATACACTACTGGCATTCCTTTATAAGAAAAAACTTATATAATCCTAAATATGTATGTAATGTGTTGTATATAAGATAAACGTATTTCTTAGACATAGGTATACATATATTACATTTAGTATTCACCCTTTAATTCCTTTATTCGGGGCGGAGTTGGGGTGACTGAATGAAGCTGAGCACTTACTGGCCCTTCCTGACTCCCATGTGAATTTTGCATAGACATCAGGAAGGGCATCCAGCCATTAAGCGCTCAGCTCCATCCAATTGTCCCAACTCCAAAGGGTCGTAAAAAATATAGCCTTACAGCCCATTGTCTGTAAAATTGTCTATAGATTATAAAATTGGGGGAAATTGGGCTTCAGTTGCAGAGGCAAAGATTTATGCATGTGGTTTTTCAGATTGTGCTAAATTTTTATGTATTCTAGTTTTGACATGGCATGCCGCACAAAGAGTGAAATAGGCAAACAAGCTTGCACAGTACTTTAGGATATTGTTTAAGTATATTGCTCCCTCTCTCCTGCAGTATATGATTGATGCTGCCAATCCTACTCAGATTTCCGCATCCTGTGTCCAGCTCCTGTCCCTCCTTTCTGCTGAACAGCTAACATCAGTTCCTGTCCTCCTCATTTTCAACAAAATGTAAGGAAATTAAGCTGAATTTCCAGACAGAAGACTTAGATCAGTGGCTTTTGTCAGCACAGCAGGCAAATGAAAATGGGTGTGTACGGTAACTACTTTTTTCCTCGCTATTCTGCTTCCTAGTGACTTACCTTGCTACATGTCCCTGGTGGAGATGAAGTCATTACTTCGCATCCAAGATATCATTACTTGTGCCAAACAGGTTATCACTGTGGTCGAGATCAGTGCACGGGATGGCAGGGGCTTATCTGATGTAATGAAGTGGTTTCAATCCACCCTGTGTGATTGAAGTTGGAATCTGGAAATGCCAAGAAGCTGAAGCGTTTCCTGCAAGCAGCGGAACAACATTGCCATCAGAAAGTTTGGTGTAGAAATATGTCGTTTAAATTATTCAGTGGATTCCCTCTTAACTGGCAAATTGGATGGTTGCTACTGTAGGTAGATCCATTGAAAGGGAACATTGAAGCTGCTAACGGTAAGCACAGTAATCATATACAGCATTGTATGATTTTCTCTAGGGTATTTGTACAGGTGAAATAATTGCAAGTAAACATGCTGTAACAGAGGTACCAATCAGGTTTTGTAGGTAGGCCACCTGAAGTTTAATTTGACACAAAGTTTCTATGCTTTGTATTATTTTCTGGTCCACGAAATCAGATCTGGTAGAAGTACAAAGCAAACAAATTCCTGTTCTGTAACACACTAGAGATTCAGATTGCTCAAGTCTGAGTATCTTATTCAAGAGTTTGTGTACATAGTCTCTTGTGTTTCAGTTGTCAGTAGTTTAACTATTTTCTACAACAACTGTGATCTAACTCAGAACCAAAAATTCGTAGTCCTAACAAGTATTAACTTGATGGGCTTTAGCAGATAGCTTTTGCCAATGGAACAATCTCTGTTTTTCCCTCAGCCAGAAATTCCATCCAAACCAGTGTATAGGGGTAACACTGACCTACCGTATTAAATACCATATACAATATTTGCTGTAGTGCATACTGTTGCTTTTCTGTGAGATACATTAGAAATATGTTAATTTTGTGGTGTTTCCTTGGTTTTGATTTCTTCTCGCTAGAATCTCACATTCTTGGAATTCAGGTTTTTGGCGAGCTCATACCATCATGTGAACCAGATTAGCTGAGTCATGGGACACCAGCAAAAAAAAACGACCTCTACAATGGCTCAGTAAATTATAGTTGAATTACAAAATGGGTGTGCAATGTAGCAATTCTAAAGTTCTGCATGACTAATTAGTTCTCTCAACCAATTAAAAATGGTAAAGTTTAAGATGTAACAAGATGAGAGCCTTATCAATATTGGATGTATTCTGCTTAAAATTCAGTTCTTCTGTCACTCTTTCACGTAAACTTTTATCTTCTCAGCTTTCCATTTTATTCTCTTGTATCAGTGGCTTCCATCAGAGCCACTAATCAGTTATTTGAATGGCTTGTAAGAAACCAAATATATACTAGGTTTAAAAATAAAGAACATTTACAGAATGAATGCTGGCATTCAATCCAGTTGCACCTCCTTCTGGACAATCACAAAGACGGTTCAACTAGAGGTGAACACAGATCACATTCTCTTCCTGTCTCACAAAACGGGTAGATTCAACCCAATAGAACTGACTCTCCCAACAAATCACGCTGTACCTCTCTGTATTCACCCTCCATAAACACCCAGTTTAATGAGAGCTTTAATTAATTGCACTGAATTCCTATTACCAAAAGCTGGTAAATTATGAATTCAGTGCATCTGAAAGCTATGAACTAACCTATTTTATGCTGCCGTATTTTCTTGTTGGTGCTTTTATGACAGTGCACTAAATTAGACACTTAAATATTTATCTGAAATAAATATTTCATAGAGTAAAAACTACTTACTGTGTCAACGATTGAGCAGCTCTTACAGCATCATTCTGTACAAGGCTCCTCATTACTTTCATTTTATTGAAATTTACTAGTAACTTTTAGTCTTTTGTTCTTTAGAGGATATTTAGTTTGCAGGACAAAATATAGTTATCCTAAGGAATTAGCTTGGGCTCAGAGAATAAGCAAAAAAATAGGGCCAGCAAGGGAGAGTCACCAACCTCCAAGAGGTAGAGCTGGTATTAGTCCTGTTACATTGCTTTCTGAAGCCCTGACTCATAAACATATTTCATAATTGATTTTTAAAGTAGCATTTTTAATTGTATAAATTCATGCAAGCACAGACTATCCTTAATATTCAACGTGGATAGATTGGAGATATGACATGTCCAGAAATGAGATTAGTTCTGCTGCCAGTTAACATGTTTGGGAAAATATTTTGTACAGCTGAGGTAAAGGGAATGAGATTTTATGATGGGATAACATACACATACCACCCAGTGGGACTCCTTAATTTCCATAAGGTATTAAGAACAGCTAGAATTATTCAGTGAGTTACGAGCGCATGTCTTAGATTGTAACACTTTATTTTTTTAAAAAAATCCCTCCTTTTCCCTCACTATGACACACACACACACACACACACTCATACCCACTTTCACTCATCTGGCTCTTGTGACTCAGACAATTCTAAAAGGAAAGTTGCAAGTTTTATTTACTGACTGGAACCTAGAAATTGTGAAAAATGTCCCATAACTGTGTACCTTAGTTCCACAAAGAAAATAAAAATGAGGTAGCAAAGAGTTAAGATTTCTTCTATAGATTAGTCCTCATACCTGAAGTGCAAAAACATTCAGAGCATGAGTTAAAATGTAGGCATGCAGAACCATGTTAGAATAACTGCACACTATGAGAACTTAACAAATGACAACTGTTCATCATTACTTAGACAGTTAGTACCAAAGGAATAAAAAGAGAATATAATTTGCTCCCTTAAGACGAGTCATTTTTATTAATATTAAACCATGAGGTTCTTTGTAAGAAAGATTTCTTTCCAGTAACTGTACACTCTCCACATGAGGTCATGGATCTCATAATCCTGGCAAAACAAAATACTTAAGACCATTCCACATTATAAAATATCAGTTTGAATTCTCTGTTATAAAAATCGTCTGTAAAAATCTTGAGATAGTCTGGTAGCTCTTAGTCGCGTTCTGGAAAGTTTCCATTTGGCTGAAGACAGAAGCTGAAACAGTAAGAATATGCCATAACTTCTTCAACCAAAGGTAGATGATGTTCACATGCAGGAGTGAAGGGAGTCAATATCTTCAGCAGCAGGAATGTGTTCATCAAAACTTTTCTGGTTAGCCCCATATTTATTTCCCTTTTTGAAGAAGTCCTTCAGGCTAAGGTTCACCTGGTACATTCGCTGGAAAAATGGATCTTTAATGTAATAAGAAAATTAGTGATGATTTTACAGTCAATATAATGAACAATGCATTTCCTATTGACAACACATTTTTCAATCCTTATCTTGCCTTTTTATATTTCTCCTCAAAATACCAATTTGCAAAATGCAGCCCATCCTTATCTTTGCTTGTAAATACAATCCCAGACATATACTTGAATTACTTATGATGTCCTCTAGCATCCCATGAGTTGAATAGAGGATCTAAAGACTTGGTTTGCAAAAATAACCAAATATAGTAAAGGTAAAAGTTACTCCACACATGCGTGCTAGTTGTTTCCAACTCTAGGGGCTGGTACTCATCTCCGTTTCAAATCCGAAGAGCCAGCGCTTGTCCGAGGACGTCTCCATGGTCATGTGGCTGGCATGACTAGACGCCAAAGGCGCACGGAACACTGTTACCTTCCCACCGTAGTAGTCCCTATTTTTCTACTTGCATTTTTACGTGCTTTCGAACTGCTAGGTTGGCAGAAGCTGGGACGAGTAACAGGTGCTCACTCGGGATTCGACCCGCCAAACTGCCGACCTTCTGATCGACAAGCTCAGCATCCTAACCCACTGAGCCACCATGTCCCTAATATAATAGCAGCCCAAATTTCTGTTATAATGTGTTCCCCCTCTCCCAGAGTCCCATCATTTTTTCTATGCCTGCTATACTTCTGGTGGAAGGGAGTACTTTTAGTCTGGAGCCTAAATGGAAGAAAAATGTTATTAGGGAAAATTAGTCATAGCAAGATTTCAGCATCCACTTGTTCACATTGCTGCTTAAGTCATCTTCCTTCCAGAAAAAGTTCCTGTGATCATGGCACCACAATATCCTAAGGTTAGGGGGATAGTCTTTGTCATTTGCATGTGCGTGTATGTGCCAAAAACAAGACTTATGTGCCTTCCTCTGAAATCTATTTGCTTCAGAGCCTGTAATTTTTAGTCAAAATTTGGTAATTTGAAGGGGGTTAGGGAAACCTGTAGCCGCACTCGGTATTTTGGTTTACTGAAAGAGAGAAAACAGAAACAACGATTGCAGAATTCCAAAACCAAACTGCAATGTATAAGGCTACTAGCTGTGTGGATTTAGCATATCTGCTAGTTTGAGCAAAGCTTTTAGCCAACTGTTTGGCATATTGGTGTCCTGTAACTTTTATGGAACTTTCTGATTAGTTCCAAATGGCCTTACCTCATTTTCATTCTGTTGTACTTTCATTTTTCATATATAACATGAAGTCTTTGAATGAGAAACTTCTTGTCTTCTCTTTCCTGCAACACAAGACACATTTAAGATGAGCATCAGGAAACCGACTTTCTTAATAGAATGTGGACATTAAGAATGCCAAAGCAAATACAATACAGGATTGCTAGTTGCTTTTCTTTTCTATTGGTGTTCATTGCAAAAACTTTACTTATGCTCTGTTGATTGGCAAAGTAGGTGTGAAGGGGAAAGCCATATTACAGTTCAGGTACCTAGAATAGGAGGTCCATCCAGCTCCCTCCCCTCAACTACCTAGCTACAACTAGTGTAAGTTGGATCATGTAGGAAGACAAGCTCTTTTTTCCTAAAAAAAAAGTCACAAAGAAAAGCTAAATTCAAACTGGTGAATACTACCAACTTTGGCAATCGCTATTTAGTTACCCATTTTGGTTGAACATTTTTGAGGAAATTAGTAAGTTAATACCTAACTATATTAGTTTGTTATTTTTTTCCATGACAAATAAAATGTTGCAACATTAGAAATGAATATTTTTGTTAGCTGCGGTATAAAAAAGTACCACAGAAAACCAAACACACTTTTTTTTTTGGATTAGAGGTCTTTACAAGTGTAGGAAATGGCATGGCCTAAGAATAAACACAGTCAAGTCTCTTTTAAGAATTTTTTTTTCATTTAAAAATATTTTAAATCAGATTTAGTCTGTTTTTTTAGCTAGTGCAGTCATTTAACTCAAAACAGATTATTCCCGTCTATAATTATCTATTTAAATAAAAATGCTAAAAATGGATTAAGGATGCAGAAAATGATTTGTGCCTAGAATTGCTAGGCTTGTGGAGTGGGGGGGGGATGTCCAAATCAAAATGTATGTTTGCTCTGGAAATGGAACAAATCAGACCTGTTTTAGGTAGAAACATTTCAGTGGAGAGGGGAAGAATGGGAAAAACTAACGGCACTAGTAATAGACACAAATTTGATCTAACCGGGACCACAGTTGTAACCCAAGTGAAATCAAGGGAAGAAAGAATTCCTAGACCTAGTTCTCCACCAGTAAGTCAATAAACAAACACACTGACATCAACCCAGTCTACCAACCACTGAAAATGGAAGAACTACTTCAATCACGAAGGCAGCATTTAAAACGAACAAACAGGCACCCCACCCCACAGCAACAAGAATCACTACCACCAACAAGAAACCAGACTACAACAGCAGCCAAACAACCCGAAACCAGACCATGACTCAGAGGCAACCAAATGAACAAACACCATTTGCATCACACGGACGATACTTAAACACCAAGGTGTCAACGCTGCTAACATCGGATGTTCTTGCTTTGACAACAGATGAAAATGCAGCCATTTTCTCTGTTTTTTTTTAATCAGTTGGTGCTGGGAGGGGGGACTGGGATGAGAGTTCAGTTAGCCATAATAATAATAATAACTGCCGTGGGAATCTCAAGGACAAACTGGGTCCAGAGCTGATAACATTTTGGTGGGCTGGAGAGCTGGGGAGAAAGCCCGCGCTTCAAGCTAATTGGGGAATGTGCTTTATTTATGACTGTTTATTTGGGGTGGGAATTGTACTTTGTTACTTTGTATCCAGGGGAGGGGAATTTAGTTTTTGGGTTCAACTATGTAGTGCTGATACTTTGTTTCCTGAATAAAAGATTCTTTAAGGAAAACAATGCCTTGAAGTTCTTTGGAAGGGTTCCATCTGTTGGAACCATGACACAAGGACTATGTCCCAGCAACAACAACCAGCCAATCAAACAGCCCGAAAACAGACCATGACTCAGCAACATCCAGACAAATAACACATCAATTTACATCACACAAAAAGGTATTTAAAGGCCAGTGCTCTGACAGACAAGCACAATTCAAAGCGCACTGAAGATGTCCCCCAGAATGGCGACGAAACATTTGCAGCCAAATTGCTAAGCTCAGAGATCAAACCGACAGCCCCACTGGTAATACTTGTTAGGACAGGAGGAAATGAAGGCTCTGGAAATGTGGAATTGTGTGAATGATGGTATAAATTCTCTCAGCATGCTTCCCTACCTTGTAGAGGCGATGGGCTGCATAAGAATTTAATAAATAAAATAAATCCAGATGTTTATATTTGTGTGTTTCAGATGAATGTATATATAACTTATGCAGATTTTAAAAATTTGCTTGAGGGTGCTTTATTTTTCTGATATGTTTTTTGTCCTTTTAATTACTAATACCTCTTTTCACTCTTATGTTTAAATTAGGGGAATGACTCCCCTTTAGTACTCACATTGGCAATCTGCCCCTTCAGTATTGAAATGATACTCCGCAGACCCTTTACCATCTCAATGGTGAAGTAGATAACAGCACTGTAAAACACAAGGTTGCAGAACATGGCATTTATGCTGACACATTAACCAACACATACTGAGAAGAACAATGTGTCCTTCAAAAAGGATAAGAGAATTGTCAAGGGGAAATGGCTTTGGCCTGGTGTTTTCAAACAGAGAATAGGGAAGATAGTTCTTTAGAACGGGTCCCCAACCCCTGGTTCAGGGACTGGTACCGGGCCACAGCATGCCAGAAAACGGTCTGCACAAAGCCCCATCCGTGGGATGCAGCCAGCACACAAAACCACACCCCCTCTGATCCGTGAAAAAACATCTTTCCACAGAACCAGTTCCTGGTGCCCAAAAGATTGGGGAACCTCTGCTTTAGAAGAACAAGAGGAATCAATCATCTATGACTAGATAAACCAGTACATCTAAAATGCATATATCTTCTGGCGAGCATCTTTTAGACCTCTACCCACTGTGTGTAGAGAGCATCAAGAGTGGCCTTCAAGGGCAGGAAGAAAACCCACTACCAAGACAACGAACAGACAAGCCCAGTTTGAATCCACTGCAAGAAATGAGTTTGAGTAAATATCTCAGGCTCCTTCGCACTAAGATAAAGTGAGGAAGCACATTCCGACTTGCAAGACTCTTATTACTGTAGCTGTTACAGTGAAAATAACCTATATGGTTTCTTACTATGGTCTATCTTATAAGGGCCAACATTGTGATATGCAGGGATATAAAGTACGCCACTTCACTATGAGTAATGTATATAGTAGTTACTTTTTGAACAAACCATCAACAATTCAGCAAAAATAAGCTCTTTTTCTGATTCCTGAATTTTCATTAAAAAAATATAAATTCTGAACACACAAAACATAACATTGTAACCGGTAGGTTAAAGTAATAACAAATTTCAAGATCTTCATAGTATAATATATCTTACATCTAATTAAACTAATATTAAAAGGCAATCTCAATTAAATTCAACTATTTTATTTAGCTTTGCATAAGCTATTCAACAAAGAAGGCTTCTAAATGTTAAAAAGTTACCTCCTGCCAAATATAATTGTACTATATTTTTCTGCAGAGATCATAATGTATTCATAATTTTCTATATAAACGTGCTGTTTATTAAAGTCCTTATTCCTTTTAATAAATTCAAAAATCTGCATTTCATATTGAATAATTAAGTTTAATTCTGAATCACACTGAGAATCATGGATTACTAATTTAACATTTACCACAAATACAAATATGTAAATTAGAGAGATCTATATAAAGTTATCTATGTTGTATTTATTAACTAGTAAGTAAAGATTTTAAATTGACAATTGATTTTCATAGCGTTTTACTACTACGGTACATAATTTGCAGTTTTTGGAAATATCTGTTGTGTTTTATATATCTTCCCATAATATAGTTTCAATTTTACTTCTCCAAATCATTGGTTATTTTCTATTACCGGTAAATATTTTCAATCAACTTTTTAAGGCTTTTTACATTGTTTGGAAGAAGACGATTTAACTATTTTTCAGGAACTTCCTAGAAGTTCAAATAAAGCCAAACTAAACATTACATTAAACTAAAATCTAACAGCAAATTACTTCTGTTCGACTTACATACCCAGCAGCAGAAACCATCCACAACTTTTGATGAATCCTGATGCTACAGTAGGTTGAGAAATAACAGGCAAACAACCTTCATCCATATTATTCAACCACTCTATCGCGTAGTATGTATATCTGCATAAATGTTATGCATTGTGGCTAACAACTATTTATGATTTTCTAGGCTTACATAAATAAATTTGTCATTTCAACTTACGCCAAAATTGCAGTGATTAACAACAGGAAGTAGGAAGTTTGGAAGAGGTTTTGATGGATCCAGGTAAACCAAGTAATATTTGGATTGGATTCTTCCAGCTGTAGCACCCATACCTTCCACGAATCATAGATGGTATCAAAAGTTTGAAAAGGTCCACATGTTTCTGATGGTTTTATTCTGTATGGAGAAAGAGAGGCTAAGTACATATCAAAATGTCAAGTGGAAGGAAATGTAACTCATGTAACTACCGTATCTAATTTTTCATTTTACAGATTTATATATATATACTGTATTGCTTATTATAAAATCAATGTTTTTCAGTATTAATTTAAACACAATTTATAGCACTAACATATAAAAAAGCAATTTCCCTCTTGACATATGTTCATTTTTTATTTAACAATACGTAAACGTTTTCCGAAAGATGCTTTTTCAAAAGGCAACTTTGTTTTTCCTTGAAGCCCTTTCGCATCTCATCCAAGAAGCTTCTTCTGGCTGTCAGAACTGAAGAAGCTTTTTGGATGAGAAGCGAAGTGGCTTCAAGGAAAAACAAAGTCTAGAAGCTTTTTGAAAAAGCACCTTTGGGACAGCCATGACCTGGATGACTGAGAATCTCCATAGACATACATAAAAGATGCCGCATATGCAACTATATGCGAATGGGAGTTCTGAAAATAGAAAATAAAGCAGATTTAATTATGGCCTTCCTAATAATGGAAAGAGCAATTTGCAGCAGCTTAAGATACATTTTTCAAAAGAATAAGTGCTTTGTAAAAAATAACATCATACTAATGTTTGCAATGACAGAATGATCACAGGCTCACTTTATCAGAAACGCAGTCTATATTTTTCTGACCTGACAACACATTGTGTTAAAATGTTTCCGCTGCAAGTACCAATGGGCTAGCATTGGTAGAAGACTGGCCTCTTAGGAGGAAAGGAATTTTTGGGGGGGGCATGGTAACTTGTATATGGATGGAGATACAAGTTTTACAACACAATGCCAGTGACAGCCCCATTCTCCCCAAAACCATCAAAACCTGGACCTGCTTTATATCAGACAATAGAGGGCAAAATGGAGATTATAGAAATGTGGAGGAAGAAGTTGCGACTATTTGGTCTGAAACATTTCCCAGCTGGAACGTAACAGGAAATGTATTTTGCACAGGAAAATCTACTCACGCCCAGATGGTATAGGAGAGGAATACGGAGGCACCCAGGAATGAAGGGAAGCACAACAAAGAGATGAAGATGGTGCTCATTTGAGATGCACGCCAGGGTTTACTGGGACACTGACAATTTCTCATCAAGCTGACCTAAGAAGGATTCATAGGAAAATTAATAGATTTTTACTTATTCCTAAGAGCAGTAGTTTCTGAGTAAAACTTACATGCAGTATTTATGTATGTTGAAAAAAGTGAACTATAGACAATAAATGCTTCTCCTCTCCTTTAAAAGTAACTTATGCCAAAACTCTGCAAAGCAATAAATAATATAGGGTGATTTTAAGGAGGGGAAAATAAACAATGGCCAAAAAAATTTCTCCCCCAAATGTAACCTGCCAAAAGTTTCTTTTTTAAATTTTTTTTTTATAAAAATGCTCTAATTCACATCTCATGGTAATGTACATTTCATTCATTGCTGCTTCTGAATGAGGAGACTAAATAAATATCTTCCTCTTGGTTCAGAACTCCTCATTGGTTTTCCCTTTCTGTAAATGGTCTTCTGGTCAATGCAGCTCCTCCTATTCAATGTGATTTGCTAACTTTTCCATCCTGACTGGGTAGGGAGGGGCGGGGATGGGGGAGCTCTAATATTGCAGCCACGTCCACACTCCTGTCCTTTGCCCATGCGTGCAGCCAGGTAATGCAACATGCATCAGAGAAATGGCAACTAAATTACCTTCTTAACATAGAACAACAGCAATAATTTGAGAATTTGGACCACAGGAAGAAGTGGGGCAAAGAAGACCCCCAGCCTAGGAAACAAAAAGATGAAGAAGAGAAGTGTTACATTGCTTATTTCAGGGGTCCCCTACCCCCGTTCCGTGGACCAGTACCGGGCTGCAGCATGCCAGCAACCGGTCCGCACAAAAAAGCAAAGTCCCATCTGCGAAATGCAGGCAGTACACAAAACCACACCCCCTCCTGTCCACAGAAAAACCTCTCTCCATGGAACCGGTCCCTGGTGCCCGAAAGGTGGGGGACCTCTGGCTTATTTCATTAAGATGCAATGCACTAAGGCAATTCCGCACCTCAGCCCATTTGCTTAAGTAACCAAAAACTTTGATTTAGAGATGGAGATGGATGGGCCGCAGAAGCCAGTGATAATGAACGACAGTGAATACCAAAGTTCTATCTCACATACAGGTCTTCATGATGTTAATCCAATGTATTTTTTTTTAAAAAAATAAAATACATAAATGTGTTGAGTATTTTGAAAACTTTGACAAAGTGAGGGTGCAATTATTTTAAATAACATTAAACACAAGGGTTCTAAAGATCAACATACTTTGAAGCTTGTAATGGGTTTTTTTATATAAGGAACAAAGCAGGAAACAACCAATCGAAGGAAAAGAAAGAGTCTCACCAGGTTAGAGTTTGTCCATAAATCAAATCTAGCACATTTCTAGCAATGTCAAATTCAGGCCTCTGTTTACTTTGTAATTTCTTCTCCAATATGATTCTGTAAAAAATAGGGAAAAGGCCTAGCTTAAAAATTCAAAAATTGATTTTTGTGTTTCTATAATTAATATATAAGCCACTATATATTTTTATTCAAAGTGTCAAGCAAGTTATTTCATTTCTGGAATACCTGTCTACTAAGTAACAAGATACATTTTTCAGACCCTCCAAAGTTCCCATTTTAGGAGCTGACCCTTTTATGTTGGTATATACCCAAAGTAGCATTATCATGACTAACAACATAATCCTATTGGACCTTATTCTGAAACAAATCCAATGTACCTAAAATAATTAGAATTATGTTTAGGATGACAGGTAGTCCTTGTTTAGCAGCTGTCTGTGGATACACGGTGATGAAAAAGTAACTTTGCAATGTGTGCTACATGTCTCTGTCACCTGTTCATCGTTTCAATCAGCTAGTACACATTATCCTGTGCCTGACCCATTTTTTTTCTACCCCTTCCCTTCACACAGCAGAGATTGCCTAAACAAGATCTCTTTTCCACAGCTGCTTTTATAGGCAGTGCAACCCTCCTTAGAAATTGCTAAGGCAGGCGTGTCAGATATGGCCCGCGGACTGGATTTGGCCCCTGCATGCCATGCTCACCCCTGCCCCACAAGGGCAAAATGAGTCCTGATACATCACGATACGGCCCGAGATGCAATTGGGTTTGACACCCGTGTTAAGGGAATGTTAACAAGGGCAGCTCTGTGAACTTAATTAATCAGCTTCCAGTTGCTGTCTGAAATTAATCAGAATCTAATCAGTTTCACACTAAAAGTTTTTGTTTGCCTCCTTTGTAGCTTATGGCTGGCACTTCAACTATAGTAGTCCTCCCTTAATAACCATTCATTTAGCAATTATTTGAAGTTATCACAACACTGAACAAATGATATTTATGCCTCGTCTTCAAAATCATGGCTACTGTGGTGCCTCTGCAGTCATGTGATCAATAGGGCAGAGGTGGGGAAGATGGGGGGAGTGGGGGATCTGAAGGAGAGGAAGCATGGAAGGACACAAGCACAAGATCCTTGTTTAAGAACCACAAGCAGGATTATACTGAAATTGCTGTTGCTAAGCAGTGTGGTCACATGATATTTCACTTAATGACCTCATTGCTTAGTGATGGAAATTCCTGTCCTAATTAGATTCACTAAGCAACGACTACCAGTAGCACATTCCTTGTTACACCTTCCTCCTTTTGTGCCCGCTTACTCTCTTGTAATTTCTTCCTCTGCAATGAATGTAAAGAAAAACATCAATTCTCTTCTTGCTAATTATCCCAATGCCTGGGTGAGCACTCTAAAGGGCAGGGAGGGGGTAAAAAGGCTATAAGATTTGTCCTTTTACCTGGCTTCCTCACGACTCAAATTCTGGAAACCTTCCCTACCATTTGGTCGCACCTGGCAGTTGGGATCATATCCTTCTGATGCTATATTCTTAATCTTATTCATAAACATGCATAAACAGAGTGGTACAGGTAGTCTTTGACTTACAATCATTTGTTTAGTCACCATTTGAAGCTACAATGGCACTGGAAAAAGTGGCTTATGACCAGTTTTCGCACTTATGACCATTGTAGCATCCCCATAGTCACGTAATCAGAATTTGCCTGCTTGGCAATTGGCATGTACGTATGATAGTTGAACTATCCCAAGGTCATGTGATCCCCATTTGCAACCTTCCCAGCTGGCTTCTGATAAGTAAAATTAAGGGGGAAGCCAGATTCGCTTAACGACAGCATGATTCACCTAACTGTGACAAAAAAGGTTGCAAAATGGGCACAACCCACTTCACAAATGTCTTGCTTAGCAACCAAAATTTTGGCTCAATAGTGACTGTAAGCTGAGGCTACCTGTGCTGCATATTTCTGTTGATTACCTGTGTATTAAAATTTACAGTATGTTGTCTACCTTAAGTATGTGGCCCACCACTTGATGAAGTCAGGTGGAGAACATCCGATTGCCTCCATATTATCTCCATTGTAATCATTACCTCCATATCAGCTCTCCAAAGATGACATCCAGGAGAATGAAAATCAAATCCATCACCATCAAACGGTAGAGCTCTTGCCCCACAAAGGATTCCCAGCACTGTGGAAAGATAAGCACCATTTGCATCAGAACAAGCAAGAGAGCTCCTCTCCGTTCAGCCTTCCCTGTCACCTTTACGGCAGTCAGATGGACAGGCTAAACCAGGGATAGACAACCTTGGCTCTTTTATGACTCATGGACTTCAACTCCCAGAATTCCTAAGTCAGCATAGCTGACTCAGGAATTTTGGGATTTGAAGTCCATGAGTCATAAAAGAGCCGAGGTTGCCTACCCCTGGGCTAAACCAAGCTTAACAAAGAAGTAATGCTCAGTTCTTTGGCACCCAGTTCCTCCTATAGGAAGCTAACAATGCTTAATGCAGGATCTCTTTCCGCTTCTAGTCCTGCAGGCTGGAGTCCCATCGTTCTATAAAACTCACAACTTCTTTGGAGCAGAGACCATCTTTTGAGCAGAACAAAGCTTGAAAGGGCAATGGTGTTTCTCAATTCCCACAAAAAAGGAGTGAATCACAAGAGGTCCTAAAGAGCAGTTTTCTTGCGCTCTTGGTCTTTGTCATCTTGGCCTGCACTGAGGAGCAAGCTGCTGAGATCATAAGAGAAGGGAACATTAAAAAGTCCTGTGCCAGAGTTTTGACTCGAAGGGAAGAGACTGAGAAGCCTTTAATACAAATGAAAAGACAGGGAAGCCTACTGTAACTTGGAACATACCACAGCCATATGGGAAGTTTCAGTGGCAACACTGCACTTTCGGGTATCTATTACTACAGCGCTTATTGTAATGTCGGGCGCTTGGACCGAAGCAACAGCTGACGCGGATATTCAAGAACAGGCTTTATTCAGCTGGGACAGGACAAAGACAGTGAGTGCCAGAGCTCCTTATATACTCTGGCTGCCAGACCAACGCCCAATCCTAACAGGTATTTTCCTGCCGTACGCAGCCGACCAATCACGCGCTCCCCTGCTGTTGCTGCCAGCCAAGCTGTCAAACTCAGCTGTTATGGAGCTGTCCGTGAATTACCTCAGCTTATGTACATAACATCCCTTTCCTCCCCCCGAAATGACAATAAACGATTAACTTCCTTAACATGCTTTGTAGTTGAACATGAATCTTTAACTCCCCGTGCCCCTTGACCCCTGGCCCAAACAAAGTCTTCCAGGTAAGCTGGCAACCTTTAAATCCTGCCTGAACGCCGTGGAAGTTGTGCGGTTCCAAACTCCGCCTTAACCTGGGTTGGTGTCAGCCCAAGTTTCCTTGTCCAAATGGGCTTCAGCTGAGTCAAGAGTTTCTGCCGGTTCTTCGGGTTGACTCGTTGGCCTTCCCTGCGCCATTCCCGGCTGGCACGAATTCCTTGCTGAAGCTGTTGGTGGTGTAAGGTGGTCAGGCCATCTGGGTGGGGTTAGCTCCCTGTGTTCCTTAAGCTGAGTCTCCAGGGCCCATTTCCTTAGTTGATCGATGTGCCTTCTAAAGTGGCCACCCCCTTCCCCTTTAATGATGTATGATAAGGGCCCTGTGCGGTCGACCACTACCCCTTGACTCCACTTGTCCCCTGGCCCATAGTTCCTAGCCCATACAAGGTCCCCGATGAGGAACTCTCGAGAGGGGTAGGGTCGTTCCGGTTCAGCAGCCACCCGATCAGGATGAAGCCTGTCCAACTTTGTGACAAGCCAGCAGCCCCAACGTAGCTCAGCTGGACTTTTCCCGGTGGCAGTACAGGGGGTGGAGTGCTGAGCCAAAAGGAATTGGGCTAATCGGTGGTGCCAGTCTCCCCGGATGATGCGACATAGGGCGTCTTTGGTTGACCTCACCATAACTTCAGCAAGGCCGTTAGTGGACAGGTGCAATGGAGCGGATGTGACGTGCCTAATCAAATTGTTCTGGGTGAAAACCTGGAAAATGGCAGAGGTGAATTGAGGCCCATTATCTGAGACTAATACGTCAGGCAGACCGTGAGTGGCAAAGAGCCCCCTGAGTACCTGTACTGTGCTGGCTGAAGTCATGCTGCTAACTGGGATTACCTCTAACCACCTGGAATAGCTATCCACGACAATTAGGAACATTTGCCCTTGGAATGGCCCAGCAAAATCCAGATGGACCCTAGACCAAGGATTGTGCGTTACTTCCCATTTGTGTACCGGGGCGTGTGGTAGCTACATGAGTAGCATCCGGCTACGTGACATTCTATATCTTTGTCCAGGCCTGGCCACCACAAATAACTGCGAGCTAACGCTTTCATCTTCACAATTCCTGGGTGGCCCTCATGAAGTGCCTGTAGGACCTTGGTTCTATATTTATCGGGAATTATGACCCTGTTTCTCCACAAGAGACAGCCAAGGTGTGAAGACAATTCATGCCTCCTAATGAAGAAGGCCTGGAATTCGGTCCCTGGGCTTTTTGCTTGCCATCCCGAGGCTACCCAAGTCAGTACTCTACTAAGGGTTTTATCAGTTTTGGTGGCAGAAGCAATGTCCTTTGCTTGTAGAGGGCATTCAGGTAGTTCCTGAATGGCCAGAATTTGGCCAGCAGGTACTGGGTCCTGGTCCTCCTCTGGCAAGGGCAATGTACTTAACCCATCTGCGTTGCACATTTCCCTGCCAGGTTTGTAAAGCAACTTAAATGTGTATGCAGAGAGGAAGGTAGACCAACGCAAGATCCTGGGAGACAGGATCTGAGGTGTTTGTTTATCTGAAGTGAATAACCCTAACAAGGGCTTGTGGTCAGTGAAGATTGTAAATTCCCTACCATAAAGGTAGTCGTGAAATTTTTTCATCCCGGCAACTATTGCCAAGGCTTCTTTGTCAATTTGTGCATAATTTCTTTTTGACTTAGAAAGTGTTCTAGAGTAGTATGCAATCGGTTTTTGTATCCCATCACTACCCAAATGGCTTAATACGGCCCCCACCCCATAAGGGGAGGCGTCACATGCTAAGCAAATAGCTTTGCCCTCAATAAAATGGGTGACAGTTGAGTTGTTGGAGAGCAGTTTTTTCAGGTCCCTGAAACATTTTTCATGAATGCTGGACCAAGTCCAAGGGGCTTTTTTCTCTAGCAACCTGTGTAGGGGCTTGGCGATGGATGCTTTCTGAGGCAGAAAAGCATGGTAGAAATTTAGTAGTCCTAAAAAGGCTTGTAGTTTGGTTTTGTTTTGGGGGGTTGAAGCCAATTGAATTGCCCTTACCTTTGAGTCTGTGGGGTGAATTCCTTGAGCATCTATCCTATAACCTAAGAATTCAGTGGAAGTTACCCCTATGCTACATTTTTCTTTTTTCAATTTGAGCCCAGCTGTATGAAATCTGCAAAGAACAGCTTGCAATCGTTCAGCCAGGACCTCTTCTGATTCTCCTGCAATCAGAACGTCGTCAAAGTATGGACACACACCCGGGATGCCTTTCAAAGTTTTTTCCATTACTTCCTGGAAAATGCCAGGAGCTACTGAAATTCCGAACTGTAGACGGTTCACTTTGAAAGTCCCGCAGTGTGTAACAATAGTCTGCACATCTGCAGTCTCCTTGGTAACAGGTAGTTGTAAGTACGCCTGTGCCAAGTTGAGCTTGGCAAATATGGCACTGGACTGTATCGCAGAGAGGACATGTTTCACCAACGGGACAGGGTAAGCGTGTGGGTTTAAAGCTCGATTGAGGGTGGCCTTGTAATCGGCACAAATCCTAACTTCGCCATTAGATTTAACTGGGGTGAGGATGGGGGTTTCCCAATTACCCCATCCATGGGTTCTAAAACTCCCAATTTAACGAGTCGATCCAGTTCGTCCTCAAGTTTTTGCTTGAGGGCGAATGAAACTCTCCTTGCCTTGATCCTAACTGGTAGGATATTGGGTTTAAATTTTAAACTTACAGGAGAGCCAGTGTATTTCCCTAGCCACTAGACTGGCTCTTTTACCTACAGTTACTAACACGTCCAAGGGACCCCGGAACCCCTTAAACTTAACTGACAGGGTGGCCTTCCCCTTTAGTTTTATCAGGGCCCACTGGAAATCCGCTAACTTGACTTTGGTTGGTTTTAAAGGAACTCGCCGCCCGCTTAGGTTGCAAATTGTTTGAAAGGTCTCAGAAGATATTATGGAGACTGGAGATCCAGAGTCGACCTCCATCTCGCAGGGAATTCCTTGTAAATGGACCTTGATTTTAATTTTCGGCCTAAACAGGAGGTGGGTTACAGAATGACACCCTAACAACTCTCCCCTGTCAATAATTTGTGCAGAAAACCCAGGGTGCTCAAAGCCAGGGATTGGGGGGGGGTTTATACCTGGCAACGGCAAGTCGAGTTCATTCAAGTTGTCGCGGTTGCGGCTGCGACAGATGGCCCGAATGTGCCCGGTCTTGCCGCAGGAGTGGCACTTGGCGTTGCGGAATCGGCAGGTTCCCCGGGTGTGAGTGCCCCCGCAGCTGGCACATCTTGCCTCAGGATCTCTGATGCTTGGGTAGCCCACGCTTTTGTTGTTGGACCGCGGTTTTTGTTGAGTTCTGCCAAGGTCGCGTCGGATTTGGAATTTTTCAAACTTTCGTTCGGTGGCGTTGACTTCTGGGTCATCGTCCTCCTCATTGTCACCATCCATGGCGCTGCCTAGATGTACTGACCCATTAGGGCCATTGCCTGGTCGGGATGCATTCTTTCCATGCCCGGTCTTGTGAGCCATGACTTCGCTAATGACTTCAGTCAGGCTCATCGTAGGTTTTGTCACCAACTTCCTCTGAAGCCACTCGTCGCTTAGCCCGAAGACGATTCAATCCCAAATTCGATCTTCAAGATCTGGAAACCGGCACATATGGGCGGCTTGACGTATCACCGCGTTGTAATCGGTCGTGGACTCGCCCGGCATCTGGCTCCTCTGAACGAATTGAAGCCGCCAAAAAAGTTCTGACCTCCTTGGCATGAAGTGCCTGCTGAGTTTGTCTGTGAGGTCGGTGTAGGAGACAGTTGTGACAGGTTCTGGACTGCACAACCCAATGGCCACATCACAGACATCTGGACCGCTAGGCACAGCAAGGCAGCAGCCTTCAGTCGGTCCTCCGTGATGTGATTTACTAGTAGGTAGCCTTCGACCTGCCCCCAGTGTGACTCCCAGCGCTCCGGATAGCAGATGTCAAATTCTCGGATGTGTCCAAGCTTTGCCATGCTGTTCTGGTCTGGATACTGCTTCAGCGGGAAGTTGTAGGATGAGTTTCCTCTATCCGCTTCCCAGTGACTTCAGCTTAGTGATTTTGCTCTATGAAGCAGTATCCCACCTTCGTCGCCAACTGTAATGTTGGGCGCTCGGACCGAAGGAACAGCTGACACGGATATCCAAGAACAGGCTTTATTCAGCTGGGACAGGACAAAGACAGTGAGTGCCAGAGCTCCTTATATACTCTGGCTGCCGGCCCAACGCCCAATCCTAACAGAGGAATTTTCCCGCCGTACGCAGCCGACCAATCATGCGCTCCCCTGCTGTTGCTGCCAGCCAAGCTGTCAAACTCAGCTGTTATGGAGCTGTCCATGAATTACCTCAGTTTATGTACATAACACTTATAATTTAACTGTCCTCTTAGCTGCAATACTACAGGAGTGCTCAGATACCTCTCCCTGGCATGCAAACGCTCACAAGCCTAGTAAAATGTATTTTAACCCCATGATGCAATACTGAATCTGCTCCTGCACGAAGAATCCTGTCTCTCTTTCCAGAGCTCTCTGCCCATCAGCTTCTCTCTTGTCAGAAGCATGCACTCACCAAGCCTACCAGAGCAGAGTCCCTCCCTGCCATGCAGAGAGAATTTTATAAGTCTGGGAAAGAGCAGGGGCTCCATTTGGGATACTGTACTAGCAAGTCTGGGTTGTAGTCTAAAACTCAGGAGTCTTTCCCCCCTCCATAAAAACGCAGCATAGTTTAGTTTCATAATGCTACAGAACTGACTGTGTCGAAGGTGGGCATTTGGCAATCTCCAAATCCCTTTGTTGCTCTCTCCAGTTGCATGGCAAAATTTGGGAAGCCTGATTACCAAAAACTAGTGAAAGACAGAAAATTGTATTCTCAGTTCCCAGATAAGCTTAGCCACATTTTAACAAAAAGTGCTCACAAAGAAAAAGTAAACGTCTGCTTCTGCCCACGTGGGTGGTGGTGGTGCCTGCCCATTTCATATCCTCAACCCACTCACCACAGTCTATGCCTCATGAGAAAAGCCACACTTAGTTTGGATGACCAGTCTTATTCCATGGGAAAAGCTACTCACTGCAGAACCCCTTCATATTCTAAAGGCCCTTTCTCTCTTCGTAACTGGCAGTCACGGGTTGTCGTTCTGGTATAGCCCACACTCAAGTGACAAAGAGAAAAGCTCTTTTATTCTACAACCCCTAACGCCATTTATTCTTGGTTCGCCTACTGTTAGAGGGACAGAGCCACTAACTATTTTTGAACTGCACTGACCTGAGTCTCTGAAGATGTCACTTTCCAACTCAGCCAATGGTAGGACAGTAGGCCCAAGATGATCGTTTTCAGAATTAAATTCCTGGAGAAAAAGAAATAAAAGTATTGCCTAAGAAAAAGTTTGCTTTCAGATCACAGGAGTCGTCATCAGGTATCCTCTCATCCTGCTTCTCTTGCCTCCCTCCAGTTGACACCTGGAGCAAGGAAGGCCTCTTTTACCCCGCATTTGTGCAAGGAGGTAGAGTGTGGACAGAACAAGAAGAGGGACGCAGATTAAGCCCCAGGTGCCTCCTCTTTTCTAGCTACACAGTAACAACAAAGATACAAATGGCTCTTTTTATTATAAAATTAGAAAGTACGTATACCATGATTTATCTCACTTCAGCAAGCAGTTTGCCTTTCTTGTCCTATCACATGCTTGTGGTCTGCACAATTGGTTTTATGGGGAATGGAAAAGAAAGACATTGAGGGCTGAACTCTTCCTGTGCAATACTGCTGGTGAAATGGCTTTTAAGTCCCTTTTATAAATGGCTAATAATATTGCAATAATGGGATGCAGTTGAGCCCAGTCCACTCTGCATTTCAGCTGTGAGATTTGCATTACCTGCTAATGGCAACGTACACCTCCAGTACTGGAGATTCCTGTTTCTCCCACGCAGCCAGGAGATTGTAAAAATATGGCATGAGCAAGTTAATGAGAGACACAACCAGAGGCAGGGCCAGGAGCAACAACTCTTTCCCAGCATGGCTGTTTTTCAAAAGCTCCCCGTGCAGAACCTGAGGAGGAAATCATTCACATTGCATTTATATTCCACTTTTTCACTAGGAAATCAAGACAGCATAGAAAGAGTCTTCCCTGATGCCATTATTCTTTATCTGCACCCCACCTTCATTATTTTTACAAATAACGCAAGGCAGCAAACATATCCAACACACCTTCTTCCTCCTATGTTCCCCACAACAACAACTCTATGAGGTGAGTTGGGTTGAGACAGAGTGATTGGCCCAAGATCATCCAGCTGGCTTGCATTGCTAAGGTGGGACTTGAACTCACAAACTCCTGCTTTCTAGCCCAGTGCATTAACCATTAGACAAACTAGCTTCCCCACAACCACACCATAAGCAAATTGGGACAGGCTAAGGTGATTGGCTCAATATCACCCAATGAGCTCCATGACTGAGTAGAGATTTGACATACGGTTACCCTAGTTCATGTCTACCATCTTAACCAGTGAGTGTATCATGTTGCCTGGCTATTCAATGCATTACACGCCCAAAGAACGCATGAAACCACCAGGCATACCAGCATGTCCATATTTAGTGCAATGGAACTGTTGGTATGGAACATGTAGAGTTTCCCTCAAACTGAACTTTTGCTCAAATCCCAGTAGACAAGTTGGGCCATTGTAATTAGTTAGCAGAGTGTGTGCAAAAATTCCACAATGACGGAAGAACTACTGCTTGTTGAAAACAGCCATCTTGGAAAAGAAGCTTCTTTTACTGCAGTTAAGATGGCTGAAGGTAGCTCAATGCTCTTGGCCCCAATTACATTTCTGCTGAAAAGTTATTTTTTATTCACATGAATGGTTATTTTATAGAAGCCAGGTATCATTAGTGATAACCACAGCATTTGTTCTCTATTTACAATTCCCATCGGTCAAACATGAAATGTTGGCTGAGTGTGATAGGAACAGGGCTTTTTTTCCCTCAGAATGGCGTTCCAGCACCTTTTTTTTTTGTAAAAAAAAACCAACCACGCTCCCTCTATTGGCTTTAGGAGTAGGCAATCTTGGCTATTTTTTATGACTCGTGGACTTCAACTCCCAGAAATCCTGAGCCAGCCACACTGAGGGGAAAGAGAGAGGTTTCCAAGCTGAGCCATGCTGGCTCAGGAATTCTGGGAGTTGAAGTCCTTGAGTGATAAAAGAGCCAAGGTTGCCTACCCTGCACTAGAGGAGGACATTAAAATTATTTACAAGGTTACTTCTTTAGGAACTAAACTTTTAGAATCTAAAACAGCTAATTCAAAAAAGCCAACAGGAAAGAACCTCACATTTTTCATCTGCTTCTGTCTTTTGGAAGGTAAAATTAAATTACAAAATAATCTATTTCCTATGTTAACATCTCTGCAATGAAATTAATAAAGGTAACAGGAAAGAAACGACAAACATTTTTCTCAATGTAATATGTCTAATTTAGCTGATGCTAGAAAAAAAATAGTATCTTTTGTACACTCTTGAAAACTATTTTGAACCTATAACCATCTATTACAACTGGCATCACTCCCAGTGACAGCACCTCTGAGTTCCAGCACCTCTTTTTTAAAAAAAAAAACCACTGGATAGGAACAATAAAACAATATGCCTGGAAAATGCAAGCCTGGGAAAGATCAGTCTATAATAACCTACACACTATTACATCTATTTATTTTCTTCTCTGATGTATAAATTACATTTGTAATCTGTCCAATAATAGGAGCTTTCTGACAATAGATCAACTTTTTTATTATTATTTTTTCTTCAGTTTAATTGTGTCTTATTTTCAAAGACTGCCTGGATAAGTCCCTGCAGTTTTGTTTTGTTTTGGCAAGATTTTCTGCTAGGTGCCTATGGCAGTATATAAATGCATGAATCCAAGCCTTACTGCTATTGGTATAAATGTCCTGAGCAGTGGCATCCTCCAGGAAGGATAAAAACAGGCAAGATAGCAGTTGCAGCTATGCAACTGAAGTCTTGCCCCTTTGTACGTTGCATGCTACAACCATCATCTTGCCTATTTTCTCAGAGGCTGCCACTCTTGAGCCTTGATTTATTGTATGAGCTCAGAAAATGATCTCATTCTCATGATTCTCTCCCAGGAAGCAGGAGCAGGTATCTGAACAGGACCCTATTTGCTGACATACCTGGTGTACATATTCAGAAAAGTAGTGGATACCAATGGCAGTGCCCACAACAGTGCTCAGGGATGCAGTCCAGGCCACCAGCAAGACTACGAGTTCCTGCAGCTTCTTAGAAAAGCTTAAACAGGATTCCAGCCTCTGCTCAGCCAGACACTCCTGAAAAAAATGAGAGGAAAAACAGGATATGTATACAAAGAGGGAGAAAGAAGGAGAGGGAGGGAGGGAGAGAGCATTCAGTTCATGATTAAAAGGGATTAAGCATGTGACTCAATAATGAAAGTGAAACAATACGGTTATGTCTTACACATAAGTACATTCTCAATGAAAGAAGTCAGCTGATTTTATGTGAAGTATATCTCTGGAGAGGGACCAGAGCATTGATGGCAAACCGAGTGCCCAAACTGCAACAAAATCACTTATGTATCATTGGGTGCCGGGTGGGCATGGCCCATTGGGTGGGCGTGGCTGCAGAGGTAACAGAAGACTGGGTGGGACTAAAAAGTTCAGTCAATAAATTCCAACTTTGCAAGATCATTTTTTTCCCCGCGAGAAATTGAAACCGATTGATTGAATTTTTTTTTTTGAACACGACGGCGGAGACCTAAAGCAAATTTTATAAAACTCAGTTGAGTTTTATAGCCTAGGACTGGGGCGATGGTGGGCGTGCCCACAGAGCGGGCAATGAGCACCACATGTGGCATGCATACCATAAGTTCGCCACCACAGACTTAGGGTTAAGGTTACGTCATCATGAACTCGCACAGCAAAATGAACATTGCCAACAAATTCGGAGTGCTAGGGTATGATTAGGAGGGCACTGACTTTTCTAGACTGCCCTATTTATGTTTCCTGGTAAAATAAATGGGAACATCCCATTCAAGGAAACGTCTAGTTAGGATTAGCGTTAGGTCACCATGAACTGATAGAGGAAAATGGACATCACCAACAAATTCAGAGTGCTTGGATAGGGTTAGGAGGGCACTGACTTTTCTAGGGTGCCCTATCTATCTTTCATGGTAAACTACATGGGAAAATCCTCTTCTAACCATATCCAAGCACTCTGAATTTGTTGGCGATGTCCATTTTGCTCTATGAGTTCATGGTGACCTAACCCTAACCCTAAGTGGAATTTTCCTCCTATGGGATTTTCCCATGTATTTTACCAGGAAACATAAATAGGGGAGCATAGAAAAGTCAGTGCCCTCCTAACCATACCCAAGCACTCCAAATTTGTTGGCGATGTCCATTTTGCTCTATGAGTTCATGGTGAACCCTAAGTGGAATTTTCCTGCAATTGGACTTTCCCATGTATTTTACCACAAAAGATAGATAGAGCAGGCTAGAAAAGTCAATGCCTTTCTAATCATACCTAAGAACTCCAAATTTATTTGTGATGTGCATTTTGGTCTACTAGAGCTTCAAAATTGAACAGTGGGCTTTAAGTGGGAATGTGAGGTAAACAAAAATAGGCAATTACAGGAAAAGAGAAGTTTCAGGCGAATTACATTGAAACCTCCCGAGAACATAATGTCTTATCTTGGATGCAATTTACATCTCTCCAGATGCTCAGTACTACAGCTCTGAGAATTCTTTCCCACCAAGTATGAATAAGCCAGGTTTCCTATTCTGGCCATGTCCTCTCTTCTGTTGCTAAACAGATAAGATGGGAAATTTTTGTCATTGCTGTTGCCGGTATCACCATTTCCATGGATCAAATTTCCATGGAGTAAAATCTACTCTGTTTAGTCAGTGACATATCACTAGCAGTTGCACCCCTTCTCCCTCTCTCTGTACCTGCCAAGGAAGGAAGGCACAGATAAGTCCCTGCCAAAGGACTGATTTGACTGCTTGCAGAGACCAAAAGCTGCAAATTACTCACTCTGTCTACAGTTTCAGAATTAAGACGCACAGTGGTACATACAAGCTGCTGCGTTTTTCTCTTGTCCCCCTGTAAAATGCACTACACATATTTATTTCTTGCAGACAGAATGCCTTTGTCCTTACTATAGTACGAACTTGTTGAGAGAGAAAACATCATTAGGTTCAGGGCAGTAGGTTTGATTCTTGTTCTCTACATTGCCCTGTATCACGAGGGGCAATAAACATTTTAGGCACCACAAGCTGTGGTACTGTTGCTAGCATATTTGAGGTAGTTAGCCATAGGGGAAAGAAAAAAAATAGCACAAGCATTCAGTTAAAACATAATTTGAAAAACTGTAAGCATTCAGCCGAAGAATATAATAGGAAGTTGGGAATTAGTCCCCTTCTTCCTTGTTTTGCACACTAGGGCTGTAGCAGCAGGCAAGATGGCCGTCGGAATTGACAGCTACTGGCTAACCTACTTGCAGAAAGATTGGTGAAAATGAAGATTTAGATGTATTCAGCATTAAAAGGCTGCAGCATTTCTTTCAAATGCACTCTCAAATAAACCTGCAACTTCTCATTTCTATTCTCTCTTTCACTAAGATTGGTGATTTTATTTCCCAGTTAATTTAGTTCTTGCATTTTCACAGACTACATAGCTCTATTCAGGACTTACCTTCAAATGCGTGCGAATGTTTTCACTCTGGAGTTGGATTGAGCGTTTCTGAATCATTTTGTAATCCCAGGAACAGAAGACTTTGACTGCCAGGTTACTTGATGCACTGCCTACACGGTAACTTTCCCCAAAGGAGTGAGACATACTATGAGGGGGGAAAAAAGCCATAAGAATCTGCTGGTTAGACAAACATCAGTTTTAAACTGTTCTCCAAGGAACAGCCTTTGCAATCACTCTGTTAGCTGCAAGCATGGAATTAACCATCTGGTTGAAAGACTGGCAGGGCTGTAAGCAACTTTCATGGTATTTAATAGGCAGGTATGCCTATGTCAGAGTGTAGATAAGCTTAACACTATAAATTTGAGTAAATTACCTGAGGTAAGATTGCTAAGAGCACTGGAAAAGATAAAATAGGTGTATATTCCGGGAAACAGGAATAATGCTAGAGTATTTGACATCAGATCATTTCTCAGAAAAAAATAATGGTATTTGAAAATGATGGCGGTCAAGCTATTTAATTATTTAAATCTGTTTTAAATGATCACATTAAGAAGTCTGAAATTGTTTTGAACCGATCTACAATATTTACGTTCAAATAATTTGTGTAAATTATACAAGAGTTGCAATATAACCCTATGTTGCAGAAATAAGACCTCCCACAAACTCAGTGAGGCTGATTTCTGAGTAACCATTTCTTTTTTTTTTCTTAGTGGCAATTCTATATATCAGTCTGATTCCTCCAAGTTGTCCTACCATCCTTTGCTCTTGGCCCAGATGCCAGGGCTCTTGAAATACAAAACTCTGGGTGAGCAGCAGAGCTTCCTCTCCCAGGTGCTGAGAATCACCAAGAAAAATAAATACGGAGAAGTAGGAGGAAACCACTTGGGCTAATGATAAAAACAATGTTTATTTAAATTTTATCTGAAAGGGATGTGACAAGGATGAGCAGAGCAACTCTTGAGCGAAAGAGAGCTTGCACAAAAAGAGGATACTGAGAGTAGTTAAGTTTACACAGCAGCCACACAGATACACTGAGGTGTGTACAAAAGTTTTACTTGTGGGATAAGACAATAGCACAGTCCAGGAAAAAAACAGTCCAGGTCATACACGAGTAATGAAAAGATAGTAGATAACAAGTCTTCTTACCAGTCCATAAGTCAAACACAGTTCTACAGGTTTAGCAAAACAGTAGTAAACCCACAAACCACGATAAACAGCAAGTAACAGCAAGCGAGAGTGAACGTAACAGAGAGAGAGAAGCTATGTCTCTAGCTCCCTCTTATGGCCGTAGGAAACAGCGCTGGCCAATCATTAGAAGGTATGATGCAATGCATTACATAGTTAAAGTGATACATTACAGTTCTATAACAATGATACAATCGTAGTATATATTGCCAACCCAACCAGTTAGGCCACAGACATATACCTAACAGGATGCAAGTACACATTAAATGCAGAAGGCTGGTCTTATCCCAGGCAGAAAAGGAAGGAGCAGCTGGGCTCCTATGCAAAGGGGAGAGAGTAGGCATCTCATCTTACCTGTAGATCAAGAGAAAGCAGGTTCCAAAGAATGCGCTTCCGGTAACAAAGAGGTAGGCCAGAGGCATATTGTAGGACATCTGGCTACCCACGTGTTGCCTGTAATGGGTGTTATTAGCATCAGGGGCATTAAGTGTGAAATTACTGTAGTAGCCATAATACATCAGTGTGTGACTGAAGTAGCCCTGTGAAGAAAAGAAATTATTGTCAATCCTTTGGAAGGTTATCCTTTCCTGAAGAAGATGGCCCTGGCTGTAACAACACTGAAATATTACACTCTTTATTAAAATCACAGCCACAGATTATTCATGGAAATGGTCTTACATAGATGACAACATCACATAGGAGTAACCTATACTCCTTGGGCTGTTCCAAACACTGTTCTTTCGTTTCTGGAACAAGTTCACATTTCCAGAGTATAGACTAAAAGTAGAAGCACTGGGAGTGAACAGGCATCTATCAACCATCCAGACATGCTGCTACAGACTAAAAGTCAATAGGTGCGTAGTTTACTGTGACAATATTCTAATCTGTTAGATTGGCAAGCTAAATTTGACTCTGGTAAAAGATTATGAACTGAAAATCAAAGTCAAAATGGACAGATATTAATAGCTTATATTTTTCCCATGCTGTCTCACAGTGCAGGAATCAGGCTTTGTCTGGATTTCTAACCCTCTTTTCAAGGGCTAAGCAAACATTGCTGTGCAATTGAAAGGATAGGAGCACAGGTGTCAAATTCGATCGTGTCACATGATGTATTGAGACGTATCGCAGTATTTTTTGCCTCTGTGGAGCCAGGGTGGGCATGGCCTGTGCGTGATGCATCCGGCCCGTGGGCCACCAGTTTGACACCCCTGGATTAGAGGGAAACACGTCCGTATAATACACTCTCTTAATTCTATTAGTAAAGGAAGGCTATTGGATTTCAGGAATACTCACTGCTCCAGTCAAGAGATCAAACCCTGTGAAGGCCACACTGTTAGGTATGACAGAAGGGAATGCAGCCTGCACAACAACTACAAAGACCAGCAGGATCAGGAACATAAAGAGATTGAAGAAGAGCAACGTCCTAAGGAATTGGAAATAGGAGAGGATACTAGAGCCAAAGCGGCCGCTGATCTCCTTGAGGGAATAATGCCAGGGCTGGAGAACAGGAATGAAGGACAGCAGATTGTACCAAAGATTCCGGAAGCCCTGGAAGAAAAATAGGATACAATAGGGTCAACTTCAGGTGAAAACATGGCAGGATGACGAATTTGGAATAACCATCCAATCCCGTTTATTTGCCACAAGATAACAGTATAATCCAGGGGTAGGCAACCTCGGCTCTTTTATGACTCATGGACTTCAACTCCCAGAATTCCTGAGTCAGCTATGCTGGGAGTTGAAGTCCATGAGTCATAAAAGAGCCGAGGTTGCCTACCCCTGGTATAGTCCAACGTGTATCAGAAATGTTAAACATGTCACCCCAGTCTTATGAGACTCTCTCAGTCTTATTGTGTCATAAAAGAAATAGGGATTGCAATTACCTACTTGAAGGAGTATTGCAAAAAAAAAACACAAACGTTTGAAACAACATTTAGCACAATAGAAATTTGTGGTAACTGACTCCTTCTCAAGCCCAGAACACTATTAGCAAAAACATTAAAATATATGGAAAGAGATGTCTTCCAGGAACTCAGATTGTTGAACTCATGTCAAAGGGAATGCCATACTTCTTCCTCGTCTCCCTCTTGTGCTATAAAAAACTGTTGCTGAAGAGAAAGATTTGCAGCTTCCACTTGGAGCGAAGAAACATCCCGTGCCTCCAAGTAGGAATTATTTCCATTTGCTTGGCAAGTTATGTTTCTTGGCAAGAAAAGCACAGCAGTCCTTTTTCCTATTTTCCCAAAAGTTCTAGCCTGCTTTGCTGGGTCTGTTTGAACCAAAAGCCACTTTCCCCATCCCGTTCACCATAATTTGGCAAACAGTAAACCCACTGCTTCATATTCAGTGCAGTAACCTAGAAAGATCCTCCTAAAAGTTGACGATGCCTTCTTGATAAGTATATCAGGAATTGACAAAAAGACCTTCCAGAGTACTTTTCCCAACTCTTTAAATAGTCACAAATTTCACAGAAAGGCTCCAGTGAACGCATCCTTTCTCATAGCAATGTGAGAAAGACACAGAAAGTCCTCCGAGTCTGCTTATTTCTCACCTGCCACAACAAAAGTCAAGTGGGGTACATGGCTTACTATTAGGATGTGGTATTTAATCCAGCTGCAGTAAGACAAGCGACCCGTTGGCTTGGGTTTCTTCAAGGTGCCTGAATGCCCACTTGAATCCTGCCTGTAAGAGAGGTGGGGAGGGGGGAGGGGGAGAGGGAGAGGGAGAGGGAGAGAGAGAGAGAGAGAGAGAGGGAGGGAGAGAGAGAGAGAAGTGAACTTAAAACATAGCAAAAGTTGTTTTGGGGAGAAAGAGCAGTGAGGTAGACTCTCTTCTCCAAAAGCATCTTATGACCAGTACCCTAACAAGGCTTAAAGGCACTAACCTGAGTCTGCGCTTCTCAGCCAAGCTTAGAGGCATCATCTGCAGCATGTGATTCCGTTGATGTACCGGCAGGTTCTGGAGTTCTTTGACCAGCAAAATATACTTGGCTACGGAGGAAGTGCAGAGGTGATCAGAGGTCAGGCAGCCCAACTGCATCTCCCGTGCAGACATTTTGATTATAGAAAAGAAAAAGGTTGCTTTCCTTCCTCCACTTTTGATTGGGATCATCTTTTTTTTTTAAAGGTATAGGAAAGTGAAAAATGAAACAGAACTTTCTGTAATAGAAGCATACATATTGTGGCCTTTCATGGCAAAGCCTGACCAAGAAAAGAACCCTGACAAAGTCGTCTTCACAGGTTAAATAAGAGAGCGAGAGTATTCCCAGGTCTTCTGGAAGGGTCCATTGTTCCGTCTCTTTGAGTGAGGAATATTATGATGGCCTCCCCCAAATCCAAGTTTGACTCTTCAGGACTTCATGGATACATTCCCAATTTCCCTCTCCCAGAATACTTCCTAACTTCGCTTTCTAGCATTTGCCCATCTAAGTCCCAATGAGGTCAAACCCTGCTTGGGTTTGCAAAATCAGACAAAGATGACTAGCTGCTCCACCGAGCAGGACATGTTGTAACACTTTGTCACTATATCGTGAGAAGCACTGAGCAATTATAACACCTGGATGGCTGGATCACATACTGAGAATGATCAAGATGATTTCTCTATGATTCTCGTAATAGCTGCACGATAAGTTAAATACACACTTCTATTTTTCTTGCACTGCTTTTCTGTTTAGCAGGCATCTTCCTACTGTTTTAGTCAACTTACAGTCTTCTTCTCTGTAACTGGACTCCAACTCTAGAGACAGCTGTCGAAAACTAGGCCGTGCTGAACGGGAGACTTCCTGGAGAGGAGCACGGTTGCTCCGACGCCGGCGTCTGGCAGTGCAGTTGTAATACTGGGACAGGATGGCTCCTCTGCTGTGCCCTGCAAACAAAAGGGAAGACCATCACTATGGAGGGGAGGAAAAGATTGCCCTCTACGCTAATTCCCACATTTCACATGCCCTATCCTGAAATTCTTCTTCAAAAGAAGTAGGCTGGGGCTACAGGGGAGCATCACATCTCACCAATAGTCCGGCTGGGCATTTTGGCAAGGATGCGCAATGTGGTGGAGGAGAAATCAGGGTGCTCTACCAGCTGTGCATCTGGGTTCCAAGCTCCAGTCCGATCAGAGGGAGGAACCAGATTTTCTGGAGAAAAAAGAAAAACCCCAGATTGCCAAGTTGCTATGAGTTGTCCTGTCAAAGCTGGAATCTCCACATCTTCCCTTCTTCTTCCTTTTGTGCCCATTCCCCAAATGAGCGTAATATTTTTCCTGAGCATTTTACAACTTAGACATTCATTCTAAATTTATTTTACTGTTTCCTACAGCGAATATTTATAACATGACAGATTACCAGGTGGACTAAGTCGTTCCCTTTTGTTTACAGGACAATAAACAATGCAGTTGTGTATAGGCAGTTGTCTTTGAGAAAAAACAAAAGACTCCATATCCAAGGTTCACAAGTAAGACTGAAATGCTCAAAATCAGCTCTATAGCAACTGTAGGTAAAATTCTTAGCAAGCACTTAGACTCATATACCACATCATAGAGCTTTACAGCTTCTCTGGGCAGTTTTCAATGTCAGCATATTGTTCCCAACAATTTGAGTCTCATTTTACTAAACTCAAAAGGATGGAAGGCAAAGTCAACCTTGAGCCCCGTCAGGATCAAACAGAGTGGGCAGAGTTAGCCTACAATAGTGCACTTTAACCACTTCCCCACTAGAGCTCAAAATACAAACACAGCACGAAAAAAGTCTAGTGCAGAGCCTCTAAGTCTCATCAACACTTTAAACGAATCACAGAAATGAGTTCTTTTTGAAGGGGAGGAAAATAATATTCTAAGCTTTTGATTGAGAGGAGAATAATATCCTAACATTCACTGTCATAATGGACATATGAATCATTTGTGTTCTGTTTCAGCTGTTTGAATGCAGCTGCCCCATGAAATGAACCACTGAAATGCAGATAGAGGTTTCTCAGGATTTTTCCACATAGTCTGCTGACCATGGCAGGAAGATGCCTTGGTGATTTCAGGAAGACATGGACAAAAAATGTGGTCTTTAGCCAGTGGAACAGACTGCCTCTGGAAGTGGTGGGTCTCTGGAGGTTTTTAAGAAGAGATTGGACAACCATTTATCTGGAATGGCACAGGGTCTCCTGCTTGAGTGAGGGATTGAACTCAAGAGCTTCCAACTCTGTTATTCTATATTTCATCTTCAAGTCATTCCTGATCCACCAGGAAGACAACCTATGTTTACCTTTCCTCTTCCATTTTTAAAGAGGTGTTTGCAACTTTCTGACACACCGTCAAATGATCTGCAGCACATTGCACTGAGGAAACTTAGAGCTGGCAATTGTTCTGATTGGCCACTGGAGCCTGCTGCAGACATGCCCCCTTCTTCCTTCTCTGCCCATTGTTTTTCAGGGCTATCTGCCTTTGGCAGTAGGAGGATCAGGACTCTCCCCCTGTGCCAAAGAGCCATCTCTCTCTCTCTTCTTTTGCCAACCAGCCCGATCTAGCAGCAGATCTCCAAGCCAGCAACACTGGTAGAATGACAATAACTCTTTAGCCACCAATTCTCCCATCCTAGGAAGGAACTATCTGGCACTGGAAAACTGTTAGGGTGAAGGTGGGAGAAAAGTTACTCTTTAGCCACCCCACAGCTAGAATTCAACTCCTTGCATAGGTCTCACAGAGCAGGCACAGCAGTACCTGACAGCAATAGCACTTAGACTTATATACCGCTTCATAGTGCTTTATAGCCCTCTCTAAGCAGTTTACAGAGTCAGCCTATTGCCCGCAACAATCTGGGTCTTTATTTTACCCACCTCGGAAGGATGGAAGGCTGAGTCAGCCTTGAACCGGCCAGGATCGAACTCTTCGTGGTGACCAGAGTTTGCCTGCAGTACTGCATCCTAACCACTATGCTACCATGGCTGATCCATGGGTCCGGCTAGGTAGATGTGCTTGTGCATCAGGTCAAGCAATCCAGCATAAGGCTGCTTCCATGTGGCACCATGGTAAAAGAAGGGGCAGGTCTCATCTCTTGCTCCAGCTTCTTTTCCCAGGAGTGGCATGGGAAGTAGAGCAGACCAAAGAGGCAGAGAATGGCTCCTTTGGGGCAACAGGTAGACCTCATTTAGCTAGCACAGTTGGGACTAGTAAGTCAGGCATTTAGCAAAGTGGTTGCTAAATGAAACCGCGCTTATGATCTTACTTCAGCTTTTTTTTTTTGATTTTCAGACTTACAAGCGTCATAAATGCAAGCTTTGGTTGCAAAGTTACTTTCTCATCACCACTGTAACTGCAAATGGTCATGAAAAGAGGCAGTTATTAAACAAGGACTATCTATCATTCTGTCTCTTCCGGCAAAGATTCATTCTGTGGCAGATCAAAGATACAGTTTTGTGCCATTTTATGCCGACCTCTTCCACTGGCAAATAATCCTTTAATGCTACCAAGCAAAAATATTCTCAGTAAAATGTGTTCATGCCCAATCCTGACCCAGCTCTCTTGCTGAGCCACTGGATCCCAAAGGTCAAAAAAAGAAGATAACAAAGTTTTCTTTGTTGGCTGAGTTCTTCCTAGATGGTGGGATCCCCCTGTAGCCCTGGTTCTTACTCACTCATAGATCCCACATCTTGATTAGTCCTCTGGTTCTAATCTGGCCTACCACTGTCTATAGCAGGGGTCGGCAACCTTAAATCCTTAAGTCCCACCAGGCTCAAAACCTTAAAACCTTAAAACCTTAAGTCCCACCAGGCTCAAGGTTGACTCAGCCTTCCATCCTTCCGAGGTAGGTCAAATGAGGACCCAGATTGGGGGCAATAAGCTGACTTTGTAATAATGCCGCTTGGGGGGTGTGTGTGAAAGCCCTAACAAGCAGGCATATACATAGAATGAAGGCTACTGCTAAGCTTGTAAGCCGCCCTGAGTCTTCGGAGAAGGGCGGGATATAAATGGAATTTTAAAAAAAAATACTCAAACAGCCACTTGGACCTGTTTCCCAGAGGAAAAAAAACACTGGGAGCTGTAAAACTCTCACGTGCACACGCGTGCACACACAAAAGGGAGGGAGCTTGAAGAGTTTAATTTAAAAGAAATAGAGGCTACTGTGCATGAGGTTTTTTTCTCTCTCTCTCTCTCCCTCTCTCCCCCTTTCTCTCTCCCTCTCTCTGATCTTCTGCTCACCTGGCAAGCTGGCTTCACACTGTTCTCGGACAAGCTGACACATATTTTTTTTGGGCTGGCTCTCCTGCCCTTGAGAGATGCTGCTTTCTGCTGCTTCCTGTGGAGACGCAGCAAAGGCAGGAGCCCTGCCCAATAAGCTTGTCAGCTTCTTGGAGAACAGCGTGAGGACACTCTCTTTTTTACATACTTACACACACACACACACACACACACACACACACACACACACAGAGAGAGAGAGAGAGAGAGAGAGAGAGAGAGAGAAGGGAGGCTCAAGTGCCTCTCTGTGTCTCTGAAAAACTGCATGCGGCTCCAGAGCCACGGGTTGCTGACCCGTGGTCTACAGGCTCACCTCTATCTCCAATGCCCTTTCAGTTATCTTATCTAGTATCATGTTATTCTTGTGAAAGAGGTTGTTAATATTACTACAACTGCCACCAGTACCATTTTCATAAATAGAACTAGAGCTATATAATTCTGTTATTACATTGCGGGAAAATGCTAGGTAGAAAAAAAAACCCAGAAGTATAGCAACAGGTATTGGAGGACTTGGGAACATGGCATTTCATCCAGCAGGAGCACAAACTTTTAAAAAAGATAAATCCTCTGCTATGTAGGCAATGAAATCCTGGGCTTTTTCTGAAATCTGTTGTATGTCCTTAAAAAGCTCATAAGGATGGGCTACTTGTTTCCATAGCATCTAGGAACCCATTAGATTAATGGAGAATCAGTTAGTGGTATTTCTGTTGTACATCTTAAAAGAATTGGAAGTTTATTGAGACTGAACTCACCAACCTTTGAAAGTAGACATGGTTTGGCCCAAGAAGCTTCAAATTAAAATCCATGCTGGCTATAAATGTATTGGGGAGCTATCACTGCTTCTGAAGCCAATCTCCTATACAGGGTGGTTATGAGGATAAAATGAGATCATGCATTTGTTTTTCACCCTACTTTTTACTGTGAGCTGGCTTGTTAAATGTAGTTAATAAGCCAAGGATTTTTGTTTATCTATAGGTGTTAGTTGAACAGAGATACAATGATTGAAAAGAAAGAAAATGCTTTCTAGAAACATCTCTTCATCCATATTTTGTTAAGTTAAAAGCTGCGAGTAACATCAGGTTTTCACATTGTGAAGAAAAACAGGAAATACCACTTAAAAGTTACGCATCTTTCTCCTTTACCCCAACTATTTATTTACAAATTGACTATCCCTGTTAATCATCAGGAAGTCTCTGTGATATATAGATGTGGCTTGTCTCACCTTTGCTCCTGTTAGTCAGATCTTGCATCTCCACCAACTCTTGTTCAGCCAAACTGCTCTGCTCCTTAATTAGCTGGTGGAAGGAATCATGCACGGCCCCTTCATCATATGGACTTGGTTCTTGGCTGTGGGGAACAGAGAACCGTTCTGCCCAACTGTTTAATTAACAGGATCCCTAAAACAACAGCGTCTAACATCTCACCAACTTCACATGGGACATACTAGAACGTTACAGTTCTTTATAGCAAACCACGGCAGAGTCTAAGACACAGGCAGAATGCATAAAATGAATGGAGAATAACCAACCAGGTGATCAAATCTGGTTTACAAAGACTTCCCCTCAGGGCTTTCAGAGCCTTATGTAAGCATCTACTAATGGGAACCCACGAGATCTACATAATGAGTGTGAAACTAAAGCCTTATATGTTTAAACAATAAACTACAAACAAATAACAAAGTCTTGATTATTACATCTTGGAAAGTAGTTTTATAACAGAGATTAATTGCAGCATCATATATTTTAGCGCTTTAATAATTGCATTTTATTGTTCCATTTTTTTCTAATTTAATCAAAATGTTGACATATTTCCATCCAAATTCTGTAAATCTTTATTACATAGCTGTATACTTTTCTGGTTTGTTCTGTTCTAAGTCTGGGGAAATGATGATTATCTACCAATATAATATTGAGGTAGAATGAATCAATCACCATCTCTTCCAGAATTTTTAATATATAAATACTGTACTTTTGATCTCTGTGGCTAAAAATTCTATTACTGGTAATAGTAATTTGTGGATCTTAGTACAATATGGTTCAATAATGGATAAAATATGTTTCATACGTCTTAAGGTCAGATCTAAGGCAGCAATACTCAAAACATTTAGAAGCTATGACTAATATTTTCCTAACACTGTAGACTATTCTGAGAATAACTGAAATCATGGTAGGGCAATTTATGCATTACCCACTTATTCCAACGGATCTACGTTGGAGATTATAAATAGTTCCGATAGTAGAGTTGAATTTTGGGGTCCTTGGTACTCTCTGAGCTTGGTGATTTTCTTGCAAAAAATTCATTATCAAACTAGGTAACATCGTCAGTGCATATAAATAGTCCATTAACTTTTTTTTTCAATGGTGATAATGATTTATATCTCTTACTGGAAACTCCTCTCTCCAATTTTCATAAACAGGCAACAAAACTCCCGCACACCAACATTCCTTCCCATGCTTTATGCTAACAAGAATTCTACTTTTAGTATTCTGATAATTCAATATATTTCAGGCTTTTTAAAAGGAGTTTGCTTTGAAATCAATACCTGCTAATTTTCAGCTTTGTACCTACTTTGGAAGTACTTTAATCATCTAATGACAAGCTTTCCTTTTCTAAGGCAGGAATGAATAAAGTTGTTATACACTTTTTAAAAAAAATGTGCTTATTTTAAAAAGAACCACACTCACCTGGCAGGATCTCCGTTCTCAAGGTCTTGAAAGGTGAAAGTCACTGTGTGGGACATTTTGATAGATAACTCCACAGGTAATTTGCTTGCCTTTGCACTTTTCACTTCCACCACATTTCCAAATGCAGGTTACGGGAAGAATCAATGTCACATGAAGCTGGCTCCATTGAGACAATTCAGGCTCCACATCTTCTAACAAATTGCTTCGACTGTGGTCTAATATCTGATGTCTTCTTATTCCCTCTCAAGATCAAAGAACAGCAGGACACAACATTCAAGCCTATATGCCATAAAGAACACAACTTGAGACACACGGAGCTGTACTGGGCTTTCCCGCCTCCTAGTTAGTACAAGATTTAGAAAGTGTGTATCGCAAGAGCAGCCTGGTCCGCTGTGAGCAAATCACACAAAAAGGAAGGAAAACAAGGTTGAGACAAAGGCTGCAATTCAGTCTGTATGCCTGCATGTCATACGACGCAAATACAGCTGCTGGTGCTCAAACTATGTATTTCTCTGACTTATAGTAGAAAAGCAAATCATTTCTGCAAAGGAAAGCAGAAGCTCCCTTGCGCTTACCTGCAGGTGCATGGCTTGCTTCCACTACCAGAAGACTTAACCATAAAGTTTCTCTTGACTGTCTCCAATCCTTGTCAAGCAGCCCAGCTGTCACTAGGGAGATAAGTAACTCTGCATTTCAATACTCCGGGCTGGGCTAGGCTTTCGAGGGTTAGTAAAGACCAGTTCCTGCATTCCTGAGAGGAGAGTGTGAGTGAACACCAGCAAATGAAGCCACCAAGCTTCCTCCTGCCTGACAGGAAGTTTGTTTCTACCACTGACTGTGCAGGTTCAGAGGACTAAAACCCTCAACTGAGCATGAGAAGAATGAAGAAAGGAAGTGGGGTTGTTGCCTATGAAAGATAAAAACGGAGCATCCTGTCAGGGCTCAACACCAGGAAACTGCCTGGCTCATTCCCTGCCACTTTCAGTTCAGCAAGAGTTGCAACATTTATTTTTATTTTATTTTAATTCCATTTATATCCCGCCCTTCTCCGAAGACTCAGGGCGGCTTACAAGCTTAGCAGTAGCCTTCATTCTATGTATATGCCTGCTTATTAGGGCTTTCACACACACACACACACCCCAAGCGGCATTATTACAAAGTCAGCTTAATTGCCCCCAACAATCTGGGTCCTCATTTTACCTACCTCGGAAGGATGGAAGGCTGAGTCAACCTTGAGCCTGGTGGGATTCGAACCTGCACTAATTGCAGGCAGCTGGTGTTACTTAAGGAGGCATTAGCCCACTGCTCCACCAAGGCTCTTGCTTTTACTGTGTTCAGAAAGATATTTTGTTTTTGTAGAAGATGCTAGTACTTTGCTATACAGATAGCGAAGAACTTTATGTCATCTTTGCTTTTTGAAATTGTAAACTTGTGGTTTAAGTATAAGGTCAGTACGTGCTCCATTTCTGGGGAAGTGATTAAGTAATTATCTTGACCAGGACAGTTCTTGACTGGGGAATAAAACCCACTTCTGCTTCTCTGTCTGAACTCTCTCACATTATCTATCCTTCCCCTTAAGTAAGGTCCCACACTCTGGCTGTTTGCAGATCTTAGGATCTTGTCGTGAAGGGTGGGACAAAATAAAACTTCATTAAAATGGCAAGAAAAAGACAAGAGAAAACCAGTCTTGACCTGTTTTAATTTTTTTTTTAAAAAAAAGCGATTTTAAGTGGAGCTTGCAACAAGACCTTGCACATTTTTATCTTCTGATACAGGGACAAGGATGGTCTACCCCAGAGATTGAATATGGACTATCAGACATCTTTGTTCCAGCCTGATAAAGACAGAATCCAAACTTCTGAAGGAACTCAGAGCAGTCTGAAACATAAATCCTCAAGTCTTGTTATGTATTCGCATGTCCCCTGTTGCAAAAATTGGAAGTCATCTCCAGCTTAGTCACAGCTTCGGGGCAAAGACTGTTGTGAAGTAGCAGCTTTTGGTGCTTTTCTTGACCCCAGAATACACAAGGGGTAAACAAAGCTAGAGAGAGTCATGGCTTTAGGGAACTATGGGTGTGGCAATAAAAGTCACAGCAAATGTAGCTTACCTATTTTACGTTTCTCAGAAAATCCTGAAGCCTGAACTACTATATCCTGATAGTCCAAACATTTAACATATTGGGCCTCAGCTATGCAAGCTGAGTCAGAGATAGGCAACCTTGGCTCTTTTATGACTCGTGGACTTCAACTCCCAGAATTCCTGAGCCAGTACTGCCTGAAGTCCACATCTTAAAGTTTCCAAGGTTGAACATTGTTGCTCTATATGCAATGTCTTTTCACATCCAGGAGATGGCAGGAAGAACATCACTGCTCATCTCTCGGAGCAAAAAAAGCATCCCTTTCTTAACAAAATAACAGAGTTGAAAGGGACCTTGGAGGTCTTCCTAGTCTAACCCCCTGCTCAGGTAGGAAACCCTATGCCATTTCAGACAAATGGTTGTCCAATCTCTTCTTAAAAACTTCCAACAACTTGTGGAGGCAAGTTGTTCCACTAAATAATTGTTCTAACTGTCAGGAAATTTCTCTTTAGTTCTAGGTTGCTTGTCTCCTTGATTAGTTTCCATCCATTGCTTCTTGCCCTGCATCCAGATGCTTTGTAGAATAGGTTGATCCCGTCTTCTTTGTAGCAACCCATTACATATTGGAACAGTCTTCACGGAGAAGGAAAACAATTCCCCCCTAACTTGCTCTGACAGGAAGAAGGACTTGGGGAGAATGAATTCTCTCTCCACAAATTTTTATTTGTCAGGATGTTTGGGGAACAGAAAGACTAGTGGACCATATGGGACAGGTAAATTCCTGTTCAAACCATTAATCATATTCCTCTTCTTTATTTTCCTACATATCAGCTCATTTATTCTGCTATTATAACCTGCTTGGGGTTCTTTGAGCAAACCTCTTGGTCAATATTTCTCAACCTTAGCAACTTTACCATGAGTGGATTTCAACTCCCAGATTTCCCCAGCCACCTCGCTTGGTAGGGAATTTTGGGAGTCTGAGCCCATGCTGGGTTGGTGGTTTCACTTAACCAAAGATTCAGCAGGCTCTGGTACCAGTTTTCCCTGCAATTTCCCATGACACTGCCTTTATCTTACTTCCAACCCATGAGCGAAACAGTCTTAAGTCACCTTTAGCTGACTTTGGTTAAATTAGCTTATATTATGACATTGCCAGGCGCAACCTGTATAGTTTTCTGTTGACTCAAGGATGTCCAGGAGCACTTCAACTCAACAGTAGCAGCAAGAGAAAGTCTCTCTCTTTTTCCAGTGCACCTCCCTCAATGGTGCCACCTACCATTTTTATTTAAAGGCTTTTATGCAAACACAGTTGCAGCGAGATATTGGCACTTTTTTGCAGCACTTCCACTTCCATTTATAGTTTTAAATTAAGTAGAATATAAACAAATTGCTAGATGGGTAGGGAACCTGGTGGGTGCCAAGGGAGTTGCCTACTTCTGCTCTAAAATGCTTCATGTTTGATATGAGCAATGTTGAGTTTTTCTTTTTTATGAAAGTTCAATTTATAACCCATTACCCCCAGCACACCCATTAGCATGACTAGTGACATAGGGATTACAACATAAATGTCAAGCTTCGTGTTCTTTCACTTCTACAGAATGCAAGGAGCCAGCTGCTGTGTAAATGATATGCATAAAATGCATTTGCTTGCTCGTCATGGCTGCCCGCCTTCCCAATGAATTAGAAGCCTTTTGTCCTGCTTTGGCACCAATTCAACTGAACAGCAAAACTTTATCTCTATCTAAGCCATTCAAGGAGACGCATATACTTTTTTCAATCTGATTTGGAGGATATCTACTGAGGATATCTATTGATCTGCACAATAAAAATATCTGTATTTTCCCTGTTTCAATATTTTTGAGGGAGGTGTCTTCAAGTGGTTTTGCCATGCATATATACCATAGTTTATAGGATTCATTGTCTTCTCCCCTCCCCCAATCTGCTAGTGAGCCATGCTATTTTCTCTCTTAGAAGAAATACCAAAACCCAGATCAGATTGTTTTGCTCAATTCAGAAACAAAGTGCAATTGATGATCTTTGGCAGCAACTGCACCAGCTGGTGTGGCCCAAATCTCAATGAATTCCGTATCATTTATTGCTGGCTACACAGGGGAAGAATGTATAATTGGCATAGTCACTGCTGAGCTCTAAGGAGTCAATCAAGATTCAGCCAGCCAGCTCATTGCCCTCTAGGTCAGTGGTGGCGAACCTATGGCACACATGCCAGAGGCGGCACTCAGAGCCCTCTCTGTTGGCACACGTGCCATCACCGTCAGCAGCAGGTCCATCAGGCCGCCACGCCACCTGGAGCAGCAGCCCCGCCCAGCACAATGGAGGCAAAGCGGCTGACTTGAGTAGAGGTAGTAGAGCAGAGGTCACCAACCATTGTCGATTGGTGGACTGGAAGAAAAGGGAGGGGGAAGCATTTTACATGCACACATGCATGCATGGGGCCACAAGCATGCATGCGCTGCAAATGGGGCAGGGCTAGTGCCTGCATGATACTAACCCTGCACCCATTCTTGCATGGTGCAGTGCCTTATATCTGCACCCTGCGGTGTGGCGGTGGCCATTTTTGCGCCTTGCAGCACAGTGGCCCATTTTTACATCCTCGGTTTTTGCATGCTAGAGGTGGCACTCAAAGCTGCCTCCCTGCCCCCCCCCCCGAGGGCACCAGAATGCTGATGTGGCCTTGGCACTTTGTGATAAATAAGTGGGTTTTGGGTTGCAGCTTGGGCACTCCGTCTCTAAAAGGTTTGCCACCACTGCTCTAGGTCATTTTCCCTTTCATGTGTGCATGAACGTATTACAAAAATAGCGTGTAGGTACAAGAGAATGAGTTAAGAGAAATTAAATGTTTTATTCAGAAAGAGTGTATTCTGAGCCGCGCGCGGTTGCTCGGCTTTAGTCTAGAGCAGGGCGGCGGGGTCGGTGGCTGTCGTTGCCGCTGCTGCCGCCGCCACCGCTACTTTCTGAAACATGCAATAGAAAACATAAATGTTGGCTTCAAACATGATGTGATTACATACAAGGAGATCTTAAGTTTGGAGAGGAACGTATGGTGTTTGAAGCCGTATGATCTTTTACGAGATGAGAAGATTGTTCAAACTTGGTTTCAATATGGTCAATTACGGGCCAGGTGGAAAGAAGACCAGAAAATTGGTTTCTCAATGACTGATGAAAATTTGGTAAAGCAAATTAGAAATCAGGGTCCAGCACATATCAAACGGATATATCTTGCATTGATAGAAATTGACTCAGAAACAGAACTTGTCAAAGATTGTATGATAAAGTGGGCTCAGAATATTCAAGAAGTTATCACAATGGACACTTGGGAAAAGATCTGGGTGAGGAACGTAAAATTTACACAAGCTCAAAACTTAAGAGAGAACTTTTACAAAATGTTTTATAGGTGGCATTTAGATCCTAAAAAGCTCGCATGTATGTATCCGAATTACCAACCTAAATGTTGGAGATGTGGTGGCGAAGACGCAACATATTTTCATATATGGTGGACCTGAAAAAAGGTTAAAGCCAGATTGGATTAAAATCTGGTGGAATATGCAGAAGATATTTAAGCAAAGGATAAAGTTTTGTCCGCAATTGTTCTTATTGGGCATAATTACAGATACTACTAAGTTGATGCTGAACTTAATTACAGCAGCAAGACTTTTAGTAGGTCAATATTGGAAGAAGGAGGAACTGCCGACTATAGAAGAATGGACTAAAAGTTTCTGACCTGGCGGAAATGGCAAAGATTTCGGCTTATTTGAAAGACCATTCACAACAATGTTATATTATGGAATGGAAAAAGTGGATTGATTATATCCAGAACAAATATGGGACCAAAAAGTTTCACTTAGCATTTGAATACGTTTTTTTCTTTTTTTTATGTGATATTAGTATTGCTTGTAGTCATCTCATATGAGCTAGAGTGCGATAGACTTAATAGTTTATTGTTGTTAACATACGGTTGTTTATGATTGTTTTTTGCTTTTAGACCTTGTATACCTTGTACTCTGGGAAGTCGGGGAGGGGGGAGGGGGGAGGGTTAGGAAGGGTTGGGTGGAGGGAGGGGGGGAGGGATTGTTAAAGATAAAATGTATTGTAAAACTTTTCAATAAAAAAAAGAAAGACTGTATTCTCATAAACTTATTCCACAGTGCATATATTGTATAGTGAAATGAAAATGTTGTAACTCCCATAAAAATAACTTGACTGCAGTTCTATACTTTTGTCAGTATCTATGGTATTGCCCAGAGGAATTCATAATCATAATGCACAGTCACAGGGGATAAGAAGATACAAAAGTTACCACCCAACAAACTGGCTTCCAGCAGATAGCTGGCAAACGACCTCGCAAGAGGTTACTGTTTCCTAGTTCTGCCAATTTCTCGGGCAGCTCAGTATATCCATCAAAGAAAAACATAGGCAGAAAGAAAGCTGGTCGGGAGTGTCTCTAGTGGATTTGGTAGCTCATTCCTCAAAGTAAAGATTACAGCCTGGTTACTTACCAGCGCAAGACTGTCCAAAGGCCACCTTAGCTCTTGGAATTTGTCATAGTCCCAAGGTAAAACACTGCCTCCATCAAGAGCATCCTATTCCACAGGCAGCCCTCCTTTACATTCTCCCATTCACGCAGCTTCAGAAGAATGGACAGGCTGCATAACCCAGGCTTTTTGCTCCCGCTGTGCCAAGCACTCCAGGCTGCTGTCTCATCTTCCACCCTCTCTTTTCTCTGAGCATATTCTTGGCAGCTACCTCTTTAAAATTAGCTGTCCCAAAAAGGTTAAGAAAGGATCATTTTTTCAGAAACTCTTCTACTGGTGTTCATGCTGAAGATCCCACCCAGCCTATTTACCTGGGCACAAGGTTATTACAATCACTGGTGTTTAAACTTGATCTCCAGGACCTTAGCAATTTTTTATTTTTTTTTGGCTTAAAAGTGCTCTTCCAGAGCGAATGATGAAAAAAGTGGGGCAAACCTAATCCTAGAAAACATAAGACTTATTTAGAAAAGGCGACAGGCTCATTTTCATCATAACTAAATTTTAAAGCCCAGAATTGCCAGTGCCTTCTTGTTTCTGAAGTTTCTGCAGAGTTTCTCACTTCTTTTTCATTAGAATAATAGACCTATGAGATCTATATTTAGCAAGAAGCGTCGTCACTTCTTCTTGAACTTCTTACTGGGAGTAAATTATGCAGTAGGTGGGTTGTAATAAGTGATATTTTATCATAAAGAAGCAGCCCCAGTTTTCCCAGGGAGAACTGCATGTTAAAATCTTTCCTCTTTTGATTTACCTCTACATTATAGCCATTGCTTCTATTGGTCTTCTCAGATTTTCAAAAGGTGGAAAGTTATACTCTTTTTAAGCAACAAAAATTAAAATGAAAACCCTGCCTGATTTGCATCCAATGCCTTAGGCTTAGGATGGTACAATTAAATAATTAATTTTAAGATTCTTTCCAGGCCAAAAGAGCAAATGCTTTTGTGATTGTTTTTGCTTCGGGCTGGAATGCATTAGAAAGAAAGCAAAATCATTTTTAGTGCATTCATTTATAACACTCTTCTTAGTTGGCTTAATGGTTCGACACCCCCCACCACCACCACCCAGAACCAGGGCCTCGCTTCTTCTACAAGCAGCTTCGTGGGTGTGAGAAAGAAACACAGAGGTCACTTACTCTACGGAAGAATCCTTGTAGCCAAATCCCTCGGATGATTTTGCCGCCTGCAGCAAATCCTACGCTGGACAATGGAATTTCTGAGATCCAGGATAGCGGTCGCGGTAACGGAATCACATTCAGGCCCCAATTTGCAACCAAGAGACCCCCCCACTCCACGATTACAAATGAACAATAGTAAAACGTGCGATTAAAAAGACAGACCTTACGCAATGAAGGAAACGGGAGTCCTTTTACAACTCCCGGAATCACGGCATAGCCTTGCAGTTACATCAAGTATCTTTTTCACTAACCTTGTGAGTTATTCCTCCAGGTTTAATCAGGTAAAGCGCTCCTTTTCACACCAAGAAAACTTTTTCTCCAAAGGAAACCCCAGTCCCGACGGCTTGAACACACCCTGTGCTTCACCTGAACAACAAAGGACTCTGGGAGCTGTAGTTCTTTTTTGCTGAAGCACCTACTGGAACAAAAATGGTGCTTTTAGGTTTGCTCTAGGTTCTACACAACTGAAAGGGAAACTGCTTACAAGAAGAAAAAAGTTTCTTCTGTCCAAATGAGTAACCTTCATCTCCAGTGAGGCTAGCTATTCTATCAGGCTTCATCAGTCCATTGCCTACAACTACTAAGTGAATGTTTTTCAAGTTATTGTATGTTTGAGATGTCTGGGCTTCAAACCTTTACTAACTGGGGAATTTTGGGAGTTGAAGTCCACACATCTTGCCAAGTTTGAAAAATCTAAGTCATCAAAATCATCTTTTGTCATAGTGGTCTTCTCTTGTCTAGCGACTTCTTTCCAGTTCCTTGGTATGTGTATAAGGACCAGTCAGAATGGGCATTGGTTTGGTATATAGAGCAAGAGCTGTGGATCCCATACATCAGAGAGGGAGGACAAGCTGGGTTGAGTATTACAAATGTTACATATAAATATTTCTGCTCTTTATCATGAGAGAGAAAAATATTTAAAAATGTATCTTAACTTTAAATTTAACTCGAGTGGTTCTAAGCAGAAGAGTAAAAGGTGCACTTTCTAAGACGTTCTCAGAAGAGTTTGAATTATGAGAAGTGATGTATTGCCTCCTCTAAAAAAGGCCCTGTAAGTAGATATCTCCCACCTGCCTTTTTTTCTGTACTAGATTGCTTACAGAGAAACTCCTTGCATGCAGTAGTTGCTTTCTCCTGGAAATGGATCCATATAAATTAATTTTGAGCTGAGTTTGATTCTGGGTACCTTCACAGAAATAGCTATGTAGCTTCTTGGCAACAATAAAGAATGACTTGCATTGGCCTTCTTTTGAGATATTTTTTTTTCCAATTTCCCAATCTAGGGTACTGACATGGTATTCCCTGGAGGTCTCCTTGTCAACTCCCAAATCTGCTTAGATACTGTCAACCAGGTCATTATGACAATTAACATTCTACAGAATGCCTATGACTGTCACTGCCTATGATCTTTATCTTTAAGAAAGTTTACAGAACTCATTTAGGGCAAGATAAGCTCTGTTTGAAAATAAAAGCAACACTGGAATATGTAGTACAGTCGGTAAACTTCTATAGATTTATTTTTAGTATAGAAGAGTGGTGGCAGTGGCGTAGCGTGGGGGGTGCAGGGGGGCCCGGCCGCACCAGGTGCAACATCTTGGGGGGGGGCACGCTCGCACTCGCAGCTCTCTGCCCCTGCCTGGCTCACTCACTCTCTCTCACTGCAGTGCTGGCTGTGCGAATCTGATCCGAGCCGCCGGGTCGCCGCCCACTGTGGAGGGGGGGTGCCAGGCGTGTGGTGCGGTTAGGGGGCGCAAATTACTTGCCTTGCCCCGGGTGCTGACAACCCACGCTACGCCACTGAGTGGTGGTGAACCTTTTAGAGACCGAGTGCCTAAATTGCAACCCAAAACCCACTTATTTATCGCTGGGTGCCAGGTGGGCGTGGCCCTCTGGGTAGGTGTGGCTGTGGTGGTCATAGAAGATTGGGTGGGTGTGGCCAAGGTGGGTGTAGTCACCTCAATGTCGCCCGTGGGGAGGGACACCTGTGGAGGCTGGGCAGGGGAGATCCAGGGGGTCTCTGGTAGGTGTGTCGGTAGGCAGGAGGCTCATCCTGCAGGATAAGGCGAGGCAGGGTGGGGCTGCCATTGCCATGGGGCAAGGCAAGGGCTGGGGCAGCTGCTGCCTGACACCATCGGCCCCCGCACACAGAGGCCAGCGAGCGACCAACAGTGTCCGTCAGTAGCCACAGCCTGCCGGCCCCTCGACAGGCTCACTCTGGGGCTCCGCAGCCCATCGCCAGCAGTTCAAAGAAGCCACCACCGAGATGGACGGTTGGCCAACAGCTGAGGAGGGGATGCAGTGGGTCGTGCTTGGGAAAAGGAGAACATGTGAGGCCAGGAGGACAGGATGGGTGGGAGGGAGGGAAACCAGCCGTGCCGGGATGCATTCAGCCACGTGGGATCTCGGTGAATTAGCAGGCGGCTTGTTGAAGAGGGACAGTTGCCACCTCCGGGGAATGGTGCGGGTGCCCACAGAGAGGGCTCTGAGTGCCGCCTCTGGCACCCGTGCCATAGGTTTGCCACCACTGGTATAGAAGATCAGTTGGACCTGGAAGCTAAAGAAATACTGAACCCAGAGGTGATGGAAGCAGAATACAGGACGGGAGTGGAAAACAGGCCAGGACAGCTACCTGGATGATTTAGCACTCATGGCAGGTAAGATACTGCAATAGTAGATATTCTAGTTTTAAAACAACTTATAGCTGAGAGCTAGAGATCAGAAAGATTTATGGTTATGCTAATTTTGCTATTTTTCCTTCTGAAAAGCGTGATTGCATAAAACCATTCTTCCAAAAAATGGTAGATATTGCCAAGCAAAAGGGGAGAGCATCAAACCAAAATAGCAAATTCCCTCCTAGTCTGGTAATTATAACGATCCTGTGATTTATGTTTATGATAAGAAACTGTTCAGAAGGAAAACATGTTCAGTGCTTTCTTTCTTTCTTATTTAAAATCAGGCTTGGAAAATTTTAGTTTTTGTCCCTCCAAGGAGCTTATCAGGAATATCTGAATGGCTGTAAAACACAGAATGGCAGGGTGGGGAAGAGGAGGAGAAAAACAATAATATGCTTCATGGTTACAATTTAAATACTTCCACATTTCTACTAAGGGTATGGGAGCTATAACAAGGGTAATGTCAAGGTCTAAAATTAGTATGCCTCACTATAGCTAATATCAATTTTATACTAGATTAATGCACTTAGAATTAAAGGCTGGCAACTGTAACCTGACATGTTCCCGCAAGCTCTTTAGTTGACCTTAGCTATACAATGATTGGGTGAAGGGCTTCTATGCATGCAATATCTAAACTCACGCTGAAAGTTTTTGGCGTTTATCGTATGGTGAGGGCAAAGTGGAGGGGTAAGAACCGTAATTGTAATATATTGTTTTACATGCTAGAATGATTTATTCTAATCCATATTCTTTTTTGAAGAAGAATTTTTGAAAAGCTTTTAAAAAAATAGGAAGCGGCTTTCTTATAAAACAACACATACAATTCCAATATGAGGTTAAACATTTAATAATGTATAGATTATGTTTGCATAATACATTTGCCCATAGTTAGCTTTACTCATTTAAGCCAATTTTTGGTTCCAGGGATTTTTTTAATTTGCTGTATAAATGCTTCAGTATCATCAGGTGGGAAAGACCACACGAGAAAATCTGATTAAACTGATTTATGGCTAACAGCCCATGCAAAGCAATCTTTTCAACTAATGGTTAGCACCTGCTTACAGATAAATAAATATTAATTTAATTCAGGAGGGTTGGACTTAGTCGCTAGTGGATATAGAATAATAGAATTGGAAGGGACCGTGGACGTCTTCTAGTCCAACTCCCTGCTCAAGGAAGAGACCCTATACCAGGGGTAGGCAACCTCGGCTCTTTTATGACTCATGGACTTCAACTCCCAGAATTCCTGAGTCAGCTAACTCAGGAATTCTGGGAGTTGAAGTCCATGAGTCAGCATAGCTGACTCAGGAATTCTGGGAGTTGAAGTCCATGAGTCATAAAAGAGCCGAGGTTGCCTACCCCTGCCCTATACCATCTCAGACAAATGGCTGTCTGATGTCCTCTTAAAAACCTCCACTGATGGAGCATCCATAGCTTCTCAAGACAAGCAGTTCCACTGATTAATTGTTCCAACAGGAAATTTCTTCTTATTTCTAGGTTGGATCTCTTCTTCATAAGTTTCCATCCATAGCTTCTTGTCCTGCCTTCAGGCGCTTTGGAGAATAGCTTGACTCCCTCTTCTTTGTGGCAGCCACTTAGATATTGGAACTCTGCTATCATGTCACCCCTAGTCCCCTAACCCCTTCAACAGACTAGACATACACAGTTCCTGCAACTGTTCTTCATATGTTTTAGCCTCCAGTCCACAGTCATCTTTGTTGCTCTTCTCTGCACTTTTTCTAGAGTCTCAACATCTTTTTTTGCATTGGGGTAACCAAAATTGGATGCAGTATTCCAAGTATGGTCTTACCAAGGCATTGTAAAGCAGTACTAACACTTCATGTGATCTTGATTCTCCTTCTGTTAATGCAGCTTAGGACCACACTGTTGTTGTTTTTTATGGCCGTAGCACATTCTGGCTCATTTTTAAAGGGTTGTCCACCAGGACTCCCAGATTTCTGTCACAATTACTGCTATTGAACCAGGTACCAACTAGTCTATACCTGTACATTTGGTTTTTCTTGCCTAAGTGTAGAACCTTACTTTTCCCAGCATTGAATTTCATGTTGTCAGATAGGACCCAGTGTTCAAGTCTATCACGATTCTTCTAAATCTTGAGTCTAGTGCAGGGGTGTCAAACTCACTGTGTCACGTGACGTGTCGCAACATATCGTGACTTTTTTTTCCATTGCCAGAGCTGGGATGGGCATGGTTTTGGCATGACACATCTGGCAGTTTGACACCCCTGGTCTAGTGAACAGAGGCAGCTTCATGAGGGCATCAACTAGAATCTTTCAGTTCGGGGAAGATTTTCTGAATGAAATTAAAAAAACAACCGGAAATCATTTGGAAAATCAACTGGGTCCTTGTGATGGCTAATTCAGGTCATGGCTAAAGGGAAAGTAACTGGATTATTCCATTAACTGCTAATTTGCAAGCAAGGGAAAATGTGATGTGATCTGAGGAGAAAAAACTTGCTAGTGGAACACAAGACTGGGCAATGTTTGAGAAGGAGGGGGTTGTAATTCAGCCTTTTACTTCCTGCGTGACCAAAGGAGACTCTCTCATGACATTATGACACCACCCAAAGGAAGTGAGAAATGTTCTCCTCCCTCCTTCTTAAAAATGTCAATCTCTTATCTAGTATAAAAAAGTCAGAGCTGGTGAGTGAAGAGTGCTGTTATTTCTACCAAGCTGAAACCAGCGTGCTGCAAAGCAAAACATTGGCCTCTAGTCATTTCTCCCCAATAATGGCTTAGATTCCTATTCATATAAAATAAAAATAGATGTTAAAACTCCTGTTCTGTTTTTTTAAAAAAATGTGTCTACATCAGTGGTGGCGAACCTATGGCACGCGTGCCACAGTTGGCACGCAGAGCCCTCTCTGTGGACACGCGCATCGTTGCCCCAGTCCTAGGCCTTCAAGTGGGTTTTATAAAACTTTTTCGCTTTAGGCCTCCATTGCTGTGTGCAAAAAAAAAAGGGTTCAATCGATTCAATTTCACCTTCTTGCGGGAAAAAAAAAGATCTGGCAAAGTTGGAATTGATTGATTGAACTTTTTACTCCCACCCAGTCTGCCATTACCACCACAGCCACGCCCACCCAATGGGCCACGTACACCCAAATGACCATACCCACCCAATGGGCCACACCCACCCGGCACCCAACGACACATAAGTGGATTTTGGGTTGCAGTTTGGGCACTCGGTCTCTAAAAGGTTTGCCATCACTGGTCTAGATGATCATAACAAAAAACAATTAAACTATAGATTGATAATAGGATCTTGGAAAAGGTGACAAGGAAGTTAGGGCAATTTGCCTTTTGGTCAAACCAATTAATGGAAATCATTTTGTGGATGGACCAGCTTTCATGGCAAACTTTTTCCTTTTGTTTTGTTTCTTTTAATACACATGACATGTTCTTAAAATATAAAAAGTGCCCTTTGATCCAATAGGTTGGGAATCCCTATTTAGCCTCTATGGTGGAGGCAAACGGTTGCTTTGCAGATGTTGTTGAATTACAACAGCCTTCATGATTGGCTTTGCTGGTTTGAGCAATATCACTAGGACAATAAATTGCTCATCCTTGTCTGATAGTATCTACAGGGCTAATAACTTTTAAACCATTAATCAAGCTGGTGTGTAAGGCAAGGGAGACCTCTAGAGGCTGGCTATGTACAAAGGTTGTTAAAGACAATGAAGGACAAGCTTTCTTTTCTGTAGTAACAGACAGTCACTTTAAAATTATGGATCTAGTCCAGGGTAGGCAACCTCGGCTCTTTTATGACTCATGGACTTCAACTCCCAGAATTCCTGAGTCAGCATGGCTCAGCTTGAAAACCTCTCCCTTTCCCCTCAGCATAGCTGACTCAAGAATTCTGGGAGTTGAAGTGCATGAGTCATAAAAGAGCCGAGGTTGCCTACCCCGGTCTAGTCACTAGTCTCTCTCAAATACATTATTCTAATATGAATGTTGGGCATATATTGAGAATTATGGTAGTTGTAATCCATGCTTCTATTACTCCTGGCATGCATGAATTACAGTTATGACACCAGTCAACATTCTTTCTGGCAACACTTCTGGAATATTTATTAGTTTCTTTTCCTGCCTTCATTATTTTTTATAAATAATTCAAGGCAGCAAACATATATAATGCTCCTTCCTCTTTCTATTTGCTACATAACAACACCCTTTGAGGTGGGTTGGGCTGAGAGAAAGTAACTGGCCCAAGATCAGTTAGCTGACTTTAATGCCTAAGGTGGGATTAGAATTCATAGGCTCTTGGGTTTCTAGGCCAGCATCTTAACCACTATACCAAACTGTCTGTCTTCATATCTTCACTGGGGAAGTGAGTCAGTAGGAAATATGGTTTAGAGATAACTGCATCATGGAGGCTAAAAAAGTATGGCAGAGACTAGCTTCACTAAGTTGTCTTTTAATAAATTGGTGTTCTATGACTAGCCAGACCCACTGTAACAATCATTTTCTGAAGAGCAATCTTTCCCTCTAGCAACTCTTTTTGATCAAATATTCTCAAAATTACATGTAAGCTAACCAGCTCAGAAATGTTGGAAATTCTGGTTTAGAGATAAGAGACTGAAATATATCTGGAATGCTGAAAAGGGATTTGTGAAGAAGTGGCTTAAGATAAAACAGAGAATTGTCCTTGGCTTCCTAATCTGTCCATAAAATTATACAACTCTGTCTCACATATTAATTTGAAACAGACTTAGGGGAAAGTGTCCCTTGTGCTAATGATACAGTCTAACCTTCACATGGATCTTGTGTCATTTCCTTGTAAGTATATTTGCAAAATCAGCACTCTTAATTAGTCATTGGGCCAAAGAAAAGAGAATTAGGATTTATAAGAATAAAGAATAATTCTTGTTCCTTGGATGATGCTTTCCAGCACAAGTGGTTATTGCTTCTTATTGTTCTGATATTTTTTAAAACTCAGATGATTACACAGTTTGTGAAGGTGTTGTGATCATATAAGCTTGTAAAAGTGGCCACTGTATGTCTAACACTTTAGAATAAACAGCTCCACTATAGGCTCCATTGCACAAAAGATAGATGACAGTCTTTCTCTTGGCAGATAGTCCTAGCTGAAGCACTTAGCAGTTAGTTGAATATTTTTCTTGTACTGCGAATCAATAGTATCCTCTTGCCATTAAGGGCTGCTGCTTTCTACTTCATTCTCTTAAGAGTTCTCTGGCATGTCCAACCTTTATTTTTTTATTAGGATAAGAGTCAGACTGAAGCTGTAAGTGGCTGTGTCCAAATCTGGACAAAAAGTGTCTTTCCTCCCTATGTTTTGGTCCCTCCCATCCTAGGAAGCAAAAATCCCTAACTGCTGGAGCTAGTGATTCTTACTAAACCAGGAATATTGGGATTTGGGAAAGACTGAAGTCTGACTTTAGTATGAAAAGCTAATGTTCTGAAACTGTAATAAATCAGAAATGTAATATACACTACTTTCATATTTTGTTATATTGTGTGTAACTGTATGCATTCATTTCACAAGAAATGATAATTTTATCTAGATTAAGAGGGACAAGACATTCTTTTATGTCCTGGGAAGCAAAATAATATTCAGAAGTAGCTCAGACAAATGCTTCCCAGATTTACTGGGATAAAAGGGGGGCGGGGGAGTGATAGCACAATCAGACTTTCAAGATTCTGTTATTGTCGTCTATCTCAATAAGGTAGAGTTCTAGTCTTCCTGTGGAGTTGATTTTCTGGTCTGGTCTATCAAATATGCTGATACTCCAATTATTTCTGCCAAACCTTGTAAGATCTGGGAGGACTGGCATACACCAAGTCTAACAAAAATGGGACATGTCATTTTTGGGGATTCAGGAGGCATTCCTCCTCATTTATCACTCCTCCCCTGTGCATTATTCCCTCATTTCACTTACTTATTTTCATTGTTTCCAATATATAAAATGAAAGGAGAACTTTTACAAATTTTGTTTAAGTCTTGGTAAGCTGTTCTCAAAGGACTTTGTGATGATATAGCTTCCTGACTACATTGGTCCATGTCTTCCTTAACAGTGTTTCTCATAGTCAAGTCAAAATATCATAATCAATATGAGCCAGCAGTGTGCTGCAGCTGCCAAAAAAGCCAACACAGTGCTAGGCTGCATTAACAGAGCGATAGAATCAAGATCACGTGAAGTGTTAATACCACTTTACAATGCCTTGGCAAGCCCACACTTGGAATACTGCATCCAGTTTTGGTCACCACGATGTGAAAAAGATGTTGAGACTCTAGAAAGAATACAGAGAAGAGCAAAAAAGATGATCAGGGGACTGGAGGATAAAACATATAAGGATTGGTTGCTGGAATTGGGTATGTCTTCATTAGAGAAGGACGAGGGGTGACATGATAGCAGTGTTCCAATATCTCAGGGTTTGCCACAAAGAAGAGAGAGTCAAGCTATTCTTCAAAGCGCCCGAAGGCAGGACAAGAAGCAATGGATGGAAACTAACCAAAGAGAGAAGCAACCTAGAAATAAGGAGAAACGTCCTGACAGAACAATTAACCAGTTGAACAACCTGCCTCCAGAAGCTGTGAATGCTCCAACACTGGAACTTTTTAAGAAGAGACTGGACAGCCATTTGTCTGAAATGGTATAGGGGGTTGGACTAGATGACCTCCAAGGTCCCTTCCTATTATTATTATTATTATTATTATTATTATTATTATTATTATTATTATTATTATTAATTATTTCTAACTAAATGTAGAATTCTGGTTTTCTTGATTGTTGCCCTACCAAAATATAAACTAGACAAATGTCCCTTTTATTTACAGGTAGGCATGTCACTCCTTTGAACCTATTAGGCAAAAGATTCTCATCTGGCAATTCTGTTGAGATTAGAAGCAATCAGCATAAGAACATAAATCATAGGAATATTAAAAACCACAGTGGCAACCGAAGTCTTGTCTTATCCTGCATTCTGTTTCTAAAGTGAGAATTCAATATCTACAAGAAAGCCACCCCCACTTTGCCTCACCAGCAGATGGAAGGTTGAATGTTTAACCATCATTACTAACAAATATAGACAACACATAACCTATCTTATGCGAAATTGGCTAGCCCCTTGTAAAGCTGTTTGCTGATGGCTTTTGCCACATTTTACGTTACTAGATTTCATTGTCTAACTGCACAGTGTGTGAAGAAAGACTTGGTTGTGTGTTTTTTTGGAGGGAAGAGAAAATCTTCCAGAATTCTTTTTAAGCATATGAACCTAATTCCAGAATTATTAAAGAGGTGTCTATCTGCTGTCTTCACAGCCCATTCAATTTTATATTCCCCTTGTTTGCCATTTTTTTCTAAACTGAAGGCCTGAAAGTTTGTATCATTTTCAATTAGACACGTTGCTTCAGCTTCTTGATCATTTTTGAGGTCATTTTCTAAAGCTTCAGTATATAGGCAATATTATTTATTAGGTGTGGCCACTGGAGCAGTACCTGGAACCCCAATGTCAAATCTCAGATTAACAATTATGTTTTGGAGTTCTTTTTTGATCTCTTTCTTAATTTTCCTAACATTCAGAATCAGGAATTTTGTAGAGGATTAGAGTATATGCTTTCCGTGAGAAAGTGACAGAAAGCTGTGCTTTGCTATGGGTTGTTTACAAAGATGCAGGCCTAATTTGATGCAGTTGTTAGACTTTCCCGGTATGCATTTTTTCTCATCCCTGGCTAAAGGCTAAGCTGGTGTTTCTCAATCCTGGCCATTTTAAGATGTGTGGACTTCAACACCTGGAATTCTGGCTGGTGAATTTTGGGAGGGGTCATCAACACATCTTAAAGGGGGAAAATTTGAGAAATTCTCCACTAAATATCCAACTTCTGCACTGGCTTAGAAACTTGGCAAACAGGATGTTCCAGGACCACACAACGTTTAAAGTACTGTAGTACAGGGCTTTTCAACTGGTGGTACATGTACCACTGGTGGTACTTTGGCACCTGGCAGGTGGTACGTGACCTCCTAGACAAGTGTAGGGGGCAGGGGAATGTTCTGAAGCAGCAGCAGCACCGCACAAGCCTGAGGGAGAGTCAGCTGGTGCTGCAAGGTCTTCGGGGCTCGGCAGAAGCCCCAGGATGGGCGCGCACAACTACATGCTGATCGGCACTTCTGCACGCTGCAGGGGTGAGACAAAGGCCCCAGGATCGGTGTACGCAGTTACATCCTGATCATCACACCCGGAAGAGAAAAGGAGGAGGGTGGAGAGAGGAGAGGATATAAAAGGAGGTAGTTTTGGTGGGAATGGGAGAGAAAAAAAAAGATGACAGGGAAAGAGAAGGGGATGGAGAAAGAGAGATGGAGAAGAGGAGAGACTTCTTTGAGACAAGCAGAGGGAGAGAAAGGGATAGAACAGCGCAAAGATTAATGTCAGAGAAACAGGCACAAGTTTCTCAGTAAAAGTGTGGTAAGTGGGTGTATGGATAGTCCTCAACCTACGACCACAGTTGAGCCCAAAATTTATGTTGCTAAGTGAGAAATTTGTTAAATGAGTTTTGTTTCATTTTACAAACTTTTCTTGTCACATTTGTTAAGTGAATTACTGCAGTTATTAAATTAGTAACACGGTTGTTAAGTGAATCTGGTTTCCCCATTGACTTTGCTTGTCAGAAAGTTGCAAAAGGGGATCACCTGACCCTGAAACATCATAAATATGAATCAGTTGCCAAGCATCTGAATGTAAATCACATGACCCTGGGGATACTGTTAAACAGTCATAAATGTGAAAAATGGTCATAAGTCACTTTTTTCAGTGCCGTTGTAACTTTGAACAGTCACTAAGTGAACTGTTATAAGTTGAGGACTACTTGTACTTTATCACTTTTTCTCTTTTTTTTTGGTCATCGAGTTTTTGACACTTTGCTAGGTAACTGGTGGTACTTGAATGTTGCCATATCCTAAAAGTGGTACAATCTGTGAAAAGGTTGAAAAGCCCTGCTGCAGTCGTTCAAATACAGTAATCAAATGAATCAAGGCAGATGTACAGCCATTTCTGCTGTTGCTTTGCTGCATGTCCACCTGCCATAAAACTAAATAAAAAAGGGACAATGTCTGTCTTTTAAAGGTGATCTGGATTATGGATCCAACCTAGATTGCTAAGCACATTGATTTGTGCTTTAAACTGTAAGCCGCCCTGAGTCTTCGGAGAAGGGCGGGATATAAATGGGATTAAATAATAATTCCCTTGGTTTTCATGATGCCCAGGTATTCATTCTCTCTCTCTCTCTCTCTCTCTCTCTCTCTCTCTCTCTCTCTCACACACACACACACACACACACACACACAGACATTCTTCAGCTATTGGACAATATATAAATGTGGTATATAAAATAAGTTTATCAAATGAGAGATTATCATTACTACCAAAGGAATCTGGGTGTTCAGATACAGAGAAGATTTACAAACCTTTAAATAGCAACACCTCCCCCCCCCCGATTCTACTTTGCAACCAGATAGGAAAATGCTCTTCTATAGTAACTGATATGTAGATCTACACAGTATTTTGGATTGAGTTCCAAAATGGTGCTCTGAAGAGTGTGAAATGTGCGAGTGTAAAACCTATAGGTGACTCTTCAATACAGCCATGTCTTTTCTGGGATTATATGGCAGTTGCAAAAAAGCAGCCATCATAAATGCATGCCAGCTGCCAAGCTTCTGAATTTTGATCATGTGACCACGGGGATTCTGCAAGGGTCCTACATGTGAACAATGGACATAAACCACTATTTTAGTGCTGTTGTAACTTCGAAGAGTCAATAAATGAATAGTTGTAAGTCAAGGAGTACCTGTACTGTAACATTGTGACGGGATATCATTGGCTTTTTTACCAGTACACATAATGATGCACGCCACCATTCATGCACAGGGCCATATTATGGGCTAAGGAAGATGATTGGTGTTGTCAGGGCATGGTTCTACCTTGCTAAGCTGCAACTGGTGAGCAGGTCTGGGTTTTTTTTGCTAAGTTATATAACTGCAAATTCTCTAATACCAGCTGCCTTTTTCACAATTCAGTCTTGAGCATGTCTAAAATTTGTTTTTTTTCATGCCGATATCCTTCAATTAATACTTTCTTTTCACTATTCAGTGAGGGAAGTAAAACGTAAGAATACGGGAACTAGTGGCATCAGCTTGACAGTTTCTTGTTTCTCTCTCTCAGCATTGTCTTTGCGGTTTACTTTTCTCAGACACAGGCAAATAGACAAAGCATTACAGATTCAAGAGACAACATGTACAGTGAGCAATCCTGGTAATTTTGCAGGATGTTGGATGAGATGCATTAATATTCACTGTGGAATTGATGATACCTATGATGGGAAGATGTTTTGTTTTGACATTATTTAATATAATGGTTTAACGGTTCATTTTTTCTTGTTAATGTGAATTTTGTGTGCCTAGGAAAAGTGATAGTTAGTGAAGAAAATACAGTTCTTATGGAATTCCCCTAAACCTGATGTAAAAGATCCCTGAAAAAAAGGAATGTACAAGCTGGTAGGAGAGCTACAGGATGATCAAGCAAGAAAATATATTTTCTTCTGAGGAGAGCAGAACCCACAAAACAGTATATCTGAACTAGGGAAGGTAGAAAATGGCCCTTTTCTAAACATGAGCCAGGAAAGCCTTATTGACCAGAGCACAGACCAACTCTTTGATCCACTGCATCATATTTATGACATACATAACGCAAAATCATGATATGTGCTTTATTTAATGAATCACATATATTAGATTTTTAGACTCCTGCATAATAATAATGGATCTAAAATCCTGAATTAGTTACAATAGTTTGCACTCTAAACTTATTTCAACATGACTCGGGATTTTTCCCTGCTATTGAGTTGGTGGGAACAGAAAACAACATCTAAATTTGCTGTCTTCATTGCTGATTCTTTTTTTGCCTCCGATACTTCCATTTCAAGTCACTGCAGGCCTCTAGGTCAGGGGTGTCAAACTCAATTTCATGGAGGGCCGCATCAGCACTGCGGTTGCCCTCAGGGAGCCGGGTGGGTGTGGCCAGGGTGGGTGTGGCCTACTGGGTGGGCATGGCCAGCTCTACATCGTTCGCATCAAGGGTGCCTATGGGGGCCTGGGCAGGAGTGGGACAGATCTGAGGGTCTCTGGGCCAGGGCCAAGGCAGTGGGGGCCGTTCCCTCACTGTTTCCAGGATGGCTTCGCGGGCCACATGAAACCACTTTGCGGGCCGCATCCAGCCCCCGGGCCTTGTGTTTGACATGTCTGCTCTAGGTGATGAGAACCAAAGACTAACAGCTTTTGTATACCTTAAGGTGGCCTTCAGCAATATCCTTGGTAAAGAGAACATTGTTTCAATACTGGTACATCTAATGGTGACTCATGAAAAGAAGCCATGATGAAGGCCATGTCATAGAAATGTGGCAGAAAAAATATGCCAGGGCATGTTTGTGAGGGTTGGATGCAAGTGAGGGAAGGCCATAAAGTAGTTCCAACGAATTAAAACCACTTCTATGAAGTTTGGAAAAATCGGTGTATTTCAGATTAGATAACACTAGAAATCAAGATAAATGTATCTCATGAGATTAAAGGTGCTACAATTGCTCAGGATTAAACTGTTTGCTACGTGCTTAGTATTTTCCCTTTGTTGCATTTAATATTAAAGAACATTTATTCAGTATTTCTTTTTTCATAAAGGGAGCCCATGTTCTAAGGCCTTGATCCCAATTATGTCATTCAGACCCTGATAGGTTTTGCTGAAAATTCTCCAACCGTGAACATAGTACACTCTTCAGAGAAAGAGGAACCATTCTCAACCTGTATCCTGACTGCTGTTTCTTCAATATAACGAGCAATTTATAGAACATATTTAATTTATTCAGTATCGGTGCTGCTCAACTCCAACTGCCTCTAAGCTGCTCACAACAGAATAATATAAAAACAATATACAAAAAATTACCAGAGTAGCACAAAAGTTAACTACAAAAAAATTATGTGAGGGCAACCTAAACAATAAAGCCAACATAAAATGTCACAAGCAGGGGAATCCCACCCATCCTACTATACAGGCTTTTCAAGGCCTTCCAGGCCCTCTTCAGGGTGGGAACTGCAAGGATCTGGGGTGGATCTAATTCTAGAAGGGAGGTACCATTCAGATAAAGCACATTTTCCAGCTTCAGAAGATGACACTGTTTAATGGAGGGGCTTAGGAGCACGTCCACCCTGCCAGATCATATAGGATGGACAGAAATCATGAGGCAGATAGTCCTTCAAATAGTAGCCCCATGCTATATAGGGCTTTATAGGTAATAAGTTACTATTTTAAATTCCATCTAGAAACCAGTTGACGAATTGTGCATCTTGCAGAGCAGGGGTACCCCGTGAGCAATACATTAAATTCAGATTTTTTTTAAAAAAATTTTTTTTTAATGATGTGCGCTTAATGTTACGCCAATGGGATATTTTGCTTTCTCCGATAGTCGAGTATTTATTTTATTTATTTATTTTATTACATTTATATACCGCCCTTTCCCTGAGGACTCAGGGCGGTTTACAGGGAATTAAAAACCAACAATACAAAAGTTAAAACCAGTTTTAAAAAGATTAAACTTAACCCTGTGCAAATAAAACCCCAGTTAAAATAAATTAATCCTCAGCCTGGGCCAGAGAGCTCGAAGAGCCAGGTCTTCAGGCCCCGGCAGAATGAACGGAGGTCGGGGCCAGTCCTCAGCTCCACTGGCAGCTGGTTCCAAAGGGCAGGCGCCCCCACTGAGAAGGCCCTATCCCTGGGTGTCACCCGCCGGCAATCTCTTACCGGTGGGACCCTGAGCAGACCCTCCCTGTGGGAGCGCACTGGGCGAAGGGCACTTGATGCCGGCAGCAGGTGTTCCCTCAGATACCCCGGACCCAAGCCATGTAGAGTAGTGGCTGCTATAGCGATTATACTTTCCTATATACCAGAAATTTGCCCGAATTCAGGAGATTGAATGAAAACCTTCCCCTCCGTCCCCCCACCAGACTTGCGTGGCATCATCACATTTCCACAAACGTCTAAATCTGAACCCCAGCTCGAAAGTGCATTACGACAGGCAAAGCCAGATCACACAGGCGCGCTTCCTTTCTTAGTAAGAAGGGAGGAGGCGGCGGCGGCGAGGAAGCACTTCGAGGGGAGAAGGAGCACAAGCCTCGACTCCGGTCTCTCTTTAGCCACCACGCGTTACTTTGCCTCCACCGTCCCGGGCAAGGTCTCCTCCCAAGGGGGGGGGGGGGCGGGGCGGGGCTTGTGAAACGCTCAACAGGAGTTTGGGCGAGGCGGCTTTAGGGAGTTCCGGGCTGGGACGGTGGCGGAAAGCAGCGTCAGAGAGTTATGGAGAGCGGCGGAGGCGCCTACGGAGCCGCTAAAGCGGGAGGCACGTTTGACCTGTGGCACTTCTTGCAGCAGCCGCAGGTCATTGCGCGCATTTTCAGTGCGGTGAGTGGCTGAGGTCGGCCCGGCCCGGCCCGCAGAAGCTTGAAACGATCCAAGGGCTCGAGGCTTGCTGGAGACAAGATTCGCTTCTTCTCTTTTCCGTTCCCCCTCGCGGGCACGCGTGGAATGGGTGCTCTCACCTGCCCTGGGCTAAGGTGCGGACGGGAGCACGTGACGTGGCCGGAGTGCCGGCAGGTTAGGGGTTCCGGCAGCAGCTGAGGGGGGGGGGCCGTTAGAGGAGCGTCTGCTTAACTATCGCGTACCTGAGCTGGGACCACTAGCTAGAAGGGAAAAGTCGCCCGAGCGGAGCAATGCGGAGTCACGCAACGCCGTTAGAGCGGGCGGAGAGGCCCGAGCTGGAGGAACGGCCGGGCTGTTTCCCCGCCCAGCCCACCCCCCCCCCGGGGGGGAGAAGGATTATTGCAGGGGGTCTTCAAACTTGGCCCTTTTATGACTTGTGGACTTCAACTCCCAGGATTCCTCAGCCAACGTGCCTGGCTGAGGAATCCTGGGAGTTGAAGTCCACAAGTCATAAAAGGGCCCAGTTTGAAGACCCCTGCGATTATTGCCTTATTCCAGGGCGAATGCTAGAGAATTCTCCCTTCGGTCTTTCGCTTCTCTAAAATACCCCGCGACGCCGAGCCGCTTGGGAAAGGGAGCTTCAGGCCATCAATTCTTGCCTTTTGCGTTGCAAACCAGACGCGGGTGTTGTTGTTGTTGTTGTTTTTTTGACGCTCGCCGGACAGGAGCCCCTTCGGGTCCTTATTTATTTATTACATTTTTTTATTATATTTTTTATACCGCCCTTCTTCTCCCGAAGGACTCAGGGCGGTGTACAGGGCAATAAATACAAAAAACAACAACAACAGGATACCGAAGTTCAAAGCGATTTAATAAAATAAACGCCCAAGGTTAAAACAATAATAATTAAGACGTATTAAAACCCCTTGAAGGCCACGGAGGGGGGGGGTCGATGCTTCCATTTCAGTTCGGCCGGATTAAAATCCCTCCCGTTTTTGTATCCAGGCTTGTTTGTGCGGCAGCCGAGTCTGAGGGGAGGTCAGCTGATGGACGGCGGGCGGCGCGAGGGGCCGGCTTCCTCGCGGTCTTACGAGAATAGAATCGGCAAAATGAGCGCGGCCGCGGCTCCGCTCTCTCCCTTGCTTTTAAGCACCCAGCCCTGCCTGGGCGAAGGACGTGGCAATGCCCCGCGCGCCGAAAGCTACTGCAAGGCTTAGGGCAGGGGTAGGCAACCTTGGCTCTTTTATGACTCATGGACTTCAACTCCCAGAATTCCTGAGCCAGCCTGGCTGGCTCAGGAATTCTGGGAGTTGAAGTCCATGAGTCATAAAAGAGCCAAGGTTGCCTATCCCTGGCTTAGGGGAAATAAGTCCAGGCACCCGCCTAGACAAAGACCCATTCAGTGTCGAGCTCGGACTCGTCCCTCTGGTTTTCTTGGCCAAAACACGGAAGTAGCTTGCAGCCGTCTTGGTTTATTTATTTATTTTATTTATTTCGATTTATATACCGCCCTTTCCCCCCCCCCCCAAGGACTCAGGGCGGTTTACAGGATATTTAAAAGAAAATCAATACAAAAGTTAAAACAAAATTTAAAAAGATTAAATGACACCCTGAGAAAAAAAAATAAAAAACCCAGTTAAAATTAAAAAATTACAAAATTCTCAGCCTGGGCCAGAGAGCTCGAAGAGCCAGGTCTTCAGGTCCCGGCGGAATGAACGGAATGACCCTCCTATACTCTTACTTTCTTTTAAAGGGCGAGCGAAGCCTGAGAGGGTGGCCTGAAATCCTGGGAAATTTGTATTTGTTAAAAGATCTGAAGAAATTTATTCTGTGGCTTTTTTAAAAAAAAACAACTTCTTGGAAGTTTCTGTAATTTTCTTCAGAAATTTGAAGAGTAGCCAAAGCACGTCATGCGGGCACACAAAAAGGCTGCTATGCTGATTTGGTTTTGAGAAGCATCTGGTTTGAGGGTGTGCTTGATTACCGGTGATGAGCATCTAGTTTGTAGTTTGGGAGCCTGTTTCAATTCCATTTCCTTATCAGGAACCTGGAAACCTTTTAAGATAAAAGTTTTTTTGTGTTTGTGGAGGGAAAAGCGAGAACATTTCTGTGAACGAACTGTGAATGGGGGAATTCCTCTTGGGCAGGGCTATTGTCTGAATAGCAGAGCTAGCTGATTACTGAGTTTTATCTTTTATCATTGGACCATACTTTAATTTGTTACTCCTTTTTATCAAAGCTTTAATTTATGATAAAGTTGGGCAGCGTACCAATAAAATCTGCATATATTGTAAGTTGGCTCCTTGCCCTAGAATAGCGCCATGGAGGAGTATTTGAGTTCAGAACTTGGGGGAATCTGTTAGTAATTTGATAAATGGTTAAAATGGGCTTTCCCTGGGAAATGTTAGCATTGACCTTTTCCTTCTATTATTTTGCAGGTATTTGCACTCATTGTTTTCTCCTGCATCATTGGAGAAGGTTATACCAATGTTCACGGCAAATCTGACCTTTCCTGCGTCTTTAATCATAGTGAGGATACCTGTCGTTATGGTATCGGCATTGGTGTGGTTGCCTTCCTGGCTTGTATATTTTTCTTTATGGTTGACATCTACTTTCCCCAGATTAGCAATGCCACTGATCGCAAGTACCTCGTTATGGCCGACCTAGCCTTCTCAGGTATGTTTCTGGGAGATGTGAACTCAAACAGGTCCCTGGGGAAAACAGCTGAGTTCTGTCCATGTTCTTGAGCTCCGGATGGCCCCCGACCTTCGCTCCTTCCGGCGCGATCTCAAAACTTTCTTTTTCGAACAAGCTGGCCTGGTCTGATGGGATGGGGTTGGGTTTTTATAAATAGTTTTAATTGTAATATGTATTAATTTTAAGGGCATAATGTTTAATGGCTTTTTAATTTTTGTATAATATTTTTATTGTGTATTGCCCTGTTCAACGCCCTGAGTCCTTCGGGAGAAGGGCGGTATAGAAATCAAATTATTAAATTAAATTAAATTAAATTTTTTTATCTTCCCTCTCCTGGACTTGGACAGTATTTTCCCTTTTGGCTCCTATTCCCCTGTGCTTGAGTGTAATTATTCAGATTTTTTTGGAATGCTCTTTAAGTTTTGCTTTGTGAAAGGGCAAAGCGGCTTTAGGGACAGGACCTTATTCTGGGTGATTCTTAATGTGGATAACTGCTGAAAGATAAGACCATAGAATTGGAGCCTGTTCTCTGGTTTTAAGCTTGTGTCTTATGCTCTGAATAAAAAAAATAATCACTACTGGTAGTCTTCACTTACCGACTGCAACTGGGACCTGCAATTCCATCACTAAGATAAGTTATGTGATTGCAATTGTGAAGCACATAAACCACAGTTAAGCGCAATGTCACTTGACTACGATTTGCAACTTCCTGCTGGCTTCCCCATTGATTTTGCTTGTTGGAAGTTGGCTGTGAGGGTTGCAAATAGCAATTGTGTGACTGCAGAGTGGTGCAACCATCATAAATGAGGGTTGCCAAGCACCCAAATTTTGATCATGTGACCATGGGGATGCTGCAATGGCTATAACATCAGGGACTGGTCAGAATTTCTTTTTTCAATGCTGCAGTAATTTCAAATGGTCACTGAATCAGCAGTCCTTCTTGGACTACAATTCTCATCAGTCTCTGCCATCATTGACAATGATCAAGAATACTGAGATATTGTTCAAAGTGTTTGAAGGGGATCAGATTGCCTAATGCCTATCATGGAGTTAGAATGAAGTCTGCCCATGCTGTAGACCAGGGGTCCCCAGCCCATGAACTGGCATTGGTCCGCGGCTTGCCAGGAATCAGGCTACGCAAGTGAGTGAAGTCCCATCTGCACACACATGGGATCCAGACGGTGTGAAACCACATGCCCTGATCCACGAAAAAACCACCTTCCACAGAATCAGTCCCTAGCACCCAAAAGGTTGGGAGCCACTGCTCTAGACCACGTCTAAAGTGGCAACTGCTGACTTGAATCCCCCCCAAAAGAATGTCAGAATAGGGTTAATGTACTGTAACTTTTCATAACTATAGTTAAAATGTTACTTCTATGCTATCATGTAATCTGAAAGGATGTGATTAAGTGCTCCCTTGTCTTCTGTCTAGCTGTTTGGACCTTTTTGTGGTTTATTGGATTCTGTGTGCTGGCAAACCAATGGTCATCAACAAATACTGAAGAAATAAAGATTGGGATTGATTCTGCCCGTGCATCAATTGCCTTCAGTTTCTTCTCCATTTTTTCATGGGTAAGTGTTTCTTTCTGTCTCAAAAAAGCCCAGGGATGAACAAGTAGGTCTAGGAAGTTCAAGTAGCTTTAAGGTTTATTTTGCTTGGTTGGCAAACAGGATATGAAATTGGTGATTCCTTTGCTATTTCATTAAAGGGTCCTGAGCACAAAACCAGAGAGTAACTGATCCAAATCTCATTGTCATTAACACAGCCTTCTAATTGCCTGAGGAACATTAAAGTTATTCTCTTTTATAGAAAGGCTGTAAAACCTTTGTGGAAGGAATCCCAGGGAAATGCATCCAGGTGCCTTTTAAAATAGAAATGACTTGACGAGAAGTAACTTTTTCAGTTAAGCTGCAGTGTGATTAAATTAAGGTGATGGCATATTCACTGAATACTGTGCTGAGTTTTGCAGAGGATATCTGTTCTCTTGCAAGTAAATCTTCATGGGCAGATTCCTACTATTGCAAATAACTGTTCCTCTCCTTAGGGACTCCTGATTGCCTTCGCTCTTCAGCGTTACCGTATGGGTGTCCAAGATTTTGACCAGAGTTACATCGACCCAGCTCCAGGCCCAACACCCCCTTACTCCAGTTACCCCAATGTCAGTCATGAGAGCTACCAGCAACCACCCTTCACTCACAGTGCAGAGAATTCTGAAGGCTACCAGCCTCCACCTGTGTATTGATTGCTACTAACACTGTTCAAAGCAGCTGGCAAGGATAGTATCCTAGTGCTATGTATTCATTTCTTGAGGTGGGAACTATGTCTACTGTGAAATTGTGTTGGTGCCACAACCAAGATTGTGGGTTGTGCATGTATACGTGTTGGGTTCTGGGATATTCTATTATTTTCGACTATTTTCAAAACTTGCATCTTGCAGAAAATGATGTTTCTTTTGTGGGCACAGGAAGCTTGCTGTGAGATTTGCAAGGAATATTAATTGCTGAAATGGTATTGACTACTTGATCTTATTACTGCTGCAGCTAACTAAGCTGCTTGCTGGAAATAGCTAGAGACATTCTACCGCAGAGGAACACTGTACTTCTACTGGATATGCCCCAGTGGGATCCTTGCCACAGCTATCCTACCCCAGTGCTGTTACACCTGTGCCTTGGTGTGCTTGCGCATCTTGACCATTCTAGACTTCCAATGGGTCTGGTGTTCCTATGGCTCTGTGGTGCTACCCTTCCAGACTCAGAAATACCTGTGTAGTACTTTCTATTGTTTCAGCTGCTGATACCAAAACCAATTAAAAGCATTTCTAGATAAAGCTTTAGACATAATGCATTGGTGATTCAACTGAATTTACTATATCGTACATTTTCTTTGGTTTAAAGTGGGAAGGACTTGGCTCCACGAAGAACTGGTACTTTTTAAAAGTATTCTATAGAGGCCTACAGGTTTTCAATAATGTACCAAAGGTAAACTCACTCTTGCAGTTTATTCTAACTTTTCCTGAATCGCTAAGAAAGGAAAAGAATACACAAATAGGAATGTGCATGAAGTGGAAAATCACTGCTTCGAACTCTAACACTTTGCATTCTAGAAGCTCGGAAACAACAGCTGCAGTACTGTCTTTTGATCAAACTCAAATCAGGAGGATTTTTCTGGTGACTAGAATAGGCATATTGCCTTCAACCACAGCCAGTGCCAAAGCACCGCATATCCCATTGCCTCACCGACCTTCCCAGCACAGTCCCTGCCCCAAAAGCACAGCAGAGCCTATCTCCCCTTTCACAGTGCCTTCTTTTCCCCCAAGCTGTGACTGCCAGTCTGCATGTGGTACCACTCTTGCCCTATCTCCATGGTGGCGAACCTATGGCACGCGTGCCACAGGGAGGGGGGATACGCAGAGCCCTCTCTGTGGGCACACGAGCCGTTGCCCCAGTCCCAGGCCTTCAGCTGGGTTTTATAAAAGCTTTTCGCTTTAGGCCTTTGCTGCTGTGTGCAAAAACAAAAAAAAGTTAATCAATTTCAACTTCTCGCTGGGAAAAAAAAAGATCTCGCAAAGTTGGAATTGATTGATTGAACTTTTTAGTCCCGCCCAGTCTGCCACAGCTACCCAATGGGCCACGCCCACCCGGCACCCAACGGTACATAAGTGGGCTTTGGGTTGCAGTTTGGGCACTTGGTCTCCAAAAGGTTCGCCATCACCGCCCTATCTCAAACCATCTATGTTTCAGTCTACTACTGGAACAAAAGAGGCCCCATTTTAGTCTTTGTACAGACAAAAACATTCAAAACTGAGGTATTTTGGTTCAGGCATAAACCAGTTAAAAATGGCTGTCCTGCACACGATGTTTTATACATCTTCATTAACAAGTCTTTGAGATAATGGCTTTTTTGTATCCTTAGCCTGTGGCTGTTAACACTGCTCTTTTCTAATTACATGTTTTGGGAAACTTCAGGGAAATATTGCAATTTTGGGGCTTTGAAGTGTTTTAAATCTTTTACCGTAGTAGAAGTTGGATTATACGCATCCCTTAGAATATATTGTGGATTTTCATGTATCGTATAATTTTAGGGGAGAGGAAAATAATTTACAGAGATTAATAACTGGGCAAGGGTGTATCGTCTAATAGACAGAACTGGATCATTTAAAAAGCATGAACCCTTTTAGGCTAGCCTTTATTGCCTGCTTTTTGTCTGGAAAAAAAATAGGAATAACTAGAATAAGATTATTGGTAGTAATTATTTTTAAGCTTCCCAGAGAAAACAATCTTAGCATTTTCAGCTGCAATTTCCCTTTACTGAATGTCATACATATAGCCATTTCCTGATTAATGATTTACTTATCAGGGCAGTATAATGTGTTATATCAACAGGCATTAACAAAGTGGTTGAGTAACTCTAGAATACATTTTAAACCAGTAGTAGTTTTTGTCACTGAACTTAAATATTCTTAAGGTGAACTGGTACTACTAAGTTTTACACATAAAACGTAAAAGTAAGATTAATTTTATTCAATATATCATTAAAACCAACTCTTCAGTTTCCACTACAGAAGTTAGTATTTCTGCTCCTAAGACAACAGAAGATACTGGGGATGTTTTCATTGCAAAAGGATCACATTTACTCAAAAAGAGGAAGTGCGGATATTCATCACTGCAGTAAAACCAAAATGCTAGAGAGTATGCTACAAAGTATAAAGCAGGACTATAATACTTAAACAACGACTGACACATTAGTAGCCAGTTTAATAAACAATCAAAAGTAGAATATAATTAAGTCAATAATGTAAGATGTCAATCTCTATCCAGGAAAGTTGGACAGCAATTAAAGAAAGACCCTTTATTAAGGGCTTTTTGTAAGTCCAGATCTTTACTTACAGGCAGATATACACAGCACCAAATTAAAATACATTTTGCTCAGTTAACCTATTCAGTCTTTATAGCCTAACAGCCTGTTTCATTGTCAGTGAATTGCCTATTGAATAGTCAGAATTCCCCTGCCCTCAAGCCCAATTTGATGGATTCAGAAAAATAACGTTCCAGTTTCATAGTGCAACTTGCTGTTAGTAAATTTACTTTAGCTACTATGGCCGTTAAAACTCTGAATTAAACCGTTTGGGGAAGCTTTGTGCAAGAGGAAATGCCACTAATGAAATTACAAAATCTCCCCTCTAGAGACTAAGAAACCAGTGCAGTTTTCAATATAAAACACCCTTATTCATAGCATGTTCTAACGTCTTCAAGCCTTGTTGCTCCTCATAAAAACAACTCTTTCTGATGTTTTGGAGGGACATCAGTCTGACAATACAAAGCTAGAAGTAAGGACAGAAAAAAATGTGTCTCTAAATGCACCTGGGAATCAGATCTCTTGCTTCCTTTCTTCAATTAGATGGATTCCACTGCATGATCTGACGGGTAGCCAAGACTTTCCTGGAGGCATTAATATCAAGGGGTTTATTCCCACCCAGTAGGTTCTCTTTGTTTTCAGACACCAGTTGTTGTCGGTTTTTGAAATAGCAGACCCGGCAGACGGAGTGATATTTGTCTGCCCCTCCTATTACTTCCACCTAGTAGGATGAAGTTTAAAAATAAAAGGTTTTTATTTTCTCAACCTATCAATATATCTCACAGTCAATAGCTTTAAAGAAAGGGAGAGCTTTTATCGGAGTCTTACCTCTTTCTCTGTTCCCAACCTTTTAGTGTAAGAGGCCTCATGATAACACTCCATGCAAACCGCGTTAAGTTTCACCACACTTTCTGCTAAGGGGACTAGTTGTAAGATGTTACTAAAAGCCTGCAATGAAACCATGAATTTCTTTATAGATCTGGGACATAAACTATCCAGAAAGTCTAATGAAGAATTTAAAGAGACTTACCTTCCTCTGAAATGTTCCATCAAGGGCTGCCACAATGACAGTCTTCCCTGTGTTGGCCATTGTCTCACAAAATTCAACTATATCTGGAAACTAATTGGGAAAATTAAAAGTTCATCATTCCCTCATTCCAGCTTTTAGAAACTTTGTAAATGTGGAAGACACTGTTATGAATAAAGTTAGTAATGCTCCTTCAAAGAGTAAAAAAGTGTTGCTGCTGAAGATCTATTTCAGGGGTCCTCAATCTTGGCAACTTTAAGGCTTGTGGACTTCAACTCCCACAATTCCTCAGTCAGTTTTGCCAAGGTTGAGAACCCCTGATGTTCACCATTCTGTACCCATTGGTGCATTAGATGCTTCTATGAGGCTCACAAGGAAGAGTACAGCAAAGCCTCCCACTGATCTTCAGTAATTAACTTTTGAATATATGCTCTAATCCTTTTAAATAAATATTTCCTTTTATTTGTTGTAATTTTATCATTCAGCTTACTTTCTAGGTTTTATAATTCAAAAGAATACATTTGCACACTTCTACATTATCCCCCATTCACCTTTTTTCCTACCTAAAAGAGAGCAAAATTATATTCTTCTGAAGGTTGTGTGTGTGTTTTAACCCTATGATGTTCTTTTTCAGATGAATTGACCAAAATTCTACTTGTATTCCCAAATATGGTTGCATTTTCAATTTATTTGAGATTATGCCGTTAGAAGCATTTACGTGGTACTCATAGCACAATTTTATTCATTTGCTAAGAACCAAGTCCTACTGAGTTTACTGGGGTTTGCTCTCCAAGTGAAGCATGCGTAAGATTGTATTTTAACCATTCACATTTACAATCAGGTCAAGAGAACATAAGAATCTATCACATTGTCACACTTGCCCAACTGTTAATATTAATAAGCAAAATGGGTCTTACCATACATACAGTCATGGCCGAAATTGTTGGCACCCCAGAAATTTTTCCAGAAAATCAAGTATTTCTCACAGAAAAGTATTGCAGGAACACATGTTTTGCTATACACAGGTTTATTCCCTTTGTGTGTATTGGAACACAACAAAAAGGGAGGAAAAAAAGCAAATTGGACATAATGTCAAACAAAACTCCAAAAATGGGCCCGACAAAATTATTGGCACCCTTTCAAAATTGTGGGTAAACAAGATTGTTTCAAGCATGTGATGCTTTTTTAAACTCACCTGGGGCAAGTAACAGGTGTGGGCAATATAAAAATCACACCTGAAAGCAGATAAAAAGGAGAGAAGTTCACTTAGTCTTTGCATTGTATGTTTGTGTGTGCCACGCTAAGCAACAGAAAGAGGAGAAGAGAACTGTCTGAGGACTTGAGAACCAAAATTGTGGACAAATATCAACAATTTCAAGGTTACAAGTCCATCTCCAGAGATCTAGATTTGCCTTTGTCCACAGTGTGCAACATTATCAAGAAGTTTGCAACCCATGGCACTGTAGCGAATCTCCCTGGTCGTGGACAGAAGAGAAAAATTGATGAAAGGTTGCAACGCAGGATAGTCCGGATGGTGGATAAGCAGCCCCAAACAAGTTCCAAAGGAATGCAAGCTGTCCTGCAGGCTCAGGGAGCATCAGTGTCAGTGCAAACTATCCGTCGACATTTAAATGAAATGAAACGCTATGGCAGGAGACCCAGGAGGACCCCACTGCTGACACAGAGACATAAAAAAGCAAGATTACAGTTTGCCAAAATGTACTTGAGTAAGCCAAAATCCTTCTGGGAAAACGTCTTGTGGACAGATGAGACCAAGATAGAGCTTTTTGGTAAAGCACATCATTCTATTGTTTACCGAAAACGAAATGAGGCCTACAAAGAAAAGAACACAGTACCTACAGTAAAATATGGTGGAGGTTCAATGATGTTTTGGGGTTGTTTTGCTGCCTCTGGCACTGGGTGCCTTGAATATGTGCAAGGCATCATGAAATCTGAGGATTACCAAAGGATTTTGGGTTGCACTGTAGAGCCCAGTGTCAGAAAGCTGGGTTTGCGTCCCGAGATCTTGAGTCTTCCAGCAGGACAATGACCCCAAACTTACGTCAAAAAGCACCCAGAAATGGATGGCAAGAAAGCGCTGGAGAGTTCTGAAGTGGCCAGCAATGAGTCCAGATCTGAATCCCATTAAACACCTGTGGAGAGATCTTAAAATTGCTGTTGGGAAAAGGTGCCCTTCCAATAAGAGAGACCTAGAGCAGTTTGCAAAGGAAGAGTGGTCCAAAATTCCGGGTGAGAGGTGTAAGAAGCTTATTGATGGTTATAGGAAGCGACTGATTTCAGTTATTTTTTCCAAGGGGTGTGCAACCAAATATTAAGTTAAGGGTGCCAATAATTTTGTCCGGCCCATTTTTGGAGTTTTGTTTGACATTATGTTCAATTTGCTTTTTTCCTCCCTTTTTTGTTGTGTTCCAATACACACAAAGGGAATAAACCTGTGTATAGTAAAACATGTGTTCCTGCAATACTTTTCTGTGAGAAATACTTGATTTTCTGGAAAAATTTCTGGGGTGCCAACAATTTCGGCCATGACTGTAAGTGCATATAGAATTACATTTCAAACTCTTTTAAGCACGGAAACAATTATCAGTACTTGGCAGTTCATTTAAACATTCAGGTAATATAAACTTACAAACTGGCCTTCATCAATGCCAATCACAGCGGAATTCAGAGCCTCCTGCTGGACATCTTTGAGGCAACAAGCTGATATGGCCTCCATGGTGTTTCTGTGCAGAAAGAATAACAGAGTTGGAGGGGACCCTGAATGTCTTCTAGACCAACCCCTGCTCAATCTGGGGACTTTACACTATTTCAGACAAATGGCTGTCCAGTATCTTCTTAAAAACTTCCAGCGATGGAGCACCTGTGATTTTTGAAGGCAAGCCATTCCACTGATTAATTCTAGGTTGCTTCTCTCTTTCATAAGTTTCTTCTTATAAGCAACTACAGCACGTTAAAACTTATTTAAGGATAACTATTCCCAAATACCAAAACCTGCAGATCCTCTTTAAGAGATAGCAACCCTTTGAATCCTAAAAACCATGTGTTAGCAAACATTTTAGTGAAAAGAGTTTTAAATACAAAAATGTAGAAAAAAGCTTTACCTTTTCAAAATTTTCTATTTACATAGAAAATAGTGAACATTTTGTGAAAAAATAAAATTTGAAGTTCTGAAAGGCTCAACCAATATAAAGTAGGGAACCACAATTTTAGCTTATTTGAAGAACAAAAGTTATATAAAGTGTATTCAGTTACAATCATAATATTACATCATAGTTTGGGGTGATTTGCCTCACAAGAATTTTATGATTAAAACATAACTGCACAAAGCAGGGCTCTGGATTACACTAGCATTTAACAAAACCTTTTATAGTCTTGCAATTTTGTTCCCTCTCTCCAAAGTGACAGGAGCCATTACTTTTTTGTTTGTAAAGAAACATTGAGCTGTGTGTGAAAGTGTAGTTTATAATAGTTACAAATCTTTGGGAAAGTTACTATATAAGGAAATGAACTTGCCTTATTTTTGTGCCTTTTAATATAATAATATATGCCTGTCTACCATAATCTGTAAATTCTTTTTCTAATTCTTTAAAAGTTCATATTATGTTGAGACTTACATGAAGCTTCACTCTACAATATTTAAGTCCAAAGAAGTTTGTCAGATATATTGTATGCTGAGACAATACCACTCATCTCAGTGTCTTGAAGATGATAAAACAAAATCCACAAGCAATCAATATTACAAGACACATATGAATCCTATTTTCCTGAACCAAAAAGTGTATTCCTGTAAAGTATTTTCTCTGAATGATAAACTATTGTTTTACATTGCTCATAGTATACTTTTACCTGTCATGTGTGGAGACTCCATTGACACAATAGCGTGTGTCTTTTGCATACTTGATTAGTAGACATTTATACTGTGCAATTTGAAATCGACGGACTCTGCGCATCAGTTCAGTGCTAAAAAATAATTAAAATTCTTTTGTGACAAATGCTACTCAGAAAAAACTAAAGTGCTCAAAAAGTAAAATCTTTTTTTATTCTATCATGGATCAAAACTTCTTGCACAACACAAAATCTCAATTTTGATAAATCTGGTCACATAGCTTCAAAGTAATTGAGCATCTAAGCCCTTGGATAATACATTCCCTCAAGATACCAAACCTATACCATTTCCAATTTAGATACTGTATCAGAAAAAGAGAAAAGGGTAAATTTTTGCCCCCTACCTATTCCAGCCTTCTCCAACATGATATTGGAAATATATTAAAGCTTAAAATTCTAGAATTCTTAGCCAAAGTTTCAAAGAATAAGACAGTGCTACTCTTCTATACGTTGTAATATAAGTGTAGTCTATTATTTATTTTTATTTGTAGCCTGCCTTTATTATTTTTACAAATAATTTTCCCCACAACAAGAACCCTGTGAGGTGGGTGAAACAGAGAGAGTGACTGGTCCAAAGTCACCCAGTTGGCTTTCAGGGCTAAAATTATCTCAGCCATATTTTTAATTCCTAGTCTACTGAGTTAAAGAGAAGCATGGGCCTAGCAGCTGAATATAACCAGGCCCGCAGACTGTCTTGCTCCTGTGCCAATTCCCTCCTCCCCTAGCAATTTATTTCACTCTTCTTTTCTAGTCATCTTAGTATTTCGATACCAATGCTAACAATTTTTAATGCCTTCATACCTTTTTCCAGAGAACATGGGTCCAAAGATGACCTGTCGTAAGAGAGGGGGGAAAAATGAATAGTCAGCAGTTTTCCCACTTTCTACCGAACTCCTTCGCTCCTTGACTATAATATAATCTTTTCAAACTCTTAAAAGTGGATCGTCCTGTCACGTACCTGTATCTGGCCGCGGGCCTTGTGCGGGGATCCTGGTTGCACTCTGGGCATCATCATGCAACTCATAGCGCCGACTGCGTCCCGCCGATTGCCGCGCTCCAAAGTAGAATCCCCGGAAGGCGGCATTTTTGAGGGGCGCGCGCGCGCGCGGTTTTCTCTACCAGAGTAACTGACCAATCGGGACGGCTCCCACCAGTCAGCAAATCATGAAAAAAAAGAACTTTTCGGCCAATCACTAACAAGGCGGCACATTTTTTTTTTCGTTTAAAAGTACTTGTCGGCATTCCTGAAGACTTAGAAGGAACTTCCAACATGTTCTACGAAGCAAGCAAGGGGGAAGGGAAGAAGGACATGCCGGAATTTGCTTATCTGTTGCTCTTAATGTTCTGTTCGCTTTACTAGCTGGGCGTCTTATTCTTTTGTTGCAAAATCTTTTGTTTTAAGGGATTTTTTTTTCCTGTTGGCAAAGCAAGGGAAGGTTAAAAAACACACACAAAGCAACATTCATTCAACCTCCCCAGCCTATTGTCTAATAATTGATGACTTGAGATTTCAACTTCTTTTGTCGCAAAATTTGGAAAGCATTAGATTGAAGAAGGCTGTGGGTATGTGGCACCATGCTTACATTGCTTCTTTAGGGGATTCAGAGATGTTTCCATTCAGGAAATTCAATGTCACAACTAAACTGGAAAGAATTAACTAGCAGAAAGGTATCACTTGTGCCGGCAGCTTAAATAAATGAAAACAATTTTTAAGCATGAAATTCAAACCCAAATCTTGACATAGTGTCTGTTTTAGCATTTTGGATGAAAATCTTTTGGCCTCTTGCATCTCTGATCCCAGCATCATGAATCATTCATATTTTCGTTGCTCAAATATTTGTTGATTTTTCATCGCTAGGGACCAAATATTGTCGATTTTTTAAAAAAGCAACCAACACCATATGTAAGCATGAAATTTAACCTCAAATCCTGATGTGGGAAAAAGGGTCTATTGTTTTTCCAGAAACTGCAGAAGTTATGCTAGCCTGTAAAGAAATACATTGTATATATTTTAATTTCATGAGCCTAGGTTGAAGCTTGAGAATTGTATCTAGGAAGCTGTCTGCTATGCTGAAAACGGGTTTTAACCAGAATTTACTGATATGATAGTAACTTTAGAGACAACCCCTAGGAAATAACCATAAAAGGTAATTCATAAATAAGGGTGGGGGCATGCGCGATAGAATTATGGGGGTGGGAGATGTAATCAGGGGCAAAGATTCACTTTAGGAGCTTTGGATAGGTTGTGACAACATGATTACAGTATGATTACTAAGCCAATGAAGAAGAGGTGGGAGGTAAATTTGTAATGGCAATGGGGAATATAAAAAATGAATATTGAAGATTTGGGGTGTTTCCACTGTGTGCTTGCATGCACAAAGAGCATCCTCTTTGCAAAGTATAGTACAAATAAATTATCATTGTTTTCTCTTGGACATTTTGGCTGGTGATTATTTATTTCAACTAGACAATGAATCCCACAACTTGGGGTCTCTCCTGGGATTCTCCAGACATCTGCAGGAATCACTGAGCAAGCACCAACTGAGAAGACATGTCCCACTGAGTTCAATGGTCCTATGTTGTGAATGATTGGTGAGTCCTGTGTGCCTGTGGAATCCGGAATGGAGGTTAAGAGAAAGAAATCATAAGGGAAAAGTCCTGGGGGAATTATACAGTGGGCACTGAAGCGCTGCAGCCGGGCAATTCTGTGCACAGACCAAGGTAAGAACATTTGGACTTAAGCATTGCCTTGGTGGTTGGGATATATAGCTCTGTGTGTTGGGGCCAGGTTGATGGGTAGTGTGGCATGCATGGAGCACGAGTTGGTGTGAAGCCCTGGAAAAGGGGGGGGAACAAGTAGTTTGGTTAAACTTTGAAGAGATTGTGGTCCTAGCGTGGGAAACAGGGTGGGTAAGAAGTGCCATGGAGATGGGATCTCCTCTGAACATTCTGCTGATAGTCCATGAGGGTGCAACGTTGTAAAACCAGGACTAAGAGTAAAGAAAGAATGATTCAATTTTTGTTATTTTGAGTGGCCAAGAAATCCTATTAGAGGCACTAGTGTATTTTGGCCAAAATATGGAAATTTTGAGGATTGGCTATGTCAAGCATTAAACGTATATGTTAACAATAGAAGTCATATGCCTGTTGGATCCCAGCCAGTATATTTTATGGTTAAAGAAAAGAAGGAGGAGGGGATTGTATGAAAGCCCAGTGAGACCCCTTGGACAGTCTATATGTCATGTCCAGGGAGCCCCAGTGGACGGACCTAATAGAGAAATAAGGGAATGTTTTGGAAGATGTGAAGTTTGAAGAGAATTTTATTAAATGGGTAAGACTGCTGTACACAACATAGAAAGCACAAATAATTGTTAATGGAGAGTTAAATCTTGTGGGATATAAAAAGGAACAAGACAGGTTGTCTATTATCTCCTCTCGTTTTTGTTTTTTATTTTTTTGTAGTTCTTGAAAATATTGAATAAATATATAAGACAAAATGAGAAAATTGTGGGAATAAAGATTAAGAGAGAAATTTTTGGTTGAGCATTTGATTTGATACTGGTTTTAGAGGATCCTTTAAAGGGAATTGTAACATTAATAGGAAAAATAAAATAATTTGCTACATTAGCAGGTTTTAAGATTAACAAACAGAAGACATTACCAAAATATTCTGTCTATAGTAGTAATGTGTGGGTGCAGTCAAAACTAAAGTGGATATATGCTGAATAAAAACAGCTTTTATTTTTAGAAGTTGACTGCCTTCTCTCAGTGTATCTAGGTTAAAGTTTAGCCCCAATGACTTGTTTTCAGCATACTTATGAAGGCATGGTATAACAATCTATGTATGAGACACAGAGATCAGTAAGTTAAGACAAACCAGAAAAATTGAGGTGGGGTAGGGATAGCATTGCCTGGCCTAAAATTACAATTTCTTTCCCCAAATTTGTGCACTTAGATATTGCAATAGCAGGAAGACGGTGAGCTGAATTTACTCAGTGTCTCTGTTGTACAGTAAACAGGAAAACTGCTTTCTGTACCGCGCCAATGCTGGTATGACCAATGAGAACAGCTCCTTGATGAGGAATTGCTAACGTGTCACAGAGCAGCTGGAAGAGCATATGCCAAGGAGGAATACGGGATCTGATCTGCATTGTTTGTCAGAGTCTATATTGGATCACATGTTCTCACCACTTCGCCCTGAGCCCAGGTTCATCAGGAGAAGGAATATACCCACAACTTAGCCATTACCATGGGAAAATGGCAGGAAATGACAAAGGAGGTATAGCTGTAGTGTTTGTGTGTATATGATTGTGGAAGGGAGGGAAGAGAGATTTTCAGTCTTTGTTTAATGTGAATGTAGTTTAGAGTCATTTAAAAAAAAAAGATTTGTGAGTTTCCAGAATGGAAAGAGGAGAGGTACAATGTATTTTACTCTAGAACACGGGTCGGCAACCCCCGGCTCCGGAGCCGCATGCGGTTCTTTGAGCTGTCTCCTGCGGCTCCCAGCCGCCTGGTGCGCGCGCACCTCTTCGAACGGGTAGTGGTGCGCGCACACCTCTCCAAATGGAGAGTGGCACCGCCCGTTTGGAGTGGTGCGCGCGCACCTCTGCCGGAACAGGCAGTGGCGCCGCTCATTGGGAAAGCTGCTGCGGCCCATTTGCACGGAAGGCGCCAGCCTGCAAACGGGCCGCGGCAGCTTTTCCAACAAGCGGCGCCGCTGCCCGTTCCGAGAGGTGCGCGTGCCTCCTCCGAAGGCGGTAGCTCTGCAAATGGGACGTCGCCGTCGCGCAACCGGTTCCATCATACATTAAAAAAATGGCACCCGCACGCGTCCATGCATGCGCAAGAAAAAACGTTTTGCGCATGCACAAAATGTTTTTTGTGCATGCGCGTGCATGGACGCACGCACGCGGCTCCCACTTTTTTTGTGTGTGATGGAACCGGTTCCCAGTGGCTCTTTTCCTTTTTCAGGTTGCCGACCCCTGCTCTAGAACAAGGGCTAAGAAATGATTTAATCAGAGATTTATGTGCTTGAAAGTTTAGTTCCCTCACTGCCCGAGGAACTCCCTGAGACAGCTCTTGGGCCCTGCTGCAAAAATTATACCCAGCACAAAATTAAAACCCAGAAGGTTTAACCAGCAACCTTTGCGACAAGAATATCACAGTCTACGATGCAACTGCCCTTGCAGCGTAAAGAGCTCCTATCATTGTTCTTCAGAGCTTCTCAGGTCCATGCCTCCTCCTCTTCCTCCTCCTCTGAGCTTTCCTGCAACATACTGCCATTTTCATACTCAGGTTCAGAGAAGAGGCAAGGATGATAGAAAGGAGATTTATTCAGCCAGGTATTTAGATCAATGTTACTACTCTTAAGACTTAAGAGAATTCTGGGGAATAACTTCTGTGTGACTAGGAGAGTGCATATGTCAATGCTGCTAACATCGGATATTCTTGCTTTGACAGCATATGGAGATGCAGCCTTTTTCTTTCTTATGCTTTACTCTTAGAATTAGATGATATACTGGCAGGGGAGGAGGAGGAATGTGATGGGAGTTAGTTAGACATAATATTATAATAGTGTGTGAACTCAGGGCTTTTGAAATAAGAGATGATAAGAAATGGCAGGTTGGAGAATGGAGGGAAAGCCTGCATTTCAAACTAATTGGAGAGTGTGATTTATGACTCTTAATTAGAGGAGGGAATTGTGTTTGATACTATGTGCTAAAGAGAATTCAGATTTTGGCTTCGACCATGTATGTGCCGATGCTATGCTTCTCGAATAAAGATTCTTTAAGGTAAACAATGCCTTGAAGTTGTTTGAAGAGTTTCATCTGTCAGAACCATGACAGCATGTTTCTCTGATGTACAGAAGCAGTCACAGAATATTAAATCTAAGGTTAACTAAATTAACCCTAGAAAATAAATCAAAAAGGGATTTTGTGCACACAGATGGGACTACAGGTGCAGCAATTCATATAGGCAGCCTCTTGCCTCTGTCTCCCAGGTAGCTACCTGCTTTTTCTTAATTGAGGTTAGTATCATTTCAATCTACAAGTATTTCTGAAAGTGTCCACATTGTGTATTGAGGATGCCATTCCATTTGTACAAGTTATCCTGTTTTCTTTCTGCACAGGAGTTGGACACTGCGTATTCCCCTAGTAGATGGTCTCCACGGCTGGATAAGGATGCTGTGATTGAGGCATACATGAAAGTAGTGACTGAAGGTATGGGCTATCCAAGAGTCAAAATAATGGGGTGAGCAGACAGACTGCCTTCCTATAGACCTCCCAGTTCCTGTGGATTGCCAAAATATACCATGTCATATGAGTCTGCTTCAGCAAAACAGGCAACATGCATGCTTTTATGAACACAGGATTACATTGCCATAATTAGTTATATCGTGGCAGGTGTACTCTTGTTTGTAAATTCTGAAATAATTCATCAAATTCGCATGAACCTGCAAACACAGGAATCTTGGTTGTTCACAAGACAAAGAAATACAATAAATAAGGCAAAGAAAGCCGAAAACATAACAGATGGCAACAAGCTCCCCAAGCCCTCCTGAAAAGCTCAGCCTTCAGCTTTTCCCAGAAGGTGGAAAATATTGAAATAAATTGGTGGGTATGGCATTTCTAATGAGTTGGCCATATAAATTTATGGACTCTGGTATGAAAATAAAAATATACCAGGGAAGAGCTGGGTAAGACTGAAAAAAAAAATGAAGAGACCTCCATCCTTTGAAGCTATGTCAAGGTGAAAAACCATGATTTTCCAGGAAGCAGCTGTGATGATAAGTTGTCCTCGACTTATTACCTCAATTGATCCCAAATTTATCTTGATAAGCAAGAGAGTTGTTAAGTGAGTTTTACCCCAGTTTAGCACTTTGCACTAGCACTTAGACTTATATACCACTTCACAGGGCTTTACAACCCTCTCTAAGTGGTTTCAGAGTCAGCGTATTGCTGCCAACAATCCAGGTCCTCATTTATGATCTTTCTTGCCACAATTAAGTCACTGCAGTTGTTAAGTTAGTAATATGGTTACTACGTGAATATGGCTTCCCCTAATGATTTTGCTTGTCAGAAGATGACACATGACCCCAGGACACTGCACATGCCAGTTCTCAAGTGACCGAATGTTGATCATATGACTATGGGGATGCTGCAATGGTCGTAAGTGAAAAACCATCATAAGTGACTTTTTTCAATGCCTTGGTAACATCAAACAGTCACTTAACCAATAGTTGTAAGTTGTGGATTGTCTGTGACCTCTGGAACTTCTAGGAGGGCAGCCCAAATAATATTTAGGAAGGATGGTTGCTGCATTTGTTGGTATTTTCTTCCAATACTCTGCAGGTACTCGAAACGCCCAGGCATTCACCCAAACTCTGCTGAATGTCCCCTATGGCTCCAGTGAGGGAGAGAAACTGGATGTGTATCTTCCTAAAAAACATACTGAAAGTAAGAGCACAAAGGGTGGATGGGGGGCTCTGAAAGGGATAGGGTAGGGAAATAGGAAAACTATCCTCGGCCAGCTTAGAAGACTGGCCAAGGATAGATAAGTATGGAAATGGCCTTGAAGAATGTACCTGTTAGGTAAATCTCAGCCCTGAAAGGGAGGAGGGAGTGAGGAAGAAACTTAAGATTGCCCCATCTTAATTCTTTTGATGTAAGGGATGGGAGAGGAAGTCTCTGTCATGCTTTCAAGATTCTCCTTTTATTATGTACTCACCAACACTAGACTTCATAAGTCATTGTGGTGATAATTTCTTGACCAGGTCTACCTGCAAAGGCTGATGCTATGTCTGAGAGATAGCAATAGCAATAGCACGTAGGCTTATATACCACTTCATAGTGCTTTACAGCCCCCTCTAAGAGTCAGCATATTGTCCCCAACAATCTGGCTCCTCATTTTACCAGCCTCGGGAGGGTGGAAGTCTGAGTCAACCTTGAGCCAGTCAGGATAGAACTGCTGGCAGTTGGCAAAGTTTGCCTGCAATACTGCATTCTAACCACTGCGCCATCACAGCTCTTAGATAAGATGAACAAAGACAGAGAGGGATTTGAGGAAAGTTACAGTAGAAGTTGCTTTTGGTGACTTGTTATCCCATTTCAGCGTTTCCTCTGGTTCTCTTTATTCATGGTGGCTACTGGCAAGACTTGAGGTGAGTTGTCTTGGAGGCTGAGGTGATCCACTTCCTCCAATTTCTGGACTTCAGTGGGTGGCACCCTGGCTAGAAGAAACACTTTTTGATGGAGAATATCTACTGGTATAAACAACTGTCATTCATTCTTTCTTTCTAGCAAAGATGTTTCTGGTTTTGCTGCATGCCCCCTAGTGAACCAAGGCATTGCCTTTGCTGCAGTTGGCTATGATGTGGCTCCAAAAGGTATGTTATGGTAGCTCAGGTGTATTGCTCACCCTGCTCTCCTCTGACTAACCAGAATATTGCGTTCTCTACCCAGGCCAACTGGAGGTGATGGTTGAACAGGTGCGGCGTAGTGTGGCTTTTGCAGTTCAGCAATATACGGGGATCAGGTAAGAATGGCTGAAAAAGTTGCATGGGTAATAAACATGCAACCTTGAGAAAGAGAAGCTTGGATTCCACTGATACCTGCCCAGGTTTAGAACTCAGCTTAGTAGATGTTGAGTGATTGATTCCTCAGCCAATTTTCCCCTCTCGGTCCCAGTCAGCACCATTCCTTGGCTCATTATAACTATGTCTCCTTTTCTTGCAGTGGTGTCTATGTGCTTGGGCATTCGGCAGGAGCCCACCTGGCAGCCATGATACTTTCCACAGATTGGGAAAAATTTGGTGTTGAGCCAAACATTAAAGGTATTGGCTGGGAGAAATTCATCCTGTTTTTCTCACATTTTTTGTCTCATTGTTTCCTCAGTTTTTCTTGCTTGAACATCATGCATAATGGAATATTAGCCCAAGCTGGAATCCATTTAAAACAATGTGGATTTTTATTTTTCACCCTAGGTGTCTTTTTGGTGAGTGGCATTTATGACTTGGAGCCCATCACGCACACCTATGTTAATGATCTGTTGCAGATGAGCCGGTAAGGAACATTCCTAGAACTGTTGAATTTAGGCAGAGCAGAAACATTACAATGATTCTCTTGTAATTGCCAATTCTTCAGGCTGACTTCAGGAAGTACTACTAATTATATACACATGAGCAGCTAAAGCTGCAGTATTTATATAATCCAGTACAATAGCCCTTTAATTTTCTGGGTGATCTGTACATGGGGAAGCAAGTATATGACCAAGTAATTTAAATCTCTGATTATGGTAGTATCTTTGATTTAGAACTTTTCTCTCTATTGACTTCTATGCTTTCTAGGTTTGTGTGCATATATACCTTGCTTCTTAGCTTCTTGTCTCCTCCATTTGCACATCACATTCCCTTTTCAGCCAATATGCATAAATACTATATCCCAAACACACTATCTTGTTGTTAGCTGCAAAGTCGCGTCTGACTCATCACGGCCCTATGGACAACGTTCCTCCAGGCCTTCCTGTCCTCTACCATCTTCTGGAGTCCATTTAAGCTCACGCCTACAGCTTCAGTGACTCCATCCAGGCACCTCATTCTCTGTCGTCCCCTTCTTGTATTGTGCTCAATCTTTCCCAGCATTAGGCTCTTCTCCAGTGAGTCCTTCCTTCTCATTAGGTGGCCAAAGTATTTGAGTTTTAGCTTCAGGATCTGGCCTTCTAAAGAGCAGTCAGGGTTGATCTCCTCAGACTGACCGGTTTGATCACCTTGCAGTCCAAGGGACTCGCAGGAGTCTTCTCCAGCACCATACTTCAAAGGCCTCAATTCTTTGGCACTCAGCCTTTTTTATGGTCCAGCTTTCACTGCCACACATTGCAACTGGGAAGACCATAGCCTTGACTATATGCACTTTTGTTGACAGGGTGATGTCTCTGCTTTTTAGTGTGCTGTCTAGATTTGCCATGGCTTTCCTCCCCAGGAGGAAGCGTCTTTTAATTTCTTGGCTACAGTCCCCCTCTGCAGTGATCTTGGAGCCCAGGAAAATAAAATCTGTCACTACCTCCATTTCTTCCCCATCTATTTGCCAGGAATTGAGAGGGCCGGATGCCATGATCTTGGTTTTCTTAATGTTAAGTTTCAACCCACGTTTTGCACTCTCCTTCACCTGCAACAAGAGGTTCTTTAGTTCCTCTTCACTTTCTGCCATTAGAGTGGTATCATCTGCATACCTTAGGTTGTTGATATTTCTTCCGGCAATCTTAATTCGAACTTTTGATTCCTCTAACCCTGCCTTTCTCATGATGTGCTCTGCATATAAGTTAAATAGGCAAGGCGACAGTATACAGCCTTGCCGGACTCCTTTCCCAATTTTGAACCAATCAGTGGTTCCGTGTCCAGTTCTCACTGTTGCTTCTTGGCCCACATATAGGTTTCTCAAGAGAGAAATAAGATGGTCTGGTACGCCCATCTCTTTAAGAACTTGCCACAGTTTGTTATGATCCACACAATCAAAGGCTTTAGCATAGTCAATGAAGCAGAAGTAGATGTTTTTCTGGAACTCCCTAGCTTTCTCCATGATCCAACGTATGTTGGCAATTTGATCTCTAGTTCCTCTGCCTCTTTGAAATCCTGCCTGTACTTTTGATAGTTCTCGGTCCACATACTGCTGGAGTCTAGCTTGTAGGATTTTAAGCATAACTTTACTAGCATGAGAAATGAGTGCAATGGTGTGGTAGTTTGAACATTCTTTGGCACTGCCTTTCTTTGGAATTGGAATGTAAACTGATCTTTTCCAATCCTGTGGCCACTGTTGAGTTTTCCAAATTTGCTGGCAAATTGAGTGTAGCACTTTTACTGCATCGTCTTTTAAGATTTTGAATAGCTCAGCAGGAATACTGTCACCTCCACTAGCTTTGTTGTTGCTCAGCTTTTCTAAGGCCCACTTCACTTCACATTCTAGGATGTCTTTCTCAAGGTCAATGACCACATTGTGATTATCAGGGACATTAAGCTCATTCTTGTATAGTTCTTCTGTGTAATTTTGCCACCTCTTCTTAATCTCTTCTGCCTCTGTTAGGTCCCTGCCATTTTGGTCCTTTATCATGCCCATTACATGAAACGTTCCCTTCATCTCTCCAATTTTCTTGAAGAGATCTCTGGTCCTCCCTATTCTATTGTTTTCTTCTATTTCTTTGCACTGTTCATTTAAGAAGCCATTCTTATCTCTTCTAGCTATTCTCTGGAATTCTGCATTCAATTGGGCGTGTCTTTCTTTTTCTCCCTTACCTTTCGCTTCCCTTCTTTCCTCAGCTATTTGCAAAGCTTCCTCAGACAGCCATTTTGCTTTCTTGCATTTTTTTTCTTTGGGATGGTTTTGGTTGCTACCTGTTGTACAATGTTGCGAACCTCTGTCCATAGTTCTTCAGGCACTCTGTCTATCAGATCTAATTCCTTAAATCTATTTGTCACCTCTACTGTATATTCAACAGGGATATGATTTAATTCATACCTGAGTGGCCTAGTGCTTTCCCCTACTTTCTTCAGTTTAAGCCTAAACTTTGCAATGAGAAGCTCATGGTCTGAGCCACAGTCAGCTCCTGGTCTTGTTTTTACTGACTATATAGAGCTCCTCCATCTTTGGCTGCAGAGCACACAGTCAATCTGATTTCTGTGTTGACCGTCTGGTGATGTCCATGTGTAGTGCCATCTTTTGGGTTGTTGGAAAACAGTGTTTGCTATCACCATCGTATTCTCTTGACAAAATTCTATCAGCCTGTACCCTGCTTCATTTTGTACTCCAAGGCCAAACTTGCCTGTTATACTGGTTATCTTTTGGCTTCCTACTTTAGCATTCCAATCCCCCATGATGATAAGGACATCATTTTTTGGTGTTAGTTCTATAAGGTGCTGTAGGGCTTCGTAGAACTGGTCAATTTCATCCTCTTCAGCACCGGTGGTTGGGGCATAGACCTGGACTACTGTGATACTGAATGATTTGCCTTGGATTCGAACTGAGATCATTCTGTCATTTTGAGGATTGTATCCCAGTATTGCTTTTCCTACTCTTTTATTGACTATGAAGGCTACTCCATTTCTTCTGAGGGATTCTTGCTCGCAGAAGTATACCTGATGGTCATCTGAATTAAATTCACCCATTTTTGTCCATTTTAGTTCGCTGATACCTAAGATGTCGATGTTCAGTCTTGTCATCTCTTGTTTGACCACGTCCAGCTTTCCTTGATTCATGGATCTTACATTCCAGGTTCCTATGGAGAAATTTTTTTTACAGCATCGGACTTTCCTTTCACCACCAGATACATCCACAGCTGAGCGTCCTTTCGGCTTTGGCCCAGTCGCTTCATTCTTTCTGGCGGTACTAGTACTAGCCCTCTGCTCTTCCCCAGTAGCATATTGGACGCCTTCCGACCTGAGGGGCTCATCTTCCAGCGTCATATCATTTTGCCTTTTGGTACTGTCCATAGGGTTTTCATGGCAAAGATACTGGAGTGGATTGCCATTTCCTTCTCCAGTGGATCACGTTTTGTCAGAACTCTCTGCTATGACCTTTCCGTTTTGGGTGGCCCTGCACGGCATAGCTCATAGCTTCATTGAATTACGCAAGCCCCTTTGCCACGACAAGGCAGTAATCCATGAAGGGGAAACACACTATACATATTCCCAAAAAGCAAGATTTTTTGAATCGATGGACTTCATTCTCTCATTTGCATCTAGTGGGATAAATGCATTCAGAACAAAGTTATACATAAGAAAGGGCCTTTTTTCCCTCCTTCACAGGCCTGCCCATCTGTCAAAGTCTGCCTCCTTTTCCTCACCATTCACTTCAATAGCGTTTTCCTTCTTTCTTCAGTGCAGTGGCCCAAGAGAATAGTCCTTTGTGGTGTGTGCCAAAGGTGAATGACAAAAAAGCTTGCAGGGTGCTCATTGCACTAGCACAACACGACCCACCTGAGTTCCACAGACAGTCTCAGGAATATTGTCAGGTATACTGATTACACAAATACAACCATTTTGAAATGTAGGCATTCAATGACCAGAGAAAGAGGTTAAGAAAAAAAAATCTGTGCATGTGCCCTTTAGAAACAAACATGCCTGAACAAACATGCAAATATTTTGATCCTTCAGAAATGCAGGTAGTCTTCGACATGCAACTGCAACTGAGTCCAAAATTTCTGCTGCTAAGTGAGACAGTTGTGAAGTGAGTTTTGCCCCATTTTATGACCTTTCTTGCCATGGTTGTTAAGTGAATCACTGCAGTTATGAAGTTAATCACACGGTTGTTAAGTGAATCTGGTTTCCCCGTTGACTTCGCTTGCCAGAAGGTCGCAAATTTGACTACATGACCCTGGGACACTGCGACTGTCATAAATATGAGCCAATTGCCAAGTTGTCCAAATTTTAATCACGTGACCATGCTGCAACAGTGTGAAAAACCATCATGAGTGCCTTCGTAACTTTGAACGGTTGCTAGATGAATGGTTTTAAGTTGAGGACTACCTATATTTCACAAGGACTTAAGCAAGGATGACTGATATTGCATCCTCTTCAGCCAGTCCTTTTAAAAGGCATAACTAATAATTTTAACTGCTTTTATCCAGCTTTTAGTTCTATTGTTTACTTTGTGAAAAATAGGGGGTAAGTCAAAATAGCAATAGTGCATATGTGCATCTAAAATGATATATCTAAATGTAAGACTAAAAATGCATATTTGGAGCGTTCTTTTCCTGTTTGGAGAGGGATGCCCAAAGACCTGTCAAATGGGTCCCTTCCACTATGCCACTTCAACTTCCCCAAATAGACAAATATATCTGAAAAAGGCCTCACCCACATGAGAGAGGGTTTTTTCTTTGCCAGTTTTTGTTTTTCTTAAGTATCTATTCTCCAACCCTGAAATCTGCCCACTCTAAATAATTATTGTTGCTGTTATTTTAATTTACATTCTGCCTTTCTACTTGTTGGGTACTTAGGGCAAATGCACTTGTACGGTAACTACCATGCTAGGAATCATTTTGCTCACATTCCTGTTGTTTTACCACAGGTTCTTCGTACAGCAGGTTGGGAGGTCTCCTTGCTAGACCTAGCAGGCACAGATCACTTTGATATCATCGAGAAACTCTCCCAAGAGAACTATCTCCTCACACAGGTATAGTGGTGAAAAGATTTGGCAGTAAAAATGACAGTATTTGGGAACAGATTAGATTGAACTTGTGCTATAAATTATGCTTCAGACAGGCATGACATTTATAACTTAGAAAATAATTGATCGTTCACAGAGGAAATGAGAATTGTAGTTTCTGGACTTCTGGTGGGGAAAATGACAGTTGAGATGCATTCAGAGATGACATCCCAGCTCTTTTTTGCTTCTTGAAGGAGGATTTAAGGAAGAATCCAGGAATCCACTACGCAGTTTCTAGACTATTGTTCCTCATGAGTATATTGCAGAAACAGAGTTTTCCTCAGTTGGCTTGTGAACTGAATGACAAGGGGGTAGGCTGATCATTGAGTGTGCAGTTGCAATGTAATCAAAACTACGGTCGCCAGAAACAACCTTCCTCATTTCTTTGGATTTTTTTCTAGAGTGAGAGGTCAGATAAATCAGGGGTCCCCAACCCTAGGCCCTGTTCGAAACTGGGCCACCTGAGAAACTGGCTGGAGCATGCACATGCACATAGCTCAACTTGCATGAGCAGTGGGCCGGTTCCCCTTTCTACACACGCACCCCCCGAGTTGCCAAGCCATGAAGGTTGGGGACCACTGAGATAAATATTCTTTGGATGCTTTTGTTATTTCTCAGGTTGTGTTTAAATTAAAACATTAGAAAGTCTTACTGGCACTTGCTTCATTTACAAAAATTTGGAAATAAAAGAGACTAAAAATATTTAGACAGAATTACTTTTTAAATTTTTTTAAATTTACTTTGTCACCATTTTTTTTCTAGGAACAAAGAGTTCCCTTTTTTGAATTAAGGGAAAATATTATATTTTCTACCAGCAGAGTGTACTATAGACCATGACTACATGGTGCTAGATGAGGTTCCTGAGATGAGCAGATTCCACTGGCTCTGATAAAAGAAACATTTGATATTTGAGTAAAAGATTGAAACAATCTCTGCAAGTTAAATTTGAAATTTGGACAAAAGACTGGAAAAGAATTCAGGGAAAATTAAACAAATCAATAACTGGATGGAATTTTTAGAAAACTAGGGATTTGAGGCTACAGAAAGAATTTTAAAAATTGGCTATGCTGGAACCCAGACAGAAGGATTTTTTTTTTTGCAGTGCAGGTCTATTCCAGAAGACCCCTTGAGAATATATGAAAAAAGCTTGTTTAAACATTAGCTGATTTGTTGAGCTGGGGGAGGAAAGGATTGATGAAGAACTGGACAAGGTGTATCATGTGGGTTCACATTTTGTTGCATTAAGACAAACGCCAAGATGAGAATATAATGGGTTTGAAAATTAAAAATGAGTCTTTTAAATTGAGAGATTTTGATTATGATTTAATTTTGACGTTACAGGGTTCTTTAAAAGGAATTGAAGTTTTGATTGAAAAAATGGAAAAACCAGCAGGTTTTAAGATTAGTACACAGAAAACAAATATGACTGCACAAGATTAAGATGTATTGAATTTTCTTTACTGTAATGATAAGATGATTAAGTAAACACTTTACAAAATTGAAAAAGACAGAATTGCAGTTTCTATATGCGTCTTTGAAATCAATTAAAATTATGGATAGATTCAGGCCTTCAAGGATTGAAGAAATGGCTAGAAATGGAATGAGCAGGGAAGTTTCTGCACAACACTCAAGCATGACCACTACAGGGCTACAAAGGGATCCCACCTTAGTAGGGAACAAAATGCATACAGGTAGTTTTTTATTTATCACTATTTGTTCAGGGGCCATTTGAAATTACAGCAGCACTTAATGGATGATGGTGATTACCAGTCCTCAGAGTTTTAGTTGTCCCAGAAACCCCATGATCTGTGTGCTTGGCAACAAGTTTGTATTTATTACTGGTTGCCAAATGCACCATGATTACATGATTGCTATTTGCAACCTTCCCTGCTGGCTTCCCAAGAAAATCAAAGGAGAAGCCAGTAGAGCAGATTGCAAGTCACTCGGGTAAGTTTTCCACACCTTCACACTCTTTCCCAGCCCCTATGGGCTCACTCTGTGTCAGCCATTCACACACTCTTGTGCACCCAAACAGGCTACACCTCCATGCACCCTCCCTTCCCCATGCAGCACCTCTTACATAACCCTTCACTGAGTCGCATGGTGCACACACATGCACACACACCAAGCAGCATCCACTTACCTGCCTGAGAGCCTGTGACTAGCAACTTCCTGCTGGCTTCCCCTCTGATTTTGCTTGTGGGAAGCCAGCAGGAAGTTGCTTTGCCTAATGAACATGGGATTCAGTTAATGATACCGGTAGCAATCAAGACTTCGGAGATTGCCATCATTAAGTGACATGGTCATGCTTTATGACTGCATTGCTTGGCAAGGGAAATGCTGATCCAATTGCTATTGTAGTCTAGATAGAACTACCTACACATATTCCTGCATGAGGCCAATGTGGCTAATAATTTGGGCTTTTTCTATTTGCATGTCTCCTGATGCAGTGAAAGGCTAATTAGGAAGCCAAAATACTTTCAGAGAGGCCATTTTCAACAATATGGATCAAATACAACGTGACTTTTTCCTATTTTTGCAGTTTGTCAAGTCCATTTTGTAAAAAAACAGCAAAGAATCCTATACTCACAGGCCCATTGCAAGCACAAATTGACTGAGTAATGTGGCAACTGATTCAATGGGAACTTATTATTCCTGCAATAAGAGAAAAGTTACATTTCCTTATTCTTTGTGTTCCAGGTGATTTTGAACATGATTTCAAGTGGCTGAAGCCAGGAAAAGAACAATTGTGGTCTGCCTGCTCTCCTTTTCTCCACTGTCTTCCCGCTGAACTCCTTTAGGTCAAACAAGGACTGAGCTTTCTGCCTCTTTCTTTTCTCAGCTGCAGATGTATTGCAACCAGGGATATCACGTGGGACTTTGAACAGCCCACCACTGCTCTCACACTGTGACATCTATTATGGCATAAGAGATGAAAGCAATAAATAGAACCAGAACCTGAATTACATCTTTATCATAGTTGTACATTACTTGGCCCACTGGATGCAGCTTGGGAATGAATCTGTGAGCAATACAAAACTGCTGCATCAATTATCACTTTTCTTTATTTTGCTTTAGTCTTAAACTGCCGGCATATTTTCTTCCCTTTGAACAGCAGCTGCATATGATATTCTGGGTGCATATAAAGCCATCATGGTCAGAGTAGTAACACTATGAGTTAGCTCAGTTGTAACTGTTCTTTTTTTGGTTGTGGCTCCCTGTGCATTTTATTTATTTATTTATTTATTTAATTTATATACCGCCCTTCTCTCAAGAGACTCAGGGCGGTTAACAGGGCAATATGTAAAAAACAGATACAAAAGTTAAAATTATTAAAACATGATTAAACAATGCCCATAGTACAAATTTAAAATTAAAGTCATAATAACAAACCCACCCCGTCCCATAAGGCCAGGCCCGCTTCCTTAAAGAGATGGGTTTTAAGGTCGCGCCGGAAGGAGCGGAGGTCGGGCGCCATCCGGAGCTCTACCGGAAGATGGTTCCATAAGTCCGGTGCACCCACAGAGAACGCTCTCCCCCTGGGGGCCACCAGTCGGCATTCTTTGACCGGCGGCACCCTGAGGAGGCCCTCTCTGTGGGAGCGTACTGGGCGGAGGGAAGTTGACGCCGGCTGCAGGTGCTCCCCAAGGTATTCTGGACCCATGCCATGGAGGGCTTTGTAGGTCATTACCAACACCTTGAACCTCACCCGGAAGACAACTGGCAACCAATGCAGCTCGCGGAGCAAAGGTGTAACACGGGAGTATCGGGAGACCCCCGACACAACTCTCGCGGCTGCATTCTGTGCCAGTTGGAGCCTCCGAGTGGTCTTCAAGGGTAGCCCCATGTAGAGAGCGTTGCAGTAATCAAGACGAGAGGTCACGAGCGCATGAGTGACCGTGCGCAAGGCATCCCGGTCTAGACAGGGCCGCAACTGGCGCACCAGGCGAACCTGGGCGAACGCCCCCCTAGTTACAGCTACAATATGGTCTTCTAAAGAGAGCTGTGAATCTAGGAGGACTCCCAAGTTGCGAGCCCTATCTACAGAAGGTAATGACTCACCCCCTATAATGAGGGGTGGGATATCCTGAATATCCCGGGATGCCGGTATGCACAGCCACTCCGTCTTGTCAGGGTTGAGACGAAGCCTGTTCCTCCCCATCCAGACCCGGACCGCCTCCAGGCACCGGGACATCACGTCGAGGGCATCACTGGGGTGGTTTGGGGTCGAAATGAAAAGTTGGGTATCATCAGCATACTGATGGTACCCAACTCCAAAACCACGAATGATCTCACCCAGCGGTTTCATGTAGATGTTGAACAGAAGGGGCGAGAGGACCGACCCCTGAGGGACTCCACAAGCGAGAGGCCTCGCGGTCGACCTCTGCCCCCCCGTCAACACCGACTGCGAACGTCCCAGGAGATAGGAGGAGAACCACTGAAGAACCGTGCCTCCCACTCCCAATCCCCTGAGACGCCGCAGCAAGATACCATGGGCGATGGTATCGAAAGCCGCTGAGAGGTCTAATAGGACTAGAACAGAGGAGTATCCTCTGTCCCGAGCCCTCCAGAGATCATTCACCAGCGCGACCAATGCCGTCTTCGTGCTGTACCCAGGCCTGAAGCCCGATTGGTACGGGTCTAGATAATCCGCTTCATCCAGGACCAGAGGGAGCTGGTGCGCCACCACACTCTCAACAACCTTCGCAAGGAAGCGAAGGTTGGAGACCGGACGAAAGTTATTCAAAACAGCCGGATCCAAGGTAGGCTTCTTGAGGAGAGGTCTCACCACCGCCTCTTTCAAGGCGGCGGGAAAACTACCCTCACTCAAAGAAGCAGCTATAACCGCCTGGAACCAGCCTCGTGTCCCCTCCCGGGCTGCATAAACCAGCCAGGAAGGGCACGGGTCCAATAAACATGTGGTGGAGCTCAGCCTCCCCATGATCCTGTCCACTTCCTCCGGAGTCACAGGATCGAACTCCTCCCAGATGACATCGACAAGATCGCTCGTGTCCTGATCGTCCGATACTGCCCAGTCGGAGTCCAAACCGGTCCGAATCCGAGCGATTTTGTCCGACAGATGTTGACTAAATTCCTCGGCACGCCCCTGCAAGGGATCCCCACTAACCTCCTGGTTGAGGAGGGAGCGGGTCACCCTAAACAGGGCGGCCGGGCGATTATCTGCGGACGCGATGAGGGCAGCGAAGTAGTTAGATCTCGCTACCCTCATCGCAGCGAGATAAGACCTAATATGGGTTCTTAGTCGCAATCGGTCGGATTCAGATCGGGTGGACCTCTAGACGCTCTCTAGGCCCCGTCTCCGACGCTTCATCTCCCGGAGCTCCGCGGAAAACCATGGAGCCCATTGGGATCTGCGCCGGGTCAGGGGCCGCAAGGGTACAACTCGGTCAAGTGCCGAGGGCTACATATGTCTTCGTAAAAACGGAAAGGAATCAACCAGTCCATTTTCCTCCTACCTCAAATCAATTTTTGTTAGGAAATTACTGTAGCTAATTTCCAGTTTACTTTGCACCTGGATCAATCTTAGGTAATCTTTGCCTCTAGATCAGAGCAAAGACACAGCCACTCAGTCCGTCTAGCGAAAGTATAGTTGGTACTATGTATTAAATATTAGCAAAGATTAGAAATAGTTAGCTGGCAACAATTGGATAAAAGGCAAAGACAGGCAGAAAGAAAAATATCAAGCAACATTTTACATTTGTAATTGGAGCTTTAAACTGCAATTCAGAGCACGTTTACCAGAAAACAATGGAGTGTAAGAAAAAATAATAAATTTTAAAGAATTAGTCTAGGGCAAAGAGCTACATGTAATTTTCTTTAAATATCACTTATATTTTTGCTGTACATTGTGCTCATTCCAACTGGCAAATCATACAATCTGAAAAAAATAAACTTTTTTCTTTTTTTTTATTGAAAAGTTTTACAGTACATTTTATTTTTAACAAAACAAAACCAAACCCCTCCCAACCCCCTCCCCTCTTCCCAACCCTCCCCAACACCTCCCTCCCTCCCCCTCCCCCCTCCCCGACTTCCCAGAGCTAAATACAAGGTATAACAGTAAAAACAATCATAATCTACCATATGCAAACAATAACTATTAAATCTATCGCACTTTAACTCTTATAAAATAACTACAAGCAATATAAATATCACACCAATACTTATTCAAATGCTAAGTGAAACTTTTTAGTCCCATATTTATTCTATATGTAATCAATCCATTTTTTCCACTCCACAATATATCTCTGTTGCGAATGATCTTTCAAATACGCTGAGATCTTTGCCATTTCGCCAGGTTGGAAACTTTTAAAGTCCATTCTTCTATAGTCGGCAGTTCTTCCTTCTTCCAATATTGCCCTACTAAAAGTCTTGCTGCCGTAATTAAATTCAACATCAACTTAGTGTCCACAACAGTAGTGTCAGTAGTAATGCCCAGTAAATACAATTGCGGACAAAACTTTATCCTTTTCTTAAATATCTTCTGCATATTCCACCAAATTTTAATCCAAAATGCTTTAACCTTTTTACAGGTCCACCATATATGAAAATACGTTGCATCTTCACCACCACACCTCCAACATTTAGGCTGGCAGTTCGGATACATACTTGCTAGTTTTTTAGGATCTAAATGCCACCTATAAAACTTTTTTCTTTTACAAAAAAAGCAAGGCTATCATCTTCCCAGTTGTAATGTATGGCTATGGAAAGTTGGACCATAAGAAAGGTTGAGCGCCAAAGAATTGAGGCCTTTGAACTATGGTGCTGGAGAAGACTCCTGCGAGTCCCTTGGAGTACAAGGTGATCAAACCGGTCAGTCCTAGCGGAGATCAGCCCTGACTGCTCTTTAGAAGGCCAGATCCTGAAGTTGAAACTCAAATACTTTGGCCACCTAATGAGAAGGAAGGACTCACTGGAGAAAAGCCTAATGCTGGGAAAGGTTGAGGGCAAGAGAAGAAGGGGACGACAGAGAATGAGGTGGCTGGATGGAGTCACTGAAGCAGTAGGCGTGAGCCTAAATGGACTCCAGAAGATGGTAGAGGACAGGAAGGAAGAACGTTGTCCATGGGGTAGTGTTGGGTCAGGCACAACTTCGCAACTAACAAAATATTTAAGGGGCCACTCAAACCTTTGCTCTTACTGCCACAAGTAACAGAAAACAGTCTCTCTCTGAACTATATTAAATTACAATGTTCTGTATAGATTACTTCCTTGGACCTCTGCCATCACTGCCCCAAATACAAAGAAGTGGAGTTTTTTTAGTTTGAAACGATAACTTGGAGATGCAGTTTTACTTTGCCCTTACAGTACAAATCAGTAAGGCTTTAAAGGGGCATTTCTAAAAGATGCTGTTGACATACAAGCGCTTTTTAAAAAAAAACTTGTGAAACAAATGTCGTTTTTGCTCATTGCGATCGTAAGAACTACGCTTCCCAGCATGCTCGGCGTTCGGTGGGGGGCGTGGCATCCTCAATATCAGTGCACAGCCTATTTCCCCCATCATGCCTTGGGAAGCCATTTTGAATTTTTTTTTCCTCCCCCGCTTCTTTCCCGCTGCGGTTTGAAAGCTCCAGAAACCATCATGTTTCTTGGGAAGGCGAAACGGCGGCTTCCTACGGCACTCAAATTCTACCTGAAAGAGAACCGTCTCGCCACGTTTACCGAGTGGCCCTTCGACTCCGACTGTTCCTGCACTGCGGTCAGGGTGAGGGGCTCGTTTCTCCCAAGCCGGGGGGCTGGAGGGGGGCGCTTTTCTTCCATGGAAGTGAGCCCTCTTCTGTTTAACGGGCAATATTCCCAAGCACATCTGCAGGGATTCCCAGGCTGCTTTACTCACAAATGACAAGCTCCACGCACAGAGTGCGAGGAGGCTTCTTTATTATCATCATCATCATCATCATCATCATTATTATTATTATTATTATTATTATTATCATTATTATTATTATTTATTCCTTTTCTCGGGTGTCGTGCTTCCTCCCTCCAAAGAGGCTAGTTCAGGCAGGCTTCACCAGACTGATGTGAACGGCCAGTGTGGTGAAGCTGATTCCTTTAAGACTCTCCCAATCAGCGTCTTGATTTGAGCCTGGCAAGCCTCTTTCTTTGTACACTTGTCTATGCCAAGCAAACCTGGATGGCTAACAAGGATTCAAAACATGGCAGTACAATAAAATGTCCTTAGCTTCCGGTGTCTTGGTTCAACCCCTCTGGAGGAAGAACCAGCCGTTAATATGGGAAGAATATGTCCTTTTATGCTGGACAAATCAGTTACCTACCTATTTTCATGTCAAAAAGCTCTTGAAGGGGAAGTTCAATGGTTCTACAATGGTTCTCTCGCTCTGCAATAATTTTTATTCAAATTTACAAATACAGAGATAAAACACTAATACAAACTAAGAAAAATAAAAAAATGCAAAGAGATAGAAAAAAAGGAAATAAAAAATAACCAAATATATATATAAGATGACTCCCCCTCCTCCAGACAGGTACAAACAATGTCAGTAACTCAACACTTTCTCTAATATTTCAGTTAAAAAGTTTATTCCTATTTGTCATCCCTTATCAATAAGTATTCATGCTTGAGAATGAATCAGATTGATACTTTTTAAAATGGAAAAACTCTTTCCCCACTCTTGTGAATAAATACTAATTATTGATAATACTTGCTGTATACACTTCCTATTCCTTATTTCCTTCTCAAATACAGGCAGTCCTTGACTTGCAATCATTCATTTAGTGACTGTTCAAAGTTACAAAGGGACTGCAAAAAGTGACTTATGGCCGTTTTTCACACTTATGACCGTTGCATCATCCCTATGGTCATGTGATCAAAATTCAGATGCTTATCAACTGCCATGTATTTATGACTGTTAAAGTCTCCCAGGATCATATGATCATATGATCACCTTTTGTGACCTTCTGACAAGCAAAGTCCATGGGGAAGCCATATTCACTTAACTATATTACTAATTTAACTACAGTGGTTCACTTAACTGAGTCAAGAAATGTAAAATGGGGCAAAATTCACTTAGCTGTCTTGCTTAGCAACAAAATTTTGGGCTCAATTGTCATAAGTCGAGGACTATCTATAAACTATACTACCATTGACAGTTGTTTGTCAGTTGCATGCATATGATGAAGTGGACCATAATCTACAGCAGGGGTTACCAACCGGGGGTGCGAGACAATATTCCAGGGGGTGCGAAAACTTGGGTTTTCGAAAGTATAGTGTGCTGTATATGCATAATTTGTTGCCATTATTTCAAATTTTTGTAAGGGGTGTGACAATATATCAGAAGCATTGTAGGGGTGCGGGGTATAGAAAAGGTTGGGAGCCACTGATCTACAGTATGAAAGCTTATGATATAATATTATTAGTCTAAGCAACCACAATATATTTTCTGGTTTTACTGCAACAGTCCATGAAAAAATTATTTTCCACAAAATCGATCACAGGTGCCAAAAAGATTGGGGACTGTTGTTCTAAAATATATAGCCATATATAATTAATTCCCGTTCATGGATTACTGCCTTGTCGTGGTGAAGGGGCTTGCGTAATTCAATGAAGCTATGAGCTATGCCATGCAGGCCACCCAAGACAGACAGGTCATCTTTTTGCCCAAGATGGCGACGGCTGCTGCCTAAGCTCCGTGCTCCCTGCGTTGGGCTCCAAATGAGCTCGGGGGGAGTCACAGCCGTGGCGGCGACCTGATGGAGAGGCTGGAGGTGTTGCCAGCAGTCGGGAGGCCGCTTTTGAGCGATGCGGAGGCTTTTTTCCTTCTTTTCCTGGTCCTGCTGGCCCGAAGATCGGCTGAGGCGGGGAGTGCTGGCTGTGGCGTCGCTGCTTCCAGCTGGTAGGTGCTTTTCCCTTTCTGGAAGGCCTCCCAGCCCGAAGATCAGCTGAGGTGCAGCCGCCCCGTGAGCGTTGTTGTCCCCAGTTCCATCAGGGGGCTTCCCTCTTTTTTCGGAAGGCCTCCTGGCCCGAAGATCAGCCTGAGGATCGGCCGGGGTGGTTGTGCTGCTTGGAACGGTATTTCAGCAGGTGGGCTCTCTTTTCCTTTCGGCCTGAAGACACGCGGCCATGTTGCTTGGATTGTTGCCGCCCCCAGCGATGGCAGACGCCGCACTGCACTGGGCTGCATTGGGACTCCTTTTTGGGAGCCCTCCCGGCCCGAAGATCGGCCGGAGAAGGACCTTGCAGCTGGGATGGTTGCTGGACATTTGGCCCTACGGAGATATGAACAGGGGGTGGGCGCCTCTTTGGTGGTGTGAAGACCCCCCCTTCTCCGTCTGGACGCGCTGCTGGGCTAAAGGCTGGCTTGGATGAGCCCTTGCTGTCTGGTCTTCTGTCAGGCGTTTCTGTCAAAGATGGTGGCTTGATGGCCTGATGGTGTTTGGACCTTCCGTGATGAGACCTTGGTGTTTTGCTTGGTTGGGGAGGCCCTGGTTTGAGTTTCCTGGAATAGCTGACGTACACTGTACTTGGCACGAAGGACTGCCTTCTTAATCCCCCAGTTGGTTGGAGCAGGGTGGAACATGAACATTATCCCCACTCCTAAGACTTCCTATTGCCAGTTGATATGGTACCGGGATTACGCCGTGGTGAGAGGGCGGCGGGATTGTCCATCTACCACCCACTGATGTGAGATCAGTGGGATGGGTTTCCCTGGTACCCTGGACTCAGTCCATCCCTGGTGGGCTTTCCTCAGCGGCGGTGAGAGAGCGGCTGCGATTGATTCACCTGGTTGACTCGGGTGAGAGCCGAGTTAGACTGAGTTGGGGGGATTGCGATGCTTATCCTGGCTCATAACATCACATCATTATGTCATCTAATTGCTCATTGGTTTATGGCCCTATGCAGTTGTTATCATGATATGGTTCATATACAATACTCTAGCACGGACTTGTATGCTCTCAGGGGGGCTCCTCCCTCCTGGATACGACTGGTCGCCATGTCCCTTACTTCCCTTAAGGACGGGCCCAATTGTTGGGACCCTGAGAAGTGGCTGGGCTTAAATAGGGGCCTCTGGTGGAAATGCATTAAGAGGCCCCTTGTGTGTTTTTTAGCCGGTTGTTTTAAAGGGTTAGGGAGGGGTGGGAATGGGAGGGAGGGGGGAATCGGGGAGGGTTTTATCAATCGGCTGTCAGTCTGGGCCTCCGGTTAGTACCCTTCTATCCGGGGGCGAGGGGGATCAGGACCCTGAGCTCAGACTGGTGTATTTCAATGCCAGATCCATGGTGAACAAGGCTCCCCTCGTCCAGGAATTGATCGAGGAGGAACACGCGGATCTGGCATGCATTACGGAGACCTGGTTGGGCCCAGAGGGCAGTGTCCCTCTGGTTGAACTTTGCCCTCCGGGTTTCTGTGTGCTACGCCAGTCTCGGGCTCAGGGCAGGGGCGGTGGGGTGGCGGTTTTTATATGGGAGATCTTATGTCCGCGGGAGACCACCGTTGTCCAGATAGGCAGGAGTGAGTCCCTTCTCATGAGATGTGGCCCTCGGGCTCAGTTGGGTCTGTTGCTAACATACTTGGCGCCCAGCTGTGTGGCAACGGCCCTGCCTGAGCTGCTCGACACCCTCTCAGGGTTGACGGTGGAGTTTCCCAGACTTATAGTTCTGGGCGACTTCAACCTGCCTTCCCTGGGAGAGTCGTCAGAGTTAGCTCGTGAGTTCATGGCTTCCATGACGGCCATGGACCTGACCCAAGTAATTCAGGGCCCGACTCATGGGGCGGGTCACACCCTTGACCTGATTTTTTTATCTGGACAATGGTTGGATGATTTGGGAGGGGGCTCGCCATCTGTTGTCCCCCTGTCATGGTCCGATCATTATCTCCTGCGTCTGGTCTTCCATTGTGCCACCCCCCGCTGCCGGGCTGTGGAACCGACCAGATGGTTCCGTCCCAGGCGCCTAATGGACCCAGAACAGTTCCAGATGGCGCTTGGGTCCTTACCTATCTCCCTCACTCACAGCCCGGTCGATGCCTTGGTTGATGCCTGGGAAAGGGCGGCTACTGAGGCACTCGACCGTGTTGTACCCTTGCGACCCCAGACTCAGCACAGATCCCATTGGGCTCCATGGTTTACTGTGGAGCTCCGGGAGATGAAGCGTCGGAGACGGGGTCTAGAGAGCGGTTGGAGGTCCACCCGGTCTGAATCTGACCGATTGCGACTAAGAGCCTTTACAAGGTCTTACCTCGCTGCGATGAGGACGGCGAAGTCTAGTTACTTCGCTGCCCTCATCGTGTCCGCAGATAATTGTCCAGCCGCCCTGTTTAGGGTGACTCGCTCTCTCCTTCATTGGGAGGTGAGGGAGGAACCCTTACAGGGTCGGGCTGAGGAGTTTAGTCATCATCTGGTGGACAAAATCGCTCAGATCCGGACCGGTTTGGACTCTGACTGGGCAGAGTCTGGCATGGAGGAATCAAGCGGTCTTGAGCATGTTATCTGGACTGAGTTCGACTCTGTTTCTCCCGATGACGTGGACAGGATTATGAGGAGACTGAGCTCCACCACTTGTTTACTGGACCCGTGCCCCTCCTGGCTGGTTTATGCAGCTCGGGAGGAGACACGAGGCTGGTTCCAGGCAGTAATAACTGCTTCCTTGAAGGAGGGTATCTTCCCCGCTGCCTTGAAGGAGGCGGTGGTGAGGCCCCACCTCAAGAAGCCTGCCCTGGACCCGGCTGTTTTAAATAACTTATCGTCTGGTCTCCAACCTTCGCTTTTTGGTGAAGGTTGTTGAGAGTGTGGTGGCGCATCAGCTTCCTCTGTTCCTGGAGGAAACTGATTATCTGGACCCGTACCAATCGGGTTTCAGGCCCGGGTACAGCACAGAGACGGCATTGGTCGCACTGGTGAATGATCTCTGGCAGGCTCGGGACAGGGGATGTTCCTCTGTCCTAGACCTATTAGATCTCTCAGCGGCTTTCGATACCATCGACCATGGTATCCTACTGCGGCGTCTCAGTGGGTTGGGAGTGGGAGGCACCATTTTACGGTGGTTCTCCTCCTACTTCCTGGGTTGCTCGCAGTCGGTGTTGACGGGAGGGCAGAGGTCCGCCCCGAGGTCTCTCGTTTGTGGAGTCCCTCAGGGGTCGGTCCTCTCTCCCCTCCTGTTCAACATCTACATGAAACCGCTGGGCGAGCTCATTCGTGCTTTCGGGGTGGGGTATCATCAGTACGCTGATGATACCCAACTTTTTCTTTCCACCCCGAACCAACCCAGTGATGCACTCGACGTGATGTCCCGTTGCCTGGAAGCGGTCCGGGTTTGGATGGGGAAAAACAGGCTTCGACTCAATCCTGCCAAGACTGAGTGGCTGTGCATATCGGCATCTCGGATAAACCAGGTTGTTCCACCACTAATGATGGGGGGTGAGGTGTTACCCCCTGTCAGTAGGGCTCGCAACTTGGGCGTCCTCTTAGATTCATGGCTCAATTTTGAAGAGCATATAGGTGCCGTGACCAGGGGGGCTTTTGCCCAGCTTCGTCTGGTGCGCCAGTTGCGGCCCTATCTGGACCAAGATGCCCTACGCACAGTCACCCATGCGCTTGTGACCTCCCGGCTAGACTACTGCAACGTTCTCTACATGGGGCTGCCCTTGAGGACCACTCGGAGGCTTCAGCTGGTGCAGAATGCAGCTGCGCGAGTTGTTATGGGAGTTTCCCAATACTCCCGTGTAACACCTCTTCTCCGTGAGCTGCATTGGCTTCTGGTTGCCCTCCGGGTGAGATTCAAGGTGCTGGTAATGACCCATAAAGCTGTAAATGGCTTGAGTCCGGATTATCTAAGGCACGGGTCGGCAACCCGCGGCACACCGGCCCTTTGGAACCCAGTCGCCTGGTGCGCACGCACCTCTCTGAACGGGTGGAAGTGCGCGCGCAGCTCTCCAAACATTCAAGGTGGCGCTTGGTCCAGAGAAGCGGGAACTGGACGGGCCACGATTTCCCCTCCAGAGGAAGAAGGCACTGGATGCGGCCGGCTCCGCGGGGAAGGGGGAGCGGCGGCGGGGGCGATGGAAAAGCCGCAGAAACGGTAGGAGAGATGCTGACTGGTGGCGGCCTCGGAGGAGGCGGAGGGTGAGGAGGGAGGGAAGGGTGACCGGGCGGGGAAGGGGGGGTGAGCCAGAAGGAAAAGGGAAACTCATCCCGCAGAGCGGTTGCGAAAAGAGGGAGGAGATAAGCCAGCCCGTTACCTGTATCCGCTTCCTGTGTCTTCTCCACTGTGCCATAATGTCCCCGTTTTGGTCTCCTGGTGACGTGGGGCTGAGCCGGAAAAGGGGGAGGGAGAGACCGAGGGAGGGGGGAGGGAGGAAGGAAGAGAGAGAGAGAGACGGAGCCAGCGTCAGCCAGCGGGCTCACGAGGGGCAGCAACCTCGCGAGAGGCCGCGCGCAAGCCATTAGGACGGCAGAGGCTCGATCTGCCGTTCTGCAAGCCTCCGCCGCCGACAGAGGCTCGATCCGCCGTTCTGCAAGCCTCTGCCGCCGGTTAATACCCTGTATTCAGCTCTGGGAAGTGAGGGGGAGGGAGGGGGAGTTTGGGGGGAGGGGGAGCTCCACGGTGCAAAAATAAAGCCCTGCCGCTCTTCGCGTTGCTTGCCCAACTGGCTGTCACGGGACCGCACGGATCGCCTCGCTCCCACCGGCAGCTGATTCCTTCGAGTTTGGTCTCGAGCGATTTTGCATTTTCTCCAGTGCTGAAAGCCACTCGGGGAACTTGAGTTACCGGCTCTCCGATCGCTCCACCCTCATCTTCTCTTCATTCCCGCTTCCCCTTCCGAAGGTTCCTCTCGCCGTCCGTGACTAAAGTCCCACTCCCACCCCCCGCGGCAGGTTGGATCCCCCCCAACTATCTGAGTACCTACAGCCCCGCGCTGCCCTCCCCCGGGCCACCGCCGCCAGAGAGGACGGCTCTGAAGTTAGATATTCCGCCCGTAAGTCGCAGAGGGACCCCAGGTGTTCATAATTGATCCATAAAAACCTAATACCGAATAAAAGTACGATACATCAATAAAAAGATCCAATTTGATTTTTCCCCCCCTGCCCCCCCCCCACACACACAGGTTGGAGACCCTCCGACGTGGCTTGGGCACCCAGAGGCTCCCGCTGCCCCCTTTTCTCCACCGGGCGAGAGAGGCAAAACGTGCACCAGCCCTCCCCCCATCCACCTCCAGTATCGATGGCTCTGCCAAAAGAAAAGCAGCCGAAGCAAGCCTCCCATTGAGAGAATGGGGCGGCGGAGGCTTGCAAAACGGCGGATCCAGCCTCTGCCGGCAGTGGAGGCTTGCAGAACGGCGGATCGAGCCTCTGCCGGCGGCGGAGGCTTGCAGAACGGTGGATCGAGCCTCTGCCGGCGGTGCACTTTTTGCCTTGTTTTGCGCATGCGCGTGCGTGCATGCACGCGCGCACACATTTTGCGGCTCCCACTTTTTTGTGTTTGTGACAGAACCAGTTCTGAGTGGCTCTTTTCCTTTTTCCGGTTGCCGACCCCTGATCTAAGGGAACACCTGCTGCCCGCATCAACTTCCCATCATCCTGTGCGCTCCCACAGGGAGGGCCTTCTTAGGGTACCGTCGGTTAAGGAATGCCGGCGGGTTATTCCCAGAGGAAGGGCGTTCACTGTGGGCACGCCGGCCCTTTGGAACCAGCTTCCCACGGAGCTTAGGACCGCCCCCGACCTTCGCTCATTTCGTAGGGACTTGAAAACTTGGTTTTTTGAGCTGTCTGGCCCAGACTGAGAGGTTTTAATTATTTAATTAATGGGGTTTTAGTTAAGTTCAGGGATTAATTTAATCTTACTTTTAATCGTTTTTAATTGTATGTGATGTATTTTAACTTTTAATTTTCCCTGTAAACCGCCCTGAGTCCTACGGGAATAGGGCGGTATATAAGTCTTGGCAGGCCTTGCTAAAACAGACCATAAGTTGTTGAAGGTCTTTGGCAGAGTGAGCAGTAACGGCAGCATAGTCAGCAAACAGGAAATCCCGTAGGCATTTCAGCTGGACTTTAGACTTTGCTCTCAATCTAGAGAGATTAAATAGTTTTCCGTCTGATCTGGTCCGGAGATAAATACCCTCTGTCGCAGTTCTAAAAGCATGACATCAAAAAAGATCCTGAATAAAGTTGGCGCGAGGATGCAGCCCTGCTTCACTCCACTTCGAATGTCAAAGGAATCTGATGTTAAGCCATCAAAAACTACAGTGCCCTTCATTTCCTCGTGAATGGACCTGATAATGTTGAGGAGCTGAGGTGGACATCCAATCTTGAGGAGAATTTTATAAAGACCGTTCCTACTAACCAAGTCAAAAGCCTTCGTAAGATCTATGAAGGCTACGAAAAGTGGCTGTCTTTGTTCCCTGCATTTCTCCCTGTGTTTCTTCTAAGGGAAAATACCATGTCAGTAGTGGACCTGTTGGCTCGGAATCCACACTGTGATTCTGGGTACACTCTCTCTGTAAGCACCTGGAGCCTCTTCAGTACGACATGGGCAAGCAGCTTCCCTACAACACTGAGAGGAGAGATGCCGCAGTAGTTGTTAGTCATCCCTGTCACCTTTGTTCTTATACAGTGTGAGATATTTGCATCCTTCATGTCCTGTGGTACTCCACCTTCCCTCCAACAAAGACAGAAGATTTCATGCAGTTCGGTGGGGATGTTCTCTTTGCAGCACTTCAGAATTTCAGCAGAAATGTTATCTTTCTTGGATGCCTTGCCAGAGGCAAGGGAATCCAGGGCTGTGTTTAGTTCTTCTAAAGTTGGTTCACTGTCAAGCTCCTCCAAGACGGTAGGCACTCAATATTATTTAATGCTTCTTCAGTTACCCTATTTTCTCTGCAATATAACTCAGAGTAATGCTGCACCCAGCGTGCCATCTGCTGTGCTCAGTCCTGGATAACCTCGCCTGTAGCAGACTTCAGAGGGGCAGATTTCTTCTGTGTTGGACCTATGGCTTGATGCCATCATACATCACCCTGATGTTGCCTGTGTCAGCTGCTATCTGGATCCAAGAGCAAAGCTGCAGCCAGTAGTCATTAGCACATCTCCTGGAGGTCTGTCTGACTTTGCTATGAGCAGCTCGCAGAACCTGTAGGTTGTGCTCGCTGGAACAGGCTTTATACGCAGTTAGAGCTCTCCTTTTTTCCTCGATGGCTGGCGTCAGCTCCTCCGAATAGGTTTCAAACCAATCTGCTGTTTTGCTGATCTCTTTACCAAACACTGACAAGGCGGTGTTATAAACAGCATTCTTGAAATATTCCCATCGTTCAGATGCATTTGCTTCAGCACCTTATAGAACTAACACCAAAAAATGATGTCCTTATCATCATTGGGGATTGGAATGCTAAAATAGGAAGCCAAAAGATAACCGGAATAACAGGCAAGTTTGGCCTTGGAGTACAAAGTGATGCAGGGCACAGGCTGACAGAATTTTGTCAAGAGAATACGATAGTCATAGCAAACACTCTTTTTCAAAAACCCAAGAGATGGCTCTACACATGGACATCACCAGACGGTCAACACAGAAATCAGATTGACTATGTGCTCTGCAGCCAAAGTTGGAGAAGCTCTATACAGTCAGTAAAAACAAGACCAGGAGCTGACTGTGGCTCAGACCAGGAGCTTCTCGTTGCAAAATATAGGCTTAAACTGAAGAAAGATACACCCAATTGAATGCAGAATTCCAAAGAATAGCTATAAGAGATAAGAATGGCTTCTTAAATGAACAGTGCAAAGAGAAAAAACAATAGAATAGGGAGGACCAGAGATCTCTTCAAGAAAATTGGAGAGATGAAGGGAACGTTTCATGCAAAAATGGGCATAATAAAGGACCAAAATGGCAGGGATCTAACAGAGGCAGAAGAGATTAAGAAGAGGTGGCAAAATTACACAGAAGAACTATACAAGAACGAGCTTAACTTCTCTGATAACCACGATAAGGGCATCACTGACCTCAAGCCAGACATCCTAGAATGTGAAGTGAAGTGGGCCTTAGGAAAGCTGAGCAACAACAAAGCTAGTGGAGGTGACAGTATTCCAGCTGAGCTATTCAAAATCTTAAAAGACGATGCAGTAAAAGTGCTACACTCAATTTGCCAGCAAATTTGGAAAACTCAACAGTGCCCACAGGATTGGAAAAGATCAGTTTACATTCCAATTCTAAAGAAAGGCAGTGCCAAAGAATGTTCAAACTAGTGCACCATTGCATTCATTTTACATGCTAGTAAAGTTATGCTTAAAATCCTACAAGATAGACTCCAGCAGTATGTGGAACAAGAACTACCAGAAGTACAGGCAGGATTTCAAAGAGTCAGAGGAACTAGAGATCAAATTGCCAACATACGTTGGATCATGGAGAAAGCTAGGGAGTTCCAGAAAAACATCTACTTCTGCTTCATTGACTATGCTAAAGCCTTTGATTGTGTGGATCACATCAAACTGTGGCAAGTTCTTAAAGAGATGGGAGTACCAGACCATTTTATTTGTCTCCTGAGAAACCTATATGTGGGCCAAGAAGAAACAGTGAGAACTGGACACGGAACCACTGATTGGTTCAAAATTGGGAAAGGAGTCCAGCAAGAATGTATACTGTCGCCCTGCCTATTTAACTTATATGCAGAGCACATTATGAGAAAGGCAGGGCTAGATGAATTAAAAGTTGGAATTAAGATTGCCGGAAGAAATATCAACAACCTAAGGTATGCAGATGATACCACTCTAATGGTAGAAAGTAAAGAGGAACTAAAGAGCCTCTTGTTGTGGGTGAAGAAGGAGTGCAAAAGTTGGCTTAAAGCTTAACATTAAGAAAACCAAGATCATGGCATCCGGCCCTCTCAATTCCTGGCAAATAGATGGGGAAGAAATGGAGGTAGTGACAGATTTATTTTCCTGGGTTTCAAGTTCACCACAGATGGGGACTGCAGCCAAGAAATTAAAAGACGCTTGCTCCTGGGGAGGAAAGCCATGGCAAATCTAGACAGCACACTAAAAAGCAGAGACATCACCCTGCCAACAAAAGTGTGTATAGTCAAGGCTATGGTCTTCCCAGTTGTAATGTATGGCTGTGAAAGTTGGACCATAAGAAAGGCTGAGCGCCAAAGAATTAAGGCCTTTGAACTATGGTGCTGGAGAAGACTCCTGCGAGTCCCTTGGACTGCAAGGCGATCAAACCGGTCAGTCCTAGAGGAGATCAACCCTGACTGCTCTTTAGAAGGCCAGATCCTGAAGTTGAAACTCAAATACTTTGGCCACCTAATGAGAAGGAAGGATTCACTGGAGAAGAGCCTAATGCGGGGAAAGATCGAGGGCAATAGAAGAAAGGGATGACAGAGAATGAGGTGGCTGGATGGAGTCACTGAAGCTGTAGGCGTGAGCTTAAATGGACTCCAGAAGATGGTAGAGGACAGGAAGGCCTGGAGGAACATTGTCCATGGGGTCGCGATGGGTCGGACACGACTTCACAGCTAACAACAACAGTCTATTAGATTATGTTGAAGTAAAATCAAATATATTTATAAATAAATAAACTCATGCATTTCTTAAATAAAATGGACATGTGAGTTTGCTTCAATGTTATATTTTTCAGTGTGTTGCTCGGGCCATTTTTTCAAATGAATCCATCTTGCAAAAATCCTTACTGAGGAGGTGCAATAATCCCTCTAGTTTAAGGGTGGCCCAGAAGTGTTCCCTAAAACATCTAGTCAATTGAAGTCATGCTAAGAGGCTTGAGGATTCAGTTTTCATTTCCCCTGGAGAGCCTGTGAAAGTTGGACCATAAGAAAGGCTGAGCGCCAAAGAATTCAGGCCTTTGAACTATGGTGCTGGAGAAGACTCCTGCGAGTCCCTTGGACTGCAAGGCGATCAAACTGGTTAGTCCTAGAGGAGATCTACCCTGACTGCTCTTTAGAAGGCCAGATCCTGAAGTTGAAACTCATACTTTGGCCACCTAATGAGAAGGAAGGATTCACTGGAGAAGAGCCTAATGCTGGGAAAGATTGAGGTGGCTGGATGGAGTCACTGAAGCAGTAGGCCTGAGCCTAAATAGACTCCAGAAGATGGTAGAGGACAGGAAGGCCTGGAGGAATGTTGTCCATGGGGTCGCGATGGGTTGGACAAGACTTCGTAACTAACAACAACTTATAATTAATGTTAACCTGAGAGCCTGTAGTGGTTAAAATGCAGGATTAGGAATGGCAAGACCCAAGCACTAGTTCTCCCCTAAACCAGGAAGTCAAAAACCATTAGTTCAGAACTGTATTGGACCAGAGTGGTTGATTATAGTCCATAAACCTCATTGAAGAGGTCTATATATTTCAGCGAATTGATACAGGTTAATCATAATGCTAACCTGTTTGTTATAGAACATTTAAAAGTGTGCTCCTAAATTTTTAAATTTACTTTCCTTACCTTGCTTCCTATTCAATTTTTTTTATGATTGTGTATATTAGCTAATCTTAGAAATCTGAAATAGTAACCGTACACAAAAAGTATTACTACTATTTTCCTGTTCTTTTCACCTATTTGTAACAGGGTAGAGTCAGAAGTTACTTAGAATCAAGGAGAACCGCAGCGAAATCATTTTTCAACTATAGCCCTTCCAGTTTCAGAAATAATTTTTATATAACACGAAATGTATAACTTCGTTGAATATTTTTTTTCTCCTTTGTCTTGCTCTCTCTTCCCCCTTTCCCAATGCAGATGGCTGAAGCTGGATTCATTCACTGTCCTATTGAGAATGCTTCCGATGTGGCACAATGTTTTATATGCTTAAAAGAATTAGAGGGATGGGAACCTGATGATGATCCCATGTAGGTACTCTGGAATTGTTATCCTAAGACTTTTAACGATACCCTCTTTATATGTGCACGATTTAAATCTCTAATTTGTTTTACTAAGTTTTCATCTGTAATATAATGTTTTAATTGAATTGGACTCGGAAACGGAATTAGTTAAAGATTGTATGATAAAGTGGGCACAAAACATACAGGAACCAATTCCGTTGGATACTTGGGAGGTAATTTGGGTTAGAAATGTTAAATTTACTCAGGCTCAAAATTTAAGAGAAAATTTTTATAAAATGGTTTTATAGATGGCATTTGGATCCCAAAAAGTTGTCTAATATGTATCCTAACCTACAGTCTAAATGCTGGAGATGTGGTAGTTTAGATGCTACTTATTTTCATATGTGGTGGACTTGCAGAAATATAAAAGCTTTTTGGATTAAAATTTGGTGGAACATTCAAAAGATTTTTAAGAGAAAGATAAAGTTTTCTCCACAATAGTTTTTATTGGGTATTGTTGTAGATTGTGATACCAAAGAAATCAATTTGATGTTGAACTTGATAACAGCAGCACGGTTACTGGTGGGACAATATTGGAAGAAGGATAGTTTGCCTACTATAGAAAAATGGGTACCTAAGGTATCGAATCTTGCAGAAATGTCTTAAGATTTCTGCTTATTTGAAGGATTATTCGCAAGAAAGATATATTTCAGTTTGGAGGAGATAGATAGATTATATTCAGAATAAATATGGGACTAAAAAGTTCCATTTAGCTTATGAGTAGATTTTAGATTTTTATTAATTTTAGTATTAATATTGATTATATTATTATGTTTTTATGTATCAATGTTAAATGGGAGTTAAAGCACATTATGAATTTGGTTAATTTTATAATGGATAATTTTAGTTAGAATATGATTATTATATTTATGACCCTGTATTCAGCTCTGGGAAGTGGGGGGGAGGGGGTGGTTTGGGGCGGGTGGGTTTTGGGGATGTTCTGTAAAAAGTTTTTGTAAAACTCTTTAATTAAAAAAAAAGACTTTTAACGATACCAGATAAGTTTTAGGAAAGATAGCTCAACTGTACTTAGGCAAACTTGCAAAACATTATATTTCATTGGTATAATTAAGGATGATAGAATTCTATACAAATACAGAATTGCAGTATTAGATATTAATAATTTATTATCTACTCTTTTTCCGTAGTACTGTTAAAGCCACATCAAACAAATTAAGCCGTTTTTCAAAGTCAGGTTCCACACCTCTATCTGATTATTAGTTGTATGGCTGACAGTAATTTTTATAACATGATTAACTAATACACTGCAGTCGGTACAGCTGGCTTCCATTTTTGAGCGGAGGGTTTCCACTCAAGTTCTCCCCCTTTTTTTTCCATTGAGGTAAGAGGATGGGAACGTGGAATCTTGACTATGAACTTACACAGTCCAGAAACCTCTAGAATATCTGGTGGGATGCATGTGAGCATTTATATATTGTCCTGTCAGCTAACCTTAAATTCATCTGCAATATCTGTTCTTTTCACCAGAGGCCTACATTGGCAAGACACAGAAAAGACTGGTATAAAAGTATCTTTACTTTCTGACCTTTTTGAAAACACATAAGCTGTTTTGGAAATCAGTTTGACTAAAGAGGAGAATGCAGATATTAATCTTTCTCTTGATGTGGTTAGGCGTGATTATGGGTAATGAGTCATGACAAAATGTATATCACTATATTCTATCTTTTCGCCACAGGAACAAAGGAGTCAGAAAGGCAAGCCAGCCCTTGGGAATTTTTTTCTTCAAGAGGCACCAAAGTGATGCCCCTCGGGAACAGTGGGAGGGACTCTCAGCCCCTAAGGGAGCCCGAGAAATGTTCCAGTCTTCTGACTCCCATCTTTGACATATATAATAGTGTTTTATGTAAGCTTGCCCAAGCCTTTCCCAAAAGTGCTACACATTTCATCCAGTTATAAGCATACATTTTATGGCCATAACAGCGCCACGGGAAGGCTGTTATTTATTTTATTCTTCCCAAAAGAATTGAAAGAACAATTAAAATAGTTCATTTAAAAAGATAGTCTGGTCCTAGAGCAATTGTTATTCTACAAATGTAGAAATAGGGCATACGATAGAAAGGAAGGCAGCTACACACACACTGAGAAAGAATTCTATAATCTGGCTGGCAAAGGCCCTACTTCTAGTTAATTTCCCACAGGACCAACAGCAGAGTTTCCCCACCTGGCATATGTACATGTTTTGGGGGAAAGTAGTCGTTTAATAGTAAATTGATGGACAAAAGGTTTGTGTGCAGTGGGGCATGGGATCCAAATTAGGGCGGCATCCTTCACATGTAGTATGCTTGCTAATTATTTTAATTGCCTTTAAAAATCCATTGCATGATTATGACTTGTATTTCAAATTTCTAGGGAAGAGCACCGTAAACACTCCCCCAAATGTGCATTTCTTGCTCTACAGAAAGACGTTTGTGACCTGACAGTACAGGAGTTTATAAAACTTCGTAAAGAGGTGATCATGAACTTGATTGTGAGTATAACTTGCAAGGAACCATTAACTTATCCTGAGTACTCTCATCACTCTGCAGGAGTTTGGTAGCATCTTCTCAGATTAACGTATTTTATTAAAGAGCGAGCTATATCTCATCAGGTGCATGAAATGCCAAATTGATATAAGAATTAAACTGGGACAACACAGAGAATTGGGAGCAGGGAGGAGAAGACAGGTTACTCAGATGTAGGTTACATGCAATATAGATTATAGGTTTCTTATCGCATAAGAATTGTGTTGTATTAAAGTCTTATTAAGGGATGCGGTGGCTCAGTGGGTTAGGACGCTGAGCTTGTCGACCGGAAGGTCGGCAGTTTGGCGGGTCGAATCCCGAGTGCTGGGTAGCAGAGTGAGCGCCTGTTACTCGTCCCAGCTTCTGCCAACCTAGCAGTTTGAAAGCACGTAAAAATGCAAGTAGAAAAATAGGGACCACTACGGTGGGAAGGTAACAGCGTTCTGTGTGCCTTTGGCGTCTAGTCATGCTGGTCACATGACCACGGAGACGTCCTCAGACAAGCGCTGGCTCTTCGGCTTTGAAACGGAGATGAGCACTGGCCCCTAGAGTTGGAAACGACTAGCACGCATGTGCGGGGGAACCTTTACCTTTACCTTAAAGTCTTATTGTGTTTGTCCAGACCTCCTGAGATAGCTTGAAGCCTTTTGACATATGTGAGTTCAGCAATTTCTTGATTCAGCAGTGTTGTCAAAGTTTCTTTTCTCCAAAATTTCTACTTTAACACCTTTAATGTATCCTGTGAGGTTGAGATGTTCTAATGTTACTTTGCCCTTGTTCTGAGTCTTGTATTTGGTGAAGAAGCTGTAATAAAATGTGTTAACCTGAAAAGATACAAGACTCCTTTCAGTTTTTTTTCCTATCATAAATTATTGCAGCTTTCCTTCTAGGATGTCTTATTACTCTGCTTTTCCTAGTGTGTTGTAAGGGTCATATGGCTACATGTGCGTAGGCTACAGTGCGTAGGCCTGACTATTACTGGCTGATTTCTATCCTAAGGTGAATTGTTTAGGTACATTTCTCTTCATCAGCATAATATTCCCTGTATAGTTTTTTCCTATAACTCAAGAGCTGCCTATTTATTAATAGGAATATGTCTTTTTAATTTTCTTCTAGGAAGAAGAAGTTAAGCAGAAAATTATCGAGATGGAGAAATATGGTCATCTGATCCATGGAGAAATAGACCGCCAGTGTTCATAAACAGTGTATGCCATTGGATGATGTGGGCTTTTTAACTGTCTAAATGGTATTGAGCAAAGTTGAATTGCTCAAAGTCTGCTGTTCAAGTTTAAGGTTTTTAATATGAAGTTTATAGAAGTTTATGAATTCCTTCTGATGTGTTTATGAATAAATATTCTCTTTTTTCATAAAATACCACGTTTATCATATTGTAATAGTTTCCTGGGCAAACTTGTTTTCCCAGTGTTGCTGTCAAGTGCTAAATGACCCATTCTTGAAGTAGGATCAGTTGAGAAGAGTGGGTGAACTGCTTTCTTAGGAAGGTGCTTTATTTTGATTATGTCTTTGGTTCTTTGGAATAGTTATCCTCATAGAGGTACTGTAAAACAGCAGGCTGCTTAGAACACACGCAGCCACTTGTTGCATTATTTACCTCCTATGTAAGCCCTCTCCCTACATAGCCACTGTTCAGTGTCCAATAAAGCTGCAACCTTTAAACAGGTATAGGTAGAAATAGGAGGGGATGTGTAATTTGGAAGCTCTGCAACTACCAGCAAATCGAAAAGCAGCTGAACAAAAGAAGATATTTTCCCTTCAAAGTAGTGAATAGTTCAGAGGAAAAGAAGCACAACAAAAATAGTGGCACAGCTAGGAAAAATGTGAGTACAAAATAATATGGAATACTCTACATGCCGATCAGTAATAGAAAAGATAACAGCAAAAGAAATTCTAGACAGGAATTAAAGCAGAATAATATTCAAAAGAAAACTTAGTTATATCAGTATTACTATAGATAGTAATATAGAAAAAATATAGAATAGAAGCAATAGAAAATATGTATAGACTTGTAGGTTTCATATTTCACTAGTATAAACTAAAAAGAAATGTTAGAAAAGATTCCAAATATCCTATCGCATGCTAATAGTAGAGTTTGTTTTGCTTATGAGAGAAAACGAACAGAGAAAACGATCCTTTAGTGGATTTGCAATCGTCAAATGAAACTAAATGCCAGAACTTTTAATAGTGTAAATATTTAAATAGTGCACAACTAACTTTCAAAATGTATTGTTTGCAGAAAGATTGACTGGATATGTAGGATGAACAGTTTGATGATTCATCACCATAATTAGGTCTTGTGTGGGGCACACGGGGCAGCAAGTGCTTTCCAGTTTTTTCGATCATTCACAGCATCTTCGGCATTGTCCCAAGGGACATTAATAGTCTTAAGATCTTCCTTAACTGTTTGGTACCAAGTTTTCCGAGGCCGGCCACGTTCCCTCTTTCCTCCAGAAGGTATCCAACATAGAGCAATTTTTGGATTCTGGTCTTTAAGCATACGTAAGATATGGCCAACAAGCCACATTCGGCACTCATTCACAGTTCTCGATAGGTGTTCTAAACCTGATCTTTGTAGTACCTCTTCATTAGTGATGTCATGATTTGAGATGCGAAGTATTCTTTTCAAGCAGCATTGTTGGAAAACATTTAATTGTTTAATCATCCTGGTTGTACACTTCCATGTTTCACAATCATATACTGCAGTTGGTGTAAAAACACTTGAAGAGTTTTATCTTTGTGGTAATACTTATAGCTGCCGTAGACCAGATTGGGCACATGCATTGAAAAACAGCTGCTGCTAAACTAAACTAAATAAGAATTGGAAGAACAGGGCATTGAGCTATCATGGTGGCCACACATGCAAATGCAAATGAGATATGAGAAAGAAGCAAAAATATATGGTTTTTACAAAGACCAGGCAACATTAGACCAGATACTATTGTCATCAGATGACAAATTGATTAAAACACTACAGCTTTCTGTTAAATTTAAAGATGGAAGATGAACAAGTTAAAGTTTTTTGGGCAAAAAACTTTGGGCACAATGTAGAGCTAGAAAAATGGCAAAACGTATGGGAAAGACTACAAAATAACGAGGGTAGCTACTTATAAAGAAAATTTATATAAAATGGCACTCACCACTTGCAAAATTAGCAAAAATGTTTAAAAATGTGTAGCAATTGTTGGAAATGCAGACAAAATGCAGGCATGTACTATCATCTTTGGTGGACATGCCCTAAAGCAAAGAACTTGGTCAAAAATACATAGGTGGCTAGAAAAGATGATAGGAGCACATGTAAACTATAATCCGGAATTATTTCTTTTAGGCATAATTTCAGAATATTAGGATAAGAAATGTGCATACTTAATATTACATATATTAACAGCAGTGAGAATTATATTTGCTCAATACTGGAAAAATGAAGAAATACCATCTGAAGAAGACATAAGAAAATTTTGGACTGCAGAAATGAAAATGATTCAGCAAGATTCAGAATACTTTCAAACATGGGAAAATTTTTATAAATGGTTAGAAAAACGGAATAAAGGGTAGGAATGGAAATTGTACTATTAATGTTAAACACATAAACCCAGACAATGTGTTGCTTATTAAATACTAAAGACTGTTAATATAAAAAATAAAATGTACATGAAAAAAAGAAACAGCCGCTGCCATTCCAAGTCAATATAATTAAGGTTCTTATCTATATCCCCATTGATAGATATAATGCTGCCAAGTTAAGTAAATTATTGGACTTTTTGTATAGCCTGGCCATTGACTGTTATAGGCATATCCTGAGCACTTGCATAAACTTGGTCTTCTCAAAATTTATGTGTAAGCCAATTTTGCTGGCCTCGTTATCTAAAGTGGTGATCATTTCTTGCAAGGACTCTTGTTTCACCAAGCAGTGCAATGTCATCCACAAAATCTAAATCTCTTAGATGTTTTATCCATTGCTCTATGCATATCAAACCCATGGAGAAGAGAAACAAGGGTGGCAATAGTATAGATCACTATCTTACTCCTGTATTGATCTTAAAGAAGGCTATGTTGCCACATTCTGTTTGAACACAGAAGCTAGAATTGTAATACAGATATTTAAAGATGTTGATAAAACATTGAGGAATACCATAGTACTTTACAATATTCCATAGTGATTCTTGATGAATCAAGCCCGACCACTTTTTGAAGTCAATAAAATTGATTTCCATTGAAATTCTAAAACTGTTTTAGATGATATTTCTTAAGGTCTGGTTGTTTACCAGAGTGTCCTTTCCTGAATCCTGTTCTTCACAGATATGTATCCGCTTGATGCTGCAGAAAGCATAGTACTTTTCCAGGGACTGATAGCAACATTATGCCCCTCCAGTTATTACAATCACTGAGATTCCCTTTCTTTGGAACTTTAATTATTACCACCCCGCCTTCACTATTACGGTACACATTCCTGGCGCCAACAGTTGCTTAATAAAATAGGGAGCTCTTGCACCAAACTGTCTCCACCATGTTTTAGGAGCTCTGTGGATGAGGGGTGAGGGGTGACATGATAGCAGTGTTCCAATATCTCGGGCTGCCACAAAGAAGAGGGAGCCAAGCTATTCTCCAAAGCACCTGAAAGCAGGACAAGAAGCAATGGATGGAAACTAGTCAAGGAGAGAAGCAACCTAGAACTAAGGAGAAACTTCCTGACAGTTAGAACAACTAACCAGTGGAACAACCTGCCTCCAGAAGTGGTGAATGCTCCAACACTGGAAGTTTTTAAGAAGAGACTGGCCAGCCATTTGTCTGAAATGGTATAGGGTTTCCTGCCTGAGCAGGTGGTTGGACTAGATGACCTCCAAGGTCCCTTCCAACTACTACTACTACTTCTCATTATTATTATTATTATTATTATTCCTACGGCACTCAAGTTCTACCTGAAAGAGAACCGTCTCGCCACGTTTACCGAGTGGCCCTTCAACTCCGACTGTTCCTGCACTGCGGTCAGGGTGAGGGGCTCGTTTCTCCCAAGCCGGGGGGCTGGAGGGGGGCGCTTTTCTTCCATGGAAGTGAGCCCTCTTCTGTTTAACGGGCAATATTCCCAAGCACATCTGCAGGGATTCCTAGGCTGCTTTACTCACAAATGACAAGCTCCACGCACAGAGTGCGAGGAGGCTTCATTATTATTATTATTATTATTATTATTATTATTATTATTATTATTATTATTATTATTATTATTATTATTATTACCTGTCCAAGCCAGCTGCTTTGTCATTTTTAAAAACAATATTTTGTTTTGAACTTCAGTGATTGTAATTGGTTCCTTATTAACTTCAAGGTCTTCTGGTTGTGCAGTGTTGGTAAAATCATACATTAATTGTGATGTTGATTCACAATTATGTAATTCATTCCTTCTCAGTAAACAGTATTACTCTAGATTGCCTTTTAAAAGATTTAAGAAAAATTGAAAGGGTGTCAATTTCTTTGAATGATGGTGGTTAAAATAGATGTGGGATTTAGATGCTTGCCAATTAGCTAAAGAGTAGTGATTTTATTTCATTTGTAGATCTTAAAATATCAGGTCCCTGTTGGGAATTGAATGATGTGATTGACCATTTAATTGTGCCCCTTAAAACAAGAACTGCTCTATTACTGTAGTTTAAAATGGATCCTGCTCTTTAATAGTTAACAATATTATAGAGAAAAGCCAGTCCAATTGTAGTTGAACATATATTAGGACTAATCATTCTTTGTTTGAACAATACAAAAACTTTATTGCAAGAATAGTTGGTGTTGTCAGGTCTGGCAGGTAAACAACTATTTTGTAATAACCCTCTGACTTCTATTATTCCTTTAAAAATTCACTTTTCAGGGTAGAGATGGACAAAAAGACAACAGGCAGGCTGTGTATTGCTTTGGCTTTGTTTAGTAAGAACTGATTTTTTTTTAACTACAGTAGGCTTATGCAACATTTCCAGCATGGCCAGAAATTACTCACATTGTGAGACATTGTGAGTGAAAAGTTCTCTCACTCTCGCAAAGCTTAACAAGCTGATTTATACTCCCAGAAAGTTGAGAGCATTCTTGATGAGTTGCAGTGGGCAGCATTGCTGAGTTTCTTAAAATGTTAACTATGCCCTTTGCTTAGTGGTGAAACCATAAGATCCCTAGTGCAACTGCAGTACTATTGAAACAATGGCACTGAAATTTCTTGATACATTTTACACTAATTTGTACCACAGTAGGATATTTCTAGTGAGACAGGGTGGCTACAACCATCTTTCAGATGAGAGAGAGTCCTGCAGCTAGACAGGATGGAGCCTTCTCATCCCCATCCCCGCCCCACATAGCAAGTTTTTGGATGCCACTGAAGGGCAGTGAATCATCCATTCATCGCCTGGTATTGAAAGTTTAGTGATTGATGGAAGAGGATGTTGAATTTTCTATTTCGTCATTTTGTTTCTTAACAAATTAACTATACGAAGGCAATACAGGGTGGTTGTTACATTATTTGAGATAGTATTGCCTTTGTGAATGGCACTTTGCAAGCCTCTTGAATCCCTTCCTTGTCATCTAAGGCATACAGAAATAAAGGAGAAATGTGCTTACTTCAATTATTGATATATTAGAGCAATTGGAACATAATAGGAACCAGGTAGATTAATGGCTCCTCAGAAATAATGAGTTTTGAGGAAAAACTTAAAGCATCTTCGATTTGGTTAGCATGATTATTGCAGATGTTTCAAATGAATATAGGGAATGAACACAAGAGGATGGGAGAAACTTGAGAACTGCAGCTTAAATATGTTGAGTCTGACAAATACTTTTGACTTGCCATGTTTACTAACCCAACTAAATGGATAATTCAATAAACAAAATCAATACAGTATAAAACCGTGGCTTAGTATGAACGGAGAATCCAAGGTTTATAAATATTTTGTATACTTCTGAGATGTTTTAGCACTTGTTAGCTTTCACTTTGGACAGTAAGTTCTTTTTCTGCTGGTCTGTTTCCTTATGTTCTATAACTAATAATTTCATTTGCTTACTCACTTGCAGCATTATTGCTAAAATCAGAAAAGAACCAAGTATGGAAAAAAATGCTTTTTCCAAACCTTGCAATTTTACTGCAAGGATGATAATGGAATTGTCTGTTTTGTATCTTTGAATTAAGGATGAGAGAGAACCCCTCAGCCCCAACCCCTCTTAATACCCTCCTCATATTGAAGGGCATAGACCCCAAAACTGACCAGGGCATCCCATCCCAGGTTTTAGTGTATTAGTGTTTTAGTGGCTCAGTGGGTTAGGACGCTGAGCTTGTCGATCGGAAGGTCGGCAGTTTGGCGGGTCGAATCCCGAGTGCCGCGTAACAGAGTGAGCGCCTGTTACTCGTCCCAGCTTCTGCCAACCTAGCAGTTCGAAAGCACGTAAAAATGCAAGTAGAAAAATAGGGACCACTCCGTTGGGAAGGTAACAGCGTTCCGTGCGCCTTTGGCGTCTAGTCATGCTGGCCACATGACCACAGAGACGTCCTCGGACAAACGCTGGCTCTTCGGCTTTGAAACGGAGATGAGCACTGGCCCCTAGAGTTGGAAACGACTAGCACGTATGTGCGGGGGAACCTTTACCTTTACCTATGAATCTCAACTATATTTCTAGACGGGATGGAAAAGATGAAAAATGAATGGGGGAAGGTCCTGCACACAGCACAGCAGTTGAGGGGTTTGGGACTCCATGCCCTCTGGCTGAGTTTCTTCCTGTTAGGGGACCCTAAATGGGCCAGAAGCCACCCCGGAGAGGTGGCAAAGAGGGAAGGAAGTCCCGGGGACCTCAGAGAGATGACAGTCGACCCGATCAGTCCAGGAGAAGGCTTCCAGAAACCAACAGGAGAAAGGCTAGCCTAACTTCAGAGTAGCCCAAGCTGTAAGCAACCGAATTCAAAAGCACTATTTTAAGCTGATCGTAAACAGCGTGCTTCAATCTGGGTAAGAACATTGATTTTCTCTATCCTACCTATCAACTTTCCTGAAGGGGAGAAAAAAAATTTCCAAGAAGTAAAAACCTCCAAAAGTGAAGGAGGGGTGTTTTTTTGGCCCCACCCTTTTGCTAAGGGAAGCAGTGAATCGAACCTTTTATGGAGGGCTAAAATCTGAAAAATGAACCAGTGCTGACACCTACTGGTGAATGAGGATTATGACAGCTATGACTTTCATGTAGGACTTGGAAAAATCTGGAAAAAAGTAATCTCTACTTGTGACCTTCAAAGCTTTAAAAATAGATAACAGCTGTGACAAAAGGGAAAATAATCTGGGCTGTAGATAAAGTGAGACTTACAAACTTTAGGGAACAAAAAAGGAACTTTTTTGAACTCTCTGGATTATAAGTATTTATTTAACTCTGACCTCAAAGCTATTTCCAGAGGGGAAAACAAAATCTGGATTCTTGGTCATCATGGAAAATCAGAGATTTATAGAAAGAACTTATCAAGAAAAAATAAATACTTTTCAAGAGGAGACATATGATATGTTGCAACTAATTCAAATAACAATGATTTCAAACCACAAAGAAATCCAAAATAACTTTGAAAATATAAACCAACTCATCTCCAATTCAATTTTATACCAAAAAGATCCCAGGAAAACACAACAGAGAAGGGACAGATAAAACAGATAACTGAACATAAATCTGAAGATAGAGACTTAAAGGTGGAATTCTGCAAAACAAAGAAGCATGATTTAATCCCAGTGGAAAAAAATTACAAGAAATATTGGATTTGGTAAAGACAACCTATATTTCAACACTACAAAATAAACTTGAGGATAAAAAAAAAGACTGGATAAAATAGACGGCAGAGATGCCAGGGAAAACACTAGAACTGCAGAGACAAAAAATGATAAGAGAAGCAGAAAGAAAAAGAAAAAAAAGATTTTTAACAAAAATGCGTGGGCAAATGCCTCTAACAAAGGTACTGTACTTGACTTACTTTTTACATCTACAGTAACGTATATAAGAATATGAAAAGATTTTTTGACTCAGCAAAACATTGATTAAGAAAGACATTGGGCAAAAGAAAAAGGCTAACGTGAAAATTAAAAAATAGATGATGGGGCTTATCAGAGAGAATATTTAAAAGAGAAACACTTATTTGAGAATGGTCAAAGAAATAGAAAAATTTTGGATGTAAATTTAACTTTAAGAGGGAGGAGCCCCTCAAGTAACATAGTGCTTTCTTTTTCTTTCTCCTTTTTCTTTTATTTTTTGGATATGAGTAATATAAAAGAGTTGGAATGGCCTATATAAAGGAAATGTATTAGATATCTAAAGGTGATTGACTGTAAGAAAATTATAAATGGATTAAAAATGTTTTGACTAAAGAGCTAAAACACTAGAGCAGACATGTCAAACACAAGGCCCGGGGGCCGGATGCGGCCCGCGAAGTGGTTTCATGTGGCCCGCGAAGCCATCCTGGAAACAGTGAGGGAACGGCCCCCACTGCCTTGGCACTTGCCCCGGTCCCATCTCCTTCTGCCCGAGACCCTCAGATCTGTCCCACTCCTGCCCAGGCCCCCATAGGCACCCTTGATGCGAACGATGTAGAGCTGGCCACGCCCACCCAGTAGGCCATATGCATTCTAGCCACGCCCACCCAGTAGGCCACGCCCACCCTGGCCATACCCACCCGGCCCCCTGAGGGCAACCACAATGCTGATGCGGCCCTCAATGAAATTGAGTTTGACACCCCTGCACTAGAGGATTAGGTTTATTAAATGGAATACTTAAGATTAAATACATTTTCAATTATGGTAAAAAAGAACACATTTTTTGGAAATAAATGTGTTAGCTTATAGGAAATAGGGATTTTAAGTAGTATACTATCTTTTAATTGTATTCTTTTTCTTATTGTCATTCTTCGTTCTCTTTTTAGTCTTATTTATTCCTTAAGAATGGTAAAAAAATAGATTTAAATATTTAAATGTAATTAACTCTGAGAAAATCTTAACCAGTAAAAATGTTTAGCACATTGTGAGAAAAACAGTAAACAAGAACTGTAAACAGGATGTATGATGAGACAACCAGAATGACTAGATAGAAAAGGAATACTATATTGAGGAGATTATTATTTGTAGAAATATTAGAAAACTTTTATACTTAATTATTATTTATTAAAACAATAAGAATTGTATTAACTTGAGGTTGGTAAAAGAGAGCACTGTGAGGGGAAAACAAAAGAAATCATGTAAAGTTATGTGGATTATAGATTATAGAATTTAATTGTTAGTGAATGTTTGTTAAATGTAAACCCAGACAACGCACTGTCTCCCGAATATTAAGGTGATTATGTTAAAAAAAATTAATAAAACAAACTTTAAAAAAAAGGAAAAATGAATGGGGGAGATCCCGTCACCAATCAACATCTAGTCGGGTTTCCAAGATCATCTGGTTTTGCTGTTGCGTGGTAGAGCCTCTCTTCTGGATGAAGCTGGGTCTGCCCTTTCGCCCATAGAGGCGCTCTTCGTACAGTTCCCCAATCTGAAGCACAAAGGCCGGCCGCAATTGCCCCCCCGCTACCTGCCCGTTGTCAGTTGATTGGGCAACTCCGGAACCCTCCTCTTTCGCGGGCTCCCCAGAGGTCTCTCAAAAGGTAGAGCTGTGTCCCAAAAGGGGGCGTCTCTCTCTCTCTCTCTCTCTCCCTCCCTCCCTCCCTCCCTCCCTCTCTCTCTCTCTCTCTCTCTCCCTCCCTCCCTCCCTCTCCCTCCCTCCCTCCCTCCCTCTCCCTCCCTCCCTCCCTCCCTCCCTCCCTCCTCTCTCTCTCTCTCTCTCTCTCTCTCTCTCTCTCTCTCTCTCTCTCTCTCTCTCTCTCTGCAGCTTCTCGGCTCCCGCTCTCGCCGTGCTGGAGGCGGGATCATGGTAACGAAGTGCGGGGCGTCTCTGTCCCCCGGCACGCTCTGCCTGGCCGCTGCGCTCAATGGGCTACTCAGCTTCGGCTTCTTGGCTGCGGCCATCGGCACCGACTACTGGTACTTGATCCACGTGGACGGGGCTGGGCGCAACGGCAGCGCTCCGGATGGCGAGGAACTGAGTTCTCACTCCGGGCTCTGGCGACTCTGCGAAGGTGAGGGCTGGGGCAGCCTGGCTTGCTCCTTGCCTGCCTATGCCGCTGTGTGCCATTCCACCTCGCTGGCGCGGACCGGACTCCGTGGCTAATTGATCAGTGGCGTTTCCATCCATCCATCCATCCGTCCGTCCATCCATCCATCCATCCACCCATCCATCCATCCACCCATCCATCCATCCATCCAGGCGGCGGCTTTTAGCGGCGGGAAAAACGGCATCCGCCTAGGTCGGAGCTGCAGTCCCTGCTGAAGGCTGAGCGCTTGAGGCGAGCGAGTAGCGCCTCAGGACGTTGAACTCAGCTCGCCCTTCTTTCCCGCTGTCCCTCTCAGTTGTTTTGCTCTGATAGTTGAATAATAGGATATAGTTCGACGGAAAATGCGAAGGATTTTGGGGTGGCCCTAACTCTCTTGTGGCTTTCCCTGTGTCTCATTAATGCCCCCCCCAATCCCTAGATTCAGTATCCCCAGGAGCTGGGGTCTGCAAGCTCTAGAAATACTGGCTTAAAAGCTGATTTCCTGGGCAAAGGAGACAACAGTGAAAAAAAACGTGTTGCTGCCGCCAACCGCTGCTGTCTGCTTCTTTAGCCATCAGTTCTGAGGAATGCACCACATTTTCCATGTAATTTTTTTATAAGCGCAGGCCTTACTGTTGGGAAAGTACTTGCTACCGGTATCTCATTCTGATGTCTAGCGTGACTTTTAGTATCTCTCATTGTCAACTGGATTCCCGATGAAATGGCACGGTATATGCTGGATCCCAAGCTGATCCTAAGCGTCTGGATGTATTTGCATTGGGCTGTGAAACAGAGCCTTATTTTGTCTTCTGAGCTTTGCTTCCTTTTGTCACAATTGACTGTGGCACTGAGACCCCTTCTTCTAAGCACAGGGATGGGTATTGTTAGGATTGCCTCAATATGACATAATCTGGGGAGGGGAAGAACTTTTATGGCAGTGGAGGTGGGTCAGGTATGCAGTTATCTACTTGCTTAGCCAGGAGAAAAAGGTGCCCACCATCAAGAGAGATTTGCAACGCGCCAGGCAGAGTCTCTTTCCCACCCAAGAGACACAGATCCCCATTCTTCCCATCTGATCTTCCTCCAAGTCACATCAGATTCGTGCAACTGGGTATGAAATGAGGAAAGTGTGTCCCTGCTGTGATATTATCACAGGAAGAAGTGAGAGCACAACAGGCTATCTAAAAGGGCTTGATTTGCCCCCTCTAACTTTTTAAAGAGATTTAATTGTCAACAATCAACTCAAGTTAGTGATCTTGACAAAAAAAGGCACCTATAAGTACCTTCATTCAGCACAAATGTTAGCTGGACTGCTACTGTTCAGTTCTAACTTGTGGCCTTTTTACTGAACTAGGGCATACCTGTTGCCGATTTTGCCTTGGTCGGCATTCCAGCACCCTGAACCCCATTGCTAGGTGTCTATTGCTTTTCTTATTTTACTGCTTCCCCAGGACAAAATGCCTGTATGCCCCTGATCGACCCCTTTGGCGCAGAGAGTTGGCTGGTGCCGGCATCACTCCAGCATCTTATCTGTGAGTAGAGAGACTTATGTGACTTGGGCATCCTTGATGGTGGTAGGAAATTTTATATTGCTCTTCCTATTTTGAAATGCACGCTGTCCTCCACACTAAGTTCAGAAAGGGGGACGGAGCCTTTTGTGAAACCGATTATTTCTAGAAGTGGGCACTGTTTTTATTTTGGGGGATGGGCATAAGGGGAATATTTATTCCTCAAGAGAAAAATTGATAGATGTTCAGGAAGGAATGATGTTTCTGGAAGAAAGGCATGTTTTTTTTAAATAATTCAACCAATGGATATCCCTTTAATCAACTTCTTGGGATTTTGCTTTCTTCTTTTGCTATGCCAGTTTTTTTCCCCTTGACAGACATGCATCGAGCCTTCATGGTCTTGCTGCCACTCAGTCTCATCTTGATTATTTTTGGCTGGATCTGTGGGATCATTGGCTTCTTGGCCCAGATTTCCTGGCTTCTGCTCTTCACGGGCTGCTATTTTCTATTGGGTGGTAAGTGATATTATGTCCGGAAAGATTTTGAAGAATCCCATAGCATCTCTTCATTATGAGCACGTCTCCCTACTCCTTGTCAGATCTGACATGTCAAATGGCAGTGCATGCTTTGTTTATTATGAAATATTCACCCATGTCATTTCAGATCCAAGTAGCAGCTCTTGAGATTATGCAGGGCACATTGTATTTTTAGCAATTGAGACTCACAGCACTTGGGAGATAGGTTATCTGTGAGCCATCTCATAGTAACCAGCTCAAATTGCTAGCAAATGTAGCGGTGGGATTGCTGTAACAATCACATTCACTATGTTAGAAACTATAAATAATTAATTTATTCTGAAGCTAATAGGACACACAATTGAAGCACAGTTGGTAGCTGGATTTATCTAGGTATTTTCTGGACAGAATCCCCCAGCATTTCTCTGGCAGGGACCGCTCTCTTGTGAGACTTTTTTCTTGGATACTTAAAGCAAGATCTCTCTGGAAACTGTTTTATGACGGTGTGGCATCTAAGGATTTGCTTTATTAGAATGCAAAGATCTATCTAGTTTACAAATGCTTCTAGAAACTTACAAGCAAACAAGGGGATGGTAGCCCTGCCTCTTTGCTTGATCATCTGTTTGTGACATTGCTCCATTTACCTCCATTGATACCAACAGAATAACTATATTTGCTACTCAGATTGCTGCTCTGATGACCTTTTATCTACTTTTCTTCCCATTCAGCACTTCTGACTCTGTCAGGGACGAGCACCTATATCTGCTACTCCAAAGCAGCATTCATTGAAACTGTGCGTATGTTTGACCGACAGCGTTTTGACCGTGTCCATATTACTTTTGGCTGGTCCCTGGCACTTGCGTGGCTCTCATTTGGCACAGAGGGTTTGGCTGGCATCCTACTTCTCCTGGCTGCTCAAGGACTCCGTCTGAAGCAGGATGCACATTCAGCAGACATTTAATCCTGGGAGAAAGTGGGAAAGGAATTGAAACGAGACAGTGCCAGGCTTGAGAAATAATTCTGCTCTGCACTATTACTTTCCTTAATCTTTCTAATAGGGAATGCTGATGCTCATTCCCTGCTCTGTTGTAAATACAGCACACACAGATAGACTGTGGGGCTACAGGGCCAGGACTGTGCCTATGAATTACTATGGAAGAATCCCTGGTGAATGTGAAAAGCTAAGGGGTAGCACAAATGGAAACTTCTGTTAAAAAGACATCATGGTTCCAATTCTGATTGTTGTTTTAATGAACATTGGCAAGGAATATAAAATTGAAGTCCTGATGTGGACTATTTAGTTAAGGCATGCAAGCCAGGATTTGTTGCCTCTCCAAGAATTATGACAAATCTGGCTAGTTTGCCCTGGTTGTCTAATGCATTCCTTATTTCTCCTTTTCTTCAAAGTATGACTTAATTTCTGCCTTCTGATTAATCTGGGATCTCTTGAAATAAAACAAGCAAATCTAACATCTGGCTGCTAGTTTCTTATTCTCTCCTTGAAGCAAAAGGAAAATGTAGCTTTCATGTGCCACAAGTATAGTTATCTGTGCTGTGAAAATTGGATTCTCCAGAATCACAGAAGACCTCATCTAGCAGATATAATTAAATAGTTTGGAGTAACCCAGAGATGTAATCTCCCATCTTGCCTTAAAAATACAACAAGGTATAAAAAAGAAGAATGTACAAAAGTGTCTCTTTCCTTGCAGGAAGCAAGAATGATTCTCAGTCAAAACTGATCTTGATGCAAAGTGTTTTGGAGAACATTGGAGTTATTGGCCTTCAGACCTACAAACCAGCTGTTTTTCCTCATCCTGCTGAGATAGGACTGGTTACTTGCAGTCTGCTACTCTCCTATTGTTTATGCATAGTATTTTAATTTAAATTAAAAGGTTTTAGTGCAAGCATATGACATAATAAAAGATGGCATACACATTGGACCAATTTATGTCTTAGCCTTTGGAGTTTTTTTAGGAACAGAGGATGGGAAGCAAATTTCCCTAAACATACCATGACTTAAACAAACAGAATCTATTTCCATTTTACAGCTGTGGAATAGTCAAGGAGAGTTTTAATGGAAAGGGATGAAATAACCATGCTGGAATCTTATTCTGCTAAATGCTTCTCTGAGGATAAGTCTAACCTATGCTGGCCAAGATGGGTATATTTTGATGTAGTCTAGATTGGTGTGCTAAGCATCAACTTCACTTCTGGTGTGCAGATTGACTTCTCTTCCAAAATATGTAATTTAAGCTCTGCTACTTTTATGTTTTTTCCTGGAGAATTATAATGCCAGATAGCACATAGGTAGTTGACCCTATGGGACGAACTGGATGTTAATAACTTAGGCCATGACTGCAACGCCTTTCTCATTCATGAGCTCACATAACTTGGCAGAAGTTAATTACTGCATGGTAATACTGGTTTCTACTATTACTGGACTGATAGAATAGAACAGAGAAATACAGGTACAGACCGCTATAGAAGAATTTTGAGGTCAGAAAGCTGGGATGATCTGTCATCCAAAGCATATTAATTTTCAATACGGTATATAAAAACTGTGCCTATTAGGAGGAAGGGACTGAGTAGTTGCTGCAGAAGGCTCCAACTTGCACAAACAGATTTGAAAAAGAATCCCAGCCCCTGCAAAACCAGGATAAAATGCTCAAATAGCTCAAATAGTTAACTACACAACTCTCTTGCTCTTTATCCTCCTCACAGGAATGGTACCTCGAGCAAACCTACTAGACACTTTCCATACAGCTCAATCCAACAAACACAGCAGTTGTCAGAATCTGCCTTTCTCCTCCAAGAAGCTTATTCTTGGGCTACACTTCCGTGATGGGTTTCCTTGCCTTTAGCCAGAGGAGTCCTGGCAGGGGGTACCCACCTCTTGTCGAACGAACGGGGAAAGAAAGGGAGGCCACACGGGAAGGCCCTGGAGAATTTCCTGCCTTAGCAGGGGGTTGGACTAGATGACCTCCAAGGTCCCTTCCAACATTATTATTATAATGTGAAAGCCAATCCCCTCTGAGTCCAGTTAGAGGCCTTGTTTAGAATCCTGAGAAACCTCTGTGGCAACCATTTATTGGTTCTTGCAAGTTCCACTAAGATTGCTCTGTCCAAGTGTCCAATTTAGCTGCATATCCAAGTAATAATCACAGCCTATCCATTTTTTGTTAGGAACAGGAGAGACATTGTGGGAGTGAGAGAAGATTTGGGCAAGAAATTACTATAGTCTTTTCACTACAATATTATTATTCTGGAAGCAGTGAGATGGGCATACACTGTAAAATAATGCTGTAGATCATATTGCTGCTACTCAAAATGACCCAAGATACCCATTTATCGAGAGAACGAGATGATTCTTCAGGAAAAAAATTAGTTGGGCTAAGAAAGGTTGGCTGGCTCTTAAGATGTATCTCTTTGAGTTACTGAATGAATCAACACCTCTGTGTCTCCTCCCCTCCCCCCCCCATGTGAACAATCTTCCTTCTCAAGGCAGAGGGACTCGAGGTGAAGATAGTACTTATTTCTGTGCATCTGCTGGGATCTGTATTCCAATTCATCATGACTCATGATCCCAAGAGAGGAATCTGAAACGACCCCAACTTCCTATCCCTGGATGAAGTGGGTAGATGAAATATGGTAGATCCGTTATACCACTTCTATTTAATTATCTTTTAGCGCAATAATTTTAATATAATTGCTATTCTAATTAAATATAATTATAGAGAATTGTGGGCAAGTACTTTGTGTACACCTCTACATTTTGAAGCATCTTGTGCAGAACAAAATCTGAAGTGCTGCACAACCTGATTTATTCATATCGAGATGGGAGATTGTTACAGCCAGACCGGAAAGTTGAAAAGAAAAACAGAACAACTCAAAAAAGGCCAGTGATAAATCATTTTCATAACATTGTCAAAAAGCAGCATGGAAGATGTCCATGTCATCACCAAGAGTTAAGCTTGACTTGAGGGAGGCCCCTGCTATGTTCCATCTTAATTTTTCATATGCAGAAATCAGAAGAGCTTAGGAATCTAAAGATGAAGGCTTCTTAGCCATTAAAGGAGTGCCAACTGATAGGTTAGCTGGAGCCCAAACTAACTATCTTTGTAGTTAAATTGGTTAAAAGGCTAATTTCAGGATGGAGAGATGGATGTATACATCTGTGTCTGTTTGAGAGAATATCTGGTGGAGTTGACTCCAATTTACATTTTGCTTTTGCATGTGGCTTTCTGGTACATTAGGAACCACACAATCACGTTGGCAGGGGAAAAATATCCCATCCCTTTCTTATTTTTACACTAAATGTGCACATTAGCAAAGAAATAGATTTTCCCTGTCTCTTCCCTCCTAGGATTCCATATTTCTTTGGCAGATACCCTTCCAGCCTATTCAAGTGTCCTTTTGGTAACACCATGGTAGGACTACTGGATGGCGACCAACTTTATTTTCTCCTCCTCCTGCATCACAAGAAGGCCTACCTTTGAGAATACTACTTTGGATTCAGTGCAGGGGATGTAGAGGAGAACAAATAAAATTATCTACTTTAGAGGTTGCCAATGCTTTCAGGTTTCAAGTGTCTTTGCACAATTACGTGGAATGGTTTGGTGCACCTCCAAATTATTAAAATCCTAGCACATCTCATTAATGCACCTAACCCAGGAGAAGAAAATGAGGCTTATACTAATGGCCACTAGAGGGAAACCAATGACCATGTTTCTCTGCCTTCCTGTAGGCATTTCATTTGCAAAGTAGCTCTCTAAATCTTGCAGAACTGTAACATCACAAAGCCTTGGTAATTGTTAGCAGCCAAGTTACCTTCTGATATAGCTCAAGTTCATTCATTTATTTCAGATGCAATCTGGGGACTGTGTTTCACTCTGACATTGATTCGCTAACAATTGCAGTGCCAGGTTTCTCAAACCGGTGTTCAGATTTTCCTGATTTTCTAGTGGGTCACCCAATGAATTCCTTTTGCTGAACTAGATCCAGGACAGAAACAGAAATGGCTATTAATTTCTTTCATGGGTCCTATTTGCTATAAGGACAGAGATAACTTTCTCATGTTAGGTTTAAATAAGTTCCTAATTTTAATATCAAACTCATGTGGACTGAAATACACATTCAACTGTTCTAAATTGTCTCCTGTTAGCATGAACAGAAAGAAAGAAAGAAAGAAAGAAAGAAAGAAAGAAAGAAAGAAAGAAAAGAAAGAAAGGAAAGTTCAGATGCATTTTTAGTATACTGTATCAGAACATTCTCCTATATTAATCAGGATGCACTGGACCAATCCAACTTGCCCCAAATCTGTGCACTGCAGGGTTTCTTCTAACAACATTAATGTCTGTTTCCCATAATAGTGACATATGAATAGTGTTAAGAGAACAGCTGTGAAGTGATGGATTCTGTGGGGAGTGGGGAATTGTAGATAGTCTTCAACTTACAACCATTTGTTGTAAGTGACCATTCAGTTAGAACAGCACTGAAAAAAGTAACTTACGACCTTTTTTCACACTTACGATCACTGCAGCATCCCCATGGTCACATGATCAAAATTCTGATACTTGGCAACTCACTCATATTTATGATAGTTCGAGTGTGATCACTTTTTGCGACCTTCTGGCAAGCAAAGTCACTGGGGAAGCCAGATTCATTTAACAACTGTTACTAACTTAATACTGCAGTGATTCACTTAACTGAAAGGTTGTAAAATGGGGCAAAACTCACTTAACAAATATCCCACTTAGCAACAGAAATGTTGGGCTTAACTGTGGTCATAAGTCAAGGAGTACCTGTAGAAGAAAATGCAAAGATACGGCTTCAAAGACAAGTATTTTCACAAATACCAGTTTTATATTTGAACAAAGATTAAAGTCCCATCTGTTTTTTTTTAAAGTGTTGCTGGTGAATTACATTTTATCCCTTTATATAAGATGCAGAGATAAAACGTGTAGTTTATTGCTGTTTGATCTTTTCTGGAGGCATCCAATAATAGAACTAGTCTTCTATAATTATAGGGAATGAAAACGTCCCACTATCAGTAATAACGCAAGCATCAACATGCATATCCTTCCTTTTTAAAAATGTTACGGTGGCTCTTCTCTTCCATATTCTTTTAGTTGTCATGTGAACCCTGGACACATACCAGTTCTATAGTGCTCAGTGTACCTGTACCCTTACCTGTACCCTCTGCCATAGAGATGAGCAGAATCAGTGCCCGTAAAACTGCAAACAAGTACAGAATATGATTGCAACATGAATCTTGCCATGAGCTGCCTCTTTTGCTTGCATAGGGTCAACAGTCCTCTCTGCCTGAGCCACAGTATAACTCCTGTCTGGGCCAGGCAGATTCATCCAGTCTCTCTGTAGAACTGCCACATACAGCAATTGGTCTCTGTGGTGCAGTAACTATGAGCATTAGGCTTTATATCTGAGACAAGGGAAGATATATTCAGTCTCCTGGATTAACGATACTTTCTTGGTCAGGAACAAATTGGCTGTAATTTTTAATACGATGTTTAAGAAGCAAGGCTACCTAGCAGGCACTAAGAGGTTGGCTCTTTGTCTGGGTCTGGCTGAACAGACATCCAAACATTCTGCCTTGATTCCTGTTCCAAAAGATAGTAATCACCCTGCCACAGGTGCCAAGGTTTGTGTAGGCCCAAACTGGCTTTATATTCCCAAGCTGGGTCTAACTCTGAGCCCCTCCTTGGCTCCAACAGTGATTGATTGCATTCAAGACAATCCATCGGTCAGTGGCTTGTAGCCTCAGTTTTTCAACTTTGCGTTGGCAGAGGGCAGAGCGCTGGGTGCCAAAGCGGAGGAGTGAGAGCGAGGAGACCCTTGCACAGAGCTCCACCTATTTCTCTACATGTCTACCATCTCTCCTACTACCCTGCTCAGTGTAGCCTTCCCCCCCTTCAACGGGCGTCCCACTTGGAAAGAGCCCAAACAGCTCATTTCTTTCCCTAGCTAGCAGAACAAAGTACATGGCTTCACCAGTCATCCGGCTGCATTACCGCATTCAAAATACCTGGCAGGGTAATTTAATTTAATTTAATTTTTTAATTTTAATTCCATTTATATCCCGCCCTTCTCCGAAGACTCAGGGCGGCTTACAAGCTTAGCAGTAGCCTTCATTCTATGCATATGCCTGCTTATTAGGGCTTTCACACACACCCCAGCGACACCCAGGGATAGGGCCTTCTCAGTGGGGGCGCCTGCCCTTTGGAACCAGCTGCCAGTGGAGCTGAGGACTGCCCCCCGACCTCCGGTCATTCCGCCGGGGCCTGAAGACCTGGCTCTTCGAGCTCTCTGGCCCAGGCTGAGGATTAATCTTAATTTTAACTGGGGTTTTATTTATGCAGGGACAAATATATTTTTTTTTTAAAATTTGTTTTTAACTTTTGTATTGTTGGTTTTTAATTCCCTGTAAACCGCCCTGAGTCCTTCGGGAAAGGGCGGTATATAAATGTAATAAAATAAATAAATAAATAAATAAATAATTACAAAGTCAGCTTAGGGTAGCTGTAGAGTGGGATCTATTTAGGTTTTGCCTACGGAAAGCAAGATGTGGGGCCAGTTCCGTGTTCTTGGCATGGAGCATTATACCCGCTCCCCCGTTTTCAGGTTTCCAACCCGTCTAGCATGGGTGTGGGGGGAGGTAAGGCGATGGCCACTGGTTAGAACCTTATTCCCTTCTTTTTGCGGTTTCTCCTTTTGGACTCGGTATGCCGGCAACGAGAGAGAGAGAGAGAGAGAGAGAGAGAGCGCCTGTTCACGGAAAGGACCAGAGAGGAGGCGCTTCGCTTTCTGCTGCTGCTCGCGGTTCCCGAAGTTTGGCGCGCTCTCTAGCTCGGCTCGAGGCGCGAAGTGGAGCCGGAGATCTGCGTGTAGTCTTCCCTACCGCGGTGCCCTGAGGGAACTGGATGGCGGGGAAGGGCGGGCAGGTCGAGCCGCATGAGCTGCCTCTCCCTTGTTGCCTCCCGCTGTGGGGTCGGTCTCTCGGCCTTAAAATTTTCCGCTGGGCCACCCAAACAGAAACGGGGGAGGACTGGGTGGAATCGCCCCAGGGAAAAGGGAGGTGAGTTGTCAGGGAGCAGCCGCAGTCCAAACTTACGTTGTGCTCTTTGGAGAGAGAGAGATGAGCGGGCAAGAAAAGGCTCTCTCTCTCTCTCTCTCTCTCTCTCTCTCTCTCTTGAGAGAAAAAGGTAGACTGCTCTTTCGGCTGCCTCTCTACTAATCCCCCACTGTTGTACCATACCTCTCCCCACCCCATCAGTTCAAGGTGCAAGTCAAATGATAAAAGCAGCCTTTCCCTGCAGGAACAACCTTTCCCTGCTCACTTGCTTTCTCAGGGCCTAGGCAGCAGCCATCCTTATGATGGCAGAAAGCAATTTATCTTAATTCATTTAAGTGCCACCTGACTCCTAACACTTCTGGGTGGCTCTCACAGTACAAAAGAATGAAACACAATGGAATTCAAAAACAAAACTATCAAAAGGATAGCAAAGCAAATTAAAACACATGCCTACAAGATGGAAAATCTGGCTGACAAACCCACAAGCAGTTCCAACCATCGTAACCCAACATCTGGGGGGAAAGCCAGGGTTTCATGACTCTGGAATGCTCTCTATACAGGAGCCACCTAGATCCTGTGGGGAGGATTCATTCCAGAGGGCAGGTCCTGTGATGGAGAGGGAGTTCCTTTTGGATCCCAAAAGATGACACTGTTTAATTGAAGGGATCTAAAACATGTCAGCCCTCCTAGCTTGTATGGGCTGTACAGATACCATGGGAGGTAAGATGGTTCCTTAAATAATTGCGGCATGTAGGGCTTTATATATCATAACCAGCACTTTGAATTGCACCCAGACTGAATTACCTGACTGGTAATCAGTGCAACTCATAAAGCAGGGTCTCATACAGTATGAGCATGCTGAGGCCTGCCGATCATTGCCAACCATGTTACATTTTGAATCATTTAAAATTTCTGAGCTGTCTTCAAGAGCAGTGCCACGTAGAGCATGTTGTAATAACTGAGCCATGGGCTGACTAGGTCATGACTGATTGAAGCGCCTCCCAATCCTGGAAAAGCCACAACTGATGAACCAGATGAAGCTTCTCGGTCACATGTGCCATCTGCTGTACTATCAGGCAGGAGCTATGAGTCTAAAAAGACTACCAGATTGTTCAGTGAATGGAGAAGTACAACCTCACACAAAGTCAAAATTGCAATCTCCCTGGATTTAGGAGGCCCTAACAACGCGGTGGCTCAGTGGGTTAGGATGCTGAGCTTGTCGACCGGAAGGTCGGCAGTTTGGCGGGTCGAATCCCGAGTGCCGCGTAACAGAGTGAGCACCTGTTACTCGTCCCAGCTTCTGCCAACCTAGCAGTTTGAAAGCACGTAAAAATGCAAGTAGAAAAATAGGGACCACTACGGTGGGAAGGTAACAGCGTTCCGTGCGCCTTTGGCATCTAGTCATGCCGGCCACATGACCATGGAGACGTCCTCGGACAAGCGCTGGCTCTTCGGCTTTGAAACGGAGATGAGCACCGGCCCCTAGAGTCGGAAACGACTAGCACGCATGTGCAGGGGAACCTTTACCTTTACTTTTAACAACTGTAGCCATTCAGACTTGTAGGATTGAGCTTAAGATGTTTCCCCCCTCTTGCTATCTGACTGTACAGCATTCAGAAATTGGGACAGGACTTTGATAGCCTCACTTGGCCGATCTCTACAGTCAAGATTAATTTGGTATCATCAGCATACTTATGATATCAAGCGCCAAATGAATAGATTACCTCAACAAATAGTTTTATATGGGTGATAAACAGAAGTTGAGAAAGCATGGAGCCCTGAGGCAGTTCATAAAGGAGGGATCTAGGGAACCTTCCCCCTGACCAACATCAACTAGTGGCTCAGTGGTTAGAATGCAGTATTGCAGCAAGCTCTATCCACAGTCTGGAATTCGATCCTGATGTGCTTGAAGTTGACTCAGCCTTCCATCTTTCCTCGGTAAAATGAGGACCCAGATTGTTTGGGGCAATACACTGATATTATAACTGCTCAGAGAGTGCTATAAAGCAGTATATAAGTCTAAGTGCTATTGTTATCCAAAACGTTGATAGTTCTGAAGGAAATAAGAGAACCACAGAAAAACAGTGCCACCAGTTCCCAACCCCCATAACCTATCCAGAAGTGTACTATGGACAAGCATATTGAAAGTCCCCAATAGATCAAGAAGCAACATCTCCATCCAGGCTTTGCTATAGGTCAAGGGTGTCAAACTGCCAGCCCGCGGGCCGGACATCTCACCAGGAAACCATGCTCACCCCATTGCTGGCAATGGGGAAAAAGCTCCGATACGTCGCGCGACTTCACGTGACGTCGCGAGTTTGACATGTCTGCTATAGGTCATCTACAAGCGCATGACAACTGGCTTGAAACTTGCTGTCCCCATTGCCAATCTCTATTGAGCCTCTATTACCTCTGTTCTTAGTCATTGAACTTGTCTCCAGAATAATGGCTGACAAAGCCAACTACGCTGCCCCTCCCCAATCAGAGCATGTTTCTGCCACACTTAAGTGCTGGCTGTGGAGAGAACCTCCAAAAGGGTTACAATCAAAGAGCAAGCAAGTGAGAAAAACCCATGGAATCCCACTGGTTGTCTCTTCTGGCTCCCATGTTTCCTTTCAGGGACTCCATTATTGCGAGCTATCCGGAGAGAGGGCAGAGAAAAGAGCATCCATTTCCTCCTCTTGTTCACCTTTCCCTACACTGTCCTTTTGGATGTGGCATGTGCACAATTTACAATACTTTGGTGTGATGCTGGCAAGTGCTGCACTGGGCTCAATTTCTTTATCTGTGAGGAAATAAGAAAAGACACCTGCTTGCATTTGATATATGGACTTCCCTGTTGCAAGACTTAGGTGACCTTTGTTCCGTTCTGTTATCAGGTAAAAATGTTTTTTGATGTGTATTACAGGTATCCTCACCCGACTAGTTGTTTAATGCCCATTTGCTCTCATGCTGGCCTTGAACGGGTATTTTATAGCTGATAAAATACTTCTGGCAATCACACCAGCCACCAAATATCAAATGTCTTTATTTCAGATGCATGGCAACCTGTTTGCATTATGACTGGTTGCCAGGTACCCTGTAATTCTGCGGTTGCTATTTGCAATCTTCTTTGCCGGTTTCCTCAGAAAATCAATGGGGAAGCTGGCAGGGAAGGTTGCAGGCAGAGGGTTTGTTTCCCCAGTGCTCTGAGGGGTTTACCTTGTTGTCTTCCATCTCTTCCAGGAAAGCCACTTGTGCCTTGGAGGAACAGACCTCAAATCTAGCAAAAATGCTGTGGAACACAGTTTCTGAGCCCGTGGACCACAAGGGCACATAGTTATGTGCTTTTCCCCTGTATTGTCCATGACTGTCTTATTGCTTATCAGCCCTGGTGGTACTTTATATTTGCTCTTGATCTGGCATCACGGTTTCCAATGAATCATGTGATTCCTCAGACGGTGAGTCTTCAGTGTAGGATCTCTGAACTCTCACATCCGTCTTTCCACTGCTTCTCAAAACGTCATCTAAATTTTGACAAATTAAAACTGACGAAATGCTTAAATTGCATGTAGATGATCCTTGTTATATACATTAATCTGTTAAATAAATATTCATACCTTCCAAAAAGTCACATCGGGGCAGGGATGGGGATAACATTCTTGAAGAAGATCCCTGGGTTACGTTTTCCATTCTGTGAGTGTATCCTACCAATTACTAATCAGAATATTATTGGGTGTTAGATTAATAATAGAAAATATATTCAGACATTGGACACCTGATATATGGAGCAAGTAACTCCTTCATATGTTTTATAACACATGTTGTCAACCAAATTATTAATTAAAACTAAACTTTTGTACTTATGAATTGGAAGAAATTATCTTTACCTCCGCTAACTACTCAGTTTTTGAAAAAAAAGAGTATGTTCCACTCCCCATTCCTAGTACTTTGGGCAAATGGGTTTTTATTGTTTAGGAAAATTCTTTATTAGCAGCAGCAGAAGCATGTTATGTTTAAATTCAAGGAGTTCAAATTATTGGATTGGCAGCTGCATAACTTATAGAGATATTTCAGAGCTCCCTTATTTATTGAACTGGGGAAATGACGTTGATTATCCACAAACCTACATACACACATTGCAGGTGCACATTTATTCATTATAACATCTCCCTACACCCTTCCTTCAAAATATCCTGAATTGCATTTGTGAAAGAGGAGAAGCAATGTTTTTCTTCTATTCTGCCCAGTGATATGTTTGCAGATGAAAGCATTCTTCCCATAACGGAAAATCAGCGAACCTTTCCCACCATTCTCTCATTGTCTAATAATAGTGGATAGAATGCAAGTTACTGCTGAAATAGGAAGGATAATTCAGCAGCATCTGAGACAGAAGAAAAAAAATGAAGAGGTCAGAAGTTGTTGAAATTTTGAGTGTCTGACATAATAGGGATGTTGCTCATCCAAAGCACAGTGGCAGTTTTGGAAGGATTCTGAGGATCATAGTCAGATTTTAGAAGGCCTTGTTTTACATACGCCTAAGCCTTAGTTATTTTTTTTATCCTATCTTTATTACTTTTATAAGTAACTAAAGGGGGTAAACATATTATACTCCTTTCTCCTCCTATTCTCCCTACAACAATAACCCTCTGAGGCAGGGTTGGGCTGAGAAAGAGTGACCAGGGTCACCCAGCTGGCTTTCATGCCTACCTAAGGAAGGACTAGAACTTACAGGCGCTTTCTTTCTAGGTCAACACCTTAACCATTAGTTTGAACTGGCTGGAGATGGAGATGAGAAACAGGTTAGACCCAAGATTTCCCCAACCTACTTATCTTTAGATGCTAGCTTGGTATTGTGCATTGAACATGTTGGCAGGGCACCTAAAGTTGAGAAAGATCAAGAGCATCAGTTACTTTTGATCATCCTATTTTCAGTATTAATGATTTTTTCATTTTCTTTCAGTCTATTCTAATGTTCCCAGTTATGGCCTTTGTTTTCTCCTATAGTTGAGATTCTGCTTTTGGAAGTGCCAGTCTTTTGAAAAGATACCAACAGATCTGCTTGTGTCCTGGTGAGATAGGCTAGTTTGGCCCATGTTGCACTCTCCCTCACAAACCCCGTGGCTGGGTGTCTGTGGGACGTGTCAAGGGGCAGGGAGGGGAGAACATACTCTTAGCTATTACCAGGAAGGAAGTCAGAGATGTGAACTTCATTGCTCGGAAAATTGGTCTTTTCCCGTTTACAATGATAAGTCTTCACTGCAAAGTTGACCCCTGTTCCTAGGGCAGCTGCATAATAAGCTCTCCATAAACCTTCTCTTTGTAGTTGATACACAATACTTTGTCCTTGGGATCTGTAGGCCATTTGGAGCACAATGCTAATTGAGTTTTTAGAAATGGAGCTACCCAGATGGCCTTCTTACTTACTTGATCTGCTTGTGTTTGTTTGAATATAAATGTGAATATATACACATGCACACAAGTCAGGTATGTGTACATCCTGACTTTAGCACAGTGCATTATGCTCTACAGCTCATACCCTTTTTCCTTATACCATGGAGCCCTACAAAGTCAGTGAATAAACAATAAACCACCCATCTTGCCGATAGTTCACCATATGACAAGGGCCAGATGTTGACAGTCCTGTTTGCTTATTTATTTTATTTTATTTCCTCTCAGTTCCAGTAAGTTGTCCTGCCCAAGTAGCTCATGATTAGGCAGCAAAAAGCCTTTAATCTTGCCAATCTGATTTACTGTCATTGAAAATAACTACTTCCCGTTAGCGGGTACAGGCTTGGAAACATAGTGCTGTACCACAGAGTTATCCTACCAGATGTATCTCCTTTCCTGGCTATTTTGCCAGCCACTTAAATATTGGTTAAGCAGGGCAGTGAGATCAAACAACATACCAGAGGCTGGGTGGGTGGCCTTGGCATAGAAAAGGCAATGAAGAGAGGCAAGGAGACTTAAAAAGGGGCAAAGAGAGATCAGGGTATCAAGAAACTGCATAAATCTGTCCAGAAGATTGTTAGGACCCTGTAGAAGCTAGAACACAGTAGCTTGGGTGTGAAACTCAAGCAGTAGGCAGAGCAAAATCTTGTGGAGGGTACGTTGTGTGGATTGGAAGAAGTTTGACCCTCCGCAAACATGCTTTGCATCCTTTTACATCTCCAAAAGCTTTGGCAATTAATCAAAGGAAAGATTGCCAGGAAGTCAGTAGTTATCAACTATTCTTTCTCATGGCAAAGCAACAAGAGCAGAACTCACACACACACACACAAACACACACACACACTTTTGCAAGGGATATTCTTATTCATTAAACCATACTAGAGTGCCAGGAAGGCATTGGCCAAACTAGAAGCCACCTGAGAAATGTGGGAATGCCCTCCTGGAAGGTTCGTGGGAGGCTCCTGCTGCACGTTTTCTGTGTTGTGCATTAATCATTTGCTCTCCTCTTTGCTACTCACCAGTTGAAAAGGGTTGCCTTGTCTGGATTTGTCTTCCTGACCTGGAAAAAGGCTGTGCAACTTGGATGAATGAATGCGCTTGTAACCCTGAGGCTTTTCTGTTAAGCTTGGACTAGAATATTACTTGAAGGTTATATGACAGTCTTTTTGTGCATGTTTGTGGGTGGTAATTTCACTTTTCATGTGGTTCCTATTGTGCTCAGACTGTGTTATAGTCTAGCGGGAATTACACTTTTTGAGCAAAGTCCAGTATTTTATGCCAGGAAAGTTGTATTCCACAGTAGTTCCTAGTTAGAAAACGTCTCTCTTCTGAAGAAAGAATGGAGCCGCAATTGCAGAAATACCATAGTTCATCTCTTGGGCATAATTAGTGACATAATTTCTCAGACAGAGCAAGTGTCTTTCTTGATTTCCTAAGACATACTCAGTATTAAACAATCAGATGTTAAGCATATTCAGTGAGGAATATTTAGCAGTGACAGCTAAATGCAGCTTCTGTATTCAGTGTAAGCATAGTTTGGAACATAGTTGTCAGCATGGGGCACACAACAGACTAGAGCTATTGACCTTCATGTGTTTGAATGATGTGTTAGAAATAGAACTTTCTTTAGACTCTGACAAGCCCAGAACCTCTCTACCCTTCATTAAAACACACCTGGCTTTTTTCAGACTTTCACACAAGCCTGGGGGAAAAATGTCACTATTTGAAGGAACAGGTTAACATTAAGCTGAAGGAGTACAGCTATATTAGTCCTTGGTAGCCAACCATTAGGAGAAGTTTGGAGAACCTGTTCTGATTAACACATATTTTTTTAAAAAGCACCAGCTTTATTGAGCTATAGCTCACTTCATCACTCTGCCTCTGGTGAAGTGAACTGCAACTCATGAAAGCTTAGGCCTTTTAATCAAATATATTAGTCTACAAACCTGCTACTGGGCTAATTAAAGTTAATGTGTCTCTTAAACGTAGCCACAAGTTTTCTCGAGCCCTATGAAATTTTGAAAAATGGCAGGCTGCTTTAATGAAGAGCAAGGAAATGCTGCCAACCTTGCTTTCCTTTTGGAGATCAAATTAAGTCAGTTAAGCACTGCCATTAAATAAAGTGAAGTTTAAAACAGCCAACAGTTTCTCCACACCCTGAGTGTAGGAAAAAACGTTCTTGTTTCTTGAGAGGATGGAGTAGGGAAATCCATTTTTATTTAGATTTATTTTTCAACCTTTCTAAAGAATTTCATGGCTAAGGCCCAAGATAGAAGAGGAAAAGCAGTAAGATAATTTGATAGCTACCTTTGGAGAGGTTGCAGAGAGGTTTTGAAATAAAGGACTACTTTAATAAAAAGCAGAGATTTATGGTATTCATGCTAAGCCTGAAACACTTCTTCTGAATCATTTTTGAAGCATGCACAGCTTTAGCCCACACATCTGGTTTGGGAATTCTGGAAACTTTAGCCCAGATAGAAAGGAGTTCAGATCTGGAGAAGGCTGCTGTGTCTCATGGTTGCCTCATTTGCTGGCACGTAGCAATCATGTCTTTGAAGGTAGCATAAATCTGTTATCTCCTCCCTTTGACTTTTCATAGCCAATAATATGCATTTCTCTCAGACACACATCCACTCCTATCCCCCATACCACCATTATAATTAATTCAAAGCATCATTGATTGGAGCTCCACCCTGCATCAGTCAACAATTTATTTTTCACATTCATATTCCATCCAGATTTACATCCTGCCTGGTTTGCTAAATGTAGCCTGTGAATATTTTTCTTCTGCTGGTTCATCCTTTCCCGCGCAGTGTTCCTAAGACTATAACAGTCAATAAAAGAAGGCCCCTCTCATTCCTCTAAATACAAAGCCTTATTTATCAAATTTATATGGCTGTCCATCCCAGAAAAAATGACTGAGCAGTGAACATTTAAATAAAACAATAGATATATAAAATTATTATTAAATATTAAAAGACACAAGTGGATAAATGTGAGCTGCAATCAGTGAGCCCTCTTAAGATCTCATCGGTTTCCTGGGACCCCCCCCCCATGCCTGAATGAAATAACCAAGCCTTGAGGGACTTCCAGAAAATGAACAGGGATGGAGTTAAACTCACTTTCGGAGGGAGAAAATTCCATAAGGTAGGTGTCATGGCAGAGAAGGTCCAAATCCTGGGAACTGCCAATGTAAGTTTAGTAACAGAAGGGACCCACAGCATGCCTTCTGCGCCAAATCTGATGGGACAGGTGAATATAATTTCAGTCTTAGCATTATCTTCTGGAGAGAAAGAACTTAATACAACATGATTCCAACTAATTTTTATTGATGATTTCAATGAATTGCTTGGTGCATTTCTTTGTTCACATTTATTTATTCCACCTGAGCCTGTTTGGATTGGAGTGGGCTTCAATATTGTAAAATAAATAATTTAAAAATTGCATATTCTGGACTTGAACTGACTTTTGCAAAATAAAATGCACATCCATAATTTGCATCATCTTGTCTGCTTACTTCAGTTTTCAGATTGCAAGACAGAATTGATGGGAAGTTGCACAGAATGGCAAAAGCACTACATAGGGACTAGTTTAGCCATTTTTGAAAATGGAGATGCTGAAGCAATGTCACAACTTTATAAAAAAATGACTTGATAATGGTTTCTATTAGTACAGCTGTAACCTCTTGCACAGGTTTGACAGAGAAATTGGTAATGTGGGTTGGGGCATTTATAATATCACAAACAAGCAAGCAATCCAGAGTTGTACAGTCAGCAATATCACATTTCTTTTCATTTGGTCCAGATCTGGTCCAAAACCTTTAAAATCCATGAAGTAGAATAAGCAACCTTACTCCTTTCTGTCTTCTGGACTCCTATCAGCTCTTGTTAATGTAAACAATACAGGTGGTTCTTGACTTATAACAGTTTGCTTAGTGACCATTCAATGTCACTGAAAAAAGTGGCTTATGACCATTTTTCACAGTTACAATATTTCCAGCATCCCCTTGGATCATGTGATCAAAATTCAGATTCTTGGCAACTGACTCACATTTATGATGGTTGTACTGTCCCAAGGTCATAAGATCACTATTGCAACCTTCCGACAAACAAAATCAATGGAGAAGCCAGATTCACTTACCAAGTGATTCACTTAACAACTGAGGCAAGAAAGGTTGTAAAATGGGACAAAATTCACTTAACAAATGTCTCACTTAACAACAGAATTTTGGGGCTCAATTACGGTCGTAAATTGAGGACTACCTATAGTAAGCAAATGTGGAGAGTGGCAAGCTGCTTAATTCTACTTAAGATGAATCTCTTAGCATTTCATTTTCCATATTATCCTCATGGAAACATTGTATCCAACCACATTTGGACGCTTAGCTAATGCAGCATTTCTCTGATACCAATCTTGGTAGTTGAATTCTCAGCCAAAACTCAACATTGGCAACAACAGGAGTAGAGGAATAAGCAATGGGGGAAGTTGACCTCAGTCAAATTGGAGAAAAAAATTCGTTGCATTTCACCTAACTCCACCCCTGCTTGAGGTTGTAAACTGTTTCACAGTAATCTTGATAATGAGTGTTGATAATGAGGGATCATCTTGGAAACTTTGAAGATATGCCAAGGAAACACGTTTCTAGGCAGGCTGAGTGCTGTTTCCTCCTTTCTGAGTAATCCCAATCACTCCTTTGCATTTCTCTCTCCCCTCTCTCCTTAGAAGTTAAACACTGGCAGTCTTTTTCCAGGGCCGTTGTCCAGTTTGCTGTTTTTCTGTTCTGATGTTTTCTGATGAGTCGGATCTTTGGGAGGAGGAGTTGTGGTAGTAGTAGAATGCCACCCGCTCTGCCATTGGTGTTGCCATGGTGACTCCCTCCTACCTGCCACAACAACTTTTCCAGTAAACCCCCTGCAGAACTCTGGGCTTCCCGACAGCCCCGCCCTCTGGCTGCATAGTGGATGGCGGGCTGGGGAAGAGGAATGAGGGTTTAATTTTATTTAATTATTTGTGCTCTTAACTCTTGGCAGACCAGAATGGAGAACAAGGATGGTTGGTCTGCTGCAGAAGTGTTTTGGTGATAAAAGACAGTAGCTCCACTATGTGCCTAAGAACTCAGGTTTTATGAAAGAAACACAGAGTCTCCACTTCAGCTTCTGATTGCAGTTATAATTGTGGGAGAACTCCCAGCCCGCCCCGATCCATTGTAATTTCCGAACTCTAACTGCATTTTTGTGGTCTGTGAGAAAGGAGGAGTCAGGCAAAATCTACATAAACCTAAATGTAGATTAGGTAAATTTGAAATAAATGCAATCAGGCCATAGCAAAATGGTTTTGCCTTTTGCCTGTCAGGTATAGTTTCTTTTTATTTATTGCATTTATCCAAACTCTTATTCCCAGAGCAGAACACTCTTTAATGTAGTAAACAATTTTGTTTGTTTAGAAACAAAAAAGAATATAAAATTAAACAGTGAAGAATGGTGTATATAGTTTTGACTTTCCTTCTTTCTCCCTCATTTAACTCTGGTCTTTCCAGGCTACTAGTTACTCTGACACAGTATCCTAATCTAATTTTATAATGTGAGAGTAAGAAAACCAGTAAAGTTGGATTCTACATCAGGTTTAAAGGGACCAACTGTTCCTTATATAGAAGGAGGTGGCTTTTGATTCTGGTTGATTCTTTGGCCTTCCCCTTTGTGCTAAAACAGGAGGTACATTTGCTTGAGAAGTGGAACATTTATGTACATTCCTTTTATTAAATTCCAACAGCCTAGTATCTTTTCACCACCTTTGTCAATCATCTTTCCATCAAAATTATGACATGATACAACAGCGGGCATTTACACAGATATTTCATATTTCATTTCTAAAAATGCACACACTGTATTGTTGAAAGAAAAATCTTCAGAGTCCAGTCCAAGCCGGGAATAAACAAAATGGAGACTGCTTTAGAAAGAAAGTTCTACTTTATTGAGTTGCAGAACCAGACAGAAGTGTGGTTCTGGAGCAGCTGACCACATGGAGCTGGGAGTGGTGGGTTTCTATGCCTTCTTGGGCTTTTGTGTTTGAGGTTCTTCCTGTGCCTGTGGCATGAACTTTAACCTGAGCTTTTGAGTGTGTTCTTTTGGTATTCTCATGGTGGTGGGTTAATCCTATTATGTCCTAAAGGTCATGTCCTGCTTCTCTGAGGCTGGGGCTGATTGCTTTGTCCTATGTTGAATTTTTGGGTGAGGGGTTGCTGGTTCTAATCCTATCACCCTGTTGTTGTTACCTATCAAATCTTGCTCCAAGGGATTTCAAAAGATCCTGTCTTGAATGGGCTTCTGCAGGTAGCATTTGCTTAGGAATAGGACCTCAGTCTTTCTGAATAAGATTATCATATCTGCATTTCTACAGAACGGGCCTCTGCCTGGAGCTATTAAGAAAACTGGGCCTGCTTTTCTGCTTTTAAGATCCTTTGGGGAAATGTAATATTCTGCCTTTTTAATATTCCCCCAAATATTTCCTTCTCTGGTGGGGGGAACCTCCTATAGCAGGGATTTTCAACCTTTTCTCCCATTGTACCACTTTTTAGGATATGGCAACATCCGAGTACCACCAGTCGCCTAGCAAGGTGTCAAAAACTTGACCAAAAAAGAAAAAAAAAGAAAAAAAGGGGGGGGGAAGTGATGAAGTACAGGTAGTCCTCGACTTAGAACAGTTTGCTTAGTGACTGTTCGAAGTTACAATGGCACAGAAAAAGTTCCCCCCAAGCCACAGCCGAGCAAGACACCTGCCTGTCCACCCAGTGGCACTCTTCCTCCTGTCCGAGGTTTTCATTGTTGTGAGCATTTCTGTTGAGTATTGGCAGCAGGGGTGGGGTGGGGGGTGTTTGGTTTTTATTCTCCCTGTCTGCTGGGTGGTTGCAGCAGGTTTTGGTCACTTTACATGACCCTGGGACACTGTGAGTGTCATAAATACGAATCAGTTGCCAAGCATCTGAATGTAAATTACAAGACCCTGGAGATGCTGCAACATTCCAGCTGATCGGTGCTTCTTCTGGGCTTAGAAGTGTCAGGATCAGCGGCGAGCTCCAGCTGGAGCCTGGCACTGATACTGGCACCTCTGCTGAGCCCTGACAGCCCTGAAGAAGCGCTGATCGTGGCACTTCCACTGAGCCCTGACAGCCCTGCAGCTCTAGCTATCTCTCGCTCAGGCCTGTGTGGTGCTGCCACCGGTTCAGCTCATTCCCCTCCCCCGCTACCACTTTTCTAGGATGGTTGCGTACCACCTGCCAGGTGCCAATATACCACTGGTGGTACCCGTACCACTGGTTGAAAAGCCCTGTCCTACAGTATATTGATATTCAAACCTAATTCCATGGGTAAATCAATCAATCTCCACAAATCTGTAAATAAGAACTGAAGCTGCAGAACAGGTGGCTAATAGGATAATACATATCTAATAATATTAATATATTAATATAAAAAGTATTAATCTTAATAATGTATTAATCTTAATAATATATTAGGCTAATAATAGTACTTAATACTGTAGTTTTCTGAAGGGCCACAGGTTGGAGAAAATGCCATACAATGCCATTTGCCTCTTTCATTTCCTTTCTAAAGCAGGGATGGTACAGAAATATAAAGTGCTTTAATTGTTTTCTCTGCAGCCCAGACCAGGATGAATAATTGAGAGGTCTTTGGGGGGAATTAATTAAAGCTATTATTGACAGTAAATAACTTTTGCTAAGATGATCAACAGCTTAAGAGAATAAACACAGGGAAGCAGCCACCTTAGAGTTTACATTCTTCGCCTGCCCCTTTAACAACACTGATGATTGCAGATTCTGGATGACTACTAAATGTCAGTCAAGAGCTTCCTTTATCTCTGCTGCCATGTCTGTAGCAGTCTGGATTTCTGCAACCCAGATATGAAAGCCCAGTTTTGGGGTCTCCACAGGAAGCATTAAGACCTGCAAGAGAAAGGGCAGCAGAACTACTAAAGCAGCTGTCATGGAATCAGCCATTGCTTATGCTAGAAACAAAGTCCTTGGATACTCTAGCAGATTCCCTGAACATGCCTACCAACCGCTCTCTTACTTTTCTTGCTCTCTTCCTCCTACAGTAGGTGAAGGAAGCATAAAAATATGAGTGACATACAACCCATACATGATCCGCAAAATTCCCAGTGACCAATAGAGGGCAGTCATGAGATACCAAAAGCACTAATGCGTATGTACCATCTAGTGGCCTTGAAGGGTATGGCAAAGAAAGACCTTCGGGACTCTGAGTTCGAGGGAGGGTGGGAAAGGGGTGCTTTGGAAACTGAGCAAGGTCTTTGCAGGGATTAGCCCCTCCTGCTCCTATAGTGGCGGTGGCCAAAGCTGTTCTTTGTGCTTCCTCCGATACAGTATTTAAATTGCTGTAGTCTGGTGGGTGGGAAGGCTTGGCACAGTTGTTCTCTCCTGTTGGGCGGAGGGGATGCCTGAAAAATTTCCTCTGAGAGCTCTCCTTAACACTCTGGAGTTGATGGAAGGAATGTCTGAACTGTGTGTGAAAGTGTGCGTCAGTGGGGAATCTCTGTCATGTAAACTGTTATGTATTGGGCTTGCTTGTTAACACCACGTGGTAACGGCTGGTAGGTTTCCAGAGCAGGGAGCTAGCTAACGGCTCCCAGCATCTCAGACAACCCGTCTCCAGCGCTGCTATTGGTTGCCTCTAGGCGGCAATAGGTTGCTTCAAACCTATTGGCCGCCGCCTAGGGGCCAAAGTATAAATTACTGTAGCTGCAGCCCTGTTCTCTAGTTCAGATCCTGCAAGAAATAAACCATGTTCTTTGCTGAACTCACTCGCCTCGTCTTCATTCCTGCGCAACGAACCCAGTACACAACATAAACTACTCAGGCCCACACAGCTGGAATGGGTGGGAAGGCACGCCGTGCCTCTGAGCTAGGCTGTAGCTTCCTGCTTCTTTTGTTTAGCTCCATAATGGAACAAACCCCACGTTGCCTGGTGAGACAACAGAACAACCATTGGAGACTATTAATTCGCTGTCACAGTTACTTGTTGCAACATTAAGTGGGCAGGCTACAATGCCTCCACTTTTGGGGGGGAGGTGGGGAGGGAGGATTTTTTTGTTGATGAAGAAACAGTCTTTATTAAATCAAGCCAGGCAGTGCGAAACAACTCAGGATTGCTGGCAAGGATTGTTCTGCCTTGGCTCTTGAGAGCAAAGTCTTGTCTCCATTTGTCACTGACTTGGAAGAGAATAAATAATTTTCATAACTTCACAGTGGACATCATTTTCTGAGCACGGGAATTTTGCCACATCTGTTTTGTCAGAATGCAATATCTGATGAGGAGGTTGTTACTTGACTGCAGGGAAGGTTGATTCTTAACGAAGGTGATTGCAATAGAATAAGATTAACATCTTGATACATAGCAAGCAGCCTCCTCTGAGACTGAGCATACTACCAGTATTTGGGAATTCTTATCCAATTCTTGCCGCAGAACAAAAAACACAGTTGTATTTTATTTATTTATATCCTGCCTTTTATTTTTTACAAATAGTGCAAGGCAGTGAATACACACAATACTCCTTTCTTCTCCCATTTCCCCAAAACAACCCTGTGAGATGGGCTCGGCTGACAAAGGGTGACTGGCTGAAAGTCACTCAGCTGGCTTTCAAGGCTAAGGCAGAACGTGAACTTAACAATCTCCTGCTTTCTAGCCTGGTGCCTTAACCACTGGACCAAAATGGCTGTATGTATTCATTTCATGAGCAATTATGAGGACAGGAAACTTCTGGATAGGAATCAGGCTTGGTTTTTTACTGCCATAAAACAGCAATGTATCAAATTAGGGCAAGGAGCAAACATGGATTTAACAAGTGTTAAATGAGTGGAATCATCAAGGGATGCAAGTTTTTATTAAGAGTACCCCTGATTCTTTTGATAGAAATTATTTTATGAGGGATCCCTGATTATTTTCTCTGTGGCTTTTCCTAGTGTGTCTCCTAATACTGTCATGTAAATAAAGGACTCGGATGACCTTCAAGCTATTTTTTCCCCGTTGCATTCCCAGAAAATGGGATTTCCTCATGGTCTGCAGCTTTGCCAGGAAAGTCTCATGCTTCACAGTGCAGCATAGCAATCAGGGTGCCTGGCTCTCGATGATTGTTGCCAGCGATCCTGAGGTTTTATTTGACAGATGAGAGGCACTGTTCTGGGAAACAAATATGGCCATTTCTCAAGGGACATAATTACAACACACCAGTGACTATATTCCCATTGAAGGCTCTGTAGTTAGTTCTGTAATGAAGGCAGGCTCTGTGCTACAGTTAAGCCACAACTCTCCAGTTGGTTTAGCTGAGCACTGCCTGCAGAAACACACACAGTACTTCATATTCTTCCCCAAAGTACTGTCAAATCAGGATATTTAAAAATAAAATAATTTTAAATCAACCAACTTTAGCTCTGCCGATAACCCCTTCAGAGGAGGGGAACGAGGGAAGTGAGTAAATTCAGGCAAAACGTACATTTCTAAGTTCCTCACTGTATAATATTAGATTTGGATTGTTTTCCCTGCCTTTTTTATTTTTATAAATAACTCAAGGAGAGGAACTTACCTAATATTCCTTCTTCCCCCTAATTTCCCCACAACAACCCCTGTGAAGTGAGTTGGGCTGAGAGAGAGAGGGGCTGGCCCAAAGTCATCCCACTGGCTTTCATGTCTAAGGGACGACTGAAATTCCTAAGTCTCCTGGTTTCTAGCCTGGTATCTTAACCACTGTACCAAACTCATTTATATAATAGTAAGGACCACCAAATATATTTCTTCTCTTAGGAAGCTCCAGTCCTGATGTGGCTCTTCATTATATCAGCCAATCTTTCTGAAAGACCTCTGGAGTTCGGATTGTTGTTTTCTGATTTAAATGCCTCTTCTAAATGTTTTCTTGGTTTCCCCTGCCTAGTGCAGCTTGAAGTCCCCAGCTGGAATGCAAGTGAGGCAGGAGACTTGCCTCTTCACTTTAGTGAGGCTCAGACAAGGATTTCCTTTCTTACTGGCCAGGCTGTTTGACTTGTTCCTCTGCCAGCCATTAATATACTCTGACAAGCCCAACCATCGGTTTCCTATAAATCAACCCAGTGTTGATTTATGGGTAGGGAGCACAGCCTACAAAGCCCCTTGCTGGTAATTGCTTTGAAAACAGAATGGTTGAGTCCACAGGCTGACTCCTGAGAGAGAAGACACCCAGGGAAAGGAGTTTTCAAGTCTGGAGGATCTGATGCAAAAGTGGATCCTGGAAGTGAGAGGTGTGTAGATTTAGAATTGTAAGAGAGCAAACACAGCCTTTCTTATGAAGACCCTTGTAATTCAGTTTTTTTACTGAGTTCCAGCAGTGTGCTAAAGGTAGTGGGGATTTTTTCCCTTAGGAGGGTGGCAACATGATATGGATATTTAAATGGATTAATCCTACCATATGTTTATCGTGGGCAGACAGATCTTGAAGTGGGCTCTAAATTCAAACAAAACCTACAGGAGAACAACTGGCAGCTGTGCTGCATTAAACCTATATCATCCCCAAGGCAAGTCACTGCAAATTGATCCAGTGAGGCCAATTCTAGCGATCAGCATCTGGTAAAGAGGAAAGAAAGCTAGGTTTCTTGGAAATGACTCTTCAGGGATCACACTGAACTCCTAGATTCCAGGAAGATGTAAGTTAAGGGATTTTCAAAATGTGAGATTCCTCTAATCCAGCTCAACCAGATGTTAGCCATATTTTAAACATAATCCCCATTATGCACATTTCATTTTGGCTCTATTGTTTTGAATTGCCTCTCTGCCAGGATTAAGATGAATTGCACAATGAGGCTGTTTCTAAACAGATTTAATTTAATTTTATTTTATTTTATTAGATTTATATACCACCCTTTCCCGAAGGACTCAGGGCGGTTTACAGGGCATTTTAAAATCACACCAATACAAAATACAAAAGTTAAAAAACAATTAAAAAGATTAAATTATCCCTGAAAATAAAAACCCCAGTTAAAAATTCTCAGCCTGGGCCAGAGAGCTCAAAGAGCCAAGTCTTCAGGTCCCGGCGGAATGACCGCAGGTCAGGGGCAGTCCTGAGCTCCACGGGCAGCTGGTTCCAGAGGGCAGGCGCACCCACTGAGAAGGCCCTCCCCCTGGGTGTTATCTGCCGGCAATCTTTTACCGGCGGCACCCTGAGAAGACCCTCCCTGTGTGAGCGCACTGGACGAAGGGAACTTGATGCTGGCAGCAGGTGTTCCCTCAAATATCCCGGACCCAAGCCATTCAGGGCTTTATAGGTCATCACTAGCACCTTGAATCTCACCTGGAGGGGAACCGGAAGCCAATGCAGCTCGCGGAGTAGAGGTGTTACTTGGGAATATCGGGAAACCCCCATCACAACTCGCGCAGCTGCATTCTGCACCAGCTGAAGCCTCCGAGTGGTCCTCAAGGGCAGCCCCATGTAGAGAGCGTTGCAGTAGTCTAAATGGGAGGTCACGAGTGCATGAGTGACTGTGCGTAGGGCATCTCGGTCCAGGTAGGGTCGCAACTGGTGCACCAGGCGAACCTGGGCAAAAGCCCCCCTGGTCACGGCTCCTATATGATCTTCAAAATTGAGCCGTGAGTCCAGGAGGACGCCCAAGTTGCGAGCCCTATCAATGGGGGGTAACACCTCACCCCCCATCGTTAAAGGTGGAATAGTTTGGTTAGCCCGAGATGCTGATATGCACAGCCACTCAGTCTTGGCAGGATTGAGACGAAGCCTGTTTCTCCCCATCCAGACCTGGACCGCCTCCGGGCAACGGGACATCACGGCGAGGGCATCGCTGGGTTGGTTTGGGGTGGAGAAAAAAAGTTGGGTATCATCAGCATACTGATGATACCCCACCCCGAAACCATGAATGACCTCGCCCAGCGGCTTCATATAGATGTTGAACAGGAGGGGCGAGAGAACCAACCCCTGAGGAACTCCACAAACGAGAGGCCTCGCGGTGGATCTCTGCCCTCCCATCAACACCAACTGCGAGCAGCCCAGGAGATAGGAGAATCACTCCCAGCCCCCTGAGACGCCGCAGTAGGATACCATGGTCGATGGTATCGAAAGCTGCTGAGAGATCTAATAGGACTAGGACAGAGGAGCAACCCCTGTCCCGAGCCCGCCAGAGATCATTCACCAGCATGACCAATGCCATCTCCGTGCTGTGCCCGGGCCTGAAACCCGATTGGTACGGGTCCAGATAATCAGTTTCCTCCAGGAACAGAGGAAGCTGATGCACCATCACACTCTCAACAACCTTCACCAGAAAGCGAAGGTTGGAGACTGGACGATAGTTATTTAAAACAGCCGGGTCCAGGGCAGGCTTTTTGAGGAGGGGTCTCACCACCGCCTCCTTCAAGGCGGCGGGGAAGACACCTTCCTTCAAAGAAGCAGTTATTACTGCCTGGAACCAGCCTCATGTCCCCTCCCAAGCCGCATAAACCAGCCAGGAGGGGCACGGATCCAACAAACAGGTGGTGGAGCTCAGCCTCCCCATGATCCTGTCCACATCATCAGGGGAAACAGGATTGAACTCAGTCCAGATAACATGCTCAAGACCGTCCGATTCCTCCACGTCAGACTCCGCCCAGTCAGAGTCCAAACCGGCCCGGATCTGAGCGATTTTGTCCGTCAGATGATGACTAAACTCCTCGGCCCATCCCTGCAAGGGATCCTCCCTCACCTCCTGGTTAAGAAGGGAGTGAGTCACCCTAAACAGGGCGGCGGGCGATTATCTGCGGACGCGATGAGGGTGGCGAAGTAATTAGCCCTCACCGTCCTCATCGCAGCAAGATAAGACCTTATAAAGGTTCTTAACTGCAATTGGTCAGATTCGGAACGGCTGGACCTCCAACCACTCCGGTGTCTCCGACGTTTCATCTCCCGGAGCTCCACAGAAAACCATGGAGCCCAACGGGATCTGCGCTGGGTCAGAGGTCACAAGGGTACAACACAGTTGAGTGCCTCAGTGGCCGCCCTTTCCCAGGCATCCACCAAGGCATCAGCTGGGCTGTGAGATGGCTCCTATCACTACTAATCAAATGGCATCCTTCAGCTATTACTCTTTTCCTTCTTAGATTCTTGCTGGGGATCTCCACCTGAATGGAGAACGTTGAGCCTGTTGTGTAGCAGGTTCTTTGGCGCAGGAAAGAAGGCGAGACAAGTGAGTTCAGGCAAACTCATGGTTTATTGCTTGCAGAATGTGAACTGAGAACTGAGCTGTAACCAGCCGCAATTTATAGTCTAGCCCCTAGGCGGCAGCCAATAGGTTTGAAGCAACCATTGCCACCTAGGGACAGCCAATAGCAGCACTGGAGACTTGTAGTCTGGGTTGCTGGAGAGCCGTTAGCTGCTCCAGCTACCCACGTGGTATTACATTTGAGCCCAATACATAACAGAGCCCTTCCAGAAAGAGATATACAGTAGTTTCAGGGTTAAGGTGAGAGTATCCTCACTGATAAAATGTTATAACTTACAAATGTGAACAATTTCAATATATCCCTATGTGGAGCATTGCATCCATGGGTGGGAAAATGCAATTCTCAAGCCATTTTCACTGGCAACATATTGCAGTACTGTGCCTAGGAAGCATAGTTTCCTTCCAAATAAAAACTGTCAAAACAGTTTAGGTTCATCTTGAACATGTTTTAAATTGGTTTCAGAATCACTTGGAGAGAGGTTGATCAAGAAGAACTTTATAGCTGAATCTCTTCCCTGTAAAATTCCATAAATGAAGCAGAAAAATTGCATTATAAGAAAACTTGTTGGAAGCATCCCAAATTATGGATATCTTAAGGTAAAGGTAAAGGTAAAGTTTCCCCCACATGTGTGTGCTAGTCGTTTCCAACTCTAGGGGCTGGTGCTCATCTCCGTTTCAAAGCCGAAGAGCCAGCGCTTGTCCGAGGACGTCTCCGTGGTCATGTGGCTGGCATGACTAGACGCCAAAGGCGCACGGAATGCTGTTACCTTCCCACCGTAGTGGTCCCTATTTTTCTACTTGCATTTTTTACGTGCTTTCGAACTGCTAGGTTGGCAGAATCTGGGACAAGTAACAGGCACTCACTCTGTTACGCGGCACTCGGGATTCGACCCGCCAAACAGCCGACCTTCTGATCGACAAGCTCAGCGTCCTAACCCACTGAGCCACCGCGTCCCTTTTATGGGTATCTTAGTCTTAAGGAATTTTAATCAGAAGTCCATCTACTGGTCTTAGTGGTAAGGCATTCAAGGTTGCATGTTGAAAGAAAATAAGTTTTTCTGCCCTTTCATATCCTTGAACAGTTTCTCCTTTCCTAGTTGGATAGATTGATTGGCTAGTTCTCACTAGGCCTAGCGATAATTATTTGTAGCTGGTTTCAACTTTGTTCATGAAATATATATATATATATATATATATATACATTCATATATATATATATATATATATATATATATATATATATATATATATATATATATATATATATATATATTCATATATATATATACTTAGATAGATAGATAGATAGATAGATATAGATAGATAGATAGATACACATACACAATCTTATTTTTTAAACCATGAGTTTATGTAGTTTCAGTAGCTTAATTCCTTTGAATTTATACCCATAACAAGGCCTAATGATACTCTCAAAAATGGAAAAAAGGGTCACTGTCTTGTAAGTAATTAGATCTTGTAAGACCTCTGTGTTCTTACATAATTGCTTGTTTTTGATGTCCACAACATAGCAAAAATCACTCAACATGCTTTTCTCTTGAAAAAGTTGATTATGTTTGCTTGGATAAATTATCTGACTTTCAATTATACGTTCGCCTGACTCTGGGTCTCATTGTCTAGTGATATTTATTTATTTTTATTTATTTATTATATTTTTATAGCTGTCAGAATGTAGTACCTGATCTGGCTGCTTACTCATTTCTGGATTTCGCTTCCAACTTCTTCCATTTTACCATAGCGATGTGCTAGCACTCCCCTAGTTCTGATCCCTCCTCTTTTAAGAATTTAAGATCATTCCTGCCACATCAAGCCAAAGGCCTACCTAGCATTAGAGGCCAACAAAATATACTAAAAAAACCACAAGGAGGCCATGAGAACAGCTTCTTCCTCTTTTGCACACTGGCATTTGATACTTAGGATATGCTGCCTTGGATTCCAGGTACATTCCATAGTTATATAAACAATAAAGCTAGTGATACAAGTTGTTTCCAAAGAGAAATTATTATACATGTAATAGTTGATCTTCCGGTATAAAATGCATGCAAAATGCAATCAACTGTCCATATTTTATGAGCAAAGAACTGTATCTGGCCTTCAAGTATTTGTTTTACAGTTCATTCATACTTTTTTGTGACCAAACCACATCAATATACTTACTTCATGTGAGGCACTCATTTTGTATTCAGTCTAAGTTCATTCAATGCCCATTCTTTCTGACTCCATTTATTTTTGTTTTAACAATGACTTTTCTTAAGTACCCCATTCACACTGCATTGGCCTACTTTTATACTTGTCCTGATATACTTAACTCTCGCTTCTGTACAATGTAGTGAGAAGAAACACAGTTTTACTTCTTTTGATAAATGTTCTTAAGCCCTCCACAATTTATTCTTGCAAAGACCATATACCACCTATTTTTCCAGTTTGCTGCCTTTCAAAACATACAGACTGGTACTTTAAGAGCCGCTTTGCACACACCTAGGTTTGTTTCAAATACGACACTGAGATTAGAACTTAGTATCCCTAGAACAGAACTCATAATCTGGCAAATAACTTTATTTGCCTAGCCTAGCTAAACTCAATCTGCTCCTACTGATAGCACCAGAGAAAAATATATTGCCCTGACACTTCCAATTCTACATGGGAAAAAAACCGAATGACCAAAGATCTACATATATATATATATATATATATATATATATATATATATATATATATATATATATATATATGCAAATTATTCAAATTGCTAATAAAGAATTTTTGGGAGGCTGAGATGGCCATTTCAAACTCTTTATGTTCTCATCAGTCAGTCATACCCTTTATCTGAGATTCGAACCTGGGCTGATTGTATATTAGGCAGTTGTTTTAACTTGCTGAGCCACAGGTTGTTTCTCTCTTTTTATTAGCTAGAAGGCAAGGCTAAATATATGTTAAGTATTTGTCAAGGCTTTGTGAAAAAAATCCTAAAAATTCTTTATTAGCAATTTGAATAATTTGCACAAATAATGAGCTGTCATAGTTGACTATATCCTGTGGATAAGCCTTGAGACAGGCCAAAGCAGGAATGAAAGAGTTAATTAGCAAGGTGCTTTCACAAAGCCTTGACAAATCCACTCAAATCCACCAGCCCATCCACTCAAAACACACCCCCACCCAATCAGAACACACCCACCATTCAAAACACACTCCCACCCAATCAGAACACACTTACTCCCCCACCCAATCAGAGCAACCTCCACCCACAGAACACACCCCCTCTGGCAGTTTAAAAAAGAGGAACAAACAGCCACATGCTTCTCCCAGAAGAAGGAAGCAGAAGCCTCGAGCCTGATGATGACGGATGGGATTCCGTCGAAACGTCGCCCCTACACCTTTAGTTCTACGCGGGGAAAAACCCGAATAACCAAAGATCCACATACGAACACCCGCGAAAACCTCAGAAAACATATATATATATATATATATATATATATATATATATATATATATATATATATATATATATATATATATATATATATTCATACGTCTTTGTCTTAATTCTTTGTTCAGTGTGGAACCCTTTCTGTTATTTTTTATTTTTTATTTTAATTCCATTTATATCCCGCCCTTCTCCGAAGACTCAGGGTGGCTTACACCCCCCCCCAAGCGGCATTATTACAAAGTCAGCTTAATTGCCCCCAACAATCTGGGTCCTCATTTTACCTGCCTCGGAAGGATGGAAGGCTGAGTCAACCTTGAGCCTGGTGGGATGCGAACCTGAACTAATTGCAGGCAGCTGGTGTTACTTAAGGAGGCATTATTTATTTATTTATTTATTTATTTATTTATTTATTTATTTATTTATTTATTTATTTATTTATTTATTTATTTATTTATTTATGGGATTTATATCCCGCCCTATCTCCCGAAGGACTCAGGGCGGCTAACAACAAAACATATAATAAGTACAGAAATTAAGATAAAAATAAAATTAAAATCATCTGTGCAATAAATTAAAATTAAAAATTAAAAATAAATTAAAAATTGTAAACATAATTAAAATGCCTGTCAGTCCAGGTCAGCCAGGTGGAAAAGGAGTGTTTTGAGGCCGCGGCGAAAGGATTGGAGATTTTGGGCCATCCGAAGCTCAGGGGGGAGCTGATTCCATAGGACTGGCGCTCCCACAGAGAAGGCTCCTCCCCCTGGGGGTCGCCAGCCGACATTGCCTAGCTGACGGTACCCTGAGGAGGCCTTCTCTGTGTGAGCGTACTGGGCGATGGGAATTAGCCCACTGCTCCACCAAGGCTCTTAGAGCTGTTAGAGCTCATCTGTAGAAATACAGTAACTTGCCCTGGCACGAATATGAGCCACTGACCGTCTCTTGAAGGTATGAATATACAGCATCATTCTTTACTCTCCCCAGACTGCTGGGAGGGAAACTTCTGTCCTTTTTTTCCCCCTTGGTTGTTTGCTTTGCATTTACTGACTTGTGTTGTATCAAGTGTTGCTGTCTGTTTTGCCTGCTGGGTTTTGTTTTATTGTAGGCAAATGTGTCCACTCCAGTTGACCACTGTGGTGATCATCCTCTCCCCCAATCCCTGGTTGGTGCCCTTCATAGCCAGTTTTTCCCCCCCACAAGATCACCAGTAGCAGGGTGAAAAGTTGAGGTTTCTTTCTCTTGTCTTTACAAGCTTACTGATGGAAAGGTGAAACAGTGAAGCTTCTGGGTTTTGGGTTTTTTGCTTTTAACCAATGAAATGGAAGAGTTTTTCCATTTTTCTCTTCTAGACCAAATAAGGGGAAAAACTGGTACAACTGTGGTTTCTTTTTTTCTTTCTTTACTGGTTCAGTAAGGGTGAAGAAGCAGGAGAACCCATCATTCAAGGACCACATTTAAGAATATAAGGCCATCACTTGAGCCAAAGCAGAAGAAAGAGTTGAAAGGAGAAGAGGAATTTCTTAAACTCATTTTGTTTCCAGCCATTTATGCAAGCCTGGAAATCTCCATATGGGTCCACAGATACAAACTTCTGCTGCTCAATATAATTGTGGTCAACCAGGTCAATCTCCCAACGGTCATAAATGTGAGTGAGTTCCCAAGTGTCTTGATTTTTGATCACGTGACCACAGGCATGCTGTAATGGTGTAAGTGTGAAAAACTGTCATAAGTCACCTTTTCCAGTGCCGTTGTAAGTTCAAACTTGTCACTAAATGAACAGTTGTAAGCTTTAAATGTTAGTAATATAGACTGGGTCACTTGTGTTAGTGTTATCTGCTCTATAGGCATCTCTCCCAGATAAGATAAGGACCGTGTTTGTCACTTTTGGCACATTTCGGCTAGTATGCCCTAAGAGCAGTTCCAGCTCCAGTTTATGCTATTCCAGATTAGGAGTAAAGAAATTAATCTCTTTTAGCTCAATATATACCTGCAGGGGTTTGGTGTAGAGGAAAATAGTTTTATATGCAAACTTTTATTTATTTCAGTATTTATTAAACACATTTAAATGGCTGCCCATCATAACTAGAGGAACTGGATAAGAAACAAATAAATTAAAAGCACAAATGTGCAAACTCCTTTTAAAAAAGTCTAGTAGGAAGTCCTTAAAAATTGCTCTAACAACACAAACACACCCATGCTGGACACCACTAAACTTTATGATCACAATGCCTGGAGGAAAAGTTGTGTTTTCAGGCCAACAGGATTGAGAATACCTGCATCTCAAGCAGGAGATAGTTTTATAAGGCAGGGATCAGGACAGAGAATTTTCCAGGTCTGTTTTTAGATCATACCGGATGACATTGCTTTATCAAGGGGACCCAGAGCATGCCCATCCTGTCATATGGGATGGATTGGATAAAAACTACCGGGAACAAATTTGTTTAGAAGTGTTAAAATCTGTTTTCCTGTTAGACCCCAGATTACAATTACCTGTGCTAAATTATAATGATGATAAAAAGATACTGTTTTCTACAATCATTAAACTTGTAGGTTTAACTATTATCCGAATGTTTTTTTTAAAAAAACAAATATTATTATTTTGGAAAATTGTCCTTTATTCAAATGAAAAACAAAACAAAACTACAAGTAGTTCTCCACTTGCAACCATTCATTTAGTGACTGTTCAAAGTTACAATGGCACTGAAAAAGTCCCTTATGGTCATTTTTCATATGATTGTTGCAGCATCCCCATGGCCATGTGATCAAAATTTGGACATTTGGCAACTGGCATACATTTATGATGTTTACAGTGTCCTGAGGTCATGTGATCACCTTTTGGAATTTTCTGATCAGCAAAGTCAACAGGAAAGCCAGATAAACTTAACAACCCTGTTACTAACTTAAGAACTGCAGTGATTCACTTAACAACTGTGGCAAGAAAGGTCATAAAATGGCATAAAATACACTTAACTGTCTTGCTTAGCAATAGAAATTTTGAGCCTTAATTGTGGCCATAAGTCAAGGACTACCTGTAGCAAACATTCAAGACTTAGTGTGGGTATATCCAAGAGGCTCAGCCTAACAGGCCAATGATGCTTTCTCTGGCCTTTGCATGTCTTGCCATACATGTGGCAAGAGGGGGATGGTGTAGTGTATATGAGACGAATTGGACCCACATGTGCTTGCACGCATGCGCACACAGGCACACACATATACAAAAACAGGCACCTACAACTCACATCACTTTCAGAAACTTTCCACTCAGGAAATAGTCTGACTCAATTGTGGTGTGGTGATCAGGTGCTGCGGGTATCTGGTGATCTTCAGGAAGTGAAAGGCTGTTGTCTCACACCACCAAAAGATCAGGCTGCTGAAGGAGAAGTAACACTTCCACAAGCAGAGAAAATCCTCAGGTGTGAGCTCAGCTAACCATAGTGGCCACATTTAGCAACCATGAAACCCTTTAATCCACAGACTTTTGTTGCATTAATTAATAGGCACGTAGATGAATACCCACTCATGTATATATTGGCACTATAGCTGTCTGACAGGATTTGAAAGGCAGAACGCTAGATGTCCTGTTTTTTCCACAAATTTATGTATCTTCTCACTGTCTGTGTTTCTCTTCCCATGTGCTCTGATGGTGTCTTTGGTGTTACTCCATAATAGCAGGAAAAAATGCCCCAAAGCAAAAAAAAATGGTAGCAGTGCTGAAAGAGCTTTTTTGGGGGGGGGGGGATTGTAAAGTATTTATAGCAGAAAATCCTAGTTTATTACTCATTCTCCCCAGTTAGGACCACTTGGGGTTTAATATCTGCAGGACAATATTCTCTATTCTTGGTTTATATGTACTGTATCAATGCTAGATAATGTGAAAAATAACCTCACCCACGCTGAATTAATTATCTTTGAAATAAGTGAAAATTGCTACATAGTATTGCATCCTGGCTGTCTATTTAGTACTCTAATATCATTGTGCATATGTGGTATTTCTTGTTTATCTGACTCATGTATGTGGCCTATGCTGTTCTCTAAATATAACTAATTGGCAAAGTAATCATTTTCTTGAGTCTAGATAACTCTTTCCTTCTTGGTATATTGCGTCGAGCCTCCTGTAAAAGTGATCACTATCATCATTATTTTCAAAAATGCATTTGAGGAGGTTCACAAGCAATGAGAAAGTTACGTTTAAATCTGAAGATTTGTGCAAAAACTGGCCACTAGGAGGAGGTGAGAGTTTAAGTGGAAATAGAAATGAATTCTGAATTCCAGGCAGTCAACACATCAGAGGGATTTCTCAAGGTGGAACAAATTACTTCCATTCAAAGGATTACAAACAGAGTGGTCTGGTGAATATGATATTGTATCTGGAATGGTTTTCATATGTGGAAAAGTCAGAAATTCTGCAGTCATCAGAAACAGTCATCCTAACAGTTTATTTCGTAGGGTTGTTTGGATAAATAAAAAGTCTTACGTGCTCTTATTGGGATAGGGTTTGTATTAAACTGGCCCAAATAAGGGGGTATTTGTTCTCTAGCTTGATTTTCAGTAAGGTAAAAGCAATCAACTCCCACGATGACCATGTACCGTAAAACAACTCCAGATTTATCCACTTTTTTTTGCTGGAGAGGCTATGAGTCACGGCCTGTCCCAGATTTGAAGGTATCTTTGGCATCATATTCTTTGATGATTTAATTTCTCCTCCCTCCCAATGAGCTTTCTTGGATTTAGTGCCACTGATGGAAACAGCAACATTGCTCCCCCAAGTGCCACAGGTTTTAGCCATGTCCCTTTTCTACTATGTCCTGGACCAACATTATACAGGGGATGTTCCATGAAATGTTCATGTTCATTTTAAGATATGCAGCAATGGTTCAGCCCAAATATAACAAGTGCGGATGCCAAGCTTGCCTTGAGCTTCACCACATCACAGAAATGGGAAAAAGTAATAAATCACCTTCTGTCTAGCGTCCGTTGCTAAATGGGGGGCCCCTGTGTTTAGTTAATGGAATGGCAAGTCTAGCTGTTCCATATTTTGTCAAATGTGGTTTCTGTCTGTGGCAACTTAATGGGAAATTTTGGACCTTGTCCCTGGGGGGACTTTCCCCCCCTTCTCTATACCTCCTTGTTGTGGGAACACTGGAGCAAATCTTCACTCTGTCAAAACCATGCACATGTCACAAGGTGGGCTTGGTCCTCTTGGTCTTTCTTCTACTGAGTTTTTATTTTCTTCTGTTGTGTCTGATTTGGGGAGACCGCCTGGACAGGTCCCTGCAGTTTTCTTGACAATATTTTTCAGAAATGGTTTGCCATTGCCTCCTTCCTATGGCTGCAAGTGACTGGCCGAAGGTCACCCAGCTGGCTTTGTGCCCAAGGGAGGACTGGAACTCCTCGTCTCCCAGTTTCTAGCCTGATGCCTTAACCGCTACACCAAACTATCTCTCACTGAGATTTTAGCTCCTCCTAATTTCAGTGTGATAAGAACATTAGAATTTGAAGGCATTTACGCAATGTCAGTGATCTGTTTATTGACCGTAATTCTTGTTAGATAGGCATCCAGCATCCACCTCTGGAACTTCTTCTGAACTCTTGTAATCATTTTTTTTTTCTTTTGTTCCTGGTATATATGTATTCTCTCATCTATGCCTATTTGGGTATTCCTAATTTTGCAATCTGATAATTTCAACCAAGCTTCTCTTTCAATGGTACTCTTATTCTGAAATTAAATTAAATATGAGAAAGATGAATCTGTGTTCAAATCAAGTCTTTTTCAAGGACTAAAGCAATCGACACTAAGCTGGAAAGTGACAGCAACGTTTTATGTCAGGAGGTTAATGTTCCCCACTGGGTCATTTTCATAATCCACATTGCCCAGTCTCTTTTGCTGCTGTTTGCAGCAAATATAAAAGCCGTTTCTTGTAACAGAAAACTGAAATACAAAACGTTTACTCATTTGGAATCTATATTTCAATACTATTTTATTCCTTCAAAATTGTACTTTTTTTCAGAATGGGATGGGGTTGGGTTTTATAAATTGGTCTTAACTTTTAATCTGTACTAATTTATTACGGGCATCGCTGTTTAATTACTTTTTAATAATTTTTAATTTTTGTATCTTGTTTTTATTATGTATTGCCCTGTTCACCGCCCTGAGTCCTTCGGGAGAAGGGCGGTATACAAATTAAATAAATAAATAAATAAATAAATAAAAACAGCTGATCTCTCTCTCTCTCTCTCTCTCTCTCTCTCTCTCTCTGCAAAGGAGAATGATGATTGGCCTCTTCCTTTTTCTTTGATTTAGGCTTGGTACCTTTAGCTTCATAGTTAGGCAGAAGAATGCTGTGATGCATGCAAATAATAGGTTGTTGCATATGACATGTTCATATTTATTGGCAAGATAAGATCATGGTTTCTGAGGAGGACATCCCCCTGCTGGAAAACCCCAATTCAAGTTGAGCAGATGTTTGCAACCTTTTGCTGCAGGAAGTGGCCACATTTTCAAAAAATAAAAGGCACATTGCACCCTGGAGCACGTCTCAGAGGTGGCTGCCATTGGTAGCCTGAGGCTTTCTGCTGCTTTGATCCCTTTATCAATGATCCATATAAATAGAGTGAGTGCACCATGACAAATCTACCTGAAGTGAATCATATCCATACGATGGATTCTCTGTGCCAATAACTGGTACAACTTGAGGTATTTCCTGTTCCAGCTGTTACTCTCAGGACATGCCCTCCACAATAGTAGGTGTGTAATCAGTTGTGACTCATGGGTTACACATATATTGACAAATATTGGAAAAGCATAGAGGAAAATACCTTTCACCTTAGCGGGCTCTGGAGTTAACAATTAAATAACGTACACCAAATTTGTTTCACTATTTAAACTCTTTAAAAACCTAGAATTTAATCAGTGAAATAATGCTTCTAAGCTTTTAAAAGGTTACGTTTAAGCAATCCTAAGTTTATGGGGTTAAACAGCAGACATCCGGAGAATTGGGAATAAGCAAAATAAATAAGTAAATTTCTGTACTGTAGTTCAAAATTGTTAAAGATGTGTACAGCCCTGTCCTTTGGCAATCTACACAAAAATATAACTGAGATCATTACAACTTATCCTAGTTATATAGTAAGCATAGGTAAGTTTGTAATCCAAGACGTTATTGAAATGTGAATTAACAAAAACTCTTCCATTGTTACTAGAAAAAAATCACAATTAAAACAATGAAACATTAGAGATGGGTTCAACCCTGGATCTCAATAGCAATAGATTAATATCCTAATATTTATACATATGATAAATTTGTACGGTAAATTTATATGTCTACAATACCTGTTTACTTAATTTTTAGGATTTTTTTTTATTTTATATATCTTGTCTCTTGGATGTTATATTATGTGCTAACTAAATAACATATTTGATAATATTTGTTAATCAGAGTTCAGTATATATATATATATATATATATATATATATATATATATATATATATATATATATATATATATAATGTCAAATGTTAACTATTTAGATTCCCTTGCTAGTTAACATTTGTAGTAAATAGTTAACTAAATAGTTAACATTTGACACATATCTCCCCTTGCAGAAGCTAACAAAAGCGAGAGAAATCCTGTGGCTCAAGAGGTAAAAACAACTGATGATGCCTTAGGGCCTTTCTTGGCTTAGTAAAACTTCAGTGCAAGAACGGTTGAAAAAATATATTTCATTTTTAGATTTTTTCATCCTGCCTTTATTAGTTTATAAGTAACTCAAGGAGATGAATGTATCTAATACTCCTTATTTTCCCCATAACAACAACCCTGTGGGATGGGATGGGCTGAGAGAAAGTAACTCTTAATTAAAGATGCTTGTTTGGCTGGATCACTTCCCTTACTGCCGAGAAAGAAAAAGCATGTTGAAGCACCCATTGATACAAGCACGCTCTAATCTCTAATCCTAACATATTGAATGATATTCCAGATCTTCCTTAATTCTATCACAGATTGTTTTGGAGCTGGTTTTAGATATTGTGCACACACACACACACACACACACACACACACAGAGAGAGAGAGAGAGAGAGAGAGAGAGAGAGAGACAAACAGACAGACAGACAGACAGACAGACAGTGGTGTCCTGGGTAATAACATCTTGGGCTCAGTTCTATCTAAAATATTTTTTAATCAGATGATTAAATGAAATTTAAATCCATTGTTATTAGAAATATCAGCCAACATGGACAAGATATATATTGCATATATGAGTCTTCGAGTAATTTGATCAATATGGATGATTTAAAAATGAATATTTTGCCATAGACAATATATAGCATGCTTAGTGTTCCCTGGGAAATTCCTAAAATATATTTTCAGAGATGTCCTACATCAGGGGTGTCAAACTCAATTTCATTGAGGGCCGCATCAACATTGCGGTTGCCCTCAGGGGGCCGGGTGGGTATGGCCTGGGTGGGCGTGGCCTACTGGGTGGGCGTGGCTAGAGTGCGTATGGCCTACTGGGTGGGCGTGGCCAGCTCTACATCGTTCGCATCAAGGGTGCCTATGGGGGCCTGGGCAGGAGTGGGAGAGATCTGAGGGTCTCTGGCAAAAGGAGGGTCTCTGGGCCAGGGCCAAGGCAGTGGGGGCCGTTCCCTCACTGTTTCCAGGATGGCTTCGCGGGCTGCATGAAACCACTTCGCGGGCCGCATCCGGCCCCCGGGCCTTGTGTTTGACATGTCTGTCCTACATTGTTTGGGGAAATTCTCCCCCTTTTTTCCCACTTGGTAGCTTCAGTTTTCAGTTAGAGAAGATGGTTTCATTTCCCCCAGCGAAAATTTCTACCATGAGGCATGTTGGTTAAGGAAGGGCATTTCTTGGGTTAAGCATAGTGGAAACTTGCTCTCTTGCAATCAGCATATTTGGCAGCTCTTCTATGCTGGTATATATTAGAGTCCAATTGTCTTGAAAAGTAAACTCTTTCCTTTCCTACTACAGGTAGTCCTCAACTTACAACAATTCGTTTAGTGACTCTTTGAAGTTACAACAGCACTAAAAAGAGTGACTTGTGATCAAGTTTCAAACTTACTTACGACCTTTGCAGCATCTCCATGGTCATGTGATCAAAATTCAGAGGCTTGGCATCTGACTCGTATTTATGATGGTTGCAGTGACCTGGGGGTCATGTGATCACCTTCTGTGACCTTCTGACAAGCAAAGTCAATGGGGAAGCCAGGTTCCCTTAATAATTGTGTTACTAACCTAACAATTGCAGTGATTCATTTAACAGCTATGGCAAGAAAAGTTGTAAATGTGTCAAGATTCATTTAACAGCTGTCTCACTTATCAACAGAAATGTTGGGGTCAATTGTCATAAGTCAAGGACTACCTGTATATTAATTGCTAGAGAGACATGGAATGCAACAGCATATCCATACTGACTCAATCCTTACGATCATGCAAAATTATTATTTCTGTGGAACTGACACATTGAAAAAAGCAAAGTAGTTTTTTTTCCCATTGGTGAACCTGGGCAGACTAAGAGGCATATCTTTTCATGCAATTACTAAGATCAAATGATGGCTTCTTGTTTCCTTGAAGACTGCAATGTCATTCCCCCCACCCAAGGTGCAGATTAATAATATTTTACTTACTGATGTCTAGACATGTATCTGGCAACAATGAGTGTCTCATACACTCCTTAACAAAAGAGAGCTTAACATGTTCTTTACCAAATAATGAAGTTCTAATAGCTACTTCTGAAAACTAGTTAGAATGTATTAAGTTGTAGGCTACTGAATATTTTGCTTAGTATGTGTCACCTTTGCATTGGCTAACTTGGTTGTCGTCACTGAAAAATTTGCTTCTTAAGAGATAAGACAGGCATTTTCTTACTATTACCGTATATTGAACTAAATGAATTAACAAAAAGAACATGTAACTAGATACAACAGTATTATTGTCACAATGTTAACTTCAAACTTCATCATCACCAAAATGGGGGGAAATGCTTGAAAAGTTAGGAACTGAACAATTCTAAGACTTTGATTATAGTCATAAAAATTCTTCATTGTGATGTAGGTTTTTTTCTAGTGTTAATTTTTTGAGTCAACCCTGATTTCTGAAAAATCCATGGTTCTTTCATGGCATTAGCCAAGAAGAACATCTACATTATAACACACTGTGATTTTAATTGGGACGGTATAGATTCTCCTGCTTGTTGTTGTTGTTAGCTGCGAAATCGTGTCCGACCCATCGTGACCCCATGGACAACGTTCCTCCAGGCCTTCCTGTCCTCTACCATCTTCTGGAGTCCATTTAAGCTCACGCCTACAGCTTCAGTGACTCCATCCAGCCACCTCATTCTCTGTCGTCCCCTTCTTCTATTCCCCTCAATCTTTCCCAGCATTAGGCTCTTCTCCAGTGAGTCTTTCCTTCTCATTAGGTGGCCAAAGTATTTGAGTTTCAACTTCAGGATCTGGCCTTCTAAAGAGAAGTCAGGGTTGATCTCCTCTAGGACTGACCAGTTTGATTGCCTTGCAGTCCAAGGGACTCACAGGAGTCTTCTCCAGCACCATAGTTCAAAGGCCTCAATTCTTTGGCGCTCAGCCTTTTTTAAGGTCCAACTTTCACTGCCATACATTGCAACTGGGAAGACCATAGCCTTGACTATATGCACTTTTGTTGACAGGGTGCTGTCTCTGCTTTTTAGTGTGCTGTCTAGATTTGCCATTGCTTTCCTCCCCAGGAGCAAGCATCTTTTAATTTCTTGGCTACAGTCCCCATCTGCAGTGATCTTGGAGCCCAGGAAAATAAAATCTGTCACTACCTCCATTTCTTCCCCATCTATTTGCCAGGAATTGAGAGGGCCGGATGCCATGATCTTGGTTTTCTTAATGTTAAGTTTCAACCCAACTTTTGCATCTCCTGCTTGAGCAGAGGGCTAGAGTAGAAGACCTCCAAGGTCCCTTCCAGCTCTATTCTATTCTAATCCAAAATCATATGAATTATTCTATTGTTATCAAATCAACATGTGACAATAATAGATCAAGATGTAGCCAGAGTTGTTAATGAGTCCTGAATTATATTTCCAACAATAAGTGTGGTATAACCAACCAGATTGGGATTATTTTATAAGAAATTCATGAAAAAGGCAATCAAAAGTATGTCTGCAACCTATCATGTTCCATACAGCATTTTGATTGCTAAACAAGCAGTTGCTAAATGAATTGCACCCAATCTTATGACCTTTCTTTGTACAGTTTTTAAGTCAATCATAATCGATAATCAGAATAGAGCTGGAAGGGACCTTTGAGGTCTTATAGTCCAACCCCCTGCTCAAGACCTTATATCATTTCAGAGAAGTGACTGTCCAGTCTCTTCTTAAAAGCCTCCAGTGATGGAGCACCCACACCTCTAAGGCAAGCTGTTCCACTGGATAACTGTCCTCACTGTCAGGAAGTTTCTACTTAATTCCAGGTTGCTTCTCTCCTTGATTAGTTTCCATCCATTGTTTCTTGTCCTGCCCCTCTAGTGCTTTGGAAAATAAGTTGAGCCCCTCCTCTTTGTGGCAACCTCTCAAATACTGGAATAGTGCTATCATGTCCCGCCTAGTCCTTCTTTTCTCTAGACAAGCCCAAATCCTGCAACTATTCTTCATATGTTTTTGTCTGCAGACCTTTAATCATCTTAGTTGTTCTTCTTTGTATTTTTTCCAAAATCTCAACTTCTTTTTTGTAATGTGGTGACCAAAACTGGATGGGGTATTCTAGGTGTAGCCTTACTAAGGCTTTATAAATCAGTACTAATACTTCATGTGATTTTACAAATTATTCTTGAATTGAATCCAAAGAAGAACTGAATTGTGAGGTTCCTTATTCCAGCTTCTAACCACACAAGGATGAATGCCTAAATATAAGAAAGCCAGTTTGGTCTAGTGGCTAAGGTACCAGGCTAGAAAGTGGGAAATAGGGAATTCTAGTCCCACCTTAGCTATGAAAGCCAGTTGGGTCTCTCTCTCTCTCTCTCTCCCTCTCTCTCTCTCTCTCTCTCTCTCTCTCTCTCTCTCTCTCTCTCTCTCTCTCTCTCTCCCTCCCTCCCTCCCTCCCTCCCTCCCTCCCTCTCCCTCCCTCTCTCTCTCTCTCTCTCTCTCCCAGCTCACTTCACAGGGTTGTTGTGGAGAAAAGAGGAAGAGGAAGGTGTGTGGATATTTTCTCTTGAGGCACAAAATAAATAAATATATGTCTGAATGTGTGGAAAGTTAAATGTACCTTCTCTAACAAGTAATTGTAATTTGTGCACTGAAAATCTCACAGAATGACCTGTAATCCAGATCTGATAGATCTGGATTTTTGTTACCATTTTCCTATAAACTATTCCTCTTCACTGTTCCTCGCTTCCTGTTTCTTCATCTGCTGTTTCACTTTATTTGTCAGGCACAGATTGTCTACTACAGACCTTTAATCTCTGTACTGGAGGGGAAATCAGAGTCAAACTGATTCTGAAAAATTTCTGCCTCTTCCAATCTCTTTCTTTTTTTCACTTTGTTGGCACAAGAGAGAACTTTCTTAGAAGCAGAACGGGCGCCTGCCTGTCAAGGAAGGGGATTTCTTCATTTCCCCTAAAGTACATGTCTGTACAGGTGCACATTATCTGTCTTCCACCGAGACACTAATCCAAGATTACTGTTTGGTTAAATGAAAAGTGAGAGTTTTTCAGGCATTTCCTGTTCTGGTCCTAAAAATACCTGTATTTTCTCCACTTGAAATTGGAGTGAAGTTGATGAATTATTTCCCATTGTTGGTATTTCCCATTGTTGGCAATGTGGCCTCTGTGGGTCTCTTCTGTGTGGCTTAAGAAAGGCCTCCTATGTTGACACAATTCCTCAGAAGAAACCAAAGCAGACTGGTGCTTTGTACACACAGAGGTAGAACCGTTGTCAGCCCACATCAATGCTGACTGTATTCTAAACTGGAAATACTGTCATATTTCTTCATTTCTTAGAAAGTAGTTATCTTCTCTCCTACTCCAGGCACTGTAAGGGGTGGCATGGAACCATATGCAAGGATAGTGACAAAAGGTCCTACGGTAACTGTATAATTGCTATTAATGTTAACTGTTTCAGTTGCTTTCATAAACCTCATAGTACAGATCATCCTTTACTTATGCCCATAATGGAACTTGCCCATTGTGGTTGTGACAGTTGTAAAGCCGGTTGTCACGTGATCAGCTTGATTTTTTTGACCATTTCTTGTGGTGAGGGTTAAGTGAATACCAGGATGTTAAAGCCACTGCCTCAGTTGTTAAGCAACTGCAACAGTCATTAAATGAACCTGCTGTTCGCTATGTGTTGTTTTTGTTGAAAACTGGAAGTAAATATCTTCTTTGGCAAAAATGTAAATCACAGTTACATGATTGCAGGATGCTGTAAACAGCCGTGAATGCAGACTGGTTGCCTAGCACCCAAAATGTAATGTGGTTGCAGGGCAGGAAGTGGCCTTTGGAATTTTGGAACCAAGTTGCAAATACCTTTTGGGGGTCCGTTGTAACTTTGAGTGATTGCCAAGCGGCCTGTCATAAGTCAAAGGCTACCTGTATGAATGTAATTAATAGGAGCTATTTAGTGTGGGGGACAGGGGAAAGAGTTAGGCCATTGATTAACTCAGGGGTCTTCAAACGTGGCCCTTTTATGACTTGTGGACTTCAACTTCCAGAATTCCTCAGCCAGCGGTACCTGGCTGAGGAATTCTGGGAGTTGGTCCACAAGTCATAAAAGGGCCAAGTTTGAAGATCCCTAGATTACGTGATTTTTAAGGAGTATTGACTGGCTCTCTTGGTGATCTCAACATGTTCCCTGCATTTCAAGGTTGGCAGCAGTGGAGATGATTACAGGTCAGTTTGAACTTGCTTGGAAGGGCTGGGAATGAAAGCACTGGAGGTTGTAGAAATGTTCTGTACGGACAATTGAGAATCAGGTTTGATTCTCTGATCTAAATGGAAGCTTCCTGTGATCCTCTTGACTAAAAGAAAGCATTAAAGAGATGGAAGAATTTACTCTGTGTTTCTATATCGTTTTCTTTTTCAGTAACAGGGTTAATCAAAGAGGAATAGAAAAGAAACAGACATACGTGTTAGGTTGCAGAAGAGTGAATTTCTATGAACTCAAGCAGCAGATAATCAGGTGCAATGTCTTGAAATGAAGAAGATGAAAGCAATCCAGTAGGGATGGAAAATCAGTTAATATGTAGATAAGAATGCAAGAATTAAGAATTGTCGGTATAAGTATATTAAGAGTTATTAGTATAATTGATCAGGGACTGCCACGAATCTGAATTCAGTAACACATTAGACAAAGTGTTTTATGCTATCCTCAGTAATAAAATTGTAAAATATGGGCTAGATGTGAATGATCAAACCTGGAGATTATTCACCAATAGGTCCTCATCAGCTAGAAGAGTAGTGTTGAATGGAATACCAGTAGCTTTTTATCCTGAGCCCTGTGCTGTTCACCATTTTTTATTAATGATCTGACTGAAAGGATTAAGGGTTTGTTTATTAAGTTTGAAGAGGATACAACTTTGGGGGAGTGACTATAACTACAGAAAAAGATATAATGGATATAAACTGGTTTGAACAATGGGCTGAAACAAGCAAGAGAAAATTTAACAAGAAGAAATATAGAGTCCTGTTCCTAGGGAGGAAACAAAGGGGAAAAATAGGATGGAAGAGATCTGGGTGGGTACCATTACATACAAAAAGATATCTGTGTTTTATTGGGTCATCAGTTGAACATGAGCCAACGTGATGCAGCTACTTAAAATGGCAAATGCTCTTTTGGAATGTATTTATGGGAGCAAGAAAAATCCAATCCATGGGAAGTAATGGTTTTCCTCTATTCTGCTTTGGTTGAGGCCCCATGTGGAATACTGTCTCCAGCTCCAGGCATTGAGAGACCTGGCTCATTCAGAGAAAGACTATCAAGATGGCTAGGGGACCATAAATCAAATCTTATGAAGAGCAACTGAAGAACTGTGTATGTTTATCCTGCACAAGAGGAAACTGAGATATCTTCAGATATCTAAACAGGAGGGAATGATATTTTCTCTGTTATTCCAGAGGGTGGGACCAGAAAGTGTTGAACTGCAGGGATTTAGATTGAGAGCAGCTATTAAGTGAAACTTCCTGATGTAAGAGCTATTCTAATCCGTAGAACTGGCTGATTTCAAACAGAGGTTGGAATTGCCATCTGTCCAAAATGTTTTGGCAGACCTTGCTCTGTATAATGAGTTGTATCACTTCCAATTTGACGTTATGGAGAAAAACTACTAGACCATAGCAGTTCCCCACTCCATGCTTCAAATAGGCCTGTGCAACCAAAATGAAGCATAGGTATGAGTGTATATGTATAAAAGTTAAATTGATGTTCATTGTCATTCTTACTTTGCAATAATATAATATATTCAGGGAGAAATCACAAGCAACTACAAAACAGATAAGATAGTAAAACTGTGTTCTGCCTTTGAATACTGTAAAATCAAGCTGGAACAAATGGAAGACTTTGGCTAATGGAAATCCATAAAAATGCCATTGGGTTTATGTATGGCTTCATAAAAATAGCAATCAAGGTCTTGGCTTAGCCTTAGGCCTATGGAACAAGCAATGACAACATATGCTTCTGTACCAATGATGGCGAACTTTTTAGAGACCGAGTGTGCCCAAACTGCAACCCAAAACCCACTTACTGTATGTATTGTTGGGTGCCGGGTGGGCGTGGCCCATTGGGTGGGTGTGGCCCACTGAGTGGGCATGGCTGCGGTGGTAACGGCAGACTGGGTGGGACTAAAAAGTTCAATCAATCAATTCCAACTTTGCGAGATCTTTTTTTTCCCACGCGAGAAGTTGAAATTGGTTGATTGATTGAACCTTTTTTTCCCCACACAGCGGCGGAGGCATAAAGTGAAAAGGTTTTATAAAACCCAGCTGAAGGTCTAGGAGTGGGGCGACGGTGCGCGTGCCCACAGAGAGGGCTCTGCGTGCCATCTGTGGCACACGTACCATAGGTTCACCACCACGGTTCTATACAATGGAATCTGTCTCTTTTTCCAATTCTGAAAGTGATAAATAGAGCAATCAAATAAACATGAGACGACTATGCTGAGATATTGGAAATCAGAGAATCAACAATTGGATGGGGCTGTGTCTTTTTTGAGTAATCTAGTTGGTTCATCTGTGGCATTATGGGTAAAGGTGACATGGATATGGTTGGGTTGGCTTTTCTCCAAAAAAAAAGAGGGGGAGGGAGTTTTAATTGTTAATTTGTTTATTTTAGTGAACTTAAAGATAAGGTAACATATTGGGAGTACAAACGGAATTAGCAGAATTGTGGACATTTTGTCTCATTCTATTACCCAGTTATGAAGGAATGAAGAATATTAAGTATTTGGGTTGTTTTGCTGTTTCTAAAAACCTGTTAGACAAGTACTTTCTGGACAATTTGTTGGGAGTAGAGACATGACAATTTGTGGGAATCATGAGCCGTGCAATCATTTTCACTGTTGTCACTGTCTACATTGTTTGTGTTTTGATCCTTCTCTTTTTCTTTGCCAGACAGAAACTGGGGATTTCTCACAAAAGAGGCATTTCTTGCAAAAGGAGAACAGAAAGTGATAACCATGGATTTTTTTTTTAGTTGAAACTGAGCACTGACAAGCTCTACAGGTGTGTGTCCCACAGAAAAGCCTATCTAATTTTGGGAAGTATGTAGATTCGGAGCGTAGTACGAGTCCTCAACTTACAACAGTTCATTTAGTGATGGTTCAAAGTTACAAGAGCACTGGAAAAAGTGACTTATCACCATTTTTCACACTTACAACCTTTGCAGCAGCCTCATGGCCACATGATCAAAATTCAGATACTCGGCAACTGACTCATATTTATGACTGTTGCTGTGTCCCAAGGTCATGTGATCACCTTGTGTGACCTTCTGACAAGGAAAGTCAATGGGGAAGCCAGATTCACTTAACAACTGAGTTACTAACTTAGCAACTGTTATGCTTCACTTAACAACTGTGGCAAGAAAGGTCATAAAATGGGGCAAAACTCACTTAACAAATGTGTCACTTAACAACAGAAATTTTGGGCTCAATTGTGGCCATAAATTGAGGACTACCTATACTTCTAAATCAGAGTAGTTACCTGGTAGAATCTTGATTTTTTTTATTCAAGTCACATCAGTCCCAGCCAGAACAGACAATGAAAAGGAAGTCTGGAAGTTGGCTGCAAACTAGCTATATCTAGCTATATCTTCTGCTATCTTGCAGTTCCATTCTCACTATATCCCTATAAAACACAGGTAATAAAATTAATTAAATTTATTTTGGAACCATCAAATAACCAAATCAGTTGAGTTTGCATCATCCACTGAACTGCATAAAACAAAAACCCTAACCATGGTCATTTAAATGCAGCTGCTGGATCTTGACTTGACTTGCTTAAACTTTGGTCTCCACAAAGACAAAAGTCAGCTCCAACATCCATCTCACCTTTTCCTCATTTAACTCATTTGCCTTATGAGAGTCTCTGTATACTTATTGCTTAATTTCTTAAACTCCTTTCTCTACATGTTGCATCATTTCCTACTACAAGTAGTCCTCGACTTACAACCATGATGGAGTGTAAAATTTCCATTGCTAAATTGTTAAGTGAGTGATGCCCATTTTACGACCTTTTTCCCCACAGTGGTTAAGGGAATCACTTCAGTTGTTAAAGGAATCATGCGGTTGCTAAAGGAATCTGGCTACCCCTGTTGGTTTTGTTTGTCGGAAGCCAGCTTGACGAATGGGGATCAAATGACCCTGGGACAATGCAATTATCATAAACACCTGCCAGTTGTCAAGTGCCTGAATTTTGATCACATGACCACGGGGATGCTGCAACGGTCATGTGAGAACCAGTCAAAAGTCACTTTTTTCAGTGCTGTTGTAACTTCGAATGGTTACTAAATGAATGGTTGTAAGTTGAGGACTACCTGTATAGTCAGTAACTCACTAACATCATAGCATTAATATATTCACCAACAAGGCCACGTCAATATTTCGGGGAAGATGGAATATTCATTTCCTTGAGTACATCACAGAGGGGCAATATTTTGGATTGGTAGCAAAACATTGACTAGAATGTGAAAGGGTAGAAACCTATTGAATTTGTTTGCTGGCGTCCTTGCATTGACAAGGTTGGTCGTGCTGTTACTCTTAAGTGCATATAAAAAATGGCATAGATATTTGGCTTAGGCTTTGTGTGGGGAGCTGATTTCATGGCTCATACTTAATCTTACAATTTCCATTTGAAGTAACACCATCTGTGGTACCATGGTTGCAGTCGTGTACCTTCACTCCACCTCCTGCCAGTCTCAAGGACTTAGTCCACCTAGACTTTGCCGATGAACTGTAATTTTTAATATGACAGAACAGAAAAATTATTTGTTATATGTGGAGTAAGTTGAATTTTCTTAATTATTTTTTATTAGTTGTGTGGGAAGAAAATCATATTACCTATATTTAATTACTTTAATAATTTTGTGGTTTAATTTCAATAAGTTTAGGTTTTTTTCCTTCCTTCTTTTTCCTGGCCATCTCAGCTTTTTGGCATGCGACTATGTAAAAGCTATGTAGATTTTGATCTTATCCACTGTATTTCCTCAGGAATCAGCACTCATGCCTTTTGCAGTGGTTCCAGGATGCTAAGTCAGGACAACCATAACAGCCAAAGGAGTCTGTTTGTGTAGTTTTCCTGATTTTGTTTGCAGCCTTGTACTTCTCTTGATAGAGTCTCTGTGATGCTGAAATGCACAACTCTAAGACCACCAGATGCAGAAGTTCAAATGATCACTAGATGGTACTGTGGGAAGAATCCAGAGGAATATTTTGGGGAATATTAAAAAGGCAGAATATATTTCTCCAAAGGAATAATGGAGAAGATCTTTAAAAAGTCTCCCCCCCCAGCCAGAAAACTCAGCAGAAAACAGCTTTTAGAAATGCAGATGTAATAATCCATTCAGGAAGGTTGGAGCCAGAAAGCTAGAAGCTGATGAGATTAGGGAGAGAAAAAGACCTAAAATCTACATACCCCACCCAAATTTTAAAAGACATGACCTTTGGGGAGATAATAGGATTAACCCACCAATACCAAAAGGGCACACTCAGGTCAAAGTACATGACCCAGGAAATACAAAGCCTCAAACAGGAACAGGAAACAACCTTAAGAGCCCCAGAAGGTATAAAAACCCACCACTCCCAGCAACATGTGGTCAGCTTTCCAAGAGCCTCATTTCTGTCTGGCTCTGCTCTTCAATAAACTACAACCTTCTTTCTAAAGCAGTCGCCATTTTGTTTATTCTCACCTTGGACTGGACCCTGATGAAGATTTTTCTTTCAACAGTACCAAAGAGATATAGATGATTTTTTCCAATCTTGATTACAATAGTTGTTACAAATTCAGTTTGTTACATATTAAGTGCAATTTTTCCTGGAATGAAAGGGAATTTCAACCTATTCTGCTGGTATAAAGCGCAAAACACCTTTCAACAAAAAGACAGCAAAAATGGGAGAGGAGCCTAAATTGCAAATAAAGGGGGCAAATTTCTCTTTCTTTTTGCAGCAGAAAAAAATGCATAAGTAAACAGCCCCCAAAATAAGTATGTTTGCAAAACTAAACAGGACACAGTGTTCTTTAGTGGCATCTTATGATAAGATTTTAATTAACATTCTCTGCTTGTACTTAGAACTGAGAATTTCTCTAGGGCAGGGATGTCCAACCTTGATCAGTTTAAGACCTGTGGACTTCAATTCCCAGAATTAACCAGCCTATGATGCTGGCTAGGGAATTCTGGGAGTTGAAATCCACAAATTAGACAGCCCTGCTCAAAGGCCTATTTCTGAGCCTCAACTTGATTTCTTCTTCCCAGCACTGTCACCTAGGCCAAAAGTCAGAGAAGCCCTTTCATTCTTTCTGCTCAGCTGGTAATACTCATGGCTGTAAGTGGTGAGGAAAATACTATTTCCACAGACATACAGATTCCTTTTTAATCATAGCTGTAATGTATCGGGTTCTTCGCACAGGAAAGAAGACGAGGCAAGCGATTTTAGCAGAACTCATGCTTTATTGCTTGCAGGATCTGAACAGAAAATAGTGCTGCAGCTTTCAGCAATTTATAGCCTGGCCCCTAGGTGACAGCCATTAGATTTAAAGTAACCCATTGCCGCCTAGGGGCAGCCAATAGCAGCACTGGAGACCTGGAGTCTGGGTTGCTGGAGAGCCGTTAGTTGTTCCAACTAACCACGTGGTGCTGCTCCAGCTAACCACGTGGTGCTGCAATTGAGCCCAATACATAACAATAGCCTTGTTCAGATTTGGCTGGAAATGCTCTCCCAGCTTCTTGAGGTCAGTGTAGGAAACTCAATTGGCATCAGTGCGAAGAGATTTTTGGCCAGGTCGAATGTGGCTGGACCGCACACGCAGAGCAGTGTGGTGGCCTTTAGCCCATCTTCTGCGACTTGGTTTGCCTGGAGGTAGCTCTCTACCTGAGACAAGTATGAAGGCCATCCCTTTGGATGCTTGACATCGAATTCGCAAAGTCTTCCGACCTTCGGCATGCTGCCTTTGGCTGGTTCCTGCAGTTTGCGATCCTGCTTCTCCAAGGCCCAGGGATTGAATCCACTGAGCTTGTGGCCACTAGCGTGGCTTGCTAGCCAACTGTGTGTGTGTGGGAAATGCCTTTTCCCTCCAGGCGTGAGCTGCCTCTCCCCTAGTGAACTTCAGCTCTTCTGAAGAAGCAGGATCCCACCTTCATCACCAGTGTAATGTATCGGGTTCTTTGTGCAGGAAAGAAGATGAGGCAAGTGATTTCAGCAGAACTCATGGTTTATTGCTTGTAGGATCTGAACTGAGAATAGTGCTACAGCTTTCAGCAATTTATAGCCTGGCCCCTAGGTGGCAGCCAATAGATTCAAAGTAACCCATTGCCGCCTAGGGGCAGCCAATAGCAGGACTGGAGACCTGGAGTCTGGGTTGCTGGAGAGCCATTAGCTGCTCCAGCTAACCACATGGTGCTACAATTGAGCCCAATACATAACATTAGCCTTGTTCAGATTGGGCAAATTTAGATAGGGAAAAGTCAGAAACAAATCTGCTGACTTCTGTCCCAGTTCTGCACTTTCAGTAAGTGGTGTGATCAGTTACCCTAAATGAGCATAGAATATATATGTAAGTTTGTGGCTGTAGCACTTCGGGTCACCAGTCAATACAAATGGGATATTTCTCATTAGCTGCAATGTGGGGCTGAGGATAATGGACAGGTCCTTTCACTAATGAAATTCACTCATTCTGACTGTGTTGTTTGAAGATTTGTATTTAACGTATTCCAGATCTGTTCCTCTTAAAAATGGTGCACCTGAAGAAATGAACTGCAGCTTATGAAAAATTTATGCCTTTTGATAAAATCTATTAGTCGGAAAAGGTGCTACCAGAGTATTCTGATATTCTTCTGATTCTTTGACATAAAACAGATGTTTCAGAGACAACTCCTGATATAAGCAGTTATGTTAGCAGCCTTTTAATCCTTATTCCCAGTCAATATTGTGCTAAGTATCTGTAATCACAATTTTCAGCCTTCAACGTTTTCTTCAATCACCTTATCATACAAACACATGTTTTGTGGTTGTCTGCTGTTCAGGATATTTATTCTTTATATATTTGAGAGCTTTACCATGGGTTCACTGTCATTAGTCTCCATCCATATATTCCCAAAGGTTATAATTTCTAAAATGTCAAATATTTTTTTTCCTGTTCAGCAGTAATATCCTGAATCTATATTTAAATACTTACCTTCTACATTTCTGCCAAAAGAAACTCTACATTTTATATACATTTATATACATTTTGTGTATAAATGTAATTTATTCTGGGCACTCTTTCTGACTTACATAAGTCCTACATTATTATTATGCGTGCATTTTTAATTCTTGTTTTAGATGTATGCTTCAGTTGAGAAATCTATGGTGATACAATCTCCTACATGAATGGTCTTGCTCGAATTTCTGAATGCTTAGGGGTTTCACTGTCAACCTGAAAGGTGCAGACTTTTCTTTGGGCCGTGCCTCACCATGGCCTTTTTCTAGACTCTAACCCCATGCTTTGTCAAGAGCTGGCAATGGTGTTCATTTTGAGTACATTTTGAAATCCTTTAACTCTTCCTTAAAGCAGATATTATGGATGGAATTCATGCAACAAGACAATGATTCACTTCCCACCCTCCTCCAAAACTGGAAAGGATGACTTTACCCACTTCCAGGAAATATGTACAAAATGGGAGGGTGGGGTTGTGGCCATGCATATTGATCATGCATTTATGCTCCCAAGCATGCAGGAACCAGATGGCAAAAGGTGACTCATGACTGTGTCCTGGGGCCCAGCCAGGGATTGGTTCCTGGAGATGGAACAAAATTTATCCCTCGGAAGAAGAGTACCTGACCTCCTACAGATACCACTGTGACCCTAGTCATCTCTGCTAAGACCTCTGTTGAAGTGACCATGGTTAATATGATACTGAGACAGGCAATGGATTGGGGAGAGGAAACATTATCTTAGCACCAAGTCATCACGCTCCAATTAAATTCTGGACCGTGGAGGCTTCTAAAATATGTAGGCTTACATTCTGATGTATGAACAAAAAAAAATCCACTTCCCTGTCTCCTTTATTGCTAAAAAATGATAAACAAAGCTATTTTGTTCCATTTTACTGGGTCTAAACAACTTAAACTATTTACTTAATTCAGTATTTATCAGATTGCTATTTTAACTCTATCTATTCACACATATTTGTAAAAGCAAGAGCTAGGAAGGCTTCAAGTATATGGTAGCTTTTAGGATACAGACTATTTTGTGAAGTTTATTATTTGTTGGTTGGTTAGTTTTACCACATTTATAAATTATCCCAATTACTTGATTGTGGGGAGTGTACAACAAAGAAAGAAAAAGGACAAAAGTCATACAAAGAGAGCCAGTGCAACCTACAAAAACTGCAAATTAGTAGAGAGAGGTCCCCATAGCCAATCAAATGGAGCCAAATGCCTAGCGGAATAGTGGAAGGTTGTAATGTTCTTCCCGAAAATAAGGAGCCCTTTAAGCCTCCAGGGGATGCATGTTCCATAATGCATGAACCATCGGAGAAGATCTGCTGTTTGTTCAGATTCCATGTACTTCACAAGGAGCAGGAACGCTCAAGTTTTTTTTTATAATTCCAATCTAATAGAGATTAAGAAAGTGGTTTTAGTTGTTAAAGAGTTGCACAACCTAAGACCCAAATTAACATGAAGGAATTTCTGGACTACCACGAGGGAAGCCCTATTTCTTGACTAACTGATTTGAAGGTCAGGCTCATGAGGAGATATTTAAAGAATGTGATTCTAAGTCTTATACGACTTTAAAATAAAAATCAGGGTTTTAAGATGGATCTGGCTATGATTCTGGAGAGTCTGCCACAAAGAGATGGTGATGGTGGGGAAAACCTAATGCATATGTGTGCTGTCCAGAGTCATTTTCAGTTGGGTGGCCTATAAATACACCAAACAAACATTAGTAAGGCTAAATTTAGGAATTTAGACTCAGGAATGTAAGCAAAAGCTAAACACCTATTAAACTCTTTGAATATTTCACAGTGGAAGTTTGGGAGAGTCAATCTTCTGTGCTGATACTGGGCATACAACCGCACCAGCTTGTCCTGAGCTAGGTGACAAAGCAGATGGAGTAACAAGAATGGCTCCATGACATCAGAAATATTTTTAAAACCATAATTCATGCTGAGATAACCTGGGGAAGTATTATAAGAAACTGAATTTAGAGCTGAATGGCTATGCCCTTTTGGAATATATTCTTGATAACAATGTATGCTGCCCAGAAGACTCTAAAAGTCAAACAACCATGATTGTGTCTAAATAAATAATCAACAGTCTGTGATTTATATCACTTATATCACTTAAGTGATGGCTGGGTAATGCTGTGAAGACGGTAGAAGTGAAAAGTGGGGAAATGGCCCTAGAGCAGTCTTCTGTGTAATTAACAGTGTGACAAAAAAATCATTCAGAGCTTCTTCCAAAGAAAAACACCATGAAGAGTATAGAAATGCACGTCCACCCATTTATGCAAAAGCAAGGGAATTATTCCAGATCTGAGGCAGAAGTGTTTGTGTGCAGTTTCTGAAACTGAAGGCCATATGAGCAATGCCTGTTCCAGGAAATGCCTGAGGGGAGCTTCTGAGTTCCCGACCGCAGCATCCACTCTTATTTGCTTCAGTAACAGCAAATCAATGAGAGCCAGATCCCAGTCAGTGTCAGGACAAGACCTCCCTCTTCCCAGCCATTGGTTCACTCATAGTTTTACTATTGTAGATATAGAGGGGGGGTGCTGTGAAGAAATTTTCCAAATGAACAAGATATGAATGTGTGTGAATATGTTTTGGCACAATACAGATTATTATGCCTCTCTTGTGGAGGTGGTTCCCTGGGTTCCTTTCTTATTTAAGGCAATGCTTTTATTACAAGAATAATGCATTTTTTAAAAAATCACTGCTACTGACACAAGTTGTCAGAAAGTACTCTAGGCTGAAATTTGTAAGTGATCATGTTATTTTGCCCCTTGGGTGAAAAGCTCTTGAATGTACGAAGCATACTGTATTAAGATCACATAATTTACTGAATGAATATTTGAGTACATTTTGTTGTTCCTATGTTCTAAATGTTATTTCAGCAATCAATATTCAGTATTTTGTAGTACAAAAACTCATTCTTTTACCAGTTAGTGGAAACCTTTTGACAGGAATATGTTTGTGTAAGGATCATAGGACTTACTGAGTAACCTCGTGATATCATCATTCGTAAGAAAGTCTCTTTCTTCACCTCACAGCCACACCTCTTGGAGTAGTGTGTCCAGTTTTACATTACTAAGAGGAAATATGTCGCCTCCAAAGAGGCGAAAAGGCAAAGCATATTTGTATAACAATTAAATACATTAATTGATTGGTACAGAAACAACCTCAGAAATAATGATATATTTTAAACAGAAGTATAAAGCATCTCACTATACTTTTGGAAAGGCTGGATGCTCTGCATGCTTGTTCAGTTCAGATGCTGTTTTAAAAGTAGCTTCAATGTCCTTCTTCTTTTCTTTTTTTTTTAACCTCTAACATGGAATGGCTTTGTAATAGAGGACAATAAGCCATTCTACTATTTATTTAATTAATTGATTAGCTTCTTATCTTGCCCTCAGGTACCTATTCTCCAAAGCACCTGAGGGCCAGACAAGAAGCAACGGATGGAAACTTATTAAAGAGGGATCCAACCTAGAATTAATGAGAAATTTCCTGACACTGAGAACAATTAATCAGTGGAATGGCTTGCCTTTAGAAGTTGTGGGTGCTCCATCATTGGAGGTTTTTAAGAAGATATACGACAGCCATTTGTCTGGAATGGTATAGGGTCTCCTGCTTAAGCAAGGAGTTGGACTAGAAGACCTCCAAGGTTTCTTTTGGTTGTGTTGTTCTGTATCCCTAGATGATTAGTCTCTGTAAAATAGAAGTTACATGTATGGAACACCCCTTCTCCCTCAATTCTCCACAGTACACTGAGGTGGGCAAGAACAAGTGACAGGGCTTTCTTAAAAATGTACCAGGTCAGTCCATATGAAATCATTTCCCAGAATAGTCCAAAAGACCAGTCCTTTTCTCAGATACCATAAATACAATCTTTTAAATAAGTTCATCTATTTCTTGGGGATGAAAATACATACTTTGTTTCAAGGGTTTTTTAAAAAAAATTGTTACGTTTTTTGCCATGCCTTTTTCAAATTTGCAATTTTAAGCAATTTGCAGTTGTTGTTGTTGTTAGTTGCGAAGTTGTGTCCGACCCATCGCGACCCTATGGACAACGTTCCTCCAGGCTTTCCTGTCCTCTACCATCTTCTGGAGTCCATTTAAGCTCACGCCTACTGCTTCAGTAACTCCATGCAGCCACCTCATTCTCTGTCGTCCCCTTCTTCTATTGCCCTCAATCTTTCCCAGCATTAGACTCTTCTCCAGTGAGTCCTTCTTTCTCATTAGGTGGCCAAAGTATTTGAGTTTTAGCTTCAGGATCTGGCCTTCTAAAGAGTAGTCAGGGTTAATCTCTTCTAGGACTGACCGGTTTGATCGCCTTGCAGTCCAAGGGACTATACGCACTTTTGTTGACAGGGTGATGTCTCTGCTTTTTAGTGTGCTGTCTAGATTTGCCATGGCTTTCCTCCCAAGGAGCAAGCGTCTTTTAATTTCTTGGCTACAGTCCCCATCTGCAGTGATCTTGGAGCCCAGGAAAATAAAATCTGTCACTACCTCCATTTATTCCCCATCTATTTGCAGGAATTGAGAGGGCCGGATGCCATGATCTTGGTTTTCTTAATGTTTAGTTTCAACCCAACTTTTGCACTCTCCTTCTTCACTCGCAACAAGAGACTCTTCAGTTCCTCTTCACTTTCTGCCATTAGAGTGGTATCATCTGCATATCTTAGGTTGTTGATATTTCTTCCGGCAATCTTAATTCCAACTTTGGGTTCATCTAGCCCTGCCTTTCTCATAATGTGCTCTGCATATAAGTTAAATAGGCAAGGCGACAGTATACAGCCTTGCCGGACTCCTTTCCCAATTTTGAACCAATCAGTGGTTCCGTGTCCAGTTCTCACTGTTGCTTCTTGGCCCGCGTATAGGTTTCTTAAGAGACAAATAAGATGGTCTGGTACTCCCATCTCTTTAAGAACTTGCCACAGTTTGTTATGATCCACACAATCAAAGGCTTTAGCATAGTCAATGAAGCAGAAGTAGATGTTTTTCTGGAACTCCCTAGCTTTCTCCATGATCCAGCGTATGTTGGCTATTTGATCTCTGGTTCCTCTGCCTCTTCGAAATCCTGCCTGTACTTCTGGTAGTTCTTGATCCACATACTGCTGGAGTCTAGCTTGTAGGATTTTAAGCATAACTTTACTAGCATGTGAAATGAGTGCAATGGTGCGATAGTTTGAACATTCTTTGGCACTGCCTTTCTTTGGAATTGGAATGTAAACTGATCTTTTCCAATCCTGTGGCCACTGTTGAGTTTTCCAAATTTGCTGGCAAATTGAGTGTAGCACTTTTACTGCATCGTCTTTTAAGATTTTGAATAGCTCAGCTGGAATACTGTCACCTCCACTAGCTTTGTTGTTGCTCAGCTTTTCTAAGGCCCACTTCACTTCACATTCTAGGATGTCTGGCTCAAGATCAGTGACCACATTGTGATTATCAGGGACATTAAGCTCATTCTTGTATAGTTCTTCTGTGTAATTTTGCCATCTCTGCAGTTTGCAGTTCTTAATTGGAACTTATTTTGAAAAATGCTCTGAAAGTCTTAAATTGTATTATGAGGAATAAATGCCATTCGTGAATCTTTCAATGTCATCTTGTATTTCTATGGGTTTTCTGTTTGCATTAAAAAAGGTATTTCCCTTTTTAAAGAATCTTATGGATAAGCAAAAAAGCCGACTGTCAGAAGTAACAGAGGTACAGATAGTGACAAAGGTAAAATATTTGGGTATATATTTATCAGCTAAGTGTTCAACAATAAAAGAAGATAATTACGGTACATAAGGTTATTGTAACAAATAAAGCTAGACTTGGAAAAGTGGAAGAATTTAAAACTGTCATTATTGGGAAGAATTGCTACAGTTAAAATGAATATATTGCCTAAAATTTTATTTTTGTTTCAAACAATTCCGATAAAACTTGGGAAATTTTTTTCCAAGAGTTGAATTCATTAATTTTGAAGTTTGTATGGCAAGGAAAGAAAGCTAGAATAAAGATAAAAACCTTGCAAGATACTAAGGAAAATGGAGGCTTTGGCCTACCTGAGTGGGCTTTGTATTATCAAGCATCTGTATTAACATGGGTGAAAGAATGGATAATGCTTAGGAACAAAAGGTTGAAATACTTGGAGGGACATGACTTACAATTGGGGTGGCACACTTTTTTGTGGTATGGGAAAAACAAAATCCATAAGTATTTTCAAAATCACTGTATTAGAAATGCTTTGATAACAGTATGGGAAAACATTAAAATGAAAATATATGTAAAAATTCCAGGGTGGTTATCAACAATTGAAGCTTTTTCACACACAAATTTGTTAGATTTTGAAAAAACTTGGACATATAGAGATATTTTAAATATTGATGGGACAGTAAAATCGAAACAAGAGCTGGAAAATCAGGGTATCAATATTGTCATGGTGGATATGCTTACAAATACAAAATAGATATGAAAAAGATGTGAAACTGTATGGATTCTATAAAGATCAAACTGTATTTGATAAGATATTATTAACTTCTGATGAGAAATTAATTAAGAAAATGTATAATTTTTTGTTAATTTTAGAGATGGAAAGTGAACAAACTAAAGAGACAATGATAAGGTGGGTGAAAAACTTTGGTTATAATATAGAATTAGAAAAATGGCAAAAATTATGGGAGAGAAATTATAAATTGACAATGTCAACTGCGTATAAAGAAAATCTGTATAAAATGTTTATAGATGGCACTTGCCTCCAGCAAGATTAGCAAAAATGTTTTAAAATGTATCAGGTAAATGTTGGAAATGTAAACATAATTTAGGTATGTATTATCATATCTGGTGGACATGTGACAAAGTAAAGGCCTATTGGAAAAAAATACATGCATGGCTAGAAAAAATATTAGGAGAACATGTAGTATTTAATCCTGATTTTTTTTTATTAGGTATAGTACCAGAAAAGATTAATAAGCAAAACTTATATTTGGCTTTACATATTATAACCGCAGCAAGAATAAGTTATGCGCAATACTGGAAGAATGAACGAATACCTTCAGAAGAAGAAGTAATAAAAAAGATGGACAGACTAACTATGAGGCTGAAAGATAAAGAAGAAACAGAATACTACCAAAGCTGGAATCTATTCTACAAATGGCTAGAAGAGAGAACCAAAGAGTAGGACTTGATTATGTATTAGCATTTTAGGAACCCAGATCACACACTGTTTGAAAAACTAACGTATGTATGTAGAGGGGAAAAAACAACAATAAAAAGCTTATAAAAATAAAAAAATAAAAAAGGTATTTCCCTTGCCACTTAAGCCCAGTAATGATCATGTGAAAAATACAAAGTTGGCAATTACTACTAAATTTATATCTATGTTTCACCTTAGGTTTATTTAGAGCATATTTTATCCTTGACTTACACAACAGGCCATTTAGTGATCACTCAAAGTTACAACAGCACTGAAAAAAGTGACTCATGACCATTTTTCACAGTTGCAACCTTTGCAGCATCCCCTTGATCATGTGATCAAAATTAGGATGCTTGGCAACTGGTTCACACTTATGACCGTTGCTGTGTCCCAAGGTCATGTGATCACCTTTTGTGACTTCTTGACAAGCAAAGTCAATGGGGAAGCCAGATTCACTTAACAACCGTGTCACTAACTTATCAACTGCAGTGATTCACTTAAGAACTGTGGCAAGAAAGGTTGTAAAATGGAGCAAAACTCGCCTAACAAATGTCTCACTTAAGAACAGAAATATTGGGCTCAACTGTGGTTGCAAGTTGAGGACTACCTGTACTGTATTCTTTCAGGTACCATTCCTAAGGGTTGTTTTATTTTCTCCAAAATGATAACATTTTCTATAGGGTGTCCCTTTCCATTATGTAAGCATAGCTAGGAAACTCCTGCCCCATCCCGCAGCTCTTCTTTTTTCTTTTTCCTTTGATGGGGGGGGGGTGATCTGAGGGTGGATCTTCTCTCAGCTCTGCTCATTGCTTGCTGCCCTTGGGGCAGAATAGAACAGAATAGTCCAAATGTCTGTGACTTGCATCTTCTATTATGAGGGACTTGCATTTACTTCATTAGCTAGCTAGTATGAAACTGCCATAGATATTTTGCTCCTTGATTGGAAGGCAAGGTGCTTTCCATGCACATTATCTCTGCCATCAAAAGCTGCCTGCCTGATTATTAAATCTTAGTTTGATTTTGATAGAGCACTATTCTTAGCATTCTAACTTAGGGGTGTGGCGTAGGCTTGTACCATTGCCCATTTTGTACTCTTTTACCACCTGGGACATCTGCCTCAGTTGATCTAAAATTCAGGCTGTCTCTGCATATGTTTCCTTGAGTTGCAAGATGCTCTCTCCTTCTCCCCCCCCCCGCAGTCCTTGCATAGGTCATCTCTATACTGATGCTTATACATAGAACGGTATGTCCCCCTCTCAACCATAACAACAACAACATTGGAAAGGTCCATGGAGGTCATCTAGTCCAACCCTCTGCTCAGGCAGGAAACCCTATACAATTTCAGACAAATGGCTGTCCAGTCTCTTCTTAAAAACTTCTTAAATCAGTCTGTCTCATGGTTTATTCCTGAGGTCATTATTGAAAGGTTGCATAGCAACTGGCAGTAGGAGATGGAAGCCTCCATGGCTCTGGGTGGTCCCAGTGAGATGGGGGGGGGGAAAGAACAGCCTTGGTTCTCGCTTGGCCTTCCCATGACGCCTCTCGCATTTGTCCCATGTTATTCTTGTGTAGTATGCTATAATCATAGTCCTGGCAAACATCTGTTTCTTTTCCTTTTTCTGTGCAATATTACTTGCTGGCCAGGAGCTATGATTCAGTTTTCCCTTTATTATTCCCACCAGTCTCTTCTGGAGGGATTTACAGAGATGTTATTCAAAGAACAAATTAGTCATGATTCTCAATGAGGTTCACCCATACCAACTCAGCAACAAAAGCACACTATAAGGACTGGCTGGAAGAGAGAAGGACGTGTGTGCTGATGGATGCATAGATCAACACTCTTCTAATTCTCCCAAGAGCCACTTAATTTAATGCCTGTCATGACAGGATTATCCATAACAGTGATTATTGCTAATAGTACTTAATTTTTATAATAATAATAATAATAATAATAATAATAATAATAATAATAATAATAATAATAATAAGAAGAAGAAGAAGAAGAAGAAGAAGAAGTTGGAAGGGTCCTTGGAGGTCATCTAGTCCAACCCCCTGCTCTGGCAGGAAACCCTATACCATTTCAGGCAAATGGCTGTCCAGTCTCTTCTTAAAAACCTCCAGTGTTTGAGCATTCACCGCTTCTGGAGGCAGGTTGTTCCACTGGTTAATTGCTCTAACTGTCAGGAAGTTTCTCCTTAGTTCTAGATTTTAGGTATCTCTGTCCACTCATCCTCTTTCTTTTCCACCTTGTGTCTTTTGGTTGGGAGGAATTTGTAGTAGTGAGGGAACCGCTTCTGTCCCTTCTCAAGGGTTCTTCTATTTCCTTGAACATACGGTATATTCCAGGGCTGAGTTTCTGTATTGAAAATTGCCATTTGAACCATAGAGTAAACCTTGCCAAAGATTTCCATTTCAAAATCTGCAACTCCAGATAGGAAAGATTCCTGCCTGAATCACAAAGACTAGTAATTTCAATCCATGTGGGTAATTCAGAATTATATATACTGATGGGGGAAAAAAATAACATCTCAGGGTTTCTTCGTGATTTCCACAGTAATTTCTTCTTGATTAATGTATAATGTATAAGGAATGATTGTAATGTCATTAGAGGCGTGTTGGTTGGAATTGAATGTTTACTTTTTATGCAGACAATGCACTGTTGTTGGCTGAGAGCCTGAGTGATTTGCAGTGAATGTTAGATAGGCTGTATAATTTATTTTATTTATTTCTTTTCTCTAACAACTCTGGGCAGTTCACAAGTAAAAACAAAAATTAAGAACAGGAAAGGAAAAAGGTCTCAACATAGATAAAAATAAAGGAGTAGAAGATGACAAAGATGACAAAAGCTGCACAAGAATGGAAACGAAATAGACCTGCACAACCCAAATTTTGTGAGGAACCTCATTCCAGAGGGTAGGAGCTGCACCAGGGAAGGCACATTTCTGGGGTGCCAAAAGAATGCATTGTTTAATCAAAGGAACCAGAGCTTGCTAACTCTACCAGATTGAACGGGCAGGGCAGTTACTGTAAAGTAGTTATATTTGAGAAGGAAAATGGAGTGGATGAACACAGTTCATATGCTAATTGTGAAAAAATAGGGCAAGTAGATGGAAGAATGGATAATTTTTAAGACATGCAGATCTTGTAGAAATGTTGTGGGCACCCTGGGGTCTGTGTGGTGGTTCAGTGGCTAGAATGCAGTATTGCAGGCTAACTTTGCCTGGTGCCAGGAGTTTGATCCTCCCTGGCTCAAAGTTGATTCAGCCTTCCATACTTCCAAGGCCAGTAAGAGGAGGACCCAGATTGTTCGGGGGCAATATGCTGCCATTTGCAAACCTCAGAGAGTGCTGTAAAGCACTGTGAAGCAGTATCTAAGTCTAAGTGCAATTGCTATTGCTGTTGCTACTGTGTTTTCCCTAGACCCAGCCCAATAGTAAGCCCTAGTGTGATTTTTGAGGATGGGCCTAATATAAGCTCTACTTCAAAACTAAGCCCTAGTTTTGGGGCGAGGTGCACCCCTAAAAACCAAGCTAGGGTGTGGGGGGGTGAAGCTGTTCCATGTGCCCCGCACCCATTTACCTTACCGGTAGGACCACCGGAGCTAGGCCTTCCACATCATGCAGCTACTTGACTTCTTCTGAGGCTGCTTGCCGCCACTTGTGGCCGGCCGCCATGTGGTGTATTGCACTGTTGCTGCTCCTCCCAGCAGGATGCCGCATGGTGTTTCGGGCCACTTCCACTGCTTGCACAGCGCTTTGGGCTGCTTCTGTTGCTCATGGCAGGAGGCCACATGGTGCTTTGGGCCGTTTCTGCTGTGGAAACGGCCCATAGAGCCACGTAGCGTCCTGCTGCGAGCAGCAGAAACAGCGCAAAGCACCATGCAGCGTCCTGCCAGGAGGAGCAGCAATGGTGCAATGCATTGCAAGTGGTGGCAAGCAGCCTCAGAAGAAGTCAAGCAGCAGTGCGACAGATGTCTGGGTGTGGGAGTCCTGGCTGTGGTGGTCCTAAGGTAAGACATTCTTTGAAATTAAGTCCTAGTGCCTCTTTTGGAGGCAAAAAAAAAAAAAGACCAGGTCTTAATTTCGGGGAAACACGGTATTGCTATTGCTATTGTAAGAGCCATGGTGGCGCAGTGGTTAGAATGCAGTACTGCAGGCTAACTCACTGCTCACTCCTGGAGTTCGATCCTGACTGGCTCAAGGTTGGCTCAGCCTTCGATTCTTCCTTGGTTGGTAAAATGGGGACCCAGATTGTTGGGGTTAAGAATTCTATTTGAAGCACCTGCCACACAACACTACAGAAACAACAATTGTTGATAAGAAAGATAAAAATATCTAAATAGTGGACATTGCAATATCTGGAGTCAACAGAACAGAAGCGAAAGAATTGAAAAAAAAAATCATAAAATATAGAACAACTGTGGCAAAATGTCTATGGAGATTCTCAATCATCCAGGTCATGATTGTCTTAAAGGTAATTTCCCCAAAAACAACTGGACTTTCTTGTTTTTTTCTCCTTACAGATGTTTTGCTTCTCATCCAAGAAGCTGACGAAGTTGAAGAACTGAATGTCTTCAGAAGAAATCAAAGATAATACCAATAGTAATAGGCTCTTTGGGTACAATTCCAAAATCACTGGAGCACTACTTGAATACCATTGGTATGGACAAAATCATCACCAGTTAATTGCAGAAGGCAGCTTTTTTTGGAACAGTTTACACCTGGCAACAATGTCTTCAGTATTGTTGTAGATATCAATACTTAAATCAATATTTAATTTAACATCTTCAATATTATTAAACAACAACATTTGTCTATCCCAGGTCTGCCCCACCATTTGCCTATCCCCTTGGGAAAGACTCAATAGGGGGACAAAAATGCCAAGTCCAATCTAACATCTGGGAGACTGCAACCAAGTACAACAGCAGCTCCCAGCCTTTTCTATACCCCGCACCCCTGGAACGCTTCTGATATATTCTTGCACCCTTTACAAAAGGTCGAAATAATGGCAACAAATTATGTATATACACTACAATTTCAAAAACCCAAGTTTTCGCACCCCCTGGAATATCGCCTTGCAATCCCAGGGGGTGCAAGCACCCCCGGTTGGGAACCCCTGAACTACAATAATAATACCTAGCCAGCTGCTTGGGAAGAACTTGATAGGGTGACAAAAATACCATATCCCATTTAATCATCTGGCTGACTGTGTAATCAATAATAGCATGTTGTATGCATGTGATTTGATTACAAAAGTGAGTGACTAGAAATATGTTGAGATAGATCATATAAAGAGAATGAATTAAGAACAAATTGCAAAACTCGTGAAAAAAGAGTGAATTGAGAGGATGGGGAAGGTCTGAGAAAATTGTGGTTAGATAGAGCTGATAAGATCCTTTGAAGGAGAGAGATGAGAAGTTTAAAAATGACAATCTATGCACAAGAATACTGGTTTGGTCAAGGCAATGATGACATATGGAGCAATATAAAGAATGATACTAGTCTAAAGTAAATGCAGTTAAATTTCCTTTTATTTTATCTTCTACCTTCAGTATCCTTTACTTGCTACTTCTTACTATTTTAGGTGCCTTTTCATAATATTACTTACCCTACAAAGCTAATGTGTGATATATGTGTGCGTAAATGCCCAAAAAATTATTTTAGTTACTGATAAAAGGAAAGGCATCTAGGCTGGGAGGTGACAAGTGGGCATCATATGAATGTTGATGATAATTCTGTGGTTTACATACTTGTCTCAGAGATGGGGACAGAAGTACAAAAATATAGCACTTACATGATGATGTCATTGCATGCTTGTCATTTTGGTATTATTGTGGTTTGCAATGGACCTTGCAGGAAAAGTTAACAGTTGTTGAGGAAAAACTCAGATTAAGAGTTACTGGAAATAACTCACTGCTGTGTTCATGTGACATCACATAAACATCTATATTTAACTAAACCATGGTTTACTCCATTAATCCAGTATTCTGGATTTGAATCATCAATAACTTGCAGGCTAAATTTATGCAACATAGCAGACTGTTAAAATGTGAGTGACTAGCTTGCAGCTAGCACAATATATCCAGCAAATAGTCTCCCGGTCCCCAGTTCCTTTAATGAGTAAATAAAGTTAAAGGGAAATGGATCCAATGGGGTGTGTAGTATATGCATGTCTATAAGACACCCAAATCAGCACCAACTTGATACATTGGGGCTAGAATGCCAGAGGGCATTCAGTTGGGAAAATCAGCTGTAGGAGATTGAAACGGGCACATTTATATGTGGCCTTTAAATATTCTGCCAAGTTTCATCCATCCTGACTAATGTGATAAATGAAACTGTAATGAGTCAACATCTGGAGCATCAGAAGTTCCGCCCCTTTGCTTTAAACTGAAAGTTGAGTGACTCTGGTTCCTCAAACTCTATTTTTACTACTGGAATCCCCCTACTGATACACCTTAATTAAATGAGGCAATGATAAATTTTAGAAAAAGGATAATGAAGTGGGGTCATTAGAGAATTGAAAAAGGTCTCAGAGGTCATGTAGTTTAATCTCCTGCTTGATGAATGATCTGTGAAACCATTTGGACAGATAGCTTATACAGACCTTGTTTCAGGACCTCCTATGAAAGGGGCTGTACCATTTTATTAGGCACCTTACTCCACTTGTTGAGAGATCTTATTCCCAGGGAAATCCTCTTACTATCTAATCAGAATCTACTTTACTTCAGAAATACATAGAATTAAGTCTTGTCCTTGCATTGTATGACAGCTCTTTAGATATCTGAAGCCTGGTGTCCCACTTCCCTTCATCCTTCTCTTAGGCTAAATTTACCTAGGTTCCATATACATTCCCAATAGGACTGTTTATCATCTTGTTCATCATCTTGCTTGCCTTCCCCTGAACTCTGTCCTTTGCTAATGCTTATTTTGGACTCCATTATCTGGAACTGGACACAGGATCCAAGTGGGGCCTCACCAAAGCAAAATAGAGTAGAACAATTATATCCTATGATCTGGTGTGTAAGTTTCCATTAATACCGTATATTGCAAAATACCACAGGCCTTTTTTAGCAGCTGTACCATACTCATGGGTCATATTCAATTTGTGAGCAGTAATACTAGAACACCCAGGTCCTTTCCACATGTACTACTGTCAAGCCACATCTCCCCCATCCTACATTATGGTTTTCATTTTATTTTTGCTTGCCAAATACAGGACATTATATTCCTTGCTATTGTTGAAGGAAAAATCTTCATCAGGGTCCAGTCCAAGCTGGGAATAAACAACATGGCGACTGCTTTAGAAATAAGGTTGTAATTTATTGAAGAGGAAAGCCAGACAGAAAGATGGCTCTGGGGAAAAAAAAGAGTGACCACATGTAGCAGGGAGTGGGTTTTTATACCTTCTGGGGCTCTTGATGTTGTTTCCTGTTCCTGTTTGAGGCTTTGTATTTCCTGTGTCATGTACTTTGACCTGAGTCTGAGTGTGCCTTTCTGGTATTCTGATGATGGTGGGTTAATCCTATTATGTCCTGGGTGGGGTATGTAGATTTTAAGGGTCTTTGTCTTCTCATCAGCTTCTAGCTGGAGGGCTCCAACCTTCCTGAATGGATTATTATTACATCTGCATTTCTAAAAGCTGGTTTCTGCTGAGTTGTCTGGCTGGGTGTGTATGTGTGTGGAGAAGTTTCTGCCTTTTTTATTTATTTTTATTTTTTATTTTAATTCCATTTATATCCCGCCCTTCTCTGAAGACTCAGGGCGGCTTTACAAGCTTAGCAGTAGCCTTCATTCTATGTATATGCCTGCTTATTAGGGCTTTCACACACACACCCAAGCGGCATTATTACAAAGTCAGCTTAATTGCCCCCAACAATCTGGGTCCTCATTTTACCTACCTCGGAAGGATGGAAGGCTGAGTCAACCTTGAGCCTGGTGGGACTTGAACCTGCACTAATTGCACTAATCTTCTCCATTATTCCTTTAGGGAATATAGTCTACCTTTTTAATATTCCCCCAAATATTTTTTTCTCTGGGTTCTTCCCACACTATTCAATTTCATCTCGCTTGTTTCATCTCACAGTACTTACTGTTCAAACTTGTCTAGATCTTCCTGAATTTCATCTGTCTGTTCTAATATCTTAGCCCCTTCCCCCAATTTTATATTTTCTGCCATCGATAATCATCCCCTCATCCCCTTCAGCCATGTCACAAATTTTAAAAAATGTGGAATGGTGCAGGGCTTTGGAACACTGTGGTATTCTATTCAGTCCTACTCTTCTAGTTCATGTGGACCCATTTATACAGTAATAGTTTCTGACTATGATCACTCAACCTGTTACATGAATGCTTCTATAATGTAGCCCATATTTCAATTTTATTAATGAAGTTACTATTAAGAACTGTTAGTATGCTCCTGGAATCAAAGTACAATATGTTGTCCATGGTATTCTTCTGATCTGATATGTCACATTCTTTCATATGCTTCATTATCCAAGTAGGTAACATCTTCATTGCTAGAAGGAAGTGGAGTGTGATCTCTGTTTAGGGTAGTTTAAACCACTAGATCTGACCTATCCTTTCTCTCAGTTGATTGAAACCCGCTCTTCTAAAGTTTGGCATATAAGTCTGATTCTTTTCTATTCTCTCCTTAATATTATGAACTTAAGAAAAACATTGTCACAAAATTTTTCCTTGAGGTTTGAGTCACCTTCATTCCTCCAATTCCTCCCTTTTAGAAGGATTAGATCCAGGACCTCAGACCTCCTGTTTCTTTCTTTTAACTTTTGATAAATGAAGTTGTCAACAAGAGAGGACAGAGATTTGATGGAACTCTGTTGTGGCTGTCAGAGTTAGATTCCCAGCAGATGCTGAGGTAACTGAAATCTTCCATTTTCATGATTTCTTGACTCTTTGAAAGCTTGGTTACTTGGCTCAGAAGCAACTCATCCATACATTTTGCCTATCTAGGTCGGCTACAATAACTCCAAGGATTATGTTACTTTTCTTTTTGTTTCCCTTTATCCTTATCCACATTTTCCATGCACCAATTCCAGTGGTGGGATTCAGCCAGTTCGCACCACTTTGGCAGAACCGGTAGCTAATTTTTTGTTGCCCAGGCCCAGAATGGACTTCCAGAAGCGGCATCCACACAGTTGTTCACATATTTGAATCCCACCACTGTCCAATCCCTTAGTTTCTATGTTGGCATATGCTTTCTCTATGTAACTGGTGCCAGGTTGTCTGCAGGAATGTTTTAGAATTGGCCCAGCCAGTTCAATTTACTTGAGAAAGTGGTTGATAGTGATAGTGGTTCTCTTCTTTAGGGAGGTGAAAGGGGCCACAACTGACCTTATTGCTAGTCCTTTGGAATGGCCTCCTGATGAGTATCCAGTATAGCACCCACTTTGACCATCTTCATGAAAACAGCTTTTCCAGAAGGCTTTATATCATGGCACAGACACCAATTAGAATGAGTCATAGCTTGGTGCTATTGATACAGTTTGCAATGTTTGCTTATTAATTGGTTTGCAGATTCTTTTAACTGTGTACTTTAATTGCAAACTATGTATTCTGTGTTTATCTTTGTGAATCGCCAACAATCCTTTAATATTACAGTGATCTATATATGTGACTGGAAAATAGATAAACATATATAGTGGTATAGTGTTTCTTTTTTTCTCTTGAGTCTGTTTCTTTGGAGTAAGTTGTAGTCTTCCAGGGCTATGTTCCAATTGTGTGTCACCCCACCACATTTCAGTAATGCTTGTGTCATATTCTCCTTGCTCTGTTAGGATTCTTTCTTATCTGTTTCCCATACTCTGGGCAGACCCTTAAAATAATCACTAGACATCCAGTGGATAAATTAAAACACACATTGCTTATGCCATTGGGATAATAGTAATTTGCCCTAAAACATTTAGTACATTTAACAAGCACTATATATGCAATTCTTCCCCAACTGGTGTCTTACAGATGTATTAGATACCAGTTCCCATAATCACCAGCTAACATACCACACTTACTGGAAATACCTGATTGGTAGAACTGTAAAGAAAACATTGAAGGGGGCTCCCCTCCCCCTTCCCCCCCTCTCTTGCCTTTTCAGCTTCTTTCATTTAAAGCTGTTGTGTGAAACCAAGGGCCCCACTAAAGTGAACAGAATATAGTCCTTGGATTCCAAGGTGGTAACCTGAGAACTAGGTGAGAGGAATCAAGGGTGGTGAACTAGATTTGTAGGTGTGTACGTGCATGATAGGTGTAGAATGTGCAGATTATAAAACTAGAGCATGTGGTGGTTGTGTACAGATTGACGGGAAGCAGGCCCCATGTATAATTGTGTAAGTGTTCCTGAAGTTCTATTCCACCCGCTTTTACTGGTTGCCAGCTGCCCTATAGGCAGAAGGGAGGAAGGGAGTAACTACTTCTTGCTCAACCTGTATGGAATCAAAGCAAACTTGTTCTGGAAACATGCCAGATGGGAGAATCCAGGCGCCCCAAAGGTGTGAGGGGAGGGCACCAGCTTCTCACAGGCAGTATAGAGGCTTTGTGAAGCCTTCTGGGAAGAGAAAAAGGAGTGTTTTTGGTCAATGCAGGACAAACTGCGTAGAAACATCTAGCAGCTTTGCATTCTGCATAAAGTCACTTTTCATTTCTGTCTTTTAGGCTTCCTTATCTAATACACAGAATCAAGTTGGCTGTGACTTTTATCTTTTCCCCTCTCACTTTCCTGTATGTATTTCATTTGATCCTGTGAATAGAAGACAGTGGTATAGAGCATCACAAGATGCCTGGATAAACCACTCTAAACTACTATGACCTTGCAAATTATCCTCAGGTCAGTTTATATAACACATTTTCCATGTTTTCTTATACTTAATCCAGACAGGAACTCTGCATAGCTGCCAAAGCAATTATTTGAATTTATCTTTGCAATAGCTATTTTGGATGAGTGTTCTGAATCCTGTGCACCAAATTCTAAGAAATAGCTAATGTTTTTTACAATCCTTTCTTTTTATACAAATAAATAAATACTGATGTGTTAAATCCAACTTCAGCTTTAACACAATCCTGAATGTGGAACTTGAAGCCAGTTTTCAATTCGGACCTTGTATCTAGGTCTATATTTCACAGGAATTTTGCTTAAGCAGCAAGGAAGTTGCCTTTGTTTTCCAGTTGCATCTTGGAGGCCAGACTTCTCTGGAGTGATAACTCATTGTATCTCAGTGCCTGGATGGAAGAAAACAGGTAGATGTTGATGTTGAACTCTAGCACAACAGAAACTGCTTTTATACATTGGGGTTCAGTTTGAGACTTAGGTGATTACTCTGGATGGGAAGCCTTTGCTCCCTAAAGAAGCAGATCCATAATTTGGAGATCCTGCTGGAATTGCAGCTCCTTCTAGAACAGCAGATGGAGGCTGTATGGTGTGCGAAAGGCTTTGCCTTTGACTGGTGTGTAACTTGTGGCCTTTCCTGGGCCAAGGGGATCTTGTGATGGCAACTTATGTCCTCATTACCGTGACAATTGAGAAGCACTCTGCATGGGTCTGCTTTTAAAAATCATCAATTGATACAGATTGCAACACTTCTAGGGCTCCCTGGCAGCCCTCAGTAGGAGCATGTGACATCTATTTTGTAAGCCTTGCATTGGTTACCTATTAGCTTCCAAGTGCAATTAAAAGGCCAGTGTTAACGTGTAGAAGCCATTAGGTCTCAGCACCAAACTACATGCATGATTGCATCTCCCTAACGACACGTTGGCCCTAATGTTGTAATCATGTGAGAATAAGGTACTGATTCCTCAACACTTTTGGAAGGACAAGGAGGACGATAGTCGAAAGTGTTGACCAGCCCTTTGGAATGGCCTCTCATCTGAGGTTAGAATTGTTCCTACCTTGGCCAGCTTCCAGAAGATGTTCAAGACTGAGCTCTGCTATCGGATGTTTGCTCTGTGATGCTATGATGCCTTCTTGATAGGGTCACCCTATGCTTTGTGGTTTGAGGTTTTTTTTTTTTTTGCACTGTATGTAGTATTGCATTGAGATATTTTTTTTATAGCACTCGCTTAGTCTATTAGATTAAAATCCTACAAGCTAGACTCCAGCAGTATGTGGATCGAGAACTACCAGAAGTACAGGCAGGATTTCGAAGAGGCAGAGGAACTAGAGACCAAATTGCCAACATACGCTGGATCATGGAGAAAGCTAGAGAGTTCCAGAAAAACATCTACTCCATTGACAATTGCTAAAGCCTTTGATTGTGTGGATCACAACAAACTGTGGCAAGTTCTTAAAGAGATGAGAGTACCAGACCATCTTATTTGCCTCTTGAGAAACCTATATGCAGGTCAAGAAGCAACATTGAGAACTGGACACGGAACCACCGATTACTTCAAAATTGGGAAAGGAGTCTGGCAAGGCTGTATACTGTCGCCCTGCCTATTTAACTTATATGCAGAGCACATCATGAGAAAGGCAGGGCTAGATGAATCCAAAGTTGGAATTAAGATTGCCGGAAGAAATATCAACAACCTAAGATATGCAGATGATACCACTCTAATGGCAGAAAGTGAAGAAGAACTAAAGAGCCTCTTGTTGCGAGTGAAGAAGGAGAGTGCAAAACTTGGGTTGAAACTTAACATTAAGAAAACCAAGATCATGGCATCCCGCCCTCTCAATTCCTGGCAAATAGATGGGGAAGAAATGGAGGTAGTGACAGATTTTATTTTCCTGGGCTCCAAGATCACTGCAGATGGGGACTGTAGCCAAGAAATTAAAAGACGCTTGCTCCTTGGGAGGAAAGCCATGGCAAATCTAGACAGCACACTAAAAAGCAGAGACATCACCCTGTCAACAAAAGTGCGTATAGTCAAGGCTATGGTCTTCCCAGTTGCAATGTATGGCAGTGAAAGCTGGACCATAAGAAAGGCTGAGTGCCAAAGAATTGAGGCCTTTGAACTATGGTGCTGGAGAAGACTCCTGCGAGTCCCTTGGATTGCAAGGTGATCAAACCGGTCAGTCCTAGTGGAGATCAACCCCAACTGCTCTTTAGAAGGCCAGATCATGAAGTTGAAGCTCAAATACTTTGGCCACCTAATGAGAAGGAAGGACTCACTGGAGAAGAGCCTAATGCTGGGAAAGATTGAGGGCAATAGAAGAAAGGGATGACAGAGAATGAGGTGGCTGGATGGAGTCACTGAAGCTGTAGGCGTGAGCTTAAATGGACTCCAGAAGATGGTAGAGGACAGGAAGGCCTGGAGGAACATTGTCCATGGGGTCGCGATGGGTCGGACACGACTTCACAGCTAACAACAACAGTCTATTAGATTATGTTGAAGTAAAATCAAATATATTTATAAATAAATAAACTCATGCATTTCTTAAATAAAATGGACATGTGAGTTTGCTTCAATGTTATATTTTTCAGTGTGTTGCTCGGGCCATTTTTTCAAATGAATCCATCTTGCAAAAATCCTTACTGAGGAGGTGCAATAATCCCTCTAGTTTAAGGGTGGCCCAGAAGTGTTCCCTAAAACATCTAGTCAATTGAAGTCATGCTAAGAGGCTTGAGGATTCAGTTTTCATTTCCCCTGGAGAGCCAGTTTGGTCTAAGGGTCAAAGCACCAGGCTAGACAGTGGAAAACTGTGAATTCAACCCAGCCTTAGCCATGAAAGCTGTCTGGTGACTTTCGGCCAGTCACTCTTTCTCAGCCTCAAAGGGTTGTTATGGGGAAAATAGGCAGAGGAAGGTATATTGGATATGTTCACTGCTTTGAATTATTTATAAAAAATAATAAAGGCAGAATGAAAAATCTTTAAAATCTATCTAAATCTAAAATGGGTCCCTCCCATCTGCTCCCAGGATACAGAGGCACAATTGTTGTGACCCAGACTACATTGTTATTGTCCCACCATGGTCATGGGGGAGGTAGGCTGAGCTCTAGATAACCCAACCAAAATGTAATTATGTGATTGTATTGAGGAGTGGCTATTGGAACTTCAGAACTGGGTTGTAAGTACCTTTTGAGGGGTCTGTCATAACTTAAGGACTAAATTAAATTGAGGACTACCCCTTCCTACTATGGAGGGATTGTTGGTGAAATTGACAAATCTTGCTAAGATGTATAAACCAGGGGTCCTCAACCTTGGCAACTTTAAGACTTGTGGACTTCAACAAAGCTGGCTGAGGAATTCTGGGAGTTGTTGAAGTCCACAAGTCTTAAAGTTGCCAAGGTTGAGGATCCCTGTATAAACTATCTTCTTTGGTTAGAGAAATTTATTGATGACTGGAAAATTCTTATGGACTTTTTGCTTAAAAATGAGAAAAAATTGAACCTGTGATTTATGATTTTGATTATTAAGACAGATTATAGAAAGAAGAGTATTATCATGTAACTTTAAAGAAAGAGGTTAAAATATAATCATACTTATAACTGCTGTGAAGACTATCGGAAGCCACTGTTTGGCACCTGATTATTTTATAAAATCAGAGAGGTGTTCCTCACATCAGAGCAACTCCTATATGTGGACAAGAGACATACTGCATGGTGGCGCTACAGGAATAAAAGGATTTCCTGGCTGCTTTGCCCTGATAAGTTTAACTTCGACAGCTTGAGTAGAGCATAAAAGAGGAACCATGGAAAGACACTATGTGACTGGGACACTGTCGTGTGTGAGGTCATAAGTGCAACTGAGCTTTTATTTCACTTTCCTAAAATATGATATTTAGCATCTAGAAATTGCCCAAAACTTTCCACCATGTAAAGCAGACATGTCAAACTCACGACATCACATTACATCATGCAACGCATTGGGATGGTTTTGCCGTTGCCGGCAATGGGGTGGGCGTGGCTTCTGCATGATGTGTCCGGCCCGTGGGCCAGCAGTTTGACACCCCTGATGTAAAGGATTACATTTTTAGTATTTAACACAAGACAGTGTAATAGAATAGCTAAGTCCGTAATTTTGTCTCATTTAAAGTGCAGAAGAATGTTATGACAGATTCTGTGACATTTAATAGAAGATAAGTGATGGAAGGGGTGGGAAGGAAGAGAATTACAATAGTTCATTACCTTTTGTGTCCATAGATAACTTGCCCAATTTTAATACTCACACTCACACTGTTGAGTGTTTGCATTCATTGAGAGGACAGAGTTACCCAAAAACGCACCAGAAAATAATAACAAACTCCAGGATGACAGATTTAGAAAGGATCCAGTGTTCTTCTTCTGGTAAATAAAGATAGCCAGCCTACAGGTTTTCCCCATGACCCCATGCTTTGCAACCATCCTTGAGTCAGCAGAAAACAACATAACGATATGATATTTTTTGTTGTTCCTTGTTGCTAATTTCTATCTCTTTTTCATTTATCTCTATCCCCCATCGTTGCTAGTGATCTGACTTTCCTCCATCTCGGAGAGTGTCAGAAGCAGAAGAGAAAGGCTTTTTCAGCACAGCAAAGGATGACATGGTTGCCTTACTCATGGGTTGGGGATGAAGGGAAGACAGTGACATTCAAACTACTGTAAACAGAAAAAAACATGCTGTTGGAAAACCTTGTCTCATAATCAGATCCAAAACAAATATGACCCATATGCCATGAGTGAATTTTCACAAAGGAAGGAAGACTAATTGAGTGAATGCCCTCCAATAAGGTTTTCTCTTCAGCTCCAAACCAGCTTGCCACATCTTTATTGATTGATTGATTAGATTTTTATCCCACCTTTATTACTTTATAAGTAACTTAAGGTGGCAAGCATTCCTAAGCACCTTCTTCCTCCTGTTTTCCCCACATAGTCCCCACAAAGCCTTGGTGGAGCAGTGGGCTAATGCCTCCTTAAGTAACACCAGCTGCCTGCAATTAGTGCAGGTTCAAGTCCCACCAGGCTCAAGGTTGACTCAGCCTTCCATCCTTCCGAGGTAGGTAAAATGAGGACCCAGACTGTTGGGGGCAATAAGCTGACTTTGTAAAAATGCTGCTGGGGGGGGGGCAAAAGCCCTAATAAGCAGGCATATACAGTACATAGAATGAAGGCTATTGCACATTGATTTGTGCTTCTTAGATTGTAAGCCGCCCTGAGTCTTCGGAGAAGGGCGGGATATAACTGGGATTAAAAAAAAAAGTCAGCCGGCATGTCCTGAAATTTTCAAAACTCAGATTTCTGGAGGAGCTTCATGGAGACTGTTAGGAAATGTAGTTTGCCAGTGAGATGAGACATTGTTATTTCTTGTCATCCTCAATGAGTGTCTTCCCAATTTAGGGAGGAAATGGCAATGGTGTGTGGGGTGTGTGGGTGGGGAGGAGGGTAGACAGGAATTATGGGCAATGTCTGTTGTTGTAGCAACCAAGATTTGATTAAAACATTCCTCTAAAGTATTGTACATGCATCGTGCATGTGTGGTATTTTCCAAAAAGCTGTTTCTTAGAATAGAAATGTACTCAGCCCTTCTAGAAACAGAAGAACTCTGCTCTCATCATGCCAAAAGAAATTCAAAGCAAATCAGCTGATAAATCAGTAAATTCTGCTTAAAATGAAAGGAAGGACAACGGCTGAAATCTGGTCAGATGAGTGTTTTATTTATGCCCAGGAGCTGGAGTTACAAAAGAAATGTATGTTCCCCTAAACTTTTGAAGTGATGTTATGCCATTTCACTCAGGCCAAGTACTTCTCTTCTATCATTTATTAGCTATCCTTTTGCATGACCGCCAAAGTATATGCTGTTATTCCAGATTGTTGTGTGTGTGTGTGTGTGTGTGTGTGTGTGTGTGTGTACGTACTCTGGCCCTTTTCCTAACCTAAGACCATTTAGAAATGTTTGTTTGTTTATTGGATTTTTATGCCATCCATCTCACTAATACAGCAACTCTGGGCAGCTTACAATGTAATCAAAGTTAAAAAGTGCAAAAAAACAATGTAGAATAAAAAGTTAAACATTAAAATTAAAATCCAAGACGATGGGATGCCTGGGGGTACAAATCTTCTCTATCCCATCAGCTCACCCCCAATATAGTAAGCCCCTTTCAAGGCCTCAGAGCCAAGTTTTGGAAAAGAAAAGGCTCTTTTTCTGGACCCTGCTAAATTCTTTGGCTGAAGGGATCCAAAGTGAGCCCTTTTCTCTCAAATGTGTAGGGTGGGTTAGTCCCACAGGATTAGGTGGTTCCTCAAATGCCCAGATACAACTCCCATAAGCCTAAACCAGAATTTTATCTTAGGTATTAGTTTTGATCACACATTCACACATGCACAGAGAAATGCAAAAAACTTATACAGTAATTCTGAAAATTACACAGACAATGTTTGTAAAGGACTTTCAGAAATCATGATGTAAATTTGGAACAGTAATATTTAGGTGTCTGAATTCAGTCTGTCTTGCTCCCAGAAAAGATGACTCCTGGAGTGATTCTGATAAACTCCCTGACTCAATAGTGAATTGCTTTTAGAAGAAACTGGGATATTTTCCGATACTCAGAATTGTGAGGAATCTCTGGTTTCCTCTTTGAATTGTATTATGATATTTCTCTTTCCTTTCTTTGAACCTGTTTCCCTGAATGATTGCGTAGGAGATCCTCCACATCAAGAAATTTCCTGGAAATGCCACCATGACCTCTGTCAATCACGAAGAGTCTAGCGAAGATGCAATTTCCTTAGTATTGTGGCCACATGACGTTGGCCTGTTGAAACTGGAGTCTACTCAAGCAGGGAAACGGCATTGTATTTCCCAGCTGCTAGTTCCCTTTTCTGTGTAAAAAAATATATGCAAATACAGTGATATTTCCTGCTTTCTATAGTTGGGAGAAGAAAAGTGCCAGGTTTAATGGGAATTTCTTTCTGTAGGAATTTACCCAATTACAGAGAGAAGAGTCCCTTGCTTTTGCTGCACAAAAACTAACATCCAGATACTGTAATCATGAAACTAGTTCCACAAAACCAAGAGATTACACACTCCAATGGCAACAGAGCAGCACAATGATTTCTACTAGCATCAGGCATTGAGAGGAAAAACATATAATAAAATCCATTTCCAGTTCTGCTTGCCTGAGCTTAATCCACTCCCGGATCTGGACCCCATTTTAGTCGGCTGGGGATAGCAGATAATCTGTGTTGAAGAAAAGCTCTGAGGCTTTTCCTGATCTTGAACTGAGCCACTATTTGTCCATCTTGAATCAGCAAAAGTTGGACATGCATGAAATTTGCTCTCACCAGCCCTTCCTGTTATGTATATAGGGCAGACACAAGGCTCGGGGGCCAGATCCGGCCCACGAAGTGGTTTTGTGCGGCCCGCGAAGCCATCCTGGAAACAGTGAGGGAACGGCCCCCACTGCCTTGGCCCTGGCCCAGAGACCCTTCTTCTGCCAGAGACCCTCAGATCTGTCCCACTCCTGCCCAGGCCCCCAAAGGCACCCTTGATGCGAACAATGTAGAGCTGGCCACGCCCACCCAGGCCACACCCACCCGGCCCCCTGAGGGCAACCGCACGGCTGATGCGGCCCTCAATGAAATTGAGTTTGACACCCCTGATATAGGGGATGTTTCCGCGGTAGTGAGCCACTGACACCACCAGGTGGCATGGTACCCTGTTTGGATTGGCAGGGTAGTCCTTGGCGGGAAATCCAGATAAGGGGATTGGTCCCAGGTATACCTGGCTAGGTATATAAGAGGGGCTAATAGCCCTTTGTCTTCAGTCATGTGTTAACTTCAATAAAGTTCTATTATGCTGAGCCCTGTTGTCCGGAGTCATCCATGCGGTACAGAACCCACTACACTTCCTCTTCACCTATTGTCTCTGCTGCGAGTCCCTATAATCCCCTGACTTCCCTCCAAGGTAACAGGGTGGCAAAGCCTATTGGATTTTAAAGCCCTTAAGCTGCCCTTGGAAGATGTCAGAATAAGAGAGGAAAGAGTTTGTGAATACAGGTATAGTTAAGGATGACCCTAAACTTAATCCTGTCTCACTTGTGGGCTTAAGATGAGATGGAGGCAATATCATAGAGAGACAGGAGAAAAGAGTCAGTGATCTAGTGGTTAAGGTGCTGGTCTAGAAGACTGCGTTCTAGTCCTGCTTTTGGCATGAAAACCAGCTAGGTTCCTTTGGACCAATCATTTTCTCTCTGCTGAAATCACCTCACAGGGTTGTTGTTTTGGGGAAAATTGGAGGAGGAAGGAGTATTAGACATATTTTCTGCCTGGTTTATTTATAAAAATAATAAAGCACAATAAAAACATCTTCAAAAAATAATTTGCTACAGTATGTTTATGCCATGATGAGTTGTAAGTGCAGAATAGCTCTCAGAGTCCTTCAGATTTCCCCCTCCTGCATCTGTACCTCCTATTTTTTTTTAGAGATTACCTTTGAATACTGAAAATTAGCCCAATAAAGTCAGGAGATAATTCATTCTTTTTCCCATCTCTGGTCAGACTATAAAAGCAGATTAACAGAAAAAGAGAAATATGAGAGTCTGGACTCTTTAGACCAAGGCCCAACAGGCCAATAGTTTTGGAAGATGAAGTGCCAGTACAAGTACTGCAGAACATTAGCTGAATGATGAAAATTAACAGATCTAAGGAAAGGTTTCTTTCTGAAAATCCTTTTTTTCTTTCTTTTTTTGTGTGTGTTTATATTCATTTTTATTTTTCCATTTCTTCCACAAACAAATCAACAAATATACCGCAATACATAGATACATACACGTACGTTTGGGGGCTGCTTTCTGAAAATCCGATGTGAGAGCAGGAGCTTTGGCAGTCTTTTTGAGTGCTAATCTGTGCTTCAATGTTTTTAAATTAATACATCTATGTATTATAGCAACATATTCTTCAAGTGGCTGCTTGCCATAGAAATCCATTGTGGATAATACTTTAGCTCATGAAGGATTTAGAACTTCTCATTGCTCTAAGAATTGGAATGAGTGTAATAGCTTCTTGGAATTCCAGAGGATGTCAATACTCATGTCCTGTTACATTTTCAGCAGTATCCTATTGGCCAGGGGATGTTTTAACAATTCCAAAAAGGGAGTTCCAATAATGGGAATCTATGAAGGATATTAACTTTATAAAACATATGAAAATATTCTACACCTAAGGATATATCTTAGGATATCTCTTAGGTGGACAATCAGGTTGTCACATGAATCTTTTCAGCACCCATTTTCTATCCCCAGTGATTTCTGAGTACATTGAGAAGATATCTGTTAACCTAGTAGATTTCTGCATTTAGTGGTTGTTGGTTTTTTTGCAATTATTGCAACAGGGTTATTGAGTATTAATATTACTACTTGTTATATTACTAGAAAATCATAACAATCATGTAAGTAGAGGGGTGGTGGTAGAAGTTGGTTTAATTCCAGAAAGCCATTTTCAAAATATTTTTGGTCACTGAAGTAAACAATCATTATAGAAACAAACTCAGGGCTTAGTGTGATGAGGAAGTTCCTAATGATAGAATCTTACTTAGTGAGATAGGCTGCCAAGTCAGAATGGATATATTTCCAGCCATCAGATGAATGAATGCCACTCACTTGCAAGCCCAAATTGTTTCTTTACTTGCTTTACAGTATCTGTGGGGCCTTTTAGCAGAACTTATTTAATCACTGGGATTGATTTTTGAGTAATAGTATATTCATGTAGAATTCTTTGGCAGTAGCTCTGTGAAACTTCATTAATGAAATCATCTTTATGCATATTTACTTGGAAGTAAGGCAATGATAAAGCACTTCCCTGTTAGTTAAAAAAAACCTTGTGTGAACATATCTGTGTAGTAACTGAGAATCCAGCCCAAATTCATGGGAAGTTTTGATTTCATCTTTTATTTCCTAGTAAGTACATTTAGGAGTACAATTTAAGAGATATGTTTTATTTCTTAACAATATTTTAATAGAGAAAGTATCATGCATAAGGAGCAAATGCAAAGTACACTTTTTATAGAAAATCTCATCATTAAAATTTAGTTTTTTCACATAAAAATCCACTCTTGGTTACCCTAAGAGATGTTTTTTCTCCATTTCATATTGCTTTTACTGATAATTATGAGATAGAAATCCTTTCGATCTATTGCAAATTATCAGAAATATACCATAAATGAAAATGTATTTCTGCTCATTCTTGATCTTCACTATTGCACTAAAATATACATCCAAATGATTCTATTTTAGGATATCAAGCAGTATTAAAGGATCTACTGAGAAAAGTGTGTTCACGCATCTTACATCAGCCTAAAGTACTCCCATGAGTGGTTTAAATTATTGCAAAAAGTTGCTGCCACAAGCAGTGCATTAGATGCCAATGAATTCCAGCTTCATTAGAAACTCCTAGTCCTTTGACGGAACTACAGTTCCCAGTCTCCTTGGATGAGAGCCATAACAGTTAAATAGGCTTTAAATTGATTTAAAACTGTAATGTAGCCTTGCCCTCTGTTCCTCAGTCTGACTTCTGGAATTAATTTCATTGGTTTTATAGCACTGTTCTTATGGGAATAATTTTGCTACAGTACTATTATCAGGTTCACAATATTGCATGCCAACTATGCCAAACGTACTGAATGACTAATGGTGTTTTCTGCATTAGCATGCTGTCTTTCCACCATGTTTATATTAATTACTTCAGCTAAGGTTCTTTATAGCAGTTTGAATGTGAAAAAAAATTAGAGCCTTTCTGCTATTCAGCCTCATTGCTCAGCCAAGTACACCAGTTTATTACTTTTATTTCACAAACAGTGAGATGGCAAAGGAAGATAAAATATGGCTTGTCCAATAACAAAACAAATCCTGTGAAGCAAGGACAAATGATTCTGTCCCAAGCCCATTTCAGGGGCAGCAAAGTCTTTATTGAGGCTGGGATTTCCAAACTGAGTATAAGCTACACACTTCAGGTGACTGAAGTGTGCATGGAAACTTCTGTATGTGATGCGCCCTCAGTTCTGCGTCTCCATAAAACATCCCTGTGGGATCAGTGAAAACGGCAACCGATATTCCCTGATGTAACTCAGCTGCACTTTATGATTACTAGAAAAAATTACCTTATGATTACTAGAAATCCTAATAATCATAAAGGCACAGTTCTGTCTCTGAAACAAAGACTGAAAAAAAACCCCACAGCAGTTTGACTTCTCCACAACTGCAAGGCAGGTGGGACTTTCTATTTTTGAAACAGACCAAGACATGGCTTGAAGTCCAGTGCAGCCTTCTTCAATGGGCTGCCTCCAAGATGCCAAGTTTATGCAACTTTACTCCAGTAAAAAAAAAAAAAGGTTGAGGAAGGTGGTACTACGACCACAACAACCTCAAGCTTTCCCATGTCCTCTCTGCATTAATGTTTTTAAAGTCACTACCTTTTTTGGCCAGATTATTATTCCTACAGATCAGAACAGTTTCCTGTGCTTATTAGAATCATCTCCCTAGACCTTGTCCAAGAGTTGTGTACAAAGAGTTCCATTCCAAGGAAGACAAAGATGATCAGCCATCTGCCCGTTTTTCCTTGGTTTCTATTACAGCTTCTCTGGGAAAACTTGTGGCTGGAACAGGGCGGTCTTGGGGGATGGGGATTGGGGGGGGAGAGGGAGAAGAATTTGATGAGCTCATAGAGTTTGGTTGCCTTGGCTGGAGTGAAAGGTCTGGGCTCTGAGAGCAGTTTTGCTCATGGAACAAGTGAGGAATGTGCAGCTGCCCATTTGCCTTTTACGAGTTTACCGTAGCCTCACTGGAGATGGAGCAACAGAAAGTATGTTGCTATGGATATGTACACAGTAGTTAAAAAAACAACTTTGCCTCCCCTCAGACATACCAAAATACTTTTCCTCCTCCCCCCCTTTGCTTGCACTGCAGCAGCAAGTCCTCCCCCACTACGATTAAGAGCTTCCAGTTCCATGAAAAGACCTGATAACTTAAATAAATGTGTAATTTGTATTACGTCAATGCCTTTACTAGGCCTTTCCTTGCTATTGCCTTTTTTCTATAATGGGGGTGGAGAGAGAGAGAGAGAGACTGTCTGTCTGTATTTCTTTTTCTCTCTCTTTCTCCTCCCCAAAGTCACCCCGTTGGCGGTCTGTAAGGTAGGACTAAAAATCATGGATCCCTAATTTCTAGTCTAGTGCTTTTAAATCACCATACCAAGCTGGCTTCCTTTTCTTCAGTTTAGGATTACTCCGTTGGACATCGAAATCTGGGATCCTTGAAGTCACACATGAAGCAGGAGAGAGATGTCAAAATCCGTACTAGAGTAGTATCTTTATTAGGCCAGACAGAATGTCACAGAATAATAGAGGAATTTTAGAACTATCTAGAGCCTGTCACTGAATGATAGCATAGTAGAAATCTTTGCATGTTTGTGTGTGTGTGTGTGTGTGTGTGTGTGTGTGTGTGTGTGTGTTGGGAAGGGAAGAAATAGGGAAAAGTAGGTTTCATATCACCTGAAACTGAGGGCATAAATATCTGATAGAATCCATCAGATGCTCAATAAAACAATTCAATTTGATTTATTGATCTATTTTCTTTGTTTAAGTTTGTGTGTGTGAATCATCCCATGTCATTGTGGCATAAACATTTAGACCAGATTCAAACTCAAGGATTAAATCATAGCTTCCCAACAAAGGAACCCTCAGAATGGCAATCCTCTGAAAAGTCACTTGAACGCAGTACAGGTAGTCCTCGGCTTATGACCACAGCTGAGCCCAGAATTTGTGATGCTAAGTGAGAAATTTGTTAAATGAGTTTTGACCCATTTTATGACTTTTTTTTGCCACATTTGTAAAGTGAACCACTGCAGTTCTTAACTTAGTGACATGGTTGTTAAATGAATCTGGCTTCTCCACTGGCTGTCAAACCCCGTGGGCTCAACATCACGAGGGGAGCAGGGGAAACGCCGCGCAAACCGCCCGCCCGAACCTTCTTGCTGGAGCCACCCGGAAACAGCACATCCAGCAGTCAAACGGCCGCCAGCTACCACGGGCAGCTGCACAAGTCCCACGGCCATGCCACCGACGGGCAACTGTTCCGGGGCTTTCCGGCGCGTCTGCGTCGATGGAGCTGCCAAAAGGACCCACAGGCAGTCAGACCAGCAGCCGCAACTCGTCCTGGGATTATCCAGCCGCCTGTTCCTCGGCAGGGGCGTCGGGCGGCTCAGAACGAAGTCCGGACAGCGGGGCGTTGTGGGGAGCTGTTAGGGGGGCTGTAACACTGATGCGCTGGACGGTGGAGGGGAGCACGGAGGAGGGGTGGGGGAGCACGAAAGGGGGGATAAGGGCATACATTCACCTGGAGTCTGTGTGGGAGCTCAGGCACAAAGGGCGGGGTGACGTGCGGAGAGGTGGAAAGGGTGCGGGTTTTGAGCGGACTCAGCCGGATGCTGGTTTACATGGGGAGGGGTGGGGCTAATCACCCCCAATGTATAAAAGACGCGTTGGGACGGCTAGCTCCCAACGCTGACTTTGTATCTGCTAGGATTTTTCTGAAGTAAAGAAAACCTCGTCACCTGTACCACGTTGTCATCGTTCTTTCAGTGTGGACGGCTGTGACACTGGCTCTGCTTGTCAAAATGTCACAAAAGATGATCACATGATTCCTAGACATCACAACTGTCATAAATATGAAACAGTTATCAAGCATCTGAATGTAAATCAAGTGACCATGGGAATGCTGCAATAGTCATAAGTGTGAAAAATGGTCATAAGTCCCTTTTTTCAGTGCTGTTGTAACTTTGAACGGTCACTCAATGAACTGTTGTAAGTCAAGGACTACGTATATATGGTAGCAGAGCTCCCCAATCTTTCTGGCTTGGCAGCCCGGAAGGAAAGGGAGAAGCAGAGAAATGTACGCATGCGTGGCCCGTACGCACTTGCACAAATGGGTACATGCATGATGGCAGCACTAGCATGCGTGCGCATGTGTAAGTGCAAGTGGCCCGTGTGTGCCCACACACATGCACAAATGGGCAGCGCGCATCCACGGCACCAGCGCTGGTGCCCACATGGATGTGCAAACGGGCCACTAGTGCCTGTGTGACGCTGGCGGCAGTGCTAACATCTCCACACATGCGCAAATGGGGCTGCTAGTGCCTGCACGGCAGTGTTACCATGAGTGGGGGGCTTGCCAGCTATTCCCGGGGCCCAGTGGCCAACAGGCCATGGCCTGGTACCGGGTCACAGACCATAAATTGGGGACTCCTGCTATATAGTAAAGAAACAGCCACATCCCCTCCTACCCAAAGATTACAGGTAATTTCTCTGTGAATTTATTTAATTGGTTAATTTGTCATTTCTGTCTTTATGACATCTGATTTGTGCATAGTATGTGGTTTTACATATAGTTAAATTATGTTCCATGGTTAAGTGTAGGTTCCAAAGACACTAACTGATATACTTCACAAAAAAGAAAATCCACACTGATTATTTTTATTTTTGAAAAAAGGACAGTCATAACGCAATGACTTAACATGCTTTTTAAAGATATGCCATAATTTATAAGAGACCCAGTTTGATTTAGTCGTTGAGGCATCAGGCTAGCAACCGGGAGATCTTGAGTTCTAGTCCCAGCTTAGATACAAAGTCAGATGGGTGACCTTGAGCCAGTCACTCACTCTCAGCCCCAGTAAGGAGGCAAAGGCAAATCACTCCTGAAATCATGCCAAGAAAACATCCTTGCACATGTTCAGTTATATATGTGTACATTGATCTGGTGGTTTCAAAGCATTCCAATGGGCTACTATGGAGCTGGCTGCAACGAAAGATTGATTTTTAAAAGGATTAACAAGTGTACTAGGATGCTGCAAAAGCTTTCTGTTCGGTGTGCCATCAAATCTGCCCTCTAGGGTAAACTTTGTGCTAGTGAGATTGTTGCAAGCTCTGTGAAGTGTTGCATTCCAATAAAACTTGAGCTTGCCAGCAAAATTCAGCTGGAAGGCCTTACGCTAAGATTCCAATAATTTGCTATTAAACTGCAAAGTGAGGCGCTAACTAGAAGTGCGATGGAAGTCCGCGTTTTTCTGCATGTACTGAATGAAACCAAATAACTTCAAAGCAATCAAGACTGAAATACCGTATATACTTGAGTATAAGCCGAATTTTTCAGCCCACTTTTTGGGCTGAAAAATTCCACTTCGGCTTATACTCCAGTCAACAAAAAAAACTTACCGAGGACTTGTGCGCGGCCGAGGCTTTGGTGCTTACGGGATTGCGCGCACCTCTCCCAAGCAGCCGCCGTCCGGAGACCTGCCGAAGTTTGGGGAGGTTTGGGGAGGTGCGCGCGCACCTCCCCAAACCTCCCCAAACGTCGGCAGGTCTCCGGATCTCCGTGCCTTGCCTGCCTGCTTCTTTCCGCTGCGGAAAGAAGCAGGCAGGCAGGTCACGGAGATCCGGAGACCTGCTGACGTTTGGGGAGGTTTGGGCACCTCCCCAAACCTCCCCAAACGTCGGCAGGTCTCTGGATCTCCGTGCCTTGCCTGCCTGCTTCTTTCCGCAGCGGAAAGAAGCAGGCAGGCAAGGCACGGAGATCCCGAGACCTGCCGACGTTTGGGGAGGTTTGGGGAGGAGATCCGGAGACCTGCTGACGTTTGGGGAGGTTTGGGCACCTCCCCAAACGTCGGCAGGTCTCCGGATCTCCGTGCCTTGCCTGCCTGCTTCTTTCCGCAGCGGAAAGAAGCAGGCAGGCAAGGCACGGAGATCCCGAGACCTGCCGACGTTTGGGGAGGTTTGGGGAGGAGATCCGGAGACCTGCTGACGTTTGGGGAGGTTTGGGCACCTCCCCAAACCTCCCCAAACGTCGGCAGGTCTCCGGATCTCCGTGCCTTGCCTGCCTGCTTCTTTCCGCAGCGGAAAGAAGCAGGCAGGCAAGGCACGGAGATCCCGAGACCTGCCGATGTTTGGGGAGGTTTGGGGAGGAGATCCGGAGACCTGCTGACGTTTGGGGAGGTTTGGGCACCTCCCCAAACCTCCCCAAACGTCGGCAGGTCTCCGGATCTCCGTGCCTTGCCTGCCTGCTTCTTTCCGCAGCGGAAAGAAGCAGGCAGGCAAGGCACGGAGATCCGGAGACCTGCCGACGTTTGGGGAAGTTTGGGGAGGTGCCCAAACCTCCCCAAACGTCAGCAGGTCTCCGGATCTCCTCCCCAAACCTCCCCAAACGTCGGCAGGTCTCCGGATCTCCGTGCCTTGCCTGCCTGCTTCTTTCCGCTGCGGAACAAAGCAGCCTGAACGAAGCAGGCTGCTTCTTTCCGCTGCGGAAAGAAGCAGCCTTCTTTCCGCAGCGGAAAGAAGCAGCCTGCCTGCTTCTTTCCGCTGTGGAACGAAGCAGCCTGCCTGCTTCTTTCCGCTGCGGAATGAAGCAGCCTGAACGAAGCAGGCTGCTTCTTTCCACTGCGGAAAGAAGCAGCCTTCTCTCCGCAGCGGAACGAAGCAGCCTGCCTGCTTCTTTCCGCTGCGGAAAGAAGCAGCCTTCTTTCCACTGCGGAAAGAAGCAGCCTTCTTTCCGCAGCGGAAAGAAGCAGCCTGCCTGCTTCTTTCCGCTGCGGAACGAAGCAGTCTGAACAAAGCAGGCTGCTTCTTTCCGCTGCGGAAAGAAGCAGCCTTCTTTCCGCAGCGGAAAGAAGCAGCCTGCCTGCTTCTTTCCGCTGCGGAACGAAGCAGCCTGCCTGCTTCTTTCCGCTGCGGAACGAAGCAGCCTGCCTGCTTCTTTCCGCTGCGGAACGAAGCAGCCTGCCTGCTTCTTTCCGCTGCGGAACGAAGCAGCCTGCCTGCTTCTTTCCGCTGCGGAACGAAGCAGCCTGAACGAAGCAGGCTGCTTCTTTCCACTGCGGAAAGAAGCAGCCTTCTTTCCGCAGCGGAAAGAAGCAGCCTGCCTGCTTCTTTCCGCTGCGGAACGAAGCAGCCTGCCTGCTTCTTTCCGCTGCGGAACGAAGCAGCCTGAACGAAGCAGGCTGCTTCTTTCCGCTGCGGAACGAAGCAGCCTGCCTGCTTCTTTCCGCTGCGGAACGAAGCAGCCAGCGGCGGAGGCTTGCAGAACGGCGGATCGGCTTATACTCAAGTCACCAACTTTTTCCAGTTTTTGGGGGTGAAATTGGGGGTCTCGGCTTATACTCGAGTCGGCTTATACTCAAGTATATACGGTAATTGTTTAGAAGAATACAATCCACTATGTCACTGCAGCACAGGGGCAGGTAAGCCCCTCTCTCTTCTTCTTGGATAGTCTTGAAGCATCACAGGCCAGACAAAGAGAATGTGGGTAGAGCAGGGAATGAAAGAACAGAGACCATTTACAGTAAATATCCACTTGCGGTTCAGTGCTTTCCTAAGCTTCTCTGGGAAGTTGTGTGTGAAGAAATCCAGGCACAAAGATGATCAGTCTCTGAAGAATGGGAAGCTTTAGCTCCTCCCTTCCTTGACCTATTCAGTGGGTTATCCCTGACTCAGGGACAAGCAACCAAGAGCTGGAACTGGATGCAGCTGGAAGTTATCTTGTGCTTTGACTGGGAAACAATAAAATTTTACAATTATTCAACAGTTACGGAGCCTTGTTTCAGCAGAATATGGTATTTCCTATCTTGCCGGAATATAAGAATGGCAGTAAAAAGGTAAAGGTAAAGGTTCCCTCGCACATGCGTGCTAGTCGTTTCCAACTCTAGGGGCCGGTGCTCATCTCCGTTTCAAAGCCGAAGAGCCAGCGCTTGTCCGAGGACGTCTCCGTGGTCATGTGGCCGGCTACTGCTTAGCTACTGCTAAGCTTGTAAGCCGCCCTGAGTCTTCGGAGAAGGGCGGGATATAAATGGAATTAAAATAAAATAAATAAATGACTTAGACGCCAAAGGTGCACGGAACGCTGTTACCTTCCCACCGTAGTGGTCCCTATTTTTCTACTTGCATTTTTACGTGCTTTCGAACTGCTAGGTGGGCAGAAGTGATGACAACACACACTAACTTACTTAGAGTACGAGAATTTCCCTTCAAGTTCACATCCTTCCTTCACATTGGGCATTTCTCTGGCTGTCTACAGAATATCTGAATAATACTTATGAGGGAGGAGCTGCAAAGCTGAAAAACCATCATCCCCTTCTAACCCTGCTCAGGCAGCATAAGCCCAGGAGCTGAGAGGCTGCAAGAGGCAAAGTCTCCAGTCAATGGGGATCATCCACAAGCCTCGCAGGGGATTTCAGCCAAAAGGCTAGCACGGCTGAGTTGCCCAACCCACTGTTGTTGAACCAGAAATATACTAAATCAGTCCTTGAATACAGGGTACAAGTAGGGGTCACGGAGGTTGAAAGCTGGCTTCATACTGGTAGAAAGATCATGCATGGGACTGCTAATTGTTGGAGTGGAGGTTCTTTGAGCAGCTTTCGGTTTTTACAAGTGGAATTTTGTCGCGGTGGCTCAGTGGGTTAGGACGCTGAGCTTGTCGATCAGAAGGTCGGCAGTTTGGCGGGTCGAATTCCAAGTGCCGCGTAACAGAGTGAGCGCCTGTTACTCGTCCCAGCTTCTGCCAACATAGCAGTTCGAAAGCACGTAAAAATGCAAGTAGAAAAATAGGGACCACTACGGTGGGAAGGTAACAGCGTTCCGTGCGCCTTTGGCATCTAGTCATGCCGGCCACATGACCACGGAGACGTCCTCGGACAAGCGCTGGCTCTTTGGCTTTGAAACGGAGATGAGCACCGGCCCCTAGAGTCAGAAACGACTAGCACGCATGTGCGGGGGAACCTTTACCTTTAATTATGGCATGTGCCTACAATCAGGAAAAGCTATTTTTCACTATCAGTGGCAGTTGGAAATTTTGGGCCTTCCCCATCTTACCAAATGATTCCCAGCAACCCTAGCTAGTCTGGTCAGCAATAAGAGATACTGGAAATTGTAGGGAAGGAATAGCTGGAGGATCACATATTTCTCATCTGTGGATTTTCAGCACTCACATTGCTTCTTCTTGTTGGGAGATCTTATGAGGTCCTGCAGCTGGAATGGGTAGAATATTTAGCGGTGGCAAGGTCATGTTGCCCAGGGTATACCACGAGGAGGTTAGCCTATATTGCACCCTAGTCTGAATTGCACCCCAATATATTATTATTATTATTATTTTAAGTATGTTTTATTAATTTTTTAACATAAGGAGCCTTGGTGGAGCAGTGGGCTAATGCCTCCTTAAGTAACACCAGCTGCCTGCAATTAGTGCAGGTTCGAGTCCCACCAGGCTCAAGGTTGACTCAGCCTTCCATCCTTCCGAGGTAGGTAAAATGAGGACCCAGATTGTTGGGGGCAATAAACTGACTTTGTAAAAATGCCGCTTGGGGGCCCCCAAAAGCCCTAATAAGCAGGCATATACATAGAATGAAGGCTATTGCTAGGCACATTGGTTTGTGCTTAAATTGTAAGCCGCCCTGAGTCTTCGGAGAAGGGCGGGATATAAATGGGATTAAAATAAAATAAAATAAATAATCACCTTAATACTCAGTAAACAGTGCATTGTCTGGGTTTACATTTAACAAACATTCACTAACAATTAAATTCTATAATCTATAATCCAAATGATAACTTTACTTGATTTCCTCTTTTCCCCATAGTGTTCTCTTTTACCAACCTTAAGTTAATACAATTCTTATCGTTTTAATAAATGATAATTAAATATAAAAGTTTTCTAATATTTCTACAAATAATAATCACATCAATATAACATTCCTTTTCTAGTCATTCTGGTTGTCTCATCATATATCCTGTTTATAGTTCTTGTTTACATTTGTTTTTCCCACAATGTTCTTACTGGTTAAGATTTTCTCAGAGTTAATTACATTTAAATATTTAAATCTACTTTTTCTCATGTAAATCAACCTAATACTTTTACCTTTCTTAAGGAATAAATAAGACTAAAAAGAGAAAGAAGAATAAGAATAAGAATAAAATAAAAAGATAGTATGCTACTCAAAATCCCTATTGGCACCCCAATATATTAATGCTGTATTCTATTATGCCATATAAAATGTCTGTCTGTCTGCCCATCTATCTGTCTCTATGGATTCAGGCTGGAGCTATACAAAATATAAGTGCACACTATTAAATTCCCATTCTTATCACTTCAGCTGGGTTCACAGATTGTCCTAAGCTGGATCAATTTAGTTCAATGGCTGATGGAAAGAGAGAAGGCCTGATGATGGGCCAGTGAAACCTAATGGATGGAGACATTACCTTTTTAACCATGGCCAAGATTTTTGGTTTTATTTCCCCTTGCCCTTTGAAGAACAGTTTTTATAAATCATGTTGAATCTATATTAGTGCTTATAATAGGACTTCGTGTACATTTTATCACTGCAAAATTTCTTGTCAATGATCAGCCACTGAGGTTGGAGGAGTTCAAGGCTGTGTGCTTCTGTGATGCTTTGGGTTGCCTACCCTTAAATCATAATAACATTTACTTGCGAATCCAGCCTTTATTTCAGGGGTGTCAAACTAAATTTCATTGAGGGCCGCATCAGCATTGCGGTTGTCCTCAGTGGGCCGGGTGGGTGTGGCCTGGGTGGGTGTGGCCTACTGGGTGGGTGTGGCTAGAGTGCGTATGGCCTACTGGGTGGGCGTGGCCAGCTCTACATCATTGGCATCAAGGGTGCCTATGGGGGCCTGGGCAGGAGTGGGACAGATCTGGGGGTCTCTGGCAGAAGGAGGGTCTCTGGGCCAGGGCCAAGGCAGAGGGGGCCGTTCCCTCACTGTTTCCAGGGTGGCTTTGCGGGCCGCATGAAACCACTTTGCGGGCCGGATCCGGCCCCCGGGCCTTGTGTTTGACATGTCTGCTTTATTTGGTTGTGACTTGGGACAATGTGTATTGAATAAATTCAGCTATTTGAAATATATTTTGTAAATATATTTTGACCAAACAGACCATGATTTAGTACAATATCTAATCTGCACCATTCTTTAATTGCCATCGATAGGCAATCAGGTTGGAAAACATGACTTTCCTTCTTTTGTAATATCTTAGATTCATTTTGCGGTCCATATGGGGGGTGCGAGGTCTCTGCATTTTATTTAGTCTAGGCAAAACCGACTAAATATGATGTGCCAAAATCACAGGAAAAAATACTTTTGGGAAAAAGACAAAAAGTAATGTGTAAATGTGTGTTGCAAAAAGAAGGAGACGGATTGAACAAAATCCTTTTTAGGGGAATGGCTAAGTGTGTAGTCATATATAAAATTAGATGTTGAAATGTTAGCTAAATCTCTGAAGCCAAAGGTTGTAATAGCAAAGTCTGGATTGAGACAGGACAAATTTGGAGTCACATGATACCTCCTCCAGATATTCTTAGTACTAGCCAAGCATTTAAATAGGGGATATCCCTATTTTAAAAACAACACAAGAATGAGAAAACATGCCAAATGGCATAAGAACATGTTCTGTTATTTGTGTGAGTGTTGAAGCTAATTCTGACAGTATAAAAAACAGGTCCCAAAACTGCCCAGGTTGGACATTTTGGGGTCAATCAGGTCAAAATAATTTGGCTAATTTAACTGCAAATGGTAACCAAGCTATATGATGCACTGAACAAATGTAACATTGAATGGGAAGTCTAGCCCAGGGCTTTTCAACCAGTGGTACAGGTACCACCTGTGGTACATTGGCACCTGGCAGGTGGTACACGACGATCCTAGAAAAGTAGCGAGGGAGGGGAATGAGCTGAACCAGTGGCAGCACTGCACTGCACTGAGCGAAAGATGGCTGGAGCTGCAGGGCTGTCAGGGCTCAGTGGAAGTGCCAGGATCAGTGCTTCTTCGGGGCTGTGAGGGCTCAGTGGAAGCACCAGGATCAGCGCCAGGCACCACCTGGAGCTCGACACTGATCCTGGAGCTTATGCTGAGTCCAGAAGAAGAGCTGATCAGCTGGAATGTTGTAGCATCCCCAGGGTCTTGTGATTTACATTCAGATGCTTGGCAACTGATTTGTATTTATGACACTCACAGTGTCCCAGGGTCATGTGAAGTGACCAAAACCTGCTGCAACCACCCAGCAGACAGGGAGAATAAAAACCAAACACCCCCCACCCCACCCCTGCTGCCAATAACAGAAATGCTCACAACAATGAAAACCTCGGACAGGAGGAAGAGTGCCACTGGGTGGATAGGCAGGTGTCTTGCTCGGCTGTGGCTTGGGGGGCACTTTTTCAGTGCCATTGTAACTTCGAACAGTCACTAAACAAACTGTTCTAAGTCAAGGACTACCTGTACTTCATCACTTCCCCCCCTTTTTTCTTTTTTTTTGGTCAAGTTTTTGACACCTTGCTAGGCGACTGGTGGTACTCGGATGTTGCCATATCCTAAAAAGTGGTACAATGGGAGAAAAGGTTGAAAATCCCTGCTATAGGAGGTTCCCCCCTCCAGAGAAGGAAATATTTGGGGGAATATTAAAAAGGCAGAATATTACATTTCCCCAAAGGATCTTAAAAGCAGAAAAGCAGGCCCAGTTTTCTTAATAGCTCCAGGCAGAGGCCCGCTCTGTAGAAATGCAGATATGATAATCTCATTCAGAAAGACTGAGGTCCTATTCCTAAGCAAATGCTACCTGCAGAAGCCCATTCAAGACAGGATCTTTTGAAATCCCTTGGAGCAAGATTTGATAGCTAACAACAACAGGGTGATAGGATTTATGACGGTCACAGTGTCCCAGGGTCATGTGAAGTAACCAAAATCTGCTGCAACCACCCAGCAGAGGTGTGTGTGTGTGGAATAAAAACCAAATACCCCCCCACCCCACCCCCGCTGCCAATTCTCAACAGAAATGCTCACAACAATGAAAACCTCGGACAGGAGGAAAAGCACCGCTGGGCGGGCAGGCAGGTGTCTTGCTCGGCTGTGGCTTGGGGGGCACTTTTTCAGTGCCATTGTAACTTCAAACAGTCACTAAGCGAACTGTTGTAAGTCGAAGACTACCTGTACTTCATCATTTTCCCCCCTTTTTTTTAGTCATCAAGTTCTTGACACCTTGCTAAGCGACTGGTGATACTCGGATGTTGCCATATCCTAAAAGTGGTGCAATGGGTGAAAAGGTTGAAAAGCCCTGCTGTAGCCATCACAGCATTGCAGCAGGAATGGGGCAAATGTGACTCTAGAAGTCTGCCCATTATTTCTGGAATTTTTCCTCCACCCTTTCCATATCTGCTCTGTCATAACCCAAAGAGAACAAAGTTAGAAGAAAATCAGATTAAAAAGCCCTATGTGGTCCTTGGTGCTTTCTAATCAGCACTGATAATGTTACCTAGTAGGGTAACGAAACGTCTGGAAGAAAACAAGCAAGCTCACAAAGCATCAAGGACCCTGTGATACAAATTTTCTCTTCTACATGTAGTCATCAACTTACGACTACAATTGAGCCCAAAATTCCCATTCCTGAATGAGACAGTTGTTAAGTGAATTTTGTCTCATTTTATGACCTTTCTTGCCCTTGTTGTTAAGTGAACCACAGCAGTTAGTAACACAGTTTTTAAGTGACTCTGGCTTCCCCACTGACCTTGCTTGTCAGAAGGTCACAAAAGGTGATCACATGAACCCAGGAGACTACTTGTTATAAATACATGCCGGTTGCCAAGTGCTCAACTTTTGATCATGTGACCACGGAGCTGCTGCGACAGTCGTAAGTATGAAAAGCGGTCGTAAGTCACTTTTTCCAATACTGTGGTAACTTTGAGTGGTCACTGAACAAATGGATGTAAGTCAAGGTCTACCTGTACCGAGATCAAAAGCAGCCCACAAACGGGCAGCACCATAAATGACACTTTTGCTGCACTTCTTTTCGTGTTTTTGTTTTTTTTTTTTTATGAAATACTTGCTAGCTACCATATTTTACCATGTACCGTGATGGGACAGGGTGTTGGATTGAGGAGGTGAGGTGATTTAAAAAACCAGCATGATAGCAGCTGTTATGCAATCAAAAGCCTTTCTTCTTTTGTCTTGAGTCATTTGTGCGGCCATCATATTGACCTTTTTTGTTTTGGTCTCGTGAAGATGCCCCATATGTTTACGTTGTAGCCAGCCCAGAACTAGCTTGTGTGCAAAACCTCAAGTTTTTGGCCTTTTTTAAAAAAGAAAAGAAAAGAAAAGAGAAGAGAAGAGAAGAGAAGAGAAGAGAAGAGAAGAGAAGAGAAGAGAAGAGAAGAGAAGAGAAGAGAAGAGAAAAGTGCAATGTGATTACGGGGTACCTTGAGGACCACCTGCTGCCGGCGTCAACTTCCCTCCGCCCAGTACGCTCCCACAGAGAGGGCCTCCTCAGGGTGCCTCCGGTCAGAGAATGTCGGCTGGTGGCCCCCAGGGGGAGGGCCTTCTCTGTGGGCGCTCCGGCTTTATGGAACCAACTGCCGGTTGAGCTCCGGATGGCAACGGACCTTCGCTCCTTCTGGCGCGGTCTGAAGACCCACTTATTTGAACTAGCTGGTCTGGCCTGATGGGGGACGTTAGGGTTTTTTTTAATGGGTTTTTATTGTTATTGTATTTTTTAACTGGGCACTTGTTTAATTCCTTTTTAATTTTTGTATTGCTATTTATATATGCCCTGTTCACCGCCCTGAGTCCTTCGGGAGAAGGGCTGTATACAAATTTAATAAAAGTAAAGTAAAAGTAAAAGTAAAGAAAGGTAATGATCTACCTGGGCTACAGGTGGGAAACAGAGCGAAGCAAGATTTCTTAGGACAGGAGAATGGAGTGCCCACAAATGTTGGCACTGCAGCAGCAGCAGCAACAACAACAATAATAAAAGTGGAGGAGGAGGTGCCTTTGCTCTGGTTTCAAGTAAACCTCTGCAGAGACAGAAAAACCAACTCAGCTCATGAAAATCAAACATTTTATCTGACCAGAGAGTCATTTTGAACTGGTGCAAAGTCCCCTCGTGTCAAGGATACCCTCATTTCTTCTAAGGGCTGTGTTTGGTTTCTACCACAAGGTAGGCAAATTCAAATACAGATGTTACAAAGAGGTCATCCCTTGAGACTCTTCACTTACTGTGTCAAGAGGCTATCTGTCTCTGCTTGTCTCTGTGTCCTTTTCTGGTAACAAGGAAATGAATACAATTCATCTGGGGGCGTTTATAAGCTTTATTTATTTCACCCCCCCGAATCCAAGTTCTTGCTACATAATGTTTGCTTCCTCCCCCACCACCACCACACACATCCCATTCACAGGAAAGAGCACTCCTTTCCCTTAATCTGATTGTACAACTTCCTCTCTCAACAGAGCGTATGCCCACTATCAGTGCCCAAAGGCATCACATCATAATGAGCATCGATTAGAATAAAATGCATGTCTGGAAAGGATTGCCGATTGCTAGCAGCAGCAGGAAGGTTCGAAAGAAAAAAGGCCAGTTTAAACAAACCTTTCCATGTGATCAGATGTGTTCAACAGATTTGATCAACACGCACGTTTGTAAATATGTCACAAATGTGTTGTGTCCGGTCGGTCGGCGAGTAAACACGCTGAGACGGATGGCTGTTAACTGGTTTATTCAGGTACACGTGGCCGAACTGGCCTCACCTGCCCCGTCGCCTGTATATATATGCCAGGCGTGCCCGGCGCTGGCCAACCCGCAGGCTCAGGTTTCCCGCGCTTGCCCTGGTCACCCAACCCAGTGTCCAGGGATTCCCGCTGTGCGGTCGGGCCAATCAGGTGGTCGCACAGGTGTGTACCTGACAAAATGCATAGCTGCTACAGGAGACTCTGTCTCAGAAGGAAATCTTTTGTATGTGCAAGGAGAAATGCCTGTGTCACCTGAACATTTTATAACAAACATTCATAGTATTTGGAAATCTGCTCTTCATTCATCAGGATGATATTATAAATTAGTCAATAGGTTCTTAATCAGTTTAACTGATTAATCGATTACATTTGCCAGTCCTATTTATGACTAATTCATCAAAAAAAGTTCAGCAACTTCCTTATATGGTAGCCAGCCAGCAATGTAGTACTTGTCTATGTGGTTTTAATGGATTTATTCCCACATATTAGATTATAGCCTTCTCTTTTTTGGTTTTGCTTCTGAATTTGCCAACTTTGCATTAGTCCTCTAACAATATTTGTGTATGTACATCTTGTCAACGCTGCTAAAATCAGATGTTCTTGCTTTGACAACAGATGGAAATGCAGCCATTTTCTCTATGCTTTTAGAATCAGTTGATGCTGGGAGCGGGGATTGGGATGAGAGTTCAGTTAATAATAATAATAATAATAATAATAATAATAATAATAATAATAATAATAACAACAACAACAACAACAACAACTCTGCCATGGGAATCCAAGGACAAACTGGGTCCAGAGCTGAAAACATTTTGGTGGGCTGGATAGCTAGGGAGAACGCCCACGCTTCAAGCTAACTGGGGAATGTGCTTTATGACTGTTTATTGGGGGTGGGATTTGTACTTTGTTACTTTGTGCCCAGGGGAGGGGAATTTAGTTTTTGGGTTCAACTATGTAGTGCCGATACTTTGTTTCCCAAATAAAAGATTCTTTAAGGAAAACAATGCCTCGAAGTTCTTTTGAAGGGTTTCATCTGTTGTAACCATGACACATCTTACAATAATTTAATTGTTATTCACTATTTAGTGGAAAACGTAGGGATACATTTTCATTGTTAGAAGCCCTTGAAGAAATATATATTGCATCAGAATTTTTTAAAATTATGGATGTGCACACTGATAAAGTATGGATGCAGCAGATAGCATGTGAATTAATTGAGCTGAAACTAAAGAAATGCTAAACTGTTTCTTAAACCTCCCAGAAAACAGTGTTAAGAACACATCTAAGGTAAAGGTAAAGGTTCCCCCACACATGCGCGCTAGTCGTTTCCGACTCTAGGGGCTGGTGCTCATCTCCGTTTCAAAGCTTGTCTGAGGACGTCTCCGTGGTCATGTGGCCGGCATGACTAGATGCCAAAGGCACACAGAACGCTGTTACTGTTGTGTCTGTAAATAGTTGCAAACTTGTAAAATAGCAGGTTGCAAAAGTAGGTCCTTGAAGCGGGAGATTCTGGTGCAACCATTGGTTAAAGTAGCAAAGAAGCGGGAAAATAGCGATTGATGATTGGTTACAGTTTAAACAGTTCTACTATAAAAGCTTGAAACATTTGACAGTTGACAGTTGACTTATGTGTATTGAATAAACTCTTTCATTGTGAACCACTCTGAGTCATTGTCTACCTGAACCAAACAATTGGCGACGAAGGTGGGATTGACGGCAGACCAGAGAAGGTTCGGCGGAACAGCTGCGCAAAGGCGGCAAATTTGAAAAGAAGTCACAGTCAACCAAGCGGCCGCGGCGGAATCAACAATCCTCCGAATGGCGCAAATCGGGTCCTTAAAAGAATTCGACCCAAGCTTCCCAGAGGACTGGGAAGAATATGTAGGACAGGTCGAAGGATTCCTGCTTGTAAACGGGATAACGGACGATCGTAAAAAGGCGGCAGCGTTACTGACAATTTGCGGCACACCAGTATATCGGATTGCTGTAGGACTTTGTCAACCACAGCCGGTCTCAAGTGTTCCGTATGCTGACCTGTTAGCTAAACTAAAAGTGCACTTCACGCCAAGGAGATCCGAACTCTTTTGGCGTCGTATCTTCGAAAAAAGAAACCAAAGGCCGGGAGAATCAATTCAAAAATTCGTGGCTGCTGTGAGAGAAGCCGCAGTACGATGCAAGTATGACAACTTGGAAATCAGAATTGGGGACCTAGTCTGGGCCAGGAATTATACACAAGGGGACAAATGGGTCCCAGGGGTGGTCACTGAGATATTGGGACCCTTGTCTTACACTATTGAGGGGGAAGGGAACAGGGTTAGCAAAAGACATATAGATCAACTCAGGAAGAGAACTATTGGTTGTATGCCAGTTGAGGGGAATCAAAGTATACAAGGGGGGAACATTGCATCAGGGTTTATTGATAACAACCTGCCAGTTAGTGGGGAAGCAGAAATGCAAACCAGCCCGTCCACAGCTAACCAACAACAACACAGTCAATTTGACTGGGAGCTGCCCCCTTTGAGCAGGCCAGCAATAGCTGAACATCAAACACAACAACAACCACAACTTGTTAGCAGAGAAGCATCTGAGCCAATTAGCCAAGAGTCCAGGTCCACCAGAGTAAGCCAGCCTAGCAGACAATCTGATAGAAATGACTTAGGTATCCAAAGCAATAGATATCCTTCAAGAGTCCATAGGCCACCCAAATATTTAAGAGACTATGTCCATAAATAACAACAACTGGGGGGTAAGGGGTGTTGTGTCTGTAAATAGTTGCAAACTTGTAAAATAGCAGGTTGCAAAAGTAGGTCCTTGAAGCGGGAGATTCTGGTGCAACCATTGGTTAAAGTAGCAAAGAAGTGGGAAAATAGCGATTGATGATTGGTTACAGTTTAAACAGTTCTACTATAAAAGCTTGAAACATTTGACAGTTGACAGTTGACTTATGTGTATTGAATAAACTCTTTCATTGTGAACCACTCTGAGTCATTGTCTACCTGAACCAAACAGTTACCTTCCCACTGTAGTGGTCCCTATTTTTCTACTTGCATTTTTACGTGCTTTCGAACTGCTAGGTTGGCAGAAGCTGGGACGAGTATGCATCATTAATTTGTAATTGTGGGTCATGCAGTTGGTGGAGCAGCAACAACAGCCAGTCTTGCTGCCCGATCGTATTTTTTTAAGAGAAGGAAAATGACACTGGAACTGGTGAAGGCTTCTCTGAAATTATTCACTGGTGATTAGGAAGATACATGAGAAGAACAAATAACAAAAAAAAAATCTTATGATGATTAATGGCATTTTCCAGGGCATATGTGTTTGAAGCTTAAACTCCATTTCAGTAGATATATTAGGAAGGAAATCCTAGAGACAAAAGGAGAGGAAGGCAGGAAAGGAAGAATGTACTGGTATTAAAAGTGAGTCTTGGATCTAGAATCGTTGGAGAACACATGTTCTCCATGTTTGGCTTCTACAGTCTGGTTCCCCATCGGCTAGATCTCACAGCAGCTCCTATCTGATTCTTTTCAATGAAATGGCAAAGCTACTGGGAATGAGGGCAGTTATAGCTCAATGTCTGAGGATACCAGATTGATGGCGCTATTTTACCCCGTTCAGTGTATACTTATGGTTCAAAATGCCATGGGCAACTTTGGATATATTATTAAATATTAATTCCCTCACTTAATGGCTATTGGTTTAATTGCCGCCATAAATTATACTGTAACTTCTGAAAGAAAACTGCAGGAGATTGTTACAAAGTTTAACTGTTCATTAAAGTATGACTTGTGCATGACATTTTGTCAAAATCTACATCTTCTAATCCTTATCATAGCATTTACTATTTTTAGTATTTTTATTTATATGCACATATCAATACAAGACCTACTTTTCCCCATAATAACAATGCTGTGAGGTAAATTGGACTGGAAAGTAAATCATTTGGAAAACTGGAAATGGACAAGAAACTGGGTTTAATCTGCTTCTACCACACTGTTTCTCATCATGCTTTTTATCTAGGTTCTGTCATTCTATCTGATTGTATTGATGAATGTATCACTACTAAACATGTCTGTGGACTGAATAAAGGTTTAGTCACGCTTTAGGGCAAGCCCACTGAATTACATAGCTTAGTCATAATTTACGTCCTCCTGATTTCATCAGTTCCATCTGAAATCTGGATATAAACCTCCAATTCCTGTCAAATGTATTTTTCCCCTTAGTTTTTGTGATAGCATTGAAATGCAATTGTTATCCCAATTGCTCATTCAAGAAGAAGCTACTCTTCTGTTTAACAAGAAGGCTCTGGAACATTTTACATATAAATATCATGACCAAAACCCTTTGTCTGTTTAAAATACATAGTCATTTTTTTATCTTATATAACAATGTCAAAAAGTGTCATATTGCGATTCTTGTCTTGATGTAGCTCTGACATTTGTTTATTTAATTGCCAAATTTGGAAACTGCCTATCTCATTTTTAGAGTAACTCTGCACAATTAAAATGTAAAACATAAAAATAAATATTATATTAGGAGGCAATTAAAACAAGAATAAAATTGTTCCTTATCTTAACAGCTGACACTTCTGGACATTAAAAAATGGCATTTCATAGGTATGCCAAAGAACAGAATAGAGCAGAGCAGAGCAGAGCAGAGCAGAACAGAACAGAACAGAACAGAACAGAACAGAACAGAACAGAACAGAACAGAATAGCTTTATTAGCCAAGTATGATTGGACAAGGCTATGGTCTTCCCAGTTGCAGTGAAAGTTGGACCATAAAAAAGGCTGAGCACCAAAGAATTGAGGCCTTTGAACTATGGTGCTGGAGAAGACTCCTGCAAGTCCCTTGGATTGCAAGGCGATCAAACCAGTCAGTCCTAGAGGAGATCAACCCTGACTACTCTTTAGAAGGCCAGATCCTGAAGCTAAAACTCAAATACTTTGGCCACCTAATGAGAAGGAAGGACTCACTGGAGAAAAGCCTAATGCTGGGAAAGATTGAGGGCAACAGAAGAAGGGGACGACAGAGAATGAGGTGGCTGGATGGAGTCACTGAAGCAGTAGGCGTGAGCTTAAATGGACTCCAGAAGATGGTAGAGGACAGGAAGGCCTGGAGGAATGTTGTCCATAGGGTCGCGATGGGTCGGACACGACTTCTCAGCTAACAACAACAACAACGATTGGACACACAAGGAATTTGTTTCTGGTGCATAAACTCTCACTGTACATGCAAACAACAAAAAATAATCATAAGATATCAATAGAAGGATGTGGTAGAAAAGATGAGAAGGTTAATAGTATTTACACAATTTAAGGTTTTGCCATGTTGCAGTTCATCTGCAAAGGCAATCGTGAAATCAACTTGGGTTGGTTCTCTTTAGGAAAGATCCCTATATAAATATTTATGATTTCTTCTGGGATCAGCAATACAATCTGAAATTGGCCTGGCCAACAACAACAACAACAACAACAATAAAAAAAGTATAATAGCCAATGGAGAATGAAGGATGAATATATGTTAAATTGACCTGAAATTTATCACTGTTTCTTTATGAATTTGAAATAGCGCTTGTGTTAAGTATTTCCAATCTATTTCTTGATGTTTCAAAAAACTCATACATAATTCTGGCAAGTGCTTGTTTCACATTCTCCGAATGATGGCTGACAGGAACTGGTTAATTGTGTAAAGCACTAGATAAGAGCTGTGCATCCTGCATTTGGTGGAGATACTTTCCTGTTGGGACAGGGTATTTCCTGCCAGTCAAATTAGGGCCGATTGGCTGAAGTTTATTTACTATGTTCAGAAAGGCAGGTCCACCCATCCCCCCATTCAACAACTTTTCCCCCTGGTGACATAAAGTCTACGAAAGCCAGAGCTTGAGAACTAAGGGAAGGAACAGTCACTCACTGATAAAGTCCCTTGGCTGCCTGCGTTATGCAGAACTAAAGAAATTTCTGGGCAACTATGAGACTTGAGAAACTTCTGCTTAAAGTTGGCTCCTGGACTAAAAACGTCACTGCTGGTTGGGGCAGGTTCCAAGAAATGATAGGCATTTGCAAACCTTCCTGGATTTTTTTGAATCAGCAACACATTGCAGCTGGGTATTTTGTAAACAGAAGTAAACAGCTGGAAGGCAGAAGGCAGAAGGGGAGAGGCTGGGTTGGTCCAGGGTAATTCATTACTTGATGGGGGGAAAAATTCCTCTTCCCCTCAAGGAGAATCTAAATCCAATCAAATATTTCTGGCAATTGAATCCATTCCTCCCTTCTTTGATTAACTATCACAGTAAATTCAAGCATATGTAATTTGTTTCTCTTTCAAACTACCCAGATGAAATGCCGTACAGTAATTTTAAGGCTACTTCTGGGTGTGGCTCTGAAATCCCAGAGAGTTGCAGCTGGCAAGCTAATATAAGAAAGAGATGGTGTAGAGGACAGAATATATTTTTTAACCAATCAAAATCATGGTAATGGTTTTAATCCTGCTTTCTTTGTATGGGATCTGCAGGGAACGCTATAGGTTCAGATGGTAAGAGCTGTTGGTAAACAATGAGAGGATTGTGATGTGGTCTCTGGATGAAGCAAGATAGAACTGAAGTTCTTTCTTAGGATGTGCTGTCCGTGTTGAGTGCCTTCCAAAGCGGGCCTTCTCAGCTCTCTCCTAGATAGGGTTAATTTATTTATCCCCCATCATTAATGGAAAAGGCAGGCCCTCCACCTCAAATTTTCATGATTGCTACTACGATATGCCACAGGCAGCAGCTGGAGTAAGGGAGATAGAAGGCCTCTCATTTCCTGGCACAGGCCAAAGAATAACAGTGATATCCCAGCCTTTAATCCTGTTGCTGTGACAACCTAGATCTCGACAAGAAGAGGGGTGTGGGCCAACCGGGATCAGATGGCACTGACGCTGGGGATGTGCCTCAGCAGGGCTTGGCATGGTGCCACTAAGCTTTACTTGGGCTGGACATTCTTGACATAGCTCTGACTCAACTAGGAACCACTGATTCCTGGCAGAGCCAGGACAATAGGCCAGAGGGCCAGGCAGGGGCATGGCCAGGAACCTATGCAGTCCTCCTTATCTTTCCATTTATCCTGCTAATGGAAGATGCAAGATTAGAATGATCACAGTCATTCCACAAATGCAGAGACAAAGGTCTGGATTAATCACAGGCTTATTTGCAACTGGGCCTTGTTTTGCTGGAGCAGGGCCTATATTTCCCTTTCGATAGTCCCCCTCTTTACTCTTTATGGCTTCTGTACATTTTTAACTGCTGCATATCAAACAGAAATTCCATGGGTGCAGTTATCTCTGGCACAGAGAGGCAGTGTGAAGATAGCACACATCAGGTGATTTATCTGACTCTCATTCACTATTTAAAGGCAAAATAACCTTCACTGAAATAGAGGTGATGATATTATGCCCTTTGCCAACACCAAAGCAAAACATGAGGCACTTTGAACTGACTTATTTTACCTGTGTTATGTTTTTGGGATGCCTCCCCTTTTCCCAGCCTGATGGCCCCAACCAGCTTTATTAGCAGAGGACTGGAATAGTCCAAACTCTTTTCCTTCAGCCCAAAAAAGAATATTCCACGTTCAGATGCCATGGATTATGAAGGAATAATTGATAACCCCTGAACTGTGTATCCAGATTTTTTTTTGCACCTAGCTTTCATTGCTTGTGAGGTCTACACCTATCCATTGATTCATGCAAACACCATCCATTTTTGTTTTCTCCTCCATTATTCTTGTTTACAAAGCGCAACCCCCTCTCGAAAAACTAATTCAGCTGCAAAAGAACCTATTTTGCTTCTCCAGAGAATCCAGAGAAAGAAGTCCACCAAATTGTTTTATATGGTCACTCAAATGAAATAATGTGAAATACTAATCTTTAAGTGCCTTATATCTCTGACCTGGAACAGGCACACGCCTCATCTCTGTATGTATGTATGCATGTATGTACTATATATGTGTATATGCACATATATGTATGTGTATATAACACACGTGCAGAGCGGTGGGATGTGAAGAATGAGCATCGGGACAATTATAACAGGACTGGAGTAGAAAGCTTTGGTCTGGCCAAGAATAAAGGCCCTGTTGCTGTCAGGGGATGCATACCATACTGAGTATCTCTGCACACCAGTAGCCGTTTCATAAAATAAATAGAAAAGTTACATGCTTAAACATACAACTGTGTTACTTTAAAAGAAAAAAGAAACAGCAAGCTGATGGAAAAGACAGGTATGAGCTTGGGAAGTGGTACCAGTGAAGGAAAAAGGTGAATATAGGGATAGACCTCCCGAAGGGTATTGTAGAAAAGGAGAATATTATATAGGGGGGATAATTTGTGGGCAAAAAAATATTCACACTTGTGAAACCAGGGTTGACTCAGTTTTAGGTAAAATATACATCATGCAGTTGAAGATATACATGGAGAAAAAATTAGAGTCCTTGTAAATGGGTCCATCACAAGATACCTCCTCCACTCCCCATTTTGTTAGCAAACGTTGGAGTGATAAGGAAACATCTTTCTGCAAACACACGGAGGTAGCTGACATGCAGACAGCACGTTCTCCACCCGAACTTTCCACTGCCCTTGAGAAGCTCCCAAAGCTTAAACAAGCTATCTTATCATACCTCTCAGTGGTCTGAAATGTGATATGATGGGAACTGGAGTTTGATTGCAGGAAGCCTTACTGAAAAGTTTGCGTATCAAGGGATGTGTTTTACACATTGCTTATTTCTGGGAAACATGAATTTGCTTATGTCAGGAATGTTGCCCTGAGCCTCCTTAAATTGTTATTCCATCACAATTACTTTTAACCCTTAATTATGCTGAGCGGGACTAATGACTTGGGAAGTCAACATTTCTGGAAAGCCACTAGCTTTTGACGCCTTGCCATAATTACAACAATAGCCAAGAACCTGAATGATCCTTCTTCAATTGTTTCCTCTTTCAGTACAATTCCCTAGGTTGATTTCATCTAGCCAACGCTCTTTGGTATTGCTTTGTTTGGGGAAAAATAGCTGGAGAGGGAATAACTGCAAGGGAAAAGCAAAAACGTTGATTTCATATCACCATGAGTTCTTTTGAAATATGGCTGGTAGAAATATAGTAAACAAATACAGTAAATAAATAAAAATAAGTAAGGTGCTGGATTCAATTTAAAAATCTGTTATCTAACATAACATCTTATAGCAATGGCCATTTAGCTTAGGGATGTCTAGTCTGGCTGGCAGGAATAGTCCAGAATTCCGGTACAGATCTTCCATACCTTTACTAATCCTAGGTGCCATGGACTGAATTTGAGATAGTCTGCATGTAAAGCATCTGCTGTTCCAGAGTATTATTCCCCCAAGTATTTTTTTTTTTTTTGCTTCTGGGTTTAGCTCTGTGGTTGCGATTTGGGAATGCAAAGAATGGCATGATGGCAGCTTTTGCTTGCCTTCAAATACTTGTATAATCCACAAAACAAACAGGGTAAGTGCTATTTTCATCATTACTTGTATTTCAAAGTCCTATGGCCACTACACTAGTGATAGCCTTTATGTGTCCCGATGACATTTCAGAAATACACACAGAGGACTTCCTTCCTCCCATGCAAAAGGCTGGAAGTAGTTATTACTTAAGTGCACTCCACACAGAATCAATTAATTCTGAGTGTGCAATGAATCTCAGTGTCCAAGGTGGTGATAAAAAGCAGTGCTCATTGATAAGGAGTCAATGCCTTTCTAGAGTTTCCTTTTCTTAAAAAAAAAAGAAGTGATGTGTAGATGCGCATTTACTACAACTGAAACTAAGGATAGCCAAACAGCCTTACTTTTGACTGCAGTCTTTCTATTATTAAAAGATTACTGGAATGGGATCTAGGATGTAGATAGCATTGGAGGTAAGACACAGGGAGGGAGGAAGAAGAGAAGTGAGTCAAACCATTACTTTAAAAAATAGTGCTTTTTATTATAAATTATTGAATGCTGTCTTTAAAGTCCCTTGAATATAAATATAAATAGATGTGCAAAGTTTTCTTCCAAGTTTGATTTTTGGTGGAGTTTTCAAGCATGTCTAACAGCCTTCAAGGCTGAAGGGTGGAATCTTTATAAAAGACAGAACAATTTTTCTTAGGCAGGTCTGTAAACATTTCTTTCTGTAAAAACAAAACCTTATCTGCCCTTCTAAAACCCTGATATGCAAAAATAAGATGAAACCACAAAATTTTGGTTACAGTTTTTTACAAAAAAAAAAAAAGTTAAATTAAGGAGTTCCAGGTAATTCTCTTGTTGCTACATTCCTGTACGGTTTTCAGTTACTCAGTGCAATCGAGGACCCAAACAAATCCACAACCTCTGTTACAGATGTAATGCCATTTTTTGATGAGCTAAAATTCCAAAAAGGAAGGCAAGAAATTAGCAGCCTGAGCAGAAGTCAAGGTAAAATAAACACTCAGGAGAAACACCGGATCATGTAACATTCAGTTTGGTGTTCCAAAAAGCAATAAAGAAATTTCAGTGGGTTACGTCCTTTGCCTGCATGATGGCCCAGAGAATGAATGGTATTTTCTTCATGGTATTTCATTAATAGTCTATGGAGGATGTGGATTTCTTCTTAAGGCTTAGTCCCATGAATTAAATGTTGTGGCAACAACCTCCAAGGAAGAGACTTGGGTTGAAAGGAGATTTGTCCCTCCTGGAAGTTGCAAGAGGTAAAGATTAATAACAATAACCGTAATAAAAAAAGATTTCCCCCTTAAAACTGAGGAAAACATTGATTTTCAGGCACTAGCTGGATTCCAGTGCATGCATTCCTTTGTCAGAAGAATGGTTCTGGTCAAAAATCATTAGAGGTGGTCTGGTCCAGTGCAGAGCAAACAGCTCTTTGTAAACGGTCTGTTGGTTAAGGAAGTTTGCAAACCATCCTATCATCCCCATCCTAAGCCAGAGAGAGACAGTTTTGTCAAGGAGCAACAGCCTGTTCAATAGTCCAACAACATCAGTCACTTGCACAAATCCCCCTTTGGCAAGTTATCCAGCACAAGCAACAGCAAGACAGTTTCTGTGCTGGGCAGAGGTTCCTAGGCTATTCTGCATGCTGGGCCCCTCTGCCCCTTTCATAATCCACATGCTAGGGGGGAAAAAGGGTGAGTTTTGTCCTGGATTCTCCATCTCCATCCTTTCCTCGTTTTGCTCTTGTGCTTGTGTCGTGGGCTAATCCTGCTGAAAAAGCCCCTTAGAAAGGCGCATCATACTGGTCCAAGAAGTCTTTGATGGGAGCGGGAAGTTGGGTCCTCTTCTCATAGGAATCCAAGTGCCCATTGACAGTCTTGCGACACAAATGTTGTAGGGTGGAGACACTGGAGGAGAGGGGGCGGCTCAGCACCAGCGGGATCTTCTCTCCACCTGAGTAGATATAGTAGGCACGTTTAGGGTGTGATGCCTGCCCTGGTTGTTGCTCAGGGAGGGGCATGTAGTGATGAACAAGTTTGAGAACACAGTCAAAGCGGGGCACAGGCTGGCTGCTGTGTGGATCACTCTGGAGTGAGAAGCTCCCTCCTTCACACTGGATCCGCAAGTTTTTGGTGCCTGACTCGGTCTTGACGCTCAGAGTGAAGAAGTGGCGCTGGTCTGAGCTGTCACGGATGAGGAAGGTGCCGATGGGTTCAGAACTCAGGAGCAGGTTGGCCTGACCACCTGTCACCGTGCTCCAGTAGAAGCCACTCTCCTGCAGCTTGCGCACAGCGTTCACCACCAGCTGATATTCGCTCTTGGAACTGAACGTCTTGAGGCGCAGGCTGGTGTCCAGCGGGTGGCTCATCCCGGCACTGGGGAACTTGCTGTGGGTGACCATGGCGCAGGGAGCCAGCTTTGCAAGTAATCTGGGCTGCTGCCAAGAGCAGCGGCTGCTAGGATGGGTACCTACGAATGGAGGGGAGAAAACGTTTAAGACAAAGAGCATCTATCTCGGATAGCCTTTTCACCCTCCAGGCCCAATTCGCCGCATCTTCCCCACCATTCATGACTGGAAGTCGTACGGTATCGCCAGGATATTTTCCCCAGTTCGGTCGCTGCCTCTTGGGCCAAATGCTACCTCACGAGGGTATCCCTCCCTGGGATGGATCCCCAGGAATAACTACTTTGCCTCCCCTCCGGCCGCACGCAACCCATCCCCCCCTCGCTGGCTCCGGACTCCGCACTTGGCGCTCCAGGCGCACCCCCTTGCCTGTAGCAGCCCGGGACCTGGTGGGTCGGCTATTTCCCAGAGATCGGAGCAGAATCGGGCGTTACCTGGGGGGGCGAGAAAAGAATCGCGGGGCCAATCCAAGCTGCTGGCAGAGCGCGGCTGCTGGCGAGACAGAACGAAGAGCGGTCCGCTTCGGCGCGCTTGGCTTCTCCTACTTTACAAAGCTGTGAGAGCGCCTAGCGGAGGCTTTTATAGAGCATCCGCTGGCCCCGCCTCGTGGTTCCTGGAACTGGGTTCTGCCGGGAGGGCGAGCGCGTCCTAGGCAGGCAGGCAGCCAGCCAGCCAGCCAGGCAGCGGCCAGCCCATTCCGGGCAGCGAGGCCTCCTTTCCCCTCCCCCCCGCTCCCTCCCCGTCCTGGCCGCTTCTCCGGCCCGCCACTTGCTCCAAGGAACCAGCGGGAAGGCTGGAGTCACGTCGCTCCCTCGGGCGAGAAGACCCGCGGCCCGCCGGCAGGGGCGGCCGCCTTTTCCCTCTACAGGGGCGATCTTTGGGGCCGTGTGAGCGGAGGACTTCCACGCGCGGGACCGCGAAGCGGCGAGCTCTTTTTTCACGCCTCTTCCCGGGGAAAAAAAAAAGAGCGTGGGAAAGAGAGCCCCGAAAGACTTTGGCGGCCGAGGGCGGCGTGTTGCCGGTCAAACAAACACGCGTGTCACCTCCAAGTGCCTTCGTTCCTAATGTGGTTTCTGTGGCTCTTCCAGTCACTCTTTTTTCATTTCTTCGAAAACAGCCATCTTTTTCAAAGGTCGTCTCGAGTCCCCTTCCCCCTCCGCTGGTTCCTCTTTCCTATTCTGTTGGTAACGACGGGCAAGATGAGAACCCGCGTGGGTGAGCTACGCTAGAGGGCGCCCTTCCTGGGATGTAACAGGGACGTTTACTGGCATGGGTAACAAGCCAAGGGCTTCTGAGGTCACCCGAGTGGCACAATTCAACATTTCCTTTTGAGAAGTTCAGGTTTGGCATGCCATTCCTGGTGGGGAGGAGGGGGTGTCTTATAAAGTAGGGTTTTGCGATGAAGGGATTACCAAGATTTTGCCAGAACAGAAATCTAAATTGGCGTTATTTCCATACGTACTGGCTAGTGGCTACTCGGAATGCCAGCAGCCCCATATTTATTATGTACAGGACTGCTGATGGTCCCAGGAGCTCCCGTAGCAGACGGGGAAATAGGATTTGTTACCAGCTATTTGGGGCCTCTATGCATCGAGAGGGCAGGAGGAAACCAACCTTTGTGGGATAAACCTGTAAATGCAACAAGAACTGCTTCCTGATCAGCTCTCCTGCACGAATTACTGTGCTTTGTTGATGGAATTTTACTGAGCTCCACATGACTTCTCCCAAACCTTTCTTTTGTTCTATTGCTATTTTTAAAATAATCAAACCAAAATGGAATTAGCTGTCCAATATCCTTTGTTTGGTAGCAGTAAGGGGCCACCTACCTGGAAGTGCCCCTCCTAACTCATGAGTCTCTTTCCACAAAGCAGCTTTTTCTTCTACCTGGAAGAAAACCTCTCCCTTCCTCCTATTAACTCAACCCAAGTTACCTACAAAGCAACCACAGAAATGTGTCAGCATTTATCAGCAGAGCTAAAACATGCATGAAGCAGCCTGGGAAACCCTTCTGGTTGCATTGATGTCAGTCAAAAGGCATTTCCCAATCTCTTGAGGAGAAATCTAAATATAAATGTTGAAAAGCATTTGCTTTGCAGGTGTCCCTTCCTCTCTCCAACTTCAGCATTTTGTGGGGTTTGGCTGGATGCCCTTGGACTAGGAAAAGGTTTGGCGTTTGATTGTCCGGTGCATTCATTCTTAGTTGTTATTATCCATCCCCCCCTGCAAGGATTACATTCATTCTATCCTTACTTGCCCTTTCCAGGGGAGCTGCAGGGAAGAGAAACATTGGGAACCAGAAAAGCAAGAATTCCTCCCCCTTCTTTGCTTTAATTTGGTGCCTCGGGGCTCAGGGAAACAGGTCAGGTTACTGAGTGAACCAATGACTGGATGTGTTGCAGCTACAATTCTTAAGGGAAGGAGTCTGTTTTGCAAGAAAACAGGAGATTGAGGAAGCCTTCCGAGTAAAATTATGGGCTCCCATTGTGGCTCAACTCCTGACATTTTTTTCCTAGTATGTGAGAAATGTGAAGTGCAGGCTGGAACAGCTCCGTAATATGGAGCAAATAGAAAGCCTTTTGTATAGTGATTGTGTAAGGCATACTTTGTGCAACCATTGTGTACTTTGCAGTTCGAGTGACATTTCCCACAATAAGCATGTATAATGTGAGAGGCATAGACAACGCTAAATGGCCAGAAGGGATGAGTGCGCTATGAATACTGGTTGACTGAATTTTTAAAGAACGTTTTGTGTGTGTAGGTGAGTATTTATGCACTTGCATCACAGATGTTGCTGCAAAAAATAACGACACTTATATGAAAGATGAAAGGGCAACATTTAAAGCTTTTATTTAAAGAATCCATAACCCAGTAAAGTAACAGTGGTTATTTATGTATGATATCCAGGTTTTTCCCAATAGCGTTCAGAGTAATTAAAAATAGTTTTGAAGAAGTGATTGAGATCTCTTCTGAGCAGAAGACAATCTGTCTTTCTCTCTTAATTGAAGCAGCCTATTTTTCCCCCCAGCGTGTTATGGGAACCTGAAAAAAGATGCTGCTGTTTTAAGCAATTGACTCATTAAACTTAACACAACTCTTAAAACAACCACAACTTTCCCTCCCAGGCTTTAAAAGACAAGCTGCATTAATAAATAACAGAGAAATGTTATGCTTGCAAATGGTCCGAGGCTCTTCTTCCAAATAATTTTTGAAGAGTACATACCACTGCTAAGAATGCACTGTGCACAAGTGGGGTTGTATGAGTTTGCATTGCCTATTAGTGTAATTGAAATAGTAACAAATAGTATAGAATATACAGTGAACCCTGTATTAATGTACTCAGACTCTTATTTACATTATAATTTCTCTATGCTCTTTCAGTGTGTTACAGCAGCTTTGGAGAGTTCAAACAGTATTTGTTTGAAAAGTAAATCGAACAAGCCATTAAGGTACTAACTTGAATCAGTTTCCACACTATACTGTATTGTCATTTCAGGAACAAAATGACTTGACTATATATAAAAAACTTCCTTGATGGCTGCATTCAAGGCAATGCTTACATGTTCATCATTAAGCTCCATAATAGCAATACGTTGTGAACTTATTTGGTGTAGTGGTTAAGGTGTATGTCTAAAAACCAGGAAACTATGAATTCTAGTCTTGCCTTAGGCACAAGAAGCGGCTGGGTATCTTGGAGCCAGTCACTTTTCAGCCCAACCCACCTTACAGGGTTGTTGTGTGGCGGGAAAAGAGGAGGGAGGGAGGATTAGGTATATTTGCAGCCTTGAGTTGCTGAAAAAAATAATAAAGGTGGGATAAAAATCTAATAACCACAAAAGCCTTACTAGAAATGGATCAAATAAAGAGCTAAAGGTAAATGTATACATATTATTACAGTAATAGTTCTGTTTCTTATGCAAAATACTTGGCAGAAAATAAAGTGCCCCGTCTTCCCTATTTATCAGTGCTCAATGCTGATTGCCCAACGAGATCAGTCCGCATTATTGTATGTATCAGTCCTTAGGGAGAAGGGCGGTATACAAATCAAATCAAATCAAATCAAATAAATAATTAAATAAATAAATAAATAAATAAATAAATAAATAAATGTTACGAGTTGAACTCTTGGCAGGTTTTCCTACCATGCCTGAATGTTCCGGCCTCAGAACTCCACTGTTAAGTCTCCTTTCTCTCTTTTCCCAGTGAGAGAGGATCACAGATATGGTAAGCCTGAACTTGGGAATAAGCAGTGCCTGTTGTATATGCTGCAATACGGGGGGGGGGGAGGGAGGGGGGGGGAGAGGGAGTTTTCCTTGCCCTACAGCAGCTGCCCATGAGCAGCCAGGAACAAACACCAGCAAGCAGTTCTGGGAAGTGAAGCTGCAAACGCAGCTGCTCCAAAATGCAAACAATAAGATGCTGCCCAGAGTCTTTTTCCTGGAGGAGAAGCAGAGGGCAGAAATCATACCAGGTGCTGTTAAAGAAAGGAATGAAAGAAATCTGGTGTTTGTTTTAAATAAATGAGCCAGAGCTGGAGATGCACTGGAAGGCTGGAATCTTAATCCAAGATGGTTGCTACTAGGTGGAGTTGACAGTACTAAAGCAGGCCTATTAAATCTGGGTTACAAAAATCCAGACTACCAATGACAAAGAGATTGGGGTTTTTCACTTAACTCTTTCTGCTATCTAATGGTCATCTAGACTTTTGCAGCCTAGCTCTGGTATCCTGCCTGTGGCAGATGATGTCTGAATTGCATCCCATCAGGACATTTACTGTGCATGCTTCCAGAGCTGCTGTATGAATTCAGAAAATTAAACATCACTGTTTTAATGGGGCTTAGTTTCATACCAGACCTCAGGTATAAAACAGCATACTATATGAATTGCATCAGAAGGTCGGCAGTTTGGCGGGTCGAATCCCGAGTGCCGCGTAGCAGAGTGAGCGCCTGTTACTCATCCCAGCTTCTGCCAACCTAGCAGTTTGAAAGCACGTAAAAATGCAAGTAGAAAAATAGGGACCACTCCGGTGGGAAGGTAACAGCGTTCCGTGCACCTTTGGCATCTAGTCATGCCGGCCACATGACCACGGAGACGTCCTCGGACAAGCGCTGGCTCTTCGGCTTTGAAACGGAGATGAGCACCGGCCCCTAGAGTCGGAAACGACTAGCACGTGTGTGCGGGGGGAACCTTTACCTTTACCTTAGAGATGGGATAGGAGAGAAGCTGATGTTCCTCTCCGTTTCTATTTTATTTATTTTCCTGAAACTGCTCTCCTTCCACTGAGGGAAAAAACCCATAGTATGATCCTGCTACATATATCAGCGGTCTGCTGTTACATGAAATGGGATGGAGTTTTGCTTAGGAAATTGAGCCCAGTTGAAGTGATTCAAATGCGTGAACTGCTGTCACTGCTGATCTCACTAACACTAATTTTCTCCCCAGCTTGAGCTGCTTTAAAATTAAAAGTAATATAATGAAAATATATTTTTAAAGTCAGAAAATTCCAGTACAAATTACTCATATCACACTTGCTTTGCACATTTGCACATCAAATTGTGTATAGGAAAAAATGTGTTTTGTGAAGCATACCTTCCTTTTAGGTACATCTGAAGAGCAGGGATTAGTGTGCATATTACTACTTAGACAAAACATATTGCCATAGATGAACTAACAACAGGTGCTTCCCATCACCAGCATTTCTGTCTCAAAAGTAAGTTTGAAACTCACCCGTGATTGTTTTTACTTCTGCCAAACCAGCCTTAAAATGCAGAGAATGCATGAAGAATACCATAAACCAATAATTACTCACACCCTTTCCTTATGCTGATCAACAGGCAAATACAGCTATTCTGTCCCCCACACCTGGTTATCAGCAGTCAGATGTTCTCAGACCCCATTCCACAAGAGGAGATCCTATCACATAGGCTTTTTAATACATACATTTGCAAAATGGGATGCTGGGCTACAAAAGATTATATACAAAATAAACATAACCATTACAATCCTTCAACTTCTTCCCACTCATCTGGCCACAATTCCTTCATTGCGTTTAAACAACTCTTGAGTTGTGAAGAAGAAATTATACATGTTGACTATTTTGCAAAAACATACAGTATATTTCCCAAAGGTTTGATCCTGTTGTATGTTGCTATGGTGGCTGGATGATAGTGGGAGATAACTTACAGATAATAATACAGGAAGAGATAATTTGCAAATGTTGGAATAATAACTCCTCTCAGTCTTAAGCCAGGAGGCAGAGTGAGGCAAGAGTTCCTAATAATGGGGGGAAAAGTATCATCTAGGTCTGCATTGCCAGAGCAATTGAAAGAAAAAAGCCAGCTTTGCAGTGGTTGCAACTACACTATATCAGAATTGGGAGATACATCTGGTAATAACCTACCTTGAAATGGTGCAAAACATTTGATACAGAGATGCTCAAAATGTCAGTTTCATGTACACATTTTACATTTTTTCTAATTCTTCCTATAAATGTTCCGGAACAAGTTTCTGCCATCACAGATGTTCATTTTTAATCTACCACAAGGAATTTAATGAAAGATGTCTTGTAGCATAAAAATAGCCTTCACTTAAATTTAGAGGCAAGTCAGTCCATCCACATACCTAACTAGGTATTAATCCTCATGTTACCTTCTATCATTATTTTACTTAGGAAGACACATCTTCAGAAAGTCTCTCCCTCCCTTCCCTTGACCAATGGTAGAAGATATGAATCCATATCCAAGATATGAATCCAATCCCATTGTCAGATCCCTAGTTTAGGTTATAATCATCCATTTTTGCCATTTTTCAAGAGCTATTTCTTTTTAGCCGTCTTTGCTCTTAAATTTATTTATAGGTTAGATTGGGCAGGCAAATCATTATGATAAGCCACTTCTCTATTGTCATAATCATGAAGTCAAATAGGAGTGAAGTTCAGTTCAGGGGAGACTTTATCTTTTCTGCTGCTTTCAATTTAGGGAATGTGTTATTAGATTAACAGTAGTCAGTTCAATTGTACTATATACTCCAGGCTAAGTCCTTAATGTATGACCTTTTCACATTCCTTTTACTCTAAAAATGCTCCTTTCTCGTTCAGATGATAGAAGTGATGAGAGGAAAACCAAGGGATGGGGGTGGGTGGGGAGCACTGTTTTGCTAATATGCCCTTCTTGCACAAGTTACACACTGGATTCCTTATTTTGAAACCATTTGTGGAAGGCATGCTAATACTGTATTTTCAAACGAGTTAGATATTTTACGATATTGAATACTAACAAGCAATTATAATAGCGCAAATACTGCAAGGAAGACAATGAGAGATGTAGTATACAAATAAAAAGATTCAGGATTCAGCCACCCCTTTGGAAATCCAGAGTGGAATTTTCCTTAAGTATCATCCTGCTTTACTATCTTAGATGTAAAGCAAAAAGCTTTCAAAAGTGACACTTAAAAAAAAAGTCAAACATCGTTATCATTTGGATACACTTACAATTTTCAGAGACCTGGAAAGCCACACCATTAGTTAATGGGAAATGTGTTCCGATACCAAGAGGGCTAACATGTGGCGCTAAGCTCAAAACAAATACATTGTGTACAGGTAGTTCTTCACTTATGATCATAATTGGGACCAGAATTTCCATTGCTAGTCAAGGCAGTTGTTAAATGAGTGGTGCCCAAATGAGTGGTTGCCGCTGTAACTTTTGAGCGGTCACTAAGTGAATGGTTTTAAGTCGAGGATTACCCGTAATGACTTGTGTCACAATGTGTGACTTCAGCCACTGAATTTTATTCAGATTTGGAAAAATTACAGGGCAATATTTGTATTCAGGACAACCCATGGCATAATTTAACTTTTGTATTTTTCGTTTTAATCACCCTGTAAACCGCCCTGAGTCCTTCGGGAAAGGGCGGTATATAAATATAATAAAATAAATAAATAAAATAAATTCCCACGGCACTTCAAGCATAACTCCATTCATTATGGCAGGGTTATTTATCAGCTGCATCTTAGTCAGATGTACCACTTTGTGCTATTTTGCACTGATACAGCAGCAGAACCTTAGTAACAGTCTGGAAAGGGGTGAAGAGGGGTGATATGAGTATAAAGACTTTTTTTTGTAGGGATGTAATTGGCATGGTGGAAAGAGTGCCTGAGTTAGATTCAGATGTGCCGAATTAAGACTTCTGGTGTTACGTAGCATTAAGCAACTCCGAAAGTTAGACATGAGTACTAATGCTGGAGTGGTTGTTTTGAAGAAAGGCTTCTTTCTAAGGGCACCCTTTTAGATGTTGGAGCGTGAAGCACATCCAATGGGAAAAAAAAAACAACCAAATTCCAGAGCAGCTTCCACCAATCAAACCTCTAAGGCTTATTTTTTTTAATTTACTTAATTTATATCCCACCATTATTATTTCTTATAAACAAATCAAGGCTGCAAACATATCTAATATCCTGCCTTCCTCCTGTTTATTCTTATAGCCCTTCTTAAGCTTCAAAATCCAATGGGAGGAAGCAGAGAAATGTACTATCCGTGCTTTGTGGCAAGAGCAAGATTTTGTTCCAAGAATCCAAGCTGGAGGCTTGGAAACCAAACTACTTCAAAAGTCCACACAGTCAGCATCCGCCCACCTCTGCCTCTATAGCGAAGCTGTGTTTATTGGGCAAGGCGCATGTCCTATGGAACATGTTAGTTGGTTCATAGTTTACCAAACAGACTGCTTTTGACACAATGAAGCGTGCATTGTTTCCCCCTTATTATTCAATGCAGTTAGCCTTTTGCCATGTTCATGGTTTTTCAAATGAAGGGGAACAGGCCTAAGGAGATATTTCTTATAACATCAGAGTACAGTAGAGGACACTCAAAAGACAAACGCAAAGGGAGGAACAAAGAAATGCTTGACTTAAATAAATGATTATCGCAGATGGGCAAAAAGACTATTAGAATATAAATTATACATTTTTTTCAATATTTCAGGTAAAGTAGCTTTTTCAGTAGTTTTCCTGAAACAGAAGACTAAAACACAACGTTAACCGCCTTAAGATATACAGTGCTTAGATGTCCTAACTTAAATAAGATTATGTTACTTTTTTGAGGAAAAAACACACTTGTTTAGAATATAAATTATACATTTTTTCAATATTTCAGGTAAAGTAGCTTTTTCGGTAGTTTTCCTGAAACAGAAGACTAAAACACAACGTTAACCGCCTTAAGATATACAGTGCTTAGATGTCCTAACTTAAATAAGATTATGTTACTTTTTTGAGGAAAAAACACACTTGTTTAGAATATAAATTATACATTTTTTCAATATTTCAGGTAAAGTAGCTTTTTCGGTAGTTTTCCTGAAACAGAAGACTAAAACACAACGTTAACCGCCTTAAGATATACAGTGCTTAGATGTCCTAACTTAAATAAGATTATGTTACTTTTTTGAGGAAAAAACGCACTTGTATTGTGATGCTGTTTTATTTTTCATGAAGTAACCTGTGCCAAGAACAGCTGCCTCTATTATCATAGGTCAACTGTCTCTCTTATAGACCAGACCCCTTATGTCCCTTATAATCAGCCAGTGCCATGCTAGCAAAATTTGGTGACAACATGACATTATTCGGCCATGAAAAATTCAAATTCAGTATTTGAGTTTACACAATATACAAAACCAAACTCATGCAAACCTAGCTATGATTTAGCACAAGCTATGAGCCCAGTTAATGTATCTATTTTTTAGACAATAGCTATCACATCTTGAGGCAATTTCACAGGTTTACTATGTTTAAAGAATTGGCTCATTTGTTTTGCAACTTTCCTCATTTATTGGACTAGGTCACATTCCATTATTTTGAAACAGGGAGAGAGAAAAAGCGTTCTTGTTCCACATTGTATTTAAGTCCTCGATTATATTTCCTTTTCTTGCCTTTTTTCTAAGCTAATTCTTTCTCAACAGTTGTTAGTTATTTCACAAAAATCCAATCCTATAGTAATTCTGTTTTCCTATACTTTTTCCAACTGAACAATTGACTCTCTTAATCAAGCCCTACATGGAGTTTGTCTTTTTTATGTGGAGTTGCCATTTTCACTCCTGCCAGCTTAGACCAAGCATTTATACACAGGAGAACTTTAAACTTTTTGACTTTCTTGTCAAAAGGCATGTGTTTTCATAAAAAGCATTATGTGCTGCCTTTTAGGGATAACTTCATGAAGATGAAGCTTGATGCTACATGTATGCCCTTTGCCTCAGGAATCCCACCATGTGATGTTGAGAAATTGCAAGCAAAGCATGCGTTTTCATAAAAAGCATTGTGTGTTGCTTTTTAAGGATAACTTCATAAATCCCCACCCCTGTGTAGAATATGAGGAACCAAATAGTGTTTCATAAAGTTTTTACTTGGGTTTCTATTTTGACACAGTTCTAAAATAAACTACTGTTAAGGACTTGCCAAGAGGAAAATGATAAGGAATGTCAATCCCTTCCAAAGTTCCAGTATCTATTCCAGCTGTGCTCACCTCTGCTTCTGAGACTGAGGCATGTATGTGCAGCATACTCAGCCAATTGGAGAATGCATATTCTGACACCAAAACATATACCAGCTGGGAGTCTGTTTTGCCAGAAAAGTGACAGTTTGTTCTCCCAGACAGCAAAATCCTTGATTTGTTCTCCTCAAGGGAAAGCTGGAATTTTTGTGAGGCAAAGCTTTGTAGTGAGAAGACCCCAATCCAACAATGAGGGAGGGGCAGTTAACTGATATGAGAGTGCAGCCTGGCTTCCTGATTGGAAGGTTTATTGAGGGAATGACTTTGAAGCATATTAAGGAGATCTTAGGGGAGCAAGTTATTAACCTTTGCTTTCTCTTTAGCTAACCTGTGGCTTCAACTGAAAGGGAGAGAGCACTAAACTAAGTTAATACATTTGTTTACTACCTTCCATTTTAAGAAGTCTTTTGGTCAGATTGCTTGTTAAACTAAATAACTGTTTTTGTCTTTTATGGTCTTCTATAAGGGATGCGGTGGCTCAGTGGGTTAGGACACTGAGCTTGTCGATCAGAAGGTCGGCAGTTTGGTGGATCAAATCCCGAGTGCCGCGTAACAGAGTGAGCGCCTGTTATTCGTCCCAGCTTCTGCCAACCTAGCAGTTCGAAAGCACGTAAAAATGCAAGTAGAAAAATAGGGACCACTACGGTGGGAAGGTAACAGCGTTCCGTGCGCCTTTGGCGTCTAGTCATGCCGGCCACATGACCACGGAGACGTCCTCGGACAAGCGCTGGCTCTTCGGCTTTGAAACGGAGATGAGCACCGCCCCCTAGAGTCGGAAACGACTACCATGTGCGGGGGAACCTTTACCTTTACCTTTATAAGGAGGAAGTTCCTCATGTTCAGCCCCAGATCATGGTACTTTAAAAGAAAATATTTAAAAATCAATACTTTAATATAAAAGAGAAATTTTGCTTTTAAAGGTGCTGATAATCACCTTTAAAGCCCTACATGGCTTAGGCCCGGGTACTTGCGAGACCACCTGCTGCCAATGTCAACCTCCCATTGCCCGGTCCGCTCCCACAGAGTCGGCCTCCTCAGGGTGCCGTCGGCCAGGTAATGCCGGCTGGCGACCCCCAGGGGGAGAGCCTTCTCTGTGGGTGCACCAACCCTTTGCAACGAACTGCCCCCGGAGCTGCGGATGGCCCCTGACCTTTGGTCCTTCCGCCGTGACCTAAAGACCTGGTTATTCCAACAAGCGGGCCTGGACTGATCATAGTTTTTAAATTTGGTTTTTTATTGGTTTAAATTGTACTTATTTCTTATATTGTTTAATCCTCTTTTGTTGTTGTTAGTTGCGAAGTTGTGTCCGACCCATCGTGAGCCTATGGACAACGTTTCTCCAGGCCTTCCTGTCCTCATCCTCTTTTAATTTTTGTATTTATATCTTTTAACTTTTTTACTGTTGTGAGCCGCCCTGAGTCCTCAGGGAGAAGGGCGGCATATAAATGTAATAAACCTAAACCTAACCTAACCTAAAGTGTTTAGATTTAAGAAATATATTGTAGATGGCAATGGTAATTTGTGTTATTGCTTTAAAAAAATTCTTTTCTGGAGAAAGAAATGAAAACATCAAAACTGTTTTGCACACATTCTTAACCTGCATTCAAGCTGAATGGAAAGTTCTCCCAATTGCATTTTAAGGCCCAGCTGCCAGATGTGAAAGCCACAATGACAAAATGAAAGGACATGTTCCTTAAAAAGAATGTCACTGGTGTTTTTTTCAATTGCCTGTGGGCATACAGCAGACAGATATTTTGAGAATGAAGGGCACTTGGGAATTTGCAATGGGTTTGCCATAGGGTGAATTATTCTGCCCATTCTGCCCATAACAGTCCTAAGTCAGGATTTCCTTTGTTTGATCTGATAGGGGACAGAGACATTAAAGTCCCAAGCTCAGAAACTGAGAAGAAAGAAGATCTGATTTCAGCAGGAAAAAAAACCTTTTGACTAGCACTCTACAAAAGATCTAATTTGTTTGAGAGGTGATTTGAAGATTAGTAGATTTCAAAGGCTCTGATAGCTGTAGGAGACTGTGGGTGAAACCTTTCTTTCGGAAAGTAAAAGGTTTTCTATTGCTCAGTGCTGGGAAAGCAGCTGAAGTTCTCTAAATAACTACTGAACTATTTCAAGATGCAGTAAATGGAAACTCAAGCTGCTGCACACTACAATCTGTTTGGCTGCTACAGCTGTGTGTTTGAAAGTTGGGATCCTGAGATTACTTACGTAGAAGGAAGTTCCATAGAATCCTTTGGAAATATGGAGTCCTTGGTACTCTCTGAGCTTGGTTGTTCGCTGCAGATGTTTCATTACCTGACTAGGTAACATCATCAGTGCTAGTCAGTGTGAGGTTTGTTCCTATTTATAAACAGTAGCTTGCCCTTCCTGTTTTGGTGTGTGTGTGTGTGTGTGTGTGTAGTTTTTCTCCTTGTTTTGTGCTTGATTGTTTAAGGGGATTATCCCTGCTTATCTGGATGTTGGCTGCTTGGAGGAGATATGTTCTGGTCTTTTTGTTTCCCTCTTAGCTTTTTTGTCTCTTTTGAATGATAGATAAATATGGTTTATTCCTATGTATGTGTTGATGACTGATTTCTCTGAATGCCAAACTTCCCTAGCACTTTTGGAATTAGCTTGGTTTAGAATGCTCACATTTCCCAGTTGAACTATTGTTGAATCTGTCCATGTGTAGTGAGATTAAGAAGTGTTTTCTACCTGCGTGTCCTTATTACACAGGTAGTGGCTATTACAGTCCTTACACTGTAAGTTTTAGAATAGATGACTCCTGCTTTTTCTTGTTGGGCTACTTTAATATATCGGAACATATATGTGAAGACACCTGCACAGGATCAACCTATGAGAAACATAAGTGCTTGTTAGTTAAAGCCATTTCTGGTTCTCAATCTATTTGCATAGCAGATGTACTTATGAGGGAACAGTAAATATAATTTCAATAGAATTTAAGCTCTTTAATTTTTCTTTCTTTGTCTCTGACTGAATAGACTAAAGAAAGAAAAACAAAAACCATGTGCCTTGAATTTGATTTTGTTAATTTACCTCCTGGCTCATCATCTCCAGAGTTCAGAGGCCTACTTAAGGGGAAGATGCTTGGTGACCCTGGTAATTGCCTGCATGTTGACGGCAGAAGCAACAGCAGTTTTCTATAGTAACGTGGTTGGGCTACCCAGAAACAAAAGGAGAAGCCAACAATGGTCATTGGAATGTTGGAAGATGTCATCATTAAAAAAGGTGTAGGAAACAGGAATAGTCTCTTTGCTGTAATGGATGAAGATTTCTGGGAGGAAGGAGGTGGTGGTATTGATTGCCATAGTAGCGGTGCAGGGGAAAACTACATGGGCATCCTGGGCCTGGTACTTCCTCTGCATTAGGATGAATATTGTCCAGAAATCTCTCAGAACCTGAGAACTGGTGGTGCAGCCCTATTTCTGTACAGGTGGTGTTTTTAATAAAACAAGAACCATCAGTTCTCATGAACAAAACAGAACTGGTGGGATGGATGGAAAAAGGAATACGTACTTAGGTGCACTACTGCTTTTTACAACAAATGAATAATCAGTCCTATGCGTGAATAAGGGCCACTATTTTTAATAGATCTCATTTCCAGTAAGCACAGAGAGAATTGTAGAATTTAATTGGACTTACCTGAATGATTGTAGTTCTCTTCCCATTTATTGGGAAGAAGCTGAATATAACTTGGATTACAGATAGTCCTCTGGATATAACGGCAGTTGGGTCCAGAATTTCTATTGCTAAGTGATGTGGTAATATGATGTCATATGACCACATCATTTAGTAATGACACTCCTGTAGTCCTGGTTGCAATTGCAACCCCAGGACTGCACAGGACGTTAAAGAGGCAAGAATCCCAGGCTAGCAGGATGCCATAGGCAGGCATTCCAGAGGCAAAAAAGCTGTGAGAGCAGGAACAATTTCCTGCTGGTTTTCCCATTGACTTTCCTTGTGGGAAGCCCGCAGAGAACATCAGAAATTGTGATCACGTGACTGACTTGCAGCAATGTAATCAGCCAGTCACCAAGTGACTGGATTGTGATGTTATAACAGCTGCAAGTTTGTGGATCACTCATAAGTCCCTCTCATTCAGAGCTGTTGTAACTTTGAATGGTTGCTGAATGAAAGGTTGTAACTTGAAGACTAGTAGTTCCAAAAGCATGCAATATGCTTTTCATCTTTTTTTTGTCATCAGTCTAATAAACAATGGCAACATGCTTTGCCATAATCTTCCAATTTAGAATTGCCAATTCATAAATTGGAGATACTGTTTCTGTTTAATACTTCCACAGCGATGGAAGAGGATAGTACAGGGGTTTGTGGTTCTCATCAGCGTTTAAGTAATTCTGACCTATTTGAATTTCTTAATGCTCAACACCAAGATTAAATGCAATTCCTATCTTCCAGATATTTCCGTCTACAACTCCCATTCATTATGCTTACTGGAGCTGATTGACATAAAACACAACTTGGGTTTCTATCACTACTATGTTCTATGCATTTTTAAGAATAAGCACAAGTGGGAATGACTAATTATGAATTTGAAAAAACGTTTTAGTCTATAATTTTCTTTTTCCTATCCTGTTTAACATAGTACTGTAAAACAAATAGAGAGATATGTACTTAAAAATCTCTGAAATCATGTTTACTGTATGTGTGTAATATACTGGGGGGAAAAAACCCTAAACCATTTTGCTTAGTTTTCAATTCCCTCAACTCAGCATCTGTAAATAATACTCAAGATAGGATCTTAAAAATGTGCAGTGCAGTACAGCACAACCCTAGACATTTTCCAGGGTCAAATTTCATTATAAAGGTAGTCCTCCACTTCCTGTACTCAACAGAGCTTAGGCTGCGGGTTTTAGATTTGGACTGTAAAAATCCGGACAATTCTTATTCCCCCAAAGTCAGCTGCCTATCTCCCGATTTCTGCAACTCAAGTAAAGTAACGGGCTTAAAATGAAAGCCAATTCCAGCACGTGTTAGTAGGAGTAATAGCTTATCTTTTCTCCGGGAATTCAAGGAGACCGTGTCAAAGATGTTTGGTTGAGAGGGAGTGAAGAAGTGGGTGACTGGAGAGTCTCTACTGCTATCTACCTCGGCATCTAATCCACTGCGGCTCTTTGATCGCATTAGTAGCGCTATTACTCCGTGGCTGTACGGAGTACAGCAGGGGTCTTCAAACTCAGCTCTGTTATGACTCATGGACTTCAACTCCCAGAATTCCTCAGCCAGCATACCTGGCTGAGGAATTCTGGGAGTTGAAGTCCATGAGTCATAAAAGGGCCAAGTTTGAAGACTCCTGGAGTACAGCCTTCCACCTCCACGACCGGAAGCGGAACCGGCGGAGCTTCAACAACCGGAAACAGAAAGTAGCCGGGTTTCCATGGCGGCGGCGGCGGCGGTAGTTGCCGCGGCTCCCTTGCTCTGGCGGCGGTTGCTGGATTGCTTGCCCCGCGGGAGGCCGTCTCTGTCGGCGTTTTTCGGCAGGCTCTCGGGTCGCCTGAGCCGAGGCCAGGAAAGCAGCGCTCGCAGGTGAGGAGGAGCGGCTAACAGCCTGCGCGGACGAGCGCTGGATCTTGGCGGCTCTGCGGTCCACTCTCCAGAAGTCTCACTTTTCGCACGCGACTCATACCTAATTCACTTGGGGTTGGGGGCGTTGCTAGTCGGAAGTAGTAGTAAATGGGATGTCCTGGCTTGGGCTGAGTCGGGAGAAATGCACGTGGGAACCGAGACAAGTGGAAATCTGCAATGGGCATCGCGTTCTCACAAGGGTGCAGGATTGCAGCTTCTCCGATCCCGAACGTGGGTTCTGCTGCTGCTGTTGTGGTGTTGTTGTTGTTGTTAGTTGCGAAGTCGTGTCCGACCCATCGCAACCCTATGGACAACGTTCCTCCAGGCCTTCCTGTCCTCTACCATCTTCTGGAGTCCATTTAAGCTCACGCCTACTGCTTCAGTGACTCCATCCAGCCACCTCATTCTCTGTCGTCCCCTTCTTCTCTTGCCCTCAACCTTTTCCAGCATTAGGCTCTTCTCCAGTGAGTCCTTCCTTCTCATTAGGTGGCCAAAGTATTTGAGTTTTAGCTTCAGGATCTGGCCTTCTAAAGCAGTGTTTCCCAACCTTAGGAACTTGAAGATGCGTGGACTTCAACTCCCAGAATTCCCCAGCCAGCTATGCTGGCTGGGGAATTCTGGGAGTTGAAGTCCACGCATCTTCAAGTTCCTAAGGTTGGGAAACGCTGTTCTAAAGAGACCTTTCCGTCTTGGGTGGCCCTGCACGGCATAGCTCATAGCTTCATTGAATCACGCAAGCCCCTTCGCCACGACAAGGCAGTAATCCATGAAGGGGGCTGTTGTGGTAGAAGTTGCCATTCTGCCCTTTGGGGCATTCTGGATGAAGTTGATCTGAAGCAAGCATAGAATTGGGGTTGATTGGCAGGAGAAACGATTGTTTTGTGTGAGGGGACAATAAGGACTTGGTTTCCAAACAGATTTGTTCCAAGTGCTTGCCTGTGTTTTATTGATCCAAGCTAGAAATAAGAAGGGATTTTCTGACAGAGCAATTAATCGGTGGAATGGTTTGCCTTCAGAAATTATAGGTGCCCCATCGCTGGATACTTTTAACAAGAGAGTGGGCAGCCATTGGTCTAAAATGGTATAGGCCTGGGCAGTGCTTTTTTTGTAAAAGAAAAAGGTGCCGGAACTCACACATGTCATACAACCCGCCTTGCCTACCCTACAAGGTTCCATCCCAAAAAGGTGCCGGAACTCCATTCTGAGCATTTTATGACAAAAAAAGCCCTGGGCCTGGGTCTCCTACTTGAGGAGGGCTTTGGACTAGAAGAGCTCCAAGGCTCTTTCCAACTCTGTTATTTTGACATACAAAGTCTGCATTATGGGGAGAGGGGAGATCTTTTTTTTTAAAATCTCATTTATATCCCTCCCTTCTCCGAAGACTCAGGGCGGCTTACAATCTAAAGCACAAATCAATGTGCTTAGCAATACAGCGAACTATTAACTCATTACCAGGATCGGTTTGCTTAATATGCTGTGCTAAAAAGTTGTTGCCCAGTTTGTGCAGTTCTTGGCTGATTCTTTTGTGGTCCTGGAATCCTCTCCAATAGGACTTTTGAAAACCGATGACCTCATTTCCTTCACAATGAGGAAGGGACGCACAAATGTAGTGTAAAGCCTACCATTGGAATAACACAGATAAAAAGACAACTGTCCAAAATCATCCCATCTGCATTTTTTAAAAAATTTGATTCAGGTTTTCCAAATGCCTTGTACAACTTTAGATATTTTAAAAAGCATTTTTTCTTAGAAATATTTTATTTTGACTCTTTATTACTAATTGAGGTAAATTGGTCAAATTAGTAATTTGGGTTCCAAATATAGTCACATTTTGATAAATAATATCAAAATGTGGCGCACTATATTAATTTGCTACAGTTTCAAGCTTTAATATTCTGAGTGTGTTCCATACTTAAATGTTTCCAAGATTTCTGTAATGTAGAAAACATTTTATGAAAAGATACAGTGTCTTTCTTTATATGAACTCAAGGAAAAGTATAGCAAGAAGATGCTGAAGATATGGCTGAAAGAGTTGGGGTTTTGCTACCTCCTCTAAGTCTCAAAAAGTAAACTTGGACATTCCAGGAAAATTAAAAGGAAATCAATCCATGTTGATTCTGCACTATAAAAGCAACTCCTGGAAGCTTATAGCCAGAATACGCAAACAGAAAATTAATGTGCGCTAGGAGTGTTGGTAGGTAAGGCAGGGAGAAAAAATTATTGTGAGCTCCAAAAATACATGCAGTGATTGTCTTTCTGTCTACAGAGGACATAAACAGCAACTGCTGCAAATGCAAGCTTTTTTTCTTTAAGGAGCATGAGAGAGTTGCTACATTGTATTGCATTAGATTTAGATTTAGATTTAGATTTTATTACCGTAGATTTATATACCGCCCTTTTCCCGTAGGACTCAGGGTGGTTTACAAGGTGTTTAAAACATCAGTACAAAAATTAAAAAAGCAATTAAAAACGATTAAATTCAGTCCCTGAAGTAGAAATATAAAACCCCCAATTAAAACTCTCAGCCTGGGCCGGAAAGCTCGAAGAGCCAGGTCTTCAGGTCCCGGCGAAATGAGCGAAGGTCGGGGGCAGTCCTAAGCTCCACGGGCAGCTGGTTCCAAAGGGCAGGCGCACCCACAGAGAAGGCCCTCCCCCTGGGTGTTATCCGCCGGCAGTCTTTTCCCGGCGGCACCCTGAGAAGGCCCTCCCTGTGGGAGCGCACAGGACGAAGGGAACTTCATGCCGGCAGCAGGTGTTCCCTCAAATATCCCGGACCCAAGCCATTTAGGGCTTTATAGGTCATCACCAGCACCTTGAATCTCACCCGGAGGGCAACCGGAAGCCAATGCAGCTCGCGGAGTAGAGGTGTTACATGGGAGTATCGGGAAACCCCCATCACAACTCGTGCGGCTGCATTCTGCACCAGCTGAAGCCTCCGAGTGGTCCTCAAGGGCAGCCCCATGTAGAGAGCATTGCAGTAGTCTAACCGGGCGGTCACGAGCGCATGAGTGAGTGTGTGTCGGGCATCTCGGTCCAGGTAGGGTTGCAACTGGCGCACCAGGCGAACCTGGGCAAAAGCCCCTCTGGTCACAGCTCCTATGTGGTCTTCAAAACTGAGCCGTGAATCCGGGGAGGACTCCCAAATTGTGAGCCCTATCAACGGGGGGTAACACTCCACCCCCCATCGTTAACAATGGAATAGTCTGGTTAACCCGAGATGCCAGTATGCACAGCCACTCAGTCTTGGCAGGATTGAGACGAAGCCTGTTTTTCCCCATCCAGACCCGGACCGCCTCCAGGCAACGGGACATCACGGCAAGGGCATCGCTGGGTTGGTTCGGGGTGGAGAAAAAAAGGAAGATGATAGGTTCCCAGACAGGAGAATTGAAGTTTTCCAGGAGAGTGTTCTGTACCAGCCTGCTACCGGCCTTGCAGAAAAGGCAACCCCTTTATAAACGGCAAGAGGCTGGAATACGTCTGCCAAATTTATTACAAAAACAAACAAGACACGTACCAAGATACAGGAGCTTTGAAACACTATCTGAGCGGTTGCTTTCAGCAAACCAGCCCTCCCCAAACATTCCCTTTATAAAGAGTTCAGGGCGTGGCCTCTCTTTGCCTCCTTCCGAGAAGCCCCACAGCCTTCCTCTGTTTGCTCCTACTTGACTGCCTCCTGCGTCGGGCGTCCTTGAACAGGGCCAGCTGTGGGTCATCTTCATCCACACTGTCAGGCTCACACAGCTGGGTCTCCATGGTGACCAAGTGGGAGGGGCCTGCCTGAGGGCTATCATCAGCAAGATCTTCAACACCACCCTCCTCCTCTGAGTCGTCCGACCCAACTGCCGAACCCACAGGCTGACCCTGAATCACAACAGAGAGACAGAAATAGAGAGAACACAAAATAATGGGGGAGGGGAAATGACAGGCAAATGTATGGAAGATTGTGACCCCAAAAAGCAAAAGATTCAGGAGGCACTTAGTGCCAGTGAAACTAAGAGCTGGTACTATACTAAACTGTCCCTAAAGGAACTTTGATAGCCCCCTGGACAAACCAGGTCAACAACACTGTGGGAGACACTGGGCCCCCTATTGATGAAAGAAAGCCAAGAAGGGGCATGTCATGGTATTGCCTGATTTTTTGATATGGAGAAGCTGTATGCAGACTTGCTGTGATGTTGTGTGAGGTGTGCTAATTCCCAGGTAACTATATACAGGTGAAACTCGAAAAATTAGAATATCGTGCAAAAGTTCATTTATTTCAGTAATGCAACTTAAAAGGGGAAACTAATATATGAGATAGACTCATTACATGCAAAGCAAGATAGTTCAAGCCGTGATTAATAATAATATAATAATAATAATAATAATAATAATAATAATAATAATAATAATAAGAAGAAGAAGAAGAAGAAGAAGAAGAAGAAGAAGAAGTTGGAAGGGACCTTGGAGGTCATCTAGTCCAACCCACTGCTAGGGCAGGAAACCCTATACCATTTCAGACAAATGGCTGGCCAGTCTCTTCTTAAAAACTTCCAGTGTTGGAGCATTCACCACTTCTGGAGGCAGGTTGTTCTAACTGTCAGGAAGTTTCTCCTTAGTTCTAGGTTGCTTCTCTCCTTGACTAGTTTCCATCCGTTGCTTCTTGTCCTGCTTTCAGGTGCTTTGGAGAATAGCTTGGCTCCCTCTTCTTTGTGGCAGCCCCTGAGATATTGGAACACTGCTATCATGTCACCCCTCACCCTTCTCTTCATTAAACTACACATACCCAATTCCAGCAACCGTTTCCTATATGTTTTAGCCTCCAGTCCCCCAATCATCTTTGTTGCTCTTCTCTGTACTCTTTCTAGAGTCCTGTATCTTAAGCCTTTCTTCTGGAGTATTGGCTATTCCTGCCAGCTTGGTGTCATCTGCAAATTTGATGAGTTCCCCATCTATCCCCTCATCCAAATCGTTAATGAAGATGTTGAAGAGCACTGGGCCCAGAACAGAGCCCTGGGGCACCCCACTACACACTTCCTTCCATGTAGATGCAGTTCCATTGAGGACCACACGCTGAGTACGGCCTGTCAGCCAGCTACGAATCCATCTGGTGGTGATGCTGTCTAACCCACATTTTTCTATCTTATCAAGTAGTAGGTTGTGATCTACTTTATCAAATGCCTTACTGAAGTCCAAGTAAATTATATCTACAGCATTCCTCTGGTCCACTAGTTTTGTCACTTGGTCAAAGAATGTAATAAGATTTGTCTGGCACGATCTGTTTTTGACAAACCCATGTTGGCTTTTAGTGATAACTTTGTTCGCATCAAGGTGTTCGCTGATTTGTTGTTTGATTATCTTTTCCAGAATCTTCCCAGGTATTGAGATCAGGCTGATAGGTCTGTAGTTTCCTGGATCTGTTTTTTCCCCTTTTTTGAAGATGGGAACTACATCAGCTCTCTTCCAGTCCTCTGGTAGTTCCCCAGTGCTCCAGGATCTTTGAAAAATATAGTTCAGTGGTTCTGAGATCACGTCTGCCAGTTCCTTGAGAACCTTGGGGTGTCATCCATCTGGTCCTGGTGATTTGAAGTCGTCTAGGCTGGACAGGTGCTCACTTACCATTTTCTTGCCTATCTTAACTTGCGTTTCTATTCTGTTTTTTATGGCACCGGTTTGGGTAGGTTGGTCTGTTTTTTCCCTTTGTGTAAAGACAGATGCAAAAAATGAGTTAAGTAGTTCTGCTTTCTCCCTGTTGCTTGTCACCTTCTTGCCACTTTCCCCCACTAATGGACCAATCATTTATCTTTCCTCTCGCTTTTGTTTTCATGATAATAGGGACTGAGGGGGCGCTGTCATATTAGGCTTGTCTGAGGCACTTTCACAATTTCTTCTTTGGCCTAGGCTCAGTTTTTCTTTATCTGATTGTTATCCTGGTGGTAAATTTTCCCTCTGTCCTTCAAGGCCATCCTCTTTATTCACTACAGTCCATTGCAAGCGATGAACTGTTAATTGGTGATTGTGAAGGCAAAAGTTCTTCACTCCTGTTTTGTGTTTATCTTCTCTCACAAGGGAGTTGGAACTCTTGTTGGTCATACCACTGGGGGAATGAGGGAACTGAGCTAAAGATAGACAAGTGGAAGTTAAGATAATATTTAAAGATAAAGGGTTCCCTGTCCAGTCGTATCTGACTCTAGGCAACATGCTCATCTCCATATCTTAGTCGAGGGACCCAGTGTTATCCGAAGACAATTTCTGTGGTCATGTGGCCAGCATGGCTATACGCCAAAGGTGCATGGAATGATGTTACCTTCCCACCAAAGTGCCTATTGATCTACTTGCATTTGCATGCTTTTGAACTGCTAGGTGGGCAGGAGCTTCGGCAGGTAAGGGGAGTTCACCCTGTTGCACAACACTCAGGTGTCAAACCCAGGCTTTCCAGCTGATAGGCTCAGCATCTTTAACCGCTTAGCCATTGCGCCCCCAAGATAATACTTAATCCTTATCAAGAGGGGGAAGGAGGGTGTAGTGAACTACAGACCTGTCAGTTTGACAGTTATACTAGGCAAGAACAGGTTATCATCAAGCAGCATGTTTGTGTGTACTTTATAAGCTTGTTATCAATAAGGTACCAGCATGGGTGTGTCGCAAATCATGCTAATCTAACTTTATCTCTTTGATTTATAGAGTTGTTAATAATAATAATAACAGAATAATAACAGAATGTCAGAGTTGGAAGGGACCTTGGAGGTCTTCTAGTCCAAACCCCTGCTCAGGCAGGGAACCCTATACCATTTCAGACAAATGGTTGTCCAGTCTCTTCTTAAAAACTTCCAGTGTCGGAGCATTCAAAACTTCTGGAGACATGTTGTTCCACCGGTTAATTGTTCTGTCAGGAAATTTCTCCTTAGTTCCAGGTTGCTTGTCTCCTTTAGTAGTTTCCATCCATTGTTTCTTGTCCTGCGTTCAGGTACCCTGGAGAATAGGTTGACTCCCTCTTCTTTGTGGCAACCCCTAAGACAGGGGTGTCAAGCTCAATTTCATTGAGGGCCGCATCAGCATTGCGGTTGCCCTCAGGGGTCTGGGTGGGTGTGGCCTGGGTGGGTGTGGCCTACTGGGTGGGTGTGGCTAGAGTGCGTATGGCCTACTGGGTGGGCGTGGCCAGCTCTACATCGTTCGCATCAAGGGTGCCTATGGGGGTCTGGGCAGGAGTGGGACAGATCTGAGGGTCTCTGGCAGAAGGAGGGTCTCTGAGCCAGGGCCAAGGCAGTGGGGGCCGTTCCCTCACTGTTTCCAGGATGGCTTTGCGGGCCACATGAAACCACTTCGCGGGCCGGATCCGGCCCCCGGACCTTGTGTTTGACATGTCTGCCCTAAGATATTGGAACACTACTAGCATGTCACCCCTAGTTCTTCTTTTCAATAAACTAGACATACCCAATTCCAGAAATTGTTCTTTATATGTTTTAGCCTCTAGTCCCCTAATCATCTTTGTTGCTCTTCTCTGTACTCTTTCTAGAGTCTCAACATTTTTTTTACGCTGTGGCAACCAAACCTGGATGCAGTATTCCAGATGTCTTACCAAGGCATTGTAAAGTCATATTAACACTTCATGTGATCTTGATTCTATCCCTCTGTTAATGCAGACTAGGACTGTGTTGGCTTTTTTTTTTGGCAACTGCAGCACACCACTAGCTCATATTTAAGTGATTGTCCACTAGGACTCCAAGATCCCTCTCACAATTGCTACTATTGAGCCAGGTATTAGCAAAGTGTAGTTGGATCTCAGCAAAGTCTTTGACAGAATGCTTCATATTTTTGCTTAATAACATGGTACAATATGGGCTAGATGATATTTTTGGTAGATGAGTTCACATCATGAAGGCTCCACTTCAGCTTGGATAGAAGTGTAGAGTGCTATAGTGCTGTATCCTGGGCCCTGTGCTGTTCAACATTTTTTATCAGTGATTGGATGAAACAGTTGAAGGGCCACTTGTAAAGTTTGCAGATGATGCAAAATTAGAAGTGGTGGCCAGTACTTTAGATACTGGTAAAAGAGAGAAGGTTCCAAAAGACCTAGACAAGAACAATGAATAGCTTGGAATTTGAGGGGGGAGATATGTAAAGTTCAAGTATTGGATGTGGGAAACCTGGCTTGGCAGTAATACATACAAAAAGCATCTGTCCTTGGTCATGGTGACAGGCTGTCACACGAAGTGGTAAAATTTCCTTTGCTAGAGGTCTTCAGAGAACTATATCATCGGTCAGTGCTAGTGAATTCTGCACTGAGTAAGAACAGAGGGTTGTGTTAAATGACCTCCAAGATATCTTTTTACTCTATATTTCCATGATTTTTGAAAGCTGTTTTTTTAAGATTCCCATTTAGTAGCATGTCTGTGTGATGCTGGTGAGAGCAAATTTATTTCTTGTACATTTTATTGTAGCTTCTATGACAGTAAATACTTTGGACTCAAGATAACCCAATAATATTTTCTTGTTTTGGATTATTCAAATGTGTAATGTTAGTGTGGAGCTCCCTCATGACTTCTTGGATATATCCAGGTGTTTTCTTGGCAGCAATAGAGAAGTAGTTTTCCCTGGCTTTTCCAGGATCTTTTTTCAGTACTTCAGTCCAATCTAGTTTCCTGGTGGTCCCCTGTCCATTACTAACTGAAGTCTGTTAAGCTTTTTAAAATCAGACAAGATTGGCTTTGTGCTGCCACATAGTTTCGATAGAGGAGAATGTTTGTAGCTCAGGACTGAAATGAGGGGTCCTTGGTGCTCTCCGAGCTTGGTTTGTTTTTCGTATAGTTTGGCTTTGATAGTACCAAATCTGTAATACAGGTAGTCCTCGACTTTCGACCACAATTGAGCTCAAAATTTTTGTTGCTAAGCGAGACAGTTGTTAAGTGAATTTTGCCCCAGATTGCGACCTTTCTTACCACAGTTGTTAACTGACTCACTGCAGTTGTCAAGTTAGTAACCCAGTTGTTAAGTGAATTTGGCTTCCTCGTTGACTTTGCTTGCCAGAAGGTCACAAAAGGTGACCACATGGCCCCAGGACACTGCAGCTATCATAAATACGAGTCGGTTGCCAAGTGTCTGAATTTTGATCATGACCTTGGGGATGCTTAAATGGTCGTATGTGTGAAAAACAGTCGTAAGTCACTTTTTCTCCTGCCACTACTGCCTAGCCCAGGGGTAGGCAACCTTGGCTCTTTTATGACTCGTGGACTTCAACTCCCAGAATTCCTGAGTCAGCCATGCTGACTCAGGAATTCTGGGAGTTGAAGTCCACGAGTCATAAAAGAGCCAAGGTTGCCTAACCCTGGCCTAGCCCAAATTAGGTGTTCTATCATATTTCAGTGGCAAAATCTGGGGCACTGTGGAAACTATAAAAGGCCTCTGTCTTAGCTGCAAGGTCTGCTCCAATGTTTACATGTATTCTTGAATTTGAACTGCACTCATCTTTGTTTCCCTAAAGTTCCAAGCCTCCTGTCCAATCCCTGAGAGTTCCTATGTTGTTCATCCTCTCTGATCTGTCAATTCTCTTCCTAGTGCAGGGGTCCCCAACCCCCGGTCCGTGGACCAGTACCGGTCCGTGGCATGCCAGCAACCGGTCCGCATAAACAAGCAAAGCCCCATCTGCGAGATGCAGGCAGCACACAAAACCACGCACCCTCCGGTCCGCGGAAAAAACTCTCTCCACGGAACCAGTCCCTGGTGCCCAAAAGATTGGGGACCTCTGTCCTAGTGAATGAAAATATTCTGTTGTTAGCAAGAAGCTGGGAAGACGGTTTTCCTTCCTTCCTTCCTTCCTCCTCCTCCTCCTCCTCCTCCTCCTCCTCCTCCTAGGGCCCCAAAGTTTTCTAAAACTATTGAAATAGTAACCCTTCAAGCAGGATGGGGCCTGGCTCAGTGGAGGGGTAGAAACCTCCCTTCTGTTTGATGTCAGTTGCAACCAGATTGAGAAGTATCTGCACAGGGAGAAGTAAGTTTGAAAGTCAGTGGGGTAGGGTAGGTTACGTGAGAAAGAAGCCGGATGTTCCTTGCCAGTTTAGATTATAATCAGAATTGGAATTGGAGGTGAATACAAAGAGCCACGATGTTTGCTTTACTCTTGAGGCAAACAGAGTAACCCCCTCAGACAACAATATGCAAGTTAGTAACATGCCTAATCAAGATAGACGCTTCAAAATACGGCAGGTTTAAATACCTGCTCTGCTGCAGAGCGGATAATATTAAGAGGGTTTCACCTCTTTTTGCTGCAGAGGCCTTTCATTTTGGTTTATTGAGACAATCACTGGAAGAGCAAGGAGATGAACGCTGGAATACAGCATGAGGAATACAGTTCATTGATAAAATATGGCTGAAACTGCTTGGCATTTATTTTAGAACTGAGTCAGAATGGAAGATTTTGCTTTTACAAATAGTTTTGCTTTGCTTAGCATCATTTTCTCGATCTCTAAATTTAGGATTTGTGTTGCTTATTTTTGACACAGTAGAGCCAGCCCACATCATTTGTACCATTTACATACTACTTGTAATAATAACTATTTTTTTTGGATGGTTTACATTGCAGAGCCCCCTGCTTGAGCTAGAAGGCCTCCAAGGTCCCTTCCAACTCTTGTTATTCTCTTATTTAAGTTCCCTAACAAACATTAAAACTACAGAAGTTACATTAAAATTTCAGGTAATTGAAAGAGCATAGCTGGATTTATTCACTTGGTTATCATAGTTCTGTGAGAAAATTATTAATTTTATGCTTTCCTTTTGCCTATAATTATAAAAATTAGTTTGTGAGGGTGAAAATGGAGCATTATTTTTACCAATCTATATCTGTAGTATGTAAAATTTTGCCCGATGAGTTTATAATTGTGTCAGAGATCATTTATTTCAGCAGTCAGAAGGGTAGATAGATATCCTGACGTTGTAGACAGTTCCTATTTTTGCTAAATCCACAGCTTTCTTTTTAATTCTTTGTAAGTTGCTTTTTTGAACCTTTTATAATTTAAAAGGAAGTTCTTTTTAATTTCTTCATAAGTTCTTTTTAATTCTTTACAACTTCTGCAATGCATTACCTCACTGTTGGAAATAGTCCTTCAAATACCACGGTCATCTTCCTCGTTCTTTTCCTAAGAAGCTGAGTTTTTATCAACATGTCATTAGATGCTAAAGCCATAAAAACTACTTCCTAACACCTAAGTGTAACATGTACAAGCTTTTCATCACATTTGCATTTGTAATAATGCTAGTTTTTTAAATAAGCGAAGGTGTTTATTTAATCAGCACTGTGGTCTAGATAGAAAGTGACATTTAGAAAATTTTGACTCCCTTCTGTTTCACTACCAGCAGCTGAAACGTAGTTTGACTTGCTGGCTTATAAATATACTATATGCAAAAATGTTTTGTATCATATAAAACGCACACACTGAACTAGTTCCTTTTTTCTCAAAATGCAAGGAGGAAAGATTTCTGAATAGTCTTTGATGCTTTGTCTTGCATTATCTGGGAAAAATTACTTGCTGGTGTTACAGGAAGTCTGTTGCATTCACATAAGTTCTTTATTTTCTCAGTATATGTTCTGTGTCCTTGCCAGCTCATTTACGTGTAGTAAAACTCAATATTTTGAAAACAAACATTTTTTTTCTAACCGCTGTATACTATGGGAACAATAAACAATGTTTTTGCATTTATAAATATTCTCACTGGGCCCCTGTTGGGTGAGTCCCAAGTCATAAAGAGTATAATTGTGTAAAAGTGGTTGATTAGATTACACACAAATTGGAGTAGGGAACACCAAGATACCTATCAGTCTGATCTTCTAATACAGGTAGTTCTCGACTTACGACTACGATTGAGCCCAAAATTTCTGTTGTTAAGTGAACCATTTGTTAAGTGAGTGTTGCCCCATTTTATGACCTTTCTTGACACAGTTATTAAGTGAATCACTGCAGATGATACGTTAGTAACCTGGTTGTTAAGTGAATCTGGCTTCCCCATTGACTTTGCCTTCTATTTAATGAGCATATTCTTTTCTATGATACAATACAGTCAGATTGGTTAAGCCAATTCCTTTTAGAGGATATGTTCATTGTATATAGTAGCTTTAATTTTGTTCTAAATTTAAGTCAAATGGCAACTTTACACTTCAGGAATTCAGTAGTGCAAATTGTACTCATGCATTATGGGTTTTTGGAGAATTGATGCTACAGATGTATGTATAAATTGTGTAAAATAGTTTATATTTCATTAATTAGCTTTTTTTAATTAGCTTTTTACTGGTTTTAAAATTGTCATATAATTATTGCATTTATTGTTTAATTCTTTTTTAAATTTTCTATTTTATGTTTTTAATTTTCATTGTTGTGCGCCGCCCTGAGTCCTTAGGGAGAAGGGCGGCATATAAATTTAATAAAATAAAATAAAAAATAAATAAATAATAGTTTTTTTTATTTACCAGATGATAATTTGTTTTTAGAACAGCTTCCTCTTTGATTTCGCTTCGTTTTTAAGTTCTTACAAGTCAGATAGCGTCCAGAAAGATGTAGACTTAAGCAATAGGTAATATCCAGTAAGCATGATTCAGTTGAAACAAGAGCAGACTGATAAACTGGGGCCACATGTCCACCCTCAGCCTCTTGTTTAAGGAAGTTACCCTTGAGTCCTTATTGTTCGTTGCCATCAGTATGTTAACAATAAAATTGGTTTCCCAGATTCAGTCATAACATATGCAGAAATACTGTAATACACACTCAGGCATTCCAGTGAAACAAGAGTCATTAGCAGAAGTCTCTCTAATGTGGCTTATGTGTGGGTGATAAATACGATGAGAACTATCCTGTTAATCTCTCTTTGCCTCTGGTAAAGTTGTTGCAATATAACAAGTATTAGGGTGCTTTGAATTCATTCCTAATATTAGTCAAAATCCCATTTCCTAAGAATAGATTCTAAAATCCCCGGATTTATTAATAGTAGAAAGTCAATTTCAGAAAAGAAAGGTATGATTTTCAATTCATTTTCCTTTCTAGGTAATGTTGATTTTAATGTGCACTACTGCATAGTTGTTTTATACTTTGATTTGAAATAGACTATAATAGTTTTTTTAATGCCATTTCAAAGGTGTAACTAAGAGCCAGAATGGCTAAATATTTGGCATAGTGTATGTTCTTTTAAATACTTCAGGTACTCTGAGTGTAATCTGGCACAAATAGTTTCTTTACAAGAAGAAAATCAATAGCATTTTTGTATTTAAATTTTCACAATTAACCGTGGGTACCTCAAGGCTGCTATTTCCTTAAAAAAAAGAGTTGCAACACTACTTCATGCCAGATAACAATTGGTGGATGATTGTTGAATCACAGAGAGGCTTAAAAATATTATAGTTCTTTGTTTCATGGGAAAGAACATTGAAATGGTGTTTTGGAATCAGATATAACTAGGCTAATTTCTGAAAATGGATAGGATCTATGCCCTGCCTACACCCACACACCCCCTCCCTCCCTCCCCCCCCCTCCCCCTCTCTAAAGTAGCAGTTATTTTGTAATTCCAGTTATAATGTAGGTTAATGATAATACTATGAATTGTCCTAAATGCAAGTCCATTATCAATATATATGAATCAGAGGATTGATGGCTTCAGAGGAAATAGGGAAGGCACTAGTATGTCTTATTGAAAGAAAAATATTGATCGTGTTATATAAATGTAAGTGCACAAATAATGTCATTTTGTTTCTTGTAAACCAGTAAATGTAGATATGATTCCATGAATTCTAATTGTGGTAGAACTAGGAGTTGGAATAACCTATTTATTAATATGTTTAATAGGCCATTTAAAAGGGGCACGGTGGCTCAGTGGGTTAGGATGCTGAGCTTGTCGATCAGAAGGTCGGCAGTTTGGCGGGTCGAATCCCGAGTGCCGCGTAGCAGAGTGAGCGCCTGCTACTCGTCCCAGCTTCTGCCAACCTAGCAGTTCGAAAGCATGTAAAAATGCAAGTAGAAAAATAGGGACCACTACAGTGGGAAGGTAACAGCGTTCCGTGCACCTTTGGCGTCTAGTCATGCCGGCCACATGACCACGGAGACGTCCTCGGACAAGCGCTGGCTCTTCGGCTTTGAAACGGAGATGAGCACCGGCCCCTAGAGTCGGAAACGACTAGCACGCATGTGCGGGGGAAACTTTACCTTTACCTTTTACCTTAATAGGCCATTTAAAAAAGTTACTTTTTACATGTAAACAATGACTTTTTTAAATACCCTAATTTTATTACGATAGTCTAGATTAATATCGGTTAAATCTCAATAGGACATTGCTATTTTGCTGCCTTTTGATTGCATGTTCAAAGATTTCATTAGGGAAGTAATTTACAAAGTTCTCTTTTTAAGCTCAGGATTATGGCAACTTTTCCTCCAGATTACTGTAATTCAGTATTGCCAAAGAAATGCCCAGTCCCCACAAACTGTTGAAAAACAGAGTAGCTAGGAATTCTTGTACACACTGAGTCAGATCTCCGTTGTATGAATAGGCAATGACAAAGCGGTGGGCTTTCTGGGAAATGCAGTGGCAAACCATTTTTGGTTTTGTTTTTTTGTTTTTTTTTTTGCTGGAGGATAAGGGGGACGGATGCGTGCAAACCTTGTAAAGATTTAACATTTTTCTGTGAAACAAGTGAAATCATCTTCCTGGCACCTGTGGTCAATTTGCACTTTGGACTGAGAGTTCCTCATAATGAAGAGTTCCTCCTACAATGCTGTTCCGTTTAAGTATTTGAAGGCTTTGTAGTGAGACGGGGAATGGGGCAAACCATTCTGAGACCAGGATGACAAGTGAAGCGGTGGTTTCTGTGTTAGAAATACTTCGATGACATACAGTAATGTAAAAATGACTTAGGGAGAAATTTATTTCCCTTAAGGTCATTTGATTTTTTTCCCCCCACGTTATAATAGAAAAATATTAGTCAAGCCTGTAAAAATGCTAAAGCTGACTGGCTATCTACAGTTAGATTTGCCTCTTCAAGGTTCGTTGGTAGTTTATTAAATTTTTGCACAGATGCTCATATAAAGAAAAACTTGAAATGCATGATAAAATATTAAAATAATAGTTAAAATATTAAAATAATAGTTAAATATAAAACATAATTTGGTAATTTAGAAATTATATGCATTTAATATTAAGAATCCACATTTGCACACAGAAGTTTGCAGCCCTTGATTAGTTTTGTACATCATCCCATGCCATTAAGATTAATTTGTTTTAGCTTTGAAATGTTTTGAGAATCTAACCATTATAGTTTAATCAAGCTAGCCAACTATGGCTTAGCATGTGAGAAGATAGTGATTCAATCCTCCAACAAGAGTAGGTTGTACAACAAGGAATGTGAATGGGGCACTGGTCTATAATTCTGTAAGGTTGCTGCATCTTCTCCTGGGATCACAAAATACTTGAAGAGCAGTTGCATAGTCCTGGGAAAAGTGTGGCTGCTTTAAAAGCCTGCAGAGAGGTAATGTATTTGGAACTGAATCCAATGTGTGGGTTTGTGGTGCTATTCTATTTAAACAATATAGCCCTGCCACATGTGGCAAATCGGAAAAGATTGCATGTTCTTATTCAGAATCGCATTTATTCTAGAAAGACATCTGGAGTCAATGAAAAGAATTGGCTAAGAGAGCAGTCTACTCACTTAGGAATGAATTTCAAAAGCTAATGGAACATTTTTTATTAATTTGATTGATTTGACTTTTATCCTATTTTTATTCAGGTCAGTCTGATATGTATAGGTGTATGTGTTTGTATATACATAACTATATATATGTATAGGTGTATGTGTATGTATATACATAACTATAACTATATAACAACTATATATAATGATGGGAAATTAGTAAATATGTAATTACTTAGTTCCCACATGCTAAGTACAGGGTAGGTGCCTGTTCTTTGGCTATAGACTTGTTTCTATTTGTATCAAAATCCTACCTATAATATAGGTGAAAGATGGACCTGTAATGCTTAGGGCTTGATTATATCTCCTTCCTCATATATCTGCAGGCTTTAAGAGAAAACCATATACAGTATGTTACTAAGCTAATCTCTTTTTTCATATTAGGTCATCATGGCTGCTGTTGGCTCCATTACTCACTTCTGCGGTTCCACAACTGACTCTTCCCACCAATTGCCTTAGCCCTGAGGGAACACATATTTTTCAATGGATCAGAAACTTGGTTCCAGAATTTGGTATTTCTGGCTCCCACATCAAGGTGCTTTCATCCCCAGCTGAATTCTATGAACTTATGAAGGTGATCTCAGTATTTTTCTCTTGCGTGTTTTGTCACAGATTTTGTTATACTACATGACAGGAGAATTCAGTGGTTCTATTGTGTTCTAAAAAGTCTTTTCAGGCTTATAGGTTAAAGTAATTTTACCTTATCATTCCTTGGTGAATTAGTTACTGTATTCAACTCTTAAGACTGAAGAAGAAAAAAATCCTTTTGTCAACTAGTGTACGTTTCTGTGAATATAGTGAGACATGAAAAGCTACAGTCCTGTAAGCTCAGTGTTATGCTTATTTTAATGTGTCAGATTCAACTCCTGACACCCCCAGATAGAAAAATCAGGTAACTGGGCAGAGAAAGACCCTTGCTTAAAAGTATTGAACTACATCTGCCAGCAATATCGGTGCTGCTAACTTTATTTATTTATGTAATGTTTTCATTAAGTTTCAGCCTAAAATGTAAAACAACAACAACAACAAAATAATCCAAAATTTAAATGTTCATTTCCCCCCCCTTTTGGTTGTAATACAACCATTCTTTTAAAAAAGTGACTTACGACAGTTTTTCACACGGCTATTGCTGAATTCACATGGCCATGTGATCAAAATGTATATATGACGGATGCAGTGTCCTGGGGTTAGGTGATCATCTTTTGTGACCTTTTGACAAACAATTCCTGTTCCAAAGATCCTATTCCAAGATAAACACCTCTCGGGCCATTCGCAGACGGTGTTGGCAGGAGGGCAGAGGTCAACCCCGAGGCCCCTTAGTTGTGGGGCACCCCAGGGGTCGGTCCTCTCTTCCCTCCTGTTCAACATCTATATGAAGCCACTGGGTGAGATCATCCATGGTTTCGGGGTGAGGTATCATCGATATGCTGATGATACCCAGCTTTTCATCTCCACCCCGAACCAACCCAGTGATGCCCTCGACGTGATGTCCCGCTGCCTGGAAGCGGTACGAATCTGGATGGGGAAGAACAGGCTCCAGCTCAACCCAGCCAAGACTGAGTGGCTCTACGTACTGGCATCTCGTTTAGTCCAAGAGGTTCCATCTTTCGTTATGGGAGGAGAGGCGTTACCTCCCGTTGATAGGGCGTGCAACTTAGGTGTCCTCATGGATACACGACTCAGTTTTGAAGATCATATAGGAGTTGTGGCCAGGGGGGCTTTTGCCCAGGTTCGACCGGTGCGCCAGTTGTGCCCCTATCTGGACCGAGATGCTCTATGTATGGTCACTCATGCGCTCGTTACCTCCCGTATAGATTACTGCAATGCTCTCTACATGGGGCTGCTCTTGAAGACCACCCAGAGGCTCCAGCTGGTGCAGAATGCGGCTACGTGAGTTGTGATGGGAGTATCCCGATACTCCCATAATACACCCCTCCTGCGTGAGCTGCATTGGTTACCGGTTGCCCTCCGGGTGAGATTTAAGGTGCTGGTACTTACCTTTAAAGCCCTACATGGCCTAGGCCTGGAATATTTGCAGGACCGTCTGCTGCTGGGAATGACTTCCTTTCGGCCAGTGCGCTCACACAGGGAGGGTCTCCTCAGGGTGTCGTTGGCTAGACAATGTCAGCTGGTGACCCCCAGGGGGAGGGCCTTCTGTGTGGGGGCGCCTGCCCTGTGGAATCAGCTTCCCCTTGAGCTCCGGATGGCCCCGGATCTCCGGTCCTTTCGTCGCAACCTCAAAACATTTCTTTTCCATCAGGCTGACCTGGACTGACGATAGGGGTTTTTTTTAAAAAAAAATGTTTTAAAATTTTATCACTGGGGCTTGTTAGTTTAATCTTTTTTAAACATTTGTATTATTGTGTTTTATTGTTGTTAGCCGCCCTGGGTCCTTCGGGAGATAGGGCGGCATATAAGTCCCAATAATTAACTAACTAACTAACTAACTAACTAACTAACTAACAAATAAATAAATGCGAACCTAGATTCACTTAACCATGTTACTAACTTAACAAGTGCAGTGACTCACTTAACAGCTGTGACAAGAAGGATCATAAAATGGGGCAAACTCACCTAACAACTGTCTTGCTTAGCGCCAGAAATTTTGGGCGCAGTTGCCATAAGTCAAGAACTATCTCTACTTGGATGCTTCATTTGATAGACTCATTAGCACATCTAAATGTTTTTTCTCTTTCAGGGACAGGCAAAGATGGCTAAGCAACGAATTGTTTTAGCTTCCCTGTATCTTGGAACAGGATCTTTGGAACAGGAATTAGTAAGTATCTAAAATGGGAAGGAGGGACTGAAGCCTTTTTACTAAATAGCTAGATAAGAGATGCCTCAGATTTAGTTTTTTTTTGTTGGAGGCTTAGGAGCTCTTCTTGCTTCAGAACTCTTAATTCAGAGAGTCACTTACATTTTTTGTATGTGAGTTGTTAATATACCTGTGATAGGAGATACAAACTTAGAATTAGGAAAACACTGATACTTCCCCGCTTGGCAAGTTGAAGTTCTGTGTAAATCTGACATTTGTTTTATTTTGGGCACGCTTCGCTTCCCAACACTTAGGATACTTGAAAGAAAGGAAGGCTGTTTTGTGCATCTTCTGTATGTTTTCTTCTTGTAGGTGGATTGTATTGAAGTAGCTTTGGAAAGCTCATTGAAGGGATGTGGGAGTCCCAATTTTAGAGTGTCCATCCTGTTAGACTTCACAAGAGGATCCCGAGGTAAGTATGTATGTATTCATTAACCAACTCTTTTCACTTAGCTGAGATAGACTTGATGTGGTTGGGAATCTCTGATATAAGAACTGGGTTTAAATAATTCTGCAGATCAAAGAATTTGGACCTTTGTCTGAAATCAGTGCTCAAAAACTAATTTCAGTTCTTCTGTAGATTTCAAGCCCTTTCTGTCTTTGCATCTCTGTAGTTTTATTTTGCAAACACGAACCATAAAAATCAGAGATTCTTTTAATTTAAAACCCAGGCAAGATATTCCTGGTACTTGTTTTTTTTTTTGACTCACTAAAAAGTAAGTCTTGCCTTTTCAAGTCTTCCTATTTTGTTGTGTAGAATAATGTTAATCTTCTTCATCTGTGTATCCTGTTGAGGAGTCTGTGTCTGCCAAATTAAGTGTTTTGGAGCATTCCCCAGCTGAGCCAAATTGATAGGAACCTTATCTTTTCCCCACTTACCTATTATTAGCTCGCTGGTTTTCCTCAGCTCCTCTTTTACTGCTTGATATAATCAGGAATATTTTCTGTGTTGTTGAGTTTCTTTTTCCTTGTTTCTAATACAAAAAAAACCAAAACAGAAAACACATTCAGAACATGTCAAAATCCATGCGTTTTCTTTTCAGTGATGTTTTTATTTGCTCCTTTGAAACCTTCCTTTAGTTTTAATTGTTTTCGTGGCCACCCACTGAGAGTCCATCTGGGCAACAGATCTGATTCTCTCCATTTTCACTGTTTCTTTCTCTCCTTATTTTGCCTTTGGTTCCACTATGCATTCTTTTTTCTTGGACTTGAAAATACCTCCAACTTGTCTTAATAGTTCTTTATTCATATTGCATCCACTTTAGACCTTGTGCCACTACAACAGCCTCAGTGCCTCTTCTTTTACTAGCTAATTCTCATACTTCATATTGAGGTTCAGATTCAGATTTGACTCCTCCTTACTGGTGCCTCTTCCTCAACAGACCAGTCAGAAACCAGTGCCCTTTCCCCCCCCCTCCAAAAATTCTTCCCTTATGTAGAACAGCTACTGTGAATGACTTCCGATCTCGGCCTCACAGCTACACAACCACCAATCTTGCTGATGACCAATTCTTTGATTTTCTTCTAAGAGATATCTCTACTCCTCTTGCATGACTTGCTACTGATATTTCCTAGTAAGTTCGTGTCTTGAGCAGTTCCCAGAAGACAAGAAGTTCGTGACTCAGGTTTCCCATGCAGAGATCTGTAGTGTGTCAAAGCAACAGTTCAGTGAATGACATTGTGTTGCTGACTGCTTCCAAAAGTATAGTTTTAGTTATAGATAGTAATGAAAGTGTCCTTGATGGATAAATGCAAGTATTTTGCTGTTATGTGAAATATACAATAAAGGAGGAGTCAAAACCTGCAGCTGAAGGCAGAGAGTTGACTCTGTAAAATAAAGACATGGCTTTAAGGCCTGGCCTCTGGAGGAGGTGAAGTTAATATCTTCCTAATTAGGTCCATCTCTGGGAGATCAGAAAAATGCTTAATCATAATCTTAGCTACTATTCTTGATTTCTAGAGATGGAAATGAGCCAAAGGATGTACGGCTGGTACAATCATTGTCCACTTAATTCCCTTGTTATTAATCCAGAGCAACTAGACGTGACACAAAATGTCTTCTAACTTGTTTTTCTAGAGAGGTAAATGGTGATTTTTTTTGTCACTCTGCAGCTGATGAACAACCTATTTAGACATTCTATACATAAAAGTTTCCAGCATCTCCTGAACGTTAAGGTTTTCTAATTCTTACAGTGGATTGGAACAGTTATTCTGTATTACTGTAATCCCATCAAATCTGTTTTTCCCCCCACTAAGGCCAGAAGAATTCTCGAACCATGCTGCTTCCACTCCTGAGGCGATTTCCAGATAAGGTCCGTGTCTCTCTCTTCCACACTCCTAATCTACGTGGTCTTCTCAGACATCTAATTCCTGAGCGTTTTAATGAGACCATCGGGTTGCAGCATATCAAAGTCTATCTCTTTGATGATAATGTGATCTTGAGTGGGTGAGTTCCTCTTTATAAGGAAATAGCATTGGGGCACATGGAAGAATTCTGTGATTTCCAGTAAAGAAGAAAGAAAGAAGGAAATCAATTAAGCCAGATCATATTAGAGATCATTCTGCATATTCTGGAATCTGTGTCATAGTTCTGTTCCACAATTTGCCATTTTTGGACTGTTTCTATGAAGTGATTCTGAGTAAGCATTCTACAGTTCATTTGGGTTTAACCGAAGTTTAAATGGGGAAATGTATCAGGAAGGCAATGTCAGTGCTCATGTGTTGATTAATCTTACATACCTTCCTTTCTATTGTTTTCTCAACTGTAAAATGTGAGTTGAATATGATTTACTTACTATCATTTGGCATTCTTAACTGCCACCCTATTTTCTCTCTCCAGAGCCAACTTAAGTGACTCTTACTTCAGCAATCGACAAGACCGTTACGTGTTCCTGCAAGACTCACCAGAGATTGCAGATTTCTTCACTGAGCTAGTAAATGCAGTTGGGGATGTATCTTTACAGTTACAGCAAGATGACACAGTCAAAATTGTAGATGGGATGGTCCATCCTTACAAGGGTATGATGGCCATTCATTCATTCATTCATTCATTCATTCATTTATTTAATTTTATTAAATTTCTATACCGCCCTTCTCCCAAAGGACTCAGGGCGGTGTACAGGGCAATAAAATGCAACATACAAAAGTTAAAAAGAAAATTAAATTAATTGGCCCTAACAATAAATAGTTAAAATGAACTCAAACCCTTAGTCCAGGCTGGCCTGTTCAAACAACCAGGTCTTCAGGTCACGGCGGAAAGAGCGAAGGTTGGGAGCCGTCTGGAGCTCAACAGGCAGTTGATTCCAAAGGGCTGGCGCGCCCACAGAGAATGCTCTCCCCCTGGGGGCCGCCAGCCAGCAATCCCTGACCGAGGAGGCCCTCTCTGTGGGTGTGCACAGGACGAAGGGAAGTTGACGCCGGCAGCAGGTGCTTCCGTAGGTAGTCCGGACCCATGCCATTTAGGGCTTTATAGGTCATCACCAGCACCTTGAATCTCACCCGGAGGGCAACTGGAAGCCAATGCAGCTCGCAGAGCAGAGGTGTAACATGGGAGTATCGGGAAACCCCCATCACAACTCACTTGGCCGCATTCTGCACCAGTTGAAGCCTCCGAGTGGTCCTCAAGGGCAGCCCCATGTAGAGAGCATTGCAGTAGTCTATCCAAGAGGTCACGAGCGCATGAGTGACTGTACATAGGGCATCCCGGTCCAGATAGGGCCGCAACTGGTGCACCAGGCGAACCTGGGCAAAAGCCCCCCTGGCCACAGCTCCTACATGGTCTTCCAAACTGAGCTGTGAGTCAAGGAGGACACCCAAGTTGCGAGCCCTATCTATGGGGGGGGGGTGTAACACCTCACCCCCCATAATGAACTAAATTTCCCGAGATGCTGGTATGTAAAACCACTCAGTCTTGTCGGGATTAAGCTGAAGCTTAATTTATCACTTTATTTTATATATTGCCATAATTTGAGATTTTTGGGAGGTATTTAGCAAGTAATTTATTATATATACAGTTAGTCCTTGACTTGACCACAATTGAGCCCAAAATTTCTTTTGTTAAGTGAGACATTTGTTACGTGAGCAGTTAAGTGAATCACTGCAGTTAATGTTAATAACCTGGTTGTTAAGTGAATCTGGCTTCCCCATTGACTTTGCTTGTCAGAAGGTTGCAAAAACTGATCACATGACCCTGGGACACTGCAACCATCATAAATGCGAACCAGTGGCCAAGCATCTGAATTTTGATCACATGATCATGGGGATGCTACAAAGGTCGTAAGTATGAAAAATGGTTAAGTCACTTTTTTCAGTGCTGTTGTAACTTTGAATGGTCACTACATGAACTGTTGTAAGTCAAGGACACACACACTCTCTCTCTCTCTCTCTATATATATATGTGTGTGTGTGTGTGCGCGCGCGCACGCACGCGTGCACACGCGCACATACATAAATGTGTGTATATATTTGTACCTTTCAGAATTCAGTTGCGTTTTTTTGCTCCTAACTGAACTTCTGTTGGCGTACTTCCAGATGTTTAGAGGCATGCCTATAGAAGTTAGATGTTGAGAATACAAACATGGTGCTCTCAAATATTTTCAAAGGAAAATAAATACTATCTTTCTGGATAGAGAGGCTCTAGAGAGGAGGAGGATGACAATATAATATAAGTCAGGGCTTTTCAACCTTTTCACCCATTGTACCACTTTTAGGATATGGCACCAGTACCACCAGTCACCCTGCAAGGTGTCAAAAACTTGATGACCCAAAAAAAAGGAAAAAAGTGATGAAGTACAGGTAGTCCTTGACTTACAACAGTTTGTTTAGTGACTGTTCGAAGTTACAATGGCATTGAAAAAAGTGCCTCCCAAGCCACAGTTGAGCAAGACACCTGCCTGCCTATCTGGCGACGCTCTTCCTCCTGTCTAAGGTTTTCCTTGTTGTGAGCATTTCTGTTGTGGATTGGCAGCGGGGGGGGGGAACTGTTTGTTTTTTATTCCCCCCCTCTGCTGGGTGGTTGCAGCAGGTTTTGGTTACTTCACATGACCCTGAGACACTGTGACCATCATAAATATGAATCAGTTGCCAAGCATCTGAATGTAAATCACCAGATCCTGGAGATGCTGCAACATTCCAGCTAATTGGCGCTTCTTCTGGGCTCAGAAGCGCCAGGATCAGCGCCAAGCTCCAGCTGGAGACTGGCGCTGATCCTGGCGCTTCCGCTCAGCCCTGACAGCCCTGCAGCTCCAGCCAATTCTCGCTCAGGCTTGTGTGGTGCTGCCACCGGTTCAGCTCATTCCCCTCCCCCGTTACCACTTTTCTAGGATGGTCGTGTATCACCTGCCAGGTGCCAATGTACCACAGGTGGTACCCGTACCACTGGTTGAAAAGCCCTGATATAAGTTATATGATATAATATAAGTTATATTAATTATGGCTGTAATATATTAATATAGTATTTAATTGATATAATCATGATGCTTAAGTATAATTAATATAGAATATGTTTAAAAACTAAGTGTGGTATAAAACTAAAGGAATATTAATACAAGGATACAAAGTAGACACATGAAAACCTAGGCACTTTTAATTATAAGGAAGTAGTAGAGTACCAACAGGTGACCATTTTTCAGTAAAAAGAATGGATAAACTAGACCTTATAAAATTTAGTTAAAATATGTAACTTATTAAATCAAATAAAATTAGTCAACATAATGTCAGAAAAGCCTGTTACTGATATCAATCCAGACTACCTTTAATATGCATTCCAGGTACCAGTATCCTGGATTCATTCATAAGGATCTCTGAAATCACAGCTAGGAAACTTCTGCCAGGCCCAGTAGACCATGTCGATCTTTTATATTCCTAAGGATGGAATCTGAAAGCACCTTTCTGTAAAGTAGATGCTGAAAAAATGGAGTTTTGGTTCCTTTTTAATCAGCTTTTAGCTTGATCTCAGGAGAGACCTTTTTCATTGGTGGGGAAATTCTTTTGTAAGAGGGTAGCATTTTTGTTTAGCCAGTAGGAATTTCTTAACTGGGATTACAAATACAATTGCCGATTGATCTACTTTAGGGTTGCAACCTTTGAGAGAGGAGGAGCAATGATGGAAGGAATTTATCAACAGGTGGTATTGAATTTTACGATGATGACTAAAAACAGGAGGAACTCTGGATGGCAGACAGGAATAAAAACCACGATATTTTTTTAAAAAAAAAAACATTTAAAATAATGTTGAGTCCACAATAAAATTTTGCCTTTGTCTTTTGTAGCCAGGGGCTTTGGCTGAGCTGGCATGGTTCTGTAGATTGTGAGGCTAAAGCTAAAGATTCTAATGATTTCCACGCTGGTAAATAATTTGAGTAACTTTGTGGTGTTTCCTGAACATGAAAAGCAAAGAACTCCAAGCGCCGTTGTATAACGTGTGCTTTAAAATGTTGCACGAATGCATCACGTGGTGGATGCTATTTGTACTCAACAGAGATTTTTTTATTTTATTTTATTTTTTGATCTGGGGAATAGCCTTCCTTTGTTACAACCTGGAAAGCTAATCTTTAATACAGAGCATAAGTCACTGGGTGTCGTTTTCCCTTGGGAGGTGTTTTCCAAGCAGTACCAATTGTTCCTTCCCGGCAAGCCAGTTGCTGTGATTCCCAGATCAGGTAACAAAAGCAAATACTCTGGGAGTAGGCAAAGGGGGACTGGACTGTTATGTGGATGAGCATATCCTGAATTAGCCAAATAGGCAGAGAAGAATGTAGCTGACATGCATCTTAGCTGACAGCTCCTTAACCGCTATAAATTCCCATCTCACTAAAATCGCTGGAGTCTTTTTTTTTATTTATTTGCACATAGTAAATTATGTTCATTGAATGGAAGAGTTATGTGGCATGAATGTCACTTTAGTAGTTTTTCCAGTTTGGGGTATTTGTGTAGCTTACATTTTCATTTGTTGGAATGAATCTATTGTGCAATGCCCAGAGTTCCCTTTGGTGAGTTGCCAAATTAGATAGACAGACACAGAGAGAGAGAGAGATAGGGAGAAATAGAGATAGAGAGAGAGGGGGTGGGTGGGGGTGGGGGATGGGGGTGTCGCTAAGAATTTGGCAAATTGTTAATGTGAAACCTTTGGGAAGAAAAGCCTTTAATCAGGGTATCAGATAGGGGCCTCTTTTATTTTCACCAGCTGAAAGAACCTGTAAATTCAATTAATCACACTCAATCACAAATGCCAGGGTCCATAAGATTTCAGCTTATTCTGTTACCGTCGCTAAGGAAGTCAAGAGTCTCTGCAAGAGATCTAAGAAGGATTGGATAAGGCTAAATTGTTTCACCCATTCCTGATAATCAAAACTTGGGAAATGACTTATGTCAAGGCAGGAGGAAGACACATTCTTCCCAATATGCCCCATATGCCTCAGTGCCTCTGCTTTTCATCTCTAACCTAATTCTTTGGTAAACTAGCACCTAACAGAAGTTAATTGAATTCATTCACAATTCTTTATTTGAGAAACAGATTTCATTCATCATATCATTCTTATATCCCATTGCCATTATTAACGGATACAATTGAGCCAATCCAACAAGTAAAACCTGTTACAAACACTGAAAGTTTGTGTTGGTGGCTGATCTGGCTCAGTTCTGGGTCGGACTTTATCTGATAGACAAGATCATGTTTTTCCTTAAAGAGCATTAGGGGGTCCTTTGGGCTTAGGGGTGTCAAACTCAATTTCATTGAGGGCCGCATCAGCATTGCGGTTGCCCTCAAGGGGCCGGGTGGGTATGGCCAGGGTGGCCGTGGCCTGCTGGGTGGGCGTGGCCTACTGGGTGGGCATGGCTAGAGTGCGTATGGCCTACTGGGTGGGCGTGGCCAGCTCTACATCGTTTGCATCAAGGGTGCCTATGGGGGCCTGGGCAGGAGTGGGACAGATCTGAAGGTCTCTGGCAGAAGGAGGGTCTCTGGGCCAGGGCCAAGGCAGTGGGGGCCGTTCCCTCACTGTTTCCAGGATGGCTTTGCGGGCCGCATGAAATCACTTCGTGGGCCGGATCCGGCCCCCGGGCCTTGTGTTTGACATGTCTGGCTTAGAGCAACTGGTAGAGGCTACAGCCAGGGGACTTCGACCAGCTCTAGTTGTTATGCCAGTTGTTGGTCTTCCTACACTGGGAGACCCTAGCAACATTAACTCATGCTTTATTGCTGCTTGCACGTACACTACACTGGGCTGTTTTTGAAGATGCTCTGGTTCAAAACACAGTAGCTTGCTTGTCTTTTTTGCTATTTTCTTTGCAAATTACCTAGGCCCTTGGAAGTGCATGACTTGTAACATTTGTATAAATAGTGAATAAAATAAAAATTGAAGGTGGGAATGTAAGAAGCTGCATTTACTTTCTTCACCATATTTTTTTTATTTTCCTGTCTGCTTTATAGGAAATATATGTGCGTTGATTGGTGTGCAAAGGGTCTGAAGATTGTCTTGCTTTTGTACTCTCAAAGAAAATACCATTTCTCCTACTTTGCATCAGTTTCACCTCAATTTATTTTTGCTGGTCACAAGCTAACTTAAATTAGTAAATAATTTGCAACTAATCACTTGTTTGCTAGAGTTTAGGATGTCCACGTTAAGGTGGGTGACTGACGTCCTTTGCTATGTTTTACAGAAGATTATTTGAGAAAGAGGGCCTCCCAATACCATTAGTCATAGCAATAAGCTTTTAATAGCAGGAATAAATAAAATTAAATAGTAAGCAGTATTATTTAAAAAGAAAGTGAGAAAGAACGAGAAACTGGTAATGGGGGTAGATTTCCAGTTTCATTAATCAGGTCCTGGTCACTAGAATCCTAATATGGGTTGGAAAGATTTATCCTTTTTTCAGTGAGAAGAAATTACTTACAGTTCTACAAGAAGTTGTTCTGTATTTCAGTTCAAACTAAAAACATGCAGTTTGCCTACCTAAGATTCTGTCTTAACAGTAAATGCAGAAAAATTGGAAGATAAGTCCTTATATTTAGGGGAAGATGCATTAAATCCTTTCTTGTGGCTATCAATGAAATGGTATATATTTGAAAGGATTTCATTTGGATAAAACCTCTTTTGGGAAACTTATACCTTTTCGTGATTTGGATCAGTGGTTCTTAAACAGCTTGGTCCAATTACTTCTTTCCTGGTTTCAATGTCAATACCCCTTCCCCAATCCCCACCCTCTGTTGTTTTACACCAGGGTCTTGGAAGGGGCAATTCCAGCTGGACCTTTGGCTCACAAATAGGCAGTTACAAATTGCAGCTACCCCTTTGAGTGTAATTCCTCCTGTTTTAAGTGCCACTGTTTTAGGTTAATTTGACTTCCATAATTGCTAAGCACATTGGTTTGTGCTTAAATTGTAAGCCGCCCTGAGTCTTCGGAGAAGGGAAGGATATAAATGGGATTAAAATAAATAAAAAATAAAAATAATTCCTGGCCTTCAGGAAGCAACCAGCTACTATTCCGATCTCTTGATAAATTTCATAAAGGTAATGTTATATTTCATTAAATCACACATTTATCTTCTCAGGAGACAAGATGGCCTATTATGAGATGGCAAATAAGAGAGTGATGGAAGTGATCAATTCTGCCAGGATCAAACAAGAACAATTGCATACTCAGACTTCCTATAGCAACAGTATGGAAGGAGAAATCTCATCCCGTGATCCAAAGGCAGTTGGTGATGGGCAATCAGAACCAGATACATGGATTTATCCACTAATACAGATGAAGCCGTTTGGGATTCGGATAGATGAGGCTGTCACGAAGACCCTCCTTACGGAAGCAGAGCAAGGTGCCAGCATATATCTCACCACAGGTTATTTTAACCTCACAAAAACATACGTAGATCTGATTCTAGGCACGCGGGCAAAATTCCAGATTCTACTGGCCTCACCAGAGGTGAATGGGTTCTTTGGAGCCAAAGGGGTGGCAGGTGCCATCCCTGCCGCCTATGTTTACATTGAACAACAATTCTTCAGCAAGGTGTGCGGCCTAGGTCAGGAAGAGAGAGTTCAGCTGCAGGAATATACCAGGAGTGGGTGGACTTTCCATGCCAAAGGTGAGACATTCTGGGTAAAGGACTTTCGCTTGTGCTTTGTAGTGGCTGAACATTTTATCAAAGGTTGAGTTGGACTTAATTCTCTTTTAAGCATCTATCTCTATCTGCTCTGAAGAACGTTCCTTGGAGAATTTCCATGCCAGGTCCCTGTCTGGAAACCCAGCTGGATGATTTGATTATGAATTTGTAGATTTAAAAAGGCTAGGAAAAGGCCAGTCATTTAATGTATTTATTGTTAATTTTTTATCCTGTCTTTATTACTTTATAAGTAATTCAAGACAACAAACATACATAACTCCTTCCTCCTTCTGTGTTCCCCAGAACAAAAACAGCCCTTTGAGGTAGGTTATGTGATGCATTTCCAAGATGCCTGTCTTAGGGTATTTTTATTTTTATTTTATTTTAATTCCATTTATATCCCGCCCTTCTCCGAAGACTCAGGGCGGCTTACAAGCTTAGCAGTAGCCTTCATTCTATGTATATGCCTGCTTATTAGGGCTTTCACACACACACCCCAAGCGGCATTATTACAAAGTCAGCTTATTGCCCCCAACAGTCTGGGTCCTCATTTTACCTACCTTGGAAGGATGGAAGGCTGAGTCAACCTTGAGCCTGGTGGGATGCGAACCTGCACTAATTGCAGGCAGCCGGTGTTACTTAAGGAGGCATTAGCCCACTGCTCCACCAAGATTAACACAGGATTTCAAGTAAGAACTTTAAGCCACAGGGATAGATGTAAATACCTTATTGTTCCTGAACTAATGAGGGACAGCAACACCACTGTGGCATATTGCTGATAATTAGTTTATTCTGATAATTTTATATTTAGGTCAGGAATATGACATATAGGAACCAAACATGAATGAAACGAGAGCAGCAATATTTGTTTGTTTGTTCATTGAATGCATTTAGATACCGCTGCAACTCTCAAGTGTCTTGCATTGAAAAAAAATAGCTTAAAATAAATCCAATACAGACGGTAAAAACATGTCAGCAATACAACAAGACAGAGGAAGAAAATAATAAAAAAAGATGGCCATGTCAAAATCAGAAGTATTTCTCCATATAGGAAAGACAGTAGAAAATAGGAACTATATAGAACTAAATTTGGGAAGAAGATGTATGGGAATTGTTAAATTCATTACTGACTTTGTCATTTGTTTTACTACCATTTCTTCATTTCCTGTTACTGTGATGTGGTCAGTTGGGAAAGCAGGAAATTGTGTTAACCATGTAAGAAAGAAGCAACTGAATGGGATCTAAAGGTCAGTTGGGGCATCTGACAAATAACAACCTGGGTACCGAACTGAATCTGCCAATTTTCCAGTGACGTTTAAGAATGATGGATGCCTGAAGGGAAGAATCCTCCCATTAATGAAACAGTCCTGTCTTTCCTGTATTCTGAGAATTTAGGGTGGGAAATCTGAAATCATATCCATTTTGGAAGAAAGACAGTGGATGCCTGCATTTTTACTAGCTTGCCTTGATCTGAAATTTTCTCTGCAAAAGATGTGGTATGTGGAGTGGAATTCAAGGTTAAAACAGGGTGACGTTGTGATATGCCAGGGAGAAGAAATGAATTCCCCAAACATAAATGAAAGTGAAGTGTCCCAGCTGTGATACAGCCACAATTTATGCGGAAACCATAGCATCTCAGAGTCTGTAAACTGTTGGAAAAATACAGTACTTTTCATAGCCTTTATTTGAAAGCAACCAAATTTGAATTTCTCAGATTTGGATATTTTGCATTTCCTGTCGCTGAGGTGCCTGGAATTTTCATTCAATTATACACAGCTCTTGGAAGCTAGAAACAATTAGTATTCCCCATGCAGAATCTCCCTTGCAATAGTCCGCTTTTTATTGTACCAAGGACCTCTTTGTCGCTTACTGTATAAATTGGACTAGAGTATTAATCTATTTTATTACCTTGAGCAGATCCCAAAGTTCACGTCCTAACAGGCCGTTGCACTTCAGGGATCTAGGCTTTTATTTGCCTGAGTTTGTGGCGGTTAATCATTATGGGAATGCTGGTATCTTCCCAGCCTCCTTCCTGCAGAGCTTCTGGGAATAGGCTTGGAGGTTGGGTGTGGGGATGGCTGCTGACTAAGCTCTCTTCTCTTAAGAAAACACATTCATGTTCCCACTCAGCCAAAATCAGGAAAAAAAAGGGCAAGGGATGGGATCGTGTGGGTAACCGACAGCACTGCTTACGCGTCCTTTTAAGATCTTCCCTGTCGGCATCCTTTCGAATGGGGGTGGGCTTAGAAGGACTGATCTTCTGCATTACTACTGGCAGTGGGCTCCGTCACTGCAAGCCTCTTTAGAGATAGGAGGACCAGGAAAAATAAGAAAATAATTTTGGGAGGAGGACTTTGGTTATTTTCTCAATGCTGTGAAAGGAGGGAGGGTTGGGGGGGTCCTCATGAATTCCCCCACCCTCCCCCTGGTTTTTTTCTCTCTCCAAAGCCTTCGTGCTTTTGTCATTTAACTACACATGACATGGCTTTCCTCATTCTATGATTCAATGTTTCTTCCATTGAAAGGAGATGTGAAATACACACCATACTTTGAAAAGCTGCTGATTCTACAGTAGCTCGGGATAATATCACGGGCACTGACATTATCCTGAGTTACTTTGACTGAGCAATGGCAATTGAAAATAAAGTCTACACGCAAAGCAAAAACATTGCAAGTGCAGTTGCTGTACGGAGTCACAATCCCATGTATTTCTTGGTGCTGCAGATTTGAATGGAAGAAGACTTTCTCACTCTTGGTGCATTCCATCTTGTGCTGGCCAGTGTGTTGTTGTGCTGGCTAGAGTTTCTTGATAAGAGGTGTCAGCTTTAAAAAACTGTAAAGCTCTCTTAATAATTAGGACTACCAAGCATCCATCAGCTTGCCAAACCAAGTTGAATAAGAGGCAGTAATATCTTTTTCCTTACTGGTTTGGGAAAGTACATTTAAGATTCCTGTCTTGGAATGGCTGTGGAGGGGGAGATGAGATTAGGTGAGGAGGCTTGAGGTAAAGGTTTCAGTTGTAAGCACCTCTTAGGAGAGGCAAGTATGTTCTTGTAGGGAAAAATGGTTTGCTGTCAGTTATGCAACTGGGGGCAAAGTATCCCTTGTGCTGAGGTAAACGTCTACTACAACTGAGTGACAATTGAGACATTCTTTATATTTTCCTCCTGGAAAGGTGAGTCATGACGTGAGCAAAATCAGGTTGGCATAGTCCCAATACTAATCGCCTCTTACAGTAGGCATTCCCCCGGTTTCTGGCTTCCCATCTTCTGCCTGGTCTGTAAGGACGAAAGCAACGCTGGGGTCTTTTCTGTCAGAGTCCAGTAGTGCAGGGCTTTTCAACCTTTTCACCCATTGTACCACTTTTAGGATATGGCAACATCCGAGTACCACCAGTTGCCTAGCAAGGTGTCAAAAACTTGACAAAAAAGGAAAAAAAGTGATGAAGTACAGGTAGTCCTCGACTTACAGCAGTTCGCTTAGTGAATGTTCAAAGTTACAATGGCACTAAAAAAAGTGCCCCCCTCCAAGCCACAGACGAGCATGACACCTGCCTGCCTGCCAGGCAGCGCTCTTCCTCCTGTCCGAGGTTTTCATTGTTGTGAGCATTTCTGTTTAGGATTGGCAGCAGGGGTGGGGTGGAGGGTGTTTGATTTTTATTTCCCCCCCCCCCCAGCAGGTTTTGGTCACTTCACATGACCCTGGGACACTGACGGTCATAAATATGAATCAGTCGCCAAGCATCTGAATGTAAATCACCAGACCCTGGAGATGCTGCAACATTCCAGCTGATTGACGCTTCTTCTGGGCTCAGAAGCGCCAGGATCAGCGCTGAGCTCCAGCTGGAGCCTGGTGCTGATCCTGGCGCTTCTACTGCGCCCTGACAGCCCTGCAGCTCCATCCGTCTCTCACTCAGGCATGTGCGGTGTTGCCACCAGTTCAGCTCATTCCCCTCCCCCGCTACTTTTCTAGGATGGTCGCGTACCACCTGCCAGGTGCCAATGTACCACAGGTGGTACCCGTACCACTGGTTGAAAAGCCCTGCAGTAGTGGACCAGTAGGCAGCTCTTTCCCTCACGTCTGCTGAGTTGCATTGTAGGTTGTGCTCAGAGCCATCGGTTGGAGCAGCTGGACAATCAGGTCCTTGTTTGTTTTAAAACAATGATATGCAGTGAGGATGGAAGAATATGGAATATTTAGAGTTATAGAAAAATAATTTGTGGCTCAGCTCAGTGTGTCTGGGTGACGTAATTTTATTTCAGGTGTAAGAAAATAAAAGCAGAAATATAAAGGAAATCACTAACTTGGAAGGGCTTATTTACCTTAAAAGAAGAATCAAATTTAATAAAATGGTTGCAGTAACTTGGTCATTTAATTTTCCTATACTTTTAATGGCGCTTTAGCAGAAAACGAATAGATGTTTTAAACTCTTAAGTTTCAGCAGCAAAATCAAATCATTAGATGTTACTGCACTGCAGGTTTTTCAAATGCAACTTGTAAAAGTGTGTTTTCTTTGGCAGTCAGTTCCTTGCATGCAAACTGCAATATTGTGCTCACCTCATTAATAGTATCAGGATTAATTTTCAAAACTTGTCAGTGCTGGCAAACCACATCTCATAGGTGAAATGGGAACCTCACAGCTCTTCCAGGTTGTACCACGGAACTCCAGCTGCAAAATTGTCACTTTCCAGCAGCCTATCCCCCATTCCCTTTTAGAAATAAAAAATAAGGGGCAAATGAATCCTCTGTAAGTAAGTGAAGGTACAGACCCTTTCTGCTCTTGTTTCATTTAGCTGCTGTGATACGAATGAGATCCTAGTCTGCAGGGAAGCTTCTTGATTGCATGTGTGTATGAGAGTTTGGGGGAGTTATCGTAGGTGTTTTTGGAATATTGCTTTCTGCTTTTTTATATGTAAAGAGGAAGAGATTAGAAGATAGGAAACCATGCAAAATGGGTGTGTGCAACTTTTGTCCTGGTAGACGTGGTAGAGTGGTGAAAAGGTAACTGCCTGGGTGGTGCCCCAGTGGCGAAAGAGATATCAGAACTATTGGTTGCTCGTTATTTTAGCTGAAAGTATAGTATCTGTATTAAAGTATATATGCTGTGATCGTGATACGTTTTAAAGATGCAGCGGAGGTTGGCTTGTTTATCCAAAAAACCCCTGTATCTTATTTTCCTATTTACCAGAATGACCATTAGAATTAGAAATGCAGAGATAAATTTGCTCCTGACTCTATAATGGCTTCTGTCATAATGCGGCACGAAAGAGTTTTCTTTAAAATATTAATATATATTTTTTTCCAGTGGGAAAATGTTCTCAGAATGTGAGTTGTATTGTTGCATTGTTTGTGTTGTGAATTGCACAAGTAAAATGCAACGTTAGAAATATTGTTGGGACACTCCTGCTGTCTGCTTCAGGTTGGAGCAGCTTGACAAGTAGGTGTTGCTGGGGAGTTGATTGCTAAGAGCTGTTCACTTTTGAAATAAATGAACTTAATTTTATCTATGCACGTGGAAGCCATACTGTAATTTCTGAAGGGAAGCCTTTTCTCCTTCCTGCCCAGATCCCAAAATCATTTTTCAGATATGATTACCATTAGCCCTTTTATGACTTTTTATTGATGTTGATATTTTTATTTTTTTATTTTTAATCCCATTTATATCCCGCCCTTCTCCGAAGACTCAGGGCGGCTTACAATCTAAGCACAAATCAAATGTGCTTAGCAATATCATTGTAAAAAATTAAGCAAAGCATTTTGGGGGTAATCACAGTGTAGTCTATGTTTGGTAGGTAAATACAGTTTTTTAATTTATTCATTGTACTCTGTAGGAGTTTCAGTTGGTGTAAGTTTCCCCTGCCCGGTTATCATAATAACACAAAAGGAGCTGTTTTATAGTTTCTTATTAAGAATTGCTAAAACAGCTTCCATTTTGACTTGTTTCGCAGTCTTCTTTGTAATTATTTATTTTCAAATATGGTAAGTATAATATTGGGGCCTGGATCATTAGTTAGGCTTGCGACAGCTGGAATGTAGTAATGGAAATTAGAACATGGTCAGCACCATGTGGAGATTGCATTGTGCAAGCTGAAAGAAGCTAATTCTCGTATGAATTGTATGATAATCTCTGGCGGGAAGCGTCCCTATTTCCTGGTTGCTCACTTTAATGATTTACACTGCTGGTAAACCTAACAAAATGTTCAGTATGCTTTGTTACCATGCCTTTGGATAACAAACAATTGTTTGGAGCACCTAACAACTATCCTGGTCACTTCCTCTGTCTGCCATATTTCCTTTCTATGTTTCCTTGCAGGCCTCTGGTTGTACCTAGCAGGAAGCAGCCTGCCCTGCTTAACTTTGATTGGTTCTCCTAATTTTGGGTACAGGTCAGTTCATCGTGACCTGGAAGCACAGATTGCAATAGTGACAGAAAACAAAGCCCTACAGCAGCAGTTCCATCAGGTTTGTAGCACATGGACTCTGTTTTTTGAGCACTGGCCCTCCTTCATAGGGCTGAGGGTTTGGGTGTGACAAGAAGGTTTTATTTAAAAAAATAAATAAACGAATCAGTAATTGAAATCGACAAAAGGCTGTTTTCATGACCTTTCACTAAAGATCCACTACCTTAAATAGTTGAATGCTGGAAGAATTCTGAATAAGAAGCTGACCCAGGAATTTGAAGAGAGCATGAGAAAAATGTGAAAGTACGTTATTCTGGTCGTAAATTAATTCAACTTTTTCTGATGCGGTTCTCCCATCTGAGCGTGGTTGCAGGGAAATGTAGCAACTCTTTGCTTCCCAAGCAAAATCTCTAGAAACTGTTTCCAGTAGCTCCGGGTGTTTAGATAACTCATAAGCCTAGTTAATTCTAATACGAGATAAAATTCCTGTCTCTTCCTGGTTTTCTTCCCACAAATCAGAGTGGGCTGTAATCTTTCTTCTACGACAAATAAATATTTTGTGCATTACCCTTGTAAATTGTTTAATCTAGACTTGTTTAATAAAGTGTTAATTTTTCTGGGCTCATAGTACTAACCTTTTGCATATTGCAAACGCACTTTAAACTGATCTGAATGTCCCCTTGAGAACTAGAACTATATCAATATTCAATATTCAGTCAGTTAAAATTTACCTGGTTTCTTTGCAGTAGAACCACAGAAATAATGCACATTGAGGCTGTATATTTTGTTTTATTAGTCTGCAACTTGCTTGTAGTCAGAACTGAACCTTCCCCTGACCCATTTTATTTACTTATATCAGATGTTTCAAGGAAATGTCTTTTGATCGTTTGATCTGGTTTTGTGGAAGTCAGAAGCAGTGGAAATAATGTATCTTTTGCTACATTTTTGCTATGTGTAAAATGTAAGGAAAAAAAACAGCCTTTCTATATGCCTCCCCTATTTCTGCGGCATCTGTGGCGGGTTTGGGAAGGAAGATACCTTTTTACTTTGTGCAACACTTCAGAAATATAGGAAGTGGCAGGAATTGCTCCTTGGGAAGAGGGAAAAGGAAACGTGTAGTTCATGCCACCACATACCACAATTTTTGTAATCTTGTGTGACACAAAAAAAGACTCTTCCATTTGCATAATTTAACTCCTTCTGTTAGAGGATGGACTTGATCCTCCTTTATTTTTACCTTATTTTGTTTCGTTTTTGATGTCTCGTTCCATAGGTTAGAAAAGTGAGAGGGGTGTTTCAGAAGCCTGAAACAAACTGGAGGAATTAAAGCACACAAATTGCTGTCATTTCTTGTGCTATAAAAAGCAGTCTTTTACTTACTTATTGTTTGTACATGTTTAACAATAATTGTTCAGTAACCATTCCGACTTACGATGGTGCTGAGTGAGTAAACTTATCACCGGTCTTGTAATCATGGCCATTGCAGAATAACAGAATAATAGAGTTGGAAGGGACCTTGGAGGTGCTCTAGTCTAACCCCCTACATTCAGGCAGGAACCATTTCAGACAAATGGTTATCCAGTCTCTTCTTAAAAGCTTCCCGTGCTGGAGCATCCACAGGAGGCAGGTGGTTCCACTGATTAATTGTTCTAACTATCAGGAAATACGTCTTTAGCTCTAGGTTGCTTCTCTCCTTGATTATTTTCCATCCACTGATTCTTGTCCTGTCCTCAGGTGCTTTGGAGAATAGGTTGACCCCCTCTTCCTTGTGGCAGCCCCTGAGATATTGGAACACTGCTATCATGTCACCCCCTAGTCCTTCTTTTCATTAAACTAGACATACCCAATTCCTGCAACCGTTCTTCATAGGGTTTAGCCTCCCTGTAGCTGCTACATGTCAAACACAAGGCCCGGGGGCCAGATCCGGCCCGTGAAGTGGTTTCATGCGGCCCGTGAAGCCATCCTGGAAACAGTGAGGGAACGGCCCCCACTGCCTTGGCCCTGGCCCAGAGACCCTCCTCCTGCCAGAGACCCTCAGATCTGTCCCACTCCTGCCCAGGCCCCCATAGGCACCCTTGATGCGAACGATGTAGAGCTGGCCACGCCCACCCAGTAGGCCATACACACTCTAGCCACACCCACCCAGTAGGCCACGCCCACCCTGGCCATACCCACCCGGCCCCTTGAGGGCAACTGCAATGCTGATGCGGCCCTCAATGAAATTGAGTTTGACACCCCTGCTGTAGCATCTCTATGTTACATGATGATGATTGAGGCATTTGGCAACTGGTTCACATTACAGTGGTAATAGTAGCCCACGATTATAGGATTGACATTTGTGTTTTTCACTGCTGGCTTCTGACAAGCAAATTCAGTGAGGTTGTAAATGATGGTCACATAACGTACCTAACAACAACGCAGGGTTCACCTAACAACGGCAGCCAGGACTTCTCACCTGCCTTTATAAGTTGGCACAGTCACATGACTTTGCACTTTATGAGAGGGAGTTGCCATTCCCAAGTTCTGTAGTTAAGCAAGCATTACCTGTATTTTTTCTAGATAGCTCTAAGGGAAGCTGTACTTATCATATATTTTTTTTATTTCTCATATTCTATAACTAATTTAGTTAACTTTTCTGAATTTCTTTTGAAAGTAAAAGTCTAATTCCGATGGATCCAAAGAGAAGTGCTGAAATGAATATTTACTTAAATCTTTTGAAAGAATTCTATTTCCTATATGGTGATTCCTCAGTCTTTTTTGTATGCTGTACGGATGATGAACCTCAGAATGGAGCATGTCACATGGGGCAGCACATTCTGTGAAGCCTGCCTTTCTGTCTGTAATGGTTTTCTCACTCTCAGCAGAGCTTCAATTAATCACCCTTAGGGTTTTTCTAACTGCACTCTTTTGAGCTACAACTGTGATGTAAAATAAGAAGCAATATTGTGGAGTGTTCTTCTGATCAGTTGGGCAGATAGAAAAGTATTAAATGGGATCTGTTTATTTTCTCCCCCCCCCCTAAAACTAGTCTTATTAAACCCCCGATGGGATCTAGATTGCAGGAATAAAGGAAGAAAAAAGAGAACAGCGGTGCCATTTGCATAGGCTAAGTGATGTGGGCTACGTAGGCTTAGCTGGAGTTAAACATGTCGTTTTAAGAATTGAGAATAGAAATGTGTAGCTTGGTGGAAGGTGGGCAGGAGTCCCATAATGATATCATAGCTCTTTATATATAGTTGTCTGTTTTATTAATTTAGATGAAATCTTTATGTGTTGTAAACACCGTTTTCAAATATCATGTGTATGCTTTTGTAATAGAAACATTCACTTTTCCTTCCAGCTGTACTGTTTGTACTTTAAAGAGCTTAATGTTTCTGGGAACCACATTGAAACCTTGACGGCACATTAGATTTTGAAAGGAGCCTTGGATTTTTTTCTGAAGAGAAATGAGCAGCCCAGTCCCTGGAGATTAAAGCTGGTTTTCCTTTTTGGACAATGATAGCTCAGGGCTTGGCTGTGTTACGGGAAAAAGAATAACCGTAGGACCAATCTTGCAAAGCTTTCCTCCTTGTATGTTTGTATACATATGTGGGTTGGGTTCTGTGTTTGCAATTATTTGGGGTTTGGCTCAATTAGCATCTGAGATGCCAAACTCTGGAAAGTTTTGGCAAATTGGAAGTGTCGAAATTTGGGATCACATTTTAGGAGAACATGTGCTGGGATGAAATACTAGGACTCTGATCACACTGATTTTGATTCGAAACAGTTAAGCTATACAACGATGGTAGTAGACTCTAGCAAGATTTGTTGGTTCTTGAGTAGCCGTGGTGGGCTAAAGTTCAGGAGGTTCTGATTAGAGCAAATGTTGAAATTCAAGTTGTAATTTTCTTACTCTAGGAGCAGGAACAGCTTTACTCTCGTTCTAGTACAGTGTCTTCCTCAACATTTGATCAGCCAAGTCGTTATGTCAAGCTGTGGGTGAAGATGTTGACACCTCTGATTAAGAACTTCTTCTGAAATAAAGGGAGGCAGGTCTTCTTGGTGAGTATCATATGTGGCTTTTTATAGCTTCCTCTTATTGGGAAGCCCTTCAATTAACAGGAAATGCGTAGATACTGATTTCATTTTAATGTACTTTTGCAGTGTGTAATTTTCCTGAACATTATACAGTCTTGAGTTCTTAGTGTCAACTCTCACAATCATAGGTCATATTCTTCTGGGAAATGTTTAAAAGCTGTATGTAAAGTAACTGGATCTCTCTGTACAACTTTAAATTCACTTGTGAAACTATTTTGGTTTTTAAGAATTTTGAGTCTGTAAGGGTACAAAATATATGAAAATTGTGTAAGTTGCGAATGTGCCTTTAAATCACTGCTCCTTTGAGTAAAAAAATATGCATGTTAAGAAAAAGTACAAATGCATTTCTGTACATTTTTGTCTTATTTAAACAAAAATAAGCCTTTTAAACAGAGAGCTCTCTTTCAAAGAGTATGGTAGCAACTCAGCTTTATTGAAGTAATAATATTGGGTTCTTGTTACATTCTTCTCATAAGCAGAAATATGCTGGATCAATGAGGCATATTTTAACCAATTATCTCAGAGCAAAATAGAGAACTAAATTTTGCCTTCTACTCTGCTGTATATTTAACTTGAACATTATATAAATAATTTCCTTTCACTTATGTTCTTTTGGTGCACAATAATGTATTTTAATAAGTATCAGCTATCTTTTTTCTGTCATAAATATATACGTTATGGGAGTGAATAAAGAATTCTGTATTGATTTTTATTGTTTCCGCAGTGAGAAAATTTGTCCCCAGAAATTCAAAATTGAAATAAGGACTCATGAAAGTACAGGAAAGCATAAAATTCTGTATTGTTGAGGCTAAATAGACATACAGCAGGCTTATCCAAGAATGAATCTACTGGGTAGGGGCACCAAAGAGTCAGCCTTCTTTCAATAGAAAGATGCCTGGAGGACTTAGATTTTGGGAGGAGACATTGCTCAAAAAGGCTTCTTAACTAATGGTTAGCCTTAGGGTCTATTACTCATTTGTGAAACTGAGCATACTTAAGAACTCCACAAGTTGGTTTCAACCCAAAATGGAAATAGATTTAATTGCTGGGCCTGTTCCTTTTCATATGGCTAGAAATTAGTCATTAAAAGAACCCGAACATTTCCCTTTAGGAAGAGAAAAAGGCTGTCCATAATCTGCTTCATAGAAAAATAAAGCTCAGAAGATTATATGGATCTTATGTTTAGTACTTAATATTACGAGATTTGTGATCAATTAGTGCTACATAAATTTATGTTTTCAGATAACCCAAATGTTGCTTTAGCTATTTGAGAATTTTATTTTGGGTTTGGTAACTGTGAGGACATACAAAAGGAAATGAATACCTGTTTCTTAGATACTAGAAGTCTTAGACAACATTTAAATTGGGCGTTTGAGGTTTTTTTTAATATTGTCTAAATATTTTTACATATGTATTTTCTCATTTGTAAGAAGGCTATTTTTAACAAAAGAGATGCTCTTAGATAGTTAAATATTGCACTCATCATCATTGTGTGCTTCTTTAGAACAGTATAGAATAGTCAGAGGTAGCACAAATTAATTCTGTTGTACCTTTGAATAGATGTAGGTTATAATAAAGAGGAAGTCTACTAAAGTCATTGTGTAAACAAACCTATTCCTGTCCTTAGGGCAGATGCTGATCAAGGTAGCCATAATCCTGTTTGTGTAACTGCACATATTCCCCTGCAACTGTTTTATGCAAACTGTCTTCTGATAAGAATGTGTAGAATATAACCATATAAGGAACAATGTACAACCGGGAAATAGGGGGGTATAAATATGTCTGTTAGTACGCCCCTCGAGGTTCAGACCCTTTGCTTCGTTTAAGCCCTCTGAACCTGCGCAATAAACCTTTCCTTTCCTGAAGAGCTGGCGTGAGTGTCTCCTTTCTACAACAGTTTTGTGGCGACCACGAAGGGACTTCATAGCAAGGCGATGTTTCGCTGAGGGCAGCCCGACCCCTCGGACCCGACGAGAGGCCACTCCTGAAACATTCTCCAGGTGCCATGGGGGAAAGCACCTCCGGGAGACAGCAGTGACACCTCTACGGGGCCAACGGTGCAGACGGCTAGTCCAAGATCCCTTGAGGGAAGGAAAGGAGGTCTGAACTGAATCCTGGCCAGGACGAGTGTGAAGACGCCTCAGGCGAGTATGTGTTAAAGCAGTAAAGTGCCTATCTCACTTGAAGATAGAAGAGGGGGACTGATCACCCTCCTCGACTCGGGACGTTGATCCTAAAGTAGTCCGTGTTAGGCTGTGTGGGAGGTTAAGCCACTGCAGTTCCTATCGGTGACCGTTGGAATGTCCGGCACTGTAGGTCAGTGGCAGTGTTCTTAGAATGGGGGGCCAAAGCAGTGTTCCCAACACACCTCTGGAATGCATGTTGAAAGGCTTTGATGAGTATTTCAATCATACACAGTATAAAGTCCCCTATCCTAAGGTGACAAAAGAGAGGCTGAGGTTCCTATGCGAGGAGCAGTGGCCTCATATGGGGGTTGGGTGGCCGCCAGAGGGTCCATTCAAAAACCAGCTCATAGACGACCTCCGGGCCATGATGGCAGCAAATTTAATTAATTTTAATTTATTGAGATTTTTATACCGCCCTTCTCCCAAAGGGACTCAGGGCGGTTCACAGGGCATAAATATAAATAACAATACAAACATTAAAAGACAATTAAATCAGTGCCCAAGTTAAAACAAGAATAAAACAAGCCAATAAAAAACCCATGTACCCCCATCAGGCCAGACCCGCTAGTTCAAATAAATGGGTCTTCAACCCGCGACGGAAGGATCGGAGGTCTGATGTCATCCGGAGCTCCACCGGCAGTTGGTTCCACAAAGCCGGGGCACCCACAGAGAAGGCCCTCCCCCTGGGTGCCACCAGTCGACATTCCTTGACAGGAGGCACCCTGAGGAGGCCCTCTCTGTGGGCGCGCACAGGGCGGAGGGGAGTCGACGCCGGCAGCAGGTGGTCCTCGAGGTATCGCGGACCCATGCCATGTAGGGACTTAAAGATCATAACCAAAACCTTGAACCTTACCCGGAAGACAACTGGTAACCAATGCAGCTCACGGAGCAAAGGTGTAACATGGGAGTACCGGGAAACTCCCAAGACAACTCTCGCGGCCGCATTCTGTACCAGTTGGAGCCTCCGAGCAGTCTTCAAGGGAAGTCCCATGTAGAGAGCATTACAGTAGTCTAGGCGAGAGGTCACGAGCGCATGAGTGACCGTACATTAGGCGTCTGGGGCGGTACCATCTAGTTGGCTCCATACCCCCACGGCGGGGGGTGGCAAAATGGAAGACCAGCCGCAGGAGGTGATGATCGGTCCATGACAGGGGCATAATAAATGGAAAGCCCCCACCAAGATCATCCAACCAACGTCCAGATAAAAAAATCAGGTCAAGGGTGTGGCCTCCCTCATGAGTTGGCTCAGAAATTACCTGCGTCAGGTCCATGGCCGTCATGGAAGCCATGAACTCCCGAGCAAGCTCAGATGAACCTCCCAGGGATGGTAGGTTGACGTCTCCCAAAACTATAAGTTTGGGGAACTCAACCACCAACCCCGAGAGGATATCGAGCAGCTCGGGCAGGGCTGCCGCTACGCGACTAGGCGAAATGTACACGAGCAGCAAGCCCAACTGCGCCCCAGAGCCAAATCTCATAAAGAGAGACTCACACCCGACTATCTGAGGAACGGTGGTCTCCCGCGGACATAAGGTCTCCCTAACGATCACCGCCACACCCCCACCCCTACCCTGAGCTCGAGGCTGGTGTAGCACCCGGAAGCCTGGTGGGCAAAGGTCAACCAAAGGGACCCCACCCTCTGGGCCCAACCAAGTCTCCGTGATGCAAGCCAGGTCCGCATGCTCACGCTCAACTAAATGAGGAGAAGTACCCCAATCAATATCTGTATATAGACCAGTGGTGGAATGCAGTAGCAGAGAAGGCAGATGACCTATTACAATGTCAGGCTGAGATGGTTCGCCTCTGTGTTGCCAGATCTAAGGGAAAGAAGCTAGGGTTGTGTCAAAGAGATTTAAGGACGTGAAAATATCCGAAACCAAGGTGTCTGATACCAAGAAAGAGGTGCTAGTTGAGGAAGAGGAAGTAATTCTTAGACCCCCTCCTTATGTGCCGCATCCGCCCCCGCTGCCTCAACCATTAGCGGCAGCAGCTGCTGCAGCGCCAAGTGAAGCGCAGCCAGCAGTAAGAAAGAAGCAGAGGAGAAAGGAGTCCACGGCTCCTAAGGAAGAGGAGGATCCTTCTGTGGCTGGGAGGGGTGAGATAGGTATGATGATGATGATGAAGAGGAGGAAAGATTGGCTGCTGGGATAGATGTATTGGTAGGAATAATGACAAGGTCAGCTACAGTTAAAGCAGCGGCTGCTAAGCGTGGATTCTTAGCCCCCTTAAGGCAGACAGACCAGCAAGTTATAAACCAACAGAGTCAGGTGGAGTTCCGACCCTTGTTTCAATATGTCCCGTTCACCACCACAGATCTCTTGAACTGGAAGCAGCATTATGGTCCTATGACCACTAAGCCAACAGAGATGGCGGAACTGTTCCAGACCATCATGCAAACCCACAACCCCACATGGCAGGATGTACAGCAGTTGTTGAATACACTATTAACTCTGGAGGAAAAGGAGAAGTGGAGAGCCGCGGTTAGGAAGTGTGTTAGAGAAAGATACCCTAACGTGCAGGATATACAGGCAGAGTTACTGATAAGGGCACCGGAGCAGGATCCAGCTTGGGACATTAGGGATGCAGCGCAGATGACGTTGTTGTGGGAATATCAGAATTTAACGGTAGATGCGCTTCGGAAGGCAGGAAAACCCCCTGTACCATCTTTGGTAACGCAAGGAGCAGATGAAAGCCCGGAGAGTTTTTTGCAACGGTTGATTGAGGCTTATGAGCTGTATACACAGATAGATCCGAGACATGCAGACAATGTACAAATGTTGAATGAGAGATTCATAGCACAAAATTATGGCGATATCAGGAAGAAGTTGCAGAGGTTGGAAGGAGCTCTGGGAAAGAATACCAGTGAATTGCTGGAGGTGGCAAGGAAAGTGTATGTTAATAGAGACAAAGTAGAAAAGAAAGAGAGGGAAGCACGAATGCAGAGGAAAACGGAATTGCTGGCGGTAGCTTTACAAGAGAAAACCCTGCTGGGGCCAAATCAATGTGGGTATTGTAGGGAAAGTCATTGGCAGAGGGAATGTCCGAAACGAGGGACGAGAGGACGAGGCTGGAGAGGAAGGACAGGTATTGGAAGAGGAAGGTCTATGGGCGCAGCACAGACTGGATTTCTCTTGAGAGGTAGAGGATCCCGAGGGAGCCGAGGAGGTAGAGGAAGAATGGAGAGTGAACGTGAGATAGAAGGGATTGGATTGGCAGGGACAAGTTGGACGGATTGATGGGGACTGGGCTTAGAGGAGCCCCCCCCGAGCCTTTGGTAACTATGAATTTAGGGGGCCATAAGATGACGTTTTTGGTAGATATGGGAGCAGGAAGGTCAGTCATAAATAGCCCAGTTTCAACACCTGGACCCCACCAAATACAGGTTCAAGGAGTGTCAGGACAGATATTGGGACGGCAGGTCCTGAAACCAGTCACATGTCTTTTCAATGGATCGCAAATCCAACACGAGTTCCTATACATCCCTGAATGCCCAATACCCGTATTAGGCAGAGATCTGCTTAGCAAACTAGGAGCCATAATCTCTTTTGACAAGGGCCAGCAGAAACTTAAAATAAAACACCAGCCTGAAGCAATGTGGAGACTCATGGTAGCTAGGTCAGCTATTGAGGAAAACAATGAGGAGAAATGGAGGGAATTCGAGGTTCCAGGTTTATGGGCAGAGGATAACCCTCCCGGATTTGCAGCTCGTCACCTTCCGGTAATAGTGGAGGTGAAGCCCTTGGCTACGCCAGTTCATATTCGTCAGCGCCCGTGCTATAATGAGGCCATAGTTGCGATATATGAAAGTTTTCAAAAATACCTTAAAGCAGGGATTTTGGTGCCCATTCAGTCGCCTTGGAACACTCCCATCTTGCCAATCAAAAAGCCAGATGGGAATTATTGCCCCATGCAAGATTTAAGGATTATCAATTCAATAACGGAAATCATACATCCACTTGTGCCAAACCCGTATACGCTCCTTAGCTTGATTCCACCGACTGCTAGGTGGTTCTCAGTAATAGACTTAAAGGATGCCTTTTTCACAATCCTGATCCACAAGATTAGTCAGCCATTGTTTGCGTTTGAGTGGGAGAGCCCGGAGACGGGTCAGAAGAGGCAATATACATGGACTCGGCTTCCCCAGGGGTTCACCCACCTTATTTGGTACTGCCCTAGGAAAGGACTTGCAGCATTATGTACCCCGGCAACCTGGGGATATAGTTTTACAGTATGTGGATGATGTCTTGGTAACAGGCAAGACAGAGGACTTGTGTTGGGACAATACGAGAACCCTTTTGCTTCTGTTATTGAAATGTGGTTATTGGGTGTCCAGAAAGAAGGCACAATTGGTACAGCAGAAAGTAAGATACTTGGGATATGATATTGAGCATGGTCAGAGAGCCCTAGGACAAGAAAGGAAGCAGGTGATTCTAGCCATTGCTGAACCAGCAAACAGAAGGCAGCTGCGAGGTTTTTTTGGGGTTGGCTAGCTTTTGTAGGATCTGGATAGCTAATTTTGCACTGTTGGCAGCTCCGCTTTATACCGCTACAAAGGGGGGTGACTTTGAACCTTTTCAGTGGGGAGGAGAACAAAGAAGGGCCTTTAAGGACATTAAGCTTGCTCTTACAGCAGCACCAGCTTTGGTCTTACCCAATTTCAAGCAATGATGATTGAGAATCCACAAGTTAAATTGGTAGTGTCTAATTGATTGAACGTAGCCACCCTCTTGCCCATAGAGACTGAATTGGAACATGACTGTTTGCAAGTATTGGACAGTGTCTATGCCAGTCGGCCAGATCTGTCAGACATACCTCTTCAACAGTCTGAGACTCATCGTCACAAGTTGAGATAAGTCTCAAAAGGGGGGAATAAAGAGGAAGTGTACTAAAGTCATCATTGTGTAAACAAACCTATTCCTGTCCTTAGGGCAGATTCTGATCAAGGTAGCCATAATCCTGTTTGTGTAACCATATAAGGAACAATGTACAACTGGGAAATAGGGGGGGTATAAATATGTCTGTTCGTACGCCCCTCGGGGTTCAGACCCTTTGCTTCATTTAAGCCCTCTGAACCTGCGCAATAAACCTTTCCTTTCCTGAAGAGCTGGTGTGAGTCTCTCCTTTCTACAACAATAAGATATCAGAAGAATTCTGGTAGCCCCCAATTAACAAATTTGTTAGTTGGAAAAAGTGCTGCCTCATTCTTTCTGACATTTTGGTACCATAGACTCTGCAGCATTTACAGTAAGAAACACTAGATTCCAAGAAAGTAATTTTTAGATTTTAAGTATAAGTAATCTTAATATGCTAATCTATTAGCCATATTAAATAATTTTTCCCCAGTGTATGTAAATAGTGCAAGGTAGGGAAATCTGCAGTTCTCCAGATAGCCTTGAGCCCTGTCTTCTCTCAGATCCAGCCAGCATAGCTACTCAGAAATAATGTGAATTGAACTATAACAACAGCTGGTGGAATGCAGTTTTCACCTTCTGGCTACAATTTTCTTTAGAAAGCAAAATAATGTAGTAAATAATGTAGTGGGGCAAGGGGAATAAATTGACTGGAAAATGATGCAAAAAAAGCCAACAAATGAGAGTCTGGACATTGTCATCAGAACATCTCACTTCTGAAGACTAAAGAGAAAATTATTCCTAGTACTTGGTATTGATAAACCCTTCATCCAAAAACTATGGAGGAAAAGAATTCTTAATGTGACTGTAATTCAATGCTCTAAGGGGTTGCATTAAAGCACCAAGTTAGTCCAGAGTTTGAGGAGAGACTTCATGGTTTTGGTCTTAAATGGCATTAGCAAGATTGAATTGGCAGTTGGGGAAAGAGAGATAGAGTTATGGATAAGGTGGGGTCAGGATTAGGATTAGGGTTAGGGTTGGGGTTGGGTTTTTTCCAAATAACATTTTCAATATTTAGCAAATGGCATAGTGTCTGGGTACATGTATTTAACTAATAATAATAGATAGTTAATTATCATAAACAATATGTTAATTAATCACTCAATAGCCTTCTTGCTAATCTATATTCAAAATTACATATCACGTTCCTTTCTCTCTGACTCATTTTTCTAGCCATTGATAGAAATTATCCCATGTTCCAAAATACACTGAGTCTTCTTTCTCTTTAATCTTTAAAGTCAATCTATCCATTTCTGCACACTCTAGAATTTTCTTAATTAATACTTCTTCAGTTGGTAACTTTTCATTATTCCAGTGTTGGGCAAATACAATTCTTGCTGCCGTTAATATGTGTAGTATTAGATATCTGCAATTTTTCTCATAATTAGCTCCTATTATTCCTAACAGAAATAATTCTGATTTAAAGTCTTATTTGTTTTTTAGTCATTTTCTCCAACCATAAATGTATTTTAACCCAAAATCCTTTTGCTTCGGGGCATGTTTGCCAGATATGATAATAGCTACCTGGTCTTTGTTTACATTTCCAACAGTTGTTTGAAATATTTTTAAACATTTTTGCTAATCTCACTAGTGTGATATGCCATCTGTAAAACATTTTATATAAGTTTTTTTTTTATATGGCACAGCTTTAGTTAATTTAATATTTCTTTCTTTAACTTTTGCCAATCTTATAATTCTATGTTATATCCAAAATTCTTTGCCCATGTTATCATTGTTTCTTTTACTTGTTCTTTCTCCATCTTTAACAGAAATCTAGAGAGTTTCTTGATCAACTTTTCATCTGCTTTTAGCAGTATCTGACCAAATTCTGTCTGTTCCTTATAAAATTCTGTTGTTTTAACGTCTTTTTCATATCTTGTTTGAATTTGCAGCTATGGCTACTATGCTAGATCAATACCTTGTTCTTGTAAATCTTGTCTGTCTTTCAATTTTCCTTCATTATCCAAAATATCTTTATAAGTCGCAACTTTATTGTAGTTAATTAAATTTGGGTAAGCAAAAGCTTCCATTGTTGAAAGCCATTCAGGTATCTTAATATAATTTTTTTCTTTTATTTCTTTCCCATTCTGAAAGAAGTGCATTCCTTATAAAATGGTTTTGAAAGTATCTATGTATTTTATTCTTTCCATACCACAGAATGGCATGCCAGCCGATTTGTAGGTCATGCCCCTCTAGGTACAATAGTCTTTTACCTCTAAGCATTATCCATTCTTTAAGCCACGGGTGTCAAACTCAATTTCATTGAGGGCCGCATCAGCACTGCGGTTGCCCTCAGGGGGCCGGGTGGGTGTGGCCAGGGTGGGCGTGGTCTACTGGGTGGGCGTGGCTAGAGTGCATGTGGCCTGGGTGGGCGTGGCCAGCTCTACATCGTTCGCATCAAGGGTGCCTATGGGGGCCTGGGCAGGAGTGGGACAGATCTGAGGGTCTCTGGCAGAAGGAGGGTCTCTGGGCCAAGGCAGTGGGGGCCGTTCCCTCACTGTTTCCAAGATGGCTTCGCGGGCCGCATGAAACCACTTCGCGGGCCGGATCTGGTCCCCGGGCCTTGTGTTTGACACGTCTGCTTTAAGCCATGTTAGAATGGTTGCTTGGTAGTATAACCTCCAGTCCGGCAGTCCAGATCCTCCACTGTCTTTTGCTTCTTGTAGCATTTTCACTTTAATTCTAGCTTTTTTTCCTTGCCAGATGAATTTCAATATTATTGTATTCGGTTCATCAAAGAAGGCTTTTCCCAGCCTTACAGGTATCACTTGAAATAAAAAGAGTATTTTTTGGTAAGATATTCATTTTCACTGTTTTTCCACTTTTCCAAATCCAATTTTATTTTAGCAGTCTTAGGTAGTTATCTTCTTTTACTGTTACACATCTTGCTGTTAGATAAATTCCCAAGTACTTACGGTAACTTTTTTAACTATTTGAAGATTTGTTTTTTTGTTAGTTGATTTTTTTGTTTTTCTGTTAAATTCTTTGTTAGCACTTTAGTCTTTCCTCTGTTTACTGTCAACCCTGCCACTTCTCTAAATTTTTCTATTTTCTCCAGAAGTTTAGTGCTTGTTCCTTTTCAGTTTCTCTCTGAAGTGCTGTTTGTTTTATTTCCCTTTCTGTAAGCAAAGTTCACAGTTTCCTTTTTATAACTCAAAGGAGCTAAAGAACCTCCTGTGCTGCTGACTTAAGATTGCATCTTGATGTAATAATAATAATAATAATAATAATAATAATAATAATAATAATAATAATAATAATAATAATAATAATAATAATAATAAGTTGGAAGGGACCTTGGAGGTCATCTAGTCCAACCCCCTGCTAAGGCAGGAAACCCTATACCATTTCAGGCAAATGGCTGTCCAGTCTCTTCTTAAAAACTTCCAGTGTTGGAGCATTCACCACCTATGGAGGCAGGTTTTTTTTTTTAATTCCATTTATATCCCGCCCTTCTCCGAAGACTCAGGGCGGCTTACAAGCTTAGCAGTAGTTAGCAGTAGGTTGTTCCACTGGTTAGTTGTTCTAACTGTCAGGAAGTTTCTCCTTAGTTCTAGGTTGCTTCTCTCCTTGACTAGTTTCCATCCGTTGCTTCTTGTCCTGCTTTCAGGTGCTTTGGAGAATAGCTTGACTCCCTCTTCTTTGTGGCGGCCCCTGAGATATTGGAACACTGCTATCATGTCACCCCTCACCCTTCTCTTCCTTAAACTACACATACCCAATTCCAGCAACCGTTCCCTATATGTTTTAGCCTCCAGTCCCCCAATCATCTTTGTTGCTCTTCTCTGTACCCTTTCTAGAGTCTCGACATCTTTTTTACACCGTGGAGACCAAAACTGGATGCAGTATTCCAGGTGTGACCTTACCAAGGCATTGTAAAGTGGTATTAGTACTTCACGTGATCTTGATTCTATCCCTCTGTTAATGCAGCCTAGCATTGTGTTGGCTTTTTTGGCAGCTGCAGCACACTGCTGGCTCATATTTAAGTGATTGTCCACTAGGACTCCGAGATCTCTCTCACAGTTACTACTGTCGAGCAAGGTACCACCTATACTATACCTGTGCATTTGATTTTTCCTGCCTAAATGTAGAACCTTACTTTTTTCACAATTGAATGTCATTTTGTTAGATAGTGCCCAGTGTTCGAGTCTGTCCAGATCCTCTTGTATCTTAAGCCTATCTTCTGGAGTATTGGCTATTCCTGCCAGCTTGGTGTCATCTGCAAATTTGATGAGTTCCCCATCTATCCCCTCATCCAAATCGTTGATGAAGATGTTGAAGAGCACTGGGCCCAGAACAGAGCCCTGGGGCACCCCACTACACACTTCCTTCCATGTAGATGCGGTTCCATTGAGGACCACACGCTGAGTACGGCCTGTCAGCCAGCTACGAATCCATCTGGTGGTGATGCTATCTAACCCACATTTTTCTATCTTATCAAGTAGTAGGTTGTGATCTACTTTATCAAATGCCTTACTGAAGTCCAAGTAAATTATATCCACAGCATTTCTCTGGTCCACTAGTTTTGTCACTTGGTCAAAGAATGCAATAAGGTTTGTCTGGCATGATCTGTTTTTGACAAACCCATGTTGGCTTTTAGTGATAACTTTGTTCACATCAAGGTGTTCGCTGATTTGTTGTTTGATTATCTTTTCCAGAATCTTCCCAGGTATTGAGATCAGGCTGATAGGTCTGTAGTTTCCTGGATCTATTTTTTCCCTTTTTTGAAGATGGGAACTACATTAGCTCTCTTCCAGTCCTCTGGTAGTTCCCCAGTGCTCCAGGATCTTTGAAAACTATAGTTCAGTGGTTCTGAGATCACGTCTGCCAGTTCCTTGAGAACCTTGGGGTGTAATCCATCTGGTCCTGGTGATTTGAAGTCGTCTAGGCTGGACAGGTGCTCACTTACCATTTTCTTGCCTATCTTAACTTGCGTTTCTATTCTGTTTTTTATGGCACTGGTTTTGGTAGGTTGGACTGTTTTTTCCCTTTGTGTAAAGACAGATGCAAAAAATGAGTTAAGTAGTTCTGCTTTCTCCCTGTTGCTTGTCACCTTCTTGCCACTTTCCCCCACTAATGGACCAATCATTTCCTTAACTTTTTTCTTGTTTCTTATATGTTGAAAGAAGCTTTTTTTTGTTATTTTTGACTTTGGTCGCAAGCCTTAGTTCATTTTGAGCCTTAGCTTTGCTCACTTCATCTTTGCAGGCACGGGCTATTTGCTGATATTCTGCCTTAGTTATGTGCCCCTCTTTCCACTTCTTATACTTGTCCTTTTTATCTTTCAGTTTATCAGAGAGTTCTTTATGCAGCCATGCTGGTTTCTTTTGAAAGCTGTTATTTTTCTTCTTTGTTGGTATTGTGCTAGACTGGGCCTTTATTATTTCACTTTTCAAAATTTCCCAAGCTTCTTGAGTTGTTTTCCCCTTTAGGATTCTCATCCATGGAATTCTTCCCAAGGTCTCTCTAAGTTTATTGAAATTAGCTCTTTTAAAGTCCAAGACTCTAGTTTGGCTGTGTTCTATTGCTTGTGCTTCCTTAATGTTGAATTCCAATATTGCATGATCACTTCCCCCCAAGGTTCCTGTGGCTTTGACACTTTCTATAATTTCATCTCTGTTAGTGAGAATTAAATCCAATATGGCTAATCCCCTAGTTCCCTTCTCTACTTTTTGGGAGAGAAAATTGTCTGATTTGAAATATGTTCTGGTCAATCAAGTTCCTCTGTTGCTTGATTCCAACCATGGTAGATTTTTAAAATAATAATAATAATATCTACTTTGTGAACAGAGTGGACCATTATTTCCCTGGCTTTGGCTTTTGATACTAAGAGCAAAACAGAAGAAGAAAAGACTGTAACAAAGTTGCTACAAGGGAAGAAGAATAAATAAATTGCTTGGTTATAGAGGGGGAAATTATGATTTTATTATGCTGTTAATACATACCAGTTTAAATGTTGAAGTACATAAATTTTGCCTGTTAAAAATCTGCTTTGAAAATTGATGCATGCTCTGAATTGCCAAAGAAGCAAGACTTAATTTTCGCACAGCAAACTGCAAAGCTTCTACTGAGCAGAGTTGTCTTGAGTTAATAGCCCTGCATAATTCTTCAGATAATTCTTTTCAATTGCTGAGTGGAAAAAAGAATGAGCTTACAGGCAGTTCTGTGATAGTCTTGCTCCTTAATAATGTTTGACTGTAATGTTTGAAAGTAATTTGTGAATTGCTGAGGAGTGGAAATTAATTCTCTTCTTCTGAATGGGATCATCCACCCCGTTGCCGTCAGTGTGCTTTCGTCCTCTTCTTGTTAACAGATCCTGAAATACAGAGGTCCTTTACTCTGCCTCAGGAACAAGACTTGTGGTGTTGCTGCCCTCACATCGCAGCCACTGTTGCTGTTGTGCTGAAGGCAGTGCTTTCTTCTCTTGGTGTGACAGGATGATGGGGATAAGACAGAGCAGGGGCAAGGAAGAGAGCAGAACGTTACTCCAGGCCTTACTCTAACTTCCCTCATTTGTTCATCAAAGGCGCTTGCTTTTTTCTCAGCTTTTCTGCAAAAATCTGGCCTTTGCATTTCCTCATGCCCAATGCTTTTGGGAAGACGAAAGCATGCAAAGAGGTGGTGATAAGAATTAATTAGGAAAAGGGCACTTTGCTCACTTATTTGCCAACTGGAACTTGCCTGTGGGGACACATTCCATAGAGCAGGGCTTTTCAACCAGTGGTACGGGTACCACCTGTGGTACATTGGCACCTGGCAGGTGGTACGCAGCCATCCTAGAAAAGTGGTAGCGGGGGAGGGGAATCAGCTGAACTGGTGGCAGCACCGCACAAGCCTAAGCGAGAGATGGCTGGAGCTAGGCAACTGGTGGTACTCCGATGTTGCCATATCCTAAAATTGGTACAATGGGTGAAAAGGTTGAAAAGCCCTGCCATAGAGAGACAGAGCCCTGCTGCTAGATGGGGGTGGGGGAGGAGAGGAGGAGAGTCCCAAAACAACCAGGTGAAGCCTTGCCACATGCCAGCCCTCCCAACAACTCCCTAAAAACTCCAAAAGTTGTTTTTTTTTTCTTATTTTCAATAGAAAGCACTATTTTCCTGCCAGATTGCTTTGCTATGGTTTTCGTTTGAAAGCAGTGGGCTGGCACGGAGGTGAAGGCTGTGTTGGGAGAACATATATGCAACATGAGACAAGTAGGCCAGTTTGGAGCTGGGCACAAAAGTTAAGTGGATGAGCATCACTTACACAAAAAGTCTTTGTGTCCCAGGCATACCACTTCTAATCAAAGACTACAGTATTACTTTTGTATTTTGATAGTAAACAGCCTTGCAGTAAGATTGTTGTACCTTTTATCAGATGCCTAGATTTGCTGCTAACGTGTGCTCTAAAGAGTGATGTAAGACTAAAATGTAAGACTAAAAAAAGTTAAGGATATATCTGGGTATTTTGTTCATAATAAACAAAATGGGGAGGAATAAATGAGTTTTTTGCTAATGAAATAAGCATAATGTTGCTTATTAACATCTGCAATCAGATTCCTAAAACTTCAGGAATGCTGCATTAACTCTCCAGGAATCTCCGAGTGCTTTTAAATAATATCAAGAACGAATAAGCATCATTCACCTGTGGACCCTTTCTCCTGTGCCACAAAATGGCCTCTTGATACCTGTTTTATTTTGCTTATTTACTTTTTGGAGAGCAAAATGTTTAAAGTTCAAATTCTGTATCAGAAAGATAATTTACATACTATATATGTATGCACTGACATAACAAACTTAATTCATATCAACAATAATTCATGCACTTGTCTATCTTGTTGCAGTGAGCTAGTCAGGAACACCCAAGAATTAGAGGGGGTGGGGTGGGTTTCTTAAGCGTTAAGTTGGTCAAGTTATTTTGACTGACAGCTGTCCCTCTTTCTGGTGAATGGACAAAGCAAGTAGGAGAAATGCATTCATTGTACAAATGGTATAACTTCCCTGGATAAGTGTAAGTTTATTTATTTACAATTTTTGGACACCATAACAGAGTCTTTTTTGAGTGGAAATGTGATAATGTCCTGACAAGCATTGTGTATTTTTTAGGAATGCTGGCTATGCAATTTCAAACATGCCAGAGCTGTTTCATTACAAGAATGTTTGGACACTAGGCAGGAGACACCAGGGAGAAAAGCCAGACAATGATCCAAGTTAGATCTGGTGGTGAGCCAAAATTGCGGGAAGCAGAAATGGAAAGATTGGGCTGGATGGGCATGACCTAACAAAACCGGCTTCAGAAATAGTCTAGTAGGTTAATAAAGGCAATCCAAGATGACAAAGCAGGAACAGGCCTTAGTGTTTATACAGAGAAATGTCAATCATTAGGATAAGTAGGTGCTGGGTGAGAGGTTCAAAGTGATTTAGATTCCATTTGTACCTTGTGTTCAGAGCTTTGAGCAGAATATTTCACTATTAGATTGACCAGGTTTTAGTTCCTGAAATGAGTAACATTTTCCCCAAGTTCCATATATGGCCAGTAAGGTGAAGATGTCTAGGCTAAGCCATAAGCTGTAAGTGATAGCTACTGCACAGTCTTGTTTTTCTTTCTTTCTGTATGCTCTTGCAGAACTGCTACTCGACCAGACAAATTTTCTGTTACGGAGAATAATTAAATATAGGAACAGTGTTGTTAATGATCACTTGAGTAGGAACATCAGGCCAGATATACTTCAAAGTAATTTTTATTTTGAAACAGTTACCTTGCTTGGAGTTTCCAGGAAGGGATAACAGTGCCATGATGGAGACAAAACTTTATCAGACATTAAATTTGTAAGAGTAAAGCAACTCCAGCAAGAATCCACTTAGCTGGCTTCTCTTTTGTTTTCAGGTTAAAAGTCCAGACGTAGGTGGGGCCTCTTGTGCGTGTCTTGTACACAGGACACTCATACATGTTCTTGATATCCATGCGATCCACAGGGATGGCCTTGATGAAGATGACTGGCATCGAAGGCGTCAGCTCCTTCAGGCGTGCATCACTGATGACCCCGGTCTGAGTATCCCAGCGTGCACCTGCAACAAAATGGGAGTCCTCGCAAGATCAGTTGTTTTGCGGCAAGGCTGAGAATCTGCGTGATTATCAACCAGCTCACTTTAAGCAATAAGGCTACATGCTAGACTTTGGCTTACACATGCTTTTGATGCTACGCTTATATATTTTACAGGAATATAAACAAAATGAAACAATTGGATTCATACCCTGCACTTGGCATATAGCAGCTATTCTTTTATTACAGAAAGTTGTGCACTCCTACATAAAGTCCACTTATACACAAGTTCGTTTAGCTCAATTTTTTTTTTAAAAAAAACAGCTTCTAAAAAAGAAAAAAATGTATCTTAGATGCAGCATCCCCAAAGTAGAAAGCTGTCCCCTTGCTTTTTAATACAGCTGGATGTGATAATGAAATGGACATCTGCTGCCCTCTACTGATATGAAATAAAACAGGCAGCTATCCAAACATCTTGTTTATTATCTTTTTGGTCGGTGGTGATGGTGGTGTCAAATATTTATCAGAATGAATTTGGAGAATTAATTCTGTTTCTGCTGTAGGTGCAAATAATATTGCTTAGTGGCTGATTTCTAGTGTAATTTCTGTCAAATAATCTGAAAGTATGAAAGTTGGACACTGAAAAAAATGAGAGAAATAAAAACATAGTTGTCTTTAAATTATAAATCTGGAGATGATAAATAAAGGTACCACAGACTGCAATAATCATTCAATAAAACCTGGACCAAATTAAAACTGACTGTTGTTTTGCAGCAACAATCAACAACTGAAGCAAGTAGGTGATGGGCTAGGAAAAAATTCATGTTGTGAATAGATGGATCAAAAAAATGACAGGACTGTCCTGGGAACAGCTATGAGATGCACTAGGGGTCAGGCTGAGGTAATGAGTATTCATCCATGCAGTGACCAGGTGTCAGGCCTGACTCAATAGGGACTTAAACTATCAACGAGGAAATTTAATTTCCAAGTTACTCAAAGCTATTGCATTCCTGATATACTGGCCTGCAGCCTTCAGTGTTCCCATGGTAATTATAGAAGCTGTCATTGAGCAGTAGTTGAAGAATCCTGCCCTGTTCTTTAATTTTGGAGAATGTGAAATGGGCACCTGTATTCTTTTATTTTTCTTTGTTACAGAATTGTGCAATAGATGCAACATTATAGAAAAAGCCTGAAAACAACATTCTGAAAACAAATCTCTTTCTCAGTAATTTATCTACTTAATTCAAAGTAAAATCTGAAAATAGAAGAATCAAGTTCCGTTTTCAAAATTATTTTATTTCTCCTTCTCCTGTCTGTTCAGCAAATTGCTGTGAAAGAAAATACCAATGGCTGTCTGTAAGCTGGACTTATTCTTGAGGAGATTTTTGAAATTAAGCATAAGGGTCACATGAAATGAAGTCCACATCTTATCTACACTACAATACGAATGGTTTGTACCTTCCATGAAGAGCCCATGAACGTAGGAGCCTTCTCGAGGTGGAGCTGTCATATCTTCTCGGTTTTTCTTGGTAACTTCCACTGAGAGACACATTCTGTCAAGAGGCCATTCATTCTTCCTAGCCATGGACTGCATAATGGCAGTCAGAAAAGACTGAGGATTGAAGAAACCTGCTAGCCACACAGTTGTAGGCAGGGCAAAATCTGTGGTCCAAGCCTCCAGCTCCTGGAAATGAAAACCGTGATAGTGTTTTATAGGTAAGCATATTCAGGACTGCACATACTTTATATTCCAGCTTTATTTCTCCCTGTGCATTCTTTAGAAATACAGCTTGAATGGGAAGATCTATTAAATAAAATTTGCTGAACAAATTGGAATAGACACTTTGAGATTTGTGCGATAGCAAAAATACAAATGAAGAGAGCTGGCTTTTTGTTCAGCTGTCCACAATAAAAGCTATGTAAGAATGCTGTACAGCCAAGAACTTCAGAGAGAAGCAACAGATTAACAAACTAGTACACAACCACCACAACTCATGAAAAGATTAATTCTCCCATAGATAAAAAAATATTTAAAAATTGAAAGCAGTTTACTTCATTTGCTAGGCACCAGAGAAATACAAAACTCCAACAAAATCTCTCCAAAACATTTGAAGCACAACTCCAAAGACCCAATGAATGAAGAAGACAGAACAGACAGAATTATTTGCAAGATACAGTGCAAGGACTCTGAATGCCTCCATGTAGAAAAAAACAAGCAGATTATCAGAACACATCTTTAAACAAGTTCTTACAGGACACAATGATGATTCTTTAATTTCACAGCACATGGACAAATGCAACCATAAATCCACCTGGGAAACTGCTTTAGATCAATGCAAGAGACTTTGTAAAAGCCTAGCATTCTGATTTATCCGCCATGAACACATAAAATCCCAGTGTATAAACTATTTTAAAATATCAGTGAACCAACAAGGAAGCAAGCAGCCTGAGGCTCGTCCTTATATCCAGAAATTAAATAGGTTAAGTGAGAACACAATAGGTAGGAGCAATTTTCAGTGGAACAATAGAGCCAATCAAACTAGGAAAACAAATCGGAAACAGGCGGACAATCTACAACATTCCTGATCAAGACAGGTAGGACAAGCTGCTACTCATAAAAAGCCCACAAACCGGTCTCCCTTGTATCGGAGAACTGACCATATTACCTAGCATAGCACAGAAAGGTTTGGCAGAAGAAAACAAAGCTCAGCAAAAAAAAGATCCCAAAAGGAGAACAATGCTTAAGGACAGGTTTTCAGCTTTGTGGAAAAATCAGCCTTAAGAATTTACAGCAAATTTTACAACAAAGTACTTAAACAGCTTCATAGTCCTCACCCTGATCCGGAGCAGTAGATCTGCATACCAGGCTGCTAAACTAAGTAAAGATGGGTAAGCACGTTTTGTCCAGGATTCGGGTACATTGTCATAAAAAAGAGAATTGGATAGTTCCTCCATGTCTGTTGTTATTGTCAACTCACCCTTTGGAAAAAGTAAAAAGTTTTAAATTGGTTGTGGCCATTATCAGAATATCCTGCCTGAACATATTGTCTACTTGAATGATTTTCAGTGTGATTAAGGAAATGGCATCCCACTTGGTCTTGATTCTCTGAATGTTAATTAAGGTCCTCTCAGTATTATATTATCCAATAAGCAAATTCTTAACAAGAACTTTTAGCATTTTCCCCTCAGGTTAATTATGGTACTGTGTGGCAGTTTAAATTTCCCAACACACTACTGAGAAAATAAGATTATTTTCCCAGTTACTGTTATAATTGCCAAGGCTGAAATTAGAGGATGACTGTAATATGAATCAAAAGTATAAGCATAGCATACACAAACATGGTTTTCCACACTAAAAATCAGTTTGTGGATGCTTGTGCTATAGAGTTTCAAAGGAGAAGCAATGCCCACGTTTTTGAGCAACTTTAGCTTTTAGCTCCCAACTAAGCATTTACAAGGAATCTTTTTCTTTTTACTAATCTTTATTAGTACAATAAAGCACATGTGCTTAAAAAATTAAAATGTCTATGCCCTCTGGAAAGCTCATACAGCTGTTTTGAAGACTTCTGCTGGCAATTCCTGGGGAAGAGTCATTTGTTCCTGTACAGATTCATGCAAACAACCAGGGACAGCTTTTAAAACAGCCATGTGAACTTTCCAGAAGATGCAGCTGTGTTAATGCACAATGAAATATTTACACAGCACCATTAAATTACTGCACTGTTTAAACATCCACCCACTCATACCCACAACCTTAAACTATCTTAGTTTTCAGCCCAATGCCTGCTAAAATCCCTCATAATTAGGCATGTTCTCCACCAGCTTGGAGACCAAAATACTTTAAAGCCTAGACCAGGGGTAGGCAACCTCGGCTCTTTTATGACTCGTGGACTTTATAGAAAATGTATTGTCTAGGGCAGGGGTAGGCAACCTCGGCTGACTCAGGAATTCTGGGAGTTGAAGTCCATGAGTCATAAAAGAGCCGAGGTTGCTTACCCCTGGCCTAGACAATACATTTTGTATAAATATACTGAAGGTAAGCAATTGCCAGTACATGAAATTATATTGGCCACACTTTGGATCTGTCTCCTTCAATTTTCATATATGTAAATACACAAACTTGTGTTCACTACATAATTACTCAAAAGAAAAACTATTCTGAATTTAAAATTATTCACCCAAAAAGCAAACAGTAGATTTAACATGTACAGATTAAATTCAGTGCAGTCCCTGGTTTGTCAACTAAATTTGAACACCTCAGCTGATTTCTCACTCTCTCTGTGTGTGAGTGGCAGCCTTGTTTTGCACATGAACATGCAATCCCAAGAGCAGAACAAGCCCCCCCCCAAATTAATTGATTATTGGTTAAATTTGCCTAATATAAAGTCCCATCTGCACAGATAACTTGTCAGTGTACATATAGTCTCCCTATGAGAACAGAAAAAAAGAGATGAGGGGGAAAACGGAAGGCAGATGGGATGAATGAAAAGTGAACGCAAGAGAAAGAGCTGGGGTGAGGGGTAGGGATAAACCATTGAGGTGAGAGTAAGAGTAATTTGCTGGAGAAGAAAACCAAAAGCCATTTTGAAGTTACAAAAAGGATTAAATTCAGCAGAAGGGCATTTTTGTTTACCAACTGAATCTTGTTGATCTGATATATTACCAAGAAATAATTTTCCATTCAACTTTTTTCTGTATCAGTACACCAGTTGAATAGCTGATAATTATGTTATTGGAGATGGCACCAGCAAGAGTATGTAATATGCAGTCACCTTCAGTCCCAAGTTCAGTTCTTTCAAAGAGCGTCTGATTTCACTGGTGAGGATGTTCATTCGTTCACATTCCTGGAAAGCAACTACCACATATGGTGTTTTCTCAGCTGCTTTTGCCATAATTTCAATCATGTTGAAGGGCTCTGGAAGACGATCCATGATCTCATCTAGCACTGCTTTTACCTGACACACAAAAGGCCAATTGTATGTTTTATTGCTTGTAACATTTTGCTGTGAAAGCAAATTACGTGAATGATCAACTCATTTTATTTTATTCCTCGTGTCCTTGTGGTCAAAGAAGAGCTAAGCCTAGCCCAGCACAGCCCAAAAAGATGGTAAAGATGTTCCTGAGTGTGATTCCTTGGGCTCCAATCAGGCAGTTTTCTTGACAGCATTTTGGAGGTGGTTAGACACTACTGTCTTGAGGGATTTGTTTTTTAATTGTCTAGACAACAGCCTTGGAAATTCCCAACTAGTCTGCCATCCAAGTACTACCCTAACCCAACCTTATTTAAATCTGAATGAGAGATCAATCAACGTCTTCAAAACAAAACCTGACAGTGGGAGAGGCAGAGCAAATGGGGAAATTCAAAAGGGTCCAATAATTTAAAATAAATAAAAACAACAAAATTAAATAAAAAGAAAACATAAAAGAAACACAAAACTCAAAAGGCAGACTTGATGGACCACTGGGTCGTTTTCTGCCATCAGTCTTCTATGTTTCTATGGCACATCATGTCCCAGGAAATGACATGCCTCCTTACCTTTTCTTCACGGGACACACCAGTTCCTCCTCCAGAATCAGATTCTTTGGGCTGCATTTCCAGCACTGTGCGGAAAAGTTTCTCTGAGGTTACAGTGAGGAAACCAATCTCTGCATTCGGATGGAGCCCATACAGATAAGGACTCTCAGGTGGTAGATTTTCATCAATATATTCATGATAGCCCTGTGAAAATATATATTTTATATAGAATATTAGTGGATACACAGTGTGTTTGTTCAAGTAGCCGAGTCTGGGCATTCTGATCTTCACCTGATAGTTTCCAATTTACTTTGTATCCACATCTAGGTTTTCTGTGTTACCTTAAAACATCTGGTAAGTTGATGTCAGTTTTTGTTTCCCAGTAAAATCCTGTTCCAACTACTTACATCAATACAACCTGTGTGAACTAGCCTGCACCCTCATCGTTCCTCCATGGGCTGTTAGGATATTAGGTAAAACAACTTTCTGAACGGTTAGCTAAACATGGATATTAAACAATATTTTCCTTGATTGGACAAAGCAACAAGAACAATTTCCTGGGCATTCTCTGAAGGAGGAGAGTCTTAAGAGAAAAAGAAAAAAAAAGTAGATATCTGGCCAAGCAGATATCTTCGCCCATTTCCCAACAGGATAATGCCCAAATAGTAATGAGTAGGTTTAGCAAGGCAGCCGTGTTTATTTTATTTGAATTCTCTGTGTGATTCATGTCTTCTGTTACTTTTCCTATATTCCCCTTTTCCCAAGAAATGTTTTTTTTGTACTTAGAGATTTGGTTTTGTAGATTGAATAGATTTTCTCATTAAAACCTTCCCCACATAGCTGCTGTTTCTATTTCAGGACTGATAGTTAAGTAAATTGTGCATTTGAGCAGGGTGATCCAGACCATCCTTGCTTGTTAGTTTGCCTAGGGCTGGCCTGAAGGATGAAGTTCTTGGTAGAAGGGTGAAGCGCACCTCAGCTGATGGATTGGGGGCATCAGGAAGGCATCAGGAAGAAGGCCAGTAAGGCTTTCAAATATCTTCCTAATCTACATCTTCCATTTGATAGTTCTCTCAGGAGTAACTGCCTGACTTGCTTACCATTAAAAAAGTGCTTTTTCCATAGCCGTTTAAAAACTGCTTTGGCTTGTTCCAGTTTAGCTTTCTGTATTCTCTATGTCAAGATGTGAAACTTTTTTTCTCTCTCTCTTTCTCTCCCTATTTTTTTACTGGTTATTTATGTGGCAAGTTATCCGGTGGGTGCCCTATCCTGCCTGATTCTCTGTACAGTTGGATCCAACCTGTTTTCACCTTGTAGTCACTATTGGGTGGAATGAGGAATCCTGGAGCCAGAAACATTTCGCCTTCCAACATTTCCATGCGGATGTATTCACCGAGGTAAGTCCGACACAATCTGCGGTCCCAGTCATCAGTAATATGTCCTCCATACATGATTTCACCAAAGAGATACCGTAAATCATCCCATGGAACCTAGAGAGTAGTGGACAGTATTCATGACTGTGATATTAGCAGGTGGACCTTTAATCCTTGGTTCATAATAAAAAAGGCATTTTTACTTGACTATAGCTCCAGGGTGGCTTCCACAACCCAGCCTGTGGTGTTGCGACTGGAACTCCCAGAATTCTTAGAGTGTACAATATGTTTTTTTCAAATAATACTTTTTTCCCCCAGAAAATGAATGGTAATATAAAGAATATTTTATTTCAGGACTGCAGAAATATTTATCTTGCTGACACTCATTTGAAGAAAATAAATGCCTTTTGGTAGCTGTGGGATACGCTTAAATGATTTCAGGAGGCCTAAGGAGTATAGTTGAATCCCCATCGTCAGTATTTGTTATTTCAGTTTGTAGGGCTGTCCACTTGTCATGGGACTCTTAACAGAGTAAAGAAGATAAAATAAAAAATGCAACAGAAATTAATAAAAAGACATATGTCTTACTTTTCAGTTCCTGGAAGTCTACTTCATACAAAGCAGTTCCATGTCAAAAAGGGGAGAACTCCTTTTGACAAAGTCCAGAAGCCACAATAGTCCTCCCCTCAAAAAGAAAGTATGCTATCCGCAATGACACGCCGTCTTATTCTATGCTTCTTTATTCCTCACAATGTCATTAATCAAGACATTGGGGAAGCAGAGACTTAGTTACTATTTTATAACAGCATTAGCAAACAAATGAGCAGTTAAACAATCTTTACCCTCACGTTGGCTTCCAGGTAATTATACAGGACATTGATGGAAATGGTGAGATCTCCATTGTTAAAGGGGTAAGACCTGTTCCAACCTTGTGCTCCAAATTTCCTCCGTTCTGCTACCACTGCGTGGAAGTAGCAGAGGGCAAAGAGAATACACTTAAACTCGATTTCCTTGGTGCACATTTCCAGGGTATCCTAAAGGGGGGCATAGAAAGCAAAGAGGCTTTTTGCACAAAATACGATGCTATCATTTCTGCTACATTGCTTATTGCTGTACAGGTAGCCCTCGATTTAGGACTACAAGTGAGCCCCAAATTTCTGTTGCTTAAGCAAAACAATTGTTAAGTGAATTTTGCCCCATTTTGCAAGCTTTCTTGCCACAGCCGTGAAGTGAATCACTGCAGCTGTTAATTTAGTAACGGTTATTAAGTGAATCTGCCTTCCCCATTGACTCTGCTTGTCAGAAAGACACAAACGGTATTCACATGACCCTGGGACTCTGCAACCATCATAAATATGGGCCAGTTACCAAGTGTCCGAATTTTGATCACATTACCATAGGGGTGCTGCAACAGTCTTAAGTGTGAAGAACGGTCATAAGTCACTTTTTTCAGTATAGTTGTAACTTTGGTCAAAAAACAAATGTTTGTAAATTGAGTACTACCTATAATTCAGGTAAACGGCTCAGAAAACCCTGGGAGATATACATTAAATTCCTTTGGCCGTAATCCAGGATAGTTCTTCTACACTAGGCAAACCCTCACTCTTTACAGGACACCCACAAGATCCTGTCACTCAAGCACTCTCATTTTATCTCCATCAGAATGCAGAATGCTTCCTGTTTTCAGGAAAATGGAGGAACAGCATGATTTCCTAAGGCTGCCTTTAGGGCTACTCATCCATCACTTTAATAGGATTTTAATTAGGCACTAATATATTGGGAAGAGGGCCCCACATCTTATGTACTCATTATAGTTTTATGGGGAATTCCATATTGTAACCACAATCTTTTTAAAGTGCTATTGTAATTGATGTTAGTTATCTGGCCATATCCTTCATAATTAAAGAGAGGAATAGCACCATATCTTTATATTATAATTTTAAACACAATATTTTCCAGTTATCAGTACAAATCATATTGTAAAAAGTGGTAATGACTTCATATAATAACAATAATAATAATAATGCAAAACAAACAAAAACCTGCCACAAAAACATCCTTCCCTTAAAAACCTAGCACTATAGTAGTACAGCAATCTGCCAACCTTTCATTTAAAAGTAGAAATATACTTCTTTGCTAATTAAAGTATGGGCTTAAAAATAAATGGTTTCCCTCAGCAGGGTTACAGAAGCCGTAAGGCAGGGGTGTCAAACTCAATTTCATTGAGGGCCGCATCAGCATCGCGGTTGCCCTCAGGGGGCTGGGTGGGTATGGCCAGGGTGGGCGTGGCCTACTGGGTGGGCGTGGCCAGCTCTACATCGTTCGCATCAAGGGTGCCTATGGGGGCCTGGGAAGGAGTGGGACAGATCTGGGGGTCTCTGGCAGAAGGAGGGTCTCTGGGCCAGGGCCAAGGCAGCGGGGGCCATTCCCTCACTGTTTCCAGGATGGCTTCGCGGGCCACATGAAACCACTTCGCGGGCCAGATCCGGCCCCCGGGCCTTGTGTTTGACATGTCTGCCATAAGGTAAATTTGAAATAGCCTCACTCACAGAAGCTAGGTATAAAAGGGATGTTGTAGGATGGATGTAAAATACTCCTCCTACTGTGGAAATTCAACTGGGAACCTGCAAAAGCAGAGCAATGACAAAGGCATTTTCTAGAGACAGTAATCTAAAGCCCACTATTGGTCTAAGAAAATACTGCACTCGTGAAAATGCCCAGGGTATTGGGAACACCACCATTCCAATTCTTTTTAGAGAATTCAGTTACTGTACAATTCTGACAGAATATGCAGCAGTGGAAAATTAAACAGAAACCAGAAGCAAGGAAGAGTAGACCAAAAGGCTGCCACGAAATCCTACCTGTGGCTATTAAGTCTCCAGCTATGGTTAGCTGATATCCCAATTTGCCTTGTCCCAATTTTTGGCTGAACCTTATAGTTCTTAATTTCTTTAGTATGTCAGTATCTTCAGACTATTTACTACCACTAAAGCCCTTGTTTTAAAATTCGAGATCTGGATTCTATCATCACGTGTACCTGCTTTTTCAGTTTCAGTATTTTAGCCAGAAGGAGTCACAGTTCTGATATACAGAATGGGAATGGTTCTCCCAGATTCTGCCAGAAGCGAGGGAAGGAGTAATTTTAGGATCAGGTTTGACCTCAGCTGTGTTTTTGACATAGTGACAGTTCTTCTAAGCCAGGGGTCTTCAAACTTAGCCCTTTTATGACTTGTGGACTTCAACTCCCAGAATTCCTCAGCCAGCGATGCTGGCTGAGGAATTCTGGAAGTTGAAGTCCACAAGTCATAACAGGGCCAAGTTTGAAGACCCCTGTTCTAGGTACTCATCTTGTTATGATGTTTTCTGTCACTTGGCTCTTCATAAAGGTCTAAAAATTTACTTAGGCACACAGAAAAAAGATAATCTAAACTTGAAGGAAATAAGTAGCAGATGTGCAGAACACAAAGGCTGTCCTAATCTCCAGAAGCGAAACAAGACTTTAGTATCTGTTCTAACCAATGAAGTGCTGTAGTCCTCCCAAAATAAAGAAAACCAATGGTTGGGTATTTAAGAAGTATGACTTGAGGCCAGAAAGGAATAACAAATTGGACAGATGAGTCTGTTTACCTGTGTAAAGAGGTCGAGGGCTTTGTGTAAGTTGGCATGCATGCCGGTTGGAGGCTCATTTGTGATTTTAATGGCATTTTCTAGCAGGCCCTGAGGAATAATGTGAGAGTCTGGAGAAGGAGCAGGTTCGGCACTCATAAATACGCGGTAGTCGTTGTGACTCCCTATGCTGTAGCGTTCAACTTTCTTATCCAGTGTGCTCAGCCACTTGGATACCAGATGTATATTCTGCAAGATAATAGAATTAAATGACTTAGCACTGAGGAAGTTTAACCTTTTTTTTTTTTTGGTCTGAGCCCACTCTGGCAATGACTGGACTACTGCTACTTTAAACTGCCCTTGTCTCCTGTTCCAAAGCTTTGTCCTCCTCTCGTAGAAATCTTTTGAGAAAATGCTCAGTCTCCTGCATTATGAATCTGCAGTAGGGTAATTCTTTGCTGACTCTGTTATGTGTTTAAAGTTGCCTGCACTGAAGGCATATTATCATGTGTATGTTATTTATAATTTCTTCTCCATGTGTAATATGCTAGCCCAGAGCAGCACCTGATATCTTTTCTGTTTAAAAAGTAATACTGTAATGTAACTATGTGTGCTTTTTGGACCAGCCTTGTTATTGAAAATGCCCCACCTTCTGATAAACAGAGGGAAGGGGTGCATTCACATTATGAACTTAGCAAATTTATCTAAAATGTTGGATGCTTCCGCCCAAAGGTTGCAACAGGGTCCCTGGCATGTAGTGGTGCGGTTGCCTTGTGACAGCCTCTGCTGGTGTGCATTCTGCATTTTTAGACAAAGCATAAGGAGCAAATATTTATTGTGGGCTTGTTTTTGGATCAGAATGCAGACAGCTTGTGCAATCTGTGTGGACTATGCATTGACTAATTGTTTAATCACGTAGGAAAGGGAATAGTATATGGAATCAATGCAGCTGACAAGTCTAGGAACTGTAAACAGGAAGTCTATGGGTATTCAATACCTGAAGAATGACCCAATGTCCCTCTACTGCAGCCACATCCAGAGCGTGTTCGGCCACAATCTCTTGCCCTTGTCCCAGGGACACATTATGGATTTTCCCATTGTCTATGGCGAAGCCAAGCTTTTGACCTAGGAGCAATAATACTGTTAAAAAGCTGCACGTGTTGATTGCTTGTTCTTGTTCTGATTTCCTTGTGCATTGAACATGACTCTATGTAATTATCTGTAAAATTAATAACAGTGTTGTCTGTCTGTGAACTGCACCAGCCAATGTCTTATTGGCTATATGGAACATTTATCAGCAGTGCTATATGAACATACCTAGGGCTTCAACATCCTTCAGTGGATCCACTCCAGGAGAAAGAATGAAAAATATTGGTGTGGATGGACTGCTTTCTTCATAGGATTTTGAGAATTCAACACTTCGTCCTTCAACAAATTTACTTCCCATCTTCTCTTCCACAAAGTTTCTGAGAAAGTCATATTTTTGGAAAGGGAGGGACGGAGTAGGACAGAAAAGAAGGAATAGAAACACCCAAATACATTATTAAAACAAACAGAGTGTGGGGAATTATCACCTCATTTAGTTTCAGTTACAGGGACTTTAGGTTGTTATCCTGTCAACAACTGCTTAAGAGTAAGTTCTACTGAATTCCACCAGGCAGATTTAGACACACACATGGGCTTACACGGATAGAACAGAGATATAAATAATTGAGATTGGCACTTTCTCCACTGCAAACTGATGACAGAGACGCTCTACACGTAATAGCACTGGAAATGGCAATGTCCAATGGAATCCAGTAGTATTTCTCTAATACATTATTAGTATGAATGGTTTTACAGTAAGCAACATAGTGTCCTCCAGGTGTTTTGGACTACAGTTCTCCAGATCCCTGTCTGCTGGTCATGCTGCTTGAGGACCACAGGTGTAATCCAAAAAAAATCTGATTACTTATCCCTGTTCTAAGGAAAACAAGTTGCTATTAGCACTTTTTTTTGCAAATATAAAGGAAATACATTTTACACTTGAGCCCCTAGCAACCAATCTTGAGTGGGATTTTGTACTATTAATTTTAATAGCAGAAATGTGTTATTCAGTTCTTGCAGTGGGTTAGATTAGTCATGTATGAGCATGAAAAATGGAGGTTTTTCTTTGTATTGTTAAAACCACAAAATGACTATAATTATGAGACCAAGTAAACAAACCACCAAATAAAACCTAGTTGACCATTTGCAACTGCTCCTATTTATGTATATGCTTGTATTCTTTCAGAATTATCAGTCTTTCATGTCAGCACAAGCTTTCTGGAATTGTTGATAAAAGGAACACAATCAGGAGCTATATATAGGTCTGACAACCCTATTGCCCCTGTGTATGTGTTGCTATCTGCAAGATGGACATGTTTGTTGTTTGCTTTTGAACCTCTGGACTGCACCAGCCCATGTCTTCTTCTTGACTGTCTAGCAGGAAAAAGGCCAGAGTAGACCAAAAGACTCAGGCCCTTGGAATAACATGCCAAGTTATAATATGAGCTGCTCCACATGACAATATTTTCCATGCTCCAAGTGAAGCACCCTCAGATTTCCTATTTTCCAAGCCTGTAGAAGAAAACATGATACATACTTGACTGCATAGGTCATGCGGTCTGGCCTCATGCATCGCATCATGCACAGCTTTTGTAGGGCTGTCTTATTCTTCCACTCTTTCGGGAAAACTTCCTTTTCAGGGGTCTCTGATTCTACAAATTTTTTCCATCGCTTAGCGGAGCCTTCAATATCACTGTCCAGGTTTTTGAATTCGTCCATTTCAGAAAGTACCTGAGGATACAGCAGCAACAGCAGATGCAATGCTCTCTAATGCTTTGCCCGTGAATGGCTAGTTAAATCTCTTGTGGTAGTTCTTATCATTCTCCATCTATGTTCTAGATGTGTTGGAACAGGAAGAAATGAAGCATCTCAAATATTAGTAAGGTATTAAAGGGGATAAGGAGCTGCTTTGCATATTGTAATAGCAGCAATGGCAGACTATTATACAACCTCTGTTGGTGAAAAAAACCCCCAAAACCTGAGCTAGCTCCTGCCAGGAAATTCCTGACTAGTCTCGCTAATCTCTTCCTTTTTTAAAGTGGGGGAGAGGGTACCAAAGCATCAGCTGTCCTTGCCTTGGACAACATAATTAAGGGAAAAAAGTAGCAGGGACACTGGTGTGGGGGGAGTGACCATGTGATGTTAGAGTTCTTGATTCTAAGGGGAACTAAATCTGCAGGTAGTCAAATGCAGACCATATCTTGGTATTTTAAAAAGTTCCAATAAAGGACAACTTTTTCACCTCCAGATGTACAAAATTACTAAGGCATACTTTCCATGGTTTCTTTAGCTTTATCCATTTAGACATTGTCACTTTAATGTAAAATATCCTCAAAAGACAGTCAGTTCTAATAAATAATGGGTTTCTTGTAAATGACACCCCCTCCCCCAGTAACCTGCAGTTGCCAGACATGGAAGAGTATTTACACTTAAAGAAACAATTTATCACAAACCTACGTTAATGAGTATGATGTGCTTATCCAAGTACAACGGGTTTTCCATTGTAGTCCTTAACAGGACACAGCCATTGCTCTGGGATTAAAATAACCCTTGGCCTAATGATAGTCTTGGGAGTCTAATATATTTGCCACTATGGAAAAAATGGTCTGGAGGTGGACCAAGGTCAATAATATCCAACAGGATAAACTGATTTTGCCAAGCTATGATGTAATACTACAACTAATCAATAATGAAGGGTCCATCTAGGTCTTGGTCTTGCCTGAACAGATTTGAATAGTTTGGACTGATGCAGATTTGGTATTAGAATTTATTCAGAACTAATCCATATCTGTCCAGCCACTACATGGGTAACAAGCTGGTTGCAAACTACTTTTGAAGTCAACGTTGTAAAATCATCCCTATACCATGTTTCCCCGTTGCGTATCTTACTCCAGATCTTTGCTGTCCTGCAGTTCATATCTCACCTGTTTTTTAAAACTGATTATAAAGAGGGCCTACAAAAAAACATGCACTGTCTAGCACCTGATATTGTGACTAAAGTTCATATATATTATGGTACAGTACACTAGTACAGTAATGACCTTCACACTTTTCGTGGCTCCTTCTAAGTTACTAAGAAGCGCTTAGACTACAAATAGTGGTTTTGAGCAAACCTTAATTCCACCCCATCCTTGACCTAATAAGAATTCTACTGGAGACGTCAAGCCAGCTTTAAAGGGAAAACGTAGAAGAAAGTCTAGTTCCACTGGATTCACTTCTTTTTTTACCAACAAAACCTAGGGAAGATGAGAAAATTTAATTTAATTTAATTTAATTTAATTTAATAATATTTATATACCGCCCTTCTCCCTGAGGACTCAGGGCGGTTCACAGGGCAGAATAAAATACTAAATACAAACGTTAAAACAAGATTAAATAATTGCCCATATTAAAACAGTTGGAATCAAGTTCAAAACGCCAAGTTAAAATTAAAACACAAGAATAAAAAACCCCACCAATCCCCATCAGGCTAGGCCGGCTTGAACAAACAGAAACGTCTTGAGATCGCGACGAAAGGAGCGAAGATCGGGCGCCATCCGGAGCTCTACCGGTAGCTGGTTCCACAGCTCCGGAGCGCCCACAGAGAAGGATCTCCCCCTGGGGACCACCAATCGACATTCTCTGATCGGTGGCACCCTGAGGAGGCCCTCTCTGTGGGAACGCACAGGGCGCAGGGAGCTTGATGCCGGCAGCAGATGTTCCCTAAGGTACTCCGGCCCCATGCCATGAAGGGCTTTAAACACTGTTACCAGTAGGAATGTTACAAATGATATACCTTACTTCAAACAAACAAATAATAGCTGCTGTGGCTCCAATGTCAGATTCATGTATCGTCCATTTTACTAATTTCCAGAGATGGTGAGCCTACATACAGGATCTAAACCAGAGGGGGCTGGTTTGGGTATTCTGGGGAAGGTAAGCAAATGCAGGTCTTTGTATTCAAGTAGTCCTCAACTTACTTATTTGTTCAGTAACCATTCAAAGTTACAATAGAACTGAAAACATGATTTATGACTATTTTTCACATGAAAACATCTCCATGGTCATGTGATCAAAATTCAAATGCTTGGCAATTGGCATGTATTTATGAAAGTGGCAGTATCCCGGTGTCATGACCTTTTGACGAGCAATCAACAGGGAAGCCAGATTCACTTTACAACCGGGTTACTATAACTGCAGTGATTCAGTTAACAACTGTGACAGGAAAGGTCATAAAATGGGGTAAGACTCACTGTCTTGCTTAGCAACAGAAATTTTGGACTCAATTGTCATAAGTTAAAGACTACCTGTAGTACTATTCCCTAGAACTGGATGCATTCAGAGCACTGAAGATAATTCATAGCACAAATGTCTCCTTGGGCTGTCAGTGAAAAAGGGTTTGTGTGTGTGTGTGTGTGTGTGTGTGTGTGTCACATTGATGCTATTGGCCGTGCCAGTGTTGACCTTACTTCCCTAGAGTACAATACTTAATGAACTTTTCTTAATTGCAACACTGAATATATATAGCCAAAATGATCAATAGGCTAACTGGCTGGGAATTATAGTCACTGTCGTCAAATCTAGAGAACACCTGGCTGGATAAGTATTTCCACTCTGCCTTCTGCTTTAATCTTTCATGGCTAACTGCCTTCCAATTCCAGTTGCTTCATTTATGAGCGTTTTTTTCGTACATGAATTTTCTTGAGAAACTGTTTCCCAACTTATTTTGCAATAACACTATTCTACTTCTGCACTCTCTATTACAGGGTGATCCTTGCCCTCCTGAGGACCTTTATTCTCATATGCAAAATATTCTGTGGCTTGGTTCATGCATCAGATCACACTATCATGTGGCTTGACTGTGGCTAAGCGACAGTGTAAATCCAGCCACTGTGGTTGATGGCTTAGCATGCTGTGTGAACGCAGTTCACTGAACAAGCTATGACAAGTAAATCATGTGTCAACTTAGTTACTACTACTCTACAGAGCCAATAGTGATATTTTCAATATAATAGCAACTTTTCTACAAACTTACGCCCTTTTTATCAAGCAGGAGAAAAATACTTTTTGTCCAGTATCATCCAGTCACTTTACCTGAAAGGCAACCTGGGCTAGAAAAATAAGTTTGTCTCTCTCAAACAGTCCCCGAGCTGTGTACATGAAAACTGAATAGGTGATCTCATCCGTAAGGTTGATCACCCTGTGTTTCACATCTTCTGCTGGAGCTGTACGCTGAATGGCTTTCTCAAACACGACGTTGAAAGCCTGAACAGAAAAAACAGGAAGAAAAAGAAGAAGCCAAAATGCAAAACTGTGTGGGGTTTCAGGCAGACGTCCTGCTTTGTATTCCGGAACAGACAGACACAAGCAAGATGCCATCCTCAAAAACATGAAGGGGTTACATAGTTGGGCGTTAGCAAAACAAAAGGCCCAAGGTTTGACTCCCTGGAAGATTTTTTTCCCCATTGCATCTGAGGAGTTGCTTGGCTCTCAGTCATTCTTCCTTATCATGGACAAAGAGTCCCAATGGGCAGCGATAATGTTTCTGCAAAAAAATCTGAGAGTATTTTGGACTCCATAAGGGCAGAGGGAGCTATTTTTCTACAAAAATAGAACCAATCACTATCCAAACAGCCTGTTCTACTATTAGTTACCTTCAGGGAGAACTGATAGATGGGGTTGATTTTGTTCAGGTCATTTAATATAAAATACAACAGGGATGCCCTTTCTGCTGCTGGCCTGTAGTTCTCTCTGGCTTCATTAATTTGTATTTCTGTAATTTTAGCCTCTTTCACCTAAAAAAAATAAGGAAAAAAACATTTTTAAAAGAATAAAAAAATAGAGTACGGTATGTGATATCTAGTTGTGCTTTAGAGAATTGCAATGTTTTCTTTTTTTTATTGAAAAGTTTTACAGTACATTTTATTTTTAACAAAACAAAACAAAACCCCTCCCAACCCCCTCCCCTCTTCCCAACCCTCCCCAACACCTCCCTCCCTCCCCCTCCCCCCTCCCCGACTTCCCAGAGCTAAATACAAGGTATAAAAGTAGAAACAATCCTAATCTACCATATGCAAACAACAATAAACTATTAAATCTATCGCACTTTAACTCTTATAAAATAACTACAAGCAATATAAATATCACATCAATACTTATTCAAATGCTAAGTGGAACTTTTTAGTCCCATATTTATTCTGAATATAAGAATTGCAATGTTTTCTATATTACTTCGCTTTCACTGCTGGGTTGGTAAATCACAAATCCATTTCTCAGCACTATTGCTGAGGCCAGGACAGCATAGTGAAGTTGAACCAGCTAGCTTACTTTTTGTTCTATTTCATTTGCTGTGCGCTTTGTGGTCTCTAGGTTTTCTACCAAGGCTGTATCTCCTAAGAAGTTTCCTGATGCAGCAGAGAGTCTGGCTAGTAAAGAGTCCTCTAGTTCCTTCAGGATGATCTTAAATTCATTCTGTTGTTTTGTGAGAGTAGCCTACACCAGAAACAGAGCGGGGGGGGGGGGGGGGAAGAGCTTTTGTTATTTATCAACAAATCTCCTTTCTTCCTACACCAAAGCTAGGCCATTTTCAACATGGTTCCTATCTTAGATGAGGCTACTGAGTAAAATGGGATATGAATTCTTGGATTCTACCATTAACACTTCATACGTTTTAAATACACATTTATCTATTGTATTAGATGTGAAGACTACACACCAATGCCATTTCCCTTTATAAAACGCTTGGGTTGTTGCAATCCTGGGACATAATAAACATTTTAAGGAAGAAGACAATCTGAACACTTGTTTTAGATTCTTTGCTTTTTTTAACTTGGTGCTTCCCAACTATGCTGGAGGTCAGTTTCCACAATCTCTGTCCATGCTAGCTGAGGTTTAATAAGAGTCAATACATCTGATGTACTATGAAGTTGGGAAGGCTAACTTAGACTATTTGATTTCCCTTGGAATTACTAAAATGACTATTCCATACTCTATAATTCGGATGCTCACAACTAGTAATGATAATATACCTTCAGTTCCTCTAAGTCAGGTCTTTCCTTAGCAACCACAGCAGCTAAAAGCTGGTCTTCCAAGCCATCCCTGGTAACCAAAAAGTTGATCAACGTGCACTGAGCCTGCATCTCTGGCTTATAGTGGGGATTGAAGCACTTGGTGTGCAGAATCAGGCGAAAGTTGGGATGGTACTCAACTTCCTTGTCTCCTATTTTAATGTATCTGGGAATAAGAGTTTTGAAATATGTGAAAATGTTGCATAAACCAATGTAACTTACCTTTGCTTATATTCACTATTGACGGACAGAGCTACTATCTCTGTCCCACCATCTTTTTTATTATTTTAGCTTAGACTCAGCGATAGAAAATCAATCCTTTTTGTCTACAACAGATGGTTCAATACACAGGGAACTGCTTATCAGGTCAGATCATCAATTCATTTAGTTTAAGATTGTCTATGTAGACTGGGAGTCATTGCCAAATGCTGAGCTAGTGCTATTGACCTGTGCTTCAGTTGGCAGAAAAGTGTAATGTTTTCTTCAGTTGCTGTCTTTCCACACTGTCAATCTTTATCCTGTGCCAACCGCTTGTTTTGGCTTGCTGCCCAATGGTGGTATCCCGATTCCAGCCACTCAGGTGGAAAGCTAACGGTAAAACTCCTTGGCTTTGCTCTACCGTCCTCCTTTTTGGAGCGCGCCAGCCACCTGGTAATCATACGCCAGTCAGGGCAGCGACGCAGTGATGGGGCTTGGAGCGATGGCAAATTTTGACGGGAGGCTGACTTGCCTGCCCCTGTTTGTCATGATGCCAAGACATCTATCAGAACCAGGGAAGTTCCGTGGTAAAGCAGATCTGGTATTTGCAAAGCCCAAGGCAGCAATCCAGACAGCTGAACTGCTGATCAGTGGGTTGGACAAACTGTGTGTTAAGGCAAGAAGTTTGTGTAGGTCAGATTTGAGCCCAACACCTTTTCTTCTTTGTTGTGCAACTGCCCCTGGTCTGGCAGTCAGTTTTTCTGTGGCTTCTAGAGAACTGCTGGGTAACTTGGTGATAGCTGCTGCAGCCAGTTCTTTCTATCTGAAGAGAGAAAGGGGAAGAGCTGTGTCTTGTCAAATTGGCCAATAGAACATGCAGGCGGTTTACTAATTGCACTTCCAGCAGGACAGTTAGTAAAGTGTATTAGATTAAAGGGAAAACACTGTTAAAATTGGCACAGCTTAGGATCGCCTAAGGTGCAGTGGTGGGATTCAGCTGGTTCGCACCACTTCGGCAGAACCGGTAGCTAATTTTTTTGTTGCCCAGGCCCAGAATGGACTTCCGGAAGCAGCATCCACACAGAGAACCGGTTGTGCACGTATTTGAATCCCACCACTGCTAAGGTGGCCTTATGATATAAGAATGAGATGAAAGCGATATCATGAGGCCATGGCAAAAGAATTTATTATGGTTAGATGAAAATAAAGGCAAATAAAGGCATTAAGTCTGGTTGCCCTGGTTTCACAAATGAATCTTTCTGCGTCCTATTCTGGAGATGCTGCAGGTGGAACTAGGCACTTTCAGCGTGCAAAGCAGATTCACTGCACTAAAATGTAATAGAGCAGTCACTCTCCATATCCACTCATGTTATGCAATACATTTTGGAAAAAAAGATTAATTAGGTAAGGTCAATGTTAATGTGGGACATTTGAATTTGGAGGTTGGCAGTTGAAATGAAAACTAGTAGAAATAGTTTAAAGCAGAGCTGGATTTGTGATGTCAACCCACACAGGAGTGACAGATTTCAATACCCTTTTGGATAGATTCAGAGACATGAGCACAAACAGCACAATTTAAGAATATTTGCTGTCATTTTTTTTCTGTTTGATTTTCATCATAGTAACTTGAATTATAGACATTCTAGAGCAGTTATGATTCAAAATGTGTAATTTGAAACAGGTCTGAAATGGAAGTAATTCTGTTCCCCAAATAGCACTCCCAGATTCCAGACAAGTCTCCTGTGCTGGGAAGAGATTTAGTGAATTTCAGTTAAAATACTTTGGGTGAAGATAGACCTAAAGTGCACTTATTTTTTTTTTTTTTGCAGCTTGTTGCTTTGTGATGGCCAGGACAATATTTTTCTTCTCCTCTTGTGTCACCTCTAAATGGAATGAGACCAGTCCCATTCCATTGTTCAGTCTTGGTGATAGCAGCAGTCAACTTTGTGCCTACAAATGTAGATGTGGACAAAAGCCAGAAAATGATATGCAGGCCCAATTCTGAATTCTGAACCAGTTTAAAGGAAAGGGGCATGAGCATGCCATTTCTGAAATTCTTACTGCTGTCATAAATCCACTCATGGATAACCAGAGACACTTCGCTGCTTAAGGCAAAGGGCTGTATGGTGCTCCCTCCTGATCCTAAAAGGGGGCAGAAGCTAATGCAAATGGCAATGGCATACAACATCCGGATAAGGAATAGCATACTATCATTCACCAGACCTGAAAACAATGGGCTAATCTGGTAACTAATCTGGACAGATTGTGCAGTTTACACATTTTTGTAGAATAAATAAAAATTTGCAGAGGTGTTAAACAGCTATAGCCCTCTGTTGGTATTACATCTCAGTAAAACTCAGAAGGGTTCCAGATAAATATCTCTTAGACCCTAGAATGCACTAGGACAAGATGTTTGCCTAACCCACTGGTGGCAGCAAGCCTCCAGCAACATAAAAGGCAAAAGGTCTTCAGTATGAAATTGATTAGAGTCTTGTCAGTGGCAGGCAGCAGCAATAAGCCACATATGGTTCTAATCAATTAATTAAGATTGTTCAGTGTGTTAACTTGCAATTAGCACTTGTTAGGGATATGCTGAGAAAAAAACATCTGAGAAATAGCTTGTTTAGGCGTTCTCTCAGCTCTCTAAGGAGGGGAGAAAAATGGTACAGAACAATGTAACTATAATGGTGAACATCTGACAGGGAGAGGGAGAGGGAGAGGGAGAGGAAAGGGAGGGAGAGGGAGAGAGAGATGCTGCAAAGGTCCTTAATGTGGGCATTGGTCACAAAATCACTTTTTTATCACTGTTGTAGTTCTGAACAGTGACTGTGCTGTTGGAAGCAGTCAGTAAATGAGGGTTTTCTGTCATACTTCATCACTCTAAAGGTTTGGTGAGGTGGCCTCTCTGGTCACTAGCCAGTCACTCACAGCTGTTTCATTCTCAGACTTTATTTTGTGCATTAGCATTTGTTTCCTGAGTTCCTTCCCCACCTATCTCTCCACTCCAGCTATCTCTAGGCTTCCAACAAGGTAGAGAATAGCTTCTTCACTTTATTTGGGGAAGACAAGCAAGTGCATACTTGCAGTTCTGTATGAACAATACTTTTCATTTTAGAGTTAATGAAAAGTACTGTTAATGAAAAAATGGACAAAAGTGCCTGTTCTTCTTCCCTCAATAACTTAACAGAGATCTGCTTTCTTCTTCTTTATCAAATGGTTGGAGATAAGAATACAGTGGCGGTGGCTCTTCAGCATTCTCAAAAGAGAGTCATATAGTGCGAGTATAAAGTTAAGGATTTATGTTGTGTCCCCTCTTTGATTATCTTTCTTGCTCTTTGTTTTAAGAGTTTGCTAATCTGAGGTCACCTGCTTCTGCTTCTCTTCCAAAGTGCACATGCACAGAACAGGCCGTACCAGTTTGGTGTGATGGTTAAGACACTAGGCTAGAAACCAGGACATCATAACTTCTAGATTGACCTTAGGAATAAAGACAACTGGATGGCCTTGGAAGGTCATCACTTTCATAGCCTTAGAAAAGAGGAAATGGCAAGCCACTTCTGAAAAATCTTGGCAAGAAAACTGGAATGAATTGTCCGGATAGTCTCTGAGAATTAGACATAACTGAATGAAAGAAAAAAAATGTTTTTACTGTAAATAAATTTTCTGTTGCTGTAACCATAAAATATGCTTCACTAATCTTTGCTTGAGTCAAATTACCACTCTTAGAACAACTAAGGCATACACACAGGTTGCATCGACTTGCAACCTTCCAAACTGGGTTGCAAAGGACAGAGTACAAAGATACAACCAAGGGCTGTTGTGGCTGCAAATGCACGTACCTTCCTTTCTTGATTGTGTTTCGGCCTAGCAGAGGATCCAGCACAGGTTCTATTGTCTCTCCAATATTTTCAATAAGCAGTGTGTCTCCATCAGAAACTGCTTTTTCAATGATATCTAGGTAGCTGTACAATTGATAATAAATCTTTAGTGTGTCACATGGTCTCTTGAGAACAGAAAAACTCTTATACCCTACTGAAAATGAAGTTAAATGTGTTTTCATAATCATGTGCAATGGAGATGCATGCTGAGAAAAGGAGCTTTATCAGGGCCACTGAAATAGATGTCACAGCACATACGAAAGGATGACGTGAGTGGATTGAGTGGGGATTCAAGTGAACAGACAAACAGTGGCGGACATGCACAGCAAGATAGAAAAGCCACCATGGACTCCTCACACTAATTAACTATCCTAATTAACTAATTAACTATTAGATGAAATAGCCAATTAAATACTGAATTGTAGAATGGCACTTTCTTGTGTTTTTCTGTTTGGTTAATCAATTTAATCTTTTTATTTATATGGATTTGTCATTGCTTTGATGTGAGTCACCCAGAGTCACGTAAGCTAGATGGGAGGTCATATAAATTTAAATAGATAAATAAGCCCAGACTCGTATCAAATCTAGAAGGACCCAGAGAGGAATTTGGGCAGAAGAGTTGTAAAATTTATGAAATCCACCTGAATTAATTGGACTAGTACATAAGTTAGAAAAATATAAAACAAGGCAAGTAGGCAAACACAATAACAAAGCCATCTAAGAAGTGAGTCCTTGGATATGCAAAGACCTGTGAATGACACAGTCTGAAACTAGAAACTGACTACCATGTTGGAGTTCACACATTATATGGTAAAAGTTATCTAGCCCAGCATGGCAAGTGACCATGACCACAACTGCTATAAGAAAAAGGGTTGGACAGAAGACGTCTTGTGTAGATGCAACCATCTGGATCGCATCTGTCTTCCTCTCTCCTGTTTCTTGATTAGTTATCCTGGTGGAGTTGGGGGAAGCATGGGGAAGCAAAAGGTCTTTGTGTGTAAATAATAAAGCTAGAAGATTAATGAAGAATTATTTGTGGATAAAATGTCATTAGGGGTGAATTACTTGCCTATCCCAGATCCCAGAAATGTTGCTATGTCACTGAAAGATGTGCATGTTCCCCACCTAAACTCTATTGATCAAGGCTCCAGTCAACTCAAGGAGCCTGTTCCCAGCCATTCCCTAGATGTGGAGCATTGCAAGTGAGGAAAATTGATAGTGTGGGCTGTGATGGGTGTTACAAGGAAGATTGACTGAATGTAAAGAATGTAAAGAGGCTAATTGTGGGCTGTGATGGGTGTTACAAGGAAGATTGACTGAATGTAAAGAATGTAAAGAGGCTAATTATAATACTCCCAGAATAGTTGCAAGCAAAATGAGGGGGCATCCCAGATAACCTGAGAGCAGAGCAATTCCTGTTTTTTTTAAGCCTGTAGGCCATTCTTTTAGAATAAAGTCCAAACTGAACAGACTAACTCTAGTTGACCTTTTCTGTCCAAGCCGGATGGCTTTCAGATCTCGTCCATGTTTGTTCTTGATCCATTTGATCCCTTGAAGCTGTGCATCCACGATGAGTGGCCAACGTTCTGTGTTGCATAGAATTGTTGCATTTTCTGTAGACATACGGTCGCTGGGGAGCCCCTGGTTGTTCCAGGTTGCTATATCTGCATCATCTGTTAACAGGGATAAAGGATCCAGGCCAGAAGTAATAGGGATTGGTACCTATTATAATGTTAAGATAAAAATGGACTGTCAGGATAGAACAGGCACAGCCTATGTTCAGGAGTGAATTAGATTTTGACAAGGGTCTCTGAACATAAAACAGAGCTTCACTACCTCCTTGCTTATCTGATACTATCTCACTTGTTATTGGAAAATCAAGTGTTGGTTCAAGGCAGTGCTGTAAAGCAGCAGTTCTCTAAAGGGGTAGATGAGCAGAGAGAAAGGGGTATCAAGGGAGATTCAGGGTCAAATGAGAAAGCCCTGGAGATTGGATAAGAAGATTCACAGGTCAGGGGCTCCTCACTAGTTTAGACAAATAAGATGACCTAATGGTTAGAAAGAACCATAGGGTTTTGGGGGTTTTTAATAGCAGGAATAGCCTGCAGGAATAACACCTTGTCCTCAGGATCTATAATCTCTTGGATCTGCTGCATCCTTCACTGCCTTCATTACCTCATTATTTTGATGTAATGCATCTATCATGGCAAAACACTTGGGGAGATATGATGCTTCAGTATTTTTCACCCTTCAAATCTATCATCTGAAGAGAAGCAATGGTGATGGGAATATGCCTTCTAGCAGAGGCATCTTGCATGCGACTCTCTCTAGGAAGGTTTGGTTGGTACCAATGTTAATGTTCATATTTTTAAGGCATGAAGCAAAGATCCTTTCATTCCTCAAGGCTCTTCATCACTTCTTTGCTATTACTTCTGCAAAGATCACTTTGAGGCTCCTCCTCTCTGTGATCAATTGTTTTAATGGGTTGTTACAAAGTGCCCTGGAGAATAAAAGCAGAGGATGATGTTTTCTTTCTTGGTCAGCAAGCCAAGAAATAGTAGAGTTAGAATTTATAGTCTGAAGCTGGGCATAACCCGAGGAGCCTCTACTTGTAACCTAAAGCCACTAGGATTAGAAGCCAGACAGATTCACTGAAACAGCATTCATTTTCTGGAACAGGCATTTACATAGACTTACCTTCAACTGCTTTAAGTAAGGGGTCCAGAACTTGTCCAGTAACTCGCTCCTATACTTTTTGATAAAATACCCAACATAGGAAACAAATGCAGTGATCAGTAGCACATCCCCGCACAGAGTCTTTCCTTGTTCACTGAAATTTTCCACCGATTCAGCCCAACGCACATTTTCAGATGCTAATCCACCAACAAGCCTTAGGAAATATTCCAAAAGGAGAGAAAGATATGATTAGGACATGTGAGGCTTTAACCCAACCTGGTTTGATCAGCAGTATGAATATTCCAGTAGAAGAATGTATGTAGCTCAGGGCTGAACTGCAGATTCCTTGGTGCTCTCTGAGATTGGGTGTTTACTTGCAGGCGTTTCATTACCTGAGTAGGTAACATCATCAGTGCCAGGGAATGTGGGGTTTGTAATAAACCACATTTATACTGTACCATTATTCAAAAGAGACAATAAAAAGGCTAGGGAGGAAACAAAAAGATCAGAACTACACTATCAACCTACACCCAGATAACGAGGGATGAACACTAGGAAACCGTCAAGCAGAAAACAACGAGCTCCTCAAGGAACTACCAAGAAGAAAACCACCAACAACCATAGCCTATCATAAGGCACTCAGCAAAATGACCAACTATTTTTTCTTCATTGTGGGGGCTGCCCTCAGTTATTGTGCTCTTTGGAAAGAACAATCTGGCAATCAGTGTCCCCCTCCCGCCTTCAGCCACTGTGAAATATGATGTATAAAACCATAAACAATCTCATTTGAAGCAAGCACTTCCTGCTAAGTTCTGAAACCACTCAAGTTTCTCATCATGAAAAGAAATCAGGGAACACATAACAGCAGGATAGATCTGAAAGGCCACATAAGTCACATCCAGGCCGTGACTTTTGTGAAGATACATAAGCCTTAGTGAGAGATGTTTAACTCTTTTCCTTGGTGATGTACTCTGTGGCTTCTGGCAAGGGGCAGACTGATGAGAGGAGAGAGAACATTGCTTGCTTATGAACCAACAGCTTCTCTAAACAAACCACTCATCTTTGATTCATGCTTTCTTTCTTTTGTAGTATTTCATTTTCAGGAAATGGTTCATAGCTTGCTGAGAAGCTGAACAATGTTCTTCTTACCAGCTGGGACTTCCAGCCAGTTTGGGACAATCAAGCTTCCTAGTGATTTCTCATACATTCCGATTCACAAGAATTTTTTTTATATTTTTTTTTAAAAAATTGATATGAATACACAAAACGTTTGAAGCTTTCGCAATTTCTGTCTGGTTTATAGTATTTAAGATTCATATTAGGCTATTTCTGATCTTCCCGAAATGTGGTTTAAATCCTTAGAATTCAGATAAGGAATGTCATGTACCCTAGCCATGATTAATTGCAAACAATACTACAGTTTGGTGTAGCAGAACAAAGACCATCTTCTTTTGAAGGCTTACAAGAATATAGATATTGTATTCTGTCTCTTAGAAATTTTGGAAGGCATACAAATTAGAGTTAATGATATAGGAAAACCCTAACAACTTTCCCATACCTGCATGCTTTTTAATACTATGAAACAAATACTTTTAGAAATCATATTTAAGCCCAGACTTATCCCCAAGAAAATTAAGATTTACTTTTTTATATAAATATTTTATTAATTTTCTAGTTTTACAGTCAAATACTTAATAGACAACAAGTTGTCTGGGTCCATTAGTAATTCAGTGGTATATGTTAACTTCTTCAATCTATATCCAATATTACACCATCAAATGTTTCCTCTCTTCTTCAAGTAGTACCTGTTTTCCCACACTAGGCAAATACAATTGTATAATACCCATTTACAAGAGTCAATCTGAATAGAAAAATGGGCTCAAATAGAAACTTTCTTCCTATAACTGCTGCTTCAGAGACATTGGCAGGCCCTTGCCCTACTTATGGGTTTCAGTTTTTAAAAAAGAGGAAGATCAGTCATGGACCTCAAGTGGTTAGGGTCATTCTGACACAAGCCAACTATGGCAATTAACCAGCATTAACCCAGAGCACCCTTGGAAGTATTTAGTGACTGTGTACCTGTTAGCCAATGAAATTACTCTGTTCGTTGCATCAGCCTCTTGTTGGCATTTGATTTTCGCCGCTGTGGCCTTTTCAAATTCAGCAGTCAGATTGGCTAAATTGGCATTTAGATCCTTTCAAACAAAAAGTTTGCAGTTATGTGTAGGGAAATGACGAATTAAAGTGATGTAATTTCTTCCCATATTAATGAGGCAATAGTTTGGCTAAAACAAATTGGTTTAAATTGAGCATTTACGTACAAGCTGGTTTCGAAGGATGAGTAAATGCTGCATCATGTAACCAGATCTGACAGGGGAGTAACATCAATTCATCACAAAAAAGCAACAGCTACTCATATGATTACAAAAAATAAAGACACCCCCAGTTGTTGTTGGAAATACTTACAATTATGCAATAATTTTGGAGGCTTCACAGATCTAACATGTTTATCAAAATGATGAAAAAGGGGTCATGCTATAATCTCTGACCCTTTTGTATGTGTGTACAACATCACAATGTGCACAGGAAAAGGGGCAGAGGCTGTACTGTCTGTCGATCTGCTTTCATAATCACCCACCATCATCAACCCTCCCTTGCGCATGTCTCTGAATAGTCTTCAGACAGCAAATCCTAATTAAACATAATTTACCAGTAATTATTGCAATAATTTTGTCAAGTAAAGTTGTCTAAAACTGTGAGGAAGAAAAGGCTGCAGCAATGGGTGGTGATAGATTAGAAAGAAGACGAAGAATGAAAATGTAAGGGAGGTTTATAAAAAGACAACCAGTTTGGAAAAAGAACCGATTTGGTGTAGAGGTTAAAGGCACAGGGCTAGAAACTGGGAGACTGAGAGTCTTATCCATACAGATAGTCCTCAACTAATGACCACAACTGAGCCCAAAATTTATGCTGCTAAGTGAGACATCTGTTAAGTCACTGTTGCCCCGCCCATTTTGCAACCTTTCTTGCCACAGTTGTTCAGTGGCTCATTGCAACCGTTAAATTAGTAAAACAGTTGTTAAGTGAATCTGGCTTCCCCGTTGACTTCGCTTGTCAGAAGATCGCAAAAGCTGATCACATGACCCTGGGACAATGAGACCGTCATAAATATGAGTCAGTTGCCAATTGTCTGAATTTTGATCATGTGACCCCCAGGGATGCCACAACGGTCGTAAGTGTGAAAAACGGCCATAAATCAATTTTTTCCAGTACCATTGTAACTTTGAATGATCACTAAATGAACTGTTGTAAGTCGAAAACTACCTGTACTTTAGTCCTAAACAAGAGATGAAAAGAGATGGTAAATGAAATACCTCTTCAAGTCACACATAATGAAGGATTCAGAATGATCTGTATATATAACTTAGGTTCTGAATTAATCTATTTTCTGGATTTGCACAATATATTAAATAATAACATAACTAAAAGGGATAGGTTTGCCAACTATATGAACTAATAAAGTAAATGAAATAATAAAACAAATAAAACCAAGCAGAAAAATAAGCCCTACACCACTAAGCAAGGTTAAAATTAACTGAGCCTCACATGCAGTAGAAAAGAGCTCTTACATTCATGTTAACATCTGACTATTTTCTTTTGAAATAGATCCAGGGCTCAACAAGCTATTGATTAATCCAGGTTCTCCTTCACAACTAGTGTCCAAGTGGATGTGAGTTCATGCAAAGCCTGTGCTCACTTTTCTCTTCTGAATAAAAGGGAGGAGAAATTAATTCCTCTGGCTACATGGAGGAAAGGAAAGGAGAAATGCTTCTCATTTCATCGCTGCAAGCTTTCAAGAAGAGACTGGACTGCCATCTGTCAGAAATGGTGTAGGGTCTTCTGCTTGGACAGGGGGTTGGACTAGATGACCTAAGGTCCCTTCCAACTCTTTGTTATTCTGAATTCATTTAGCTCAGGAATGGGTAACATGTGTCCCTTCAGACATTGCATAACTTCACCTTCCAGCATTCCACACCTTGGCTGGAGCTACAGTTATAGGTTAGCAAATTATGGAAAGCCATGGGATCACCCCATCTGAACTGGGCCAGTACCGTAATACAGTTTTCATTTCATTTCATTCCATTCATGCGCAGGAGAATTCATGACTCAGAGTTCATGTTTATACCGGTTCTTGATCTGTATAGATACAACGGAATGTTGTTTGCATGCAATTGGTTTAATTGTGTAACTTTTGCCTAAATAATTAATTCTCTTGTTTGGCGCCAGCAGTGAATGTCAGCCAATTTGAACACTGACATCTACTTCAACAAGATGCCCTGGGGTCTGGCACATTATCCAAATGAAGTTGTAGCCTACTTACTGCAATCTTGTTTTTAATCATCGTGAGTTTGGCTTTTGCCTCTGCCAGTTCGGCATTAGCCTCTTCCAAGGCCTGCCGCTTAGGTGCCACATCACAATAGACTTCATAGAAACGAACAATGTTTAAGCACCAAGAACATAAACCAGATGCAGCTGTGGACTTGGAGACTATAAACTCAGGATCAAATGTTGGATCATTTTGAAATGGTCTGCAGAGAAAAATTCACAAAGCAAAATTGCAACTGGGGCAGAACAAGGACACCTTCACGTTTTATAAAGCAGCATATCACTTAAATGAACAAAGAAAAAAAACTGACCACATTTCTAATCTAAGTTCACCAAGGAACTACAAAGATGTCTGCTCTGATTCTAACAACTGTGATGAACAATGGCACATGTGATATTACAGTGCAAATCCCTGCTATTTTGCATTTACATCAAAATGCTGGGCATCAATACGTAAGTTAAAGGTTTTACATTCGGCATCCGAACATTTGATCACCCTTCAAATGTGTACAAACTGATCTTTGGAATCATGCTGTTTCTTTTCTAGCAAGTGAATTGGAGATTTAGACTATTATCACTTTCCAAGGAATGAAATTCAAGAAAAGTGTTCAAGTCTTAAAATTCTCTGATATCAATCACAGGCTGGACAAAATGAAAGCAGTTGAAGAGACAAAGGTGTTCCAGGTCATTTTTGAATGAGTGCAACAACAATAAGACTGCTATAACTCGTGCCACTATCCTACTTTTGCAACACACACACATGCACACTTTCATAAAATAATGTTATCCATAGGATAACTTTTAATTTTAAAAATGTTTAAAATACAGAAAAATCATCCCTGTTTAAGATCTGCTGTAGAAATATTGTTCCAGTTTTTGCTCGTTTGCTGCTAAATTCACAGAAAGATTTATACAACTGGTGTTTGTCTTTAAAAAGGAATACATTCTTTTATTAGGAAATTACATTTAGATACATAGCCTCCTTATTTGATCCAGTTATATTCTAAGCACAGCAAGTGAATGAAAGACACGTAGTCTGCTAGACAGCATGGAGCCTGGCACAGTATTTACTTTATTACTGGAGGGGAATTGTGTAAAGAGGAATTGTGAGGACAAGCATCAAGTACTGGAAGTGATGGGAATCCTGAGAATATCAGACTATCTAGGTATAGGCATGCTTGGAGGTACCAGAGATGGAATATAAAGAAGTCAAAAAGGGGAATCCCTCCACTAAAGATTACACTTATTGTCACTAGTGGTCAATAAGGTCAGAAGGCACAAAAAAGGCAATGTGCAATGAAGTGGATCTTCCCTCTCTTTCTTCCTATCTCAGCAAGTCATGGAAACTACAAAGATTGCCTCTCTCCAATGGTCTGTATTCTTCAGCAAATGAAAGGGCACATTTCAGCCTGGAAGGGCACACTTCAGGTCCTATCAATTAAAGATTGCCATCTTGCAGGAACCAGGAAATGTACCTGTTCTGTCATGGCCCCTGCCCTCTGGGATGCTGTACCATCTGAAACCAGATTGGCCCTAACCTGCTGCCTTTCTGGATCTTGTCAAAAACCAGTTATTTGACAAGCATGGGGGTAGTGAAGTTAGTAAGGCCTGGGTGGGTTACTATAGTGTTTATATATCCGCTGTGGAGAAATGGGCAGCTATCTATATCTAAATAAATAAAGTCGGAAAAATCCTTCTCTAGTTACTGCATCAGTCGATTACTGCCCACACTGTACAGTTAGCCACTAAAGGCAAGAGATGCAAGAACAGATTTTTCTTAGAAAATGGGCAAAATTCTGGTTATATTTGTTGCCTTTTAGGAAGGTTACAGATTAGCTCTTAAATTAAATCTAGAAATCTGAGAATTGTGACTCATCCAGAGGAGGAAGGTACCTGGGGAAAATGCTAACCTCCTTGTGTGAGCTCTGCCTGCTCTGTTCATTGTTTGAAGCTTTGGTGTGAATTCACGTGTCTTGAATTTACAGGCCTGGTGTGAGAAGAAAGAAGACAGGAACAGGAAGGAGAAAATTTGCTCTGGGCACTGCAGAAGGGAATGGGACAACTTGACTCGGCCAACTTGCTGTGGCCAACCCACCACGGCCAACTCGCCATGGGACAGCTCGCTGTGGGACAATTTAACAGTTCTATTTAATTATTATTTAAAATAAATAAAAAAATATTTTATTTTTTGCCATTCACATTTCATTCTGGTTATAATGATTCTATTCCACCATTTCTTTGATGTTAGTGTAACTCTTGTCCCGCAGTGAGTTGTCCTGTGGTGAGGTGGCCATGGCGAGCTGTCATAGATCCCTGGAGAAAGATACAGCCTCACCTCAAGACAAGGACGACACAAATGCCATCAAACCTCAGTAGTGCTGGCAATAATTAACACAGGCTTCTCACCGTTTCAGGGAAGAATTCCTAGACATGTTTGGAAACCACCAGGACCTTCTGTATTCAGAATCTGTGCTCAGCCATAATTATTGGCATTTACCTCACTTTTATGTTTGAAGGTGGTGACAGCGAGCTACAGATAAGGCTCTAAATGAAAATTCTCTCTCTCTCTCTCTCTCTCTCTCTTTCTCTCTCTCTCTCTCTCTCTCTCTCTCTCTCTCTCTCTCTCTCTCTCTCTCTCTCTCTCTCTCTCTCTCTCTCTCTCTCTCTCTCTCTCTCTCTCTCTCTCTCTCTCTCTCCTCTCCCCCCCCCATCTGATCCAATGCATGACCGGCCATTTCAATTTATTTCAGTGTAAGAACATATATGTGTGGATGCTTCTTACTTAAAAGCTTTCAAGCAAGGTTCTGGAATGTGCTCTTTGTCATATTTCTTCAGGGCATCCAGGAAAGCATCTACTTTGCCCATCATGGATTTTGCTGCTTTCCAACTTCTGTCTTTTGGTATCTTGCCACCTGGAGCAGTCAAAATCATAACTGCTGCTGTTACATTAACCACTGCTTCTGGAGGAGATCCAAAAGACTTCAGTTCCGTCAGGTTGTTCTAAAAAGGTAGCCAAAGATGGGGGAGAAGAGAAAGATTTTTTTAACAATGAAATAATAAATTCCACGATTAAGAAAAAAGCCCATTAAGCACCCCATATCAACTACAATATATCTGTGTTAGCAGAGCAGCAGAGTATTACAGGCTATAATGTGGAATTTGAGCTTGGATGTTACCTAGTTGGGGAATGAAATGTCTACAAGCAAACAACCAAGCTCAGAGAGCACCAAGGACCCCACAGTTCAACCTGGAGCCACAAATATTCTCTCCTGTTGCAGTTTCAGAATTGCAGAATTTTGGAGCAGTACTTCAGAGGCTTCATAGTCTGTGTAGCTCCAATCCTTGATAAAGCCTTCCAGGGCAGAGGCTCAGCATAAAAGGGATCTTGGAGTCTTGGTACGCAGAACAACCTCAGGCTGGGTTTTTTTTTAAAATGTTTTCTTGAATGAGAAGTATTTATTTTCAAAGTTATTTGCAGTTTCAAACACGAGAAACTCTGTACTTTTACAATTGATGGCTTGAAAATGGTTCCTGTAAGAGGAATCAATTATCCAGACCACATTTCTGTCTCTGTGATCTTCCTTCATAAAAATAGAAGTATATTTATCTACTTGATCAATGACATGTTGAAACAGAATATATCACTAGAAATGAGTACATCGTTTTTAACTGCTGGTTAAAAACCTAAAAGATTTTACCTTATTGAGAGTGTCTAGCGCTTCCTGAGCAGCAATCAGTGCTGGTTCAGCTTTAGCCAAATCGGTTTCGCAAGCTCTTTGCTTCTCTGATACATTCTAAAGAAGGAAATACGAATGTTTTTCAAGTTATTGGGCAGATGTATTTCTTAGTTCAGTTTTAAAATTCTGAGATTCTGCTCACCTCTAATTTTGTTAGATCAACAAAAAAATTGCCCTCATAAGTCATGCTAAGAAAGAAAGCAATTTGTGAACAAATTACAATCTCAGAAGCTTGGTAACTGAAAATTTCCCAAAAGGAGAGCTCTGCTTTTAGGACACCCAGTGACTGAATTCAGAGGAATTGCCAAGTAAAGAGAAGCACAAGGGGGAAAGAGTGGAGGAGACTAACTATCTATTCTATCTCCTCCAGTGGCGTAGCGTGGGTTGTCAGCACCCGGGGCAAGGGAAGTAATTTGCGCCCCCTAACCCGTGGATTTTAGCACTCGTGCCCCCTTTCAGCGTGCCTGGTCTGGTCTGGTGTGGTTCTCTCCCGCGCTCAGTGCTGCGCTGGGCGGCCGCTGCACTGTCCCTCCCCCAGATAGTCCCTCTCTCTCTCTCTCCGCACCGCACCGCACGCCTGGCACCCCCCCTCCACAGTGGGCGGCGACCCGGCGGCTCGGATCGGATTCGCACAGCCAGCATTGCAGTGAGAGTGAGTGAGCCAGGCAGGGGCAGAGAGCTGCAAGTGTGAGCGCCCCCCCCCCAGATGTTGCGCCTGGTGCGGCCGGCCCCCCCTGCACCCCCCACGCTACGCCACTGATCTCCTCGCTGTTGCAGATTCATCCTCGTATATGATTGGCATATGTGTTTTCAGTGTCTATGGAGATTCTCAGTCATCCAGGTCATGGTTGTCCCAAAGGTGCTTTCTTTCAAAAGACTGCTGGACTTTCTTGTTTTGCTTGAAGACATTTTGGTTCTCATCCAAGAAGCTTCTTCAGTTCTGACTGAATGGAGGAGACTGGGAGGATTTATATTCCTTGCAGTCATCTGGTCATTAGCCCTTTTTCTGAGAATTGTTGAGGCCACTTGGAGGTTTATCTGTGCCCCCAGGATCACCTGAATCCTGTAGTCTGCTATTTTTCCCCCTGGAAATCCATTCATACTCCCACAACGAAGATGACTCCACCATTCAGTCAGAACTAAAGAAGCTTCTTGGATGAGAGGTGAAACATCTTCAAGCAAAAATAAGAAAGTCAAGTTGCCTTTTGAAAGAAAGGATCCCTGGGGAAGTTTTGAAAGAAAGCACCTTTGGGGCAGTTTTCAGTGCTTACGGAAGGAGCAGATCTGCATCTTCATGGCTAAATTCTCCAATATTTTTAATACACAAATATTTAGCTTAACATGGTGCCACATTTTTTTTAATATTTAGAGTATTGCTTTAATTTGTTTTTTATGTCTTTTTTTTAATAATATTGTTTAATTCTTGATTGGGAGCTACTCAGAGTTTAGTATAAGATGGGCAGCTACATAAACATTTAAAATAAATAAAAGTAACACAGTACACTGTAATAAATCCACCAATAATATCAATTTTGTTTAAAGCATATAATATTATCTTAAAAAATTATGACCTCTTCTTCCAATACAGTGTCTTTCTAATGATCAAAACTAGTTAATGGGACTTGGAGCAAAGGGCAACTGATTAAAAAACTATTGTGGGTGATACAGATAATTAATGTTAAAATGGTTAGCTAGAGATTATGAGAACTCATCTCAGTTGAGGAACAATATCTTGGACAATCAATGGAGGTGACAGCTAAATTTTACTGCAACCCTGATCTATGAAATGGACCTCTGTCTTGGCTTCATGATCAGAAACTACTGTAATAAACCACTGGCAATTAAAGTCCTCAGATGGTTAAAAAAAGATGCCAGGCGTTAAAGCAAAACAAAATAAAACAAGGTATCATGTAGTTCCTTCCAGAGTGATAGATAGAAAACGTGTCTCAGGACAATATTTGGTTCTTGCATAGGCTTCCATATGCATTCTTTGCTTAATTGGCAGCTTTCTCTTTCCACGTCTTTTACAAGGTGAGCAACTGTCAATGCCAAATCAGAAAAAAAAAATCCTACCAAGTTAATGACTTGCACTTTGAGTTCCTCTTCATCGGCAATTGCTTTTTCCTTGCTCACTTTCTCTGTTTCAACTCCTACCACATGAATCAGTTTGTCAGCATCTTCATTCTTGTGCTTAAGCTCCAGCTCCTGAACAGCAAGTTTGGCTTTCAAATCATCAACCTATAAAATTCCACAGTAAGACAAACTCTAAAATACATCAGGTACTCCTGATGAAATATGTTAATTTTCTAGTCTCTTAGAAATGGATTCTGACCACATGGGATTATTTCAGAGGATAGTTGTTCTTAAAATAAAAAAAAAATAAAATCAAAGCTATAGATCAGGAAGATGGAAAAAGAGTAGATTGTGGGAAGCAGATTGTGACACATTGGCACACCTAAAAAAACTAACTCACACCATAAAAATGTGGGTCTGTGGTATCTTAGTATAACTTCCATGTACATCCTAGTAAAATATGAAATATTTATCCCAAATAGTGCTAATACCTATTCAGGAATGCTATGTATCTATCACCTCCTCTAAGAAAACCAAGTAAAATCATCCTGATAGGGTAATGCTTGGGCATTCCTGCCTACTCTGCATGACTGGTTTAGAATTCTTGTCTTCTTTGCAATTAATAACATTTGGGGGGGGGAGACTGGTTAAATTCAAAAAGGGTTGCAAGAAGAAAAAGTGAACTGCTTTTCACCAGCCAAAATGGAGTCGCATATGATTGCTTTTAAGCAAACAAAAAGGCCCCAGATATAGGACACTCTTAAATGGCATATGCAGCTTCCCCCCCCCCTTCTACATTTCTTTGGAGCCAGAATCAACTCAGGCTGTTGTGTAAGTGGGTTTCTTGGAAGCAGGAGGCGAGACGAGAGGGTTCAAACAGGAACATTGCTTTATTGCAGTAACAGGAACAGAACTGAGTACAGAGGCTTCTACACAGCTAGTTTTATGGTTGGCAACTAGGCAGAGGCCAATAGGTTTGAAGGAACCTATTCCCGCCCCAGAGCCAACCAATGATTGTCCTGGAGCCTGCATGACTGGGCAGCCGGCGACCGTTAAACAAGCACACTAATTAAGCAATCTCAAGCAGCATTCAAAGACACGTGAAAACAGTTCAAGTAAAAGGCCCAATACATTACACAGGCAATAACAAGAATGCCATAATACCACCATTTCTATGCCAAATATTCAAATGCAATCTGAAGAGGATTTGTGGCTGGATTCAAGTCTGGCAATACAACATGCTGCAAACAAATAGCGAAACTCAGTGCCCTGTCTGAAACCGCTGCAAGCCTAGCAGCAGTGAAATCTCTTTAATTGTATTGCATGGGAGAAAGAAAATGAAAAACAAAGCAACCCCAGGAGGACCCTGATCCTTGGAAATCTGTTCATCCAGCAGAAGAATCCTTATTACTTAGTTTTATTTGGGGGGGGATGTTATACTCAGTTCTGTGCTCAGCAGTGTAAAACTGTCAAAGTCGCATTTCCCTTACGGGACCTATGTTCAGGAACCAGGAAGGATGGGCCAAGAGGTCCTTCTAAAGAGGAAATGTAGCCAGAGAATGTCAAAAACCAAAACAAAGGAAAACCAAAAGGAAAACATTTGCCACTGTCTGAATTACATGTTGATAAGCTACCAGGAAATCAGCCCAACTCTCCAATATTGTTGATATCAGGAGACTGCATGGGATGGAAATTGCTTTCAAATTAATGCATAATCTTTCCATGGAAGTGTAATGTACTGGCCTTATATGCTGTAATTAGTTGTTTATGTTTAAACTGTTTGCTAATGGCTGAATTCACTTGCATGTTTTGCAACGGTTGCTGGGCTGAACTAGACTGGCTGTCTTCAGTCGGTTAAGTAGGTTTTTGGGTGGGAAACTGCTGCTTTAAATCTATTGGTCGCCACCTAAAGGCCAACCGTATAAATAGTTGCACATCAGCTATTAGTTTGCTTCTGTTGTGTTCTGACTCTCAATAAAGCCTGTTGCTGTTTGAACCCTCCATCTCACTCAATGCCTGCAAGAACCGAATACACAACAGGAAGCATATTTTCTCCTCTAAACTTCCTCCCCACCCCACATACACACATAAGATAAAAGAAAACAAGACTCCCTCCCTTGCAGCAGCTTTAGAGGGGGATTCTGAACATTTTCTCCCCCACCCCTATACAGTCAAGGGTCTCCATCTCCATTTTTCTGTCTGGTACTCAGGTTCCTTACCTCCTAACCTGATTGAGCTATTTAAAAAGAACAGATGGGTGGGGTGAAAATTATTCAGCTCCAGGCGGTATATAATTTTACACAGTCAATTATTGCAGTGACAGTGGAATATTAGACAGTGGATTAAAGGTAGTAGTTGAATGTGGTTGCTCATCTGGAAAAGCTTTTAGTTACATGCAATTATCTTTAGCATATTATGGGAGAACTTGGCATAATCTTGGGGGGAAAATATTTCCCTGTAGAATATCTTTTATCTCAGGTTGGCATTTCAAGACTAAACAGAGAGTTTTTGTGCTACTCAAATTCTCCGAGACTAAAATAGGTCAGCCAAGACACTTTCTAGATGGATCTTGTTAAACCTGAACTGAAGTAACCAGTCGCTAAATGATAATCCTCTTTAGGCAATCAACGAGGTTCCATGATGAGACCTGGAAATTGCTACAAACAGGAACATCCACTTTGCCCACAAACCTGTGAAGCTGTACTTTGGAGTTTCATTAAGCCATTCTCCAGCCTCTCAATTTTAGCAATCAGTTCTTTTCTTTTTTTGGCTAGAAGGTTCTGGTAAAGTTTGATCTGTTCCAGGAAGGTCTTCGGGGTGGTATAATTGTAACGCCTTTCGGTGGCCAGGTAGGTCTTGGACATTTCATTGACGGTTGTATGGACGAAGGACATAAACAGGCTGATGGAGGTTTTAACTGCAGGCTGCAAGAAGGACCAGAAAATATCAGGCCAATTTGTGCCACAGCAACTTTGTTCTCCCTTTCCCCCTCCCCACTTTTCTTTTTGTACTTTAGTAGTTATTTATTTATCATGATCTTAATTACATTAAGCCTTTATTATACAGTTTATAATTTTTCCACTAGCTGTAACAAAATCCACATATTTCCATACAGGCAATTATGGGAATTTCCCTCCTGAGTAAGTCCCAGGCCCAATTGCAACTTGATAAAGTTACATTTGCCTAAAGGGAGACAAACTGGATACCAAACAGAGAATAATGGGAAATTATTTGAATAAAGTTGGTTGGCTGCCAAATAGCTTTTCCAACCATTCAGAAGGTTAACTTGAAGAAATTTCACTTGATCAATGTTAAATGTTTCATTATTTATATTTCACTCTTTCTCCTTCCTTTAATTTTCTCCACAACAATCATGCTGTGAGATGGGGTTCTTTCCCAGAGAGATTCCATGTTGGAGAGTGGATTTGAACCTCGACCTCATCAATCCTAACTGAACACTGCCTGATCGATCCTAATTCAACACCAACACCACCTTCACCAAATTTCTACTCTGTTGCTCCCTCTTCCGAACAATTTTGGACACTTTAGAGCAGGGGTGTCAAACTCAATTTCATTGAGGGCCACATCAGCATTGCGGTTGCCCTCAGGGGGCCGGGTGGGTGTGGCCTGGGTGGGCGTGGCCTACTGGGTGGGTGTGGTTAGAGTGCGTATGGCCTACTGGGTGGGCGTGGCCAGCTCTACATCGTTCGCATCAAGGGTGCCTATGGGGGCCTGGGCAGGAGTGGGACAGATCTGAGGGTCTCTGGCAGAAGGAGGGTCTCTGGGCCAGGGCCAAGGCAGTGGGGGCCGTTCCCTCACTGTTTCCAGGATGGCTTCGCGGGCCACATGAAACCACTTCGCGGGCCGGATCTGGCCCCCGGGCCTTGTGTTTGACATGTCTGCTTTAGAGGAAAGAATAAAATACAGTAACAAACCTACAGTTAAGTCACCTGAATTAGTTCAGGTTATATATAATGAGCACACTGAGCATGGAACAAAAACAATCATTTGTCTAAGTTTGAATGAAAAGCATTTATTTTGGTTCCTATCTCTGTCTAAAGTCAGTGAACCTGGTAACATTAAAAATTGCATGTCTCAGAAACAGGCAACTCAGAGAATGCATGTTTTACACCTAATTTGAAAATTTTAGCTTCAAATTCAACTAGGACATGCAGTTGATAAGTTAATGTTATTCTGCAGATTTGAGGTTTTGCATGCCCCACATTCCTTTCTCTAGGAATCTGATATAAACACTGTGATATAAGAAACAGAACTATTAATACTAATTGTACTTAGGAAGAGAAAGCATGTATAGCAAAGAAACACAGACATAAAGGCTCTGGTCAATATTAGCTTTTTTGACAAATCCCAGGAGAACACTGAAGCTAATGCTATACACAAATAAAATTACATTGGGCTTATACTGCAGTTTTTAAAAATCTGGAATATATGTCATATGAAAAATAAATAAATGTATCATGCTCTTTCCAGGAAACAAAAGCTCCAGGCCAAAATCTATAAAGTGGTATTTTCAAGCCAACACTATGTGAAGCAGAAACTATAACATAAAAGAGAGACATAATGATAGAAAGAGACATGGAATATGTAACTGCTTATGGAGAAAACATCCATATTGGCATCAAAATCCTGCAATAGGCAGTCACAACCCTTTCCAAGGTTGGACAATTGATAACTAAGCAAAGATCTTTTTTCTTATTAAAGCTAAAGGTTTTCCTTGTCTTCATCAAACCTTTTTCCAAGATTTCCTGTCCTTTGAGCAATTCTATTAACATTTGCAAGAGAGTAAACGTTTTAAGCTTTATAGCAGACATGTCAAACACAAGGCCCGGGGGCCGGATCCGGCCCGCGAAGTGGTTTCATGCGGCCCGCGAAGCCATCCTGGAAAGAGTGAGGGAACGGCCCTCACTGCCTTGGCCCTGGCCCAGAGACCCTCCTTCTGCCAGAGACCCTCAGATCTGTCCCACTCCTGCCCAGGCCCCCACAGGCACCCTTGATGCGAACCATGTAGAGCTGGCCACACCCACCCAGTAGGCCATACGCACTCTAGCCACACCCACCCAGTAGGCCACTCCCACCCAGGCCACACCCACCCGGCCCCCTGAGGGCAACCACAATGCTGATGCGGCCCTCAATGAAATTGAGTTTGACACCCCTGCTTTATAGGCTTTATTTCTAAGTAAACATATTAAGAATTACATTCTAATATACATGTTGCATTTATAAAAATATGCAATAATTACATATTCCATATTGTATTTAATTTTCTGGCATCATATGCCTTGTCCATCAGAAAGGCAGGAGACGTAGACCTTACTGGCTAGAAGTTAAAAGGTTTCATCATGGGGATACAAAATGTGCTAGGATATATATGCGATGTGGGGAAATGCCCCAACTCTAATAATATTTGGGGAGGTGAAAGGTTGGCTACTCTTTATATTGCTTTATATTTTAAATGATTGTTTGCTTTATATTTTAAATGATTATTTGAAACAAACACTCTGAGCAAAATAAAGGTTTTCTATTTGAAATGTTAGTGTTGGAGAAGACTCCTGAAGACTCTTGACAGCCAAGAAAATAAGCAAATGGATCCTTGTATAAATCAAACCAGAGTTCTCACTTGAGGCCCAAAGAACCAGACTCTAATTATGTGACTTCAGACACATTACGCAAAGACCCATCTCTCTGGAAAAGAGTGCCTTGCTGAGAAGATAGAAAGAGAAGATGACCAACAGCAAGGTGGACGGACTCAGTTATAGTGGTAATAGGTGTTCTGTGGGAAGACCCAAAGGACTAGTCCAGGGGTAGTCAACCTCGGCTCTTTTATGACTCATGGACTTCAACTCCCAGAATTCCTGAGTCAGCTGACTCAGGAATTCTGGGAGTTGAAGTCCATGAGTCATGAAAGAGCCGAGGTTGACTACCCCTGGACTAGGCAGAGGATGGATAGTTATGGAGAAAATCTATCTAGGTGGTTGCTAAGAATTTGCATCAATTTGATTGTATGTAATTAATTAATCAATCTGACATACATTCTTTTTTGTCAACTATTGTGAGATACCCACTGATCTTTCTTAGTGATCTGATTCTGCTTAGTTTCCAAATCCAGACCACTTTGAATAGTGATGCCATCTACAAAGAATGAATTCTTTTTGGACCGAGTCAAACTTGGTCTTTATCGCCTCAAGATTACTCCTTAAAAATGGGTGGAATCAGATGTAAGACAGGCTGGAACAGAAAGGATTTTCAACTTCTGTCATGTTAACATTGACAATATATGGTAGTGACCAAGCTTAGATTGGCTCTGGGGATTGTAATTAAGGTTTGGGAGAGGAGCATGGATTGCTCACCACAGTCTGAAGAGATAGAGGAATGCCATTTGAAAGACATCCAAAAATGAAGGTTCTAGGCAGAAAAACCAAACCAAACCATAATGGAACATTGGCAAAAAAATGGTTCTATTCAGCACCAAGGGATGTTGGGAGTACACAGTGTCTACTTTTTGGAAAGTGGATGCATACCTCAATCCCTTCAATCTCCTCTAGGAATCTTCCACTGACAGACACCAAGGCATCTTCAGGCCATTCATGGAACCAGTCAATAGCTGTGCAGTTTACTACAGCAGGGAATTTTCTGGCCCTCACACGGAGAGTAGATCCCACAGGAGAGAAACACAGGATTACCTGGGGAGGGAGTGAAGACTCATCAATGTGCATAATCACTACTGTTAGTTACTTAAGAGCTTTTACTACTCAAGTGTTATTGGGGAGTCCCTGTAAATCTCAGGATATTAAATTTACACCTGAAAATTACTCTGCTTACTAGAGTGGATATTCCTACCTTCATTTGTACAATACCGAAATGCTGGCTAAAGCATTTTCATATTGCCCCATAGCACGAAACAATAAGTTAGTGTTTCTTTACCTCAACAGTGTCACTCAAAAAATTAAATGTCCTCTCCCTCCATCAGTCATGCAATAATAAAGAATATTAATTTAGATATCATTTGTTATATATGTATTTGACTTTTCCTCTTCTATTTCTTTAAATTTAATCTTCACAAAAATCTTGTGAGGTAGGTTAGGCTGTGAATGAGGGCACTATTCGCTCATTGTTCCCATAAACCATGATTTACAAAGCTCAGTGCCTTCATTTCATAATGCTTTGCACAAACCAACAAACCATATGATTGTGTAAACAAGTATGTTGAACCTGCAACTGGTTGGCCAAAACAATTTGCAGTTGAATGGGATTTGAACGCTTCCAACTTCTTACCTTTAATTGTTTTCGGACTTTGTCGATGAAGAATTTCCAGCAGTTTTCACGAGTATCCTGCAAGCCCATAGATTTTACCTGAGGCCTCATGGAGCTAATAATATTTTCTACTTCATCATCCTGAAATAGCCCTGGAATCTCACCAGATGCCAAAAGATCATTGATCAAAACCAAAAACTGCTCTTCAGCAACCTGTGAGTCTGTCATAAGAAAAACAGTAGGGGTATTCTTCACAGCAGATTTGATGTACTGGGCAGCCAGATCAGCCTGAATCACAGAACAAATACTTGTCAGTTAAGCATCCTTTCTATCTTTTTTCAAGATTTAAAAAATGCTGAATTTGTTGTAGAAAACGTTTCTACAGTTTTATGAGAGCTGGCTAGATAACGTTTAGGGCAACATTTCGTTTGCAAAATCACAGTCATGCTTGTGAAGTAGTATCACTGAATGTGTGAACATTTCTGACTTTGATTCAAAATAAACCTTACCCAAAGGAGTCTCTACTAATGAATTTATGTGAAAGCAACCAGCATGTTTCCCGATGGTCCCGAGGTGACACCCGTTCACTTATCATACAGGCAAGCACAATTCAGCCTTCCTTGATCCAGGGCTCTCAAAATGTGTTGAGAGTACATCTTCCAGAACTCCCAGCATGGAAAAGAAAATGCTAACTGGGAAGTTTGCAATTTTTATTCCTGAGACACCCTGAAGGCACCAGGTTTAGACAGGCTATTCCAGAGGATTATCTCTGAGCATAGATCAGGACCAAAATACAATACTTGAGGGCAAAAGCCAAAAGCATAAAAGATGCATAAATGGCTTAATTCAACCCATTGCAGGATCCATTGTGGTATAGGAAGGGTTATGATCGGTAGGCATGCTGTGTACGAAAACAATCTCCTATCCTATCCCAACCAGTTTCTGGTTTATGGCAGGAATGTATAGTCTGCATATCTCAACATCTCATGCAATCCCCTAATTCTATTATCTCAGCCGCATGCACAATCCCCGGTGCCGATATCATTTGACAGCAAAATGAAGATGTTAGGCAATACAGTTGAAGGTGGGAATCTGGGAAATTCCCCAATATAAATTGATATTAATGCTCCTCTGGCCAGAACACATCAATCCCTCTCCCCTGTCTTTAAAAAAAGAAAAGAATCATTTTTGGATCCACCTTTTTGGTAATGTTGCCATGTCACTGTCATGCTCTCTGCCAAAAAAACAAGCCCCAAAAACCAAAAAAACCTATCCCTAAAACTCTAAAGGCCTTATCTCAATCTTCTCAACAATCTAAATAGAACTAATTCCTCTTTTATATTCCTTGATGCTTCGTGTTTTATATTCTTGTTTCTCCCTTAGCTCCCTGTCCATTTTTGGTAGAAAGACCTCAGGTTTCTGTTTGTAGGCGTATGCCTATAGTTTAGTTTAGTTTAGTTTTATTTAATTTATATATAATACATGGCATCGCAGCACACTAATGTTATGCTCAGAATTGTTGGTTTGATTACAGTGTATAATTTGTCAGGTAGCTGTACCCAGCATTTATCTTCACTTTTAACCCTCTCGGTACCATTTCTGAAGTTTTTCAATATATGCTTGGGCAAATTGTCCTCACCTTGAGATCTGGAATGCCGTAGCCCTTCTTCAGAGTGATCTGAAAGACATCCAGGGAGCTAATATAGGCAGCCAGTCGAGACAGACTTTGCTTGCCACTGCCTCCAACCCCCACGAGTAAAGCATTGCCTCTGGGAGCCTCTAGGATGCGATTGATCCTACAGACATGGGACACAGCATCTTCAAACAGCACCTGCAGTAGATAAAGAAGGCCTGTCCCTAGTTTTTACCCAACAACACAGAAAAGATCAAAACAATAAAATTAGGTTCTAACTCTCATTAAGAGGGGTGGGCAGGCAAGACTGAGTGACATTTTGAACAGTGAAGAAAGCAAAAGCTGTAGTGCAGCATAATCCCCAAGACAGAGCAACACATTTAATACCCAGACTTCATCCCAAAAAGAAAAAAATAAAACACCGAAGGTCTGCCGAGTTCCACCCACATTCTTCCACCCTTCCCAGCCAACAGTAGCCCCCCACTTTTTTTTGGTACCAAATCTTAATTGCAGCATCAAGTTTACTCATGGCTCATTCTCATCCTAATCTGAACCATATTTCTAATTGATGCTTCTGGGTTCTGGGAATAAAAACAGTCCATACAACATTTTTATCTTGGCCACTGATCCATCCTCCAATTTCCATCATCTAATTTATGCTTGTGCCTATTAATTATTCACCAACTCAAACCTTAAATTCATTCTCATTAAAACCCGCCCCCTTTTAAAAATATGGATATTTGGCAGGATTCCATGTAATCGTGATTTTTTTTCTCCCATTCCATTTTTTAAAGACCCGGAGCCCCTAAAATTTAGCAGTGCCTGTAAAATTACAGAATTATTCAAACTTGTCTCAGAATTCAGTCACTATGAGATTACTGTAATGGGGGAAAGAAATGAAGGAAGGAAACAATAACAACAAAAAGAAAAGTCTACTTGGTAGGGCATAAGAGCCTATTATGCTAAACATTAATTTGTGCCTCTTTTCACCATTGGTGAATGCTATGACCAGAAGCCTCTTTCTGTGGTTTGGGGTTTGCTGTGTTATCTTTATGTGATGCAAGAGCTTCTTCTGGCTAGAACAAGCAGGAAATAAAATCAAGACTAACCTAAAAAAAATAATAAGACCTTTATTAGAGGAAGCAACTTTGTCTCCTCCAAATGTTTACCTTTTGGACTAGAACTGCTACATATCTAAGCCACCATACTGTAGTTACTGAGCTGTGGTAGCGCAGTGGTTAGAATGCAGTATTGCAGGCAAATTCTTTCTATAGCCAAGAGTTCAATCCTGATGGGGCTTGAGGTTGACGTCCTTTCAAGGTCAGTAAACTGAGGACCCAGATTGTTGGGGGCAATAGGCTGACATTATAAACTGTTCAGAGAGAGCGATATATAAGTCTAAGCGCTATTGATATTGCTAATGACTTTGTATAGTGGAAATTGTAGTACAGGCACCAGTTAGTTTATCATGTGCTCAGCTGCAGTATTTTCTCTCTGGCTCAGCTCCCATTTCACTTACCAAATTCATCACTGCATTGACCTCATTGTAGCTATCCAAGGCTTCCACAAGCAGCTTATTCAAACTCTGTATATTGGAAACAGGCAAATACTTTGGATCTCCAATGCCTTGAGCAAAATGGCAAAAAATATTGGGCTTTGCAAAGATAATATTTTCACCCAGATCCTGCAAAACAAAACAAAACAATCCACTATCAACTGAAGCTACTTTATCCTCCCATCGGCTGCTTTTTGATCTTGGATTTATTCGAACCATCCAAGGCAACATTTGAGATTAATTCTCTAGGGCTAGCCTGCAAGTAAAGTCTGGAGAGGAATTTTGGCACCAAAGAAATTGAAGAAAGTTAGCACCTGAGAGCTGGGCTCTTTGCTCTACCTAAACATAACATCTCAAGAGTTCCTAATTTAATGAAGCCTCTGTAAACCTGTCTATGGTCTTTTAAAGTAAGGATATTCCTATAACAGATTAATTAACTTGTAACTGCTAATATTGGAAAAGTTCATCCTAGTTGAGTCCAAAGTCAACTTTTGAATCTCAACTGAAGGAAGAGAAGGGGGGGGGGGCGGAGGGAGAAGTAATGGCAGCCGTTCTCTCACCTCAAAGAATTTCTTGCAATTTGCTGTCATGACCCTGGTATAAGTCTCTTGATCTTTGTCTTCCACAAGTTTGTCATAGTAAACCCTCTCTGCTTCATGCAGCCAGAGCCGGACCAGGTCTGATGGTATTTTGAGGCACTCGTGAGTGGCGAACAGGAGTCCCTGGCAGAGATAAAAGCTTTAGGATTGCTTTCTCCTGGGTATGTGACTAAGGCAGAACCTCTGCCACTGTTTTCTGAGAGCATCTTTAATGCAATCCATCTCTATAACAATATTTCATTTCTTTCCAAAGCCACTGTTATATTACCCATTTTTTCCCTGTGTGGTAATTAGTGTCCAATATTCTCAAAGGGCACGATAGACAAGATATCCCAGAGGCAGACAGGCCAGAGGGAAGCCAGGAATGGGATATACTGTACTGCCTCTGTGACATTTAAAGTCCTATTTGAGCTAAGCTGGAATAAAGGAGACATCTGCAGACCTCAAATATATGTATTATTTGATTGAGGAGGAATTGAGCATTGTCACTGAGATTGCAGGTATCACCTTTGGATGAGATTTCTCTTAGACATTTTTCAAGGTCTTTAGAGATGAGGGCTTATGGTTACTCTGACCCAAAATGATAAGGCTGAAATTAACACAATGAGCCTTGTAAGTGGAGTAATAAGTAAAGATGGTAAGAAAAAAAAGGAAATGGCTGAGTAATATTCTGAGTATGAATCTCTCTTTATCTCTCCCCCTCCCACTACTTTATATACATCAGGGCTTTTCAACCTTTTCACCCATTGCACCACTTTTAGGATATGGCAACATCCGAGTACCGCCTAGCAAGGTGTCAAAAACTTGATGACCAAAAAAAAAGAAAAAAAGATGAAGTACAGGTAGTCCTTGACTTACAACAGTTCGGTTAGTGACTGTTCGAAGTTACAATGGCACTGAAAAAAGTGCTCCCCAAGCCACAGCTGAGCAAGACACCTGCCTGCCTGCCCAGCGGTGTTCTTCCTCCTGTCCAAGGTTTTTATTGTTGTGAGCATTTCTGTTGAGGATTGGCAGCGGGGGTGAGGGGTGTTTGGTTTTTATTCCCCCCCCCACTCTGCTGGGTAGTTGCAGCAGGTTTTGGTCACTTCACGTGACTCTGGGACACTGTGACCATCATAAAAATGAATCAGTTGCCAAGCATCTGAATGTAAATAAATCACAAGACCCTGGAGATGCTGCAACATTCCAGCTGATCAGTGCTTCTTCTGGGCTCAGAAGCACCAGGATCAGCACTGAGCTCCAGCTGGAGCCTGGTGCTGATCCTGGCGCTTCCCCTGAGCACTGACAGCCCCGAAGAAGTGCTGATCCTGGCACTTTCGCTAAACCCTGACAAGCCTGCAGCTCCAGCCACCTTTCGCTCAGGCTTGTGTGGTGCTGGCACCAGTTTAGCTCATTCTCCTCCCACACTACCACTTTTCTAGGATGGTCGCATACCACCTGCCAGGTGCCAATGTACCACAGGTGGTACCCGTACCACTGGTTGAAAAGCCTTGATATACATATGTGGGTGTACATGGGGATATGGACAAGTGTACATCATAACTGATACTTGACAATACACTGTTCTCCCACAATCTATTTCCAATTATAATTTCTTATTTCTTTTGCCCTATTCCATTGTTACAGCCTCCACATGAGTGTCAGTAAAAAATGCTCTGTCACGATAATAATTTCTCAGAAAAACAGTTCTCCCAAGGATTGTGCTCAGTGTTTTAATATAGATAATGCTTCCAAGCTGCATACCTTAACTAACAGCTAATTTGGTAGCATATTGTACTATTTCCACTAAGCTAACTTTGGCCTTTGTTTTTGCAATACCACATCAGTGGAATTCAGACCAGGAAGGGCCATAAAAATAAATAAATTCCTTGTTTGATTCTTAGATATATAGACCTCTGTAAAATGAAAGTAAATTTATTAATGATGCTGTTGCATGAGTAGTCCAGCTGCTGGAAGTATATCTTATCTATGTAAAAATACCTTAGCAAAGTATATATTTATTACTTCAAATACTTATATGCAAAAATTTATATGCAAACAGTGAACCAGTGAACCAGTGAAGATGGTTGCAGAAAAATATTTTAAGAATTGGGAGAGAAGTTGATGTTTTCCCAGGTTATTTGCATATATATTTATCTTTCAATATGTCTATGTACAAGGGTATGACTAAGTAATTGAAATATGCATTATTAGGAAAGATATATTCAGATGATTATAAAAGGCAAAAGCAACTTCAGCAATTCAAGATGAACTAAAAATGGTTTTCTGCTCACCATGGCTTTTCTATGTTGATATTGGACTTAAGAGAGACGATGGACTGCCAAAGGAAGCTGTCCTAGATGATGTCATAATATATACCAGCTTTTCCTGACATTATTGTATTGTATTGTATTGTATTGTATTGTATTGTATTGTATTGTATTGTATTGTATTGTATTCTATTCTATTCTATTCTATTCTATTCTATTCTATTCTATTCTATTCTATTCTATTCTATTCTATTCTATTCTATTCTATTCTATTCTATTCCGAATTTCTAGCATTTATTATAATGTAGTTTCAACCAAATGGTTCAAAAACAAGTGATCGATGTGATGCCATTTTTATTCCAAGGTACCGGAAAATTCATACATACCAAAATGCAAAAATGATATTGTACCTGGAATATATTTGAGAGATCCCGGAGATTGAAAACGTAGTGAAATTTTATGGCCGTAGGAAGAAATGTTGATGTAATTTTTTGATGTAAACCTGTTACAAAGAAACATGTCATAATCATACCAAGAAAGCATGGGTTGCTTGGGATAAGAAACAGGTTATTCGTGATTAATTCCTCAGCCAGGATCAACAAAAAGCAATGAAATGGGTTGATTTCCAAACTGTTTAATTAAAAGTGTAGGACTCCTGAAAAGCCTTGTCCATTCTACAATTCTTTTGCTTCAGTTGCATTTCATTTTAAATTATAATAGGAACCAGGTCTGGAAAATTATAGCAGGGGTTGTCTAATTAAAACTGGGGTTAGGGGATTCATAACCAGTGGTGGGATTCAGCCAGTTTGCACCACTTCGGCAGAACCAGTAGCTAATTTTTTTGTTGCCCAGGCCCAGAATGGACTTCTGGAAGTGGCGTACACACAGAGAACCGGTTGTTCACATATTTGAATCCCACCACTGTTCATAACACCTACAAATTCACCTAATTAGAATAATTTGACAATGCTGCGTGGAACTTGAATAAACCCGAATCAACAAAAAATGGCAGTTCCAAAGCAAAATGATAATGATGTGGTTGTGGTAGCATCCAAAGCGGGAAGTACATGTGACAATCATGCCAGGCAAAAATTCCATCCCAGTGATTCAGTTAGTTGTACCTTTTTCTTCAGGCAAAAATACACTGTTGGCTAACCGTTACCCCATTTCCCAAACATTCTTTGCACAAAGAGATCTGAATCTCAAAATCTTCAGTGTAATGCAGGTTACACACATGGATAAGATACCCAGAGGTAGAATATGAACAGGAAAGCCTGCTTCGGTTCATGCTGCTTTTTCCAGTGCTTACCCAGAGCTGCAGAAACAAGCTGCTGATTAACCTTCTGGACGACCATTGAAACATTCCGAAGAGCCAAGTGCTGACCTAAGATAGTACTGTAGATGGACATTAGGGCATCCTGACCTGGGAAACTCACCGCAAATACACAGAAGTGTCTCTACAACAAAACACAATTGACAAGATCTTGCAATGCTCCCTGGTGGGCCTCTTAATAAAAAAAAATCTCACTTTTTCTACTTACAGTTTAGTCACAATTGTAAAAAAGCAACTGCTGTAATGTAAGGGAGTCTATTTTATTTTTGACCAAAATCACCAAAGTACCATGTCTCCCTCTATTTAGGTACCTGAAGCCTGGAATCAATAGTGAAGGATCCAGAAGTTGGGTTCATACAGGCAACATACTGGCAGTTGTGAATATCCTTTAAGGTTAGTTTGTTTCTGTCATACCTAACGGAAAGAAGCAAGATGGAAGGTATTACTGACCAAATATTTTTGAGAAAGCAACGTTTCACTATTCCCTTACTCTTAAGACAGTCTTTCTGTCTTTTATACAAAATGAACAGCGAATGGTTTTGATATCTTTTCATTAAAAAAGCAGAACCAAGATTTAAATAACACATCTATCAATGGTCTATGAAAATATCTAACTTGATCTACACGTAAGAGACAAGACGGCTAATATCTTTAAATACAGTATACAGATATCATGTCTATGGAGATTCTCAGTCATCCAGGTCATAGTTGTCCCAAAGATGCTTTTTCATGAGGCAACTGGATGTTCTTGTTTTTCTTTGAAGAAATTTCGCTTCTTATCCAAGAAGCTTCTTCAGCTCTGACTGGATGGTGGGGAATGGAAGGATTTATACTCCTTACAGACAGCTGGTCATTTGCATTCTTTTAGAGAGTCGTTGAGGCCACCTGGAGTTTTATCTGTGTTGTCATGGTCTCCTGAGTAGTGCAAATGGGTGTGGAGCCTCCTTGGAACTATTGAAAGGACGGTGTTGTAGACTGGAGATAGATGATGTTGTATCCCTCCCCCTCTGTTGAGAGAGGGCTGTTCAGTTTTGACATAGATGGCCTCTTTGACCCCTCTTTCAAACTAGCGGTTCTCTCTGTCTAAATGTGGACTTTGCTGTCTTCGAAAGAGTGCCCTTTGTCTTTGTGTCAGTTTGTGTCCATGTGTTTTATCCTTGGGGGGGGGACAAGCTTCTGACTTATTGTATTCTTGGATTTGACGTGTGAGCATATTTTGCGTTGGCTGAAGATCCTCCTGAGCTTTTCCGATATTCCTGCAATGTATGGAATGACTATGTTGCTTTGTTTATTGTTTTCTTCTTTGTCTGTTGTGGAGGTGCTCCTGCTGGGTCTTTTTTGGGATTTGATGAAGGCCCACTTGGGATAGCCGCAAGTTCTGAGGGCTTCCTTGATGTGTTTTAGTTCTTTTTCTTTCCCATCTTTGTTGGTAGGCAGGCCTTCAGCTCAGTGGTGTAGGGTTCTGATAACTCCTGGTTTGTGCTCCAGTGAGGTGGGGAGAATGTGGATATTGATCCATGTGTAGGTCCATGCCAAGGACAACCCATTCAGACACAAACTGAGCAACATGACATATCCAGTACAATATGCAAATCTATACATTGGGGAAACAAAACAACCACTTCATAAATGCATGGGACAACATAGCAGAACAAACCCATCAGGACAAGATTCAACAGTCCATCTGCATTTAAAAGACAAAGGCCACTCTTTTGAAGGCAGCAAAGTCCACATTTGGACAACAAGAATTGCTAGTTTGAAAGAGGGGTCAAGGAGGCCATCTATGTCAAAATTAAAAGAATGCAAATGACCAGCTGCCTGCAAGGAGTATAAATCCTTCCATTCCCCATCATCCAGAGCTGAAGAAGCTTCTTGGATGAGAAGTGAAACGCCTTCAAAGAAAAACAAGAAAGTCCAGTTGCCTCATGAAAAAGCATGTTTGGGACAGACAGGCATCATATGCATAGCACAGTATTCAAACCATATCATCTTTATGATACGATATATTGATGCATTACAGTATATTACATTACAATATATTATAATATTATATAATACAGTAGAAAACACAAAAGATCCAACCTGAAGATTAGTTGCTTTTTTTACATGGGGTTTTCTGTGAATCCATCTTTTAGCTATACAGACATAGTAATTAATTATCAATAAAAATGTATTTATACCAATGCCCATGATCCATGTGCTGCCGGATCAAGGTGTGAGGAGCCACAGTGCCATATTTGTCAACTTCTGGCATGTTCATATCATCTATGAAGTAAATCAGCTTCTTGGTACCAGGGGGGCCAAAATTACGTCCTGATTTCTTCTCCAGAGGCTTCTCCAGAATAGCTGCTCAAACAGAAGACCATTAATCAACAGATGGCATTGGATCTTATCTAAATGATCTGGTCAAATGTCCTTCCATCTCATGCACCAGTTCAAAAGTAAAAGTTAGTTATGTAATGTACTTGAGGAGGACAGCTTTTCTTCAGTGCATCAAAGTCTTACAGAGGAGGCAAGTAACCTACATGATAACTTGAAAATATCTTGAATGCAAGGAACAAGAAGTCCCATATCAGTTCCATCTGTACAGGCAGACCAGTTAAAATACCTTTTCTCACAACCTGCCTAGGATGCAGATATGCACACGCTGTGCTGAACAATCTCAGTGGAAAAGAGCAGGAGTCACCTTCTCAAATAGTGTGTAAGAGGTGGAACAGGTAGCCTGTTTATGTTCTAGAATGCTATTCCCATTAGGCCTACAGCATTATCAACAGACAGAAATGGAGCGATTTGCAGTCCAATCCATCAGGTGAGAATAAAATTATGGAATGCCATAGCATTAGCAGCTTATGTAAGCAAACTCTACAAATCTTGGCTTGATTATGTCAGTGATGGAACTCTTTTTTTCACTAGGGTGATTTGAACTGATAATGAAATTCCTTCTATCTATCTAATCTGAAGAAGTAATATTCATTTTAACAATATTCGTTCTTCCTCTTAAACACAAGGACTTTTTCTCGTATATCAACATTGGACAATTAAGCAATATGGAATAGTTAAATCAACATAAAGTGGCATTTTGCTGAGAATACGTAAGTACTTCAAGAGATATTTAGGAGAGTTCACATAATATACTAAACCCTCACTTTTTATGTATTCTCATAAATGAAAGAAAATATCTGTGTCCCAGGATAATGTGGCAGGATTCGATCTGGGTCGGTCACCTGGACCGGAGGTTTAGTCTTCCGAGCTTTTGGAATCATTCTGGAGTCCATCCTCGAGGAACTTTACTCTCATCAGAATTTCCCAATTTATTTGCATTAAGATTACAATTTGGAAACCCCTTTTGCAGACACACAACCAAGGGTTTGAGGAGGTCATCCATAGTTTTGGGCATCCCTAATTGGTATGAATGAAAATCCATCCAATTTCCCTTACCCTGCAGCATAGCTGAAGTTGTGTAGAAGTTAAAGGGAACAGCTTGCACCATATAATCATCCAGGTTCAGGGTATCCAGCTTATCCCCCATCAGCACTGACTTTCCAGTGCCTGCATTCCCAACTAACATCACTGGCCACTTTTTCTCCATTAGTAAGTCCATGAAGTAACGAATCCGGATGGTTTCTGTTGTGTGAACCATTGAAGCCTGCAAAACAGACTCCCTATGAAATTTACATCAGTTTTAAAAAAGCCTGAATTACAATTTTAAAGAAACTGAATAGTGAAATAATTTCTAAGAAAAGCATTGGTGACTAGAGAGATCTCCCCTTGAAAATAAATGTACACACAGGCGTGGCAAAACCCAGATGTGTTTAAATAAGATATGGCAAGGAAAACTATTGTGTAACTGTATCTTCCCATCTCACAGCTGATTTTTTAACTTTAATTTTTTAACTTTAAATTTACATTAATTTAATGAAAATTAATTTTAATTTTTTTAAAAAAAAATCCAGAGCATAACTGGTTGCAGGCCAAAGTGGAATAATAACAATGTGTTCTAAGCCCCAGAAGAGAAAACCAATCCTGAGTGCCAGCCCTTATATTAACCATCTATAAGAGGGAGGGATCAGGAAGCTTGGGGAAGTTCCAAAGTTAGCAGAAATGCAAAAATATACCTTTGAGGCAAAACTTAAAAGCAAAAATATTCTTAAAGAGGGGAAAATGCAAAAAGCAGCCTGGTAACTGTGTATAAGTGACCACGGAATGATGAAGCTGGCAAGGATGGTGGGATTGGGTCAGCCTGGAAGAGGGCAGCTGAAATTATGCACATGCTCCCTCTCTTGTTGTTGTTCAATTGCTAAGTCATGTCCAACTCTTCGCCACCCCCATGGACCATAGCACACCAGACCTTACCCTGCCCTCCACTGTCTCCCAGAGTTTGCCCAAATTCATGTTCGTTGCATCAGTGGCACTATCTAACCATCTTATCCTCTGCCATCCCCCTTCTCCTTCTGCCTTCAGTCTTTCCCAACATCAGGGCCTTTTCCAATGAGTTCTCTCTTCTCATTGGTGGCCAAAGTATTTGAGCTTCAACTTCAATATCTGTCCTTCCAAAGGACACTCAGGGTTGATTTCCTCTAGGATTGACCCACTCTCATTATTCTTCTACAAATACATGGCTTACCCACAGTAAGATACCAGCACCCACTAGGATAGTTAAAGTATCTCTGCAGGACTTCTATTTTAAATTTCATGGCAACCTTACCACAACAGTCATTGTAAATTTTGTTTACTCTATCTGATACATATAATCCATATTATTTTGTCATTTTTAAAACTCAGTTTTGCTGCAGTGGTAATTGTTGTTTTGCAGGATTTAGATATAGGCTGTGGGTAAATATATTTGGAACATGGCAAGAATCTAGCATCTCAAATTACCAGTAGAATATAAATCAACAATCTGTATTTCTCCTGAACGTGTCTCGGTTACTAGATTCAGAATCTTTTGCTAATATCAGGCTGATTTTTGTCTCAGAATACTGCAAAAAGTGCTCTAAAATAAGAAATATCAGAAGTAGAATTATTTCCAGCAAATTACCTGCAATGGGACATCTGGATCCAATTCAAATTGTGGGACTTTATCAGTCCATGGCAAAAATTTCTTTGATTCTGGGTCAATATAGTAGTCAAAAATTGTTCCCTGAGATGGGAATTTTATTGTTTTAAATTCATTCACCCACCATTTACTAAATTCCACACGATAGTCCACAAGCTGCAGAGAAAGTTATATATATATATTTATTATGTTTTTAAATTTATTTAAATTAAAATATGTTCTAAAATATTATTTGACCTTAAGGGAATATAACAAAAGATCAAAACAAAATTTATCAAAGCTAAATGAGTGTAGAGAATTAAATGTAGGCATAATCTGAGTGAATGATCTGAATCAACTGCTATAACAGCAGGGCTAACTCCACAAATCCCATTCATCTCAATGAGGGTCCAAATGTCTACAATGTACTACTAATGCAACGTACAATCTTTCCTTCTGCAAAGGTGGCCCAGGTGGGCCGAACCGCGCAACTTCCATTGATTCTAAAGAACATATATGACCTTGAAAAGAGCCCTGGTAAACTATATCACATATCAATGAAATGTTAAACCCTACAAAGATGGAAGTGATTCTGGTATCAGGTCTGTCAGTGCAGTAATCTCTGAAAAGGCCCATAGAAAAATGGACTCTATGTATTGAAAGTTGGTTATTGCGTCATTGGTCTATATCAGCATAGCTGACTCAGGAATTCTGGGAGTTGAAGTCCATGAGTCATAAAAGAGCCAAGGTTGCCTACCCTTGGTCTATATCTAGATAATTCTTGAGTTATAATAATGGAAAGCCTGATCGCTTCCATTTCTGAAGATACCTGATCTTGGAACATTGCTCCTCCAAATGCCCAGAAACAAGCAAACACAAAATAGAGTTCGTATAGCTCTTTGGGAGAATCTGGAGGTGTGTTGGTTGGGGTCAAGAGGCATTCCAGTAAATAGAGAATCATTTGCACCACGGTCACTTCAGGAACAGGGGTTATCTTCTTGAATCCAAATTTCAATTTGTCCAAGCAGGTAGGTAGGTATTTATCAAACAAGATCATCAGGTTAGCTTTTTCTGATTGCACTTCTCGGCGCTCAATCCAACTGCTCACTATCCTGTATAGTGACATACAATTACTTATTGAATATGCATTCTCATGCACGTGCATTTTATATCAACTGATCAATTTTTTTATTCCTCTCTTTTCCCCCCTCTTATGCTACATCTTTATAGGAATGCCACTTAAATTACAGGGAAGATATTAACATCTAGCTGTTAAGAAAGACATCACATACTTCTCAATAAATACCATCAGTTATGAGCAATGTGTTTTGGTAATTACCTATGAAACTAATCATTTTTTATGTAAACTACCTTGCATATAGTTACAACTTTTGGTAAAAAATAAAGCATCAGAAGTTCCCTATTTTGGAGAATAAGTCAACATGTTTGAAAGGAAAAGGGGAAGCAAGAATTGACAATAAAGTGTTAATAGTTGACCAATCAATGCTTGTTTGCCTGCCAATAATATCTCATTCCATCTTCTCAATTCTATACTAAAAGCCAAATTTCTCTCCTCTCTGCACAACCCAAGGGAGGGAGAGAGGAATCACATTGTTGCACTCATCATGCAGACCTTGTCTTTCGCAATTTACTTATGCTGTCATAGCAACTATACTCATCTTTGGAGCCCTTTACCAAATATAATAACTAGGCACTACAGAAGGATTCCAGGACCTGGGAAATGCATCAAGGCAAATTTTCCTTTAATGATTGCACTGTCTCATTCAACATCGTCTGTCCCAGGTTTCTTGGGCAGCAAGTAACTTGCTATTGGAACTAGAATAATCTGGAATAGTGCAATAATAGATCCCTGACAATATCTTCATATGACCAGTGAGGACTTTGTCTGATCCATGATGGGATATACACCCCTCATCTAAAAAGGAATGTACTGATATGCTTCAAAGGGAACCAGGACTTACGGATTCCAGCCCAGATCAGCGGGATTGATATACAAGATTCCTGCTCGAGATACTGTGGCAGGAGTTGCTGTTCTTAGGTGACTGATTTCAAACACAAGCCTCATGGTGGGGTTTAGTGGGATTCGCTCATTGCTGGCTAAGGTCAGCACCTAGGAAGGAGGAAATCATACAATGCAACTTTCTATTTTCATAAAAGTGAAAAACAATGATTGAGTCCCTAGCTTATTGTGCTGACCTTGTTGTCATCCATCACGGTATTCAAAGATTCAATCCACATAGGATCAATATCTCCATCTAGAACAATCCATTTAGGTCCGCGATGAGTTATATTAGCTAGATCACGCATTATAGTTGAAAATAAGCCTGTCCAGAACAGGGAAATTCTCAGTGAATTTTATAACATGCATATACGCTCAAGTTGCAGTAAAATTTTAGCAGAGAGAAGGAACAAAGCTGATAAAAACATATATCAACACAAATAAAGTTATTAAACTATTTGTGATTATTTTCTCATTTATATAAATCCCCAAGCTGTAAAGTGAAGAAATGCTATCAGTTCATTATCCAGAAAAAAATACTAGTTGGTCTTTGGCAAAGCCAACATGAACAATTTTCAGAGCACCTAATTCACGGGCCCATTTCATTTTCACAAATGGTAAAGGAGACTATTTGTACAAAGTAGATACTGCTGCAAAAAGGGTTCAGTAATGCGTTGTCAACAGATTTGCAAATCACCAACAGTATCTCCCCTAAAAATCGTGTCTAAATTACTGACATCAACGCAGATGTTCTTTAAAGTAACCACGTTCTTCAGGGCTTTGTACACGAATATTAACAGCAAGGCACTTCAGACAGTAGTTGAGCCACTTCATTCTACAAAGGCTGGTGCTTTAAAATCATGTAGAGTATTGGGGGAAGCTATCACCTAGCCACTTTCTGGCTCTTTATGGGGCTGTCCCACCAAGAGAAGTAGCTACAGATATGCTAAGGTATTCATATTTGCAGCTGGTAGATGTAAATGGGGGCAAAAAGGCTCCGGCTGGATAGACCAAAGATGTTCATAAACATTTTACTTAGAACAAGATTACGTATCTTTTTAAGATACTTCCAAACAGGATACTATGCCTTTCCAGATAGCTCTGCATTCTTGTGATCAAGTATTTTTATTTTTGTTTGGCAGCTGAGTCAGTTTATTTCCTGGCACAACTATAATTGTTTTTCCAGGTGAATCAGTAGATCTCTGCAGAGTGGCAGCTGGGCCATTTCCTCAGCTGGGAAAACACCTGCCTTCTAAATTCCAGGCTCACTCCAACTGGCAGAGGTTCACCCCCACCAAGGTGAAGCTAAGGAGCTTTGATGTCACCATTCAGCATTATTTTAAATTGTGCACTAAAGAAGACAGTGCTAGCATCCTCCATTTCAGTAATTATAGAATAGAATAGAATAGAATAGAATAGAATAGAATAGAATAGAATAGAATAGAATAGAATAGAATAGAATAGAATAGAATAGAATAGAATAGAATAGAATAGAATAGAATAGAATAGAATAGAATAGAATAGAATAGAATAGAATAGAAGCTGGAAGGGACCTTGGAGGTCTTCTAGTCCAGCCCCCCTGCTCAAGCAGGAGGACCTATACCATCTCAGGCAGGTGATTGTCCAGTCTCTTTTTAAAAACTTCCAGAGGGAATAAAAGAAGAAATAGGCTACATTTACAAATGAGTAGGCTCAGTGCCTCTCATCTCCTTTCTTTTGATCTTCTCAGCTGATCATTGCCCTGGACTCCTGTATTTGGGAAACAAAATTCCCTTGGGAGTCTTCTGCCCAGTCCTTCCCCAGATACTTCCGCTTTGCCAAAGACTCCAATCCTCTGTCCACAGGCAGTTCTCTGTAGCTCTTTCCAATCTTGGACCTTGGGTAAAGATGTCATCCCTCTACAACTTAGCTTCTCTGACCGGACACTGAAAACTGAACAATACAATCACACTGCCTATCCAATTTTTCTCTCCAGCCATTGTCTTCTGCAACACTCTAATATTCCATTTTCTCTCCTCATTTTTCTCCCCCACCCCAATTTTCTCTCCTTCTTCCTCTCTCCAATTTTAGGTTACAGCAGCAACGTATCCCTCCAGCAACCAAGCAGGTAAATATCCCTCCCAGGGTTCTAGTCCCTAGCATCTCTATCTAAAGTGGGACCAATGAAAGTGCTTTCTATCTCTGCCCCACAACAGTTCAGCCTATCAGCCTGTGTAATGGAATACCTGCCCTTCCAAGCCAGAATTGAGTTTCCTTTCTCCTAATTCTCTCTCCTTTTGCTAACTCAACAGTAGTTGTACCAAGCCATAAAAAATCCATTTGCATTAGTTTAATAAAGAACTGGTTGGCTTATATCTTGTTTTCAAAGTGTTGAAGCTGCTTCCAGTGAGATTGGTCTCAAATAATTTCAGACATGTTTCAGAGAATTTGAACAGTAAAAGTGTTGGAAAGAGGACAGAGGAACCCTTTCTTTGAATAATTAAAATAAGCCTCATTAAAGCCAGCAACTATCATATAGTATATGCATTTGGTATCTTCCTTGGTTATAAGCTTTTTTATGTCAAACCATTAGAGGGATTTATAATCAGGTATATCATGGATAAAAAAAATAATTCTGGTGTTTTGTTCTGCTTGAAGCTGGCTCAAATAACTGAAGTAGGGAAAAGTTTATACACAGTGTAACAAAGGGGTGTTTTTTTAGAAAGTTATAGTATTAGAATTTTAAATAGCAGGAAGATGAAATAAGTTCATAACTGCAGTATGCAATTTTCCCAAATGAAATACTTCTGACTTTCCTATAGTAGTATTTCAGGGAAGAAATTTAAATGTTATTCTGTGAAACAAATGCACGATCTTTCTATGCACCTTAATGTAGACATCTGCTATTTTGCACTATTTTCTCAGCTTTTATATAATCACCTTTTTGTGATTTTTGGAGATTGTAGCTGAACAACTATTAAAATAAAAAATGTTGTTCAGCTACAATCTCCAGAACGTAGCTGTTTGTTTCTTACCATCTTTCCATTCTCTTGTTGCTGGATTAATTATACCAAATAGCTCATCACAAGTCACAGCTTTAGGATCAAGGTCAACAGCTACAGGCTTTCTCTTCATGAGCTGATAGGTTTTATTCAGAGATTTTAATACCTGCCAGAAGGAAAAGATTGAATGTTTTGTCCATCATATGTACTATTGTGTCCATTCCTAATCTGGCATTCTCCAGATATACCGGACTTTAATTTTAATCATCTTTGAGCCAGAATAAGCAGGGGACACGGCCACTATATACTTTTTGAAAAGCTCCACCATTGGCACCTCCAAAGATATTGATTGGATTGATGGGCTCCAGCACAAGTCCAAAAGCTTGGAAGACTAAACCTCTGGTCCTGGTGACCAATCAAGATTGGATGTTGGATTGACTGGATTTATATGGTTGCTTAATTTGCAAAGGAGACTCTGGGTAGCTTACATTTTGGGGGAAAATGTAAAAATTAGAAATTAAAAACATTATAATGTAATATATAATCTCAGATCATAAAAAACCAGGACAACACAACAGAAATAATAATAATCAGGGAAGCAACTAAGGCCAACTAGCTCAGATCTCGTTCAGAGGCCTAATATATGACCTCATCATGGGATCTGATCAATGCTTGGGGGAAGAACCAGGTTTTTAGGGCCCTGTAGAAATAGAGATGGGTTTGGGCCATCTAAACCAGGGGAAAGTAATGTCTCATGGGGCAGGCACATAACCCCTGGTTCCCACTAAGTGGGATTATTTTGTGAAAGGGACCTGAAGCATGCTCCAACTGTCAGAGCTCATAGGATGAATAGGCATAACCAGAGACAAATATTCCCACAAGTAACTGAGCCCTGTGCCATTAACAGCTTTATTGGTTATAACCAACATCTTAAATTGCTTCCAGAAAAAAGCAGTGCTGTTATGTGGGTGCATCAAGACAAGTTCACAATTACTTGCTTCACTGCATCTAAATCAAGCCAAGTTTCTCGGTAGTATTTAAGGGAAGCCCTTAAATAGAGCACATTGCAGTGATTTAAACAGGAGGTGACAAGACCTTAAGTGACTTTGAGTAGGGCATTCCAATCCAGGATTGGACACAATGGTGCAAGAGATGGATTTGGGCAAAGAACTTCTTGGCATGCCTGCCACCTGCTTTCCAGTAGAAGCCTAGCATTCTAGAGAACTTCCAAACTGTGCATCAGTTCTATCTGAGGGAGTATAATCTCAACCAGGACCAAAGATGAAGAGTCCACAGAGTTAGAGGGCTCCCAAATCCACTTGCTAGGGTTGAGCCAAAGTCTGTTGTTCCTTAACCAAATGCCCGTAGCCCCCATACACTGAGAAGGAAGTGTCATGAAATCAGTGTGTTTGTTTAAGGTGCCCACCTAACCAAAGTCATGATCATGATCATGAACAGGTGCTCAGAAGAGCAGGTGGCTATAGCTGCAAATATGTTATTTTGAGAAACCAAACAGGATTCAAGGAGATAATGATAGCACTAGAAAAAAAAATTACATTCCCCCTCCCCCAGCAAATGAGATCATTGGAACCGTCAGTGGGGGGGGGGTAGCTAGCCACTTATCTGGCTTTCCTCCAGACAGCAGTGCATTCAGGCCCCTGACCTTGGGTTTAAGATCTGTCAATCATAAATATTTTGGGAGACACCTTGTGAAGGCTGCCATGTTCTGTGAAACCAATTTTAAACAAAACATTTCTATGTTCAGTTGGCCCTTGATAATGACACTGAGCTCATAGCTGAGTCCTTGGCTAAAAAGTCCCAAGTGGTGGTACAGAGTTCTCACCTGTGACTTGCCAGAGCCAGCATTTCCAATCACGAACACTGAATGTCGGACTTGCAGTAGTTCCTCTAGCTGCACCACCTTCAAAACAAAACTCTCCTCGGGTTGCAGACAGAGCTCAACAACAGCTTGTTTGATAATCTGAGGATAAGAGATTTGATAAGATTTGTTTATTTCCAGATTGGGTTAGTTCTGCGTGTTGTGTCAGTAGCTTAATTGCAAAAGGTTTCTTTGAAGCGGGAAGTTTGGGTGCATTTATTGGTTAATGTTTTAACGGCGGGAAATTCCGGGCTGCGGATTGGATACAGTTCAAACGGCCGGAGTATATAAGCCGGAGTTATTCTGACAGTTGACAGTTGACATATGTGTATTAATAAACCTTCTTACTGTTAAAACCTCACTGAGTCATTCGTCTGTCTGAACCTAACAATTGGCGACGAAGGTGGGATCGACGGCGGACTAGTGAAGGATCGGCGACAATCAGCTGAGCGTAAGGCGGTAAATTTTAAAATACACAGTCAACCGCTAGCGGCCACGGCGGAATAAACAACCTCCGAATGGCGCAACTAGGCTCTTTAAAAGAATTTGATCCAAACTACCCAGAGGATTGGGAGGAATATGGCATAACTCGTTAATGGCATAACCGACGACCGGAAAAAGGCTGCTGCCTTATTGACCATCAGTGGCACACCCGTGTACCGGGTTGCCGTTGGACTCTGTCAACCTATGCCGGTGTCAAGCGTCTCGTACGCTGACTTGCTAGCCAAATTAAAAGTACATTTTACGCCGAAAAGATCAGAACTCTATTGGAGGCGCATTTTCGAAAAACGCAGAGACCGGGCGAGTCAATCACGAAATTTGTCGCCGCAGTCAGAGAAGCAGCATTACGGTGTAAATATGACAACCTAGAAATTAGGATTCGCGATAGAGTGGTGCTGGGCTTGCGAGATGAACAGTTACAAAATCGTATTATCGCTAAGCCCACCGGCGACCTACAAGAAGTCCTTGACGAACTTTTAACTTATGAATCTACTGGAAGTCGCGACCCCCCCCCGCAATAGCATGGCTGCTTCAGCTGAAATTAATCAAGAAAGCCATGTGGACAGCGGGGAGGCGGATCAACAATGGGAAGCCGACATAGCCGAAGTCACCCGAAGGTTTGGAAAAATGGCGGCAAGACCTTCTCGCAGCGAAGGACCAGAACCGGGTCGCCGATATCAACCAACAACACCGCAATGACAACCGAGAGACAATCCGACCAGACCGCGTGACAGCGACACCAGATGTGGAAGCTGCGGGGGCAACCACCCCAGGGCAACATGTAGATTCCGCTCTGCTAAATGTAGAATGTGCGGAAAGACTGGCCACATTCAGGCCATTTGCCGGGGACGCCCTCGCGACAATCGTCTTCATGAAATCGACATTTGGGCCGAAGGTAAGGTAACCCCCTACCATAGTGGCAACGAGACCCCCAGACCTGTGGCACGTTTTCCCAACCGCGGGGAGGAGGCACGAGTCAACCACATTGGAAAGCTAAAAATAAACCATGTCCTAAGACCAAAACTAAAAATTACAGTCCATCTGCAAGGAATCCCTTGCAAAATGGAAGTCGATTCTGGGGCCTCAGTATCGATAATTTCTAATGAGACCCTTAAATATATTGAATTTAAAAGTGGCCGAAAAATTCCACTTAGTTCAACAAAAATTCAATTGGCCGATTTCCAAAAAACCCCAATAAATATTAAAGGGAAGGTCACCCTTAAAGTTAACTATAAAGGGTTTAATGGCTTCTTAGACTTATTAGTCACAGAAGGCCATAGAACTAGTTTAATCGGTCTTAATTGGTTTCCAGCCCTGGGAATTTGGGTCGGGGGAATAAATACCATTAATAATAATAAGACCCTCAAATCTGTCTGCGATGAATTCGCAGACGTATTTGATGGGTCTTTAGGTAAATATAAAGGGCCCCCAATTAATTTTAATCTAGACCCAACAGTTAAACCCATTAGGCTTAAGGCCCGACGGGTGCCTTTCGCCCTTAAGCAAAAAATCGAGGCCGAGCTCGATAAGCTTGTAGGCCAAGGCGTATTAGAACCGGTCGAGGGTGGTTTGTGGGAAACACCAATCGTCACACCCCTAAAACCTAATGGGGATGTGAGGATTTGTGCTGATTACAAAGCCACCCTGAACTTAGGAATGAAAAAGCATGCTTACCCGGTCCCGACGGTGAAACAGGTCCTCGCCACGATCCAGGACGGCGCCATATTTGCCAAGCTCGACTTGGCGCAGGCGTATTTGCAACTTACTGTTTCCAGGGAAGCTGCTGAAGCTCAAACTATTGTCACCCACAAGGGGGCGTTCCGAGTCCACAGATTGCAATTTGGTATTGCAGCAGCTCCAGGCATCTTTCAGGAGGTGATGGAGAGGACTTTAAAGGGCATACCTGGTGTATGCCCTTACTTTGATGATGTCCTGATAGCTGGAAGAACTGAAGAAATTTTAGCTGAGCGTCTGGAACAGGTACTGGGGAGATTTAGAGGGGCTGGACTCAAATTAAAAAGGGAAAAATGCTGTATTGGAGTTAAATCCACTGAGTTCTTAGGGTTTAGAATAGATGAAAAGGGAATCCACCCTACAGCTGAAAAAATTAAGGCAATTAAATTGGCTCCTAAACCAAAAAATAAGGCTGAATTACAAGCCTTTTTAGGATTAGTCAATTTCTATCACACATTCTTGCCACATAAAGCTGCCATCGCTGAACCATTGCATAGACTATTAGATAGAAAAACCCCATGGCAGTGGCAAGAAAAACATAGAATTAGCTTTCAAACCTTAAAAGATATTCTATCTAGCCAATCCACAGTTACACATTTTATTGAGAACAAACCGATCTATTTAGCTTGTGATGCTTCACCTTATGGTGTGGGAGCTGTCATCAGCTACATGGATAGTCTGGGCAATCAAAAGCCAATAGCATACTATTCCAGGACGCTTACCAAAGCTGAACGGAACTATGCTCAGATTGATAGAGAAGCATTAGCTATCGTGGCAGGGGTAAAAAAGTTCCATGATTATCTTTATGGTAGGAACTTTACCATATTCACTGACCACAAACCTTTACTGGGACTGTTTACCACTGATAAACAGACACCCCAAATAATGTCTCCCAGGATGCTGAGGTGGTCAATTTTCCTCTCTGCATATTCATTTTCCTTGCAACATAGACCCGGTAAGGAAATGGGTCACGCGGATGCTCTTAGCAAACTACCTTTAACTAACACTGATGGTGACCCTGCCCCCGTAGGACAAATTCTGTCACTACAGGAAATACCTGAATGCCCCTTAACAGCTAGAGAAATAGCTGAGGCCACTAAAAAAGACCATATTCTCAACAGGATTATGACCTGGGTACTAGGTGGATGGCCAAGTAAAAACCCGGACCCTAAATACACTGCATATTTTAGAAGGAAAGATGAATTATCATCCCATTTGGGTTGTATATTATGGGGTAACCGAGTTGTCATTCCTGAACTTTATAACTGAATTACATGAAGGTCACCCTGGGATTGTCCGAATGAAGGCATTAGCCAGGAGTCATTTGTGGTGGCCGGGGTTAGACAAGGCTATAGAAGAGTGTGTGTCAGGGTGTTATCAGTGTCAGCGCTCTAGGCCTGAACAGGCACACACACACACACGCATAAGTGGGAAATGGCCAGGAATCCTTGGTCTAGGATTCACATTGATTTTGCGGGGCCATTTCAAGGCCTAACCTTCCTAGTTGTGGTGGACAGCTTCTCCCGGTGGTTGGAGGTTGTGCCTGTTACTTCAATGTCATCTACTAGAACAATACAGGTTTTAAGGGGCCTCTTTGCCACTCACGGGTTACCTGATGTGATTATATCTGATAATGGGCCCCAATTCACCTCTGCTGAATTTCAGGGTTTCCTCAAGGCCAACTCGATTAGACATGCAACATCGGCACCCTTCCACCCTTCCACCAACGGCTTGGCTGAACGCAACGTGAGAACCACTAAAGACGCCTTGAAGCGAATCATCCGTGGCGACTGGCACCAAAGACTTGCAGACTTCTTGCTGACTCAACACACAACCCCTTGCACGGCTACGGGGAAAAGCCCTGCGGAGATGAGGTGGGGCAAACGGCTAACCACTAAACTGGACAGGTTACACCCTGACAGACTACCCTCAAGTGCAGAACCTGACATCCCAAACAGGTCCTTCAACATTGGAGACCTAGTTTGGGCCAGAAACTATGGTCCTGGGGACAAATGGGTTCCAGGGGTAGTCACTGACATAATGGGGCCGTTGTCTTACACCATTGAGGGGGAAGGGAATAGAGTAAGCAAAAGACATATTGACCAACTAAGGAAGAGGGTTTCCGAAAATGTGTCAGTCAATGAGGGTCAAATTGAACACAGGGGTGATACTGCATCTTGGCTTAACCAACATGACTCGTTTGCTAGTGGGGGAGAAGTGGAAACTCAACCCAGGTTAGCTGTAGCAAATCCACAGCATAGTCAAATCGATTGGGAGTTGTTTTCTATGGACAGGCCAACAGTACCTGTACAACAACAACAACAGCAAGATCAACATCAACAACAACAGCCACACCAGCAACAGCAATCAGTCATTAGAGAATCTGTAGAGCCAGTAACCCAAAATTCTAGGCCCATAACAATCAGCCAGTCTGTTAACAATGATGTAAGTTGCAAGCCCAATAGATACCCATCTAGGGTCCATAAGCCACCAAAATACTTGAGAGATTATGTCAACAAATAACATCAACTGGGGGGGAAGGGGTGTTGTGTCAGTAGCTTAATTGCAAAAGGTTTCTTTGAAGCGGGAAGTTTGGGTGCATTTATTGGTTAATGTTTTAACGGCGGGAAATTCCGGGCTGCGGATTGGATACAGTTCAAACGGCCGGAGTATATAAGCCGGAGTTATTCTGACAGTTGACAGTTGACATATGTGTATTAATAAACCTTCTTACTGTTAAAACCTTACTGAGTCATTTGTCTGTCTGAACCTAACACTGCGTGTTTTATTTATCAGTCTATTGTATTCCAGGTCATTTCTATTAATCTTCATAACTGGTCCACACAAGGAATTAAATTCATACGCACACATATACACAGAGTCCTCCACTTATATCCAGAATTGGGACCAGAATCTTTGTCGCTAGAAGATGATTATTAAGTCAGTTACACCAGATTTTACACCTTTTTTCGCTGTAGCTGTTAAGCAAATCACCAGGGTTAAGTGTATCTAGCTTCACCCATTGATTTTGCTTGTTGAAAGCCAGCTAGCTAGGTTGCATTCCAAATGATCATAAATACATGTCAGTTGCCAAACACCTAAATTTTGATCATGTGACTGCGAGGGCTGGTCATAAGTCACTTTTTTTTGCACCATCACACGGTTGCTAAATGAATGGTTATAAGTCGAGGACTATTTATACTTCACATTTCTATACCGCCCATCTCCCTGTCAGTCAGTCTGTGTACACTGACTGCATAATGGTGGTACCTGTGGTGGTGCTTAAAAACAAGAAACAAAGTGCATAATTCAGAGACAAAGAAAACTGCAAATATAATTGCATGTTGGTTTGATCCATTAAACAAGAGAGCAGGAAGCAAGCAGGGTTGTTTTTTTTTAAAAAAATGGGTCAAGGGATTCTTCTGTATCCCTGGCTGAAGCGTGGCTTGGTAGCATGATTCTGCTTACAAGCCCTGTCCTTCAGTCTTACAACTCAAGTAAATAGAGAGAGCAGCCCCTGCCAGTTTCTGAATCAGGGCTGTTCTTCTGGTGACATCTTGATTTTCCCTGAGAAGAAAGTTCTTGTACTTCTGGCAAGAAGCATTTAACTGCTTTCCTTAGCCCCTTGCTTGAAACCACAGTAGCCAACTCACCTTCTCAAAGTTCAGGTCACGCTTCCGGGGTACATCCAAGGCTGGGAAAAGGTCCCCAATGAGTCCCATGAACACAGGTAAGTCATCGGTCACAATCTTGGGTATGTTAAAGTCTCTCAAAGCTCTCATGAGGACCTGGTCTTCAGGCCGGCCTGGGTCCCCTCTCTTCAGGGACCCTGCCACCACTAGCACAGACTTGATAGCTCTCAACCCCCAGTCGTAGTGATCCTGAGAGATGGGAAGTGCCATTAGAACTCCAGGTGAATAAAAGGACGTCACTTAAATAAGGCACAAAACATCACCCACTTCCAATGAGAAGAAAGGGCTTCCTAGACACGACTACCTTAGCAAAGATATCCACTGTTATTAGAGGAAAATGGGCCTTCCCAAACCTTTTAAAGTCTTTTCCCAAAGGCTATAAACCAGCTTTCCTTACTGGCTTTCCCCACATATACAGGATACTCTATATATAATTTCTAAACCCTAACTCCCATCTCCCTCACTATGCTGAACAGGGATGATGGGAATTGCAATCCAAATACATCTATGGTTCTCCCGGTTGGGGAAGGCTCCTGCAGGACGCGTTGGCCTACCCAAGTGAACGGAGTGGCCATCTGCATTTATCCTGGATTTATTCCAGATATTGAAATCTATACGTTCTTGCAGTGTTGTCAAGGACTTTGGAAAAAATACACTATAATGGAGAACTTGGAGATGGAATTCAGTGAGTCATATTACTGTAATATTTTCAGAAATCTCTGCCAATTCTTTCCCACCAATTTTTTCTTTGCTTTGAAATATTTGGCGCCACAGTGGAGCTGCAGAACCACATTCAATTACCTGCTTCGAAAGTAGCTCCTTACATAGTGTGTAGAGCGTAATAAATTTCCTGGCCAGAAGCCTAGCTTCAATAAAACCTTCAGCAACGAGCATGATTTCACAGATAAGCTCAAAATCAGGCACAACCATGGCACAGGGCCTACAAGAGGACATGGAGAAAAATGAGCATCTGGACTGCTTATACAGCAGAAGCAACAGCATATCTTTCCATTCCGCTACAGTGAGCAATCATTGGAAATGACAGACACAATTCAATTTCAAGTGCCTCTATTAGAAAAAAATCCACCTGCTGTAAAAAGGTAAAAATGATAAATACACTTTTTACTGTGTGCAATCAACAGCTTTCTCGTATAATATTTTATGCAAAGAACTCAGTTTGAATATTACTTGGCCACGGTTTCAAAATAAATGGACTTCGGGCGTACTTACTTGAAAGTTTATTTCAGGGCATTTAGTCCATATACTGTACTAGTCCAGGGATTCCCAGCCTTTCTTGGCTGGTGACATATGTAGAAATTTAAGAGCGTCCCATTGAGTGCCTTCTTGAAAGGAGCATTTGGGGGGACCTTGTTCCATTGAAGCCTGCCAGAGTAGGCATGACCAATCTTAAATATCCACTTCCAAGTCAAATTCAGCTCTTGGTGATTGTATAGACATGAATATGGACAAAGCAAACGTAGCCATCTGAATTTCTGTATTTAACCCAATTCCCTGGGTCAAACCTTTCCTTTATACAAGCCAACCTGCATTGCCTCATTTCCTCAAGATGTTAATACCTGAATAATGCTTTCAGATTTTCAGGCAGTTCAGTACGACCTGCATATCCAGGATTCATGGTAATAAACATTCCAACAGTGGGAATCAGAGAGATCATCTCTCCAAGGAAATTGAATGTCTTCTTCTTGGCTCGAATAGCATCTTGAACACATTTAACCTAAACAATGAGCAGAAGATCCTTTTATTAATTCACATGCATTTGGATAATGAAGTGTGGTGTGCAAATATTTACATATAAATGTATAACAGTTTAACTACTTGGAGCTGATAATACCTAAGGCATGTTGGATAAACAGTAAACCAAGGAATAACTGCATACTCAAGCTCACATATTCATTTTCCGGGAGATTTTATGGTACACTAAGCATGACTTAAATAGTACTTATGCATCTGAATAAGGCTTTTTGCAAGTTGAAAAGTACCAAATTTTAAAACACTATTGTAGGGCTGAACTACAAACAGAAAGAATTCACTGTTAAGAATGAGAAGATAATGCACTGAATAGCTTCTGGACGGCCTCACATTGTCCAGTCTAATGTGCTGTGTTATGTGGTTCTGACATCTCACTGACTAAGCAGTCTCACATAAAGCACCCATCAAACAAAGGAGGAGGAATAAGGGAGGCCTGGGGAACACTCTGGATTCCTTGAAAATAACATATTGCAAACATTCATGGCAGTCTCATAGTCAACATTTGAGATAATCAGTAGCTTCTACAGATTTTCATAGTAGTACACCAATATTAAACTTATTTCAATTTTTTATGAGAGACAACGTGATGCTTTGTGACATATATAGTAGTAGTAATTGCTTAATTGTAGTAAACAGTTATAGGCAGATTCCACTGTAACCATTAAGATTTCGGATATAATCCTATTTGTAGTAGAGCTACCAGATTAGGGCTCCAAAAATCCAGACTACTGCTAGATGGCAGGCACGAAGCACATGAAGCTCCATTTGCTATTATGCAGTGGTTACCTGAACTTTGCAATTCATATCTGGTAGCTTTAGCTTATAGAAGCTGCAAGGGATAGAAGATGGAGAAAAATCAGAGGCTTCCTTCTGCTTTCTGGGACATTTTATCTGCAGAATTCCATTTATAGGACATCTGGATCCAATCAATTATTCCTATACCACTGCTTTATCCATACAAATCTTTCATTGTGTGATTGCTCTGTATCATTCACAGAATGATACCGTAGTCACATAATTTTTACATTGAATCCTGAACATTTTATTCTTTGGAACAGCCTCCCACCACCACTTCCATCTTTTATCTCATCAGAACATAAAAAAGATGGACTAGCTGCCCAAGTTGTTTTTTCTTTAAGCAGTTGTTGTTCTTGGAACACCCACAGGATAGACATTTAGCTGCAATCATCAAGCTGCAATCATCTCCCCTGCACCCAGTTATTTATACACAACAGCACCAGCTTCTTATGGAAAATAGTTACCTGTACAGCAATTACTGACAGGACTTCTACCGAAATCCGATTGAATTCATCAAAACATCCCCAGGCCCCTGTTTGGGCCAGCCCTTTGTAGATATTTCCACAGGACTGAAAAGAGAAAGCAATGTTTAGAATGAAGAAAGTATCATTTAACTGCAGTTATCTTTACACAGTGAAAGTAATATGGGTCATGCAGTCTTGGGTATTTGTTGATGGAAATACCCCGCTACGAATAGTTCCAATTTGTCCCACAAATTATTTTCTGGGACACCGTGTGGCAGGATAAGAAACAATGGATGGGAACGAATCAAGGAGAGAAGCCACCTGGAATTAAGGAGAAACTTCCTAACAGTGAGGACAATCAACCAGTGGAACGGCTTGCCTTCAGAAGTTGTGGGTGTTACACCATTGGAGGTTTTTTAAGAAAAAAAACTTGGTAGCCATTTGTCTGGAATGGTATAGGGCAGGGGTAGGCAACCTCGGCTCTTTTATGACTCATGGACTTCAACTCCCAGAATTCCTGAGCCAGCTCTGGGAGTTGAAGTCCATGAGTCATAAAAGAGACGAGGTTGCCTACCCCTGGTATAGAGTCTCCTACTTGAGCAGGGGGTTGGACTGCCACGATCCCTTCCAGCTCTATTCTGAATCTGAATCTGAATCAGTGGGGTGATTGGATATTCCTATGAACAAGCCCTATCCAGAGTAAGCAGGTAGGGAAGTGATTTGGGGGAGATTTGCAAGTACCCTTAACATCCCCCAAGCTTCCTAGGACCCACACCTCTTACCTAGTCATTTCAAATTAAAGGTGAAGCCATAGACTGGTCACAAGGCCATCCTATTATAGGAACTTCAAACTGAAACGAGGTGCATTATTTTGGAAATGAGTGCATTTACAGGCAATAATATTCTCCTTAGTACTCATGAAGCGCAGAAAACAGATGAGGCATCACCAGGAAGGATATTTTTTTAAAAAGAAACTGTTGTAAAAATGAGCAGCCTGTTCTTTTTAGGCTGTTTTCAGTGGTATAATTAGTGCTGCCAAATGGAAACAATGCAGATGGAAAATGCTTATTTTACTGCATGGAACTTGGGAAAAGGCCCATTGCTTTAAAGATAACACAGACTTTGCATAACCAACAAAAACCTGTGTGTGTTTAATTGTAGCTCTCAATGAATGACTCTCTCATATTCTCTCTCTTTGGATTTCTTTTCTGAGTGATTTGCATATGACTCAGATGCGCTAAAGAGAAGCAATTGTCCTCGAATTCAAATCAAAGAAGCGTTGCGTAAGAATTAATTAGAACAAGTAGGAGACCTTATAGGTCAGAAGATGTTCTCCTGACCCATATTTCATTGGATCACTACCTTATAGTCCATTTGCTCAGAGCAGTTGAAGACATACACCATGATTCCTACAGCCCTGCCCAAGTCTTTGGTGGTCTCGGTTTTTCCTGTTCCCGCAGGGCCTGCAGGGGCTCCTCCCATGATTAAGTGGAGGGACTGGGTCAGGGTGATATAGCAGCTGCAAAACACAGGGATTGGGCATGTTATCTTGGGCCTGAGAAATCAGGTTGTGCCACACTCAAGTTTCTGTGGGTGAGAACATACCGGTCAGTAAGCGGGGTGATCACCAGACGAGGAGTGTTGCCAAGGTATTCATAGGAATACTGGAGTTGAGCATCACAGATATTAGCAAAGCAGTGCCTCTTTTCTTCATCCCAACGGTGCCTAAGCTGGGACTGCCACGTAAAGGCCTGAGAGCTCTCCACCTGTCATTAAAGGAGTGCAGTTTAGTTCTGACTAGGGAGTGCTAGTTGGCCCTTATTGGGTTCAGGGAGAAGCCGAGGAAGAAGGGGAAGAGCTGGTGGCAATCATTGTTATTATGAATGATGAACAGCCTTGCTTCTTTCGATGTGTGTCTTACAGAAGAAGCAAACGAAAAGTGCAGCAGGCTGGCTGAATGGCAGCCATCTTCTCTTGGATGGAGACAAACACTGGCTTATCCAAGACAAGAGTTTTCCAGCCATTTTGTTTCATTGTCAGTTTTTAATATGCCCTTTTTGCAATTGTATCAGCTCTGTATTTGAGTAGCTTGGAAGCGGGGAGAAAATAAGATAGCTATGCCATGTGACTATCTACTAAACTTATTAGGGCTGATCCAGAGATGAAAAATGATCTTTTTTCTTTGTATGTATGTCTTACAAATGGCATCCATTACTTATGCCATCAGTTGGCCCGATGGCAACCATTTGCAAATAGACCACCCAACATTTTTTGCAGATCTTCTTTATGAACATCCTAAGTTTCTTAAATAAAGTAGGTTTCTCTCGTTATGGATGAAGGTTAATTCTTTTGTCTTTAGTGAAGTCTAAGTGGTCTTCCAGGTTCCTCCATTGTACCATCCAGCTGGAACAATGGTTTGCAATGTTAATTTTTTTAAACAATGCTGCTTCTAAAGGTGAAAGATAACTCTTGGTGTTCTTTTGTCAGGCGGCTGACCATGTCACTAGATAAAAGCCTTTGATACATCTAATTTCCAAGTCTATATTTTTCAATCATGTAAGTTAATGCTACCAAGAGGAACCCCGCTTCAGAATTTCTCATGCCATAGCAGATCTGTTTGTCCTTTGTTAATAAGGGACAAGGCCTTACATCATTTCCAGTGCAACAACTTATCTCAGAGATCAGGTTATTAAAATTTGAAGGTAAAACTCCCAAAACGTTTGACCTCCCAAAGGAATAGTAAGAGATGAATATTTCATTTTATATTTGGTAAAGTCATAATTGCCCTGCACATTTTTCTGTAATTTTTTTTTCAGGATTCCTTCGTGACAAAATTAGAATGCATTAGAGCACATTGAGTTCTATGGCATCTGCTAGCTAAAAACTATTTGTAGTGGTATGATTGGCCCAACCTTTTTGCTTATTCATTTTTCCATGGTGGATGTATTAAATTACAATTCTGAACTCTCCCAGACATGGTCAATGGGGATTATAAAAATTGTATATATCTGAAGTGCACCAGGCTGGGGGAGGCTGATTCTTGCATTTCATTAAGAGATTTCAGGACGAATGAACAGAACAAAAGGTTTGCTCAAACATGCCCATGAACAAAATACTGCACAGTGTTTCGTTCACAATATACCTTTGCTAAAATCATTTTGGCAATGACGTCTCTGGCATGCACATCAATAGTACAAATGGTCATAATCTTCATTCTGTCCCCTGGAGATAAGTTCCCAATCAGCAGTGTAATTAAGGTGTTCAGCTGGTTAATCTGTAAAGAGGAAAACAAAAGAGATGAAAGACCTTTCTGATCTCTTTCAGCATGAGCTGTGGAAACTTGTCTGATACACACACACACACACACACACACACACACACACACGTACACATACAGGTTCTATCATTGCACATACTAATGTTTTACAGTCAGGTAAACTGAGAGAACTCTATTCACCTGTTTCTTATTGTAATCTTTAATTGCATTTTCATAGCCTTCTTCCAGTCGTGAAAAGGCAATGCCAACTTCCGTAGTCCACCAGATCTGGGTACATGTTAAAGCAATCTGCCACAGACAAGAAGTTATATGAAAAGTTGTGGCCCTGTGAATCATCTAGAAACATTGCCCCTCGTTGAGGTATGGGTGATCAGACTTTAAGCTTCAACTTACAAAAAAAAATGCTTCTTCTGTCTACCTTTGTATTTTGTTAGAACGTCAGCCACTCTGTAGTAGCAGCTGAGATGTTGGGCTAGAAATCAGGACTGTGACTTAGAGCTGGAAGTCCTTAGGCTTGGAGGTTCACTGGGTGATTTTGGGGCCAGTCCCTCTCTCTTAGCCCAAGTCAACTCATTCACAGAGTTGTTGTTGTTGTAGGGAAAACAGAAGATGGAAGAATTAGATATGTATGCTGCCTAGAGAGGACCAAAACTTTAGATGGAATAAACATAAATGAACTTGTTTGGGTTCCTGCCTCATTTTTCATGCATTACATGCCTTTGAAGCATAGTATTTTTTTGCTTACCTGGGCTGGGTAATCAAATATCCATTGTTCTCTCGGCTTTTCCTCATAAGTCACTACAGCTTCAGCTATTAGTTGGCGCAAGGTACTCTGCATTCTCTCCATCACTCGGTTTAACCAAACTTCAACCTGGGTGTAGACTTTCCAAATTAATTTTGCATGTTGTGCTGCCTTGATATGCGTCCTTCTAAATGTCTGAATTCTAAATCTCTTTCCTCACCAGATGTATTACAAAATACAGGTGTAATTTTTACTCATTTGTATCGTGTGCCTTATTGGTAGAACGGTGAGATGATGATCATGATAAGTCAAAAATTAGTACACTACTGTAAAGTTGTTGCATTTTGCTGTTGCTAAAAAATAATTTTCACTAGCTATCCTGATATTAGCCTATAGTATTTATCAACCTCTTCTTATTCATAAATTGACAAGATAGCTCCTGTTGATATGATTTAATAACAAAATTAAAGAAAGGCTTCAGAAGACAGACACTAGAAAGTTCTTAGGGAATACAATTCATCTAATAGAATTCTTATCTCTAACTTGGCATCTACTCGTGTGGAAAAAGTCCAGTGTATTTTTTTTTAAGGTACTGATGGGATTAATTGAAGATACGTTAATTTGGGGTAAACCTGTGGAAAATATGATTGAAGAAGATATAACCAATCCTATAGTAGAAAAATTGCTGCTGAAGAACTAGTATGGTAGCCATAATGTTAGTCTTATACTACTAGCCTTCTACATTTTTTGAGAGAGACTTTGCAAATGTGGGTAAAAGTGATCTGATTTTGTACATTTGGATTTTCAGGAAGCTCCTCACTAAAACCTTATAAGTAAGTTCAACTGCCATTAGTCTCACTGACTAATAATTAGAGAACAGAAAGCAGGGATTAAGAATAAATGATTTTTTTACAAACAAATGTAGTTTTTATGCCAAGGTTCTTTTAAACTTTGCAACTGGAGTTAGAGATGCCATATTTGCTGATGATATCCAGTTATTTAAAGCATACATAGAAAAGAGATGATGGAAACTCAGCGTCACTTGAAGGATCTCTGAATGAACTGTGTTGAACTGTCCTTCCATGACATGTCCCAGACAGCATGGTTTATTATTTTTCATAGGGCACAGCCTTACATCCCACCAACTGCAGTGTGACTTCACCTCAGTCACTATTTTCAATGGATATATTCTCAGGCTATTTTCTTCAGCTCACGGTAGAGCAGCTTATATTCACAGTTTTAGCTGTTCTGGTGTTAAAGGGGTGTTTTACATTTTCTTCCAGCAACAAATTATTTGCCATAGAAATAATCTACCATGCCTCATTATGATCAAAGAGTAAGGTCTGCTCAACTCTTGCTGGCCACTGAAGATATTGCAGACATGACACCTCTTCATTGCCCTCTGTGGGTATTTTTGCTTGGGTTGGAAGAGGCACTCAATACTTGGCTTTTGCAAGGGAATGTGCCTATATAATATCTATAATGTGTTTCAGGACATATAATTCAAAAATTATGTGAGTAATCTATATATACAGGTGTTGGTAGACTTGCCTGTTGAAAATGGATCTAAACTTAAAAAACAGGAGATAGAGCCAGATTTTGCCAATTGAATGTTGCTGGTTCTGCAACCAATGGTCTGCAATGTCTGTCTATCAGGGTGTTTGTCTGGCCATATTTCTTAGTGTCATAATTTTTTTGGCAGTGGAGGATGCAATTTTGCTTGCTGTCATTCACTGTCAGCTATACCCTGGCAGCACTATTTTATTTGGGACATATGGCAGCAAGGTGATACCGGCAAGAGTTCTCCTATTTTCCCTTAAGTAAAAAAGAGATCATAGGTGCAGCAAAGAGGTGAGAATCCATGAGGAACACAGGCTTAGCATTGTTCCAGAAAAGTGCCAGACATCTGTTCAGAGACAGTGAGTGACACCACTATGAAAGTTCTGCTAGGGCCAGTAACCTGCCAATGTGGCAACTTGAAGGATGCTAAACTCACTTACAGTTAACCAAGCTTGCTGGTAAGAACCATGATTGGTGATTATTTTTTCCCATCAGCAGGTAATACTACTGTGACAGGAAAATCATTCAGGGGAGTCCACCATTCAGTGCTTTTCAATTGCCCCACATTGAGAGCGTAAGGTCATTATGCTCAGTAACTTAATACTTGAGCAGAACATTGTCTGAGAGTGACATTGTGATATTTTTCTGCTGACTTAAGGTCTACAGGAATATTGCATTTAAAAAGATTATAACCAACCTGTCCAGAGCAGTCACAGTCCTTGTCAAAATCAACATACTCATCTTCTTTGCTGTACATTCCCACGCCAATCTTCAGAGGCTTTTCTTCTGCATCTAGTTTGAATTTCAGCTTTGCCATGCTGTCAAATAATTTGGACAAATGGCGGGACACCTTCAAGAATTACAACACAAAGGACCAGACAGTAGTATTAGAGGTCTGATGAAGACATCAGCAGTCCTTTAAAATGATCATCACTGTTGAAAGCTTGAAGTAAATATGCATTGATCAATTGAACAAAAGTGCCTAATTTGAAAACATCATTCAAATCTGTGCAACTGATCCATTCACTCATTTTCTTCTCTAACTGTTTGATCCCAGTGAGAGGAAGGTCTTTTTATTAACTGTTAAGTGAGATTGTCAAAATTTAAACCATAGGCTTCATTAAGCTACAACCCTTTTCCCCAACTGTTATCAAGTCACAGAAATCTTGTTCAGTTTCTATTATTTTGTGGTATTTGTATTGGATGCATTAATTTTTATGTGGGAAAGAGAACTTAGTCAAACTCCTGACATTCAATTACAAATTCCATTACAAGTTCCAAATAAATAAATAAATAACCCAAAACATTCCATCGTACCTCAACAGGGTCATTACCATTGGACAAAATATCCAGCAGATCAGCAGAAGATACAAAATAAAATCGAGGGAAAGCCAGTCTTTTGGTTTCCAAATATTCAGCCAGAGCTTTTTCACAGAGTGCCAAACTAAAAAGCAAGAGAGAAGAAAGTAGTAATAGCATTCTTTTTGCTCTCTCTAAGATTATCATTATCCATCACTATAGATGTATACTGAGGTAGACTTTAAAGCAGAGGTTTAATTTTCTCAGGGTCAATACTGATCTGGGAAGAGTTCGACCCTGTGACTCCTGAAGAAGTGGACAAGATCATGGGGAAGCTGAGCTCCACCACGTGTTTGTTGGACCCGTGCCCCTCCTGGCTGACTTATGCAGCCCGTGATGGGACACGAGGCTGGCTCCATTCAGTGATTACTGCTTCTTTGAGTCAGGGTAGTTTTCCCGCCGCCTTGAAGGAGGCAGTGGTGAGACCCCTCCTCAAGAAACCTGCCTTGGACCCAGCAATTTTAAACAACTATCGTCCGGTCTCCAACCTTTGCTTTTTGGCGAAGGTTGTTGAGAGCATGGTGGCGCAGCAGCTCCCTTTGTTCTTGGATGAAGCTGACTACCTAGACCCGTACCAATCGGGTTTCAGGCCCGGGTACAGCATGGAGACGGCATTGGTCGCGCTGGTGAATGATCTCTGGCGGGCTCGGGACAGGGGTTGTTCCTCTGTCCTAGTCCTTTTAGACCTCTCAGCGGCTTTTGATACCATCGACCATGGTATCTTGCTGCGACGTCTCAGGGGGTTAGGAGTGGGAGGCACAGTTCTCCAGTGGTTCTCCTCTTACCTTCTGGGACGTTCGCAGTCGGTGTTGGCAGGGGGGCAGAGATCGACCCTGAGACCTCTCATTTGCGGAGTTCCTCAGGGATCGGTTCTCTCGCCTCTCCTGTTTAACATCTATATGAAGCCGCTGGGTGAGATCATTCGTGGTTTTGGAGTTGGGTATCACCAATATGCTGATGATACCCAGCTTTTTATTTCGACCCCAAACCACCCTAGTGATGCCCTCGACGTGATGTCCCGTTGCCTGGAGGCGGTCCGGGTCTGGATGGGGAGGAACAGGCTTCGACTCAGCCCTGACAAGACTGAGTGGCTGTTCGTGCCGGCATCCCAGGAAATTCCGATCATTCCATCATTGGCCATGGGGTGTGAGCTATTACCCCCCCGTAGATAGGGCCCGCAACTTGGGGGTCCTTCTAGACTCACAGCTTTCTTTGGAAGAGCATATTGGAGCTGTGACTAGGGGGGCCTTTGCCCAGGTTCGCCTGGTGCGCCAGTTGCGGCCCTATCTAGACTGGGATGCCTTGTGCACAGTCACTCATGCACTCGTGACCTCTCGTCTAGACTACTGTAATGCTCTCTACATGGGGCTGCCCTTGAGGTCCACCCGGAGACTCCAACTGGTGCAGAATGCAGCTGCGCGAGTTGTCTTGGGAGTTTCCCGATACTCCCATGTTACACCTTTGCTCCGCGAGCTGCATTGGCTACCGGTTGCTCTCCGGGTGAGGTTCAAGGTGTTAGTTATGACTTACAAAGCCCTTCATGGCATGGGTCCGGATTACCTACGGCAACACCTGCGGCCGGCGTCAACTTCCCTCTGTCCAGTGCGCTCCCACAGAGAGGGCCTCCTCAGGGTGCCGCCGATCAAAGAATGCCAATTGGTGACCCCCAGGGGGAGAGCGTTCTCTGTGGGCGCGCCAGACCTTTGGAACCGCTTACCGGTTGAGCTCCGGATGGCCCCCGACCTTCGCTCCTTCCGGCGCGATCTAAAAACATTCTTTTTCGAACAAGCTGGCCTGGTCTGACGGGATGGGGTTGGGTTTTTAAAACTAGTTTTAACTTTAATATCTATTTTATGGGCATGATGTTTAATGACTTTTTAATTTTTGTATTCGATTTTTATTGTGTATTGCCCTGTTCACTGCCCTGAGTCCTTTGGGAGAAGGGCAGTATAGAAATCAAATTATTAAATACGAGAAGTGGAACTGGAATCTCCCAAATAGTTGATCCATTTAAATATGACTCTCTTCTGTGCATTCGTATTTCCCCACTTTTTTTTTCTTCACTTCACTGTACTTCTTCTTTTTGGCCTACATGGCATTCTCCTTCTTTGCTAGGGAATGTAATTGACTTCATCCCTACTTTGATTTTTCTTGGGAAGGTGATATTGGCTGGGAGCATTTTAGACTGACAAGATAGCCTTCAATTGAGTGCCATTTTACTTCCTCAGGATGTCTCAGGTCCTTGTGAGGACTAATAATAATCAGAGGGGCAAAAGACAGGCTTGAAGCACTCCCATGCATCTCATTATTTTTTAAAAATATATCATTTTTCAACCTCAGCACCACACTTCCAGGGAAACAGAGACAGATATAGGAGCACTGGGCCCTTTGAACATCATCTGGTTTCCATTTACTGCTTGTAGTGGGATGAGGTAACCAAAACCAAAAGTGGCTTCTGTCCCAAGCAGCTTTCAGCCTAAATGTTAGCTTCTGGAAAACCCAAGAAAGCAGGGAAATCTCCACCATAAAGAGAACCCTCATTTTGTTTGATGCCAACATGATCATTAACACTTTTGATGGACGTGACTCAGAAATTACTCAAAAGGGACAAGACTGGTAAGAAATGGGCATGCATATCTTACCAGCTTCAGGTAAGATGGGTGGTATAGAAATTTAAATAAATAAAATAAATAAATTGTAGGAATAGCACCAAACCAACAAGTAAAAGGTTACTTGCAAATGTGTTGTATCAGAGGCTGTGATAAATTTGGTGCTCAAGTTATGCTTTGTATATTATCTATTATTTTTCAGTTTAAAGAATTAATGAAATAATCTTCATTAGCTAACACTGCAACAATGGTTCTTGTTTGAGGCAGCCTATGCATTAGTACGCTGGGACAACTACTCAAATACATTTTCCATAGCCACTGAAACATAACTAACCCAAGTTATCATTGTGACAGACAATTATTTCCAAAACAAGGCCAAGTAGAAAAAGCTTCTGTCTCCAAGTCCTAGCTGAAGAATTTTAGTTATTCAGAATGGAGGCCTAGCACCATTTAATGCCGCCATTAAAAACAAACAGAAATTATAAATAGAAACTTGGCAGTGATGAAATGGTGCTCTCCCTCCCTCCCTCCCTCTCTCTCTCTCTTTGACTAAAAGGTGGACTTGCAAGAATTGTCACCCTATGACTTGCTTCTGCTGCAAAAAATCATTCCTTCTGCTCTATTTTACATTTGCATTTTGACAAAATTAGCCTCCTGACCTTTGCTGCAAGCCCTCTAGCTTGTCATAGAGACCTGGTTTATTTGTTGCCTCAACCACATTTGGAGTTTTTACTGCATCAGCCATTAATTCCTTTAAAGAGAAGAAAGATTTGTTAGCCATTCTAGTAGTATTTTTTGCAACAGTAACAGAATCAATGCTTAAAAGGAAGCTTGCTTACTTTAAAATCTTTGTCAATGACATCAAAACGCTTTGAATCCTCAGGAAGCTGGTTTCGAATGTCTTCTGAGCCAATGAAAATGCTTTCCAAGTGACTCCAGGTTCTCTGGACTTCAAACCAAATGGATATCACAGAGTCAGCAGTGGATAATTTCTGCTGCCAGCTGGAGACCTCCTGTAGGAAGTGGGCCAGATACTTAGAAGTCATCAGAGTCTGGAGCTGCACTTGGTTCTCTTCAAGGGTTTCTACTAGTGCTTCGTCTGCCTTCAGCATCATTGTTCCCGTCCTGTGGTGAGGCTCATGTTCAAACTGCATGGTTGACCAGGTACTGTCAAGAGCCTTCAACACCTTCAGATAATAATAAAAGGGGAGAAACGTTTTTAAAACTGCTGTATTGCAAATGCAGGTGGATCTGTTCTATTTTGCTAAAGCAAACCAAACAAGGCAACATTGTGAGAACCCCGCTTCCTTGCTTAGTGGTATCCTAATCTGTTGAAATTACATATTCATAACACATCAACTATGTTGGCCCAAAACTATGCTTGCTGGGATCATGGGAACTGAAGCCAATGGGATCCTTTATGCACTAATTTCTAACTCGTGGATACAGGACTTTAAAAGGGAAGACAAATGGGGGCGGAGCCAACTGTCAGAGCGGGCGGCTGTGTGAACGGAGCTCTCTCCTCGCACAACCTCTCACCCAGTGTTCGCGGGGGCTTTTCGGAGCTTCAGGAGGTCCTGTAGGGACATCCGAAGTTGCAGGCAGCCCGGAGAACCTTCATGAGCGGCAGTTCGTGTTGAAGATCCGGAGAAAGTCTGATGCGAGCGAACCGGGGAGAAGGAGGCCAGTAATGGCCGACATGAAGATCTGACAGAGGGACGGAGCTAGCACGTAAGCAGCGGGACAACGGTAGAGCGGAGCTGACGGAGAGTGTATCCGAATATTAAATAGGAAGCGCTTGTGAAAGAGGTACTGGTTCGAAGTGGGAGCCTCACGGAGAGGGAATAAGCGGCGATAGAAGTCTTGAGGGAGGCGTTTGGCAAAAACAGCAAGGGAAAGAAAGCCGAAGACTATATGACTGTATTCTAGCTGGAGAAAAGCTACAACAAGTCAAAGTCTGAGCTTTGGAGCCTTAGAGACTGAACTCTGGATTGTCGGGCGTGGAAAGCGATCAGCTTGGTCTAGTCTGGTCTATCCTGGTAAATTTTGAATTTGTGAACTTTTGAAACTTTTGAAATTCTACTCTACTTGTCACGGGCGGCCATTTGATATAGCAATTTAGTAACTGGAGGTTTGTTTAGTGGGACACCTACTGGTCTTTGACAGCAGAGGAAGACGGAAAAGGTGCCAATTTCTGCGCCGGAAACGGGGGGGGGGGGAAAAAGAAGAAGAACGTGACTTTGATTATATTCATACTATAGAATTTTATTATATAAATTGCTTAGTTGGTAATAAGTATCTGGTGGTAACTGTTTTATATATCTTTTGTCATAGAGTTAAAAGGTTTATATAAGACTCAGGGTATTATACATTGATAAAACGCTGTTAAAATTGGGGAAACATGACAAGTATCTCGGGAGCAACTAAGCCTAGCGCTGGCAAAAAGGCAGCAGCACAGGGACAGGGGATGGCCTCAAGTCCCTCCAATCAGAAATCTATAGAGGATATGCTGCAAAGGGAAAGATCTAACTCGAATTCCTTTAAAGATTTACATGCCCTTTTGCAAAACCTACACGAGGCAATGGCCAAAAACCACGAGGAGATGAAGAGAGAAATAGGCCAAATAAGAAACGACACTGGTGAATTAAAGGGGAAAATCCAAGCGATAGATGATAAATTTGAAGGGATTCAACAGCAATTAGTCAAAAATGAACAAAGACTTCAAGATATGGAAGCTAGAATGGAAAAAGAGGAAAAGAGAGTAGATGATTTAAATGAAACACTCCTTCAGGCTAATAAGGAATTAGAAACAACAGTCATTTTTCTGGAAGCAGAAAAGGCTGCTCATTATCTACGCTTCCAGAACGTTCAAGAAAAAAGAGGGGAAGATCTGTTGGTCATGATGGCAGAACTGATGGCAAAGGCACTCGGTGTAGGGAAGGAGGAAATGCTGGCGGAAATTGATGAAACATACAGGGTCCAAACTAATTATGCGAGAAGGCACAACCTCCCAAAAGAAGTACATGTAAGGTTAGTTAAAAAATCAATTCGGGATGAGCTTCTGCATAGATCTAGAGAGGAACCATTAGAATTTCGGGGCCAACCAATCACCATCCTTAAACAGATACCTAAAAGGATGAGGGATCTGAGACGCGGCTATCAATTCTTAACATCCAAACTAATAAGAGAAAATGTAAACTTTAGATGGCTAACTCCAGAGGGTATTCTTGTTACGTGGCAGGATAGAAGGCATAGACTGGACACGATAGAGAAGGCAGAAGATTTTTACAAACGCCACTTCCATAGCCAAGAGGAAGTAGATTTAGAAGATCAAGATGGAAGGGAGGTAAGAGAAAGAGATACAATACGTGTGGCAATGGATGGGAAGATCTTAGCTACAGAGGATAGAAGGAACAAATCCGGTGAGTTAACAGAGAAACATGGAACTAGAGACAAGGAAGAGAGAGAGCCCCGAATCACGAGATCCACAAAAACCAGAAATAAGTAAGATGAAGGGAGGTGAGTGTAGTATTATGTCTGTGAATATTAATGGATTGAATTCGCCAGTGAAAAGGCGGAAATTTTTTAATAGGCTTATTCACCAACAATTGGATATCGTGGCAATACAAGAAGTCCATATAAAGGAACAACAAAAATATTTGTTAGTACAACCAAGAATAGGGAACCTATTCGTTTCCTTAGACCGACACAAGAAAAAGAGAGGAGTGGCACTATATGTAAACCCAAAATTGACTGCAAAACTAATTTATAACGATAAAGAGGGTAGAATACTGATAGTCGAGGTTATAATAAATCACAGGAAGGTCATGATGGTAGAGATATATGCCCCAAACCATAACCAAGAACAATTTTTCAAAACACTTCACAATAAGATATGTAGCATTGATTATGAGGAGATTTGTTTAATAGGAGATTTTAATGCTATCCTAGATATAAATTTGGATTATATGGGAAAGACGCTTAGGAAAAAGAAGAGAAGAACTCTACCGAGATCTTTTCTTAACTTGGCTGAGGAACTAAATATCCAAGATGTCTGGAGGGAAAGAAATCGTAAGGCTAGACAATATACATATTACTCCAACCGACATAACTCATGGTCTAGAATAGACATGGTGTGGATGACGAAAGAAATTAGTTCAGAAATAGATGAGGTACATATAGCGACAGGTACTTGGGCAGATCACAATCCTATTAAACTTATCTGGAAAGGTTCCAAAAAAATATCCAGATGGACGCTTCAAAGAGCAATTTTAAAAGAAGACGAATTCAAATCTAAGATGGAGAGAGAACTAAGTTTTTTCTTTAAGGAAAATAAAGCTATAGACACCTCAGTACAAAACAATTGGGATACAGCTAAGGCTGTGATGAGAGGGGTAGCGAGGGCATATATGGTATATAAAAATAAGGGGAAAAGACAACAACGGGAAAGATTAGAAGAGGAATATAAGAGCTTAGAAGTTACACTCCAACAAGATCCACAAAAAGAGAATATCAAGCAATCTATGGATCTGATTAAACACAAACTTAACATTCTAGACAAAGAGAAATTGGCACAACAATTGAGAAACACGAAACAAAATTTTTTTGAAAATGCAAATAAACCGGGCCGGTGGCTCGCATACAAATTGGGAAAACAAAAGGGGAAAAACTGGATTCACGAACTACGAGATGAGGAAGGGAGAATATTCCACCAGGAGGAAAAAAAAAAAATTATAGCCCAGGAATTTTATGAACGTTTATATAAAGAAGATAGCCAGGCAAGTGTGGAGAAAATGGAGGAATATTTTCAAAGAGCCAAACTACCTAAGGTCACAGAAGATACCAGAAATATGTTAAACGAGGAAATTCGACTATCTGAGGTGATAAAAGCTATTAATGCACAAAAGAATAATAAAGCATCGGGACCCGACGGTCTTCCATCAGAGATTTATAAAGAATTACAAAATATCCTAGCTCAACCCCTAGTGGAGGTATTTAACGCAGTATTAGAAGGCGCAAGGACGCCTAAATCTTGGCTAGAGGCAAACATAACCCTTATTCCGAAAGATAACACAGACCATACATTAATCCAAAATTACAGACCCATATCACTTCTTAACTCGGACTACAAGATATTTACATCAATTATAGCGGAACGATTGAAACGATTTCTGAATGATTTCATACACGCAGATCAAAATGGTTTTCTCGCTAAGAGACACACTAAGCACAACATTAGAATAATATTAGATACATTGGAGTACTATGAATTACATAGCGAACAACAGATGGCATTACTTTTCTTAGACGCCCAAAAGGCATTTGACAATGTTAAATGGTCTTTTTTGTGCCAACAGCTTAGCTTTATGAATATGGGTGAAAAATTTATAAATATAATTAGGGCAATTTATGACAATCAGGAAGCAAAAATAATTATTAATGGGGAAGCATCTAGCAAGTTTCAAATTCAAAAGGGAACACGGCAAGGCTGCCCCTTATCACCGTTGCTGTTTATATTGACTCTTGAAGTATTAACGAGAACTATAAGAAACGACCCAAAGATAAAAGGATTAACCATTAAAAAGGAAACCTTTAAATTGCAAGCTTTCGCGGACGATCTAGTTTTTATTATGGAGGATCCATGTCAGACGGGACCAAAGCTATTGGAAGAATTATCTAAATATGGTGAGGTTGCCGGACTGCGAATAAATAGAAATAAGACCAAGATGATTGTTAAAAATATGACCAATAAACAAAAAGGTAATCTGGCCGAAATCACGGATATAGAAATAGTCAAGAAAATAAAATATTTAGGGATTAACATTACGGCTAGATGCACTTCACTCAAAAAGGATAATTATGATAGTGTAGTGAATCAAATAAAAGGTGACCTGGAAAGATGGGGAAACCTAAAACTCTCATTATTGGGAAGAATCGCTGTCATTAAGATGAACATTCTGCCTAAAATCCTGTTTCTGTTTCAGAATATCCCAATTCAACTCGACTCTAAATTTTTTCGAAATTTGGATAAATTATCACTAAATTTTATTTGGCAGGGGAAAAAACCAAGAATTAAATTGAAATATTTACAAGACACGAAGGAAAATGGGGGTTTTGGATTGCCAGACTGGGAATTATATTACCACGCCGCGGCCCTGAGCTGGATTAGAGAATGGGTAATCTTGAGAAATAGAAGACTATTAACTTTAGAGGGTCACGATTTGCAATATGGCTGGCATGCTTTCCTATGGACGGAGAAACAAGGTCTTTTCTCGCATTTTCAAAGACACCGGATCAGGCAAGCGCTACTCAATACTTGGAAAAAAATTAGATCTCACAATTACACCAAAATACCGGTCTGGCTATCCACCCTTGAAGCGATAGTTTACCCAAATCTGTTTGATTTGGGTAACATAATCTCATACAAGGATATTCTGAATGAGGAGGGGGAATTGAAACTTAGGAATGAACTAGAATTACAAGGTATAAAACTCGATTGGTGGGCCTACTTACAAATCCAATCGAGATTTAGGAAGGATAAAAATGAATGGGGGATATATACCTCTGAAACAGCATTGGACAAAATATTATTGGGACCGGACTCAAAACAAATAAGGAATTTTTATAAATTACTTTTGGGATATAAGCTGTTTGAAGAGCAAGTGAAAGACCCCATGTTGATCTGGGCTAACAATTTAGGACATAACATCGACCTAGATACTTGGCAAACAATTTGGGATAGGAATAAAAGGATAACACTGGCCTCATCGTATAAAGAAAATTTATTTAAAATGTTTTACCGATGGCATCTTCCCCCAGCCCGCTTAGCAAAAATGTACACAACAGTATCTCCCAAATGTTGGAAGTGTTCTGAAGAGATAGGCACATACTTCCACACGTGGTGGTCTTGCAGTAAAACACAAAAATTTTGGAGAATGATTTGGATTTGGCTGAAAGAAATATTGAAACAAGATCTGGAGTTTAGTCCAGAACTTTTCTTGTTGGGAATCACGAAAGAGAAATATCCTAAAGATGTGCTATACTTAACGATCCATATTATCACAGCAGCTAGAATATCATTTGCGCAAAAATGGAAAAAGAATGAGATCCCAGGACAAAAAGAGGTTATTAGGAAAATTTGGGATTGCGCTGAAATGGACAGATTAACTTTGGAATTAAAGAATAAAGATCAATCAGACTATTATAGAATTTGGAACAAATTGTATCTTTGGATGGATAAAAAGAAAGGTCTCTATTAGGTTTTACAGACTAGCTCACTGTTTTAAATATTGTGGTATTTCACCAATTTGTAATCTAAGTGTATTTAAGTGTATTTTTGATGTACATATATACATGTATATATATATATATTTAAACATTGTAGACAAAAAGGTTTGTCAGCTCGCTGGTACTGTGTCCAATGTTTTTAAATAATAAATTTAATTTAAAAAAAAAAAAAAAAAAGGAAGACAAATATTAAAGAAGGCAGCTCCATTCCTGGTCACGGTTGTGTATAATACCAGCTAATGAGGAACATAATTTGGCAAACACAGCACACTGTTCCAGAATTTACACAGCAGGGTTATTTTATATGTTGTATATGCTGTGTTCCAGAACAGTTCCCAATAAAAGAACAAACAATGCAATACTGCAAAGCAAATTTCTCTGCGTAAAGCCAGCATTGAAACAGCAGTTACAATAGCTTAAGACAGCACACCTAAAAGCTCTGCAAAGGATAAACATGTATCTCCGTGGTGCTAAAAGGACAGGGGGGAAAACGAAGTCGCTAGTGGCTTTGCTAGGAAAGAGTTCCATTAGTGGTACGAAGTAACCTTCTGCTTGTCATCCTTTCACTAAGAGAAAAGCTTCCATTTATGACCTGAAGACAAATTGATGTGCAGCAGAGGATTCTTCTGATCCCAAGATAGTTAGGGCTTTGAATGTTGCTCAGAAAATTACTGGACTTCAAATGTAGGACTTCAAGCCCTGACCTGATGCACCTCTGATTAATGTAATAATGAGCACATTATCTCAAAATGCTATACAAATAACAAAATAAGAATAATAGAATGCAATGGAATGGAATGGAAACTTGATTTAGTCATTTGACCGTATCAAAAAATATAAAACAAATGCAAATATACAAATAGATACCAAAAAAAAGCACTATGGGACAAGTTCTTAGTATGTCATCACCCCTACAGCTAAGCTTATCCTGATCTAAATGTTCCATCCTCTTTGAAATGGCTTTTGAAAAAAAAAAACACCGCAGTCTCACTAGTGACTTGAACATTCATCCCCTGTAAAAAGTAAGACAGTTTCTCCCAGATGCCTGGGTTTTTTTTAATTTTTAAATAAAAACGTAAATAAGAACCCTTTCTGCAGAGCACAGTTTCCAGTCAAGAAGAATATGTCCAATGTCTTCAACAGCTGGTTCTCCAGAAATACACAGTCTTTCTTCAATTGAGACTTCAATTGAAACCTCTCATGTCCTACCATGGAGTCTACGTTCTTCTGAGATGTTAAGACATATAAGTTGTTAAATGTTTTTTTCTAATTGGGAGGTTGATTTCTGTTGAGACAACCAAAAGAGTAGAAGACCTCCAAGGTCCCTTCCAGCTCTATTCTATTCTAAAGCCTTAAACCTAGTTAAGAAAGTCTATGATGGCCTAATATTAATAAGGTTTTATTAATAAAGAATAATAAACTTTTTAAAAGACTTAACATATTTAAATGCTGCAATATTGTCTTGAGCAGATACATCAATGACTCTGTTTGAAAGTTTTCTTGGCCTTTAGATCCAATTGGACTGGGAACTTAATGGAGAATCCATATTGTGAGATGATAAGAATAATTATAACACATATTTGTAATTACACTATATTAAAAAAACATTTAAACAGACGATGCAAAGGTTTATGTGGAAAAGGAAAAGTTTGATTTTAATCAGTATAATGATAAGCTTATTTTAACTTTGGTTTCCAAAAAAGGCTTAAAACTGAACAATGTTTGCTTGCTTGCTGCCTAGCATGCAGGACCTCAGTCAGATTTTGTTCTCAGCTCTTCCAAAACATCAAACAGATCCCATTATGTGGAGATTTGCCCACATAATGAAGAAAAGGATGAGAATCACAACTCTGTTCAATGTCATTTCAAACTGTTCGGTACCTGGGAGGGAGTAATTAATGGTCACGGCATCATGCAAACAGTACCTTTTCCATCCCAGATTCTTTCACAGCCTTGTCTACAATGCTGCGAACCTCATCTTCAAACTTGTGAAGGTTCTGCTGAAGCAGGTCTGCCAGTGTTGTTTCGTCAGACATGGTAAACTTCACCTGGTACGGAATACGTGTGAGGAAAGACAGTCAGCCAGAGCTGAACACTAATCTGTAGTCTTCCTATTCTACCCTGCAATTCTACAATAATTGCAGCTTCAGTTTATATTCAGATTAACAAGAAATCAGAAGAACCAATGTTTGGGTCTAACAGTTTTATGACTTTCCCTTCATTTATATTTATTCAATTCATTTATTTAAAAGGCTGATATAGCTTATGTTCCATAACTCTAGGCAGCTCACAGTACAACAATAGAAAAATTAAAAGGTTGTTTTTATATAGGTTTCTACAGATACTATTTTTTTATATTTCACTTTATTGGAACACTTCAAATTTGTGGGTGGAAGATCATAAATTAGAAAGATGATGAGGATGACAATGATGGTGATCATCAATCTTGTGGGCCTTTGTTTTAGCCTACATTAGATTACCTGAGTGGCCTGCATGAGTTCTTTCCAGTGTCTATCTCGGATAGCTGGATTTTGGAGTTCACTCACAGCTCGAAGAGATGTGATCATGTTTTTAACTGTATTATCCAGTCCTATAAAAGCATCCCATGGTCTCATTTCCTTGTCCAAACTTCTCACATCCTTAGCGAATTTCTTGGAATCAAGATCCATTTGTTCAACGTTAATCTCTTTCCACTTGGTTGTTTTCCAATCATTAATGCTTTCATTTACCTAGACGGAAATGTATATATGTCTGCAATCTTTTCTGTAGAGAAACAGTCTTATAAAACCTATGAATCACTTTGAAGGCTTTGAAGATTTTACAGCTCAAAGGAGTAAAAACTTATAGTAACAAGATATCTATTTTAACCCTTTACTACCATTCATCCCTATGCAACGCAAATAATGTGATATTCAAACCTATTTTTCAGTAGCCCAAATGGGCCATTCAAAATAAATGTTTTCCTGCATTAGGAACAGACAGTATACAGCTTTAAATGATTTGTTATTTAATGGGTGCATAGGCAAGTTGCTCTTTGGTGCTCTAGGTGTAAACGACCAATATCTTCAGAAATAAAGATAGAAAACTCCCCCAATGCCAAGAAGTTGGAAATAGTCATAAGTATCCGCAGTGCTTTTTTTTTGTAAAAGAAAAAGGTGCCAGAACTCACACATGTCATACAAGCCACCTTGCCTACCCTACAAGGTTCCATCCAAAAAAGGTGCCGGAACTCCGTTCTGAGCATTCTATGAGAAAAAAAGCCCTGAGTATCTGTAACAAACCACAATGACATCAAAGTCATGACTCAAAGGTGTGATGTCATCATGCAAGTGACAAATTTTTGTAATGATTTTATGGTATCTGATACAAACATATACATCATGAATTTTACATGACAATATCATCACCCCCGGTATTGTCACTTTCCTCTTCTGCCAAGAAGATCATGCTAACCATATAATCATTAAAGAAATAATATTCTGCTCATCAAACACCCTGGCCACACTTCCACTTCCAAACAAAAATAGAGTGATAAAGTCACTCAAAGAAATCCACCAGCAGATTTTCAATGAAACAAACAAAGAAGCAAACAAAAAAAACCTTGGGTTACAGGGGAAGCAACATTGATCTAACTTGGGATTTTCTTCCCTCGGTAATTCACTTTTTCTGCTTTTTGATGTGGCAAGACCTGCCATTTTGGTTCAGAGTTTAGCACTTGTCCCATTCCACAAATTACACCTCAAAGTCTTACCAAGACAATCATGTCCCAGAGCTCCTTGAGCAAGCGCACTTCCTTATGGCATGCTTTTAGCTGCTTGTAGTCTGGAACAGATACTTCAAACAAGCTTGCAGATTTGGATAGGGCTTCCATCTCTTTCTCCATACCAGTAATCATTTTTTGTTGCTGGAAGCACACAATGAAAAGGCATTGGTTTCCACTTGCTGAGTACAAAAGTTAGATCTTTACTGTCTATCTTCTCAGTAGCACTAAAGCCAGCAACGTGGCACTCCAGGCCATTTTTCAAGACCTTATTGAAGCCTTCTTGATGTATGGCTGATAGCAGATGTGACAGTTATTAATGACATATATAACTCAACAAAGGGAAACAAGAGAGCTCAATCGCTCTGGGAATTTTACTGTGGCAGTAAAAGTACTGCATGTGTATTAGAGCAGTTATTCTTTGAAATCCATACAATATTACCTAGACAGACATTTCAACATCTTAGTACGGTGCTTCCCAAACTTTTTCCTTCATTACCAAACATGGCTTATCAGAAACTTTTAACAAACTTTGATGGCCAGTTGTAAGTCTCTTCCTTCAGTACTATTGTAACTTCGAATGATCAGTGAATTGTAGCTCTAGGACTACCAGTATTATAAAGACAATAATATTTATAATGTCATTTCAAGAAATAATCACTGGTAATTTCATTGATTTTCATCTTAATAAAAATACATTGGGAGATTTTTGAGTATATTTTAGTATATGTGGAAGTCTTTAAGTCAATGTAAATGCCTGGTTAATAGGTTTGTGTGTTGTTACCCCCCCCCCCCCAAAAAAAAACCTGGGGTAGTTTGCCCAGGTTTGGCAAGCACTGTCTTAGCAAATTATACCTTGCTTAAGGATTTATATGGGTCTGGATCAACAAAAGTGAAAGGTGCATCGATTCGGAATTTCTCTCTGAACTCATGTTGTTTAATCTGAACAAAAAAGAGAAAGAAAATTTTGAACAGGAAATTAATAACTGCTAAATGCAACACTGGAATACTTAAGGACCTCCTCCTTCAAACAGAATTGGCCTGTCCAATATGAAAAATTTGCTGTTGGTCCCTACTACCGTGAGAACAGAAGGTCTGGAGTTGGGAGGAGATGCTCCACCATTATAGCTTACACGCTAAGGAATAGTTCATCCCGGGAGATTAACTGCCTTAACCTGGTTGGCCTTCCGGAAGGAGGAGGTGGGGCTTTTCTGGAGGGCCTTTTTTAAGATAGCAAAATGATACTTAAGAATTGTTTCTATGTTACACTTTTCACAATACACTTGTGAATATACTTTTTATGATTACATCTTTGATAATGGTGATAATGATGTTATTGTATTATGTATATTTTATTTCTATAAGCCACCAAGAGTTGCATGACTGCAGGAGTCTAAACGTATGAACCAATATTGGCTTCCACCAATTCAGAATGATCATGAACTTGGATTATAACATTTACTGATAGCAATCAGGGCAAAGCTTGGGGAAGACCAGTGGCAGGATTCAAATATGTGGACAACTGGTTCTCTGTATGGATGCCGCTTCCGGAAGTCCATTCTGGGCCTGGGCAACAAGAAATTAGCTACCGGTTCTGCCGAAGTGGTGTGAATTGGCTGAATCCCACCACTGGGGAAGACTATCACTCTTTAAAACAGTCCACTCTGCCAGCCTGGCACAACCTAGCCCTAGTGTGAGGGAGGGCAACTCTCAGAATCTGCAATCTCCTGTAGGGTAACTGTTGTTAATGTAAGGATAGTAACTCTCCTGAAGCCAGACAAGGGCAGGGCCTCAGTCATCTGGCTGTCATTTTTAAAAAAAAAAACCCCAAAAAACTACAAATCTGGCCATGGTCAGCTGCTGGGCTGGCTTGTGCATGTAGAGCGCTCAGTGGGTGGCATGGCAGTCAGATGTAGGCAGAGGGAAGCAAAGGCAGCAAAATAGCCAACCTCAATGGATACAAAGTAGGGCACCCACTGGACAGCAGCAAAGGAACACGGGTAGTCCTCGATGTACGACCACAATTGAGCCCAACATTTCTGTTGTTAAGTGAGACATTTGTTAAGTGAATTTTTCCTCATTTTACGACCTTTCTTGCCACAGTTGTTAAGTGAATTACTACAGCTGATAAGTTAATAACCAGTTGTTAAGTAAATCTGGCTTCCCCATGGACTTTGCTTGTCAGAAGGTTGCAAAAGGTGATCACATGATCTTGGGACACAGCAATGATCATGAATATGAACCAGTTTCCAAGCATCTGAATTTTGATCAGATGATCACGGGGATGCTGAAAACGTCATAGTTCTGAAAAACGGTCATAAGTCACTTTTTTCAGTGCCGTTGAACCTTGTATGGTCACTAAATGAATTGTTGTAAGTCGAGGACTATCTGTACTGAAAAGTCTCAATTTTTTATTGTTTTGATTGTTTGCAGCCTGGCTCTGAATCTCTTGTGCTGATGCAATCTGCTGGGTCCAAGAGACTGTCCCAAAATGGTGGTGTTTCCTTTTCTCCCCAAGAATTTTATGAGTGGAAACCCCAAACCCCAGAAGTGTTGGAAAATAAGTGTCAGAAAAGGGGCCCTCTCATGGAATGGGTCCTTGCCACCAAGCAAGTGGCAAGTATCCATCTTAAGTGTCTTTCCTCCTCTAATGTGCTTAATCTATGTTGTATCCATTGTTATTTGAGGGAGTTTGAACAAAGTTGGACTTTAATCGTAAAACATACCTCAAATTGTTGGCATTTCCTTCGGATGATTGTAACTTCATTGGCTTGCAGAGGAGCCACATTTTGTTTGACTTGGAAGGACAACTTTTTGGTGTTGTTCCATTGTTCTGGCAATTCCTAAAAGACAAAAATATAATATTAAAAAATAAAAGCGGACATTTTGTTCATGCAGCTGTGAGAGACCTTTGGATGAGAGAAATACAGTATTGTAGATAATATGAGGAGAAAAAAAGAAAATAAAGTAGTCAAATAGGTAAATAAGAGGATGTACAATTTATTGAGGACTTGGTCGATTCATATTTGTGACTTTCTGAATACCAATTTCAGCAGTTAACAGTAAAGAAACGTGTATACAATACAACATCTATGACAGATCACACTGGATCTCAGACAGTTGAAACAGAATTATAGAATGGATCCCTGCAGATTGTGTAAATTTAGAGTTTTATTAAGTATTTACTTTCCTAAATTATTTTTTTCTCTCTAAATGTTCTGCACTTCTTTCTGTTCCAACATATAGGAAATATAAAAAAATTTGATGCTTGGGATTGTTTATATTGTACAAAAGGAACCCTATCATTTTATACTACATCCAAAGACTATTTTTTTTAAAAAAAAGATAGCTAATGGCTAATTGTTTCTAGTGAAAATTACTGCTGGTATACTTACATGCAACTGCATATGGATCTCTTCAGGCATTTCTTCTCCATACAATTTTAGTAATTCAATAGTCTGCTTTAGGGGCTCAAACATATTGTCTGTAGCTACTTGTCTCTCTTTGACTCTCATCAAGTGTGCCATCACTTCAACAAGCCCATCGTAGTCACCTTCTTTCACTGGTTTAGTTAAGCCTGCATTTGCCTCTTTCATGAAAGTAGCAAGCTCCTGAAGGCTATAAAGGGCAGAAAAGTGATATTCTGGCTCTCTTCAATGCTTCCTTCAATGCAGAAATAACATTGAACTTTAGAGGAGTAGCCATGTTAGTCTATCTTACAGCAAATTTAAAAGATGGCTTTATATAAACACCAATAAACTTACATCTTCAGCTTCCATAGTCGATAGTGTTTATTTTTGTCATAGACATAGAAAGCAATGATACCCTCTGAGACAGAATAATTTTTTTTAACTGAGAGGCAACATGCTGTCTCATCTTCTTAGCCTAGCCATGTTTTCTGTCTTTCTCTGCTGAGAGAAGACAGCTGGGGAAGAAGATTTTTTTTTTCCAGAGGTCTAACTTTTAATCCCAACACTGGATTAATTTTCAGAATAGAAAAAAGAAAGTGTTTCTTTACAGGGCTCCTAATTAAATTTGGTGCTCCCTCCCACAACATGTGAAAGTGGCTACTAACCTAAATAGCTGTAGAACTAGATTAGACAAATTGACAAAGGATAAGGCCATCAGAAATTGCTAGCTATCATATTGTGTGACATTTTCACAATCAGAGTTGGCATGTTTATTCAGTACAGTTGACAGCTAATTCAAGTGGGAGAGGTGTTATTACACCCATGTCCTACTTGTGGGCTTCCTAATTACAAATAGCAAATTTCTGAAGGTAATCACTGTGATTGCCTTGAACTCATCCATATTGGGGTGGGTGGGTGGGAAAGAGTTGTGTTATCAGATGTTTGGAAATTGTCAAAATAGTTTCCCATTCTACCTATTAGTGACATGATTGATGAGGTGCTGCTTGAACATTAAGCTCCAGCGTTTGATAGTGTTCAGGAGTGCTTGCTTGAAGGGCCGACAGTCACTTTGCAGCCAACCATTGAACACTTTGGTATTATCAAACTTGGACACTTCTTCATATAGTTTTTCATATGTATCAATCTAGGAAACCAAAAAAAAAGTTCAGAACAGAAATAGACCTAGTAGAGTAGGATTTCTACATATACTGTACCTTCCTGCTTCTTATCTTTTCTAACTCTTTCCCTGATGGAGGACATACAGGTGACTGGAGTATAAATTTGTGCTACAAAGTCTGCATAGTCAACTTCCCATTACTGCTGCAGAATTGGGGGGGGGGGGAAAGGGGGGAGGCTATCTTTTCTAGGGACAGAGCACCCTCTTCTGGTTGTGGATGATTAGTAAAAATACTTTACAAAAGATGAAGAAAAGAAAGCACAGGTAATGCGGACAAAACGATTTTCAGGTTAAAAAAACACCATTGGGCATGTGTATCATTTATGCGGTGACCATTATTAAAATGTAAAAATTAGAAGAGGCACTAGATCAGGGGTCTTCAAACTTGGCCCTTTTATGACTTGTGGACTTCAACTCCCAGAATTCCTCAGCCAGCTGGCTGAGGAATTCTGGGAGTTGAAGTCCACAAGTCATAAAAGGGCCAAGTTTGAAGACCCCTGCACTAGATGCACATTCTTATTAAAATCAATCTTACAGACCAAAGATAGGAGACAATATTCTAAGAATCAGATTTGGGGCATTGTAAAACAAATAGGGCTGAACAGAGAGATAGGAAAAGAATGATTGAAATGAAGCCACTGAAAGAAGACACAAGATCAGTGGTGGGATTCAGCCAGTTTGCACCACTTCTGCAGAACCGGTAACTAATTTTTTGTTACCCAGGCCCAGAATGGACTTCCGGAAGCAGCATCCACACAGAGAAACAGTTGTTCACATATTTGAGTCCCACGAGTACACAAGATGTATTATTACACACCCTCATTAGCACTGATGTGGTCATTACAGGGTTAAGGAAACAGGGTAGGAGATACCCCCATAATATTACACTCTATGGTTTAGCCAGATAAAGAATGGAAGTCTCCCTTTACACATCCATCCCCTTCTCTTCTAACCTGTAGCTGGAATTGCTCAAGAGTGGGTGCAACATGTGGCAAATACTCCTCCGCGTGTGATTCAAGCTCCTCCTGTGTGAGAGCATGGCCAAAAGTGAGGAAGCGCTGCATGAATTCCTGGGGATCATCCATCCAAAGGTAGGAGTATTTTTCAAAGGAGTCTTGATATTCCTCACCCTGTTTCATGGCATTCACCACAATGTTTGACACTTCCTCCCGCATCTCTATTAGTTCTCCCATATCTTCCAAGTCAGTCTGCAAACATCAAGGACCATACTGGCATTAGATAATTATATAAACTAACTAGTTGCCTCCTGTAAAAAACAGTCATGTGTTGTATTAAATGAACATTTATTTATTTGCACCTAATAATTAGAGTATTCTGGGGTTCTATACGACAGTTGCTTCTTTGCTATCTACTGAGAAAGAGCTTGGATCACTTCTTTCATACTGCCTGTCTGTTCCTGCATTTTTGTTTTTAACCATAGGAGAAATTTGCAGGAAATCTCTATCTGGGAACAAAAAATTATAAATCAAATGGGGAAAGATCCCTAGGGGTCCCAATGTGCATTACTTGAAAATATTGCAAAGAATAATATGTTTTTAATAGTAAAAGAGGATTTTTTTTCCAAAATAGCTACTGTAATATACTGCTGAAGCTGTTGAACTGGGACAGGGAAGGTCCACATTCAAGTTCCCACTCAATCGTGGAGCTCACTGCATCATTCTTCACCCGTTGCTCTTTCTCATCCCAGCTCATACGATTATTTTGGGAACAGAATGAAAAATGTCTGCAATACTGCCTTCCCACAGGAAATCATCACCACTACTACCATCATCATGATGATGACCAGCGAGCTGTCCTTTGACTCAACCCTCCTTTAAAAAAAAAAGGAAAAAGAAAAGGATGTCACAATGAGCGTTAATACCAATTTACAACACTCATGATTTGCAAACTGTTGCTGGGCCTGCTTGCTGCTGTGCCCATTAATTGCTGTTCCTTGGATGCTCAATTAGAGATTGCCTGAACAGACACTGTAGGGCCATGGGCTATAATCTTCATTTTCAACCCTAGATACATCACTGCATGGTTCCGTCCTCAAAATAGGTATGCAGAAATTGGGGGAGAGGGCACGTTCAACAGTTCTTTAAAATATAAATATTCACTGCTCTTTCTTTGCCCCATCACAAACAATAAGAACGTTGTGTAAAGCCAGGTGGAACCTCGTTTGATGCCCTCAAGGCATTTTGAACCAGAATAATAGTCAACTCTTGCCTGTGTGGTTATCAGTTGTTCTACATTTATTCAGGTGAAAAAAAGATCCATAGATTGGGACTAACCTTATAGCTAAGCTTCCCTTCTGCCAATCGGGATATAAGCTTTGCTGTATCGTAGATATCATTCATTAAGTTTTCTACCATTTCCAAAAAACCGTGTTCTGCTCCCACTTCCAGCGATGGACGATACCTTAAGTCATCTTTATACAACTCCATCCGTACTTCAAATAAGGGGGCAACATTGGCCTGAAAGCACATTGGTGCAGTTTTCATTTATCAGTTTTCACTCAAAATAAGTTTGTTCAAAATGACTTTTTCCCTTTTCTACAAGCTCACTGGTCCCTTGGTCCTATCATTATTGTTAGGGTCCTATTTTCAAAGTATAAAGCAGACTTGCTTTCACTGAAACTGTATTAAATCATTTTTAAGTCTCTGACAATGTAATCAGCAGATACATCAAAAACCCAGTATGTTTATGGATTCAAAATAAAATTCTCTTTTTTTATATCCCTTTTATATCCCTTGCATTTTGAATCCTTCTGATTTTTACTATTCAGTTTGGTTGAGAGCGGTAATAATAAACTGCAGAACAATTGTAAAATGAGGGAAGAGAAGTAGTGGGGAGCAGCAGGACATACAGTACTTTCCTCCCCACCTCCACAGTTTTCAAAAGAATAGTTCCCATAGGTTTCAGTGGGAGGGGAATATGCATACAATTGCCTGGAGTGGATAAGAATTGTGGGCTACATAGAAGAGAAAATGAGCTTTGAATCCAGTAAATCCAAAATTGCTCTTGCATCACTGTGCCCTTTTGAGGACTATTAAACAGCAATTGTGTATGAGTGTGTGTGTGTGTACACATGCAATAGCACACCTCTTTGAAGTTGGGAACAGGATACTTTTGAACCCATGTAAGACCTCAGAGAATGCTATCTGAAAAGGTTTGTTCTGTTGGCTCATTACAAAATACCGGTAGGTGGGCATTAACATATCTTGCTTAATTGACTTTTACAGGTAATCCTCGACTTACAACAGTTCATTTATTGACTGTTCAAAGTTACAATGGCACTGAAAAAAAGTGACTTCTGACTGTTTTTCACGCTTATGACCATTGCAGCATCTTCATGGACACATGATGAAAATTCCGATGATTGGTAACTGACTCATATTTATGACTGTCGCAGTGTCCCAGGGTCATATGATCACTTTTTGTGAATTTCTGACAAGTAAAATCAATGGGGAAGCCCAGTTTACTTAACAACCATGTCACTAACTTAACTGCTGCGATTCATTTAACAATTGAAGTAAGAAAAGTCGTAAAATGGGGCAAAATTCACTTAACAAATGTCTTATTTAACAATATAAATTTTGGACTTAGTTGGGTGTTCATAAGTAAGGACTACCTATACTAAAAACTGTCTTTGAACACAGAGTTTTAATTTATTGAGTTTTGATGCAAACATCTTCAAATTAGTAACAAATGCAAGATTGTGTCCATTCATACCTTTGTGTATTAAAAGTACCATTAAAGAAAAAAATACTACTGAAATTTCATTTACTTACATCTGCTGCCATATTGCTGAGTAGAAACTGCAGTGATTTGCGTATAAACTTAAAGTATCCATCTAAGATTATTTCATCTATATATTCTATATAATGAGACCATATTACAGTTGTCTTGTCAGCCTTGAACAACTCTGCATTTTCCTGGAGATAGAAAAAAAATATTTCAGAGAAGCAATGAATCAGGTTTAATCAGATCCTTTCTGTCAATAGTAATTGCTTTAATGGTCATAAAAAGAGTCATTCAGCAATACTTCAGTAACGAGAATTTACACACACGTGCATGATGTAATTTCCAATATGTATTCAGTAAAGAGAAACTATGGAAGAGAACTAAGAGATTAAAAATATGCTCAATTTAAGCATATCACATCACATATGGCTCTGCATCCACAATGATGGCAAAAAACAAATAAATGCAGGTAATCCTTGACTTACAACAGTTCTTTTAGTGACCATTCAAAATTACAATGGCATTGAAAAAAGTGACTCATGATGGTTTTTCACAGTTACAACCTTTGCAGCATCCCCATGATCTTGTGATCAAAATTCAGATGCTTGAAAACTGGTTCATATTTATGACCATTGTTGTGTCTCAAGGTCATGTGATCATATTTGTGGCCTTCTGACAAGGAAAGTCAATAGGGAAACCAGGTTCACTTAACAACCAAGTTACTAACTTATCAACTGCAGTGATTCACTTAACAACTGAGGCAGGAAAGGTCGTAAAATGGGGCAAAACTCACTTAACAAATGTCTCAACAACAGAAATTTTGAGTTCAATTGTGGTCATAAGTCGAGGACTACCTACATAAATATTATTTACCGTGTAGTGCATTTAGGACATTGTTTCTTCTCTCCCAGACAGGAACTCCTTCTGTAACATTTCTGTTTTTAAAGTAGGGCATGCTCCCCTCAGAGCATTGTCTGTACTTTTTAACTGGGGGTGGGGGGAGAAATGCTGTTAGCTGTACATTGATTTGCAAGATTAGATTAGAAATCTGAGGTAGATACCACAACACAAGCATGTTTGGATTAAAACCAGGCCTTCATTGCACTTCTGGTAGACTGACCAAAATATGCTAAAAGGGAGTGCAGCATGTGGTACGGCTGTGACCAATTTTATTATTTATGGTGAAAAATTGAGAGTATTAATGAAGAATAAAAGGAGATAAAGGGTTAAAATGTCCATGAGCGCTCTCTCTCTCTCTCTCTCTCTCTCTCTCTCTCTCTCTCTCTCTCTCTCTCTCTCTCTCTCTCTGATGTCAATTGTGGCTCTTGGACAAAAATGATTAAGGAAGAAAAAGAAAGGAGATAAAAGTATTGAAATTCAAATGGCTGCAGAAAAAGAAAGGATAAGAAAATATTAGTAGACAGATCTCTAAGCAGAATGAATTAATGATGGGCAGAGAAAAGGGTTGCAAAAAAAAAGTGAGAGAATGAGAGAAACATATTGTATAATGTATTAGGAGAGAAAAAGGTGCAAAGACCTTAATCGAGTAAACTGGAGAATGCTTAACAATAAAAGAAGCAGCGAAAAAACAGTAATTTTGATGGAAAATAGGAACTATTTTTGAAGTAGGCCATCAGGGGCAAATATGGAGCCTGCACCAAAGTGGATGGAATTAAAAATAAAGGGAGGAAATTCAGGGTGATAATTAAGTGAGGGAAAAGGAATATTTTAGAGATTCTCACAGGAATAATAGTGATATGTTGAAAAGTAGACTTGAAATGAATTTTATAAGTGTTGGTATAAAACATGAATAAAAAGGAAATCATACACGCTGCAAGAACATTGAAAAATTGCCTGGTTGATGGTGTAAATAGGATAACTACAAGAATATTAAAATATAAAGATGATTTGCTTGTGGAATGACTATGCAGTTTACATAAAATATAGCATCTATGCCTGGCAGTGGGTAGTACATAATATGTGGTAAAACAAGAAGAGCTAGTTCAAACTGAATGAATGCTACATAAACTTGGATTGAATTAAAAAATGATTGATACAAAAGAAAAATGTTCAGGCAGCTCTGCCATTATACAGAGAAGGGATGAGGGCCCAAAACAAACATGGGACAAGAAGATTAAAAAAACATGGATGGTTTTCTTAGCTTTTTAAACATCTAACAAAAGAAAAGAAAAATAGACAAGATAAAGTAGGAGTAGCATTTTTTGGTAGAGAATAAAAGTCAGAGAATACAACTTTGTTTTGCAGGCCTGTTCAAATTGGGCGTCTCTAGGACATATATAGCTTATAGGCCATAACATGCCTTTTATATCTTAGATAGCCTATCAGAAGTACACTTCTGAATAACAGATCAAGCAAACTCACATTTGAGGTGTACATCTCAATTATAGTAGTTCCTACATATAGATTAAGCTATGGACATTTAATACAAACCAGTATCCTCTTTCTTGGAAGAAGCCACATGGAAATTTAAGGAACTGCTTTGAGTAACATGGCTCTGGTCTGGCTTCATGTGAGCAGAAAGAATATGATCAAGAAAAGAGAAATTCCAAATCTATATTGTAAACTTTCCTTGTACTGCAATCACTTTTACAATGTCACTTCAGGAACAGAGCTAGAATGCAAAGAACAGCTGAACCACAGTGTCACTGCCATTTGCTAAATGGACAATTGCGGCTGAAATTCATATATTCTTAAAGGTCCACTTATAAAAAATCCAGAAAATATTATGCCTCTCTGATGCCATTAATGAAACTTAATGGCACATAAATAAATAAATGATAAATGATACTATTTAATGCTTATTGTGTTCCTTTCATTCATGAATACAAGCACTTTATATGGAAGGTTACAAATTCCACTGGTGGAAATCTGAGGCTGAATAAAAATTATTTGGTTGGGAGAGGTTACATATTAAAAACAGATTTAAATCCACAGCTCCTTTTTACTTGACCCTCCTGTGAATATGAATTCAATGTTATTCAAGGGTTTACTTTGCAGTTCAGGGTACTGGTAGATATATTCTAAGGCATTGGCATGATTTTCTCAGTAGTTGCTCCAGTGGTATATATATTTTAAGCTTTTCCGTCTTCAGGTTAAGCATCTAAATAATGCCTATTGGTTTTTAAAAGGCATTTTATAAAAAATCAATTAGCAAAATAACAGTTATTCATTAGGCTGGACCACTTTACAGCTACTTAAGTATTTTAAAATCATTTTGTAAATTGCCTTATGAATCTTCAAAATGAAGACTAGAAACGTTCTAAATCAATCACTTAAAATAAATATTGTTGTTTCCTACCTCCAAAAGTATTTCAGCTTGGTACTTCACACTTTACAAGGAGCATACAGTAGATATTTCAGGCTAACATTCTCCACTGAGGAAAAACTTCCAAAAGTGGCTAGTAAGGATGTAATTCCAAAAGTAAGCATTCTTAACACATTATGTTAAGATTGCAGCCACATATACTTTATATGCAAAAAAACTTGGATTTAATCCTTGGTGTATCTAAGTAAGATTCATAAAGATCAACCAATGGAGGCAATGCTATAATCAATACTGAAAGAGATGAAGTCAATCTGATGTGATAAAGACAATTTCCTATGTTCCTGAAGGTGTGTAAAAACTAGTACTGTTGACAAACGTAATATTCAAGAAATGGTCCATATTACTGTGAAAACTATCTTTCTGTCTCTCCTTCATACCTCCACCATACTCTGGATCTTCTGCCCAGCATCTTTGATGGCTGCATAGCGTTTGTTTATATTTGTTTGTCTTCCGTCTAGATCAAGAAGAGCTGTCTCCTTGTTGTCTTTCCTTTCAAACAAAGGACTAGCTGACCATTCCTATAAGAAGAAACAGTATAGGAAGAAGTTCCTTTACAGCAGCTGTCACAAATAAATCTGTAGCCAATGCAGTCCTAGGTTGCATTAAGAGAGGGATAAAATCAAGATCACGTGAAGTATTAGTAACACTTTATAAAGTCTTAGTAAGACCATACTCTAAGTGGAGTATGGTCCACTTAGAGTATGTCACCATATTATAAAAAAGATGTAGAGACTCTGGAAAGAGTGCAGAATAAAACAACAAAGATGATTAGAGGGATGGAGGCTAAAACATATAAGTTGCAGAAATTGGGTTTTCTAGTCTAGTGAATAGGGGTGACATGATAGCAGTATTCCAATATTTGACGGGCTGCCACAAAGAAAAGGGGGTCAACTTATTTTCCAAAGCACCAGAAGGCAAAACAAGAAATAATGGATGGGAACTAATCAAGGAGAGAAGCAACCTGGAACTAAGGAGAAACTTCCTAACAGTAAGAACAATTAACTAATGGAATGGCTTGCCTTCAGAAGCTGTGGGTGCTCCATCAGTGGAGGCTTTTAAGAAGAGACTGGACAGTCACTTGTCTGGAATGGTAGTGGGCGGACATGTTAAACTCATGACATCACATGATGTCGCGTGAGGTACCAGAGCTTTTTCACCCTTGCCGCCAATGGGGTGGGTGAGGTTTCGTCGTGACGCGTCCAGCCCATGGACCAGCAGTTTGACACCCCTGGTATAAGGTCTCCTGCTTGAGCAGGGGTTTGGACTAGAAGACCTCCAAGGTCCCTTCCAATTCTGTTATTCTATTCTGTTAAAACTAAAATAAAGGAACCTCCTTTTTTTAAAGAAACAGGATAGGAAATTCTTTTACAGCAGCTGTCACCAATCTGTAGCAGAACAAAATTAAAACGAAAATCAAGCAACCTTCTTTTTTTAAGTGTCTGATAGCAATGCTTTACTCACTTGCATAAGCTGGCCAATATTCTCCACATTTAATTTTGTTTTTTGAATTCTTGTCTCTAAATCATATAAAACATTTCTCATCTCTTGAATATAATCCATAACACCTGGATGGGCAACGGAAGGGAAACTTAGTTAGTAACTAGAATCTATACTTTCCTATGGATTTAATATCCAATTCCCATACTTTCTTTGCTGAAATACATCTGGTATCATGGCGCTAGAAACAAAGGGCCATAAGAACACAAGAATGGCACTGCTGTCCCTTCTAAGCAAATCAAATACTGTATCTCTGGTTGTCCTTTCAAGAAAAAGACACAAAATATATTCCTCTCCTGCTGTTGATTCCTGGTACTGATATTTGGAGGCATATTTCCCCCCCCCTAGTTTGGAAATAATGAGTTTCAGGGCAGATCCCACCTTGTAATAGGTAAATGTACCTTCATTACTCCAAAACACATTGGTCTCAGCTTTCTGTAGGCCAACATCAATTTCTTCCAGCTCAGTTTTGACCAGAGGAAGTTCTACTGGCAAAATTGTTCTCTTGATCTAAAAATGGATCAAATAAAAATAAATAGTTTATTTCAGAATGCATTCTTAATTCGTTTTATAGATACTGTATATGGTATTGTCTTGATAGCGGCATATTTTGTTTTAGCCCTTATTCTAAATATTCAGCAAGTTTAAGAAAACCTGCATAGCTTGCAGACTTACATACAGTACAAGTTTTATCTGCAGTGCTGAATTGTGAAAGAAACAGGCTGCTGCTTTTTTCAAAGGACAATCTAAGTAATGCCTCATGAGCCAATTATAATACCTTCCAATTTATTCACATAATGAATGGATGAATACGTGAAATCATTCCTCATTGTTTCCTGACAAAGAAAAAATATGTTGTGCCACTTTATAATCTACTGCCCCTGACCTTTGAGCTCTCTGGCCTGGTCTGAGCATATCAATTGGGATTTTAACTGTTTTTTAACTGGGGTTCTATTGCAAGGTCTATATAATTCTTTTTAATTGATTTTAAGTTTTGTAATTGTTGTATTTTAAAAAAACCTTGTGAACCGCCCTGAGTCCTATGGGAGAAGGGCGGTATATAAATTGAATAAATAAAAATAAAATAAATAAAAAATAAATACTGGAATTAAAGGAGGGAGGGATGTCTTAAAAAGGGACAGAGGAAGAAAATGGGAAGCTGCTAGGATTATAATGAAAAGCAAAAAGAAAATACAACATCGGGAGATAGTTGCAACAGTATTTGATTACTCCTACTGTCTTTTAGTTCAGAAAACCTTGATAAGACTTCTCTGAGTTGAGTATTTTATTGCTGGATGCCAATTCAGGGCACTGAAAAATAGCCAACCAGGCCTGGATTCTGAATGATTCTGCATCACAGAGACATGCTAGGTGACATTTAGAGAATTAATTTCTTCAATCTTAGCCAGATGCATCAGCAGACAATATCTGGGCAACAGGGAGGCAGATCTGTCATCGGTCATCATTTTGTGTGTATTTGGGACAGAAATTTTGTCCGGCCTCGCTTTCCAGCATATGAATGTGTAGTCTGAGAAATGTGCCAGAGTTCTCTAGCCTTGCATTTTTTGCTAGATTTAGCATTTGCTCTGACTTATATAAACTGCTGTCTAAAATGGGGCTCAGGATTATGTGGCCCGTGCAAATTAGCCTCTGGTACTATTTATCTATCAAAGTATATTTGATTCCAGTTTTCTGTGTTTGATGGCATAAAATTTAGGTTTAATAATTCTGTTGTGATGGACTGATCATTACCTAAGAAATGAATCATTATTCAGACCATCACTTATTGTGACTCAGAGCTTCTACTGATTAAGAACTAATGAAATTGATTCAACAGCAAGATGGATTTAAATTATTTCTGTTAGATTCCCACAGCTCAAAGACTGTTTATGAACTATTAGTTGTCTTGAGGCCTATCTGAAAGACAACAGAGTTTACCTACTTTCTAAGATCCTTGGGACCTTTCATCCATAGAGAGGGCTTTCTCAGTGGTTGCTAAATCAAGAATGAATCACTAGGGAAGACGGTTCCCACTCCACTGATAGACAAACACATTTTGATTAAGACAAACTATTGACCTTAAATTGATAAGCTGTTGAAAAAAAGATTGGTATGTTTGCTACAATCAATGTCTTTCTTTGAATCTTTATGAATCTTAATGCTTTAATTCCAACTTTATTTTACCTCCATTTTGTTAGCCATACTGACTGTGATTTACAGTCAGGCAGCTGATAAATAAATACCTTATTGTACCAGCCAACAATGAGATCTAAGTTGTCCACAAACTTCTGCAAAGTTTCATTCTGAGAGAAGAGGCTGCCAGCACTGCCTGGAATTTCTTTTTGCTGCTGAAAGTTCAGGTACTTGACTTCACGGAGAACAGCTATGAGCTGTATAGGAATGCAGCAGTAAGAAATAAGTGCTTTTCCAAATATAGAAAACAAAATTGAACTAAAAAATGTGATGGGCTGTTGGCTGGATATGCTTGTAACACAACAGGAAGTATGTAAATGAACACAGGGATGAACCAATCTAGTTCTATCCATTCCTATAATCTTCAGATATGTTCAATTCCATTTCCACATAAAGCTGTGTGTGGCTAATATTTAATTCTGATTGCTATTCACTTTGCTGAGGAAGTTTCCCTTTCAATGCAAAGAACAGCTATCCTCCTTAGCCTGTATAAGGAATTCTTACAGGTTTTATTGAGTGGCAAAAGACTTTGGATATTCAGTAATCAAATAAAGAACATATCACCTGGTTTACTGGTACAATCAAGGTCCTGTGAAGTTTGAAAGTTCATAAGCAACCTAATTAATCTTTAAACAGAATTAATTTCAAAATCCAGTAAGGATACTCTTTCTGCTATATAACTATCATTTTGGGAAAGATTCTATTAGGATCAGTCACTGCATACAGACAATCCTCAATTTACAACCATAATTAAGCCCAAAATCTCTGTTGGTAAGCGAGACAGTTATTAAGTGAATTTTGCCCCATTTTACAACCTTTCTTATTTATTTATTTATTTATTAATGGGATTTATGTCCCGCCCTATCTCCTGAAGGACTCAGGGCGGCTAACAACAAAACATATAATAGTACAGAAATTAAGATAAAAATAAAAATCTTCTGTGCAATAAATTAAAATTAAAAATTAAAAATAAATTTAAAATTGTAAATATAATTAAAATGCCTGTCAGTCCAGGTCAGCCTGGTGGAATAGGAGTGTTTTGAGGCCGCAGCGAAAGGATTGGAGATTTTGGGCCATCCGAAGCTCAGGGGGGAGCTGATTCCATAGGACTGGCGCTCCCACAGAGAAGGCCAGCCGACATTGCCTAGCTGACGGTACCCTGAGGAGGCCTTCTTCTCTGTGTGAAAAGAGTTGCCAGAGTTGTTAAGTGGATCACTGCAGTTGTTAAGTTAGTAACAAGGTTGTTCAATGAACCTGGCTTCCTCATTGCCTTTGCTTGTTAGAAGGTTGCAAAAGTTGATCACATGACCCTGGAACACTGCAACCGTCATAAATTTGAGTCAATGGCCAAGCATCTGAATTTTGATCATGTGACCGTGGGGATGCTGCAACTGTCTCATAAGTCACTTTTTTCCATGCTGTTGTGACTTTAACTGGTCATTAAATGGAATATTGTAAGTCGAGGACTACCTGTACTAAACAAGCATTGTACATAGATGCTGGATCATGCCCATCATTCCCAGACAGAATAGTAAGTGCTGGCTGAGAATCAGGGGTCCTGTATATCTGGAGTGTGCCATTTTGGAGAAGACTAAAAACTTGCAGTCAAGCTGACTAAAATGATGCTAGCACACTTCTGCATTATTTACTCACCTCTTTGCTGAAGTTGACACTAATAAGTCTTGTTTCTGGATCTCTATGGATCAGTGGTTGCTCTAGATTAAACTGGCAGTCTCTGTCAACTCTGGCAATCCACTCTGCATAAATTCTTTCACGGTAACCTTTCAGCAAACGTATCATCTCATCGTACTTTCCATATATCAGTTTGGCGTCAGAACTGACCATTATCCTGCAAAGAGGAAAGAAATCCCTCAGTTCCAGAAGGGAAATAGAATTTAATTAACATTAGCCTGAACAAAGCTAATAGCCTGTAATTCTACTCCAGGGAAAATATTACAAAAGACTGGACAGTCGGTAATGACGGATTGTTACTTACGGATGATCAATGGCATGCAACTCTTTCCTTGGGATTTGCAATCGTTCCTGGAGTTCTAAAGCCCATTTCAGTTGACCAGCAACAGGTGGCATATTTTTGCTAATGGGAGGCACATGATCTCCAGTTTGAGTAGCAGCTATCTGGGCATCATACAAAATCTTTGCATTGTCCAGTTCAACATTGAACATCTCCAAAAGTGTAGCATAGTGGGGAGCGGCGTCTGCTTTGATCAATGGTCGTTCCAACAGAGATGAAAACATATGGATTTGCTGGAGAAGAAAAGTGGTACGAATAAGTATGTGTATAGATACACATACACATACACACATGGAATGTATCCCTTATCTTTCAATATACAGTACATCTGCAGAAAAGTTTTGATGTTCTTTAAGAAGTTTTTCCTAGTCATACTTCTTGGTATGCTACTTCATCCCCATATATCAATGGCACTAACCTGCAAGGTAAATGGATAAATAGGATTGTAATCTTAAAAGTAACAAAAAGAGCCAACCGTCTGCACAAAATAACATTGGTTCCACTGTCTTCTTTTGTGCTGTAGTAGAATTTGCAAGTTTTTGAAGACGTACAAAAATGTGTGAATCAAGGTAACCATGGGAGGAATCCAAGGAATGCAACAGCACAAATAACAATGCCTCCATTGTCCCATATTCAGAGTGAAAGCTACTGTTTTTCTCTTTCCTTGCACGGCCTTGCATTTAGAAATCTATTTCCTACATAAAGAAACTGGGACACAACATGTACTTTGTGCAGCATGAATCGATCAGTTTATTCTTTAAAATATATTTCCCCTGTTCATGGTAATAATGCTTTATTGCTCACTTATGGTTTTAGCAATTCTAAAATTTTGTAGCTATCATAAAATCAATCAGAACTCAGCCAGGCAATTTCTTTTTCAAAAAACAAAAAGTTTCAGCATCATCTTACAAAATTTGTCTCTACTCCAAATACTAACTCTTTTTGCAACAACTCATTTTTTCCTTTGTTGCCCACTAATATAATGGGGATAAAAATGCTAATAGAAGTATGGGTGAATTGATACTTTTGTGCATGTAAACCCTGCATCGTTTTTCTTTGATGACCCTGAAGCAAAGAAGCGAAAAATGATATGGCAAAGGAAAGAAGCAAGAATAAGATTGAAGAAGAATGGACATATCTAAAAGTCCTGAAATGGAAAATACTAAAATAGACAGGATTGTACTTGGATTATGAGAGATTGTTTTGATGAGTAGATTAAAATACTAGCTAATTAAAAACAAAAACAAACTCAGATGTATGAATATTAACAGTTAAATTGAAATATTGAACTGTTTAAATGAAATTAAGACATATATATGTTACGAATGATATAATGTAATTAATATACTAAGATGTAGTGATATGAAAGGATGAAAGGATGTATTAAATGTTGAAATGGGAGAAATTTTTGGCTAATTTTTAATTTGTGGAAATTATAACGAAAACCAGAATATTATATTGTATTATCAACTTGTAGATATGGAAATGAGATAAATAAGAAATATATTTATATCACCAGGTATTAGAATTGTATAAAGGGAAGGGAGGTCACCTAGAAATATAAAAATGGGAAACTTTAAACGTTTAACTTTAATATCAATGTAAAATTAAAGCTGGAAAAGTATATAAGGTGTTTGATGTCTTAGAGATGGAATGTTAAAATATAAAATATATTAAAGTATTATTAAGTAAGAAAACTACTTAATAATTGATGGATAACATAATAAGAAGTACCATATGTTAATTTAGATAAGAGATAATATGTATCAAAGGAAAAAAGAGAAGAAATTCTGGTTATAACAAATTGGAGATTTGTATTTGTATGAAACGGAACTATTGTAACCCAGATACCATGTTGCTTTTCAAAGATACCATTGTAATATTGGAAAATCAATAAAATTATATGTAAAAAATAAGAAACAGGTAAAGCTTCACAAGAATACAAATACCTTAACAGCTGATTCAAAACTGGAACAGTCAACAAATCCTTGGTAGAAAATGGTGCCCAAACGCCTATCCAAATCCTGGATTTTAATCTCAAAATCTGCATAATCTTCATCAAATTGCTTTAAATATCAAAATAGAATAAATTAAATCAGGCAAAATCAATATATATGGACTTTCGGAAATTATTAAATCTCACTCCCCATCACAGAATCATCTGGCCCAATTTACATTACAAGAAATGCATTTGTTGCTCTAGCAATTATAAATACCAGGATTTCCTAGGTTATACTAAGTGAATAATTAATAAGGTTTATTAGCACATCTGTTTTCTATCATAAAAGGACCAACCTCATCTGCTGGGTCTAAGGGATCATATTTGCATTCTGCAAAAACTTTCACATGTTCAAGAACCTCTTCATAAATTTGAAACACCAAACTCCCTAGGACGTTGCCTCTCACACCACCCAGTTCAATTTTCTCCAGTTTGAGAAATTCAATTGCAGTCATATAAAGTTCCTTAAAAAGATATATAACCAAGTTATTCACAGATTTTTTTGAAAAAAATATTTTTAAAAAGGCCATTGTTCACAAAACAATTTTGTCTAATTACAGTTTTAAAAAACGGAGTAGGACTTTAAAGTTTAGATTTTTATAATTACTGATATGTTATACAAATAATCTGCTTTTCTATAAGAATACAGTATATAATGTTAATGCTAATTATTATTGCAGTCATTTCACATTTTATAGCAGCTAGTTCATTCCTACCTCTATGGTCTTCAGTCTATGAAAAAATAAATTCATTCTTGTAAAGACAAGAGTAGAGGGAAATTCCCAGTACTGAGGTTCTTTATCCTGAAAACATAAATAAAAATATTTTACTTTATTTATTAAATTCGTTTACTGCCCACCTTCCTGCAATAGAGCTAATATCAGGTTTCCAAAAAAAAAAAAAAAGAGGTAGGAAATGTTTGCAGAATGTGGCTTCTTAAATTCTTTCCAACCTATGCTTGTGGTGGACATAGGAGGCATCGTTAATGAAATAATGTGATTTGTGTGTATGGTCTTTCTTCCCAAGGTGTGCACATGGGTGAAAGAAAGATGATCCAATTATGGTAGATGAATATATGTTGCCTCTATATATGTGTTTCACCAGTTTAGCTGTCCCATTTCCTAATACCTTTTCTCTTTGAAATAAGCTGGTTAAAGTTTTTGTGAGAATCTTGCTTTTTAATTTTAAGGAGCTGTTAAGGAGCTGAATTTTTGGCAACAGCATACATTTGGCAATTTATCTCTTAAGTTCATTAGGGCAGTTATTTCCTGGCAAAGGAAGTACATGCAGATGTTGTATAGAGGTAGTCCTCCATTAATGTCCACTTGTTCAGCAACTGTTTGAAGCTAAGGCAGTGCTGAATGAAGAAATTTACAGCTCCTCAAAGTTGCAGCCATTGCAGGGTCTCCCATGGTCACATAATGACAGTTTTGGAACTTGGCAATTGGCACACAATTCTGACATTTGCACCATTCTGTGGTCATGTAATTGCCATTTATGACTACTGGCTTCTGAGAAGAAAAGTCAATGGGCAAGCCAGCAGGAAGTCACAAATTGTGGTCATATGACAGAATGCATAACAACTTGTACTGCCAGGACTGCCATCGTATGTTGGCACAGTTTTTTTAAAAAATTCCATTTATATCCCGCCCTTCTCCGAAGACTCAGGGCAGCTTACAAACTTAGCAGTAGCCTTCATTCTATGTATATGCCTGCTTATTAGGGCTTTCACACACACACACCCAAGCGGCATTATTACAAAGTCAGCTTAATTGCCCCCAACAATCTGGGTCCTCATTTTACCTACCTCCGAAGGATGGAAGGCTGAGTCAACCTTGAGCCTGGTGGGATGCGAACCTGCACTAATTGCAGGCAGCTGGTGTTACTTAAGGAGGCATTAGCCCACTGGTCCACCAAGGCTCCACCAAGTCATGTGATTTTTCACTTTGTGAGCACATCACTTAGCAATGGACTTCCCAGTGCCAATTACAGTCATTAACTAAGGACTTCCTATGCATGTAATACTTTGCAAACCTCCCTCTTCTTTCCCATGCTCTGAGAAGGTTACAATAACATTCCCTCTAAGATTCATCAGGGTCTACTGTTGCTGCTGTTGTGGCTAACCTTAAAAAAAAAAGGCATCATATCTGTGGAAGAAAGGTCATAGGTCTTGTAGAGTTTCTCAATCACAGCAATGGCCACCTTGATTCCTGCCAAAACCTCCTCAATTTCGCCTTGCAAGCCTTTCAGCACTTCCTCAGGACTCAAAAAGTTACGTGTCTAAACAGGAAGAGAGGCAAAGATGAACAGGGCTTATAAAACCAGACACTGTAACTGAAATGTCATTAACCGCTTGGCAATCAATTTTGTCGCGCTTGAAGGTTGTTTCAGTATAATTACCAAATGAAAGTCTGCTTTGTTTAGGCTGGCATTTTTCAGCATGGAACTGCATTATTTAGTATAGTAGAAATGTCTCAGATTGGCGTATGGAATTGCAATGGCAAAGAGTAGAGAGCAGAGTTTGTGAGAGAAGACACACAGTTGTTAATTTGGCAGGGTAAATATTCCCCATCCCAGATCTACCTAGTCTATTCCCTGCTCTGGGTGAAATGTTCAGACCTAATCTGGAATGCTTCTCTCACAGTGCTTCTCCACTGGCAAATTACTGGGGTTGACTTGCACAATCCCTCAATCTCTAAAGTCCTTATTTAGTATCTGGGAAAATTGTTTTCAAATCTCATATAAACTGGAGCCTACACCCTGATGCACAAGGAGCTGTGACAGCCTAATTAAACATATGCAAGATTGTCCTCCATCAGGGGGTTGGACTAGATGACCTCCAAGGTCCCTTCCAACTTTAATAATAATAATAATAATAATAATAATAATAATAATAATAATAATAATAATAATAATAATAATAATACTGCAGATCAAGGATGCTTGCTCCTTCATTTTTTCCTTTAACTGGTCAAATAAAAATGCTGAACAACATTAATTTAGCAACCCTGAATTAACTGAAATAATTTCTTTAAAAAATCTATTGAATCATAAGGCTAAATCATAAGAAGATGAAAAAAAACATGATGGCATTTTTGGATACTTCAAATCTGAATGGTTTTTAGTCTTCAGTGATGAACATGGTGCATGAGATACCCTCTTTGTCTTGAATGTCCAATGCAAGGGAGATGCAACAATGCAAGTGGGTGAGAGTGATGATATCCCCTTAATTCTGCACCTAATCTATCAACACAAGAGAGGCCCGTAATGTGCTACATTTATATTTGAGATTTTCTTGGAAGCCTTAAAAAACTTAAGAGGAATGGACAACAAACTAGGTAAATTTAATTTGAATTTCTTTGCATTATAAAATTCCTTTTCAATCTATTCCAGCAGGCTGTCAAGCAAGATTATAAAAGTAATTTGTCAGTGGTAGTACATTCTACTAATATTATATTCCATAAGTTGCAGCTATTTAGACTGTTATTGTAGGAGTTGTAAAGAAATCAGTGTATATTATCATTTCTGATGATAGTGCCACAGTGCTTTTGTTTGAAAGTTTTTGAAGTAATTGGGAAAACTGCTCAGAACTTTTTTTATAGTACTATAATCCTGAATTTGGTTTACTATCTATACTTCCTAACACACATAAACTAACTCATCACAAGAAATTGATTCACTTATTGTCAGCTAGATTTATAATTCAAAGTATTGGGAAACTAAAATGCATCTTTTACTGAATCCTATTTTAAAGCTGTAGGAAATTGCGTAGGCTGAAAAAAATAATAGAATAATAACAATCTTTGAAAAATTCTAAACAAATTTAGTCAAATTTGTTGCCACATTGCTTAACTCTATTAATAAATCTTTTCAGAATAAATTATGTACACATCATGATTTTAGACTGAAATTTTGTTCTATATTTTTGTTCTTCATTTCTTTTGAAAAATAATATAATGTATGTATATTTAAAGAATAATAAGAGATGTTTGATTTCATTTTTTCCCATCATTTCTATGGATTAGATAGATAGATAGATAGATAGATAGATAGATAGATAGATAGATAGATAGATAGATAGATAGATAGATAAGATTACCTTTATTGTCGTTTGTTATTGTGGGCACAATGGCACACATTAAAAATGAAATTTAGTTGCTTGCTCTCAAAGTGTACACATACATAACACACATTTAAACATACTATATACAACTTATGTATAGACCTACACCTTTACAGTAGTTGCAAACATTGGAGTGATAAGGAAAAACCCCTCTCAATTAAGAATGTTTATTTTCACAGTGAAATACCATTTCAATGAAGAGATTACAAATCTCCTGCAAAATGACAATGACCCGGGATGGAATGTTGTAATATTCAGAATTAGCCCAGATCAAGCATACTGTGTACATGATGGAATTGATGTGTGAAGATACCTGTATGAAAACAGCAGAATGGGAGTTTCAGCAAGGTGAAATAAACATTTTAATATTATTGTATATTTCTATGATATGCTAATCAAGATTATCTTTACTAATCTGAAAATCCTATTCACACTTCTGAATGTGTGAACAGTGTCCTCAGGCTAGAGAAAAATCCTTAGCCAACTATAAATAAAAGAATGCACAGCTTATCCTTAACTTTGCATGTGCCCAAAGCATTCTCATTCCCAGAACCTCAGGAAAGAATTCTAAAGAAATAGAAGCAGCTAGCAGCAAACATAATGTATTAGTTTACCCTCTTTTTTGTTTTAATCATCATATGGGGGATTGTGTTTGCATGCTATGTCAGGGCAAGGAGTCTAGATTATGTTGGCTGGGGAATTCTGGGAGTTGAGGTCCACATATCTTAATGTTACTGAGGTTGGGAAACTCTCCTCTAGACAGTATAGCACTCTATGGGCAAAAGTTTTCAGTAACATAGATTGTCCCTAAATGGCTTTTATACTCTCTGTTTTATGCTTAATGGAGAGGATTTAGAATGTGTTGTGCTGCATGAGAAGATTCCCCCAGTTTAAGAGAGTCCAGGATAACAGACTCATAAGAAGACAAGAATGAGCTTTTACCATGCCGTATTCTTTGTGTTGGAAGTGGTAATAACTGATTCCCAATCATTCTGGAATCAGCCATTCCCTCCCCTCCAGCCTCTATGATTGGATTTATGCTGACTTTCAAGCTTTAATTTAATCCTAAATAGTTAGTCAGGATCTTTACTTGTTCTTTGTGTAATAATTCCAGGGAATTCTCTAATGGTATTATCGCATACAGCACCTGACCCAGCCTAGAGTTCTTCAGATGTGTTGGACTTCACAGCCCATAGTAACTAGCTAGAGGAGCAGAGGGCAGGCCATTTCTATTTGTGAAAAGGTCGATATGTCTTTTAAAAGTGATATAGTGGCCTGTAAGCTTCCTGCATCAAGAAACATGGTAACTCTCAAAACATTATTTCTCTTTTGACATACCTGTTGATAATCAGCTTGTTCCACTTCCTCAAGTGTAACTTTTAGAGGTTGCAAATACAGGTTAATATCATCAGCTTCTTTCAAACCTGAATAAAAGGAATGCTTGAGAGTAAGTGAATTAAGAAAGAAAAAGGACTGATTAAATTTTTTGTAGAACTCTTTCATAATAATGTTTAGGTTGGTTGGACTTGGAACCTGCAAATGCAGGAATCTGAAGGAAGGGGAAGGGAATGGGGATTAGGGAAAGCAGTAGGCCCTGGAACTCCTCTGTTTAAAAAATATGGCTATAAAATATAGTGTACGGTATTATATTAAGTTGGTTGCTCCTCCTTTGATTTCTAGAATTACATGAAACACTTACATAGGTTATGCAACTGGACTCTCTAGGAAATAGAGTTTACCTGCCGATACATCCTTGAAGACATTCTTAAGTGCTGGCCAATAGCAGCTTTTTGCTCGCTCTAAAATGTCAGCAATCTTTTTGACCTGAGGTGCATAAAGCTGATGGGGAAAAGCAAAAATCAGATCAGAAAACATGTCGGTCTTCAGTATTACAGGCTGATGGCCTTGCAAACCTGAAAGAAGCTCTTTGGCCTACCTGCTCATTTATGCACTGCAGGTTGACCTGCCTACTGTACCAGAAATCAAATTCTACTCTGGGTAACGGGTTTAAGCCATCCAGAAGAGGCTGGGAAGAATCCTTGCTCAAGATATCTCGTATCTGATGAGACCAGTCAATGATTATTGTTTCAATGGAGTGTAGCAGAGAACTGTCCACAGTAGCAGGTAGGCTGAAAAAAAATAGTACAGAGAAGATTTAAAAGTAAAGAGGAAATAATCTTAGCTTTTGATTCGTTATTATATATATATATATATATATATATATATATATATATATATATATATATATATATATATATAATGTAAATTATTCAAATTACTAATAAAGAATTAGGGAGGCTGATACTTATTTTGTTCTCATCAGTCAGTCATACACTTTATCTGGGATTTGAACCTGGGCTAATTATATATTAGGCAGTTGTTTTAAGCCCTAGGCCACAGGCTCTTTCTCTTTTTATTATAGCATGGGTCCGGATTATTTACGGGAGCACCTTCTGCTGGCGTCAACTTCCCATCGTCCTGTGCGCTCCCACAGAGAGGGCCTCCTCAGGGTGCCGTCAGCCAGGGAATGCCAACTGGTGGCCCCCAGGGGGAGAGCATTCTCTGTGGGCACGCCTGCCCTCTGGAACCAGCTCCCTGTTGAGCTCAGGATGGCTCCCGACCTTCACTCCTTTCGCCGCGACTTGAAAACTTGGTTATTTGAGCTTGCTGGCCTGGACTGAGGGATTGGGATTTTAAAATTTTAAATTTTAAATTGTTAGAATGTGTTTTCTTGTTAGGGCTATTTAATTTAATTTATTTTTAACTTTGCATATTGTATATTGTATATTGTGTTTTAATTGCCCTGTACACCGCCCTGAGTCCTTCGAGAGAAGGGCGGTATATAAATCTAATAATAAAAAAAATTAGCTAGGAAGCAAGGGAGATATATGTGTTAAATATTTGTCAAGTCTTTTGAATACCTTGCTAGTTAAATCTTCTTTCCTGTTTCAGCCTAACCCAAGGCTATCCGCAGGCTATAGTCGCAACTTACGACAGTTCATTATTTGTGTAAATTATTCAAATTGCTAATAAAGAATTAGGGAGGCTGATATGGCCATTTCGAACTTATTTTGTTCTCATCAGTCAGTCATACCCTTTATCTGAGATTCGAACCTGGGCTAATTATATGTTAGGCAGTTGTTTTAACCCCTAGGCCACAGGCTCTTTCTCTCTTTATTAGCTAGGAAGCAAGGGAGATATATGTGTTAAATATTTGTCAAGTCTTTTGAATAATTTACACAAATAATGAACTGTCATAAGTTGTGACTATAGCCTGCGGATAGCCTTGGGTTAGGCTGAAACAGGAAAAAAGATTTAACTAGCAAGGTATTCAAAAGACTTGACAAATATTTCACACACACACACACACACACTCACACTCACTCACTCACACACACACATGTATATATCCTATAAGACTTCATACTGTGGGAACTGGGACTCCTCTGTCCAGCATGTTTTCTGTTGCACATACTAAAGAACCACGTAAAAAAAGCTAAAACATTGTCTAATGAAGATCCAGATTATGGGATTGGACTCAATTTTGTAAATTGGATTCTACACACAGTATTTATTTATTTATTTATTTATTTTAATTCCATTTATATCCCGCCCTTCTCCAAAGACTCAGGGCGGCTTACAAGCTTAGCAGTAGCCTTCATTCTATGTATATGCCTGCTTATTAGGGCTTTCACACACACCCCAAGCGGCATTATTACAAAGTCAGCTTAATTGCCCCCAACAGTATAAGCACAGTCAGACAGAAAGACATGTTGCATAAACTTAATGCAAACTTTGGAATCTTTTGACAGTAGCTGGGCAAGAGTTTAATAAAAAGTGAGGGATAAATGGACAATATTTGATTTCCTGAGTAACTGAAGGGAACAAGGTGCTATGGGCAGTAAAATAAGGGCTAACTGAATGTACCCACATGATTATCTACATTTAGGTGATTATAATAATTGCCATCTAATAGTATATGTATCTATTTATTTGTACAGGTAACGTTCAATTTAAAACAGTTCATTTACTGATGATTCAAATTTACAACGGCATTGAAAAATTTAATTTAATTTAATTTAATTTAATTTATTAAATTTAATTTAATTTAATTATGGGACTTATATGCCGCCCTATCTCCCGAAAGACTCAGGGCGGCTAACAACAATAAAAACAACAATAAAAACAATGAATACAAATATTAAAAGAAATTAAATTTTACAAAGCCCCACTAAAACCTGCAAAAATTAAAACATGATTAAAACCCCAACATCAGTCCAGGTCAGCCAGTTGGAAAAGGTATGTCTTTAGGTCGCGACGAAAGGACCGGAGATCTGGGGCCATCCGAAATTCTCGGGGGAGCTGATTCCAAAGGGCAGGCGTCTAATGTGTCTAATGACTGTTTTTCACAGTTACGACCTTTGCAGCATCCCCATGGTCACATGATCAAAATTCAGATCTTGGCAACTTGTTCATATGTATGACCATTGCTGTGTCCCAAGGTCACGTGATCATGCTTTGCGAGCTTGTGACAAGCAAAGTCAATGGGGAAGCCAGATTCACTTAAACCAGGTTACTAACATATCAACTGCAATGATTCACTTAACCATTGTAGCAAGAAAGGTTGTAAAATGGGGCCAAACTCAACATATGTCTCATTTAACAATAGAGCTTTTGGGCTTAATTGTGGTCGTACATCGAGGACTACTGTAATTGAAAGAGTCCTGCCTATCCTCTCACACTCCCCACAAAGGTGGCAGACATAATTGAAAGGCATCCACCTGTCAAAGACTTCTGAGACACTATCCAGAGCATCCATGTTCTCTGGTAAAGGGAGCAGTGTTTTTCCTTTTATCTTTCCTCCCATCACAAACATCTCATTTTTCAGCCTGTGAGCTTGCCGAATCACGTCTTCAGCTACTACGCGAGGCCACCCGCTTAGGTTTACCCTTTTCATGAACAGGGAGTAGGCAACCTGTAGGAGAAGGATTATTTTATTATAACATATACTACTGTCACAAAACACTTTTGAAATTCAGATTAGTTTGGATTTGAAAAAAAGCCATTTTGAGCACAAAATATTTCTTTCAGGTATGAAATAGTTTCATATTAATCAGTTTTGATTGTTTAGAAAGCCTTGACTTTGGAACAGTTCTGTTTCAAATTTATTAAAAAATTCTATTGGAGCTCAAAAATCTCCTGGAATTACCATGATAGCCAGTTTTGTAAACAACGCAGCTATTTTGGAGTAAAGTAAAACAGTTTTGAGCTTGAAACAGTGTTTTGAATGTGAAATTATTACTTTATACCCTCTTATAAAGTACCTTTTTTCAATCTTAACAGATCATGGCACCTAATCAAACTAAAACTCTTCTGGAAAAATCCATTCTACTTTAAAACATCCATGCCTGGAATTTCATTGCAGAACAACAGCATTCGTGCAATGTCACTATTCTTGTAGCTGCTATATCAGAGCTATGTCAGTGATGTACTAGTAATATGCACAATGCTGGATTAACAATAATGCTGCATAAGCACCAATCCTTTCTCTTTCAGTGTATTACTTTCTAAGAAAAGATAAGTGCACTATTTTAGGCAAGACAAGGAAATTTTATTTTTAGGCCCAGTTAAACTGTTGAAGCAGCCTATAAATCTATGAAAAAGATCAAAGTTTGAACTAGGGGAAATGTTTACCAATATTAAAATATCTCTATAGAAACAAACTCCTACTCCTTTTGCCTCTCATGGCCTTAGTAGGTTTTGATATTTTCTTTCTTTGTAATGAAATCATGTGTTCCATCTCTGCATAGGTGTGTTTTTGTGCATTTTCTCCTGTGGGACTAATCAGACTGTGTGCTCATATGGCACTCGTACAGTATGTATCTGTGAAGGTCTAAACCAGGACAGGTGGATATCCCAAAGATGCTTTTTCTCCAGGCAACTGGACTTTCTTGTTTTTCTTTGAAGACGTTTTGCTTCTCATCCAAGAAGCTTCTTCAGCTCTGATTGGATGGTGGGGAATGGAAAGATTTATACTCCTTGCAGATAGCTGTTCATTTGCATTCTTTTAGAGAGTCATTGAGGACACCTGGAATTTTATCTGTGTTGTCAGGGTCACCTGAATAGTGCAAATGGGTGTGGAGCCTTCTTGGAACTGTTGAAAAGACTGTGTTGTAGACTGGAGATAGATGATGTCATATCCCTCCCCCTCTGTTGAGAGCAGGCTGTTCAGTTTTGACACAGATGGCCTCTTTGACCCCTCTTTCAAAAAAAGAGGCCATCTATGTCAAAACTGAACAGCCCTCTCTCAACAGAGGGTGGGGGAATACGACATCATCTATCTGCAGTTTGCAACACAGTCCTTTCAACAGTTCCAAGAAGGCTCCACATCCATTTGCACTACTCAGGTGACCCCCCAAGACACAGATAAGCCTCCGGGTGGCCTCAACGACTCTGTAAAAGAATGCAAATGACCAGCTGTCTGCAAGGAATATAAATCCTTCCATTCCCCACCATCCAGTCAGAGCTGAAGAAGCTTCTTGGATGAGAAGCGAAAAGTCTCCAAAGAAAACCAAAAAAAAAAATCCAGTTGCCTCGTGAAAAAGCATCTTTGGGATAACTATAACCTGAATGACTGTGAATCTCCAGAGACAGGCAGATGTGTGTTACCTGTGACTGAGAATGTATTTGTATTTCTGGTCTCTCTCATATTGTGGGAGTAGGGCTTTGTATATGTACTAGAGTGGTAATTTGTGTAATATAAAAGTGGTGATGGAAGAAATGCTTTAGTAGCACTGTTTTACCAATGCTTCTTAGTGTCATTTCCTTTTTACTGGCCTTCAGGCACGGATTATCTCAGCCTGTTCCTCTTCCTGTCTTTCTATGCTTCTGTTGAGGGAAATTTTTATTTTATTTATTTTAATTCTATTTATATCCCGCCCTTCTCCGAAGACTCAGGGCGGCTTACAAGCTTAGCAGTAGCCTTCATTCTATGTATATGCCTGCTTATTAGGGCTTTTACACACACCCCAGCGGCATTATTACAAAGTCAGCTTAATTGCCCCCAACCATCTGGGTCCTCATTTTACCTACCTCGGAAGGATGGAAGGCTGAGTCAACTTTGAGCCTGGTGGGATGCGAACCTGCACTAATTGCAGGCAGCTGGTGTTACTTAAGGAGGCATTAGCCCACTGCTCCACCAAGGCTCTTTATGAGCAGGGCATGGCCACACACCAAGGTCTCTGTTTCAGTTCTGCACATCCCCATTTAAAAGGATGCACAGATAGCAGGGCAGTCTTGTCCTGAGTCTCCAGAGAGCTGCTGTTAATTTCAATAATTTCAATCCTGAACTACCAATATTCTCCTTTATTGATAGATAAATCAACCAATATTTTGACCAGCATGAGGCAACTTCTCATGTTGCCCATCATATGTAAACAGCACAAGATCGGTTACAGGGAGAAGCTTAAGTTCACTAGCTACCATGGCATTTTTGCTACTTCTCCGGATATTTCATAGAGTTTCTTTCATAATTTTACCTATTAGATCCATATATAAAAAGAATATCTGTGATTAATGTAAACATCATAGGGTTTTCTGGGACTACTCCTACATAGACACACAGAGGACTCAGCCATTTCTTTAAACAGCAGGCATCACTGTGCAATTTCACACAGGGTCACAGATATTGGAAGGAAATATTAAGGTTTTTTTTTCCAAAAATAAGAATAAAGAAAAGAGGCCAGAAATTGCTAGGTGTAATTTGTTATATTTCAATCCTAGCTCTTTCTTCAAAGAGAACCAAATAAAATTTGATTCTGAGAGTGACGAAAAAGTGACTCATGACAGGTCTTTGCATTTACAACCATTGCAGTGTACTTGGCAACCACTATGCATCCTGGGGGTCACGTTGCAACCTTCCCGGAGAGCTTCCAACAAGCAAATCTCTCACAACCATTATAGGAATAAATTAGGACTGGGAATGGAAGAGGGATTGGGATTGGAAAAATGAATTTTCCCTTTCCAGGACTGTAGCTATTGCATTATATTGGCTTTATACAATAGTGAAAAACAATAGCTTCAACCATAATATTGTAGCATCTTTGCTTCCATTTTCATGAAATACTGAGGACCCCGGATTAATCAATATGTTTGTGAGCTATCCATCTTGTTGAAGCCAGTCCTGCTGTCAAAGCACCAGCCTCTCTGTATATTTGCTGAAAATGGAAGCACTCTAGTGAACCACAAACCAAAACTGGAAGCCCACCTCTTCCACAATAGCCATCATCTGCTCTACTGGGGAAGGACTGATGTCTCCAACAATGAGTGCCTCCAGGAAGTTATCTTTGGTAATGTTTTCATGCTTCTTTTTCACAAAATAAATTCCTTTATTTTTCAGTGTTGATGGGAAGCCAAGGCAGGGGATTATTTGTCCAGTAGGATTGAGGGTGATCACTAGTGTTGTCACATCCGGCTTCTCATAGAACTCATTGAGCATGGTATGAGTCTCTTCACTGGTTGCAAACTTGGACCATTTGTCAGGCTTAACATGAAGAGACAGAGTGCAATAATTCTCTATGAAATCCAGTCGTTTATCAGCCACTGTTGCCATGTTGATTCCTCATTAGCTAACCACAGAATGAACAGAGCTGAGCAGATAATGAACTGGAAAATCTCTTCTCCCAATGTTATTTCCTGTCCTGAGAAGAAAGCATCTGTTAGGGGCTGGATGAAGAACAACAGGTTAAAACTGGCAAGATCAAATGGCTCTGGGTTTGGGGTTCTTTGGCCCATGGAAAATTGCCACTTTTGGTCTTGGATGGGGCAGCACTGCTGCAAACAGACCCAGTGTGTAATCTGGAGGTCTTCATGGACTCACAACTCCTGCTCATCTGCGGGTTGTGTGCCAGTTATACCTTTCCTGGGCCAACAATTCCTACTCATGGTCACTCATGCCCTAGTCACCTCCTGTCTTGACTTGCAATGCACTCTACCTGGGGCTGCCCTTGAAAAGCAACTGGAAGCTCCAGTTGGTTCAAAATGCAACAGCCTGCATGGTTTGGTGCAGACCTCAGTGTGCATATGTGTCACCTCTCCTGTGGGAATTACATTGGTTGCCGATTTGCTTCCAGGTGCAAGTCAAGGTGCTGGTTGTCACTTTAAAGGTTATCTGAGGGACCGTCTCTTGCCGGTCACATCTACTTGTCCCACTAGATTGGGGAGGCAAGAAATGTTGCAGGTCCCCTAAAGAGGTACATCTGGCAGAACCCAGAAGAAGAGCCTCCTCCAAAGTGGCTCCCTCCCTTGGAATATCATTCCTTCAGAAATTAGATTGGCCCCACTTTGACACTCTCGTAAGGCCCTGAAGACTTGGTTTTGCCAGCGGGCCTGGGGAACCCAGAGTGGAATGGAGTCCATCAAATGGCTTTTTTTGACCTTGTGTTGTCTCTGTGGGTGGGTGGGTGGGGGTTATTGTTTTTTATATATATATTCTACACTGTGTTTTCACTGTTTGTAAGCTACCTAGAATCACTGTGAGTGAGTAGGCGGCTTTATAAATTAAATAAATAAATGCTGAACAATAGGCGGTGGTTGAATTCCCATCATCCCTACCTACCTAGCATGGCCAAAAGATAAGAAGATTAAGCATTGCCACGTTTGGAGGGCTACACATTGCCAGGGATTCCCTTGCTTTAGGGCACAGGTGTCAAACTTGCTGCATCAAGTGATGTGTCGCGATGTATCGTGACTTTTTTCGCATTGCCAGAGCTGGGGTGGGCACGGCCTCCACATGATGCAAACAGCCTATGGGCCAGCAGTTTGACACCCCTGCTTTAGGGGAATCAAGATACTCACAAAAGGCTCTTCACTCCCACAGGCAAACAGAGCTAAAGGTTTTACAATGTTTTTCTTACCTAATAGGCCTGGGGGCATTCAGTTGAAAACCTCCAACTGCCAAGGAATATTGCTTCCAAAGAGAAGTCTTGTGACATCATTTATCAACGGTCACACCTGCTAGAACCTTCTTCCACCTACATTCCCTCACTGGCCCAGAAGGTGGTGAAATGGAAAGTTCCCCTTTTCCTAGAATAATCTCTTCGCCTGTTATGATTTGATCAAAACACAGTGGGCTTTAAGGTGATGTAATACTTTTGCCTTTAGAATTCATTTTGTGGGCATCAACAGCTGTCCTGCAGGTGTCCATTGTAAGTATTAACTGCCCTGCTGTGGTGATGTCTTGCTTCTTGCTGCTTCCTAAAGCCACACAACAATGTCCACAAATTACATATGGCCATGTTGCCTAGAAACTCAGGGACCAGGTTTGTGTGAAGCTGAATATTTTATTTTCTAACTATCGGAGAGAAAAGAATTCTACTTTTGCAAGGGGTTTTATTTTAGTCCAAAATACAAATCACCAAGTAATTCAGGCACAGCAGAAAGCATTTATTAAGGAGAGTTAGTCTTTTTATAAGGTACAGAAACAAACGATATATATTCAGCATATGAGATGCATCAGAAAGCAAAAATCAAATTACAAAAAAATAGGGAGCACCATTCCTAGATAAGTGGCAAATGTATAGCTTATGTCACCCCTTTCTCAGCTGAGTTTTATTTTTCTTAATATACTTGCAAGTGTACTCAAGAACTTCCAGAATATGTTATGGACGCTCCATCAGTGGTTTTCAAGAAGAGATTGGATAACCATTTGTCTGAAATAGTAGGGTCTCCTGCTTGAGCAGGCGGTTGATCTGGAAGACCTCAAAGGTCCCTTCCAGCTCTGTTATTCTGTTATTTGGCTCCCTATTGTTTAATTGCTGGAAAGACTAGTTCTCGCTATTAAAAAAATGGTTTCGATTAAAAGGAAAATGTAATTTCCTGAACTTCAAAGGAGATATGGATGCCTTGCTAAAATGCTAATATCACTATTATTAAAATGCTAATAATGAAGCCTAAAATTCCAGATAACAGATGGAAATCTTTTTTTCCCTTCTTTTTTCTCTTCGTTCCCAGACTAGTTAGTATCTATATGCCTTTTTGCAAGGAAGCAAAATAAATACATAACCAACATTTAATAATTTAACATTAATTTTTGGAAACATTAATCAAAGCATCACTCCATTTATTCAGGCATTCATTATTATTCTTGCAGCTACTGACAAATCAGCAGTTTCCCAACAAACATGCAGTGTATAAGAGCCATAGGGTGATTCATTCATTCCCCCATCATCTATCACCTCTCTTTTCTTTATTCTGCCGATGACACGACTGTGTAAACAGAAGAGAGAGGTTTGAAGTTTATTGAAACAAGTCAAGTTTTCTTTTAATATTCCCCTCTGGCTTTTTACATTGCCAGTTGCTAATAAAGGGCAACATTTACTGAGGTTTGTGTCTGTAGTCTGTAATTTATGCATGGCAGACCAATGATATTTCATCCACAGCTTGACAGGATACTCCACTAACATAAGAAATGAAACTCCTCTTTCAGATACTGTTGGCCAAGCAGTCTGGGAGTATTTAAAAAAAAATGTTGGCTGCAAAGTTTCTGGCAATTTACAGCATCCTGGAAGGAAATGCCCTGTCTTACATTCATGTCCCAGATTATATTCAGTCCCAGCAGCTGCATGTTTTGCATAAGTATGTTTTAATTGTAGCTCTTTGATGAACATCTCGAATGACAACTGTTTTTGTCTCATTCAACATTTCCGGATGCATGTTGTCGTCTTTAACAACATAAATACACAAATTACATTCAAGCAGTCTATAAGGTATGGATTCTTTTTGTGTTCCTGCTTACTACACCTGAAGACTTCATATAGGTTATAATTGGACACACTGGGTGTAAAATGGCCCTTTCAGTGCCAACCAGCTAATAAATCAACAGTTGCTATTGAAGTAGGAGTATCCTGAAAGTCTTTTAGGATCTGTATCCTTTATTTGTGAAGTAAACAGATGTGGAAGATGAATTGTATCTTTCTGTGCCCGTCTCTTACCCTCTAGAATATCACTAGAGTCTATTTCTTCATAAAATAGAAACCTTCACCTGTGAAATATTACTACATCTTCACTTTTAGGTTTTTTCCAGAGATAGCAAATTGTTGTTCTTTCAAAAAATACTTATTTTAGTGGCTGTCACATTTTTGACTCTCTTATATAGATGAGACATTGGGTTGTTGATCAGCCCAGCAACTGAGTCCTGGGTTTTGGTATCTGTGCAGCAGTGAAGAAGTGGTAAGAGGATTTAGCATTTAAAATAGTGTTTCTCGAAATAGCTCTGGAAGTCAAGTGTATATCCATATAAGCTTTCTCACCATAAAGCTATTCTTTTACGCAATTGTAGCACCTGTTTTGCTGTAGCAGTACTGAATAGCTTTAATCAGATTCCTAGTTTCAGTTTTCAACGTATTGAATGACAGAGCAACAGCAAGTAGGAGATGCCTACAAAGCAAGAGGCCCAGTGCTTACTGGGGCTGATGAACAAGAGTCTGGCTGATGTAAGAAGCTTTTTTGGGTTTCAATCAACGCTGCATAAATAAATGCCATCAAATATACCCTACACACTACACTATTCATTTGTGGTGGTAGTGGTGAAAAATCACATCTCAAAAGGCAGGATCCCCAGCAAGGAGTGACTCAAGGAAGAGTTGTAATTTTCATGGTCATCAAGCTGAGTAGGTGAGCACTCTGTAAAAAGTGTGTCTTTCTCACTGTTTATGGCAGGGTTTCCCAAACAGTAAGGTAGACCTTCTTTGGGCAGGCGCAGACAGAATCCAAAGGAGACATGAAGGATCTTTCATTTATATAGTTCAAGAAGCCCACCTTTCCCAAACTTTCATTGTATTGGTTTCATTGTTCATTTGTGTTCATTTTGGTATTTAGATTTTTTAGGGAAAGTGTGGGCATTAAGGTTACACTTAAAGCAAGGTGTGATAGCAAAAAAAGTTTAGGACTCTCTGTTATGGACTGAAGAATTCTGGGAGTTGAAGTCCACAAGTCATAAAAGGGCCAAGTTTGAAGACCCCTGTTATAAAACATCTAGTTAGTCTCTTTCAGATTTAGGCTTATAAATATTCTACAAATGGCTGTTAAGAAGAATATGTTCATTTCTTTCTGCGGGAAGTGGGTGTTTATAAAGCAGAAATGAAAAATCCATTAAAGGGTGGAGAAGTGATTGACTGATTGTGGCATCAAATCATTTTAAACTCCCAGGGTTTTACAAGATTTATTATTGAAATAAACATTTCCTAAACATTTCATAAAACTTACTATTTCAACTCCCCCTGAAGGGTGAGGCTACAAACACAAAATCTTTCTGGATTAAAGCTCTAGGAATATTAGTTCTGATTGCATAATGTTAAGGGAGCAGCGGGGGTGGGGGGGAGAAAGATTCTACTGCAGACATGTCAAACACAAGGCCCAGGGGCCGGATCCAGCCTGCAAAGTGGTTTCATGTGGCCCGCGAAGCCATCCTGGAAACAGTGAGGGAACGGCCCCCGCTGCCTTGGCCCTGGCCCAGAGACCCTCCCTCTGCCAGAGACCCTCAGATCTGTCCCGCTCCTGCCCAGGCCCCCATAGGCACCCTTGATGCGAATGATGTAGAGCTGGCCACGCCCACCCAGTAGGCCATATGCACTCTAGCCACGCCCACCCAGTAGACCACGCCCACCCAGGCCACACCTACCCGGCCCCCTGAGGGCAACCGCAATGCTGATGCGGCCCTCAATGAAATTGAGTTTGACACCCCTGTTCTACTGGATTCAGAAGACAAGCGTTCAGTGATGGAACATGAGTCAGATCCAATGAAATCCAGAAGGAGATAAGCATCCAGGAAAGATAGGAAATCCTGCAAAAGAGGACACTGTACTGAAAGCTTCTTACAAGAAAAGAGCTTCAACCTTCCAAATGGGCAACACCAGGGCTCAAGAAGACCAGTGAGCATAAGGCTCTCTGTTGGCTATAACTGTTGGTTTACCCAGACTCCGTGTGCCGTGAGGAATATGTGTGTGCTCCAGCACCGGAGGTTTTTAAGAAGAGATTGGACAACCATTTGTCTGAAATGGTATAAGGTTTCCTGCCTGAGTAGGGGGTTGGACTAGAAGACCTCCAAGATCCCTTCCAACTCTGTTATTCTTTATTCTGTATTCAGATCTCTGGAAAGTCTCATGAGAAGACCCTGCTCTTGTACAGCCTCTGCAGCCTCTGAAAATCATGCAGGAACAGGCTGTGCTTTCCTGCTCTTTTCCAAACATTTTCCAAACATTTCCAGTTTCCAGTCCTCACGCAACCTGGAGCTGCCTCAGATAGGCATTTCAAAAAAATATTTACAGTTATGTACTTATTTATTAAATAATAAGTTTAACTAATTTTATATAATGTATTATTCTTTGCTATGAATTGTTTTATAAGAACGGGGGTGGAGGTAGGGTGGTAACATACCAGCAGAGTCAAAGTAAGCATTTTCTGAATTTTTGACAAGCAGAGCCCACTCACAGAGTTAGAGTGAGTATAGTGGAGGCCACAGAATGGAAAAAATGACTGCAAATCAGCAACAAATATGTTTAGCCTGTAAAAGGGAAAATTGAGAGGAGATAAAATGGCTATCTCCAAGAAATCTAAAGATATCAGAGGAGGGGATGGACTTATTCTCTGTTATCCAAGAGGGAGGTGGTTATTAGGAGAAATTTCCTGCTATTAAGCACTTTTCTACTGATATATTCCCCTTCATTATGAGGCTGAATAGCTGTTTATCTAAAATGCTTTAGCTGACCTTGCACAGAGCAGTGGAGGTGAACTAAATGACCTCTGGATCCCTTCCAATTCTATGATTCTCTGAATAGTTGTGTAAAGATAGCAACAAAAAGCGTAACTGATTGACAATTTATTTTACTTGGAAGCAATATGCACAAATTTCAGCGAAACCTATTTCTAGGAAGATAAGACTGCAAACCAGATTTCTCTGGTGATAAGCCTCATGGAACTCTTCTGAGTAAATACACTTAAACCACATTGTCCTGATTGCCTTAGGATATCTCTAGATAATTGGAACTGCTTGGCAGACCTTAGCAAGTACTAAGGTCTCCTTGAAAACAGAAGCCAGATATTAAGACACTGTATCCTGGCTCTTCCTACATCTCCTTAAACAACCTCTGTGTATGAAAAGAGAGAAAACAAAAGTAGTGAGATAAACCAGGAGGTTTACAACTGAAAAGAGAGCAACAAGGAGTGGTATGTGGGAATGACCTTGGGCGATGGAGGGTGGAGCTGGAGCCAGAGGAATGGTTAGATAAGAGGCAACTGAGTCCACACAAGCAACATGGACATGGCAAATGTCTCAGAACGGGACTCTCCCTAGTTTCTTAGGCTGTAAAGGGATGATAGAGATGTACTTTCAAATTTGCAATGTTCTATTAAAGTAACCTTACAATAAAATAGAATTAGTTCATCTGGCTGTGCTTCTTGTCCAGACTACTTCGCAAGGCTGACAGATTCTGTGAGTAAAGCAGAATTATTCTACAATACAAACATTATCTGGAACCACATCAAGTCACTGTTTAGCTCAAGAAGATCTCTTTCTATCAAATGGCTTTATATTGCTTCTGGCAGTTTCCCTATAATCACTGAGAGTAAATAACCTACTGATTTATGGCATGATACATTCTTTATTTAATAGAACTCTTTGTCCTGCAAACTCCTACCACACCCTATATTCCACTTGCACATTTGATCCTTACAAGTGAAATAAATCCCAGCAATCCTGTCTGCATGGTCAATGACTGCATGGTTCATAGGTTTCTCATCCTTGGGCAGGTTCCACAAAGAAGAGGGAGTCAAGCTATTCTCCAAAGCACCTGGAGGTAGGACAAGAAGCAACAGATGGAAACTAACCTAGAACTAAGGAGAAATTTTCTGACAGTTAGAACAATTAATCAGTGGGACAACCTGCCTCCAGAAGTCTTGAATGCTCCAACAGTGTAAGTTTTTAAGAAGAGAGTGGACAGCCATTTGTCTGAAGTGGCATAGGGTTTCCTGCCTGAGCAGCGGGTTGAACTAGATGACCTCCAAGCTCCCTTCCAACTATTGTTGTTGTTGTTAAAAAATAAACATTTGTCCAGAAGTACAATGGATTTTGCACTTGCACAAACTTCTTGAATTTTTTTTTAGTTTGAACTAATAGCTGAGTTCAACAGCTGCTATACTGTCCAGTTGATGACTCTGAAGCACTCTTTTGGCTATTTCTTTTGGAGCCATATATGTACAGGAACAGCTCTGAGATTTGCAGATGATGAAACCAATTGTTATCTAATTTAGATAATAGTAATAGCAGTAGCACTTAGCACTTAGACTTATATACTTCTTCACAGTGCTTTACAGCCCTCTCTAAATGGTTTACAGAGTCAGCATATTGCTCCCAACAATCTGGGCCCTCATTTTACCGACCTTGGAAGGATGGAAGGCTGAGTCAACCTTGAGCTGGTCAGGATCGCAGAATTAGCCTGCAATACTTCATTCTAACCACTACATCACCACGGCTCTTTATGCAAGGTCCTTTTCTAACAACATTGGTGCAATAACTCAATATTGTAATCTGCCTGCATTACATCTTTTTTGCTACAGTTCAATAATGTGGGGTAGATTATAACATTGAGTTGTTGCACCTGTGTTGTTAAAAAAAAGACCTTGCATACTCTCCTGCCACATCAACCTCTGGGATATCAGGTGGAATCTGAAGATGCCATTTTTTCAAGCTGGCACAGAAGCATAAAAAATAGCTCTGCTTTACTAAACAACATTTATTAATCATTTTTGAAGTATAGGTAACACACCATGGTGGGACAGTGAGTAGAATGCAGTATTGCAGGCTCTTTCTGCTGACTGCTGATTGCCAGCAGTTTGGCAGTTCGAATCTCACCGGCTCAAGGTTGACTCAGCCTTCCATCCTTCCGAGGCCGATAAAATGAGAACTCAGATTGTTGGGGGCAATAGGCTGACTCTGTAAACTGCTTAGAGAGGGCTGTGAAGCAGTATATAAGTCTAAGTGTAATATTGCTATAGATATTTTAGTTACTGAAACAGAAAATGCTCATGTTATTATTTAAAATGCTTGCTTAAAATAAACACTATTTTGTCATAGGGGCTGAAGCTCTTTCATATGGGGCTAAGAATCTGCTGGCTCCATCTTGGCTGCGATAACTGAGTGGGAGTACCTTTTGTGACCAGATGCCAATGAGGGATGCTTGACATAGTGTGTGTGTAACACCCATGCAATGCTATTAGCTATTTGATTCATTCTTATTCCTGTAACCAGACATTTTCATTGATCATTATTACCATAATATCTGTATTCATCAACTACACATATTACTTCCCGCACAATTGTATTTAAGTTCTTTAAAGAATGAACAGAGCAAAAGATCATTGGAAAAGTGGCTGTGAGCTGCCAAGGCAATCAAAATAGGCATGCTAAGCTCCCCGAGGAGATGAGCTGTAAACCATTGCACAGAGATCTGTTTTCCGTCTGTGAATTTGTTGAAAGTTCCCAAAATCTAATGGTATATACCACAGCTAGAAAAGCCCCTAGGAAAGCTAAACTGATTGATACTAAAAGAAAATTTGAGTTTAAAAGGTTCCACCAGAGCTTTGATCTCTGAAAAAATATTTGGCATACTTCAAATAAACACCCTCTCTGTTGCATGTGATTGTGAGGTTTTCTGTGTATCCTTTTGGGTTTCAAAATTCATTGCACTTTTTGTTGTGTTGTTGCTGCTGTTGTTTATAAAAGGGCACAAGTGGCTGCCTACTACAGAATTTTAGGGTCCTGTAGGTTGCAGAATCCAGGACCCATGCTTAATGGTGATGTCACCTTAGTTGGCACCATTGATGTAATCAACTTTGCAAATCTACACATGCAGCTTAGCTGCTTCCCACTGCTTGCATGACTTCCTAATTGTGGTAAGAAAGTGCTTTGTTAACTCTTTTAGGAAGACTTGAAAGGGTGATTCAGGAAGGAAGGAAGGAAGGAGGGAGAAAGAGGGAGGAAGGAAGAGGGGGGAAGGAATGAGGAAAGAGGGAACATCTTTAAAAAGCATCAATGCATTAAAAGGCAATATATTGCTTCTTTAATACAACAGGAAGAACGTTCTTATCTTCTTTTATTTCATAGTTATAGTGTAGTGGGTCCGACGCAAGGAAGAGACACCAGCCGGTGTGTGAGTTCAGCTCTTTATTGGAAGGGGGATAGTGAACTGGGGAATGAGGGTTACCTGGCCTCCTTAAATACCCGGCCAGGTAAGCGGACAGCCAATGGGGTTGGCCCTAGGTTTCCCGCCGAAACTGGGTTTCCGCCGAAAACCATTCAGGCCAACGCCCCTTGGTGGCTGTTGCTATGCAGGTGCCTGCATACATAACACCCCACCCCCTTAGAGAAGAACCACATAACCATAACAACTTGCAACTAACTACAACTATGTACACTGAGTCAATACTAATAATAAAAAAAACAATGATGTCACTGTGTGGGGGTCACTTGCACACATAGTCCGACAGGTAGGCAGGTGTCCTGTGTGGACGGGTGGATCGTCTGGGTGTGGATTGGCCCTGGGCTTGGACCGCGGGTTCTAGAGGCCTTTGTGCAGGGTTGCAAGGAGCCGGGATCAGGAAACCCTCCTCCTCTGGTTCCTGCTCTGTGCCGTTCCCAGCTGGGCTGACCTCTCCTGGAGTGTGGTTCTCCTGTTGGCGTGTGTGATGCGCTCAGGGACCCTTCCTCTGAGCTGATCGATGTGTTGCCTTATGCGTCTGTCCCCCTCCACCCCCACAATGTATGAGAGGGGTCCTGTTTTCTCAACCACTGTCCCCGGAACCCATGGATGACCAGCACCGTAGTTCCTTGCCCAGACCAGGTCCCCCACGTTGAGAAACCTGTGTGCAGGTGATGATGGCAATGGTGATGATGGCAAAGGTGATGATGGTAATGATGGTGATGATGGTGATGATGGTGATGATGGAGATGATGGTGATGATGGTGACGGTGATGATGGTAATGCTGGTGATGATGGTGATGATGGTGATGGTGGTGATGATGGAGATGATGATGATGGTGGTGATGGTGGCCTTCCGGTCTCGGCTGCTACCCAGTCTGGGTGTAAGCGGTCCAGCTTGGTGATGAGGCGCCGTCCCCATTGCAGTTCAGCTGGGCTCTTCCCGGTAGCCACGCATGGTGTTGTGTGTTGGGCGAGTAAAAATTTCGCCAGTCTGTGGTGCCAGTCCCCACTGATGATGCGCCGGAGTGCGTCTTTGGTTATCCTTACCATCCTCTCGGCCTGCCCGTTGGTTGATGGATGGAAGGGCGTGGAGGTGGCGTGCCTAATCCAGTTCGCCTTCAAGAATTCCTGGAAATCAGTAGCGGTAAACTGAGGCCCGTTATCAGACACAATTACGTCGGGGAGGCCGTGTGTGGCAAAGAGAGCTCTGAGCACCTGGATTGTCCTCCCCGAGGTCATGTTGGGAACAGGGACTACCTCTAACCACTTGGAGTGACTGTCCACCACTACTAAAAATAGTTGGCCCTGGAATGGCCCCACATAGTCAATGTGGATGCGAGACCATGGTGTGTGTGTGGCCTCCCACCGGTGTACTGGTGCATGTGGCATTTCTGGCCTGGATCTCTGGCACGTGTAACAGGCCTTGACCCGATCCTCAATTTTCTTGTCCAACCCAGGCCACCAGAGGTAGCTTCTAACTAGCCAGAGCCTTCATCCTGACCAACCCCGGGTGTCCTTTGTGTAAGGAATCCAATACCCTGGCCCGTAGTACGGTGGGAATGATGACCCTGCTACCCCAGAGGAGGCACCCCTTGTGTGTGGAGATCTCGTCGCATCTATTGAAATAGGCCTGGAACTCTGGCCCCGGGGATTTGCCCTGCCACCCCGTGCAAACCCATGAGTGTACCCTGCTCAGGATGTTGTCTGTGGCTGTGTGGCTGGCAATGTCCTTGGCATGAACTGGACACTCTGGTAGTTCCTGCAGGGCTAGGATCTGTGCTGGGTCTGGTGCTGGGTCTGGATTTGGGGTGTTTAAAGGAAGCCAACTTAGACCATCTGCGTGGCCCATCTCCTTCCCTGGCTTGTGCACCAGCTTGCAATTGTAGGCTGCAAGGAAGATGGACCACCTGAGCATTCTGGGGGACAGAATTGAGGGGGTCTGTCTGTCCGTTGTGAACAGGCCCAGGAGTGGTTTGTGGTCCGTGTAGACAGTGAACTCCCTGCCATATAAGTAATCGTGGAATTTCTTGATTCCTGCCACGATTGCCAGGGCTTCTTTGTCAATTTGGGCATAGTTTCTTTCTGCTCCAGACAGCGTCCTAGAATAGTAGGCTATGGGGATTTGCGTCCCATTGGGCTCAAGGTGACTAAGGACTGCGCCCACACTGTAAGGGGATGCATCGTAAGCGATGCAAATGGGCTTGGACTCGATGAAATGGGTTACTGTGGACTTGTCCGACAGCAATGCTTTCAAGGCCCTGAAACTCTGGTCATGGGTGGCCGTCCAGGCCCATGTTGCCTGCTTGTCTAGTAACCTGTGGAGCGGTTCTGCGATGGCTGCCTTGTGTGGGAGAAATGTATGGTAGAAATTCAGCAGACCCAGGAATGCCTGAAGCTCTGCTTTGTTCTTGGGTGTGGGTGCTAGTTTGATGGCCCTCACTTTGGATTCTCTGGGGTAGATTCCCGTGGCGTCTACTCTAAACCCCAAGAATTCTGTGGAAGGGACACCTATGCTCCATTTCTCCCTTTTGAGTTTGAGACCAGCTGTGCGCAGCCTGGACAGCACCTCCCTGAGCCTACCTGCCAGTTCCTCCGCTGATGCTCCCGCGATCAGGATGTCATCAAAATAGGGGCAGACTCCTGGAATGCCCTTGAGTGTCTTTTCCATCACCTCCTGGAAAATGCCAGGAGCGACGCTGACTCCAAACTGCAGCCTGTTCACCCGGAACGCCCCCCTGTGTGTTACTATAGTTTGGATGTCCGCTGTTTCCCGGGTGACCTTGAGTTGCTGGTACACCTGCGCAAGTTCGAGCCTTGCAAAGATGGCGCCGCCTTGGAGGGAAGCGAGAACGTGGCTTACCGTGGGGACCGGGTAAGCGTGCGGGTTTAGGGCGCGGTTCACCGAACACTTATAGTTGGCGCAGATTCTTATTTCCCCATTGGATTTGAGGGGGGTAACGATGGGGGTTTCCCACTCCCCCCCATCTACGGGCTCTAAGATTCCCTGGGCCACCAGCTTATCTAATTCGCGCTCGATTTTGTGTTTGAGGGCGAAGGGGACTCGCCGCGGCCGGACCCTAACGGGGGAGACATCCGAGTTAAGCTTGAACGATATGGGGGGCCCAGTGTACCTGCCTAACGACCCGTCAAAGACGTCTGCGAACTCCCAGCAGACGGCCTCGACGGAGTCCCCCTGGATCCGATGGATCCCGGAGACTGTGATTCCCAGGGCCTCAAACCAGTCCAGACTGACCAGACTGGCTCTGCGGCCCTCTACCACTACAACGTCCAGGTGCCCTTTGCGACCCTTAAACCCCACCGAAACCCTCACCTTGACCGGCGAATTCTGAAAATCGGTCAGGGTTAATTTTGTAGGCCGTAATTTAGTCCGCTGCTTGCTCCGGCTAATTATGTAATTAAGGGTCTCGTCTGAAATAATCGAGACCGCTGATCCGGAGTCAAGCTCCATGCTGCAAGGGACGCCTTGCAAGCGGATTGTTCATCTAATTTTGGGTTTGAGCAGCCGGTGGCTACCCATGTGGTTAATGGCCAGCTGGCTCTCGACATAGCCAATTCGCGTTTAGGTAGGGGCCCCAGTACCTTCGAACGGCGGTTCCTCCGGATGCAGCTTGTGGCTCTCCTCTCGGGGGCGGTGGCTACGGCAGACCATGGCTATGTGGCCTGTTTTCTTGCAGGCCTGACACGTGGTGGACCGGAACTTGCAGAGGCTGCGCACGTGGTTCCCACCACACCCTGCGCACCTCTGAGGGTTGGCAGCGTTGCTGGGAGGCCTGGGCCTGTCTGGGCATCTGGCTCGCTGGTCGGGGGTCGACTTCCGCTGGAGGAGGTCGATGCTCTGGTCGTCCTCCTCTGTGGCCCCTTGCCGGTGGACGCTGGTTGCCTGGTTGCTGGACCGGTTTTCCTGGCAGGCTTGGACGGCCCCGCAGGCCGCTTCGTGGGCTAGGATGGCATCCTCGGCTTCCTGGAGAGAGACTTCCTCTCTCTCAAACAGGCACTCCTGTACCCGCCTGTTTCATAGGCCGCAGATCAGCCGGTCCCATAGCCGCTCCTCCAAGTTCGTGAACCTGCAGGCGATGGCGGCTTCCCGCAGGACGGCAAGGAAATCGGCACCGGTCTCGTTGGGGTGCTGGTCCCTTTTTTTGAGTTGTGACCGCGCGGCCACCTTGGAGCGCCGGGGCTTGAAGTGGGCATTGAGTCTGGCCACGAGGTCCCGGTACGCGACGGTGTTGATGGCCTCCTGGGGGAACAGATTCGCGGCGATCTCCAGCAATGCTGCCCCCCCGAGGCAAAGCAGGGCGGCCGCCTTTGCACCGTCCTCCGATATCTGGTTGAACTGCATGTACAGTTCAACGTGAGCCAGGTAGCGGGTCCAGGTCTTGGGGTGGCGGGTCTCGAATTTGCGGGGTTTTCCGGCTCTAGCCATGGCGGCGGTTGTGGTCTTGGTCGCGGATGTGGCGCTTGGCATAGCCGGGTCGGCTGGCGGTCGGGGGGAAGAAGGAAAATGCCTTTCCCTTCAGCTCGCGGAGCGTTTCCCCAGTGACTTCAGCTCTTGGTCGGCAGCAATCCCACCTTCGTCGCCACTATAGTGTAGTGGGTCCGACGCAAGGAAGAGATGCCAGCCAGTGTGTGAGTTCAGCTCTTTATTGGAAGGGGGGTAGTGAACTGGGGAATGAGGGTTATCTGGCCTTCTTAAATACCCGGCCAGGTAAGCGGACAGCCAATGGGGTTGGCCCTAGGTTTCCTGCCGAAACTGGGTTCCCGCCAAAAACCGTTCAGGCCAACGCCCCCTGGTGGCTGTTGCTATGCAGGTGCCTGCATACATAACAATAGTAGCTCTCATTTCAACACAGCACCTTTAAAATTAACTTCTGAGCTTCCATAATAGAAAAGAAAGTGGTTTAAGTGCTTTTCAAATGTATTTAAAGGAATTGTCTCATTGTCTTTATCTGCTAAATGTATAAATATTTCATGGATTTATTTTTCTTAACCCAGCCCCCCATGTTGTTTTGCTCCTATCTTGCCATTCTTTTTAATATAACTGAATAGACACTAGAGAGTGGCTCAGTGGGATAGGACGCTGAGCCTGTCGATCAGAAGGTCGGCAGTTTGGCAGGTCAAATCCCAAGTGCCGCATAACAGATTTAGCGCCTGTTACTTGTCCCAGCTTCTGCCAACCTAGCAGTTCGAAAGCACGTAAAAATGCAAGTAGAAAAATAGGGACCACTGCGGTGGGAAGGTAACAGCGTTCCGTGCGCCTTTGGCGTCTAGTCATGCTGGCCACATGACCACGGAGATGTCCTCGGACAAGCACTGGCTCTTCAGCTTTGAAACGGAGATGAGCACCGGCCCGTAGAGTCAGAAACGACTAGCACGCATGTGCGGGAGAACCTTTACCTTTATCTTTACTGAAATTTTTGGGGGGTTTTTTCTCTTACAAAGTACAATGCATGGTTCGGTTATCAACCAAATACATAAATATTGTGGTACTAGATGAACTCTTACTGCTTAATAGCTCATTTAACTATTTTTATCAGTGTAAAAACAGAGAAGTATTTCCATTGTTTTTACCTTCTGCAGAGTCAATGAACTCTTATCTTTTCTTGAACTAGAGCAAAATGTTTCCTGGAGTTAGGCCAGCCCCTTAAGCCCAAACTTCAGCTTCAAGTCGAGCTGCAAGGCATTCCTTGCAGGATGGAACTGGACATGGGTTCAGCGGTGTCCATCATTTCCCTGGAGACTTTCCGGTTCATCTGCAACCATAGCAAGAGGTGGGCCAAGCTTAGGCCATCCAACATCATTCCGACTGACTTCCAAAACTCCTGAGTTGCTGTCAAAGGCGAGTCCACCTTGGCTGTCAAGTTCAAGGGGTTTTCGGGACCCCTGGATGTGATTGTGGTGGAAGGCCAGAGAATGAGCTTAATAGGGCTTGATTGGTTTGATGCCCTAGGCATCCAAGTCACTGGAATCCACCGGACACAAGCGGCGAACTTGGCATCAGTATGTGAGGAATTCGCAGATGTTTTTGATACAAGCCTGGGAGAGTACAAAGGCCCTCCGATAGCCTTTAAACTTGATCCTGCCATAATGCCTGTTAGGATCAAACCCTGTAGAGTGCCATTTGCACTTAAACATAAAATTGATACAGAGCTGGACAAGTTAGTCAGCCAGGGGGTACTACAGCCCGTAGATGGGGGTGAATGTGAAACCCCAATTTTTCACCACTTAAGGCCAATGGGGAGGTCAGAATTTGCACTGATTACAAGTGCACCATAAATAGAGCACTTAAGCAGCATGCGTACCTAATGCCAGTTGACAGCCACATCTTGGCATTGCTGCAAGGGGGCACTGTGTTTGCTAAATTAGATTTGGCATAGGCCTATCAGCAGTTACCTGTGGACAAGGCCACAGAAGCTGCAGAAACAATTGTAACACACAATAGGCATTCCTGGGTCTCCTTAATTTTTACCATTCGTCCCTTGCTTACAAGGCAGCAGAATGTATAAAACCCCACCTACTCTCAACTCCATTTTGTCAGCTGTCCCATAACTGTATGCTGTTGCTGGTTCTGCTCACCAATAAACAGAAACCTTCTTTCCTAAGCAGTCAGCCTCCATTTTATTTACAGCATCCTTCTGGCTTGGAACAGGACCAGATTTTTCTTCCAGCACCACTCTTTCATCTACAGTTCCATATCTGGGAGATCTTTAGATAGACAAGTTATTATATTAAAAACTTGAACAAAGGGTATAAGGAAGGATTTTTTTCTCCCAACCCAGACTTTCCCCCAACTTTTTAAAATTATATTTTTCTTCCCACTTATGTTAATGAAAGAAAACTGAGCATATCAGAAATAGGAGTTATATCTCTTTGTTATTTGCTGGAGGGTATATCTGAGGACTTGAAAACTGAATTCCAATGGTCTACAGTTTCTGATCTGCCTTCTTCCTTCTTTTCCAACATCAGAGTTTTAGTCTTGGAGAATACAGTATTCAGATGATTTGAGGCATCTGGGAAGAAGCTTCTAAGCTCAAGTTTTCTCTACCCTGTATTATGCAGTTAATGAAAGATTGGTTCAAAGGGTTGCCGTTTGCTCCTTTGGATCAATGATCTTCTTGAGAAGATAACATTTTTAAAGAGGTTTCTCTTTATTTGTTATTCTGTTTTAACTGAGCAAAAGGAACCAATTTTTCACAACACTGAATGTCCTCCCAGTGACCACAAAACAAACTGCTTTTTAAAAAGAAATGAAAATTTGCTATTTACTAACTTTCATGCTAAAATTAATCCAGACATCAGTTACTGAAACATGGAGTGTTTTAGAGCTATTGTTGAAACTAGCAACAAGAATTTGGGAGTAGAATTCTATATCATCCAACTAAAATCCCTATTTTATTGATAAATCATAAAAGTCAAAGTTGGTGATACATCAATAGCCCACTGAAATGATTTTCTTTTCTGCAAGAGTTTGAAGAAAAGAAAGAAATGGAGAAGTTGTGATCACAGAACTTTTGCATAATTTCATCATGTGCTAAACAGAAGAATGTTAGTAAGGAATATGAAGAAAGCTTGCATTGTCCACATTTTAAAAAGGCTTTGATCGAAAAAGTAAGGGAAGAATAATAGCTACAACTGGTCCACATTTTTTATAAATCTTGGGCCTCCTATAAAGTAATTGTTCGTTGTCTTGGTAAAATTTTGCATTTTGAATCAGTTTTATGAGATTTTGAATGATGCAAATCCAATGGATTCCAATCCATCTAAATGTAATTTATCTCCTCACGTTGGATTTAGTTTCAATTAATTGCCGATTTCTGTTACATAGATTATTCATTGCCCTGCAAAAAGAGAGTTTGGAAAATTACTATGGATAATTTTCAGTTTAGTTTGTACCTAGCACACTATCAGTCAATCCCTACATTCAGATCAAAGAAAGTACCAGGCCGCTCACTTCAGCTAATGTAAATAAAGCTTGATGCTCATTTAATAAACATCAGCAAACATCATAATATTAACTGGCAACAATGGGACAAAAGGAAGATAGACATTATCCAATAGGCAAAAAATATTATTTATCTCTCAAAAGAGAGTTACCAGAGCCACTGAAACTATAAATAATTAACATGGAGAGTCCACAAAAGAGTGGCCACTCCTCTGGGTGCTTCACGTCAAATTCTCGAAGTCTCCCGACCTTCGGCATTCTGTCTTTGCTGGTTCCTGCGTTTCTTCCGAATCCTGCTTCCCAGGCTCAGGGAATGAGTCCACTGAGCACAAGGTCGGTAGCGTAGCTTGCTAGCCGACCTTGAGAGGGGGGGCGGGAAATGCCTTTTCCCTCCGGTGTGCGCTGACTTTCCCTTGTATACTTCAGCTCTTTTTAGGGAAGGAGGATCCCATGCTCGTTGCCAGTGTTGTGTAGCAGGTTCTTTGGTGCAGGAATGAAGATGAAACAACTGAGTACAGGAAAACTCATGGTTTATTTCGTGCAGAGTCAGAACTGGGGAAATGGCTGCAACTAGCCACAATATATAGTCTAGCCCCTAGGCGGCAGCCAATGGGTTTGAAGCAACCATTGCCGCCTAGGGATAGCCAATAGCAGCACTGGAGACTTGTAGTCTGGGTTGCTGGAGAGCCGTTAGCTGCTCCAGCAACCCACGTGGTATTACTAATGAACCCAGTACATAACAGTTTGATAATATCAAATAATAATCCCTCCGGTCCTTTCGCCGCGACCTCAAAAGTTTTTTCTTCCATCAGGCTGACCTGGATTGATGATGGGTTTTTAAATATGTTTTAATTTTTAACTGTGTAGCTAATTTATTTTGGGGCTGTTATTTAATTCTTTTTTAATTTTTGTATTGTTTTTTTTTATTGTTGTTAGCCGCCCTGAGTCCTTCGGGAGATAGGGCGGCATATAAATCCCAAAAATAAATAAAGAAATAAAGAAATAAATATGATTGTCTCTAAAAAGTAGGATTCTCTTGCCCAAAGAATAGTTTTTCAGGGTTTCTTCCCCCCCACCACTCTTTTTGAGTGAGACATCAGGCTGTTAGAGGAAGTGATATATTCAGTTTTGGACTGTGATATCTGTGTGGTGAATGCTCAGCGTTTGGTGATTAAAGGACATATCCATATAGGATTTTTTGTTTTTGGCAACAGACAAAAGTTATTTTCTGGTCTTCTTTTGGTTGTTTGATTGCTTTTGTCTTCCCAGGCACCCCACAACAGTGAAATTCCCTTTGGGTCTTCTATCCAAGAGCCAGCCAGACTTCATAATTCTGAGCTTCTAAGCCTAGATGAGGACAGACCTATACTGCCACCTGCTGAGAATTCACATGAAAAGGAGCAAGAGAAAGAAAGAATAAACATTGCAAAGAACGAAAATAAAAAAGAGAAAGTTAAAAAGAAAAGATATATTTAAAGAAGTGACTTCTGTTCTTCATTACAAGTATAAACAAACTTATAAGTCTTCAACTGCCCCCCCAACCCCCACCCTACCCCATGGGTTGGGGGTGAAATATCTCTTTTCCCCCCCAACCATATGCAAATCCATAAATCATCAAGTTTTCAGGCCTGTTGTCAGCATGAAGTCCATAAGTACCAGAGCTTTATAGAAACATGTCTGACTTCAACCTTTAAGCAAACTATCATTTTGGGAATATTCATCATTCTTTTTGACAGGCAAAAAATTGAGCAGCCTCAAGGCACTTGTTTTGGCCTTTGAAGTCTCCACATCTGCTGCATTCACAGAAAGTCCATAATATGGTAATCCTGGATTTCATTAGTTTAGCAATAAAGGGCCCTGAGACCTTGAGAGGCTGGAAAAAGTGAGTATAGCATCTGGCCACAGGCAGACTACTATCTTCTGGTTTATGACTTAGAATAATGTATGGATCCAGCCAATTGTGACTTATTGAACCAAAAACCTATGATGAGTCGTTCAAAGTAGCATTTGAGCCCAGTCAGAATATTAAATACAGTTCATGCATGAAGGTGGTGACAATATTTCTTAAGTAGCAATGAGTGGAAAAGGACTTGAGCTGGCTCACCAGATGAATCCCATAAGCTTTTTTATCCTTTTCTCCCTCCAGTACAAGAAATTACTTTCCTTCTCTTTCATTCTTTGCCTGCTTTATCATTCTTCTCTCATTTCTTTTGGTGTTGTTTTGAACACACTGTACTCTTGCAACGTAGTAAAGGCTGCTATTGTTGTAAAAACATCACTCAACTGACTTCCCAGCTGAACAGATTCAGAGAAGTGACCCAGGTTTAAGAGTGAAGAAAGGAAAGACCAGGGTGCCTGAAGTAGGATGTATATGCAGAGATCATGCAGTCAGGTTGGGTGTAGTGCTGATAAAGCAAGGTAGACTTACAGTATCCTCAGTGGATGTATGCAATGAAGATTCTCAATCATCCAGGTAGAATTATCTGGAAGTTGGCTCAAGTACCAGGATCCTCAGTGGAGTTTTTTTTTTCTTTCTTTTATTCCATTTACCAATCAGATTCCTTTTCACTAGAATGGTGTACAGTAATCAGTAGTTATTTTTACTTTGAGAATGCTCAGGACATTTTTTTATTTGGCAATTAAAAATAATTTGATCTAAAATTATGTTTGTAAATTTCATTAAAAGACTTGGTTCTCCCACTGATCAGAAACCTGTCTGTCTTCTACGCCTTTTAGGCAAGATAAGTAATAAATACTGTCCCCAATCAAAGCAATGTTTCCATGTTGTTCTGTACTTTGACTTCAAAAATACTGAACAGAACGTATTGTCTAATGATGCAAAGAACATAATATTAGCATTTTAGGTTATTCTCTCTGCCTAAAAAAAAGGTAAAGGTTCCCCCGCACATGCGTGCTAGTCGTTTCCGACTCTAGGGGCCGGTGCTCATCTCCGTTTCAAAGCCGAAGAGCCAGCGCTTGTCCGAGGACGTCTCCATGGTCATGTGGCTGGCATGACTAGACGCCAAAGGCGCACGGAACGCTGTTACCTTCCCACCGTAGTGGTCCCTATTTTTCTATTTGCATTTTTACGTGCATATTGCAAACCATAACATCAATCTTTCAAAAGTCTCAGCACTTCAAGATATCAGGACAAGAGGCATTATGCCATGTGCCAAGATTACCCTTATTGTAAAGTTACAGTAACAGCACCTTGCAAGTCTAAAAGCACTTTTCTTCTCCTTCATTTTTATTTCCAGAAAACTAGGGAAGATTCCTTTTGAGACATTTCCCATGCTCATTTTCCTTCTGTTGGCTGAGTTATCTTTGGCATGATGGCTGCCTACTAGCTCTTCCTCCTGTTTCAAGGTCATCTTCACATATTATCACAAAAAGGATCCTTATGGCCAGGAGTGCCTCTGATTTCCAAATGGGTCCACATAAGCTTTCTTAGAAAGTGAACATGAACAGCTTCAGCCAGTGCTTTGGAAGTATGCTCAGTCTGCCCAGAAATGGACCAAAGAAAACATGGATTAAGGGGAGTCTTCTGTCAGAAAGAAGGGCTTCAGCAGTAGCATTCTAATAAGTACCGGTAGTTCTTTTCTTTCTCGAATGTCCCTCATGACAAGGAATCTGTGAATGAGCATGTCCCTTCTCAGCTATTTTTTTTCCCAGCATGATCCCAACATATTCTCAAAATTCCATATATGCCTACTGGTCCCCAAACATTCAGGACCTAGGGCATAGACCTATAAAAATGGACAGGATTATTTTTTTCTTCTTGCACCTAGAGAGAGTTAAACCCTATGGATATCTACATGTTTTTCTGCCGTTTTTTTAAAAAAAACTCTCCATTTTGAGCCTTCTTTTCATTAATTCCACAATTTGTACCACATTCCAGACTGTGCATTAAATATTTATTTTAGGTCTATCTTCACAGCTTTGAGAATAATATTCTTTGCTGCCTTTTTACAGCTGGCTGAATATCAGGAAAAGAGTTGTCATATATATATTTGTAACTTCTCTAAATGTTGGTCCTGTTTCTTACTCTCCAACAAGAGAAGGAAAGCGCCTAATTATGCTTGTAACGAGGCTTGTCCTTCAGGACGTTGGGTTCTCTTGTATAACATCCCTCAGGTTCAGCCCTCTGGAGTTGAACATTTAAGCAGATGTGGAATATTTGGTCTCACACGAGGTATAAGGCAAGTAGATCTCTCCTGCCTATTTGCCTGAAAAGGAAATCCTGGATCCTTCTAAGAAAGGAGGAGGAGGAACCTCACACAGCTCCAACTGTCTACTGAGGCATGAACCTTCTCTTCCTCCTCTTCTTTTTCATCCATGTGGCCTCCATTTACCCAATGGATCAGAAAGCTTTGGAGGATTATGTCAACCTTCCTGACCTTCATTATAGCTATACCCTTGTGTCTAAAGAGGAGCATCGTGACTCCACTGTCTATACCATTAATATGACCTCAGTGAAGTGGTTGGATGGTAAGTAGCCCTCTGGAAGTGGTGAGTTGGGACTTATTTGGTTGTTGCTCTTGGTGAAGAGGAAACGTAACCCTTCTCTGGGAAGAGAAGAATTAAAAAGGCAGGAGATGTTTTCTGACAAGATAGTAAAAATGTCCTTCTTCTTCATAAAACATGATGGGAAATAGTTGCCTCCCAAATCCTGTTTTCTATTATAGTCCACCTGTAGTTTGAATATAGATTTTTGCTTTACTTACCTAAATCTGTCTAGAAGTGAAAGACAGAATAGCCATGCATACTATTGTCATTGGAAGCCTCAGGAGACATTCAGCTGGAACCACCCACCCGCTTTCCAAAAGTTATAGTAACTTGATGCTCCTGTGCTAAGCATCAAAAGACTTGTATTCCTTTGATTTGTTTCCAGTTATTGGAACAAAGCATAACTGAGTTATAGCACTTTCTGAAGAAATGTGGTGAACTTTATTTATAGACTAGTCTCCAACCAGTCATCCCATATCTTGGGGAAGTGTTGTGTTAATGCAAACGAAATACTTCAACTCAAAAGAAACACTTCAAGCCTTTCTAGCAGAAGTGGGTTTTAGGGGCCATTTCGCTCCTGCCCCCTATTCAATAAGTCAAAAAGTCCTATTTTTAACCTTTTATTTCACTACTCAGGTGACGTATAACTGTACAAATTTACAACCAGATTTACATAACTATAAGGATAATTTAGGGACGCGGTGGCTCAGTGGGTTAGGACGCTGATCTTGTTGATCAGAAGGTCGGCAGTTTGGCGGGTCGAATCCCGAGTGCCGCGTAACAGAGTGAGCACCTGTTACTTGTCCCAGCTTACTTGTCCCATTACCTTTAAGGATAATTTGTATGCAACTGTAACTATAGAACTCCATGAATCTTCTTATCTGGCATTTGCTCAGTGTCTCTCTCTCACCCATGCCAATGCTTCCTCAAAGGACAATGAATTTTCAGACAGAAAATATGTGTTCTTTCAAGCACTTCCAGCCTTTCCCTTAGTAAGGTTGTTCAGCCACAGCGGCCTTGCAAATCGGTCTCATTTCTGATGGCTTGTGCTTTCTTGAATCAGCTAGAATCATTGCTGATCCAAATTCAGGTTGGGCTGTTCATAGACTCTGCCAGTCTTGATTGTCTCCACCAGCCATCACAAACTGGACACCTCTCACTCTTCTGGCTCCAGTCCTCTTCCCACCAGACACATGGGATGCCTCTCTTCATAGGTAGGGCTGATCCACCTTTCTGAACTTAGCTGCGAGCAGGCATATCATCTGGGCACATGGCAGGGTGGAGAGAAAAACCTGGCATGTTCTATTACTTTTTTCCTCACAAGTAATCTTTTGGTTAGTTGCTCCCATAAATGGGACAATTTGTTCCTTATTTCCCTCTTATCTTCTTAAGCTGACTCACAAGTAACCATTCTCTCCCTTTAAATTTTTGACTCTTTCCTCTCTTTTTCTTGAGTAAACTTTCTCCCTTATTGTAAATCTGTGTTTTCTTTTGTATCTCCTTTGATTACCTAAGTCATCCAGTTACTTATCTTTTTCCTGGCCATTTCTTGCAGGCTTAGTCCCTTTGAATAAAGCCTGCTACTATTGAGTCCCCCACAATCTGACACTTATATTTTGTATAAATTCTCAGTTTCTTCCATTCATTCTTATCCTGATTACCTTTCAGGCTTCCATTGGTTTTCCCAGAAGCCACCTATCTCACTCTGTGATCTAATTACCTTATCTATTCCTCTTTAGGCCCTGTTTCCTACATCCTGCAAATTTTGAGCCCTTGTCACCCAGTTTCTTTACCCTCGGATTATTCTCTTCCTTCTTATAGCAGACCTCTGTCATATGGTTGAGTACAGGCAGTCCTTGACTTATGACCACAATTGAGCCCAAAATTTCCATTGCTAAGCAAGACAGTTGTTGAGTTTTGCCCCATTTTACGATCATTCTTGCCGCTGTTGTTAAGAGAATCACAGCAACTGTTAAGTTAGTAACATGATTGTTAAATGAATCTGGCTCCCCCATTGACTTTACTTGTCAGAAGGTCGCAGAAGATGATCACATGAATCCGGGACACTGCAACTGTCATAAATATGAACCAGTTGCCAACCATGCAAATTTTGATCATGTGACCTTGGCGATGCTGCAATGGTCGCAACTGTGAAAAATGGTCACAAACCACTTCTTTCAGTGCTGTTGTAACTTTGAGCAGTCACTAGCACCAGGGGCAGGGAATCTTAGCACTCTCATGACTTGTGGACTTCAATACCCAGAATTCCTGAACCAGCCATGCTGACTCAGGAATTCTGGGAGTTGAAGTCCACAACTCATAAAAGAGCCCAGGTTTCCTACCCCTGCACTAGACAAATGGTTGTAAATTGAGGACTACCTGTAACTGGCAGGGGCATGGGATAATGCCATGGGGCATATCTTTCTGCCTATCCAAGCATGGGAGGGATGTATATTAGTGTAGTTGTCTGGTGGAATCTTGAAAGAAGGATCTGGAGTAGCTCTTTCTTCACTTAGATTTATTTGCCTTCATTTCTAAAAAATCACTCTATAGCTTATGGGTTTCAGGGGGATAATCAACTAAAATAAACGAAATCCATATACAAGTGCGATGTGATAGCATAAATAGTAAAATGAAACAACAATGGAGAGCAGCAGAAATAGTTCCTGGATTCAGTAGGCCCAATCTATTGCTAAGCACATTGATTGTGCTTAGATTGTAAGCTGCCCTGAGTCTTCAGAGAAGGGCGGGATATAAATGGGATTAAAAAAAATCTACATATTTGCCTTATGTGGGAGCGCACAAGAATGTTGTAGGCCATTGTACACTCTGGGCACTGTACAAAATTATAAAAACAGATAAAGTATGAAACCACAGAGCTTGAACTAAAATAATCTTAAAAGAAACACAAATCAAAGAAAACAGCCCCCCTCCACCCATACAATAATACATTAACTCCAGGCCTGAGACCAAAGCAGGTGTCACTTCTGACATTTCATCTCCTGGAGCTCTTTGGAAATCCAAGGAGCATTCTGGGATTGGCACACAGAGGCCACATAAGTAGCAATCTGGTCCAAGGCCTTAGTCACATGTCTATTAGAGGCTGTAGCCAATGACTCAACCAAACTGCCTGATAGGTCTTGTGCCACACTGTCTCTGGAATTCAGCAAGATCCATCTGTTGCCTGGAGCAGACCAATTAACAGGCCCTTTCACCCCACAGAGGTGGATGATCCCAGCGAGTACTTTATGATGTGATAATGCAGGGGTCCCCAACCCCCGGTCCATGGACTGGTACCGGTCCATGGCATGCTAGTAGCTGGTCTGCACAAACAAGCTGTTGAAGGAAAAGTCTTCTTCAGGGTTCAGTCCAAGCCGGGAATAAACAACATGGAGACTGCTTAGGACGAAGGTTGTAGTTTATTGAAGAGGAGAGCCAGACAGAAAGATGGCTCTGGAAGAAGAAAGACCACATGTAGGGAGTGGGTTTTATACCCTCTTGGGCTTTTGTTTGGAGTTGTTTCCTGTTCCTGTTTGAGGCTTTGTATTTCCTATGTCATGTACTTTGACCTGAGTCTGAGTGTGCCCCTTTGGCATCTGTGGGTTAATCCTATTATGTCCTGCAGATTTTAGGTGTCTTTGTCTTCCTAAGCTTCTAGCTGGAGGGCTACAACCTCCCTGAATGGATTATTAATCTGCATTTCTACAGAGCTGACTTCTGCTTGGGGAAGGGAAACTTGGGACTATTAAAAATTGGGCATGCTTTTCTGCCTCGTTCCTTTGAGGAATTATAATTTTCTGCCCTTTTAATATTTCCTTCTCAGTGGGGCTGACTTCCCACAAAGCAAAGCCCCATCCATGGGATGCAGGCAGCACACAAAACCACACACTCTTGGGTCCTTGGAAAAAACCTTTCTCCATGGAACAGGTCCATGGTGCCCAAAAGGTTGGGGACCTCTGTGATAATGTATAGTTGTTGGACTTTGTGTCTAGTTGCATTGGTGTGGGGCTTGGGAGTCTTATCTTTACTACAGTATATTTGTCTTTTCATCCCCAGATTCTGAAGTGGATAAAACAATCTGGTGGCATATGGTCACCATTGCTGTGCCCAAAGTATATAAGAATGCACAGATGAAGAAGTCATGTTTCCTTTTGCTTGCTGGTGGAAGAAATGACAATCCAGAAGAACCTGCTGAATACTCTGCTGATCAGACTAGAACTCTAGCAGTCACAACTGGATCGTATGTAAACTTTTCCTTAAGGAGTGGTAATGACAGAAGTTCAACAACTTCTTAGGGAAAGTTCTCAATGGCTTCCATAGGTACCAGGAGCCATGGTGGCACAGTGGTTAGAATGCTGTATTGTAGGCTAATTTTGCCGACTGCCAGCAGTTCAATCCTGACCAGCTCAAGGTTGACTCAGACTTTCACCCTTCTGAGGTCGGTAAAATGAGGACCCAGACTGTTGGGGGAAATAGGCAGACTCTGTAAAGCACTTAGAGAGGGCTATAAAGCACTGTGAAGCAGTATATAAGTCTAAGTGCTATTGCTATCACCAATGCTGCAGAAATTAGGAACCTGAAGACAGGAAGATGTGTTGTAGAAAGCAAAAACTGAATGTGTAGCAACTTACTACTGTATCTCTAGTTATTTATACATTTTCTTTACCTCATATAAGATTAGGATTTAAAACCTAATAAACAATAGAGGGAGGAAAGTGGAATAGAAGTAGGATTAAACAGGGATGTACCTCTATCTTCCCAGATTAAGAATTACTATTGTTATTGGTACTTACTTGGACTTCTTTAATACACTCTTTCAAAAGTTTTGATCACAGCATTTTCTCCAAGACCCTATTCCTTTATTTCATCTGACCAACCTATTGGTCCATCATACGTCTTTTTCTTGATTCTCCTGCGACTCTCCAAAAGACCATATTATAAAGGAATTAAGATAGATGGCTCAGCACAAAGGCTCCAGAAGGTAGTTTGAGATATTAAGGGCAGCAAAAGAGAAAGACCATTAATCTTCTGAGGGAGGAAAAGGTCTTTGGAAAGCTGGCAGAGGTAGAAGTGGAACAGCAATAACTGCAAACTTTATCAGAACAATAAGCAAAGCAATTAGAGGGAGGAAGACTGAATGAGGATTTCAGCTATTTGCATAATCATGATTTATAGTACCATTATGTATTGCTCTGAAAATATAAAACATCTCTTCATTGCTCTTATATCAGTGCATGAAGATGCTATAAATCACTACAATGGAAATAATTTGGGGAGTGGGAAGCCAGGAAAAGAGAACAGAGTAGGTACCCCAAAGTGTCCACAGAAAGACTTATCCTATGTTACCCTTGTAACTATTCTGTGAGGCAAATTGGCTAGTGACCTTCATAACTGAGTTAGATTTGAACTTTGACATCTCAAGTCATTATTTAATTTCACATCACATGGACTCACAATGTCACAGAAGACACTTTCTCACTAGTTGCATTAAACCAAATGTCTTGTTGTTCCTTGGGGAGCCAGGTTGTGTTTGTGTGTGTGTGTGTGTCTCAATCTGTGTGGCTTAGTGTCTTGGTAATCTAGCAAATGGTAGAATTATTCAATAAATTATGGTGTAGGCTAAAGTGTGAAAGAACTCTCTCTCTCATGCCCACATCAAGATTCATGTCATTTGGGAAAATGTACTGCTCTATAAAAGACGTTCTTCCTCATGCTAACTTTTGTACAATGCCATCTGTAAATGTAATTTGAGAACTAAACATAAACTGACAAGTATACTTTATATATTTCGCTGGGACTTGAAAACTTGGCTCTTTGAGCTGTTTGGCCCAGACTGAGGGGTTTTAATTTAATTTAATTTAATTTAATTGGGTTTTAGTTTTAATTTCAGGGACTGGAATTTAATTAATAGTTTTAACTGATTTTAATTTTTGTATGCTATGTTTTTTAATTTTCCCTGTAAACCGCCCTGAATCCTACGGGAATAGGGTGGTATATAAATTTAAATAATTAAATAAATAAATAAATAATATATCATGATGCTGCAGCCACATTCAGCCACTTATTGAATCTATTGTGTACACACATATACACATAGATACACTTTTTATTTTAACTTTTAAACAAGAAGATAAAAGCTAACACAAACTAAAAGAAAGGAAGGAAGGCAAAAAAGGAAAGAATTCAAACAAAAAGCAATACATGTAAGAAAAGAAAAGTATTAAAGAATATGTATATGTATATGTTTATAGCATAGAATAGAGCTGGAAGGGACCTTGGAGGTCTTCTAGTCCAGCCCCCTGCTCAAGCAGGAGAACCTATACCATCTCAGACAGGTGACTGTCTAGCCTCTTTCTAAAAATCTCCAGTGATGGAGCGCCCACGATTTCTGGAGGGAAGCTGTTCCACTGGTTAATTGTCCTCACTGTCAGGAAGTTTCTCAATTCCAGGTCTCTTTGATCAGTTTCCAGCCATTGTTCCTTGTCCTGCCCCCTGATGCTTTGGAGGATAATTTGACCCCCTCTTTTTTGTGGCAGCCCCTCAGATACTGGAATACTGCTATCATGTCTCCCCTATTTCTTCTTTTCTTTAGACTGGCCAAATCCAAGTCCTGCAGCCATTCTTCGTATGTTTTGATCATCTTAGCTTCTCTTCTCTGAATTTTTCCCAAACTCTCAACATTTTTGTGTGTGATATGGTGACCAAAATTGGCTGCAGTATTCCAGGTGTGGTCTTACTAGGGTTTTATAAAGCGGTACTAATACTTCGCGTGATCTTGATTCTATGCCTCTGTTTATACAACCCAGGATTGTATTAGCTTTTTTGGCAGCTGCTGCACACTGCTGGTTCATGGTTAAGTGATCGCCCACTAGGACTCCAAGGTCCATTTACCAGTTACTGTTTTTGAGCCAGGTCTTGCCCAATCTTGTACCTTTGATTTTTCCTGCCTAAATGTAAAACTTGGCTTTACTCCACATTTTGCTGGATAGGGCCCATTGTTCAAGTTTGTCAAGATCTTTTTGGATCCTGAGTTTGTCTTCTGGGGTGCTGGCTACTCCTGCCAGTTGGATGTCATCTGCAAATTTGATGAGTTCCCCTTCAATTCCCTCAGCAAAGTCATTGATGAATATATTGAAGAGTACTGGGTCTAAGATGGAACCTTGCAGTGTCCCACTGCTTACTTCTATCCATGTGGATGTAGCGCCGTTGAGGACTACTCGTTGAGTATGGTTTGCCAGCCAGCTACAGATCCATCTGGTGGTGATATTGTCTATTCCACCTTTTTCTAGCTTACCAAGGAATAGGTTGTGGTCTACTTTATCAAATGCCTTACTGAAGTCTAAGTCCACAGTATTTCACTGGTCTATTAGTTTAGTCACTTTGTCGAAGAATGAAATAAGATTGGTTTGGCATGATCTGTTTTTAACAAACCCGTGCTGGCTACTAGTTATAACTTGGTTTGCTTTTAGTTGTTCTCAGATCTGTTTTTTGATGTTAAACTGATTGGTCTGTAGTTTCCTGGGTCTGTTTTTTCCCCTTTCTTGAAGATGGGGACCACATCAACCCTTTCCCAATCTTCAGGTACTTCCCCAGGGCTCCAGGATTTTGGAAAGATATGGTGCAATGGTTCTGAGATAACATCTGCCAGCTCCTTCTGAACTCTGGGATGTAATCTGTCAAACCCGGTGATTTATATTCATCAAGGTCGGATAGGTGTTCTCTTACCATTTTCTTGCTTATTTTAATTTTTGTTTCTAATTTGTCTTTTGCAGTGGGTTGTTGTTGTTTTTTGTTGGTATGTTGGGCTATAGTTTCTTTTTGTGTGAAGACTGGTGCAAAGTATGAATTAAGCAGTTCTGCTTTCTCCCTGTTGCCTGTTGTTTCCTTGCTGTCTTCTCTCTTTAGTGGACCTACAGTTTCCTTGACTTTTTCCTTGTTAATATGTATGTGTATGTGTAAATGCATATATAAATAAGATATAGAGAATATGGGAAACTGGAAAAGTACCAGGGCCTGAAGGAGGAACTGGGGATGATGTGGAATGTAAAAGCCAAAGTTATCCCTGTGATCACAGGACCACTTGGGGCTGAGATTCCTAAGCTGGGCGAGTAGCTCCAACAGATCCCATCAGAGCTCCCTATCCAGAAGAGTGCAGTGCAAGGAACAGCGGAGATGCTGTACAGAATCTTCAGACTCTCAGGCCGCCCTAGAGGACCCGAAATTTAGGAAGACATAGACCATGCCTAAGCATGACAAGGGAATTTTTATATACAGAGAAAATACAGGACTGTACTTTTACTTACTTACTTTACTTTTATTAAATTTGTATTCCGCCCTTCTCCCGAAGGACTCAGGGCGGTGAACAGGGCATATATAAATAGCAAATACAAAAATTAAAAGGGAATTAAACAAGTGCCCAGTTAAAAAAATACAATAACAATATAAGAAACACATTAAAAAACCCTAACGTCCCCCATCAGGCCAGACCAGCTAGTTCAAATAAATGGGTTTTCAGACCGCGCCGGAAGGAGCGAAGGTCCGGTGCCATCCGGAGCTCAACCGGCAGTTGGTTCCATAGAGCCGGAGCGCCCACAGAGAAGGCCCTCCCCCTGGGGGCCACCAGTCGACATTCCCTGACCGGAGGCACCCTGAGGAGGCCCTCTCTGTGGGAACGCACAGGGCGGAGGGAAGTTGACGCCGGCAGCAGGTGGTCCTCGAGGTACCACATACATACATTTCTCTTTCTCTCAGGTTACATCATATTGCTCTTCTTTCTATAATCTATCCTGTCTAATCAGGAAAACCATAAATTGCAACTTCATTCTTTTCATTTTTCTACAAAAAAATTAAAAAGACGCTTCCAGTCACAATTCCAGTCTTTTCTCTTATTAAACAAGTTATATTTAATCCTAATATTTTTCTCTTGCCATATAAATTCAGATATATATTGTTGCCATTGTTTAAATGGTATATCTGATGTCAAAACATGTACATTGCCTGAAACAAAAATATCACTTTGGGCAAAAAAAAAAATATACATCATTTTATTACACAAATTCTCCCCAACAGTGACATTTTTAATTTCTCCAATCTTAATACGTCATTCTTAATTTCTGTCCTTGTCTTAACATTATTATTTTGAAATAGCATACAATTCATATTTGTCACAGTAATACTCAGATATTTTACTTTTTTTCACTCTTAAGTCACATTTTCTCCATCAGTTCTAATTAATCTTATGGTTTCACGTCTTTGTTAATATTTTTGTCTTCTCTTTATTAATCTTAAATCTGCTAATATATGAAATTCCTTTGATTTTCTCTTTACTGCTTCTACTCCCTCTAGTGGATCTTCTAAAATTAACATCAAGGACACCCACAAATGACCTTAATTTATAAGTTTAAATCTATGTTAATATTCTTAGATGCAGAGAAAACCCTTTGATGATTTGGATTTTTATTGTTGTTTAAATTTCAGAAATATATGAACTTTATTAAATAGGTAAAGTTGATTTATACTTCTCAGAAAGCACATATAAGTAACAAAACCTTGTTAGGGGTCAAGACAAGAGAAGATATTCACTATCTCCAATTTTGTTTATTTTGGTTCTTGAAGTATTGAATACAGGTAGTCCTCGATTTATGATCACAACTGAGCCCAAAATTTCTGTTACTAAGCAAGATAATAGTTACCGGTAAGTGAGTTTGCCGCATTTTACAACCTTTGCCAAAGTTGTTAAGTGAATCACTGCAATTGTTAAGTCAGTAACATGGTTGTAAAATGATTCTGGCTTCCCCATTGACTTTGCTTGTAAGAAGGTCACAACAACTGATCACATGGTCCCAGGACACTGCAACCGTCATAAATATGAACCAGTTACCAAGCATCCAAATTTTGATCACACAACTACGGAGCTGCTGCAATGGTCATAAGTGTGAAAAACAGTCTTATCACTTTTTTCAGTGCCGCTGTAACTTCGGTCACTAAACAAATGATTGTAAGTTGAGGACTACCTGTATAAAACAGGGTCAGAAAATTATGGGGGTTATGATTAAAAAAGAAACCTATAAGTTATGAGTGTATTTGCTAAAAATAGTTTAATAGTTATTTGAATATCCTCTCCAAGGCTGCACTTATGTGTCATTAAGATTTTTTAAATGGGGACTGTTTTTTAACTCCAGCAAAATTCAAATCCACACTAATCCATTATTTTTTTATATTGCAATACTATATTAGAGTTGGATCTCATGGAATAAGCCTAATGTTAATCATCTGAAAAGCAGAATTACTGTATTCTCAATCTCACATGGCCGAACATGGCCCTAGAGTACATGAGCAAGGGCCATGAATTTTAGAGCAAGCTGATTGCATTACAGGACACTTAACTACTAAACAGCAAACATACCCATCATTCTCTGCTTTTCAGCCACATCTAAAAAATCAGAGTTTTGCTACAGTTGATAAATATAAATCAGCTACTAAATGAGTTGTTCATTCAATGCAACATAATCAATTCCTATTTGTTACAATTGCAGGTCAGATCTTTGCCTGACATATATGGATTTGGGGAGCGGTGAGGGTGGAGAGACAAAAGTGGTGGCAAAATGCACCCACAATGGCAGAGCTCAGATTTATTGTTTTTCTGATGAGTGGGTGGGATGATGAATGGATGTTTATGTTCCTGTGGTTTGTTTTTCATTTTGCTGAAATGAAAAGCTTGGGCTCATTCAATTGTTACTTTCTCTTTAGAATGGTGGAATAGTCTTGACATAACAACTACCCATGGATAGTATTATCATTTATTTTATTTTATTATTATTATTATTATTATTATTATTATTATTATTATTATTATTATTATTATTATTATTATTATTATTATTATTATTATCCAGCCCTGTGACAGCTGGGGGATTCATGGGGTCATAAAAAGAGGTTGAAAGCTGGGTCCAGCCCACAGGCTGACTAACTTTAAAACGGCATCTACCTGATGCTGTTGGTGTCAAACTATTTTGTTTGAGTTTGCCTATGACAGAGCAGGTTCTGCCAAAATGGGGCAATGTTTTTGTTCTTCAGAACAGATTTGGACTGACTGGTTTGTCTTGGCAGGGTTGCAGTTCTTCTGATGCAAATCCCCTTCCAGCCTCTCACTTTCTACGTAAGTACTTGTGGGTTTTGCCTGCTTCGAAGTTCCCTTCTGGTTTTCAAAGGAGAGATAGTGATGATGCAGGACAATAATTTTGGACCCCAAAGAAGCTCCTGATGGAAACTTTCTGTACCATTGCAATAGACTTTATGGCCTGCAGCACTGCAGGGCAGGTAGTGACATTCAAACCGAACCAGAAAATAGAATCAACAGCCAGTATTTCAAGAGGTATAAACTGAGCAGATTTTTAAAAAAATACAGTATAGGTCCTTAGAGGTTGTTTTTTTTTTACAAAATGAAATTGCTCATTTGTATATCATGTACCTGTACTCAAATACTTAATCGATGTAAATTTGGAAATAATGTGTATTACACACACACACACACACACACACACACACACACACAAACCCAATGGAAACTTAGATGGATAAACATATACATGCACATATGGCTCTTGAGTAAATGCTATATATTGGTCTGCAATTTTGGAGCCCTACCGATTTTCTTGTGCTACTTTATTGTATATGGACTAAGCAGCCTTTCAAAACTTGAAAATAATAGTTCTATCATATTCCTCATCTTACATGGAGTTTCCAGAGCAGCAGGAACATATCCAGAAAAAGTTCTTGAAATTTTGATCCTGGCAGTGTCTCGGTGGTGACATGCTTGACATTTGAGTGCTTTGCAATTGATGGGCATTTACAATAATTGCAACATCCCGTAGATACATAATCACTATTTGTACATTTCACAACCAGCTTCCAATAAACAAAATCAATGGAAAAGCTGTAAAGCTGTAAAACTGCAAGTTGTAATGGTGTGAAGGCTTGCTGAATGGAAAATCCATTGCAGTCATGCAGTGTAATCATGTTGCTTAGCAATGGAGATGTCAGTCCCAATTGCAGTTGCTAAGTGAGAACTACTCGTACTTACATAACGTTTACAAGAACAATACACTGCAGTTACAAACATGAAATCATACATTTTTTCTAGACTGCAGTTGAAGAGAAAAATAAAAGTATGACTGTAAATTATTGGCTAAAAGTCTCTTGATACGCAAAAAGGTTAGGCTGAGTGCTGAGCAATTTGCAACAGATGCTGGGCAGTGGACAAAACGCATTCTTCCTTAGAGCAAGTAGTATATCTGCCATTACTTTGTAAAACAAGAAATGACTATTTTTCTTATTATTTCTAGAAACATCCTTTGGGGATGAAGAATATAACAGAAAATAGTTTGTTTGCATATGTTTTGTGGAGATTTATTAATGATCCAACCAGTTCACTGGACTGGATCATCCAATTCCCAATGGTCAAGGTAATCCTGAAATTCACATTCTTTACTATACGGTTGTAGAGCTTGGGATCCTGCAGAGATTTTTGGGCTCGAATCCCCATCAACCCCAACCTGCAAGAACAGAAATGTCAGACTGGTAATCCGTAACATATAGAGCAGGAATCCCCAACCTCCAGGCCGTGGACCAGTACTGCTCTGTGCCCTGTTAGGAACCCAGCCACGCAAGTGAGCAAAGCCTCATCTGCACATGTGGGGGCTTTGGGAAGTGCATGAAACCATCCCACCCACCTATCTGGTCCATGGAAAAATTGTTTTCCACGAAACCTGTCTCTGATTTCAAAAAGGGTTGGGACTGCTGATATAGAGGGCTGGAGATTTCCCATATTTACTATATAGTGTGGCTGCTGAACCCAGTGGAAACTTTCTAGAGGACTGATGACTTGTGTAGCCCTTCTAATGTCTGTGTCTGTAGACCAGAGTCCCCGATGCCCGGGCCACAACCCACTACCGGGCCACAGCCAATTAGGAACCAGGCCACCACGATGTAAAAAAGATGTTGAGACTCTAGAAACAGGTGATGCGATGGCTAACTTTTCAAGTTAAGGGAAATGAATAAAACTTACAATAATTGTTCTGCTGTCTCACATGTTGAGCACTGCTTGTTCTGTTTCCCCCCCTTTCAGCAGAGAGATATTGGTTTTTCACAGGAGCTTATTAAACATATGTTTAAACTGTAATTTTGTTGATGCTTTGAATGTAACATGTCAAATCTGCATTGAAGTCTGTCTCTTTGCAGAAGCTATAACCCTGCTTTCTTCCTATGCAGGCCACTGTGCGAGCCATGGACACAGTTACAGATTTCTTGCGGAAACAGACTTGTAAAGATGTAGAAATCACCAAATTTATGCTACTAGGCTCATCCAAGGTATATGAGAGGGCCAAGGCCTAAGTAAGATGGCTGAACAGTTAGAATTTTTGTTTAAAAAAAAGTATTATTATTTTAAAAATTCCATTTCTACGTTGATTTTTTTAAGGTGTACTCTCCATTCACCCTCTGGTGGACCCTTCCCTTTTATTCCCCCACCCCATTTGTCTTCTCTGCTTTTATTTTCTCCTTGGTAGAGCTAATATAACTTGGCTACAAAAATTCTGATGAGCTCCAAATGGCAACAGGGTTTTCTATACCTGCTAGTTACATCTAGTGGTTGCCTGGACTTTTGCAGCCCACGTGTGATAATCCATGCAAATTTGTCTGGCATCCAAGAGTCTACACATAGTGCTGAGCCCTAGTGGCGCAGTGGTTACAATGCAGCATTGCAAGCTGACTCTGCCCACAGCCTGGTGTTCGATCCTGATGGGCTCAATAGCAATAGCAATAACATTTAGACTTATATACCACTTCACAGTGCTTTACAGCCCTGTCTAAGCAGTTCACAGAGACAGCATATTGTCCCCAACAATCTGGGTCCATATTTTACCGACCTTGGAAGGTTGAGACAACCTTGAGCTGGTAAGATTCGAACTCCTGGAGCAGTGGTGGGATTCAGCCAGTTCACACCACTTCAGCAGAACCGGTAGCTAATTTTTTGTTGCCCAGGCCCAGAATGGACTTCCGGAAGCGGCATCCACACAGAGAACCGGTGGTTCACATATTTGAATCCCACCACTGCCCTGGAGTGAGCAGTGAGTTACCCTGCGATACTGCATTCTAACCACTGCACTGCTACAGCTCTCAAAGTTGACTCAGCCTTCCATCCTTCCAAGGTCAATAAAATGAGGAGCCAGATTGTTGGGGGCAATAGGCTGAGATTTGTAAACCACCTAGAGAGTGCTGTATATAAATACAGTATATAAATCTATAAGCTATTGTGGGACAATATATAAATCTGTAAGCTATTGCTATTGCTATTGCTTGAAGATGGGGAAAAAGCAAAGGAGACACAACTGAGTCCTGAGTTAAGTCTTTCTTCATTCTCTGGTGGCTGTCAGCACAAATTTTTAAAGTTACTACCAAGACAGTCGTATAATAGTATAAAAGCAAAAAAACAACAACAACCCCAAAACCTCTGCAAGTATGTTATGAGAGAAATGTGTAGAGTTCGACAGTTAATCTTTAATACGATAGAGTGGTGGTGTGGTTTGTTGTAGGTCAACAACAAAAAAGTACTCCTCATCACTGTCTTTCTTCATTAAAGCGTTTAAAAGGCTACCCATCTCAGAAAAATTCCTGAGTTTATTTCCAGCAGCTTTTCTCCATCTTTCTATCTTCCCCCTCTTAGCGTGGATGGATTGCTTGGCTGACTGCAGCCATTGACAAGCGTGTGGTGTCATTTGTCTCAGTCGTTATGGATGTCCTGAATTTTGTTGAGGTGAGAGTTTTCAGATGCAGTACCTATACACCTGTACTTTGTGTATACTGGATTGGCTTGTGACAGAAGAAATCTCCTGCTTCTCCAGATTTTTCTAAAGGAGCTTCTTATCTTTTTGAAGGAGTTCCATAATTATAAAGTTAAACATCTTAGAATACGTAATCCAAGCCTGATGGTCTCAGACATTAATTGGGTGACTTCAGCTAATGGAAATGAAAATTGGGTCATGGTGGAAGAAGGGTGAGCAGCCTGTTTTAGATTTCCTGGACTTGACCTCACAATGATCCTCACCAGCACAGCAAGTGGGAAAGCACTGGAAAAGTTGTAGTCCAAAATAATGGATGCACCAAGGTGCCATTTCTGGCTCTCACTGTAATGGGGAAAAAATGTTTTGTCCTGTCAAACTACTCTCAGATCAATACCAGCACTTTCCTATTTGCATGTCACTTCTCCACTCAATTCAGACTGAGTTGAGATATGAATGTAAACTTCTGCACTTGAAAACGCAGGCTTACAAATTATTGCATAAACTGGAAGGGGTATTAAGGTTTGAGATGATTAAATACAAGTACCGTACACAAAGTTCTCAGGGGGGTCTTCCCCAAAAGAAGGCTACTTTGCAGATTTTGCCAATAGTTTCTGTGGTCACCACCACCAGCCTCCTCCCAACATCCTAGTGTAATGGTAAGGTGAAGGACTTATAGAAAATACAAAATGACCGCCAGAAAGAAAACAAAAACTTAAAGTTTTCCATTTGGTTTTTTTTTAAAGGAGGAGTACAGTTAGACTGTCCTAAAAATAATTGGAAATATCTCCTTTGTCCCTAGAAAAGTTCAGTGAAATTATCATCTTTGTTACTTCACTCAGAACAAAAAAAAAATGAAAATAGGCATTTGCTCCAAAGCAGACATGTTATGTGATGTGTCACAAAAAAATAGATGCAGTTTCCAAAAGTACTAACTAAAATGTCCCTCAAAGAAGCTATCTCTTTCTAGGGCTCTATATTACAAGACCTCCTTTTGTGTATCCCATCTGATTCATAGCAAATCCCCCGCCCCCTGAGAATTTCAGAGAGTTGAAGTTCTCAGAAATGGAGGGCACAAGGTTGGGAAAAGCTGACATTTATGCTTTGAACATAAACTGACAGGACCTCAGGAGCCAAACAATGTTCAGTACTTGCAGAATTGGTCTGCCCATGTTACTGGGGAGTCAGTTACTTAACAATCTAATGCCAACAATTTAGCTTTTTGTCAAGCTTTCCCTTCATTGCATCAAAAGGTCACAGCTATAACCTTCTGCAGAATTTACACCACCACTACAGATCATATTGTGGCTGGAGTTTTGCACTGGCACCTTTCTACTCCATCAATATTACTCAACAGATCGATCATCCCCGTTTTGAACTTATTGCTTCAAATATCGACCCTTTGAGTAAGTAAGCACCACCGAAGGTGAAACGAATGGGTTGAATTAATGAAGGACTAGATTATAGGACTGTGATGTTTAGCAGGAGATAAATGGATTTAGGGAGATGCAGAGTATGTGAAAGAAACTGAGACATAAAATGATGGGCTGTGAGAATAACCTTGAACAGGTGGAAGAGCTATAGCCAATGGAGTGGTCAGATAAGAGAAATCTCAGCCCAAAGGAGAGACAGTTTGAAAAAATGTCTGGACCAGACCCTCCCTAATTCTCTTCAGGATAAAGGCAGGGAGGGGAAGATGCAATCAGAGTTTCAAGATTCTGTTACTTTGGTGTCCAAGTCTGCCTTGAATGGCTGACATATAGTTAAGGTGTGGGTGAGGGGACAAATTAAATATCAAAAGCAGTTCTATTCTCTTTCCTCCAAGCAATTACCCCTATCCTATTTTGCTCTCTGCTCAACTTGAGGCAAGGTTGAGACCCATGACTTCCTTTTTTTTCTGTTCCCAGAATATAATGAGCATTATGTCAACAAAGCAAAGTACCTAATTGTGGCATCAGGAGATGAAGTGGGCCAGCCTGACAATTCTTATTATTATTTTAATCAGCTAACAGGAAAGAAATATCTCTGGTGAGTTGAGCCATAGTAGAACGTTCTCTCTCTCTCTCTCTCTATTCTGGATCCAAGCCATTGTACTTTAATTAATCTCTTGATAAGACTTCTATGGTCTATATAAGCAGATATCATTAACATTAATAGCTCTCTCCAGATAGTTGAACTCATGGAAAACACCTTTTATCATATAGAAATACCTTTATTGCATGTAGAGTTGAATACAGTAGGTGGGGTGCGTTAAGATGATGTTTGTACAGCATTTCCAAGATATTTTCAAGGTATCTCCAAGGTCAGAAAATGGTAATACTCCCAGCGTCTGCACATGTCTGCTGTTGTCACATGTTAGCTGGTTAAAGGAGAATGGAAATCTCCCGGGACAAAGGAGGAAGAAGTCCATCCCAGAAAGGGGAGGGAAGAGGAAATACATCATAGGGTAGGAGGGTCTGACTGCCCACATTGTAATTTCTCCTAAACAGCCACGTGGTGGCAGCACACTCCCCATTTGGTATTACATAATACCACCATATAAAATCGTATAACGGTAGTTATACAAATGCAAATATATATATATGGTCACTTTCTATTTAAAATGAAAAAAAATGTGCTGGGTAAAGTCCAATCTCAATGGATGAGTTTAATTAGTTAATCTAGAGCTTAATGAGATGCAGTGGAGGAGAAGAATCAGACTTACTGTTCCTAAATGCCTTGTAATAATGACAAGCTTGCCTTATTTGGAAATTGCCTCAGATTATATCTTGAATTCCAATTCTCTGATACAGTTTGTGGATTTATTGGACTTTGCCGATACATGAGTAGAATCAATCCTATATAATATCGAAAGATCGCTAAATAGCCTCCTTGGTCAGGGTAAAGGAGAAATGGCATTTTGTTTGGGAGCAGAAAAATAACCTAGTGCTGCAGCTTATTTTAACACCAGAGCAGACTTAAGGATTTGTTTACTTTGTGTGCCAAAGCAAAATTAAATAGGCAACTATGCAAAGTTGTTTCAAAGCGAATTCTTACTATTCAAGCAATGCATACATTTCACACTGTTCTCACCCTGATCATTTATAGGATCATCCCAAATATGAACCATGCCTTAGCTTTCCATGGACACAGTATTGGAATTCCAGTTGCCACTTTTTACCTTATCACCATGCAGAATCAACAGCATCCCCAGGTCCATTGGAACAGGACTGTGGTGAGAAACATATTATTCACAACAGTCAAAAATAGTTGCTCTGCTATGCTAAAATAAGAGTTTAGCTTCCCACAAAAAGGCGTTTTCAACAATCAATTTAGAACACTCCTTATTACCTTAGTAGTATATCCAATATTATGGCCAATGAGAGCACCAGCCTGGAACTGTCCAGATGGAGTGGTTTGGAATTCTAAGGTTTTCAGTCATAATACTTCTGGTGGAAAACCTTTGTTACGTTACTCATTATTTTTAAGTAAGCGTTTAAATTAGCTATTTCTTTATTTTGAGCAAATGTTAGTCACAGCCACCCCATCTAGACTCTACTCCAGGGGTAGGCAACCTCGGCTCTTTTATGACTCATGGACTTCAACTCCCAGAATTCTGGAAGTTGAAGTCCATGAGTCATAAAAGAGCCGAGGTTGCCTACCCCTGCTCTACTCCCTATCCAATTCTGAGTGGAAAAATGTACTTTCCATTCTTTGAGAACTGGGGTGATGAGGGTGGGTGGGAGAACTGGGGTTGGTGGGAGAAGGAGAGCTGGAGCAGGAGGATTGCAGCCCTGAGGACCACATGCAATACCAATTATTGGGGTAAGGAATAAGGTCCATACATTCACTCGCAGTTCTGTCCACCCAGATAACAGTTTACCAATAATCTCACTGCAGCTGAGATAACTAAGGCAAAAAGGATTCACTTGCCTGTCTCTTTCCTGGCGCCGCAGTGTTGCTTCCACTGCTGATTTTGCACAGAGCTCTCTGTGGTCCAGTAACCATAAGATTCTCTCAGAACAGAAGGCATCAGATGAATAGGAATGTAAACCTTAAACAGACATAACAGAAAGACCCCATCCTTTAAAAAGAAGAATCACAGACCCACTCATGCGCTGATGTGCCTGTCTCTTAGTGCATGTTTTGCAGCCATCATTCTTACCCTTTCCAACTATCAAATCCAGCTTCAAGTTACCAAAGTTTGCTTGTTCCATAGATCAGGTGTATAGAAAGCAATTTAACTGATGGTCCATCATATCTTGACTTTATTGGGTCATAATAGAGGGTGATGAGGGTTGACTTCCAATACATCAGAACAGCAGCAAATTGGAGAAGGCAGCATTAATGACATGGTCATCCAAGATTTGATTTACATACCAACAGTGTTTTTTGTTTCCATTTACGGAAAAGGAAAACAACACTCAGAAGAACACTTGCCTTCATTTCTTTCTCACTAATCCTTCCTCTTTTTCTAGAAAAATACTGGAGGAGCTATTTACTTTTTCACAGACCAGGAGCCTTCATTGATCTATGCTTACTATGCTAACACTAACGATGAAACAAGGTATTGTTTTCATTTTCTGTCTGTTTTTGAGAGTTAATTTTGCAAAACCAAATGACATATTTTTTTAAAAAAATGATATAAACCAAAAGAAGATATAGAATTAAAATGAGAAATAAACCAATTCCAAAAAAGGAAGAAAAAATACTGGAGTGTACAATTTTCTCCTCTACTTTTAGGAGAGATTTCCGGATGCACATGTTATCTGGACAAGAAGTTAAAAGGAATCCTATTAAATGGAATCGTGTAAAGGTGAAAAAAGTGGTGAGTAGATATTCATTCATTCATTCATTCAGCTTTGGTGAAGAAAAATAAAGCCATCCAATTAATAGCAGGCACCCCTAGCTATATAAGCCATTGATAGGAAACTTATGGATGTTTAAATATTGCTGTTACACTATAGTTCCCAACATATCTCATCATAGAGTGTCTACCTGAGCAGTTCCTTCATCTGTCATCTCTGAAGAAGCCTTAGCATATTGTAACTCATCAGATAGAGTGGCTATCCTGATCTCACCTTGGCCAGCTCCTTGATTATCCTATCTGGCCATTTTCAATGCAGCTAAAAAATTGTTTTTATCTGCTTTGCCTTCCTTTCTCAATATACGGTTCAGCTCCCCAGACTGCACATTCAGACTCAGTCTGGCCAAAACTAGCAAAAACTCAAAAAAGCCATTATCGGTCTTTGTAAATAATACTTATTCAGATACATCGGTGGTTTGATATCTTATTTCCTCATGGATGATTTCAGCTTTCTAAACAGTTAATCAGCTTTTTCTCGTCTTTTTCATTCTTGGAAAGAGCACAAGTGTTTATAAGAAAGAAATGAAAAACCCAGACAAAGGATGGAAAGGATTCTTCATTGAGGTAAATACTGAGTTTTGTAGATAATCTTTTCATGGAGGGGGCGGGCAGCCAAAGTTGAAGACTGGGCTTCCTCCACTTCTGGATAGTCTTCTTACCTGAATAGTCAGCATTTATAAAGCTGGGCTTGGGAGGGTGGACCAAAAGAGTGGAGGGGGGACCAAAAGTTTTTAAAATAGGCCACATCCCTACCCCTGAATGCAAGAATTGTTTCCAATTTTTGCCATTGATGTAATCCAGGATGTTTCAGTGATAGTGTGGTTGATGACAGGGTCTTTCAAACTGGCCCCTCTTCAAAGATCATCCTGTTGTAGATGTTGCAGTGCTGTGATGCAGTAAGGCAGAGATGCACAGTGAAGCTAGAGAGAAAGAGAAACAGTAGTTTTCATCTCTTCTGTTTGAACGTGCAGTCCCCCTCCATGTTTGTCAGCCATTTTACTACAAATACAAACCTGCTGGGTCATCATTTCAGAGATATGTCCTTACCAGATTCCTTTATGAATGCCTTCAACAATGGCAGGGATTCTTAAAAATTCAGAGAACTATTCAGAAATGTATCTACCTTGAAAGTAGCCCACGTTGAACTGTATGGCACAATGAAACATCAGCAGTTGACTACGGGAAATATTTTACGGCATGTTGTGTTATGTCATAAAATGCCTTATGATGATAAAATGTTTCATAAAAAATTGCCAAATTTCAGTTCCATGGGATTCGTGGGTCCCGGTTTTTTGAACACATTCTGAAAGTTAGCCCATTTGAAGTATCTTGGTAGAAAAAGTGTTAACCTACAATGCACCATTTCATCCAGTTAAAGCTTACAGATGTGACAGTTTTAGAAGCATATAGATTATTATGTACTTGCCAGAGAAAGATTGCTCATTAGTTGCCAGGTCTGATCATGTTTTGGAAATCTGGCTGGAAAGATTCCTCCTCTTTTTGCTACTTCTGAGATTAGAGTCTTCATTGGTAACGAGCTGCTTGTCTTGAATCACCAGTATTTGTCAATCAGCTCTGCCAAATTCCCATTTAACCAAGCAATCCCCCTATTCTTAAAGTTACTGTTTGGGCTACCTCAGGCTCTTTCAGAAAAGTGTGAAAACCTGTGTTTAAAAATAAGTTGAAATACAGATGACAGGCAGAGGGCTGGGGGCGAGGATGGACAGTGGTTGGGAGTGGGAGCACCCAGACCTGCAGTCAGCTGTTTATTGGGCTCCTTTTATATTTATATGGGACATGGTGGCTCAGTGGGTTAGGACGCTGAGCTTGTCGATCAGAAGGTCGGCAGTTTGGCGGGTCGAATCCCGAGTGCCGCGTAGCAGAGTGAGCACCTATTACTCGTCCCAGCTTCTGCCAACCTAGCAGTTCGAAAGCATGTAAAAATGCAAGTAGAAAAATAGGGACCACTACGGTTGGAAGGTAACAGCGTTCCGTGCGCCTTTGGCGTCTAGTCATGCCGGCCACATGACCACGGAGACATCCTCGGACAAGCGCTGGCTCTTTGGCTTTGAAACGGAGATGAGCACCGGCCCCTAGAGTCGGAAACGACTAGCACGCATGTGCAGGGGAACCTTTACCTTTACTTTACCTAATATTTATATATATATATTTATGTGTAAGGATGTAGGTATATACATATGTATGTATATACTGGTAGCATGTGTATATGTGTGTTATGTATATGTACACTTTTGAGAGCAGGCAACAGAATTTCTTTTTTAATGTGTGCCAGTATGCCCACAGTAAGAAATGACAATAAATCCCTCTTCTGAAAGGATGCTAAATCCATATTCAGAAGCAACCAGAATATGGGTTTAGTGCTTGTTTAGAAGAATACCAAACTTTCATTTAACAGTAGACAGAAATACAGCTTACAGGCATTAGAAACTTGTCTCCTCCTGCCACACCTTGTAACTTGACTGCTAGGACTGGAAAATGGCAGGAGAATCTGAGTGTCTTTACTTCCCAGGTGCTTGACCTGTGGCTGATCTATGGAATCAGGAGAAATTTCTCCTGTCTTGCCGGGTGATCCCTGCTGAGTTCATACATCAGCATCCTCAATACCAGAATATAGATCTATCTATCAAAAATAACTTCCTGTCCTAGAGGCAACCCACCTTAGAGTGAGGAATTACACTAATAATTCTTTAGAATTAGTAATTCTTAAGAGTCACACTAAAGTGAGAGAGCCAGTTTGGTCTAGTGGTTAGGACACCAGGCTAGAAAGCAGGAGACTGTGAGTTCTAGTCCCACCTTGGCCATGAAAGACAACTGGGTGACTTTGCGCCCTTCACTCACTCTCAGTCCAACCCATCTCACAGAGTTGCTGTTGTGGGGTAAATAGGAGGAGGAGGGTGTGTTGGATATGTTCACCGCCTTGAGTTATTTGGATTATTATTTATAAATAAATAAAATTACCTGGAAGTTAATACTCAGTGGAAAAAATAATTTAATTTATGCTGTGTTAAATCTATAAGGGCAGTACTACTTGCCAACCAGAAGAGCATACAGTATTATATTGCAGTATCCTTCTCTACTAGCTCAAAAATGGACAGACTGCATGTTAATATAGCTGTCCAGCTATGCCCTTTAATGCATCCCCACCATCTTCATGAGCAATGTAAATTGAGGAATAAGGAACTGTTTGGCACAGCATTCTTTTGGACCCCGTTCTGAAGCAGGGCTTTCAAGAGTATGATTCCATTACAGGCTACATATACCGGATTTGGGGATTCAAGTGAAAAAATAATAATAACATCCGAGGTTCACATAATCCCAGAAACCTTTCCATGTGAGGACTGTGTTGGAGAAGGGTGCTATAACAAACTGGTTTGAGAACATTCAACTAAAATGGAAGATGCCTTTGGATGATCAATAAGATGATGCATAAAATCAGTGGCCATCCAACTGCTGGAATAACATAGAAGAATGGGCAGTGTGTCCTTTCAGATACTGCTGGGTCTACTGGAAACTGTAGTTCAGCAATCTCTACAACATGGCTTCCCCATCTTTAGTATGTAGGTAGTCTGACTCACATTTTGTGATAAATAAAGCAAGCTATTTTCAAGGAATCATCTGTGAATCATAGTGGTAACAAACACTAATGACTAGTATAGTTGCCTTCCAATGATTTTTTTGTTATGGCTTCTCCACAATTTTCCATTCTTTTACTTAATAAAATCTTACTCTGCATCACATCTGGCTAATTGGAATTAATGTATGTTTAATATATGTTTGGGATTACAAAGGGACTGAGGTTCAGTACAATGTTTGGCAATCTGGAAGAAAAAAGGTTGCGCTGATCTCTATCTCTGTGAAGAATATTTGAGGACAGGGCAGAATTGAGACATTTGTTACCTTTGTTATATATTACAGAGAAACTGTGATAAACATATCACACTTTATATACAGAGGGAATGTGTAGCATTAATTCTTAAATCACATCGAAGTGCAGTTGGAGAAAAACAGACTTAGGAATATTCCCAACCATCTTCAGAACGCATTTGCATTTATCAACAGCTTCTCCTAAAACTGTGGCCCAATATGTTGGGACTACTAGTTAGGAAATGCCATCCATTTAGTAGTTAGTAGTAGCACCAACATATCGCACTTGTGAACAATTAAAGGAGGTAACAGATGTTTCTAGACCCTAGATGACAGAAATCTATCATCACTTTTACTGTTCTCTGTAGACTCCTTATTTTATTTATTTATTTTATTTTAATTCCATTTATATCCCGCCCTTCTCCGAAGACTCAGGGCGGCTTACAAGCTTAGCAGTAGCCTTCATTCTATGTATATGCCTGCTTGTTAGGGCTTTCACACACACACACCCCAGCGGCATTATTATCCTTAGAGGAAAGCTGGCAGATGCAAGAATCTCAAATAATATAAAAGTGAGTTATAGCACTTTTATCTTTACAAGGAGCTATAATATATCCCCAAACTTCTTGGGGGAGGAGAGAAGGAAGATAGCCTGAACACTTTACAGAGACATAATAGCGTGAAGTCTCAGAAGTTTCCTGGACACCATCCCAATTTTAATTCTTCCCTTGCAAGTTATTTATAATAAACTGTCAGGTTCTCCTTTGCTCCCTCTTGAGTTTCCATTGGGCCAGTTGATAAGAAGCTTTGCAGCTGCAGTCATACATTCACAATCTGCTCAGTGTTGAGTTATTTAGAAGTTTATTATTGCAGATTAAACTTCAGCTCTGGATCTGTCACAAGGGAGCCCCCTTGTGATCTAACATAGTCATCAGTGAAGGACTTGCCCTTGTGAATGAATCCATCTGAGTTTTGGTGAGGGGTGAAAAATCACTTCTGAAACCACACCATTATTTTTATTTTTTGCTTTGGTGGGTAATCATCTGTGCTCTCATTGAAAGATTTAATAAAATCAAAATCAAATCAAATCAAATCAAAGGGATTCACATCCTCTCTTCTCACTTCCTGTGTTTCCAGTAGGTTAGGCTATTAAATAAACAAAACTGCTGTCGGGCCAGCATTAAGAGTCTGGAAGGCAGTGGATGCTTGCCACCATAATGAGCACAGATATAGAGAGCAAGTTATTAACTTTTTATGGTGATGAGGAAGGATATGCTTTCCAGTTCATGGAGAATGGATAAGACTGGTTGGCATAGATACCTCACTTTCTCAGCTAATTGGCCATAAGGCTTATTTTGCTGGCAGTTTTCTTGAGCTTCTGTAAATGTGCTCGTCCTTAGAACACCCTGTTGCCAAAATAGAGCTGAAGTGGTTAAGGGCAGCCAAAATTAATGTCGGGCAAGCTTTAAAAGAAATTCAGAATGGTTGGAAAACCAAAATTCTTGTCATCTAAAGATAGCCATGGAGAATCAAAGTGCATAGATTTGCTCCTTGACTCTGTTTTAACTAGGGAGTTTTCAATGGAAGATTACTTTGGGAAATGGAGCCATGCAAATTTCATGTACAAGCATCATCTGTCTATGGATACCCACCATTCTCCCCATAAATTGTTCAGGAAGCACTCTAAACTTTACTTTTTTAAAAACATTACCAATTTAAAATTAAGTTTTGACTGGGAAATACTAGTACCAACACATCTTGAAGGAATCAAACAGGTGAAAAACCAACGCAAGCTATTATTCTTCCTCTGTCTACCCTAGATCTCTCTTCATGCGATTGTCCTAAACAGCATCCAAGTGAAGCTCTTAAGAGAAACGCTGGATTATTTGGAACATTATTAATGGAATTGTACATGAGATGTATAGATATAGCCCTCCTGGTTTTCTCCACTGCACCTTCCGTCATTCCCTCCTAGCTCACATATTTCAATTAAGGAGAAAAAAGCATATTAATTACACATCTATGGATTGGAAGTGCTAGATGTACCTTTAAGTCCCTGCATAATTTTTGGTACAGTTCAGTATGATTGATAAACAAACAAACACATAGGGCTGATTCATATGATGAACAATTACGGGAACCAGTTATCCCTAGGTACAGATGAAACTCGAAAAATTAGAATATCGTGCAAAAGTTCATTTATTTCAGTAATGCAACTTAAAAGGGGAAATTAATATATGAGATAGACTCATTACATGCAAAGCAAGATAGTTCAAGCCGTGATTTGTTATAATTGTGATGATTATGGCGTACAGCTAATGAAAACCTCAAATCCACAATCTCAGAGAATTAGAATATTACATGCAATCAATAAAACAAGGAGTGTACATAGAACAATATCGGACCTCTGAAAAGTATAAGCATGCATATGTACTCAGTACTTGGTTTGGGCCCCTTTTGCAGCAATTACTGCCTCAATGCGGTGTGGCATGGAAGCTATCAGCCTGTGGCACTGCTGAGGTGTTATGGAAGACCAGCATGCTTCAATAGCAGCCTTCAGCCCTACTGCATTGTTCGGTCTCATGTCTCTCATCTTTCTCTTGGCAATGCCCCATAGATTCTCTATGGGGTTCAGGTCAGGCGAGTTTGCTGGCCAATCAAGCACAGTAATCCCATAGTCATTGAACCAGGTTTTGGTGCTTTTGGCAGTGTGGGCAGGTGCCAAGTCCTGCTGGAAAATGAAGTCAGCATCCCTATAAAGCTTGTCTGCGAAAGGAAGCATGAAGTGCTCCAAAATCTCCTGGTAGACTGCTGCGTTGACCCTGGACTTAATGAAGCACAGTGGACCAACACCAGCAGATGACATGGCTCCCCAAATCAACACAGACTGTGGAAACTTCTCACTGGACTTCAAGCATCTTGCAGTGTGTGCCTCTCCATTCTTCCTCCAGACTCTGGGTCCTTGGTTTTCAAGTGAGATGCAAAAGTTGCTCTCATCAGAAAAGAGGACTTTGGACCACTGAGCAACAGACCAGGTCTGTTTTTCTTTAGCCCAGGTAAGACACTTCTGACGTTGTTTGTTGTTCAGGAGCGGCTTGACAAGAGGAATACGACATTTGAAGCCCATGTCCAGGATCCGTCTGTGTGTGGTGGCTCTTGATGCACTGACTCCAGCCTCAGTCCACTCCTTGTGAGTCCCCAACACTTTTGAATGGCCTTTTCCTGACAATCCTTTCCAGGCTGCGGTCATCCCTGCTGCTTGTGCATCTTTTTCTTCCACACTTTTCCCTTCCACATAACTTTCTATTAATGTGCTTTGATACAGTACTTTGGGAACATCCAACTTCTTTTGCAATTACCTTTTGAGGCTTTCCCTTCTTATGGAGGGTGTCAATGATGGTTTTCTGCACAACTGTCATGTCAGCAGTCTTCCCCATGATTGTGATTCCTACTGAACCAGACTGAGAGACCATTTAAAGGCTCAGGAACCCTTTGCAGGTGTTATGGCTTAATTAGCTGATTAGAGTGGGACACTTTGAGCCTAGAATATTGCAACTTTTCACAATATTCTAATTTTCTGAGATTGTGGATTTGGGGTTTTCATTAGCTGTACGCCATAATCATCACAATTATGACAAATCACGGCTTGAACTATCTTGCTTTGCATGTAATGAGTCTATCTCATATATTAGTTTCCCCTTTTAAGTTGCATTACTGAAATAAATGAACTTTTGCACGATATTCTAATTTTTTGAGTTTCACCTGTACGTCTCTAGCCTAGGATTAGGGCAACATGTCTTCCAGTATTTGAGGGATAGTCACAGAGATGAAAGGGTAGACTTATTCTGCATAGCATCTAAGAGCAGGACAAGAAGCAGTAGGTGGAAGTTCATTAAAGAGAGATCAAACCTGGGACTAAGGAGAAATTTCCTTACAGTGGGAACAATTAATCAGTGGAATAGCTTGCCTCCTGGAGCTGAAGGTGCTCCATCGCTGCAGGTTTTCAAGAAAAGATTGGGCATCCATTTATATTGGATGGTATAAAAATTCCTATCTTGGGCAGGGGGTTGGACCTGGTAGACCTTCCAGCCCTGATTCTATGATCTGAAGGAAACAGTGTTTTTCATATACAGAAACAGCTTTGCATGTAGGTATCGAGTGAGGTACTGTACAGTAGGAATCAACACAACACTCCCCCTGTCCCAATTGTCAACTTACACTTTCTAGGCATGATTTCTTTGTGAATACTAAAGGCCATTTCACAAAAATATTGAATTCCAGGTGGGCGATTCTGAATTGTACAGTTCTCATTCTAAACAGGATCTGGAATAGAACTGACAATTCAAAAATCACACTTTGCTGCCATCTTCAGGTAATGAACCAGGCACGAGTTTGAAAAAGTACATTTGAGGAAACACACATAATACACACAGGCACTCATTTCCTGAGTGTCTTTAATAAACAAAAGTCCATAACTTGAATCAGGTTCAAGTTCTGACTGGTAGTGATAGTAAAAGGAAGCTAATCACCATCAGGCATCAAGCATTTATTTTCCATTTTGCCAATGGAAATAATAAAGTGAATGTAATTTACCTGCGTGCTTGCAAGTGAAATGAGAAATAATGCTGTAGTGATATATACACTCTTGTATGCATAGGCAATGAATCAGAGGATTGGGTTTTGGTAAAAAAAAAAAGAAAAATCACTTCCAAAACCATACAATATATTTGTTTTGGTGGGTCTGCTTAGTGATACTAAACACAGTGAGTGTCTGAGATTTCATTCCTGGCCAACTCCTGCACTGAAACCATGGACAGTGGCTGCCAGAACATGTTGAGTTTTGGACAAGGTAGACTAATAATACATCTTTCTTCTTTCTTTCTTTCTTTCTTTCTTTTCTTCCTTTCTTTCTCTCTCGCCTTTTCCTTTCTCAAACATTTCTTTACCTATTGTATTTCTTCCTTCCTTTCCTTTCTTTCTCTCTTTTTCTCCCCTTTTCCTTTCCTTTCTCAAACTTTTCTTTACATATTGTAAGCAAACTAGGAAACAAAGTTAGTTCATTACCACCACCACCTTTAAAATGATCTGGGAAACTGGAGGGGATGAAGGATGTAGCTCTAACTCTGAAGAGTCACCCCTCAACACCCCTCCTCCCTGAAAGTAAATTAATATTTGTATTTAACTTGGTATGCCAAGTGATATGGCGTTGGCTACTCAACTCTCTAGGTAGTTTACAACACTGCAATGCTTCACAATTTATTCTTTAGAACCCAACCATGTGTTCACTAGATGTGCTGGACTACAACACCCAGCATTCCGAGACAGCATTGCTGCCTGGTTCCTTACAGAACTTCAGCTGCTTTAAATGGTCATCTCATTTCAGCATCTATTTTGAAAGGCATCCAGGGTGGGCTAAATTTAAGATTACGTATGTCATGTTTGCATGCAAAAGCATAATCAACAGGCACTCAATTGCAATGTTCTAGAAGGCAAATCTTCCCTTCGGGCAGCCTGCTCTCCCTGGCGCCAGCTGAGAGTCCATGTCTTCTGCCTCGGGCTGGTGAAATCTGCTTTTTTCATCTCCACCACCCCAAGAGGTCAGCAAGTAAAATTTTGAATGTGGAAATGGGATGTGCCAATTCAAAGATTTTCTATACAAACATCCATTCCCAACTACCTTTCCCCTCATCCCCACTTTCTTAATTTCAGCATCTTAATTTAGTGGGCTGTTGTGAGATGCTTGGGAGTCAGAAACTCTTGCTGATTTATTTCCAATTACCCAAAGATGGTCTAGCATATTAGAGTTTCCTGTTGCCTGCTCCAAGGATAAGCACTGCTCGTCAGCTCTAAAGGAACCTGGTTATTTTCTTTTCTTGGCTGAGTGGGAAACTTCCTGCCTCCATCTTGCAACTCTGCATTTTATTTAAATTACACACAGTAGCACTGAAATGTTGTAAGACTTCAACAATTGTCTTAGTTCTTATATGCAAGATGGCAAGTAATATATAAATCCCATCAGCAGACAAGTCTGCACATGCTGAAAAGCTCATCATTTCTGTATCAGTGGATATACCATATTTTTAATCTCACATAATTATTTAAATAGACATCCCTCGGTATAAGGTGCAAATCAGGAAGACTTACATCCAACAATGGACTCCAAATCATCCTGCCAACATCCTCCAAAGCCATTAAGATTTGCTTAGACCCACCTCAATGTACTATTTCTTTTCCCCAACAGCAGGCAACCCTAGGATTAGCTGGCAATAACCTCATGCAAAAACATCATTGCTGGGATCCCAAATTAATTCAATCTCATTATCCCGGTTTACCCAGCTACAAGAAGACCTTCTCCATCATGTTACTTCATACAATTTTGATTTTGCAAATTCAAAGAGGCTGCCCACATTATCTGGCCCCTAATCAGGAAGATTAGGTGCAAAACAATCCTCAGAACGCAAAATTTGCTTAATTGTCGGCAGAAGAACACAAGCAGAAAAAGATAAGTGTAAGCCAGATGTGAGTTCAATGTTTATTTGCTGCAGGTGCTCTGTGCTAAATCACAAAGTTGTGGGAAATAAAAGTTCCAGACCAGCCCTGAAAAACAGACTCAAAACAAAATTGTAACCCAACTGTTTGGCCTATAATATCTTTCACTCTCCCCATTTTCCCCTTGTGCTACAGCAATATGCAGGAATCCTGTCATGTTTCATAAAAACAATCTTTAAAACAAATACAAAATAATCTTAAGGGGTAAGAAATCTGTACAGAGGGTATCTACAACTCAGATAAATAGACTGATAGAGAGATGGGTTTGGAAGCTTGGAGAACTGGGTGAGGAATCAAGAGTTCCCCAAAACTTTGCAAGGGAAAGCAGCCTTCTTTGTGGCTCTCCTCCCCCCTCCCCCCACAAACCTAGTTGAAAACATTAGCCAGCAAACCCAGCCCCGCCAAATCCCTAATCTCTTACTTGTGCTTCACTCAGTCAAGGACTACTAATTCCACTGGTCCAAGGCAACCTCAGCTGAACTAATCCGGCCTCATCCCTGCCAAAAACAAACTGCAACAGGACTGATCAGCAAGACACCCACCAGGATGTGTGCTTTACCCTTCCTTATTATTGGAAGTTTTTTTTTTCTTCTCCTTCCTTAAACTCTGCTAGTCTGGGCCACTATTCCAATGCTAAATAAAAAAAGAGGGTGGAGATTTCACAGCCAGCAGTTGAGTGGGGCAGTCCCCACATGTTGTTGGCAAAATCTTCCTGCAAAGCATCAATACTAAATCACACAATCGGCTTGCCCATTTCTGCAAGCTTGTGAACTGGCTTTCAGCAATAACAAGAACAACCTAAAGCAGGTGCCCTCTAGAACGAGGACAGTGGAAATCCTGGAGATGGCAGCCTTGCACGAGGCCACTAATCCAGGCGTTGGAGCAGTCATCTCGATTGCTCAATACTCCTAATGTTTAATTATAAAAAAAGTGAAAGAGGGTCCCAGCTAATCATGCCTAACAGACCACACTGGCTGAATCGCTTTGGGAACAGAAGCCATCAATCTTGCTTAACTAACAAATAAAAAATAAAGGCAATATGGAGTGTCTGTGGAATCTCTAGGCTTCAAAGCTAGCATGTCTGCTCTATAGATCAATGTACAGCTTTAAAGGTCCATGGTCCACTCCTGGTGCTTGGGCTTTAGAGAGTAGCAACGGCAACTTAAAATAGAGTTACATCCCCCTTAGGGGTGTATACTGCATGATGCGCTCTGCCTCTCCATTAGCTCACACAATGAACAAATCAACTATGATAGCCCAAAAGACTCTCGCCACTTTCTCTTCGGGTCACATGCACTGCAGAAGATGCAGTGGGGTTCAGGTTGCCAAGATGAGAAGCTGGCATTCTTCCTAAGAAAGAAGTTGGTGAACTGGTGGCTGCCATCAGCCTAGCGCCCCCTTCCCTTCTTCCTGCTCCCAAACAGGAAAAGAATAGCAAAAGCTGAAGCTGGTCCCCTGAGGGTAGCGACAGAGAGCAGACGATCTAGTGCAGCCTCTCGTCCCCCACCCTCAGGAGACGGAGAGGTATCCCCTGCCAAGTTCACCACCACAGAGTTAGGCAAGGTGACTAATGTCGCTTGGTGGAGGAAACCTTCTTCTTGCGTGCAGCAAGCATCTCGTAGAAAGGGTCCCGGCTGATTGCAGCTCTGAAGAGAGAAAAATGGGGCAGGGGGAAAAAGAGAGAATTAAACTCTTCAAAAGCTTCCCAGCAAGACATAAAACAGCCAAGGCTCAGCGTGGCTTCAACTTCTTTCCTAACTCTTTAAGGAAAGTCTTTCTTCACCGGGCATTCTCCCACCTAACAAGGAGATCACCGGATCACTTTTTTAGGTTACAAGAAAGGTAAACATTTTATTGTGATCTCATTAAGGATTGTCCTACCTTGTTTTCTCTTAATCAGAGCATCACAGGTAGTCCTTGACTTACAACTACAATTGGGACTTGAATTTCCATCATAAATCGTTACACTTGTAAATTCTTGCATGGCAGGTTCAGATTTTGCACCCATCTTTAATGCAATAGTAAGTCGAGTAAGTGTGAATCCTGCTTAAAATTGCAAATCATAATCAAGAGACTGGAGGATACCAATAAAGAAGAAAATGTGAAGCCCAGGGTTGAAATGAGGGATCCTTCGCGCTCTCTGAACTTGGTTGTTTTCTTGCAGATGTTTCATTATCCAAACTAGTAACATCAACTGTTGACGTTACTTATTTTGGGTAATGAAACATCTCAAGAAAACGAGCAAGCTCAGAGAGAACCAAGGACCCCTGGCTGCAGGATGCTGCAACCAGTCATAGATGTGAGCCAGTCGCCCAAATTGAGATCATGTGACCGCAGGGGTGGGATAATGGTCATAAGTTTGAATTTAGGCCATAACCAATTTTTTTTTTTGGGGGGGGGGCTGTCATTAATTCAAAATGTCATTAAGCAAATAGTCGTAAGTCAAGGACTACCTCTATCCCTACAAGCCTATTGACAAATATTGGCAAAAATCTAATGCTGCTCCCCTCTCCCCAATTTCAGGTTCTTCTTTGGCAAGAGATTTATACTTCCTCTTACTGCTTCCCTATCAAAAATCTGAATTATGCATGAAGTTCTAGTAAATTCCCATATTGCTTCAAATACTGGCCATTCCCTTCTTCCATCTCACTTGATGCATTTGATCCACTCTTCCTTCTCTTCTGTAGTGGGTGCTGAGATGCGATACACAGTGTGGTTTCCTTCTACCACACGTCCGTCTGCCTCAGTCTTACATGCTTTGATGACCTGGTCCTTGTTGTCAGGGATATACAGTTCAAAGCAGTTCTGCAAGAAGGACATGTCAAAACTTATTCATTAAAAATGAAGTCAGAAGTGTTAACACAGAGAATTCAGTTGACATAAAAGTCACAAGTTTTCTGCAGCACATATCAGTTCCATAAACCACTTCTGTTAACTGAAGTAGGAAGATACCAATTCAACATAGTTTCCTATGTAATCCAAAATGATAAATTATGATTCCCAATTAAACCGTCAATATTAATCTTGAATCAATCACTGTGGCTTATTCCAAACCTGATCGTATTAATTTCCAAATTCAGTTGAAACAGGCAACAATAGTTAAAAGGCTTTCCAATTTGATTGGTCCTCCATTTGAGGCGTGAACAAAAGAAAACCTGTTAAGTGTTGTCAAGAAGTGTCTTCATCTCTTCTTTTATTAAGCCAAAATCAGATTATAGCAATTTATAAAAATGCTAATGTGGCATCTACATAGTAGCTCAGATGCTACAAAGTTCATCTTCACTGGGCAACCATTTCAGAACAGGGCATATCAGTTGTCCATACTTCAGGAATCATTTGGAATGCTTGGGAACATGAGCAGATCACCTCTTCCTTAAGGTAACTAAATCTTTTTTCAGGCTACAGTGTAAGATACAGCTACTGTACATTAAAGAAGTGCTGCTCCCTTTGTTTATTTATTCAATTTTTGAACCGCTCATCTCAGACAGAGGGAGGGAGGGGGAGAGAGAGGGAGGGAGGGAGAGAGAGGAGAGAGAGGGAGAGAGAGAGAGGGAGAGAGAGAGGGAGAGGGAGGGAGGGAGGGAGGGAGGGAGGGAGAGAGAGAGAGAGAGAGAGAGAGAGAGAGAGAGAGAGAGAGAGAGAGAGAGAGAACAGTTAGGAAAGCTATTAAAATTGTTTCTTACCTGCTGGGTCGAAGGAAGAAATTACTTCTTTTTTTTCCTTTTCCTTTCCCTTTTTTTCCACACACCCCATTTTTCTTTTCTTTGTAATTTTTGTAATTTGCATTGATGTTTATCTTTTATATGTAGAATTCTTAATAATGTTATTTGTATTAAAAAAAAGTAAATGCTCTCTTGTATCAAAGAAGTACTGTTCCCTCGAGATCTAGAACATCTCTTCCAAATCACTTCTGAAGTATGGACAGCCTTAGTAAATGTTTTGTGCACTAAAATAAAATATTCTAAAAACAAAACAAAACCCCACAACCCACCACCTTAAGAATCATCTGATCAAGATTTATTGGAAGATAGATCAAAGGCAGCAAAGGTAGGGCTTGAAAATGTTGTGGGTAAGACGGCCAATTCTCAGAAGTCTACCTTCTTCCTCTGTAGGATTTCCCTGAGCTCAGTGCTGTGGGGGTGTCATGCATAATTTTCCTTCTCTCGTTGAGTAAACAGAAATAGAACCAGTTCTAACAATGTAGGCAAGCCTGCTTATTAACTCATATTTCAGGGTTTCTCCCACTTTTCTTGAATTCTCTCTCATTTTCTTTTAAAGCATGCAGAACAGCAACAGCGAGGGCTTGGGAGAGTTCTCTGGGAGATTCATTTTGGTTTTGAATAACAATTTCCTACCTTTGTGCATATACTAGAATTTTCATTTGCTTCCAACAAGAAACCATGCTTTCAACTTTGAGTAACCATAGTAAAACAAAAAACAAAAAAGGAACGAAAGGTTGCAAAAAGGTGACCTCACCCCATTTCACAACAGTCTCCAGACTTAGTATTACTCACCGGCTTCTTAGAATCTTCCACCTCACGGATGCTTAGATTCTCCAATGGAATAATGCCTCTTGGTTCCTTGTCCTACAAGATGGTCAGATTTGAATCCATAAGTTATCTTCTCAGTTCATTCATCACAAAGCGAAGTGGGAAAACCCTCCTCTCTCAGACAAATATATCCAGACAAATGCTTTAAAGACAAAACTTTCAGTGAGGAAGCCTATCATAATAAAGTAAGGAGAAAATGGCATGAAAAAGGCCAACAAATATATTGGGAAACAATCTTTTCTGGTTTTCATTGTAGTATTTGGGCTTTCTCCCATTCCAATAGGTTTTAGCACAACAGTTTATGCTAAATAAACTGTTAAAATAAGACTTCACACTGAGGCTCACCATTTAGAGTAGCACCAGAGCAAGACTTCCAGTTTTGAAACGTAGCAACACGGCCGAGGGATTGAAGGGCTCCACACCCAATGGCTGAATTCATTCTGCCAGGGGACCCTAAATGGGTCTAAAGTCGCCCTGGAGAGGCGACAGTGGGGCTCCGTGTTGATCACAGAAAGATGGTTGATCTGGGGGAAGCCCTCCAAACCGACAGAAGAAAGGCTAGCTGCACCTCGGTGACTAGCCCAAGCTACCGGCAGCCAAAGTCCAAAAGCACCAATTAGAATAGACTGTGAACGGCATGTTGGAAATTGGGTGAGAATATCAATCTTTTCTATCTTGCAACTTTCCTAGAAAAGTTCCCTAAGAAGCAAAAACCCTCTGAAAGTGAGAAGGAGGGGAAATGCCCCACCCTTCCATAGACAGAAGTGGCTCTAATTTTTTGATGAACAGAAACATATTGAAATGGAATTTAATATAAAGCTATAGTCTGGATAAACCTGAAAATTGTGGAAATTATTAAGATCTTCCCTTTGAAAGAGTATTGATGAAATTACAAGAAAATAATTTTTTGTCTTAAAAGTTGGAAAATGAATAGCTACTGACATCTAGTGGTGGATTACAGTATAAAATTATAGCTGTTTCGGCTCAGAAACTGGCAAGACACCCAGAAACAGATAACAACCTGTCCCTTTGATCCTCAGTGATTCTCAGCTAAACAGAGAACAGCTGGGAACAGCGGAGAGAAAATACAGTGGGCTATCTACTACAGACTGAGAACTATAAAAATTGCTGACCTTCCTGGATTATAAACAATTACTGAGCTGTGATCTTTAGGCTCAAGAATTGTTTGCAGAGAAAGAAAAACCTTGAATTTTGGCTACCTTTCTAGGGGCGAAGCTCCTGAACTGCTCTTAGGTAGTTGAACATTTTGGACTGCAAATGTTGGCTGGTTGATAATTGTAGGATGCCTGAGCAGAAGAACCATTATAAAATATTGCTTTTAGTGGTGGATTGATAATTGGAAAAGTATTGGACTATAAAGGCTATACATAAAGATAAGAATTATACAAGACTTTGTTGTTTGGATCTTAAGTTTGGTTGGTTGGTTAAGACTAATATATGGGATTATGGTACCTGTGAAAGATTATTTGGAGGGGGGAGATAAAATGGATGTTGTATACCTAACTAAAAGTGGTAGGAAACCACACCCAAGATTCTTTTTTGAAACTCCCAGCCTGGAACATCAGAGATCTGCAGGAGTAATACTTCAAGACAAGGCAAATATCTTCCAGGAGGAAATGCATGCTATGTTGCAACTAATTCAAAGGACAATTGTTTCAAATTATGATGAGATTAAAAATAATTTAGATGATATAAATGAGCACATCTTTAACCTAAACTTACAACTAAAAAACTCTCAGAAAATGATGATTTAAGAATGAACAAATAAATGAGACAATAGAACACAAATCAAAGGAAAATGACCCAAAGATGGAGGCTACAAATGAAAGGAATTACAGCTTAACACAGCCAAAGAAAAATCTGCAAGATTCTGTTGTAATATTGGAAAAGGAAAAAGCATCTTATTTTTCAGGACTTCAAAATAAACAGAGGACAAGAAAGAAGATCCGATAAAATGGATTATAGAGATGCCAGCAGAACCACTAGAGTTTGGAAGACAAAAAATGAAACGAGAAACTGAGGGAGAAGTAAAGAAAAGATGTTATACACTGATATTGATGTTATTTGTATAAACACTAGGAAAAAAATTTCATTCAACTTTGTATGTATCAAAAATACTAAGAATTGTACTTACTCAATGTTGGCAAAAGGAAAATATTATTGGAAGAAGAGAAAATCAAGGAAATGTATCACTAGCTAGTATGTTGATTATGGAATCATAGAAATTAACAATTATTGATTGTTGTTAAATATACGAACCCAGACAACAGTTGTTTACAAAGCACTAAAGATTGTTATTGTAAAAAAATAATAAAATATATTTTAAAAAAACAAAGTAGCACCAGAGCCACCCTAGGTTGTACTTGGGTGCACCTGCACAAATGGTACTAGTCTGAAACACTCACCGTGGTGTACTCAAAGTAGTAAAGGCAGTTGTCTGTCAAGATGAACCAGCGTCGCTTCCACGTCTTCACTCGGCCACCTGCACAAGGGAGAAGCAAGCTTGACAATGCTTGCCCAGGCCAAAAAACTGGCTCTGGACACAAGAGCAGCTAAGGCAAAGGCAGAGCTACAGCCTACGGGCACAACAGACAGTAGCCGAGCACATAGTTGTCAAGAGCGCAAGCAGAGCCAGGCCCACACCAAAACAGCAGGTGGCTTTCAGCTGAGCATGACAGCTTGGGGAAGTGGAAAAGGTTGCATTGGTCAACCCTAATATATGCTACCGAACAAACCTGCATCTGCTCTGCACAAGGATGGAGAAGAGGCAACAGATTTCCACTAGGATATAGGCTTAGACTTACTATGAGTAAAGTTTACATTTTAGCCAGATCCTCAGATGAAGATGCTCTCTAGGATTCCACCTGACTCTAGAAAGCCCAACCTACACCACCCCTTCACCTCTTACTTCATAAACAACCCTTTTATTATAATTTAGGTGAAAGAAGAGGGAATTATTTACACCCTATGATAATTTGGCAGCCAGGAAATAACCTTTTTGATCTTGATGCTTTCAGCCCTACCTGACCATGACGTAATATTTTATTTTAAGATTCAATAAGCTAGGATAAGAAAATGTCCTTGATCAAAAAGGGTGACAGGAATAGCTATCCCCGCCCCATGTGCCTTCAAGATGTAATGAGGCTTCTGGATTTGTGAAACATTACTTGTAACCCATGCAAGAAAAAGGAAGCAACTAAAGGGTGTGATATTGGAATTTGGTCTTAGCTTCTTTCAACTCCATGCCTTCTAGATTTCTTATATTACTATCTCAGGCCTATGATTCCCATTTTCCCAGCCTAAGACAGCAGTCCAAATCACCCAAAGGGTACCAGATGGACAAACGTTATCTCAGGTAAACAGGTTATTTTCAAATGAGATTTCCCCAAATAGATGGGAGATATGTCTACAAGGGAGTAATTAACCCCTATTAGGGATAGGTATATAGAGATCTCCTTTCTTTTTCCTAAGTTCCTCACAGGTAAAACAATCTGGCTTCACCAGTTGCTAAATAACCTGTTTACTCCCAGTGCGTTTCAGACATTTATCCTTTACCAAGGAACACTCCAAAACAGAAGCTCAGTGGAAAAGTCATAAATCCTGTCAGCTTATTTCATAGCAACACTGGTTCTTTCTGGGGGGTTTTTTCCTCCCCTTTTCCCCAACTAAACCGTGCCCACAATTAGCCAATAGCTTTATCCTGAAAATCAAATCAATGTCAATAGGAAGATTCAGATTCAGGGAAGGACATTACTTTTGGCAAACTGTGGGAAAATATTTAAAAAACTGACCTCAGGTTTTGTCAAGAGATTTAGAAACGTTGAAGGAATTGGTAGAAATAGATACTATTCTGAACACTTATTTCCCAGAGAGGCCACCAAGGTTACTTCCATCCACAACTGCCTGCCTTCACTCATTAAAGGACAAAAGTTTGCACAGCTCCCTTGGGCTGGTCTAGCCAGCTTATGCAAGGGGGGGGGTGTCCTGTGGTTCCAAGAGGCAGAGCAAAGTTGAGAAGAGGCAAAATTAGCTCAATCAGCAGTGGGTATTCTGCCAAACCCAGAATAACAGAGTTGAGCCAACCAGAGATTACCAGGCGCAAAAATATGAAGATCCACTCAGGGAGATCCTGACCGCCACATATAGGCACAGACAACAAGACGACTTCATTCAAGCAACATAAAAACAAAAACAGAACAGGACAATGGTGGATGGAAGAAGCCAATTGCTCCAGATAATGTGTGCTACAGTCCCCAAGGAACCTAGAAACCTTCAAGTGTTGTGAGTCCCTTGTATTATGGAATGACCGACTTCATCGCAAGTCAATACATTAAATAAAGGCAAAGAAAACAAAGCCTCCTCAGGAGAGCCGGTTGGTAAGCTCAGAAATTCTCCAGCTGTATCCTCACAAGTAGTTGGCAGTAGTGTTTTGCCTATTTCCTTTCACTGTAGACAAAACTCACCCAGGTGGACAAACCACCTGTGCCAGCAGAAGACAACTTCCAGAAGAACCCACCAAAAAAGAATGCAGTGAGATACGTAGCTTCTAAGGAACAATAGGCCAACCACCTTTAAACTGAGGATTTCATTAAACAGGAAGAGAAGTGAATTGTCCACAATGACATTGAAACAAGACCAACAATTGAGGATCAGGGCCTTGGATGAAGAAGATGGTGATTAAAGGTTTTTTTTTTATGTACGTGCCCCAAATTGAAAAGCAAAATGTGAAAAGATCTGCCATTTTACCTCCCCTCCTTTTTTTTCTTAAGTTCTTAAACTGAAGCTCTTGTTTGGGGGATGATAGACTTTTCACAATCGATTGCGCATTGCCCCTTATACCCCAAAGGACAGAGAACTCTGGGTATTAGCCATTGTGAGAGGATGGCCGAATTTACATCTGCTGCCCCTAGAGGTGAGAGCTCTATGGGGCAGGCTATACCCAGTGCGGTTGCTCCAGACTTCCATCCCCCCCCCGAGAACTGGCTCTGTGGCCGTAGTGAGAGGACGGTGGCAGGCCTGCCCGGGGGGTTTATCCAGCTGAGTGGCAGCGGCTGGACGGAGGCCTGGGACTCCCTCTCTGAATAGATCCTCCTTATGGACTATTATCTATGGACTGCCTGCGATCCGGACTGCTATTTATGCCTTCCTTTAAATATTCTTCCACGGACTTGTGCGCCCTCAGGGGTGCTCCCCCCTCCTGGGTGCGACCCGCCTTACCAGCCGATTATAACCTCGAGGAAGGGCCCATTTATTGGGACCCTGAGAGTTGGCTGGGCACGGGTAGGGGCCTTCGACGTAGACCTAATAAGAGGCCCCTGATTATTTTTCTTTCAAAATTTTTTAGGGGGTTAGGGAGGCGGGAGGGTTCTTTTGGTTGTTTGGATAAGGGGGGCTATCCAACTACCGCTGTTCTGGCTAGGGCCGATGGAGATCGCAGGGGGGAGGAGCGGGGGTCGGTCACCTCCGGGGCTCCAGGGCTGGTCGTGGGGCTACCTATTCCCACATCAGGGAATGGCAGCAGATGTAGGAGCAGAGGGCCGTATCGATCTCAGGGAAGGCCTCTCCGCTGCTTACAAGCGGTGAGGCACTCCGACCCTCTGGCTCTACCCCAAGGTCCCGGGAGTGAGGGTGTGCAGCCCCCTGAGCTCCGGCTGGTGTATTTGAATGCCAGGTCCGTCTCTAATAAGGCTCCTCTCGTTCGTGATCTGGTCGAGGGTGAGCAGGCGGACCTGGCTTGCATCACGGAGACTTGGTTGGGCCCAGAGGGCGGGATTCCTCTGGTTGACCTTTGCCCACCAGGTTTCCGGGTGCTGCACCGGCCTCGGGCTCAGGGTAGGGGTGGGGGTGTGGCTGTTGTTATGAGGGAGACCTTGTGTCCGCGGGAGGCCACTGTTCCTCAGATAGTCGGGTGTGAGTCTCTCTTTTTGAGATGCGGCCCTGGTGCGCAGTTGGGCTTGCTGCTGGTGTACCTTTCGCCTAGTCACGCAGCAGCAGCCCTGCCTGAGCTGCTCGATGTCCTCTCTGGGCTGGTGGTTGAGTTCCCGAAACTTATAGTTTTGGGGGACTTCAATCTACCATCGCTGGGAGGATCATCTGAGTTGGCTCGGGAGTTCATGGCTTCCATGACGGCCATGGACCTGACGCAAGTAATTTCGGGACCGACTCATGAGGGAGGCCACACCCTTGACCTAGTTTTTTTATCTGGACGGTGGTTAGATGATCTTGGTGGGGGCTCTCCAATTATTATGCCCCTGTCATGGACCGATCATCATCTCCTGCGGCTGGTCTTCCGTTTTGCCACCCCCCGCCGTGGGTGTTTGGAACCAATTAAATGGTACCGCCCCAGACGCTTAATGGATCCCCAGAGGTTCCAGGCAGCGCTGGGGTCCCCACCTGCCTCCCTTGCTCACAGCTCGGCAGATGCCTTAGTGGAAGCCTGGGAAAGGACGGCCACTGAGGCTCTTGACCGAGTTGTACCCCTGCGGCCCCTGACCCGGTGCAGATCCCGTCGAGCTCCATGGTTCTCTGCGGAGCTTCGGGAGATGAAGCGTCGGAGACGGGGCCTAGAGAGCGGTTGGAGGTCCAGCCGATCCGAATCCGACCGATTGCGACTAAGAGCCTACATTAGGTCTTATCTCGCTGCGATAAGGGAGGCGAGGTCTAACCACTTCGCCACCCTTATCGCGTCCGCAGATAATCGCCCGGCCGCCCTGTTTAGGGTGACTCGCTCCCTCCTAAATCAGGAGGTGAGGGAGGATCCCTTGCAGGGTCGTGCCGAGGAGTTTAACCAACATCTGTCGGACAAAATCGCTCGGATTCGGACCGGTCTGGACTCTGACTGGGCAGAGTCTGACGATCAGGACACTGGCGGTCTTGTCGATATCATCTGGGAGGAGTTTGATTCTGTGACTCCGGAGGAAGTGGACAGGATCATGGGGAGGCTGAGCACCACCACGTGTTTATTGGACCCGTGCCCTTCCTGGCTGGTCTATGCAGCCCGGGAGAGGACACGCAGCTGGTTCCAGGCAGTTATATCGGCTTCTCTGAGTGAGGGTTGCTTCCCCGCCGTCTTGAAAGAGGCGGTGGTGAGGCCTCTCCTCAAGAAGCCTGCCTTGGACCCAGCTGTATTAAACAACTTTCGTCCTGTCTCCAACCTTCGCTTTCTTGCGAAGGTTGTTGAGAGTGTGGTGGCGCATCAGCTCCCTCTGGTCCTGGATGAAGCGGATTATCTAGACCCGTACCAATCGGGTTTCAGGCCCGGGCACAGCACGGAGACGGCATTGGTCGCGCTGGTGAATGATCTCTGGAGGGCTCGGGACAGGGGATATTCCTCTGTTCTAGTCCTATTAGACCTCTCGGCGGCTTTCGATACCATCGACCATGGTATCTTGCTGCGGCGTCTCAGGGGATTGGGAGTGGGAGGCACAGTTTTACAGTGGTTCTCCTCCTATCTCCGGGGACGTTCGCAGTCGGTGTTGGCAGGAGGACAGAGGTCGACCGTGAGGTCTCTCATTTGTGGAGTTCCTCAGGGGTCGGTCCTCTCGCCTCTCCTGTTCAACATCTACATGAAACCGCTGGGTGAGATCATTCGTGGCTTTGGAGTTGGGTATCATCAGTACGCTGATGATACCCAACTTTTCCTTTCGACCCCAAACCACCCCAGTGATGCCCTCAACGTGATGTCCCGGTGCCTGGAGGCGGTTCGGGTCTGGATGGGGAGGAACAGACTCCAACTCAACCCCGACAAGACTGAGTGGCTTTGCATACCTTCATCCCGGGTTTATTCGGATGTTCCACCTTTGGCTATGGGGGGTGAACTATTACCCCCCGTAGATAGGGCTCGCAACTTGGGAGTCCTCCTAGATTCGCGGCTCACCCTGGAAGACCATATAGGAGCTGTGACTAGGGGGGCCTTCGCCCAGGTTCGCCTGGTGCGCCAGTTGCGGCCCTATCTTAGCCGGGATGATTTGTGCACGGTCACTCATGCGCTCGTGTCCTCTCGTCTAGACTACTGCAACGCTCTCTACATGGGGCTGCCCTTGAGGACCACCCGGAAGCTCCAACTGGTACAGAATGCAGCCGCGAGAGTTGTGTTGGGAGTCTCCCGATACTCCCACGTTACACCGCTGCTCCGTGAGCTGCATTGGTTGCCAGTTGTCTTACGGGTGAGATTCAAGGTACTGGTAACAGTGTTTAAAGCCCTTCATGGCATGGGGCCGGAGTACCTTAGGGAACATCTGCTGCCGGCATCAAGCTCCCTGCGCCCTGTGCGTTCCCACAGAGAGGGCCTCCTCAGGGTGCCACCGATCAGAGAATGTCGATTGGTGGTCCCCAGGGGGAGATCCTTCTCTGTGGGCGCTCCGGAGCTGTGGAATCAGCTCCGGTAGAGCTCCGGATGGCGCCCGATCTTCGCTCCTTTCGTCGCGATCTCAAGACGTTTCTGTTTGTTCAAGCCGGCCTAGCCTGATGGGGATTGGTGGGGTTTTTATTCTTGTGTTTTAATTTTAATTTGGTGTTTTAGAACTTGATTCCAACTGTTTTAATATGGGCAATTATTTAATCTTGTTTTAACGTTTGTATTTAGTATTTTATTCTGCCCTGTGAACCGCCCTGAGTCCTCAGGGAGAAGGGCGGTATATAAATATTATTAAAATTAAAAAATTAAATTACATTTGTCAATTTCAAAACACCCTTGAACTTGGGTGAATATGTAAATAACTACTAGAGTTCCAGTGTGTAATTAGAGGGACAGAAACCACCAGCAGATTTTAGCCATCTTTTTCTAAATGTTATCTTTTGAGCAATTGAGCAACTGTAAGTATTTCTTGAATCCCAATTCAAGAAATACCCTCGCTCCAGAGAATTCCAATTTGCTACCATATTTACGGCAGAGAAATGCTGAGACGACAGTATTATATCTGAATGTTACAAGCCAAGAACACTTATGGATAATAATTGAGAGTTAAAAAAAATCCCAAAGAGTTCCTTGCTGTCAACTATTGTTCATCCTTAATTTCAGTTCAGACATGGCAATTCTAATATTTGGGGTATATTTTTAATGACCTAGGGAGACTCCTACAGTAAAAGATATACCTACATTTCTTTTTAGTTACATACTATTTAACCCTTCAAGATATACTGTAAACCACTCAATACAGTTATAGTTAATGCTAATATGATTAACAAATTTTGGGACTCCATCCTTTTGGATACAAATTCATTGTTTGGCATTAATGAAACCTTTGCCTTCATCAGCCAGGCATCTCCAGGGATGCTGATACTCTAATAACCATGCAGGCTGAAAATTACAGGAGTTAGTCTTAACTCATTGGGCAGACTCCTGGTTGGGGAAGGTCCTGATCCTGTTATTATTCTATGTCCATAGAATAAAAAGGATAACCTATTTTACAGGTTTATTGTAAAAATAAAAAAGATTGTAAAACAGTTACATCCATAAATTGATCAATAAGTTAACCAATTGAAAATAACAGCTTAATTATGCATGGTGGATTCTAATCAGTTGGAGTGACACTGAACCAACCTGATAAGAGATAGGATCATGGTCTTCTCTCCTCTGATCCAGTTGGACATTTTGATTCTGTCCCATCCCAACTGGAAACTACCTCATATATAATTAAGGGAAGGGTCTTCTCTGTTCCAAACAGGACCAGAGTATGGCTAACTCATTGCTACAATCAATTAAACAACTCATATTTTATTATTCCTTTTCACACTGGCACCATTTTTGTTTTGCTTATTGCCCTTGGATGAAAATTACATATTACTAATAGGGATTCTGCATTTAAACTTGCTCTTGATTGTTTCCATTCTTTGCTTCTTTTTTAACGACAAGCAGGAAATACGGTATGTATGGGCTCCTCTTAAAAGTACTCTCTTAGTGATACTTTTCCTGTCTGAATGTAAGGGGAGTCAATTGAAGATATTTTAGATTTTAAAAAACATGGACTATGCTAGGGGCTTGGGGGACAGATGGAGAACACAACTCCTGAAAAACATATACAAGGAAATAGTTAGAGCATTGTGTAATAAATGGGGAAGAGATTCGTAATTCATCTTACAATGATTTAGGTTCATCAGCTGCATGATGCAGTGATGATGAACAGCTGTTGACTCTCAACACAAACAGGCAAGGTCATCTTCTAGAACAGGGGTGTCAAAACTGCCGGCCCATGGGCCAGATGCGTCATGGTGAAACCGCGCCCACCCCATTGCCGGCAATGGGGGAAAAAAGTTGCGATACATTGCGACACATCACATGACGTTGCGAGTTTGACACCACTGTTCTAGAAGATTTAGGATGGCACTGCAATCATCAAGACTGAGCTTCTAGCATTCTGTAAAAAGTCCTTTGAAGCAGTTACATTGCTGTGAACTGCCCATTACCTAAGACTGGAGTGGTAAAACAATTGTGTGAAATACACAATTTATTATTTAATCTGATTATTTAATCTGATTAATTTATTAATCTGTGTTAAGCTACAACTCCCAGCATCTTTCAAACTTAATGAGAAATGGTTTTTTTTCCCCTGTAATATCTATCCCAGACCAGGTCATGCAACATTTTTGGGTTGGAAGTCATACTTTATTTTTAATTATTAATTTTTTTAACCTGTGAGCACCATACGGAAAAGTTTCAGTAATACTAAGGGCGAGGTGGGGAAAAACAGAGAACCTGACAATTCTGAACTCTCCCCATTTTTATTTTTATTTTGGAATGGGGTTAAACTTGCTCCAATTGATTGTTTCAATTCTTTGCTTCTTTTTTTAAGTATTACTTAAAACTTACCGTACTTGGTAACTGAAAAATTTTCCTATGTGCTCACAGATTGAAAAAAATAAAAATTAAAAATAACGTATGACTCCCAACCCAAAAATGTTGTGTGACGTGTTTTGGAATAGATATTACAGGGAAAAAAATTCTCATTAAGTTTGAAGGATGCTGGGAATTGTAGTTCAGCTAACAGCTTACCATACACAATGTGTCCAAGTTGCACTGAGCTCTACAAGACTTAATTTACTGATCTAAGAATCTCTTTTTGGGCAAAGCAAAGCAGAAAATGACTGTACTCTGTCAAAACTCATCATGTTTTGAGGCATAGTCTACAGTCCCTGTTTTAGAGCATCAAAGTATGCTTAACTTTGTACCTTGGTACTCAACTGCTTTGAAACTCATCAAATTTGTTACTGAACACATTTTCACATGGAAATTTTGTCCCGATACTCATCATTTGTTTGGTACTCAACCCACAACCTGTTGGTGTTGGCTGTCTTGTGACTCACTACATTATTCCTTATGGGAAAATCTGTTTGGTACTCATCATCTTTGGCACTCATTGCGTCTCCTGGAACCAATTAACGATGAGTACCAAGATACCACTGTATTTCTTGATCATATCTAAAAAACCTCTTCGTATGCACATTATGCATACGTCTATATTATCTATCATCCAAGAATACTTCCAAGGGGAGGTGAGCTTCCTCAAGCAAGGATATCCTGCTTGCAAGCTGCCACAGGAGGAATAGTTTCCCCCCCCCCACTTCTATCATGTCCTTCCTAGCTCCTGCCCCTATGGAAGCCCAGGCCTAGTTCTGACAACAGGAAGTACTTCAGGACTTTAGAACTTGCCATACTCACACAAAAGATATCCAGCAAAGTCAATGTGAATTTTAGAAAAGCAGGATGTAGAGGCTAGCTACTGGATTCGTGGTTTAGGAAAGTCACTGCTCTCTCTTCTCTCTCCTTTTGGTGCCTAGCAGAGCACAAGCCTCTTTCTCTTTTCACCTCTGCCTCCCACCGTCCCACGTCTTCCCTTCCCCACCCCACCCCTGAGTTCCCCAGGGACTGTGCAGCTAATTAGCAATGGTGGCAACAATAGCAATACAAGTAACACTAGCAGAAAGTAAAAATAAAAGAGAACAGAAAAACAAGCAAGCACTGCAGCACGGCCTCAGCCCCAGCAAAGCTAGCAAGGAGATATGGGGGTACGTACCTCCTGATGTTTGGGGGCAGGGAAAGGCAGAGCCAAAATCATGGAAACATACAAATGAGGGAAAAAGAAAATTAAAAAACAAAGGACTAAAATTTGCCCTTCGTGCACAATTTAATTGCAGTCAGCAGTGGGCATTGCCCAAGCTAAACATTTTTGAGCAAAAGGGAAAAGGAGGGAGGAAGAGCTCTCCTTAAAGGGAGCCAACATATCTCCTATCTTAATACAAATACAAAAAAAGAGCCGATAAATCTCTGGGGTTACCAGCATGCCAAGGCCATGAATGCAGCAGCCGCTGGGACACTTGATAGACAGGTTCACCTCTCCTGATTAATTCTTGCCATTGGCCATATCACGAATGTGTTTGCCACACAGTTGATTGAGGAGTTAGTGATTTTAGTACCAAGGCAATGGTGAGTGTTAAAATGGCCTGGGGCCAGGAGACCTCTACGGGTGGATGGGAAGGACAGCATGCATCATCAAGGGCCAAAGGGTTCAGCCAAAGAACAGCCATATGTGGAGAAAACCAGGGTTATGTCCCACACATTCAAGGCCAGTGGTCCTACCTGCTCCACCTTTGTTCTCCTGTTACCACCACCTCCTTCAACCCTCCCCTCTGGAACGTAGCAAAGAGGCCTTGTTTCTCACTCGGAGTGAATGATGGAGACCTCCTCCCACTTCTCTGTCTCTGCAGGGTCAGCCTCCGTTTCCCTGTCTTTGCTGTGCTCTTAGCCACATTTTCCTGAATTGCACAATGCTGAAGTTCTCCTTTTTTAAAAAATAATGTCACTGAATAGACATCATCATGACAATTCTAAAAAGATTTGGCTTATGATGACGGGGATCATCCCCGCTGTGGTCGTCTCTTGGGACCTTGTTATTTGGACAAGTCTTCAGGCTATGTTCACTCCACTCAGAGAAAAATTCATAAATCAGGAGTATCTGTTCCACTCTCTTTTGTTGCCCCTGAGAAAAGTTAACAGAGGAAATGTCCAAACCAGGACGCACTGCAGAACTGGGTTTCAAGTGCAATGTTGGGGCTCATGGTATTAGTACCATCACAATCTGAGCCATATTTTTAAAATAGTTGCCACAGAAGTTGAAATACAAACAACAAAGCATTCTCTTTGGAACTGAAGTAAATTTGGAAATTGTTTCCTGAAATGGAATATTAAATGTTGGAATTTGCATTTCACTTCTCAATCCTTATTTCTTTTGTTTCAATCAACCTCTCTTGCTAGATAGCAAGTCTACCCTAAACCATGGTCATTTCTATATCTAAGGGATGGCCAACGAGCAACAACAGTAATAAAAGACATTGTCTTATTCTGATAATCAATTTGGCTATAATTTTACTGATTCATCAAATTTACATAGCCACCCAACTCGCACAAAGTGACAAAATTGTGCTGTCTGTCAGTTACCTCTACCTGCTTAATCTCTTCAATGTGAAGAATCTCTTCAGAACTGGGTCCAGCAGGTAGGCCAACCAAGCAGCCTTCAATTTTTACCCTGAGCCATAACAAGGACAGCTTAATAATTCTGCCCAAATACTACAGCTATTTTTTAATTTGCCAAGCGAGCTAAATATGTTTGCTCAGAAGGCACTTAAATTCCTTTTGTGCAGTTACTCAAGGTCCGTGAAATGTTTTTCAATAAATTTTTAGGAATTGTAAAACTGAAAATGGAAGGGATTTCAATTTTCTGGTGTTTGCTGTGTAATTGAAATCAGCCATCAGATTTTCAACTATGTAATTATTTAAATGGAATGCCTTTCTATTACACATTGAGCAGACATGATACAGATAGACTACAGCTCCATCATCCCATGGCTATCGAGGCTAGTTAGGGAGAAAGAAATTTTGAATCTAACTCCTAAAGCACCGTAGTTTTCCTATTCCCATCACAGAGAATGGAAAGTCTGGACAGTTTGTTACTGAGCTAAGAGAAACCTTGCTACAGTGAACTGTAATCACAACGTGTATTAATCTTATAATATATAGCATTATTATATAGGAAAATGTGGTTATTACGGTATATGCACTTGCAGTAATACACAATTGTATTACTATTGTACAACTATATACTTACTGACACACTTATCAGTCTACTCTCAAGTCTATGTGAGGACAACAGGAGATACAGGTTCCATAATAGCATTAGTAAATCTACATTAGTTCTGTCATAAAACAAGATAGAGTGATCCTTGGTCGTTTTTTGCATGCCTTGATTTAAAGAAACAGAAGAGGAGGGATAGAAAAAGTGGGGACTTAGACTCGAATCTTATTTTGGACATCAGAGCTAGATGAGTGTATGTCTTCTCTCTGGCTCAAAGCAAAGTATGAAAAGTTATGTATGTAGAATAATTTCATTAATTTAATTTAGTTAAGTTTCAGCAATTATCAATTTGACTATTTAGGAGAGTTTCATTTTCAGATTTGATTTTCAGATTCCAGGTGATTTAATATTCCTACAAGAGAAAAAGAAAAAACTAGACAACCACCTGTTCCTCAAACAAGCCAGGAAGACTTTTTGAGCCAAATTCTGGCAATTGAAAAAACAGCTTTGAGTGAACACGAAGAGGGAGCCAAGAGCTGCACAAGGAGAGCTGGTGAATGCATCCTAGTTGATCTGTTAACACTGTCAGTGTGCGCAGAGCTGCTATGCGTGAAGTGATGCCAGAGACTAGTCTGAAAAATGAAAGTGAGAAGCAAGGGACCATAGATAAGTCTTTAGCTTCTCTGTAGGCAGCTGTAGGTGTGCATTTTGGAACTAGATTCACCTGCCATTCCCCAAGTAACCTGTCCTTTCTCCCTAAGTACATTCCTTTGCCCAATTTTGGTAAGAATTGGCTGGCCAAGCCCAGCTTAAGAGGGCCATAGGAAGTTACTGAGCACTGCAACCAAGACCCTCCTCGCTGGATATGCTGTTTAAGAAAAGATAATGAGAAGCTTTCAGGTTGTATAGCTGGTCCATTGAGCTGGACTGTGGCCACCGAGCCCCATGCAAAGAGACTCCTGCTGAGCTCCATGCTCCCTGCAGCCCATGCCACAGCATCAGCAGCCCAGTTCCTTGTTGGTCAGGCCTTGCCTCGTGCAGACACACACTCACCAAGCTTCAGAAGCCAGCCTTCACGGTCCGGATTAAAGAAGGTATGCGTCAAGTCATTGCCATCATCCTCAGGTATTTTGAAGGGCTCATTTTTTATGCTCTCATAGAGATTCTGGTGTGAGGGAGGAGAAACATGTGGTGGATCACTTCCACGGAAAGGCTCTGCACCACCTTTTCAATATGTACTAGTGCAGTTTCTAACTTCCCAAGAACCGTGACTGAGTTTGGAAGCTCAGTATTTGAGCAGGAGATATTGGGAAGACCAAGGTAGGTTCAACCCTGACCTGTTCCTGGGTGAGCCTGCCAGGCAGATAGACAGACAGTAGGCCCTCTGTTCCGGTGACTCACCACACCCACCGGGTTCTCCATTATGGCCTAGCCACAGATTTCCAGTCTGTTCTCTTCCCACAAAACTCACCCTGAGTAATTCCTCAGGCAGGTCTCCGCCATCATTGATGCCACGGTTCATAGCGATGAAGCGCTCCACAGTGGGCTTGTCCTTCACGTTGGGATTATGCAAACTGGTATTCAGCATGATAATGGCAAAGGAAAGTACATAACAGGTATCTGGGACAGAAAGAAAAGGAAACGGGAGATTCAAGCCAATTTGGGAATATAGTTTGGATTATACAGTAAAGAAGCATAAGATCACATCCAAATTAGCGCCTACAGGTAGTCCTCGACGTATGACGACAATTGGGACTAGAATTTCCCTTACTAAGCAAGTCAGCTGTTAAGTGAGTCACACCCAATTCTGTAAACCTTTCTTGCCATGGTTAAGTGAATCACTGCATTACATGATCGTTAAGCAAATCTGATTTCCCCCCCATTGATTTTGCTTGTCAGAAACCAGCCGGGAAGATTGCAACTGACAATCACATGGTTCCAGGATACTGCAGCCATTGTAAATTCACGCCAGTTGCCAAGCACCTGTGTTTTGATCATGTGACCAGGGGGATGCTGAAATGGTTCTAAAATTGTGACTGCTTGTAACTCACTTTTTTCAGTGCAGTTGTAACTTCAAATGGACATTAAAGGAAAGGTTGTAAGTTGAGGACTACCTGTGGAACCCAGCTTGACCTTTAAAGTCTTTTGAAACTCTAAGCCAATCGGGGTCACTTTACCTGAAATGCTGCCTTCTACCATTTATTTATTTATTTCCTGCAATTAATATTTTTATGTTCACTCAGGGTGGTGAACATATATAACAGACATGTCAAACACAAGGCCTGGGGGCCAGATCCGGCCCGGGAAGTGGTTTCATGCGGCCCGCGAAGCCATCCTGGAAACAGTGAGGGAACGGCCCCCACTGCCTTGGCCCTGGCCCAGAGACCCTCCTCCTGCCAGAGACCCTCAGATCTGTCCCACTCCTGCCCAGGCCCCCATAGGCACCCTTGATGCGAACAATGTAGAGCTGGCCATGCCCACCCAGTAGGCCATATGCACTTTAGGCACACCCACCCAGTAGGCCATGCCCACCCAGGCCACACCCACCTGGCCCCCTGAGGGCAACTGCAATGCTGATGCGGCCCTCAATGAAATTGAGTTTGACACCCCTGATATATAACATTCCTCTCATCCTATTTTCTCCACAACAATCCCGTGAGATGGATTGGGCTGAGAGAGAATGACTGGCCCCAACACCTGTCTGGCTTTCACACCTAAGGTGGGGCTAAAAAAGTGTCCTGGGTTCTAGCCTGATGCCTTAACCATTAGACCAATGTTTCCTAAGGTTGGGAAACGCTGCATTAGACCAAGTTGGCTCTCACATAAGACTTACTCATTTCTTCCAAGGCTGTGTGTGCCTACAGAATAAATAAGTAGCTAGTAAGGGAGAGGGCTGTTGAGTAATAGCATGCTTAAGAAATAGCTTTTCCAGAAATATGCCTTATAGGGGCAATGAAGACTGGGGTGGTGGTGATGGTGCCCACCACCTTTTAAATAACTCAGCTAAGATCTGTTTTTATTTGACATGAAAGGTTTTTTTTTCATTTTCTCTACAGTGTTGTTTTTGAATATGATTTCATGCTTAATTTTTGTATTTATTTATTAAATTTGCTGTCCATATGATCACAAGGTAACTCAGTTGCTAAGTTAATTGTTATAAATTTCTCTGAGATCCTTTGTTATACAATAGCGTGCAAACAAAAATATCAACAGCAAATTAAGAAGCATAACTGAGCCCTATGTTTCAAATTCTGGAATCCCTGGATCATTCACAAGTATTACCACCACCTTTTTTAAAAGGGGGCATTATTACCCCGTTTCAGTTAGACCAGAAACAAAGAATGAGGATGTTTTTAGTTCTTGGGTTCCATCTTCATTCATTTCAGTGTTAAGCCTTCTCTACTTTCATCAATGAAGTTGAAGGTTCAGCACTGTAAACTAGAAGGCAGGTTTTTTTCTAAAAACCTTAGTGATTAATTTTACTTTGCACATACTGCACAACTTAAAGTGACAATTAACAGAATAACAGAGTTAGAAGGGCCCTTGGAGGTCTTCTAGTCCAACCTCCTGCTTAGGCAGGAAAGCCTACAACATTTCAGACAAATGTCCAATTTCATCTTAAAAACCTCCGATGTTGGAGCACCCACAACTTCTGGAGGTAGTTGTTCACTTACCTGTTGATTGAAACACACCAGGGTTGCATTGACAGTACCGTTGTGCAAATGCTTCCATCATCCGGTCAATTTTCTGCGCTTCACCTGGCAACCGAAAGCTCCAAAGGAATTGCCTGTGAGGGCAATGAAAATTTAGCCTATATGTTCATTTGTGTGCTGTACAGTTGTGAGGAAAGCTATAGCACAAATAATATCCCATTTATCTTTCCCCTGGCAAAGTGTTGGAAATACAACTCTCGGAATTTCTTGCCTACATAAGCAACCAGCTGGGAATTCTGACAAGTTACAAACCAAGCATATCTGATTGATGCTAGCTTGACAAACTAAGTGTTGGTGAAAATAAGGCTGATTCAAGGCAGGAATGCTGCAGAATTGTCAACAAAGCATTGGCATACTTCTGGTATGATCAGAAAAACCTGTTTTGAGGCTGAAATAGAATTCAAAACTTTCCCCACACCTCTACCCACAGGTTACATCAGGAACAGAGCAGATCTGGACTTTCAAGTGCTACCAGACCCCCAGTAACTCCCATAGCTCCAGCCAACATGCTGTATAATCATGGATTGTGATTTGTGTGTGGGTGTGCCTTTGAGTCAGTTTTTCAGTCACTGTGATGTGGTTTGCCATTCCCTCAGTTTTAGGATTAGGAGTGTCAGCAACAGATCCATTAGTGAAGGGTCCAAGTCAGCAACTTCATTGTGTTCTACCTATAGTACAAGAATCTTTCCAGACTACTTGCCTTCTCTTGGGAACAACCAGATATAAGGTTCCATGAAACCTAGGGTGAGTCAGGCTTATGCCTTTTGTGACTATGCAAGGACTCAAGGCTAGTTCCTCATCTGACCCCTCCTTCCTGCCTGGCTGGGAGTTTCATAACACTGAGAGGTTGACAGGCTCCAAATCACATAGCTAGCTTTGTGCCTAACTCATGGTCTCCCAGTCTCTAGCCTAGTACCTTTAACCATTACACCAAACTGGATCTCCAGTCATGAAAGATGCTAGTTAATCCAAAACCATGGGAAGCAAAACACGATCTACAGCTACACTTACAGACACATAGACTTGCATCTGTCTAATATTATAATCTCTTCCTCTGTCACTCACCGCAGTGCCTGTACAAGGTTGAGATCTGTAAACTCGTGCAGCTCCACAAAAGAATGTAATACTTGGATATTAAATTCATCTCTGAGGGAAGGAAACAGAATACATTGAAATTCTGGTTACATCATTCTGATTACATCATATACAGGTGACAGCTTGATTATAGTTAAGGTCTGTGTTTGTTCCTCCTGCCTAATAATTATATGCTGAATTCATGTAACTTAGAGTTGCTACTCTGATGGTCCCTAAATCACAAGGATCTTCCTATTTCCTCCTTTCTGAGTACAGACTACACTCAGATACTCCTCAACTTACAACTACAACTGAGCCCAAAATTTTTCTTGCTGAGGCAGTTGTTAAATGAGTTTGCCCAATTTTATGATCTTTGCCAAGTGAATCATTTCAGTTGTTAAGTTAGTAACATGGTTGTAAAGTGAATCTTTCCCATTGACTTTGCTTGTCAGAAGGTTGAAAAAGGTGAACTCATTGCCCTGGGATCCTGCAACTGCATAATTTTGAACCAGTTGCCAGGCATCTGAATTTTGATCACAAGACCATGGAGATGCAGCAATGGTTGTAAGTGTGAAAAACACTCATAAGTCACTTTTTTCAGTGCTGTTGTAACTTCAAACGGTCACTAAACAAATGATTGTAAGTCAAGGACTACCTGTACTCTTCTGCTGAGTTTGGCTCATTCTCTAAACATTAACAAAGAAGAACAATGTTACACATTAACAACCTACATTAACAACCTACATTCCAACTTTACTATTATGATTAATAATATGGCCTGGTTAATTACCTTTCACCCAGGTAGTCACCAATGGCAGTCTTGTTGAGTCCTTCCCCCTTGTAGAGGAACTGGGCAATGTCTTCACAGGTATTCTTCAAAAGGTCATTCTCTATGAGGAACTGAATTCCCTGCAAACCCAGGGGGGTGGAAAAGGAAGCTCTTCAAACATCTGCTATGTGAGAGCCTAGAAATAAGAACCTGTAACATCTGCCATTCAATTTCAAATTATCCTAACTGATATCTATTTCAAGCACAAGGGACTGCAGGGACTTGGAGGAGTCTGCAATCAATGTAACAATAATTTCCTTAAACTCACTTAATGAATTCTGCAGCTGAAGTTGGTCTGAAATGATTTCTTGACTCACTACACGATTTATCCCAAATGTCACACTTTTTCCATGATAATGATAAGCTATCAGAAGACCTAACAAACTGAAATCCCAGCTGTGTTAGGGTTGTGTTAAAATGAGTTCTGCTTTTAAGAAACAGCCTCACCCTTAAATTCTCCTGTATGGAGAAGTGAAATTACAGACCTTATTGCTTATTTCCAAAGAATCCTTGGGGGAGGAATTGTTCCAAGAGACTTAGCAGATAATTTGGGGGAAGAAGGGAAAATAGAGATAAACACAAATATAAGTAAGGCCCAAATTGATATAGCCAATTTGGGATCACATGCTTTAATCCTGTTGGTAAATACAGGATTTTGCCTGGTGTATAGTTGCTATTAATGCAACACCAAGGAAGCAGTATCATTTACCTTCTTAGGATCCATGTTGAATTTCTTCCTGCCCATTGCCACTTGCTTGTTTCTCTGCATGTTTTTCCTAGGTAACACAAAAATGTTGCTCAGTCTCCTTTACTACAAACCAACATGTGGACACTACTTCTGATACAATCTCTGCTTGCAATACCTTTTTCTCCATCTTGTGTTCTAACTGCAAGCTTAACAAACACATTCTCATCCGATGCTATTCAATAGTTGATACTGTGATTCTAATGCCCCTGAAAGGCTTTAAGGCCCAACCTAAAGTCTCCAGCTGACTCAGGAATTCTGGGAGTTGAAGTCCATGAGTCATAAAAGAGCCGAGGTTGCCTATCCCTGTTCTAAACAAAAGCAAACTCCTAATTTCTATAACAAGATGAACATTCACTCTCAAACCTATCAGGGAATTAGGTAACAAGTTCTTATGTAAGATAGAGCATCCATTTAAATTTTCTCAATCAATCAATCAATCAATGGTCCACAATAGCCACTAACAACAGGATTTATTTTCAACAGTTTAGGGATTTTGCTGGAGTGATCACTTCTTTCTTTCCAATATTCATTCCAAAAATAGTGAAATGCCAGCAAATTCCATCTTCCCACTTCTCCATCAGTGCAATGTGATTGCGGGGCTCCCCGACAGACTATCCAACATATAGTGAGGGAATGCACTAATAGAAAATACCCAGGAGATTTTAAGGACTTCCTCTGCATAACAACGGTAGCTACTGACTGGATTTCCAAACTCGACATTAAACTCTGAAATGTTATTTCTGTTTTCCTCTTAGGTTTTATTACTGCTTCTTTAATTGTTTTAACTGTTTTAACTGTTTTAACTTGTAAATATGAAGTGCTTTTAATATTGTGTGTGACCAGCCATACGCTAAATAAATAAATCCATCAGGACTCACCTCTCTTCTGTGGAGCCCAGATTCTCAATTTCATTAGTGACTTCTGCTATCTCATCTTTCAGACGCTGTATAGAAGAACAAGGGGGGAAATCATGGAATAAGTAATGACGTGACGCTTTTGATCAACCTGAGGCAGGGAGGAAGTTATATTTGTTTTTAACCTCAGAATGGAGACCAAGTTTTATTATATCAGCCTTGCCTGAACTCTATTTTATACCAGCTTCACCTTTTTCAAATTTCTAATTCAGACCTGAGAATGTTCAGTGGAGGGGCAAGAGAAGAGAAGGCACACTTACAGAACATAGAAAAGAACAACCAAATTCATGCTGCCACTAAAAGTCAAGAGTATAGTAAGCTGAGATTTAGAAGCATCCAATATCCCAATTGCAGCTACAGAACTAACAATCTGACCCCTGTGGCTCCTTTAAAGCCAAGAGACGTTGTTCCTTCACTGCCCATCTTCTGCAGCCCAAAGTTTAGGCTAGGGTGGCCAAAATGAAGTAAGTCTCTCTGTCTTGGCTCTGAGCCACCAGCAGGCCAACCTTCTCTCAGCGGAAGGAAGAAGATAAACCCCTGGGGCTAACACAGTTACTGGGCTAATCCCATTAGCAAGCGTCCAGCACATGTCAGTGATTAGCCCCTGCTGCTGTTTTATTTATTGCTGATGGGCTTGAAGAGCATCGGTGCCAAAGCAAAGCTCCAAGGAACAAGTTGCTACAGGGAACAGACGGCTCCTGCCAGAGCCAAAAGCAGATCTATCTGGCTAGTAGATAATGCAGTGAGTGGAACAGGATGCAATAAAGCCACCTTTCAAAATGTACAATTTCTTGAGGGAAAATGCAAATAAAAAAATGGCTCTATCTTGTCTGATAGGGAAAGAAGACAGAGCTGAAAGACAGGGGGACAGGAGAGAAGGGAGATAAAACATCTCCTCACTTCTTTGACAGATCTCACAGGCCAGAATAGAGATTGAAGTTGGAGGGGTGGAAGGAATAACTTGGGAGCTAGACTGTGCAATTGGATCTCCTTGCCATTTTGTACCTCCCTCTCATTAGTGTTCAGAGTCATGGCTGCCCACTCATCTGCAATATTACAGCTCAATACTCATCTTAGAAGAAGAATGCGAACATGTAAAAAAAGTGTTACCTTGTCAGAAATGCGGCACACCACCTATTAATTTGACAACTGCTTCATCTCTTCTGCAGAAAGCTATTTATGTGGAGCCAAACCATTCCCACCCTCCATATTATTTTAACTGTCAGCAACTCATTTCAGGCAGGTGCTCCCGAGACATGACCTTTAACCTGAGTTATGGCTTGCTGAATTGCACTTCTATTCCCCTGTCCTTTCTTCACACACCCGTATGTCTGCCAGCAGCTCCTGTTTCCGCCGACGGATGTTCTCCAATTCTTGACACTCTTCAGGAGTCAGGTCGGCTGGTACTGCAAGAAGAAACAAAGAGTTATGCTTTAGGTTTGGGGTTGGTCTGGATAGTCTTATAGGTTCCCTTAGAACTGTAAAAATTGAGGGGAGACTTCTATGAATTCAGTGGTTGCTTGCGTGTCAAAGAGGTATAGAAAAGAAAGGATTGAAAAGAACAAAGACTATCAAGAATGCCTAAGCAAAGGGTGGAGATTACTCAATATTCTTCTCTTACTAGACCAAGGGCAGGGGTGTTGTATGTGTGTTGTGTATACATGATCATAGAAATGTTCTTCCACGGCCAAGGATACTACATTCTGGATTAAACCCTGGCACCCCCAAAACTTCTCATTTGAAAGCATATCCCCAAAACTTCTCATTTGAAAGCATATCCTTAACATTCACTCAGGTTCTGTGAGAGAGCAAAAATATTACAGTTTTTAAAAAATCTATATTAGACAAGAACAAACTAATATCACAGGATGGTTGACAGACTCCCAAAGCCGTGGATCCCAGAGAGGCCATCCAAAGAAAAAAGATTCCTAAATACCGTGCGTGTAGTTTCCTTACATCAATATTTAATTAATGTAATTTAAAGTAAGAATGTACATTCAATTTTTATTCTGGCCCATTCCTTTGTTGAGTGGGACCCTCTGAATGCCCTTGAAAGCCTAAGGTAGATAGACATAAAGGCTGTCAATTCTTGATCAATGTAATAACCCAATTTGTTCTTTAAGAAATGACAAGTCCCTGCCATTATAGGTGCACAGCTTTCTATCACCAGATCATGCTATAAAATTTTGGGGTACATAGCATATGCCCTCTTGCACACATTCTAGTCATTTTACTTATCTTTCAGCCTTGAATTTACAAGTTTTCCAGACACATCTGGTTGGCCCCACTAAGTGCAAAAATGCTGGACAAGATTCTTTAATCTGATCAAAACTAATACTTTCAGAAAATGAGAAGTGGATCCTGCCAAAAAAGATGTATTGTAAATCTGATTTCTTTCTGCTCAATATGCTTCCTTACTGTATTACCTTCTGGGCATAACAATAAAATAAAGATTCTTAAAACTTACCGTTACAGCGTATATTTGCACTGTATTAGATCACAAATTCTAAGTTCATACCTTGAATACAGCACAAATGCCACAAATCTGGGATTTGAAATATGTGGGACAAGAATTAGAAGGCATTACTGCAGACATGTCAAACACAAGGCCCGGGGGCCAGATCCGGCCCGCGAAGTGGTTTCATGTGGCCCACGAAGCCATCCTGGAAAGAGTGAGGGAACAGCCCCCACTGCCTTGGCCCTGGCCCAGAGACCCTCCTTCTGCCAGAGACCCTCAGATCTGTCCCACTCCTGCCCAGGCCCCCATAGGCACCCTTGATGCGAACGATGTAGAGCTGGCCATGCCCACCCAGTAGGCCATACGCACTCTAGCCACGCCCACCCAGTAGGCCATGCCCACCCTGGCCATACCCACCCAGCCCCGAGGGCAACCGCAAGGCTGATGCGGCCCTCAATGAAATTGAGTTTGACACCCCTGCATTACTGTATTTTTTAAGAAGGGGGGGGAACCATATAAAACCATGTGACAATCACTGAAACTGTGAAAGTCTCAAGATACATTCAACACTCTTAGGAGAATGGCCTGCTCAAGCTTCCAAATGAGAATGCATTTTTTTCTATAATGTTGTGCAGAATGGATAATATCACCATTTCACAAAGCAGAGAATTTCAATGCATATGTAATTTGTTGCCTTTAAGATAAGACAGTGGCAGAAGAGCTGCCGCTCCCTGAGGCATATAATATTCTTTTTTATAAACTGCATGATCCTTTCTCAGCTCTAACTTTTACAAAGCATGTCAGTCTAACATTAGCTTCTGCATCAATCTCTCCTTTCACAAATCTAGATTTACACCAGCAGGTTTAGAACGTTAATCCCAGGAAGGATGGCTGATGTATTTGTTTAATAAAAGTCGGGTTGTTGGCAATGGGTTGGTATTGCAAATGACCCAAGTCTGCTCCAGATACAAATCATAGATCACATACAGTCCTATTCTTCAGAAGACTCCTAGAACAGCTTCAACTTTTCAGAGTGAATTAGGATGCACAGATCTGCATCAGGTGGTGGTGAACTGCAATCATATGCACACAGCTGTGTCCTATCTTCAGAAGTAGCTTGATGAATCCCACTGCAATCTTTTGACAGTTAATCTGGTTGACCCTAGAAGCAGTACTAGAGTTATGCACAATGGCTCTGTGTAGAAATGCTTTGCATCTACTGGCTTTGTGCCTACTGCAAGGACATGTAAAAGGGATAATTTATCTTTCTTATATTCATGAGTCCAGCAAAATGGAAGAGGCATGGTGCCCCAGGATTCCTAGCAAAAATCAGAACTTGAGCATCCTGTCTATCAAAGATACCCCATGGAAGAGGCAGCGCGTGGTAGCTGAAAGAGCCAGTTCATTCCAGAACTGTGACCTACATCTGTACAGTGGCATACACAGACTTTCACATATGCAGCCAGCATCATAAGACAGCCTGCAAATGTCACTAGAGGAGTTCAAGCACATTCTCATCATTACAGATGCAAGATGCCTTGACTTGACTCAGGATTTTTGCTGATTAAATTGGTTTGAAGTAAGAGTCAAAATGGAACTCCTAGATTAATATTAGGATATTAGATGGGGAAGACCAACAGTGGGTGTAGCCAATTAAAAAAAATATTATCACTCTACCTGGCAAAATCCTCGTAGTATTGCAGGGGGGGTGGAGTACAGAGAGCAATGGGGAGTGTGTCCTAATGGGAATACAGATTTCCAATTAGGAGTGGGAAGTCAAATCTCTCTAGTCAAAGCCAATTCAGAGAGCAGAGTTCCTGACACAACAAGGCTTCATTGTGTGACTGCTGGAACAGAGAAGCCAAACAAGGAAAGCGCCTCTTCTTTGCTTTGTAGTTGGACACGAGGACAGCAGCCTAAAGCCAAGCTTCCTGCAGCCACAGAATACAAAGGAGGATGGTCTTAAAGAGGCAGCATCTTCTCTTTCCATCATAAGGGTTAGAGGTATAGAGCCTTGGTGTTTAGCTTAAATAATTCATGTAGTTTAGATACTATTATAAGACTGACAACATTCATTTTCAAAATTGACTGAGAGCTTTATAAAATTAAATGAGAAATTAGGTGAAGTCCCCTCTTCCCTATAACTTTGATCTCATTCCTAGGCATTACATCAATCTTTTTACAATAAAGTTTCTCAACTTGTTTGTAAACCCTCAGAAGAAAGGCAAAGTGTCCCCAAGAATGTGTGGAGGGAAAAACTGTAAAAAAAAAGGGTGAAAACAGATTCTACACCTTGCTTCATCTTGTCCTTCTAGGATATCAATGTTTTCCACTGCCAAGCTGTGCTGCTAAAGTGAGGTGATCATCAAGTCAACAGGGAAAAGTTCAGGGTCTGCTCTGAACTTAATAACTGGTTTGCATCACATATAGACGAAAACACAAACATGATGAATGTGCCCTATAAAACTAAAGCCAGATGTTTCCATGGTCCTTATTAAAGAGCACAACAGTATAGTAAAGGATAATTGTGCACACATTTGGTTTTAAGTATTATAAATGCAGCCCTCTCCTCCCAGTCAAATAGGCAATCTTAGGCCAATAACCTTACAGCCCTAATATCTCAAAACAGGTTCCTTAAAAAGTAGAACTTTAAGGAGATGCTATAATCTTGGGGGAGACCTTAGAATTTATCTTGTGCAGTCTACTACCCAATGCAACAATCGTCTACTAGATGATTCATGAGAGATCACCATCTAGCCTCTGATTAATCACCGCCAGCAAACAGGGGATCCACTGTGTCAGGTGGCAGTCAATACAGCACCATTGTTTGGCAGTTCTTAATTTTTCTTGATTCTAATATGCACACATCTCTACTAGTCTAGAAACAGCAAATAAAACAAATTCCGTATACATCAGCAATGTATATGCATAAAATTTCCAATCAGTTGAAGTTCAGTGAGTGGATTATAGTATTTCTCAAGAAGTAATATTGCTTTTTCTAAAATTCTTCAGCAGCACAAACTCCCATAATCTCATTTTCTCTTTTCTGCTGCTAATAAATTCATGCATTTCTAAAAGTATCCATTCTTTTCCTTTGAAATAAGTTGCTTATGTGAGGGTTAGCCTTATCACCCAATATTGCCTTGGACTGTAATAAAGCCATCTTTCTACAGATTAAATGCATCTGTGCCTAGTTTAAATGAAAGCATCCTATGGGTATCTTTTCCTGCTTTACTTCGTGCCAATATTAAACCAATAATTTTTATAGAAGTGCAGTCTGGGTCGGCAAGAATGGAGCAATCAAGTTCCCATAGATGACAGCAGCTATATTGAGTGTCCAATCTCAATGTTTGTCCTCTACTCTAAGTCACATGGATGGTTGTGTGAAACACTGCATTTTACATTTGAAACAGTTCCAATACAATCTAGAAAGTCGGGGGGGGGGGGGGCAGAATGTTACCATTTTGGACTTACGGTAGCAACACTGTGCTCAAAACAGAGGGGATAAATTCAAAATGGTCTAAATTTCCAATGTCTTGCCTACCTTTAGTTGGTTCCAACCTTTGATGCAAAAAAGGAATTTCCTTTGCTCTTGGTGATATGATGTCCCTCACCACAGAAGTTTAAACTCTTGGCAAGCAGCAAGTAACACTGCCGTAAACTATTAACTGTTGCTTCTTTAGAAAACCTTACCCAACTTTCTAGCTGGTTCTCTGATAAGACTAGCAGACACAGCTCTTAACTCAGCTATCTACCCCTGTAATTCCAAACCAGTACAATTTATCCAGAGCACATCCTAGACACAAACTATCATTTTTCATTCAGGAATATTATTAACGGTCTAAGGTTCATCTAAGTATGAACACTCCACTTGCATCAGGAAAAATCCAGTTCCTGAATACACATTTGACAGAATGATGAACTTCTGAGATCAGAAGACAAGAGAGACCCCCGGTAAATAAGCCTGCAAAATCCTAGAACTATAGGCACCCTTACCCTGCTGGCCTCTACGCTAAGTCCTTCAAAGGAGCCATTACTTCCATCCCAACACTAAGGAAAACAATGTTAGCATAATATCCTCTATGCCAAAAAATAAGCTATTGGGAAACTACAGTTACAGACAGTAGGTGGATGTGGAAAGCAAAGCTCACCGATGGCAGGACAGAAAGAGATGTCACACCAAACATGCCTATGATAGAAAGGACACGGGACTCCCATTAATAAGACCCAGACCCAGCACGACATAATGCAGTTGTGACAGATGGACCAGCACACAGAAAGGGTGCCAAGCAATAGCAGCTTTTCCTAAAGCAGAGACAATTTCCCATTTACACACCCATGCACACGCTTACCCCAAACCAGCTGCCTTGCTTCCTCTGCCTGCTATGGATGCAAGCCCTGTGACACAGCACCAGTGCACTGGTGGTCCATGTGCCGGGGAGCCCAGCCTTGTCAAGGCAAAGGGGCTGTGCCTCACTGGGCCCTCATTCTACTCCACTGTGCTTCCTGGTCGGCCTTCCAGAGAGTCTTCCAGTGAGACTAATGGATTTGGGACCACCCACCTGCCGCTGCACAGAGCCCAGGCATTAACTCCTGCCTGCCTGAACCACAGCTAGGACTGTACAAAATGTAGTGGAGCTCTTGGTAAGACAACCTGGCTCTTTCAGAAGCAGCCCCAGCCCTATCTCAGTCTTAAAACAGGAACACAAGCCACTTCTACCAAAACGGCTTCTCTTCTCTGCAGCTTGCTAGTTCAATACCAGTAAAATCTTTCCAGAATGCTGAGAAAGCTGTAATACCTTATTTAGTTTAATGGTACCCTATTCAGTAAACACAACAGCATCTTGTTAAATCTGTTTAAGGCACCACAGAATTCTGTTTTTACCCAAATGGATTGGCAATATTTCCACACTGCTGTAAACCGCACATGAATTTCTGTTCTTGTTAAGCAAACCCACAGTTGTGACTGTTGTTCTTTTTATTCAAAACTCACATCAGTTTGGCAAATGTTGATTTCCCCTCTATTTTCTGAATGCCCAGGAGATGCCCGAGCTAACTGAACTACCCTTTCCCCACTTTATCTTTGACTTCAGGCTGTATGCCCTCATCCAACATAAAGATTTTCTTCCTCTGTATGCTGTCTCTTCTGCAACAGACTTTTAAAAAGGTTTTGGAAAGCTTCCTCTTTTCCTTTCTTGGCTTTTAATTGGCTTAAAAGGAGTAACACTGAAGTGATCACATTTTGTTATTGGTATTTGCTATATATGCTGGTTGTTAAAAAGAGATGTATTTGTGTGCCATCGTCCCTTGCAACAAAGAAAGGCATTCGTCCACAATAGGATTGTCTTGATTAAGTCCTACACGCTCAATGATTGTTCCATGAATCAATTTACTTCTTAGGAAAACTTCATGTACAAGAGCCAAAAGGAATATTTGTGGCTGGGGGACAAATTGGACTGGGGACTAATATAAGCAATAAAAGGGAAGATCCTTATCTTTGGTAAATGTAGGATAAAACAAAGCAGCACTCCAGTTTAATAGTTTCTAAATGGTTTTAGAATAGCACATTTTTAATTTTATTAAATTTATTAAATTAGATTTCATTTGATTTTAATTTATCTTTACATTTAAGTCCTATGTGTTTATACCATTGTTCTGTTAATGAGCTATTAAAATGCAATATGCATAACTGTTCTGTGACTAGCTGTTCTAGTCCTTCTGTCAATATACTTATTGACTCCTTTACATAAAGTAAAAGTCTGAAATCCTGTTTAGTGTGGAAAAAGATGTTATGAAATTGCTTTGTTAGGAAGTAGATTCCAGTAGAGATGAATTTTTGTACTCATTCAGAAAACAGTTTAGACCTCATCAAAATTAGTTTAAAAACAGGGACTTGATAATGTAATGTCGATAAATCAGGCATAAAGAACTTCACTCCAAAAAGATTCTTATTCTAGGCTGGAATCTTTTTATGTGATTATTTGTTCATGTTTTGAGCTTCAATATTCTTAAGTTTTATGAATTAAAAATCCTAGAGAAACTTGTATCTTCCTCACGTTATTTTTATTATGGGAAAATTTCATTGGAAATAAGTATCCAAGTCATATTTTTATTTTGGTTTCTATTTCCTTAACAATTTTGAGATATAGTCTACATCAACCTCTCTAAATAAGCTTTGTAATTTACATCTGAGTTTTATATATCTTATTCTTTGGCCTCATTTGATACCCAGAACTAAAGGTCCATAATATTCAAATTCACTGTAAAAGAACAAACCTATATATGATTATAGGTTGAAACTTCCTGACAGTTAGGACAATCAACCAATGGAACAGCTTGCCTCCAGAAAATGTGGGTACTCCATCACTGGAGATTTTTAAGAACAGACTAGACCAGGGGTGTCAAACTCAATTTCATTGAGGGCCACATCAGCATTGCAGTTGACCTCAGGGGGCCGGGTGGGTATGGCCTGGGTGGGCGTGGCGTACTGGGTGGGTGTGGCTAGAGTGCGTATGGCCTACTGGGTGGGCGTGGCCAGCTCTACATCGTTCACATCAAGGGTGCCTAAGGGGGCCTGGGCAGGAGTGGGACAGATCTGAGGGTCTCTGGCAGAAGGAGGGTCTCTGAGCCAGGGCCAAGGCAGTGGGGGCCGTTCCCTCACTGTTTCCAGGATGGCTTCGCGGGCTGCATGAAACCACTTCGCGGGCCGGATCTGGCCCCCGGGCCTTGTGTTTGACATGTCTGGACTAGACAATCACCTGTCTGAGATGGTATAGGTTCTCCTGCTTGAGCAGGGGGCTGGACTAGAAGACCTCCAAGGTCCCTTCCAGTTCTATTCTATTCTGGATTATGCAAAGTAACATCCATTGATTTTATAGAGGGTTACTGTCAGATACAGAGGATGGAAACCTAAAAACATTTCAGTAAAGTTGTTAAAAATTATCTCTCCTCCTATGTGCCTTATGCAATCTTCAAATGCTGGACATTCAGGAACTGCTGTCTTCCATCTTGTATGTCATCAGATATGTTTACATACAGATGGCCTGTTCCTGCTTTAGATCTCACTGATTTTTTTCTAGACCTCATTGCAAACTCAGGTTCAATACTTTCATACATTTTTAGTCTTTTACTTTTACTCATTCCACACAGCAAATACAGCTTAATCTGGGGTTTTAAAATAAAAGATCTACTACCATCATCTCTTCATAATTTATGTTTTACAGTATGTCTAATAAATCAGGAAACCCCCTGCTTCATTTGCTAACAGTGAAAGATGACAACAAATGCTTAGATGGCATTCACTCCTAAAATCAATGCTTCCTTAATACATCTTGGCTAATACATCCCAGCTGCATCTTCAAAAACCAGATTCCTTGTCAGGATTAATTTTGTCATGGTAGCTACCCACAAGGCAGAAGACAGCCGTAGTTACTGCAAGCCAACAACAGGAACCATCTATCAATTTGAATGATCAGTGAACTTGGGGACATCCGGCATTTCGGCTGCCAGACAGAGCCCCCTATGACATGATAAATCTGCTGAAAAACAATTCCTCAGAAGAGCTCCAATGTGGAGAAGCTGATTTAAACACACTCCATATGATGACCTTCTACTGAAACACACCTGTTCCTGCCCGCAAGTTGTAAGGCTCAAGATTCATCTGTGTCCACCTCCTGAACTGAAATAATTCAGTAGAAGGAGCAGCCATCACAGCAAACCTAGACAGGGCATCCTTAAGCAAAGCATTTCTTGCAGCCTTCAAAGATCATCTGGAATCCTCTTCCTATTTGCCAAGAGTTTCCTATAGCAGTTAATGTCTAAGATTGGACTCATCTCAGATTCATTTCTGATTTGTTACTTGCCCATCAGGTGGCAGCTATCATTTCTTCCTGGCATGTATTGCTCCTTTGTGAATCTTTATATGATTCACCAGGGGTACCATAATTCTGCATTGTACTGCTTTTCAGGATATGAACAATTTTAGACATTGCCATATAGGGAAGCACTTAGGAAAAAACGTTCACCCTGTGCTGATAAAGTGCCACATGGGGAGGCTAAGAGAACAAAAATATGAAGAAGGAAAACTGCCTTTAGTATATATAGGTTGGAAAGAAAAGATTACTCGGAAGACTTGTTGAAGATTTTGCTACTGCCAGCATATCTAATGGGTTTTAAATGATTGCATGGCTCTTCAAACTCGGCCCTTTTATGACTCATGGACTTCAATTTCCAGAATTCCTCAGCCAGAGTGCCTGGCTGAGGAATTCTGGGAGTTGAAGTACATGAGTCATAAAAGGGCCAAGTTTGAAGACCCATGGATTAGAGCTAAGGAGGAGAATTGCACAAGGGAAAGGGAAAGGGAAAGGCAAAATAAGAGAAGTGTACACCTACAATCAAGGCTGCTTAGCTATTATGTTCAGATAGTGGCCTATGAGATGCAGCTATTACTTTCCTTCAAAATATTTCCTCTACCTGAGACTCTGAGAGGCAGTTTGGTTAGTAGTTAAAGCACCAAGCTAGAAATTGGGAGTCTGAGTTCTAGTCTTGCCTTAAGCACAAAGCCAACTGGGTGACCTTGAGCCAATCACTCTGTTCAGCCCTAGGAAGGAGGCCATGGCAAATCATTCCTGAAAAACCTTGCCAAGAAAACTGCAGGGACTTGTCCAGGCAGTCACCAGGAGACAACACTGACTCAAAGGCATAAATGAATAAAATAAAACACATCTTTAAAGTTTAGATTCAAGCAGTTGATTCGCATGCTTGACCACTCACAAAAATATAACCAAATCTCAACCATAATTAACTGTTCCCTATTAATGTCTGCCTCCCTTTTCCACTGTTTTCTCTAAATCAAATTATAGATTGTGCATTTCACCCAGATTCTTTTCTTGTATTCTGTAAAGCAGCATGCATGTTCATAGCATTCTTACCAATAGTTAGTAATATACTGTGTATATGCACTATCCACTCTCCTGACCAACATACTTAGGCATAAACAAGATGAGAGGAGGTGTTACCACACAGATGAGAGGGAAGAACAGTTCTACAAGACGTCTACATATTAAGTTTTAAAAACCCAGGCAGTAGCAGTGATTGAAGTTTAGAAAGCAATGGGGAAGATAAATTCCAGATTTACTCAGCTTCCTGTGTACATGCATGAGGCATATAAGCGCAGTAGGCAACCTAATTATGAAATCATTTGGTGCTTGAAGAAGCAGCAGGGCTTTTGACCACATTTTTTCTCTCTCCTTCTCTTTACCTGGGTTCCCTCAAAAAAATGAACTGCTTTTTGACAGGATTTCACAATATTTACGGTAAATATTCTCATCTCACAACTGCAGATAAAGGCAGTGTGACAGGACAAAAAAAACATTTTTGTATATTACATCACCTATACCCGTATCCACTGCAAGAACCAAAGCTTGTAACTTCGTTAAATCTGAGTTATCTTCTTTGCAAAAATCTGAGAAGATGTAAAAACTGCAAGCCACAAGCCGTGGAGATAAGCTCTTCTAACAGTCCCAAGGGACACACTTGCTTTGTCAATGGTTTGACTTCAAAACACACCCTAGGTGGAGGTTCTACATCCAGATATTATCTTATCAAACTGATTAATTAGTGGGATTCACAAATTTACAATGTTTGAGGAGCAGAGCACATAACACAATGTTTTTCTAGAAGAGAGTGGGACAATCTTTAGCTTCTGCCAGTACATTTGTTCGCAAGCCAATTATTTATTCATTAACAATTCTCACACAATTGTGCTGATGCAACTGGCATCAGAAAGAGGAAAGAGGAGGAAGGATAATTTATTAGAGAGTGGAGGAGGGTGTTATGTACACTAAACACCATGATACATATCAAAATCTAGCACATCATAAGAAAACATTTTCCTCTTGGCTTTCAGTGTTGATAAACGGCTGACGGATTCCACCCAAAGAAACCCCATCACAGGAAAGGGAAATTTAGGTTCCTCTCCCTGTTGTTTCAGTTGTCACTCAACTCCCAGACCATCACCTCAGCTATTCATTTATCTGTTACTGACAGAGATTAAATGAGAGCGTTGAAGAGAGAGAAAGAGGAGCAGGTCCGGCAACAGAATATTCCAGCCACTGAGAAGTTATTTATTAATTAATTTATTATTTATTAATTTAATTTATATACCGCCCTTCTCCCGGAGGACTCAGGGTGGTGAACAGGGCAAGTTAACGCTGCACTTGGAGTTAATGCTCCTCTATGTTATATGGGGTGCTCAGATGGATTCATTGCAATGCATGTAGGCATCCCGCCCCAAATTCTCCCCAAAATCACATTGCCACAAGCCTATGGCACATTTGCCTGGTGGGCCAGGGAAAATACGGATTTGTAGAAGCAACTATTCTTGGGAGTGGAAGTGGGGCAGGGATGGAACTACAGGTAGTCCTCAACTTATGGCTACAATTGGGACTCAAATTTCAGCTATAAATCAGTGTGGTCATAAGTCAAATCACTACATGACCAGACCTGATTTTACAACCATTTTTTCTCATAGTCGTTAAGCAAATCCAGCTTTCCCATTGGACACTTTTTGCCCTTTTTTTTACAGGAAGCCGGCAAAACAGGTTGCAAATCATAAACTACAGGATGTTGCAACCTGTCATAAATCTGAGCCAGCTGTCAAGCACCTGAATTGTGATCACCTGACTACAAGCGTGGTGGATAGTTGTAAGTGCAAGCACAGATCATAAAGCCCTTTTTTCAATGAATGGTCATACGTTGAGGACTATCTGTATTAAAGTACAAGGGAAACATCTTTCCTTTTATGAGTGTTTGCCCCCAGCACCTATAACACTCAGAGGAGCTGTGAGGAGTAAAAAGTTTTCTGTACAGGTAATCCTCGATTTATGAACACAAATTGAGCCTAAAATTTCCATTGCTAAGCAAATTTAGCCCCATTTTATGACCTTGCTTGCCACGGTTGTTAAGAGAATCACTGCACTTGTTAAGTTAGTGACACAGTTGTTAAGTGAATCTGGCTTCCCCATTGACTTTGCTTGTCAGAAGGCCGCAAAAGGTGATCACATGATCCCGGGGACACTGCGACTGTCATAAATATGAATCTGTTGCCAAGCATCTGAATTTTGATCATATGACTATAGGAATGCGGTAATGGTCATAAGAGTGAAAAATGGTCATAACTCATTTTTTTAATGCTGTAATTTTGAATGGTCACTAAACCAACTGTTGTAAGTTGAAGAGTACCTGTACTCCACTCCTTGTGACTAAGAGTTGGCAAAATCAGATATGTCTACTATGAAATGATTCATAGTATTGTCAATGATCACTGCAAGTAAGTGGGTGGTTTTGGTGGGGTTTTTTTTTGCACAGCTGTGGATCTCTATTGGCAAGTGAGTCCACTCAGCCAAGGAGAGGTGATTCCCAAGATACAGATGTCAGAGTGAGTGCTAATTAGAAATCCCTTTGTCTCTACCTTGCATTAGAATCTTTCGTAATATTGTTACCTGCCTATATTGGCATAATAAAATAAGAAGAAACAAAATTAATGCTAATGGCAACTCAAGACTAGCAGCCTGTACAATCTTAGACCACACTTTGATTCTAATTATGTCGAGTTCTAGAGTGTTTGGGCAGAGCACATGCATGGTAGAGTATACATTCAAAGAGAAATAGCAATCAAGATATGCCATGCTGGGTGAACACAAGCAGTAAAGAGAGAATCTAAGCTTTGGTGAGGAAAACCCAGCACTGTGCATACAGGCAGGAAAAACCCCTCTGCATTGCTAACAGATAGCAAGGTGAAAAATATATGTGGCTACTGAGAAATGACTTGGTACAATAAGTCAATGTCCTGGTCATTTCACCTGCAAGCTTAGGCTTGCTATAGCTGGCACAATGCAGTGGAGAAGAAGCTCTTTATTTAGACCAAGAAACTCCTCTGCCAATTTAACAGTTCAATTTATGGCAAAGCAATTTTTGTATATATAAATTAAAAAAAAGTTTCACTGTTTAAAACTACACAATTTTCCAAAAAAAGCCTGGTTGCTTATTTATCTATAGACTGAATTCTGCGATTCACAATAGTTCACAAAAGATAAATGCTTTTAAAAGCACAATTGTGTTAAAAATCAGATAATCAAGCCAATTAATTAATTTTTTAAAAAAAACAGAAAATACCGTATAATAACCACAGGCCCCCATCATATTAAAATTCACAAAGAGCTGCAGAAAAGCTGTTTTAATAGCTTTGCAAAAGGATGCAGAGGTCAGTGCTAATGGGTGTGGGGGGATGTGAGCTGTTCAGAGTGAATTGCGCAGAAGCCACGTTCAGGATGGGAAGGAAACCACCAAGTCAAGGCTGTAGAATACTGATAGCTTTGCAGTAAGAGCAAAGGGGTTAGCCCATGGCTACAAAGCAGTGGCTTCTTTGAGGTTGCCTTGTGTCAGAGCTCACCATTATGTAGGGCTCCAAACTGGGAAGGCACCTCTTTCCAGGTTCACTCTCTTAAGTTAAGCATACTACGCAATTCCTCGGAAAGAATCAGTGATGACCTCGCTGACAGTCCATTAAAGCTAGACACAACAGAACAGTAAACCAAGGCATTGCTCCATCCATCCATCCATCCCAATAATGTTAGCACGGAGAGAAAACAAAAGAGAAATTGGCATAAAGTGCTAGACTTAAAGGAGAGTTGTAATGGGTCTCAGAGAGTTTCTAACTCCACACAACAGAAAAATATTAAAACCCTTTTTCCTGTACCTTCCTGAAAAATTTAAAGAATCCAACAATAACTCACGTGCACAAAGAAAGAAAAATGGAAAATGTTGGGGAATGTCAAATGGCAATCTTATGGGTTTCTTTTGGAATGAGGAAATGCTTTTAAGACAAAGTTTACATTCTCAAAATTAGTGGATAATTTTCTAATCACTTGAGCAGAGCTTCTGCCCTAAAACATAGCCTAGGAATAAATTACAGGGTTCATGTGCATTTTCACTGTTACATACAATGTAATGTTAGAACTTGTCTTTAACATTACAATTACATAGTTTTCCTTAAATACCTGCATTAGACTGTTCCAATAAAGATTGGGGAAAAACCAAGAGTCAATTGTTATAAATGAACTAAAGCTGTGATCTTAATTCAGCTATTGAAAACACATTTATAGGCTCAGCTTGTGCAGTAAAACACCTTGCTTCTTAATTTTACAATGTACACAACCTCATCAAGTCACCATTTTGAGGCCCTTGAAAAAAAGAGATCCATCAAACCTAAAATCAGCCCATTCTCAATTATAAGAACCAGCAGCATCTTTTCCCCCAGCCTTATGGGGATTTTCCTCAGACCTTGCTGGAACTGAGCTTCTACAGGTCAAAGAAAGTCTTCTGCTAAGTCCCAGCTCACTCCAATGAACATGAATAGTCAGGTGCTGCAGAAAAAAATCATGCTATTCAACAAAATCAGGGGTCTTCAAACTCGGCCCTTTTATGACTCATGGACTTCAACTCCCAGAATTCCTCAGCCAGGCACACTGGCTGAGGAATTCTGGGAGTTGAAGTCCATGAGTCATAAAAGGGCCAAGTTTGAAGACCCCTGAACAAAATGGTCTGCTAATAACTTGATCAGCATCTTTTTAATTCACTGAAAGCTAAGTTTTTTCTCCAATCTGAATCATTAGATACATCTGTTCTTCTAAACTGCTGGCATATATGCGCAGTAGTGTTGGTTGCAAAGGACTAATTTAACTAACCCTCAGGAAATTGCTTAGTAACTTACAAGTTAGCCAATAAATTAGATGAGCTACACATTTAAAAGGCTGCATTGATAAACAGCCATTATGTTCAAAAGAGCACAATAAGTGAAGGCTTTTTTTTCCTATCGTGAACATATAATCATATTTTACAGCAGACCAGGGAGTGCGAGACATTTACTAGGTGAAGTGTGCAGGGAAGAACATTTAAAAAGCAACAATCCATTGATTGATACATTGATTGTGATAGCTTTGGGATTGCTGTTTAACACATATACACAAATCCAGAAATGTTTGACCTTTGTAAGTTGCGAGAATTTTAAAATACCTAATTTTCATACTTGAGTTGCACTCGGAATTAGCCTTTTTACAGCCCTTCGAGCACAGTAACAATATCTTAAATGATCGACTGAAAATGTATTTGTTGACAAATCAAGTGTCTTCCCATGTTTTCCCTCTGTGCCAACAAAACAATGACTATTGCACTTGCTCATTTACAACGTGTCCCTCGACTACCAGTTCATCTGGATGCATTGTGTGCTTAGTCAAAATTACATCACTCAATGTGCATCTAAAGAAAAGAGAAACCTGCCCCAAATTTGGTTTCACCAAATCCACATGCTCTCCCTCCCACAACCTCCTTAGTGCCCAAAGGCCAAGGTGGAACAGGCAGGAGAGCTGTGGTATCCAAGACATGCTGTGGCATGCAACTCTACAGCTGCCAACTGAAAGTCTCCTTTTTGAAGTATAGAAACTCCTAGTTCCTCCTACAGAAAAAGAAGAAATGAGGTGCTTTCATTCTCACAAGAGCCCCTCAAATCTTTAAAGCCCAGCAATGTTCACAAGAACAAGGGTATGCTACTACTATTTTTTTATATAGACCTCCCACCCAATGCTGCCCTATATACCTTTGTAGAACTGCCAGGGCTACCTCCAACTTCAGACATCTAACTCATGAGCAGGAACCCATGGTGTATTTCTATTCTACTGGAGCTAAGAATTGGCAGACGTCTTGACCACAGAAACGTACCAGGTCACTTTGGGGGGAAAAAAAGATCCCTTAGCCTCCTAAATTGAACAGATAGACCAAGTTTCCATATTATATTCAGTCAAACTGACACTAGGACAAGGTCCCTCAATGATTTGGCTCAGCCACCCAAATGAGCTGGGAACACCCCACCATATATGCTCACCACTCTCCATCCTGAGAACCATACTGCCAGCAGCAGAGACAGTCTATAGAAAAACGACTGGTGTTCAATCCAAGGAGGGTCGGCCCGGCAACTCGACTGGGTTGATACCTGCAACTGACTAGCTGCCTGTCTTTTGCTTCCTGGAATGAGTCAAATCTTGTTCTAGCTAGTGGGTGGCTCTTGCTTAGGACGGAATAGCGTCATTGCCTTTCTGCCTGCAACGGAGATAACCAGTAACGCCCTGTTCCTGTGCTGATCCCTCAAGCTTCAGAGAACCATTAACCCCTCATGCTCTGGCGGTCAGACAGAAACTTTAGCCTGCTAGATGGAAGTGTAAAAGATCACACTAAAGGAGGTTCTCAGGAGCATATACATCCTATATGCAAACAGATCTTGTTGCAAAAGTCTGAGGTCCCTCAGGTTATATTTTTATGCGTGTAAACAATAAACTAAGAGCCAATGGTGTATAGGGGTTGGAGTGTTGGAATTAGGAATGAAAGAAGCCAGGTTCAAACTATGGTCAACTTTGAAGCTCAGTGAGTGACTCTGTATGTCTGAAGGTTATTTTCAAAACAACCCTGTGAAATTATTAAAATGGTCTACCTTCTGTTAAGGAGAGAGAGAAAGGGAGGGAGGGAAGGTGGAAGAGAGATGTTACATCATTCCACTGTGTATGAGGAATTACATGACTTTTACCATCTTAAAGCAGTTGCTTAGTCAGCTATAGAATGGTGTATTTTTCAAAAATGAGTTCATGCCTACCATAGAACATTTGCTAAAACAAATGCAGCTGGATGTTCTAAAGGAATTATTGAATTGCTGGGGGTAATTGGCTAAAAATATCAAATCTGAGATGCAAAAGTGTGGATAGCCACTAGAGGGCAGCAGCAGAGAGAGTCATCTGCATCTGTATACTTAATATCTTTCTGGCTATCTAGATTTCTGCAATCCAGATCTGGGAACCTTAAGTCTGCTTTATTTCTGCTTTAATATATATATTTATTTAATATATATATTTAATATATATTTCTGCTTTAATGAAGCAATGAAGCAATGGTTTCTCATTACTGAAGACCTTTGCAAACACATCACTTTGGAGAACAAGAAACAGTTAATCCCATGTTTCACTTTATTTTTCTCTGCCTAGTATTTCCATGAACTGAGAAAGAGCAAGACGGACAATGGTAAAGAAAGACTGCTCTCTAATGTGAGAAGTAGAAAAAAGCACCTCAGTCATCCATTCTAATGGACTGAGGGTTTTGGGTTAAGGTTTTAATTTTTAATTATTTTGGGTCTATTTAATTTTATTTTAACCTGTATATATTTTACTGTTTTAATTTGCCCTGTAAACCGCCCTGAGTCCCTCGGGAAAAGGGCGGTATATAAATCTAAATAAATAAATAAATAAATAAATAAATAAATAAATAAATAAATAAATAAATAAATATTCTTTGTTTTCCCTCTTTACGTCTTTCAACTTCATGCCTTTAGGTATTTGTTTCATCTCAAGATGGAAGGATGGGACTTCTGCAGGATCAAGAAGTCATGAGGACTCCGCTTACTAGGAAGAAGCTCCTGAAATGACCAAAACCAAAAGAATTGGTTTCCTATAACTTTAAAACCTCTGTAGAAAAAGAATACCAACAAGTGCACTTTTTCTTATCATGAGCTGGCACAAGGTGCAGCTAAGGGATGGCCATTTTGTTTTATTAGTAGCCATACATAGCAGATTTATAACATCTTAGGGTTTGGTTTTGTTTTTAAGGAGGACAATCCTGTCTTACATCATTTAAGGCTGAGCCAAAAGTTGAAAAGTTGGGTCTGTACTGCCCTCTTCTGATTGGAGAAAGATATTGGCTTTAACACAGAAAATCAGGGGAGGAGGCCGCAGGGGGGGAAAAATCACTTTTTGAACAGACTTTTACACTGGTACAATTCATCTTCCTGTCATCACTCCAATCTCAGCTTATTATATGCAGACCATAAAAGGAACCACACACATTGATGTGTCTGTAACTATTTGTACAAGGCAGTCACTCTTTCTTCCTGCCCCCAACAACAGGACTTCTAGGAAGAGATGCTCAATCTATAATTGCTCCACAACTCTTGCTAATCTAACACTTATTTTTTCTGTATCCATTGCAGCCTAGTAGCTGCATGACAAAAAATGTCCTTAAACAGGAAAATGTGTGTGTTTCAATGCTGTTCCACACCTTCCTCATATATGCATGAATTGGTTCTGTTAAACTTATCTCTTTTTTCCCTTCTTTGAATGCATTCAAGCCCTTATTAGATGAGGCTGTAGGAAATCCACCTCCCAAAACTATGCAGCAATTTTACCACTGATCAAATTGTGTTAAGAAAATAATTGGCTGATCTTCAGCTATTCAAGTGCTGCTCCTAAGAAGAACAAGAAATGCAACAGAAGTTAATAAATAAGCTTTTAATGCAGCCAAGCGTTAAGGACATAACACAAATTTGCCTCTGGTCTTACCATTTCTGAAGCTAAGCTGATGTCTGGGGTAGATAGACGGAAAATACCCCAAATCAGTGTTATCTAAAATGCCCTTAAGCAGGAAATCCATTTGGATAATAAGTCAACTTTGAAAAATGGGGCAATCTGTTTTAATTTAACAAAGACTCCCTTCTGGTTTAAATAATGCCAAACATATGCTAGGGATACTACTTGCAGATCTTGCCAGGCAATGCAGAACTTCCTGCCCTCGGCTGCTGATGCCACCACATCCTGTTTTCCTGATGGCAAATACCTATTGCTTTAGCATCAGAGTAAGAAACACTAACAGTGACAGAGAAAGGTCCCCACTTCAAGCCTGCAAGTCTTGCTTCTCAATCTTGAAGCTAAAATGAAGCCTACATTATAAATTCACTCTGTTCATTCATACCTGAAATTGAACCCCAGCCACGCACTGTTTGGGATTTATTTGGAGTGGAGGCCAGGTTTCCATGGACACCTCCTGGCTCCCATTCACCCCCCCTTTTTTCCCCCAAAGCAGATCCTCTTCTGCTGACTTTTACAGTTGGATCTAACAGCCACCTGGAAAACAGCTGTCCCTAGCATCTGTGAGAGCAGAAAGAATCACGCAGCCTGCCTCTCTTCTCTGAGAAGCGCAGGTTTTTGTTCAAGCCACTGGGTTTCATAGGATATCATCATCTCCCAATTTGACACAATACTGCATGCAGACCTACAAATTTTCACTGTGTTACTACTAGGCTGTATTGGAGATAGATATAAGACAGACAGACAGACATTCAGAAACAAGATACTTGGGGTTCACAGAATATTTTTGAAGGAGACAAACTAGGTGCCTTCTGGGCAGTTTAAACTGTAACTGACATTATAATTTATCTTTCATTATTATAATGAGATTCAGGGGAATTGTAGTCCCAAGCATCAGAAAAGCACCAGGTTAATTCCAGGGGAAAATTATGTGAAGAGGAAACAGCTAGGCCTCAGATTCTGTGGGTTTTGCTTCACTTGCAGATAACTTGCAGATAACCAATTTCTCTGCCAGCTAGGATGTGCATTTAACTTGGCTGCCTCTTTAAATGACTTTCTAAACAATCAAGTGTTAATTTTAGTAAAATAAAGAAAGAGTCAATCAGGTCTGAAACTTGCTGCACTAATTAAAAAAACAAATTAGTTTACTAGTAGAATAAAACAATATAATTAACTTTTAAGAATAATAATGAGGTAGTCATGGTAGAAAAGTTTTTATAAACACTTTACTCCACACTTATTCTGTCTTCCCCCCCTAAAATAGTGATCATTCTATATTAGATGGAAATTAAAATAATGATCTTTACATTTTTGATGGCTGTTCTTCTTCATGTTTGGAGATGCTGTCAACAGCACCAGGCATGAACTTTTTGAAAATAATTTTCACTGATCAAATCAGGGGTCTTCAAACTCGGCCCTTTTATGACTCATGGACTTCAACTCCCAGAATTCCTCAGCCAGCATGCCTGGCTGAGAAATTCTGGGAGTTGAAGTCCATGAGTCATAAAAGGGCCGAGTTTGAAGACCTCTGGATCAAATAATAGCCATCTACTATGTTATCCCTCCGTAAAACTGAATAAATACTGGTAGTTCTTAACAACCACCATTCAGCCCAAAATTTCGGTTGGTAAGCAAGACAGTTGTTAGGTGAGTTTTGCCCCATTTTATGACATTGCTTGCCAGTTGTTAAGTGAATCACTGCAGTTGTTAATAACATGGTTGTTAAGTGAATCCGACATCCTGATTGACTTTGCTTATTAGAAGATTGCAAAAGGTGATCACATGACCCTGGAACACTGCAACCATCATAAATACGCGCCAGCTCCCAAGTGGACGAATTTTGATCACGTAACCATGGGGATGCTGCAACAGTTGTAACTGTGAAAAACTCTTATGAGTCATTTTTTTCACTGCTGTTGTAACTCTGAGTGGTCACTAAAAGAATAGTTGTAAGTCAAAGTGTACCTATATCATCCCTAGTGATAGTGCGGTTCTTTTTTAAAACTACTTTCTTGTTGTGTAAGAAAGTAGTTTGTGATTTTGGGGATGGCTGTGGTTGAGGTAGACTGATCTACTGTTCATCTGAAAGTGAGAAGCATTTCAGGCACAGAGAAAGATTTTCTACTATTGGAGTGTCAAGCTATCTGGTTTTCTCACAAAATCCCTAGTGCTGTTACTGTGTTCCCTGCCTTCTAATATAAAATGTTATGAGGCAGGGGTGGTGCAAAGCTGAATGAAAATGTTGCATATTCGTATTTCTTGAATAATGTCATGGTCAAGGAATTAAGGAGTCCACAAAGCAGACAGCTAGATACTTTTGTATTGCAATGATTCTAGAAAACATCAGTAAGTGAAGATCTGTCCAATGGCAATTCTCCATGGTGGGACAAGACACATTATAGATCAGGGTCCCCAACCCCCAGTCTGCGGACCAGTAGTAGTCCATGACCTGTTGGGAATTGGTCTGTGCAAGTGGCAGGCAAACAAGCAAAGCTTCATCTGCTCATGTGCGGGATCTAGGTTGCACGCGCAAAGCCATCTCCTCCATCTCCCTGTGGAAGACAATTTTTCTACCAAAGCCAGTCCCTGGACCCCAGGAAGCTTGGGGACCACTGTTATAGATGATGTCATAATCCAAAAGAAAATGTGAAAACATCTCCCGACCCCACCCCATACTTGTAATCTAGGCAAGGTCACCAGACTTTGACATCAGTTGATTCATTTGCTGTTTTAAATATATATTTTTATTTTATTTCAAACTGTCTGCCCCAGACTTCATTAGTGAGGATCCAAATTGCCCTAAAAAAGAGCAATATTTAAATATAATTATTTTCACACTTTATACCCCTCCATTCCAAATTGGTTGATAAAACCTGTGATTACTCAGTTGTACATCTTCTTGTTCAGGAAGGTCAAGCAAAATATCCTAGCCACAAACTTCCACTAATAGCCATCCTGCTCAACACCAAGATGATCCATTATTGGGAAGATATAGTTAGTAATCAAACCTACTATTAGATTTAATAAACGTAATTATTTCCAAAGTTACCTGGTTTCTGTCTCCTTGCACAAAGATTCTTTTATGATCGAAAGCACAAATTATTTCTATCCCACTGTAATCGAAACCGAAGTCAGCTTTCCTTCCACCTAATCACTGAAAGTTAGACTGGTTTCTGAACCAAGAAATCAATGAAACAGTTCAGCAGGCAACTGAATTAACTTTGAGTGCCCAAGCTCCAAGCAAAAAGGTTACCTTTAAAACGAACATCATTACATGAACATTAGCGTAATGATTCTTGTAAAAGAAAAGCTACAATAAACAAATTGAAGCTAAAACAGAGCGTTCAGACTTGATGGTAAACAGAGGGATCCCAACGAACAACTCTATCTGTGACAGAGGAGTGGTCTCTGCATCCACCCTTTCTTCTGCTTCCCTCTTATCATAAATGTCAGCAAAATATTCTACAGCAGAAAAAGTTAAAAACACCTACCTGACTTGGCGGCCACCAAGATGGAAGGGCAGAGGAAGGCTTGGAAACTGGAAGTACAGAGCTCGCTGACTGTGCCCATAGTGGCAGCATAAGATTATCTTCCCCCCCCCGCCAACCCCCGCCACCAAGATTGGGTGGGAAAAGCTGCCCTTGGACGGCCAGCAACAACCTAGCAAGTCAGAGTTAGCAAAAAGACCGAAGTAGAGAGCACAGGTTAGAACTTAGGGAAGTCCAGCTTCATAGCATCAAACGTTCAGCTGCACCTGCCACACCAACAGGGCCCAGGAAGAGAGAGAAACACAGAGCAAGGAATCCCCAGTCTGGCTGGAGAAGAAGGAACAGCAGAGGCTCCCACGCACTGAGCCTAGCCAATCCCATCTCCCTGTCAGAAAACTATTCCCCGTACTGCAGTGTGCAACTGACAACACACACAAAACCACTTGGAGGGCAGTTCAGTTTTGAATTTTATTTATTTTTTCCAGATGCCCCTTCTGCTGGCTCCACCTCAGCCACTCCCTCGAACTGGTCTGGGGAGGTTTGGGCAGAGAGTATTTTTAGGTTGGTTTTATCCAGCTTCATCATTTGAGTTTTAAGCATCTAGCAAGCTGAGCTGTTGCATAGCAACTGTCACTGCGTAAAGAAAAGGTGCATGAAAATATAGTGTACATGGACACCAAAGATTGGCAAATACATATGTGTAGATGTAAAGTGCAACATAGCAACTGGGTAGGAGTTGTAAAGCAAGGAAACCGGCAGAATTTTTGCCTCTATCCCTGCAATACTATAAAGAAAAGACTCAGGAATAATTCCATGCGGTTATTTCTGATAGTTCAAATCTTTGTCAGGAAGCAAAATCCTTTTCCAAACAAGTTGGCTAAATATTATTCTAACTGTACAAGTTTCAGAATATATAAACTGCAGTTACATACTATACTGAAGACCAAACAACTATGGATGTTTTTTCACTTCTTTTCTGAAAAGATCATTAATCTTCATGAAGAGAGCAATGCCAGCTAAGAAACTGGACAAACTGGCTAGTACTTCCTTTGACACAGCTTTTATTTGGCTGAGAAGCATAGCAGGCCTGATGGTTACATTTGTCCCTAGCTTCAGCTTCTTCTATATGCCAATGACTGCTCTTAAAAAGATAGGTTCCTATAAACAAGAAACCAACTTCTGGCAAAATGAGTCATGCAAAATATGTAAAATAGACATAAACCCATGTATTGAGCATCAGCAGGAGAATGATTGAGGTCCTGTACAGAACCAACCTACATCCTATAGATGCTGTGGGTTTGGCCATATGGGATGGTGGTCATTTTAGCCATCATCTTCACTATACAACATGACTCGGGTGGATTATCGGCAGGAAGGACGAGGGAGACGCGTCTTCGTTTAACAGGTTTATTTAGTCAGCCCGGACAAGAAAGAACAGAGAAACATGCCTTATATAGGTAGCTGTCAAACAGGACAGCAAATCAGCTGTGGGCGCTTTTTCCCGCCAAGGAACAGGGCCAATGGGTCAGCTGGTAGGTCAGAATCTCCCCAGTGATAGCGCGAGCGCGTTAGCTGGGGAGGGAATCCCGTCAGCTGGTTTTGGCGGGCGGGCGGTGCTTTGACAGCTAGCCGCCGGTACTGCGCATGCGTCAGTTTTGACAGCTCGCGGCTGCCGCTGTGGGCTAGCCGCGGTTTTGACAGTTCGTGACTTAATGAGCATGCGCGGCGTTTGACAGCTGTCAAACGGCCGCGGGTACTTGTAGGCCGCGGGAGCGACTGCGCATGTGTTACTTTTGACAGCTGTCAGTGCGGCCGCGTAATGCGGCCTATGACAGCTGTCATTATAGTTTGAAATATGTTGCACCCCTTTCCCCCCCCCCTTGAACTGAACAAGTAACTTGAATTAACTTCTAACTGGTGTTGGAACTTGTTGGCGAACTTCCGGCCCATTCAAAATCCGACAAGTATGCTGGCGGCCTCTTCTGTCGAGTGGATCTGCGAGGTGAAGGTTTTTCTACTGTTGCGGGGGCTTCCTCGGGGGTGATAGGTGGGAGATCGGCAGGAGCAGGGATATCTTCTGGGTGAATGGTGCTGGGGGTTGCGGGGGTTTCCGCCGCTGTTTCTGGCGTGGAGGTGTTGGGGGTGACCTGGGTCGGAGCTGATCTGCATGTCTCCGTAGTGTGAGTCCCCCGCCAACGTTAATGGTGTAAGACAAGGGGCTGGTTTGTTCGATAACTACCCCTTGGGTCCATTTATCCCTTCCCCCATAATTTCGGGCCCAGACATTTTGTCCCTGCGTGAATGTTTTGCGTGGCAGGCTGTTTGTGTTTTCTGCCGCTGGCCTGTCTGGGTGCAGTCTGTCAAGGCGGGTTACCAGCCGGCGACCCCATCTTAGTTCTGCTGGAGATTTCCCGGTGGTGGAGATGGGGGTGGTGTGGTGTGCGAGGAGGAAGCGGGCGAGGCGACGGTGCCAGTTTCCGACAACCAATCTGCGCAGAGAGTCTTTAGTGGTCTTCACCATGACCTCTGCGAGGCCATTACTGGACGGGTGGAACGGGGCCGATGTTGCGTGCCTAATACAGTTCCTCCTCGTGAAGATCTGGAAGTCACGGGAGGTAAATTGAGGTCCATTGTCAGTAATTATTACGTCTGGAAGACCATGGGTTGCAAAAACTCCCCTTAAAGCTTGAATGGTGGCACTTGAGGTAGTGCTTGAAACCGGGAGAACCTCCAGCCATTTAGAGTAGCTATCTACAATAATCAAAAAGGTTTGGCCCTGGAATGGTCCGGCAAAATCGAGGTGTATGCGGGACCAGGGGTTAGATGTGATCTCCCACTTGTGAACTGGGGCGTGGGGTGGGGCGGGTCTGGTTTGCTGGCAGAGATAGCAGCCGGCTACGTGCTGCTCAATGTCCTTGTCTAAGGATGGCCACCAAACATAACTGCGTGCCAGAGCCTTCATTTTAGAGATGCCCGGGTGGCCCTCATGGAGTGTTTGTAGAACCTTGGTTCTGTGGCATGATGGGACTATCACTCTGCATCCCCAGAGGATGCAGCCTAAGTGGGTGGAAAGCTCGTGGCGTTTCGTAAAATATGGTTGGATGAGGGGGCAGGGGCAGGATGATTGCCATCCTGATGTGACCCATGAGAGTACCCTGCTGAGGGTGGGGTCCCTGCTTGTGGCGTGTGCGATGTCATTTGCTGTCACTGGGCATTCTGACAGTTCTTGTATGGCCAGGACATGGCCGGCTGGGGATGGGTCAGGGTCTATTTGAGGCAGTGGGAGCCTGCTGAGGCCGTCAGCGTGGGACATTTCCTTTCCGGGTTTGTAGACTAATTGATAGGAATAAGCGGATAGAAATGTAGTCCAGCGAAGCATTCGCGGGGACAAAATTTGCGGGGTTTGGCGGTCCCATGTGAATATACCTAGGAGGGGTTTGTGATCTGTATAGATTGTAAAAGGTCTGCCATAAAGGTAATCGTGGAATTTTTTAATTCCAGCTACTATGGCCAGGGCTTCTTTATCTATTTGCGCATAGTTGCGCTCGGGTTTTGAAAGGGTCCTAGAGTAATATGCAATTGGGGCTTGCGAGCCATCGTTAAGGGAGTGGCTGAGGACTGCCCCAATGCCATAAGGTGAGGCATCACAGGCGATGCATAAGGGTTTAGTTTCGTTGTAATGCGATATGGTTGTATCGCTAGAGAGTAATTGTTTCAGCTGTTTAAAGCTGTCATTTTGAACTGAGGTCCACTGCCAGGGGGCTCCTTTATCTAAAAGCCTATGGAGTGGCTCCGCTATGGTGGCTTTTCCGGGCAAAAAGGAGTGGTAAAAGTTTAGGAGCCCTAGGAATGCCTGGAGCTCCATTTTATTTTTGGGGGGGGGGTGCGGCTTGGATTGCTTGAATTTTGGCATTGGTGGGGTGAATGCCTTTGCTGTCTATTCTGTACCCTAGAAAATCTGTGGAGGGAACTCCTATTAAGCATTTTTCCCGTTTTAGTTTTAACCCAGCTGCCCTGAACCTTGTAAGGACTTCGTGGTGTCTGGTTGCTAGTGAGTGGGTGGAGTCGCCCGTGATGAGAACGTCATCAAAATACGGGCAGACTCCGAGGATGCCTTTGAGGGTTCGTTCCATGACTTCCTGGAATATTCCAGGTGCCACAGAGATGCCGAATTGGAGGCGGTTCACTTTGAACGCCCCCCTGTGCGTCACTATGGTTTGGGCATCTGCTGTTTCCCTGGTTACTGGGAGTTGGAGGAAGGCATGTGCTAAGTCCAATTTGGCAAAAATAGAGCCGGAGCCTATTTCTGAGAGGACATCCCTTACTGATGGGACTGGGTATGCATGGGGATTGAGTGCGCGGTTCAGGGTCGCTTTATAGTCCGCGCATATTCTCACGTCCCCATTGGGTTTGACAGGTGTCACGATGGGGGTTTCCCAAGTTCCGCTGTCAGTGGGTTCTATGACTCCTAATTTGAGTAAGCGGTCTAGCTCCCTGTCTATTTTTTGTTTTAGGGCGAAAGGGACTTTTCTAGCTTTTATCCTAATTGGTCCTATCTCCGGTTTGAACTTGAGGTCGATGGGGGCTCCGTTGTATTTTCCCAACGAGCCATCAAAAACATCTGCAAAATTTTTGCAGATATTTTCTAGGGAATTGGTGTGAATACGGTTTGTCCCTTCGAGGCGAATGCCTAATGCCTCGAACCAGTCTAATCCGATTAGGTTGGTTCTGGGTTGTTTTGTTATTTGGGCTGTTAAGTGTCCTGAGAATTTTTTAAAGTTGACCTTCAGGGTGGCCTGTCCTTTTAAATCTATTTGTGCCCCTTGAAAATCTGCCAGCATAACCTTGGAGGGTTGGATGGGGATGCGGTGATTGGTTTTGCTAGCTATTTTCTGGAGGGTGTCCCCTGACAGGATGGAAACGGAGGATCCTGAGTCGACCTCCATTTCACAGGGGATTCCCTGGATTTTGACCCATGCTCTCACTTTGGCTCGGGGGATGTTGTTCGCGGGTGATTTAGTTAGGGAAAATACGGACCCTACAACTCCCATGGGAGGGCGGGGAGGGGCAGTCCTACCTGCGGGGATCTCGTCAAGATCGTGGAGGGTCTCCCGGTTTAGGCTGCGACAAGCTGATCGGATGTGGCCGGTCTTGCCACAGCCGTGGCACTTCGCGTTCCTAAACCTGCAGGTAGCTCTAGCATGGCTTCCGCCACAGCTTGCACACTTCGCCCTGGTGTTGGTCTGCATTTTCTTCGTGTTGGGGGCCGTCTGTTGGTCTTGGTTGCGGTTCTTTTCCCGGCCGGCGACCATCCGGTTGAAGCGGGAGAGGATTGCATCGACCCCGGATTCGGGCTCCGGCGGCCCTTGGTCGAGCTCCCTGGCCTGATGGACGGAGGTGCCTGAGTTTTCGCCAAACGTCTCGGTTTCGTCGCGATGGCTGTCCTCGTACGCCATTATCTCCAGCGTGAGCTCTGCGAGGTCCATTGTGGGCCTTGCCACAAGCTTCCTCTGCAGACGCACGTTCTGGAGACCGGCGATAACTTGATCGCGAATTCGGTCCTCCAGGTCGGGGAAATGGCACTTGCGGGCGGCGTGCCTGACGGCTGCGATGAAGGCGGTGGAGGTTTCACCTGGCTGCTGCTTCTGTCGGGCAAAATAGAGCCGCCAATACAGTTCTGACCGCCTTGGCATGAAGTGTTTGCTGAGGCGGTCTGTGAGCTCAGCATACGGTATGGTGGCGACCGGGTCCAGGCTGCAGAGGCCAACAGCGATGTCATATACCGCTGGCCCGCTAAGGCATAGGAGCGCAGCGGCCTTGTGGCGGTCCTCCGTGATTTTATTCACGAGGAGGTACCCCTCGACCTGGCCCCAATGCGACTCCCATCCTTCGGGGTGCCGGACGTCGAACTCCCTCACGTGTCCTAGGTTTGCCATACCGGGTCCGCGGTACTTAGGGCACCAGGATGGTTGGCTTGTCCGGTCAGTGACTTAGCTAGTGACTTCAGCGGTTGACCGGACAGCAACGCTCCAGGGCCGTGACTTCAGCTAGTACCGCGATCCCACCTTCGTCGCCAGGTGGATTATCGGCAGGAAGGACGAGGGAGACGCGTCTTCGTTTAACAGGTTTATTTAGTCAGCCCGGACAAGAAAGAACAGAGAAACATGCCTTATATAGGTAGCTGTCAAACAGGACAGCAAATCAGCTGTGGGCGTTTTTTCCCGCCAAGGAACAGGGCCAATGGGTCAGCTGGTAGGTCAGAATCTCCCCAGTGATAGCGCGAGCGCGTTAGCTGGGGAGGGAATCCCGTCAGCTGGTTTTGGCGGGCGGTCGGTGCTTTGACAGCTAGCCGCCGGTACTGCGCATGCGTCAGTTTTGACAGCTCGCGGCTGCCGCTGTGGGCTAGCCGCGGTTTTGACAGTTCATGACTTAATGCGCATGCGCGGCGTTTGACAGCTGTCAAACGGCCACGGGTACTTGTAGGCCGCGGGAGCGACTGCGCATGTGTTACTTTTGACAGCTGTCAGTGCGGCCGCGTAATGCGGCCTATGACAGCTGTCATTATAGTTTGAAATATGTTGCATCGGGTCTGCCTGAAAATATAGGGCAGTCTTGCTTTTCTTCCATAATTTTATCTCTGAAAGACTAAGTGGTGAATGGGACTGGACTGGAAGTGTTGGGGAAAAGGCTTGGAGTGAGCTAGAGCTACTTACTCCTTTTCAGGCGAGAAATGGAGGGGTGTTTTCCTGACGTTAAGGCTGCCATAGGTGGCAGTCAGGTCAGCTGACTAGGGTTCGAATGGTAAATGCTCGCAGAAATGCACTGGAACCAACTGGCAATTTTGCTGGTGTGATTATTTGATACCTGAATCAAATAATCACTATTATTATCTGAGGTATGACGAAGCCTTTTGATGTATTGGAATTGGGAAGAGGCCAGGTAATGATAAACAGGAAGCAAGAGACAGAGGGTAGGTCAATCTTGGGGAAGGCAGTCTGAATATTTGGTTCCAATGCCTGCCTTCTACCACCTATGTTTGGTCCTGAAGTCTGCTCACTGGAGTGTTGGTGGCCCCAGTCTCCATTTGCTGATACTTAATGTAATGTTGGGCTATAATAAAGCTTATCTCATCTGTGATCTAAGCATAAATGAGAGCTGACCTGATAAGCATTACTGAAACCTAGTTGGGCATGAGGGTGGGGGGGTCCTCTCTCTGAAATATGCCCTCAGGTTTTGGATGTGGCACTAGTTGTGACTCGGGACAAGGTGGGTGTGTGGCTATTGTCATCCAAGAAATTCTGCTGGCTGCTGTTCAACATATAGCTAATGTAAAACCTTATTTGTGATATTGGGTCTTAAGGATGAGCTGGAGTTGATGGCAGCAAACCAGTCTTCCTGATGCACAGCTGCTTCCATCCTAAGCTGCTGAACTCTAAGGGTAAGTTGGCAATTGAGTTTCCTAGACTTATATATGGTTTTGAGGATTTCAATCTGTTTTCTCTAGACCAGAGGATGGCTTAGGAGTTCATGGCTGCTATAGTAATCATGGCCCTGATTCAGGTTATCAAAGGGCGTTATATATTAGATCTGTTTTTTGTCTTGGGGCAGTGGCGACATGATCCGAAGTTGGGAGATATTTATCCCTCATATATGAATCACTCCTGAATAGTTTCAGAGTACTCCCAATTACTTACACATCCACACAAAACCTAGTTGCAAAGAGGTAGGACATATTTGATTGGTCTGCCCCAAGACACAGATTGAACAGTTGGGATTCCAAAGAACTTGGAATAGTCCTTGAAGCTCAATTGCATGGGACAAGTAAAACCTTAGTCACTGCTTGCAATGAATGGGTGACAGTTGCCTAGGACTGAATCACACCTGTGCGGATTTTTTTGTGCATGCACCTCTCAGATAAACCCCTGGTTTTCAAAGGAGCTCCAGAAGATGAAATGACACAAAGATGCCTAGAGCTTTGCTGGAGGATGGCAAAGAGCAAATCTGACCAAACACCAGGTAAGAGCCTTTATTAAGAATTACCTTGTGGTGTTAAGAATGGCAAAACACTCATGTATCTCCTCCACCATTGTGTCCACAAATAGACAATCACCGTATTTTGGATGACTTGGTCCCTACTGCACAAGGAGAAGCTGGGAACCACTGCAAAGTCATTATGAGGACTATTCTAGGCATTTGTTAGATTAAGTCATTTGGATTTGCTTGTAACTGGATACTGTCTGTACAAGCAAAATGGAAATGTCAAAGACAAGGTCTTGTTTGGTTATGTGGAGAGACTTTGAATGCGTCAGTCCAGAGGCAATCCACAATCCTTGGGGCTCTGAATTCCATCACCTTTGTTTCTGAACCATATTCTTTCTGGCTGGTCAAGGCCTCACAGATGATAAAGTAGTTTTAGATCATGATGCAGCAAATGCTTTTTTACAGGAAGGACCATTCTGCCTGCATCTTTCCCTTAAAAAGCCACACTGGATTCAACAGTACTGGACAATTATTATTCAGGACTCAGCTTTATGGAATCCTTGGTGCTTTCTGACCTTGGTTATTTTTTGTAGACATTTCATTACCCAATTAAGTAACATCATCAGTGTTAGAAGGGACTTGACTTTGTTCTGAGCAAATGTTGAGTAATGAAATGTCTGCAAGAAAGTAATCAAGCTCAGAGAGCACCAAGAACCCCACTGTTCAACCCTGAGCTACAAATATTCTCGTCTATCAGTAGTTTCAGCTTGCAGTTTGAAAGAGCCATTGGAGGAAATAATTATTTAGAACCTTTTCAGTCAGATTTCAGGCCAGGGTTATTTCTCTGTTTTGTTCTGTTTTGAGGCTAGGTTAGACTCAGACAGGGGTGGTTTATTTGTCTTGGTCTCTTGAACTTTTGGTGATCTTCCATACCACCAATCATAGTATTCTTCTGGATAAGCTCAGGGAATTGGGATGGAGGGTATTGTTTTACAATGGTTTTCTTCTTTGGGACGCGGTGGCTCAGTGGGTTAGGACACTGAGCTTGTCGATCAGAAGGTCGGCAGTTTGGTGGGTCGAATCCCGAGTGCCGTGTAACAGAGTGAGTGCCTGTTACTCGTCCCAGCTTCTGCCAACCTAGCAGTTCGAAAGCACGTAAAAATGCAAGTAGAAAAATAGGGACCACTACGGTGGGAAGGTAACAGCGTTCCATGCGCCTTTGGCGTCTAGTCATGCCAGCCACATGACCACGGAGATGGCCTCGGATAAGCGCTGGCTCTTCAGCTTTGAAACGGAGATGAGCACCAGCCCCTAGAGTTGGAAACGACTAGCACGCATGTGCGGGGGAACCTTTACCTTTACCTTTAGCTGGTCAGGGATGGAGTAATCTAGCCGGAAGCCTTTCTTTTGCAGGATGCTCAATTCACTCCTCCTTTCTATTTAACATCCACATAATGCTACTGGCTTAGGTCATTTATTAGCATGAGATTAACTACTGTATCATTAGTATGGTGATGATATTCAGCTATACATATCAGCCTGAAGTTGTCCAAGTGATTTCACTGAAGTACTTTCCCAGTGTCTGGAGGCTATGAGGGTCTGGATATAGAAGAACAGGCTTTTATTCAACCCTAATAAAACTGCATGAGTGAGGGCTATGTGGAGACTTTGCATTGATAACTCTGGAGGAAGCAGCACTCCAGAGTTGGTTCACAATTTTGAGGTTTTTTGTTGTTTTTTAATCCCATTTATATCCCGCCCTTCTCCGAAGACTCAGGGCGGCTTACAATCTAAGCACAATCAATGTGCTTTTCCTGGACTTATATTTTTTGCTCCAGTGATTTCTGCCTATCTCACCAGATTCAATACTGCTGACATATTTTGGGTCCTTTTTGTGAAAAAGTGCAATCTAACAGGACCTAGGAGGTGTGCTTTCTATGTTATGGCACTTGCTCTATGGAACAGGTCTCCATTGATTTTTACCTTCACAAAAACCTTATGAGGTAAGTGACTAGCCCAAAGTCTCATAGAGAGTTTCATGTTTAAGCAGGAATTTCAACCTGGGTTTTTCTGGTTCCAGCTTAGCAGCTTAACAACAATAAAAAAATAGGAATGTAACAGATACTCCTGTAACATGCAAACTAGACTAGCCCTACCCTCAGAAGGTAGAGAAGCAGTGCTTTCCAAGTTTGAATCTTCCAGATATGGTTATAAAGTATGACTTCCATGATTCCTACACAACATATATGTATAGAGAACCAAGACAGAGACATATGTTAAAGAAATAATTATGGGACATATGCCTGCTGGATATGCATAATGACCAATTGGACAAATCATAGACTGCATCTGCATGGAGGAAAAGTGTGTAGTGGGGTGCCCTAGGACTCTGTTCTGGGCCCAGTGCTCTTCAACATCTTCATCAGCAATTAGGATCAGGGGATAGATGGGGAACTCATCAAATTTGAAGATGACACCAAGCTGGCAGGAATAGCCAACACTCCAGAAGATAGGTTTAAGATACAGAAGGATCTTGACAGACTTGAACATTGGGTGCTATCTAACAAAATGAAATTCAGTGGTGAAAAAAGTAAGGTTATACATTTAGGCAAGAAAAACCAAATGCACAGGTATAGTATAGGTGATACCTTGCTCAATAGTAGCAACTATGAGAGGGATCTCGGAGTCCTAGTGGACAATCACTTAAATATGAGCCAGCAGTGTGCTACAGCTGCCAAAAAAGCCAACACAGTGCTAGGCTGCATTAACAGAGGGATAGAATCAAGATCATGTGAAGTGTTAATACCACTTTACAATGCCTTGGTAAGGCCACACTTGGAATACTACATCCAGTTTTGGTCACCTCGATGTAAAAAAGATGTTGAGACTCAAGAAAGAGTACAGAGAAGAGCAACAAAAATGATTAGACAACTGGAGGCTAAAACATACAAGGAACGATTGCTGGAATTGGGTATGTCTAGTTTAAGGAAGAGAAGGGCAAGGGGTGACATGATAGCATTGTTCCAATATCTGAGGAGCTGCCACAAAGAAGAGGGAGTCAAGTTATTCTCCAAAACACCTGAAGGCAAGACAAGAAGCAATGGATGGAAACTGACCAAAGAGAGAAGCAACCTAGAACTAAGGAGAAATTTTCTGACAATTAGAACAATCAGTGGAACAACCTGCCTCCAGAAGCTGTGAATGCTCCAACACTGGAAGTTTTTAAGAAGAGACTGGACAGCCATTTCAACTCCCAGAATTCCTAAGTCAGCCATGCTGACTGAGGAATTCTGGGAGTTGAAGTCCATGCATCATAAAAGAGCCGAGGTTGCCTACCCCTGGTATAGGGTTTCCTGCCTGAGCAGGAGGTTGGACTAGATGACCTCCAAGGTACTTCCAACTTTATCATCATTATTATTATTCTTGCTTATCAATCTGAACTATGCAGAATAATTTCCTTGCAAGATAGCTCAACAAAAAGAATTCATTACAATATTTCCAAGTCTCCAATCCACCTGGGTCTTCCTAAAAGTTTATTAAAGAGTTTTAGAGGAAAAGGGTGGCAAATTACAGGTCCTAACATAGGTGTTTTCCACATATGGCATGACTTTACTATTCTGTGCCAGTTCTTCCTGCTTGTGACTGGAAGTAACATCTAGCTATTATACTAGTTTCTTTACATCTGTAGAATATTTACTGTAATATTCCTACAAGCAGTTAAAAGCTAAAATGTTGTAAAAAGGAAGTCTGAGGAAATCCTTTCAGTTTTGTAATTTGATAACTATAGGATAGCTTGGGCAAGAGAGAAAGGGAGCTCACTAAAAAAAATTAAGCAAAAGACTAAGCCAAGACAGTTTTTATTTGACTGTAATCTCGTTGCTTCTCAATTTTAAAAAAAATGAAGAAAGTTGATAGTCCACACATTAATTTGGTTCAGTACACAAACCATAAGCACAGTTTAAAAAAACACAAGTGGTCTCTTTTTTTTCCTTCCTGTTTGATAATCCTCAAGCAACAGTTTGTGCAATTTTTCATATTTATAACATAATCTATAGACTACTGAATAGAAATAAAATAAGTTTCGGAAGCTGGCAGAAAACCACACCACTCAATTCAATAGCAAAAATATAAAATAATTTACCAGAAAATTTTTTGCTGTAGGAGGGAGATCAGAAGTAACAGAAAAGAGGAGGGAGATGAATACACAGGCAATATAAAGAATGAAAAAGTCCAGAGGGAGGTTGTGAAAGAAATGGGAGCACTCTTTCTTACACATGCACACACACATACATATAGAGCAGACATGTCAAACACAAGGCCCGGGGACCAGATCCGGCCTGCAAAGTGGTTTCATGCGGCCCGCGAAGCCATCCTGGAAACAGTGAGGGAACGGTCCCCACTGCCTTGGCCCTGGCCCAGAGACCCTCCTTCTGCCAGAGACCCTCAGATCTGTCCCACTCCTGCCCAGGCCCCCATAGGCACCCTTGATGCGAACAATGTAGAGCTGGCCACGCCCACCCAGTAGGCCATATGCACTCTAGCCACGCCCACCCAGTAGGCCACGCCCACCCAGGCCATACCCACCCGGCCCCCTGAGGGCAACGGCAATGCTGATGCGGCCCTCAATGAAATTGAGTTTGACACCCCTGATATAGAACCTGGCACATCATCAAACACTTCACAGAAGCTCATTGTAGAGGTTCAAATTCTCTTGAGCATTAAGTCTTTATGATACAAGCCCATCAATTGTCTTGGATCTACAGGGATTAAATACATTTTCTTAGGGATGCCCATAGATTTATTTCTAACCACTTTCCCAGCAGCTGAAATCTTCTAGCAATCTCAAGTATAGATTCAATTCCTCTTTTGAGAATGGAGTTGCAACAGCCCTGAAAAACTTTTTTTTATTACTATCACAAGATGTTGTTTTTTTTCCTGCATCAGATCTCATGACTATAGTGGTAGAATCGCATCTAAGTGTTTACAAAGCAGCTAAGTGTTTACAATCTTCATTGTAAGTAACAATCTTCATTGTTATTTCATACAGGATGGATCTAAGTGCCCAATGGATCTTACTTTTTCTGCATGTGTACCCCCAAATCCGTTCTTAAATGCTTTTTGTAGCTGTTTTCTGACACTTTACTAGCAGAGATCTGGGGTGTGTGGCACATAAAAAAGGGAGTATTTGCAGTATTAGCTATTGTGGGAAGGGTTAAACTTTCTTCTTTCTACTGCCTATTCTGTTTTTGCAAATTGGTTCCGGTTTCTCTTCCTGAGTTCATGTTATCTCACCATGCTCTAGTCTAATGTTTGTTTATGGCTCTCATAACTCTTCCAGTCACCCTTTACAACTTCCAGTCATGTTAGAAATATCTAATATCCAGTTCAACCAGTTTGCACCAGTTCAGCAGAACCAGTAGATAATTTTTTGTTGCCCAGGCCCAGAATGGACTTCCAGAAATGGCATCCACACACAGAACCTGTTGTTCATATATTTGAATCCCACCACTGCTAACATCACTTCACTTCACATGCCCATTCTCAATGCTCCTTAGGCAATAAGGACTCTTTTTAAGTAGGTATGGGACCATTTTTCATGTCCAGGACAGACATACTCCTATAAATGTTAGCATAAGGCTCCTAGGACTAGTGATTGTGTAGTTTGGTTCAGCTTTGCTATTTGTAAAATATTGTGTGACTTTAATAAATTATATAACTTGCAGGGTTATTGTGAGATACTACCGTTGCAGGATTCGATTCCCATGGTTATGTGATCAAAATTCAGACACTTGGCAACTGACTGATATTTATGACAGTTGCAATGTCCCAGGGTCATGTGATCACCTTTTGCGACCTTCTTACAAGCAAGGTCAATGAGGAAGCCAGATTCACTTAATAACTGTGTTACTAACTTAACTGCAGTGATTCACTTAACTCTGGCAAGAAAGGTCGTAAAATGGAGCAACATTCACTTAACAAATGTTTCACTTAACAACAGAAATTAGGGCTCAATTGTGGTTATGTCAAGAACTACCTGGGAAGGAAGGAAGGAAGGAAGGAAGGAAGGAAGGAAGGAAGGAAGGAAGGAAGGAAGGAAGGAAGGATTTCCATGAGAACAAAGTCTTATTTTATTGGACAGTATGTTTCCAGGTGTTTCTGCATTGCCTTCCTCAGCATTTCAAATAAACTGTGAGGAATTGAGTTTCAGCTCCAGTTTACTCTTTGTTGAACTCAGCATCTCTGTTTCCAGGTGCACAGACTCTTATCAGTCAAAAAACACACGAATCGACCTTCTCCTTCAGCACAGGGAACTTCAAAGTTCTGTGCACCGGCCCTGGGAGAATTCTGTCCTGCTCTGCTTAGTAAAGCTGGCAGTAGAATTGAGTCCTGGAAGGAAAATGCCTCAAGGGGGCAAAGGGTGGGATAAGTTCCATTCAGTGCTAAGCTGATAAGGAAATACTCACTACTGTAAAAGAGAAGCTCATTCATTTTATTATCCACATGGGTCAAACAAATTCATGTATCTTTCTTTTTCAGGAGACACAGCACCACAGCCTTGAAGACCTACAGCACAGCTAGTGCTAGAACCTTCTTTATGCAGACAGGCAAAACTCAAGCATGCAATCCTACGAACTTAGGAAAACACATAGCAAACAGATATAAATGCTCCAGGAAGCTAGAAGGTGACAGCAGGAAAGTAGAAAGCAGAAATACAGGACTTTTTCCCCAGGTCAATTAAAGCAGCAGCTTGAACCAGAGTATATAGGTACAATGCAGGGAAGGAGAAGGGAGTAGAAAACTTGCCCCAAGGATGCCCAAACCAGAAGAAGCCTTCAATTGTCTTTAGTTTTATTAGCTTTGCAGTAGTGTTTTCCACCTTATTCCAAGAAAATGTTTGCTGTGAATACAATCTGGCACTCTTAACTGACTATTCTGTTGCTCATGTGGTCAAGTGACTTCCATGGGTTGGGATCAATCCAATTTCATTGGCCACAATATACAATGTAGGTATGCCACCTCCCTGTCTTGGATCCTGTCCTTTGGGACCACAGAAAAAAAAGAAAATCATGACACTTCTCCTACTTTAGGATACACCCCCCCTTATTTATCTGGTTCTGAACAGGTTTAATATATATGAATAAGTTTAATATTCTTTCAACATAGGGATACAGATACTACTAGAAATATAGTGGATTGCAGATTATGGTTGTGAGGATTAGCTGCTAAACTTAGGAACTATCTTCCCAGATACTGGAAGATGAATTTGACAGAAAAGCCATGTGTTTAATTAGCAGCATTGATTTGTGAAGGAACCTATGCTCAACAAGTGTTCAAATATTGTATCAGCTCCCTGTGAAAGTATCTAAACAAAACACTTGTACAAATCCAAAGAGAATACTGATCTAGGCTCTTGACATAACTCACCTCTTTCCTAGTACCATCCTACATCAAGAAGAAAGGGTGGTCGATATTTTCCTGCTGGCTGATGACATTTTTGAAGTGGGGTGGAGATAGGAAACAAAGTCAGGGGAATCCACCATTTCTGGTCTTTAAGGGACCTGCACATCCTGCACAACATCAGTACTACTTGCCAGCATTGTGCCAGCTGCAGGGCTGCCAATGTTATGCTGTCTCAAATAAAGTTTTCTGCTGTCTCAAATACAGTTAGAAAGCACATTAAGTCGGCTATGAAGAAGAGCCATGTGTGAGGGAAGCCAAGATAAACAAAACCGTATTTGAAATACAAATGTGTTTTACATACATATGATTGTGCAGTTCTTTGGATTGGTTCTACTGAAAAGGCACATTGAAGTGCAAAGGTGGCACACACCTGCCCGATCTTAAAGAAGCTAAATATAGTGGATTGGATGCGGAATGGGACAACTTGCCTCAGCCAAAGCACTGCGGCCAACTCACCATGGCCAACTTGCTGTGGGACAACTTACCACTGTCAACTCATGACGGGACAACTCAGCAGGGGACAATTTAACAATTCAGTTTAATAATTTAACATAAATAAAAAAAATATTTTAATTTTTGTCATTCACATTTCATTCAGTCTCTCCTTTGCATCCTTTCTTTAATGATTCTATTCCACCATTTCTTTTATACTAGTGTAACTCTTGTCCTGCAGCAAATTGTCCTGCAGGGAGTTGACTATGGTGAGTTGGCTGCAGTTGGTTACGGCGAATTGGTTGTGGTGAATTGGACACAGCAAGTTGGCCATGGCAAATTATAGACCCCCTCCCACCAGGATGCATAGCAGCGCAGCCAGCAGCTTGAGCCCAGAAAAAAGCACAGCTGTTTTGAAGTGCTGCAAATAGGGCCTACATTCACACTCCTATGTAGCCAAAAATACTTTTTGGAGACAGAATCTAAAGAACTACACAGCCCTACATCACAGTCCCTTTGACCTTGTTTCATACATAGGATTCCTGGGTAAAACCTACTGCCCACAGGATGGTTTGGGACAGTGAGGAAAAATAAATGGCTTTGGAATACACTATGAATGAACCCACACGGAAAGAAATGGTAGAACTTTTTAATAAAATCCTCTCAGTCTCTCATAAACCAAATGAAGTTTGGGCTTTTAACAAACCCGTTTTTTCCAGTATAAAAATAATGCTTCATTAAAGCATATATTTTAGTAATGTTCTAGTATGTTTTGTGAAGAGCTGATTGATTGCACATATATTTGACCTTGAGGCAAGTTTTAATATTCTTGGACATCCATATTCTTTTGAACTACAGATAGTCCTCGAGGTATGACCGGTCATTTAATAGCCAAAGTTATGACAGACCCACCCACCCTAAAAAAAGCTACATATGGTCTTTTTTTCAAAGTTACAACAGCTGCAGTGCCTCTACAATCATCATTCGCCCTTACAATCAACCACAGGGACACTGCAGCACTTGGACCTGCTCTCCACAAGCCTATTACCCATCGTATTTATCTCCCGACCTCATATTGGGAAAAGAGGGCAGGCCATGTGTTCCTGGGCAATGTGGCAGCGACCCAGGAGCTACTGCCATTTTGTCCCTGCCCATTTGTGAGCAGGGACAAAATGGTGGCTGAAAGATAAACTGCTCAGTTTTGCTGCCTTAACAAAGTCTGCACAGCACTGCAGAAGCTTTCTGCAGCATTCAGAAGCTTCCTCAGGGCTGTGCAGACCTTGTTAAGGCAGCAAAATGGAGCGGGTTTTTTGCTACACAGCAGTGACCTGAATGTGACCACCATTATGTGCATAGGACAAAATGGCATCTGCTTCCGGAATACTGTCATTAGCCAAACAAAGAAGCAATCCATTCCAATGCTTTGGAAGTCCTGGGAGTTCTTCAAATAGTAAGTGAGGATAAGGCCTGGTGGGGTAGGAATCAGGCCTAAGGCCTAGGGGAGACCTGAGGGAGTGGAAAAAGGCCCGTGGGGATCCAATGGGTAGGAAGCAGAAGACAGGCATCTCAAGAGATGGGAGAGGCATTGGACAGGGCAGGTGGTCCTGAGCCTGTGCTAGGCCACAAAAGACCTTCTCAACCCGAATGACCCTGTGCTCCACTTAACAATCAGCACATTCATTTAATGATTCACTGAGGAGAACAGGGATGGGGTCATTAAGTGAGCCTTGGTGGAGCAGTGGGCTAATGCCTCCTTAAGTAACACCAGCTGCCTGCAATTCGTGCAGGTTCACATCCCACCAGGCTCAAGGTTGACTCAGCCTTCCATCCTTCCCAGGTAGGTAAAATGAGGACCCAGATTGTTGGGGGCAATAAGCTGACTTTGTAATAATGCCACTTGGGGGGGGTGAAAGCCCTAATAAGCAGGCATATACATAGAATGAGGGCTATTGCTAAGCACATTGATTTGTGCTTTAAATTGTAAGCCGCCCTGAGTCTTCGGAGAAGGGCGGGATATAAATGAGATTAAAAAAATAAAAATAATAATAAAAAAAACTTAACAACTATTGTGAGATGCAACTGTAATGGGCAGGCTCCATTACGATTGTATCTCAAGGAATACCTGTATAACCCTATTGCCTGAAAATTGATGACTGGAATGATTCTCTGTACTTTTTTTTGTGCTAAAAAAACAGACCTTCATCATTAGAAATCTATAGATTTATGACTGCATTTACTCAAAGATAGAAGACCCACTTTTTAATTATTTATCTATATTTGTTACAGCCACCTAACTCTAGGCAGCATACAAAACCAAAAAAATCCATAAAACAAATAAAACATAAGCCACACCAAGAGTTTGGACTAAAACAATCGTAAAAGCAAAACAAATCAAACAAAAGAGGGGTCCCCAAATACAAAACATCAACCCCAGACCTGGGACCAAAGCCAGGTTTTCAGAGCTTTCCAGAATCCCAGGAGAGAGGGCACCATCTTTATCTCTGGGGAGATGCTGTGATAGTTCCACAATGTTTAATAGACAGGATCTGGAGTGCACCCACTCTCCCAGAACACACTGGCATGGGCAGAAATGATTGGAGATCAGCAGTCCCTCAGATATTCAGATCCTATGTCATATACAGGGAGTGCAGAATTATTAGGCAAATGAGTATTTTGACCACATCATCCTCTTTATGCATGTTGTCTTACTCCAAGCTGTATAGGCTCGAAAGCCTACTACCAATTAAGCATATTAGGTGATGTGCATCTCTGTAATGAGAAGGGGTGTGGTCTAATGACATCAACACCCTGTATCAGGTGTGCATAATTATTAGGCAACTTCCTTTCCTTTGGCAAAATGGGTCAAAAGAAGGACTTGACAGGCTCAGAAAAGTCAAAAATAGTGAGATATCTTGCAGAGGGATGCAGCACTCTTAAAATTGCAAAGCTTCTGAAGCGTGATCATCGAACAATCAAGCGTTTCATTCAAAATAGTCAACAGGGTCGCAAGAAGCGTGTGGAGAAACCAAGGCGCAAAATAACTGCCCATGAACTGAGAAAAGTCAAGCGTGCAGCTGCCAAGATGCCACTTGCCACCAGTTTGGCCATATTTCAGAGCTGCAACATCACTGGAGTGCCCAAAATCACAAGGTGTGCAATACTCAGAGACATGGCCAAGGTAAGAAAGGCTGAAAGACGACCACCACTGAACAAGACACACAAGCTGAAACGTCAAGACTGGGCCAAGAAATATCTCAAGACTGATTTTTCTAAGGTTTTATGGACTGATGAAATGAGAGTGAGTCTTGATGGGCCAGATGGATGGGCCCGTGGCTGGATTGGTAAAGGGCAGAGAGCTCCAGTCCGACTCAGACGCCAGCAAGGTGGAGGTGGAGTACTGGTTTGGGCTGGTATCATCAAAGATGAGCTTGTGGGGCCTTTTCGGGTTGAGGATGGAGTCAAGCTCAACTCCCAGTCCTACTGCCAGTTTCTGGAAGACACCTTCTTCAAGCAGTGGTACAGGAAGAAGTCTGCATCCTTCAAGAAAAACATGATTTTCATGCAGGACAATGCTCCATCACACGCGTCCAAGTACTCCACAGCGTGGCTGGCAAGAAAGGGTATAAAAGAAGGAAATCTAATGACATGGCCTCCTTGTTCACCTGATCTGAACCCCATTGAGAACCTGTGGTCCATCATCAAATGTGAGATTTACAAGGAGGGAAAACAGTACACCTCTCTGAACAGTGTCTGGGAGGCTGTGGTTGCTGCTGCACGCAATGTTGATGGTGAACAGATCAAAACACTGACAGAATCCATGGATGGCAGGCTTTTGAGTGTCCTTGCAAAGAAAGGTGGCTATATTGGTCACTGATTTGTTTTTGTTATGTTTTTGAATGTCAGAAATGTATATTTGTGAATGTTGAGATGTTATATTGGTTTCACTGGTAAAAATAAATAATTGAAATGGGTATATATTTGTTTTTTGTTAAGTTGCCTAATAATTATGCACAGTAATAGTCACCTGCACACACAGATATCCCCCTAAAATAGCTATAACTAAAAACAAACTAAAAACTACTTCCAAAAATATTCAGCTTTGATATTAATGAGTTTTTTGGGTTCATTGAGAACATGGTTGTTGTTCAATAATAAAATTAATCCTCAAAAATACAACTTGCCTAATAATTCTGCACTCCCTGTAGTTCTTTCTTAGAGTATATTTATTTTATTACCAGCATCTAGACTTGCACTTGGAAGCTGACTGGTAATCAGTGCAGCTCATCTAGTTGCAATGACACATGGGCATGCCAAAAGCACCCATTATTGCTCACACTGCTGCATTCTGTACCAGCTGTAGCTATCAGGTGCTCTTCAAAGACAGAGCACATTGCAATAATTCAGTTATGAGATGACCAGGGCATGAGTGACTGTCTGAAAGATTTCCCAAATGAGGGAAAGGTGAGGGTGGTGGCACAAGATGAACTTATGCAAAGGCTTTCCTGGCCACAGCTGACAACTGCTCTTCGAGCAATAGGTGTGAATCCAGAGGGACCCCAAACTGAACACTAGTCTTAAAATGAGGTAGTGCAGTCCCATCCAAGATAAAAAAATGGTAATATCCCTAATGCCAGTGGATAAACAGGCACAACCAGGATTGCATTCTGCCCCATCCACACCTGCCCCATCCAATGTATTGACCAGATGCTAGGTCAATACATTGACATAAAAATCAAACAGTCCAACCTAGCCTCAGATTCCATGTAAATTGGAATTTGTACATGCAACGTGCAAACGTACAAACATGCTTTCAAATGTACAGTACATACAGTATTTGTAATGAAATCTGGCCATCTTTATGGAAACTTATGAAAAACACAATATGCATATAATCTGTATGAGAGATGAATGTGTGTATACACTCTTTTTTTCTTTCTCTTGTTTTTCCCCTTTGTTTTGTTTAATTAAAGCCCTTCCCCATATTAAAAACAAAATCAATACTGCTCTTCCAAATCATTTGTCTTTTTCACTGTCAGGTAAGGATTAGAAAGCAAACAATTTTGCTATTAGCAAGATAAAGCTATTTATGGCTAGGCAACACTTTTAGATTTACTACCCCATTTACATTTAGGTGTATTTCCCAATACCTCAGCAATGGCTAGTAAGAAGAAACTGAATTTCTTCACCTTCCTCTAAAATGAGGCATAAGCAACACTCTACTGGAATTGCAATCATCAACCAAATGTGAATATAAATGAACTACGTCTAAAGTATTGTTTTCAAAGCAATTGAAGAGACATACTGGTATTTAATCCCCAGCAAACCTGCATTTTTCTTATTAATCTCTGACAAAGCAGAAAACTCAGCACAAAGTCAAATCAGTTACCCTATTCCTTTTTCTTCCAACTGCAGCCAGGAGATGTATAGTAAGATAGAATTTGTCAGCAACATTCCTACACGTGAAAACAGATCAAAGCTTATGCACATTTACAGCAAGGCTGTCTGGAACAGTGCTGACTAAACAGACTGTCATGCTTCTGAAATGACTTCTTACCACAAAACCACTGCTTCATTGCAAGCCACCCTTTTACCAGATGCCCAGGATTGTCTAAGAGTGCAAGATGATTGTTCTACTGCAGTTGTTTTTGCAGAAATGGATGAAACCAAGACCAGGAATACCACACTGTGTGCCTGAAATAAGGGACTGGATTTTGTTAAAAAAAATCCACTTCCTAACTTATTATATTTGTGGCCTATAAAATAAAGGATTCAGAATCAGAAATTCTGCAATCTAACAAAAAATATAGTTCTTTGTTTTTACCTGCACACAGCATGTAACATTAAAATGGTGTTATATCTTATCTAGCAGTGAGCCATCAATCCCTCCTGTACTATCTCTGTTTTGATCAAAGAAAAATCAAGGCCCATCAATACCAGAAATGCTTCTCATCCCCACCCTTCAAAATGCAGAGAGAGAGAGAGAGAGAGAGAGAGAGAGAGAGAGGGAGGGAGGGAGGGAGGGAGGGAGGGAGGGAGGGAGAGAGAGAGAGAGAGAGAGAGATCTGCTTATGCTCTAAATCATAATGCTCTATGGGACAAAGCCTAAGGTTGGTATTCCGTAGAATTGGGATTCAGTGAGGCACAAATGCTAACGTAATAGTAGGAGATTTCTGGAGGACTTTACTTCTGGCAACAAAGATTAATTTCATAATTGTTTGGACATTCATTAAAGTGAGCAAGGCCTTTTTTATATATTTTATTAATTTTCTAGTTTTACAGTCAAATACTTAATAGACAACGTGTTGTCTGCGTCCATTAGTAATTCAGTGGTATATATTAACTTCTTTGGTCTCTAGATCCAATATTAAACCATTAGCTGTTTCCTCTCTTCTTCCGGTAGTACCTGTTTTCCCATACTAGGCAAATACAATTCTTATTGTTATTAATAAATATACAATTGAATATCAACATCTTTGTTACGTTTTTCTTATATCAATAATGTCATTTTAGATAACTTTTCTAACCAAAACATATCTTAATTGCATTTACACTTAATATCCATACGTTCAATCAGTATCCTGTTTTCACTTTTTTAAAATTTTTAATTTCCCATCAGTGTTCAAAATGTCTCTATTGTTTATAATTTCAAAGTAAGTTATATTTGGGTAACCAAAAGCTTCCCTTATTCAAACTTCTTAGCATTTTCCTGTTTCTCTTCTCATACCAAAATCTAATATTCTAATTACAGATCTTATCTTTCTAGTTATCATAATACTTCTATCCAGTGCTTTTTTTGTAAAAGAAAAAGGTGCCGGAACTCGCACATGTCATACAACCCGCTTTGCCTACCCTACAAGGTTCCATCCAAAAAAGGTGCCGGAACTCCGTTCTGAGCGTTCTATGAGAAAAAAAGCCCTGCTTCTATCTCTAGCAATTATCTTATTCTCCACCATATTCAAACATCTAGTTAATAATATAATATCCCATCTAATGGATCAAGACCTCTATTTTCTTCTGTCTTACTCTAGCTTTCTTCCTTTGCCAATAACTTTCCAAGTCAATGCATTTGAATCATCAAGTAATTTTTCCTCTGTTTTTTTAAAGGGGGGAGTCAATTATTAAACAAGTCTTCTCCAACTTGATGCCATCCAAATGGAGTATACTTTATATTCCATAATCCGTCACTTAATAACATAGTAAGTCAGTAAACTAGAAAACAGTCCCTGATGCAACCCAAAGGCATTCAGGGTATCAGCAAATAAAATCTCCTAAATTTCTATAGCAGCCATGGAACTATACTTTAACTACCCTCCTATTTAAGAGACATTTCAAGTCCAGAACAGAAGCTGCTCTGTCTCTTGTTGCAGGCAGCTGTCAGTTGTTCCCTGACCCAGAGCAGCTGCCAGTGAATATATGCACAATTCTATAGCAATTTAATGTAACATGAGACCATCTTTTATTCTTTGTATCCAGGGTCTACAGGTTTTATTAGCTAGCCATTAGAACAGACATGGAAAATGCTATTAAATATAATCCGCAAAATGTTATGGCTATATTCTAACGAAACAGACAGCCAAGGACACGACTGCATTGTTACAGCAAATAACCAAATCCAGAAAAATGCAATAAAAATGAAAGAACATGTAAAGAGATACAGTGAATAAAACCAATGAATAAAACCTGCAGTTGCCTAGCCCTATCCAACCACACACACAAAGAATAGGATATACAATGAAGATAACAAAGGGCCCTCTGAATTGATGACAAGTCACATTCAGGAGAGAACAGAATCAGAAAGAGAGAGGGATCACATCTGCATGACACTCAAGAAGCGGAACTGAGATGTGGGGCAAGCACTCAGGAGGAACAATATGCTATAGAGGATGTACTGTAACATTCATTTCATGATTGCACACAAAGCAATTTTTCTCCCTATTCTCAAACTTAAATAAGAAAAACCTATGGTCATGTGATCATAATTCAGGCACATGGCAGAGGTCACGTGATCACCATTTGCAACCTTCCCAGCCAGCCTCTGACAAGCAAAGTCAACAGGGAAAACTGGATTCACTTAACAACTATCTAATTCACTTAACTACAGTGATTCGCTTAACAATCATGGGCAAAAAAAAATTGTAAAATTCGACAAGACTAACTTAATAAATCACTTTGCTTAGCAATGGAAATTTTGGTCCCAATTGTGCTTGTAAATCAAGGGCTGCCTATTTTTCTGGAGATTCTTACTAGCATAATTACAACTTAATTGCATTCCTTTGAAGAGTGCCCCCACTTCCTCTTTGGTTGAAACAAGAACCTGACAACTCCCGTGCAAATTTGGTTAAATTTAGCTTCCCCATAAACAAAATAGGCCAGTAGAGCTGAACCAATGACAGATTTCAGAAAAGACAAGTGACCCACAATATACCATAAGTACTCTGAGATACAGTCAAGCCTGTTCTGAATTCCTCCCCCCAAGATAATATTCACAGTAGATTTCCCTGGAAACACACACTAATCCATGCACTCAGATTAAAAGTGATGCCCAGATGGCAAGCAGGGACAGAAACTCATTTTTTCCCCTCTGCAGTTTAATCCTAGACGAGCAACAAGACTCCTTTCTTCATCTCACCTAATCTCTTTAGGTCAGTGTTCCTCAACCTCAGCAACTCTTAAGATATGTGAACTTCGGTTCTCACAATCCCCTAAGAAACACTGCTCTAGGGTGAACAATGCAAATTGTAAACCTTGTCCAGTCCATTAAGCAGGAAATTTCTGAGCTGCATCATTTCAACTTCTCCCTCTTTCCCAGCCCCATTTGCTGCCCTATTTTGCATTTAAAGGGAAAATAAGTTAAATAAAATCATACCCAAGCTGGGAAAACCCCTACTCTTTGATGTAACTGAAATACTTTAAAAATAATACTGGCACTCTAGAATGGAATATTGCTGTTCTTGTATGTTTGATTTTCAGAAAAAAATCTATCACAAGTAATTTCACAAAACTTTTATTAAAGAGAAAATAATCTAAATATGACCAACTGCAGTAGCAATGAAACCTCAGCTCATATTGAGCCCCACTTTGCAGAGCCTTGTTAGGCTAAGTCAAAAGGCTATTGATCATCTACCCCTGGATCTGCCATTGCCCCTAAGTTACCTCTGTTGAGGAACATACAGGATCCCCCCATGTGACTGGGCATCACATCCAGATTGAAAATATAGCAGGTTGGGTGATATATGAGAAGAACTGGGCAGCCTGCCATTTGCCCAAATTGGAGGTTATCTATTGCTGAACATCTTAATCCAGCACTTGCAATGAATGCTAGGTGAGAAAACAGTTGCATAGGTTGTTTTACCATTACAGTACTTCTCTCTTCCCAGACAAGTTCCCTAGGATAACAGCACGATGTCTGCAACTCAGCTGGAATGTTCATGTACAGATCAATCAAGAACAAGTGTGCGGATGGCAGGAGCATATGTACACACAGCTTGCCTCTCTAGTAGTACTAAGCTGCAGCTCCCATGTCTTTCATCTCCAGTCCAGATCTCTGGAATTAAATGATGTATCCAAGCTGTTCTAATCAAAGCCATTCAAAATTCAAAGCTGATTTCTGATGAAACCACAAATTCAACTCATCCACTTTAAAAAGAATTCTGGTATGAGCACCCACAATATTGACTGAAAGGTTAAAAAAATTCCAGGTGTTGTTTCTGTGACAAGATATGCCAAATAAATGGAGCAGGCCTCTATCACTTCAGCAGTGCAGAGATCTGATGCCCAACTCCACTGGGGAAAACTGTAAGTCAGCTACTCACCCATAACTGGGTCATACACACTGATTGGTGCAACAACACTGCAGAGATGCTCTCAACATTCAGAATGTCAGTGAATTTAGAGTCAACATGAATGAAATTAATTATAAAGACAGCACTGAGGCAGTCCCTCCATTGAGCTGTCACACACACCAGGTTGAGTAAGCAAAGGATCACAGACTCTTTGAAGTGAACTGTACAACACTGGGCTCATGCTTCACTGCAAGATCTAAACCTGTTTTTTCTCTTATGTGGTCTGCCTATTCCAGTCTAAAGCTCTCTGGATGAACTGGATCGCAACTTCTATCTTCCTAGCCTACATAAGATGCTGGAAATTTTAGAACAATACATCTGGACACCACCAAAATTAGAAAGGCAAATAAAAGAGATAAATTACAGTTATTCCCATTATCTTTACAATATATATTCTGGATCACTGTGTGAACTGCCATCTCTTTCCTAAGTCTATGCACACTTGTTATGAATGAGAAAGACTAACTTGGATGTCCATTGTTGGACAGTGACAAAAGTTAAGCTATAATAAATACAGAAGACTGAAGGCTTGTTTCTCAAAATAAGACAGCTTTGCAGAAAACACATATTTTAGCAAAATTTACACGTTTATCACAGCATTTCTGAATTGATTCCAGTTCCTTATTTATTATGACAGCACAATCAGGAAATGATCTATCCATCTCTTTCGTATGTAAAACATGCCAGACTTTTCCCTTGACAAAAGCTTCAGACCCTTCAGGCGTGGATGCGTTTGTTGCTCCTTTGCCAAGATGAAGCCAGGGAAGCAGACTAGGGAGAAAAAGTACCATGCTGCAGTTTCCGAGCACCACCAAGCTGTGAGCTGCACACTCTTTCCACTGCTGGTTCAGAGAACCTATACATTACCGAAAGCTTTGAGTTTGTTATGAAAAGGGCTTGGCTAAAGTCCAGGGCCTCCCAGACATCACACAATAGGCTGAACAGCCAGAACTTAAACACGAAGCTCACATCACCTCCATTCAGTGCTCAGTCCACTGAGAACCCAGAAGAGTGCCATGAGAGCAGAGACTGGCAGCCGGGCACACCAGTCAAGCGGCATTACCAAGGCCAATGCTCTGGCATTACCAAAGGCCAGAGCACGTTTCCTCTCCCGCAGTCCGAAGTCTGGTTGGCATAAGAGAGCAAGCCCGGCAGCAAAGGCAAGCAGCTGCCATCCACTGCAGCTGTTCCCCTGCTGTCAATCCCAAGGCCCCCTTTCGCCATCCGGGTAACGCTTCTCCGCTGGGCCTCCCGTCCTGGCAAACAGCCCCGTGGGTAAACGCCCGTTCAGACAGCGGCTTTGGGTCAGTCGCCCCCATCCCCAATTTGCCGCCCTTTCCAAAGGAGAGTCTTGCCCAAGACCGAAAGTGCTACCACCCCATTCCCACAATTCCCATCGCTGCCAGCAACTCCACGCCGAACTTCTCAACCCCGAGAAAGAACAGCTGTCTTTGCCCGGAACCAGAGGGTGCAACAGCTGCCAGTCGCGATCGGAAAGACGCCCAGCCCAGCCCAGCCCAGCCCAAGGCAGCTTGCCCCGGACTGTTCACCACCATCTTCTAAGCCAGCGTTTCCCAACCTTAGGAACTTGAAGATGCGTGGACTTCAACTCCCAGAATTCCCCAGCCAGCTATGCTGGCTGGGGAATTCTGGGAGTTGAAGTCCACGCATCTTCAAGTTCCTAAGGTTGGGAAACGCTGTTCTAAGCAATTCAGGTACCTGGCGCGACGGCCCCAACAACCGAACCGACTCGAGGCCCCCACCTCGTCCCCCGGTCACTCGCTCGGCACGTTCCCGACGCCCGAGATGGCGGGGCTGATCTTGTCCCCGAAGCCCACCTCCTTCCTGCCAATTCCTTCGCCCTTTGAGCAATCACTCCCATGGCTCTCGGCTCTTCTCTGCCCAAATGCTTTTCACCTCCTCGCTAAACACGGAAGGCAAGGCGCGATCCTTCAAGCCTCCGCAAGCCAGGGGAAGCAGGGCCACGCGCGGGGAGAAGGAAGGGCGGCGTGGAGGGGGGGGGCGGGGGAGAGGAAAGAGATCACTGGATCGCCGCGCGGCGGATCCCAAGGACAGTTAGCTGCGCGGAGGAGGGCCACTCCCCCTTACTGCCAACCGGGAGATAAACGTTTCGTTTTCCCCGCCGCGATGCAGGCGCGGCGAGAAGCGTCTCTCGCCCTGCCGCAATTCATGCACTTGCTCACCAAAACCAGCGGTCTCGTCTTCTTCCTCCATGTTACCAAGCAGAGTAGAACAGCTGCCGAGGAGGCAGTACGAAGCCGCCGCCGATCCTCTGCAAGTTCCTTCTCAACCTCCCGAAAAGAGGCGCGGCTTTTTTGTGCCACGTGATAAGAGGACGCGCTTCGGGGGCTCGTAATGCCGCCAAGCCCCACCCGAGCGGGGTTGGCGGCTTGTGCTGGGTCGGAGGTGCGCCTGCTAGAAGAAGAGAAGCTGCCGCATCTCGGCGAGTCGTTCAGACCACGAGGGGACGGGGAGCTCAGGGTTACACGCGTTGCCTGCAGGAGGGCCGAGTAGACCGCGGGGCTGGTATCCCGAGGCGACCAGAGAGATAGGCGGAGCTATTTTTTTTTAATCCCATTTATATCCCGCCCTTCTCCGAAGACTCAGGGCGGCTTACAATCTAAGCACAAATCAACGTGCTTAGCAATGGCTTTCATTCTATGTATATGCCTGCTTATTAGGGCTTTCACACACACACCCCCAAGCGGCATTATTACAAAGTCAGCTTAATTGCCCCCAACAATCTGGGTCCTCATTTTACCTACCTCGGAAGGATGGAAGGCTGAGTCAACCTTGAGCCTGGTGGGATGCGAACCTGCACGAATTGCAGGCAGCTGGGGTTACTTAAGGAGGCATCAGCCCACAGCTCCACCAAGGCTCTTTACGTCCACGTTATGCGCTTTGAGAATTAATTGGGAATTAATTGTAATGTAATTGTGATTACTAATTCGTCTGGGTCGTAGCATCTTACTAACAGTGATTCGGAGAGTTGGGGGCTAGCAAAACTTGCTTCTGCTTGCGAGCGGGGAGCGTGGCCGACTTTGCCGCCCTTCTGGCTCGCCGTATCTTTCTTCGATGAAAGCCTCGAATCCAGAATTTTCCTCAGAATAGCTTTAGATGTCCCATTGTCATTAAAAAAAAGAAAGGTTGCTCGCTTCCTATTTTCGTGCGGTGGGTAATTTTAGCGTGTAAACGGGAATGCAGAAACGGATCTCGTAAATTGTTTAGGGAAGCTGTTTTTCTAGCTGTGGTTTTTTTTTTTTAAAAAAAAAACTGCAAGTAAAAGTGCCCCAGAAGAAAGTGCATGAGGGGGAAAACTAAGGATTTAGTAGAGGAAAGAAGAAAATTGCCTGTAATATGAAGTAGAATGTTGAATGCTTGGGAAATCACCCATTGCACAGAAGGTGCTGGTTTGGGAAAAATTACTTTTCATGCAACGATACCGTGTCATTTAAAAAAAAAAATCTAGCAGTTCAACATAAACCCTGTTGTGTTGGAAAATCAAGAAAAAAGTGGAAAGGAATAACAATGATCCTGCTTCCATTTTTCTGCAAAACCTTTCCAAGAAATGCTATTTCAGTTTTTTACATCTTCAAAATTTAAAAAAAAACACCACTGTGGCATAATTGTATAAGCTCAGTCATTATCAGTGTGCAAATGTAGCCTATATCCCCAGCCAGTATTTGAGCTCTGTACTCAAAGCTGATGCACTCAAACTAATGATGGAGAGAAAGGTGGGCTCATCAGAGAGTCAGCTACATCAGACTTACAGCTGAGGCAAAGCAGGTTGAGCTCTGCTGAGAGAATAATTAACTCCTTCCAAGAATGAAAAGACTGGTTGGCGCTGCTCTCCTTAGAAACCACCCTTTGCTAAGCACCTCTCTGAACCCAGCAAAACCATGCCACATTTTCGGAAAGCTCTCCCAAGCTGTGGCTTTCCTCATGTGCAGAAATTCTGCAGTTTCCCCACATTGGGCCTCTATGCAGAGCTTCCTCTTTTCCCTCTCCGCTGCTGTGTAGGGTTTTGGTTGGTGTTTTTTTTTTTTTTTGTTTTGGAATAGTCTGCAGGTGTGTGAGACTACAGAAACCTCTAATAGTAATGAAAATGCAACCCTGCTCATTCATGACATATAAAAGCTGTTGATCCAGAACGCTAGAGCTGGTTGTTCACTGATCTATTTCAAAAGCCATTCTTCACCACTGAAAAAGGTGCGTCACAGGTGTGAGCCTCATAGATGGCTCATGGGAATTGCAGATAGCAGAGAAGTTGCTGGGTAAATAATATGGTAGGTCATTCTTATTGCTATATTAGAATGGAAAAGAAAATTTAAACAGCTGCTGTGGAGTTTGGAAGATGAAATGAGAGACTGGTAGGTCTCCCACTTCACTTCCTCATTCCTACCTAAAGCTACCACCTTCCAATTATGTTGTTTTCCAGTTAAAAGACGATGTCAGTGTCAGGAACTATCCAATCGTATTCAGGTTTCTACATGCGCTCTAGGGCAGAGGTCTCCAACCTTTTGGGCCAGGGACCGGTTCTGTGGAGAAACGTTCTTCCATGGACCAGAGTACATGGTTTTGTGTGCTGCCTGCATCCCATGGATGGGGCTTTGCTTGTTTGTGAAGACAGGTTGCTGCATGCTGCGGCCCGGTACCGGTCCATGGACCAGGGGTTGGAGGCCCCTGCTCTAGGGACAGACTGGGGGTCCTGCTGATGTACTGTCTACCAAACAGACCAAAAACCTCTTGACCTGACCTCCAAGGCTGGTGATTGAATTCCACATGTTCTGGAGGTCATGTTAGGAACTTTTGTCCTGCATAACAGCCATAAATTTGTCTTAAGTCATTATCAACTCATATAGCTAGCCACATATTAGATCTTTCTTAAAAACCTCAGAACTGTTAATTTATGATTGGGAAATGGTGTGTGTGTGTGTGTTTCTGTTAATATTTTATCATACCAGGTCACTTTCACTCGTGCTATTGATTTCTTTAAGTGTGGGGAACCAATTAAAATATCCACCCCAGGTGCCAAATCCCCAAGTCATGCCTGTCTGATTGGAGCATTATATAACCTTATGAAATTAAAAAAATACTTTGACATTCATTTGAGTGGCCCTTTAAATCTTATAAGCAGCATGGAGATTGTAATGGAGAAAATCTACATGGTCTCCATATGTTGACACCAATTTGATGGTATATACTTCTGAATCAAGGAGGGGTCTCATATAAACATAAAGAATACATCCACGTTTCTCCTGGCCAACCTCTTCCCTATTCAGTAAATCACATATGCCCATTATGTTATATCTGGCCTACTAGGTAGACCAGAGTAGGAAGGCTAAAAGTACTTTTATTGGGATAGACTGTAATATTAGAATCTTTAAAGTCTGACTATGCTGTATCTCCTTGTGACAAGGCTTTTGTACTGATGTATAAATTACTGCCAAACGAAATATTCTCAGCATTTCTTGTCCAACATCAGCAGGCAAAATGCCAACTTGTAATGTGTACAGTGTGGGAAACTGTAAGGCATCCTTTTATAATGATGAACCATTAAGGCAAACCTCTACTGGATTGTTATAAATCTTCTAACGGCTTTTCTTAAGCCATATTTGCTTTTTCTTTGAGAGCCTTTGGTTCTGCACAGTATTTTAGTTTTTGACGTAGCGTACTCTCCATTCCTAACTGGAATTGTAGTTCCTATCAGAATATAAGTACCTCTATTATTGAGGAATAGGTTAATAAGAAATAATAGTAGTTCAACCAGATATTGCCTTTAGATATCCTTAGCAAACTGTGGCAAGTCCTTAAAGAGATGGGCATACCAGACCATCTTATTTGTCTCTTGAGAAACCTATATGCGGGCCAAGAAGCAACAGTGAGAACTGGACACGGAACCACTGATTGGTTCAAAATTGGGAAAGGAGTCCGGCAAGGCTGTATACTGTCGCCTTGCCTATTTAACTTCTATGCAGAGCACATCATGAGAAAGGCAGGGCTAGATGAATCAAAAGTTGGAATTAAGATTGCCGGAAGAAACATCAACAACCTAAGATATGCAGATGATACCACTCTAATGGCAGAAAGTGAAGAAGAACTAGAGCGTCTTGTTGCAGGTGAAGGAGAGTGCAAAACGTGGGTTGAAACTTAACATTAAGAAAACCAAGATCATGGCATCCGGCCCTCTCAATTCCTGGCAAATAGATGGGGAAGAAATGGAGGTAGTGACAGATTTTATTTTCCTGGGCTCCAAGATCACTGCAGATGGGGACTGTAGCCAAGAAATTAAAAGACGCTTGCTCCTGGGGAGGAAAGCCATGGCAAATCTAGACAGCACACTAAAAAGAAGAGACATCACCCTGTCAACAAAAGTGCGTATAGTCAAGGCGATGGTCTTCCCAGTTGCAATGTATGGCAGTGAAAGCTGTACCATAAGAAAGGCTGAGCGCCAAAGAACTGAAGCCTTTGAACTCTGGTGCTGGAGAAGACTCCTGCGAGTCCCTTGGACTGCAAGGCGATCAAACCGGTCAGTCCTAGAGGAGATCAACCCTGACTGCTCTTTAGAAGGCCAGATCCTGAAGCTAAAGCTCAAATACTTTGGCTACCTAATGAGAAGGAAGGACTCACTGGAGAAGAGCCTAATGCTGGGAAAGATTGAGGGCAAGAGAAGAAAGGGACGACAGAGAATGAGGTGGCTGGATGGAGTCACTGAAGCAGTAGGCGTGAGCTTCAATGGACTCCAGAAGATGGTAGAGGACAGGAAGGCCTGGAGGAACATTGTCCATAGGGTCGCGATGGGTCGGACACGACTTCGCAACTAACAACAACAAAATCCTTAGCTAAATTTTAATGTGTGAAATCCTTGGTGCTCTCTGAGCATGTTTGCTTGCAGACATTTCATTATCCAACTGGGTAACATCAGTACTAACTAGTGTGGGGTTTGCCCTATTTTATATACAGTAGCTTGTCCTGCCAGTGTTGGTGAGGGTATAGTTATCTTCCTTGGTAGTTCCTTGATTAGGGCAGTTTTCTGCTGGCTTGTCTGATGTTAAACCCTGTTTATCTGAATGTTGGCTGCTGGAGAGGATACGAGGGTTTTTTTTGTTTCCTTCTTAAGCTTTTTTTTTCTTTTGAATGGTATGCAAATGTGGTTTCTCTCTGTTTTTGATTCTGATCTCCTTAAGGCCCATTACTTACTACTACCATTACTAGTTCAATACCAGGTAGCTAGAGGACATGCCCACAAGTTTGTATTTTCTTAGAAAACAAACACATTTGTTATCCCTATTTAACTTCAAACGAAGGGCGTTTTTTTAAATGAAAAACATGTTTTAAGGCAGTGTAACAATTGCATGCCTAAGACCAGATTAAAAATATTTGAATAACCATAGTTATGAATAGGGTCTAGATACCGCATACTTACGTTAATTACTAAAATTCATAAGGAAGAGAAGGCTTGGGGTAACAGCCATGTTCCAATACTACCTGTAGAAGGGTTGTCACAGGGAAGGGGGGTTGATTTATTCTCTAAAGCAGGGGTCCCCAGCCCCAGGTCCATGGACCAGTACCAGGCCACGGCATGCCAGCAACCAGTCCGCACAACAAGCAAACCACAAAACCACGTACCCTCCAGTCTGCGGAAAAACCTCTCCCCACAAAACTGGTTCCTGGTGCCCAAAAGGTTGGGGACCTCTGCTCTATAGCTCCTGCGGGCAGGACAAGAAGTAATGGGTGGAAGCTTGTCAGAGGGAGATTCAACCTGGAAATAGAAGGAATTTCCTGATAGCGAGAACAATTAATCAGTGGAACAGCTTGCCCTGAGAAGTTGTGGATGTTTGAACGCTGGAGGTTTTCAACAAAGACTGGAAAACCATTTGTCTGGGATAGTATAAGGATTCCTGCCTTGGACAGGTTAGACTAGAAGACCTCCAAGGTCCCTTCCAGCCCTCAGCAGTTGAAGGGACAATCAAAACATTCCTCTTTTCAATGGTAGCCTATTCTGAGAAAATGTTACTGGGATGAAATCATTCAATGGGCTTCCATGGCTGGGGTTGAATTTGAACATACGTTTACTAGCTCTAGTCCAGCTTCTGAACTTGTGTGTGACACTGACAAAAACATGGTTTATTAAATACATGTGACACCGTGCACTGGTTCTCTAGCGTTTACATTGGAAGTTTTTTTCCATACATAACAAAATATCGGGGCCAACTTGCTATTGCTAAGCACATTGGTTTGTGCTTAAATTGTAAGCCGCCCTGAGTCTTCGGAGAAGGGCGGGATATAAATGGGATTAAAATAAAAATAAATAAAATAAATAAGTGTTCTGCTCATGCGCTAGTCTTTTCATTGAAGCAGCCTGAACTGATCAAATCTCTCCTAAACTGTATCAGTTCTGCTGAACCCAATTTAAAAGCTGCTTCTAAACCTTCATTTTCTTCCATGTCTATCGTAATTTATTTTACAAAAAAATCCCCTTCCATATATAATTTATCCATTGTTTCTATCACAATCAGCAAGTAGGAGGAGGATTTAATATTCACATAATGGTAGCAAAGCATTACATAAATTGTATTAAGCAGAATAAGAGTAACTCTCAGCTACTACTTCTTGGTAATGACCCTCTGGAAGGGTATGTGTTTGTGGGGCACTGTGGAATTTCAGCACAATAAATACTCCAATATACATATAATACTTAAATTGGATATAGCTACACCCAGCTAAACTCTTCCCACTCCAAAAAAGTTTTTTTTCAATATATTTTATTTATTTAGTTGCATTTGTATACCGCCCTTTCCCTGAGGACTCAGGGCGGTTTACAGGGAATTAAAAAATCCAACATATAAAAGTTAAAACCATATTAAAAAATATTAAATTAACCCTGTACACAATTAAAACCCCAATTAAAAAATTTCTCCTCAGCCTGGGCCCGAGAGCTCAAAGAGCCAGGTCTTCAGGCCCCGGCGGAATGATCGGAGGTCGGGGGCAGTTCTCAGCTCCACCGGCAGCTGGTTCCAGAGGGCAGGCGCTCCCACTGAGAAGGCCCTATCCCTGGGTGTCACCCGCCGGCAATCTCTCACCGGCGGAACCCTGAGCAGACCCTCCCTGTGGGAGCGCACTGGGCGAAGGGCGTTTGATGCCGGCAGCAGGTGTTCCCTCAAATAACCCGGACCCAGGCCATGTAGGGCTTTATAGGTAATAACCAGCACCTTGAATTTCACCCGGAGGGCAACCGGAAGCCAATGCAGCTCGCGGAGTAGAGGTGTTACATGGGAGTATCGGGAAACCCCCATTACAACTCGCGCAGCCGCATTCTGCACCAGTTGAAGCCTCCGAATGGTCTTCAAGGGCAGCCCCATGTAGAGAGCGTTACAGTAGTCCAAACGGGAGGTCACAAGCGCATGAGTGACTGTGCGTAGGGCGTCTCGGTCCAGATAGGGACGCAACTGGCGCACCAGGCGAACCTGTGCAAAAGCCCCCCTGGTCACGGCTCCTATGTGATCTTCAAAATTGAGCCGTGAATCCAGGAGGACGCCCAAGTTGCGAGCCCTATCAACGGGGGGTAACACCTCACCCCCCATCATTAGAGGTGGAATAACTTGGTTAACCCGAGACGCCGATATGCACAGCCACTCAGTCTTGGCGGGATTGAGACGAAGCCTGTTTCTCCCCATCCAGACCTGAACCGCCTCCAGGCACCGGGACATCACGGAGAGGGCATCACTGGGTTGGTTCGGGGTGGAAAGAAAAAGTTGGGTATCATCAGCATACTGGTGATACCCCACCCCAAAACCACGAATGATCTCGCCCAGCGGCTTCATATAGATGTTGAACAGGAGAGGCGAGAGAACCGACCCCTGAGGGACTCCACAAATGAGAGACCTCGGGGCGGATCTCTGCCCTCCTGTCAACACCGACTGCGAGCGGCCCTGGAGGTAGGAGGAGAACCACCGTAGCACGGTGCCTCCCACTCCCAACCCCCTGAGACGCCGCAGCAGGATACCATGGTCGATGGTATCGAAAGCCGCTGAGAGATCTAATAGGACCAGGACAGAGGAGCAACCCCTGTCCCTAGCCCTCCAGAGATCATTCACCAGCGCGACCAATGCCGTCTCCGTGCTGTGTCCGGACCTGAAGCCCGATTGGTACGGGTCCAGATAATCAGTTTCCTCCAGGAACAGAGGGAGCTGATGCGCCACCACACTCTCAACAACCTTCGCCAGAAAGCGAAGGTTGGAGACTGGACGATAGTTGTTTAAAACAGCCGGGTCCAAAGCAGGCTTCTTGAGGAGGGGTCTCACCACCGCCTCCTTCAAGGCGGCAGGGAAGACACCCTCCTTCAAAGAAGCAGTTATTACTGCATGGAACCAGCCTCGTGTTCCCTCCCGAGCCGCATAAGCTAGCCAGGAGGGGCACGGATCCAACAAACAGGTGGTGGAGCTCAGTCTCCCCATGATCCTGTCCACATCATCAGGGGAAACAGGGTCGAACTCAGTCCAGATAACATGCTCAAGACCGCCTGATTCCTCCACATCAGACTCTGCCCAGTCAGAGTCCAAGCCGGTCCGGATCCGAGCGATTTTGTCCGTCAGATGATGACTAAACTCCTCGGCTCGTCCCTGCAAGGGATCCTCCCTCACCTCCTGGTTAAGGAGGGAGTGAGTCACCCTAAACAGGGCGGCCGGGCGATTATCTGTGGACGCGACAAGGGCGGCAAAGTAGTTAGACTTCGCCGTCCTTATCGCCGCAAGATAAGACCTTATAAAGGTTCTTAACTGCAATCGGTCGGATTCGGATCGGCTGGACCTCCAACCGCTCTCTAGACCTCGTCTCCGACGCTTCATCTCCCGGAGCTCCACCGAGAACCATGGAGCCCAACGGGATCTGCGCCGAGTCAGAGGTCGCATGGGTACAACACAGTCGAGTGCCCTGGTGGCAGCCGTTTCCCAGGCCTCCACCAAAGCCTCAACTGGGCTGTGGGTAAGGGTGATAGGTATCGGCCCAAGCGCCCTCTGGAACCGGTCCGGGTCCATTAGGCGCCTGGGGCGGAACCACCTGGTCGGTTCCGCCGCCCAGCGGCGGGGGATGGCATGACGGAAAACCAGCCTCAGGAGGTAATGATCTGACCATGACAGAGGGGTGATGGACGGAGAAACCCCCCCCAGATCATCCAACCACTGTCCAGACAGGAACACCAGGTCGAGAGTATGATCCCCCTCGTGAGTAGGGCCCTCAATAACCTGGGTCAGGCCCATGGCTGTCATGGAAGCCATGAACTCCCGAGCTAACTCCGACGACCCCCCCAGTGATGGCAGGTTGAAGTCACCCAGGACTATAAGCCTGGGGAACTCCACCGCCAACCCTGAGAGGGTGTCGAGCAGCTCAGGCAGGGCTGTTGCCACACAGCTGGGCGCCAGGTATGTGAGCAACAAGCCCAACTGAACCCGAGGACCACATCTCAAGAGGAGGGATTCACTCCCGGCCATCTGGACAATGGTGGCCTCCCGAGGACACAAAGTCTCCCGAATAACCACTGCCACCCCACCACCCCTGCCCTGAGCCCGTGGCTGGTGCAGCACCCGGAAACCTGGCGGGCATAACTCGGTGAGAGGCACCCCTCCCTCCGAACCCAACCAAGTTTCCGTGATGCACGCCAGATCCGCACATTCCTCCTCGATCAGATCACGGATGAGGGGAGCTTTGTTAACTACGGATCTAGCGTTAAAATAGACCAACCTGAGCTCAGGGGCCTGATCACCCTCATCCCCGGGTAGGAGGGTGCTGACCGGAGGGTCGGAGCGCGCCACCGCTCGGAGATAGCGGGGGCGCGATCCCAGATGTTGATATGGCCCTCCGCGCAAACACCTGCTGCCATTCCCTATCGCCGTGGGGATTTGAAGCCCCACCCCCACATTCCCAGAACCAGCAGCCACCTCCCCCAACCCCATCCCGTCAGGACCTCTAACAGGACCAGACTGAGTGCCGGTTAAAGATTCCCTCCCTACCCCCCCTCCCTACCCCTCCCTAACCTCTTAAAATAACCGGCTAAAAATTTTATCAGGGGCCTCTTAGCATGTCTTGACTCGAGGCCCCTATCTAAGCCCAGCCACCTCTCGGAATCCCAAAGCTTGGGATCGTCATTAAGGGGAGTATGGAAACAGGCGACAGGTCGCGCCCATGAGGCAGGAACTGCCCTAAGGGCATACAAGTCCGCTTCGGAGTAATAATAAATCATACTGCGCTGAGATAGTCTTTTAGGGCAGATGTTGTGTCCAAAGGATCGCTCAATGATGGTATATAGATGGTAAAAAGTCCAGTAGGCACCTCTCCTAGTCTGCAAAGCCATCTCAGCTCTCACCTGAGATGGAAATCCAAGGGACAACCTCAGTCGTCCTCTCACTCCGGCTGAGGAGTCCAATCAGGAGCAGAGAGAGAAAAGGGGATCCTGAGCCAGGGCCACCCCAACTGGTCTCTCACACCAGTGAGGTGGTTACTGGCCAGTCCAAAACCGTCCTCCCACCACGGTCCGGTCCCAGCCACACTGGACTATCAATAGGAGGGATCTTAGTTCCCATCAGGCATGGAGCTAGCCATAATGCCTGCCTGTCAGCCGGAAAAATTAAAACAGGCAGGCCAGGCCTCTGTCAATCCTCGGATCTCCGGCCAGCGCCACCAGTCCGGGGGGGGGGGGAAGAACAGAAACATTCTTTCCCAAGCACCCATCCGCCAGTCCAGACAATCTTCTAATGGCGGAGAGAGGCAATCCCAGCAGATGTATTAAGTCCGGGAATTCGCCAACATGTCCGCCGGGGCCGATGACCAGGCCCACCATCTGCAGCCACCATCCGGGAGGAGAAAAAGGCTCCGCGCCGCCAAAAACGGCGCCAGCCAGCTGGTGATCGTAAGAAGATCTCTGACCGGTGGGGATCGTCGCCACTGCCCCTCCGACAAGCAGAGGGTATTCACAGCGAACAGGCAGAAAGAAGGAAGGCAGGGCAAGGCGTCCCGGACTTCTCGGCGCCATAGCGGAGAACAGCAGGTCGGCAGGCAGGCAAAGTCTCAAACGCCGCAGTTCAAATCAGAAGCCGCTAGCTGGGGGGGGGGCTGAGCACCACAAAAAAGCAGCGCCCAGCAGCTGTTTTAAAATCCCCCCAATCCCCAGAGACGCCTCGGCAAGCCGGCAGAAGAGGGAAGCAAGGAAGGCATCCCGGACTTCACATCGCTGTCGCAGTGCTCAACGCCATAGCGAAGCTCGGCAGATCGGCAGGCAGGCAGTTCTCAAGAGCCGACAGTTCAGAGCAGCAAGCTGACAGTTCGGAGGGGGGGGGCTCAGCGCCACGAGGAGCAGCGCCCAGCAGCTGTTCCAGAGTCCTCCCAATCCCCAGAGTCACCTCGGCAAGCCGGCAGAAAAGAAAAATCAGGCAAGGCGTCCCGGGCTTCACGGCGCTGCTACAGCGTTCGGCGCCATAATAGAGCTCGACAGGTCGGCTAGTTTGGAGGGGGGGGGCTCAGTGCCGCAAAGAATAGCGCCCAGCAGCTGTTTGTTAACTCCCCCACCCCCAGAGTCGCCTGTCCATACCGTGGGCCTCCCTAAGCGAATTCCTTGGAGCCCTCGAAAAGCGCCCGAAGCTTAGGTTGCGTCCGTCGCCATCTTGGGCAAAAAAAAAAAAATATATAACAATGGTTGTGTTTTATCTCCTTGGTACTACTAGTTATCTCTGAAAACTAGATGTCTAAGATCATTTCTTTTGACCTTCTTAATCTTTCATTCACCAAACAAGAGATTGACCGACAGACTTGAATAAACAGGACACATACACAAAACATTCCTTTATTGCACCATGAACCGTTGCTACAATGAGGGCTATTACATTAAACCCCAGTATGAGGTGCAAAGTGTGCCCATGTTCAGGGTATCTACATATTGGCAGAAGACTGTAAAACAGAAGACCCTGTTCCTCTCAGAGAAATAAGAGGATCAGAGTCCTCTTCATCAGAGAACAGTCTTAATTGTGAGCCCAAAATAAATACAAGGGCCAAATTGGTAACAGTTTTTGTGTGTTATGCAGTGGAAAGAATTAGGTTTTCAAGCTTCACACCCCATCTGTGAATAGAGAAAACAGATACCAATGCTAAAATGGCCAATGGATGGACAACAGAGAGATGCAAAATGGAGTGCACATGGACTGCCCCTCAGAAGTGACTGTGCAGTATTGGTATATGACAGATGAAATATGTCAGCCTTAGAGAGAGCAGCAATTGTATTGGTAGACAACAACAGGCACAAAGGAATCCTTTTTCCTATTAGTGAAGCATCCCATTTAAAAAAAATCTTGCAGGCAACCAGTGTTCCTTTTCAATTGGGCAAGAAACAGATTCTGCCTTAAAGCAGCAATGATTCAGTCAGCCTCTTTCTAACACTAAATCTGTTGCGTGAATAAAATCTAGCCCTCAGCTTCTGCCTATCAAATTGTGCAACAATGCCCACCAGAAATTAGTTTGCACAAGAGCAAAGATAGACATGTACTTGAACAATCAGATGCCCTACTTCAAGAGTTCCCAGTTTAGGATATACAATGGGTTTTTTTAACGTGAAAGGACCTTCAAATGTTCAGTTTTCAGTTTATACATTCAAAATCGCAAAAATCCATCAATAAATAAATTGCTTCCAAGCTCCTTGAGAATGTAAATTAGTTGAAATCATGTTTAATAAAGGCAGGCCAATCAGACCACCAGCTTTTCTTGCGGAACAGAACTGGGTTCCAAGGATCCTCTGCAGCAAGAATAGGTGGTGGAGAATTCCTGAGGAAAAAAAATGTTCGTTGTGGTGAGAATTTATGCTCATCTGAAAGGCTGAAACAAGGCATGGGTCACGCACAAGTAAAGAAAAATCATACAAATTACACTCATAATGACACAGCTGGTAAGTGGGGCAAGGCTGCGTGCCATTTCAGGCAATAATCTTAGAAACCAGGCAGAGTTCTCTGCTTGCTTCAAGTTCACTTGGCAGGAAAGGTTGCTGTGGGCACCAAGCCTAGATTTCTGGGTGTGGAGCAGCAGCAGGTTTCATTTCCAAGGGCTGATTGCCCTGCCCCCCTCTCAATCCACATCAAGTTACCCTGGGACAGTGCTTTTTACAGGCACGGCGTCTTGCAGCACCCCTGATATAGTAAGGTCAAGAACCTGCTTTCTCCAGAGGCTGTAGAGGAGCGATGTGACATCCTAGCACTCTGAATAGCAGCACTCTACTCGAGGGACAAGGAGGCCCTTCTCCCCAGAAGTGGCAACTGGTGACTGCTAACAACATGATTCTGGTCACTTGAAGCTCCACGGTGTAGAAGTTGACCAAAGCAATTCTTCAGCCAAGACTTATCTGTTAGGTGGAAATGGAAATGAAATTAATGACACAGAAAACTCCTCATTCTTGTGGAATCAGAATGACATGATCACAGCTTCAAACCCAGAAGGGGAAAGAATGGTAGAATAGAGTATGAAGTGACTTCACCACTTGCGTCCCTTAACTTCAGAGCCAAAATGCATCTTCTACATCCAGGATAATGCAAAAAAAAAAAATATATGTTGCATTTGAGAACTGCAGTTTAGCTATATCCAATCACATACGTGTAAAAGCCAAGGAAAAAACCGGGAACAAGAGTTACACTGTATAAGATGTTTCAGCTTGACTTATTTATCAATGCTGTGCAGAGACCTCCACCTGAAGTGGACATGGGTGTGCAAGTAACATCTGTCAGGAAAGCGTTAAACTAAATGCTTATTTTCTCAGAAATCATTTGTCAACTGTGAAGCATAGCTAAATAGGCTTGTGCATTCCTGCATGCTCCAAGCCATATTTTGCCAATTGAATACAAATTTCCATATAAACCCACAATGTAAATATTGTTTTGAAGAATACATAGCATTTTTACCCATCTTGGATGCTAGCTACCTTTCATTCCCTAATAACTGGCCATTTCCTACTCCATCTTAGCAATTCTATATAAAATAATTATCAGTGGTTCTCAACCTTTTCTTCACCACGGACCCCCTTTAAATATCTTCTGTGGCACAGACCATGGCCAGGGACCCCCAAGACTTAACTCAAGATTTAAATCATAACACTTCTTCAAGACTTTGCAGACGCCCTGTGATGACATCACAGGCCCCCAGGGGTTTGCAGACCACAAGTTGAGAACCACTGCCATCATCATCACCACTGCTGCCCCATCTTTCTGCTGCCAATAGGGTGCTCAATTTATTTACCTTTCAAAGTCGATAGCTCAGGCTAGCTACTTTGGCTGGATGTGTCACAGCCCAGAAGTTGCGCCTGCTTTGCAATTTTTGGAAGACATTGTAGTTTCTCCTCCGTTCACGCTTGAACTTCTTACTTTTTTTCACCTATGAATAAGAAGAATATGTTTTATTGTCTAATTCCTGATACTGAAACTGTGACATGGGAATTATCCTACAGAAATACAAAACAGAGTAGAGTGGACAATGGGTTTCCATAAAAGCTTAGCTTTTAAAGCAAGTATTTTCAAGCCTTCACTTCTTCCTAAAACCAAAGTGTTCTAGACCATCTATCAAGCATTCCAAGTTTTTCCAAGACGGCTTTACTATATTTATATTAATATTTACTATATTAAAGAACAATGGGAAAAAGTGTCTGAGAAGCTGAAGCATCAGAATTTACTATGGGCCTCTGACTGAATCCAAGATCTAGCATATCTACAGGCTATTACTTTAATCTTCCACTCTTACCCTGCATTCACAACTATCTCAACTCTGTAGTATGCTCAGTGAAAATTATGGTTACTTTTCCACTGGATAGAGAAATGCTTATTTATAGACTTAACAACTTCTGCTATGGAAATGTACGTCTGACCTTCCCACCACTCACATTAAACTCTGTTCAGTGCAACCTATTCCTGAACAAATGCCGACAGGATGGAAATAATCAAATAAATGACATGGGCAGAGGCAGAGAAAAATAAATGGTCTCCCATATTAAAGCAGAATGTAACTTTGTATACACAAGGGCTAAATGATCAAAAGTTTGGGTTATGTTCTTGGACTTACACTGTTGCTTTTTTTCCTGACCAAAATATATTGCAATAGCAATTCTCCACCTGCATGCATTAACCAAAGTATGAATTCCAAAACAGAAAATGGTAGAGTTGGGGCAGTTAGGCTCACATGAAATTGCTCCGTACCTTTCCACCATCAAATTCTTCATCCCAATCATCAAGGATGGACTGCTTCTGGGACCATATAGAATCATGTATGGCATCCTGGCGGACAGCAGATGCTTCACCATCCCATGTTAAAACTGTGGATTAAACAGTAGAGCTGAAAGTGGCAGCATCCAACCTCTTTATTTCAGCTTACAATGGATTCCTTATTTCTGCCCTGAAGAATCAAGCAAGCATCTATTTTCAGAAGTACAGGCAAGGAAATAGGAACACCTTACATTCACGTCGCCATCATAAACCTCAGGAGGCCATCACAAAAAAACAGATCTCTTCTTGCCTCCTTTTATTACATGCAATATGAGTCCTTGATGATTTAGGATGGCAAGAACCATTCCAAACTTGGCACGTTCCAGCAGTTGAAGAATTAGAAACCAAATAGAAATGTTGCATAAATCATTCTCATGCACACTAAATCCTATTCCAAGGCCTTTTCTTAGCTCCCAAAGTATTTACAAATCAATTCTCATGGAAGAAGCTAGAAAGATGCTAGGTAATAATTTTTCAGAGATTATAATTTACTGCTAGATATCAAATTTGGTTAGAAAATTCAGAGCCTGCTAGGCCAACAGCTAGGTTGATCATATTTCATTACATTTTCCAAACTGTAACTTATTTATATAATGATCCTCATTCAACAACCAGCTCATCAACAACTGTTCAAGCCTACGACAGTACTGAAAGAGTACTAGTAATGATCAGCCTTCATGCTTGCGATAATCGCAGCGTCCCCAGTCCCAGGGCCATTATTGGTGACCTTTTTGCCAGCTTCCTACAAGCAAAATCAATGGGGAAGCCATCAGGAGGTCGCTAATGACAGCCAAGTGATGGTAGCAACTGGAAGTGCAGGGATTTCTGCCCCTAATTGGCATGGTCACATGACCATGTTGCTTACTAACAAAAATCCAATGGCCATCATTAACTAGCTGTGAGTGTGTTGCCCCCTTTTTTCCTTTATCTTAGTTAGAAAGTGAAGTACAAGACATGCAATAAAAATGGTATAGTAACGAGCATGCAGCAGTGTGACTCGATAACAACTTGGAACAACATGCACGTTCCCGGTGAAAAAGGTTTCCAAAGTCCTGGTGAAAGCTGTAACTGGAAAAAGAGGGAGTTCCAAAAATACTGAGCATACCATGCTTTCCATAAGCTTTATCCAAAGAATCCTTCAGTAGCTCCTGAACTACATCAACTGGTCCACATTCATGCTGCATTATTTCCTTCTTTGGGCTCAGGACATTGAGGGAGAACTTGTCCCTATGTCTGAACTGGTTGCCCCAAGCCAATGCTGTGGTGAGAAGAAAAAGGTGAACAGCATATTAATGTAAGAGATGTACGTGCAAAACTCACCTTTCCCACAGGATGAGGAAATCAAGTAGGACATCCATAAATGTTCCTTTGGGGCAGTGCATTCGTAATGCAGTGGAATGAGAGTCAAATTTCTCACTTTCAAGGTGAACACGTGCAAGTTATTAGCAGATACTGAGGTATTTTAGTTCTGCCAATTATTCTTCACTGCACTAAATATCTCGTGGAATAGTATGTTGTAATTCAAGCATTTATTCTCCAAATCCTTTCTTTTTAAAAATATCTATGCGTGTCTGTGTGCATGGGAGAGAGAGATTGTTTGCTTCTTTCAATCAAGGAAGCTGAAAAACTTGCAATGTGGCTTATCCAGGAACAGATGCCTAATCTGTGAAATCCCCAAATGCGGTTTGGATATAAACACTAGGGACACAAAAAGAACTTGGCGAAAATATCTTGGAATTAATACAATGCACTGGTGCTAATACATGCTTCTATTTTAATTTGGAAATACCGACATCAGCTCTTATTTCTGGAATTCACAGATGGCGTAATAGATTATTATATAAAATTCAGCTTTTAGGATATGGCTATATTCAAGTTCCACCAGTCGCCTAGCAAGGTGTCAAAAACTTGAAGACAACCCCCCCCTGCCCAAAAAAGGAAAAAAGTGATAAAGCACAAGTAGTCCTCAACTTATAACAGGGCACTTAGTGACTGTTCGAAGTTACAATGGCACTTAAAAAGTGACTTGTGACCATTATTCACTTATGACAATTGCAGCATTCCCCAGGGTCATGTGATTTACATCTGTATGCTTAGCAACTGATTCATATTTATGACAGTTGCAGTGTCCCAGGGTCACGTGATCCCCTTTTACAACCTTTTGACAAGCAAAGTCAAAAGGGAAACCAGATTCACTTAACAACCGTGATACTAATTTAACTGCAGTGATTCCCTTAACAAATGTGGCAAGAGAAGTCATAAAGTGGAGCAAATCACATTTAACAAATTTCTCCCCCCTTCTCCTTTTATATCCTCTCCTCTCTCCCCCCTCCTTTTATAATGTATATCCTCTCCTCTCGCCCCCCCCTTTGTCTTTTTATATCAGGGGTGTCGAACTTGATTTCATACTGTGGGGAGGGGGAGGGGGGCTGTGTGGCCAGCTCTATGTCACTCAGGTCTGGGGGCACCTGTGGCGGGGATCTGGGGGTCTCCCTCCCTCTTTCTCATTCGCATCTCCTTCCTTCTCTTCTCCCTTCTCCTCAGGGCTTGTCTCACAAAGTCCTCTAAAATCCTCCCCATTCTCACACCTCTCCAAAAACCTTTCCTCTCTCCCTCCCCCCTTCTGACAAAAGCCTTCTCTTCTGCCTCTTTCTCCAGCATCTTTTTTTCTCTCCCTCTCCTGCCAAAACTGCCTCCTTTTATGTCCCTTCCTGTCTCCCTGCCCCCCCACCCCGCTCCTCCTCTTTCTGGTGAGCCAGAAGTGCAGATCCTGGGGCCTTTGTCTCACCTCAGCAGCCCTGCAGTTTCTGAGGACTCTCTCACAGCAAGTCTTGCGCTGCTGCAGCTGCTTTGGCTGGTTCCCTCCCCTGATACACTTGGCTAGGCTGGGCAGGGCCGCATACCAGTTGAAAAGCCCTGATCTATACTACATCAAGGAAGCAAAAAGGCTACTTCAGGTGGAGATGCGAGATGGATACCTTCAGTATCCAGATTTTGACCTCCCTTGCTTTCCCCTACCCAATTAACTTTAATGCAGATGTATTACCAACCTGGGAGGCTGTCTCTACCTATAGAAAGTCCATTCTCGTTTAGTTCTTCTTGGGGGCTACAGACCTCAGCCCCAGGACAATGCAGTATCTTTCTCTGTTTCTCTTTGTGGTGCTCACTCTCTCCAGAAGGAGCGCTCTTGTCTGAATTGGGTGAAGGCAACTGCTTCTTCTTCTTCCTCTTCTTTGTTCTACAGGAGCCGACTTCAGGCGGAGGAGAGCAACTGTACATAACAAATAAAAAGTGATTTTATGGGGTCAGCCTTACCAGTAGACCAGACAAGAAACCTGACCAGAGATGGTCATTCTTCTTCACTGTAACAAAATCTGACAAGTCTGAAAGTACAATCTTCGTGTTGTCTCCTTTAGAGCATACTGAGAACCTAGGCAGGGTTCCTTCCGAGCCTCTTTTGCCTAGCCCACTATCCAGCTGTGGGCTATTCTCTCTTTTATCATTCTCTAGCCAGAATCTCTCTGCTGTGTCTTCCAAGGTCTTTCCCACATGCCATTACAACTGATCAAGTAAAGCCTTGGCTTGAGACAACCAGCCAAGCAAACACTTACCTGTTCACAGGGGACAACAAAGAGGAGCAGTCTTCCTCCCTCTGCTGCAGCCTTTTCTTCTTCCTCTTCTTCTTCTTCTTCTTCTGGATGGAATTACTTTGACTAGTAGCTATTGCCCTGTCGTCTCCAGCCCTTTTCTCTTCCTCTGCCTTCCTAGTCATCACCAAGTTGGCTTCCCGTGCAGGGGAGATCATAATGCTGCCATCTTCCTCAAATTGCCTCCTCTTGCTGGGAGGACTGGAGAGCCAAGTCCTCTCACCGTTGAAGTCTTTCATGTTTTGGCTACCGTGGTCACCCTGCTCTTCCACTGGGGAGCTATGCTTCCTTTTCTTCTTCTTACTGCTGACTACTAAAGGCTCTTTGCTGTTGCCTGGATAAGAGAGGTGCGGTGCCAATGTGGGTACAACAGGTGGTGGAAGAGGGGTGGCAGCAGAGAGGCAAGATTTGAAGCTGGATGAGGGCATGAAGTCGGCAAAGGGACTGTCAGCTGTTTGTGGTGGTGCTGAAGATTTGGAAGCAGGTGAGAACACCCTAGAGAACCACATAAAGGTAAAGTTAAGAAGACCCAGCAGATCCGGAAACTTTGAAAATCTTTGGAAAATATCATTGCTGTCTCAGTTCTCTAAAGGTCAGGGCCAACCATCTCACTAATTGAATGTACAAATAGAAAGGCATCAACACATTATCTGGTTGCTTCCAGGTGAAGATTAGAATTACACGTTACCCTTTTTCAAAAGATACAAGTACCAACTTGGATCACAATTATTCAAATTCCAGAACTGGGTGTTATCGAAGATTTCACACCACTTTAGTTCCCCTCCAAAGACAATCATATAGCTAGCTGGGCATGAATGGAGGATTGTCAACTAACATACTTCTAAGCATAGAGATTTTCCTATTATAGAATATCTGTTAACTTATTTCACTGCCAAATCTGGAGCCACAATGTTATGTAACAATGGCTGGGCCATATATTATGCTGGATCTTGCATAGTTGCGACTTATATATTATGTGTGAACTAGGTAACTGGCTTATTTTCCAAATCATTATAAGATTTATGAGAACACTAATTTATTTTTCTCTTTGAAGATACGGTTGAGGGTATAGTCTCCAAGAATAGTGATGTTTCGAGGTAGGAATGAAATGTTGCTGTCCCATATTACTTCTTGTTTATGTCTAAATGATTGGGAGGCATTTCTCTACAATATTTTTATCATTCTGTTATCTAGTTGTCCTAGAACTTTCCTTTTTTTGTGGCAGACATCTAATCTACACAAGTTCTCAAGTTAAAAAAATGCACACCCTGTGACCACTAGCTAAATAACTGACCTACACCATTTGCTCAATTTACTTGAAAAAAAAAATTAGAACGCAAAGCATTTACTATTGAGCAGAATGACTACATTTTGTTTCCAGAGGTTGAACTGTTACTACAAAAAGTGTATTTTTCTCTAGAAATTTTAGGTAAAGTGCTGATCATTTCAAGGGTCAATTACTGGACCCTAATAAAAGCTTTCCAGGGGATGGAGGAAACAGAACTTACCAATATTAAGTTATGCAACTAGAAACCGTTCTCAGGCATCATCTCTAGCTGAGGAAATGACGCCTCACCTCCCTGGATGCAATTTTTGGTCCCAGAACATGGAGGAACAAAGCACCTGAACCAATCAGATTCCTCTAAGCTAGCAGGCTTTAACCCAGAAATCCTTAGGCAAAGCACTAGAGCAGACATGTCAAACACAAGGCCTGGGGGCCGGATCCGGCCCGCGAAGTGGTTCCATGCGGCCCGCGAAGCCATCCTGGAAACAGTGAGGGAACGGCCCCCACTTCCTTGGCCCTGGCCCAGAGACCCTCCTTCTGCCAGAGACCCTCAGATCTGTCCCACTCCTGCCCAGGGCCCCATAGGCCCCCTTGATGCGAACGATGTAGAGCTGGCCATGCCCACCCAGTAGGCCATACGTACTCTAGCCATGCCCACCCAGTAGGCCACGCCCACCCTGGCCATACCCACCCGGCCCCCTGAGGGCAACCGCAATGCTGATGCGGCCCTCAATGAAATTGAGTTTGACACCCCTGCACTAGAGGGATTCCAACAAAGAAACTAAACCAAACCTTAACTAACAAAAGGCCTTATTGAGGAAAAGGATTAAACACCGCTGGTATTTAATTTAAATACCACTGTCCTGCCCTGAAGCCCCACTGGCCAGAGCTTACCTGGGTTGGACGGGTGCAGCAGCACAGACGAATTGGGTGGTGTATGTGGCAGCTGGGGGGGAATGGGGCGGTGCCTGATGCTCATTGCCGCTCACTTTCCGCAGGCTGTTGCTGCCCTGTAGTTATCGACATAAATAAAAACTTGGTGGTCTAAAAGGAGGTTTCCATGACCCCAGGGACAGCGGGTGGCATAAGAAGAGAGGGGGGGGGACAAAACAAAGAGAGGTAAGGGTGGAAGAGGGAGGGGAAGAAGAATCAGAAAAGTGTTTGTGGTTAGAAACAGAGGGAAAACAAGGAAGGACATGTCAAAAGACAGAAGACATGTTAGAATAAATAACAGGCCACTGACACCTTCCCATTTCCCAGGGCATGCCAGCTTTACTCCTAAAGGTTACACCCCTGCCAAGCTGCTCTGTGCTGGCCCAGTACAGCAAAAGGGTCGCTGTCTCTCCAAGCAGCCTCATTTACTTGCAGATGCAGTGGGATGGGTGGGGGTGGTCAGGCTGTGGATCAGGGCCACGGGCTGCTCACAAAGGCAAGAGGGCCTTCCTCAAAACTCCACCTCAAGAGTATTACCAATGCATGGCAATTCTCACCATGGCCAAAGGGGAAATCTGTTACTTCTGTATTTCAGTCACTTAATATCATTTTAATTGTTCAATTAAATCCATTCTAGATTTTTTTTTGTCCTGGTCCTGTCCTCTTCTTGGAATGCAGCCCTCAGCATGCCATTCAAATGGTCTAGTATAGCTCTTGGTTTCCCCCCCCCAACACACAAAAGGTTCTACATCTTAACTTTTCATAACCAGAAAGGGGGGGGGGAAGAAAATTCAACATGTTTCACCCCAAGGCCATGAGTCTTGCTACAGAGACTGCAAGTATAAAGCATAATTTACTTCCCGCAAATGCTGTATATTGTACTGAGGCATTGCAAGTCTGCTAAATGAGGTGTCATTTTGGCTACTGCTTGCAGATAGATGCTTCCTGAGCCTTTATTGATGGAAAGGCCATCTGTTTTTTCATCAAACTTCTTTTTTCACCATCCACCCCCCCCCCACACACACCCCCTGGAGAATGGCAAGATCAATTCCTTCTCCCCCAAACGCACCTTCCTGGCAGAAAGTGCCAGTTTCTTTGCAGGTGGGGGCGACATGGTGTTTCCCAATTCCAGATGGGCCAAATTAGCCAACAGCGGTGATTTCACCTTGGCAAACCTGGTGTCCTCAGAAACCTGTTTCCTAGAGCCAGAGTCGGATTCCTGAGAGGAGGAGTGGCCATTAGCTCCTACTGTGGCCTGAGAGAGTCCCTTAATTGGCCTATGAGCTGGACTGGAGGAGGAGGAGGAGGAGGAGCTGCTAGAAGACGACGAAGACGTCAAGGATGAGTCCTTGCTTGGTAGCTCTGTACCTTCCTCCTGCACTTTGGCTACATAGGTTCCTCCAGAGCTGCCTGACAGCTGCAAAGATGCCGCCAAGTTCTTGCCTCCCCAGGAGCTCTGTTTGGCCATTTCCAGTTTAGCACTGTCAGCCTGACCAAAGTCCTGAGACGTTCTGAGAGACAAGGGTGGCTGCTTCTTGGATCTCTTGCTTAAGTCATCCAAGAAAGCAGGCTTACTCGGGAGTTTCGGAGATGAGAATCCAACGGCAGGTATGAGCTTGGGAAGAGGAGGAGGAAGTATCCCATTGTGAGATTTATTGTTGGAAACAAAGATGTTGCGGGAAACAGGAACACCAGATTCCTCACTGTCTGAAGGCTTCTTAACCTGAGTTGCATCTTGTCTCTATGGAGAAGATAGATAGAAGTGCTGGATCAATAAAAGGATCCACAGTATCTGCACCACTATCTGCAGAATAGGCACATATACATACAAACTCCACAGAAGATGTTACCTACTCTGGTAATGAAACATTTGGAAACCAACCCACAAGCTCGGAGAACGAATCTTCACCCTCATCCTACACCTGAACTACAGATATCCACCACTATTGCAAACATACACATGTACCTGGAAGATGAAAAGCTGACTATAACTCTGGTGGTCTTGCCAAATGAAATAAGGTTGCTGTTATATGCATTAATCTAACCATCTTAAGATTCAATCCCACACGATCTACTAAAATAAATTAAATGGAATCACTACAGATTACAGTGAAATTCTGCTGCCTCCGCACAAGTTCTCACAACAATGTATCTGTACAGCTACCACCCAGATCTGAGAAATTAAAAACAGAGCAAGATTTTTATCGTCTGGGGGCAGACAGCATTCTTACTTAATAGCTAAACTATGGATTCCTCTTCACGGGCCCAAAATTGACTACTTGGAGGCAATTTTTCCCACCCATTTTTCCCCTCTTAGGTTCACACAGGCACATTAGACCAATTTTGAAGTGTAGCTCTAGTGTGCCACTCACTTTGCTTATCAGTGGTGATGCAAGGGTACCATTAGTTGCAATTTTCTTCAAATGATCAGAAGCGATGTTTGTTCGGCTGGGCACTGAGCAATTGCTTTTGGAGACAAGTCCTTCAGGATTCTTCTTAGTGCTTGGGATCCTTAAATATATATATATATTACTTCATTAATTTGTTCATAAATTTGCCTGATCCCTTGTCTTTCTTTAAACATTTTTCTGAAGTACGTCTAGCAGCTAACTAGGAATAAGGATAACTATTTGAACACTGGAAAGTTGGGAGTCTCTGTCCCAAGGGAGCATTTAGTTGCTATGTAGTTTGTATACGTTACTCATGTAGTAGAATTCTGAAGACTATTAAACTCAAAAGGACCTGGGATTGAGGATGTCCATAAAAACATAGGAAGCTCTCTTACTCCATATCAACCCAGTGATGTACTCTCGCTCTGTATTGTCTACATCAGCTGGCAGCAAATCCGACATGGAATCTTTTCCATCTCTGCCTGAAGGTGCTGGGGACTTAACCCAGAACGTTTTTTTCATAGCAAGCATGTTGGCCCTTTTCTAACAGGAAGGATAGCTGGATGTCATGATACAGTGAAGGACGCGGTGGCTCAGTGGGTTAGGACGCTGAGCTTGTCGATCAGAAGGTCGGCAGTTTGGCGGGTCAAATCCCGAGTGCCGCGTAACAGAGTGAGCGCCTGTTACTCGTCCCAGCTTCTGCCAACCTAGCAGTTCGAAAGCACGTAAAAATGCAAGTAGAAAAATAGGGACCACTACGGTGGGAAGGTAACAGCGTTCCGTGCGCCTTTGGTGTCTAGTCATGCCGGCCACATGACCACGGAGACGTCCTCGGACAAGCGCTGGCTCTTCGGCTTTGAAACGGAGATGAGCACTGGCCCCTAGAATCGGAAACGACTAGCACACATGTGCGGGGAACCTTTACTATGATATACAGTGAATTATTTCCCAGGCTACCACTCAGCCATCCACTTGCAGTGGCATCAACTAGGTTATCCCTAGTATTGATGTCATTATATTTGTTAGCTATTTTTGTTACATCATAGTCCTGAGGTAGGACACAATAAAATCCTACTAAATTTTGCCGGCTTTTAAAAGAGCATAAAACAAGAAAGCACAAAACAAGAATGGCCTAGAAGACACCAGTTCGGGTATCGGGGTGACAGCAACAACACCCAAAGGGAAAGCAGGAGAATCTTAATAGGAACCGCAAGCATCTCTTACCTAAGATAGAAGAGTACATAGGCCTGTTGGTTGAGAACAACTTTGATGTTGCTTGAATGTACCAGAGAATCATTCATCTGGTACCACTGCCCATTACTAGCCTAGATATACAAAGAAAGAATAATTGATCACTACCCCCTAGAAATATCATCATTATCCTCAAAAGATGATTACATGCATACATTCATTTCATTCATCTATTAGTAGCAGCAAGCCAGGAAAATCAGCCCAAGTACAGCAATGTCTAAAGCAGGGGTCGGCAACCTTGGCTCTTTTATGACTCGCAGACTTCAACTCCTAGAATTCCCGAGCCAGCATAGCTGGTCTAAAGGGTAATACTGGAGATTATCTAAGTAGGTGGATAATGTCATACCCAATCCTAATATACTTTGCCTTTGGTATCTAGCTGATTAATGTTATTAGACTTAAGACATTAGGACAATCACTGTCTGGACTGGGCTCAACCATTCTTATGATGTCACATCAGTTCCAGTAATCTGTAGCTTGGACATCTTAGAAAATCCCCAAATCACAGGTTGTTCAATAACTGAGGAAATTTGGAGATGGATCACAAGACACAGAAACAGGGAAACAAAGTAAAACAGTTCTGGTGGGGCAAGGCAATTTTGTGCACTTCTCAAAAGGCATAGGTAGGTCATAAATTGCTATTTGATTGGTACGTATATTTATGATGTGATGGTGCAATTTTGGGAAAAATTATAGATGACAGTTAATTTATAATATTTTTATGGTTAATAATGAAGCAGGTAATAGAAAATATAAGAATGATGTGATTATATAAAAAAAATTTTAAGTTTGGAAAGTAAGGTATGGTATTTCAAGTTGTATAATATATCAGGAGAGGGAAAGGTTGTATAATCTTGGTTCTAGTATGGAAATTTAAAGTTTAGCTGGAAAGCAGAGTCGTTTTTAATAATTGATATAAATTGTTTTATCTGTGCTTGTTCTTATTGGGTATTATTGATATTACTGTGGTGGATATTAAATGGATTTAATATTTAATGAACTTAATTATGGTAGTAAGATTTTTAGTTAAAAGATAAAATTTTGAGGATATGGTAAAGATCTTAGTGCACCTGAAAGATTATTTGTAATAGAGAGATATTGCGGAACAATTATGGGACTAAAAAGTATTATTTTGTATTTGAATAATTGTTGATATGATACATATATGTTTGGAGTTTATTTATATGAGTTAAAGTGTGATAGTTTAGATAGTTTAGGATTGTTTGCATAAGTTAGATTATGATTGTATTTTTATACCCTGTATTCTGCTCTGGGAAGTCGGGGGGGGGGGGGGGAGGGGTAAGGGAGGGAGGGGTTGGGGAGGGCTGGGGAGGGGGAAGAGGGTGGGAGGGGTTTTTTTTCTGTTAAAGATAAAATGTACTGTAAAACTTTTCAATAAAAAAGGCACAGAAGTAAAACCTCTCCCCCAAGGCTAAAGCACACTGATCAATCATTACCCACAGCCTAGCATATCAACAAAGACCCACCTTGACATAGCAGTAGTAATGCCCTGCGTGGCAGCTGTATCCTGAATGCACAAGTACAGCATAGAGGCCATACTTGACAGGGTCACCACTGCTCTGCGACATGTAAGGACGAATATTCAGGAATTCAGGGTAACCCACGTCCTACATAAGAAAGAGAAACAGTTCGTAAGAATGCGTTCCACCTTCTATCCACCTGCATAAAGAGCGCCAGCCTTACCAGGCACAAGTCAGTCATCTACAGATTGAAGTGTCCAAAAGACTGACACCCATTCTTAAGAAAGTCCGAGGTACTGGCCGACTGGATTCACCCAAGCCCTCTTTCTAAGAAGGTACCACATTCCCCCTTTTCTGATCACCTTGGTAATCTTGCCTCCACTAAAGTTGGCGAAGCGCTTGAGTGAGATGGTAAGGACATTAGAGGCCCGGTGGATAGTAAAACGCTTGGTGGCTGGAACTTTCTTCTTGCACCTACACGGAAGAGAAACGAGTGAGTTCTATACCTGCTCAAAACACAAAGTACTTGAAACAGAGGCAGTCCCTAAACGCCTATCCTCAATAGAGCTTATGGACTGCCACTAACAGAGGCAAGTCTTAAACATCTTAGGAAGGGCGGCTTCCTGTCTCTCAGTCTGCCATGTACGTTAAAGGAAGACAGCCCTGAATTTAAGGCCACCCCAAAAGAAGAGTGGTTTTCAAAACCCTGCTGTTTCCATTACTATACTTGCACCAAATTTAAAGAGATCCTCCCATTTTAAGGGCAAATTATTTGAGGAAAAAATAGTCAACATCAACACTGGATAGTTTCTAAGTATTTTGGAAAATGATTGGTTTCAAGTAATAAGTGGCTAAGTTCACTTTTACTCAATTATTTCTCCATGACCCCATCCCTGCCAACTGATTAATTTATAAATGATTAGGTGACATGTCCTTGCTTTCCCATTTCTTTAGATCTCATCAGGAGTTGCAGAGAGGCCTTGTTAAAAATCTTTCTTTCACAAATTAAAGCAAATATACGTGTCCCAGGATAATCTTGCAGGATCCAATCTGGGTCGATCACCAGGACCACAGATTTTGTCTTTTGAGCTTTCAGACTTGTGCTGGAGCCCATCCTCAACTCTCTAAAGCTCGAAAGAAAAAAAAAACCCTCTTGTCCTGGTGACTGACCCAGATTGGATCCTGCAGTCTTCTTTTCCTTTTCCTTTCCTTATGTATGTACAGGAAATCCTTGGTTAATGATCATTTGTTCAGCAACTATTCGAAGTTCCAATGGTGCTGAACAAGAAGACTTAAAAGCCAGATCTCAAAGGGTCAGCATTCCCAGTCGGATGATCACAGTTCAGGTGTTTCCCAACCAGCTCACAATTATGATAGTTAGAGCATCCCAGTCATGTGATTGCATTGGCAACCTTCACTGCCAGCTTCCAACAAGCAGTCAATGGGGAAGCCAGCAGGAGGTCAAATAGCGATCATATGACTGTGGGATGCTGTGACTGTGCAGGATTCACTTAACGATCGCAACTGGAACTGCCAGCCTAAGTCAGCATAGACACACGACACTATGCTTTATGATCGTGTCACTTAACCAGTTCCCGGTCAATGGGGAAGCCAGCAGGAGGTCAAATAGCGATCATACAACTGTGGGATGCTGTGACTGTGCAGGATTCACTAACGATCGCAACTGGAACTGCCAGCCTAAGTCAGCATAGACACACGACACTATGCTTTATGATCGTGTCACTTAACCAGTTCCCGGTCAATGGGGAAGCCAGCAGGAGGTCAAATAGCGATCATACGACTGTGGGATGCTGTGACTGTGCAGGATTCACTTAACGATCGCAACTGGAACTGCCAGCCTAAGTCAGCATAGACACACGACACTATGCTTTATGATCGTGTCACTTAACCAGTTCCCAATAAACACTGTTAAATGGAAACTACCTATATGTGCAATTACGTAATTATGTGAGGGAAAGGGTTTATACACATAGCAAAGAAATCAAGAGGGAAGCCAAGAAAAAAAAAGTAACTCACTTGGCACACATGTAGGCATTCTCCCCACTCAAGACATCAGCTTTTACAAATAATTCTAATGCCCGTACAATGTTAGCTGCTTGCTGTATTAAAAAGAGAGAAGAGGGAAATTCAGAGAAGCTTCGGCTTGAACCTCATAGAAGTTAAGACTAGAGGGAAGATATAGCTATAATCATATGCATTCATATGCACAGACAAACATATGCACACCGGCAGGCACACAAACTTATTCCCCAGCAACATCTCTCTCTATATGCCTGCCTCCTTTTGTTTATCAATATTGCAGCTACTATTGTATAATAACATAGTGCAGTATCCTTTTTTTGGATATTCCAGATCTAAGTGAGGGGAATAAACCTGAAAAGCAGGCCAGGCAAAAGGATTAGAGTCTTTCAGAAGTGGCTGTGTCCTAGCTACTTCCTCCCCCTAGTATTTCAGTGGCTTTTATTCCTTTTTATACAGGACAGCTGCCCTTCATCTGCAAATACCATGAGCTTTAAGAAGTGGTATGCTTGGAACAACTTCCTATAACATATCTACTCTACGGTTTAAAACAATTCAGAAGGTGGCCTTCAATATTTCATTACTACCACAACTGACAACTAGGAGATACCATCCTTTGAGTTGGATTTAAAAAAAAAAAGAAAGCAAGAGAAATAATAATGCTGGCATACCCTAATTTCCAAAGCCACATCCAGGTATGGGTCATAAGTGTCTGAAACACTCTTGCACACGGAGCACTTCACTGCAAAGAAAGCAGAACAGTTGCTTGCCTGTTCTTCATGGTCACAACTCCCTGCCAATGTCACGTTTCCTACTGAGACAGACGAGGCATGAGGCTGCAGTCTCTCTGTCTAGCAAATCCAGCACTGAAATCAGCTAAGCAACCAGATGCTTAATATCCCCTTCGTAGCCTTGATAGAGGCCAAAAACTAGAAGGAAACATCTACAGTGTCTGGAAAGCAACTACAAATCAACTGAACTTATAGAGGTATAATTGGGCACTGAAGGGAACTTTGGAGATGCCATAGTAGACTTAGCCAAAATTTAAAACTTCAGGAACATGGAAAGGAAACCTCCCAGCATTCCATCATCTGGGTCTCGCTAAGCTGCGCTCACCACGAGATCGGAGGTAGCCGCCAAAGATCTGGTGCACCAATGTGGTAGCCTGAGTCTGACGATCCAACCTGAAAAGACAAACAACAGAGTGACTAGATTTCAGGGATGCTTTCATTTAAAACAGGGGTCCCCAAACTCTTCTGCTCATTGATCTCTTCATGAGGTTTCAGATGGTTTATTGACCCCCCCCAAACATTTATTGTGTGAAAATAATGTAATAAAATACAATTTCAATCAATAAACCACAAACAATAACAATAATAATCAGTAATCCCATCAATCGTGGGGTGTGTGTGTGTGTGTGTCAACATTGATCACTGGTGAATTCTGAATTATATAGGATGGCCTAAACAAGGATAAGGAATGTTGCTACATTACATTCTCCAAGAATTCCAACTAGCATGGCCTATAATGAGGTATGGGGGGGGGGGCATAGCTCAACAATATCTGATAAAATGCAGTTCTTCACTTATGAGTTAAGCACATGCAATCAAAAGCACCAGGCACGAATTTCCTTCTTTCAAGAGCAAAGAATACCTGCCAGTCTGACTTAAAACTGATGGGGTTTTTTTTGCTTTCTCTGAGCCTGGTTGGTCTCCTCAAATGTTTTTGTTACCAATACACTGATGATGTTACCTAGCTTAAACATCTGCAGGAAAACGACCAAACTCACAGAACACCAAGAACCCATCATTTCTTCCTTCGATAGGATTTTTTGCTATCTTTAAAGCTTTAACATTTACTTCCATAGTAAGGAAAGGTAGACCTAGTGACTGTTGCTCATGTAGTATGCATTTCCCCCCCTTCCTGTATTTGGGAAAGCTAATGCTTCAGTAAGCAAATTTAATGAGAGGACACAATTACAAGATCAGTTCAACCTAGTGTTCTCTCCCAAGCACACAGCAAGTGAACTAGTTGTTCATACTTAGTATAACCGTTGAGGCAGGCCTTTTGCATGGCATCAATGGTGTAGCGCAAGAACTCGTGAGCATCCTCCTGACTACCGAAACGGAAGTGCCGGGCAATCTCTGCCAAAGGAGATTGAAAAAAGAACTTATTACAGACCATCTCAGAACAGTACCAGAAACAGATGTCATTACTGAACCCAGCATAGAAGCTCAGAAGTTGTTCCTCATAAATTGACCACCATCAAAACCAAACTCTCCACCTAGCATATCTAAGAAAAATGGTGATGAGTAAAACAAAAAATAAATTATAAATAAAAAATAAATGTTGATGAAAGAGCCAGCTTGGTCTAATGGTCTAATGGCAATAGGCTAGAAAGTGGGAGACTGTGAGTTCTAGTCCAGCTTTGGCCATGAAAGTCAGCTGGGTGACCTTGAGCCACTCTCTCTCTCTCAGCCCAGCCCACCTCACAGGGTTGTTGTTCTGGGGAAAATAAGAGGAGGAAGGTGTGTAAGTTCGCTGCCTTGAGTCATTTGTAAAAATATAAATAAAATAAATAATAAAATAACATTTTTAAGTTTCACCCTTACAATCTGTACCTTAAAAAATCCTGAAAAAGAGCATCTTTGGACCACGACTTTTACACTAATGGATGCCATGTCTTAATGCTTTTATTTGTAACCATAAGATCTAGAAATCTTGCTTTTTTAAAAAAAAACAGCATTCACACATGCAAGTATTTAAGTTATGGACATCATCTCCAAAGGATCATTGGTCTCTTGCCCTGTATGAACTGGATAGGTAGACTATTATTTTATGACGGTATTCCAACCCTTTGCTTACTTTTAAGATCTCTGATGAAGGACACAGGTTTGATGGCATTACCACTATTGGCAAAAGCCTGGATCATGTGATTCTGCATTACGCACATCATGCAGAAGCCTCCCTGGTGACCTGGAAGAGAAAAAAAATCACAATTACCTATTTTTATCAATAGCTACATAATACATCTTCCAATGTATCACTTTTTCTGCTAGAAACAAAATATAAAACCTGCATTTAAAACTCTCACTTTACTGAAATAGCTTACCCACTGAGTTGTGATCAGACCAACAATCAGTCTGTCTGTACATACATACATACATACATACGTACATATTGTCTCTTTTCCCCTTTTCTCTTTTATCTGATGGCTAAAAGCCATAATAAATAATATAGATTGATCACATGGACATTTTAATAATTTCCCATCCTGACTCTACGTTTCTCTGCCACATACCTATAAATCTCCTCAAGGCAATGCTACTTGTTAAGCAGCTCAGACAAATGGGAACAATTTCTAAAGTATGTGCATTAAACTGCTGGCACCTTGAGCGCAAAATGATCCTTGCTACTATTTAAATAGCTCCTTTGATTTTTAAAACAAAACCACCAAAGCTGCCATCTACCTAATCACAGATGTGCACTCTTCAACTAAGAGTCAGTTCCACTAGTAAGGATGGGACGCTATAGTGATGAAAGCAATTCTTATGTAACCCTACAGTTGGCTCAAGACCTTCACAGATGCTAGCACAGTCTGCCAGTCTCCCATCACAAGGATTTATGCAGTGAAAAGCAGTTGCTGGCTGGAACGTGATACAGCCCCTCATGTGAGCTAACCCTGGATTACTCACCCTTCCCCCACCCCTAGAAACCAAGAAAAACCCACCCATTAAGTTCACACCACACTGCAATCCCATTAAAGGCAGTCCTTGACTTACAACAATTCGTTTAGTGACCGTTCAAAGTTACAATGCCACTGAAAAAAGTGACTTATCACCATTTTTCACACTTATGATCATTGCAGCATCCCCACGGTCACATTTTACACTCAGGTTTCCACATAAAATAGGCAGAATTATAGTAGAATTTGAAAAATTCTTACATATTTTAGAATAACATCATCACCATCACCATCTGATAACTGGTTCATATTTATGATGACAGCAGCGTCCCAGGCTCATTTTGTGATATTTTAACGAGCAAAGTAATGGGGAAGCCAGATTCACTTAACAACCGGGTTACTAATTTAACAACTGCAGTGATTCACTTAACAAATATGGCAAGAAAAATCGCAAAATGGGGCAAAACTCACTGAACTAATTTCTCACTTAACAACATAAATTTGGGGCTCACTTGTGGTCATAAATCGAGGACTACCTGCATTATGATTGGGTTCAAAGTAACTGTTTGTCACAAGAAGCACTACTCCCAGAATTTAGTTACAGAAATCAACCCCCCCCCAGTAATGGAACATATCCAAGTCCTAAACAAAAAAACCAAAATGCAGCAGAATCTAAAGTCATAGCCTAACTTTATTATATAACCTTTTCTTAAGAGAAAACTACTTAAGATACTTCCTAATGTCTTAAACACATTGAATTCTTCTCATGTGAGTCTGTTAAGCATAACCTCATATATACTGGAAAACTAATGTTTTCCACAAAACGCTATCAGAATATAGGAAGCAGAAATTTGTAATTGTAAATTGTAGAGTAATTCAAGAAGTAAACACTGATTGAGGGGGAAAAAAGATTTCCACATAAAAGGGGCAGAATTAAAGTAGAATCTGAAAAATTCTTATATATTTTGGAATAAATAACATCACTACCATCATCATCTGAACAACACTTCTGAATGGTCAAATATTTTTACCTGCCTGATCTTGCTCTGATCCTTACTACAATCCTGTAAGGTAAAATGGCATAACCTCCTCACACGATATATGGAAGATTAACTCCAATTGGGGATCCTATACCCATGGGATTGATGAGATCGTGACAGAAGCAAAACCAGATATCATTTCCTAATTTTGGGGACAATAACTCTCCTTGCATCGATGCTCTAAAAGTAATAATGGAGATGAGAAAGGAGTAGCTTCCCAGAAGCAGCCGTAAAGCTATCTGAACCCTTCTGATTTTCCCAATATTTATGCTAACAATGTTGTACACATTTATCGTCTAAATGCCTCATTCACTGACCATTCACTTTCCTTGAGCTGCTCTGCCAGCCATAATCTTATATTTTTAAGAACTCCATCCTTAATAGGCCTTGGAAAATGAAACAGGATGTTCCTATAGCCTTTGCTCTAAGGAGAAAAGAGATATGAACACGTGAACACATACAGCACTGCAAAACACACACAAACTTAGCCACACACTTACAATTGCGGCTGTGCTCCTTGGAAAGCAGATAATTTGCTAGCGGTGGGGTGTAGGTTAGACACTGCAGAGTTGAGTTGAGGAAACAGGTGTTGCCCAGGTTGTGGAGACCAGCTCCAACACGGTACACCCGCTCCCATTTCAGGGAGAGTCGCTCCAGAGGGAAGAGGACCTTTTGGGGAGCTGGCACCCCATCACTTCCCGGCACATGCTCAATACCTGTCGGATGAAAAAGGTGAAGTCAGCAAGTCAAAAAGAAAATAAGAACTCATTCTCCAAAAGACAAATACAACAAATGAGGCACCTTGTTTCCGTATGGGTCCCTCTTCAGAGCTCTTGTGCCGACTGCAGTTGTCTGTCCTTGGGTTCAACAAAACGTACTTGCTCTTGAGGCTCTCCAGCTGGTAGGAGAAGTTTTTGGAGGCTGGTTCAAACTCAATCTTTTGCAGTAAAACCTTCTTGGTAGAAGCTGCCAACAGTTTACCCAGTTCAACATCATCAGCAGAGTCTTTTCGCCCAGGCTTTAGGGCTTCTTTTAATTTGTCAACTATCGGCATGGTGCATCAATTGGTAGAGGCAAGAGCCACCATCCTCCTAGCAAGAGAACTTCATTCTGCAGAAAAAAGTTACTCCACCTCAAAATCAAACGCATCCAGCTCAGCCCTGTTTTCTCTATATTGTAGTAAAATCCACCCTCTAAATATGTTATTGCAACAATCAGATAGTCTTTCTTTTTGTACTTCTACCTCTATTTTGCTTCCCATATCTCTTATCTTCCTATGCTGAATGTGGATTATAAGGACTGGGGAGGTATCTTTTTAAATTGCCATGAACTTTGTGATGCTTTAGAAATCATGATCAATATGAATCTGGTTTCCACAACAAAGCTGCTGTTAAAGAATATAAAACTAATCTATCTTCAGATTTATTTTCTAATCTCGACAGTCGGGTAAATTCAAAGCACATCTACAAATTAAGATTTCTCAACTGTAGAATTTCAAATAGAAATGTGTAGCAATAAATATATACTATCTACTAAGATGCAGGAATAATATTCCCACGACAAAAACTAGAAATGCACTTATTTGAAAGGCAGGATAGGATAAAAACTACAAAATATTTTTTCATATTTCTGAAAAGCCTAAAATTTTACGTACATTGTTAAGCCTTTTAATGTATCCTTTAGCATCTCATAGCTCCTGGATCCAAAATTCTCTACTCCAAAAACCCAACAAAGGTTTTAAATTATATAATAGTTTTTGCTGCATATGAGGGCTCTAGATGTATTTCATGCTGCTTTGCAACTAACTGGAAATTAACTTCTAAATGATGCATTTCTGTTTTCTGAAATGACTGTGCTCTGGAACATGCAATTCACATTACAACCTTTAATGAGGTGTGAAATTTGCTTAGTCTTTAGACACACAAATTAACAGCTACAGCAAGGAATATAAATGTCATAAATAAATAAAAAGGCTCACAATTATTATTATGACTATTTCCTGGATTGCCTTGAAGTTTGATTGGCAACAGTTTTACTTCCCATTAAGAAACCCCAAGGGGTCCCTACTAATAGAAGATTAAAACATTCTGCCAGGCTGAATAGATGACTCTTTCTTATAAATATAACTGGCCTTGCTGAGGGAAAAAGTCATGTAATACTGTTTTTGAAGCAAAGGGGGTTTGCATCATTTGTCTTTTTGGGAACCAGGTATTTTTCCAGGGGCTATATATTTATATATATAAATTTAGGTGGCTGTGTACATGGAATGCTATCACACGCACATTACAGCATACTATTATCTGAATGTGAGCACCTCCATAAAATAAACAGTTTCAGAAAGTTTCCTCAGTCTATCTTGCTTCAAATTTGCCATTCTCTTTTTTTTCTGTTCTCCCATTAGAACATAAGAGTGATCACACTTATCTAACAAAAAATAGTCTCCCGCACCCAGGATTCTCTAGAAGTGCTGGATTACATCACATAATTCCCAGCTAGTGGGCAATTAAGCACAGCATACTTGGAGGGCACCAGGTGTCATACGCAAAACAAATTTCACCCTTTGGCATCTAACTGGGCAGCCAAGGGCACACAAGGTATGGATGCTAAGGAAACGGCATGGGAAGCAGAGCGGCTGGCGCATTCTTGCCCCTGAGAGCATGTCAGCAGAACTGAATCATCAGGAGAAGAGAATGTCACCGGGTGCCGCCTGGAAGCAAACTTCTCAAGCGCAGCCTCACAAAGCTATTCCAATCAGAGATGAGAGATGAAGGGAGGGAGGGTTTTCTGTAAGGTAACAGGCCAATAGGAGCCCAGCGTTTAGCAAAAGGCAGGTATTGCAAGGAGCAGCAGAAACACCACAGTTCTAAGGCGAAAATGCAGGGGTCTTCAAACTTGGCCCTTTGATGACTGGTGGACTTCAACTCCCAGAATTCCTCAGCCAGGCACGCCTGGCTGAGGAATTCTGGGAGTTGAAGTCCACCAGTCATCAAAGGGCCAAGTTTGAAGACCCCTGGTCTACCCCTTCCCATCTCTTCCTCAAGAGAAGACAAGACAGGGAACCCTTTCGTCCTCTCGCCCTTCCCCATCTCCCTCCGCTTGCAAAGAGCGCGCGCGCGCATTAGCCCAGCGTTTCCCAACCTTAGGAACTTGAAGATGCGTGGACTTCAACTCCCAGAATTCCCCAGCCAGCATAGCTGGCTGGGGAATTCTGGGAGTTGAAGTCCACGCATCTTCAAGTTCCTAAGGTTGGGAAACGCTGCATTAGCCCCACCTGCTACAATTCGCGCCTGCAGTTTGGGGCAAGCACGCACAGCCCCCCCCCCACCACCACCACCACCGTACACGCCGTTCTATCCCCGTCCAGAAATTGCAAAGCGCTCCAGAGCCTCCGGCGTTCGCGCAAGGGCACCTACATGCGTCGCCTTTCCGGAGATGGTCCAAGTAGGGCCTGGGCTCACAACGGAGGCTCCTCCTCGGCACGGCCCCGATTCACCGGGGATCCGAGCAGAAGAAGTCTCTCCTCGCCTTGGCGCCGGGCCATCAGTTCAAGCAGCCACGGCCCCGAGGAAGCCGAACGAGAGGGCTGCGCAGGAAAGAGCCGCGGTGCCGAAAAGGAGAGGCGGGAAACGGGAGGGTGGAAGACGCCCCAGCGATCGCTCTCCGCCAGCAGCCCACACCCGGTGGCCGCAGCCGTCCCCGTTGCACCGCCAGCCGCCCGCCCCTCCTCGCTCGCCCCGCGTTCTTCCTCCGTTGTCATTCCGACCTTTTCACTCACCCTCCGGAGCGGTTCGCCGGGTCCCTTACGCTCCTACAGCGTGTGCGCATTATACAACACGTGTCCAACGCGGCGCAAAGACAAGGCGAGAGCGCAGCTGCTAGGCCGCGAGGCCAGGCCCAACCCGCCTCCCTAACGGGGCGGGGAAACGAAAGCTAGTCCAGCCCGTCCTGCTCTGACGCAAGGCAGCGCATCTGCCCGTTCGCACGTTTCCGGAAGGCGGTGCCCGCCCGGCTCCTTCGGCTTTGGCCCGAGGAAGCCGCGAAGTGCTGGCTTTCCTGGGTAGGCAGCTGAGGCCGCCGTGTCCCTCTTCCCCTCGCTTTGCTACTCTTTCGACTAAAAGTGCTGACTGGCCGACTCTCTTGAGCGGGGCTAGGACAGGGGTAGGCAACCTCGGCTCTTTTATGACTCATGGACTTCAACTCCCAGAATTCCTGAGCCAGCCTTGGCTGGCTCAGGAATTCTGGGAGTTGTAGTCCATGAGTCATAAAAGAGCCGAGGTTGCCTACCCCTGGGCTAGGACAACTCGCCACGGCCAACTCGCCGCAGGACAACTCGCTGCGGCCAACTTGCGGCGGAACAACTCGCCGTGCGACAGGAGTTACATTAATATCGAAGGAATAGGGCAACGGAATCATTAAAAAGGGGATGCCAAAGGAGGGATAAAATGAAATGCGAATGACAAACATTAAAATATTTTTTAAAATTATTTTAAGTAAATTTAAGCGAATTGTTGCATTTTCCCGTGGCGAGTTGTCCCATTCAGTTCTTTTGAGAACCACTAAAAATGGAGGGAAGGGAAGGTGGGACACTCCCGAGGCAGCTTGGGGTCCATAAGCCAGGGTACCGCACAGAACCAATCGCTGTTCCTACCGACAATCCTTAAGTGACTGCACGTAGCAGTGCTCGGAGGATCCGTCCTCAGGACTTTAGCCGACATGGCGGATGGTTGTCCTTAGAAGCCAAAGTTTATTCTTTGAGCTTTTAATCCCACATACCTGAATCGGGAGGGCTGATGAAATGGGGGCGAGCTAAATCTGGTTCAAATATTTATGCCAGGGAGAAGAGTACTGGAGAAAGAAATTAGAGTTGTGAATAGAGGTAGTGAATTCTCAACAACTATCTAATGCAGAGGTTCCCAACCTATGGGACGCAGCTGCGAGGCCACGCGAATAGATGGGTGGGGGGTGTACGTGCGTGTGCACTCATCCCCCCCTCATGCCACCGTTGCTGCAAGTGTGTGGGCAGCGGCAGCACCACTAGTATTGCGTGGATGGTGGCAGGTGGCCTGTGGCATAATCCTTGCGTGGGGTGGCAGCGGCACAATCCTCGTTCTGGGAGCGGCATCACTGTGGGCTGCGGCGTGATTCTTGTGCGGTGGCAGTGGCATGAGCCTTGCACCAGGGGCAGCATCGTTGTGGGCCACAGCACAAGCTTCGCACAGGTCACGCTGCAGGTCGTGGTGTGAGCCTCACATGGGGGCGGCAGTGCAAGCCTCGTGCTGGGGGTGGCATCACTGTGGACCACATCATGATCCTCACGCTGGTGGTAGCATCGCCACGAGCCTGGAGGCAGCGGTGCCACAAGCTTCACAGGCACCGCCGTTGCCGAGAGCCTTGCATGCATGCTCGCAGCCCCATTTGCGTGGAGCGCATGCTTACAGCCTGTTTGTACATGCACGCACACGTGGCCACATTCATGTTTGTGCATACACGTATAATGCGCCTGTACCTCCCTCTCCCACTGGGCCACCAAAAGAAAAATGTTGGAGACCCCCAATTTAATGGATTATTCTGCCTAAGATGGGCCTATTACTCATGGTTTCCTAGTTTCTAACCTGGTGCTTTAACCACTACACCAAATTAGCTGTTTGGAAATAAGGCACTTTAAATTGTACTGATTTTAAATTGTTCCAGTAAGAATAAGCATAATTCCTGAGATCCCTTTTGTAATTTTGCAGTTGTGTTAAACTGAGGGAAGTGCTGAGTGTTGTGCACAGTATGGAGCTCTGGGAAGCACACAAAAAACCAGAGAAGGAAATATTAAAAAGGCAGAATATTATATTTCCCCAAAGGAACTTAAAAGGCAGAAAAACACGCCCAGTTTTTCTTAATAGCCCCAAGCAGAAACTAAGCAGGTGAGCTCTGTAGAAATGCGGGTTTGATAATCCTATTCAGAAAGACTGAGGCCCCATTCATGAGCAAATACTACCTGCAGAAACCCATTCAAGACAGGATCTTTCGAAATCCCTTGCAGCAAAATTGATAGCTAACAATAGCAGAGTGATAGAATTAGAACCAGCAACCCCTCACCCATCCAACCCAAGACACAACCATCAGCCACAGCCATAGGAAAGCGGAACATGACATTTAGGACATAATAGGATTAACCCACCACCATCAGAATGCAAAAAAAGCACACTCAGACTCAGGTCAATGTACATGACACAGGAAATACAAAGCCACAGGAACAGGAACAACTCCAAACACAAAAGCCCAAGAAGATATAAAAACCCACTACTCCCAGCAGCATGTGGTCAGCTGCTCTAGAGCCATATGTCTTGTGGTTCTGTGTTTCAACAAACTACAACCTTCTTTCTAAAGCAGTCTCCATTTTGTTTACTCCCAGCTTGGACTAGACCCTGATGAAGATTTTTCTTTCAACAGAGCCTTATGTACTATTAAACTGCATTGGTGGATTATTAATTGCCACCACTCAGATAACTGGTAATTCCAACTTTGGATAGGGAAGGGAACATCAAGAACATGGGAGAAATACTGAAAAAAGATGGGAGGGGGAAATTTAAAGCCATTGACGCTGGGGCTATGGAGGAGAAGAGGATCCTCCAGTGATTTGCCTGCATTCTTCCATTCAAATATTCTGAACTATTAAGTGGTTAAGAGGCCCTGCAGGAATTTTGGTTGCCCTTTAGTAGAAACAAAGTGTATGCCACCCAAAGACAGGCTGTTTTCATTTTCTTTGATAATACTGTTTATTGTCCGGAGACTCAAGTGTCCACATACGAATTATACAAAGCGTCAGAGACATGCCCAGTCTGCTTGTCTATTCAACAACTTTCATGTGTTCCCAGCACAAGAAAATCTCAGCTTTCAGAATACAACAACAAAAACAACCCACCCCATATTATTCTACCCACCAATCTTCCCACCCCAGCTGCTCCCCAAAAAGCTTTAAATTACCGCAGCAAGTTACTTATTTTTTCATACTCACTAAGCAAAGATTTGAAAATAATGTAAACTCTTTTATTATTTTTTAAATATTTTTGAATTGCTGGCATGGAGGGGAAACTGTTCTGTTATGGGTGCTTCAGGGAAAGTTATGCGTGACACTAAAACTCTCAGCTATAAATTAAGCCAATTGAGAAGTCTTTTATACTGTTTTTCCATAAATAGGTCTTTTGCAGGGATTGTTTTTTCACACTGCTACTTAAATGGCCAACTTAGTTTGCTTGCTGGCAAGCCGGGAGCTGTAGTTTGGCTAGCAAGAAGCAGTCACGTGGTTTGGCTAGCAAGAAGCAGTCACGTGTTGCTGCCACCCTCCAGTCTCTGTAAAAGACTTACACATGCTGCAGGAGAAGCCAGAGGAGAAGACAGGAACAGAATATTGCTTCCACTGGCATTCCAGGATGAACGAAGGAACATTGTCCTCTGTACATTTTGACATTCTTCCCCACTGTATGTTAAAAGCTTCCAACGCAGAACCCCTTTACAAAGTAATAAGTGCAAATCTAACAGCTAAACAAGGACATTAAAAGAACATAATAGAGGAATGATACAACTGATTGCAGATCAAACAAACTGAAACAAAATTAAAAATCAAAAAGTATCAACAGAGAGAAAGGTAAATGTCACATAGGATATAACCGTACAGAAGTAAAACAGGAGTCTTATACTGGATTGAACAGATTCTTTTTTTTCTTTTGCTTGTTTTAAAAATATATTGAAAACAACAGACTGGCCCAGTATGACATCTTAAATTCTACCTTGATGAACAGCATGAAAAGGCCACAGGGGGCAGGCCTGGCTAAGAATAAGTGTAAGTATCCTTCAGATCTAGGTCTGAGAATTTTAAAAACGGGGGGGGGGGGGGGGGGGGGCTCACAGAGCTTGGGGAAACCCAGGAAAGAAAGGACTAGCTCAGAAGGGGGAATGGAAAGGCTGAACTGAATAATGCTCCTTTTCAGACAGTGGAGGGTTTTGTCATTATTCCAAAGGAGCATTTACAATCACAGTTTATAAAGAAGTGTGTATCACTGGCCAACTCTCCTAATCACATATTTGGGAAGAGAACATAAATGTTTGCCATCTGCAGAATTCTTGTGGCAAAAATTAGTTTCTCCATCAAACAAATCGGAGGGCTTGGAGCTGTGGTCTGATTAAAAAATCATTCTGTGCCAGGAACTTTGGAGGAGGAGAAGCAAGAGAAAAATGACAATTCCTCGGTCTACAAAGTTCCAATATCCTAGTAGGAATAGCAAACTTTACAACTGGCTAAGAGAGACTGTGACATCAGAATTACATTAATGGCACTAATATGAAAAAGGTGGATAAAGTATATGGAGTAAGTCCATATCCTGAAACCCTTTTTTAAACTGAAATTTGACAACTCCAGATGCAAAGCTAAAAGCTGCGTATATCTCTTGTATGTCTTCCAGGCTATACATATTAACTAATTTTGTAACATGGTTAACCTTCCCACTTTCAATTTTTGCCCCTGAAAGAAGATACTGTCTCCCTCGGATAGTCAATTTTCAAAGGGTTGCTTAGTCCTTGGAAGATAACAAAACTCTCTGCAAAAGGATGCCCTGACTGATGACACCACCACCACTTTTCAGGGAGCCCCCAAATGCATGTTTAATCTCAGCCCACCACATGTGTCTCTGTAGATGTGGCTAAAAGAAAGGAATGACTCTAAAGCAGTAAGTGTGGAATAATTTCATATGTGGAAAGAAGAGGGGTTTTGACCCAGGCAGAAGGTGGGAGAGTGGGAAAGAGAGGGTTTATGTGCTTTCTTCACAAGGAGGGATGTCTTCTCAAGACAATAAGAACCTGGTAGGCCTGCTACCCAGAATCAGAGACAACACCTCTCAGCCAATCATACTTTGATACTGCCTTCCTCCATTACACCTTGACATGTTGCTGCTGAAATCCATAGAGTAAGAAGACACTCACTGGAAAAGCATAGGAGAAGAAGCAGAAGAAGAAATGTATGAATGGCCTCAGCATCCCTTTCCTTAGCACTCTCCGCCCACCACTATTGGCCTGCCCATGAGATTTTATTTTCATGCTGTTTCCAGGAAGTGATGTCAAATGTGGACCGATCTAATTCCTTGCAAGCCATGCTGCCAGTGCCAAAGGAACTCAAGGATCCTCAATGTCAAGGAACTCCTGTTTAGGGGGAGCCACTCCACGGTACCACGCACAGGAACCATCACTCCGCTTAATGCAGGCATAGTGTTTTGCCTGCCGCCCATTGATGTTCTTCTCTGTCACCCAGTCAGTCCACAGACACTCATCCTGAGCAGAGACATAGCAGGGGATAAAGGGGCAGCGGGAAATCTGCAGAGAGAGAAAAAAACCAATATTCCATGATTTCCTACCATTATGATTGAAGATCTGATTAACCCTGCTGGAGTCTATTTGTTATGGATGAGAGAGAGAGCAGGAATTCTGTCTAGTAATCTGTTCATTATTCACCAGTAGTAGTCCAGGCAACCCTACCTGTTTGCAATTCTGGAAGCAAGTTAAATCTGTTTCATGTTAGCTTGCCTTCTGAATTTGATTCTGATTTTTGGTACCATGGCCCTTTTTTTTGTTTTGAGGCTGTACATTACCCAGATCTTTGGGGATTGGGGTGGGTTAGGATTTCTTCAATTGAATAAATACTTTATTCTGTCAGCACCTCCAAGAAGGTAAAGCAAAAAGCAAACAGGAGCCATTCTCCTCCTTGCAGAAGGTCCAAAGTTCAAAGGGTTCAGGCCAGGTTACAAAATTAAGATGACACTGACTACACTCTTAGAAGACCTGTGGCAGGAACCAGATGAGGGCATTGTGACCATCCTTGCTCTTCTTGACCTATCAGCAGCTTTCAATATTATCGATCATGGTATCCTTCTGGACTGGATTTGTGAATTGGATGGGGCAGTACTGTGTTGAGCTGGTTCTACTTCTGGGATCAATTCTAGTTGGGGTTGATGGGGAGGTATTCAGCCAACCTCTACTTTGGGGGTTACCCCAGGCTCAGTTCTCTCCTATTTAACATCTACATGAGGTCCTAGGTGAGGTGATCATTAGGGATTGGGATTGGGATTGGGCAGCTTTATAGCTTCATGCTGAGCTGCCTGAACGATGCCATGGATGTCCTGTCCCCAGTGCATGGAGACGAAGGGGTCAGGATGGAGTGCAATCAGCTTTGTCTCAACCCAAGCAAGACTGAATGGCATTAAGTATTTGGGCCTTCTGAAGAAAAAAGTTTTCCCACTACTGGCCCTGGTGGCATTGCCTGTGCACAATCTGGGGGGATCTTCTGGAACTTATGGCTCCTGCTACAAGAGCAGCTAGCAACTGTGGCCAGAAGGACCTTCGCACACCTTAGGGTTGTGAGACAATTGCACCTGTGCCTTAATTGGGAGGCTTTGTTTAGTCGCTTATGCCTCATGACTTCTTGTCTGGATTGCTGTAATGCGCTTTTACAGGGGCCTGCCCTTCAGCATTCAGAAGCTAAAACTGAATGTGACTGCATGAGTAGCAAAAAGTGTTGGATGCTTGACACACGTTAACAATGGCAATGTGAGTGACACTGGCTGCCAGTGTGCTTCCAGTTACAATTCCAGGTCTTGGTTATCACCTTTAAAGCCCTTCATGGTTTGGGACTTGGCCTGGGGTATTGAGTGACTTAGGGACTCGGTTTCTTGACTGTATTAACATCCATGACAATAGTCCCACTCAATAATCATATATATTTACCGGTATTTTGTATTGTTTTTTATAATTATAATTTTATAATGTAAGGCATCCCAAAATCACTTGTTGAAATGGGCAGCTATAGAAATCAATCAAACAAATAAATAAGTAAACAAATTTGGATTTACCTTGCATTCACAGCCCATCTGGTACCGCTGGTTGAGACTCTTCTTTTGGGTGGCACTGAGGGAATCCCAAGGAACAATGAAGTCACACAGGATGATATGCATCCTGCCATTACCCTCCGATTTCCCTGAGAGAACAAAGCAATTATGAATAGCAGCCTGCAAGCCAGAGGACACTTTCCTGATTAATTCCAGAGTTAACTTATGCAGTGGTCACCCTCTTAATTTGATTGGGAAACCTAGATTGTAAATAAAATGTTAAAACAAAGTTTGATTTTTAAATAATCACACTCTAGTAGCAAGTTGCCAAAGGTATGTGATCACCAAATTTGAAGATTCATTTCTTGTACAAAGCTCATTGTCAGAAATATTTTGCGTATTTTGAGTGATACAGGACTGGTAAAAAGCAGATTTGGGGTTTTTTCTTTGTCTTTCATAACTCTATTTCATTGGCTTTCTATTTCTGACACCTTTTCTGGACTTTGCAAATTTATTATTCTTTACCCGCAATGAGATATTCCTTTTTGCCACCAACATCCAGTGTCACTCCACACACTGCTGAGGAGGGAGCTGTGAAGATGAATTCAATGTCCTGTTCTGGCCCTTTAAACATCTGAAAGGAAAGAAGCAAATGAGGCCAAGAGTAGCAACCATGCCAGTTAATATTTTTTTAAAAAAAAGTAAGATAGAGCACACCCTTTAGAGATCTTTACGTGCACAAGCCCTTCCTCTTGCTAATCATCATGTCAGACATGTTTCTAGTGCAACCTTTTCAAACTGGTACCCTCCAGGTGTGCTGGTCTCATTCCAGAAATCCTAGCTAGAAACTGTAGGAGTGGCGACCTAGCACATTTGGAGAACATCAAGATGGGGAAGCAAATTCTAGTGTTTCCAACATTATTCCAAGTTCTTTCCCAAACACAATCCAAAGACAGGGACCAATGTTTTCACAATTTTCTTTAATTATTTGACAGGCATGTATATTTTTCCTATCAATTTTCCCTCTTGACTGATTGATTGATTTCTCCATCAATCACTATGCCAATAAAGTGTTGCCACCTACCGTATTTATTTTTAAAACGCCATCCATTAACCATTGTTACAACAAGGGGATTCAGAGATTGTATCAAGCCATACATTGTGATTTAGAAACTAAAGTTATGGTTAATGTGGTATGTGAATTCTATCATTCGGCATGTGATCTTATATCCAACTGATCTTCATTTGAGAAATGTCAACTTTATATTTAGGGATTTTTTTTTAAAAAACTATAAAATAGATCATTAATGAACCTGGCAAATGGGATGTTGTACTGAGACCTATGATCAGGTTATTTTAGAGTAGAGCTTTAATGTATGGAAAAGGAGCATTTGCTTCCAACAGCTTCTCCAGCAGAGGGAGAAGCTTTTACAGATGACATACAGGGAAACCAAATATTAATAGGCCAACTCCAAAGAAATTCCAGAAACAGGAAACCAAAACTGCTCTTAAAGGCTGATTCTTCTGCTCTTCTTTCATTAAATCAGTGTAGGAATAAAATGCCAATTGGATCTAACTCTACCATGTGCCAAACTCTTAATTTCTTTGCTTTTGAGGGGGTTTTCAGTGTTTTTGCACTATCAGCTAAGACTAGGAGGCTTTTCTTCCCCTTCCTTTTTCTTATTCTTTTGTTAGCCTAAGTATTCCCAACTGGTAAATTAAAAATATTTTAATAGTTCTAGACAAGGCAGCTGGAAATCTGAAATGAAAACAAAACACAGAAAATGTCTAGCGCTAACATAACAGGTTTATAGGTTCTCTGCAGTTTCACTCTGAATTGTTGTTCCTCTTCTTTGTGTGTATGTACAAGGCAGATACACAGGCAGCCCCCAGGTTCAGAAAGTAAGGAATGTCTTCAAGTACAAACAGACTGCCTATTGCTAAAAATGGTGGACAGTGTTCTCGTTCCTTGAGCTGATGAAATGCTGAAGCCATACAACGCTTTCAGGAACCACTGAAGCAGTACATTTTTAATATATAAGCCTGTTTTCAAACCTTTTTCAGCAGTTCCTGAAAGCATTTTGCAGCTTCAGCAGTTCATCAGCTCAAGGAAGGACAATGTCATCCACTTTTTTTAGGAACAGGCTGTCCGTTTTTAAGCACAAGTTCCGACTTCCATACAAATTTGAGTTAAAGATGGCATTAGGAACAGAAGTCAGTCTTAACCTAGGGACTGCCTGTATACACTTAGCCGAAGCTATGGATTTCATATAGCTGTTTGTTACCTTTATCTGCTTGATCTCATACTGGATGTGTTTGATGGGGTTTCCATAGATATCATTCCCAGAGTCCACCTCTTTTTCAGAGACAGCCTTTGCTCTGATCACTGAAATACAAAGAGACAAAAGAAATTGGAAAGATGTAGTGCCAGTGATGAATCCAACCATTCCAAAGCAGACTACAAATAACATAACCGTGAATCTCGCTCTTCTTCTTTCCCCTCATAGTACTTGGCAGCTATTCTCACAAGCAAAACCTGGGGTTATTAATCCTAGGGAGAGTTTCTGTTGCATGCTGCTAACCAAAAGCCTTTTGCCCTTTACTGCTGTTTCCTTTCTGCAGCTCTTTGATTATAGACTCTTTCAAGCTTGCAACAATATTTGAAATGCCACCTTGTTCTATTTATTTCAGAGATAAGGATAATGTCTGCATTATCTGCAAGCAGCCTCCAGGACAAAGAAGATTACTTTAACTAAAATGTGCTGCTGTAAGAATACTGATACAAGAAACAGAGGTTAATAGCTTTTCTTGTCAAATGGATTTGCTATTAAAACTCAGGTCTCTTCATCCATAATGAAGCTAAACACATTGAGACTTGACTTGGATGAAAATATTTTGCATTCAGACTCTTTGGACATAAAATCTTCAGGCTATTGTGGGTTTGGGGTGGGAGGTAGGAGAGGGTTTGATTTCAGTAAAGGGAAGAGGTGAAAAGCAGGAAAGAAGATACCTTTTATTCAAAGTCTACCAGGATAATCACACTAGGGCTGAGACCAAGCAAAACTGCACTCATTTCTACACTAGGACTAGCTTATCATGTCTTATTTGCTTAATCAAGGTTTGTTAAAACCACAATTTGCTGAGTTTTCACACGAAACTAAGCTATTAACAATCTCAGTTGTGCCTACCATGTTTCCCTGAAAGTAAGACCCGGTCTTATATTATTTTTGCCTCCAAAAGAGGCATTAGGTCTTACTTTCAGGTGGTGTCTTATATTTTCAGTCAGACCTTCCAACTTTGCGAGATCTTTTTTTCCCCCCGCAAGAAGTTGGAAGGTCTGACTGAACTTTTTTTAGTCTCACGAACTCCGTTTCCCTGAAGCAGGAGAGAAACGAACCAGAGCTGAAAAGAAGGTTAGTGAGGAATTTTTTTTTGCTTTCGGGAAGAGGGAGGAACTGGGTGATGATGTGCCTGTGCCAAGCTCTATAGCAGCGCCGGGAGGAGAAGCGGCAAGAAACGGGGCTGCCAAGCCACGGGAGAATTGGTGGAGAAGGATGTGGCGGCTGCTGCCAGGCAGGTGTTCTATGTGGTGGAACATGAAGAAAGCCACTGCAGCGGCGCACAGCAGCAGTGGAGCCTTTCACCGTCATTCCCCCTGGCTCTGAAATGGTGGAGGGGACCAGGGCTACCCCACCCAGCCTCCGTGCAGTAGCATGGCAGTCCGGCTCGGGAGGGGAGTAAAAGGGAGCAAAGAATGGCCTGGCTGGGGGGGGGGCGGGCGCTGAAGGAAATGGGTACGGGGCGCAGCTCCACCCCATCCCCCACCTGCCTTGCCTTGATGTGGCAGCAGTGGTGCGATGTGCCGCGCGGCCTCCTGCCCCATTGTGGCAGCCAGTGGGACAGAGTGGGCGGAGTCCTAATTAAGGCTTATTTTTGGAGGACTTATATTAGGCCTACCCCCACAAATCAACGTAGGTCTTTTTTTCAGGGTATGGTTTATTTTCAGGGAAACACAGTAGCAAGCATGGCCTGAAATCAGCTTGAAATCTCCTGATAATAGTAACAGGTAGTCCTCAATTTACAACCACAACTGAGCGCAAAATTTCCATTGCTAAACAAGAGAGTTTTTAAGTGAATCATGTCCCATTTTATGACCTTTCTGTCATGGTTGTTAACCAAATCACTACAGTCGTTAAATGAATCATGTGGTCATTAAGCAAATCGGGCTTCCCCCATTAACTTTGCTTATCAGATGCCCCTTAGGAAGATTACAAATGACAACCCCAGGATCCTGGGGCACTGCAACCATCATAAATATATGCCAAGCACCCGAAATTTGATCACATGACTGTGGAGATGCTGCAATGATGATAAGTGAGAATAGGTAAAAAGTCATTTTTTTCAATGCTGCTGTAACTTTGAATGGTCATTAAATGGATGGTTGTTATGTCAAGGACTACCTGTAATTCCTGATTTTAAACTGCCTAACAGTTCCAACAACTAATCCAGCTTGTTTCTTGTTTCATCTAAACTATCGAGAAACCTTGAGTTAACAAAAAATTGGCTTTTTGTGTGAAAGGACTGTGATCCCAGTTTAGCTCAGCTGCAGAAAACCAAATGCTAAACTCAGAATTCACTCAAAGGCATCTTACTTATTTTAAGCTACCGGTAAATGTTGTACCTGGTTACAGTGAGCCTTAGAACTGAACAACATAAAACACTGATGAGATTTACCACTGCTGAAATCTGTCTCAGCCCACCTATGGTTCATAATAGAAACTTTTTTTTGGCTTTGCGTTAAAGTAGTATTATTTGATTTATAAGCTCAGCCACTCAGATCATAAAATAGCAAAACAATGGTCCAAGATGAAACCAAATCTTGCTGCGCAACATTGTAAGGGCAGTGACTGGCGGTTTTCCCTGGCTGAAATCTGAAAGCCACCAACTGCGTGAAAAGCTGTCATCAATTATTTATTTATTTATTTTTGGGACTTATATGCCGCCCTATCTCCCGAAGGACTCAGGGCGGCTAACAACAATAAAACACAATAATACAAATGTTTAAAAAGATTAAACTAACAAGCCTCAATGATAAAATGATAAAATATTAAAAATATTCTACTTAAAAATCCCTATCTTCAGTCCAGGTCAGCCTGATGGAAGAGAAATGTTTTAAGGCCGCGACGAAAGGACCGGAGATCCGGGGCCATCCGGAGCTCAAGGGGAAGTTGATTCCACAGGGCCGGTGCTCCCACAGAGAAGGCCCTCCCCCTGGGGGTCGCCAGCCGACATTGTCTAGCCAACGACACCCTGAGGAGGCCCTCCCTGTGTGAGCGCACCGGGCGATGGGAGGTCGTTCCTGGCAGCAGACGGTCCTGCAAATATCCCGGGCCTAAGCCATACAGAACATATTTCAGATGATCATTGCAAAGTACTTCAACTAATCATTTTTCCCTTGACCTTGTTTTCCCAAAGTCTGTTGACCTATCATCCTAACAATGGATAAATTATTATAGTTTCTCTGTGTTAACTGCAAAGTTGTGGCTGCCAATATTTGCATAGCTCAAATGCTGTCTCTGTGTAAGGATCCTTGGACCTGGAGTTGAAAATAGGAGGTTAGGCCTGAGTGAATGCTGTAAAATGCTGTCAGGTAGACAGTGGCCTAGTGGTTAAGTCTCTGCACTTGTCAACTAGAAGCTTGGCAAGTTTGAGACCCAAGTACCTTGTGACAGAGTGAGCTCCTCTTCTTGCCCCAGCTCCTGCCAACCTAGCAGTCTGAAAGCATGCAAATACAGTGGGAGGGTATAGTCATGCCAGCCACATGACCACGGAAACGCCTTTAGACAATGCTGGCTCCTTCAGCTAAGAAACGGAGATGAGCACTGCCCCCTAGAGTCAGACATGACTGTACAGGGGAAATCTTTACACACACACACCCTAAACATAAACATGCTTCAAAACTACTGATAATTTATCTATTGACCACTAGGTGGCATGAAATAACTAGTTTTTTCTGTATGTCCCAGTGCAGAGATGTTCAATCCTACCTATGAGCTTTATGCTGTATGCTTAGGCCATATACATACCAGGAAACGTTCCATGATGGAATTGATTTTTTTAAAAGAACACTCCATGTGTAGAGGAACTGAGAAACCAAGGCCATTGAGAAGAGAATTCCCAATTGCTCAAACTACATAAGTGAAAGAGGAGAGCCCTTTCAACCATCCTTTCAATTATAGACATTAAATTAGGGATAGGCTGGTCAATTTCTGGACTTCAGCACCCTCTAAATTGTTTTTTCTCAAACTTGGCAACTTTAAGACGTGTGGACATAAAACTCACAGAATTCTCCATCCGGCACGAATTCTGAGAGTTGAAGTATGAGATTGCCAAGTTGGAGAAATATTGCTCTAAATCAAGTAACCAATCACCAGGTTTAAAAGGTCGGGGGGAGGAAACAGCTGCATTTCAAGAATCCCTGGAAGCCAAAATAGTACTGCAGAACATCCAAGCCCAGTGACCTGATGGAAAGGGGTGGTCCACAGCTGGTCCAGTGGGTCATCTGTAGTTCAACAGATCACTGGCCCCAATCATAATCATATTATCTCAAGCCTCCTTCTCCAGAGGGCATGGATTCTCCATACAAATTTGAATCAGCTTTGGCTTGTCTCAACAACAGAATGCCTAAAAAAGACATTTCCTCAGCAAATGGTAAGTGGGGCACCTTTGAACCACAGTAAAGGTGGTTATGTGAATCAGTCTTTCCACACATTAACCGCTAATAGACTAACCACTAACCACAGACTGAAGACCATATACGTAGAAGCTAATCAGGTATACCACACCTAATCCATAAAAAGCATGTCAACATAGAAATACTGTATGTTGCATAATACTTAGAATTGTTTGAGATAAAAGCTCTTCCCCTTACTTCTCTGCTGTAAATGAAGGTTAACAGTTGAGGCTTCTTCTTTAGCGTCTCTGGCCAGACTTTTTGGGGGCGGGGGCTTAATTTATCAAAACCATCCACTTTTAGCTTTTCTATAATTTTCATTTGCAATTGTAAGGGAGAGAGGTTTTAAAATGAAATCATAGGTTTCAGAAGCAGAACTACAGATCACTGTGGTAGTGCTTCTGTAGAAAATAAGAACACATTATAACAAACATGTCAAACACAAGGCCCGGGGGCCAGATCCGGCCCGCGAAGTGGTTTCATGCAGCCCGCGAAGCCATCCTGGAAACAGTGAGGGAACGGCCCCCACTGCCTTGGCCCTGGCCCAGAGACCTTCCTCCTGCCAGAGACCCTCAGATCTGTCCCACTCCTGCCCAGGCCCCCATAGGCACCCTTGATGCGAACAATGTAGAGGTGGCCATGCCCACCCAGTAGGCCATACGCACTTTAGCCACGCCCACCCAGTAGGCCATGCCCACCCAGGCCACACCCACCCGGCCCCCGGAGGGCAACCGCAATGCTGATGAGGCCCTCAATGAAATTGAGTTTGACACCCCTGCATTATAATATTGTTAAGTTTTCAGTTTCATCAGTAGGAACTCACAAAATCCTATAGTGACAAATTCCACTATTAAACTGTTCAACATGCTAAGCCTGGTGTTTTTCAGACACATGCTTCTAACCAGTTTAATTAGGCCTACATTCCAGAAAAGCAGTTATGTGAACTTATTGCAGGCAACAAAAACAACAGAGACTTTTGGCATCATAAATACCATTTCAGCTTTCATGAAGTCAGTCTGCTTTTCAAATATGCTGCCACAATATATTGGTTAGTCTTCAATATACCACAGAACTTTGCTATTTTTACTGGATATATAAAAGGTTTTTTTGTATGTGTGTGTGTGTCTTAAGCCTGACAAATTTTCCATGCGCTGTTAAAAACAGTACAAAACTGACTCAGCATTCCCACTTAGAAATAAATTTCCCATATATAGCTGTTTTATTGAAAACTAAATCTTTGGTCCAGCTAGGGTAGTAATGATTCAATGTGCACATTCCACCAAGCCAAAAGGTGGTTTGGTTTTGGTTTAGTGTTGTGTGAATCTAGCCTTCTGATTTGTCAACCACAGTTATGATGATTTAATGCAATATGTGAACCCCAGCTAATTATTGTTGAAATCCAACCACAACACAAGATGTGAAGCCAACCACTGTCTACCTTTAACTGAAGTGATTCTCCAGAGTTTTATGCAGGAATCATTTCCAGCTCCTTCATTCATGATAGGAAATATCACATATTGAATGTGGCTGACATAGACACAAAATATATACCTATAACTGGGCAATAATTCATTTTCACTGCAATTGCCCAGAAAATTCTAACACAGTTCTAATTAGGCAATTTGCGATTTCCAAAATTTACCCTTAGTATTATGCTTGGGCTATCAGTTCTGGCTTACTTCATCTGATTAAGCCTTGGCATTGCAGGTTGCTCCTATGTATTGGCAACGATGCTTAGTATAGTTGTCAACATTCAAAAATATCTGCTTTGCTCTCCCTTGCTGATACACTGGTGAAAAAGTGGTGTCCAAAGTGAAGAAAGGTGATATGTATGTAAGGAACTCAGGCAACCAAGAGGTTGTGTAGAGGGCACACAACAGAAGGCAAAGGGCTGCAAAGAGCAGAGCAGAGATCATGTGAATACTTGTCAACAATCCCCAAACACACTTCTTCCCTCCCCACCAAAAGCAGGCCATCTAAAGTTGCTTCCAAGAGAATACACAGATGACAAAGCATTACAGATTTTAGACACCTTCATATGGGACAGGGTTGATTTAAGGAGGAAAATTTTAAAAATTTAAGCAGTTTAAAAAGCTTAAAAATTTAAGGAGGAAAAAACACATCAAATTTGCAGATGACACCAAGCTGGCAGGAATAGCCAACACTCAGGAAGATAAGATACAGGAGGATCTGGACAAAATGAAAATCAATGGTGAAAAAAGTAAGGTTCTACATTTAGGCAAGAAAAACCAAATGTACAGGTATAGTATAGGGGGTACCTTGCTCAATAGGAGTAACTGTGAGAGGGATCTCGGAGTCCTAGTAGACAAACACTTAAATATGAGCCAGCAGTGTGCTGCAGCTGCCAAAAAAGCCAACACAGTGCTAGGCTGCATTAACAAAGGGATAGAATCAAGATCACGTGAAGTATTAATACCACTTTACAATGCCTTGGTAAGGCCACACTTGGAATACTGCATCCAGTTTTGTAAAAAAAAAGATGTTGAGACTCTAGAAAGAGTACAGAGAAGAGCAACAAAGATGATTAGGGGACTGGAGGCTAAAACATATATAAGGAACGGTTGCTGGAATTGGGTATGTCTAGTTTAATGAAGAGAAGGACGAGGGGGGACATGAAAGCAGTGTTCCAATATCTCAGGGGCTGCCACAAAGAAGAGGGAGTCAAGCTATTCTCCAAAGCACCTGACGGCAGGACAAGAAGCAACGGATGGAAACTAATCAAGGAGAGAAGCAACCTAGAACTAAGGAGAAACTTCCTGACAGTTAGAACAATTAACCAATGGAACAACCTGCCTCCAGAAGCGGTGAATGCTCCAACACTGGAAGTTTTTAAGAAAAGACTGGACAGCCATTTGTCCGAAATGGTATATAGGGCTTCCTGCCTAAGCAGGGGATTGGGCTAGATGACCTTCAAGGTTCCTTCCAACTTTACTATCATTATTATTATTATTATTATTATTATTATTATTATTATTATTATTATTATTATTATTATTTTAAAACCAGTACATCAAATTCTTGGGTTACATCTACTCCTGTCTAAGGTAGTAACACAAGCTATTTTGTAGGTTAGAGAATCTGCATGACATACTGCTCCATATCCCCACGATCCAATTAGGTACATATTCTCAAACCTCGACACATATAATGGACAAAAGGCAACTGAGATGAGGAATATTTCATTTGCTTATAGCTTCTGACAACATTTTCTCAAGTGTAAGTACAAGGGTAATTTTTTAAAACCATAATTTGCTTTAGTTTTAGTAAAATCCTTGGTGACTACGTACTTGGAATCTATTTGTGGTCTAAAATGCAACTTGTAGGCTTCCTGTTGGTCACTCAATGAATCACATCCACTGGATACTTTCCACATTAAAGACATTTATAAATAAGCTAGTACTTACATGCATGCATTGTCCTATTGAAAACATTATTTTATTAAACTGCTGAATTTGGAATTAAATTATCCCTTATAGCAGGATCTTGTAAATCAATCTCAGGTTGATAATTCTCAGTGGTTCCTTCTCCTTATTACTAGCTATGTGTTTCAAGCATTCTATAAGCAGGGAGGAAGGTGACTTTGATGGAAACGAGCACAATTCATTACCGGAACAACAACAAGGAGTGGCGGGGAAAGAAATCTCAAATCCACAAAAAAAAGCAAAAGGCTTAAACAGACACCTCTCCAATTTACAGGAGTATATTGAAGGGGGAGCACATACAGCACAATCAGACTTGAAGGATTTTGTTATTATAGCAATTCTTGATAAAAATAATTTTAGCCTTCCTTTGAAGTCTATTTCCTGGCCTGGTCAATCTGGTGGTATCACCTAAGAAAAACAAATATGCTTTCCAGTTTTAGGGCTCTAAGCAAAACACATCTGGTACAGCCATCATCAACTGTAGTTCAGAGCCCTACCTCCACCCCACCCCACCCCCCCACCCCAAAACTGCCTGTGGCCTGACTTGGATGCCTTTGGTCTGGCTGAGAGAACTGTGTGACAGCAGCTGAGTTTTTAGGCCTAGCTAATAGCTATGGCTCCAGGCTTTTCCACTCACGTGCCGCTGAATCACTGTCAAAAAATGCAACCTCGTAGAAAGATTTCTGTGCTGAACAGAGTGGCTTTGTAGAAGGGAATTTGCTGCTTTGGATTTTCTTAGCCATGTTCTGAGGGAGGAGGCTAGGAGGAAGGAGGCAGAATGAAATGGGAGAGAGGGCAGAGAGGAGTGAAGAGCATATATATTTGATCCCTATATACAGCGCATTCAGAAAGTATTCATATCCCTTTCACTTTTGTCAATTTTCTTATGCTATGGTCTGATTTTACAGTTATTGAAATTCTTTTTTTTCCTTATCTACACTCAGTATGCCATAAGGACAAAGTGAAAACAGAATTTTAGAAATGTCTGTAAATATATTAAAAAGAAAAAAAACTGAAATATCAGCATAAGTATTCAGACCCTTCACTCAGTACTTTGTTGAAGCACCTTTGGCAGCCTCGAGTCTTCTTCAGTATGACATGACAAGCTTTGCACACCTGGATTGGGGGATTTTCTGCCATTCTTCCTTGCAAATCCTTTCAAGCTCAGTCAGGGTAAATGGTGAAGGTCGGTGGACAGCCATTTTCAGGTCCTTCCAGAGATGTTCAATAGGTGTTGTGATTCAGGGTCAGCCTGTGGGTTTGGCAGTTGGGTCGGACGATTCAGAGGAGGAGGAGGGGGGTGTTGGAGAGCTTGCTGATGAGAGCCCTCAGCCAGGCCCCTCCCATCTGGTTACGACGCAGACCCAGCTGTGTGAGCCTGACAGTGTGGATGAAGATGACCCACAGCTGGCCCTGTTCAAGGACGCCCGATGCAGGAGGCAGTCAATCAGGAGTAAACAGAGGAAGGCAATGGGGCACCTCGGAAGGAGGCAGAGAGAAGCCACGCCCTGAACTGTTTAAAAGGGGAATGCGTGGGAGGGCTGGTTTGCTGAAGGCAACCGTTTGAATAGCTCCTGTTTCATGGTTCCTGTCTTGTTTTGCTCTGTTTGCTTTTGTGTCCATAAATTTGGCAGGCTTAGTTCCAGCCTCTTGCCTTCTTGTAAAGGGGTTGTCCCTGCCTTATCTGCAGGGCGGGTAGTAGGCTGGTACAGAACAATAGGGTTCAAATCAGGATTCTGGCTGAGCCACTCTAGGACATTCACAGGGTTGTCCCTAAGCCACTCCTGGGTCAATTTGGGTGTGTGCTTAGGATAGTTGTCATGTTGGAAAGTAAACCTTTGGCCCAGTCTGAGGTCCTGAGCACTGTGGAACAGATATCCATTGAGGATATCCCTTTATTTTGCTCCATTCAGCTTTCCCTCAATCCTGACCAGTCTCCCACTCCCCGTTGCTGAAAAACACCCCACAGCATGATGCTGCCACCACCATGCTTCACTGTTGGGATGATATTGGGCAGGTGATGAGCGGTGGCTGGTTTCCTCCTGACCTAATGTTTAGAATTGAAGCCAAACAGTTCATCATTGGTTTCATCAGACCAGAAAATCTTGTTCCTCACAGTCTGAGAGTCCTTTAGGTGCCTTTTTTGCAAACTCCAAGCGAGCTTTCATGTGTTTTGCACTAGGAGAGGCTTATGTCTAGCCACTCTGCCATAAACCCAGATCGGTGGAGGGCTGCAGTGATGGCTGTCCTTCTGGAACTCTGTCCCATCTCCACACAGGATCTCGAGCTCAGTCAAAGTGACCATTGGGTTCTTGGTCACCTCTCTTATTAAGGCCCTTCTTCCCGGTTGCTTAGTTTACCTGGGCAATCAGCTCTTGGAAGAGTCCTGGTTGTGTCAAACTTCTTCCATTTCAAAATTATGGAGGCAGCTGTGCTTTTAGGAACCTTCAGTGCAGCAGAAATTTTATTGTAGCCATCTCCAGATCTGGGCCTTGCAATAATCCTATCTCTGAACTCTGCAAGCAGTTTCTTTGGCCTCATGGCTTTTGCTCTGCTACAGCATGCATTGTCAGCTGTGAGGCCTTCTACAGAGAGGTGTGTGCCTTTCCAAATCATGCCCAATCAATTTAATTGACCGCAGGTGGATTCCAATCAAGGTGTAAAAACATGTCAAGAGAAATGTGAGACTCCTGAACTAAATTTCACATGTTGTTGCAAAAGGTCTGAATACTTACGCTAATGTGATATTTCAGTTTTTTCTTTTTAATAAATGTACAGACATTTCTAAAATTCTGTTTTCACATTGTCCTTATGGAGTACTGAGTGTAATTTCAACAACTGTAGCTGCAGCATAGCAAACCTGACAAAAGTGAAGGGGGTCCGAATACTTTCTGAATGCACTGTATACATTTTAATTTTCCTTTTGTGCCATCATAAGAAAAGATTCTTGGTTTTAAAGGGGTGGCGGTAGAGCCTTGGTGGAGCAGTGGACTAATGCCTCCTTAAGTAACACCAGCTGCCTGCAATTAGTGCAGGTTCGCATCCCACCAGGCTCAAGGTTGACTCAGCCTTCCATCCTTCCGAGGTAGGTAAAATGAGGACCCAGATTGTTGGGGGCAATAAGCTGACTTTGTAATAATGCCGCTTGGGAGTGTGTGTGTGAAAGCCCTAATAAGCAGGCATATACATAGAATGAAGGCTACTGCTAAGCTTGTAAGCCGCCCTGAGTCTTCGGAGAAGGGCGGGATATAAATGGAATTAAAATAAAAAAAAATTTAAAAAATGCTTGACTAAAAAGGCCTCTATTTTCCCTATGGCTCATTGTCTGCCAGCTAGATCATTATACGGTATATAATGACTTAGCAGGAAAATAGTACACAATTCACTTTGTTCTTAACAGGTGTAACAGTAGTTGCCATATTTCACTTACAAGCAGCTGCAATAAAGTCTTGCATATCTGGTTGGACTGACTCTTCAACAAATGACCTCAGGCTCACAAAACTCAACGCTTTTAGCACCTTGTAAAGATGGATCCCATCATTCTGCAGATCACATTTCAACCATCATAGCAGTAAAATCAAATGGATTGCCTTTGTGTGTGCTTTTGCTTGATTTCAAGTAGGTCTGTGTCTTGAATAAGAAAGAAATCAATTTAGCCCATTGGGAATGGAATTACTTAGCAACTTTAGTTTTTGTCACCATAGATACCCTGTGGGTAGGTGAGGTTACAGGTCAAATAATGCAAATACAGCAGCCAGCAGGCTACCCAATCCCATCTTAAGGAGCCCTTCATCATGTGGCAGAAATAATCCTTTATTGATCATCTATGTCTGATTTTGATGCAGCAGTGAAGGGACCGAGGCACTAGAACAGAGATCTATTGAAGCATAGGATAAATTTAGCTTAACAATCCACGTTATGAGGTAGCATGTTTTTTTTCCTGCTTTCTACATTGATTTATTAAATGGCTACCTTTAAGAGCAATGAGAAATATCTTAACCTAGATATATTGTTGCGACATACTGTACTGTCATATAAAATTATCTGAATAAACTATGTTACCAATGAGAAATAGGCAGATGAGTTAAAGACAGCTTTCAACATTATTATGTGTACAAATTCAAAGCCAGCAGGGCTTTTCAAAACTAATATATTTGCAAATATAAAGACAGAAAACCTGCAAAATACATATTAGGAACATTATCTCAGTTATAATTCAGAGATTTGAAGTTATGACATTACAACATGTAATAATTATTAGGGCTGAAGACATTCCATGGCAGATGTTCCATACAACTTCCTACAGGAAAAGCATCAGAATGAAGAGATGTTTGCTAGTATTACGACACATCAATGGCAGTTTGGTATGGTAATAAGGCAGCCATCCTGAGGGATTCCAATAGCAATCAATCCTCCCTACGCGGATCTGCTGATACATCCAGTTACAGGTAATCTTCAATTTACAACCATTAGTTTAGAGACTGCTCGAAGTCAGAACGGCACTGAAAAAAGTGATTCATGACCATTTTTCACACATAATGACTGTTGCAGCATCCCCATGGTCACCTAATCAGAATTCGGGTGCTTGGAAACTGGCATGTATTTATGACAGTTGTACTGTGCCAGGGTCATGGGATCACCATTTGTAACCTTGCCAGCTGGCTTCCAACAAGCAAAGTCAATGGGGGAAGCCAGATTTGCTTAATGATCTCATTTCACTTAACAACTGCAATGATTTGCTTAACAACTGTGGGGAAAAAAGGTTGTAAAATGAGGTGCAACTCACTTTACAACTGCCTCACTTAGCAACAGAAACATTGAGCTCAATTGTGATTGTAAGTCACAGGCTAGCTATATAACTTTCTTTTCATCACAGTGGCCTTTCCTTTCCCATCATTTTGGCTGTTCCTATCAGTCTGCTTGCCTGATTTTATTCACAATCCCTAAAATATGTTGCCAAGCAAATCAAGTCTCAGCAAGCATATTTATTACTCAGTCAAGAATTCTGGCATTGCCTTAGAGACAGCATGTAATCAATACAATTGGCCTTGATGACATTGAAAGTGCTCAGTGTCCCCCTTCTCACAGCTTACTTTATGTAAGTCAAACTGTGTTCTTGCTCTCACAAAGCAGACTTTAATAGAATTTTTGTCATGCAAGAAAAATATCTTTGAGGGCAGAAAGACAAATTTCCATGTTAGTAGAATTCAACTTTCTACCAACAATATATCATTCCCTCACCTTTCTGCATCTCCATCTTGTTTTATACATAAAACTGGGCTTAAACAAATAGATGTGTCAGCCCCTTGCCCCATCTCAGGCAAATATATTAAAGAGCAATTGTAGTTGCGACTGGATTAAAATCAAAGGAAACAGGAAGCTTTTTTATGTTCCTTTCAGAACTGACACAAAAGACATTGTGTGAATCAGTGCATGGATATGATAGAAGCGAGGACAGCTTGATTGGAGGGTGGGTATTTGAGGCTGGAAAGATATTATGAATTGTATTGATTAAAGGGGACTTAGTTGAATATCCTGTTCTTACCCCATCTCTTTATTTGGCTTGCTGTTCTATTCCCAAAATTACTTTTTCTGTACTATGCTCAGCTGATCTACATCTACATTTGTACTATCCTCAAACAAGGGAAAGTTGTACCTGAGGCTGTGAAATGGAAGCCAGAATCTTCTAAATATCCCTCATCAAATTATTCACAGATACAGCAGCTCAGCTGGTAATACCTCTATGTTGTTCTTCCAATGTAGAGATATCACACTGGCAATTTAGGTCTTCCATCTGTTTCCTATAGCTCCTCACACCTCCCATCACTCATATCTCATCAGTTTCTTCTACATTACACACATGCATATACTTTTATTCTAGTATGAATGATAGGTCTTCCTTTATTGGTGGCAGCAGCAAAGAATTTCTGTTAAGTTTCTCTGTTTATGAGCTTGATTGCTTGCTTAGATTACTGACATCTCTTTAGCCTTTCTGCAAGTCAAAGAATGGTCCCTCTCAAAAATTATTTTTACATCAGCAATCTGGCAGAGACTAATAACCAGCATTTGTGTTTTTATAGATTTGTTTAAAGTCTCTGTTCACTCCCGAAATATGACCAAAATCAGGCCAGAGCAATTATAGCTCCAATGCTCTTTGCTTTATCCATTCCTGTTTGTTGTTCATTGTTGGCTAATTTGGATATTTCTCTACAGCACACCCATCCACAAAAATGTGATTAATCCTGAGATGATGAAACTCACATTCCTAGCAGTTACCATAGCAAGGGATCCAATGGCCTCTCTGCTTGTTTCTTTGGAGAAGTCCAATGCTTTAACCTAAATTTGCAAGGGCTAAACAGGCAGCTTAAATAGCCAGGATGGAAGAATAACAGCCGGGTGGGGGGGCTTTTTTTGGATTAAAAACAACACAGTATAATCAATACAATCCAAATTAGCAGAACTGGCTACTCCTACTGCTTGTGGCAGTCCTACCAGTCTCTGAAAAAAAACAGGAGAGCTGGTTTTCTGTTTTCCACCTGGAAACAGAAACAGAACTGCAGAGTGGTTCTAAATTCATCGCTAATAAGGCTATTTGCATTCAAGATTGTTTCCTAAGGACAATTTTTTTGAAATAAAAATTCATCTCACAAGAGTACTCTCAACAACATTTTCTTCCAGATTATAACAGATTATTTTCTAGAGGAAGAAGCTGACATAATTAAACAAGCATAGTAAAAGGTAAAGGTTCCCCCGCACGTGCGTGCTAGTTGTTTTCCGACTCTAGGGGCCGGTGCTCATCTCCGTTTCAAAGCGGAAGAACCAGCGCTTGTCCGAGGACGTCTCCGTGGTCATGTGGCCGGCATGACTAGACGCCAAAGGCACACAGACCGCTGTTACCTTCCCACCGTAGTCCCTATTTTTTTACTTGCATTTTTAACGTGCTTTCGAACTGCTAGGTTGGCAGAAGCTGGGACGAGTAACAGGCGTGCTCACTCTGCTACGCAGCACTCGGGATTCGACCCACCAAACTGCCGGCCTCCTGATCGACAAGCTCAGCGTCCTAACCCACTGAGCTACCACGTCCCTAAACAAGCATAAAGCTAACCTAGATTTAAACCACAAATGGCCATTTTATTTTGTTGGACAACCCATACCAAGAACAGACTCTCACTCTATAGAATTTTAGACTTCTGAAAAATGAGAAAACCATACTAGAAAGCAAGAAGGAGTATCAGAGAGAGTTCTTCCTACTTTGGACCCCCGACCCCACCCATTGCTTTCTCTCAGTTCAACCTCAAACAGAAAATAAGATGCTCCGTTTCTGCTTTTGCACTTCATCACAACCTTATTTCTCACAAGTAGAACTTATTTTAAACAAACTTCAACTCTCCCCATCACTGCCTACATTTGAGAACCACCCACCTTCCTTACATAGGCATGCCTGAACGGACAAGTGAATTAAATGAAATATTCATTAAATTAAATGTTTCAATTTAATTCTCAGCCAAAAAGGAAATGATGCTGATTCAAGTTAACACATCCTACACACTATCTGGTTTAACGTGATGTTTGAGTGCAGTCCCTGTTTTAATAACTATTAGGGACATACAATAAAAATCAGTTTTCAAGTTCCCTTTCCTCCTTTCAGCATCCACTCTCTCTTATTTCCTACCCAGATCTTCTCCACAGAGACAATCTGTATGCTGTGTTAAATACATACTACGCCTTTGCATTTTAGTTATTAAGGAGTAGCTAGGAGTTTACCTCATAAGCATAGAATTTGCTATTTGGCACAAGAAGCAACTTACTCCTGGCACCAGTCTTAACTTTTCTAGCACACCAAAATAGCATCTAGAATAAAACACCCCAGCTCTAACACCATGGTCCTAATTCTTCTTGGGGGGGGGAACTGCCTCCCTTAACATCTGATGATCTGAGACATATCCATGAAGGTTTTTTTGGCAAACAGTGACAGACTGGAGACTTTCACAAATTTGTGGATTTAATGAACTCATTCAAGATACTATAAAGTGATGGAAAGTGCCAAGGGCTGCCTTGGTTAACCATAAAAAAAAAATCTGAATTAGGACTGCTTAATATGTGGATGAGAAAGGCCATGAAATAACCAGGATTGTAGGCTACCCTGGGAAATTAAAAAAAAGAAGGAAACTGAAAAGAAGAAATTAATGGTAAACTATTTCTGTACATTATTGCCACCCAGTTTAATAGTGGAATTTGTCACTATAGGATTTTGTGAGTTCCTACTGATGAAACTGATGAACTTAACAATATTATAATGCAGGGGTGTCAAACTCAATTTCATTGAGGGCCGGACTCTAAAAGTTTCTGACCTGGTGGAAATGGCAAAGATTTCGGCCTATTTGAAAGACCATTCGCAACAACGTTATATTATGGAGTGGAAAAAGTGGATTGATTATATCCAGAACAAATATGGGACCAAAAAGTTTCATTTAGCATTTGTATAAGTTTTTTATATGATATTAGTATTGTTTGTAGTCATTTCATATGAGCTAGAGTGCGATAGACTTAATAGTTTATTGTTGTTAACATATGGTTGTTTATGATTGTTTTTACTTTTATACCTTGTATTTAGCTCTGGGAAGTCGGGGAGGGGGAGGGGGGAAGGGGGGAGGGTTAGGGAGGGTTAGGAAGGGTTGGGTGGAGGGAGGGGGGAAGGGATTGTTAAAGATAAAATGTATTGTAAAACTTTTCAATAAAAAAAATAAAATTTCATTGAGGGCCACATCAGCATTGCGGTTGCCCTCCGGGGGCCGGGTGGGTGTGGCCTGGGTGGGCATGGCCTACTGGGTGGGCATGGCTAAAGTGCGTATGGCCTACTGGGTGGGCATGGCCACCTCTACATCGTTCGCATCAAGGGTGCCTATGGGGGCCTGGGCAGGAGTGGGACAGATCTGAGGGTCTCTGGCAGAAGGAGGGTCTCTGGGCCAGGGCCAAGGCAGTGGGGGCCGTTCCCTCACTGTTTCCAGGATGGCTTCGCGGGCCACATGAAACCACTTCGCAGGCCGGATCCGGCCCCCGGGCCTTGTGTTTGACATGTCTGTCCTAGAATGTGAAGTGGGCCTTAGAAAAGCTGAGCAACAACAAAGCTAGTGGAGGTGACAGTATTCCAGCTGAGCTATTCAAATTCTTAAGACGATGCAGTAAAAGTGCTACACTCAATTTGCCAGCAAATTTGGAAAACTCAACAGTGGCCACAGGATTGGAAAAGATCAGTTTACATTCCAATTCCAAAGAAAGGCAGTGCCAAAGAATGTTCAAACTATTGCACCATCGCACTCATTTCTCATGCTAGTAAAGTTATGCTTAAAATCCTACAAGCTAGACTCCAGCAGTATGTGGATCGAGAACTACCAGAAGTACAGGCAGGATTTCGAAGAGGCAGAGGAACTAGAGATCAAATTGCCAACATACGCTGGATCACGGAGAAAGCTAGAGTGTTCCAGAAAAACATCTACTTTTGCTTCATTGACTATGCTAAAGCCTTTGATTGTGTGGATCATAACAAACTGTGGCAAGTTCTTAAAGAGATGGGCGTACCAGACCATCTTATTTGTCTCTTGAGAAACCTATATGTGGGTCAAGAAGCAACAGTGAGAACTGGACACGGAACCACTGATTGGTTCAAAATTGGGAAAGGAGTCCGGCAAGGCTGTATACTGTCGCGCTGCCTATTTAACTTATATGCAGAGCACATCATGAGAAAGGCAGGGCTAGATGAATCAAAAGTTGGAATTAAGATTGCCGGGAGAAATATCAACAACCTAAGATATGCAGATGATACCACTCTAATGGCAGAAAGTGAAGAAGAACTAAAGAGCCTCTTGTTGCGGATGAAGAAGGAGAGTGCAAAAGTTGGGTTGAAACTAAACATTAAGAAAACCAAGATCATGGCATCCAGCCCTCTCAATTCCTGGCAAATAGATGGGGAAGAAATGGAGGTAGTGACAGATTTTATTTTCCTGGGTTCCAAGATCACTGCAGATGGGGACTGTAGCTAAGAAATTAAAAGACACTTGCTCTTTGGGAGGAAAGCCATGGCAAATCTAGATAGCACACTAAAAACCAGAGATATCACCCTGTCAACAAAACTGTGTATAGTTAAGGCTATGGTCTTACTAGTTGCAATGTATGGCAGTGAAAGTTGGACCATAAAAAAGGCTGAGCGCCAAAGAATTGAGGCCTTTGAAATCTGGTGCTGGAGAAGACTCCTCCAAGTCCCTTGGACTGCAAGGCGATCAAACCAGTCAGTCCTAGAGGAGATCAACCTTGACTGCTCTTTAGAAGGCCAGATCCCGAAGCTAAAACTCAAATACTTTGGCCACCTAATGAGAAGGAAGGACTCAGTGGAGAAAAGCCTAATGCTGGGAAAGATTGAGGGCAAGAGAAGGGGACGACAGAGAATGAGGTGGCTGGATGGAGTCACTGAAGCAGTAGGCGTGAGCTTAAACGGTCTCCAGAAGATGGTAGAGGACAGGAAGGCCTGGAGGAATGTTGTCCATAGGGTCGTGATGGGTCGGACATGACTTCGCAGCTAACAACAACAACATATATATCAACATATATATACCTGGAGGCGGTCCAGGTCTGGATGGGGAGAAACAGGCTTCGTCTCAATCCCGCCAAGACTGAGTGGGTGTGCATATCGGCATCTCGGATTAACCAGACTATTCCATCTTTAATGATGGGGGGTGAGGTGTTACCCCCCGTTGATAGGGCTCGCAACTTGGGCGTCCTCCTGGATTCACGACTCAATTTTGAAGACCATATAGGAGCCGTGACCAGGGGGGCTTTTGCCCAGGTTCGCCTGGTGCGCCAGTTGCGACCCTATCTGGACCAAGATGCCCTACGCACAGTCACTCATGTGCTCGTGACCTCCCATTTAGACTACTGCAACGCTCTCTACATGGGGCTGCCCTTGAGGACCACTCGGAGGCTTCAGCTGGTGCAGAATGCGGCCGCGCGAGTTGTGATGGGGGTTTCCCGATACTCCCATGTAACACCTCTACTCCGCGAGCTGCATTATTTATTTATTATTTATTAGTTACATTTATATACCGCCCTATTCCCTGAGGACTCAGGGCGGTTTACAGGTTGCCCTCCGGGTGAGATTCAAGGTGCTGGTGATGACCTATAAAGCCCTAAATGGCTTGGGTCCGGGATATCTGAGGGAACACCTGCTGCCGGCATCAAGCTCCCTTCGTCCAGTGCGCTCCCACAGGGAGGGTCTTCTCAGGGTGCCACCGGTAAGAGATTGCCAGCGGACGACACCCAGGGATAGGGCCTTCTCAGTGGGTGCGCCTGCCCTTTGGAACCAGCTGCCAGTGGAGCTGAGGACTGCCCCCGACCTCCATTCATTCCGCCGGGACCTGAAGACTTGGCTCTTCGAGCTCTCTGGCCCAGGCTGAGAATTTCAATTTTAGTTTTAATTTTAATTTTAACTGGGGTTTTACTTATGCAGGGACGAATATATTTTTAATCTGTTTTTAACTTTTGTATCTTTGTTTTTAATCACCCTGTAAACCGCCCTGAGTCCTTCGGGAAAGGGCGGTATATAAATGTAAATAAATAAATAAATAAATAAATAAATAAATAAATAAATAAATAAATAAATAAATAAATAAATTTATCTAATTACTTTTAAACCATCAAAAGGAAAAAGAGTTATTTGACAAAGGAACATTTTCAACAAGAACATGAAGCCAGCCCATTAGTGCTGGCCAAGGTAGATTCTACTTTTAAAGTTTTAAAACAGGTAGAAAGGAGGTAAGCGAATTAAGAGTGTGAAGGTTCTTTACATAAGTCATGTCTCAGTGTGATGCTTCAATCCTAAATGTATACTACCAAAATCTTGCTGTGTTATGAACCATAACATATAATGTTATGAACAATAACATATAATGTTATGGTTCAGATGGGATTTGGATTCCTTATATCACATGCTGATCTGATGTAACAGGCATGGGATGGGGGAAGCTTTCTTGTCTGGCACTTAGAGGAGTCACAGGAAAAGAGGTTATCATCAAACAGTCACCAGGTATGCAATATTATTCATAGCAGTCTGTTGCCACTGACTCAAGATCTGTAGGACAGTTCAAAGGTTCCTGTGGACAGTATTATGGTTGATAGCAGAAAACAATGCAACAAACCCGTGTGGCTGTTGCAATAGAATCTGCAAATTCTATCACAATTCTGTCCAATGGAATGTAAGTAAACACACATCTGTTGTTTCTCCAAGGACCACATCAGCCAAGAGAGCTTCCCAAGGGAAGTAAAAGGAGCACTAATGTGCATATGGGTGTGTGCCTATATAAGCAAAGGGAGATGGCCTAAACACAGAAAAAGAACCCCTCTGGCTATGACTTTTTTCCCATTTGGAAATGGCCCTAGAAGTTCACAAGCAGGGGACAAACTGTCTCCAGCAGGCACTCACATGGTTGCATGGCTCTTTAAATCCATCACCAGGGCCGATTCTAACATTATGACAGAAAGAAGTCATCATCTCAGGTATCCTATGACGATGAAGAGGGCAACAATCTCCCCATTCCCCCGTGGGTTCCCAAACAAAGATTTTCCCCTGCCCCTTATCTGCTGCTAATATGAAATAACATTCAGATGCCTATCCAGTAGCAATGTGCAGGTGGAGCAGCAAGACAAGTGTTCTTAACTTGAAGCAACAAAATGTTTTGATTGGATTGATTTTTTTAAATATAATCCTTTTTAAAGATTAAAAATCCAAGGTTTAAGAGAGTATGGTGTATCTTATCTTAGTCATCTTGGCGTCCATAGTTTGATACCAAATATGCTCTTTTTGCCCACACTAATTTCCTGCTTTAATATCTTTCTGCCGAAATAGGAAAAGCACGCTAAAAGGAGACCAGGAATTGATTTAGAAGTAGATCATTTATTTTTCTGTCCAGTGTTTGGTGATAGGTTGTAGCTCAGTGGTACTACACGGCCTTCAAAAGGCTCTAGGTTCAATTGTGCTGGGAAAGGAGTCTGTTTATAACCCCCAAAATGCCAAACAATGTAGAAAACACTGGATTTGATGGATCAGCAGTTTAATTTGATACAGCTTTCTGTGTTTCCTCTTCTAAAAAATCTGCAAAAAAAAATCCCAAGCATATCCAGAAGAAAAACGTACTAAAAAATCAGCTCTATTCTGCCTGAATAGGATGTGGGCTGAGGGTTCATTTTTCCTTACAGCAGAAATAATCAGAAGTCCTTCAGATACTCTGAACTTTAATTCCATCAGTCCTAGCTATCAGAAGAAACTGGGGATTATAGCCCCAATCATTATAAACATAACCATATAAGGGAAAAGTGGAAGGCAAGTGATGAAATATACATTACAATGTCACAATACAAGTCCTATGATGTCATACTCATGTCCAACATTGGGAGGCAAGAAATTTCATGGACAGGTTTTGCACTATGATATTGTCACATGTGAATCACTCTTCCGCCATTGTAGCTAGCTGTACCAATGATTGTAAAGCTACCAATTACCTATTTTCTGTAGATTAAAACTCCAAAAACAGTGCATCCTCAGGGAGGAAACCTAATTAGAGCTCAGCATGGACTATTGCCTGCAATAGATGGAGCCAAGAAACGTTGCTAAACGTCTTGTTTTGGAAAGAAAATAGTCCTATGTAGGTCTTCAGTGTATATTTCTTGTATTTCTTACTTCCAAACTGTCCTGTGCTGCTTATCGTGCTCCCAGAAAATTTTGTTTTCAAGTGGTGTACTCATTGCTTTATAACTGAGTCTGTTCTACGTGTAGTGTGTAAAACATGTCATGTTTTTAATTCAGTGGATTCTTTCTCTTCATTCAAATCTTCTGCTAACACATAGGCTACATACCAATATACCAACATCCCACCGAGAACTTCCCCCCAACACACATTATTTATTCTGAAACATGACCAGTCCCTTCCCTTTTTCCTTGAGCCCCTAGGTTTAGTTCTCAGATGCCCAAGGGTGAAGGTTCATTCTCTGGCCTTGTGGGTTGGTTTCCGAACAGGGTAACATCTTCAGCAGAGTTTAGGGGATGTGTGTCAGATGTCTATTGTTTCTGTCACTACAGACAACTGCCAAATCAACATATTGTGTAGCCTACTGCCAAGTAGTTCTCTCCCCATCATTTTTCATACTGTATCTCCTATTATGACCTATATTTTCCTATGTGGTTCTACATCAAGTAATTTCCCTATGTAATACCTAAAGGATTCAAAATACCGGGTAATTATACTCCATTCTATGCTCTGAGAACTGATGTTCTGAAATACTAATGTAATAATAATAATAATAATAATAATAATAATAATAATAATAATAATAATAATAATAATGATGATGATGATGATGATGATGATGTTGGAAGGGACCTTGGAGCTCATATAGTCTAACCCCCTGCTCAGGCAGGAAACCCTATATCGTTTCGGACAAATGGCTGTCCAGTCTCTTCTTAAAAACCTCCAGTGTTGGAGCATTCACCGCTTCTGGAGGCAGGTTGTTCCACTGGTTAATTGTTCTAACTGTCAGGAAGTTTCTCCTTAGTTCTAGGTTGCTTCTCTCCTTGATTAGTTTCCATCAGTTGCTTCTTGTCCTGCCTTCAGTATCTTGGCCATACTGCTATCAGGCTGTTAACTATCCTTTTCAAAACGTGTTCTGGCTGATGAAAAGCTGGGCAGTGGTAACCAATTTAAGAGATATTAAAAATAAGTGAATAGGGCAATCTGCAAAAATAAACAGACCTGTGGCACCTTAAATGCTAACAGGATTATTACCACACCAGCAGATATACACCTTGAATTTGACAAAGTAGGTGGGGTTCCACAAAGGCTTATAAAATAAAATTCTGCTGGTATTTAAAAGCCTATAAATCTTGAAATTGTGTTTGTGTGTATATGTATGTGTGTGTGTGTGCTGTTCCAAAAGATTCACACAAGGCTTCCCTGGAAAATTAAAATATGTACTCTAATGTCAAACTGCAAAAGCACAAGGCACCTTTGCTATTAGGCTTATGGTAGTGTTGAGGGCAACCTAAGAGAGCTGCTTTTAGAAAAGCTGTCTGAATATCCAAGGAAATGTAAACAAGGATTTCAGCTAATTCCCAAGGAACAGAAGGACATCTTTGTGGTTGAAAAAGTCACAAGATCTGGATTGCAAAAATTCCTTTACTCAGAAAGGCCCATTCTCATGGACAGAAGAGATACTGGATAGCAAAATGAAACTACAGACAACTGCTGCTGCCAGCAGCCACTCAGTTCCTGTAGACCAGACATGTCAAACACAAGGCCCAGGGCCCAGATCTGGCCCGCGAAGTGGTTTTATGCGGCCCGCGAAGCCATCCTGGAAACAGTGAGGGAACAGCCCCCACTGCCTTGGCCCTGGCCCAGAGACCCTCCTTCTGCCAGAGACCCTCAGATCTGTCCCACTCCTGCCCAGGCCGCCATAGGCACCCTTGATGCCAACAATGTAGAGCTGGCCACGCCCAAACCAGTAGGCCATACGCACTCTAGCCATGCCCACCCAGGCCACACCCACCCGGCCCCCTAAGGGCAACCGCAATGCTGATGTGGCCCTCAATGAAATTGAGTTCGACACCCCTGCTGTAGACATTACAAAATCAAGGAAGGCAGCTTGGGCATACCAATTCTACAAATGCTGACAGTCAGAATCAGTAGGACAGATAAGCTGCCCCACCAAAATAGTTCCAAATCCCAACTGTAGAGCAAGGTCCAGAAACCGAGGGCTGAGTTGTTTGCTTATTATGTTAAGGTTTAATAAAAGGAATTTCACAGGGAGAAAAGGATGAAACTGGAGCCCAACCCTGTCAGATTCAGTATTTTCAACAGATTCCATGCTTAGCAAACTGAGAAAAGAAAAAGACAATGTTGAAAAAGACAGAGCAACAAGTGAAGGATGTAACCCAGCATGTCTGGTTTAAACTGGTAAAACAAGAGTCTCTCCCCCTTAACTCGTTCATTCTTTCTTTCTTTCTTTCCAACTGCCAAGAGAAAGGGACATAAGATGATATCACAAAAAGGCCTTGATTAAATCAACATGGAAACAAGGAGTGTGTTTTTTCTCACGAGGGCCTCAGTCATGCTGGGACAGAGGCCTTGCTGGAGACATTTTTCCACTCATACAAAAAGCAACTATCCACAATGCACAACTCTGGATGGAATGAAATAAGAAAGGGCTTATAAAGGGCCTTCAGAATATTATATTCCAAAGCTGGCAGGTAAAAAAGAAAGAATTAAATGGACATCCAGTTCTTGAATCTCAGTTGCTTGGGAATCTTGCACAATTGTTCAGAAGCTAGGACGAGATGTAGGCTCAGAAATGCTCTCTCCTTTATTACCACTTCATATATTCAGATTATGCCTTCACCTTAAAAACCAAGTTCTGTGGGATGAGTTCCAAATGATAACCTGACTGCCTTTGGACCACTGGGTCAGAATCCAGAGATTAGAGACAGAAGGAGATGGCTCTTGATTTTCTGATCTCAGGCCAAAGAAATTACCCCCAAACCAATTATAGGTTGTGCTTAATTTATGACCATTTATTTAACAGTAGTTCAGTTACGATGGTCTCAGACTTACGACCCATCCTTGAAGTTATAGCTGTCGCACCACCACCAGTCATGTGATCAAAATTTGGGTGCTAAGCAACCAGCTCTCATTTACAATGGCAGCAGCATCTTGCCATCTTCCTTGCCAGTTTCCAACAAATAGAGTTATTTGGGGATGGCAGATTCACTTAATGACCTCATTGAGTTGACCTTGATTCATTTATCAACCATGTGATTTACTAAGCGACCAGAGTAAAAATGGTTGTAAAATCAGGTCCGGTCACATGATCACTCAACAAGCACATCACTTAGTGATCAAAATTACAGTCCCAATTGTGGTGATAAGTCAAGGACTACTCCTACCTCTTAAGCACTTCTTTTTGCTACTGGGCAAATGGAGGCTGTCTGGGAGTAAATTTTGTGATAAAATTAGTTCTTTTGGAGCAAGAATAAGGGAGGGGTGTCCCTCAGGGTGATTTTTTTTTAAAAATTCCATTTATATCCCGCCCTTCTCCGAAGACTCAGCGTGGCTTACAAGCTTAGCAGTAGCCTTCATTCTATGTATATGCCTGCTTATTAGGGCTTTCACACACACACCCCAAGCGGCATTATTACAAAGTCAGCTTATTGCCCCCAACAATCTGGGTCCTCATTTTACCTACCTCGGAAGGATGGAAGGCTGAGTCAACCTTGAGCCTGGTGGGATGCGAACCTGCACTAATTAGCCCACTGCTCCACCAAGGCTGTCTTTTACATGTCTTCAAATATTACTATATTATTCTGTGAACAACAACTCTTAGTTTGATTTCCCCATGCTCAATCCCACTCCCTCCCCCCAAAACTTTGGGCCTCTGGCTTGATTACCAAACAGGAAGTATGTTGATGCCGATGGAGCAAGCAAAAAGCCCCGCAGCTAAGGGACCAGTGGTTCCTGTAAGGCTGCTCAAAGCACTCATTAATGTGGGGGGGACTTTAATGACATACAACTAAAAGCAAAAACACAGCAGGGTGAACATAGCAACACTTAAAAAGGACTCTAGAGGCAAACCAAAAATGCTCTAGCCTCGAGTCAGGAACTTAAGAGATTGTAAAGAGATTTTAACAGATTATACTTATATATAAAATTGTGGCAGAGGAAATGAACCAGATTTCCATTCACTATATAGGTAGTGAATGAAAATCTGGTTCATTCCCTCCCCCTCACTTCACAGCTCTGGAGCTTTTTTTTTATCCTTCTTTGCCTCCTTGTTACTGGTTTCCTTCATTCCAAACCCTGGTCCTTCGACCCCCAGTAATTTTGCATCGCCCAACCTGGAAACAGTGAAGTAGCCCTTCGGGGTGAGAATTCTGGGAAAATCCCAGGGCACAATAGTAGTATATCTGCATTTGGAGTTCAAGGCAGGGACATGAGAACTTTGTGTAAACACAAAGTAGAACTGTCCAGCAAGTGGTTGGCTCTGTTGCCAAACGATTTATGGGTTTGGGAAGGTCAGCTGCAACCTCTCATTCTAAAACTGAGTTTTGCTTTTTCAAAGCTTCACATATCTAAATAAATCCTGCCCGTCAAAGGGGAACTCATTCTTTCCCCTTCTGGGTCAGAGAAGATGGCCCTATATGGTTCAAGTTTGCCTTTGTGAAGTTTTCATTTTGCGGTCGTTTCTCTTCCAATTTCCACATACTTCCTACTCTCCTTCCCCCCTCCCCGTTTCGAAGCTGTTCCATCAGAGTCTGGCAGCAGCCTACATTTTGTAGGCAGAAAGCCATCGCCAGAAATTAGGAATTTCAATCCGCGGGTGTCTTTGTGTTTTTTTCAAATGAATTCCTGCGGATCAGGTCAGAGCGAGCGCGCTAGAGCGAAAGGCGGGGAGGGGAGGGAGAAAGGAAGGGAAATGCAAGGCGAAGCAGGCCGGCACTTCGCTTTTTCTTCTTTTTAAAAACATCTTGGGTAAGGTGGTGGTTTGTTTTTTAACCGAAGGGATCTGCAGAGTCAGCCCGGGAGCATTCAGACGCCCGCACTAACGACGGAAACCGCTGGTCGCTGCCCAAGCAGGGGCCAAGCGGGAATCAACACGCCGGCTCCCTTCCAGGTTTCTCCTAACGCGGCTCTTTCCTTGCAAGATAAAGGGGTGGGGTTGTTTTGGCCTCTAACAAGTGAGTTTGCAGTAGGGGAGAAAAGGGGGGGGGCTGCCCGCGAGAAGCAAAATGCGGGGTCGACCGAGCCACGAGAAAAGCCACTAGGGGAGCCGCAGAGAAGGGGAGGGCGGTCAGCCGTCTTTTCCTTACCTACATCTGCATTGCAAAACGCCTGTTGCGGATGCACCGGGGAGCAGCTGCAGGCGTCGGCAAGGCGGTCCATCCTCCCCAGGAGCAAGACGGCCAGCGAGGCCAGGAGGCTCGGGAGCGTAGCACTCATCTTGGCGGAGCGGGTGGGAGGGAAGGCGGGCTGGCGAGGGATGGCCGAGGCTTGACTGTTCACGGTTGCTGCCGCCTCATCCAGACGCGCGCGCGCGCGCGCGCCCCCGCTCGGTCCTCTGAGCGCGATATCTGTGGCGATTCCGGGTGGGGGGACGCGTGCCGCTTCCGCAGTTGGCCGCCCTCAAAGTTTTGCCTTTGCAGTCGGCCTTGTCTCTCGGGATGGGGTGGAGAGCCTGGAAAAGGTTCCCGCGGCTGGGAAAAGAAACGGCCTGGCCGAGAGCTCCTGCCTCTCTCTGCCTTCTTTCTGGAGATGTTTTCTTCTCCGGGTTCCAGCCTAAGCCTGGCTTTTTTAACGGGCCCCAGGGAATTGCAGCCCCTCCTCCTGGTGGCGCTGGGCCAAAACGGGCGGTTGGCCTACTCCGGTCAGAGTGCGTGCTGCTTTTCCCTTCCCTTGCCTCCGGCTCTGCGAGGTTGGGTCTCGGCTGCCTTTGCTTGACAGTTGCCCCCCACCCTTCTCAGGCTGGAATTCCCCACTTAAGAGCAGCCACTCTTTATGAATCCGGGCAGAAACCCGGCTCTCTCTTTTTTTTTTAACAGTGATTTTTGTCAGAATTATAAGAGCAGCCGAGCTTAGAAGGAATGCAGTTATAGGAGTCACCCTGATGTGAGGTCTCCTCAAAACCAAGGTTAGAACTTGGCCTCTTCCCACTGAACTAATGGCACCAGACCCATTGCTGTCCTGATGCAGGGGACCTGCTGCTAATAAGGCTGTCAACCTTATTAAGTTCACCAGAAATAAACCAACAGCTGCTGAAGAAAATAGACATTGCTCTGAAAGCAGAGTACCAATCTGCTGTACTTGGTTTATCACACAGGTCTGCAACCCGCGGCTCCGGAGCCGCATGCGGCTCTTTCAGCCGTCTCCTGCGGCTCCCAGTCCTCTGCCATGTGCAGTCCCCCCCCCAAAAAAGTGGGACTAAAAAAGTTCAACCAATCAATTCAGATATGCAGGGTAGGTGCATATCTCGCCTTGGCTCCACTCTTCAAACTCTGTTCTGCGCATGTACGCGCATGTGCACACATTTTTTGCGGCTCCCAGTTTTTCCTTTTGTGAGGGAACCGGTTCCGAGTGGCTCTTTCACTGTTTCAGGTTGCTGACCCCTGGTTTATCAAGATTGTGAAATGTGATCAGTATTAGTTCCAGAGTCTTGGAAAAGGCATTCCCCCATTTTTCTCCCTGCATTAAACTTAAGATAGAGGATGGCGTTTCTAGGCAACCTTGAGTTTTGGCATCAATGAGAAATCTGATTTTCAATAAATATGAAGTAAAGAACTTGAAGCTCAATACTAATGCATCCTTAGTCTTTTGACATAAAATTTGGGGGACTGTTTTTGACTCTTTTGGTAAAAGATATGTTTTTCCCATATTTACAGACACTCATAAATGTTCTGAGTTAATTGGTTGAATGGCATCTCAGCCACATTCCTAACAAAAAACCAAGTATTCTCTTCTAAATATTCTTGAATATTTTAGAGGCAGAATATGTTAAGTGCCAAGTACATCACATATTCTTAGACATTCACAGTAGAGCATTTTTGTTCTTTTTTAAAAATGATTTTAATATTTTTTCACACTATTTTTATATTTTCCATGAAATGATTATGCAGGTTGCTGCATGTTTTCCCCATATGGTGTGGTATATTCCCCATGAATACCATCTTGAGGAAATTGGATTTGGTAAGATTGGCACCATATTTGGGTTGAGAGTAGCCAACTTTATAAAAGTTGGGGAATGGGGAAGATTTGAAGTCTCCATTTCAAACTCTGCCTCTTTTCATGCAACTTTGGTTTCTCTTCTTGGAAATGGCCTAAACCACATTCTGTCACTTCCCTTGAAAATGGTCATTGTCTAATGTTCTGCATGATAAACTTTATGGACGTTTGTGTAGACACACTAAGCCTTAACTTCTGCTATTTCAGTGTCCCACATGAGCTCAGTGAGGATGCCTCCATTCACCTTATCCCAAGGTTGTCAAACTGGCAATGTCACGTGACATATCACAATTTTTTTCCCCATTGCCGGCAATGGAGTGGGCGTGGTTTTGGCATGACGCATCCAGCCCGCAGGCCGGCAGTTTGACACCCCTGCCCTATACTGAGGAAAGATACTGAGGAGGATGTTTGCTTACTGTAAAATTGCCCCAGATTGTCCTAGGGGCACATAAACAAATTTATAAATTTATAATAGGCACTGAAAGAGTGTGCATAAGTGTTTTGACAATGCTAGGGTCAGGAAGCCAGGCTGGAGGCGGGCCTTGCTGACGGCCAAGGAGTGGAGCCGGCTGAGCGCCCAGCAGTGAGTCATGGCTGCTAGGAGTTAAATGGAAACACATGTGCAACCATTTGCAGGCTTTATTACTCACAGCAGGGAAAGTGTGGACACTTCGTAAACACAGGCCAAAGGCTGGGCTGATGCTTGCGTTCAGACATCCACAGTTCCCACACCCATTGTTGCAGACTCTCATCTGTAGGGGATGAGGTCTTCTAACTAAATGTTCCATGTTGGCTCAAGATATTCACTCTGCAAACTGAAGCCTCGGTTCTCCCCCTCTCCCAGACATCCTGCTAAGAGGAATGCTTTTATGAAGTATTGCTGCAGTGTTCAAAATTTCAATTGTGTCTTCATCAATTCCTCTCCTTGCCCGGGGAGCCATCTGAAGCTGATCATCCTACTGCAGGGCACAATTAACACTCCAGCTTGGGAAATGATTTCATGCATTGTCAATCTAGTTTGCAACTATTCGTATGCACGTATAGCATTAGCAATAGTACAAATCTTCAATTTCCACTTCAGTCAGAAAAAGTGACCCAAACCAAACAGCAGTAAGAGATCAATTCTAAACCATGCCAGCTTGTTATTAGAGATATTTGGAATTGTTTTTCTCTCTAATGATAAATAAACTGATCCATATCTACATCTGCTTTTCTTTTTTTCTTTACTGAACTTGATAAATATTATGTCTATGTTCCAAGGAGAACAGGATATTCAGAAGGTATAAGGTAAGAAAGCTTTGATCATACAGGTTGCTTTGGGAAACCAATAGCAGGAAGCAAATTTGGAACTGTTCCAAATCATCCAAATTGGTGACTCGGCTGACTCAGGAATTCTGGGAGTTGAAGTCCATGAGTTATAAAAGAGCCGAGGTTGCCAACCCCTGTAATATAGCCCTTTTCCTGATTCCATGTTGGGGGAAGGAGCTTTGGTGTCATTAGAATGATACAGAGCATCTTCCCTAAGCTAATTTTTCCATGGTTCTTTGAGGAAAGCCATTATACTTCAGTTGGTACTATGATCCAAATAGATAGCTGGTAGTACCCATATGTTAGCAGCAGAAGATTGATACAGTAGGAGAGAAAATAAATAGTTTTAACTTTGAGGGTGCTGGATTAGATTAGAAGATTAATGTGGTTCTGCAATTGGAAGAAACATCAATATCTTACCTTATACTGATGACAGTACAGAGGGCAGAAAATACAAATAATCTGTAAGCTTTATAAAAATCTAGGGACCCAATGAAAAAAACAGAAGACAAAATAATGTGTTTGTACAAAATGCTTTCCCATGTTAACCGAAGCATGCTTATTCCATTCATCCATTTTTTATCATGACTTATGAACCTTAAGCAAATCTTATTGACTGCATTTATTCAACTTGCTAGGCTAAAAAGTGTTTTGCATTTTTGTAGATCAAGATGTTGCCTCAACCAACCTTTGAATGCCATTATGAGGAATGCAAGAGTCTCAGTAACTTAACTTCAGGAAATCAAGCTCACCATCTCAAAAAAACTCACGAGTAAGCTATTCAGGAACAACCACAGGAAAGTGTATCTTTTCCACTAAAACTTTCAAAAGTGACCAGTCTCATCCACTACATCTTTTTAATCGTCTAGTGAAAGCATCAATCAAGCGCACATTTCCATGTGTGTCAAATTCTCATAGTTGAAAACTAAATACTGCTTCACCAGTTAGTTAACTAGGCATCTCCACTGATAAAGCATTTGTTTTACAATTCCAACTGAGCACCAACAGAAGGAATAGCAAGAAACAGGAGAAAGCCTCAATCTAGTTTAAAGACCTGCCATTTGTTACAGTGAATCCAGTCTGCAATTCATTGTACTTTCTGTCTGCTTGAGAAGTTGTACCTGATTATAGCAAATTAAGTGTAAATCAATTGTTCTCAAACAATTCATTTCATTTCTTCTCAGATTTGTGAAAGGAAAATAAAGGTAAAATTTTTTATTTTAAAATAATGTTTTAATAAAATGAAACTTAGAAGTTTTTTATATAAAGTTTTTACTGATTTTTCAGTGACCATATTAATAAACCAGAATATAATGTAGTATTTCTATACAACAAAATATACAAGATCATTGACAATTGGACATATATGTCACCATGTGACAGAAAATATGGTCACAAATCCATTTTATACCATGTTAAAATGGCTAGTATTTAGCATAGGAAACTCATAACAAATCATATGTAGAATGGTGTGGTAGAAGGACTTCTTGTTTGGCTTGGTAGTAGAATAAAGTCTTATAAAGAAAGGGTAAGATCCTAATACCTTTTCTCTTCAAGATCATCCATTCCATAATATGTATATATATATATAAGCACAATTGAATGTGCATCTGGTTAAAAGTGAAAAGCAAATGGTTGGGCAGATACCTGATAACACTCTCTTCCATTCATTAAAATTATCTTTAACATTCTAATCAACAGAATGTTTAATTAAATGACCAAATTAAAAATTAAGCAAGTGCAGTTTTTATCTTAATAAGCCTCTGTCCCCAGGAAACACGTAGACTGGGAAGTATAATTTTAAAATATGTCTATTGGTCCCTAAAATGGCAAAACACCATTAAAGCAGCAGATAACTGTTTTGGTTTTGGGTCCTTTCCCTTTATCCTCTCCTCTTTTTTTTCTTTTTTTAGGTTTTTAGGTTTTTTTTATCTACCAATCTCTCTGACATGTTTTTCTTGATTAAGGAAGTGTTTTGTTCAAGATTAACAAGAAAGGAACAATACATAACTGTGCTTTTAGTAGCTACTTCAAGATTACCATACCTTCTAATCCACTGACGGCAAAGGCTCAATTCTGCTTCTCACCTGAGAAAGTTGTACCCTCCTGTTCCCCATGGAACAGAAAGCAGATTTCATTGTTTATACAAAGAATCTGCTTACTTGCACAAAGATAAATGAAAATGTGTCATTTTCTGCTGCCAGCACAGTGAAGCTGAAGTCATGGTCCTGCTGCTGTCATATAGCTTGCCAAAATCCTTAGGAAAAACACCCAGAAAAATCCAAAATACCTCCCTCTTCCAATTAATTACATTTCTGGAAATAAAACAGCAAGAATGAGTCTAAGGTCTCAATGACCAGAAAAGTCCGAAAGGGAGAAGCTTGCTATGGATTTGCAATGTCATGCTAAAATAAGAGCCCCATGCAATGAAAAAAAAACACTTATGGAACAGTATGAGCCTTTCCATAGACTGGATTCTTCAATTTACCATTTTTATGATTTTGGAAAATTCAGTTATGAACCCAAGTTAGGTCAAAATTGTTTATCAAATAAGATGCCCACCCTTAAGTTCCATATACATAGTAAATTATTAAGAACAAAACTTTTTATACTCAGTTTGGGATTATGCACATTTTAACTGTGGAACCAAAGAATGTAGAATATAATACAATATAAATATGTTCCTCTCCCACTGCTATTTAAATTATGTCCAAACTCGGACCATGATGGTGATTCAGCTAAACATGGAAGTATTTTACAAGAATTTCTATCATGGCAGTCACTCAAGTGAGATGAGCAATGTATAAATTTGATACATTAATAAATTCCAGCAGATCCGACAGTTCTTCAGTCAGCTAATCTTACGAACTGTATTGAATGGTTTAAATAACATCATTTAAAAAGGGAAGGCATGTTTTAGGAGAGCACAGACTGAAAAATATATCTAGGAAGCAAAAAGGTTTTTTCGTCATTTCCCTACAGTTTGAGAAAAATATACCATTTAACATAGATGTCCCATGTGAAACGGATGGAAGAGCAGCTTTTCCCAACCAGCTGCTGGAGAAGCTGTGAGACTACATAGACAGCTGATATTCGTATGGAAACATATGTCCTGACTTGGAATTTGAGATCAAGAAAAAAGCAGTGAGATGAAAAATAAGGTCAGCCAAAGCCTTTTTAATACTTGACACAAAGATCAGCTTGCACTCTTTCGATTAAGTGCATAAAGACAGCAAGATTGGCATTGGAGTCTTGCTCCAACACTGATAGTAGATCACATTTTCCATCAGGGAACTTGTGAAAGCAGCAGGAATCACAATTAGGAGCTTGGATTAGTTAGTATAATATAGTCAGGTCCTCTTCTAAAACCTTGTTTCTATCTCAGCTGTATATGCCACCCAAGGCGGCTCCTGTGCTCTGTCTACTGGTACAGCTGGAAATGGAAGCTACTTTTGTACCTTCCTCATGGACTGCTGTGTTGATAAAACTAGGAAACAGCAAGGAAAGGAAGCATCCTCCACTGGCCTCACCCTGACCCTAACCCTAACGTCACGAACTTTCTTGATATTTATATTTCAGAATAAAACATTGTACCCTAATTCAACAGTTGCTTCCTCCTCCCTCATTGTAGTGAATGTTTACCACTTGATTAAATAAATGCACCATGATAGTCCTCAAAAATTGCTGCTATAAGTGAAATTCTGTAAAGTACTGGCTGCTTCTGCCAATCAGATAGATCACTACATTGATGTGATTATGGAATGCCCAGAATTTATCCAGTAATTCCAGATTTGGGGCAATTTGCTAGGCTCCTATTCCATCAGGGCACAGTTGGTTGGCATCATTAACAGCAGTGCTTCAGATATGGGTTCAAGCCTATCAAATCACAAATGAAGTACTGTAAATCTTTTTTTTTATTGAAAAGTTTTAACAAACAATTTATCTTTAACAGTCCCCCCTCCCCCTCCCCTCTCCCTCCCCCCCTACCCCTCCCCCCCTCCCCCCCAACTTCCCAGAGCTAAATACAAGGTGTAGAAAAAAACAATCATAAACAACCATATACTAGCAACCATAAACTCTAAAATCCATCACTCTCTAGCTTGTATAGGATAGTACAAACCTTAGTAATATTAAATATATAGAGAGAAGAAAAAAAAGAAAAAAAGAAAGAGAAAAAGAAGGAAGACTTATTCAAATGCTACATGAAACTTCTTAACCCTATATTTGTTCTGGATATACTCAATCCATTTTCTCCATTCCATAATATAACGTTCTTCCGAATGATCTGTCAAGTAAGCCGAAATCTTTGCCATCTCTGCCAGGTCGGAAACCTTTAAAGTCCATTCTTCTATGGTCGGCAGTTCCTCTTTCTTCCAATACTGGCCAATTAAAAGTCTTGCTGCCGTAATTAAATTCAACATCAACTTAGTGTCCACAACCGTAGCATCTATAATTATTCCCAACAAGAAAAGTTGCGGACAAAACTTTATCCTTTGCTTAAAAATCTTCTGCATATTCCACCAAATTTTTATCCAGAAGGCCTTGACCTTTTTACAAGTCCACCATACATGAAAATATGTTGCATCTTCATCACCACACCTCCAACATTTTGGTTGATAATTCGGATACATACTTGCAAGCTTTTTAGGATCTAAATGCCATCTATAAAACATTTTATAAAAGTTCTCTCTTAGATTTTGAGCTTGTGTAAATTTTACATTCCTCACCCAAATCTTTTCCCACGTGTCCATTGTAATAACTTCTTGAATATTTTGGGCCCATTTTATCATACAATCCTTAACAAGTTCTGCTTCTGAGTCAATCTCTATCAATGCAAGATATATCCGTTTAATATGTGCTGGACCCTGATTTCTAATTTGCTTTATCAGATTTTCATCAGTCATTGTGAAACCATTTTTCTGATCTTCTTTCCACCTGGCCCGTAGCTGAGTATATTGAAACCAATTCTGAACAATCTTCTCGTCTCGCAAGAGACTATATGACTTCAAACACCAGACATTTCTTTCCAAGCTTAGAATCTCCTTGTACGTAGTCACATCATGTTTGAAACCAGCATGTATATTTTCTATTGCGTGTTTTGGAATTGCCCACAATGGTATCTTACAATCTAACTTATGTCTGTATTTCTTCCAAACTCTCAGCAATGCCTGTCTTAAAATATGCACTCTAAACACATTATCTACCTTCTTATCATACAACAAATATGCATGCCAGCCAAACAACAAGTCGTGGCCCTCAAGATTTAATAATCTCTCTTGTGTCAAATTAATCCAATCACTTATACCTGCTAACGCAGCAGCTTCATAGTATAGTTTAAGATTAGGCATTTTAAGACCACTTCTTTCACGGGTATCCTGCATAATCTTAAGTTTAACTCGTGGCCTTTTCCCTGCCCAGACAAATTTATTGATACCTCTCTGCCATTCCTCCAAATTAGAATCTTTCTTAAGAACCGGTATCATTTGAAATAAAAATAAGAATTTAGGCAGGACATTCATTTTTACTGCTGCGATTCGCCCCAACAAAGACAATTGCAATTTTCCCCAACTCTCCATTTCTTTTTGGATTTTTCCCCATAATTTTTCATAATTATTTTTATATAATTTTGTGTTAGAGGGCGACAAAAACACCCCCAAATATTTGACCCTTTTGACAATCTCAAATCCAGTTAATCCTTCTAAGAGGGCCTTTTGTGATGCTGTCATATTTTTAGCCAAAATTTTAGTTTTTTGTACATTAACTTTAAATCCAGAAATCTTCCCATATTGCATTATTATCTCCATCAGGTCCACAGTACTGTAAATCTTATTCCTTGGGGAAGGATTAATGTACTTTCTAATGACCATTGCATAGAAATCAATCATCATTTCTTGTAGCTTAAGACATCAACCTATGCAGGTACAATATAGTTTGCTCAGTTCCTTATTTCAGAAGTCTGACCTTCTTGTCAGGTTAAATTAGTTGGGATTGCACAGGTCTCTGGAATTAGATTCTATATTTATTTTCTTTTGTTAAACTGTCAGAATCTCTGAAAAGCCCAGCTTAAGAAATAAGTTAAATAAATCTAGTCATGGGAGACAAAGTACTGGCAGCCAAAAGAAAGACATTTGTAACAAACTTGGTGGGGAAAAATATATGCCCTAACTCTGAATGATATCTTTGACTTGCTCTAAGCCTGCCTTGGTCAGCTGGTCCAGAGAGCTAGCCTTTGTGTGACAGCATTCCTTCTGAAAACAGTAAGCAGCCCATCTTGTCAGGCCCAAGCCCAAAGACAAGACAGTGAAATACAACTGAGTTCAATCCTTTGCTTGCATCTAATGGCATAGTCTTGCCAAATTAAAACTATAACTTTCTAATCTAGTAATATACTCAGAAGGATGTTTTATAATCTATATACTACTAAAATTCTTGTGTCTGTAACCTTTAACTGGGCAAAACAGTGGATCAAATGAACTAGCAGCTTATAGAATGCATCCAAAATCTGGGACCCTTGGCTCCTGTGGGATTGAAATTTGGCATATTCGTAGTGACTTCAGTGCTGCTACGTTGCTGTCCAGCAGTTCAGTAGACCCGTCCCACACTAGCCCTCTAGGGGCCAGATAGACTAGTCCCACCATCGGCTGCCAGAGGGCAATCGGTCATAGTCAGTCCATCATGAAGTTGGAAATCACCCCTGCTCACACTGCTTTTTTGCCTTTGGTCATTCTGTTTCTGTTTAAGAAATATCTCTTGTCTAGTTATTTTTAAAACTAACTGTAAACTATGTTGAAATCTTTTACAAGAAGTGGTATATAAATGTTGCCAAGGTGGGGGTGGTTGATTGCAAACCACTCATGCATTTGAGATGGAAACTAGTTAGATTGTTCTCTGTCCCCACCAACACTTGGATGGTCTCCACTAACCCACCATTCCACTGTAGCTGTCTGACATTTATATGTTCTAAAAATAACTTTGAGGTCTGTGTGGAACACAGAGGCATTAAACAGTTTGTTGCATCCCGGAGATTAGCTTTACAATTTCCCTCTTTTTTTAAGTAAAGCATATCAGCTCGCATAAGGCACTTGGCATGCACCAGGAAAGGATCTTGAAGCACTTTGATGCTCAAAGGGCATCTGAGCTATCTGTAGTAGATATCTTATGTTGAAAATATAAGCATCTAACCTGTTCCCATCTCCCATTCTGAATGAAAATGAGGGAAATGCCTGCCTAGAGTATGGCTAGACTTACTACATTAAATTATGATTTCACATTCCTTTTAATGAACCTAGTGGTCCGTTCTTTCATGAATGAGTTTGCATTTGAAGAGAACACCCCAGAAGAGGGAAGGGATGAAAGACACTACAGCATGGGTGTCAAACTTGATCATGTCACGTGACGTATCATGACATATCACAATGTTTTTTCTATTTGCAGAGCCAGGGTGGGCGTGGCCTGTGTATGACACATGTGGCCCTCAGGCCACCAGTTTGACATCCCTGCTCTATAGTATAGCAATTTACCTCTTACCGTACTACTTCTCCATTCAGAGCCGCCTCTTGAAGCAAAAAATGTTGCGGGTTCTAATAAATGCCTTTGCATATAATATACTATAATTTACTAAATATAAAGAATAAAAGGATTATTCCTCGTGTTTTCATATTTGTTGAAGTCTTTCTAGATACTATGTTTAATCTACCAAGGCTTCAGAACCCTTAGTGATCTAGAAAAGAGCTGATTACACTGCGGGCAATTCACCATTGGTGGCTATTGAATTAGTAACTACACCTCCTTATTACAATTATCACTCTTCTAGTGCTGTGGAGTGTATGACAATTGTCCTCACATGCTCCTCTTTGCATTGGTTAGAACTCCCTTTAGCCAGCAATGGGAGAGTGTCAAAAGGGGATTGGGCAGCTTTTTACCCTATCCCAATCTTTACTTCTCAGTGTTGCCTTTTTGCTGTTAGGGAGTGGCAGAGAGGGAAATGGGGGGAAACCAGAGCACCATGGCCTCCTGGCTTCTGGAGAAAGGTGTAATACCAAAATTAGGACATGGTGTGAAACAAAAGTTCCTATCAAACAGCTATCATCATTGTGTTTTCTCTGGAGCATCGATTAACTTCTGGGGTTCATCAGCTTACAGTTTCAAGATGGTTAGAAATGCATCTTATGAGGTCATGTAAGGGTGGCATTGATCTGAAATGGGTGGTATCCTCACTCATGAGGGTCTGATTTTCCTATCTTGGCAAAGTCAACAATTGTAGGTTACTCGCAGTGACTCTAATGGCAAGTAGTTTAATGTTACTTGCTTATGCTACCACATATGGATTGCAAAACTCTAGATGATCCAACATGGCAGCTACATTTATTGACATCAGCAGGCATCTGTAGTTTTGCACAGTGCTTTTTTTAAAAAAGAAAAAGGTGCCGGAACTCACACATGTCATACAACCCGCCTTGCCTACCCTACAAGGTTCCATCCAAAAAAGGTGCCGGAACTCCGTTCTGAGCGTTCTATGAGAAAAAAAGCCCTGGTTTTGCAGCCCAGATTAGGAAGCCTGATGTAATATTATTGAAAAGAATATCCTGTGAATTTTAAAGTGCCTCCATATACAATACTCAGGGTGCTCAGTTCTTGTAATTCTTAGTCAGAAGAGATGCTGCAGCGTTTAGAAATCATGGATTGGGGGAAAAAGTCTTCTGAATAGACTCTTGTGTCTCCCACAGCAACTGTATCATAAGAAAATGTGACCATCCACACAGCCTAAGCATAGCAAAATGTGGCAATGCACGAATTTCTGACTATGCATTGCCATAAACCCAAACAATAGCACAGTCCAGTAAGATTCCACTTGAGACAAATATTTTGAATCTATTAAATAAATATGATGGTGAACAGAAAAGGGAAAGTATTTTTTTCAATGGACCAAAGCTAGATCTCTCGTGCTGATTTTCATCTTCCCCCATGGAGAACTACAAAACATCCAGGTTTGGAGGAGTTTTTTACGCATACAGCAAGTTTCAACAATATAAGAACGTAACATAGGAAATTTTTAAAAAGCTGCAAGTTCCAGAATTTGAAAGTTGGACAGTTAGGGATTTCATGTCATGGGAAACTTATTCAGGGAGTGTTTCCTTGGTCTGGAATCATAAATATATTAAAAAGCATAAACAAAACCTCATGTTGCTTCCCAGTAGCTCATTTGCGATTTCTTTTTCCTTGTCTGATCAAATGTACAGATGGACTCTGAAAAATAAATGAAAGATCAATGCCTCTGCACTGCAGAATTAACCTGAGATCATTGCAAGTCATCAACCATTTTTTGTAACTGTATCAAACTTTCAAACCAATATCAATATGTAGTAAAGAGGATATAAGCAGTAATGATGGCAAGCAAAACTATTACCTTTTAGTTAAACTAATATCTCCAAAACTATCTAGCCAAACATGATATAAGTGTGATAGTTAAAACAGAAAAGAAAAACTCCCAATCCAAAAGATATGAGTGAGAACTGTTTGAGTAAGTGTGAACTTGGTGCCATGTAGTGACATAAGGAGATTTATTTTCCTTTTAGTTTCATTTTTATTTATTACATTTATGTTACCTTAGGAGATGCCATTACATAGCATCAACCTAAAGTTCACACTAGGTATAGTTTAGACTGCTTTTGTATCCTTTGGATCAAAAGCAAAACTAGGAAACTGTTTTACACTTCTAGCACAAACAATGCTACTGGGAAAAGAATTCTATTTTTCAGTAGTATACACATAGTGAGCAATCCATATATGCAAATGGAGGACAGCATCCTAGGACATGGTTTGAGAGCATGTGATGTATGAATAGGTCAATAGCTTTAATGGTAACTTTAGATTCTCTGAGAGATTCATCTGCTGAGCACAGGACATTCCTCAGATCAGCTGAGAGAATAGCCTTGTTCAGCAGATCATTTTTTGTTGTTGTTAGTTGCGAAGTCATGTCCAATCCATCGCGACCCTATGGACAACGTTCCTCCAGGCCTTCCTGTCCTCTACCATCTTCTGGAGTCCATTTAAGCTCACGCCTACTGCTTCAGTGACTCCATCCAGCCACCTCATTCTCTGTTGTCCCCTTCTTCTATTGCCCTCAATCTTTCCCAGCATTAGGCTCTTCTCCAGTGAGTCCTTCCTTCTCATTAGGTGGCCAAAGTATTTGAGTTTTAGCTTCAGGATCTGGCCTCCTAAAGAGCACTCAGGGTTGATCTCCTCTAGGACTGACCGGTTTGATCGCCTTGCAGTCCAAGGGACTCGCAGGAGTCTTCTCCAGCACCATAGTTCAAAGGCTTCAATTCTTTGGCGCTCAGCCTTTCTTATGGTCCAACTTTCACTGCCATACATTGCAACTGGGAAGACCATAGCCTTGACTATATGCACTTTTGTTGACAGGGTGATGTCTCTGCTTTTTAGTGTGCTGTCTAGATTTGCCATGGCTTTCCTCCCCAGGAGCAAGCGTCTTTTAATTTCTTGGCTACAGTCCCCATCTGCAGTGATCTTGGAGCCCAGGAAAATAAAATCTGTCACTACCTCCATTTCTTCCCCATCTATTTGCCAGGAATTGAGGGCCAGATGCCATGATCTTGGTTTTCTTAATGTTTAGTTTCAACCCAAGTTTTGCACTCTCCTTAACTCGCAACAAGAGGCTCTTTAGTTCCTCTTCACTTTCTGCCATTAGAGTGGTATCATCTGCGTATCTTAGGTTGTTGACGTTTCTTCTGGCAATCTTAATTCCAACTTTTGATTCATCTAGCCCTGCCTTTCTCATGATGTGCTCTGCATATAGGTTAAATAGGCAAGGCGACAATATACAGCCTTGCCGGACTCCTTTCCCAATTTTGAACCAATCAGTGGTTCCGTGTCCAGTTCTCACTGTTGCTTCTTGGTCCGCATATAGGTTTCTCAAGAGACAAATAAGATGGTTTGGTACGCCCATCTCTTTAAGGACTTGCCACAGTTTGTTATGATCCACACAATCAAAGGCTTTAGCATAGTCAATGAAGCAGAAGTAGATGTTTTTCTGGAACTCTCTAGCTTTCTCCATGATCCAGCGTATGTTAGCAATTTGATCTCTAGTTCCTCTGCCTCTTCGAAATCCTGCCTGTACTTCTGGTAGTTCTCGATCCACATACTGCTGGAGTCTAGCTTGTAGAATTTTAAGCATAACTTTACTAGCATGTGAAATGAGTGCAATGGTGCAATAGTTTGAACATTCTTTGGCACTGCCTTTCTTTGGAATTGGAATGTAAACTGATCTTTTCCAATCCTGTGGCCACTGTTGAGTTTTCCAAATTTGCTGGCAAATTGAGTGTAGCACTTTTACTGCATCGTCTTTTAAGATTTTGAATAGCTCAGCTGGAATACTGTCACCTCCACTAGCTTTGTTGTTGCTCAGCTTTTCTAAGGCCCACTTCACTTCACATTCTAGGATGTCTGGCTCGTCAGTGACCACCTCATTGTGATTATCAGGGACGTTAAGCTCATTCTTGTATAGTTCTCCAATTTTCTTAAAAAGATCTCGGATCCTCCCTATTCTATTGTTTTCTTCTATTTCTTTGCACTGTTCATTTAAGAAGGCATTCTTATGCCTTCTAGCTATTCTCTGGAATTCTGGATTCAATTGAGCATATCTTTCTTTTTCTCCCTTGCCTTTCGCTTCCCTCCTTTCATCAGCTATTTGCAAAGCTTCCTCAGACAGCCATTTTGCTTTCTTGCATTTCTTTTTCTTTGGGATGGTTTTGGTTGCTACCTGTTGTACAATGTTGCGAACCTCTGTCCATACTTCTTCAGGCACTCTATCAGATCTACTGTAATTCCTTAAATCTATTTGTCACCTCTACTGTATATTCAACAGGTATATGATTTAATTCATACCTGAGTGGCCTAGTGCTTTTCCCTACTTTCTTCAGTTTAAGTCTAAACTTTGCAATGAGAAGCTCGTGGTCTGAGCCACAGTCAGCTCCTGGTCTTGTTTTTACTGACTGTATAGAAGAATTAGGACTGCTTAATATGTGGATGAGAAAGGCCATGAAATAACCAAGATTGTAGGCTACACTGGGAAATTAAAAAAAGAAGGAAACTGAAAAGAAGAAATTAATGGTAAACTATTTCTGTACATTATTGCCACCCATAAAATTATGCCATGTCCATGAAGTCATGGTGACTTGATAAAGTAAATAGGGTAATAAATGATGCAGCATATTTTAATTGTATGCTTGCAAAAAAAGGAAAAAGCAAACATGCCGAGACCTACTTAGCAGCAACTGAAGTTGCTGAAAGGTTGAAGTTTTTAGGAGTTTGTCTTTGCATGTGTGTGTGTGATACATATATGCATACACACACACTCATTCTCAATACCAAAGCTCCAGTCTTGTCAGCTCCTGGTCTTGTTTTTACTGACTGTATAGAGCTTCTCCATCTTTGGCTGCAGAGCATATAGTCAATCTGATTTCTGTGTTGACCATCTGGTGACGTCCATGTGTAGAGCCGTCTCTTGGGTTGTTGGAAATGAGTGTTTGCTATGACCATCGTATTCTCTTGACAAAATTCCATCAGCCTGTGCCCTGCTTCATTTTGTACTCGAAGGCCAAACTTGCCTGTTATTCTGGTTATCTTTTGGCTTCCTACTTTAGCATTCCAATCCCCCATGATGATAAGGACATCATTTTTTGGTGTTAGTTCTATAAGGTGCTTTAGGGCTTCATAGAACCGGTCAATTTCATCCTCTTCAGCACTGGTGGTTGGGGCATAGACTTGGACTACTGTGATATTGAATGGTTTGCCTTGGATTCGAACTGATATCATTCTGTCATTTTGAGGATTGTATCCCAGTATTGCTTTTCCTACTTTTTTATTGACTATGAAAGCTACTCCATTTCTTCTGAGGGATTCTTGCCCGCAGTAGTATACCTGATGGTCATCTGAATTAAATTCACCCATTCCTGTCCATTTTAATTTGCTGATACCTAAGATGTTGATGTTCAGTCTTGTCATCTCTTGTTTGACCACGTCCAGCTTTCCTTGATTCATGAATCTTACATTCCAGGTTCCTATGGAGAAAAAGTCTTTACAGCATCGGACTTTCCTTTCACCACCAGACACATCCACAGCTGAGCATCCTTTCGGCTTTGTCCCAGTCGCTTCATTCTTTCTGGCGCTACTAGTACTAGCCCTCTGCTCTTCTCCAGTAGCATATTGGATGCCTTCCGACCTGAGGGGCTCATCTTCCAGCGTCATATCGTTTTGCCTTTTGCTACCGTCCATAGGGTTTTCATGGCAAAGATACTGGAGTGGGTTGCCATTTCCTTCTCCAGTGGATCACGTTTTGTCAGAACTCTCTGCTATGACCTTTCCGTCTTGGGTGGCTCTGCACGGCATAGCTCATAGCTTCATTGAATTACGGAAGCCCCTTCGCCACGACAAGGCAGTAATCCATGAAGGGGTAAAAGGAAATAGCTTCCCATTTACTCCACATCCCTTCATGCATGAGCTAATTGCCAACACATGCCTGAATTAAGGTCATACTGATTTTAAAAAGGTATCATTTTTAGTATCTATGCTAATCAGAATGAGATGTACAATCATGCTTTCTTCCTATAAATACACTAGCAATAGCACCACCAATAGCATTTAGATTTATATACCATTTTGTGGTGGTTTACAGCCCTCTCTAAGTGGTTTACAGAGTCAGCATATTGTCCCCAACAATCTGGGTCCTCATTTTACCGATCCAGGAAGGGTGGAAGGCTGAGTCAACCTTGAGCCGGTGAGAATTGAATTGCCAAACTGCTGGCAGTCAGCAGAATTAGCCTGCAATATTGCATTCTAATCACTGCACCACCATGGCTCAATCATATACAATTGTAGTTCTTCCTATAAATATAAATACTTGGGTTTATAGATACAGGAAATATTCAGTGACAAGGAGCTATGGTCAAAACCTAATTTTATGTGGCACATACCAATAATGTAATATATGTGAATTAGAGAAGGAGTATGGGTATGGGGCGGAGAATGGACTTTTATTTTCAACTATTTTTTATTCATGAACAGAAGCACTGGGAAGTTGCAGCATTAGTTCTGACAAGCCTCTGAGCAGGCAGAAGTGGAAGAACATCAAAGAAGTTGCTTTTATAGATCATCAATTAAGCGTCAGTTCTATATAATCTTTCATGTAACAACTTGTAGATACCATCTCTTAATCTGGTAAGGACTGGGTGAGTTTATAACTAGTGTGTGTGAGTATGTGTTCATGTAAGGTGAGCAAGAATCTTTCTGTTCTACAGATTATATTGTAGCCTAGGTGATAAGAAGGCTTCCGTTAGCAAAATGGTAGCCATTGTTTTTACCACTGCAAATATGGAGCCATCTTAGAAAATTTAGATTTCATTAAAATGGTGAAAGAACCCCGCAGCCTTTTGTAACATTAGGAATGCTACATGTACAAATGAATAGTGGTGACAATGTAGAGCTTTTCAAATTGAAATGTTCTTATCCCATACCTGAGTCCCAGTCTAAGGTAAATAAGATTCACTGTAGGCATAAACATCTAAGTTACAACCAAATGCAGCTTGTAAAGGCAGTGTAGCACCTGAATATGAGGTATGATGTGAATAATGTGAAAATATGTTTATTTTCTCCCATCAGCACTGTGCACACTACTAATTGATGTACAGATTACTGAAAAAATGGAGAAAAATTACATTCACTTTGGATTGATTTCTTTCTTCTAGAACAGGTGTGTCAAACTGCCAGCCCACAGGCTGAATGCGTCATGCCGAAACCACGCCCACCCCATTGCCGGCAATGGAAAAAAAATCATGATAAGTCACAACACATCACATGACATTGTGAGTTTGACACCTCTGTTCTAGAATATTTTGCTTCTTCTTAGTACATAACTTAGGGTCTACCAGACATATTGGAAAAATTTCAGATTGGAGGAAGTTAAATTATAAAAGATTACTTAATGGAGTACTACAGTAGAATAAGGGACGCGGTGGCTCAGTGGGTTAGGACGCTGAGCTTGTCGATCGGAAGGTCGGCAGTTTCGCGGGTCGAATCCCGAGTGCCGTGTAACAGAGTGAGTGCCTGTTACTCGTCCCAGCTTCTGCCAACCTAGCAGTTCGAAAGCACGTAAAAATGCAAGTAGAAAAATAGGGACCACTACAGTGGGAAGGTAACAGCGTTCCGTGCGCCTTTGGCATCTAGTCATGCCGGCCACATGACCACAGAGATGTCCTCGGACAAGCGCTGGCTCTTCAGCTTTGAAACGGAGATGAGCACCGGCCCCTAGAGTCGGAAACGACTAGCACACATGTGCAGGGGAACCTTTACCTTTACCTTTACCTTACTACAGTAGAAGATAATGACAAGTTTGAATTGTGATATAGACTTCTAGTGATGATATATGATTTGTAGTGGTCAAACTTCAATGTTTCCTGTAATACTATGCCCCTCTCTAGTGCTATCTTTTCATGCACTATGGCCTCCAAACTAGGGTATCCTGAAGAAAGGCAGGAATTCCACAAAAGAAGAATAAGATATTTGATGAACAGGGAATCTTTAGTGTAAACTGCACTGCATGTGTTAAAATGACTACTCATGGAAAGATAGGAGATTCCCTGTCCTATCTAAAGTATTTTACCAGATTTCTGCATTGCTCCTCTCCAGAAATGGTTTCAAGGAGGTTGGTAGCCAAAACATCTGAAAGAGGACATTTACTTGCAACTGTGATAGCAACTTTTTCTTGTTATCTTTCAAACAAAACTGATAAGGGTTGTTTACTCTGCCATTGCAGCAGCTCAAAGTGGCCCTTTATAAAAGGTCACACTAATGGAGAACATATATTCATAGTCACTTATTAATCACTTAATACTCAGATTAGAAACTAATGAAATTTATCTTTCATTGCCCTCCATCATTCATTCATTCATTCAGTTTTCCCCCCATGCTATCACTCTGCTAAACAACTAATTGCCACAACACTATGCCCTGGGATGTCAAACCACCCAGTAGGGCTATATCCTTCTCATCTTTCCTATTACCCATTTCCTTATGACTTTAACTTTGTTGTTTGTATCTTATGATTTATATTCATTGCTTTTATTAGTATGCTATTATGATTTATGTTGAATCAAATCACTGACTCTGGGCAATGAACAATCATAAAAACAATTAAAAGAGTTAAAACATAATACAAATAGCAGCCAATAGTTTAATAATCCGTCTGTGTCAACATAGCCAGGAAATGGGGCCCTTCTCACCCTCAGGACTCCTGGCCTGGGCACATAGCCAGGTTTTCAAGGTCTTCGGGAAGGCCAGCAGGATCAGGGTCAGCTTAATTTCAGAGAGAGGATGTTCCAAAATGGCAGACTTCCTGGTGCCTGCCAGCTGATGTTGCTTGGTTGACAGGAAGCAAAGAGCACGCCCATTCTGCCATACTGGATTGTAAGGATAAAAACAATTGGAAGAAGACAGTATCCTCGTCCAAGCCATAACGGGCTTTAAGGATAAAAACTAGCACCTTGAATTGCACCTAGAAACACACTGGCGACCCCAGAAAAAGTGGCTGTTCATGTGCCAAATAACTGTAACTATTTACATCCTGTGTAGCCTCATTCTGTACCAGCTGAAGCTTCTGAATGCTCCTCAAGGACAGCCTCACATAGATCCCTTTGCAGTAGTCCAAAAGGAAGGTCACAAGGGTGAGTGATGGTGACCAGAGCATCCAGATCCATGAATGGGAATGGGGACAATTGGCACAGAACCCAGAGGTGTGTTGAGGCCCTCTTAGCCACAGATATCACCTGCTCTTCCAGGAAGAGCCAAATTTTGAATTATGACCAAATTTTCTCTGTGATGGCTATACTAACCAGTGTCATTGGTGCTTCTAGGTGAACACTCTTCTTTTACTGAATATAGTCACGAAGTACACACAGAGAAAGTTTAGAAATCACAAATGAGACCAAAAAGTGACCTGTTTGCTATAAAAGTCCTATAGTAGATAAAGAAATCTAATTAAACAAGTGAGTCCAAAACATATTTGTTCATTTAGCGAGGAAAATAATCCAAAACTACATTTACATGTCTTTGGGAAAAGTATGTGAACTTTTGCTTTCAATAATTGGCCAAAATTGCCAAATAGCTAAGTTTCCAATAACTGTTGTTCAGTCCTTTGCATCAGCTTGGAGGAATTTTAACTCATTCCTTTTTGCAAAACAGCTTCAAATCAGGGATCTTGGTGGAGTTCTTCACATGATTTGTCCACTTCAGGTCCTTCTATCACATTTCTATAGGATTAACATCAGGAGTTTGACTTGGCCATTCCAAAACATTAACTTTCTTCTATTTTATCCATTCTTCGGTCATACAACTTGTGTGTTTTGGGTCCTGGTCTTGCTGCATCACCCACTTTCTCTTGAGCTTCAATCCACGGACAGATATCCTGATATTTCCTGTAGAATTTGCTGGTACAATTCAGGATTTGTATAATAAGTGATGAAAAGCCATTCTGGTACAGAGGCAGCAAAGCAGGCCTGAACCATGGAACAATCAACACTTCCGTTCACAAATGAGATAGGGTTTTTATGCTAGAATGCAGTGTTTATCTTTTTGCCAAACATAACATTTTTAATTCAAGCCCAAAAGTTCTATTTTGGTCTCCTCCACCCACATTCTTCTGATAGCCTTGTGGCTTATTGATGTGGTCTTTTACAAACTGTGGATGAGCAACAATGCTTTTTTGGAGCATTTCTCCTTGTAACCCTGTTGTGCACGCCATTCTTGTTCAGTGGTGGTCTCATGAATACAGACGTTTGCCAATGTAAGAGAGACCCTTGTTTAATTCCTTAAACCTTACCCAGGATTCTGAGTCTTCCTGGAGTATTACACACCATGCTCTTAGTGGGAACTTAGTTGGTCAACCACTCTTGGGGAGGATAATAATGGGGTTGAATTGCCTCCATTTGTACACAATCTGCATGGCAGTGGACTGAAGAAGTCCAAACTCTTTGGAAATCATTTTGGAACCTATTCCAGCCTGGTGAACGTCAACTGGTCTTTGTTTGAGCTATGACATACTGCCACAAGCCTATGCTGTGAAGACCAGATTTTGATAGCGAATGCCTAGATTTATGTTCTTTAAAAAACTGATCATCATCTCACTGAAACATCTGAAAATGAACATATAACCCTAGTTCATACATTGGACGCACACAAATGTGCAGCTTTAGATCATTTTCCTCAATAAATAAATAAATAAGACTAATATTTTAACTTACTTATTTAATTGGGTTTTATCTAATTTTGGGATGTGTGAAGAAAAGACCACATTTTAAGTCATATTCATGTACAAATTCTGAAAATTTGAAAGGGTTCACAAACTGTTAAGCACCACTGTATATGCTGCTATATTTGAAATCAGAACTCCTTGAATTCATTTAATTAGTATTTATTACTTATGGGTCCTTCACCTCAAAATAAGCTTTGATGTGTATTTCATAATATCATGCCCAGGACAGGTGTGTAGGTGTGTGTGTGTGTATTATATAATATGCAAATATATAATAGCCAATCCTAGATGTTATAAAGGTAAAAGGTAAGGGTTCCCCCGCACATGCGTGCTAGTCGTTTCCGACTCTAGGGGCCGGTGCTCATCTCTGTTTCAAAGCCGAAGAGCCAGCGCTTGTCCGAGGACATCTCCGTGGTCATGTGGCCGGCATGACCAGACGCCAAAGGCGCACGGAACGCTGTTACCTTCCCACCATCGAGGTCCCTATTTTTCTACTTGCATTTTTCCATGCTTTCGAACTGCTAGGTTGGCAGAAGCTGGGACGAGTAACAGGCGCTCACTCTGTTACGCGGCACTTGGGATTCGACCCACCAAACTGCCGACCTTCTGATCGACAAGCTCAGCGTCCTAACCCACTGAGCCACTGCGTCCCACTCTAGATATTATATTGCAAAGCAAATTTCGGATAGGAACAGATGGAAAAAAGGAAAAGAAGTTGCTTAATATTTTTCGAATATCATTCCAGATCTCAGAGCCTTAGCTTTTTCATTTGGCCAAGTGAATAGCTAATCTTAAAGTAAGTACTTTAATTCAGATATTACTTACTTCTCAAAGGTGCTTTTCAAAAGGCAACTGGACTTTGTTTTTCCCTTGAAGACGTTTCGTTTCTCATCCAAGAAGCTTCTTCAGTTTGGGACAACCATAACTGGATGACTGAAAATCTCCATAGACATTTTGCTTACTTCTCAGTTGCCCTGTGAGATGCAAGTTGCAGGGTCTGCATGGTGCAGAAAAAATGTGTCCCGATGGTCCTAGCTAACTCTGGCTGATACTTAAAAAGCTAAGCAGAGTTGGTCCTGATTAGTACATAAGTGAGAGAGTACCACGAAATATCAGGACTATAGACTAGAAAAAGTTTTACAACCTAGAAAACCAATGAAAAATCAATCATTCTCATATCAGCTCATGTTATGCCCATGTTATTAACAAAACATAACGTTTTATCACCAGGATTAAAACTTGACTCAAAGACCATTTAATCTTTTACCTTTTCATCTTTATTTTATCTTTATTTCTATAATTTCAGGACAAATAAGCTGGACAAGTGAAATGGGAGAAATTCCTCTGATTGAGGTAAAATTATAAGCACTAATTTGCAATCGATTTTCCTTATTTTATAATATGCATTATTTTAAATGTTGCCTAATTGTTTCAATCTCCTCAACATTCTATGAGAGATTGCTGTTTGAGCACTATTTTTTATCTTACTGGCAGTAAATAGCTTAGTTAGTCCATCCAATTGTAATATGATCACCTAAAGCCAAAATACAGGATTACTGTAACTGTTTAGCTTTATGTGCATTTGACAAGGTGAAATAAAATTCTATTAACTCATTCTCTTTTTCTTATTTTTAATAACATTGACTTTTAAATCATAAGATGGATTATTTGTTTTCATCTCCTCCAAAGGAGACAGAGTAGTGGATTTTTGTCAAAAGAAATATTTTGAAAATGGCAACAAGTCAAACTGAAACTTACTTACTGCTAAAGAAACAAGAGATTATCCTGGATAATCAATTAGATTCAACAGTGTCAAGAACTTCTTTTCTCATCGAAAGATTTCATCTGGGTTTATAAAAACAGAAATGATTAAATAGTGTTTCTCAGTCTTGGCAACTTTAAGATATGTGGACCAGGGGAATTCTGGGAGCTGAAGTTGAAATTGTGCTGAGGAAATTCTGAAGTTAAAGCTGTGTTGGCTGGGGAATTCTGGGAGTTGAAGTCCATGTCTTAAAGTTGCCAAGATTTACTATTTCTGTACTGAATGCAGACTACAAACTTTTATGTCACTACTAAGAAAATAAATAAATGGACATTTATTACTCCAATATTAGTTGCTAAAACAGACCATTTTCCAAAAAATATTAGAAAGGTAACAGCCAAATTGGTTTATTTTTCCACATTTGGTGGCAATTTAGGGAAATGACTTACAATAGAATAAAAAAAGCTAAATTTTCTCTTAAACTTGTAATTTTTTAAAAAGTAAATATTACTAAATTTTATATTACTGCTGAGCTTGTAAGCCGCCCTGAGTCTTCGGAGAAGGGCGGGATATAAATGGAATTAAAATAAAAATAAAAATAAATAAAATATTCCCACAAAGTGTACTTAGTTTTGCATATAAGTAACTATTACAAGAATATTTTATGAGTCTTTATGCAAAATATGTACACTACCTTCTGAAGAATGCTAATTAACTTGTGGCGGTCTGCTTCAGTATCCAAAGTAACATCCTAGCTTAAAAGTAAATCTGATACTGAATTCAATTCAATTTGGAAATCATTTCTGAACTGTAATTCTACATGGAGGCTTATACCATATCCAAATTTGGTTTTCTCTTAACATAAAGTCTTAATATTTTAACCTTCAACTAGATCTTCAACTGCTCAGGCAGACATTATTACAGTTCCTAATTCATTCTATGATCTATATTCTACTGATTGCTATTGCTATTTATACATTACTTGGTTTTAACAATGATGTGGAGTTTTTTTAAAAATATATTCAATTATTTAAAACTAATTAAATATTGAAAAATATAATCTAGTCTTATAATGCTTATAAATGCCATTTATTCATGTGTATTTTTTTCTATTCTCTTTTTTTCAGCAATGCGCTCTCAATAAACAAAGAAAGAAAGAAACAAATAAATACTGGCTACATGCATCAGTTACCAAGAACAGGAGTGATGCTAGAGTTCACTATATTTTCTGTCTTATCAGCATCATGCCATGCCATTTATGGGTAAATTACTCAGATTCTGAGGGAGCCCTATCTCTCTTACAAGTTGGTATCAAGGGTAAGGATTTAGGAGAAGATACTTCTTTCCTCCATAAAGGTAGAAAAGTACTATATAACCCATAACCAGAAACCACACCAAGGTAAGTGGGGGAAAGAAGGCCGAAAGGCATGGTTGGGAAGAATCAGACTCCTTCTGCTATATGACAATATGTGTCCTATCTCCAACCATTCTCACAAGCAGGTTGTCTGAACCTAGGATATTTGAAAACAAGAACCAATACATCCTGTTCATATATCTTGAATGGTTAGCTAACTCCCCAGTAAAACTAGAGAGAAGTGAAAAGGGATCAAAGGCATGAAGGACGCACCTTAACACACACACACACTGATAAAGGCATACATACGTATCCTATTCGCAAGAATCTATACTCTAATCTTTTTCCTTGCAATAAATCTGATTAACAAGATTTTAAGATAATCTCTCTCTTAGGACATTTGGTTATTCGCTACTTCCAACTTTTTTAAAAAAAATAATAACAATCATCTTTTAAAAATAAAACTTCCACAGGGAACTTGATTCTGTATCTGGATATATAAGATAAGGTTATTTACCGAGAGGAAAATGCTGGCACAGTACTGGGAGTAGCTTTTCCCAAACTTGTCCCCTCTACTGTAAATGACTTCCAAGCCAACACTATCATTAGCCATGCTATCTGAAGCTCATGGGAGATGGTTTAATAAATTTAGAGGGCACCAGAGTGGAGAGTTCATAGGAGGGAGCAACCTGCCAATCAGTTCATACAAAGATGGTAGAGTCATGTGGAAAAATTGGATTGCTGAACTTCTTTAAATAAATCTGAACTTAAATTTAAAAATTTTGAGCAAAATCACACAGAATATAATTTTGGACATACAAGGATGGGATTAAATCAAAGGCCCAAGAGCTTAATTTGGAGATTAATCAGAAGTCTGTCTTGTAGATTAGCTGGCTGACTGAGTTTGGGCTGGCTGATTCAGCAGGAAAAGTCAAACATCCATGGGACAGAGGCAGACAGCCTCAAAAAAAAAATTACCATGAATTTAATTTGCTAATTTGTGCAGAGGTGAGGATGTTTAACAATTGGAGAGTATTTCTGCCAGAGTTTTAAATTAACTAATATGTAGGTTCCTTTGCGAAGTGTTTGAAAAAGAATGAAACCCTTTTCTCCTTCTCTTAGAAATCAGAAATATATTTGCATTTTTCCAGAGTTCTGGCAATTTGCTCACAAAAAAGTTCCTACTAACTAAAATTCAAATCATTATTTTTGCTTCTTGTTATCAACTACTTAATAACAAAGACATGCCAAACAAAGAACAATGGTGATTCTAGTGAGCTCATATTTAAACATCATATTTGAGCCTCCAAGAAAAAAAATCCTTAAATTGTTACTAAGTAATCATTTTTAACCAGTTTAACTCTTACTAGCAAAAACCAATTCAACTTTATAGGCAATATTCTCAATACAAAAATGGGAGGCAGTTATCAAAATCTGGCTTTATGTGTCCAAACACATTTATTATTTTTATATGTTTTGGACTCTTACAATTTATGATCTAAATCTTAAATACTGATTGGACTTGACACACACAAACACTGATTGGACTTGACATATTTGATGCTAGCCATGCCCGCAGAGAGCGTTCTGATCCTTCCAAATAAAGTTGACAGATCTCTTTGTCATGGCTGTGTCACAAATAAGTACAGTAGCACCATCTAGTGATCAGCCTTTCTGAATTTCACACAATATTCAAAATATATTATTTCTATTCCACCCTTCTTATGTGTGCATCATTTTATGATTTATGCTCTAAGATACAAACCAAAAGTATTGGGTGGAAGCATTTGGGGAACATCTATGTAAATCTCTTACTAGAATTGCATCTGATTTTATATAATGCTCCGTGAAAGCGAAACTGCCATTCAACGGTAAGAACACATATTTTGCATGCAAATTAGCCTAGCATCAGTCTCTAAAGGGAATTACCAATTAGAATAGAGAATACTGGGCACAATGAGTGCAAAGGTTTGGTATAAAGCACACTCCTTTATATTCACACACATTTATGGCATAGGCTTCAACCATATACATTTTGGCATACCCAAAAAATCATCACATTTCTTTGGAGTTTCTGTAGCTCATCTTCCTACAAAGTGTTCCTTAATATTTGTGTTTCTTAAACATATATTTTTATCTTATCTGCTTAAAAGCTGGCATGTTATGACTGTCAACATATTTTTTGTTTCATTTCAGGTAATTAAAAAGTATAGGTAAATATAGGTAAGTTCAGGTAACTTTCAAAATATAAAAGCTGTTGATAATTTATTTGAAAAATAAGATACAGTGCTAGGATTGAAATAAAGCTGCAAGAAAATGTCCAACAATGAGGAAGAGACATGGAAGCATGGAAGCTCACTTGCCCATTTTATTACACATAAGGGAGGAATTAAAATTCTGCAGCTGGAATAACTTTAGAATCCGATTTCAGCTACAATATTTTGATAAGATCTTCTTTCCTAACACTGAAAACTATTTTTTAAAAAAATGAATGATCATGGAAAACTATGACCTGAACACTCCAGTACATATATGAAGCTTGATATCTCAATATTATGATTACCATAAAGGGATCTCTTTGCCTTTAAAGATAAAGGTAGAACCAAACCCTACAAAACAGATGATGAGCCTTTTGTTCCAAAAAGTTCCACGTTATGGCGTCAGCTTTTCTGCTGTTATCACAAAGTTTCCTGATTACAGGCCAAAGTCCCACCTGCAATTTCCTATCAAAAAGAGGTACCTGTGCAGACAAGATTAAAATGACTGTTGCAGGAATAGGCAGAGTCAAAGGGAAACCTTGCAAATGTTTGACTAATATCTTTGCTGAATAACTGGGTTTGAAGACTTTCTCTTCTCAGCAAAGGCACGTGTGAATAGTGAGGGGACAGGAGGGAGGAGGGAAGAATAAGGCAATTCATTAGCTTTGCTCTGCCAAATTAATAGCATGGTTGAATAAAGGAGAATGGGCTAAATCCTAGGGTGCAACTGAACAGAGAAAAAAAGGCTGTACAGGTACTAGACACTTTGTACCACTAGGGGTCAGCACAAAAACAAGCATCAACTGCAAAAGTTTTCACTTTTTAGAGGTGAAAACTATGCCAAGAGAAACACTTCATGTCCCATAATGCTCTGCAGCAGAAGCAGAGTTAAGACTAATAAAACAGGAACAGAACTTCTGCCACCTCTCAGGAGCTTATATGATCTCCTTAAAAGTATGACTTCTTTTAATTAGATAAACTCAATACCCTCGTATTTGACAGAACCAATGCGAGTTTCAGGTAACAGGCAACGTCCATCCAGCATGAAGGCAGTGATATAGGTTGCCACATGTCCAGCATCCTCTTCAGATTTTAATGCCACAATTATCTGATCATCAGTGTCAGGGACAAACTTGAAGGAGGAGAAGCCATGCGTGGGAATGATATCACCAATATGGCTCACAGAGATATCAGTGAAGTCTGGTGTGGAACTAAGAAGCAAGTTGGTTCCACGATGCTCATCCTCCTGCTCATTGTAGCGCCCATGGCTGGCACGGCGTGGCAAGAAGAACCAACGCTGCAGTCTCTCACTCCAAGAGGCAGATTCATGTATCAAGTAACCTGAGAAGCATAAACAAGATAGACATCCTCAAGCATAACCAGAAAGACTTACAAAATAACAGAATTGGAAGGAATCTTGGAAGTCTTCTAGTGAAAGTTCCTGCTCAAGCAGGAAAACAACACAGCAAAAGCTGGTAAAGTTCCAAGGAAGAAGAACCAGACTATTACAAGATTACAGTGATGGCAATAGATATTTCTTAGATATTGATCTGGGTAAATCATAGCCAGCACAAGAATAGACATTATACTCTGCCTTCTCTAAGGACACACGTACTTTTCATTCTCAAAATCCAAATCCTCTTTGCCTTTTTAATTCCAACAATTAAGTATGTATAAGCTTTCATTTTACAAGAAAGACAGAATTAGAAGCAGAATTATGCATACTATTCAGCTCTTGAAAGGTTTACTATGTTGTAACAGAAGTCTGTCTATTGCTCACCTGGTGATTTAATCCCAGCTGCAGTCCGGAGTGCATTGTAATTGGCCACCCAGTTTTCATGAGCCACGTCACCTTTGTAGCCAATGACTTTCACCCATTCTGGATTTTGATTGAGCACCTCTCCTGTAGTTGTGGTCCACTCCTTGCCCAGGCCTCCCACATAGAGGTGCTCATCCTTCACTGCCAACCATTCTGCCTTAAATCCTGAACGAAATGTGAGACAATGTAAAGCAACACTTATCCAACCTGAACTACCCCCCCCCCCCCGTTAAGACCGGCGTCACAGTTTCCCCAGTAGATTGAAAGGGATCTGGGATCTGTCTGGTCTTAGGAGAAAAAGTAAAGTTCTCAGGATTTTGTTCTAAGCATGAGTAAAATACAGATTGACCAAGTGTCTATGGAGATTCTCAAGCATCCAGGTCACAATTGTCCCAAAAGTGTTTTGTTTTTTTTCCGAAAAGGCAACAGGACTTTCTTGGTTTTTTGTTTGAAAAATGTTTCCCCACCAGTCAATTAAAACTGAAGAAGCTTCTTGGATGAGAGGTGAAACATTTTCAAACAATAAAACCAAGAAGGTCCAGTTGCCTTTTGGAAAAAGCACCTTTGAGACAGTTTGATCAAATTACCTTAAGAATTATAAACTTGCCTCCTCTACTACCAACCTGTCTCTCATTTTTCAGGTGCTTCCAGACAGCCTCTGATATTACTAGCTCTTTGTTCTCTCAATGTAAGTTACAAGTGTAACATACTTTCCAAAATCATCTGATGCTGTTTCTATATCTTCTATTTCTTTACAACACAGGTTCTGAGAACTTCTGAGTGTGAAGAAAAACCTTTCAGGGGGTCTGCGAGGTCAAATAAATTATTTTAAAAATTCTCAGTTTTGATTTCTAATACAATAAATAACAATAGATATAATCTACATAAACCAAAAACTCTTTGGTGTCCTCAATCATTTTAAGAATGTACAATAACCCTCAACTTACGTCTGGTCACTTAGTGACCATTCAAAGTTATGACAGACCTACCTGTGGAGTATATTTATAATCCAGATTTTGACAGTTGCCTCCCCCCACCCCCTGGTGGTCATACGGCTGCCCATTGCGCCATTTTTATGGCCATTTGTAGCATCCTGCAGTCACATGACCAGGTTTTACAATGGCTTTGCTGAAAATGGACATTTATTTCTGGTTTTCAACAAATCCAGCCCATAGCAAATCATGGGTTCAATTAACTGTGGCATTTGCTTAATGACCCCTGTAAAAAAGGTCATAAGCTTGAGTTGGTCACATGACCAATCCAATTTACAACCATCATGACTTACAACCATAATAGGCAGACTCCATTAGAGATGTAACTCAAGGACTAATTGTAAAAGGGTCCTAAGACCGAAATGTTTGAGAACTGCTGATTTACATCATGTTCTGCACATAAAAATGTTATGATCTTGACACAGGTAATAATTTATAAAACATACCTATAGCAGCTCAATACATTTCTTCAATGTTTTACAACAGACTTCATTTTTATCAGTGTTTTTTTTAAAAAAATCATATTGGAAAACTGTTCCATCTTTTTCTTCTTGCAGTTTTAATGGTATTTCTATAAACTGCCCTGAATCATTAAAGGTGTGAGAAACAAGACATACTAAACAATATAGTATAAAATCCTATAGCACTCTTCCATTGATGTGTCCATGCATGTAATATAAAATGGAAACAGAAGTTCCCATTGACTTTTTTTTTACAAAGTGGATAATGCAAAAAGCATTACAGCTGCACGAACAGTGCTGTAACATTCTTTAATATGAACATTTCAATATTATTTGAATATATTAAAAACACAGCCAACGATTCCAAATCAAAAGCACTTCAAATGTTATATTCTCACTTTTTTCTTACTTTTATAGTATATTTCTTTTTTAAAAAGTTTGAAGATGGGGGGTGATTTTAGACCAAAAGGCAGAACAAACTTTTTTTTTTTAAAAAATGGTTCTTTTACCTCTACTAGACAATGTAACAGAATGTTAGTAAATTGGGTAAACTTCAAAAAGGAGGCATGATAGTTAGAGAATTCTTAAAGGTTTCTGCTGGCCATAGGTTTACTTGTGGCATTAAGAAACTGAGGAACTACATAGAGGTTAGGGAACCTTCCAGTATAAAACTCAGAACTTAAACCTGAGCTCACCTTTGCCAACTGTGCCATCTCCATCAGTTAATATTACCCAAGGTACTACTTTCGTGTCATCAATCTGATAGACCACACCGGTTCGATCATCGACAGCATAGAGTTTACCATTAAAGACTACCAGTTCAGAAAGCTCCATGCCACGTCCTTTTTCGGCTAGGTGAGATTCCAATATATGGTCCTTTGTATCCCACTCAACAGAGACATGGTCCCCGCTGGCTGACAATGTGAGATAGCCCTTCTTCAAGTAGCTGAACCAGGTGTGCTCACTGGGACCCTTGGAGTTTGTGTCAAGGTCAGCAATGAGTCCAATACGGTACCGCACACCTTCTGGGATCCGCTGGGGTGGTGACAGCGGGTAAGTGTCATTATACCTCTCACTGGGTGAAACACTGAACCTCCAGGTATGAGCATTGAGAGGAACTGGCCTGTTCACAGGGGATGAACGCTGGAGACAAAGGAGAAGCAACACAAGGACAAGGGCCAGAGTGGTCACCACAATGGCCTTCCAACGCAGGCGGAAACGGGGGTCAGCTGCTTTGGTCATGGACGCCAGCACTGGAAGACTGCCCACACTGATCCTCAAGGGATTCAGAGAATCATCCCATTGCAGGCGTGGACGAGCTGAGATGGGCATCAGCCTGAGGTTCCCTGGAACCTTGGAAAGGAAAAATAAGGTCAAACACAAAAGGATGGGGATAATGAACACACAACTGAGTACAGTGGTAATTGCCCATGTCTATGGGAGAAGAACAAGGAAAAAACAAGAAATATAGAAAGAGCTGCAACAGCACGACAGAACGTCAGGTAACTGAGAAATTCTGCAGTGGAACTGGAAACAAGACTAAGTAGGCTGTGGTCTTTTCAAGAAATACGTTACTTGGATACTTGGTGGAGCTAGAGGAAATTGCATATGAGAAACTGACACATACAAAGCAGAACTGCCAAATGACTAAGACATTTTTGGTGGTTAATAGTTTTCTCTTTAATCATGAACTGGTTAACATAATATAGATTTAAAACCTTATTAAATGTGTCTTATTAAAATAAAATAGCTTACAGTCTATTATTTTGCTTTTCTTCCAAGGAGTTCAGGATAGCATTAATACCATCTCCCATTTTATTGGCAAAAACCTCCACAAGGTAGGTCAGGATAAAATTAAGCTTTATCCAAGTTAAGTCTAAATCCTTTGCCACAGAGGTTGTTCATATACAAAACTATCCTACGCTGCTTGAAGATAATGATATCTTTAAAGCTAGACATAAGACCAAAATAACAAGCAGCAGTGTACTTACAAAGTGATCCCAACTCACAGAATTTGTTCTCAACAATTAAAATAAACTCATAATAACCAGTTAAACCTTTGCTGCTAAACTAATTAAAAGTGAAATTTCAAGCCCCGAACAAAATGGTGCTAGAAGGTGACAAATGAGAACATAAAAAGTAGTGTGCTGAAGCTATGTAACATACATCTCTTCACTTCCAGTAATTTTTTCAATCCAATTTCCTTCTCCTTATCAATGAGTAAGTTCCCTGGCTCCGAACAGCAGTTGCCACCAAATAGTTTCTACCTGCTCTTTCAGAAAACACTAGATTTAATACTTCATCTACCACTAGGAAATACCTACTACTACTCTTTTCATTATACTGAATAGAAATTAATAACCCTACAGACCTGTTTGATCGCTCCAGAATCATATCTTGCTGGAACTTCAGGGGAGAAATTTCACTAACAGAATGCAACAGGTGGCAAAGCTCAACTCCTCCTCCAGAAAGATTGAGGAAATATAATCAGGAAATGTCAAGAGGTCAAAAAGATTGCTGACTAGTCCAACCAGTTTTACTGAAAGGCCCAAAAGGCATTTTTTTTCTGCTCAAATAGTTATGGTGCTATGTCTCAAGTATTGCAAACTCCACCCTCTCCATAATTTATATAACAGTTCTCCTAATCATGTTACTCTATATTACTAGATTCACCATACACCTGGGACTAGATAAAACAGCATTGCAACGAAATAGTAAGGGGGAAGAGAGCTTTTTTTTAAAATGGCAAAAATCCAAGGTGCACATGGAAACTGTAAATCAATTGTTAAATTTCCATCAGTTCCACAGCCAATTTATCCATAAAAATCTTTCTGCTGGAAGATATGAAAAGCTGAAAACACTTTTCCATTGACAAGTCTCAGTTGATGCAATGATAGTGCTGCATCGGAAGTCTTCCTGAATGAGACATTCTGGGAAATAAAAATGTTTGATGAGGGATAAATTGCTGGGGCAAGATGTGCAGAGACATGACTGGCATCTTTGTGCCTAGACAAGTATCTTCCCATCAAGAGAAGTAATTGCTTCAGCATTTTACAAAATGCCTAGAGAAACTTCACAGCGTTCCAGTTTTGAATATAAATATCACTGGGACCCAGAGTGAAGCAAATGAATTGACGGAAGCAGGTCTGACAGAAATGAAAAGCATGTATAGACAGCTGTGCCAGGGCCCAAGATTGCCATTGCTGTTCTGTGCTTTCCTGCTCCTCTGCATGCTCCAATTATGCATTATCCTTCTCTTCACTACCAACATCTTTTTGGATGGAGCAGCATCCTCAGATATTTCATTCTAGGGATGAAAAACTAGAGCAAACTGAATTATTTTGAAAGGCGGCTGCTGTCTTCATCAACTCCTTGCTTTGAGCAAGAGGGCCAATGGAAAGCAAGTCAGCAAAGGGGTAGGTACAAGGATGGACAAGAGAGTGATCAGTATCTGCATCACCAGACCCCAAAGGCTGTGACCTAAATCACAGAGGTCTATTGCCATCCTATTTGTTTTCCTCCCTCTCTGAAAGCTGACACTAGGCTTGCAGGTAAGAAAATAATATCATCCCATATACAGCAAAAGCAATACCATACATAGGCTGGCACAACCATTGAGGATGGAAACAAAATAATATTAACTGAAAAATGCCTTACCTAAACCCAGATAAAATGAATAGTTTGGGGAGGGGGACAAGCTGAAGCCAATCACATAAGAAAAAGAAAGATGGGAAATGCATTTTCTTCTCAATCTCATCAGTTCTTCCTGAAAATCTAGGAATCTGGCTAAAGAACAAAAAAAAACAACACACCCCTACATCTCCCCTTTTCTAACCACTCACCGACCAGGCTCCTCCCCACACCGGGAACAACCGGAGGAGGGAAGATCTTTCTGCAGCCAGCCCTCCCTCCAAAATGACTGCAGATCCCAACATGCACCACGCCCAAGAGTTTACTACAGATCCCGACACTCCCTAATTTATCAAGAGAATATATTTCACTTCCTTTACACAGAAAAACTACATTTCCCACAATTCACTACACAAGAAATAAATGAGACCGAGAGGTGAAATAAAAGTAGAATATGCCGTAACTGTTGGTTCAGTAAGAATATATTACATCCAGATAGGCGTCAATTAAACACAGAAAATGGATATCCGGAAATAGTAACATCACAAACATAATATGAAAAAAAATATTACAAATTCAACCAAATGTATTGGCTCCTCTTTGTGTGGCTACCATGCCTATTCCTTCTGAAATTTTTTCAGTGAACGTGGTGGATAGCTAAGTCAGCAGATAATAAGCAACTATCAGTCTTGAACAATTATCCAGCTTTGCTAACCACCATCATGAAGCCCACTTCTGTCATCTGTGCCAGGCACCTGAATCAAAGCTAGTTTTTTGCTCCAGTTTGCTCAGAAAAAAAAAATCAAAACGCTGCTGAAAATATCCTATTAACGATTTTCATTCAGAAGAAAAGGAACAAAATATATGATTACTGGAAAGTTTCGATTATAATCTGCATAAGGTATCTGTCCTTTAAAGACCTGCTCAAAGTGGCAAGGACAATCCACATCTCCGATTAGTTGAATTACAGCAGTGAGATTCGCCCGTACATCAAAACCTGTAAGACTTTAGGTCCAGCACTTACATTAAATGAGGGTGATTATTGCATAAATATTTTCAGCTATATGTGAACCTCAGGAGGTGATTTTTCTCATAATATGGTATCTATGGAACTGCAGTTGGAAATTTTCCATCCAATTCCCAATACCGCTAATGCATACATCCCACCCCCACAAATCTTTGCGGTTCTTCATTTTCTGTGAATTGCTAGACTTACAGAGGGGCCTGGTAGCAGAGCGGCACTAGAGGTTTTGCTGCAAAGGGCACAGGAATCCTGGCGTTTGCAAAAAATCAGATATACTTTATTCTGCCTCCGCAGTTAAGAGTAGCGCGCAAAGGAAACCCCGCCAAGGTCTTTGGGAGCGGGACGCGCCGAGCGAACCCAACGAGCTTTCGAACTGCGGACATTTTCTACATCCTAGTTGGAGTGGATCTGCCCGTAAATGAATCTGGTTCTAAGGTTCAAGAACGCTCGGACGGGTTGAGAACTCCCGAAGCCTTAACGCCGGTTCCAAACGAGGAGTTCGGAGCCATTTCCCCGGGCGGCTTTAGATGGGTGAGGTCATAAATCCCGAGTTCCCGGCCTCTGAACGGGACAAACGCCGCCCGTTAATCCCCGACTTTCCCTCCTTTGCCCCTGCGCCCGCCATCTTAAGTTACCCAAAATACCACGCGGGCAGAGCATTTCGGGAAATTTAAGATGGCGGGTGCCTGATGTCTCTGAGAGTCGCCGCTGGTCACCTTCTTCCTATGCAATCTGTTGAAGTAGAGGGAAGAAAGCGACTCTCGGGAGTTGCTGGTCTACGCTGTCTGGTGGAAAGCGAAATTAGAGCAGAGGATGCCGGCGCCTCGGCACCCCGTGTCTTTAACTCTCACGGATTTTACCGAAAAATCATGGATCAGTCCTAGAGTTTCAAAAGTGTCCCTCCTGGAAAGGAAAATTGTGCCAATAATGGGCCAATAAAGCCCATCGTGCACTTTAAAGCTATATTTAGCTTCTGATACCAAAACCGTTCTGAGAAATTGGGTCAGCATACAATAGTCCACCTCGAGTGGTAATTTGCGTCGAAATAGCACAGAGATAATCCTGAGGGAGGCCAGACATCAAACATTGAAAATTGTGTCTCCTTTTTTCACTGCTGGTTGTTACTAAAGGTCGTATCTGTTAATACCGTAGTATTCACTTATCCTTAGGATGGCAAAAAAACACAAACCTATCCAATACTGCCATGACATTTTTTTGATCCCCATTACTATTCCTAGCTGCATCTTGCCAGCCACTGTCCAGCCCCCTAACTATTTTATATATTTCAAGGATATCCTTGGATGACATCAGAAGCTACAGTACTCATTTAATGCTGGTATAGATAAATTTAATTTAAGCCTGTCTCATGCATGGACTATGAAATGAAGGCAGTATTGTGGAGATAATGGAAGAAAAAAAATAATGTGGGGTTGTGTTTTGTCATAGTAGGTGCAGGTGGGGAAAAGCCTTAAAGGTTCCAAGTGGCAATAAACCCGAATGTACACTTTTGCTAATATTACCAGGATTTCCTGGAAGGTCAACCTTACTAATTTTTAGTATCTGCTCTGAAATCTTTGTTTTTTGTGGTGTTATGCTTTGCAGAAGTAAGGTTATCTGATGAAATGTGTAGAACTCATTTCAAAAGAATAATTCCATATAAAAAACTCAATCTAGGTAATTGGAGGTGACAGATCTACCTGTCAACAAAACTAATGAATCCACTTTGTTTGGATTCAAGATTATTTGCAGACAACCTCAAGCTGGCAGGAATAACCAACACCCCAGATGATATGCTCAAGATTCAGATGGACCTTGACAGACTTGACCATTGGGTCCTATCCAACAAAATGAAATTCAGTGTAGAGAAATGTGTATTAATATGTTATGGTTAACGGTTATGTGTTACATGTAAATAGTTATGAGGTAAAACCAACCGAACACAACCGCTGTCAAAAGATGCAGGTAACTGCGCAAGCGTGACAAGCTTGACAGCTCAGGGCTGTCAGAGCTCACCACCGCCGATTGGTCCGCACTGACAGCGGGAAACCGGCGAGGCACAGATTGGTCGCCAGCCTGCCAGCTGGGGTATAAATAGAGGTGCTGTGATTCTGTCCCCCGCCCGGTTCCTCACGAATAAAGTGTTACTTTTAGCCAGCTGTCTCGCGTAATCCTTACGACGGACAAAGCACTGGCGACGAAGGTGGGATCCACTGCTTCGCATAGCTGAAGTCACTAGCCGAGAGAAGAGACTTTTTTTCCCCGCGGCTCAGAGCTAGTCACAGCTGAAGTCACTGGGCGGAAAGTACAACTTCCTCAACGCCCGCGAAACAGTACCCCAGGACCGAGACAGTATGGCCAACCTCGGCCACATCCGCGAGTTCGATATACGCCACCCTGAGTGCTGGGAGTTGCACTGGGGCCAGGTCGAAGGGTTCCTGCTGGTCAACAAGATCACGGATGACCGGTCCAAGGCAGCGGCACTCCTTTGCCTCAGCAGGCCAGCCGTGTACGACCTGGCCGTAGGACTTTTCAGTCCAGAACCCATCGCCTCCGTACCATATGCGGAACTCACAGAAGGACTTAGTAAGCATTTCATGCTGACCAAATCAGAACTATTCTGGCGCGTAAACTTCGTGCGGCGTTGTCAACTCCCGGACGAATCAGCCACAGACTTCATAGCGGGGGTCTGGCATGTTGCTCGAAGATTCCGGTTCCTGGATCTGGAGGACCGGATCCACGACCAGGTAGTCATCGGGCTGAAGGACGAGCGCCTACAGAAGAAGCTGGTCGCGAAGCCCACCCTGAGTTTGGCTGAGGTCACCATGGAAGTCATGGCTTACGAGGATAGCCACCGCGAGAGAACCAGACCACTAGGAAATGGACCATACGGGTCTGTACACCAGGAGGACGTTGGCCCCAGCGACTTCGGGGAAAATGACATTGCAACCAAGATAGACGCCGTCCAACGTAGGTTTGAAAAACTCCAGACCCGCCGCAACGGCCGCGGGGGCCCACCCATCAGCAAAAACACCAATTATCAGGGTGGCAGCCCTCAAGGAAATCGGGTCAAATGCGCCAGCTGCGGAGGAAACCACCCAAGAGCTTCCTGCCATTTTCGCAGTGCCAAATGCCACGGCTGTGGCAAAACCGGACACCTCAGAGCCGTATGCCATAGCCAGAACCAGGAGAACCTGCACGAGTTGGAAGTGACATCCGCAGGTACGAGACCGATCACGGCCAACGGGAAAAAGCCCCCTAGGTCCCTAGTACTAGCTGTAGGGAGGAATAAGGGGGCGGGAGTGGTCCATCAAGTGTTAAGACCAAAAGTTAAAATCAATGTCCAGCTGCACGGGGTTCCCTGTGAAATGGAAGTTGACTCGGGATCTTCGGTCTCCTTCATTTCGTGGAAGACCTATAGGGATATTTGCCGCCGCAGCAAGCAGCAAATTCCTTTACAACCCACCAGTATACACCTTGCCGATTTCCAAAAAACCCCAATCATACTCAGGGAAAAAGCCAAGATTCCAGTGGAATTTAGGCAATTCTGGGGATTCCTAATGATTTTAGTAACACAAGGAAACCGAACCAGTCTATTAGGTCTCGACTGGTTTGAAGCATTAGGAATTGCATTAACGGGAATTAACACAACCCAGGCCACAAGCCTCGAAGCCATCTGCCATCAGTTCGCAGACGTCTTCGATGGCTCGTTGGGAAGATATACAGGGCCCCCAGTATCACTAAAATTAAACCCTGAAATTTTACCGGTTACAATAAAAGCTAGGAGAGTCCCGTTCGCACCCAAAAGTAAAATTGAGAACGAACTGGACCGACTTGTTAATCTAGGAGTTTTAGAACCGGTCGAGGGGGGCGAGTGGGAAACACCAATTGTAACCCCAATTAAACGTAAATTCCAAATTAGAATTTGTGCCAACTATAAGGCCACCCTAAACCAAGCGTTGAATTCGCACGCTTACCGTGTCCCAGCAGTGAAAGATGTCCTCGCAGCCATAAGGTCCGGCGCCATCTTTGCGAAACTGGACTTGGCGCAGGCGTATTTGCAACTTCCCGTCACCCAGGAAACCGCAAATGCGCAGACCATCGTCACGCACTGCGGGGCTTTCAAAGTAAAGTGCCTGCAATTCGGCATATCTGCAGCCCCGGGAATTTTCCAGGAAATTATGGAAAAAACCCTTAAAGGAATTCCCGGGGTCTGCCCTTACTTCGACGATGTACTTATAGCTGGTGAGTGAGAAGGGGATTTAGCAGACAAATTGCGGAAAGTTCTAAGCAGGTTCAGAGCAGCGGGGCTCAAACTAAAAAGAGAAAAGTGCTCTATAGGGGTACCCTCTACCGAGTTTTTGGGATATAAAATCGACTCTTGAGGAATTCACCCCACTGACTCTAAAATCAAAGCCATCAAAACCGCACCCGCTCCAAAAAACAAGCAGGAACTGCAAGCCTTTTTGGGACTGCTAAATTTTTATCATGCATTCTTGCCCCACAAGGCAACGATTGCTGAACCCCTGCACAGACTGCTCGACAAGGGTACCCCCTGGTCCTGGTCTCATCAGCATGACACCAGTTTCCAGCTCCTAAAGAACCTACTCACCAATAATTCCACTGTAACACTTTTCAAGGAAGAAATGCCCCTATGTATAGCATGCAATGCTTCTCCATACGGAATCGGGGCAGTTCTAAGTCACTCAACGCAGACTGGAACCCAAAAGCCAATAGCATTTTACTCCAGAACACTTTCAAAACCGGAGCGCAATTATGCTCAAATTGATAAGGAGGCTTTAGCAATTGTTGCCAGCGTGAAAAAATTTCACGACTACCTCTATGGACAGCAATTCACTATCTTCACAGACCACAAACCACTATTAGGAATGTTCACATGAGATAAGCAGATGCCCCAAATTCTGTCCCCCCGAATTTTAAGATGGTCTACCTTTTTATCTGCTTATTCGTTCAGAATAATCCACAAGCCAGGGAAGGAAATGGGGCATGCCGATGGGCTAAGTAGACTTCCCCTACCGGTAATAGACCCCGACCCAGCCCCAGCGGGCAACATCCTAGCAATTTTAGAATTACCAGAATGCCCCCTATCAGCTACAGACATCGCCGCTGCCACAACTATGGATAAGACCCTTAGCAGGATACTAAACTGGATTGCCTCTGGTTGGCAATCAAAATCCCCCGGTCCTGAGTTCCAGGCATATTTCTCCAGGAGAATGGAACTTTCATCCCATCTGGGGTGCATACTGTGGGGGAATAGGGTCGTGGTCCCTGAAAAACATAGACCCAAGGTTTTGAACACACTACATGAAGGGCACCCGGGGACAGTAAAAATGAAAGCATTGGCAAGAAGTTACGTTTGGTGGCCGGGCATAGATAAAGAGATTGAGACACGTGTAGCTGGCTGCTACCCCTGCCAGGCTGTCAGACCCGCACATCCGCAAGCCCCCGTCCACAAATGGGAGACTACCAAAAATCCTTGGTCCCGGGTGCACTTAGACTTTGCAGGCCCCCTTCAAGGACAGGTATTTTTAATAGCAATAGACAGTTACTCCAGGTGGCTGGAGGTCGTGCCGGTCAGTAGCATGACTACGGCTGCCACTGTACAGGTACTAAGGGGACTTTTTGCCACACACAGCCTGCCAGATGTCTTGGTCTCCGATAACGGCCCCCAATTTACTTCCCGTGAATTCCAGACTTTCACCACGGAGAACTCTATTAGACACATCACGACGGCTCCGTTCCACCCCTCGTCGAATGGCTTGGCTGAGGTTATGGTGAAGTCCACTAAAGACGCACTACGGAAAATCATCACGGGAAACTGGCACCGCAGGTTAGCTCAATTCTTACTAGCACAACACACCACCCCCTGCACGACTACGGGGAAGTCACCAGCAGAACTGCGTTGGGGGAAACGACTGGTGACTAGGCTTGACAGGTTACACCCCGACAGGATAACAGCAGAACCGGAACAACCCCTTCATCACAGAACCTTGGCTAACGGACAAACCGTCTGGGCAAGAAACTACGGGGGAGGGAACAAATGGATTCAGGGGGTTGTAATCGAGCAAACTGGACCCTTATCATACATAATAGATACCGGAAATAACTGCCACATACGTCAACACATCAACCAATTACGACAACGCAGCCCTCAAAACACAGGGGAAAGGGGGAGCGAGGCAAAGTTGATGCCAGGCACCACGCCAGGAACAAACTCACCCCCCCCAACAAGCACTTCTAACAAGGGAACCCTCAAAGCTCCAGATCCAGACCCTAGTCAAGAATTGGCGCATCCAGAACCAGGGGAAAGGGAGCCTACAGCAGCAACACCCCTCCGCCGTTCGAAGAGAACCAGGAAACCCCCAGCCTGCTTAAAAGACTACGAATGGGGCACACAACTTAAAAGCAACCAGGATGAGCAACCCACCAGTTCGGGGGAGGGGTAAGGGGTGTTGTGTATTAATATGTTATGGTTAATGGTTATGTATTACATGTAAATAGTTATGAGGTAAAACTAACCGAACACAAACGGCAGCTTTTGACAGCTGTCAAAAGCTGCCGGTAGCCACTGCGCAAGCGCAACCACTTGACAGCTCTCAGCTGTCAAAAGATGCAGGTAACTGCACAAGCGCGACACAGCTTGACAGCTCAGGGCTGTCAGAGCTCACCACCGCCGATTGGTCCGCGCTGACAGCGGGAAACCGGCGAGGCACGGATTGGTCGCCAGCCTGCCAGCTGGGGTATAAATAGAGGTGCTGTGATTCTGTCCCCCGCCTGGTTCCTCACGAATAAAGTGTTACTTTTAGCTAGCTGTCTCGCGTAATCCTTACGATGAACAAAGCAAGAAAAGTAAGGTTTTACACTTAGGCAAGAAATATAAAAGTACAAGTACAGATTAGGTGTAAACATGCTCAAAAACAGTAACTGTGAGAGGGATCTTGGAGTCCTAGTGGACAATCACTTAAAAATATGACCCAGCAGTGTGCAGCAGCAGCCCCCCCCAAAAGCGCCAATCCAATCTTACATTGCATAAACAGGGATAGAATGAAGATCACAGGAAGTATTAGTATTACTTTGTAAAACCTTAGTAAGATCACACCTGGAATACTGCATCCAGTTTTGGTCAGGTTATTAAAAGAAATGTTGAGCCTCTGGAAAAAGTGCAGAGAAGAACAACAAAGATGATTAGGGGCCTGGAGACTAAACATATGAGGAGCAGTTCCAAGTATTGGGTATGACTAGCCTAATGAAAAGAAGGCCTGGGGTGGGGGGTGGCATGACAGCAGCTTTCCAATATGTGAGGGGCTGCGACAAAGAAGAGGGTCAGCTTATTTACCTTCTATCTCACCAGAAGGCAAGACAAGAAATGATGGATGGAAACTGACCAAAGCGAAAAGCAATCTGAAATTAAGGAGAAACTTTCTAACAGTGGGAAAAATTAACTAGTACTAGTGGAACAGTTTGCCTTGAGAGATTGTGGGTACTCCATCACTGGAGGCTTTTAAGAAGAGACAAGACAATCACTTGTCTGAAATGGTATGCTTGAGCAGTGAGCTGGACTAGAAGTTCTCCGAGGTCCCTTCCAACTCTTATTCTAAAAAGGCTTATTTTTTACTTAAAATAATTTCTTTTGGCTTAATTGTTTTTTATTTAATATCTGCTCGTATGAATACTTTTTAAAAATTTAATAATGAGATTTGCCTACTGCCTAAAACCTAAAGGACTCTAAAGGCAGTATGTAGAGTTTACTTATAAAATGCAGTAAAGTCAGTATAATTAAAACAGTAATCTAATTAAATCTCATTTTAAATTAACACTAAAAGTAATAAGCTAAAATGTATTGAATTTGGCACTGCTGGATATAATTAATTTCCTAAAGCCTGCCAAAACAGCCATGTGTTCACCTGCTTTTGGAAGGCTAAAGTGTGGAGGCCATCCTTTACCTCAGGGCAATCTATTGAAGGGAGCTGCTATAACAAATGCCTGCTACCGTGCCCCCATGCCCCATATCTCCTGATTGATGGGGACTTAGTTGTTCTCTAACTGTTCGGGTGTAGAAAGCAGAAACTAAGGAAATGGTGGTTCCTAAGTTACAAGGCCCTGAGCCATATGGGGTTTTATAGATACTGATCTAAATTCTTATAAAGCAATTTGAACTATGTTCACAAACCTACTGGTAACCAATGCATCTTCTGCACGAGAGATATAATATGGCCATATTGTGACTGACCACTGCCACTGTTCTGGACTATCTGAAGTTTCCAGGTGTTGGGCAGCCTCGTGGAGTAAGTTACAACAATTTAGAGATGATAACGTATCCTATTATAGATAAGGCCACAATTGGTATACCAGACAAAACTGCAAAAGCCATTCTGGGTGCAATTGCCATCTGCTCTACGAGCAAGAGACTGAGTCCCAGAGGATCTTCAGATTGTGAGTCTGCTTTTTTGTGGGGAAGCACACTCCCATTAAAAATTAAGGGTAGTGCAGTTTTGGAATCAGGCAGACTCTGAGTCAACAGCCATTCTATTTTGTTCAAGTTGGCTTTGAGATTGTTTTTCCCCATCCAGATCCTGAAAGCCTCCTAACAGTTGTGATTTCTACCATATTTCTCTATGGCCTAGGATAGAAATGCATGACAATTGACATCTGCATATTGATGATGCCTCAAACCAAGAAATGGCCTCTCGCAATGGTTTCACATAGACCAGAGTAATAAAAATGACTGAATCCTGAGGCACATAACAAGGTATTGTGGAAAATAACTGAAAGTAGTAAGGAAATTTAAAAATAAAAATATATATGCTTTTAGTATTATCATGTAATCATATTTTATATTTTATAATAATCATTTTATAATCAATTGCCTGAGTAGATGCTTTGAGTATATGGGGAAAAATACAGGCCTCAAATGGAGGGAGGGGGAGAACAGGAGTTACCATGGGGCCCAGTGTGAGTCACCATCTAGGAATTGTTTTTAAGTACTTTCTTGTGCCTGGTACCCCGGGCAGGTGTAGAAGATGGGAGACATCTCTCCTCTACAAACAGGATAGTAGGGGAGGGATCTTATTGGTATAATGCAGGGGTCAGCAACCTGAAACAGTGAAAGAGCCACTCGGAACTGGTTCCCTCACAAAAGGAAAAACTGGGAGCCGCAAAAAATGTGTGCACATGCGTGTACATGCGCACATGTGCAGAACAGGGTTTGACTGAAGAGTGGAGCCAAGGCGAGATATGCACCTACCCTGCATATTTGAATTGATTGGTTGAACTTTTTTAGTCCCACTTTTTTTTTTGGACTGCACATGGCAGAGGACTGGGAGCCGCAGGAGACAGCTGAAAGAGCTGCATGCGGCTCCGGAGCCGCAAGTTGCAGACCTGTAAGCAAACAGGGGCAGAGATAATGTGTTTTGTTTAGGCGCTTCTGATAGATTGTAACCTCCAAAGCCTAAGCCTAAGCTCCCATGGGGGAGGGAATGGGGCGTCGCGATAGGATGTATAATAATATGTGATTTTGGAATTTGGGGTGTGGTTCAGTGCTTGGCTGCATTGTTTGCCTTCCTGAATCCACCACGCTTTGCAAACCGTTATTTTTTTAGACTTTGTTGTGAAGTCTAATAAACTTCTTTTCTATTGTTGTCCGGGAGACTCTATGCCCGCGGGAGGCCACCATAGTCCAGATGGCCGGGAGTGAATCCCTCCTCTTGAGATGTGGTCCTCGGGCTCGGGCTTGTTGCTCACATACCTGGCGCCCAGCTGTGTGGCAACAGCCCTGCCCGAGCTGCTCGACACTCTCTCAGGGTTGGCGGTGGAGTTCCCCAGGCTTATAGTTCTGGGTGACTTCAACCTGCCTTCACTGGGAGGGTCGTCTGAGTTAGCTCGGGAGTTCATGGCCTCCATGACGGCCATGGGCCTGACCCAAGTTATTGAGGGCCCGACTCATGTGGGGGATCATACTCTCGACCTGGTGTTCCTATCTGGACAGTGGCTGGATGATCTGGGAGGGGGTTCACCAACCATTTCCCCCCTGTCATGGTCAGATCATTACCTCCTGCGGCTGGCCTTCCGTTATGCCACCCCCCGCTGCTGGGCTGCGGAACCGACCAGGTGGTTCCGCCCCAGGCGCCTAATGGACCCGGAACGTTTCCAGAGGGCGCTTGGGCCTATACCCATCACCCTTACCCACAGCCCAGTCGATGTCCTGGTGGATGCCTGGGAAAGGGCGGCCGCCGGGGCACGACTGTGTTGTACCCTTGCGATCTCTGACCCGGCGCAGATCCCGTTGGGCTCCATGGTTCTCTGCGGAGCTCCGGGAGATGAAGCGTCGGAGACAGGGTCTAGACAGCGGTTGGAGGTCCGAATCTGACCGATTGCAGCTAAGAACCTTTATAAGGTCTTATCTTGCGGCGATAAGGACGGCGAAGTCTAACTACTTTGCTGCCCTTATCGCGTCCGCAGATAATCGCCCGGCCGCCCTGTTTAGGGTAACTCGCTCCCTCCTTAATCAGGAGGTGAGGGAGGATCCCTTATGGGGACGAGCCGAGGAGTTTAGTCATCATCTGGCGGACAAAATCGCTCAGATCCGGACCGGTCTGGACTCTGACTGGGCAGAGTCTGATGTGGAGGAATCGGATGGTCTTGAGCATGTTATCTGGACTGAGTTCGATCCTTTTTCCCCTGATGATGTGGACAGGATCATGGGGAGGCTGAGCACCACCATCTGTTTGTTGCATCCGTGCCCCTCCTGGCTAGCTTATGCGGCCCGGGAGGGGACACGAGGCTGGTTCCACGCAGTAATAACTGCTTCTTTGAAGGAGGGTGTCTTCCCTGCTGCCTTGAAGGAGGCGGTAGTGAGACCCCTCCTCAAGAAGCCTGCCCTGGACCCGGCTGTTTTAAATAACTATTGTCCAGTCTCCAACTTTCGTTTTTTGGCGAAGGTTGTTGAGAGTGTGGTGGCGCATCAGCTTCCTCTGTTCCTGGAGGAAACTGATTATCTGGACCCGTATCAATCGGGTTTCAGGCCCGGATACAGCACGGAGACGGCATTGGTCGCGCTGGTGAATGATCTCTGCCGGGTTCGGGACAGGGGTTGTTCCTCTGTCCTGGTCCTATTAGATCTCTCAGCGGCTTTTGATACCATCGACCATGGTATCCTACTGCGGCGTCTCAGGGGGTTGGGAGTGGGAGGCACCGTTTTACGGTGGTTCTCCTCCTATCTCCTGGGCCGTTCGCAGTCGGTGTTGACGGGAGGGCAGAGATCTGCCCTGAGGCCTCTCATTTGTGGAGTCCCTCAGGGGTCAGTTCTCTCGCCCCTCCTGTTCAACATCTATATGAAGCCGCTGGGTGAGATCATTCGTGGTTTCGGGGTGGGGTATCATCAGTACGCTGATGATACCCAACTTTTTCTTTCCACCCCGAACCAACCCAGTGATGCCCTCGCTGTGATGTCCCGGTGCCTGGAGGCGGTCCAGGTCTGGATGGGGAGAAACAGGCTTCGTCTCAATCCCGCCAAGACTGAGTGGCTGTGCATATCGGCATCTCGGGTCAACCAGACTATTCCATCTCTAACGATGGGGGGTGAGGTGTTACCCCCCGTTAATAGGGCTCGCAACTTGGGCGTCCTCCTGGATCCACGACTCAATTTTGAAGACCATATAGGAGCCGTGACCAGGGGGGCTTTTGCCCAGGTTCGCCTGGTGCGCCAGTTGCGCCCCTATCTCGACCGAGATGCCCTACGCACAGTCACTCATGCGCTCGTGACCTCCCGTTTAGACTACTGCAACGCTCTCTACATGGGGCTGCCCTTGAAGACCACTCGGAGGCTTCAGCTGGTGCAGAATGCGGCCGTGCGAGTTGTGATGGGGGTTTCCCGATACTCCCATGTAACACCTCTACTCCGCGAGCTGCATTGGCTTCCGGTTGCCCTCCGGGTGAGATTCAAGGTGCTGGTGATGACCTATAAAGCCCTAAATGGCTTGGGTCCGGGATATCTGAGGGAACACCTGCTGCCAGCATCAAGCTCCCTTCGTCCAGTGCGCTCCCACAGGGAGGGTCTTCTCAGGGTGCCACTGGTAAGAGATTGCCGGCGGGTAACACCCAGGGATAGGGCCTTCTCAGTGGGGGCGCCTGCCCTTTGGAACCAGTTGCCAATGGAGCTGAGGACTGCCCCCGACCTCTGTTCATTCCGCCGGGGCCTGAAGACCTGGCTCTTCGAGCTCTCTGGCCCAGGCTGAGGATTCATCTTATTTTAACTGGGGTTTTATTTAGGCAGGGACACATATAATTTTTTTAAAAATTTGTTTTTAACTTTTGTATTTTGGCTTTTTAATCACCCTGTAAACCGCCCTGAGTCCTTCGGGAAAGGGCGGTATATAAATGTAATAAAATAAAATAAATAAATAAATAAATATTTGTAACTCAAACAGAGTGGATTTCAATTTGTGACTATTTTTGTGTCTAACAGTATCCATGGGTCAAACTTTCTCCCATAATCATCATTTGAATTCATTTGTTCAGGTAAAAGTCAAATGTTGTTCTAACTCTTGCAGTCCTGAAGGATACTTGTGGTTGACAGTATTGAGGATCACTGAATGGTCTAGGACAGGGGTGTCAAACTGCCAGTCCACAGGCCGGATGTGTCACAAGGAAACTGCACCCACCCCATTTCTGGCAATGGGGGGAAAAGTTCTAATACATCGTGTGATATCACGAGTTTGACATGTCTGGTCTAGGAGGAACATGATGGTTGAACCACTCTCATTTCCTGGTCACCCAGGAAAGTTACCAATGCAGTTTCCATCTGATATCCAGGTCTGAACCCAGGCTGCTCAATGACCAGGCCATAGCTATCCTCCAGAGCTCTCTGCACATACCAGTACATCCTCATCACTTAGTCAATAGCTTTTCCCAAAAAAGGAAGGCTTAGAGATAGGACAGTAGTTGTCCCATTTTATTGGATGGAGACCAGTTGAGGAGGCCTTTTTAATGGTATCTCATTGTCCCTCAAGGTGGCATTGATTAAAGCCCAATCTGGCTTATAATTCTCTTCTGGTCACCTTTATTACCTCACTAGGGAAGGAGTCCAATCCATAAGTGACAGAGCTAAGATGACAGGACTCTTTATTTCTTTGGGATCCACAGGCTCAAAAACCTCCCAGATAAGCCCAGAAGGTGTCAACGTGACCATCTTAATAGACTTATGTCCATTTGGCTTCCAATTTAGCATGAATGGGATTAAGTACCTTACTGGTTCCAGGCAGTAATAACTGCTTCTTTGAGGGAGGGTACCTTCCCTGCCGCCTTGAAGGAGGCGGTGGTGAGGCCCCTCCTCAAGAAGCCTGCCCTGGACTTGGCTATTTTGAACAACTATCGTCCAGTCTCCAACCTTCGCTTTCTTGCGAAGGTGGTTGAGAGCATGGTGGCACTTCAGCTCCCTCTGTTCCTGGAGGAAACTGATTATCTGGACCCATACCAATCGGGTTTCAGGCCCGGGTACAGCACGGAGACGGCATTGGTTGCACTGGTGAATGATCTCTGCCGGGCTCGGGACAGGGGTTGTTCCTCTGTCCTAGTCCTATTAGACCTCTCAGCGGCTTTTGATACCATCGACCATGGTATCCTACTGCGGCGTCTCAGGGGGTTGGGAGGGGGGGCACTGTTTTACAGTGGTTCTCCTCCTACCTCCTGGGCTGCTCACAGTCGGTGTTGACGGGAGGGCTCTGCCCCGAGGCCTCTTGTTTGTGGAGTTCCTCAGGTCGGTCCTCTCTCCCGTCTTGTTCAACATCTATATGAAGCTTCTGGGTGAGCTCATTCGTGGTTTCGGGGTGGGGTATCATCAGTATGCTGATGATACCCAGCTTTTTCTTTCCACCCCGAACCAACCCAGTGATGCCCTTGACGTGATGTCCCGTTGCCTGGAGGCGGTCCGGGTTTGGATGGGGAGAAACAGGCTTCGTCTCAATCCTGCCAAGACTGAGTGGCTGTGCATACCGGCATCTCAGACTAACCAATCTTTTCCATCGTTAACTATGGGGGGTGAGGTGTTGATAGGGCCCGCAACTTGGGCGTCCTCCTAGATTCACGGCTCAGTTTGGCAAATCATATAGGAGCCGTGGCCAGGGGGGCTTTTGCCCAGGTTCGCCTGGTGCGCTAGTTATGGCCCTATCTGGACCGAGATGTCCTACGAACAGTCACCCATGCACTCGTGACCTCCCGGCTAGACTACTGCAATGCTCTCTACATGGGGCTGCCCCTGAGGACCACTCAGAGGCTTCAGCTGGTGCAGAATGCAGCCGCGCGAGTTGTGATGGGAGTCTCCCGATACTCCCATGTAACACCTCTTCTCTGCGAGCTGCATTGGCTTCCAGTTGCCCTCCGGGTGAGATTCAAGGTGCTGGTGATGACCTATAAAGCCCTAAATGGCATGGGCCCGGATTATCTGAGGGAGCACCTGCTGCCAGCATCAATTTCCCATCGTCCTGTGCGCTCCCACAGGGAGGGCCTCCTCAGGGTACCGCCGGTCAAGGATTGCCGACGGGCGATCCCCAGGGGGAGGGCGTTCTCTGTGGGCACGCCTGCCCTATGGAATCAACTGCCAATGGAACTCCGGACTGCCCCCGACCTTCGTTCATTTCGCCGGGACCTAAAAACCTGGCTCCTTTTGCTATCTGGTCTGGACTGAGGGGTTTAATTATTTTTAAATTGTGATTTTAATTTTTTGCGGCTAGACTTAATTTAATTTTATTTTAATTTTATATTGTATTGTTTTTAAATTTTGCCTTGTAAACCGCCCTGAGTCCTTTGGGAGTAGGGCGGTATATAAACCGAATAAATAAATAAATAAATGAAAAACTAAGATATTCCAAAAGCAACCAGGACAATGTCCAGAATAAAATATATTTTTAGTATAAAATGTTGCTGTATACCTGATACTGCCTTTCCACATTGATCTGTTACTTCTGAGACACTAATAGAAAAGGTAAAGACTCCTTTCACTTAAATACTGTATGTTTCCTAATATGTTCATGAACACACCCATCGAGCTTACTTGGCAATGGTACAAAAGCAATTTCCTGTTTGTTTCTTCCAGGATGTTTTCATGTTAACCTTCCAGGATCACCCCAAGCCTGGGATTTCCTGGCAGTCTTCCATTTTACTACTCACTAGGCCCAGCCCTTCTTAATTTTTGAAAATGAGTCAAATTTGACTGTTCTGCCACCTGCCTTGAGATTGTAGAATGACTCCTATGGTGTTGTACAAGTAGGTATTACCTTTATGAACATTAAAAAAACAGTGAATGTGTAAACCTTTGATCTCCCCAGAACTTCATCATGCCAAACATTAAGAAGGACACAGAGTCATTGTTTTAGGCTGTTATAATTATTTTGTGCTTGTCGAAAGGAAATACTAATTGTTTATTTTTCCCCCTGGTCTGCTTCAAGAGGCATAGAGAGTTTGGCATGTGTAAGATTTTCGCAAAGATGATTTTACTTGATGGATTATTTCAGGGTTTGAGTCTTACTATGGGTCTTTTTTGTTGTTTCATTTTTACTTCTGCTGGTAAAAAAATACATCCTTGGAGCATGTTGTTCTAGCATGTTTGTAAGGGATATTATAAGTGCTTGGCTTATACTGCAACAGAAATAATGAAGCTATCATTTTGCAGTCTTTGTATGGTGAATCCCCTGCAGCTAGTGACAAAGAGATAGATAAAACTGGCTTTCTCCAGATCTACGCTGAGTCAAACATTGACTTTCTTGTAACTTACTAGATATGGTGCACCTGCTTATGTGAAAGATAATTGGAGGGTGAACATTAGAGAGTAGGCAGACAGCAGTTATTAGCATCCTTCCTGAAAATACACTTTGGTAAGTAAGTTGGAGTAAAACTCAGAGTTTAAGGAAACACCACCAAACACTGAGATAAGAGAATCAGTAATGTGATTCAGTGTAAATCAGTTATATAAATAGCTAATTTTTCAAAGAGCAGCTGTCCCTTGTCAAGCATTCTGTTCAATTCTAAAAGAGAGATTCAGTTTTCCTCCTTCCTCTTTTTGGTTTGTTTATTTCAAATTTTGGCATATCCCTTCTCCAATATATTCCCAACAGGATGGATTTTGGAATTTGAGGCTGGAATTGTGCTGAGGTCTGTGCTGCAGCTGGGGGCCAACTGCCAATCCCAGCAGTATCTGACTCTTGTATTTCTCCCACCATAATATTGTTGTTTCCCTGTCTCCTAGCCTGCTCTAAGCAAGCAGATAGTGAGAGGATTAGTAGTATTTTCACAGGGCCATACTTTCCCTCTGAGTTGCAGATTGCAATCAAGAGAGGCAAGCAAATAGCCAATGACAAGCTAAAAAGATGGATACTGAGGGAGCTCAATGGAAGCATTTCTAATACCTTTATTATCTTTATAAATAATTCAAGGCAGCGAACATACCTACTACTCCTTCCTCCTCCTATTTTCCCTACAACAGCCCTGGAAGATGAGGTGGACCTAGATTGATTGACTGGCCTAAAGGATTTTGTCAAACGTGTAGTTGCCACTGAGGAAAAAAAACCCCAAAGAATCCACAGTATAACGATTTGCTACCCTAATTAAGACAAAGATAAATGCAGATGAGCAACTTGCCAGTTGGCAAGTGTAGGAAGATTCACCCTTTGAAAAATTTTGAACTTTTCCTGCTCATTAGACATTGTGGCAACATTCCCCCTGCCCCCCAGGTCACCATGCTCATTAATACAGATGAGTAATCTAAGTGTGGAAAGTGTTACAGTTTGATAAGTTGTTTGTCAGTATTGGCAATTCCTTAAGTCCAGTAGACTAAACTATAGATGAAAAACCCTGAAACAAATACTTATAGCCAGTGCTGTCTTTTATGTATTCAAGGAACTGGTACTAAGTGCATACCACCTCTGATCTTGGAAGTCCACTTAGCCGTCATTAGTATTACTTAATGGCTCTGCTTAACATGAATTTGTAATCACAACCACATCTGGTGATAGGGAATCTATGACCTAACTGGAATGTATGCTATATACCAAGACATTATATTTTATCTGATCTGAATCTCTGCCAAATGAGTTTCATCAAATGAACTCAAGTTTCTAATGTTACAAGAGAGAAAGAAAATGTGTCTGAAGTACAAAGGTCTGTATTCTGGTAAAAATAAATAAATCCTAGAATAGATGCTTGAGATGAGATAAACTGATTAAGGAAGTGGAGTAGAAAATCTCAGTTCAAAAACCACAATTTCCTGGATATAGAAAAGAGAGTTTTTCTCCAGATTATTGTGTTGCTGTTAATTAGCTTTGAACTGAGTTAATTAACTTTGTGTTTAGCAAATATAATTTTGGTAAGGTCCCCCCTGCTTATGTATTTATTTTCCACAGACAGTGGTGAGGCTGGTAAAATAATGACAATATATAGGAGAGTAGTGATATAAGCAGGTCTGCCTTTTCTATTGTCTATTAAGCCTTTTCCTAACAGTCAAGTGAGGGGATTGGACTGTTACTGAAAATACAAATGCAGATTTCTATTGATAATGATCGTATTAGCAATTTGGTATCTGAGCATAATGAACAGTGCAGTGTATTTCTTGACTGGCAAAGGAGCAATGGAAAAAATAGGTCAATAGTCTTCCTTGCGATCTTCAGAAGTTCCTTGTCAAACAGAAAAGGCATTTCTGTTCTGTGAAAAGTGATGGATATAATAATAAATAGTAAGATGTGGGAAATATAAGGGCACATTTTCTAGAGCAGTATTTTTAAAACTCTTTTCTTTCAGGGCTTATTCCCACTTTTAAAAACTGGAGGATCCCCAAATAACTTTTGATATACAGTATTTATCAATACTTACCATACTGAAACTTAAAATTAATGTATACACTGCCACAGCACTTGTTGACCCAGACTTAGGGGACAGTATTAATTGTGAATATGTGCAGATGGCCCCTGTTGGATCGTGAGTTCTGGACCGCATGGCCAAGATGGGCGACTCAGGACAACAGGGTTCAACAAAGTACACTTTATAGCTTCAGCACAGACTGACCCTAACAAAGGGCAACTGCCCCTTTTATATATCTAGCCAGGTATACTTCGAACCAATCCCAATATACGGATTTCCTGCCAAAGGATGCCCTGCCAATCCTGACAGAGCACCCTGCCACCTGGTGGTGTCAGTGGCTTATCTTTGTGTGACATCTCCTATGTACATAACACCCCTTCCCCCATACAAGAAACTAAAAATAATAAACAAAAAATAATAATAAAAAATAAACAAATAAACAAATACAAACACCCATAGTGTGAGGCTTGATTTGTTATGCAATAATAACCCTAAAAGGGACGCGGTGGCTCAGTGGGTTAGGATGCTGAGCTTGTCGATCAGAAGGTCGGCAGTTTGGCGGGTCGAATCCCGAGTGCCGCGTAGCAGAGTGAGCGCCTGTTACTCGTCCCAGCTTCTGCCAACCTAGCAGTTCGAAAGCACGTAAAAATGCAAGTAGAAAAATAGGGACCACTGCGGTGGGAAGGTAACAGCGTTCCGTGCGCCTTTGGCATCTAGTCATGCCGGCCACATGACCACGGAGACGTCCTCGGACAAGCGCTGCCTCTTCGGCTTTGAAACGGAGATGAGCACCAGCCCCTAGAGTCGGAAACAACTAGCATGCATGTGCGGGGGAACCTTTACCTTTACCTTTAATAACCCTAACCTCAAGACCTTACATAATCCTTGAGGTACCCGGGAGGCCTATGTTCTCTAGTTGACCTTCTCACAACTAGCTCTGTGTCCAGGTCCCCTGGGTCAGTCGTAGAGTCATCAATTGGGTCGCCTGCTAACAAGAAGTCATCAATTGGGTGGCCAGCTAGGTCCTGATTCCTATCATTGTTTTTCCCTGCCTGATTCTGGCCTGAGGACACCGTTTGTGGCTTTTTCGGTTGACGCTTCCTCAACTGGTCAATGTGTCTTCTCACCTCACGGCCCTCCTCCACCTCTACAATGTATGATACAGGACCCGTCTTGTCAACTACCACCCTCTGAACCCAGCGGTGTCCATGACTATAGTTCCGAACCCAAACCATATCACCGATGTGCAGCTCTCTGGTGGTGTTCATTTGGGTTTGGTCCTCTTGTCCTGCCACTCTGTCAGGGTGAAGTCTGTCCAACTTAGTTATGAGTTGCCGACCCCAATGTAATTCCGCAGGACTCTTTGCTGTCGATGTGCAAGGTGTAGTATGTTGTGCTAAAAGAAACTGAGCCAACCTTTGATGCCAGTCGCCATCGATGATGCACCTCAGTGCGTCCTTTGTTCTCACCATTCATTCTGCCATCCCATTAGATGACGGATGGAAGGGCACTGATGTGACATGTCTAATCAAGTTGGCCTTGGTGAATGCCTGGAAATCAGCAGATGTGAATTGTGGGCCATTGTCAGAGACCAGCACATCAGGCAACCCATGAGTGGCAAATAGCCTCCTCAGCACTTGAACAGTCTTTGCAGTAGTCATGCTAGAGACTGGAACTACTTCTAGCCATTTAGAATGACTGTCAACTACCACTAGGAACCATTGTCCCTGAAAAGGTCCAGCAAAGTCAATATGCAACCTAGACCATGGGGTGTGTGTTGCTTCCCATTTGTGAATGGGGGTCTGAGGCTGATCTGGCCTTGTTCTCTGACACATGTAACACCCCGCTACCTGCTCCTCTATGGCTTTGTCCAGACCAGGCCACCATAAATAGCTTCTAGCTAGTGCCTTCATCCTTACAATGCCTGGGTGACCCTCATGCAAAGACTGCAAAACCCTTTCCCTCAATTTCTCAGGAATAATGACCCTACTACCCCACAACATACATCCTTTATGGGAAGACAACTCATGTCTCCTCATAAAAATATGCCTGGAATTCCAGACCCGGGCTCTTATCCTGCCACCCAGACACTACCCAAGTGGTGACCCTGCTCAGTACCTTGTCCGCAGTGGTGCCAGCAGCAATATCTCTCACCTGGAGTGGGCATTCTGGAAGATCTTGGATGAGTAGGATCTGCTCCACCGGTGCTGGGTCAGGATCAATGCTCATTAAAGGCAATCTACTTAATGCATCAGCATGGCCCATGTCCTTCCCCGGTCTGTGTACCAGTTTACAAGCATAGGCGGATAGGAAGATGGACCACCTGAGCATTCTTGGGGAAAGAATTTGTGGTGTTTGTTTATCAGTGGTGAACAACCCCAGCAATGGTTTGTGGTCAGTAAAAATTGTGAACTCTCTACCATACAGGTAGTCATGGGATTTTTTGACTCCTGACACAATTGCCAGGGCTTCCTTGTCAATTTGTGCATAATTTCTTTTTGCTTTTGACAGTGTCCGGGAGTAGTATGCAATTGGTCTTTGTTCCCCATTGTCCTCAATGTGACTTAATACTGCGCCCACTCCATAAGGGGATGCATCACACGTGATGCAAATGGGCTTATCCTCAATAAAATGTGTGTTGGTTGAGTCACTGGACAGTAGTAGTTTGAGGCTAGTAAAACTCTGTTCGTGGACCTTGGTCCAATTCCATGGTTTTTTTTTAATCTAACAGTCTGTGTAAAGGTTCTGCGATTGCAGCTTTGTGGGGCAAAAATGCATGATAAAAATTAAGTAACTCCAGGAAAGCCTGCAATTCTGCCCTGTTGGTGGGTGTGGGAGCCATTTTAATTGCCTTTACCTTGGAGTCAGTAGGGTGAATTCCCTTGGCATCAATCCTGAACCTCAAAATTCGGTAGAGGCAACTCCAATACTGCACTTACTTTTTTTAAGCTTGAGCCCAGCAGCGTGAAATCTGCTTAAAACAGCATGCAACCTGTCTGTTGTGATTCAGGGTCAGCCTGTAGGTTCGGCAGTTGGGTCGGACGACTCAGAGGAGGAGGGGGGTGTTGAAGACCTTGCTGAGGGGGTTGAAGATCTTGCTGATGAGAGCCCTCAGCCAGGCCCCTCCCACCTGGTCACGATGGAGACCCAGCTGTATGAGCCTGACAGCGTGGATGAAGATGACCCACAGCTGGCCCTGTTCAAGGACGCCCGACGCAGGAGGCAGTCAATCAGGAGTAAACAGAGGAAGGCAATGGGGCACCTTGGAAGGAGGCAGAGAGAAGCCACGCCCTGAACTGTATAAAAGGGGAATGCGTAGGAGGGCTGGTTTGCTGAAGGCAACCGCTTGATTAGTTTCTGTTTCATAGCTCCTGTTTCATGGTTGGTGTCTTGTTTTGCTCTGTTTTATCTTAATAAATTTGGCAGGCTTAATTCCAGCCTCTTGCCGTTTGTAAAGGGGTTGTCCCTGCCTTTTCTGCAGGGCCGGTAGCAGGCTGGTACAGAACACTGTCAGCCAGGATCTCCTCAGATTCCCTAGCAATGAGGACATCATCAAAATAAGGACACACACCAGGAATACCCTTCAAAGTCCCCTCCATGACTTCTTGGAAAATTCCAGGAGCTACTGAAACTCCAAACTGTAAACAGTTAACGCGAAAAGCTCCTCTATGTGTCACTATAGTTTAAGCGTCCGCTGTTTCTTTCGAGACAGTCAGCTGCTGGTACGCTTGCGCCAAATCAAGCTTATCAAAAACCCCGCCACCTTGGACAGCAGAGAGAAACTGCCGGACTGTCGGAACCAGGTAAGCATGCGGGTTCAAGGCTTGGTTGATTGTAGCCTTATAATCAGCACATATTCTAATTTCCCCATTTGCCTTTAATGGCGTCACGATAGGGGTTTCCCAGTTTCCCCCATCCACAGGCTCTAAAACTCCTTGTTCCACCAGCTTGTCTAATTCACGCTCAATCCTCTGCTTGAGAGCGAACGGAACTCTCCGAGGCTTGATACGCGCCGGTGAGACCGTTGGATTTAATTTCAACTTGATGGGACCCGTGTACTTTCCCAGCCTGTCATCGAACACGTCTGCAAATTCATTGCAGATGGATTCGAGACGCTTGGGCTGGATGCTATTCACTCCCCCCAAGCAAATACCCAGGGCATCAAACCAATCCAACCCCACTAAACTAGTTCTCCACCCGTCAGTCACCAAGATGTCCAAGGGACCCTGAAAATCCTTAAACCCCATGGACACGGTGGCCATTCCCCTGAGTTTAATGGGAGCATGTTGGAAATCTGACAGTTTTAATGTTATGGGCTTCAAAGGAACCCTCTTCTGCTCCTATCGCAAATTTCTTTAAATGTCTCATAAGAAATGATTGAGACTACGGAACCGGAGTCCAGCTCCATTGTGCAAGGTACCCCTTGCAGATGGACCTGTATTGTTATTTTTGGCTTGAGTAGCTGATGGACGTCCGTGTGAAACACGGACTGCATGCTCTTTCCAGGATTGGGGGGGTTGAGCCGGCTTTTGCGCCGAGGGGTAACAGTACCTTTGAGTGCTGATGCCATCGCTTGTAACTCGTTCAGGCTGTCCCAGCTTCGGTTCCGGCAGACGGCTGCGATGTGACCCGTTTTGCCACAGGAGCGACACTTTGCGGATCTGAACCTGCAAGTCGCCCACGGATGATTTCCCCCACAGCTGGCACACTTCTGGTTGGGAGAGTTGGCTCTCTTTTGTTCCTTGCTGCTGTAACTGCCCGCTGAGCCACTGCTGGTCAGTGCATGTCTTCTGTGACCTCCGTCGTTCTCTCGCTGCGATGGATGTTTCACCGATCTTTGCTGTACCTCATCTAGCTCAGCCTCTCCATCCATGTCGCTGCTTCCGCTGCTTGAAACGCCTTCATGATGTATCGTCGCACCTGAGCTGCCGCTGGAGCGGTGTGCGGGCTTGCCAGGTTCCATGACTGCCTCGTAAGCCCTCACCTCGGCCAAAACCTCCTTTAGAGTCATCCATGGTTTGGCGAGCAGTGTCCGTCGGCACTGGTGGTCCCTCAGCCCGAACATCATCCGGTCTCTTACTCTATCATTGAGATCCGGGAATTCACACTGGTGGGCAGCCAATCTCAGTGCCGCGACAAAGTGCGAAGTCGACTCACCGGGCTGCTGGATGCGCTGGACGAATTGATACCTCCAATACATCGGGGCTCTCTCTGGCCTGAAATGCTCAAACAATTTGGCCTTGAGGTCATTATATGAGATGTTCTCGACCGGCGTCGGTGAGCACAGATCCACAGCTGCATCATATGCATCTTGACCGCTGAGACACAGAAGCGCCGCCACTTTCATCTTGTCTTCTGTGATCTTGTTGAGCATTAAGAACCCTTAGATTTGTCCAAGATGTGCTTCCCATTGCTCGGGTTCATCGATGTTGAAGCAGAATTCAGTGGTCCCGAATTTGGCCATGTTGCTGGTCCTTGAATGCTGCTTCGTTAGGGATGTTCGGAAGATTTTTTTTCTACTGCTCCACGCGTCTGCAGCGTTAGGAGGTTTCCCTGGGAAAGATTTGCCTTTCCCTCCTTCCTAGACTTCTGCGCTATTTGAAACAGCATCCCACCTTCGTCGCCAGTGTTGGATCATGAGTTCTGGACCGCAGGGCCAAGATGGATGACTCAGGACAACAGGGTTCAACAAAGTACACTTTATTGCTTCAGCACAGACTGACCCTAACAAAGGGCAACTGCCCCTTTTATATAACTAGCCAGGTATACTTTGAACCAATCCCAATATCCGGATTTCCCGCCAAAGGATGCCCTGCCAATCCTGACAGAGCACCCTGCCACCTGGTGGTGTCAGTGGCTTATCTTTGTGTGACATCCCCTATGTACATAACAGCCCCGCTCTCTCTGGCCACTTGCAGAACCATGAATGCAAGGTCATAAAAGGACAGCAAAGGAAACACCCAATATTCTAACCCACCCGGAAGCATATGGTGTCTTAGGGAAACACCTAAACCACCCAAAAGGGAACATTTCTAGTTTCTTCTGCTTTCTTATCTACAGTGTGCCAGCCTTAAAGGTGGGAGTCTTTATCTTATGTGTGTCAGCTTTGCTGGGTGAATTGCTTAGCTAATCAAAGAAGTTATAAAAATAAGGCTTTTCTGATATTTGGGGCTTTTTCTCTTTTTTAGAGAAGCCCGTTTTTGTTCAACTGAATAAAAATGAAAAGCTTGAAGGCAACTTCTGGTTTCCTGTGCTTTTTATCAAGCAAAACCTCAGAACCTGCACAGCACACCTCACAATTATTTAATTGGATTTTAACATTGTACTATTTTTCAACTTAGACTGGCAAATAATTTGATTTTGTAGACCCTTGAGAAGGTCTTGGGGGATTCCCCAGAGCTCCTAGGACCACACTTTAAGAAACACTGTCTTAGAAGAAGCCTGGAAGTAGTTAAGGCGATAAGGGGAAATTCCTGCCACCAGCTAAAACCATCATTAACTTCAATAGGCAATGCTGGACTAAGTGGCTAAGAGGTAGTAAGGCATTTTTTAAAAATGCTCCTGTTTTTTTTTGGGGGGGTGGAGGTGAGAGGAAATAACTAGGCTCATAGAAGCTGTGCTAAAAGCATCTTTAGTCAATGGGCTGAGACCTTGGAAATGAAAACAAGATGAGGAAATGAGGACTGGGTGAAGAAGATGCTGGCTGAATGTTCTCCTAGCTTCGTTTCCTCTTTCTTGGTATATTTGTGCCCAAGACCAAAAGGAAGCAATTAGGAGGTTGTTTCCTTCTCTCAGACTGGGTTAGTTGAGGCTGGCTGCTTGCAGAGGATTCCTTGCTTTTTATATTTTTCCTGGCAGATTGAGGACAACCAATGTGACCCTCCACCAGATTCTGACATTCTGTTTTTCTAGTGTTTTCCTATATTATCCTAATTTTGGTTCCCAGTACATTTTCTGACTTACTTTTCATATTCCCCTCACCCCCTTCATGTCTGCGGAAAAGTCTCCCAGAGTTCCTTGCATGTGATTTATAAAATAAAGTGTTCCGCCCTTCAGGCTTATAATGTAAAAGTCATGACACCAAAAGAAAAAAAGGTTGAGGAGGGAAAACAAACAAAATAACTAAATCCAGGCCAACCGTTCTTAAAAACCATACAGGAGTCTCAATTATGACCAGCTGGAATGAGAACAAGTCAAGGGTAGGAGGAGCTAGCTGATAGCAGAGCTGATGTGATGTCTCTTCCTACTGTGTCTCCGTAGATTTATGGTTTTTTATCCATTTGTACAAAGTCTTTCAACTAAATTAGCTATAAGTATTAGTATTGGGGTAATTTATATAGACCCTGAGACCAAGAAAGCATTGACTGTCTGAAGTTAACTAGTCAAAAGAAGCAAAACTTCTACAGGGACAGTTTCCAACCTCATCATGATGTACAAGTTTATTATTCAGCGGATGTTTATCGGTCATTGACTCACATTTATATTCAGTATGTAAAAGAAGCAAATTTGGGATCAACAGGAGAGAAGGGAGAAAGAGTTCTGAGCTGGCAACTTGAAGCATACAGAGATCTTGCTAGGAATCTGCTTGGTAGAGATGCATGTCACTTATCTCCACTTACATGCTGTTGCTTGTAGCAAATAAGCCAGACACATTAGAAAAACAGGGAAAAGTAGTGATTATGTAATAATATAGAGAGACAGCACTAAAGGAATCATAGTATCTGACTCCTTGGCTTCAGAAGTGCCTTTTCCCCACTTCTGTGAACAGTGACACTATCTTTCCTTTCTTTCCATGTTTCACTTCTTGGCTCTGGATCCCTAACATCTGGAGATATTTTCTGGCAGAGGAAACCTGTCTGTTTTCTCTCAGCTGTGGGTGCTGGGTATACATATGGTTAATGGCAGCTGTGATCACAACTGAGGGAGGAGGGCTGGCAGCTTGCGGTGTCTGCCCCTTTCTTTCCCTTTCTCTCTCTCCCCCCCCTCTCTCCCCCCCCCCCCCGTTTTCCAGAAAACATCTTTCTGTTTGGCGCCTGAGATCTGAAGACTAGAGGCGGAACTGCTCGACTCTTCTCTGCCTTCTCACAGGGAGGGGCAGTATTTATGTGGAGGGGGATGCTGTAGACGTCCAAAGACAAACACAAGCAGTGGCTGTGGCAGCCTATCATCCTATCCCCAAGGTAGGTGCCAGCAAGTTGGACAGTGCCAAGGGTAGGTACTTAAAACTGTTTGAAACTGTGCAGGTAAAGGAACAACATTAATCTGAACGGGGGTGTGATGAATGGCCAACTCTGCCTGGAGTATTTCTTCAGAGTCCTTCTTATGGAATGCACTGCAAAGCTTGGGCAGTGATGCTTTAAATGCTCCAGAGGGTGGAAATGGCCTGGGATCTGCCTGGAGTGCCTGCCTTCTGTTACAATAACAGACACCGGTAGGTTGCTTTTCTCTCTCTCCATTCTACTATATAACTTTGTTGGTCAGAGATCTCTATGTAAGGTAGATGTACAGAATGATTCAAGATTCACATTTACAGCAGACAAGTCTCATCCTCTAGTTTTATACAAATTATACTTTTGAGGAATTGTCAACTGAGGACCAGCTGGGGCAGTCATGGATGCGTCATAGATGCCCTGCCATGGGAAAGGGATACAGTAATTGTCCCTTTGAATTTGGTGCCTATCAACACAGTTCCTGAAATTTAGCTCCTTTACCCCAAATGTCCTTTCTGTGTTTGCCAGAGTATTAAAAGTTACTAAGGCTGAGAAGATTTTTCTTGCAGGCCGTGATGACTTTATATTCCCAGGCACTACTGGCTGCTATAGCAGACCCTTGGGAGATAGCAAGTTGCCAGAGTGAACTGGGAAAAACAAAACACAGTCTGAGAACACATCCTTGTATGCACTTCTGGACTTCTCTCCATGCAAGTCAACATTGGTCAGGCCTGTTGTGTGCTGTCCTGTCCCATCTTGTCTCTCTTTGCATGTATACAGATCTTTTTAATAGACAGCAGCTATTTGACAAGCATATATTTATGGGGACGATTTTCTCTTTCTCCAAGATCAATTAGATATTCCATTTGCTGCAGTACTGCTTGCATACATTTTGGGGGAGACTTTGAGGGCAGAATGAGGGATGGAAACAGTATATTCAGGTTTCTTGTTTTCAGCATTCCAAGGCTTTGGGACAAGTGGCTTTAGGAAAGTACAATGAAAGTAGAATATAATCCCATTAATTATGAAAGGTGGTCAAACAAGAGCTCTTTCTCAGTCATAACCATTGCCACAACATCTGCCAAGCAAAGAAGTTCTTACAGCACATCTCATAATGCTGGGGTCAGTCCGGAGAAAGAGAAATTTGGAGAAGCTACTAAGAAACTGGTTCCCCCTCTGTGTAGGATGCTACCGTATATGGAAGCTTGTAAGCCTATATGCAGATGTTTTTCAATTGCACCAATTAATATATGCTGCTCTCGGGGCATCAGGTGAAGCCTCCCTATTGAAACTAATGAGAACTAACTCCCTGGGAACCTACTCTTTGCTTCTTTGAATTTCATGGTGAAATACAAGAAGAAGTAATGGTGTTAATTAAATATGTGAAAACCTTACTCACATATCAGGGCTTTGCATAAATGGCACCTGCTTTCCTCTGCAAGTCCATTTCATGGCCAGGATTTTCCTTATCTTACAAGCATGCACTTTCGGATTACTTTTACTTACTTTTTCTTTCTGTTGGTGACTTGATTTCCTGGTTGCAGTTCGTATGCCTATCTGCATTTTCGCATAGTATGCAGTGCCCATGTGTAAGATTAGTTATACTGTAAGGATATGTGTAAGAAAAAATGTTCTAAGCTATACAATGATTAAACTGTAGTGCACCTTTAAAAAACATTTGTGATGTTTTGCACTGTAAGGGCATAAATGGATATGTGTGTGCAAAGTACACCAAGTGTGCATAGTAGCTGAACAGTAGCATTTAAACTGCATGAGAATGTATGTTAATATTTTATGATGAGTTAGTTTATCTGATGTCCATATAAGCAGCCAGAAAAAACTAGTTTTATATCGAGGCTAACATTTCATTATCCTCAAAGACTCAATTTTGGGAAATTCTTAGGAGACAACTTTCAAAACAACAGTTATTGCTAACTCTGATCATCAATGTGTTACTGTGTACAGTTAATGGTGTGTTCCTTAATCAATATGAGTGTATTTACACATTTATATATTGATGACTGAAGTATGCCTGAACTTGCTTGTGTGTTGTCTAAATAGGGCCTATAAAAGTGTGACTTCTACTTGCAGTGGACTACAGTTGTGTTCCTTTGACAACATACCATGTTATTCTTTTCCTTAAGAGATACCACTATTTCCATGAGAATCTGGTAGATCCAGATCTTGAGCTAGCTGTGTGGTATAAAAAATATATTGAGCCTCTAGATAGAGTGCAGAGATGAGCAAAAAAGATTAGGAGACTGGAGGCTAAAACATGAAGAACGGTTGCAGGAATTGGGTATGTCTAGTTCAGGGGTCAGCAACCTGAAACAGTGAAAGAGCCACTCGGAACCGGTTCCCTCACAAAAGGAAAAACTGGGAGCTACAAAAAATGTGTGCGCATGCGCGTACATGTGTGCATGCGCAGAACAGGGTTTGACTGAAGAGTGGAGACAAGGCGAGATATGCACCTACCCTGCATATTTTAATTGATTGGTTGAACTTTTTTAGTCCCTTTTTTTTGGACTGCACATGGCAGAGGACTGGGAGCCGCAGGAGACGGCTGAAAGAGCCGCATGCAGCTCCAGAGCCGCGGGTTGCAGACCTGTGGTCTAGTTTAATGAAAAGAAGCACTAGGGGTGACATGATACCAGTGTTCCAATATCTAAGGGGCTGAGACAAAGAAGAGGGACTCAACCTATTCTCGAAAGCACTGAAGGCAGGACAAGAGACAATGGATGGATACTTATCAAAGAGAGATCTAACCTAGAACAAAGGAGGAATTTCCTGACAGTTAAAACAATCATGATGGAATGACTTGCCTCCAGAAGTTGTCGGTATGCCAACACTTTGAGGTTTTTAAGAAGCGATTGGACAACCATTTGTCTGAAATGGTATAGGGTTTCCTGCCTGAACAGTAGGTTGAACTAGAAGACCTCTAAGGTCCCTTCCAACTCCGTTATTCTGTATTTCTTGGGGCCTTTTGACCACAGAGTTTAGGAAATGTCAATTTTGTCTGGTACTATTTTGTCTTGGTTTATTATAGATTAAGGGTAGGCAAGCTTTCAATCTCTGCACATTTGTCTACTGCTATGTACATTGCTATATATTTTGTCTTGAAAGACTCGGATGAAAGGCAATTAAGAGGGAGTGAATTTCATTATTGCATTGAAATGTCCCAGACACAGATTTTCTAACAGATTTTTAGAGCAGAACAATGTGTGGGAGAAAAATACCCATCTCAATTTTCTCTGGAGTTTTTTTTCCTCGTTTTGTAGGAAAGTTATTTAGGAAGCATGTGTCTGGAATGTCCAACTTCCATTTTTCCACAGCAAAGAGGTAGGGAAAAAGCAATTTGCAGGAGGAAAAGAATGGATGATGAGGAAGTGGGTTGAACCATCCCTCTGCCCCACCCCAGTCATATTTTAACCTCTCAGCTTATTTTTCCTACTACCCTTCTCAACAATTTTATCCATGAAAGAAAGCTTGGAGACTCAATGATGGCTATGCAATATTATTTGGTCAAGTGATGATTTCTTGAAAATAAGTTCTATCACTAGCTCTGGTAGTATTTTTTTCCCCTTCAAAAGTTGGATTCACCCTGACTCAGCCTCCTGCCACCAGTTTGGAAGCATCCACAACTAGAAAGAATAGGGATCCAGACTCTAAATGGCAGAGTTGATATAGCAGAGAATCTTATCTGCTTTCTCTAGACCAGTAGATTTAAACTCATAACCTCACAAGACATAGTCTCACCTCGGGAGCAGTTGTCCAGCTGGTATTTGAGCCCTCAGACTGGTTTTGTCCAGCAGAAGTCTAGAAAATTATTCACAGTGTTTTTGCAGATGGTCTTCTACTAATCTTTCCCTAAAAGAGTCCATATTATTTTGAGAGTGGTTGCTGTATGATAATACAAGCAGTGTATTGCAGTGTAGGTTTGAATGCCGGTTGCTATCCACGTTGGAGCAGTGGGCTAATGCCTCCTTAAGTAACACCAGCTGCCTGCAATTAGTGCAGGTTCGCATCCCACCAGGCTCAAGGTTGACTCAGCCTTCCATCCTTCGAGGTAGGTAAAATGAGGACCCAGATTGTTGGGGGCAATAAGCTGACTTTGTAATAATGCCGCTTGGGTGTGTGTGAAAGCCCTAATAAGCAGGCATATACATAGAATGAAGGCTACTGCTAAGCTTGTAAGCCGCCCTGAGTCTTCGGAGAAGGGCGGGATATAAATGGAATTTAAAAAAAAAATGTTTGGTCAGATTCACTCAGTCTTCTGCCAGTAATGTGCTAGGCTTCCTCTAAGTCAGTTCATCTCCCAGAGCTCTTCAGTAAACTAAGGATTTCCCCCTGGATTGACAAACTGGGAGAGACTGCATAGGCACAATCCTTTCCAAGATTTTATCTGCCTCCTTCCAGCAGGTGACTTCAACAGAACTACCAATCAGAATCTCAGGAAACTCCCCAACTGCATTCTGGAAACTGAATGCTTCTGTTAGACACCTAGAGTGATCGTATAGGTCTTCCCTCTGCTTTATGAGCCAGGTCCTCAGTGATCTGGGGCATTCGCATGGTGGCCATGAATTACTAGTCTATCTCTGACCCTTCATTTGAAGAAGACAGATTGAAATCCCCCAGCATCAGAAGTCCAGAGAATTCCACCACCAGCCCTGTGATAATCAGACAATTTGGGATAGTACAATAACAAGAATCTTCCGTTATCCTTTGAGTGCAACAGTACAAACAAAGCTTCACAACTGGTATGTCTAGTGCTTTTGATTGAATATCGCACTGGGAGGGAGGCTCCATTTCCTATGCACTGGCAGAGAACTAGCAAGAAATGACTGATGAGCAAGGAAGTTAATTTCCTGCCTGTTGAGCATCTACTGCAGTTTTATCGGCCTGTTTTCTCCAACAGGACACAACAACCATGAAGGGACCGCTGGCACACAGTACTTTTTGGCTTATCTGCCTACTATTCCAGGCTTCTGGAAATGAGAAAGAGGTGGAAGAGAGGCCCGGAGTGCCCACACGGCCACCACTCTGGGATCAGACGTCTAGGTGAGTTATTACAATAAAACCAACATGTCATAAATAACACACACAAACACACACACATGCCTGTTCTCTTGAATAGTGGAAGCTGATCTCAAGGGACCATGTTTAAACAGACCGCATATCTGGTCAGCTGTTCAGAACTGTAAAACTTTTAACCAGAACTGCTGACAGTTGAAGAAAACACTTCATGGTTGTACTTCAATGCCCAATTAACTTCATTAATGTGCATCTTCTATGTGCAGTTTATGCACAATTAACTCACTCTGTCCCACTTTAAATTAAGCCAGAGGCTGCTGGGTGCAAATGGCTCTGGAGGAGGTACAAATGACTGCAAATATCCTTAAAGGTTGAATCATAGGAACACAATTAAGGATCCTGTTTAATCAGAGTGAACATTCTCTAGGCCTCTCTGTACTGGAAAGGGCCATGTTTGTTTATGCTAGCATCCACACCAATGAACTCCTTTGCTGACCAGCCTCCATCCAGTCTTAATTTGGCCTGATCATTCCTAGAAAATGGTACAGAAATGTTGAGTGCCTCTGTATTCTTTGAGCGGAAAATGGCCTCAGGACAAGTGGGGCAGGTAAGGTCAATCAATCAATTCCAACTTCTCGATCTTTCACGAGAAGTTGGAATTGATTGACCTTTTTTTCCCCAAAAAAACCTTCCTTTATTTCCTTTCACATGGCAGCAGCGGATCGCGAAAGAGAAACGGCACGGGGCTGGGAGTCAGATAAGGAAAGAAAGGCGATTTCTGGGTGGAGAGAGGATTTCTTTCCTTACCTGCCCCACTTGTTCCGAGGCTGCTTTCTACTCAACTGCGTTGCTCTTGCCAATGGCCTGACCACCCACTTCAGCACCCTCCCTCCAGGAGCCTCTGGTGCTCCACCTGCTGCTTTGGTGGCTCTGTAGGCAGAGCTGCAAAGTTCTCTTCTCTGTCAAAGAAGAGAACTTCGCAGCTCTGCCTACAGAGCCATCAAAGTTGTTGCTGAATGGGCAGGTGAGGGAGGAAACTACCCCGCTTGTTCCACGGCCAAGCTGCATTGCAGCGGCATTGGGTGTCATACGCGAGGCAGCAAACAGCTGTGTTTCACCAAAACCAGCCGTTTGCCACCTCCTGCCCAATGCCGCTGCCATGAGGCCATGGAACAAGCCGGGTGGAGGTAAGGAACCGGTATATTGGCTTGTTCTGCAGCCTTATGGCAATGGCACTTGGTGCAATACGCGAGGCAGCAAACAGCCACGTTGCGCCCGAACCAGCAGTTTGCCACCTTCTGCCCAATGCTGCTGCCATGAGGCCGCGGAACAAGCCGGGCAGCGGTAAGAAACCGGTATACCAGATCCCCTCTCCCCTTCTCTGCCTGTTGCTGGAGGGCTGGCCTGGTATTCGCAGTGGGCTGCAGAGCCCCAGAGTGTGACGGTCGAGGGGCCGGCAGGCACAGTTGGCCCCCATGTGCTTGCTGTGTGTGGGGGCCAATGGTGTCAGGCAGCAGCTGCCCCGGCCCCTGCCTCACCTTGGCTTGCCCTGCAGCAATGGCACCCCTGCCCTGCCCCCTGCCTCGCCTCATCTCACCCTGCAGGATGAGCCTCCTGCCCACCTGCCAGAGACCCCCTGGATCTCCCCCAACCCTGCCCGGCCCCCACAGACATCCCTGCCCACGAGCAACATCGATGTGGCCACACCCACCCCACCCCAGCCACGCCCACCCAGTCTTCCATTACCACTGCAGCCACACCCACCCAGTGGGCCATGCCCACCTGGCACCTGACGATAAATAAGTGGAGTTTGGGTTGCAGTTTGGGCACTCAGTCTCTAAAAGGTTCGCCATCACTGATCTAGGGTGTTGGCTATTCCTGCCAGCTTAGTATCATCTGCAAATTTGATAAGTTCCCCTTCAATTCCCTCATATAAGTCGTCTTTCCCACCTCCATAAAATGTCTATTCTGTTTCATTTTTAATGAATCTGGGGAGGCACTGAGAGCTAGAATTTCTTTATTTGATTGTTATAATGTATACAGTAGCTAGAATTGTTGACCTTGACTTAGGGGACAATATCAATTGTGAATACGTGCAGATGGCCCTGCTCTCTCTGGCCACTTGCAGAACCATGAATGCAAGGTCATAAAAGGAAACACCCAATATCCTAACCCACCCGGAAGCATATGGTGTCTTAGGGAAACACCTAAACCACCCAAAAGGGAACATATGGTGTCTTGGGGGAACACCCAAAAGGGAACATTTCTAGTTACTTCTGCTTTCTTTCTTCTTATCTAAAGTCCAAAGTAAGGCATCTGATATGCTGCCTCCGGGTGAAACCAGACATCAAGAGGGGGTTCTGCCGTTTTCGGTTGATCATATCTTGGCACAACAGCCACCTCCTTCTGATTCTGGGGATCCTAAGTCTGTGCCTGAACAGTCTGGGGAATTACAAACATCATTCCACGTCTTTCTCAGTAAAATAGAAGGCCAAGATGGTCCCCAATTTCTCAGTTTAGGAATTTGGGGCTCCAATACCCATATACAGAATATGCAAGCGTGGGTTAAGCTTTTGAACGTAATAGATTGCTGGATATGCACACATATACCCCCCACTGATACACATGGATTAGTCATGGAAGCCACATCCTTAGGAGCCTTTATGTTCAGGTCACTGGCCACGTCTTATCCGAGGCCATGATTTCCAATGCCACATCCTGGTTTTTACCTTGCAACAAAATATATAGAACAGAGAATTGGGAAAATGTATAGTCATGCTGGCAACCTTTTGTATTTCTTTTTTTAATTAAAAAGTTTCACAATACATTTTATTTTTAACAAAACACAACACCTCCCAACCCCCTCCCCCCTCCCCAACCCTCCCCAACACCTCCCTCCCCTCCCCCTCCCCCCTCCCCGACTTCCCAGAGCTAAATACAGGGTGTAAGAATACAAACAATCATAATCAACCTTATGCAAACAACAATAAACTATTAAATCTATCGCACTTTAAATCTTATAAAATAACTACAAGCAGTATAAATATCACATCAGTACTTATTCAAATGCTAAATGAAACTTTTTAGTCCCATATTTAGAATATAATCAATCCATTTTGTCCATCCATTATATCTCTGTTGCGAATAGCCTTTCAGGTACGCTGAGATCTTACAATCTTTTCTTCTCTTAAAATATTATACAGCTGCAAATGCCATACATTCCTTTCCAAACTTAAAATTTCCTTATATGTAATCACATCATATTTAACCCCAACACTTATATTTTCTATTGCGTGTTTCGATATTGTCCATATAGGTATCTTACAATTTAACTTATATCTATACTTTTCCCAAACTCGCAACAGAGCATGTCTTAAAATATGTACCTTAAACACATTATCCACCTTCATACAATAAATATGCATACCAGCCAAATAACAAATCATAACCTTCAAAAAATGTTTTGTGAGGGGTTTTGTGAGGGGTTAGTATGCGCGCTGTGGCCTTGGATACACCGTGGATATAAGGCAGTGTTATCCGTGATGTTAAGGCGTTGTCACATTCATGGCGGGTAGGTTCACTTGGCCTCCTGTATTGTCTGATGAAGTTAGACGGGTACCCGTTGTTTTTGCAGACACGATAAAGGTGGCATCTTTCTTCCCTTTTTGCCTTATTCGTGCTGCAATGCGTATCTATACGTCTAAAGAGGGTTCTGATACAGCTGGCCTTATGGGTTGTGGGGTGATTACTTTCATAATGAAGTATCCTGTCCGTATGGGTGGATTTACGGTAGACCGATGTGTGTAACGAGCCATTGTGTCTTTTAGGGGAACTCCAACCTCGGGGCTGGCCAAATGGCTATATGGCAGATTAAGATATCTAGTAATGAACAATGACACCACTGTGAACTCCTCTAGTGAATTTTTAGAGAAAATTAGATCCGTTAGCATAGAGGAGGGGGAGATCAAGATTTCCTATGACGTCACCTCCCTATTCACCTCAATTCCACAAAACTTAGCACTTGCTGTAATTGGGGACTGCTTGCAACAGCAGGGAGTGGGGCAACATCAAGATTCACTTAGCAACGAAGATCTGCTTCAGCTTATGTCCCTATGCCTGAAAACGTTTTTTACATTTCAAGGCACCATTTATGAACAGGTGAAGGGCACCCCTATGGGGTCCCCCATCTCTGGTATCATTGCAGAAGCAGTCCTGCAACAGCTAGAGACCCGCGTGATGTCCACGTGTCGGCCCAAGCTTTGGATGAGATACGTGGATGACACCTTTGTGATTGTCAAAAAGCAGGACAAGGACAGGCTGATGAGGAAGCTCAATTCCATCTATCCTGATATCCGCTTCACTGCAGAAGAAGAGACCAATGGGGCTTTGCCCTTCTTAGATGTGTTAGTTAGGCGTCAACCTTCAAAATTTAATAATCTCATTTGTGTTAAATTAATCCAATCACTTATCACTGACAAGGCAGCAGCTTCATAATATAGTTTAAAATTAGGCATTTTAAGACTACCTCTCTCACACATATCCTGCATAATCTTAACTTTAACTCGTGGCCTTTTCCCTACCCAAACAAATTTATTAATACCACAACCTTTTGTATTTCTATAGCAGGGGCTAAATTTCCCTAAAGTTCATTAATGAAAAAAGGTAGGTAGATGAACTTCTGTGGTGCAGTTATTATAGATAAGAAATTTATTGAAAGGAGGCGATGTGTCGATGGCTTTAATTTACAATCGTCCCCTCTCATTTTTCTTTTTGTCCACTTTTTCCGTTTTTCTCATCCTTAATAGATTGTTGTTTTTATAAGAAAAAAAAGATGAGGAAAATGATGGGAAGGTTGCAAGGGTTTTTGTTTGTTTGTTTGCCATGCTTAAATATCTTTCCAGCTAATAAATTATTGCTAAATGTATTAAATTACACCTATAAGAAGGTACATTGTGACAATCTTTTCTTTATTATTATTCCACCTTTATTTTGTACAATTCCAGAGAGCCAACGTAATGTTCCTGCCTCCCATTTTTCCCAAAAACAACCCTATTTGGTGGGTTGGGCTGAGAGAGGGAGCAACTGGCCCAAAATCACCCATCCAGTTTCCATGCCTAAGTGAGGACTTGATCTTCTGGTTTCTACTCCAGTACTTTAACCACCACACCAAAATGGCTTTCTTGTTTAATTAAATGAATGTGTAGCCTTGTGTCTATTAGGCAATCCTATGGCATCCTCATACATATCATTCTGGAAGTGACTGTAGATTTTGTTTATACTATAGACAAGGACTTTTCAACCTTTTCACAGATTGTACCACTTTTAAAGGTAAAGGTAAAGGTTCCCCCGCACATATGTGCTAGTCGTTTCTGACTCTAGGAGCCGGTGCTCATCTCCGTTTCAAAGCCGAAGAGCCAGCGCTTGTCCGAGGACGTCTCCGTGGTCATGTGGCCGGCATGACTAGATGCCAAAGGCACACGGAACGCTGTTACCTTCCCACCGTAGTGGTCCCTATTTTTCTACTTGCATTTTTATGTGCTTTCGAACTGCTAGGTTGGCAGAAGCTGGGACGAGTAACGAGGCATTCAGGATTCGACCCACCAAACTGCCGACCTTCTGATTGACAAGCTCAGCGTCCTAACCCACTGAGCCACGCGTCCCTTTTAGGACATGACAATATTCGAGTACCACCAGTGCTTAGCAAGGTGTCAAAAATGATGACTAAAAAAAAGGGGGATTTTGGATTTTACTGATTAGATTCATTTGTTGTTATAGAAATGGCTAGTTTATAATATGGAAAAGTAAAAAGTTGAGGTTCAATGTTAATGCTTCCTTCCTACTGCAACAGTGGAACTCAGAAGTCAATGCCTTTTCTTTTCTTTTTCCCTTCTTCCCCCTAACTTTTCCCTTTTTCTCCCACCCTTTGCTCACAACCCCCCCTCACCCTTTCCTAGCAAAAGCCTCTCGATTGCTCTCATTCACTCACACTTTGCTCACAAAAGCTTCTCTCTCGCTCTCATTTACTCACATGTTGCTCACACAAATTTCTTCCTCGCTCTTTCACTCACCCTTTGCTGCAAAGGCCACTCACTTGCTCTCTCCTCACCACTTTGCTAACAAAAGCCTCTTCTATTCTGTGTGTTTTTTTCTCTCCCACCAAAACCTGCTCCTTTTATAGCTTCTCCTCTCTTCCCCCTTCTCCTCCTCCATTTCTCTTCTAGGTGCACTGGAAACTCCAACCAGCATGCAGCTGCGCACGCAGATCCTGGGGCTTCTGCCAAGCCCTGTGGCTCCAGCTGATCTTCTCCAGGCCTTCGCGGTGCCGCTTTAGCTCATTCTTTCCCTGCTTCACTTGGCTAGGGGTTGCGTACCACCTGCCAGGTGCTAAAGTACCACCAGTGGTATGCGTACCACCGGTTGAAAAGCCCTGGTCTATAGGATACAAATATGTTTCTCAGTCATAACAAATTAAATGATTGGGACTGGAATCATGGTAACTATAATAGAAAAAAATGATATAAATGATTTTGAATCTCACTTTAAACTGATCAAGTCAGTTGAAAGCTGGCTTTGTCTTGAATTGGAGTGATAAAAAAACTATCCCAGTTTTCAAATGACAGTTCAAAAGCTGTAATCATGCAATCCTGGATCAAAAACTGGTACTAAGCACTTATAGTTTCATAAAAAGTCAGGATTCCAAGATACACTAGGTATCAGAGTTTTGAAGTACAAGTACCTCGACCATTTCAACAAAGACTTATTCCATGGATGTTTTAATAGTTAAATGAATAGACTTTTGGTAGTGCAATACTGGAAGAAGGAGGACCTACCTACTATTGAAGAATGGACTTCGAAAGTTTCGAACTTGGCAGAAATGGCTAAAATCTCGGCATATGTGAAAGATCATTCGCAACAGAGATATATAGTGGAATGGAAAAGATGGATTGATTTTATTCAGAACAAATATGGGACTACAAAGTATCATTTAGCATTTGAATAGTTATTAGTTATTGTAATTAGAGGCTATATTATTTTTCTTTTCTATGGTTAAGGAGAGTTAAAGTGCGATAGGGTTCAAAGTGTAATTATAGTAATTAGATTATTTTAGAGTAAGATTGTGTGATGTAATACCCTGTATTCGGCTCTGGGAAGTCGGGTGTGTGTGTGTTGGGATGGGAGGGATGGGGAGAGGGATGGGGTGGATGGGGTATATGTTTTAAAAATGTATTTTAAAAGTTACATATACATATACATATACATATACATGCACATACACATACACATACACATACACACATATATATATTCCTTGATAAGATTAAAAATACGAATCCCAGGCATGCTAAAATTAACAAACAAATGAACACTGGGATAGAATTAAAAACTAAAACAGTTTTTATTGCTGAAAAATCAAGCTTTCGTTGGCCAACTGCCAACGTCATCAGGATGGAGATGCTGGGGTGGGGAGATTCCGTTTATACTGTTGGTGTCTGCACTCTGCTCATGGAGCACGCTCAGATCTGTTTGTTGAGGTCTGCCGTATTTCTTTGAGTTGTCGCGCATCCGTTTTTGGGATGTATTTGTCTCTGGGTATCTGTTGTTATAAGTGAATTGTTTATAGCTCCATGTGTTGTAGCCATAACCCTGGTCATTGTCCGTGTTCTCATGCCAGGGATCTTAAATGGTTGTTGCTCTTCTTCCTTGTGTTCGACATTGCAGAGTGGCTGTGTGCTGGTGCAACCTTGGATTTGATGCAATGAGGTAATTTGTGAATTCTTGTGCTGTTTGTCTTCATGTCGTGCATGTCGTTGCTCTTCCCAATTTTTTAGTGCCTGGTATGCAGGGGGGAGGTCTATATGCCGGTTGATGGAGGAATGGTTTGAAAACCAAGCTTCCTTAAACAAGCGGCCGCCTTTAGTGTTGTCACTGGCAATTGCCTCAGTCCCTGCTAGATTAAAGGCATGGTTGTGTGTAGCCATGTGTGTCCACACCTGTGAACATTGTTCTTGTCTTCTAATAGCAAGCTTGTGTTCATGCACCCTAGTCCTCAGTCATTTTGCTGTCTCCCCAATGTAATTGCAATTGCAATTCTGGCATGATATCTTGTATACGACCGAGGCTTTTTCTTCATTGGGGAGTGGATCTTTAGGGCGCATGACACAAGCTCGTAAGGTCCGATCAGGTCTGTGGGCAACACCGACTTTGTGAGGGGTTAGTATGCGCGCTGTGGCCTCGGATACACCATGGATATAAGGCAGTGTTATCCGTGATGTTAAGGCGTGGTCACATTCATGGCGGGTAGGTTCACTTGGCCTGCTGTATTGTCTGATGAAGTTAGACGGGTACCCGTTGTTTTTGCAGACACGATAAAGGTGGCATCTTTCTTCCCTTTTTGCCTTATTCGTGCTGCAATGCGTATCTATACGTCTAAAGAGGGTTCTGATACAGCTGGCCTTATGGGTTGTGGGGTGATTACTTTCGTAATGAAGTATCCTGTCCGTATGGGTGGATTTACGGTAGACCGATGTGTGTAACGAGCCATCAGGTTGACGCCTAACTAACACATCTAAGAAGGGCAAAGCCCCATTGGTCTCTTCTTCTGCAGTGAAGCGGATATCAGAATAGATGGAATTGAGCTTCCTCATCAGCCTGTCCTTGTCCTGCTTTTTGACAATCACAAAGGTGTCATCCACGTATCTCACCCAAAGCTTGGGCCGACACGTGGACATCATGCGGGTCTCTAGCTGTTGCAGGACTGCTTCTGCAATGATACCAGAGATGGGGGACCCCATAGGGGTGCCCTTCACCTGTTCATAAATGGTGCCTTGAAATGTAAAAAACGTTTTCAGGCATAGGGACGTAAGCTGAAGCAGATCTTCGTTGCTAAGTGAATCTTGATGTTGCCCCACTCCCTGCTGTTGCAAGCAGTCCCCAATTACAGCAAGTGCTAAGTTTTGTGGAATTGAGGTGAATAGGGAGGTGACATCATAGGAAATCTTGATCTCCCCCTCCTCTATGCTGACGGATCTAATTTTCTCTAAAAATTCACTAGAGGAGTTCACAGTGGTGTCATTGTTCATTACTAGATATCTTAATCTGCCATATAGCCATTTGGCCAGCCCCGAGGTTGGAGTTCCCCTAAAACCCTTCTCCCAGAAGAAGGAAGCTAAAGCCACCAGCCTGATGATGACGGATGGGATTCCGTCGAAAAGTTGCCCCTACACCTTTAGTTCTATGCGGGGAAAAACCCGAATAACCAAAGATCCATATATATATATATATATATATATATATATATATATATATATATATATATATATATATATATATATATATATATATATATATATAAAATAATAATAGTTAAATGAATACAGACTAAAGGACACCTGCCACAGTTTGGATTGAATTATAATCCATACATACTTCTACTCCCAAGGTATTTTTTCACATAATATTCCATTTTGCGTTACTCCCAAGGTATTTTTTCACATAATATTCCATTTTGCGCTCAGGTGCTTAAGTTGGAGGCAGGACCTACTCGCACATTTAATTATTATATCTTGACTTAAATCTGGGTTCAGGTTTTCAGGATTGGGGAAGACAACTGTGCTAGGTCCTGATTTCTTGGGATTGGATTTGCTGATTGCTGCCCATAAGTTGTGCAGGCAGGGCTCTCAATAATTCCTGTCAACTACATTTAACTTTTCATATTTTGTAAAACAGTGCTATTGGGGAATAGGATGGACTTATAGTAGTAAAACTCAGGGGATGAGTCTCCTTTCCCAGTTCTGGCCCTTTGACCGCTCTGTCTATGCTGTTCCTGCCTCCCAGAACTGAATATGGCTATCAGAGACACAGCAAGCAGCCAGGAAGGTCGGAGTGTGTTCGTTGCTGTGATCCTCCTGCAGCACATCCCATGTATTACCCCGTGCCTCAGATCAACATGACCATCCTGAAAGGTAAGAGCCACTGGGCCAGTTGTGCTCTTTTGGATTCAAAATGTGAGATTTGGCCATTCATTTATCCATCAGCAACATGCATCACAAACATACCTCTGTGGACAACATGAAAGTTATCATGGATATTAGAGTATCATGTACATTTATCCATGATCAGTTGGACCGGAGATGTTCTGCTTGCCCTTCTAAGATTTGGGCTTTTTTTTTGTCATCCTGGAAAAACATTTATTGTTCCTGCTATTAGTTATTTCAAGTCTTTAAATTGGCAATGTCCTCTGACTAAACTCTCTCCAATTCCAAGGCCACATCCACCCAATTGTTTTGCTGTATTCCTGTCCCTGAGCCAGCAGGAAATCATGCTGTGCTAAATCTGCTGCCCCCACACATGCGCTTATGGAACTGCTGTCCATACAGCTTTAATCAGCAACATCCTGTGATAGGCTGTTTTCTTGATTGACATCCAAGCTTGCCCAACATCATCCATCCTATGAAAAGCCTCCTCCAATGGATATGCACAACACTCTGATTACTGTACTCCATACATTCCTCCCTATTTCTTTCCTGTGGTATTATTGACTGATTTTTAAAAATTACTTGAAAGTACAAATCAACCAGTTGACTGACATATCAACCACTAGAGGGCAGCAAATAGTTTTTGTCTCTCTCTTGTTTGCCATATAGTGATCATTCAGGGTCCTACAATGAAAATGCAGTTGTTGGATAAATGCTGTTGAAGAATTGGAGTTTGAGAAAGGGGATTAGCTATGGGGATTGGTGTGAAAGCTATAAATTACTCTAAGAAAATCTCTGCCAGCTGGCAGAGATGGCAAAATTGACGGTTTTGATTAAAGAAAAGAATAATAATAAACCTTTATTGTCAAGGTACATGTGTACATTGAGATTAGCTGAGCCTCACCCCATGCTCTCTCCCCCCAACACACAGTGACAACAAACCCTCCATCCCACCACACTATGTGAACCAACTACACCACACACCGGCCTCCCAAGTCAATTCTGCATAAGATTATGTCCCATTTAAAAGCCTAACAGCCCACGGATAAAAGCTATTTTTCAGCCTGTTGGTACGGCTGGCTATATTCCTATATCTCCTACCAGATGGTAGGAGAGTAAAGAGATACCGTCCAGGGTGTGAGTCATCCCTGAGAATCTTCCTCACTCTTCCAAGGCAACAAGCCCTGGCGATGTCATCCAGTGGTGTCAGGGAACAGCCCACAATGTCTTGTGCTGTGCTCACTACCCTCTGTAATACTTTCCTATCCGCGGCTGTCAGACCAGCATACCAAACCACAATACCATACGAGAGGACGCTCTCTATAGTAGACCGGTAAAAGAGGGTCATTAGCTGTTGTTCTACCCTGTTCTTCCGCAAGACCCTGAGAAAGTGAAGCCTCTGTTGGGCCTTTCTAGCCACCTGAGCTGTGTTAACTTTCCAGGTCAGATCTTCACAGAGGTAGACTCCCAGAAATTTAAAGGAGGAAACTCTCTCTACACAGTTCTCTCCAATGTAAAGTGGGGCAGGTTCCTCCTTTTTTCTCTGGAAGTCTAACACCATCTCTTTCGTCTTGCCCATGTTTAGGTGCAAGTTGTTGTTACTACACCATATGGATAGTTTTTGTACCTCCGCCCTATATGCTGTCTCATCCCCACCTGTAATAAGACCCACCACATACAAGTACCTTCATTTCTACATGAAGACCGCTTCTGGACTTTGTACTTGAGGTGGAAAAAAAATGAAACTTTGATTTTGGGTTTCATTGATTAGATTGATTTGATTTGTTATTACAGAAATGGCTAGTTTTTACTATTGTGAAAAACTAAAAAGTTGAGGCTTGACGTTAATGCTTTATTCTACTGCAACAGGGGAAATCAGAAGTCAATCTCTCTTTTTTTCTTATTCCTCCCTTTCCCTCCCTTCCTTCTCCCTTTTTCCTCCCCATTGTATCTTACTATTTGCTTTGTATTTTACTTTATATCTTAATAAAATGTTTAATAAAAAACACTCTAAGAAAATTGTATGAAGAAAGGAAATTAGGAGCAAGTGCTTAATTCCCTACCATCCAAGCTCTGGAAGTACAAAAAAATGAGTCCTTTCAATAATACTTTGAGTAATCTCTCTTATGCCAGGGATTAGTTAAGGTTTCACACTCACTAAATCAACCAATCCACTGGTGGCCCAACCCACTAAAAAAAGAGGTTATAGTAGTTGGGGTTCTGGTGTCCCATGTAGCCGAAAGAGGGTTGAGGGGTAGAAGAAATCATCATGGACAGGAAGCCAGCAGAACCAACTGGAGTCTCCAGTTTGTCGATACAGGATACCTAATTTCAGGCTACCTCCCCCATGTGCATCCATATTCCCTTTATTTTCCACATACAGCATTTGGAGACAGAATAAGAGAAAAACACCAGAACAAAGCACTGAAAAGCATATTTGAGCCGCCTCCTGTGAATGGTGAGATACAGGAGGGGCATGTGGACACGCCCTCTAGAAGTAGTTAGTAGGCTCTCCTCACCCGGGTATAAGGCAGTTGTGTAGATTTGTCCCAAGGCTGTGTGGTGAGTTGGTTGGGGCAGCCTGAGGGAACATCATTTACATTTCCTACAATATCCCCAGCATAACATTGCCCTGGAGCATTATGAGAAGTTAAAACACCAGCTCAGAGAAATGAGAACATAAATATAGCTGTACTGGATCTAAGTAAGGCATATTGAGCTGGGACTCTGTTCCTATCCAATATTTTTGATTCATACACAAATGAGATTTTCCCACTTCTGTTCTCCTGCAGTTGGTTTTTGCAGGATTGAGAAGCTGCTCTGATCAGGGAGGTAGTAGAGCTATCATGACTAGTAGGCATGGATAGCCACATCCCCATTAATTTGCTGAATCCCCTTTAAGATATTTAACTCAGCAGCAGCATTACATTCTGAGGTAATGAACACAGCTGTTTCATCAACTTTGGAACAGAGGAGAGAAGAGGACATAAAATGCCTCATGTTAAAATCAGTTCTATACTTGGAAATCTTTCACACCAGGGGGCAGGACAGCCAGGGTTTCTCCATCCATTTTCACCTGGTTTTCAGAATTTGTTCCATCTATAAGGTGGCCTCCCTCCACTCTGTCTTAGATTATTACATCAGTTCTGCCTATGGAAGCAGATGGGGAGGGAGCATGGTGCGCAGCCAGAGGGCGAATAAGCTAACAATATTGCAGCTGCCTCATCTCTTAATTCATGAGGGAATTTCAAAGTGCATAAATTTCAGAGAGCTCTAGGATATGCCCTCATATTTCTAAGTTCCACCACTTCATAAGGGACAGAATCACAACTTATTAGTTGGCATCGGCAGCTCAGATCATGCTTTGAAATCCCTGCCCATCTGACCCAAGTCAGTTAGCTGCCAGTTTGGAGCAGAAATGGAACAGGCTTCCAGAAGCCATGGAGAATTGGCTTTTGGAGTCCTGTCCCTCCTAAGTTTTAACCACAGTGTGGAGAGGCTGTCTTTGAACAAAACTTTGGGATTTGCAGAATCTAGACAGTTAGGTTAGGGAGAAGTTGTGTGGGTTAAGTAAATTCCTTGGCTGTTATGACAATTTTATCTAAGTTCCTTCCTTAAAAGAGACCAAAGGAAACCAACAATTAGTTTTGAGTCAGACTTAGGACACCAGAGGTTGCATTAGGACATGGCTTGATTTAGAGGGTGGAGATCATCAGAAAAGGCCCTGGGACTGCTGAATCCTGGGATTTCAAAGGAAAAATAAACCCCAGAAACCAACATTGGGTTGGGCAACATTGGCAATAGGCAGAAACCTTTGTGCTCACACTCTTTCATAGCCCCACCAAGCTTTTATTCACATTCCATCCTACACACAGTTTCTCTTCTATCTTCTATCAGTAACTCATATTTGTATTTCCTCTACTTACTTTGCAATTTATATCATGTTACTCCTCCAGGGTCTCAAAGCAGCATACACAGTAGGCGTCCACTATTATAAAAATAAAACAAGCCTATAAAATTAGGCTAAGCAAGACTGAAAGTTAGCTATTTCATTTAAGGACTGGGTTAAGCCTGGCTTAATAACTATGTCTATGTCCATACCTTTGTCCACATAAATCTGTACCCCCACCCCCTTGCTGTGCAAATAAGTTTGATAAAATCTTTAAACTGAATTAATGGAAGATTTTCCAGTCCAACTCTTTAGTTCTCTCACATGGGGATGCACGTATTGTTTATAACATTCATATATGCATAACACAATTCCACCCCTTTGGCCACTGCAGTTATTCTTCCCTGCTGACTCCAGATTCATTTGGGGAAAGCATTCATTTGAAATCAAATATAAGTGCTCCTAGCAGGACTGGGGAGTAGTGAAGAGAGGCCAACCAAATCAAATGGGGAGACTCTGCAGGTTGCATCTGGCCTATGAGCCAGAGGTTCTTCACCTGAGTTATGCTATAAGTATACTGTAAATTTATTGTACAGTTCTCTCTCTTCTTCCAGTCCAAGTCTTTTGATCATTCTAGATTCAAAAATGAAAATTTTCACCTTTTTTTGAACATTTATTTTCAATATTCAATTATTTTCAATATTCAGATTACGTGAGTGTGCTATACATTTTATCTAATGAATAAAAGAAACTACTGCTCCATATTTAATATTTAAACTGATTTAGCATAAAATTCAGGGGCAAGTCTAATACAGAAAAAATACTCATCACTTTGATAACTTTGCAGAGCAGACATATTTTTGTTTATGCAAGAGAAAGTATTTTACCACATATGTATGTGCCTGAAATCTAGGCCAGGAAGGACACCCTATGTAGTGGTTTTTCCCTGCCACAAGATTGGAGATGGTATATAGTTTTATTAAAGGGTGAGCCAGCAAGGAATAGCAGTGGATCGACTGGCGCCATTTCTGTTCAAGGTTTTCTGCCACAAGTGGGATGCATGGATTCTTTATTTATCTCCCTGTTGTATTAAAATGTATAAATAGATGTTTAGCCAAGAAATCAGCCATCTTTTTTTACCACAGTAATAGAAATAAGATGTAAATAGCGAAGAGGAAGTATTATAAAGTGCCAAGAAAATAATAGGATTCAGATCAATATTTGTTGCCCAAAGCATTTTGGATACTTTCCACATTAAGGGCATTTTCTGCTGTCTGGTTTGAAGCCAGAAAGTCACTGTACTTTATGAGATCTGTTCTCCTACTTTGGTGGTTCTATAAACTACAACTATCCTTGCAGTTACCTCTCTTCAATTGTTCCTAAAATATGCCTTCACCAATTGCTTCCCTCCAGATGGATTGGACATTAGTACCCTTAATCCTCAGCCAGAGTAAAACTCCCATACGTCTCCGGGGAGGGAGGCAGACCAGCTGGAGAAAACTGCAATCTATCATGACATCTTTATTTCTCAGGTGAGAAAGGGGACCGTGGTGATCGTGGCTTCCAAGGAAAGGTGGGAAAAGCCGGTGCAGCAGGCAAGAAGGGCGAGACGGGCTTCAAGGGTCAAAAGGGCAACATGGGGTCACCAGGAGAGAGCTGCAAGACCAACTATGCTGCCTTTTCGGTGGGTCGGCGGAAACCCTTGCACAGCAATGACTATTACCAGATACTCGTCTTTGACACTGAATTTGTGAACCTCTATGGCCATTTCAATATGTTTATGGGCAAGTTCTACTGCTACGTCCCAGGCGTATATTTCTTCAGTCTTAATGTGCATACTTGGAACCAGAAGGAGACTTACCTTCACATCATGCACAACACAAATGAAGCAGCCATCTTATACGCACAGGCTAGTGACCGAAGCATCATGCAGAGCCAGAGCCTCATGATAGAACTGCAGGACCAGGATGAAATCTGGATACGGCTCTTCAAGGGTGAACGTGACAATGCTGTGTTCAGTGATGAATATGACACCTACGTCACCTTCAGTGGGTATCTGGTTAAGCCCAGCTCAGATCCTTGAATCAACTAGCAGGTGGACAGCTTGTTCCTATCAGCTTTGGCTTGTCCCCTTTTCTGCTGATCTCTAGCACTACTCGCTGTGGGGGAGGCACTCACTTGCACTGAAAGCACCCACAGAACTCAGACCTCGAGATATTCTAAACTAGGATATCTCTTTTTGATAAACATGGCTTTTCTACTACATTAGCCTTACCTGGTGTTCTCCTAATGGGATGGACTAGATCTTCCAAGATGCTAGAATTATCCAGTTACAGTTTTCAGTCTAGTTATGACTGAGACTTTGGAAAGGTGTCATCCAACATACCTTGAGGATCCCAAATTGGAGATTGACTCTTATCATCTTATCTTGAATCTCATTGATCAAACATCATATCTTCCCAGATTATAACTTAATGTTGATCCTGATAGGCCCGCCCGAAGCTAGAAGTCTTTCTGTTGTATCAATTATCTGATTTCTGGTCTTTCCCTTGCCCAGCATTGAACTTCATCTGTCCTGATGGAATCTCCTCCCTCACAGCTATGAAATTGCACTACCTCTAATTCATGTCCATATTGACTTTAACCTCCACCATTCATTTGTATTGATTTCCAAACTTTCTCCAGCTGGCTCAGTTGTGCTCCTTGAGAGAGATAGTGCTAGATACCACTACTGCTTGTGTTTCTTTGCCCCCATTTGAACAGTCAGATGATCCCCTCTATGTATGTGATTTAAATGCCTGTTTCTCATTGACTTCTGTCCTTCAGGCTCTCTTTTTCATTTAATCTCTTAGATATTTGAGTTCTCTGCAATGCACCTATGCCTTCTTCTGTCCCCTAGCTGGACATTGTGTTAATACCACCTAATAATAATAAAAGAAACATTGTTATTATTCAGTTTAACATTAGTTGAAAAAGCGACACCTTTTCTTTCTTTTGGAAGGCCTTGTTAACTGACCTTTTCATTCAGAAACTGCTGTTTGATGGAGATGCATTAAAAAGCGTAATGCTAAAGCACTGGTTCCACAAACCACTACCTATTGCAAGCATGTTCCCTCTCCTACAGTTCTTGGGCACTGCCCACCGTGGTAATTTTGACTTGGGTTGCAGGGAAGAATTAAGACTGAATTCCTGGCTTCAGTCAGAGGTATCTGTGTAACATCTTTTTAAAGTGCTTGTTGGGTGTAACACAGGCTTTTGCTATAAATGGGTTTAGCACTCTTAAGAGAGTAGGTTAGTCCCCTGCTGCACAGAAGGTCAATTTAATTATACGTTTCCTGCTGTGCTGGGTCAATGCAGACCCCGTGTATATTATGAAGAGGCAGAAATCTTCAGCAGTTTCCCACTTTCCATGTAATGATCATGACGACAGGGATGACAATAATGATGGTGGCATTGAATCTTTCCCCACTTTTGGCGCTGGAGAGGGCTGGGGAGTGGAAGAAAATTCCTGTTTTTCCTTTTATTTGGGAGTCCTGGCATAGAACTCCAAGGTGGTCATGAATGGATCCACTTTCAACCCACAGGCAGAGAAATATGATTGGCTGCTCCTGTGTCTGGGAAGACAGCAAGAACTCCACATTCTTAAGCCTATATGCCAAGGATTGGGGCAGGTGAGTTAGGACCGCAATGAGTGTGAATCATTCAGAGTGGCTGAGAAGAGGGAGGTGTTGCAAGGGTATTTCCATTTTTAAAGACCACTCTTTTGCCTCCTCCTTTGCCCACTCTGATTTGCAGAGAGAATGCCTGATGGCACAGAAGCACTACAGCCCCCTTTCCACGTGGAAACCCCTTTATACCAAGTAAATACATACACTTTTCCTATGGATTTTTTTGGTAATGTTTTAACTGCCTTTCAAGTTCGCTGTCTTTTTTGTGCCGTTCTCACATGCAGTCTTTTCAGCCAGCTCTGCTTCCCATCTTCTGCTGCTTGCATTTTTTTTCCTGAGAATGCCACAGTTTCCACAGATGTTACACATTCCAAAATATTACCCCACTCTTCTCCATTCTCCATTCTTTTGAAGTGTATTCATTCCCCCCCATCTGGAGTCCCCAATTTTCTCTCTTAGTGTGATGTTATAGAGACAAATTATAGGACGTTTCTGCTGGCTGAAGGATTGGAACAGCACAGTATATATCCTGAGATATAACAGACTCAGCCTTTGTTATGCCTTCATCCAGTCTCCAAATGCACCATACAACTCAGCGCTTTTGGGCGCCCATTTTGGAAGATAGTTTTTGAAACTGAGAGAGGGAAAACCTGGGAAACAAAGAGGGATACTAATGAGCAGAACTGTAATGGCTGAGATGATGCAGGACAAAGAAAGGCTGAAATGACTGGTTTGAGTCTCACTTCAAGGCTAGATACTGTATTCCAGTCTGCTGAGTCCCTTGTTCACCATTGTTGCTGAAATAGCTCATTTCTTCTAATGGACATCAAATTTTCTATCAGGAAAAGACGGTTTTGTGAAAGGCTTGACTCATCTAGTAAAGGGCATGAGTCATTCTTAATTTGTGCCAGTGACCATCAGCACAGGTAGTCCTCGACTTAGAACAGTTCATTTAGTGACCATTCAAAATCACAACGGCATTGGAAAAAGTGACTTATGACCATTCTTCACACTTATGACTAATGCAGCATCCCCATGGTCACGTGGTCAGAATTGGGATTCTTGGCAACTGCTTCACGTTTATGACGGTTGCAATGTCCTGGGGTCATGTGTTCAGCTTTTGCAACCTTCTGACAAACAAAGTCAATAGGGAAGCCAGATTCACTTAACAACAACGTTACTAACTTAATAATTCCAGTTTCACTTAACAAGTGTGGCAAGAAAGATTGTAAAATGGGGCAAAACTCACTTAGCAAATGTTTCACTTAGCAACATAAATTTTGGGCTTAATTGTGGTCGCAACTCGAGGATCACCTGTACTGGACCTAGTCACTTTTCAGTTTCCAGAGGAGAGAAATCAGCTTTACAACACACATAAACATAACAACTACAGTGGAGATGCATTATATGGACACTAAAACTATTGTCTTTGTTATTTCTTTTGATGGATGTGCTCCTATTTTCTTGTTCTATAAAGGGTGTATGAAAATCTCCCAAATCAACAGGTGAGAGCAGGTTTCACCGTCTCCAGATAACACATTATATTGTTTCATGCATGAAACAATTGCTTGCTATGAGTTGGCTACCAGCAGCTTCAGAAAATGTCTGAAGTCATCTGCTTGTACAGGTTCTTTTGCCTACATTGTTGGTTTGAAACAATGAGTTGAGATGGCTCATGGCGCCATGTTAAAAAAAATCATTGTAAATCATGGAATCCATGTTTGTACCTGCATAACCATACCATGACCAGGTATATACTTTAAAGGTTTTGTATATTTCTGTTAGCTGACAACATAGGGGAAATAAAAACATCTACTATCCAATCGCCTCTCATTAAATAAACTCTTTAGCAGGTCATTATAGCCTCCTTCATGTAGGCAAACATTTTGCTTGCTCTCCTTAAATTGTGGTTGTGGGATGGCCCAGTGGGTGTTTGCCTATTTACCAAATGGCTGCCATTGTTGTCATCGTCATTCACGCAGCACCTTTTTACTAGAAGACAAGCTGTTGAAGTTCTCTCACTATGCTTCAGCTTCCCATCTTACTTTCCCTTATCTCAGTTTTCCTTTATCATTTTTTTCTAGACAGCTACCAGTACATACTTCTACCTCTAACTTTTATTTCCCAAGAATATATGTGAGGCTTACGTGGACTCAGTGGCATTCCTGTGGTACAAATGATGGTGGAGGCTGGTGCTCAGCATCACAGTTGCCCTGTCCCCCTTTTTTCCTTATGATCTAAAAATAAATTAAAATCAGGTGGGGTAGGGATCTTTTGTGCTTCTTCAGTCTTTCAAGTTATATTTTAGAGCATGCCAATCAAAAAAAATGAATGCTTGCTTTTGCCTTCCCTAAACCCCTACTGCTCTCCAGATGTTTTGTACTTAAGGATTCTTAGTCCCAATCAGTTGGTCCAATGTAAATGAAAGGCACCAGTTTTGGGGAGGCTGTTGTAAAAACATAGCACATTTTCAAAAACAAGCAGCTAATTATTTATGTTTAAAGAAGGAAAATAGTTATTAGTAAAGCACAAAACGTTGGTGGATTAGTAACTGGAAGTGGCTGCAAAGGATGTTTTCTCCCCGAAGGTCTGTATAAGCATTGGATCAAAGCAAGGTCTTGGGAGATTCATGGAGCTCTGATAATTTGTTTCCTCATAATATTTGAATGTGTTTCATCTTCTTATAATGCTCCTCTTTCAACTTACTCCACCCAGTAATGAAGGATCCGCTAGGACTGATTGAAAAAACAAATAAGCCTCCCTCTGGGAGCATTGCTTGCATTTCAAGAGATCTGGCCAACTCAGAGCTAGGCTGTCTTTTGGAAAACAATTAAATCTGCAGGGGGGAAAGATAGTTTTAGAAAGAAAGTTTTCCAATAGGGGAGCCAAACAGGGCCATGTATCTGAACACTCAATTCCCTATAAGAAACTATAAGGCGCAGATGGCTGGTTTGTTGTGAATAAGTGAGTATATGTATATTCCTATGCATAATCTTCTAACTCTCAAGTTATATGTAAAAACTTTGTTCTATGTTAGATTTTCATATTTCAGCCTACATCACGTCCAGAAATGGTTGCAATATGTGTACAGATATGATAATTCTGCAGTATACAAAAATGCAGTCATAATAATTCATCTTTTAGAGGCTCATGTGAATCCAAATCTCATTGTGGGAAGACATGCAATCTAATCTAAGGAAAAATTTAGTAGAAGTGGGAATCTGTTAGAATGGAACACCAGACAAGAATTAAGGTTAAGAAGTATACATACTGATATATTATTAGCATTGTTTCAGCTATTTTGTATGTTTAATTTGTTAACAACAAAAGGATAAAGTTAATTTTCTAGGATAATTGTATAAGATTTAATTCAACAACTAAGATCTTCAGTTTCCAAAAAATAGGGGCAAAAAACCAAAATACGGTAATAAAAAATACAATGTGCAAATGATAGACAGATAAGGGACATGTAAAGTAAAATTATTTTTGTTTCTTTTTAACTGTCCAATTTAAAAGATACATTCTTGTTCAGCAAATAAATTAATAGGATCAAACAAAATTTTGCATTTGAAACTTTGTATTTAAAAACTTTAAATATAAATGCAACCAATGTTACATTGTACTTTCTTATACTACGAAATCTGCTTTATAAAAATGTGTTTAAAAGTCTGTGTGAATTTCTCTAAGCAAATTGTTATCAGCAAACATTTTTGAACAGAACTCTTAAACTATATAATTGTAATTTGAAGCAGTGCTGCATTTCCTGTTTGCTTGTGCTTATCTGGGTATGTGCAAGTCAATACTCAGTAGGCTACTTTTTGATGTGTTTCAGTATAGTATTAGGATAGTTTTAAGTGGGAATAAAAAGTCTTATCCTATGGCAACTGTACAAGTTAGGTTATTCTGTGGGCTGGGAAAGCAAGCTATGAATTTGCTTGAAGCACTTTTTGCAAGTACTGCTATATATCTGATACTTCTCCCACAGAACTGCCAGCTTCCATCCCTCTCATAATAATCATGTTATTTTTGAAGTGAAGACAATATGGCATCTTGGTTTCTGTAGATGGGGAATTGTCAAAGATGAGAGTGAGAGAAGCAGTTCTCAATAGTGGAAAGTCTCCATGTCCTCCAGCTCCAAAGAGGCATTGTGAAACAATCATTTACAGCATTCCTCTGGAGAAGAAGCTGAGCCTAAGAGACATAGTTGTGCATGCACATACCTCAGGAGTATTAAGAAAGATCTCTGAACCACAAGGCAATGGAGGTCCTCAGCGGGGAGAGAGTTCAGACTCTGAGTGCCCTGAAGCAATTTTGGGGGTAGAGGAATGGGGAGGAGAGAGAAGTGATGGCACCTCCCTTTCTTTCCTTCTCCCACATTACTGCTATATTATAATTCATCTGTGGCCTTATCCGCAAGACTAAATTTATTCTTGATCTGCGACAAGGGGGAACCTATGCCTATGGATGCCAAGGCAGCCATGTCCCATTTCTTTGTGCATCTCCACCCCAGGCAAACTTACAGAGGCAATCTAGGAAAGTTCTCAAAGCAGCTATTTTGAGCCTTCTGGAGCAGTTGTCACCAAGCTTTGGTGAAGGTTGCTCCACTTGTAGTAACATACTCTGTGAAGCCCCTTTTGAAATCTTTGCACAGCCCCAGTGTACTCTTCTGACCACTGAACCGGCCTGGCTGATTCTTTTTATTCTTGTCAACTTTGAAATGCTAAGAACACAACAAAGATGCAGTCAGTTGGTTCTCTCCTTTCACCTAACAGGGGTGTGTCATTTGGTCAGTACCCCACGCAAACTACTGCTAGTCCTGAAATAACACAAAAAAGGAGTTAAATTGCCAGCTCGGTACCACCATGATTGCCCAAAAATTTATAATAGTTGGAACTGCCTGTCAGCCTTATGAGGTAGACCAATCATATTAGATAAGTATTGTAAATGCTACATTTGCAAGTGGGTTAGGATGCTGAGCTTGTCGATCAGAAGGTCGGCAGTTTGGCGGGTCCAATCCCGAGTGCCGTGTAACAGAGTGAGCGCCTGTTACTTGTCCCAGCTTCTGCCAACCTAGCAGTTCGAAAGCACATAAAAATGCAAGTAGAAAAATAGGGACCACTACGGTGGGAAGGTAACAGCGTTCCGTGCGCCTTTGGTGTCTAGTCATGCCGGCCACATGACCACGGAGACGTCCTCGGACAACCGCTGGCTCTTCGGCTTTGAAACGGAGATGAGCACCAGCCCCTAGAGTCGGAAACGACTAGCACGCATGTGCGGGGGAACCTTTACCTTTTACCTTACTGCCCTATATCTCCTTTACAGCCTAAGAAACTAAGGAGGGTCTCTTATGAATCTCTTGCCCTCCCACATTCCTGCTGAGGGCTCTGTTGCCTTTTATCTGATTATTCCCTTGGCTGTGTCACTTTGCCCTGACTTCCCACATATCATTACACTTCCTGATCTCCAAAGCCATTATTTTTCTTCTAGTAAAACCCCATAGATAACCATGAAGGCAGCACATCCTCAGTGTGGCAACAAGGGCTTTCTCTGATGCTTCTAACCTTGGTTGTGGTAAAGGCCAAAATGAGGAGGGAAAAAGTGGCCCTGCAACTGTAAAGGGTCCTAGAGGAAACTAATTATTGGATCCTTGGCAGTCAGGTGCTGCAGATGAGACTGTGCCTGGACATTTGGAAGCTATAATTAGAACAAAATGCAGCCGCCTGGGCATGATGGGTTATCTGAAGGACTGCCTTCTCCCGTATTTATCTGCCACTCTAATCTGGTCAAACAGGGGCAATTCCCTCCAGGACTTTTCCACTGTGGGATTGTTACATGATGGGATGTTGAAAGTGAGAAATTCCATTCCTTTCCTCCTATTCTTATAAAACTTTCTCCTAGAAGAGTTTCTATCAGTTTTACCCTTTTTAGCAGTTTCGGGGAAATATTAAAGTCCTTTTCCTTCTTGCACAGGAAGAGGGTGTTTTACAACTGAAGTTGAGATTCACAGGAGCATTGCACTGTGATTTCCTGGCTTTTATATTTTCTGATTGGGCTATTTTTATATGTCCTTGGGGTTTCTGGGTAGTAGTTTATGCTGATGTTTTAGCCACCCAAAACCTCAAGGAATGGGAGGCATATAAGCAAAGTAAGTAAGAAAAGAGAAGGAAAAATTAAATGTTCTAAACCAAACACACTGCAGAAACCATAAATTTCTTGTAAAGAGAGTTCTATAGGCTGTTCTATGCACTGCAGTGAACAATATTTCCTCATGTCCCATACTACATACCATGCAAAAGGGGGGGGGGAAATAAAAAATAGAAGCAAACAGGTACTAAACTTATACATAGGTCCTTGTGGAAAGCATGTGGATGGAGGATGGACTCTTGCCAATTTAATTACTGTTAAAACCAAACTAGCATTCCTCTTAGAGAACCTGTTAGAACGGCTGAAAGTTAGAAGAGAGGATGGGTGAGACAGGAGATCCCTCCAAAGAGAAAATGGACAGTTCACAAGTTTTGCAGGACATCACTGATGCATAGAGAAAAATTGCTTTGGTGTGATTTAGACTACACACAGCTCAGCTTCTGAATTCAGGCAATATTGTGGGGTCAGCAAAGTTCAGACCTGCTATTGAATCAATGCCAAGTCTTTCCATGGAATTGGCCAGATGGAAAATCCAAATGCCATCAAAAGTAAAACTCATAATACATTAATAGACAAAACTATACGTGGAAAGTTGGAAATATGTCCTGTTAAATTCAGCTGAAGTTAAATTAAGATTGTGACATTACATTTGGTGTAGCTGAAATTAGCCAGCTTTCAATAGCACCAATCATCTCATGCACATGGCAGTCCAAGTCACTCTTGAGACTGAAGTTTTTTAATTGCTTGCTAGTTTGATTATTCCCTTCCCTTTAAAATTTCAAGAGGGGAGGGGCAGCCCTTTGATCCTGAAAACAAAGAATTCCTTTTTTTCCACCAGTGGGATAAGGAGGTAAACAAGAACAACTTTGATGCTCAAAACTGAATTTACAACTTTCAGCTGCAACACTATCTGTTGTTACTATCTTTCCACTTCAACATTTTTCTGAGCATCTTCCCGCAGTTGAACCTAAGGTTCCATTTCCTTTTTCTTAAAACATATTTGTTACCATGATGATCATGGGGAAAATAGCAACAATACAAAACACACTATTTCCTCTGTGGAGCCAATCATAGTTATAGTTGCAAGCTTTTCAAGTTTATTACAGCTTTTCAGCACATTTTTGTTGGTGACAGAACAATAAACAAGGAAGGAAAATCTTTCTGGTTGATGTTAGAGGTTATTTCTATTTCAGCTATATTTTCACGAGCCAGATTTCGAAGCTGAATTCATTACAGATTTTCTAATGTGTAGAAGAAGAGATTGGACAACCATTTGTCTGAAATGGTATGGGGTCTCCTGGTTGACCAGAGGGTTAAACTAGAAAACTTCCAAGGGCCCTTCCAACTCTGTTATTCTACTCTCGTGCCTTAATATATATTGCAATACGGTATGTTGTTCTTGTAACACTTACGGTCCCTGGAAATTATTCTCAGAATTAACAATGAAGACCTCCACATAACCCAGGTGCTCCCAATCCAGGTTAGGATGTCTGTCATCCTGACCATCATATCAAGATAAATAGAGACAAGGAGCCATTTTTCTGTCCTTACTGCTTCCCCTGTTCCTTCCATAACAGTGGTGATTGCTTATGTGCCATAGGTTCTGTGTTGCCTCTTAGTAACCACATAGATTGCTTTTTTTCCCCATGATGATTTGTCTTTAACCTGGTCCCGTTTTCCAAAGGTGCAATTACACAGTTGTAAAACTGAGTCCATCCACCTTGCTGCTGGTTGTCCTCTTCTTCTCTTTTCTTCCACCTTTCCCAGCATCAGAGCTTTTTCCAGAAAGCTAGGTTTTTGCAAAACGTGTCTGAAGTAGGATAATTAGAGCCTGGTCATTAGTGCCTTGAGTGAGAACTCTAAATTGAGTAATAGCGGTGCCAATTCTCATTTCAAGAAGGTACTAAGTGAAGTCTATTTTGCAGCTCTTTCAGCTTGGCATCAGGGAAACAAGTTTTCGTGTGTGTGTTTTTTTTCCTGATGGGTGCTGATTTTTCTTTCAGCCGAGGCAATCTCAGAAGGACGCTTGGCTATACTGCAAATTGCTCCTGGCTTCCTGTTTATCATGTTGCAAACAATTTTTCTTTGCCAAGAGGGCCAAATATTGCTTAGGGTTTTTATCCAGATGCCTTGCCACATTTTGCCTTCCTGTAGTCCAGCAAAGAGAAATTCTTTTCCTGAAAGAAGATTCCCAGAAGGGTTTGTAGCCACTTGGGGTGCTAATGATTCAGAGGTGTTTTTCTCTCTCATTTCTACTTGCTGAACGCACAGAAAGGGGAGAATAAAAGAAGCATTGATCAGAGATGGCATTAAGAAAAAGAGTTAACCAAGTGCTTGGGTCTTGTTAGACTTGAATGATGACAAGAGCCTTTCTGTAATACTCCAGAATTTTCAAGCACTTAAGAACTAGAGATGTAGGTCACCATTATTCACATTTTAATGAAGGGAACAGCGGCTGGAAGAGCATGTCTGATTCAAAGCCACAAATAATCTAGGGCACAGATGAGATTGTACTTGTGTGTCCTCTTGACACCAGCTCATTTGTAACTACAAAAGATCGGTTCACAATACAGCTGTGGAACATTACCCAAAATCATCAGCCAAGCCTTCCCAGGACATCTTGTCATGAATGGAATGGGGCATGTAAAATAAAGACTGGAGTCTTATACCCTTAAAAATGGAACAGCTTGATACATTTATTCTATCTGCAGCAATGGAAGAGTAATTGCTGAAGGCTTGAAAAATTATTGGAAATTTGAAATCTGAGGGTAACCCAAACTTTGGGGCTATTGAGTCCTTCTATTGGATTAAGCTGAAAGAATAAAACAATGTACTTTATAATGAGAGAAGCAGGCAGGAGCAGCTTGAGACTAAAAACGTGGTCCTAAGAATATGTGGAATGTTTTGTCAACTAATCGGCTTTTTTTTCCTTGGGTCCTCCAGGTGTGTTGAATTACAGTTTCAGATTGAGGCCTGGCGTTTCTGTAGATTTCCAAGTTTGGAAGGCAAATATAAACAGTGTGGCAAAAATAATTTGGAAGAAATTAAGGTTCTACTCCTCTATAATTTGGAAGAAATTAAGTTTCTACTCCTCTATGAGCTAATCTCCAAGTCCAGCATTAACTTGGTTGTAGTGATTACTGCACATGCAGAGAGCTCCAGCACTCATAAAACACAAGTGTTTTGCTTTTGCAGAACTGCTTTCTTTTCATTTCTTTTATCTGAGGCAGCCTCCAAAGCCCTAATGGGAAAAACTGCAATTTGCATGCCAACTTCAACCGTGGAATGGAGCTCGGCAATGGGCTAAGGAACTACACTCCATTTTTGTTCCCTAAACCAGGTTGAGTTAAAGCAAGGACAAAGAGCAGTCAGCTCTCTCTGCCTCCCCCATATTCACTTAAATAAGGGCTGAAGAATCTTAGGAATCAGCTAACTAAAATGGACAGGAATGGGTGAATTTAACTCAGAGGACCATCAGGCATACTACTGCGGGCAAGAATCCCTCAGAAGAAATGGAGTAGCCTTCATAGTCAATAAAAGAGTAGGAAAAGCAATACTGGGATACAATTCCCAAAATGACAGAATGATCTCAGTGTGAATCCAAGGCAAACCATTCAATATCACAGTAGTCCAAGTCTACGCCCCAACCACCGGTGCTGAAATAGATCGGTTCTGTGAAGCCCTACAGCACCTTACACAATCAACACCAAAAAACGATGTCCTTATCATCATGGGGGATTGGAATGCTAAAGTAGGGATTCAAAAGATAACCAGAATGACAGGCAAGTTTGGCCTTGGAGTACAAAATGAAGCAGAGCACAGGCTGATAGAATTTTGTCAAGAGAATACGATGGTCATAGCAAGCACTCTTTTCCAACAACCCAAGCGATGGCTCTACACATAAACATCACCAGACGGTCAACACAGAAATCAGATTGACTATGTGCTCTGCAGATGGAGAAGCTCTATACAGTCAGTAAAAACAAGACCAGGAGTTGACTTTGGCTCAGATGATGAGCTTCTCATTGCAAAATTTAGGCTTAAATTGAAGAATATAGGGAAAAACACTAGGCCACTCAGATATGAACTAAATTATATCCTTGATGAATACACAGTAGAGGTGACAAATAGATTTAAGGAATTAGATCTGATAGACAGAGTGCCTGAAGAACTATGGATGGAGGTTCGCAACATTGTACAAGAGGTCGCAACTAAAACCACCCCAAAGAAAAAGAAATGCAAGAAAGCAAAATGGCTGTCTGAGGAAGCTTTGCAAATAGCTGAGTAAAGAAGGGAAACAAAAGGCAAGGGAGGAAGAGAAAGATACGCCCAATTGAATGCAGAATTCCAGAGAATAGCTAGAAGAGATAAGAATGCCTTCTTAAATGAACAATGCAAAGAAATAGAAGAAAACAATAGAATAGGGAAGACCAGAGATCTCTTCAAGAAAATTGGAGATATGAAGGGAACGTTTCATGCAAAGATGGGCATGATAAAGGACCAAAATGGCAGGGACCTAACGGAGGCAGAAGAGATTAAGAAGAGGTGGCAAAATTACACAGAAGAACTATACAAGAATGAGCTTAATGTCCCTGATAATCACAATGAGGTGATCCCTGATAACCACTATGGGGTGGTCACTGACCTCAAGCCAGACATCCTAGAATGTGAAATGAAATGGGCCTTAGGAAACCTGAGCAACAACAAAGCTAGTGAGTATTCCAGCTGAGCTATTCAAAATCTTAAAAGACGATGCAGTAAAAGTGCTACACTCAATTTGTCAGCAAATTTGGAAAACTCAATAGTGGCCACAGGATTGGAAAAGATCAGTTTACATTCCAATTCCAAATAAAGGCAGTGCCAAAGAATGTTCAAACTATCACACCATTGCACTCATTTCTCATGCTAGTAAAGTTATGGTTAAAATCCTACATGCTAGACTCCAGCAGGATGTGGATCGAGAACTACCAGAAGTACAGGCAGGATTTCGAAGAGGCAGAGGAACTAGAGGTCAAATTGCCAACATACGCTGAATCATGGAGAAAGCTAGGGAGTTCCAGAAAAACATCTACTTCTGCTTCATTGATTATGCTAAAGCCTTTGATTGTGTGGATCACAACAAATTGTGGCAAGTTCTTAAAGAGATGGGTGTACCAGACCATCTTATTTGTCTCTTGAGAAACCTATATGCGGGTCAAGAAGCAAGAGTGAGAACTGGACACAGAACCACCGATTGCTTCAAAATTGGGAAAGGAGTCCGGCAAGGCTGTATTCTGTCGCCCTGCCTATTTAACTTATATGCAGAGCACATCATGAGAAAGGCAGGGCTAGATGAATCAAAACTTGGAATTAAGATTGCCTGGAGAAATATCAACAACCTAAGATATGCAGATGATACCATTCTAATGGCAGAAAGTGAAAAGGAACTAAAGAGCCTCTTGATGTGGGTTACGTTTACGTTTTACGTTTTATTTAATTTATATACCGCCCTTCTCCCTAGGGACTCAGGGCGGTTCACAGGGCATATAAATAAAAATACAATACTATACAAAAGTTAAAACAGAGATTAAATCAATGCCCAATTAAAAAACAATAATACAATCTAAAATAACAATTTAAAACCCAGCTCCCCCATCAGGCCAGACCGGCCAATTCAAACAAATGGGTCTTCAGACCACGACGGAAAGTTCGGAGGTCCGATGCCGTCCGGAGCTCCACCGGCAGTTGGTTCCACAAAGCCGGGGCACCCACAGAGAAGGCTCTCCCCCTGGGGGCCGCCAGTCGGCATTCCCTGACCGGAGGCACCCTGAGGAGGCCCTCTCTGTGGGAACGCACAGGGCGGAGGGGAGTTGAAGCCGGCAGCAGGTGGTCCCCGAGGTACCCTGGACCCATGCCATGTAGGGACTTAAAGATCATAACCAAGACCTTGAACCTCACCCGGAAGACAACTGGCAACCAATGCAGCTCGCGGAGCAAAGGTGTAACATGGGAGTACCGGGAAACTCCCAAGACAACTCTCGCGGCCGCATTCTGTACCAGTTGGAGCCTCCGAGTGGTCTTCAAGGGAAGCCCCATGTAGAGAGCATTACAGTAGTCAAGGCGAGAGGTCACGAGCGCATGAGTGACCGTGCACAGGGCATCCCGGTCCAGATAGGGCCGCAACTGGCGCACCAGGCGAACCTGGGCAAAAGCCCCCCTAGTCACGGCCACTACATGATCTTCTAGGGTAAGCCGTGAATCTAGGAGGACTCCCAAGTTGCGAGCCCTATCCACGGGGGGTAAGAGCTCACCCCCCATAGAAAGAGATGGAACATTTTGAATGTCCCGGGATGCCGGAATGCACAGCCACTCAGTCTTGTCAGGGTTGAGCTGAAGTCTGTTCCTCCCCATCCAGACCCGAACCGCCTCCAGGCAACGGGACATCACAGCGAGGGCATCACTGGGGTGGTTTGGGGTCGAAAAGAAAAGTTGGGTATCATCGGCATATTGATGATACCCAACTCCAAAACCACGAATGATCTCACCCAGCGGTTTCATGTAGATGTTGAACAGGAGAGGCGAGAGAACCGACCCCTGAGGAACTCCACAAACGAGAGACCTAGGGGCCGATCTCTGCCCCCCTGCCAACACCGACTGCGAACGTCCCAGGAGATAGGAGGAGAACCACCGAAGAACCGTGCCTCCCACTCCCAATCCCCTGAGACGCCGCAGCAAGATACCATGGTCGATGGTATCGAAAGCCGCCGAGAGGTCTAATAGGACTAGGACAGAGGAATATCCCCTGTCCCGAGCCCTCCAGAGATCATTCACCAGAGCGACCAATGCCGTCTCCGTGCTGTACCCGGGCCTGAAACCCGATTGGTAGGGGTCCAGATAATCCGCTTCATCCAGGGTGAAGAAGGGGAGTGCAAAAGTTTGCTTGAAACTCAACATTAAGAAAACCAAGATCATGGGATCTGGCCCTTTCAATTCCTGGCAAATAGATAGGAAAGAAATGGAGGTAGTGACAGATTTTATTTTCTTGGACTTCAAGATCACCGCAGATGGGGACTGCAGCCTAGAAATTAGAAGACGCTGGCTCCTGGGGAGGAAAGCTATGGCAAATCTAGACAGCATACTAAAAAGCAGAGACATCACCCTGCCAACAAAAGTGTGTATAGTCAAGGCTATGGTTTTCTCAGTTTTAATGTATGGCTGTGAAAGTTGGACCATAAGAAAGGCTGAGCACCAAAGAATTGAGGCCTTTGAACTATGGTGCTGGAGAAGACTCCTGCAAGTCCCTTGGAATCCAAGGCGATCAAACCGGTCAGTCCTAGAGGAGATCAACCCTGCCTGCTCTTAGAAGGCCAGATCCTGAAGTTGAAACTCAAATACTTTGGCCACCTAATGAGAAGGAAGGATTCACTGGAGAAGAGCCTAATGCTGGGAAAGATTGAGGGCAATAGAAGGGGACGACAGAGAATGAGGTGGCTGGATGGAGTCACTGAAGCAGTAGGCATGAGCTTAAATGGACTCCAGAAGATGGTAGAGGACAGGAAGGCCTGGAGGAATGTTATCCATGGGGTCGCGATGGGAGGTTTCAAACAGAAACATTTCTTTATTGAAGCAAATAGGAACAGAACTGAATTAGAGGCTTCTGCGCAGCTACTTATACGGTTGGCCACTAGGTGGCAGCCAATAGGTTTAAAGGAACCTATTCCCACCCCAAATCATCCAATGATCTTCTTGGAGACTGCATGTCTGGCTAGTCAACGACTGTTACACAGACACCTCAATTGAGCAACCTTAAGCAGCATTCAAAAGACACGTGAAAGCAGTTTAAGTAAAATCCCAATACATTACACCCCTCCCCCCTAGAATGTACACACATTCTTAATATTATTTGAGAATAAAGTCTTGCAAATATGGTGGTGGTCTGCAACACCTTGCAGACTGCCTGGGGGATCCAGGCAAATCCCGGTCCACCTGCTTGCCTGCAGGGCTGGGTAGACCAGGACTCATAAGTTCACGAGAGTCAGATTGACTCGAGTCTCTTTGGCTGGCTATTCCAGGTTGGCCCAGACCAAAGTCCAAGGAAGAAGCAGAGTTAGTACAGCAGCTGTCTTGTTCGGGTTGACTTTCCCCATCAGGGGACCCATGTTGCACTCCCAGGCTTTGCCCATCTACGACCACCTCCCAATTGTACTGACTGGTTGAGTCCTCAGAGCGTGTGAACTGCCCTGCTTGGCTGCCGGTTTCTGGCTGTATTTGCAGACCTGCCATGAGGTCCTCGCTTAGTGGCCATTCTGCAAAACGCTTCTGCAGCTGATCAATATGGCAGCGAACAACTCACCCCCCCCATCCAGAGCCACCTCATAGGAAAGAGGTCCCAAAATTTTGACAATTTTACCTGGCACCCACAAGTTCACATGCCCATAGTTTTGGGCCCACATCCCATCATCCACTTGCAACCCCCTTGGAGCCTTTGGTTGAGAGGTGTCTACTGCCACCCGGTCAGGATGCAACCTGTCCAGCTTTGTGATGAGCCTTCTTCCCCAGTGAAACTCTCCTGGGCTCTTGCCTGTTGCTGTACAAGACATAGTGTGCTGGCAAAGCAAGGAATCAGCCAGCCTAAGGTGCCAATCTCTGGTCACTATGCACTCGAGTGACTCCTTTGTTGTGTGCACCATGTGTTCGCCCTGCCCATTAGTCGAGGGGTGAAAGGGAGCCGATGTTGCATGCCTTATGAGGTTAGTCCTCAAGATCAAGAAGGCTTGAAACTCTGTTGCTGTGAACTGGGCCCCGTTGTCCGAGACTATGATGTTTGGTAGCCCGTGTGTGGCAAAAAGCTTTCTAAGCACCTGGATGGTCCTAGCAGTAGTCATAGTTGCAACAGGAATTACTTCCAACCATTGAGAGTGGCTGTCGACCACTATCAAAAATAGCTGTCCCTGAAAGGGCCCAGCGAAGTCAATGTGAATTCTTCACCATGGTGTATGAGTTTCCTCCCATCTGTGGACAGGAGCATGTGGCATTTCTGGTCTGGACTGTTGATACATGTAACACCCGTGTACTTGGCCCTCGATAGCTTTATCTAACCCTGGCCACCTTCATCCGGACTATGCTGGAGGCTTCATCCGCCATGACTTCTTTTAAGGCTTCCTAGAGTGAGAGAGTCTCTTTTGCAAAAAGTTTCTGTTCACCTCTCTGCTTCGTAGTCTACAGATGAGTCGGTCTCGAAGCCTTTCTTCTAAGTCTGAAAATTGGCACAGGCACGAAGCTTCTCTCAATGCCGCGATGAATTCCATGGCCGTCTCTCCGGGTTGTTGAACTCGTTGTTTGAAGGCGTGCCTCCATATGATCACTGACAGCTTGGGCTGGAAATGGTCGCTGAGCCATTTCTTCAGGTCCGCGAAAGTAGCGGACTCCAGCTGCGCCAGTGCAACTAAGTTCAACGCGATGTAGAATGTTGCAGGCGCGCAGACACAGAGGAGTGTTGCGGCCTTCAGGCCGTCTTCGGCGACTTGGTTGGCGCGGAGGTTGTTTTCTACTCTTGAGATGTAGGATGACCATCTCTCTGGGTGAGTAAAATTAAATTCCTCAAGCTTTCCGACTTTCGCCATTTTCAGGAAGTCTTCATGGCTCGGGTCTCTCGTTGCTTCGTCCTGCTTCTTCCGTAGGCCGTGGGACTGGTCCGCAGGGCGGGGTGGTCGCTAGTGTGGCTTGCTAGGCCGACTGGGGGGGGGGGATGCATTCCCTGCCAGGCGCTTTGCTGGCCTCACCCCCTAGTGACTTTCAGCTCTTCTGAAAAAGCAGGATCCCACCTTCGTTGCCAGTGTTGTGTAGTGAGTTCTTTGGAGGCAGGAAGCAAGATGAGAGGTTTCAAACAGAAACATTTCTTTATTGAAGCAAATAGGAACAGAACTGAATTAGAGGCTTCTGCACAGCTACTTATACGGTTGGCCACTAGGCGGCAGCCAATAGGTTTAAAGGAACCTATTCCCGCCCCAAATCATCCAATGATCTTCTTGGAGACTGCATGTCTGGCTAGTCAACGACTGTTACACAGACACCTCAACTGTGCAACCTTAAGCAGCATTCCCAATTCATTACAGAAACGACAGTATATCAGAAGCAACTATTCACAAAGCTTTTTTTTTTCTCCTGCAGCCAGGAAGGGCCCTGGCAACCATGAAGATGCTCTGTTCCTAAGTCATAGAAGACTCTATTTTAGCTACTGCATTTCTGTCTAGATTCTGAAGCTGCCAGGAGACCTTTTGCACACAGGATCTGCCAGAGTTAGAGGAGCACATTGGATTTACATAGTGGCTTTCTGGAATGCTAGGTTGAAGAAGGTCAGGAGTCTCTTAAGGAGCCATATTTTGGAGGATATGGCTTATGTAGTGCTGTCTTGAAATGGTATCTAACCATGCTTTATGACAGGAGATGGAGTTATACTATTACAGATGAACATCAAAGGTATTCTCTGTAGAAGATTAAATCAGAAAGAGAATAAACATGTTTGGATGAAAGAATAATGCACATATCCAAATTTGGAGGCCTTTGTAGAATAAGATAGCCTGGAAATTGCAAGGGGAAAACATAGAGATGAATTGCCTCAAGAAGAACTATTATCCACCAAGTGGAATAGCAGTTTCTAGATTAACAGAATAAGAGGAGAGAAGGCTTGTGAAATTACAGTTCCCAGCTTCAAGTAAATTGTCTAGAGAGAAGTGAAGTCTGAATATCCATATCCACAGAGGAGAAGCCATGCAACAATGTTATGCAGATCAGAGATCGTTCCCAGAATAAACTGAGAGTGAAATTAACAATACCCAAAGCTATTAAAATTACAATTGAAATAACCTTGTTAAGAGTGAAATAGCAGTGGAATGACAACTGCGTCACAGGATTTCGGAGCAACCCTCCTCCCCACCCAACACATTGCTTCTGCATACCAATGGCCATAGCAGCCCTTTTACGTCTCCAACCAAGCACCCTTCAGATGTTGCCTCAAAATCTGGGATTTTGTAGCCTCAATAAATCTAACACATACAGTACTTGCTGACTGCAGGAAGCATTTCCCTACAGATGCCCACTGAGCACGTTGGAAAATATGTGGCCAGTGGGCCTCTTGGGTTTTTTTTGTTATTTCCCAATTGCTTTTCTTTGATTGTTTGCTCTGATTGTTTCAATCTGATTTATATGATTGTTATGTACAGTACTCCAGCTCTCTGATTGTTCATTTTAGTAGATATTTTAAAACACAATTACAGCTAGTCCTTAACTTATGGCTGGTTATTTAGCAACCATTTGAAGTTATGATAAACCTCCCCAGAGCTACTAGCAACCCAGTTTCAAATTTCTGATAGCCAGGTGATCACATTTTGAGCACTTGACAATTGGCCTGCATTTAGGGCAGTTTGCAGCATCCTGCAGTCCCATGAACACGATTTATGACATTTCGTCCCCCTCCCCAGCCTGGAAACCACATTTACTTCTGGTTTCAAGCAAAAAACAAAACAAAAAACCCATTGGTTACAAGGGGCTCGGCTAGCAATCATGTTCGCTTAACCACCACAAAAAAGATCATAAAATCAGGCACGGCCATCCACTTAATGATCAGCATAACTTATGGCAATAATTTTGGGCTCAACTAAGGTCATAAGTTGATGACTACCTGTAAAGAAAAATAAGGTAAACAAAAAAGTAGACCATATGTTTGGAAGCGATGTAAGTTTAATTAAAAGTAAGATAAGATTAGTGCTGCATGTGAAAGTATTTTGTATCAATTTAAGACTTTTACAATCCCATTTTGTGGTCTCTGCCCCAGTTTTACACGTTTTCCTATACTCAAGTGGGTTTTAATGGAATACCCTCTAAATAAGCTGAGAGTTATCCTCTAGGTCAGCTGTAGGCAACCTCGGCTCTTTTATGACTCATCAGCTGACTCAGGAATTCTGGGAGTTGAAGTCCATGAGTCATAAAAGAGCCGAGGTTGCCTACCCCTGCTCTAGGTGGCCAAAGGCCTCTTATCACATTTGGGGGTAAGTGGGATTGGAGCCACCTTACATCAATATGCAGGGCATGGTTTAGGGAAGGACAGAAAGGAGGGCTTTTTTTAGGGATTACATTTTCTTGTGTTTCTCATTTTAGTAGTAGGCAACAATGCTGCCAATCTGCAGTAATCATTGGTGGGCCTCCCAAAGGGCAAAAAATAGGGCAAAAAGTTATCCACCTCTCGTGGAAGTAGTCTGTGGCTGTTTCAAATATTTTAATAAACAATGAAAATATGAGATATGTTATGCATCAGTAAAATACCCAGCATGTACTATGCTGTCTCTTGTATTAAAATTCTTCTCTGCAAAGCTTCAGGAAGATTGTATTCCAGAGCCTGCCCCAAATTCATGTGATTTCTCCACAGTGACTTACTTACAAAACCATTTTTCTTTTCTGTTGGACAAGGAGCATATTCAGGAATCCAATATTCTTGCCTTGATCTTTTTGTCAAGGTCTGTTATTTGCTTTATATTTTTTTTAGGCTGTGGAGCTAGCTGTTGAACTTTTCTTAAGCAAACAGTGCAAAGGCCCGGGGAAACTTACTACATATAAGTACGGAGGTCCTTGTTACTTGTCAATACACTAATTTATTAAATGTTTATGTACTTTATTAAATGCTTGCATCTGATATCTATATTTAAAGTGCTGTACAACTACATTTCTCGAACCATACGCAAATGGCTATCGACCCTGCTGCTCTGAGCGATGCTATGACAGGCTCGCCTGCCTGCCTGCCTGCCTGCTTGTCCCAGAGACGTAGCGTTTTATTCGGACATTGCTGTAGAAAGCTTTTCCGAAGGATGGTCCGTCGAGCAGAATTAAGAGGAAAGTACAGCCAGCCATCAGCCAGACGCTCAGGAGAGTTCCCCATGTGACGCCTCCCTCCCTTCCCCCCTCCCCCAAGTTTTCGGCAGCCGAGACTCAACCGCTGAAATTACTTCACAAGTCTGATAAGAGAGAGAGAGCCTCTGAGAATAGGCAGAGTGCATGAAGTAGCCGAAAGGACCACTCGGGACGACAGGCTACTTAACTAAAGGTTTATTTAGAGCAAGACAAAAACAGGATAACTTGCCCGGCTTTTATAGCCGGCAGCTGTCAGTGAGGGCCAATCAGGAACGTTCCTTTTGGCGCCGCGTCTAACCGGACCAATCCGCGCCGTCTGTTCTTGACAGTTCTTGCTTCCGCATGGCTCGGTGTTTTGACAGCCGCGAGCTGTCAGTGGCTGCGCCTGCGCCGTGCGGGGAACTTTGACAGCTGTCAAAGTTCCCGCGTGTTCTCCTGTCAGATTGTTTTTTTCCCTCACCGTATAACTGGAATAACTTGTTTAACTTATATTAATGTTGTTTACAGATATAATACACCCCTTACCCCTCCCCTGGAGCGTTCCCTCCCCCTTGGTCGTTGGAACCTGCCCACTGGTAGTCCTGTAAGTATGTGGGGGCTCTTCTGTTCCTGTTGGAGCGTCTTGGAAGTGGGGCGATGTCTGGTTCAGGTGGCAGTAAGTTTTCTTGCCCCTCTTCCTCTTGGTTTGGTATCGGCAGTATTTCTGCGGGGGCTTGCAGCTCGTGTTGGGGTTCTGGGTTGTGTGGTGGTTGTCTTGGTCTGAGTTGATCAATATGGCGGCGTAGATTGCCGTGAGTTTGTGTGGATATTAGATAAGAAATGGGTCCTGTTTGTTTTAGCACTGTCCCTTGGACCCATTTGTTTTTGTCTGTGTATGACCGTGCCCATATCATTTGCCCAGGTTTGAGGGTGCGGTTTGGGTGGGGGTGATCGTTTTCTTCCGGGTATGTGTCAGGATGTAGTCTGTCGAGCCGCGTTATCAGTCTCCTCCCCCATCTTAGTTCCGCGGGTGATTTGCCCGTTGTTGTACATGGAGTTGCGTGTTGTGACATTAGGAACTGGCTGAGTCGCCGCTGCCAGTTCCCCTTGACGAATTTTTTCAGAGCTTCTTTTGTGGAACGCACCATAACTTCAGCCATCCCGTTCGTCGATGGGTGGAACGGTGCAGACGTGACCAGCCTAATACAGTTCTTCATAGCGAACATCTGAAATTCACGAGAGGTGAATTGAGGTCCATTGTCTGAAACCATGGTGTCTGGGAGGCCATGTGTGGCGAATATTTTCCTTAGGGCCTGTATAGTGGCTCCTGACGTTGTTTTTCTAAGGGGAGTGACTTCTAACCATTTAGAATAGCTGTCCACTACTACTAGGAAACTTTGTTCTTGGATAGGTCCTGCGAAATCTAAATGTATGCGTGACCATGGGTTTTTTGTAGTTTCCCATTTGTGAATTGGTGCTTGGGGTGGCTCGCTTCGTGTTGCTTGACAGGTGTAGCACCCTCCTACATATTTTTCTATCTCTTTATCTATGCCAGGCCACCAGACATAACTTCTGGCCATAGCTTTCATCTTGACAATGCCTGGATGTCCTTCGTGTAAGATGTCTAATGTTTGATTTATGTTCCTATTAGGTATTATGACTCGATTCCCCCATAGAAGGCATCCCATATGTGAAGATATTTCATTTCTCCTGTTATAGAATGGCTGGAATTGGGGGTGTGGGTTTTGTGCTGGCCAACCTGTTGTTGCCCACCTGAGAATTCTGCTGAGTATTTTGTCTTTAGCTGAGTTGTTAGCTATAATCTTTGCAGAGAGGGGGCAGTCTGGAAGTTGAGAGATTGCTAGAATCAGTCCAGCTGGGTCTGGGTCTGGGTCCTTGCTTTGAATTGGCAGTCTGCTGAGGCAGTCTGCGTGTCCTAATTCCTTCCCTGGTTTATGTATTAATTGATAAGAATAGGCAGATAAGAAGGTGGACCACCGTAGTATTCTCGGTGAGAGAATCTGTGGTGTTGCTTTATTCCACGTGAATATTCCTAATAGGGGTTTGTGATCTGTGAATATGGTAAAGGGTCTCCCATAGAGGTAGTCATGGAATTTTTTAACCCCTGCGACTATTGCTAGGGCTTCTCTGTCTATTTGTGCGTAATTCCTTTCTGCTTTTGACAGAGTGCGTGAATAAAAGGCTATGGGTCTTTGGGTGCCGTCCTTGTATAGATGACTTAACACTGCCCCAATCCCATAGGGAGATGCATCGCAAGCGATGCATATTGGTGTGTCTTCTCGGAAAAGGGTGATCGTTGAACTGTTGCAAATAATCTTTTTTAATGATTGGAAGCTATTTTCATGTGTTTTGGTCCAGGACCAGGCAGTTCCCTTGTCCAGGAGCCTATGCAGAGGCTCCGCTATGGTGGCTTTGTGGGGAAGGAAAGCGTGATAAAAGTTTAATAATCCTAAAAAGGCTTGGAGTTCTTGTTTATTCTTTGGGCTAGGCGCTGTCTGAATAGCCCTTAGTTTTTCTGTGGTGGGGTGGATGCCTTGGCCGTCTATTTTGTACCCTAGGAATTCTGTGGATGTGACTCCGATGGAGCACTTTTCCCGTTTAAGTTTGAGACCGGCTTCTCTGAGCCGGCTCAGCACAGCTGACAGTCTGTCAGCTAAGTTTGCTTCGTTTTCTCCGGCGATGAGAACATCGTCAAAATAGGGGCAGACCCCGGGTATCTCCATGATACCCTGGAAGATACCCGGGGCTGCCAATATGCCGAATTGGAGCCTTTTCACTTTAAAGGCACCGCGGTGGGTGACAATTGTTTGGGCTTCCGCGGTGTCATTTGTGACAGGCAGTTGCAAATACGCCTGCGTCAGATCAAGTTTTGCAAAAATGGTGCCGGAGCGGATGGAAGCAAATACGTCCCTTACCGCTGGCACCGGGTAAGCATGGGGGCTGAGAGCTAGGTTGAGGGTCGCCTTATAGTCCGCGCATAATCTTATTTCACCGTTAGGTTTAACTGGGGTGACTATTGGGGTCTCCCAGCTTCCCCCTTCCGTAGGTTCTAGCACCCCAAGACCTACGAGGCGTTCTAGTTCATTTTCTATTTTTTCTTTAAGGGCAAATGGTACTCTCCTAGCTCTTATCTTTATGGGTTGGATTGCTGGGTTTAATTGTAAAGAGATGGGGGGACCGGTGTATTTCCCTAACGTGCCATCGAAGACGTCTGCATACTTGTTGCAAACGGCTTCGAGGCTAGAGGATTGGACTGTATTTACCCCAGTAATGGCGATCCCTAAAGGCCCGAACCAGTTCAGCCCTATCAGGTTGGTGCGGTTCCCTGGCGTCACTAGAACTTCTAGGGGCCCCTTGAATTTTTTGTACTCTACAGCAACTCTAGCCCTTCCTTCCAGAGGAATGGGGTTTTTTTGGAAATCTGCTAGGTGGACCTGAGTTTGCCTCAGAGGAATTTTTCCCTTGCTTTGTTGGCAGATCTCCTGATACGTTTTGAATGAAATTAAGGAGACTGCTGACCCGGAGTCCACCTCCATGGGGCAGGGGACTCCCTGAATTTTTACCCTGATCCTCACCTTTGAGCTTAGGCAGTGTACCTTATCAATTGTTTCTACTAGGGCCCCTGGCGTTTTTTCTATGTTGGCCCGGGTAGCTGGCCTACCTGGGGAATTGGCCTCCAGATCATTCACGTTGTCGCGGCCCCGGCTTCGGCACACCGGTTTGATGTGGCCGGTCTTTCCGCAATTGTGGCACTTAGCGTTTCTGAACCGGCAGCTTCCACGGGCATGATTTCCCCCGCAGCTGGCGCAGGCGGCCCGTTGCTCGTAACGTGGTGGTGGTGGTGGAGGGGGGTTCCTGGTTCTTCGGCGATCCGATGTGTCACTTCTTCTCTGTTGTCTGCGTTCCATCCTGCGCTGAAGGGCTTCCCCGTCAGTGAAGTCCACCGATTCGTCGCTGTCACTGAGAGTTGCGCTCTCTTGGTATACGGTCGCTGGGCTCTCTGGGGTCGTGGTAGTCGATTTCTTCTTGTGGTTATACTCGTAGGCCATAATTTCTCGGGTCAATTCTGCTAGACCCATGTCGGGTTTAGATGTCAGTTTCTTCTGAAGCCGCTCGTCCCTTAACCCAATCACCACCTGGTCTCTGATGCGGTCTTCCAGGTCGGGGAAGCAGCAGTTCCGCGCGGCGTGTCTGACCCCTGCGATGAAGTCATTCGCGGGTTCGTCTGGTCGCTGTTTCTTCTGGGCGAATTGTACTCGCCAGTACAGTTCTGAGCGTGCCGGCATATAATGCTTGTTAAGCCGGTCTACCAAGTCCGCGTAGGAGACTTCGGTGATGGGTACCGGGCTAAACAGCCCGACGGCAGCGTCGTACACCGGGGGTCTGCTGATGTATAGGAGAGCGGCGGCCCTTGCTCTGTCGTCGGTGATTTTGCTGACGAGGAGAAATCCTTCGACTTGTCCCAGGTGTGATTGCCACCTCTCGGGATGGCGGGTATCGAATTCCCTCACACGCCCGAAGTTTGCCATGTCGTCCGGTCCTAGGTCTCGCTCTGTTGGAAGTTAAAACTTCCAGTGTCAGCTCTGGCCGGGAACTCTCTTCCTCGGCCATGACTTCAGCTCAGGAGCGATCCCATCCTCGTTGCCAGTGAAGTAGCCGAAAGGACCACTCAGGATGACAGGCTACTTAACTAAAGGTTTATTTAGAGCAAGACAAAAACAGGATAACTTACCCGGCTTTTATAGCCGGCAGCTGTCAGTGAGGGCCAATCAGGAACGTTCCTTTTGGCGCCGCGTCTAACCGGACCAATCCGCGCCGTCTGTTCTTGACAGTTCAGGCTTCCGCATGGCTCGGTGTTTTGACAGCCGCGAGCTGTCAGTGGCTGCGCCTGCGCCGTGCGGGGAACTTTGACAGCTGTCAAAGTTCCCACGTGTTCTCCTATCAGATTGTTTTTTCCCCTCACCGTATAACTGGAATAACTTGTTTAACTTATATTAATGTTGTTTACAGATATAATACAGTGCGCTTTCCTTCATCCCAATTGCCACTCTTATAGTTAATTCTGGAGGGAATTTTAATGGGAAGGTGTGGTTTCCTTTCCTCCAAGAGTGGCCCACGTCTTCCTCTTTCCGGGGAAAAAGGTCGTCCGTAGCTGACTATAAAAGCACCCTTGCTCTGGACCAGGGGTAGGCAACCTCGGCTCTTTTATGACTCATGGACTTCAACTCCCAGAATTCCTGAGCCAGCATAGCTGGCTCAGGAATTCTGGGACTTGAAGTCCATGAGTCATAAAAGAGCCGAGGTTGCCTACCCCTGCGAGTCTGGACTATAGCCACCGCGTAGCTTGCCGGCTCGCTCTGGTTAACTGGACAGCCCCGGAGCTGCTGCTGCTGCTGCTTTCGCGGCAAAGACGTCGAACGGCTGCGAGGATTGGCTGGGGATTGGAGGTGGCTCCATGTGACAAGGAGGAGGAGGAGGAGGAGGAGAAAGCCGTGAGAGACAGAGGCAGCAATGGAAGGCGCTGAGCCGGACGGGAGGAAGAGAGGAGCCAAGCGCGCCCAGGAAGAGAGCGGGCGCGGGCTGGAAGAGGACCAGACTTCCACCAAGGGGCGCTTCAGGCCCGGGCTGAGGTAAGGAAGGAATGGGAGCCGGGCGGGGGTGCGGTGGGGGGCATATAACGGGGCAGCCTGAAGCGAGTGCTGATTGGAAGCGTGTCGCCGGAATGATGATGGTTGTTGCTCTGAAGGACATTCTGCACACGCTCAGAGGGTATACCGCGGCTCGATTGCACGAATGCTGTAGATCGAATTGGCTTAGCAGTGGGAAAGGGCAATGTGGTGCTGCCCAAGAGTCCAAGGAGGAATTTTTAGTGGATTTTGCACGCTCCCTCGTGGCATTTCTCTCTCCACCCCCCCACCCCCCCCCAAAAAAGTAGGTGGCTTGCATGGCGAGCTTCACTGGCTTAATTGGAAGTTCCCTTTTTAGCCCTTCCGACTTTGGGCTGGAAAATGGGGTTCTCGGAGGCAGAGCTGAAAGCAAGCCTGAAGACTTCCTGGAGTCTTCAGAGATGGTTTAGAAGTTTCTCTCAACTCTGCATCTCTTGGTTTTATGTTGTTTCCCATATCTGGAAGCAGACTCCTGTCACTTGGGAATCCTGAATTTCCAGGTCAAGCTTTGATGGGAACTGTGAATGAGCAGGTCCCTTGGCATAGCTCTGCTTCCCCTCACTTGGTGACCTCCTGATGTGTTGCATCCAGCCCCTTCGTTTTCCCATCTAGACTGAGGGCCTTGCTACCATAGGAAAGCAGCCTTGCCTGGGGATGGGGAATATGTCCGAATCTGCTTCGCATGAACCATGGATTTCCCATCAAGTCTTGCCATGCCCTTAGCATCCTATGGTTTCTAGAAAAGCCAGATCTAACCTGGTTCAAAGGGATCTGAATCCTTTTCAGAATTTGAAGCAATATTAAGGGACACCTTGATGTTGTAATAATGGCAGCCTTACCTTGTTGCTAGGAGGATCAAATGGAGCTTCTCCCTCACACATCTAGGATGGCTTAACCAGTAAGTCTACATATCCTTAATCAGCAGGATTTGTCCATACAGGTAGTCCTCAACTTACAAACATTTGTTCAGCAACCATTTGAAGTACTCATGACCAACCCTCACACTTAACAACCATCATAGTATCTCTATGGTCACCTGATCAAAATTTGGCAATGTATTTATAACCGTTACTGCATCCCAGGTTCATGTGATCACCATTTGTGACCTTCCTAGCCAGCTTCTGACAAGCAAAATCAGTGGAGGAAACTGGATTCTCTAACAGCCACTTGATTTATTTAACAACTGCAGTGATTCACTTAACACCCTGTCAAAAAAAAGGTAATAAAATCAGGCACAACTCACTGTGCGGCTTAGCAACAGAAATTCTGGTCCCAATTGTGATCATAAGTCAAGGACTACCTGTATCACCATTATTTATACAGATGAAAGCGTGATCTACATGAACTCCTGCGGGACATCTTTGCAGGAAATTGTGCAGAGATTATAATCTTAGCATCTCAACATTGGAAACAAGTGGAATTGCATTCCAGAAATAGTGGAATTGCAGACACCTGGGATTATGAAGTAGGACTTGCCTACTACAAAATTAAAGCATTCTGAGTCAGCCGAAACCAGCTTTGACCTGAAATCTTCTGTTCCTACTCTTGATTCTTATCCTGACTCTGTTATGGCATCCACAAAGTGATTGGTTTAGTTCTGCTGCCCTCCTCCTTTAGCACATTACCAGCTGCAAAGCAAAGTATCAATCATGGCATCAGGGGCATCTGCAGGGAAAAGTTAAAAAAAAAGAAAAGAAAATCAATGTGGTGTCAGAATTGCACAATTAAAGCCCTGCCTTCCTTGATGTTTTGACTTCTTTACCTAGTTAACCTGGGCAGCACCACAGCTGAAAGGGGAGAAAGTCTGTTCTTAGAATCTGTCATCTCTGGGTACCTCCTGTTAATAATATAACACAAGTTTAGTAAATTTATTCATTCTAATAATTATCTTCATTTGTATTTTTGATATAAAATTTAATGAGGGGTCCATGGTACTCTCTGAGCTTGGTTGTTTCTTACAGATGTTTCATTATCCAAACTAGGAAGCTTCATTAGCACTAAAATGTCTGCAAGAAAACAACCTAGCTCAGAAAGCACCAAGGACACCTCATTTCAACACTGAGCTACAAATATTCTTTATCAGTACGTGATTTAATATTTTTACATATAATTTAATATTTGTATTAATATTCACTTATATTATTTAAATAACTGTTATAACACAAGTTTAATAAAGCATGGAAGAATCAGAACCAAGATAAGGCATGGAATGATTTCATGGGAGAGATTACTTTTGTTTAGAATTTCTCTCCTTCCTATCATTTTGCTGTTACGCTATTTCAGCCTTACACCAAAGCAGAAAAGGCCACACATCTACAATATAAGTGCTGTTGTGCCAATCTGATTGAGTGCTAATGAATGGTACTCTTTCCTCCCACTTGTTATTTCCGTAAAAAAACCCTAAAGTCTTCATCCAGTTGAGTTTGAAATGGTGACCACAAAGCTACCACACCCTTGTTGCTTTCTGGCAAAAATATACTAATTGTTTTTGCTGATGCTACTTTGTAGATTGCTTGATGGGTTTATACAGCAAGCTATGTAATTATGATCATAGTTCAGCTTGTTGATATTTTTAAAGTGGCATAGTCTTCTTCAGGTTGAACTTGAATCCTGGTGACCTTGTGGACAGGTTCATGATGTTTTCTTCATTCCTCTAGCCAAGAATGATTGTGCCACGGCTATGTGCAAGCAGGGACGTGACCTTGATTAGAGATTGGAGGCGCAAATAAGGCCCTGAGTTTATTGGCAAAATCTTTGCTTACAACAGGGTCACATAGCTATAGAACTGAACTCGGTTTATCATTGGTCTCTCTAGTAGGCCAAATTCTGTTGCAGTGTTTTCAGAATCTAAATCTCTGAAGAAAATACGTTCCTATTCATTTAAATCCTTCAGATAAGAATATCACTGGGTGTTAAGCAGACACTCGGTGTTTTTAATAACATTTTACTGGAAATACTTTGTTCATCAAGTTCTCCACCAAGAAAGTTGCCTGCTTTGGTGTCTTCTCAGTGACAATCAAATATTTGTTTATACAGGCTGTCTCTATATCTCTGTATTGAGAGAAATAGTTTTTTAACTAGTAAGGGAGTTTGCGCATGTTTTTCTGTTTAATGATTCTGTACTATTTTGTTTGCACCCAGGCACATATTATTGCATGTGTCTGGACGCAATGTATTGAATGTAGTGAATAAATATGGCCATTTATGTAATAAAGTTGTCTTCCCACAGTATGAGGAATATTTGTGGGGCGAGGAAGGGAACTTTTAGAAAGACAAATTGCTCTTTTGGGATGTATTAATGGGAACAGAGCATCCAATTCTCAAGAAGTAATCACTACTCTGCCTTAGGCCCAATTTGAAATGTGTATAGTTTTGGTACCACAATCCAAAAAAGGCATAGAGGAATTGGACCAATTTTAGAGGAGAATTGCCAAATTAGAGAGGAAACTGGAAACAAAGTCTTATGAATGCTGATTGAAGGAGTCCACAGAAGCAAAGACAAAGAGCATCATGATAATTCTTCAGATAATCAAAAATTGTCATAGAAAGGAGGAAGATGCCCTATTTGCTGTTGGGCTAGAGCAGGGGTAGGCAACTTCGGCTCTTTTATGACTCGTGGACTTCCAACTCCCAGAATTCTGGAGTCAGCATAGCTGGGAGTTGAAGCCCATGAGTCATAAAGGAGCCGAGGTTGCCTACCCCTGGCCTAGAGGGCAGGATCAGAATCAATGTGTTGAAACTTCATGGAAGTAAATTCAGATTAGGTATTAAGAAGGATTCCTCTGAGATTATTTCCAGTTCTATATTTCTATGATCCTTCTGATATTTCCCCCTTTTTTTCAGTTTGCAACAGGATGTGGAAAGCCAAAGATCTTCTGTTCTCCATAGAGTGGTCAATTTTGCTCCTGATCCACTCCCTGGTATGATTTGCTATTGGGTGGCTTGCATCCTCATTCCCAGGGAACCAGAATACTTCTCTGCCTGAAGCCATAACCTCTGAACCTCTCTTTCCAGCCAGGCAATATGACAGGCAAACCACTGAACCAATCAGCTTCTACCTCTCTGGATTGGAAGAGCTGCTTGCTTGGAAACCCACCAAGGACGATGCTTTCAATGTGTCTACTGAACCGTTGGCGAAACGCCAGCCCCCTCTTGACAGCCCCCGGCCCCGTACACTGGTCTGCCATGACATGAGGGGAGGCTATCTTGAAGACAGGTGGAGAATGAAGCAGGCTTTGTAACTGATTCTCTGCTAAAGTTGCAGGGACCATTCCATACCTCCTGGCTATCCTGGATAGGATTTCATATGTCACCTGCCAGGGATTCCTGGTTAGTTGGGGTGGCCAGATGAAGCATTCAAACCAAGATTCATCAAAACATTTCATATAGCCTTATAACATTATAGTCTTATAATTGATACAATGGTCCCACAGAATATAATACTTTCATATGGAAAATGGAATGTGCAGAAGGGGTGTTCAGGTAGAGGTTTGAATAAAGCCTTCCCAGATGACATTTTTAAAACCAAACTATGTGTGACCAAACTAGTGGTGATGTCAGTTAGTCTTTCCCAACCTGACATCTTCCTATGCACATCCTCAATTTCAATTCCAAGAATGTTCAGGTATGTCATGTTGGCCTAGGAATTCCAGGTGCTGAGGTCCATACATCTGCAAGGCAATTGTGGGGATGGCTGAGGTAAATAGTAAGTAGGTTTTGTATTAAAAAATAAATAAATCTGCGAAACACTCACCCCACCCCAGGGCTGTAACTTTGAACAGGTATTTGTGGGGGTTCTCCAGTCTGGAGTGATCTATGGTGAAAGGTACAGTGAGATGCTAAAATGATTCAAGAGTTTTGCCCTCCCTTCCTCCCTTCCCCTCCCCAGTCTGCTTTCTGGCATCTGTGTTCCACTCAAGGGATCTGGTCCCCAAGCAGTTTCGTTAGCTGTATTATCTGTCATTCAAAACAATCTCCTGTTTTATTGGCTTCCTGTACTCCTTGAAATTGGCTTTGGAATGCTTGCATTAAAAGGGAACAGGGAATTAAATTTGGCTTCTGCAATTATCAGGGGAAATCCAGTTGTTAATCTAAAATCTCCTAAGGGAGCATGAGAACTAACCCTCCCCCTTGCTTCAGGTGGAGTAAAATAAATGATAAAACAGCTTTGGCTGTTTTGAGTAGCCTGAACAGACTGATAAAGTATTCAGAGTAAGTTTGGACTTTTGCTAAGTTTTTCTCTCTCTGTTTCCCCCTTCCCCACCCCCAATGCCTCTGCAGGTTCATCCAAGGTGCAAAGGTACGTGACCCATATTTGTTTTACCACTGGTGCTACATTGACATTTTTGTTTACTTCAGTCATCACTTGGTCACCATCCCTCCAGTGGTGTGGACTAACGCTGCTCACCGCAACGGTGTCCTCATGCTAGGTAGGTTTAAGAGATGGTGAGTGGCCTGAGTGGAGCCCTTCTCTGAAAATGACATATTTAGCACATGCAATAAGGAAGTGCTCATGTTCTGGAATCCTTCCGTGTCCTTCCTTCTGAGATGGAGGGCTCTATTCTGGAACAATGGAATCGCTCTCCTGCCATTCATTGCGTACTTGGCATTGTGCTGTTAGCTGTTGCTGGATGATTGTATTCCTATTACTCTTTCCTCTTTCTGGAAGTTCCTGCAAAGCATAGGAACTGTCATTGGCCCTGGTCAAAGTCCTGGGTTAGGTCTGGTTAGTCCTGAATTCAAGCCCATCTTCAGCCACAGAAACTCACCGGGTGTCTCAAGACCTGTTATTCTCTCAACCCAACCTGAGAGTTATTGGGATAAAATGAGAAGAGGTAACTAGGTAACCCACCTCGAACTCCCAGGGGAAAAAAAAGCTCTCATTTTGTATCTATAATTATTATTTATGCAATTTTAAAAAATAATAGAGGCAAATTGGATTACTCTCCATAGGGAATAGTTTGCAATCCCAGGAATTGTGGTATGGCTCCTTCACATGCCTCCGATAGCATCCCTCTTTTGGGGCTTTGCTTAATGGCCAAGACTATTTCTGACTTTTCTGACATCTCGCTTGGTGTCAGTTTTATGTTCTGTGGATTTCCCAGAAGCATTTAATTGGCCCCCGGTGGCAAGCAAAACACTGGATCTGGTTCTGTTATTTTCTTCTTTAACCTCTTTGATTGATGTTCCTTCTTTAGGATCAGTGCTAACTTCCTACTGGTCTGGCCAGAGAAGGTTTGAAGCAGGCGAAAGCTAAGAGAGTCAGTGTCTCCTGTGTTGCCTCTCCTGCTTGCAGGGACATTCATCACAGAGTGGATAGAGGGGGAGAAGATCTGCCAATCGTTTCTGGCCGGTGAGGAGGAAGCCTACCTTGCCGTGGCTAAGCAGCTGGCTGCGATCGCAGAATTTTATCGTTTTGATGGCTGGTTGATCAACATAGAGAACTCTCTGCATGTAAGTCAGAGCTGGTTCCTGCTTGTCATCTCCCTGTACACCTGGATCTATGCTAGGCCTAAGCCAGGATGGAGCTTCGCAGCTGTTCCTGAAACTGGTAGGATCTGCATTCCTATGGGCGTAATGTGCGTATTAAGCAACCATAGATACGTTTTGCCTAGAGTAGGTACATTCTTTTGTCAGTTCCAGCCATGATTCTTTAAAGATCCTGATGTCTGCAAGAGAGAAAGGGGAGCAACTAATTTGTCCTCCAACTTGCAGTAACAACCAAAAAAACAAAAAGACCTGATAGAGTTGAGGCCAGTTCACAATTATTCAGCTCAAAACCGTTTCAGATGGGCTCATCCGCTGGCTTGACCCGGTGGGTTGTCTGGGGAGAAGCCAGTCTTTGAAGCCTAATTGAAGGCCAGCAAGGTTGGGTGTGTGTGTGTCACTGAATCTTGGAGAGGGGGGATTAGATGTTCCCGAGGGAAAGACATCCTAACAGAAAGCAAAACTGATACAAGTGGAGCAATATTGAGGACAGCAAGGCAGATGATACTGGGTTCAGGGAAAATGACAATCCAGAGGAAAGATGTAAAGAAGTGGAATGAGATTCCTCCAGACTGGAAGTCTTGTGGGCGGACAAGAGTGTGGAATGAAGTTGTGTGACTGTCCATCTGTCAGACTAAAGTCAGGCTTGTTTGCAGAGGGTGGTTAAAAAACTTTAGATGCCAAGTATGACTAAATGATTGAAGTAAGCAAACATCAATCCCATAGGTGTGGTCGCCATTTTGAATTTCTTGATACCCGCTTCCCATGGACATCCCAGAAAGGGAACAGTGTATCGACAGGCGAGATGCTGCTTCATTATTTGCTGCTTTGCTGAAGCAAAGTTTTGATAAAATCACAAGAGAAGTTTCTGAATTTAAATTAGAGGATCCATATTTAGAAGGGAGCATATTTGGCCATTGATATTCTTTTTCTCAAAAGCAAAGATAGTCAGAACAAAATAGAAGAAGGGGCCAAGTCCAAAACTTGGGTTTGATTATGTTGAGATTTAATTAAATGTCAGTATAATTACATTTGATTATTATGTTTACTCCCCATAAATTCAAGAATTTTCTCATCCTGTGTAATTAAAAAGACACCTCCTTACGCAAGCCAGCAGAATTCCTTTTGCCTCATTCATGAGAAGTCTTTTCCTCAAATCTTTTCCTTTAATGGAGTTGGTTTGGATCAAAGCAACCTCCATGGTGAATGGAATGTGCATTTTACATATTCATGTATTCTGTGTAGCACTGCTTCTTAAACTATTTTCCGCAATACATTAATGTTCTCCAAACAATTTGAAAATTTGATTCCAGCATTCACATCCAATTATAAATATATAAATTTAGGATCCATTCTATTTCCTTGGCCTTATCCCTTCCCTACTTTAAATAAAGAGAAGGGGGCAGATATCTTTCAGTCACACAGAAATCTGAATATTCATTACTAGAAGACACTTGGAGGGTAGTTCCATCTTCCCAAAGATATTTTTAAAACTGATTTTCAGCACTCGCTATAATTAAAAAGAAATATTAAAGTAGACTGAACGTTCTGTCATTTTTAAGACTTGAATAAATCTCTTGCCATGTATTGATGAAATAAAGTTGTTGGATGCAAGGTCATAAACCAGGCTTTATTTCAATACTCCTTTTTTTTTAGAAACAGTCATAAATGTTCTCCATTAAAATTGTATAGGTTGTCTGATATTCCATGGACTTTAAAAGTTTAAGAAAAACTCCTACAAACGATGGGCATAATTTTCTGTAGGAAGGTAATGGGTTTCTGTTGCAATCCACAGTTTGAAAACTGCAGGATATGATTGATTGATGTTTGCAAAGCAAAGTGACTGTGTTTTAACTTTCCTGGCAGGTTGCGGCAGCTCAGAAGATGCCCCATTTCTTACAACAACTGACAGCCGAGGTGCACAGACTGGTACCTGGAGGACAAGTGTTGTGGTATGACAGTGTCCTGAAGAATGGAGAGCTTAAGTGGCAGAACGAGCTCAACGAACAAAACAAGTGAGTCCTGTATTAACTTCCTTTCAGATCTCTCTCTCTCTCTTTTTCCCTCCAAAAGCCGAGAAGAGGAAGGTGAGCAGGGCATCCAAGTTAAAAGTACTTTGTGCAGCCATACTGAACTTCCATCCTCATATAGCATCTTCTTGAAATATTGGTCACGCAGTGGTGGTGACATAGTCGTAAAGTCAATAATTGCACCACATGGAATGTGGTGGCACTTATAAGAGTCAGTAAGTGGACTGTTAACATGAAACTGCTTTGGACAAATATCTACCTTCAATCTAACCAAACAAGTTGGAAAGGTTGTTCTGAAAATGGAGCTGGAGATTAAATTTGTTCTTTAAAAGAAGACCAAAATATGAATGTCAGTGCAAACCCTAAGTGTTGCAAGCCCTATAAATTAAGTCCTGTGCTTAGTAAGGACTCAAAAAGCTGGTGAAAGTCATAGGAGACTTGTTCTAATCATTGGGGCTTAATGCATGATGGTCTGCCCTCCCAAATCCTGGGGGGGGGAGGGGGAGTGGGTGGGTGTGAAAGGGGCACTCATATTTATTTGGGAATGAACAAAGCACCATGGAATTAGCCAGTGGGGTTTTTGTTTTTTGGGAGGGCGGAGGCTTGGCCATCATTGCTTCAGTAGAGAAATTCGCAGGTTTGGGCTTCAAAAATCATGCAGGTGGAAAATATATTCCCAGTCTGATGCTGTCTAGATTGGTTTGTATTGGAAATCATAGAAAGTGGCTATTCTAGCTGGATTTGTAGACCCAGATTGTTGGGGGCAATAAGCTGACTTTGTAATAATGCTGCTTGGGGGGGTCGAAAGCCCTAATAAGCTGGCATATACATAGAATGAAGGCTATTGCTAAGCACATTGATTTGTGCTTCTTAGATTGTAAGCCGCCCTGAGTCTTCGGAGAAGGGCGGGATATAAATGGGATAAAAAAAAATCTGGAAAGCTTCAGGATGGAGAAAATTGAGCTGGAGCTTTCTGGGCATAATAAATGAAAAAACATGGTTTTTTTTTCCTGGAGACCCCTAAATGGCTCTATGCCTTAGTTGGCAAGACTGTCTCTAATTTGCCTCTCTTGCTTGTGCATTTGCAGAGTTTATTTTGATGTTTGTGATGGCTTCTTCACCAATTACAACTGGAAAGAGGAACATCTGCTGCGAACTAGAGAGGCAGCCAGTAGTCGGCAGACTGAGGTCTATGTGGGGGTTGATGTGTTTGGACGAGGCGATGTTGTGAGCAGCGGCTTTGATACCAAGAAGGTAGGCTGGCGGGCACCCTGAACAACAGGAATCTGCCTTGCAGGCATTGGCCATGCCAGGCGCAATAGATCACTCTGCAGTATTTATTCTGGTTCTCTCTGAGGGCCACCAAGAAGCAAAAGCCTGTCGTGTTTGGCATAAATGACCCTGTTAGGACAGCTGCCAAAATATTTGTCCAAGGGGGGAAGGCAGCTATTTTCCTAGAAGCCCCGAACCAGCCGTGCTCTAAATCCCCACAGTAGAAAAATGGTGATTCTTGTGTTCTTTGTGTTTCTTCAGTCACTGCAGATGATTCGAGAGCAGGGTCTTTCGGTAGCCCTCTTCGCACCTGGCTGGGTATATGAGCACCTGGGCCCAAGAGACTTCCTGAACAATGAGGATAAGTAAGGCCTATGTGGGGAAAGACTTTCTTCTACTGTAGGGATGGACCTCAGGAACACACACACACACACACACACACACACACACACACACGCAGAGCAGATCACCTCTTTGGGGCTCTGGGCTGTGCAGGCCTAAGAGAAGAAAACTTTCAGGCGGATGGAGATGTAGTCATTTCTCTCTTCTTGGGTTCTCGATGTGGTGGATTCTGGGCTTGTGAGGCTATGCAAAGACTGTCTCTGTGACACCCTCCTTCCTCTTTGTAGATTCTGGGCCCTGCTGTCACAACTACTATCTGTTCACCACATTGTCTCCCTCCCCTTTTGCACCAGCTTCAATCTGGGTATGGGTAATCGGCACTTCAGTCATGGACAGGTAGGAGCACGTGGAAGAGGGACACTTTGGTGGAGGATGAATGGAGCTGGGAATGAGTGGGCAATGCCAGTCCTTCTCCTTATGACTTAATGCTCTCCAGGGCCAGGGCTAACCTTTCATGATCGCCTGGCGAGTTAGTAGTCTCATACAGTGATTAAGGCCATCGCTGTCTTCCAAATGCCACAGAAGATTGTAGGAGACTTTCTGCAAAGGAGTCCTGTGACTAGTTATTGCTCTTGAATCTTTTCCTAGGACTCTCCCTTGCAGACTTGCTTTCCCAAAGCTTTCCTTGAGCTCCGTGAGAGTTGCTCTAGGATTTCAGCCTTTCTGTCTCTTATAATAGAAAATGAGGCAGCCTTTAGAATAGCCATTCCCCCCCCCCCTCCCTTTGAGAATGATGGGTGTCATGGCTTGCTTCTCTGGAGAGAACCTCTGTATTTTCATTATTTTTGGAAAGAAGAGGCTTATTTATGAGAAAATGAAAGCGTATGTCTGGTGTTGAAAGTGTGCTGCTTTGGGGCAGGAAAGGAGGGCACGTGGACCGAAAGTCGAGCTATTAAAATGTTTGGGGGTTCCCAATGCAAATGGCCCTTATATGTGCAAGAGCAATCTTTACTGTGGGCAACACGCTTTGTAAGTCGAGCTGTCCCAATTCAGCCTGCAGTGGCTCTTTTCTTTGTTCAGGAGACAAGGACAGAGCCATGGTACAACCTAAGTGCTCAAGAGATCCAGCCAATATATGGCAACCACAGAATGACTGACAGGGGCTGGGTGCGGACCCGGTGCTGCCTGCAGGAAGCCTGGTGTGGAGGCAGCTCCTTGTTGCTGGAGGGGGCCATCCCACCCACGGCTGATCACATCACAGCCAGGTGAGTGCTGACGGGAGGCAAAATCCCAGGTAGCATTTATACTTTTCTCAGACCTGATACTCTCCAATTGGAATTACAAGATCAGTCTCAGAAGTCCTTCTCTCTCTTTCTGGGCACTCTTTCCTCCTACAGGATCCCCTTAGCTCAGGGATGCAGCTCTACAAAAGAGTCATCCCATCTCAACAATGCAAGTGTGGAGTGGTGAGATCTGCATAGGGAGATCCACTCAAAAACGCAGGTCTCTTGTCAGCTGAGGGCCAAGGTGGATGAAAAACCAATTTTCTGCAACCACTCAGCCAATAGTTATGCTTGTGGCTTGTGGAAGAGATGCCCTCTGCACAGCCCTTACTGAAGAAAGGGAAGTTCAAGCGCAAGCATCTCCTTGCCTGCCATCCTCTTTCTGGGCTCTAAAAATGAAACATTTCCAACTCAGAGTTTCTGCATTAAATTGTGACCAGTGATTCCAGAAGGCTTTATGTTGTCGAACACCTGTGAGGAAGACCAGGTGCCCACCTGTTGACTGTGCTCCTTCCATCAAGGACCCCAAAGGTCTGCTATCATTTCCTCTGGAAACTCAAAGGCATCTCCTCTAGGTGCTATTTGAAGCCTAAGTATGCAGGGTGAGCCTACACCATTAAATAAGACTCCTTACTTTGGCCGCCGCCTTTTGAGTCTTAGAGACTGGAGATGGAGAGGGTCACCTCAAGGATGCTAGCTAAGCAGAATCCAACCAGAGACACCTTGTCCTTTCCCCAAAGTATAGCATTTTCAGGACAGCAATGCAACGAACCATGTAGGCTGAGTATGATCACCAAGGGGGCTCCTGACTATAAATGGCGTCTTTTTTGAAGCAGCTTTTGATGTATATCCCTTAGAATGTTACCTCTCGTAGGTCATCAAAATGTTTAACTATCCTGTCAGTGTTCTATCATGTCACTGCTTATGTGCACACACCTACTTCAGAGTACAGAATAAGGGAGTTGTGCTCCCCAATGTAAGTCTTTGTGCTTCTCTTTGTTTCCAACTAGCCAAGTCTGCTTCAAGTTGGCGAACGTGATTGATGGCTGCTCAAAGATAAATTCTATGCCAGGGCAGTCGAGGGCAGGACTGCCTGCCTTTCTTAGAGCTGCTGATCCCACCGTTTCTTTGAGAGCAAAAGGAACCTTACGCAGGCAGGAGAGGGTGCTTCTCGGCTTACAATCACAACTCAGCCCCAAATGTTCATTACTAAGCGAGAGTTGTTGAGTTTTGCTCCATTTTATGACCTTTCCCCCACAGTTAAGCAAATCACTGCAGTTGCTCAGTGAATCACGCAGTCACTAAGCAAAGCTTGACTTCCCCCATTGACTTGGCTTGTTGAAAGGTGGCTGGAAGGTTAGAAATGGTGATCACCTGACTGCGGGAAGGTGGAAACGTCATAAATATATGCCGGTTGCCGCGCGCCTGAATTTTTGATCACGCGACCATGGGGGAATGCTGCAGTGATTGTGTGAAAAATGGTTATAAATCACCTTTTCAGGGCCATGTAACTTCAGCTGGTCACTGAGTGAAAGGTTGTAAGTCGAGGTCTACCTGTATTCCCACAACTAGAAAAGGTGAAGAATTTATATTTTTCACCCTTTTTGAGGCTTAAGGAAGAAGCGGGCAATCATGGAAGAGCTGGGCTCCCCCGGGGCCCGTTGCCTGGATTCCTCACTGCCAGATACGTTCCTTTGACTGGTGGAGCTGCCTCAAGTACAGTATGCTGCAGCTCTGGCTCTCCATCAGCAACCTGGTAATCAGAACTAAGGTGGCAGCAGGGGGAGGGGAAGTGATGGGACCAGTTGTTTGGAAGGGAGGAGAGGAAGCCACTTTCCTAATTGACTGTATTCCCAGAAAGGTATGAAGGCACAAAGACAACATTGGAGCAGACATTTCTCCAGGCCTTCGAGGAAAGCAAAGGAAAAACATATACCAGTGGTGCTTTGCCTGCTTAGTCACAAAATGCCCATTCTCTCTTTTATCAAGCAATCAAAAAGCGTCTCTCTTAGGATCTCAGATATTATTTTGGTTCTGAGCTAGTGCGCATCCCAGTTAAAACAAACCCTAGAATGTTAGATGTTTGGGAGAGGTTTGTGTCGATTTCTCTTCACCTGTCAAATTTTGAAGTGCCCTTGATCACAAAGAACAAACGGAGCAACCCCGAGAGAGATTATTTTCTCATTGTTTTGCTCATGCATTTTTATAATCCATTGAGAAACATTCTTTTGCGATGTTGTCTGGGCTGCCCTTAATCCCTTGAGTTGGCTGTATGCATGGTCCTAGCCAAGCCTACAGGCCACCTGTTGAGAAAGAGTCTCTTGTGTTGTCTTGAGTTTACAAGACCGGGGTGTGTTCTGTGGAGTGTCTCCTTTCTGGCTGCTGAACAGAGAATTTGGAGTGTTTCTCTGTGGAAAATGTCTCATTCCCTTTCTCCCTCAAAGCACTTTTTGGCCCAGGATGCCTCAGGCTGAGAGTCTGTTCTTGCTCTGAAGAGAGGATAAAGTTGGATTAGTTCTCATTCTGTGGGGATCCCAGGATAGATTTGATCATAGAAGGTGGGGCTGACATGAAAAATGAAAACAAGAAAAAATAAACATGAATGTAAACTCTGATTTGATTATATGGGGAGTGGAGAAATTGGCATAGTTGCGTTTGATCTGGCCAGGAGTAGATTAACACCCTCGTAAAACACAGCAGCAACAGCAGCAGTTTCCATATCTTTTTAAATACATTTTTATTAAGTTTATATAAAATACAAACAGAAATAAAGATAATAGGAAAATGGGGAGGAGGAAACAAGTGTGGGGTAAAGGAGAAACAAATAAAAAATAAGATGTTCCAACTTAGTAAAGTACAAATAGAATTACAATCTCCATTTTTTTTACTTATACCTAATTAGTGGGAATTGATGTATCATTCCCTTTTTGCATATATACAGTATCTTGCTGCAATCAACATATATAATAAAGTTCCAATTTCCCCCCAGGTCTTTAGCAACAGCAGCAGTTTCCAAAAAGCTCCTGTAATCTGGTGGGGGAGGACATAGACTCAACTCCTGGTGGAGGGAAAGGGAGAGATATAGAAGAGAATGAAGAGCAGCTGTCCAGTGAAAAATCGGGGGGGGGGCATATTTTAAGGGACTAAAAAAATGATGTTTTAATTAAAACTTCAGGAAGTACTGGGTGAAACTAAACAAGGGTTCTATATAGGCAAAATAAAGTGACTATGTCTCAAAGAGCATAATGTCCAAGGGTGAACCAACAGTTTGGTGTGGTTGTTACAAAGCATATTCAAGGTGTTGGCTATGACCTATCAAGCCCTAGATGGCCTGGAGCCAAGCTACCTATAGAAGAATCATCTTCGTAGTTACAGAGGCCTTTTAAATTTCAGCGCTCTGGTTCAGAAATCATATGGTCAACTGTAAGGCCCTTCCCTCCATTGCTCACCAGAGCCCATTGTGTTATCCTTTCCCTGTGGGCAGGTGGGGTAGAGTTCATTGGTCTGGGCCTTCAAGACCTTTTCATTTTCAGATGGTGCTGTGCTGCCTCATGGCCCAGAGTTGGCAGTGATGGTGTATTCTCTGTCTCTCTCCCTGTCTGGGGCTTGGGGGTTACCAGGCTATTCTCATTCCAGATGCCAGCACCCTCGCGGTTGTTCCTGGTCTTGATTTTTAAACACGAGTCCCATTTCCAAGCCACGGCTCTGACACCATTGCTCACCACCCGAGAATCATGGTCACGCCCTGACAGGGCAGCATCTACTTTATCAGGTAAGGTTTTTTGTCTTGAGGTCTCCTTGCACGGATGCTTGCAGTGTCCTTGAAGTGGCCTAGCAGATGTCATTCCCAGGTTTGCTGGCTCACTTCTCTTTCCTCTGCTCTTTTTTGGATGTTTCTTCCGCAGCAGAACCAAGGCGACATACGCCCTCCCTGCTTCATACACCTCCTCCTGACCTCGCCCGGTTCCTCAGAGGATGTGAGCAGCGTGGGGAACATGGCTGGCATAATCGGTGAGTGAATCCTAAATGGTAGAATGTTGTCTCCACTCATTTTCTCCAGTGAAATTGTTTTGGATGTGGCACCGCTACTGTCACTGCTTTCCCCTTGTTCTATGGCAAACCTTTGAGAGACCGAGTGCCCAAACTGCAACCCAAAACCCACTTATGTATCATCGGCTGCCGGGTGGGCGGGGCCCATTGGGTGGGCATGGCTACAGTGGTAGCGGCAGACTGGATGGGACTAAAAAGTTCAACCAATCAGTTCCAACTTTGTGACATTTTTTTCCCCGCGAGAAGTTGAAATTGATTGATTGAACCTTTTTTTTTTTGTACACGGCAGCGGAGGCCTAAAGCGAAAAGGTTTTATAAAAGCCAGCTGAAGGCCTAGGACTGGGGCGACAGTGCCTGTGCCCACAGAGAGGGCTCTGTGTGCCACCTGTGGCACCCGTGCCATAGGTTCGCCACCACAGTTCTATGGCATTATAGCATATGCTCCCCTGTAGAGATGATCCTGTTGTCATTCAGCACCACACATGTGGATGATGGAAAGAAGTATCCAAAGGTTAGCCTTATGTGCCTGGCCATAGAAGCATTGTGGACAGTTAGGATGGACTTAGTAATAGCATGCCAGCCACTGTGTCTCACTTTGCCATTACTCTCTTGCTAGATGCTATGAATTGGAGCTTCAGAATTGCTTCCTGGATGAACTCTCCCTCACTGTGTCCCGTCGTCAACCTGGACAGAAGGAGATGCCCTTCACATGCCGCCTGGGCAAGATCTGGGTGAGGAAATGGTGGAAAACAATTGGGAACTGCCATGAACAGCTTTCAAAGCAGGGTGGGTGTGTCAGCTACTTAGTTATCCAATATGGCTGGGGAGATACTCTACAGCCTGGCCCGTGTTCTTTAAACCAGTGGTTGCTTCACAGGAGGCTTTTGCTTCTCATCAGAATGGCTGAAAAGTTGCTATCCTGGCTGCTTTGTCCAGTACACTTCTTACTTCTTGGTGTTCATACCAAAGTTATTCTATCTTATGTTTGCTCAGGCTGGTCAATGCCACCAGTGCTCTTGAGACTTTAATCCTTTCATTGCCCCCCCCACCCCCATCAATACAATCCCTTCATTGCCCCCCCCATCAATACAAACCGTGCCAGATCCTCCAAGCACTTATTCTGAGGAGACACTTTGAGGCAGCGATTATTTGATCCAGGCTACCTAAGGGCCCTCTTTATCCCTTCATTTCCTCACTGCTTTCCAGTCCTCTGCTATGAATCTATCCAATTGCTTGGTGACCATTTCCTTCTTTTTTATAACTACCGTGTGCTTTTTCTTATAGGTGCTGGATGCTGCCTCCCTGTCCACTCCCAATGAAGCCAGTTCCCTGTTGCCCATGGATGCTTCCCATGTCCACTGGCACCGTCCTTCAGCTGAGCTTCTCTCTGTCAGTTTCACTTTGAGCTGGACTTATCCTTCCAGCAAGGCCACCTGCTTCCGTGTGCATCATCGGAGCGGTCCGTGTGTCAGAGACTCTGAACCGCCTCTTCTTTTGCTTGGGGAAGCACATGCCTGCCTGTACCGCGTGACTCAGCTAGCAGTGCCTAACCCTCAAACTGTCTCCTCATGCCGCCTGGAGCTCCTGGTGGAGCCAGTCCCTAATGATGGGAGCAACGTTGATTCTTCCATGTGGGGAAAACTCATCTTTGTGTACTCTAACCCAAAGCTACCAGAGAACGCTGTCACCCTTTCTCCACACCCACACCATGGCCCGTGACCATAACATAGAAGCTTCACCCATCAAAAACTAAGGCTAAGAGGTGCACAAGGTGACATTCTTTTAATAAAGCCTCTTTGTTGCTTTCGTTAGAGTTATCATTTCTTCGCTTAGGACATGGTCCTGTGGTCTTACAGAATTGACATCCAAGAGCCAAATATATTTGGATGTACACGGATCCTGTGTACTTGGCAGGGAAATAATGCTCAAAACAGATTTATTAATGGTCAGCATAGCCTACAGACTTTGCTTTTAAAATATAAACATCCGTTCACTGCACAGTTACAAATAGCAGTGTCATTAAGATGGAAACAGGTGGCAATTGTCAAATCTGCTTCCAGTTGGATCCCTTTAATGAGCATAGAGGGAAAATCATTAGCTCTCATCAACGGGGAGCTTTATATTCAAATGAAATAGGAGGATGTAAGAAAATTTCATTTTTTCAAAATAAATAACCAATACTGCAGAACGGTGTTTCTCATCCTCAGTAACTTTAAGATGGGTGGACCTCGACTTCCAGAATTCCCCAGCCAACATCGATCCTGTATTTCTGCATAGTTGACCCAGAGAGGCTTAAACTTGTGCTTCCTCTCAACCCCTAGAAACCACTTCCCAGCTCCACTGTTGCCTGTAAATAATGAAAGGGGAAGATGGCAGAGACACCCCTGGACATTTCACTATGCATCTCTGTATACAGTAGTAGGTTGGGAGTGTGTGTGTGTGTGTGTGTGTGTGTGTGTGTGGGAGATGACGTCCTCTGGTGTTGGTGCACAATGCAGTTTTCTTTGCCGTGGAATCTGCTTGGGTTCTGGTAATACTGGACTACAGCAATCAATAGAGATTTGCTCTTAGGGATAGTGATGGCAATTTGCAGCTTAGTACTGAATGCAATTCTAAAGGTGTAAAGGCTAAGTAGTACATTATGAGACCTGTTATTTCTTCAACACGATTAATCCTACGGTTCCCTGAATATTAAGGTCAAATGCTGGATTTCCACTGTGCTGCTGCGGAAGCAAACTTGCTAAGTTTTAAATTCTTACTCAATTTTGTATTCATAACTGCATTGTGCTTCCATGGCATTTGTTGCGGTGGCCGCAACTATTAATGTTGCAGTAAAATTTCTGTCTTTTGATTTTATCCTTTTTCACCGATACTCAAAAAAATAATTGTGCTTCCTTCCCTAGGATTATTAGGTATTATCTAAAAATACCAACAGCATTTTTGTGCCCTTTTAGAGTTTGGGTTTACAGAAAATAGAGTGCAGTAGAGTTCGAAGTTTTGCTTAATGATCAGCCCCTTATCTCCGAGGGGGCAGAAGAGCAATTTAAAATTTTAAATAAAGTTCTTTTTTTTTCCCCCTTCCCCTTGCGGAAAGTGGCGGAGGCCAATTTCCTGATTTAGCTGAAATTAAAAGCAGGGCCATGTAAAGAAAACGGGAGCCTGTGCCCAGAGCAAAACACGAGCTGTAACTGACACTTAGCAGCTGTGCTGCCGAGGCACAGGGCAAAAAGGGGCCGGTGAGCCTTTTGCGCCACTGCAGCTTTCAGAATTAAAGTTAACCTAGTCGTTGCACTTCCAGAATGCTGTACAATTTTTTGTTCTGGTCCCTTGGCGCCTTTGGCAAGAGCTGAATATAAAAATTAAATTATTATTCTTATTTGTTTCAGAAGAAACCTCTCAGGTGAAATGATTTGTTGTGGCTTGCTTTGGCTGTGTGCTTGGCTTTGCTGCAGGTTAGGCAGTGAGATTTACAGGAAGCCGTGTCTGATCTGAATGAGAAGGAGGTTGCATGGGAAGCGCCAACACTCCTTTACAGCACCTGTGTGGCAGCAGTAACTTCTGCCCCATTTGCTGTAATAGGCATACTTTTATTTTCCCATTTTGCCCGTAGACGGGTGAGCACCTGGGAGATCACGGTCAACCATTTTTGGACTGCTGCCGAGGAGACTACAGGGACGGATCCATAGAGTTGAGCTCAGTTTGAAGGGGATGTTGCCTTTAAACTCTTATGGAAGGGCCAGAGAATGGGCCATGCAATCTCCTGCTTCTCCTCCTGGTCTGGTCTGATCTGGTTATGTGGGGAGTCCCTCTCGTCCTGCTTTGCGGAAAACCACCAACACACCCCCTTTCTGAATTCCTGATGCAGCGCTGGCAAGAGAATTGATAGCAGCAATTATTCCTTCGCAGTCTGGCATGCAGGCTATTAGCAGCTGGGAGTTTGGCCAAGCACGGCACACATGGGGATCTTGGTTCTTTGCTGCACAGGCCTGTCTCCACATGTGGCTACGGCTCAAGGCAAAGGAAATTGATACAGCGACATTTACGCCGCCGGTGCTGGTCAGATGGGCATGAATGCAACGAGAGCAAGAAATTGACATTTTGAAAAATGTCGGCCCTGGCATAGGGATGGACTCATGACATTTTCTCTCGGTTTGGGATTTTGCTCTTTTTAACTTTATGCACCAAGGCGCCCGTGTTGCTCAGCTGTAGCCCTTATTTCAGGCAGCAAAGACGCTGTTTTTATCTTTAATGTTTCCTGTCCTCTCCCTCCAGTGGCACATCTTCATTAATTGATGGAGGCAGCATTTATGATGAGAAGTTCTTGTACAAATCCACTGGGTCTGTCCTGTGGACGTGGATGGCAGCCTTCTCCATCTACTTGGGTTCTGAGTATTTATTTTTAAAGTACAGTTCTCACTTAGCTCTCCACTAATCATGCTGACTGAAGCTGCTGGGTACTGAACTGATACAGAAACCTGCTACAGTTTTCATCCTCCACATCTATGGCCCCATCTGAGTATTTGTTTTACATCCACTCTTTCTACTCTGATAAGCGTTCAAGGCAACTAAAAATGTCCCTTCAAATGTCCCTTTTCCTACAGATCTCCATAGCTGGACAGATGGGCAAGAAAAGAATTGGATTTCTTAGCCATCAGTGTTAGCACCTGAAATTGGGCCCAGTAACAGATCACTAGTGCAATGTCTCCATGCAAGGTGATATTATGTGATCTTTGTAACTTGCACCAGTTTTCTAATCCCATTTTGCACGACTTGCAACTTCCAAGCACTTTCAGAGTGATAGGAATTGATTCAGACTGAGATGATTTCCATCTGAAGACAGATTTACAGCTGGAGGTCAGCAGTGACTGCAGGGCAGGGGTGAGGACATACCACACACAAAAGAGAGTAGGGTTTCAATTGTGGTTGCCATCTTGAACTTACTGCCCAGCTCACCCCTCACACCCCAATTCTTTCAGATACTTACGTGGAGGTGACAGAAATGATAGGAGTCTAAGATGTAGAAGGAAATAAATACTATTTATGGGAACTATATAATTCAATCAACATATAACCAACTGATTGATGCATAGTCAATGCTATGAAGGGATACAAAATATTACGAATCTCTGATGGAACTGCCCTTCCTTTAGGATACTTGCAGTGCAATGACCTGGGGTTGCCCAACGCCTTTTTGCCACCTATCTTGGAGATGGGCAGCAGACACAGAGGAAGCATGGGATGTTGTGTTGTATGTCTGTGTGCTCCCAGACCATTGGTCCTAGTGTTCAAGCCTAATGGGGGGAATGCTTCTCCTTATTCAGCAAATGGAAGCAAGGTCATTTCCCCAATAGGCAAATTGGATTTTCTCAATCCAAGAGAATTAGAGGCCCAATCTCTCTCCTGGTCCGTTTCCTGTATTTGGTCTTGGTCTTCTGCCCTAATTAGGTTGGGAGAGATGCAAAAAAGGTGTCTATCCACAGTGCTTAGAAGTGGGATTTTTTTAAAAGAGACAGCTCACACAGTACATCCAATGCTTTGGAGCATCCAATCATTGCTTCTCCGCTCTGTCCAGCCCTAGAGGGTTGCAGTAAAATTAGCAAAACGAGTTGGGTCAAAGCTGAGTCAATGATCTGAATTAAATTGAAGGGAAAGGAAAAGGATGCAGCAAGACGATTGGATGGCCTTGACAAGTTAGCCAGAAATGTTCTTCAGGATGTTAATTTGGGCACATGAACTCGTTCCCTGCAAGATTTCTTGTACTGCCTACTAGAAAAGATTTGCCTTCTGTCCCTGGTTTTCTCTTGTCTAGGATTTTTATCATACATCCGCATCTTCTAGACCCAGAATGGGACAACTCACTGCAGCCAACTTGCCATGGCCAACTTGCCACAGTCAATTTGCCATGGCCAACTCACCATGGGACAACTCGCTGCAGGACAATTAAATTTAATTATTTAAAACAATTTTAAAAATATTTTAATTTTTGTCATTGACATTTCATTTTGAATTTGGCATCCTTTAATGATTCTTTTCCACAATTTCTTAAGATATTAGTGTTATTCCCGCAGTGAGTTGGCCATGGCAAATTGTCCTGTGGTGAGCTGGTGCCGTGAATTGGCTGCAGCAAATTGGCTGTGATGAGTTGGCCATGATGAGTTGGCCGTGGTGAGTTGCCATAGACCCTCCTAGAGCAGCCTATATTTTGGAAATCCTCCTTCCTGTTTGCACCCTTCCCAATCAAAGTCTTGAGCCATCCTCATTGAAGAAAGAAACCTTTATTAATAAATAATAATAATAAATACTGTTTATTTGAATGGTCACACTTTTGAAGCATATAGAATGGGGTGGGTAGCTGATGCTCCCAGGGTGGGAGAGGGGGTAGCAAATGGGAGGGGGGGGTTGTACAAGGGGGCAGGAGCAGCAAAGGTAGGGCTATCTACAACGGGAATAGAAAAGGAGGATCATCTGGTTGCTGGCATGTCAGGAGCTTTAATGCTGAATAGAAAGTGAGGTTTCATGAGATGACTAAGCCAAGGGGAGGTTAAGAGCAGGGAGGAGGCCCTGAGTCCAACTGGCTCTGGGGTGGAGTCGGGTGGGGCGGGTGGGCGATGGGACATGCACTCCTCCCATGAAGGGCTGTGGGCAGGGAGGAAACCCTGGGCGGCAGCAGCAGTGGTGACAGCAGCAGCAGCGGTGGCGCAGATTGGTCTGTGTAGCAAAATGGTTCTTTCTCCGAATGCCCTGGTGCCCAGCCTGGCCCCCTCCCCAGCTGGGGGCTATGCTGCTCTCCCCTGCCAGCCACACAGTCCTTGAGGAAATGCTTGCCCAGCACCCTGGCTTCAGTGTGATGGAGGGGGAGGTGTTTCTCGGCCCTCCGGTGCAGGGTGGGAAGTTCAGGGGGAGACCTGGAGACCTCGGACTTTCTCAGCTCTGAGTTCAGCCAGGCCTCCCCCAAGGACAGCTGCAGGGATGGAGTTCGCTGCCTTGTGGGCCGATGGGAGCCGGGATCCTCAGGGGAAGAGGAAAGTGCAACTTCTTCAAAGAAATCCCCCTCGAAAACCTGGGGTGCCAATCCACCGGCGTACCCCAGAAGCCCTCAGCCTGGCCCTACATCATACAGGAATCCAAGGCTTGCCGACTTGACCAATGGATGAACCAGCAAAGCGCGAAAACACTGGGAACTTCTGGGATGCAAGAAGCAGGACGGCTAGCCCTGCCGGCGCTCATGGCGTCTTCTGCGGTCTGGGAGGGCCGCAGGTCTTCAGGAGGGCTGGAAGGAAGACGTGATGGCCTGGGGCCTGCAGATTCCAGTCTGTGTCAGTACCTGTCCCTCCTTGGCCCCGTGGTCTGCAGCAGGGAGGAGCAGGGCACGGGTCTCCTGATGCGGACGGCTTTGCGGAGTCTGCATGGGGCTGCCGTGCCGTCCATCTGTCCGGGCAGACTGTCAGTAGTTGCGCTCCGGCTGGCCTGTCGCTTGGGGCGCATGTGTGGACAGAAGGGGGCTTTCACTCAGTCGCTTGGCTTGTTAGTTTTGTAATAGTTTGTTGCTTTGCTTTAAAAAAAATGTTTTGTGCCCTTCCTGGTCCCAGAAGGAAACAGCTGAAGGTTTCACTACAACAGAAAACAAAGGCAGAATGTTCCATGGAGCAACCTGCAGGCTGTGGCCTGGGGGAGGGGGAAATGGGGCAGGAGGAGAAGGCAGGGGAGCGCTTTCCGCTCTCTCTGTGTATGCTGGTCCAGAATGTTAGATTTGGGAAGTGGAGTTCCAAGTAACTTTTAAGCTTTGCATGTCCCTTTTATACACAGCTGAGGGGTCCATTTTGCTCAGCAAATCAGTGAAGAGGAAAGTTACCCAAGCCCTGCTTGGAACTGTTAGCCAGCATTGTGAAAGGAGCTGGGATTGCTCAGCCCCACCCAGGGCCCAATCCCAGTCAGCTCCCTCAGAGACCTACATGCTAGGCCCAGAGAGGACCCTGTGGGGGTCTCCTACTCACTGTACATTGTCCAGATCACCTCCCAGTCCCTACCAAGGCCAGCATAGCAGTACATCCCTCACTCATTTCCCAATAGGAAGAGGGGACCTTCGTTTTTCTCCCCTTGCAAGAGAGAGAGAGAGAGAGAGAAAGATGCCCCTTTGGTTGATACAGGGCTTGAGCTGGCCTATCTTTTCCCTATGGGAAGGATCTAGGCTGCTGCCCACCTGGCACGTTTACCCTGCCTTTGTGTGAGGGAGAAGAAGGGCCACTGCACTTGAGAGGGACGCTATCCTGAGTTCCTTTGGCCAGAGCCTCTCCTTTAGAAGTGTGAGAGCAGAAACGATGCAGGAGACCTCACAGGGGCCTCCTCCAAGTGCAACAGTATCCCAAAGGCCCTCATGAGGCTTGATTTAATAGGAGAACTCAGATACTGGGTGGCTCTATAGGAGGCAGAGGATTCCTTGAGATTATCTTGTTGGTGTGTGTGTGTGTGTGTGTGTTTGTCTGTCTGGTTAAAGCAGGCACCTGTCCCAGCTCCCTGGCTGGCTGCTTGGCAAAATGATGCAAATGTGGCCAATACACCATCAGAGACAAGTGGGAGGAGAGGCATGGCAGGCGGCTTGAGGTAAAGAGCTGGGTGATTTAGGCTGCCAAGGGCCAGCAGCAGGGGACGGGGCCCATGTCCACGGGGTTTTGGTTGGATTTCTAAGGAGCAGTCAGTGTTACTATTGTGAGGAGGGTCTGGGTCTGTCTTGCTAGTAGGGAGTGAAGCGGCTGTACCCTCCTCGGTATAGACTAGCCTGCAACATCAAAGACGGAGAAAAAGCCAATCAGTATAAAGGAGAGGCACAGCCCATCCCTGCCCTGTCCTTGGAGCCAATATGGGGGTGGGCACTGGCAGAGACCTTCTTCTGAAGTGGGAGCAAGGGCCAAGGGCAGTGGGGTAGAAGTGGGGGTTTGACTCAACCTCCCAGAATGCAAAGCTGCCTTGGAGCAGATTTCACAGGAAAACTATCCAGACGGATAAGGCCGATATGCATTTTAAAGAGGAAAAGTAAAGTAAAATGGTGCTTTGGGGGCAGGTGCCTAGCACTTTCCTATGAATCCTTCTACGGGTAAAGGAAGCAAGGGCCTTACAAAACCATGCCTCAGTTTTCCTTGCCTCCCTCTCAGTATTCCCCCTCTTCCAAGGGTTGACAGTTCAATGCAAATCTTGTGGTACCACTAGGAAGGCCCTGATGGGCAAAGGTGATTGCAGGATGGCTTGAAAACTTTCTCCTCTTTGATGCTGCCTAGAGACCTGATTACAAGGAGGCATCACTGCAGGAACTGGATGTGGAAGTGTATTCAGGAACAGGAAGGATGGGAGGTGGCTTTGGGGAGAGTCCCTGTGCATGCACACCTTGCTCATCTCCAACCCACTTCTTAAAGTATTTGCCCCTTGAAGCACTGCTTTTGAATGAAGGGTCCCTTACGCCTGTACAAGCTGCTGCTCGCTTCAGGTGGTTTTTAAGAAGGGCATCACTTGTTCAGGAAACCATCCTTTCTAATATGGGCATCCCCTGGCAATGAGGGCAGCCAGGGTTAGCCCAGCCCTAGATGTGTGTTTCTTCTCTAAGAATCTTCCTGCTTAGGATTTCTCTGGCCTGATTAATAGGACTGCAGCTGAGATCTGAGTCAGTATCCCCAAAGACATCCCAGATCTTTCTTCCTCTTTTCCCAAGTACCCAACCTGACTGCACACATTCCCCCAAGGTCTCGATGGCTATGCACAAATGGATAGAAGGCCCCATTCTTACCATGGTGCCGATGCTGTAGGTGGCAGCAGGGCCAATAGTGTGGTGGTAAGGGTCTGCAGCTGCATAAACTCTGCCGTAACTAGGAGCGAACACAGGGGGCAGCGTTAGAAACTGAGGAATCGCTGAGTTGCCAAGCCTAAGTGTTCAAAAAACCATGAATCAGGCCCCAGTCATCATTAACTTTGCTTCAAGTCATGATAAACATAGAAGAAATGACAAGAAATGTTCACTGAGCTTTTAGCAAAGGCCCCTGAGTTACTTTTCCCAAGTAGGTATCCACCAAATGTGCTAGGATTACAACCCCAGCTTTAAAGCCATGCATAGTTTCCAATAGGGGAAAGTGACCCAGTAGCGAATTGCTCCAATTCCCCACCACAGAGAAAACATTTCAAATTACAAACATCTCAAAAAAGAGAGTGCAAGAATTCAAAAGCTACATTTTTACTGAGGATCCTCATCCCCCCCCTTTTTTTTAAGGTAAAGGTAAAGGTTCCCCCGCACATGCGTGCTAGTCGTTTCCAACTCTAGGGGCTGGTGCTCATCTCCGTTTCAAAGCCGAAGAGCCAGTGCTTGTCCGAGGACGTCTCCGTGGTCATGTGGCCGGCATGACTAGACGCCAAAGGCGCACGGAACGCTGTTACCTTCCCACCGTAGTGGTCCCTATTTTTCTACTTGCATTTTTACGTGCTTTCGAACTGCTAGGTTGGCAGAAGCTGGGACGAGTAACAGGCGCTCACTCTGTTACGCGGCACTCGGGATTCGACCCGCCAAACTGCCGACCTTCTGATCGACAAGCTCAGCGTCCTAACCCACTGAGCCACCGCGTCCCTTTTTTTTTTTTTACTGGGATGCAATTTCAGAAGGGAGAAGGAATTAAAGGATCGGCTTCTAGATGAGCAAGCAGGTTATTGTAAAGATGTCTTTTCCTAGAGAGATATTAATGGCCAAAAAATGTACAGGTATCACTGTGGCCTAAACAAGAGGTGGCCAAGCCTTCTTTGGAAGTTTGGGGGAAGTTGGTAGGACAGGGCCCCCAACTCTGTGGTCTTATGAGATTGTCTCTTGGATGTCTGCAAGGGATTTTGCATTTCTCCTTCAGTTCTGTGCATTTCGTAGCTCAAAAACTACCTTAGCACTGCTTTTCCAGTGTGCAAACAGAGATTCTGAAGGTTTGATTTGCAGGGGAGAAAGTGCGCAACCCAGAAGCAGGAAAAGAATATTTGTTTTCCCAGCAGGGAAGGAATAAAAGCATTGGCAGGCAAAGGATGTCGGGTACAGTCATCCCAGCTGTAGTTCCTCCACATTATCCTTGTTTAACTTCTTGTATGCATCCTGCAATTCTATGAGGGCACAGATCATTATTTATTTTAACCAAAGGAGAAGTAGGAGTGACTGGTTGACTGGGTTGTGCTGATTAGAACTGGTTTTGTAAGGGACCCAGAGAATGTAAATAATTGTTTCCTGGCGGTGGATGAAGTTGGAGCAGATTTTTTGTCAGTTTTGGATTTTATGAGCTAAAAGGAGAAATTATATGAGGATTTTATGTTGGGGAGAAAGAAAACATGAGAAATGAATAAACAGCTAAGCGCTAAAATTTCAGAAACGTTTTGGCCAACATCCTCAAGCAAAGAATGGAATTAACACGAATATAGAAAAACTAACATCCTTAAGAAGATTTTATCATGAGAATCCTTCGGATTTCTTATCTGTAAATAACCTCAGAAAGTAGCAGCATCTAGCCAGTGCTGGCTGATTTTGAAAAGGCAAACAAGATTGGAACTTGTTATTCACTGGATAGGAGACCACCAGTAATTCCCAGGTTAGACTGAGAAATCAGAAAGACATTCTGGAATTGGGCATCGCTAATCTGCTTCTATACTGTTGCCAAGAAAACTATGTGTATGTCATAGAAATCCCTGCTTATGGACCGTTCGGTTAAGATCAAGAAGTGTGTCGCAGAAAGGAAGTTTGAATCAAAGATGTCTCTAACTTTTAATCCTGAAGCAGCCCTGTACAGCCCAGTCAGTACCAGAGTATCAACAATGACCTACTTTACAGGGCTGCGGTTCTATAGATGGGGCGGGCTTGGCTGAGAGGGTCATCATCTAAGACCACATGCATGTTCCTTGCCAGATGTGAATGTTAAATCTGATTGGCAAGACCAGCTTGTCCCAATGCGAGTATAGTTGCTCACTATCTTTCAAGGACAGAAACACACAACACCCTCAATCCACCAGGAAAGCCACTCCACTGTGTCCCTCCCCAGACACTCATTAAAAGTGTTTTCTGACTTATCTGGTTGGTTAATTGTTGGGCTTCATTTCCATGTAGGCCACCACCTGTATTCTAAGGCAGAGGTCCCCAACCTTTTGGGCGCCAGGGACCAGTTCCGTTGAGAGTTGGTTTTTTTCCACGGACCAGAAGGGGCGTGGTTTTGTGTGCTGCCTGCATCTCACGGATGGGGCTTTGCTTGTTTGTGTGGACCGGTTGCTGGCATGCCGTGGCCCGGTACTGGTCCACGGACCGGGGGTTGGGAACCCCTGTTCTAAGGGGAAACTGTGCCCGGTGATGGGAATGATCCCACTTCCATAGTCATTGGTTGCTACTCTCCTGACTATTCTGCCCTGGGTGGGCTGCTCTCTTCTGAGAGGTCTGGACCAGAAAAGCTGTACTTGTTTTTTTCTTCACAGGAAATCTGTTGAAACACTGGCATTTTTTAAAAAAGGAAGCTCACTAATAGAATGGGGAAAAGGCTAAGCTTTTTTAAAATAATTGATGGAATGGGAAAACAGGGATCTTTTTTTGTTTGTTTAACTAGGTGAAATTTGCAAGAGTTGTGATTCCTCTGTAGTCCAACTGACTAGAATAATGAGAAAACTGTGGGTTTTCTCTTTTCTTCTGGTCCAGTGATCCAAACACAAGGGAGGGGCTCATATTAAAAAAAATGTTCGAATGGAAACCAGCATCCTGAAATATCCCCATGGAAAGAAAGTTGTCAAGAAGTGGGAAAACCCACCAACTGGGACTATGGTAAATGTAGCCTGAAGTGAGCACCGGGCCACCATCATGGCCAAAAAGGAGGAAGAGTTTGAAATCTGGAAAGGTTTTATTTCCTGCAGGTTTCTACGTGGAAGGCAAGCAATTAAAAGCTGTCATGTGGAAGAACCCTTAGTTTATAGCGTCCTTTCTTAATGAGAGTTACTGCACACTTTTTATGATATCTCCCTATGAATTAACACAACATATGTGGAACTGAACAGCTGAACACATTGCATTGCTTTACTTAGCATGATAATACAAATATAGAAACCAGGAGAATGAAAAATGTTTTCTAGGAAGGGTTTCCAAGCAGAAATAAATGTGTACCACTGATAAAAATGTACTATTCTGCTGGTAATATTTCCTGCAATGGGTCATTCCTTCCCAGGTTTATCCCAATATTTCTTATTTAAGCCCCTTATAATGTATTGTTTCTCATAATATTTTCACATCCTTCATATTTATTTACTTAGTTATTACTTTGTTGGGCATTTTAACCTGCTTTTCATTAACAGCAGAATAATAATCTACCACTAACCTAATTAAATGACAGTCATTTTTTAATAGGATGCTAAAACATATAAAGGAAGTAGGATGATAAGAATATTGCATGTCAATAAATACCTGATTAAGAAAATAGTCTCTCCTATTTCCCAAAGAAACCTTCAGCAGTTACCACTCTAATACTTATGCCTGTGTGAAGAAGGGCTGCTTGATTTTGCAGAATTGTTTTGGCTTCGATAAATGCAATGAAAAGGCCCTGCAGTGTGGAAAAGCAACTTTGCTTCGAATGAAATGTCTTTGGCGCATGATCAGAATTTTATTGGAGGCCAGTGAAGTGACTTCTCCCGGAAAGTGTGGCCACTCTGCTCCAGCCCATATTTTGTGGAGCCACATTGAAAAAGCGCTTGGCTGAATGAACAGTCAAAGCAAAACGCCCCTTCAATGCTTCCTATCCCCACCCCCACCCCCTTGTAATCATTGTTTTTAGAAAGGGAAGATAAGCACAAAGGATTAATTGCTGTTGTTTTGTTGCCTCCGAGAGACTCCTCCGTTTAACAACATAACCTCTCCTAACTCAGGCCGCTTCAATACAGCCATTCATCTTATCAGCATGAAATTCTGTATACGGGCAAGCCAGAAAGCGCACACATTTCAGTGAAAGGTATAAAAAGGGGAAGAGAGGCAATGGTTGCTTGTGAAAATCAGAAGAGGGAAACAAGGACAGGGAACAAAATGAGGCAGAGCTCAGACCACAGACGCTTTGCACTGTGGACAAACCAGCTCCCAGCCCTTGAGTGCTGTGGACTCTTCTGATTATTTCAGGGTCTGCCAGGACTTCCAGTATTCCCCCTAGCCCTGGGCAAACCAGTCCATGGGGGCTGGAAAAACGTTTCTGACTGAAGGCAGTGGTGTCCCTTCCTTTTCTCCACACCCTGGTGCATCAGTAACAATTTCCTGATACAGGGACACCATTGTGAATCCCTGCATCCAAGCGACGGGCTGATAAGAGGACCAGACACCAAGGCGCAAGATGACTTACCTGTCACTGTAAGCTGTTGCTGCTGCTGCCGCAGGCTGGGCGTATCTGTAGGCTGCATAGCCCCCCTGGAGTAGATGGGAGAGACGAGCATTAGGGGTGAAGGTGTGACTGCAGTACCACAGGAGAAGGGCACATCTTTCGGGGATCTCAGGTGCTGGCCAGGAGGGAGATGGGTACCCATAGGCCCAGCCCCTCTCCCATCTCATTAGCATTCCCTGGGGGTCTTGTTACCATTAACCTGCAGAAATTAAACATGCTGAGGAGAGAATGTCACCTCCCTAGCGGGTGGCGGTGTTAACGAGATGTCGCCTCTGATAAATCTGTCAGTGTGTGCCTGAAGTATTGCCCAGAGCACTTTAAATATGGAGGGGAAATGCTGCTGTGACCCGACAGGCTGACACCAGGCCAGAAAATAAATCCTGCCCTCTGTAGGAGCGGATGCACCCCTTACCCCACCCTCACAGGTAGCCTGCTTCCCATCTCCAGTGCGATTTCAAGCCTTTCCTTTCCACCCTTAATCTCCCTTAGCCACGAAAAGTGCTGGGATGAGGCTTGGAAGAGTGATGAGAAAATCTGTAGAGCTAATGGGAAAGGATCAGAGGCTGCCCAACTGCTGCTGCTTCCCGAGCTCTGGGCCCCAGGTTGTTTTCCCACTGCGTTTTGGCAGCCTTGGCCCCTGTTTGCATCGCTTAATGAAAAGAGCAAGCAGGGGGGATTTCTCTTTGACAGAACAGCCTTCCTGGAAGGGCCTGTGCCTGGTTACCAGCAAAGGCTGCCAAGTCTCTGCAGGAACCAGAGGATGCTTTGACTAGAAATGAAGAAAAAAAAAGGATCTCCCAAGGAAACTTTGAAAGGATGGACTTACATAAATTTCAGCACCGTAGAATCCGTCCTGGTAAACCACTCTGCAAAAGCAAGAAGAATGCGGCTGTGACTTAAGAGTAACTTTGGGTAGGGCTCTTTGAAGCTCACTCTGCAAGACTAGCTGTGTTCCAGGCAGGAGCACCAGAGCAGGCATCAGATGGGCCTTTGTGGCTCTGGTGTTTGGACCTCTCAGTTGCTTTTCTCTACCCTGACAGCAGGAGAGGAGCAAACGCAGGCATCGAGCAAGTGGAGGGAGCTGTCTGCCTGACAATCAACAGGGAAGATCGTGAAGGTGTTCCTGGGGGAACTAGGAGCCAGCCACTCTGGGCCGTGCAGCCCCATACGATAGTCACACACATTCTGCAAAAGATTTTGCTTCATTTTCGTCATTTTAAAAAAGGAGGAGGTTTCTGATCCATACGGTGAGAGGCTATAGGATGGTCACCACGGTTATCTACTCTCTTCCACATATCATCTAGTGATGCTTTCCTTCCTGTATCCCTCATGTTTGTCTAATTACTAAAAGAAGCCTATACAACACAAGATATAAGAAGATGAGCTTCGGAAGGAAGCATGAAAATAAATATGTTGTGCAAAGTACACCAGCACGTACTTAATTTGCTTGCATAATTTATGCTGGTCAAGGAAATAAAAAGATTCCTGTTGAAAAAGTGGAATGACTGGGAGCATGACTTCTCCAGCTGTGGGTTGACTGTGAAATGTACAGTGCCACCTGGGCAAATTCTCTTCCTAACCTTACCAAAATGGTGCCCTCCAGAAATATTATACTCCAATGCCCATAATTTCCAGACAATAGGTACGGTCTGTAGGAATCTCTATAGGAAAATTGAGGTCAATGAGAAATCCAAGGATAACTCTGAATTTTCCAACCATGTGTCCAGAAATCTAGGACAACAGAAACTTATGTCTTAATCATACCAGAACCCAAACAGAGAAGCTTCGGGAAGGCATGTCTTAAAATTAATATGGCTTTTAGTGAACCATAGATCACAGTGCCCAGATATGAGACATGGGAAAGACTCCCTGGGTCTTGAGAAGATTGCCCGTCTAACTTTGCCTTTTTTTGGAAGTGCCAAACCACCCATTTTTGTAAAGCAGTCTCTCTGCTCCATACTCACGCTCCGTAAGTGGGGATGGGGGGAGGTGGGGGAGCCGCTCGGAAAGTGTTGTAGACTGTGCGTCCTCGGCCCCTTAAGTGCGTCCCCCGGTACGCTACTGCGGTTCCTGTGGCTGGATATGGAAAACCGGTCACTGAAGGAGGGGAAGAAATAACCATGAGGAACAGCTTGGAAGAGCCCCCAATTTTAAACTCTGTTCTCCATTCCCCACTTCCTCTCCCAAGAATAAGGGATAGGCTTTTCCCATCTACTTCCTCAGGCATGTTCCTCGCAGCTGTCTTATGAATCCAACCCATCAATGCAATATTTCTTCCTATTTAATATTTGAGGAGCTGTTACAGAGAAGGGGGTGGGTGGGGTTAACCTATTTTCCAAAGCATCTGAAGGCAGGACAAGAAGTTATAGATGGAAATCTATTAAGGAGAGAACCAACTAAAGATAAATTTCTTGGCAATGAGAACAATGAAATGGCTTGCTTTCAGAAGTTGTGAGTACTCCATCCCTAGAGGTTTTTAAGAGATTGGAAGCCATTTGTCTGGGATGGTATAGGTTCTCTTGCTTGAGCAGAGGGTTGGACTAGAAGACCTCCAAGGTCCCTTCAAACACTGTTATTCTGTATTCTGTATTTCTGTTCCTATTACAAATGTTGTCTTCAAGACTTTTGCCCTCTGTCATAAATCTATGAAGAATTATGCAGTACAGCTACAGGATATGACTATGTCTCAGTTCTAATCACATTCGTTCTCTTTTTTCACAATAAAATCCAGATACACACATAAGTTTTATCTCTCTCCACTTTATCCCTACTTTATTCAAACCAGTGTCTGAAGCTAGTTATGTTTATTTTTTAATTTTTTTAAAATTTCATTTATATCCCGCCCTTCTCCGAAGACTCAGGGCGGCTTACAATCTAAGCACAAATCAACGTGCTTAGCAATAAGCTTTCATTCTATGTATATGCCTGCTTTCAGCCCCCCCCCAGCAGCATTATTACAAAGTCAGCTTAATTGCCCCCAACAATCTGGGTCCTCATTTTACCTACCTCGGAAGGATGGAAGGCTGAGTCAACCTTGAGCCTGGTGGGATACGAACCTGCACTAATTGCAGGCAGCTGGTGTTACTTAAGGAGGCATTAGCCCACTGCTCCACCAAGGCTAAAGTACAGATGGAGGAATAAGCTGTTTGCAAGAATGATAAGATCCACAAACAGAGCTGCTTGCTAAATGGAGCTCAGGGTGGCAGGGGTGGGGTCTAAATGATGTCCCAGATCCCTCCAAGTTCCATCTGGATTCATACACCACATTAAACCCTAAACCTAGGCTAACAACGTAGAATTCCTCTACTTATCTGCTAAGGCCCAAGCAAACAAATGAGATTATGGTTTTATGTGATTGCTGGGTTCATACAATATGCTAAGAGAGAGTGTAACTGGGTACCACAGCATACTGAGCTATAAATTCCATAGGCCTATTTAGCTGTGTTGAATATGTTGTGGTAGCTGTACCACGAATATTATGAGATGCATTGGATACATTCAGTGATATTTTATGGTGTATTTATACTACCCCTAAATCTGGATCTGAACTGTTATAATTTGGCCCGTCTAGAACCCTAATTTACAATGGGGAGTCATAAATCCTTGCCATTTGACAATAAATTACTTAATAATGTACCTATGGATTAGGCACATAGTTAATAGTCTTATCAACCCTAGAGTGAATTTTCAAGATAGTGATTTGCCTAAAATTAGGCAGAAAGCCCCACGACTAAGCAGGAATTTAAGCCTGGTATTCCCCAGATCTAGTGCACCCATTCCCTCCTCTCTCCTTCCCCTCCCTCCCACCAGCTTATCGACTTCTTGCTTTCTTCTTTACAAGCAAATGCCTATGGCATTCTAAGAATAAGGAAGAGGTAGATTCTGCTCTGAGATTCAGTAGTCCTGCCAGGTCCCTAAGAGATAACACTTCTCCATGGACCTGGCCCGATTCAGACATTACCTGCATAGAATTCAGGGCCATAGACGGCGCCCACTACAGGGTTCAGCTTCCAGCCTGGTAACAAAGAAGGAGGCAGTCAGAAAGCATTGCTCTCTCAGTCCTCCTAAACTGGCATTCCAAGAAGTGGGCTGGAGGGGGTGCTAGGTTCATTAGGCATTGCCTTTGAAGAGGGAAATCTGAAGCTGTTGCTTTAACATGCTGGGTGCTCCTCTTGCCATCTCTGTTTCCAGAGATACAACCCAAATCCATGCTTTGCGGGTTTTTTTTTTTAAAACCCCCCCACCTCCCCGAGGTCAGAACACCTCCCCACTCCCAACCTGTAGAGTGGCCTGGAGGAAAAGAAGCCTGTCCCCTTTCCAGGAATGCCTGGTTCTGAACTCACTTCACCACCCTTCCTTGTTCCATTACCGTTTGTGTAGGGATTAGCTGCCTTTTTGTTTGTCATGACCCGTGCAGTGGCATTGTTGACCTGTTGAGAAACAAGCACCAGGTTACTGATAGACTTTGGGTCCAAATGGAATTCCTCTTCCCTGGACCTCAAGGAAAACATCAGCATCCAAAAGGCTGCTGAAGGTTTGTGTCAGCTCCTCCGTGATTTATAGGCCAATCATCCTAAGCAGAGGCAATTTGCTTGCCACACACTACATTTGGTAATTTTTGACATTTTGGACTACGAACCTTCTGAGTCCTAATCTTACAGCTCTTTCCTAGTGTGTTGGCCACAAACAAGAGTGCAACATTAGAACCACATGGGCTTGTTGTAAGGGACCACTGCTGAAACTCTCTCTTCCCAGGGCCACGTTCACAGCTAGCATGCAGGGCCCTGCACAGGCAGTTTTCATGCATACTGGAAGTACCATTAACTGGACAGGCTACACAAGGCAGGCAAGAGGAGGCCTAAGAAATCAAATCAGCAGAACAAAAGGGTAGGAGTTCCAGCAGAAGAGGATGTCAGGGGCAACAATGCAGCACCATCTCTCTACCCCACAACTCTGATAAACCAGGGGTCATCTTCAGCACTCCAGTGTGAACAAAGGGCTCAACAACTACCAAGAACTACATTCACAGGAGATTCTTTTGCATCCTTTACATGGTCTATTCTGAAATTGCTCTGTACTTCCTCTTCGGAAGGCAAAGAGCAAGAATCTCTGCCAGGAGGTAACTGCACAGGATGATTTAGGCAGATTTTCTGGAAGTTTGGAGGCTTGGGGATATTATACTTCTCTGCCTTCTCTTAATATTGTCTGAAATGACTGCTTATAGCAGATTCTTGGTGGAGACATTCTGCCTTCCTTCCCTTCTGCATCCTCCCCTACCAAAAGCACAGGACATGCAACATTCACTCGCCCGCCTGCTTGTTCTGGCTAATCCCAGGGACAGATATATATATATTTAAAAGGGGGGTTGTGATATGGTTGGAAGTGTGAAGTCTAATGCCCGACGCAGAGCAGGCAGTGCATTTGTTCGCACCTCAATTTTGCGTCCCTCTACGATGGTGCCGTTCAGCTTCTCCCGTGCCCGATCGGCATCTGCACTAGTTTCAAAAGTTACAAACCCAAAACCCTGTGAGTGAGGGAGAGAAAGGAAAAAGGAAAGAAAAAGAGAGAGGTTGGGGAGGGAGAGAGGTAGGAAAAGGAGAAAAGGATGAAGAAAGAAAAAGGGGGTGGGAGGAACAGGACAGAGAGAAGAGGTGAGTAAGGAGCAGCAGAGAAAAGAGGCAGGATGTGAGTTTCCCAAGCCTCCCTAAAGACCGGGCGAGGGGGGGGCGGGGTTCAGGGGTGGGTGGGGAAGGAGTAAGGACAAGGGAGGATAAGGACTCAGAGGAATAAGAGGACAGGACAAGATCTGCATCACCACTCCATTATACCACGACGGCCCCAAAGGATTGCAAGTGTGTAGGATCTTCTCCCCTGTGCCTACTATTGGCTTTACATTTATATCATCCAGGCTAGAGAGACAGAGGAGCCCTCCTAAGTGTGAAGAGGCTGCAGAAATGGCTGAGGCCTAGTTCTGCCCCCTCCAGAATGCTCAACCATCGTGTGACACCTGATCAGCTTCTGTGCGGTTTAGCTCCTACAGTCAATAGTGGAACAGCAAGAGTTAAGCACTGAAAGGATTTCCCAAGTTTCTTTCAAACTTAAAATAGCTGAATTACCTCCTGGAAACAAAATTCAATAGTGTATTTTCATGTCTATTTCGGGAGGAAGAAATATCCACATGTTTCCTCCAAACCTTAATACCACGTTGCCTTAAGTAGCATGTTATTTTATTTCTCTCTCTCTCTCTCTCTCTCTCTCTCTCTCTCTCTCTCTCTCTCTCTCTCCTCTCCCTCTCCCTCTCTCCCTCCCTCCCCCCCTCTCTCTCTCTCGTTAGAGCAATTTCTAATCTCACCATGAGAGGGTGATCGTTTTCTGCATTAAATTACTTTAGTGACGGCTTTGTGGCCGACAGTTTTTCCTCTTTCTATAGGACTCCGAATCTAGAATTGCTTTGGTTAATTATTTTCAACCAGCACAGTTGTTTTCAGAGGGAAAGTTAAAATATCAAAATCTCATTCTTAAATCTAAAGTCACAGGATTTGAAGGGATGGTGAGGAAAGGGTAGTTAGAAACCAGGAGGCACCCTGTGGCATAGAAAGGAAGTGGTGAAGGCAGGAATGCAGAATGGAGGAGAAAGACTGGCCCCTGGGAACACCCATCTACAGGGACATTTGGGTTGTATCAGACACCAACATGTTGAACCCACCTTGGAACCACGCTCATTGAAAATGATCTCAACATCCAGGATCTTTCCAAATTGCTGGGGGAGAAAAAGAGGGACAGGGGAAGGGGGAAGAAGGAAAGGTGAAAATGGGAGTGGAGACATCATTTCTTTTCATCCCGGCTTGGAAAACCCTTGTGCTTTGATTTATTCCCAAAGGGCATGGTGTGTAGTCATATCTGGAACACCCCTGAGTATCAAATACAGGTAGTTCTCATTTACAGCTAGTCCTCAACTTATGACCTCAATGGAGCCCACAATTTCTGTTATTAAGTGAGACATTTGTTAAGTGAGTTTTGCCCCATTTTATGACCTTTCTTGCCCTCATTGTTAAGTGAATCACTGCAGCTGATAAGTTAGTAACCCGGTTGTTAAGTGAATCTGGCTTCCCCTATTGACTTTACTTGTGAGGAGGTTGCAAAAGGTGATCACATGACCTTGGGACACAGCAATGGTCATCAATATGGACTAGTTGCCAAGCGTCTGAATTTTGATGACATGATCATGGAGATGCTTCGAAGATCATAACTATGAAAAATGGTCATAAGTCATATTTTTCAGTGCCGTTGTAACTTTGAACGGTCACTAAACAAACCATTGTAAGTCGAGGGCTACCTGTACTGACCGCAACTGGAGTCGGCAACAACATTTCTAAGCAACATGGTTATTAGGTGAAATGTCATGTGATTGTGCCCAATGTAGGTCTGTTCTGCTGTAAGTTTTAAGTTACATGATTGTGACTTGACATTTCTTGCCAGCTTCCCCACTAACTTCGCTTGTTGGAAGCTGGCTGTGAAGGCCGCAAATGGAAATCATGTGACCGTGGGGACACCTGTGATTATCGTAAATGCACACTGGTTGTGAGGTGCCCAATTTACAATCACATATCTACAGGGTTACTGCAACGGCCACAAGTTTGAAGATCAGTTGTAAACCTATTCAGTGCTGTTGTAAATTTGGTAAGTGAGGACTACCAGTATTTATACACATACACAGAAAGAACTTCTGGGGTCTAGCATCATACGTAGGCAGATGCCACTACTGGCCCCTAGGACCGTCTTCCCTGGAAATACAGGAGATGTTTCCTGCATTATTCAATACTCAGCTGTTAAATAACATGTTCTAGCAATGCTCAGACTGAGAAACAAGTTAATCCTGCCTGAACCCTGATAATCACAAGACCTGCAGAGCACTGGGGCGTCAAAAGGAACAGATAGGAGTTCCTGCCAAAGAGGAATGAAAGCAAGAAGCAGGCACATCAGATACATGGATGATGAAAAGATAAAACAAGAATATGTATAAACTGTATAAAGATAAGAAGCAGATTTGACAACAATGGGACCCAACATTGTTAGTTTGATTGATATCGCTATCTTGGACTGATTTTCTAAATTTATAAATGGTGATAAGTAATACTCTGTTTTAACCATTGTTTGTTAAGTCAGTCCTAGTGGTTCACACACAACATTCAACTGTAAACTATGTTTTACTAACCATAATGTCAGGTTCACATATCACATGAAACAAAAACCCCGACTAAATTATAATGTAAAAGACAGAGTGAACACAGCCCGTTCCTTTCCAAGATGACCATAGGTCTTTGTACATTCTTATGTTTATTTAGCACAGGAAGGTGATAGACTTACTCCAAACATTTGCCGCAGATCAGGGTCCCGGAAGCGGAAAGGGATGTTGGAAACGTGTAGCCGCTTAGGCTGCTGCTTGTCGGAACCATTCTCTGGTAGGTGTAGTGTCTGGTTGTCTGTCTGCGCTGCTTCATCTGTCTGCTGATGAAAATAAGTAAATTAAAGCACCATTGTGATTCTTTCTAGGTGTTTGCGCGCCCGTGCGCATGTGCGGGGTGGGGCATCATTGCTGCTTATGAAAGACAGATTTCAAAGGTATGAAATGAATCCAGCAAAAGTGCTGGATTAGATTTGGGGCAATTAGATTTTCCAGCCTTCAGGCATATTGACTTGGGTTTAATATATAATCTGTTCTTCTGCTGAAGACTGGGGTCATTTTTTTGTCTTATTCTAGAGTGCTTGGGGCTGGAGCCATTTCTCTGTTTAATCCACTCATTTTTTTGTGTTCTTTCTCTTTTCTCCCCAACCCCATCCACCCCATCCACCAGCCCAGACTTCCTCTCTGCTTGGAAAGCAGGCTGTTCTTGATACAGCCCTGAAGCAATCTACTTTCAGAGGGCTCCTTTCATTGCAGTGCCCCACATAATAATAATAATAATAATAATAATAATAATAATAATAATAATAATAATAATAATAATAACAACAACAACAACAACAACAACAACAACAACAATAACAATAAGAAGTTGGAAGGGACCTTGGAGGTCATCTAGTCCAACCCCCTGCTTAGGCAGGAAACCCTATACCATTTCAGACTTCCATTCTTTGATTTTGCTTCTTACGCCCCCTCCCCCACTTCTGCAGGTGATCTGAACTCATAGCTTCAGGGGGCTCTTTCATTTTAGGTCTCCCCAACATTTTTTCTTCTCTTGTACCCCATTTCCCTATTCCATTCCCTTCCCCTGTCTAAGATAAGGCCAAAATCCAGGGTCTTTATGCCGCAGGTCCCCAGAATCCTGAGAGGTATTGGGACTAGGCATTCCTATGAAAGTGATGTTACTTGATTGCCAACTTTTAATGTCATCGTGAGACTAGGCTCACACAGCGTGCTACCGCATGGTTTGTTTAGCTATGGCTTGCTGATTAAAAAAAAAAAAGAAGAGCTGGGTTTATCCGACATTCAAGCCATAAGCCATGACTTAGAAGCACGATAACTAGGTGAGCAGAATACAGCGAGCCAAACACAAACAAATCACATTATAAGGTAAAGGTAAAGGTTCCCCTGCACATGCGTGCTAGTTGTTTCCAACTCTAGGGGCCGGTGCTCATCTCCGTTTCAAAGCCAAAGAGCCAGTGCTTGTCCGAGGACGTCTCCGTGGTCATGTGGCCGGCATGACTAGACGCCAAAGGCGCACGGAACGCTGTTACCTTCCCACCATAGTGGTCCCTATTTTTCTACTTGCATTTTTACGTGCTTTCAAACTGCTAGGCTGGCAGAAGCTGGGACGAGTAACAGGCGCTCACTCTGTTATGCGGCACTTGGGATTCGACCTGCCAAACTGCCAATCTTCTGATCGACAAGCTCAGCGTCCTAACCCACTGAGCCACCGCGTCCCTTAAATCACATTATAGTTTAGTGCAATGTGAGAAGCCAGTCAAGGAGTGTTGGCATACGCTCTCACTTAGGGATTAAGAATGTGAGCTGTGAAACTGAAGTCCCCAGTTCAGCTCTTTAATTTGGTCTTGGACCAGCCACCATCCTTCTGCTTCAGCTTTTCCATTTATGAAATAGGACAGCAGTACCACCCGAGAAAGTGGAATAAGAACTAGCATGGGCCCAAACACACACCTCCAGGAAAAGGAGGCTGGAGATGTGTTGGTTCCATCCTGGGTTTGCATGCATTCCTGCACACACAGAACCAGGTGGGGAGGCCGAGCTCACTCTCAAAGCTGCGTGGTGGCGAGCAGCCAGCCTGGCACTCAGGGATTGAGGAGCAGCTGGGAAGTGCTCACTCAGCGCTTCCTTGCTGAGCTGCATTACAACCACATCATTGGCATGATCAGATTGGCAAGTGGCCAAGCAGGTAGATTACAAGTGATTAGGGACACAAAGGGAGCCAGGAAACTTAAGTACTGAGCCACAAATGCCCACGGGGGTAGCAGGGTGCTGGAATGGTTTCTCTGCACTGGCCTCCTGCTGCATAAGAACTCTGTTATTTTCACCTTGCTCTCTTCGATCCTTTGCTATCTCTGAGTCTCAGATGGAGGTGGAACAAGGCCAAGCAGACAAATTAGGAATGGAGGCAGAGAGGGCATTGGACCTGCAAGCTCAGTCTTCCCTGCTACCCATAACGCAGCCTCTCAATCATGAGCCAATAGGTCCATTTTCCCAACAGAAATTCCCTTATATCCTTCTCATCCAATTTTACACATTCGGGGCCCCCTCCCACAAGTTCCATCCTTCCAGTTTGTATTTTTCTGGGAGGAGACATCCCTTTGTTCATTAGATGTCTACTTCCCTGAACTGCTCTATGCTGCCCCCATGCAGGCAGGCTTTACAGCAAGGTCAGGCCCTGTAGGCAACGTCTCTTACCGGTACTGTTTGTGTGCCTGCTATGGACTGCGTGCTGGCATCAGTGCCCGGCTGTTCGGAGTGGCTCTGTGCAGGGGTGTAGAGCGTCAAGGCATGCTCAGGTACTGTGCTCTGCCCCGAATAGTCCTGTGCTGGATGCGGGTGTGGTGGTGGAGGAGCGTACTCTGGAGGGATACCATTCTGTGGGGGTGGTGGATATGTTGCTGGGGGATAGGGCTGAGCCATTGCGTCAGGAGGAGCCGTGGCGTCCTGATTGCCCTGCAGAGATAGGATAAGAGAATACTCCTTACTCATGGCTGATAATCTCAAGCCAGGCTGTGAGCTTCAACCTTCATCAGCAACTCACTCTCCGTCCAACAGCTCAGGTGAATTCCAGTTAATCTTCCCATAACACAAGGCAGGTAAGCATTGGCTAAAACAGTAATTGCATCCAACACGGCAAGAAACACCCACCTTTGCTGGACAACGTTTTAGAGGAGCAGAGTGGAAGCACCATGCATGGGATGATAAAATCTGCAGGGTAGATGTGCCCATTGTTATTCTAGTTTTCAATGGATTTGATTAATCTCTAATTCTCTTCTGGGAGAATTAGAGACATAAAAAGCATCTCACTGAAGGCAAGTTGGAATTACAAGGAAAAGATAAAATTATGTGTAGAACAAATAAGAACCTGCTCTAGATAACCTGTCCAGCAACTTCATGGAGGATCAAAAGTATATTTCTTTTATAGCATTCTTTTTCATGTATATTTTGAAAAGCAATTAGCTATTTAAAAAAATTCTCAGCATGACATATTGCAAACAGCTACCAACTTTTATGCTTGTACATCTGAACGGCAGGTACATCACCTGGACACCCATGGACTTAACCATAGTATCAATTTGTCCTTTAGAGATGGAAGAAAGTAAATGGATGTTGGGTGGAAAAAATGGAGATTGGGAAGATTGCCTTTAGGACAGGAGGATGCATCCCCAGGTCATGCTTATCCCAGCTGAAAGGGAAAGCAAAGAGGCCAAGAAAGCAGCAAGATCTTTTAAAGACACAGTATGTCTTTCTGTATATTAATGTAAACAATTACCTCGATCAAAGGTCACCCATATTTCTAAATGTTGGGCCTACTAAATATAAAGTTTATACTTTCAAATGGAGGTGGAAATGTCCTTTCTTCCAAAACATACACGGGCAGTCACCTAAATATTGATTTAAGCTGAGGGATTTTACTATTCCTGCTATTTTTGCCCTTCCTGCCTTCCAGCAAAAATCGAACCTACATGTCCCATTCTCCTAGGATGCCTAAAATTATTTATTCAAAATCATTGATATGTGGTGGCATTATCAACATCTAAATGTGGTCAACTTTCCCGTTTTAAAAAAGGAAAGAGGATTCTGGAGAAGAGCATGGCATTTGCCAAATGATAGCAACTCAGTTTCCTAGATAATGCCTCAAAAATGTGTTAATTTCAGTGAAGGGTAGCAAAGAAAAACAAGCACTACTCTACATTAGATGTCTGTGGTTGCTTCGATACACTTAGTGCTGCTGAGAAAATGTTTTTCTACAATTTTCTGGAAGTGGAATTAAAATCAAAGTTCCACAGAGCACTGAATATAGCACTATGTTATCCACAACATACTCTTCCATGGTTTAGATTTTTTCCTTAATGTTTATTCAGAATTAAATCCCATTCATAAAAGTCTTTCTCAACATTCACGATTTTTTTTTGGTCCAGTTTACAGATTCTTACCATTAAATTGTTTCTTCTTACTTATGACTACCCCATTTATATATAGCCAATTTACCGACCCTTGACCGGTCTCTCTTAATTGTTCCAATGTTTGCTTGTGTTCCTGTAGGTAGACGGAGGGAGGCTTTAATTACTGCTTTTGAGCAAAGAAATCATTTAAACCACCCCCTATCCTATGGGAACAGAAACTAATGCTGAGACATTAAACAAGGCTATTTATCATTACTAACTAGCTATACATCATTGGGGTTTTTTTTCTGAAATGTATCTTACAGAAAGAAAAATACAGGTAGTCTTAAACATTTGGCCACAATTGAGCCAAAAGTTTCTGTTGCTAAGTGAGACAGTTGTTAAGTGAATTCTAACCCATTTTATGACCTTTTTTGCCATGCTTGTTAAGTGAATCACTGCAGTTGTTAAATTAGTAACACGACTGTTAAATGAATCTGGCTTCACCATTGACTTTGCTTGTCAGAAAATTGCAAAAGGCGATCACATGACCGCGGGACATTGCAACCGTCATAAATATGAGCCAGTTGCCAAGCATCTGAATTTTGATCATGTGACCATGGGTATTGTGTGAAAAATGGTCATAAGTCATTTTTTTCAGTGCTGTTGTAACTTTGAATGGACATTAAATGAACTGTTGTAGGTTGAGGACTTACCTGTAATGTTTTTGCAAAATGAGCAATTATAAAAGGGCACAGGACACCCTTCTCCCTAAAAAAAAAATCTGAATAGCAGTTTACTTGTTCCCATAGGACAGGCTGTTGCTTTAACTCATGGATGTTTATTGCCCCTCACCCATCATAAATTTTATGTGAAAAAAATCATGGCATGCCAACATAGAAAATACTAAACGGCAATGTCCTGGATTTTCTTTCAAGAGGAAGGGAACTAACCAGAGCACTTTCAGTGGGGGAAAAAAAGTCTAATTCAGAAGAATTCAAACAATTCCTAATAAATTTTCTTTGACCTAAACTATTTCTCAAAGTTTTGCTACAAATTAACCCTCTTCTACTATTTTAATGTGCCTAAATTTATGCTCTGCTCAAATATTCCTTAAATAAATTTTTGAATAAAATTATTGGACTATAAATCCTTTGGCTAGCCCTAAATCTTATATTGTACTTCTTAGTGGACATAATTTCTGAGAGGGGAATGCTCTGTACAGAGTAAGGAATATTCATATACATATGGACAAGAGTTCTAGTAGTAGTGGATTCTATATTCCAAGTACTGACAAAATGCAACTTGGTTCATCTGGAACATTTAACAGTAAATAAAGATCAAGTCTATAGAAAATTACTCCATCTATAATAGGAGACCCAATCTGGCAGACAGAAAGGAATGGTCAGTATAGGTAGATGGGAGCTGTCTTGAATTGGGCCAAGTATCTATTTTGCTCAGCATTCTGGGGAGAACCAAAGACTGATGGGGACGCCACAAGCAAGACATCAGGTACAACAAAAAGACAACCCAGTTGAACTCCCTGTTCACTCTTATAGAAACAGAAATCAAAATCCATGACAACAAGAATAATTTGGAAGAAATTCCCAATTCTCCAAATCCCATGAAAATACCCAGCTTGGGTTGATGCATACCCATCAACTGTCATCAGGGAATTTCAAGTTATGATTCACACATGGAAGATGTTTCCAGCTTCTCTGCCTGATATTAATTATAACTGATTGCTGTTCTATGTCTCCCACACGATGTAAAAAAAAATCACGTCCTCTCACTAGTTATTACTGGAAATATTCAATAGGAATGTGATTCATATGATAGGGACACCTTATATGATGACTGATCTTCAAAGGACAGTCCACACATAATGTATTATTTATTTATTATTAGATGCATATCCACCTTTTTTTTGTACGATTCAAGATATTTGAGGGAACACCTGCTGCCGGCATCAAATGCCCTTCGCCCAGTGCGCTCCCACAGGGAGGGTCTGCTCAGGGTCCCACCGGTAAGAGATTGCCGGCGGGTGACACCCAGGGATAGGGCCTTCTCAGTGGGGGCGCCTGCCCTCTGGAACCAGCTGCCAGTGGAGCTGAGGACTGCCCCCGACCTCCGGTCATTCCGCCGGGGCCTGAAGACCTGGCTCTTCGAGCTCTCGGGCCCAGGCTGAGGAGTAATTTATTTTAATCGGGGTTTTAATTGCACAGGGTTAGTTTAATCTTTTTTAAATTGGTTTTAACTTTTGTATTGCTGGATTTTTAACTCCCTGTAAACTGCCCTGAGTCCTCAGGGAAAGGGCGGTATATAAATGTAATAAAATAAATAAAATAAATAAATAAATAAGATCTTCTTGCCTCCTAATTTCCTCGCAACAGCTTTCTGAGGTGGGTTGAGCAAAGTCCCTCAGACAATTTCCATGTCTAAGGGAGGACTAAAGCAAGTGATCTCTCCTACTCTATTCCAGCACCTTAACCACTGTGCGAAACTGGTTCTCAAACACACACCCACAGTGCCTCACAGTCCTAATACCCTGCACCAAGCCACCCTCCTCTGCAGATACACTTTTTCTCACTTGCCCATCAACATAACTTCATACCTGACTGCTCCCCACACTCCTGCCTCCCTTCAATCCCTTATTCCTTGCCTTGTGCTGACAAATAGCCACCAGCCCTCTGCTAAGAGCCCAGATTCCGCATTCAGATGCTTTATAGCTGTATACCACAGTGCCTTTCTCTCTCTCTTGGGATGAAATACATCCACAGCTCCTGGAGCTGAGACAGGCTCTTTAATTGTGTGTGTGGTTAATTTATGACAAGGCAACATCACAGTGGGACAGGCTTGGGCAGGCAGGCTTTCCTTGCTTGAAGAGAGAAACCTTTCCGCCCCAGGATCTGTCTTTAGGCTCTTTTATTCCCAATCACACCCTGGAGGATGCAGCAAAGCTGTGGCAGTGAACGTTGGGCATTGGGAAAGGCATTTCTGAATGTGCAAATTGTTCTGTTACTCCTTGGGGTTTTTCCAGCATGGAGTCAGGCTTCATTGGGAATGGGAAAAAGGGAAGGCGGGTGCTAATATACATTTAGGAGGGGCTCCTGGCAGCACCTTAAGTTATTTTATACTAATCATACTATACACTGGAGAAGAAGTAGATGACTAAGCTCAATGCTATTACAGAAAGCTGATCTTAGTGTCCCAAATTAGCAAACTTCACTGGGAAGACACCTTTGATACCGGAGATATTTTCCCTTTAAAATTTATGTAGCTTTCTGACCACCTACCACCCACTCCTTAGCCAAGGAAAAGTTATTCAGGCAGAAATAATTGGTCCTTGAAGCTCTCCAGGAGACCATGTCTAAAGCAATGACCTCAATAAAGGCATGTATAGAAGGGAACTCCAGCAGATAATTAGGTCTCCATCCCCGGGTCCAAGGGAGGCAGCTCTATTCCTTTCTTCAAGCTTGAATAACTCTTCTCTCAAAGTGCTGGCAGTTCATAATGTCTCTGAAACCCAGAGTCTGAAGAACATATTCTAGCCTTAGTGCACATCTGCATAACATTCTGAATTTCCAGAAATTCTCCCTTGAGAGAGGGAGGGATGGCTTCATGTAAACTATGCAGAAAATAATTAGGGGGCAGGAAGCAGACTTTAGGCTGGGGAAAAAAATGCAGGAAGACCTATCCACTAGTTAATTGATCAGCTGAATTAGCTGGCCAGAAGCAAATAAATTCCTGGTTCAAACAAGCTTCTAAGAGACAGAGACAAGGAAGAAGAGGGATGAAGCATGTGAATGGGTGTGCACTTGTATGCATGAGCGAATAAAGGTTGTTCAATCCTGTTACAAAGTAATATTCAGGCATCTCAATGAATCTGGTATCTTACTTAACTCAGACTTTGTGGGTGCTCTCCATGGTACTAAGTCTCAATAGCCTAATGTGTAGTTTGGCACACTTGATCAAAATATCCCCAAATGTTCCACTCTGAAAATGATACTAACAGCCCATTGGATAGGATGGTTTTAGCACTTGGGGAGATAGATTGTTCATAGCCATGAACAATCAATGAGTAACTCCGGACCAATGACTTCCTCTCAGACCAATCTACTCATAGGGTAAGCCCTCCGATGATAAAACGAAGGGAGATCCCACGTAAGCCACCTCGAATCCCTAAAGGAAAGGTGAAATATACGTCTAATAAAACAATAACAATAGCAGCCAAACCAGTAATTAACCAATCTGGATGATTTCCAGTTGTGTGGATTGCAATTCCCAGAATTCTTTAGTCAGCTGAGCCATTGCTGAAAATTCTGGGAGGTTAAGCCTATATATTTAGAAGGCATCCTGTTTGTGAAAGGCTCACTAACTGAATCTCAAGAGACATATGCTGCCATATATTATACCTTTAAAATACATTAAGAACATTTCTGAATTATTAATTTGCATTCCATTGCTTAACTATTATGTTATACTGCAAGAAGAAGGTGGCTGTGGTACCATCAAATATGAGCCACACATTCCTCTGGATGGCAGCAACTAGTTTCCTGTGGAGGCAGAAGGTTTTTTTTTTTTTTTTGGATGACAACTGAAAAAAAATCCTACTCCTTAGCCACTGAAAATGTTATCTACACTTGAGTTTTATCCCACTATTTCCAGCTCTACAGCTTCTAGTATTCCCAGCGAAAATGGCACTTAGGGAGGCCACTCTAGTCTAGGAGACACATTTGCTATATAGTTGAAAGGTTCTATATTGGGAAAGCTGTCTTACTTAACACCTGCAAAAAAAAAAGATCTTGCAGTTCTGTTGTTAAAAAATATTTGATATCCCATTGGGAATTTTTCCCCTGAATTAGGAAAGAGTCTAAAATACTAAAATCTGTCATGTGACCTATCCTATTATAGATTCAGATTTACTTCTCAAGATGTGTGCCTCTTGTGACCAAAACCATTTGGAAGCAAATCTAACAAAGTCCAAGAAGTTACTAGAAGAACACTGGGTAGGAGTTCATAGTATAGACCAGGGGTAGGCAACCTTGGCTCTTTTATGACTCGTGGACTTCAACTCCCAGAATTCTGCTCAGGAATTCTGGGAGTTGAAGTCCACGAGTCATAAAAGAGCCAAGGTTGCCTACCCCTGGTATAGACAGAGAATTTTGTAAAGTCTTGAAAGGAGTAAATTTCCTTCTCAAATATTTTCCACAAATAAATATTTTTATCTGGCTCCTGCACAATGGAAGAGAGATAAGGTAAGAGTTAATTGGGAACATTATCTGTAGAAAAAAAGAAACATGACTTCCATGGCTTTTGAAACCCTAATCCTTGAGTTAGAAAAGAGTTATGTTCCTGTCTTTAAGATTATTCATGACTGTGTCCCTTTTATGCTGCTTTCTTCACATGGACAGAGGGAAAGGGGAAAGGGCCTGCAGTGAAGACTGATAGAAGACACAATTTTGGCATATTATTTTGGAATGAATCTGAGCCCCAGTGATGTTTAAAGAGGCATATTGTGCAGTACTATGCAGTAGGTGACCAAAATAAGAGATCAACAAGAAGTGGCTACAATGCAGATTATTATGTAAGGGATGTTTTAACACCCCATTTCCATTTTGGTTAGATTTAGGTCTTCATTCTTGTTAATTGTACACTGTAGTTTGAGGAGTCCAGTGAGTGTAATAGGACTATAAAAAGACAAAGCTACTGACACCAGGAATAGCAACCAGGTTTGGAACTGACTCTGGTGGAGGTGAATAACCTCTAACTTTTTAGAACTGAGTATGAGCAGTAAAAGAACCAGGACAGACTAACATTTGATAAGGCAGAAACAAAGACCTTGAAAAAGTCATTCGAATGCTGTGCTGTGTCTATATACACAAAGATCAGAATTATACAACGAATGATTTACCCTGTTATACTCTACGGAAGCAAACACTGAATTCTGAAGAAGCAGACTAAAAAGAGTATTGATGCTTTTGCACTTTGGTGTTGGGGGAAGACTCCTGAGGATATAAGAATTAGCCAAGAAAACAAACAAACAGAACAAATCAATCCGAGTTCTCACTTAAGGGACAAACGCCAGATTCAAATGATCATATTTTGGCCACATTATCCAGCAAACTAACCCTTTTGAAAAGGTTATGATGCTGGGAAGAAAAGAGAAGAGGATGTCCAGAGACAAGGTGGGTGGATTCAATTACCCTGGCAACTGGATTACTATTAGAAGACCAGGCTGGGGAGTAATCATCCTGAGAAGTCAATGTGGTCACTTAATATTGATATCTTCTTGACAACATATAAACAATCTTCCAGGTTTTATGGCGCTGCCTTCTGTATTTGCATTTTTAATGAACTGTTTCTGGCTTTTGTTGGGCATTTATATATTTGTGTTGCATGCAATGGGGTACTCTGCCTGAAAGTGATACAGAAAGGTTTTAAATAATTACGGTTATTATCCAGATTTTGTTTAACCAAAAAAAAGTATGAGGCCTTCAGAATACGTTGGGCATGTTTTAATTAATAGACCAGGAGCTGAAATCAAGGAATTCAAAATCCAAGGCAGAGCTAAAGGAAACATTATTTGTTCCAAGAAGGTCTGGGTGCTGCTCTACATATGTTCCTTATCCCATCTACTTCTCCTTGGGGAAGTTCTGTCTCCTTTCTTAATCATGCCAGAGAAGAACAGAATCCCTTTAATGTTCGATGTTTCTTTGCGTCACTTAACTTTTCTTTTGGCACATGCCTACACTCGAGAAAGATTGCAAAAGAGAGAAGTCTAGCCCCTCTGGGAATCTTGCCTCAGCAGTCCTGATTTAAATGACTTGACTTCAGAAGTGTTTTGGTTCATGAACTCAGGCTCTATGGAGTTAGGGACCACATTGGGCAATTTTGTGAGTTACGCACCTTGGCATTCCTGATTCCCTTGGTCTCTCTAGCTCCAAAAATAAACTCTATTCAGGCTACCTCTGAATTCTTTATATTCTTCCCTCTTGTAATGCGTACTGTATTAAGAGCCCGTTAACGTGGAAGAAGACCACATTAAAATATTTATCTGAGACAAGCTGGTGAAAATGGCAGAGGAGAAATAAGCAAATCTCAGTTGTTCGTTTTCAACACTGCTGAAATTTAGCCAAGTTATCCACATTTTTATTAGAAAACAGTAAATATGCACGTATTTGCTTGTTGTCAAATAAAAACATAACAATTGATAGTGCAGGTAGTCCTCAACTTACAGCCACAATTGAACCCAACATTTATATTGCTAAGTGAGAAATTGGTTAAGTGACTTTGCTTGTCAGAGGGACGCAAAAGGGGATCACATGATTCTGGGACTCTGAAACTGTCATAAATGTGAGTCAGTTGTCAAGCATCCAAATGTAAATGATGTGAACACAGGGATGCTTCAAAAGTCACAAGTGTGAAAAATGGTCATAAATCACTTTTTTCAGTGCCATTGTAACTTCAAATGGTCACTAAATGAACTGTTGTAATTCGAGGACTACCTGTACCATAATTTCTTATCTACCAGAAGTAGAAATTTGGCCATGTGCCCTATTCTCTACTGCCTAGGAAGCAGAAGTTACACGTAATTGGTAACTAGTCTTAGTGACATCAGAGATTCTTTAAAGGATTATCAATTAAAAGCATCATTTTGAAGCAGAATGTGAATTATAGGTCCCAAAGAGTAATAATAGTAATAAAAAAATATTTTGAATGCAGGGCTACTAGTGAGGAGCAAGAGGTGCTTGCAATTTTCCCCAGCTGCAACATCAGCAAGCTGTTACTCTGCAACATCCGAATAAAAGGATAATGCAATATCTAATGTAAATGCTGGCAGCTTCTTTGGCTCATCAGCTTTCTTCCCTACTAAATCCCACCTAACTGGGCCAAAAGAATCAAAGTAAATATGTTTCACTGTGGTTTACCAGATCATTGCTCGCATTTGGAGACTTTCTCCAATCACTTAATGTGTTGCAGAGAAACCATCCTGATGTTGCATCATGTGAAATGAGTCGGATTAAAAGCAGAAAGAGTGCGGATGGGCACTTCGGAGAACACATTGCAGGGAAGAGAGGCACATCAACACAGGTCACAACTAATGTTCAGGCAGGGAACCATAAAAAGACAGCTCTATGGATTGTTCTGTTGACCACTCCTGACCTAAGGAAACTCAAAACAAGCCATGAACATGAAATTGATTTCCTCTTGACCACATCTTTACAATATAGATACTCATCACTAAACACAGAAAAACCAAACTGAGTGGGACGTATTTGCCTGCTCCGCTGACTTAAAAAATGACTACATGTGCCAGGCACCCAGAGTCAAGTCTTAAATTGCAGCAAAACAGAATTTGAGAGAAAACATAATTTTTATGAATTGTGTACACCAATCCACCAAATGGAGGCCTTGAATAAGAAACAGGCAACTAGTGTTTTCAAATAAAATAACTGTATAAAGTAGAAACACATCCTTCATCATTCCCCTTTATTAAGAAGACCCTTCCAATATTTCTGGAACAGCTATACAACTCAAAATTCTCTTTAATATGTAATTATGCCCAAATGATCCCTTCTATTCTGCAGCTATCTTTACAATTTGCAGATATCACTATCACTTCATCATCAGTTCTCTGGAAACTGTATCATGTTTACAGTCATACTCCCTGTGAACTCATTCAGGACCCCTTGCAGCACAGGACGTTCAGGTAGTGGCAGAACTTTCTTTATCTGTAATTATCTTTATTTTAGCATCCAAGAATAATCTTATATATTTAAATGGTTGCTTCTCTAGTACCATTTATGTAAACATCTATTCCTAGGAACAACTTCAATTGGCCAATCAGATTTGGCTTTGTGACAAAAAGGAAATAAGGATAATTTACACCGAGGCCAGGGCTTGCCCTCCCTCTGAATTAGCTTTATCTCTATTTAGTACGATCAACATCCACACAAATGTAAATTGATGGAAGAAATGCAGGAGCAGCCAAACCAGGTTACAGAAGATCCAGGGATTGTGGAACTCATAGAGAAAAAAAATCAGCTGCAAGTATTCAGCACAGCTCTACTCTAATTACTCAAATGAGATTGCTATGCAAAAGGGACTGGGCCATGACAAAACTCAATGCCATGTTTGCTGAAGATAACCATGCCACTTAAGTGATGTTCCCAAATGAGAGAGATGGAATTAACATCTCCAGATGCATCAAAATACACAGGCAGTTCAGCAGAGTCCAGATGAGACTGGAATGAAGGCAGACACAAATCTCCATATACACATTTGTCTCAGTATCAGCTTTGGAAATATTTGGAAATTTGTTTATGTTTACTGAATAAGGAGAAAGAAGTATTTTTAATAATTCTTTCTATTTGATTTTTTAAGGAAAATCATTAAGGTTATGAATCTGCCCGTATTCAAATTAATACTTTGGACAGTAGGACTTTTTTCCCCTAGCACCATCCTGTTTTGTTTTGGCTTTTTGCTGAAGTGAATTCATGTACTATACTCCACTTTGGCCTGCAGCAGGTATCAGTACCAACTAACCATAGGCTAACTCAGTGTTTCTCAACCTTAGCCATTTTATGATGTGTGGACTTTATCTCCCAGAATTCTCCAGCCAGCAAGGTTGGATGGGGAATTCTGGGAGCTGAAGTCCACACATCTTAAAATGGTAAAGACTGAGAAACACTGGCCTATCTTGAATAGATAGATAGACTTAGAATACCTAATAATTTGATGGGAAACCATTAGAAAATCCCGGAGCAAGCTGGGAAGTTGAAAAAACATCCTGGAAGAATGTTCAGGCACCCTGCCATCTTGACATGGATATGTCCACAAAGGATATGTCCACTACATGGATATGTCCACAAAGTCCTAAGGAATCAAGCTCAACCTGAAGAAAATTTCTCCTTCCATTCATTGAAAAATTCTTTCAATATACAGGTAGTCCTTGACTTAAAACCTTGAATTTAATGATCATTCAAAGTTACAATGGCACTGAAAAAAGTGACTAATGACCATTTTTCACACTTAACCAGTTACAGTATCCCATGGTCATGTGATTAAAATTTGGACACTTGGCAACTGACTCATATTTATGATGGTTGCTGTGTCCTGGGGTCATAGGATCACCTTTTATGACTTTCTAATAAGCAAAGTTAATGGGGAATTTGGATTCAGTTAACAATCATGTTACTAACTTAACAACTGCAGTGATTCACTTAACAGCTGAAGCAAGAAAGGTTATAAAATGGGGCAAAACTCACTTAAGAACTGCCTTGCTTAGCAATGGAAATTTTGGGGTCAATTGTGGTCATAAATCGAGGACTACCATACCTGTACATGCCATAGGTAAAAACAACAATGGTTCTGAAATTCCCAGAATGGGCAGCAACATTTCCAGATACTTGGGACTTTACAGTAGTATATAATTTCAAGGTATTTTGGATTGCCAAGATATAAAATATAAAACAGACAGGTCAAATTCTAGTATTCTTATTGTCCCCCAAAGTGATAAGATTTATATAAAAAATGCAGACTTAAAGAAAGGAAAATGGAAAAATTAAACGGCATGTGATCCTATTTGTGTTGTGATGAGAAAGCGTTAGGTCCCATTTAAGACCAAGAGCCAGATCATAGGGTCATATAAAGTCACATTTCACCCCACATTGCTCTAGGAAGGTAGAGAATAGATGAAAAATGTGTCACTGAAGGTGACATAATTAACATTTTCTTACACTCTGTGCACAATAGCCAAATGAATTGAGGAGGCAGGGACATTATGCATCAATAATAGATTGTTTTAGTTAGTTGTTTAAGGTTGGCTTCAGGAAGAGATAGGTCTTCATTTAAACCCAAATCATTGTCAGATTTCTTTATGCCTGAGTAGACGTCTCCAGGATTTCCCTGTGAGAATTCCATATCTAATGTACGAAAAGTTGTAAATAAATATTTCACCTAAAATCTGTAAAAATAAATAAATAAATGTCCATAATTGCGCATGGGAAGGATGGCTAGTCAATATATAGAAATATGCATTAAGAATGTCACTATAAAGAATGGAATTGAAGGGCTTCCTCCTGACTTGTTTTTTATCAAAAGTATTAGCTGTTTCATTAAAAAAAGCCTAGAGTCAGAAAATGTACACAACTCTCTGCAAATGGAAAAAACAGGGGAAAAAGACAAAAAATGCAGAAAAAAAGGAAAGTTTTAAAAATACCTCATGAAAAACTCCACCCCATCTAAATTGTATCTAATTCTAATATAAAACAGCAATAAAGAAATTGGGGAAAAAAGATGTATCAGGTTATTAAAATTTTATAATTTTCCTTAATGTCATCATTACTCAATTTTTAACCAATGAATTCAACTTAGGCCATACAAAATCAGATTAGTGATTGTCAGTATAACTAGTGGTGGGCTGACAGCCTAAAATTAGAAGCAATAGCATAAATATGAACTGTATCTCAGGGGGAAAAATGGCTTTTGCACATGCCACCTAGATTGACTGACTGGTTTGCCATCAAACAGCTAAGTTATTGGAAACCACAGTAACCAGATAGCGAAGATGGGATAAGGATGGCAATGCTGAGCATGGGGTAAGATTCAGAAAACTGAATAAAGCATTTGCATTACAATAATTTCTAGAGAACGTGGAAGCTTCTTTAACTGCAGAACAGAAAGGGGAAGTTGAGTGATTCGTTGGTGGACAAGGAGCCAGACAGAAAGAATCAACTGTGCCCCATCCTACAATGTTCTTATAGGTTCAAGTTTATTTTGTGAAATAACTCCCCATTCCCCCAATAATGTCCATTAATCATTTGGTCCGCCTCAGCAACGCTCATTGTCCTAAGGATCAGTCTCCTTTTAGGCTCTCCTGGTCGCCACAGCATCTCATTGTACATCCCACCGCTCTCTTGTACATCAACCATTCTTTCTCGTCCTCAGATTTGGCCTTTACTTTCAGGAGAACGGCTATCCTAAAGAGGATGAGCAGAATTAACTTTTGCCAAACTGCTGCTTCACTGAGGCTCTGGAAGAACACAGAGGGAATTTTCTTGACCATGTGGTGTTCTATCAGTGAGATTAATGGAAAGAAATCTCACTGGGGTAGCTAAGATCAGAGGAAAATATAATTGTGTAAATACATCCTGCTCCCAGAGCTGCCTGTCCAGCTTCCAAAGCAGAAAGGCCAACGAAACAGAAATACTCACTTATTCCAGAACAACAAAGAAGTTAAGAATCATTGTTCCACTGCTCCTGCACTGAATTTTGTTCACAACCTTCTCAATATATGCCACCCTGTAGACCACCTCCAGCAGGAAAAGAGAAGACTCTGGAATTCTCTTTCTTCTCCACAATCAGTGGTGGGATTCAGCCAGTTCACACCAGTTCGGCAGAACCGGTAGCTAATTGTTTGTTGCCCAGGCCCGGAATGGACTTCTGGAAGGGGCATCCACATAGAGAACCAGTTGTTCACATATTTGAATCCCACCATTGTCCACAATGCAGGAGGAGGAGGCGGCAAAGATAAAAAAAACCCATAGGAGAACATTTAGAAACAATGTCAATTGAAAGTTTGAGATGATATAATACTTTCTGTCACTGCAGGATTTTGCTGCCTCATCATTCAGCTGAAAGTGTCACCATCCCAAATGCTCCTGGAACATTGTTTCCTATTAAACGCCTCATCCATCCATCCAAAGTGCAGCCTCCAAGCTCTCAAATGCCTCTAAGGACCCGCAGAGGCAAGCAGCAGAATTGCTGGTAGGTGAAATAGCTGATATGATGTCTGGATGCTAGAGATATCTTGGCTCATGCCTCTCCCCCTTCTTCCAACCTTTTGCTTTTCCTGTTTGACTTCTGTCTTCTCTCAAGTGGGAATGGTCAATCAGAAATGGGCAGGATGAAGTAACACAAGCAATAAATACAGCCACAAATCACTCATACAATTGTACTCCACTTTCATTTTTGTGCATCTCCCGTGTGAAAGAGGAAAGTAGAGCCTCTGCTACATGACCAGGCAGCCGTTCCAGCTGAGACCTGCACTGGATCCCCTCCTCACAGCAATCTCCCTTCGGACTTATTCTGGCCTGTTTGCCGGTTCTTACCCACCCATACTGGAGCTGGACATTCTGCTCTCTGGATGCCTCTGCAGCGCCTGGCCCAAGCTGTCTCATCTGCCTTGTTGGCAATGCTCAGAGTTGGATCTAATCTTGCACTGATTAAATGTCCTTCATTAACGAGTTTCTTTAATTAATGGAGTTTTTGGGCTTGCTTGGAATGCTCTCTCCCTGCTGGTCTCTGCCACCTCAGCACAAACATGGGGCCGTTCCCTCTCAAGTCATTTAGTCAGTGGGGCTGGTTCCTGCCGACACCGCATTTTGCCGGTGGCGCCTGTCGCCTTTTGTTTGATGACTCCATTTTTAACATTTCCTCCTTTTATTTTGGAAAGGGGAAAAAAAAAGTCCATGACCTTAACTCTGAAGGAAGTTGTACTTCACAGTACAAATACCAAGATATCACTCAGGTCTTCCAGGATAACTGCATTTAGACCAGGCTGCTGGTCTTAAAATAAAGACCTCCTTATGTCCCAAGGACCTCTTCAGTTTGGATGGGGAAACAAAATTTCTTGGCATACCACATAGTGGATTCCCCCTTCTTTCACATGGGAAGAAAAAAAGGAAGTCTTCCCGCTTGGGAGTCTTCACGTTGCCTTTTCTTGGCATGGGATAAATTGGGATGTTAGGTTATTGTGATAATCGGTGTGAGGATCCATATCCTCAATTGGAAAGCACTGGAGTAGCATGGAGGGTAAAGCCGGGCAGCCCTGAAAATGCATGGGACAAGACAATGGTGGGTCAGTCAGTGCACATCCTGCATAGCCATGCCACCAAAATGCCATCTGTCAGGCAGCTGAGCTGGCTTCCTATCAGTGCAACATCCCCAACATCAGGCTCCAAAGAGGCTGTAAAGACTAGCAGCTGCTCATGGCTAACAACAGACATGTCATCTGCCCTGAGCTCACCACTCCCAAGCTTTCACTGCTAAAGCAACCAACCTGAAACCTATTCCTCGACCTCTCAGATTTCTGACTTTTTTTTAAATAGTAGGTTGAGAGGGAGGCAGAATAGTTCACTTCCCTAGTCCTCTGGAAGGAGGACCAGGAAGGGGCTGGACGAAGAAGATTGAGTGTTGCTTGAGGGCTGAGGGAAAAGCTCCCATGGCGTCAAATATAAAGTCTGTGCCATAATCTGGCCACCTGTGGCCGTATCAATCAGCCATCTCTTCGTCTGTCCTTACCACAGTTATTGTCAGAAGGAGATTTAAAAATGAGCCAAACAACCATAAAAACATGCTGTCATTTAAAAGATGACAAACAAATTAGTCTGGCTCTAACCTGAGTTGCTGTCCTAGCAGTACAGTGTTTATCGATAGTATTTCCAATCTAATTCCTTAAATGGGCTGAAAGTTCCTCTTCTTTCACTGCCCAGGGACACTAAGACCAAGGGCACGTCACTGAATTAAATGGATTGCCCACGTTTACTCTTTCTTCAGCTGTGTCCCATTCATCCACAGCCTCCTCTTGCATTGAACTTAGGTGGCAATCGCTTTGTGGCAAGGCCTCTCTCTTTGCTGGCATTCTGTAAAGGTCTGTACCCTGATGGTAAAATTAAAAAACAAACAAAACAAAAACGAGAAAAATTCCAAAATCAACCTTGAAATCTTCAACTAATCTTCCCTCTGGCCATCTAATCAGATCTTCCCCTCCAACATCGCGAGGTCAAAGGCACCTATGGCTTGCCTAACCTGCTTCAACGTGAGCTGTGGCCAAGGTGTGTGGCCAACACATAGCAGAGATGGTCTCAGAAGCAGCAGCGAAGTGTGAGGTTATCACACCAATGTTGCTATTTGTTCCTATGCCACAAATCTGGTCCAAATACCTGGGATATGCATGATGATATTGTCACGCATATGCCATTATTTGCTTCCCCAAACTCCTACCCCCCCTGAACATGAATGAAAGTCACGATTAAAAATAAAACCAAAAACACAGAATCTCTTGCTAAGATCAGGGGCCATGCCTTCTAAACCTTAAGGCGAGCCCACTTCAATTCAGTGTTAGGCAATCTAGAAGAATGCACCTGTGCAGCCTTTTGTGCAGACCCCTGTCTCATTTAAATTGGTCCCTTAGCTGCCAAGTGCTTAAAGTTAGCATCTGTCTGGGTGATAATATCCTGGCATGCTAACGGGCATCCTGCTATAACTAGGAGGCTGGTTGCCTGCAGTATTGCCTGGGTATGTTTTATTTGCTATTGGAGATTAAATCACCCTCTTTTGAATGGAAGAGGAAGTGCTGAATTGGGGAATCTGTAGCTGCCTTCACTTTTTGCAAATCAAAGCCATGTGTTCTTCATTCTCACCTCCCTGGATGTCACAACTGCAAACAAATTCAGCTAATCCTCAAGCCAGCAGAAACAATTGCTTATACAGCAACAATACGTTGCAGAGATGCCAATAGCTAACATATTTAGGCATGCCTGCAAAGAGGCCGTATATATGCGTATGAGCGCACTTGGTATCTGGGTGGCAGTTTGGTTAGCCCTAAGAAGATAGTGAAGGGTAGTTCCTAGAAAGGAAATTACTCTGTGCATTAGAGCGGTTTTGCTAAGCTTGGCAGATAGTGGTGGTGGGGTAGGCAATGAAAACTGGAATTTGTCTATACTGTGAAGTGTCAAGGGTCTCTCTCTCTCTCTCTCTCTCTCTCACACATACACACACACACACACACACACACACACACAGACAGACAGACAGACAGACACACACACACACGCGTCTCTGACTGTGTTTGCTGGGTCTGTGCCAGAACAAAGCTGGCTGCCAGATAAAACTACACTCAGAGTGTTATGTTCCCAGCTCAAAGCCTATTAAGCAGCAGCTTTCGTCCAAAGCTCCCTCCCCTCCCTACTTCTCAGTGCCCCACAGCCACTCCATTTGTGCAAATCTCAGCACATCACAAAGGAAGTAGAAGGGCTGCAAGAAAACAGCAACCCTCTTTCCCACAGGCTTTTCCTGGGAGGTCCAAGGGGAGGAAATTCTAATTGGAAATGTCCCTCTAAGGAGCCCCAGGAACTTTAAAGGCTGCAGCCATAAATGGGACCAACACAACTTGTACATGCAGAAGCAAATTGGAAAGAGGCTTTCCTTGAGGCTGGCTTTTAAAATGTTAACATTAATTTATATAAAGCCTCTTGTGAGCATTGTTGCGACTTCCCTATGCCAGCATCCAATGTAGCCATTGCTTGTCAATTAACTTTTTCTGCCCACTTTCTAATTTGGCCCTGGATGCAAGTGGGGCTCAGCTCTGGGTGGCTTGGCCTCTGCTGTTTTTCCAATTTTGGCCTCCTTTTCACACTGATGCCAGTCACCAGGAAGCTGAGGTTGCGCCTGGGAAGCAATTGTCTCCCTGAGAAGGAGTTGACGGCTCACGCCATCATTCAGCCAAGCATTGACCTGTGAATATTTCATTACCCTCAACAATGCACCATCCATACAAAGCAGGAAGCCCAGCCGGTGGGAACAAGAACTAGTCACATTGACAGGGAAGGCAGATGGAGCTGATGGGGCTGGGGACAGGGAAAGCTGGCTGCTAAATTTAGGTTCCCCCAAACTGCCTTGGGAGACTAGCTGCCACATCCCCAGTGAGCATAAAGACAACAACTGTGCTCTTTCCTATGCTTCTTGTCTAGCTCCTCTTCTAAAGAACCAAAGGCAAAAGACAGGGACGAGCAGGAGAAGACCACAGCTATTCCAGGATATTTGCTGATTATGAATGGCCTTCGGTCCACCACATGGAAGGAAGCATCCATCCATCCATCCTGCTAAAGAAGAGGATGCACTTTCTGCCAACAACCCCCTTAGACCGGCAGAGCTTATTAATGCCCCTGGAAATATTGCGGTGGGATTAGGCAGGCTCGGCCATAAATCTATTGCTTGCAGCACACGGGAATGAACTTGCAGCGTGGAATGAATATGTTCTTCAGAATTTCATTTATTGTTGAGAGAAGTTACCCAGGGGTTGCCAAGATTTGATTTGCCAGATGCCAATAGTGTGATGGGCGAGAGACAGTGTCAGTTAGGAAATGCCTATTCAGATCTCACACTTGATTTAGTCCCTTAAACTAATTGCTATACAACCCATCACAGATATAAGTTTAGGAGCTATTTTGATTGAGGGCATGGTGCCTAGTGGTTAAAACACTGGGCTTGTCAACTGGAAGGTTGACAGTTCGAGATGAGCACCGCCCCCTGGAGTCAGACAGAGGAAACCTTTACCTTTATTATTCCAACTATGACGGGTAGATTTGTTTATTTGTTCTATGTGCCACTCACTCTTGAAATTTAGAATTTTTATAGAGAAAAAATAAATAAATCAAAGTCTAATTGCAATCAACCTATTAAGACAGACCAGATCCACAATGTGCGTCAAAAGGTGGTCAGAGCAAAGTTTTTAAAGTCCTCCAAAGGGCAAGTGGAATGGAAGACCCTTGGAGCAAAAGGAGCAAACTATTCATAGCATGGGGCCACCACCAAAGAAACTTGACTTCAGGCTTCCAATCCTTTTATCTCCTGTCAAATGGGAAGTCTAGTAGTCCTAAAACGATTGCATATACAGTCAAGCTCAAATATAAGCAGAAGAGGTGATCTGAGGTCCAATGCAGGGATTTACAGATAATAAGCAGGACCTTGAACCTGACCCAGAAGCCTTTTGGAAACCAGTGCAGTGACCAAAGAACACATGTAACACTACTTACTCCTCCCTGTTAGTAGTTGGGCTTCTGTAACCTCTTTGCAGCTTCTCACTCATTTTCACAGGCAGCCCCATGTGAAATAGTCTAAATGTAACTGCTACCTAATCTAAAAAGACCTAGAAGTAGAGACTACCTGGGCAAAAGTCCCCTGGCCACAGCCCTATCCAAGAAGACTTTGGTCACGAACCTGCTTTCTTAGGATAAGCATGATCATACTCAGAGCTAATTTAGGAACCAGGATCAGCCAGGACAAGCATCTACAGATGGCAACTCCATCTTCCTGGGATTTAATCCGAGCTTGTTTTGCCCTATCTAGTCCCCCAAATGCTCCACCCCCAAATGCATAGATTAACCTAGCAAAGAAGACATACAGGCTACCTTTTGAATGTCCTCACAGCCAGAACTGAAACCTGTAGCTAGATCCCCCTTCACCATAACCTGAAATTAGAAAACGGTTATACCCTTTCAGTCTGCAGGAGAACACTTTGTTCTTCCTTACACTGGCACCTCCATACTTCATCATCTTACTCAAACTCCCACATTCCATCCATTCTAGACTCACCTCACATACACAGCCGACCCATATTTGGTTGCCTTCTCATTTCCAACCATAAGACTCAAGGCAAGCAGTCTTTCTACCTCACTGTCTTCCTTGCCTCTCTATTGGGGAATTTGGGACTCAATGAAATCAGCACCAAAATGATGACATCCTTAATAACGACGGGCTAAACAAGCAAGTCAGTTAAAACTCTTCCTTGAAATCTAGGTGTTCAGAATGCAAAGCTGAAGGTACTGTGCCCCTCAATATAGAAATATTGTGCCTAGTTTTGTTTCCTATTGGCAAAGTTTATTGCAAAACCAAATGACAGGAAAAAATTGTAGGTGCAAATTGCCTGCTAAAAGCACAGGAGAGGGCTTTCCCACACTGACCAAGCACCTATTCATTCTCTGGCCTGGGCACACAATGCACACACATACAGACATACCCATCCATATATACAACTCTTACATCCATGGCCAGCTGGAGATAGGGAACTAGCCACTGCCTACGTATAAGTATGTGTAGAGGGGAGGGGTCTGGATACTTGTCTTCCTTAGCCAGAAAGAAAGGAGCTGAGAGAACATGAAATATTAATGCTGTAAATGGTGCAATTTCATCTGCATTCAGCCAACTTCATGTATATTTCAGAGTGTGATGGGATGATACTGTTGTGTAACTGAGGCAAAATGGCGGACAAAGGCTTTGGTTTAGGGGACACAATTGGACTCTCCAGCATTGGTATATTTAGCTGCTCTATTAAGAGGGCCTCAGACTTACAGGAAGGAATGAGTTCCTTTTGGGATGCTCAGATTGTAGGGTGCAGAGGAGTGTATTCTACAATATGAGGGCGTCAGCTCTATATAAGTTAGTACTTCAAGGGTCAAGCTCAGAGAATGGAGCATTGTCCCAGTTTTACTCAGCACAGCACCAAGAAGCTCAGGATACACCAATCATGGTGAATAAAGGTACTTCTCTCTCCTGCACTGAGACACAGATGTTCAGGATCCTTCTAATCCTGAAATCCAGAATGCTTCTGCTCTGATGCTGTGCTACTTGGATCAAGAGAATACAGATTATTATGTGTCTCCTTCTCTGCAAGGCTTAAGATTACAAATACAGATCTTTGGACATGCCTTCCTTCTAGTTCCAAGCCATAAGTATCAAAATGGTTTCAAATTTATGTACTAAAGACTTTTTGCAGAAGAAAAGCTAGCATAAAAAAAACACGATTGAGATAGCAGGGACTTTCTACCCTATACAGACCCAGCACAGACACTATTCTATACTATATAAGAGAAGAATACTGCAGCCATTTCTGGGCCGCCGTCTATTCCCCCCTCAGGATTTAGATGAGCAAGCATCCATATATAATCTCTGTAGGATTTCATGTTACAAAAACTATATGACACCTACCCAGAGTCACAGTTTCTCATCAAATTTCCTCCTTCCTTTAAAGTATACAAAAACTTCTCTGTGTCCTCAAATTGCCAGGTTATAGCTGCCTAGAGAAGAAAGAGGTCGTCATAATGGCATCCAGAGATTGGAGGAAGTTTCACTACATATTTTGGCTTGGAAGAATTTGACAGAGTTGCTGCTTTTGCTCAGTAACCTCGAATTTCTTATATTACAATCTTTCCGACCGCATATCTTGAGATAGGATGAAATTTAATTCTTTAAATTAGCACGATGTTTGAGAAGGATACTATAACGTGTAGTTTTGCTTTCACTTCAGCAGAACATTTGACTGCAATTGATACATTATGGAAGAAATTATATGATCAACCAGAGGTGTTTGGCAAAAAATGAATGCGACCCTAAACTGTGACCACAAAGCCATGTTTCGCTTCCATTTTCCCCTTACAATTCGATCATGCACTTCTGTCATGACCTCGACTTCTCCCATTTTTCATGGTGGAATACTCTGGAGCAGTTAAGCTCAGACTCATGATAAGGAATCCATAACAACCCAGCAGTGCATCAAATCTGAAAGATTTGCAAAAAAAAGGCCGATAAAGCCCAGATTTTAAATCAAAGAGTCGAGCAGGATCACTCAAAAAGCAAAAAATATGTTAAAATAGGAGAATATCGCTCAGGGAGAATGTTCAGAGATGAGAACTAGTGAAAAGGTACAATAACCTCCTTCCTTATCATCTACTAATTGTTCTGAAGTGCCAACTTTTGCTAACTTTTTTTTTTAATCTGGCAAGCATTCAAAGCCATTTAACAACTGCATGACAAGCAAAAATTCATCCAGGAAAGACTACTTTAGCATGGAGATGCAGCAATGGACAAAGATTCCACTCAGTGACGCAGCCAAGTAAATTTTGCTCCAGACTTCATAAGGCAGTCATTTGGAGGTGCCATTTTGTTTGAGATAAATATATATTTTTTAAACTTGAAAACAAAGTGACCCTCTCTATTTTTAAGTATGCCTATATGTACTGTGATGATGAAATATTAAAACAGGGGATAATGCTCGAGATACCACTATCAACATCAATGGGCCGCTATGATATGTCAGGACAACTAAGGCACTGACTCTAGGTCTATTTGTTGTTGTTCTAGTGAACCTTCATTACAGGGGATTTCCCCCTCTAACATGGATGTGGATTCTGGGCTTGAGATCCTTACTTTTTCCACCACTTTTCAAGACCAAAAATGTATGCACAATCCTAATTTACAGTTCCTGACGCAGGTTCCATGCCATGCATTCACATAACGCTTTCAAGATAGGATAGGGAGAAACTGTCCTATTCAAATCTTTTTTTCCTTTGAACACTTCTCAGTTGGAACTTCAATATTGTTTCCCAATTGCTAGAAAACAATTTAACTGGGTTTTAGCAATCTAAATAACCTATCCCTGACATTTTCTGAATTGGATGAATACAATTGGATACACGCTAGGGGAAAGTATCCTTAAAATTAGATCCATCGTATATTGAAAACTATCCCACCTTTTCTCCAGTCTACTTCATCTCCTCTTACCAGTCTCTAACTTAATTCTCAGGTGCTCCTATTTCCTAGGTGGGGAGAATAGCAATTTCCTACCGTCTAATATTCAGCCTTCTAATGAAGGCATTACACTTGATTCAAGGGATTAAATGTGGGGATAAAATAATGTAGAGCTTTAAAAGCATTTTCCCTATCAATCTCTATCTCATATTCTGCCTACAGGAAATTCTCACTAGAAAAAGAGATACAGTCTTAGAACATGCTCCATCCAGACAGGCTATTTGTCTCCCCACCAAGCCATATTCTACCATCTGCCCCACAGGAAGGATTTATTGAAGGTTTATGTATGATTGCTGGTGTTGGCGTAGGCCTCCTGAAAAAAATACACTTTTCCATTTGATATTTTTTCATAGGTATTATTGGATTATTGATGCTGCCTTGCCCTAAACTTTGGGGATCAAGTGAGTTGGAAATCAAGATAATACGTTTATATCTCTGATAGGACCATCCTTCAAGTTGCAGCTTTGATTCCAACAAAACGCTTTGGTCTCATTTGGGACAAATGTGTTTCATTTTTTTTATTACAGATAACTAACAAAGGAAAATAGTCAAAAAGACAAAACTATTTCTTTTGCATATCGCCATGAATTAATAATGGGAAAATAACCATTACAGGGGACTGCTAGCTTGGGAAAAGAAGCTCCAGAGAAAGTCAACTGTGTTCACAAAACTACAGGTTCAGGATAATCTACTATGTTATGGGCAACAACATTACAGGTTCAGGATAATCTACTATGTTATGGGCAACAACATGTGTTTATATTATTGCTTACATTTGATTGTAAGTCAAAGAAAACCTGTTAGGCGTACTTCCATTCAGTTCTGTTTTGCACCTGATGGCCTAACAAATTGAAATTGAAAGCCCAGCTTTGGCTGTTTATGCAATCTAGACTTTCTATTGCTCCTTTATTAGATATTTAATCCTACTACTTATTGTTAAATTACAGATGAAAATTAGGATTTCATGGAAAGTGAATATTTAACTAAGATTGAAACTTAAATTTGAAAATAAAAAGAAATGGCATGATCAATATATTTTCACAGGGGAGTTTATCTTTAAAACAGGATGTTTTTTTAATCCTCTCTATGGCCCAGGTTGGCAAATAATTTAAGGAGACATTGATGAGAGGGAAAAATAATGATATATAAGTCCCTCATAAAAAGCTTATGTCTTCTTAGCTTTGAAACTGGAGGGTGACCAAAATGAATATGGCACGAGTAGGGATAGGAAGTCTAGAAGGTTGATATACTACTGTCTTATTATAGATAAGTCAAGACTGCAGAATCTATGAAATTAAAGAGAATTCTCCAAGATGAGCTTATATACGGTAGTTATAAATCAGGAGTCCACATCCTCCATATTTATTTGACATTAAAATCAAAGATATACCATTGATAAAATCCAGGATCAAATCCCCCAATCAAAACATTCAGTGAATGACCTTGGATCAGCCATTCCTTCTCAGAGCAGAAGAACACAGAGGCTGTCACAAGGATAAAAGAGGCAGGGAGGAAAAAAACCACCTTGATGAACTCTGATAAAAATGTTGTAATTAGTTATCAGATTTTTATCCATAGTTGGGGGTGGTGATGGAGGGAATCAATTCAAGTTGGCAAACATATCATAGAATGAAGCTTAATGGCGGAGTAGGACAAAGGCATCAAATTCAGTTCTTGGTATGTCCAGCTTGAAAAAAAGGACACAAGTAACAAGAAGCTTTTTTCCAGCTTGAAGGATATATTGTAAAATCTCAGATAACGCGACTTCCCAGGCCCCTATGTGTTAATGGAATAAACGGAGGGGCGGGGGTGGGGGGGTGGGCAGTGAAGACTTTGAAACTACATTTCATTTTTTTCATTGTTTTTACTTAAGCTATGCTTTATTCCAACCTGTCTTTTATCTCCTTCAGTCTCGTGATCTTACATGTGCAGACATAGGAGACTGTTGTGATTCAGGGTCAGCCTGTGGGTTCGGCAGTTGGGTCGGACGACTCAGAGGAGGAGGAGGGGGGTGTTGAAGAGCTTGCTGATGAGAGCCCTCAGCCAGGCCCCTCCCACCTGGTCACGACGGAGACCCAGCTGTGTGAGCCTGACAGCGTGGATGAAGATGACCCACAGCTGGCCCTGTTCAAGGACGCCCGATGCAGGAGGCAGTCAATCAGGAGTAAACAGAGGAAGGCAATGGGGCACCTCGGAAGGAGGCCGAGAGAAGCCACGCCCTAAACTGTATAAAAGGGTAATGCGTGGGAGGGCTGGTTTGCTGAAGGCAACCGCTTGAAAAGCTCCTGTTTCTTGGTTCGTGTCTTGTTTGTTTTTGTATCAATAAATTTGGCAGGCTTAATTCCAGCCTCTTGCCTTCTTGTAAAAGGGGTTGTCCCTGCCTTTTCTGCAGGGCCGGTAGCAGGCTGGTACAGAACAGAGACTCCATGAGTTAACTTTATGTACAAAATCAATTGATCTCAACAATTTATATGGGTTCAAAATGCTATGGAAGGAAAACATGGTGTTTCGCTCTGGGGTCAACAGCCTTAAAGAAGAGCGTGAAGACTTCCTTTCTATTAATTTGTGGAAACAAAAAGATACCAATCATCCCTTTCCCCTGTATTAATGTGCATCCCAAGCAGAAATTTAATTTCCTTTTCTGGGGAAAAAAATGGATGTCTGGCCAGTTAGAACATTTGTACGCAGCTAGTTCTAAAATAATACCAAAATATTGAAGATTTTTTGTGTTACCTAAATAATGCTTTGCTTCATAAAATATGCACTCTTGTACAAAACCATGTACACGCAGACTCTGGCACATGGAAACAGAGACATCCACATTCACACAATTTGTGAAAAACCTCTAAGCCCAGATGAGAATATGGGGAATCATATCTGTGATTCTCTAGATTAAGACAAAGACGAGTGCTCGCACACACACCCAAAGCAGAGTCCTCAAACTAGTCACACACACAAAATGATCCACCCCCCGTGCGGACACGCTCTCTCTCACATGCATGCTCCACGCTAATAGGAAACAGGAGCATAATTTTTCCTCTAATTACATATTCAGCACTTCTTAGAAAATGAGATTTGGGTAATTCAGCTGGACTGAGAAACAAGACTCTAATAAAATGGAATTTGTAACAATTCCACTGTTAAATTAGTTAAATGGAGAGGAAGACACACTGGCAAATTGACCCCTTGCTCTCCTAATGACTAATCGGACTTTTGAACCCCAGTGTGTGCTAACAAAGCCTGTGGCTGCTGCAGAAATGGGGGGGGGGGAAAGAAAATCACTATGGGGCTAGGAAAGAAGCACAAGTAAACTAGAGTGAGGGAAGCCATGCAGGACGCAACAGGAAACTGCCAGCTGGGATGATTTTAACATAAAGCTGACCTTATCTTTACTTGTGTACTGATCGGGCTGTTGAAAGCAGGGAACTCAACTCTCATACAGGAAACCCTTCCTTCCTACCATTCTGGGAGAAAATACCTGGAAATTAAAATTAGGTGAATAAATCAAGACTGCAAAGGTCCCCTCCTAGAAGCCTAACGTAAATTTCAAACCTTTAAAACTAACCTTTGTATAGCAATAAGTGGGGCACCAAATGACCGAAGAAGCCATGCCTACACAAACGACTTTCCAAAATTCAATTTCATCATACGGATGCATTTTATGTATTAGAACAAGAGTATCTGCACTGTACTGGAAACTCGCTAGCATCTAGTCGCCAGCATCTCAGGCAGTTTTGATGCATAACTAGTTAAACTGTAAGATTATTATTGAAAGGGGAATCATTAATTTGGCTGCCATTTCTCTTATTTGAGATGAAATGGAAGAAAGCTGTAAGTAGAGCAGAGATGCAGATTTTGAATATTTTATCTCTGATATTCAAAACAGTACTTAACAAAAGACCATTATGAGTCAACACACCCATATTTAGTTCTAGTTGCATTTTACTTACACCTCCCCAGCAACAAAACACAGTCAAATGATGGGCTCTATCCCATTCTGGCTTCCCCAGGGCCACTGGCAAAACCAAGTCTTCAGGGCCTTCAGAAAGAGTGTCAAAGTGGGTGCCAGTCTAATTTCCGAAAGGATGATATTTCAAAAGGAGGGCACCGCCACGGAGAAGGCCCTTCTTCTGAGTCCCAGCAGATGTACCTCCTTAGGGGATGGGACTCGCAACATTCCTTGTCCCCCACTCTAGTGGGTTGGGTGAACGCGACTGGCAAGAGATGGTCCCTCAGGTCCCAAGCTATGAAAGGCTTTAAAGGTGATAGTCAGCACCTTGAATTGCACCTAGAAGCAAATTGACAACCAATGCAGTTCCCACAGGAGAGGTAACACATGTGCACACACCTAGGTCTGCACATAACCCCGCAGGCTGCAGCATTTTGAACCAACTGGAGTTTCCAGATGCTTTTCAAGGGCAGCCCCATGTAAAGCATGTTGTAGAGATAGTTACTAGGACTGTTTTTAATAGTACGGTATACCAGTTCCCCCTCCCCCCCAATAATTCCTTCCAAAATTTAAGTAGTAAGGAATGACACAAAGAGACAAAGTCAAGAACATGCAAAAATTATTTTCCCTGGCTCTTGAAGTCTTTCATCTCTCCTCACACCCATTTCAGATAACATATAGGAATCCAACACTCTTTCCTTTATCCAAATGGTATCTTTGGTTTACCACTGCTTTTTACTTGAAACCGCTGGGTGAGATCATTCGTGGTTTTGGAGTTGGGTATCATCAGTATGCTGATGATACCCAGCTTTTTATTTCGACCCCAAACCACCCCAGTGATGCCCTCGACGTGATGTCCCGTTGCCTGGAAGCGGTTCGGGTCTGGATGGGGAGGAACAGGCTTCAACTCAACCCTGGCAAGACTGAGTGGCTGTGCGTACCGGCATCTCGGGATATTCAGAACATTCCATCTCTTTCTATGGGGGGTGAGCTATTACCCCCCCGTAGATAGGGCTCGCAACTTGGGAGTCCTCCTAGACTCACAGCTTTCCTTGGAAGACCACATAATAACTGTGACTAGGGGGGCCTTCGCCCAGGTTCACCTGGTGCGCCAGCTGTGGCCCTATCTAGACCAGGATGCCTTGCGTACGGTCACTCATGCGCTCGTGACCTCTCGTTTAGACTACTGCAACGCTCTCTACATGGGGCTGCCCTTGAGGACCACTCGGAGGCTCCAACTGGTACAGAATGCAGCCGCGAGAGTTGTGTTGGGAGTCTCCCGATACTCCCATGTTACACCTCTGCTCCGTGAGCTGCATTGACTCCCAGTTGTCTTCCGGGTGAGATTCAAGGTTCTGGTAATGGTTTTCAAGGCCCTACATGGCATGGGTCCGGAGTACCTTAGGGAACACCTGCTGCTGGCGTCAACTTGCCTCCGCCCTGTGCGTTCCCACAGAGAGGGCCTCCTCAGGGTGCCACCGGTCAGAGAATGTCGTCTGGTGGCCCCCAGGGGGAGGTCCTTCTCTGTGGGTGCCCCGGATTTATGGAATCGTTTGCCGGTTGAGCTCCGGATGGCGCCCGACCTTCGCTCCTTCCGACGCGATCTGAAGACTTATTTGTTCGAACAAGCCGGCCTGGCCTGATGGGGGATGGGTTTGGATTTTATTGTTGTTTTAAATGTATTTTAACCTATTGTTATAACTTGGGCATTTCGTTTAATTCTTTCTTAACTTTTGTATTTTTGTATTTTTATATGTTTGCCCTGTTCACCGCCTGAGTCCTTCGGGAGAAGGGCGGTATACAAATAAAATTATTATTATTATTATTACTTGGGGAAAGAGCAGATCTCCAAAGCCTTAAGAAACTTGAGAATGTTAACCTACAATAAGAATATCTCCCACTAAGCGATGGATCGCCACAGAAGGATACCTTCCTAGACAATTCAAGCCTCAGTAAAGGAAGGCAGCCAACATGAAAAGGGAAGTAAATGGCATCACCCCTTTATAGGAAGGGAGCAAGGAGAGGCCGTGGAGGGATGTTCTGCTTCAGATACCAAGACAACTTCACTGACCTTGGGTAGTTTGGAAACTGACTGCCAAGAAAAAAAAAGAAACATTTGCTGCCTGTAGATAGCAGTAAACTTCCTGGGCTGTCCTCCTACCTTGTTTCATCTCCTATTCTGTCTGCCCATCGAGCAATCTTTACATGTCCATCTACAGACTGAGTGGACAACTGGTATCATATAAGAGATCTCTAAGAGACAGTTATTTACCGGTAATTAATTTTTAATCCGATTTATAGAGATACCTGTCTATTTGAGAGATGCTGGGTGATGGTGAACAAATGTTAGCTATAAGCTATTATGAATCCAGCGTTGGTCCTTTGATAAAGTCATGATAAAGTAATCTAGAAGAATTCATAAGGTCACCTGGATTTAACCAGCTTGATGCATTAAGATTATCTGGGAAGAGTCTTTCCTACAATTAGTGCAAAGGTAGCCCCCTTTAGATGCCCTCTCACATTAAATCACCCAAGCAATTTTGCCCCTTAAAACAGTAGCTTCATTGTTATTGTTGATAAAGGAGGCGAGGAACAGACATTAATTTTTAAAAACAACAACAACAACAACAACAGGCATCCCATCAGGAGCATGGAGACAGAGCAATGATTGAGCCAGTGTTTGATTCAGTGGCAGAAAAGGCGTATGTCTTCTGTCTGTCAAAAGACAGATGAGCTCTCTTGTTACATTACTCCTAAAAATCCCTACACCGTTTGTCCTTACGCAGGGTACACAAAGAATGCAGCGATCTATCTCTTCACAAAACAACAAACACTCAAAACAAACAACTACAGCAAACGCTAAGCGCACCATCTCTCTTCAGATCAATATTCCTTAGAAACAGAAGAGCGAACATCTATTCAAGGGTGGAAAAAATATACCTATCTGAAAAGTTTATTAAAGAAATGCCTGAAAATTCAAAGTTTGGAAGAACTGAAAGTGACCCTCCCACCCTATTTCTTAAGCCATTGCTTATACTTAATGCTCAGTCCCTAAGCTGGCTGAGGAATTCTGGGAACTGAAGTCCACAAGTCTTAAAGTTGTCAAGGTTGCAGACCCCTGATATAACTGACTCCAGGTAAGCTTTGGTTGTGTAAGCTGGTTGGCTTTTTTGGGAAGGAGGCAGGTGGGATGAGGGCATTTGTAAACCTCCTGTGTTTTCCATTGCTTATTTTGGCTTGTGGCTTTCCATAAAAAGGGAGGGAGGGAAACACAAAACAGCTGTACAAAGGTATTTTGATTACTAAGGATACAACCCTTCCTGTTATAAGCCCTGTGCAAACTAAGAGGCATAACATGAATGTTGCCTCGGCTCTTCTCTAACAGGAGTGAACAGGGACCATGACCCGCGCCCCACCCACGGAGAAAGCCCATCCAAAATATAGATTTGTATTTGAAATGATTCGCTGGATTGCTCCTTTTTCATTCGAGGCAATAAAGTTAATCATTTAAAATATAATCCCAAGAGATATTTCATTATTTGAGGTCGTCCCTTATGCATTCTCATTTATCAGGCCATTGATTTCAATAGATAAAAACAAGAGAGAAAAGAATTACGTTGACACAGGATGCACTGAGGAAAGAAAAAAAAAGAGGGGGTGGCTGCGGCTGCTGAAATGTACATTCTGTGGCTGAGCTTTCATCTTAAAAAGTATCCTGGTTCTGCCACTTTTGCTTTAAACCCCAAAGTGTTTGTGTATGTATGTGTACACACTCACACATAAAGACACATATTTTTATTAGAGATTAATTAGAAAAAATAAAAATTATAGGATATAAAAATAAAAAACAGAAAGTGTGGAAAAGAAAAAAAAAAGATTAAAAAGTAACATCACAACCTATTTTAGTAATGTAGCATCGTCTCTTAGAATACAAGTGCTATCTTCTTCCCATCTCCCATTTCTCAACTACAAACAAAATCCAAAAGCCTCATCATTCTTTCCTTAACAGCAAAAGTCCATTAAGAGTTACCAGAGATTACTATATATTTATTTTAACGTGGAACAAATAAGCCAACTCTATATTCTTCCCCTGTACTTTTAACAATCCTAGTTTTTAATCCCCTCAAATAATGTCCTAGAGCTTGATTTCTTATTTTTTTTCTTTGCCCCTTCTCAGAAAATCCTTCAAAATGTAACAGATCTCTTTTGTACATACAGTAAAAAAAATGATAATCCAAATCACTCTTCTGTTTTGATATTTGTATGTCCTTTTTAAGCATTAAGACACCAAACAGTTTTGTTTGTTATGTCCGGTATATCAACTTTTTCCAGATTGTAATTTCTTATACCAAATCCATTCAAATCCATTTCAATCTTTAGTTCAGCTTATTCTTCTGAGATATCATTAACCCACCATCTATTTACGATGTCAGACATTCTTAAAATTAATTCCTGAGTCCCTTGTTTAAAAATATTCTTCAAAACATTCACTGTTTGTTTTATAGGTGGCATTTAGATCCTAAAAAGTTAGCAAGTATGTATCCGAACTATCAGCCTAAATGTTGGAGGTGTGGTGGTGAAGATGCAACGTATTTTCATATATGGTGGACCTGTAAAAAGGTTAAAGCATTTTGGATTAAAATCTGGTGGAACATGCAGAAGATATTTAAGAAAAGGATAAAGTTTTGTCCGCAATTGTTTTTACTGGGCATAATTACTGAAACTACTGTTGTGGACACTAAGTTGATGTTGAACTTAATTACGGCAGCAAGACTTTTAGTAGGTCAATATTGGAAGAAGGAGGAACTGCCGACTATAGAAGAATGGACTTTAAAAGTTTCCAACCTGGCGGAAATGGCAAAGATCTCGGCATATTTGAAAGACCATTCACAACAACGTTATATTACGGAGTGGAAAAAATGGATTGATTACATCCAGAATAAATATGGGATTAAAAAGTTTCATTTAGCATTTGAATAAGTATTGATGTGATATTTGTATTGCTTGTAGTCATTTTATAAGAGCTAAAGTGCGATAGACCTAATAGTTTATTGTTGTTTGCATATGGTTGTTTATGATTGTTTTTACTTTTATACCTTGCATTTAGCTCTGGGAAGTCGGGGACGGGGAGGGGGGAGGGTTGGGTAGGGTTGGGAAGAGGGTGGGTGGGTGGGGAGGGGTTGTTAAAGATAAAATGTATTGAAAAACTTTTCAATAAAAAAACATTCACTGTTAAAAGTAATTTAAGCATATTTCTCTTTTAACTTAATCTTTACTATCTTCTAGTTCTCTCCAGTGTCTAACCTTCATAGTCCCTTCCTATCGTGTTGGGGTTTCCCACCCTCCAAAAGAACCCAATGACAGTTTTCCCATGGGAAAGATTTTTATAATTAATTTCAAATATTTTATTCCAAATCTATCTGGACTTTTAGTCCACTTTTAACTTTCCAAAATCAACACTCTAAACACACTTTTGCTGTTTATTCTAAGAAGTAATATTTTTCTAATCCTTTAAGTTGTATTCAAAGCTAAGGAGAAGGAAACCCACACAGTGAATGCAATTAAAACTTGCCGTTCTGAAGGTTCTTGATATCTAAAAACAGTAAAGAGTAATTTCAAAGTTGCTTAAGAAATGGGGTTCCGATAAGCTTATTTCGTCCATAAAAGTTGCGTTATGACTATGAGCTTAGATGGAATCCCTTGACTCATAAGCTCACCATAAAACCCTCATTTTTTGCCATCTACTCACAAGAAGCAGCTGTCTGGACTGCATGTGTCCATCAATCACCACAAACTCTATTCTGCTTCAGAGGGATATGTAACTCGCCATGGCCTCATCGAAGTTCTTTTGAACCCAAAATGCATCGAACATTGCAGATTTCTCTTTAAATATTCTGAGCAAACTAATTTTCCCAGTCCTTCTGCATACCCAGTTACTCATCTTTATTTGTGCTTAAGCACCAAAATGAAAAGAAGAGAGGCGGCACAGCAAACATTACAAATCCCAGTATCAACCATCTCCAAACATTAGCCACCATAAGCCATAAGCCAGGCCTGGATCAAAGTCCTCACCAGATATGATAGAGCGGCGGCCCCCAATTTTGGGGCACCAGGTACCGGTTCCACGGAGAGAGGTTTTTCTGTGGACTGGAGGGGGTGGTGGTTTTGCATGCTGCCTGCATCCTGCGTATGGGACTTCGCTTGCTTGCGTGGCTCAATTTCTGGCACGCCACGGATCGGTGCCGGTCCATGGACCGGGCGTTAGAGGCTACTGTGCTAGAGGTCACATTGACATTAAATGCCAGTTGAAGAGAAGTCTAGTGTCAAGAGAGAGAAAGCCACATGAAGCAGAGTGTGGAGCTGTACAGGCACAGCTGGGCAGTTGCAGGTCCAGCTTAATTTCTGTTCGAGACTTCCATGGAGGAAATCAGGTGTTCCTTCTAGTTCCCACACATTGTGGTTGCATCAGCGGAGAAAGGAGGGGAGGGAGAGGGTGCACAAGGCCACAGCCTCTCTGATCCATCACCCTGGCAGCACTGATTGGAAAGGAGAGGGGATCGATACAGAGCGAGAAGGTGTCGGCGTCAGGTATTCGTGGCTGTCAGGGGCTTTGAATGGTCTGATGAGGGCTGGGAATGTGCTCTGGCTTTGCTAGGTAGGAAAGTGCTGAAGTGGCCACTTGGAAGGAAGGGGTGGGCGATTAATAGAACGAGATTATAGCTGTAGTGCATTGGCAGTGAGGGGGAGTACCAAGCATGGGCTGAAGAAACTCTATCAGCTCTTTATCTGTGGACGTAGATGCTCAAACTAAAAAGGGCTGGGATGATCCCAGGCCAGAAGTCTCTCTCCTCCTGCATTCATTGCATGGTTTAAGGGGGCCATGGAACAGAAGTATCCAAATGTATTTTATACATAGGAGTTGTGAAGGACACAATTCTTCCAAAAGCCAAGGCCATAATTAATAAAATGTGCACACTCATCCCTCTCCCCTTCTCAATACATCAAATGGTCACCTTAAAAAGGAGGATGGATGCCTCACCACTTTGGTATAAAACCACACATAGAGTCTTATAAACAACAATCCCTGTTTAGCTCGCAGATATACTGCTAACCAGCCAATAGTTACTGTTCGTGACTACACTTGATTTATATTACACACCAGAGTCTAGGATGCCTTGGGAGTTCCACCCACTGCTAAAAACAATTAGGGTTGCTTTTGAGGTTGCAGGTGATAAAACTCATTGTGTGTCTCTTGGCTGAGGAGTGAGTCTAGCTTTGCTTATTAACATACTGAGGTTTTTGGCATCTATCTATCTGTTTGTTCTTTGCTGAAAGCAAACAAAATAGAGTTTTGTTTTAAAAAACCCAAAGCTGCTTTTGTGATGGAGTAAAAGTGAAGCAGCACAACTTCTAATTCAGAGTTGGCAAACCATTCCTTAAGACTACTCTGTTTGAGAAAATTACGTATATTTAGACAGGTAGCAGTTTCCAGAGGGGCTCCATATTCTAAAAAAAAGTATCTCCATTCTGCATTTCTTTATTTATGTTTTAAGAACCACGGAGACGTCCTCGGACAAGCGCTGGCTCTTCGGCTATGAAACGGAGATGAGCACCGGCCCCTAGAGTCGGAAACGACTAGCACACATGTGCGGGGGAACCTTTACCTTTACCTTTTTATATAAAGGAACAGCCAGAAACTAGGGCACTTGTAATGTTGGAAAGATTCAGGAAACACCAACATGTCTTCCGCAAAGGTTAAGACCTGGAGAACTTTGTGAAGTGCTAAACTCAAAGTTTCCAGATGGAGAAAACTTGTGTTAGGAATTGAAAGGCACTAGAGCAGACATGTCAAACTCGCGACATCACGTGACATATTGGGACTGTTTTGCCATTGACGGCAGTGGGGTGGGTGCGGCTTCTGTGTGATGCGTCTGGCAGTTTGACACCTCTGCACTAGAGGTAGTCCTCGACTTACAACAGTTCATTTAGTGACCATAGTTACGGCACTGAAAAATTGACTTATGACCATTTTTCACACTTATGACCATTACAACATCCCCATGGTCACATGATAAAAATTCAGATGCCTTGGCAAATGACTCATATTTATTACAGTTGCAGAGTCCCGGGGCCACCTCTTGTGTGACCTTCTGATGGGCAAAATCAGTGGGGAAACCAGATTCACTTAACAACCGTGTTACTAACTTAATAACAGCAGTGATTCATTTAACTGTTACAAGAACAGTTGTAAAATGGGGCAAAACTCACTTAACAAATTTCTCACCTAGCAACAGAATTTTAGGCTCAATTTCAAGGGCTACCTGTATACAACTATCCCATATTATCCTCATTAATAGATTCTATGCAGCAAAGTCAGAAGTGATGGGAATATGAGAGTGTCTGAATATGAAAGATGACTGAACACTACTAGTCCCATTTGGAAGTGGCCATAATTTCAATCCCATTTGGAAGCAGCCGTTTCACACACAGACATGGTGCCTGATACAACTTCCTCAAACAAGATATGCAAGTAGGGCCCAGTGGCTGGGTGCTTTGAAACATATACATGTAGAGAAGAAAAACTGCAGCGCTATAGGAAGAAGCAGCAGCTGCTGCTAAGCTCCTAGCTTAGTCATATGCAGCAAAGATATTGCAATACTGTATATCTGGTTAGAATTTCATAAAAAAGAAAAGAATTTCTTAGTTCCATTTACAAACTAATTAGTATAATTGACTCTAAATTAACTCTTCATAACATGCAGGTTCCCAAACAACTTGTTGTCTCAACCCATGTCTTCCTGTCTCTTGCCTTTCTAGACTTACCAGACCAACTCTCCAGAGATTTTGGACTCCAGTTCCCATCAGCTCTAACCATCATGGACAGCGGGAGGAATATTAGAAATTACAGGCCTGCATGAATTGGAGGCTCACAAGTTCCTCACCCCATGCATCTCCAGTCTGACTCTCAAAGTTGGAGGGATGATGAGAGTTCCTAGAGAAGCTCTATGTCCACTACTCTCCCAGTATGAGGGGCGATTTAGCCAGGAGATTCACTGATGGATCAACTTGCTCTTTTTCAACCATCTGCTTTTTCTTACTATCTGGCTCCCACCTTCCAAGGATCCCAGCTCTTTTTCTTTGGAACTCTAAGTCCCCAAATATACTTCAGGCCTCTATGTTGAGGGAGGCAGGGCCATTAAAAACTTAGTGAAATAGCCTGTGTAGTTGATGGTGCATTAGCATTATACTGGAGGGCAAGGCATATATAGAGAGAGACAGACATGGTTTCATTTTTGTTATGGCTTAATGAAAAAGTACTCATCAACATGTTAATTGTGAGTTCATTTTAACAACTCCAAAAACACTGCTTTCTAGAATGGGACATTTTAGTTGCTCCTAAGATTACCCTACTGTGTTTGCTGCTCATTACTAGAACAATCACACACATAACACGGGTGCAATTTAAAGTGCAAAAGGACTTTCCCCTACACGCACACTGTACAAAGTACTAGATTTGATTGACCAATGCCATCGTTGCTAAAAAAAAGTTTATATGCAAGTAACCTAATTACAATTTGGGTAATTAAAACATCCATTGTTTAATCTGCAAAGGCAAGTTATAATTACTGGAGCTGCTCATTGAGGGACTGCACTTACTCTGGTTCTGATTAAATTTTTCAGGACTGGGTGGACCACTGGTCAAATTGAGACAGTGGCTTCAGGCAGCTGGGTTTTTTTTTTTGAGAATAACAAATGGGTAGCAAACTGTCAGATATTTAATTTACTAGGGCTGTCTTTTTTCTTTTCCTTTTTCTTTAGTGCCAGAATATGTATCTGGACTTGAGATGGACAGAAGGATCGTTTCCTACTTTGCCTTGGGCAGCAAATGTCTTGGGCAAGTACTGTGTGCTCTGTTGTAAGTATGAAAAATATAGTTTAATTAGTGAACATCACCAGTTTCTAAATCATACTTCCTTCATCTTGTGAATCAGTTGTACAGATGTTTTGGAATTGAAATAGTTTTTAAAAACTGATTTAGTTGGTTTAAAGGATTATTATAATCTAAACATATTTCAGTGACAAATAATGGCCTGTATACACAATGAGTGACATAGCAAAATTGTCTTTTGAGTCCTACAAAACGTGTCGCATAAATATTACACAATTTCATTAATTACTATTGAGTACTGGAGGCATCAGATGCTGGATATGAAACAACCTTCCTCAAACATGGGTCTTCTAGACCAGGGGTCCCCAACCCCTGGTCCGTGGACTGGCACCGGTCCACGGCATGCCGGAAGCCAGGCCATGCGAACAAGAGAACCCCCTTGCACAAGATGCAGGCAGCACACAAAATCATGCCCCCTCTGGTCTGTGAAAAACCTTCTCTCCATGGAACTGGTCCCTGGTGTCCAAAAGGTTGGGGACCTCTGTTCTAATCAGGTTAGATTTCATGTCCCAAATTTCCTAGCCTGAATCTTAGTTGGGGAAGGTTGAAATGCAGAAAGCACTGGAAAGCGAAGACTAGTGTCATGTTAAGTATTTATGCTGGCCCTGCAGTAGGCAAAAGGGATTAGCCCCTTTTCACTGCTTAAAAGCAAAAACCCCTAGAAGGCAGCTGAAGATAACACCGAAGAATGTCCCACAGGTTTTCATATCTTGTGCCAGCACTTGACAATTAAAAAGTTAGCCGAAGTCCAAAGCCAGACACAGCAGTGGGAGCAGCACTTTGAAAATAATGGGAATGAACAGAGAGGAGGCAGCAGTGGAAAATGAAACAGGGGACAAATTCCGGTCCTGGAGATTTGGAACATTTTATTGGCGCAGCATACTAAATCAAGAAATAATTGTTCCTCTTCTCTTCTGCTCAAACCTGATCTGGTCAACTTCACAGTTTCTTTTCTATCTCTCCATTCTGAGCTGGGCATATATACCTTCTCTACTTTATTTCAATTTATCTCAGGTTCCAACAGCCCCCACCCCCTCTAATTGTTTCTTCTTTTTCTTACGGTTTTCTAAGCATCACTCTGACCATTGGAGCCACTCCCCGGATTTGTTCTCCAGACTGCCTTCTCTGCCAGCAATTGCCTCATTGTTTGTAGCTGATCCCTTAGGGCCAGAGATTACATCCTGGCAGGATCTTCTCCAAGATCATCCAGAGACTTGGACTAGAACCCGCTGATTCAGTGCAAATTCCATCAGTAATGGATGTTCATCTCAGATACAGCAAGAAGGTGGCTCAGTTCTGGCAGAAGCCCTCTAGAGATGCAGGAGCCTGGAGCCAGCTGGAATTCTCCGAGTCAGTGAGACACCCGGCAAAGAAGAGCCTAAGCTAGGACATAACCGGGAGGGGTACTTCTAAGTGAACTGGGACATTCCTCTGGGCTACACTGCCATCAGTGTTCTGTTGCATTTTGCTAAACATCCAATTTCCTGAATTTGCTATGACCACTTTCTTTCCAGAAACCTTGCAAAAGTGAAACAAACTTTTTATGATGCCAGACATTCAGCCAAAATGACGGTACAGCTAGTCCTTGACTTACAACCCTTTGTTTAGTGACCGTTGGAAGTTACAATGGCAAAGAAATACGTGACTTATGGCCATTTTTCACACTTACCACCTTTGCAGCTTCCCCATGATCATGTGATCAAAATTCAGATGCTTGGCAACTGGTTCATATTTATGATGGTTGCAGGGTCATGTGATCACCTTTTGCAGCCTTCTGACCAGCAAAGTCAATGGAGAAGCCAGGTTCACTTAACAACTGTGTTACTAATTTAACAATTGCAGTGGTTCACTTAACAACTCTGGTGAGAAAGGTCGCAAAATGGGGCAAAACTCACTTAACAACTGTCTCGCTTAGCAACCCAAATTTTGGGCTCAGTTATGGTCATGAGTTGAGAATTACCTGTATAGAAAAGTGCCTAAGGACTAGGACAGGTGTCATCTAACCCAGAGGTCCCCAATCTTTTGGGCACCAGGGACTGGTTCTGTGGAGAAAAGTTTTTCCACGGACCGGAGAGTGTGTGGTTTTGTGTGCTGCCTGCATCCCATGGATGGGGCTTTGCTTGTTTGTGCAGACTGGTTGTTGACCTGCTGCGGCCCGGTACTGGTCCATGGAGTGGGGGTTGGGGATCCCGATCTAACCAATCTCATCAAACAGGTACCTTGGATTTATAAACAGCAATTCCTATTCTTCACGTTTAAAGTGAATGGCATAAATAGTTTCCAAAAACGAACCAAGTTCATGAGGGTTTTAGTTTAGTGAAAAAAGGGACATCTGCATAGCACAATACTTCCCTCAAACTCGCCCTCAAATACGGCTTGTAAGTGTTGCTTTTCCTTTATCTCCATTAGCCTAGTTTGTCAAAATGTTTGCATTATTCTCCTGTCTTCAGCAGAATATTTTTTTTTCTAGTCACAGAATTTTAACGCAGGATTCCAAACCCTGTAGCTCAATAAAAAATTAAAGAGAAAAAAAAGAATTTTATTATACACATTTTTTGTGTGTTTTCTTTTCCAGTGTGCCAGATTTGGCCAAACGTAGTATCATGCTTCAAGATCTGAACTCAACTATGGTGGGTCATAAAAAGAAACTGAACATCTCAGTAGAAAGCAGAACGTTCACACAAACATCGAAATGATACAAATACTTGGTAAATTATGAAATGATATACTTGATTTACGGACACAGAACTAGGATATGCTGATGAAGGATCAATAATAGCTTTGAGTGTATACCAAATGCATTTTCCCCAAGGACTGTACTACAGCTGGGATGAGGGAATCAAGTTAGGATTTCAGATATCAAAGCTTTCTAAAATGAGAGGAACTAAACTCAGAACTACCTTGAATCCTATTGCGTACAAACTTTATGTTAGATGTACATGGCCAAGCGCTGAGAAAAATTCACTTTTGTTCATTTTTTAGAATAATTACTTTTATTAAAGTTTAAAAATACAAAGATAAAAAACTAATGTAAACTAAGAAAAATATATAAAAAAGAAACGGGTAAAATAAAAAGTGCAGAGGAAAAAAAAGAGGAGGGAAAAATAAAGAAATGACTTTCCCTTTCACCAAGACAAATACAAACCATTTCAGTAACTTATCACCTGCTCTAATAATTCAATCAAAGATCTCTTCATACCATATCTCATGCTATTTATTAACAAATAATAAAAATTAGATTTTGTTCATATACCCGAACTTTTGTTTTACAAAAAGACACACATTATATGTCTGGTAATTATATTAAATATTAAGATTAGATGTTATTACTAATATTAAGTAGTATATTAGTTCATTAAATAGGTAGCTGGTATACGTATTTATATCTAGTCTTCACACATGAAAAAAATACAAAACCTTATACAAAAATAATTTAGGGAAAAGTTGACTTCACAACTAAAGTGATGGGGTTGGATCTTCCATTGTTGGGGAGACATAATTCAAGACAGTTAGGCCTGCAACCGTGGATGCCTTGAATGAAGAAAAGAGTTGAACTGTGATAAACAGAAATAGTTATAGGAGAAAGCAGGCTGAGCTGGAAGGGAGAGTTAAATGTGTCGTCAGTTTAGATTCATTGTGTTGCCACAAGAGACCCAAATCCAGCCCCCACCCAGTGAATTCCCTTGATCCTTAGCTACAGCTAATTTAGCTTTAATTGTTAGTTGTCTAAATTCTTGCATATAGGTAGCAATAATAAACTACTATGCTCTGAATTCAACAAATGCTCCCGGTTATTTGCATCTGACATTAGCAGACTTTCTCTGCTGAAGGTCTTATTTTAAACATACATCTGCACAAAAAGGAACAAGCTAAGCTAATACAAACTCTGAGGTAATTCTGGGAAGCAGTACAGGTAATCCTCTATTTACAATCACAATTGGGAGCGGAAAATTGTTACATGATGCAGTTGTTACATCATGTAACCACACTAAATTTTATTCTCTTTTTTGCCATGTCATTTAGCAAGACATCACACAACTGCAGCTTCTAATCTCCTGCAGTCTTCCCCATTGACTTGGCTTGTTGGAAGCTGGCTGGGAAGGTCACAAATTGCAATCCTATGACTGTAGAACGTTGCAACTTCATAAGCGCAAGCTGGTTGTCAAGTTCCTGGTCGCAATCATATGACTTCAAGACCCTGTAATTGTCATAAGTGCAAGCCAGTTGCCAAGCAATCAGATTACAACCATATGACTGAAAGGATGCTACAGTGGTCATAAATATGAGAACTGGTTGTAAGTCACTTTTTTCAGTACCATCATAACTTCCAATGGTAGCTAAACAAATAGTTGTAAGTTGGGGACTACCTGTATCAGAAAGCTACTGGCCCTTCCTTGTCTAACCATAATTGAAGGACAGCAGTCTTCTCAGTGGACACACATCAGTTCATGAACAAAAAACTTTATCTACAATCTCACCTGTAAAAGCACCTAGAAATATTATGGGTTCCAGAACTAAAATCTGAGCCAGCTGGGCTCCTTTAACAAATCCAATCAATCAATCAAGTCATAAAAAGTACTACTACACTCCTGATTTTCTGACACTCCTTGATAACTCTGCTCTGGTTTAGTAGTTCTTCTCTGACTCCTTTTGTGGACCTTGTTCTTTCTTGCTCTAGTATGAGAAAAGCATGAAGTCAAAATTCAGTCAACTATTAATATTGGCAAATATTGCCTGGTGCTATTAGCTGGCTTGGGTTGCTCTTATAGCCATGGCACAGCTTGGCAAATTTCTCTCCCCATCATATAATTTCAAACTAAGGAAGGTGGAATGTTTGTATGTACACAAGTTTACATGTGAAGCCATTTATTAAATCACAGGATGTTTCTAGTTAAAACAACATATCATCATCACTGTTTCTGGGATCCAAGTAAATTTTATCTATTTCAGCAAATACCAGACTTGAATAAAATGACTGCATAGATGCTAAAATGGAAGCTATAAATATTAAGGTCCAGATAAAGTACTCATCAAAATCTTTCAATTAAAGTTGCATATCATTGCTAGCAAAAGTATTGCATTTGGTTTATTAGGTATAAAGTTCCATCAGTTAAAATGAGTTAAAATGAAAGCAGGGATAAGTCTATGTATTTATGCATGTAAGTATATGCATATGAGTACACATGAAACTATGTGGATACACATACAGTATGTCTGAATCTGTAAAACTCTTGAATATATATTTGTATAGGAACTACATTATAAAACAATGTGGAAAATGTTGTTTAAGCAGGTGCGTTGCTGAGGCCATGTATTTGCAAGAGCCAAACAGCCTCAGTGGGGTGGCTGGATGTCAGGACATCACAAATTTCACCAGCCTAAGCAAGAGTTGCATTCCAAGAGGGTGCACAGGACATATTTGGGGGAGGTGAAAGGATGAAATGGAGTCTGCCAAGTTTAAGGTACTAGTTTTAAGGATCCACTCATACTTTTTAAGAATGATAGCAGCAGTTGGGGGGGGGGAGACATAAAAGTGTGGCACTCTCTTCACTTTTCTTATCTCTGCTTTAAGTGAATGTCTGCAAGCTATGAAGATATAAATCTTATCAAAGTAGTCTGATTAGATGTATATCCTGTAATTAACACACACACACACAAATTTTTCATATAAGAAAAAAGAAATGTGACATAAATAGATCAATACAGGTAGTCCTTGGTTACTGATGGTGTCATTCAGCAACTGTTCAAAGTTACAGTGGTGCTAAACAAGGAGATTTATGACAGGTCCTCAAACTTGCAGCCACCGCAACATCCCAGCAATCATGTGGTTATAATCTGGGCATTTTGCAACCAGTGTATATTTACAATAGTCGCAGTATTCCATGGTTATGTGATCACCATTTGTGACCCGCCACAGCTGGCTTCCAAAAGAAAACTCAATGGGAAAGCTGACAGGAAGTTGCAAGCTGTGATCACATGGTGTCTCACTTAACAATCATGGATGTTGGCTTATTGAATGCAGTAAAAGTGAAGTCATAACTTTGTGATGTTCTGCTTAACGACCATGTCACCTAGTGACAGAGTTGCTAATCCCAACTGTGTTTGGTGAAGTATCTGTAATTGTGAACTTCCATTTAATTTGGTCTTTATTTCTTTGCTTTGCTTTAACTTTTTTTCTTAATTTACAACCCTTGTGCTGCCCCCCTCCCCCACCAGCAGCAGAGATGAAATGAATTACCAGTGCTGCTATATTAACATCCTCATGCATTCGTCCAAAACTCTTTCTATGTAAAACATTTCCTGTAGGCTGGTTGAGCCTACTATCCACCAGCTACTTCCAGGTTTAGGGCAGTGGAGCAGAAAGGATCCTAGCTAGACCAAGACTGTTAAAAATAAGGAAAAAATATTGAAAGGGTTGAAGAAGTAGTTAACAAGAATAAATAACAAAGAAAGGATTACATTTGCAACAACATGTCTGGTGACAAAAGAATGCCTATTCCCCAGGGATGTTTTTAATTTGCTGACATCATTCTCCTACCTCCAAGTGCCTTTTAAGCTATGGCCATTTTGAGTTGAAGAAGGCCCTATCCTTTTGCAAACAAACTGTGCTCGGGTTTGCCCCAAACTGCATATGATTCTTGCTGCCTTCCAACTACAAACAACAGGTATCAGAGTGAGTAAATTTAACAGAAGCTTTGATCCTTCCTCCACAAACCAGCCCACATTAATACAGTCTGTCCAGTGCTGATGGTTGGATCTACTGAACATATTACCGGTTCGGCAAGACAATTCACAGTGGAGTGGAGCTTGAACCAATCAGTGCAAAAGAAAGCTGCTTGCAGCAGAAACCTAATGAGGATGAGAACAATTTTTAAGCACCAAGCTACTGGACAGGAAGATGGTGATCTCTGTCAATTCTGCTGCACTAGGAAAAGCCTTTGGTGGCTTTGCAGCTTCTCTTTATCTTTGATTTAAGCCAGCCACAATGCTGTGGCTCAACCCCCAATGCAACCTGCACACACCTTGTGTTCGCCTCTTTCTTCTCCCCACCCTCTTCCCATCTGCAACCAAGAGAATCTCTTACTTGCCAGCTAAATGGACAGTTTGGTTTATCTATGAGATCCAGATATAATCGGGACACCATAGCCTGGAGCGGCTGGGAAGGTAACAGCACAGCCTAGCTCTTTGAGGCATCTTTTGGCTGTATTTTGCCACCAATCTTTGCAAATTATTGTCTTTCAAATATTGGAGATCATAATGAAATAGATGTTCCACTGAACATGGGATGGTTTATGTGTGGGCATGCAGCCCACCACACATTTCATTTTAATAAAACTCCAGTAAAGGCAAAGTTTGACTTTTATGTGGCTTCGGTCAACAGATAATCGGTTTCCATTAAATCTATGTGTACATCATGTGTGTAAGGAATTGTGAGATCTCTTCATAAACTAAACTCTACCGTACTCTTTCATCTCTTTTGTTAAGACAGAATGTGTGTGAGAGTTTTGTGACTAGAATAGCAGCTGAATTTTACATACACACTTTGGAACATCAATTCAAAATTTAAAATAGGATTTTGCAAAGAGTTAAATCTGTGCATTTTGTCACAGGAAAGCACTTCTATTTTGGAGGCACACACAGCTTAGAGTAACTCAGCATCTTGACAGAATCTGAAGCAGCCTTCAGACTTCAGCTAGCATGTGGTAGCATGTTAATTTCCCCATCTTCAAATTAAAAAAATAACAATGCATCTGCAAAGGGATTCAGGCGACAGTGGATCACAGTATATTACAGGACAGGCACATCTTAATACCTCACTATATTAGGGGTAAATTAATATTAAAGTAATTCAACTAAAACTTTGACATCCACTAGGGATGGAGCAAATCAAACTTAATGAATCAAATGTTCAAATTGTATTTGGACTATAGTAACATCCAATTTCAGCCCTAGCATTTACTAGTAATGTTCCCTGCCAATAGTGTGGAAATTCACATCAACATTCAGCTTGCCATTGGACACACACAATTTTCAGCTTGCTCCAGGTATAAAGCCCCACATTTTCAATCTACTTCTAAATGTCTAAAATATAAATCCATCTCATATGTATAATAACAAACACCTATGCACAGATATCCATTATAAAAGCATAGTAATTTATTTAACTTCACACAAATTGCTATTTCCTAAACCTGTTTCCTAAAGCTTTAGTTTCTGGAATCCATTCTGAATTTTCCTGCAATGGTATGTAAGATTATACTTTTGCTAACCAAATCAATGCAATATTTTGGCTATATACTCCCAAACTGATCAGTTAAACTAATATAATATACAATATTACACACATCCATTTATATGCACACAAAGTGTCAAGCAATTAGCAAGGACTAATGAAGGAGACACTTATTTTTATGGTTTTTAATTTTGAAGTTTAGAGGAGAAGCTCTGAACAATTAATGCGTCTATAAGAGATAAAGGGTCACTAGAGATTGCACTAGTGATCCTTTTACATTTAACATCTGTGAAGATGTAACCAAATGTTAAATATGTATAAAAATAATCCCATTATGACTTAACATATTAGCATCACTATTAAAATTGGGCCTTAATATTCAGTTTTTAAACTTTTGAATGACGAATCTTTATTTTACAAACAAGATAAATTTGTGTGATAAAGGCACTGTGTTATGCCAATTATCTATTTAGCTAATATATACGCTCAGCTATTAAAAATATTCTTTTTCTATAAGGTGTTTATAGGCACATATGCTAAATAAAAGTAATGGGAAGAAACAAACATTTCCCATTGGGGAGGAAGTGAACTGGCAGCTTCAATTTGCATATTTGGAGGATCCATTAAAATTTTGCAAAACTGTCAATTATCTAATTATTATAGGAATATGAGAGTAAGTGTGCATGTGTGCACGTGCATAGTATCTGGACATTTTCTTGCCAAAGTAAAACAATCTTGAACTGCTTCTGGATTGTTGTTTGAATGTCACCAAACTTCTGTTAATTAAGAGCTGAAGATACATTAAAACTGGACATTCTTGACATTAGACAAACATGCGTTGATGGGTCTAAATAATCTAATTTTCATAATTAATCCTTCATAGGGTTCACGTTTTTAACGGGTGAAAATTCATTGGGTAGCAGAGATCACAGATATTTTGCTTACTATCAAATGTGTGGGGTTTTTTTTAAATCCCATAGTTACACCATAGAAACCAAGCAACAATTAAGGTTAATGTTCAACCTTAAAGTTACTCTTGAATGCCCCAAAATGAACCATGGCAGCGAGCCTACAGTCTCCATGCCACATGCAGCAAGGCCTCAAAGGAATATACCTGAATAAACCTAAATCAAAATGGTGGGGGGACAGGACAGGAATAATTATGTCACAAGCTGCAGCTTCTAGGCCTCTCCTTAAGTTCTTTGCATACAAAGAACATAGTCTTTGCCAGTTATTTTTTTCTTGCTTTTAAATATTATTTAATGATATTTTAATTACATTTTTAATTAATTTAATTTAATGATAATGAATAAAAACTTCAGATGCAGATTGTTTCCTGCCCAGTGTAAGAGAAAAGAAATCCCAGCCTATTCTCCAAGCAAAACAAACAAGTCGCAAACAAATAATCTGCCTAAAATTATATACCCTGCCCACCCCCCAAATACACTTAATACCTACGAACAAAGTGGAAGAGGCATAGAAAACAGAGGGTGGGAAGCCAGATGAAAATAAGGAGGCTTTAGAAAAGGTAAGAAAATCAAGCTATTCAGTGAAGCTTCTCCTTCCCCTAAATTCCCCTGTGCTGATGTTTTGGGCTGTAGCCACTCATTTAATGAACTTGCTTTGCAATATTCCCTTGCCTGGTCTAGAGGAAATGCAATATGCACCAGGCAAAACGTCCATGCAGCTTTCCTGAAGTCTTAGTTGGCTGAAGGGCTACGCAGTGCGACCAAAAGCAAAACCCCCAAAGGATTCCCCTAACAGAATAATACCCTCTGTGTTTTAATCATATTAGCCCAGTCTGTCTTCTAGTTCAAGGCAAGAGAGGCTTCCCTAGTATTCCCTTCAAGTATTCATAAATCCCTCATGCAGCTGACTGTGATATTTTTCTGAATGAGTCTTCATTTTCCCAGGGAATTCCATGCCTTAGCAAGAAGACACTGAAATTACAAAAAACCTCTCATCCAAACTCCCATGCTTCCTCTGGAGTAGGAGCCATTCCATTCTGATTCTGTGACTAACACGTACTAGGAGCAGAGAAAGCCATGATTCAGAGAATTCCCCTTCTCCAGATTGCTGAGAGGAAAAAAGCAGCCACGTTACTCTGCAAACTTAAGGAAGTCCTAGGTGTGAATTATCTTCTCCTTCCGTTCAAAGCTTTGAAGCATTAAGGCAAATGATAATAACCTTCCTTCTTTTATTTAAGATTTTAGAAGAAGGCGGGACTGCCCTTCTACCCCAAAGGTGCCTGGCCATGTCAACTACTTAGTGCCAATGGTTAGGAAGCTATGAATTTTTAAAAACTCCTTTGAGCTCAAATGGAAGGGTTAGCACAGCTGGGAGACAGGGATTTCCGATGCTGCAAAGAGACTTTTGAAGCAACGGCTTCCATTCCTCTGGAGATCCCAGTCGAGAAACATGTGCGGCTCCTTGATCACAGTGCCAAAGTGAAAGAAAGTGCCGTTGCTCTGCTGGTGAGGGTGCTGTGGGCATCACAAGGCCCCCTCCCCTTGGGAGAAGTTAAGGAACTAGACTCACATTGCAGCGAGCTGCTTCAGCTAAGGGAGACACGCCTGGCAAAACCAAAGCTGGCTGGAAATTGGGTTGCAGCACTTTGGAGGGCCAAGTTGAGACAGACAGATCTATCTTTTAAACTACTTCACACGTATACATACAAACCAGCCCCATTCAGACCACCCTGGAAGCATAAAATTTGACTGCAACAAAAAGACAATTGGAAGAGAAGAAAGAGCGAGATGGCCCATCGGAAGCCCACCTGCATCACATCTGCTGGCAGAAATCAGGCTTTAAATACATTCTACGTGGGGGTTCACTGATAAGACAAACGGGTACACTCCAGAAATACAGTGCAGCCACCTATCTGCCTTAATGGGGGGGGGAGGTAAAGTTGAACAGTGCTGCACCCCCACTAACAAGCTCAGAGAAGTGTCATCTCCTTGATCTTGAGCTCACTGCCAAATCAGCCCTACCGCAGCCAGGCAGCGCACAGGTGTTACCCTGGAGCCCATCTCCAACCTGTGAGCAAGGTAGACCTGCCTTTAGGGAGCCCGGGGTAGAGGGGACGGAAGCCCTGATCTTTAGCCCTGGGGAGGCCAACCACGTGTGAAGAGGAGGCACAAAGAGACGACTTACCTGCTGGAGGTAGAGGAAGGCTGGGGGACAAGGGAGAGAGTGGGGGAGCAAGGCGGAGTTGGAGACCAGGAGGCAGCCTGAGTTCGCCATCGAGCAGAGCATGGGTCGCCAGCAAACCCAGGAGCGGCGGTGTTGGCAGGCTCCTTCTGCTTCTTGTCTTCACAGTACTTGCTTTTTCTCCGTTTTCGGCCCACCCCCCACCCCCACCCCGCTTTGGCAGCTCCCTCGTGTGGAGCTATTTAAGAGGGCTCCATGAGAGGAGCTGCCTTCTGTGTCCTCGGCTCAAGCAGCGAAGGAGCAGCGTGCCGGCTGAGAGTCGGTGCCATTAGACGAAGCGGCTGAACGAGCGCATGGTCTGCAAAGGGAGTGTGTGTGTGTGTGTGTGTGTGTGTGTGTGTGCGTGTGCGCGTGGGGGTAGGGGGAAGGAGAGGGTTGAGAGGCGGGGGAGTCCCCTGTGCATTCAGATATCAAACAGCTCGCTAGGAAACCAAGAAAATCCGGAACAGCTGAGCCTGCACTTAACCCCTCACCTGCTGCAGCCCAGCTTCTTGCCCTGCGATAAATAGGCCACCAAGCAAGCTTTGCTTTGACAATACAGTAAGGGTGGGGTACCTAGCTCGGTCTTACTGCTTACTCAGGCGTCACCCCAGAGAAAGTGGCTGAGATCTTCTGGGCACTTCCACAGATATAATGACCGGGGCGACATACCGACTTCCAAAAGCTGTTTCTTCCTTTCAACCTCTCTCCCAATCCCCTGGGGACAGAAACCAGCAAGGCCGAGGTAGACAGTTGAAGAAAGTTAGACTTGTACGGGTCAAGAGACATGAGAAAGAAAGGCAAGTATAGTGTGGCCGAATGAGATCTAAAAAGAAAAAAAAAACACAAGCTCTTTGGCTTGTGAGATAAAATAGATAAAATAGAAAATCCAGGAAGACTTCGTATTCCCTTTTCCTTGAAAAGAGAACCAGTATCTGTTTAAGAACGAGATCTTATCAAAGGAAATAGAAAAAGGCAGAGATATTTCTGCAATATAGTTCAGGGCTCTGCCGTATCAAACTGAAACATGCAAACTCAAACATACAAACTCAAACGTACAGGCTCTCCGCCAGACACAAACTGAATCCAGAATTCTTGTCTGAGATGCTGTAATGCAATGTATAATAGAACCTGCTAGAACCATCTTTTTTGATGCAAGTTCTGTTGGATAGCGACCTTGCATTTTGGATCTGCAGCAAAATGCAAAGCTTCAGCATACACATTGTACGGTAATGGAAGAATCTACCCCTAGTAGCAGTCCTCCTTTTGGTGAAGTTTCCGTTCATTTCTGACTTTATATCCTTCTTGCCCAACAGTTAACACTTAGCCAGATAATTAAATCCTATGTAGTGAGAGTTCCATCATACAAACAAATTTTGTGCTCTCACTCAGACCCCTTCTCATAAATCCCACATTTAAATAGGAATTTAAATACATATGCATAAAGAAATTCAGCAACACCTCTTTGCCATTTGACAGGATTTTACAGACTACCGTACCACCCCACCACCCCAAAGTTGCAAATAAATATTATCTATTTTCTCAGATCATTTTTTATCATGCCTTTATAGTTGCACACCTATTACTAGAGAATTCAATTCTGAGAAATTCCTGCTGTGAAATCTTTGGTATTGATCAGCTCCTTCACAGTAAATTTCAGAAGGGTCGTTTCAATAGGTAAGGATAGAAAAATAAATCACGTGAAAATTATAAGCGAGGGCCTGGGTATCCTTAGACCAGACACTGAGGTATCTTGCCCTTTCGAAAGAGAACCTGATAAACAGAACCAGTTTTTAAAAAACCCATTTGCTTTAGAGCTGCAGTTATTTCAATTATGTAATAAAAAGGTTCTGTCCAGGATAATGGATCCATAGTCACCATCCTAGCCCTGTTATAACAGTATATTGGCAAATGGAACATAACCCACAGGTAATATTGACACAAAACCCCACCAAACCTAAATAATATAGGTTGAGTTATAGAAACACAGCTCAACCAAAGAAGGATGTATCACATTCTTTTACAAGGACCCAGGTTCACACTCGGCAGAGGCTCCAGGAAAAGATAACTCCACAGCAACTAGCAAAATCAGTTGTAAGGCTTGGTTATATAGCTAATAGCTTGTTTCTCAAAGGCACGTTGAAGCCTTGCTCCATGGAATTCCTGCAGACTTTAGGACAATTGGGGATGCCTCAGCATGTAACTGCCCTTTGATGAACTCAGAAACTAATCAGGACTAGTTTGGACTTGGATGGGAGATTGCTTGGGAATCCCAGAGCAACAGGCTAGTCCAGGGGTAGGCAAACTCGGCTCTTTTATGACTCATGGACTTCAACTCCCAGAATTCCTGAGCCAGCCAGCCAAGCTGACTCAGGAATTCTGGGAGTTGAAGTCCATGAGTCATAAAAGAGCCGAGGTTGCCTACTCCTGGGCTAGCCTGAGAATAAAAAAATAATAATAATAATCCCAGAAAAAGCCAATAGCAAATTACTACTCTAACACTGCCAGAAACCTTTGCATGGATGCAGTCACCAGGAGTTAAACTCAACTTAAGGGAATCTGAAAAATGATCCATTTTTGAGACCCGCCTGTAAAGCCCACTCGGGGCTTCAGCTTAAGGCTGATTCTCTGCAGGGCCCAGTTTAAATTTTCCGGCCAGCTGCAAAGCCACCTGTATCCAGCTTCCTTGTGCAGCATAAACGTGAATCCAGTATTCAGTTCAGCCAGAACGTGGGGTACGCGGCAATTGGGCTGCCTTCCAAGGCTCCAGGCAGAATCCTCCCTGCCAGGCAGAGATGCTTCTAAGTGAGTTTTATTAGGTGATTCTTCCTGCTGCAGCAGCCATCTGAAAAATGCAGAGTATAAAATTGGGGACTTAAATTATTTTCAGATCTGATTCACATACAGATGCACAATCCATACTCTGACCGAGGAAGGATGGTTTTGTTTCTTCTTTTTGCTGAACCACGGAGTCCTGAGAAAACACGATCCTTTCCTTAGAGGGCTCATTCTAAGCCATACAGATACTGGCAAAAACACATTGGGCGGCTTTTGAACAAACTGGGTGTAGGGACTTACAGATTTACCGTAGCAAGAGAAGCTGCCGTGAGCTTTGGCATTTTATTTCTTCTTCCCAGGAAATGGTGCAAAATAGCAGCTGTTCAGGAGAGAGGCCCAAGGCTCATGAGCAGCATCCATGATCGTCGGAATAGAAACCAACCAGAGATTTATGGATGTCAACTGGGGTCTCTGGGTGAAAAGGATCTATGGCAAGAGCCATAGCAAGAAGGAGTGTCAAGGGTTGTCCATTTTGAGAACGAATGGGGACCAGATAAATGCTGCTTTAACAGGGTTGGCTGGTTAGGTCACATGTCTCCTGTTGCCCCCTGTACAATTAACCCTGACAGCAAAACAGGGACTCTTCTCTGCCCTATTCTTCAGGGGGAACTGATCTTATTTTTAATCAACATCCCATGCAGACTAATCAACTAGCAACAAATTCTGAAGGAGATGCCTCAAAGGATGCAGTAATGTATTAGAAAGAAATCTATCGGGTTTCCCAGGAAAAGGGAACATGTTTACTAATGGCCCAGAAACAGCTTTGTATACACACACACACACACACACACACACACACACACACACACACACATACACACAAACACACACACCCCTGATGAATAGAAGGCAGAAATTATGGAAAGATACTGCTATGCGTAGTATTTTTTTACATCTTTATTTTTTATTATTAAGATTACAAACAAAACCACAAAAACACCCACACAGCATCAGAATAGAAAAGATAGCCTATAGAAAAGGGCCATGCAATATTAAAAACAATTAATAAACCGCATGAAAATAAAACCTGAAGCCAAGTCAGTAAATAAAAGGAAAAAAGGGCCCTTCCCTAAACTTTAAGATTGTAACAAAACTTGACAAATCACAATATTAAATATCTAAACTATAGGTTATATGTGTAAATATCACAGGTTTACAAAGGATACCTTATAATACAATAGTATTATCAACCACAGGAATATAAAAAACTACTACCTAGAAATACCACTGTATTATTGTAAAATTTCATGAAATCTCTTCCAGAGCAGAACATATTGCTTCATTTTTTGAATAGTTGAAAATATTGCCTTTTTCAGAATAGATAAATTACACCAAGAGCCAATCCTGAATGCCTAGAAAAATACCATTTCCCCCATTCCTCAATATAATTCTTCTTGCCACTTCTCATGCCCAGTACAACTACACTTCCTCAAACATATTCATATTCTGGAGTTTGGAGTTATAATTCAGCACTCCATTAACTTCTTTAATGTTAGGATTTCCCCATAAATCTACATATGGACACTGACATGCTATTCCAAAAGAATACCAATAGTTCACAGGACCAAGTCATAGGGGTCAATGTAAAGTAAATGAAGTCTCTGAAGTCAAGCTTGACTTCTAGTAGCTTTCATGGATATCTTCATATAGTCTTGGCAACCATACAAAACTGGTAACAATTGCCTCTTTTGCCAGGGCTTCCTGACTATCAGGTCCAATCTACACCCTGAGAGGCCATAATGATCCTAATTTGGGGTTTTTTAACTGACTACAGGGTTAATTTAATACTTTTTAATTTGTTCTTAATTTTTGTATTTTGGATTTTTAATTCCCTGTAAACCGCCCTGAGTCCTCAGGGAATAGGGCGGTATATAAATATAACTAAATAAATAAATAAAATAAATAAACTTTACCTAATTACACTTAGCTTTTCAGACCAGACAAGATTGTTTGGCCATGTACTGCCAATAGATGGGTCTGTACTGAGAGGTTAGAAAGAAACCAGGAAAAATATTTGGAATAAGTTTCAGTTAGAGTAGCACATTTCAGAATGAATTCCCCTCCATAACTGACTTAATAAATGTTGGCTTGCCTTGATAGTTAACCACAATTTGTCCTCAACACAACTCTACATTTTTCCTCTAGACAGAAGGGGGAGAGTTTTCTGACATTGCTCTTAGCTGTGGGGATGGAGTTTCCATGCACACAGAGTCATAGAGCGGGAAGGATCTTGAAGATCTTCTAGCCCAGAGGTCCCCAGCCATTTGGGCACCAGGGACCAGTTCCATGGAGAGAGGTTTTTCTCTGGACCGGTGAGTGTGTGGTTCTGTGTGCTTCCTGCATCCCACGGATGGGGCTTGGCTTGTTTATGCGGACCAGTTGCTGGCATGCCACTGCATGGTACTGGTCCATGGACCGGGGGTTGGGGACCCCTGTTCTAGTACAATCCCCTGCCCAAAGAAGGGGTCCCCAAATCATCCCAGACAAATGGCTGTCCAAAGTTTGTTTGGGAACCTCCAGAGATAAAGCACCCATGACTCTAAGAGTCAGGCTGTTCCAACTGCTTAATAGTTTTCATGGCCAGGAAATTCTTCCTTGTTGTGAGCCTCGATCTCTCTAAAGCTTCTACCCTCCTCTGATCAAGTATGGAATTAGAATGTGTCTCCATATCAGTAGGCCAGGGGTAGGCAACCTTGGCTCTTTTATGACTTGTGGACTTCAACTCCCAGAATTCCTGAGCCAGGAAAACAACAAAAAGTTTCACAGTTTATTAAGTTTAGGGCAATAGGAAGAATCCCTGTCATTTTCAGTCAACCAGCATTGCTTCATATGGGGCTCAATTCAGTTTTGTGCTTCATTCAGAATTTCAGCTCAGCAGCTGTGAACTCACAAATTAAATTGGCCTATGCCCTAAATTACATAACCCAGCTTAAAGTTTAACAAATCCCACCTTTGTTGTTATTTTTGGTTTCCACTAAAACTAAAGATATCTTTTCTACTCTTCCTTCTGATACACCAGAATCCTGAGACATCACAAGGCTGCACTATAGGCAAGGCATCTGCTAGGACGTGGAGTTCTAGACATCTGTACGATTAATGATAAACATAGGGCCATTTTCTGACACCTCACACTAATACTAATACAACACAATGTCAAAGGCACATAAGAACAGCGTGACCTATGAATCTAAGAGTGTCACAGTAATTCCAATAAAATGAAAAATCTCCAGTTTCTCTGGGTTTGTATGTATGAACAAAGTTGAAAAGCTTCCTTTATACAGATTCTTCAAGCTCTATCACTGAAAAAGCAGCAGCCAAAAAACAAACAAACATATGCCTGAATAGAAGAACAACAGCAAACAAACACTTCAAAAATCAAATGATGTTTGGTTCAGGGTGAAGCTATTCATCTTCCTCAACCTTCTTTGCCAGCCAGACTTTCTATCAGTTTTCCTCTGATGGGCCCTTTCATATATATTGAGGCCGTAACTGCCAAAATTCCCAGTCAGCAGGGCCAAAAGTCATCTGAGAACAACAGCAGCCCCAAGAATTTGAGTGGAGTAAGCCATTCCAGCTAGCTCTTTTGCAATTGATCCTTGTTTTTTCCTTGCATGGAAATTGTAAACATGTAAGGGTCAACATAGGAATAAAGGACAAATGAGGATCAAGGAGAAAGAAATCAAATAAAAACAAAACGGAGCAAGTCAACAGAACAAGTCCCTTTCTTTGCACATTCTTCTGATATCATCCTATTCTTTACAGTCACCGGCTTCTTTTCAAAATCTCAAACTTAAAATTACTTATTTCTTGATCGCAAAAGCCTCACTTGTTTTGCAATCGGCCACCATTCTCATTACTCTTTTGCTGGCCTCTGGCCTCCCTCCTTCAATTTTTCTTATATTGCCCTCCAGAAGACTGCTATATTCCCCTTGCGTTCTACACTGTTAATCCCTGCCCAAATTATTTTCCTGCTCTTTGGCCCAAGAAGGGCATCCTGAAGTCACAAGTATTGTCATAAACGGAGAGGGGTGAAAAAAAGCAGTTGTTCTCTAATGGAAGGAATGCTGGTGGCTTCTGATGTGTTACAGACAAACTTCAAAACCTCTCTGGTGATTGTGGAGCCCAGTATTTTAGTGAAAATTTGAGTGAACAAAAAAGATCCACTCCCCCCCCCTCCCAATCCTGCTCTTCCCTGCAAAGGAAAAAATGTTGCCTAAGGAGAATATAAAGGGATCGTAGTATGATGGCGACTGTTCCTTTCAAGATGGGAGAAGCCCATAGGGCCCATCTTTTTTTCCATGTGAATAGGTTTATACTGTAGATAATAATCTATTGCAGCATACTTTTCACTCTGCACTGCTTGAACTATTAATTCAGTCAGATCAACCTCTTGCATTTAGTACTTTAAATTGGTTCTGTGATTGGCTACGTATTATTGGTTAATATATTTCTGAAGATTTACAGCAACCATTGTGCAACCGAAGAATAACTCTCTGGATATTGCAAATTGCTAGAAATCTTTATCAAAATCCATCAGTGTCTAGCATTGCAATGGTTTCCACAGAATGGTGTCCTTATTTATTTTTCTGTACTATCCTTCACATTCCATAAAATCATTTACTTAGATTACATGTGCTCCTGATTGCTGCTGAGTATTTCACTTGGCCAGCCCTGGTTTTACTCTTTATAATTTCTTTCCTGCAGAAAGTTGCAAAGAGAGCAAGATATGATGGTAAACTGCTTTTCACATCATATATTCAGAGATCCTGTGTTTGCCTTCCCTTTGAAATGAGTATCTCTAACTTTCACATTTTAAGATAATATCCATTGCCTATTATACAAACCTTAAATACTGGAGTATTTTCAATTACACTGCAGAATTACTGCTGGACTATATTGTGGATAAGCACATTTAGAAAGGAATGAACCACTTGTTTTTCAGTGTCTGCAGCTTTCAATGTCTATTTTCAAGCTGTATATTTTATTGTATTTTACATAATTCAAATATACCAGTTTCTCAAATGCCATGAATGCTGAACTGCAAAAGGATAATTCTGGTTTCATAACAATTTAATTCTACATTTTCCGACTTCATAAATGGGAAACAGAGACAACTGTTGTAAAACTTATATACAAGCACAGAAACTTTTGACTAGTGAGGATCAGGATGTTCTTTCTGGTCTCTTTATTTCAATTGATTAGCATTTTGACGACTACGTTTTTTTCCCCCAACCTGAGAGGCAGCTTGAAAAATGAAGAGATTATGTTAGCACAAAACAGGGCAAAACACATCCATGCCCAAAGTTCCCATTCTTCCTTGCAGTTCCTATTGCAAGTCTATATAATGTGACTAATTAAAGCTACCTCTGCCTCTGAGCATCTGCTTCTGGATCATAGGATAGGTAACCTTCAATTGGCCAGGGGCCAAGAGAGGGTAGCCTTCTCTCAAGACCACAAGGCACATGGTGTGATCTTGGCTAGAATGAGCATTTTTACTCATCACTCTAGGGGGCAGCCAGGACATAGGACAGGTGGCTTCCCAGCAGGCAGGTTAACTTTTAGTGCAAATTACTTCTAGGTCGGCAGAAGGAAGCATAGAATTCAGCAGGTATTAGAGCTCCTTGGTGGAGGGGATGTGAGAGGTGGCAACATCTATGGGGAATCTCTGATCTGAAGGGTGCAATTTCTTCATGCAGTATACGTTTTCTCTTGCCTCCTTGCCCTCCTTGATCAGCACAGAACACTGCACTGCCTTCTTTGCACAGACTATTTCCAGGAGTTTGCTATCAGTTTTTTAGTTCTCATAATTATGGTTCACTGTGAGAAAAATGAAAGAAATAAGCTTCTATGCCCCTTCGTATTGCTTCTGTCTTTCATCCTAGCAAGTTGATGAATGTCACTGCAAAGAGGTTTCCTTTAAAGGATGTAGGCCCTTCAATATTTAAGAATCTACTTATCACGGTAGCAGCAGCAGTGATACTTGCCTTTGTGAGCAGCACAGCCCGGGATATGGGAACTCTGTGAATGTGCAAAAGCATGAAGAGACGTGGACATCACCCTTTGAAGATTAGGCATCCAAAGGGTGAACGGGGAAAGATGAACAGAATATAAAAGAAGGACACTGCAGCCTCTGAGCCAAATATCAACACACAGCACCAACTCCTAAAAATGCCCTTTGCTCACACAGGGCATAACTCCAGTTTATCAGCAAGCTTTCTTACGTCTTGAATTAAACCAATATCAACGCAACATTCATTGCAATTGAAAACCACCTGCTATCATTGCAATTGAAAACCACCCATCCTTTTCTTTTAAAGAAGAAACAATGTCGGGCAAAAGCAGCCACATGCATATTATATTGGGGGAAGATGCTTCTTGTTCATTTCCCAGCTCCCCTATTGCTGACAATGTTTGTATTGACAGCATTCTATTTGTAATATAATAAGCTTTCTGTGGGATGAGATTGTGGGGAAAGTCGCCAATCCAGCTCACTCAGCATCAAGCTGAAAAGAGCAGCCAGCCTGTTTGTCATAGATGGCAAACACAGAAGACTTTATCACTGCATATTCAAGTTTAAATCAGCAAGACTAAGGCTACTGTTTCTCGGTTGAGAAAAATCCAGACAGCCTCTAAATGTCAGCAACTTTCCTTCCTATGTTTTCCTTTGAAGGATGGCAAAACAAACTAAAAAACATTTACCGGTATAGCAAAATGTCCTAAAGAGCTAGTTTTTCTTGAAAGTTTTATATACCTCTGATTAAAGGTAGAGAACTATATTTATTTATTTAAGAAAATTTGCATTATCTTTGATCTGAACCTTTTCAACATATTAATATCACAATTGATTCAATCATTGTGAATCCATAATCCCCCCATTACTGGCACATCTCCGCTTGTTCTTCTTATGCAGCAAAGTCCGGTAGGCTGCACATTCTAATGTGAAATGAATCATTCCACACAACGGCCTCCCAACAAAATAATACTTATTCACATTTTAACTATTTATACCGATATCCATACACGCAGTAGCAAACTTGCTGTATAAGCACATCCGCAGAATCAAAATGACACCCTTTCCCCCACCCAGACTGAATGCAGACAGAACTTGTTTTATCTAGATACACATAGTTCTGACTAGCTTTCCTTCATGCCAATCACAAAGAGGTCTTCTTCTGCTCCCACTAAGTTCTCCAAATGTAAAATGGTGCTATAAAAATAAAGTCATATTTGCTATGTCTGCTGGAGGCACAGAGGGAAGATTTAAGCAGCAGCAATGCAATGCACTCCTCTAAAAATGCTATGGAGCTTTTGAGAAGCAACAGTGGAGAGCAGCAGATATTCTGTTTTCCTTCCTGAGTTTTCAGGTAAATCCTAGGGTTTTCAGGTTCTTCCTTGGCTTTAAGGTACATTCTTACGCATGCTTATTAGCCAGTAACTCTTGTGGAATGAATTCGTGCCTTCTAACATCCTTAGAAGTGCTTTTGTTAACGGCATAGAAAGGGAGTTGGAAGCTATGATACAGATAGTCCCTGACTTACAACTATTTGTTTAGTGACTATTCAAAGCTACAGTGGCACCGAAAGAAGTGACTTACGACCATTGTTCACATTTACGACCACTGCAGCATTTCCCATGGTCACGTGATCACAATTCTTGGCACCTGGCATGTATTTATGATGTTTGCAGTGTCTTGGGGTCATGTGATCACCTTTTGTAACTTTCTGACAAGGAAAATAAATGGGGAAGCCACATTCACTTAACAACCCTGTTACCAACTTAATGATAGCGATTCACTTAACAACTGTGGCAAAAAAAAGTCATGAAATGGAGCAAAATTCACTTAACAACTGACTTGCTTAGTAACAGAAGTTTTGGGCTTAATTGTGGCTGTAGGTTGAGGGCAATGTGGGCAGTTGCCTAACACCTCCTGTAAACGATTGTTCCACCATGCCCTTTGCTATCCCCCAAACAGGAAGTAGCTCTTCAAAGGAAGCAGGAAAAGTTCTTTCCAGTCTAGAGAGGCCGAGCATTGAATGTGAGCACGTTACATTTCCTCCACCAAATCACCACCTCTCCTTTCATAATATCTAATTACTTGGGGGTGGGGGGGGGGAAGGTTATCACATGCTTGTTATTGTTAAATCTATATGAATAAATGAACACATTCATACTGTTTTTTTAAATAAATAAATAAATAAATATCTGGATCGTTTTCTTTAGGCTGCTTGGCTCAAAAATCTTGTTTAAACTACTGCCGCTATTCCTTACAGTTTCCACTAATAATCAGGGAGGGCATAGGGAGTTGGTATGGGCAAACTGTAACGGGAGAAGGACGCAGCGGGTAGCAGAAAAGTGAATGGACCACTCCAAATGTAAAAGGAAAGGCATGTGAAGCCAAGGCTTATTTAAACAATAACAGAGTGAATGGCATGGCAGGATGCTGATTCTCTATGAGAGGAGCAACAAAACCTTGGTAGCATTGTCACAAAAGCACCAGGCTTCCATGAATCCAGGAATATTGGCATTTGAGATTCAGTGATCCTGAAAGCAGGAAGTCAGGACCTTCAGTGATTCCATCCTCTACCAGGGGTAGGCAACCTCGGCTCTTTTTATGACTCATGGACTTCAAATCCCAGAATTCCTGAGTCAGCATAGCTGACTCAGGAATTCTGGGAGTTGAAGTCCATGAGTCATAAAAGAGCCGAGGTTGCCTACCCCAGCTCTAAGCCAAACCTCACTGAGGAGGCAGCACCCTAAGTAATCCTGCTTACTTTCCACATTAAGAAACAATCGAGTAAGATAAGGAGTTAGAATCCTGGCCAGAAAGCTGCAGTTTCAGCTTTTAGTGGCTTCACTTCCTTCATAGTAGAGAACAGAGACCATCAAGAGCCTTGGTGGAGCAGTGGGCTAATGCCTCCTTAAGTAACACCAGCTGCCTGCAATTAGTGCAGGTTCGCATCCCACCAGGCTCAAGGTTGACTCAGCCTTCCATCCTTCCGAGGTAGGTAAAATGAGGACCCAGATTGTTGGGGGCAATTAAGCTGACTTTGTAATAATGCCGCTTGGGGTGTGTGTGAAAGCCCTAACAAGCAGGCATATACATAGAATGAAGGCTACTGCTAAGCACATTGGTTTGTGCTTAAATTGTAAGCCGCCCTGAGTCTTCGGAGAAGGGCAGGATATAAATGGGATTAAAATAAAAAATAAATAAATCAAGCTAAATACTACAAGACACAGCGTGCGATTACATCTAGCACTAGATGACACTAACATTTCCTTCTCTGAGATTCAACAAAGCTTCTGATCTGACCATTCTCGCTTTTTTTAGTTTTGTCCAAGTGGATATAATCTTTGGAACCAACTCCCCCTTGAGCTTCGGATGACCCCGGACCTCCGGTCCTTCCGCCGCGACCTCAAAACTTTTCTCTTCCATCAGGCTGACCTGGATTGATGACGGGTTTTTAAATATGTTTTAATTTTTAAATTTTTAACTGTGTAGTTAATTTATTTTGGGGCTGTTATTTAATTCTTTTTTAATTTTTGTACTGTTGTTTTTTATTGTTGTTAGCCGCCCTGAGTCCTTCGGGAGATAGGGCGGCATATAAGTCCCATAAATAAATAAATAAATAAATCTGCTCTCAGTCCTCAGCCATTTGCTCCAGATTACCCCTGGCTGCATCCTCCATTTTCCACCACCAGGCTACAGTTACTAGAAAGAGACATTGTTAAGACTATAGTGGAAGATTTTTTTTTCCTTAAAGGAATGATTTGGAAGAAAAAACTTCCTTAAGTTTTATTTTTGTTAAAGCAGTATAAATGTTTAATTCACAAATCATGTAGTAATTCCAACAGGGAGGGGAACAAAATGGATTTTCCCACATAGCTAAGAGTAACTTCATCTCTCATTAGTGGAAATATGAAAGCCACTTAGCATTTCATAACTCAGGGTCTTCAGAGTAGATCTATGCAAAGTTTCAGCTCTATGAAACCAAATTTCTCTTTCATTAAGTTTTGGATGCACTTCCCCCCCCCTTGGCTAAATAAACGCTCATGGAGAAGAGGGTGTGCTTGCTTTTGTTTGGCTCCGTTCATACACAGGCATTAGGAAAAGGTCCATAAGGATAAATCTGTCATTGCAGAAGCATATAATTAATCCATAAGTCATACAACCACATGAATGGGGGTTAAGAGCAAAGATTAGACCAGGGGTGTCAAACTCAATTTCATTGAGGGCCGCATCAGCATTGCGGTTGCCCTCAGGGGGCCGGGTGGGTATGGCCGGGATGGGCATGGCGTACTGGGTGGGCGTGGCTAGAGTGCGTATGGCCTACTGGGTGGGCGTGGCCAGCTCTACATCGTTCGCATCAAGGGTGCCTATGGGGGCCCGGGCAGGAGTGGGAGAGATCTGAGGGTCTCTGGCAGAAGGAGATGGGACCAGGGAAAGTGCCAAGGCAGTGGGGGCCGTTCCCTCACTGTTTCCAGGATGGCTTCGCGGGCCACATGAAACCACTTCACGGGCCGCATCTGGCCCCCGGGCCTTGTGTTTGAAATGTCTGGATTAGACAGTCAGAAGCTGAGCAAATAAACAAATCAAGACCCACTGCAGTGAAATAAAGCATTGTTACAGCTTGATCTTGTGCCTGTTTATTCAGTGAAACTTACTTGCAGTGGTAAGTGTTCAGAGTATTTCACCCTTAGCACTATAATCTTATTAAGAATTTCCAAATTAAATGCAGAGTTATGGGGATATCAAAAAGCATTTATTACTTGACAGCCTATAGCAATGGTGGCTAAACTCTAGCATGCTGATATGATGGGTCAGCCTACTTACATAGGCTGAGGTAGTATTAGATAGCTGTCATACGGGTGTGCAGTTTTAAACAGTACGGTATATTCAATGAGCATTATTAAAATTATGTTCTGATCCCCCCTCCATTGCTGGTTCTCACTCAATTTAAGTGATAAGGGGCTACTACTAGAAATATGCAAAAAATACTAGTCTTAAATATTCCAATTAACAAGCTGCAGCTTCCTAGCAGTTTTAGGCAAACGCAAGTGTTTCTGAAAGATCTTTGAACCAAAACTGCCTTCTTTTATCTCACATTTATCTCCAATGAGATGCACAGAAGGATGCACAGAAAAGCATACCATAGGTTTGGTTTAACTTGAAAGGCCAGGAAACTGATAAAATGCTCTAAAAATGGATTAATGAAATCAAATTCTGAAGAAGGATGCATGCTTTGGCTTCCAGCATGATGCCATTTGGAGAACTGTATCCTGGGGTAGATTAACCCCCATCTGCCCATACATGGAAAGTCTGGCATCATGCTTTGAAGCAATCAGGTGCTGCCACTGTTGGAGACAGGATAATAGGTTGGATGGGTTTTAGGGAATGAATCAGGCAGGTAATTCCTATCTTCCTGATCTCAATAAAGCAAACAGATTTCCAGAGACAAGAGCCAGCTGGCTGCCTATATTTCAGCTATCCAGGAATCCTAACTTTTCAAATAACTGTTTTCATTTAAAGCACTGTGAGTTAGATAGAACACAGCTACCCTGAATTTTATTTCCCCTCCCCCACCCCATTGGTGGACTATGGCTCTTGACATGAAAAGGCAAACTTCAAGGAAGCAAAAGGGTCCTTGAAAAAGTCCTGCTTTAGCAATATTCTACTCCTGTACATCATTTTTTACTACACAATGCCACAGTGCCTACAGGGATCCTGCAGAGAACAAGTTCATATTATAGCGCTAACCCATGATATAATCAAGGGCAAGCAGAATTCTCGCATTGTTCATCCTGAAATATGAAACTTATACCTAATGCCAAACAATTTGGTGAAGCTCCTAACAGCTGCATGCACAAGCACTCACAGCCGATTGCATGTTTCAATGAATCTCTAACTGAACAGATGCTGATACAATCTCTATATGATTCAAAGTTAAAACTGATATATCCCTGCAAATCTGAATGCATTTTTACTTTCAGGTGCAATTGTGGACTTGGCTGATACAAGAGTTTAGACACTCTTTCAGGCAGAACTTTATAACATCTATTTGGACAGAAATTACAGCTTCCAAATATTTTTTGAAACCATCTAGGAGTCTTTCTGTTATTACTTTTGTATTTTTTCCCCAATCCTTCCTATAGTAGTATACTTATAGCTCAGAAATATTTTTAAATCTCCCAGTTTGAACTCTCCACACAGATTTTCATTAATATTCAGGACCCTGAAGGCCACTCCAAAATCTCTTAGTAACATTATGTTGTCTTGGTAAAATAGCTAAATTCTTTTCAACTTCAATCTCTTCTCTGATTGTGAAGCTTCTCGGATATATTAATATCCTGGCTGAAAACATATAAGACTCAAAAAATAAAACCAGAGGTCAATGCTAGCAACCTGCTGAATAGTTTAGCTGACTTTGGAGTAGGATTACATGGCTCTGTTGTAAAGCATTACTATACTACAATGATCTGCATGAGGAAAAGGATGTTTCTCTGACCTCATCACAAAGCCACTGCCTATTTCAGGGGTAGGCAACCTTGGCTCTTTTAGGACTCGTGAGTTGAAGTCCACGAGTCTTAAAAGAGCCAAGGTTGCCTACCTCTCACCTATGGCATGTGAAGGAAAACTTGGATAAGTCTGAAACGTTTTGGGACAAACTGCTTTGGAAGTGATGAAACAAAAATTGAGCTGTTCAGCCTCAACCACACAAGAATACAATGGAAGAGAGGGCAAAGCAGTTGATGCAAAGAACACCTTGCTGTTGTTCACAGAGAATTATGCTTTGGGATGCAGCCAGTGCAAAGGAAATACAGTGTCAGTGAAGGAAGAATGGATTCCACTAATCAACCAATCCTAGGAGCTAATGTCTCACAGTCAGGGAAGAAATTAAAGCTGAAAATAAATTGAGAATTTCAGAAAGACAACGATCTGAAACTTACCTCTAAATTAACCATGAAGTACTTAGTGAAAGAAAGATAAAGGTCTTGATATGATTCTCACAGTTCTCAGAACCATGTATACTCCGAGTATTACTAAACATCTGTACATGTACAGACTTATGGTTAATTACTCTAGTTCTGCAAGAAAAAGTGAGAAAAAAAATCCCAAAAGCAAAAATAGAAGGACTCTTATATGGCTACAAGAAATGTTTGGAAGCTGTTATTTCTGCCAAAGGAAGCAAAAGTGTTACAAAGTACTGGATGGAAGGATGTCCAAACTGCCACATTCTTTGCTTTCTCATGTTGAACCCATAAATAACTACATATAAGTACTAAGTGTGTATTCACACTTCTAGAAATATGTTTTTTTTTAAACAGTACTATGTAGAGGCTGTGATAGAATAGAATAATAACTTTAGTGTCACTTTGAATTGGCATACATTAAAATGAAATTTCATTGCGTACAGCTCTCTAAGGGTCACCACCTCTGATGTACACTACATATATATGACAAAAATAAATAAATGCAGAATTATGCATGTACCCACATATATTATATGACACTGGGAAACAACACAGTCTAGTTCGGATTAAGTATACCTGTGCATGGTGAGAAAAATGAATCTTGCAAGTTTACCAGACAGATAGCATAGGTTACAAAGCTATTACAGAATTGGGTAGTCCTGCTAGAAATCTTATGTTCAATTAGGATTGCAGATAAATGAATCATACAATTTCTCTGGAGGGTCCCAAACTTCTGCATACAATAAATATGGTAATGTTCCACTATTTCCTGATATCTTCTCCTATGATATTAGCTGAGTGGGTACAAAACTTTACAGCTGCTATTAAGATGAAAGAATCAGAGAACAGAGACAAGAAGGAATACTGAGAACATTGTACAAAAACATGAAGAATTTCATGTCAAGGCAAGAGTTGGCCAACTGAACAGAAATAAGATGTTGCTTAGTATTGGTTATAAGATTGGTTGTAAGATGTTGCTTAATATTGTACAGTAAAAGCAACAATTTTAAAAACAATGCATTAAAAAAAGAAAAACCACATTTAATGATTCAGTCTAAATCAGCACTGAATCAGTCTTTCAATTTCTGAGACACAATCTTAAATAATGATTATTGACTATTAAATAATGATTATTGACTATTGATGAGGAACACGTGTGATTCCATCAATCTAGGGCCTATCCATAGGTGCATTTTCAAATATGCAGACACTGGCCGTCTGGATAGTAGCCATGGCACCAAGAGAAGAGACAGCAAAGAAGCAAGCAAGCAGGTGAGATGAGCAAAGCAGAGAACCAAATAAAGGGCAGAGTCATCTGTACAGGGTTCAAAAAAATCAAGATGGTGTGTGCAACTAGAGTCCCATCCCTTCTTACATTTGTGCAATGCATGTTAAAAAAAAGGGTAGGACTTTGATTGCACAGTCACCCATCATTTCATTCTGAGCCCCACATGAATGCCCTTGAGGAGCTGAAGAAGGTAGGTGCAAATGTGTAGTGAAGGTCTCCTTAAGGCACCTTACATGGAACAGACGTATACACACAAAATCCTGGAAACAACTTTGGTTACAAATTTGGGGCGGTTAATTGGTTGTTGTTAGTTGCGAAGTCGTGTCCGACCCATCACGACCCCATGGACAATGTTCCTCCAGGCCTTCCTGTCCTTTACCATCTTCTGGAGTCCATTTAAGCTCACGCCTACTGCTTCAGTGACTCCATCCAGCCGCCTCATTCTCTGTTGTCCCATTCTTCTCTTGCCCTCAACCTTTCCCAGCATTAGGCTCTTCTCCAGTGAGTCCTTCCTTCTCATTAGGTGGCCAAAGTATTTGAGTTTCAACTTCAGGATCTGGCCTTCTAAAGAGCAGTCAGGGTGGATCTCCTCTAGGACTGACTGGTTTGATCGCCTTGCAGTCCGGGGGACTCGCAGGAGTCTTTTCCAGCACCATAGTTTAAAGGCCTCAATTCTTCGGCACTCAGCCTTTCTTATGGTCCAACTTTCACAGCCATACATTGCAACTGGGAAAACCATAGCCTTGACTACACACACTTTTGTTGGCAGGGTGAGAAGAAGAGGGCTGTGATGATGGGGACAGGTAAGCTTTGCTCAAAGACACACTTGTGTGTAGGGATGGCCCTTGACATTTTTGTGCTGGGTTATGCCTGCAGTCCTGAACACGCCTACAGGGGAACAAACCCCATTATACGCAATGAGATTTACTTCTGAAGGGGCATGAATAGGTTTGTGTTATAAATAAAACAAGCTTTTCTGACTTGGTTGCACTGGAGTGGACTGCCCACCTTAGAAAGAGTTACTAATAAGAAAGCACAAAATAGGCTGATCCAGTTGGTGGGGAATAAGGGCCATTCGATATGTCACAGAAAGTGCTTAGCAGGTAACCGCCAACTTCAGCCACCACCAGCTGCACCACATTCCCAATTCTAATGCAGATTATGGGTTCAGCTGTTGAGAAAATAAAATATTTCTTTAAAAAAACTGTTATCAATAAAGACTGTCTTAATTACCTGCAATAAAGGCAAAACAACTGTGGTATTTTGATAAGATCTCCTCTAACAACTATAACCAGTGGACTTATTCTATTTCCTGCCTCTTTCTTTGCACTAAATAATCTAGAAAAGACCCTGTGATATAATCAGCAGAGTTCTTTGATCTTTGGTAATGAAATTAAATAAATACATACAAATGATCAGTTTAGCAGCTTATTGCCTGCATTGAAGCAGCCTGTGAATAGCTACGAGTTTTGTAGAAAGTTTTATCTAAGTCTGCAGGAAATGAGAAAGGAGAGATATTAGTCAGTTCATATGAATAATTGTATTCTGTCCTTTTCAATTAAATCAGGCAAAGGCTTGGTCTTGCTTTTGAACTTGGTGGCCTGTACATAGTTAAAGAATTTCCTCTGGACCGTAAAAAGGCAGCAGATTTTCTGGGGCTTCACACTCTGTCTGCCAGGTATCCGGTTGACATATACAGTTGGCTTTCCTCACGGTGGGGTCTACCTGCTTTTTGGATCTCTTGTTTTAAAAAAAAAAAAGTACGATCTGAATTTCTTTCTTTCTTTCTTTCTTTCTTTCTTTCTTTCTTTCTTTCTTTCTTTCTTTCTTTCTTTCTTTAATTCCATTTATATCCCGCCCTTCTCTGAAGACTCAGGGCGGCTTACAAGCTTAGCAGTAGCCTTCATTCTATGTATATGCCTGCTTATTAGGGCTTTCACACACACCCCAAGCGGCATTATTACAAAGCTTAATTGCCCCCAACAATCTGGGTCCTCATTTTACCTACCTCGGAAGGATGGAAGGCTGAGTCAACCTTGAGCCTGGTGGGACTCGAACCTGCACGAATTGCAGGCAGCTGGTGTTACTTAAGGAGGCATTAGCCCACTGCTCCACCAAGGCTCTTGTTATACCTTGGCATACAACTATAATAAAACTTTAACTTACACATACGGTATGCAGATATTATATAACTTTTCATACGTGGAGTCTTACCAGGAAAACCTGAGTGCACGGGTTTTAGTGTCTGAATTAATTGGAGAGAAAAAAGTTGACTCTATTGAAGGAGGGAAAATATTGCCTTTTTAGACTCAGCTGAGAGACTTCTTAGCTAGGTCACTGAGAACTGGGCCAGAGCAGGAGTCTTCTCAATGCATAATGAGAGAATGCCAAAGATTACTGCTTCTGAATAACCAAAGTATATGGAATTTTTGCTATTCCTAAAAGTGCTTGGATATACCTGCTCAGCATGATAGAAAACAATGGTTATTGCCACACTATTTCTGCCTCAAATTGCTATCTTCATTCAGAATATAGTATACAGAATGACAGAGACAGACCTCCAAGGCCTTCTAGTCCAACCCCCTGCTCAGGCAGGAAATCCTATACCATTTCAGAGGAATGGTTGTCCAATCTCTTCCTAAAAACTTCCAGTGTCGGAGCACCCATAACTTTTGGAGGCAAGTCGTTCCACTGATTAATTGTTCTGTCAGGAAATAGGACCTTAATTCTAGGTTGCTTCTCTCCTCCGTTAATTTCCACCCATTGCTCCTTGTCCTGCCTTCAGGTGCTTTTGGAGAATAGGTTGACTGACCCCTTCTTCTTTGTGGCAGTCCCTCAAATATTGGAATACTGCTATTGTGTCACTAGTCCTTTGCATTAAACCTTTAGAAAATTATGAGATTGCTGCTGAACCATGGGGTTTTTTTTGTCTCCCAGAGTTTTTTTTAAGTTTTCTCATCAGATCTGATTTGTAGTGATTTTTTAAAAAAAAGTAATATACAACTGGAGTGCTAATTAGTCTAAAACAGCAATGCAATATCAACAATAATTTTACCAAAACAGGAATTTAAGGCCAATAGCCCCAGAGAAGGATATTAGTGCTGCTTGGGAATACCAGGAAGCTGGTTACAAAATGGCAACGAGTCTTCAGAAATCTTTGGAGATTCATTTCTGCACTTTTTTGTAGGCCAATTTCATACATTTCTGAAACTCTTGGAAGTGTCTTCAAGCTATTCATAATGAAAAAGACAAGTAGGAGACACAGAAACTGTGACTGACAGTTTTAACTTCAGGCCTGCGAAAGATTCCATGATTGCTTTCAACCGGACTATCTTCTTTCTATTCCTAATCACGATGCTCTTGGGAAGAGCATAGACAAAACTTAATTAGATGTTGTTTCAGTATTTTCAGATGACTGCCTATTGTGACCGTGTCTATCTAGCAGCAGCACTTGGGGCTTCCACAAATGGCTTGAAAATCATCTATACATTGCTTCCTACTGTTGCTTATTCAATGAATAGCTGACATCTACCCTCTAGCGAGATATATGATTTAATTTGATTTGATTTTATTAAATTTGTATACCGCCCTTCTCCCGAGGGACTCAGGGCGGTGAACAGGGCACATATAAATAGAAAATACAAAAATTAAAAAAGAATTAAATAATCGCCCAGATAAAACAATAACAATATAAAAACCCATTAAAAAACCCTAACATCCCCCATCAGGCCAGGCCAGCTTGTTCAAATAAATGGGTCTTCAGACCGCGTCGGAGTTTTCTAGAGACCCCATAGCTCCAAGATCAAAGGAAGACAGAACATATCTACACTCTCTCTGGGTGCAAGTGTCTGTACGTGTTTGGTAGAAAGACCTGAGCTAGAGGAAGTCAGATAACAGAGCCAGGTTGTGGAGAATGTATTTTACCTAGCCTTTTGGTCACCAGACTTTAGAGTTCCGGCAGAAGAAGCTTAACTGTTTTTCTAAAGAGAAGGCAGTCAACAATAACTTCCTTTTTGTCCCTTGCTAGGAAGCAGTCTTCACTCATGGGGAACTGACTTCAGCTGCATGGAACTATGGTACCTCTTGTGGCCTAGAATCACAAAATGGAAACCAGTAAAATGGATACACTAAGATAAATGTGGCCTCGGGGCGAGATGGGCAGCAAATAAGTCTAATAAATAAATAAAATAAATCAAGGAGAAATGTATTCCCATCATTAGGGAATAAATGTATAAATGTTCCCCTTTACATACTTTGGTTCTGTATGATGCAGTAGTTTGAGTGGAATTATTAGGTCTATTATCGAGTGACCAGATGGCTACTTTATAGGTCTAACTATTTTTCTTGAACTAACAATACCCATAGACAGACCTTGACCACCTCTAACACCCATGGAACTGAACAACCCAAGTACAAGAGTCCTCCATAGAAGTGGATATGTCTACTTTTAATATGTAATGCCTAAAGAACTTTGCTAGCCTCCAAATAGCAGTTAGAATCACTTGCTATGCCAGAGCTGGTGAAGCCACTGCTTCCCTTACCTTAGGGGACTTGGTCTGTCTAGAGGTTTCCTTGGCACTGCTGGAATGTCCCAGTGTGATACATTCTCTGCCCATAGACTAATGATTGTATTAAATATACCTTTTCCCTAACCCCTTTGTTTATAGGAAAGAAAAACTAATGGTACAATTGATACAAGTCTAGCATGTATTTTAGGTAGATCCTACACATCCAAATAATACCAAGTACATTGCATGAGGTTAGATGTATTTGGAAGTAAGGAGAAATTTCCTGATAGTGAGACTGATTAATCAATGGAACAGCATACCTCCCAGAGTTGTGGGTGCTCCATCATTGGAGTTTTTCAAGAAAAAAAATGGACATCCTTATTAAGCTTAAAGATGGAAGATGAATAAGTAAAAGAAACAAGGATAACATGGGCTAAAATCTTTGGGCACAATATAGAGTTAGAAAACTGGCAAAATCTTTGGGAAAGAAACAATAAAATAACGATGGCAACTGCATATAAAGAAAATCTCTATAAAATGTTTTATAGATGGCACTTACCGCTGGCCAGACTAGTAAAAATGTTTAAAAATATGTCTAGCAATTATTGGAAATGTAGGCAAAAACCGGGCATGTACTATCATTTTTACTGAAATGTGCAGAAATGAACAGACTCACATTGAAGATGAAAGAAAAGGAAGATGCAGAGTATTTTCAAATATGGGATGTATTTTACCAATGGCTGGAAAAACGGCGTAGAGATTAGGATTTTATTATATGTTATTGAAATAAGACCCAGACAACATGTTGTTTGTTAAGTGCTTATGAAATGTAAACTCTCTCTCTCTCTCTCTCTCTCTCTCTCTCTCTCTCTCTATATATATATATATATATATATATATATATATATATATATATATATATATATATATATATGTTTAAGTATTTGTCAAGGCTTTTATATATATATATATATATTCTCTATACACACACAAATATATAAAAAGAAAAAAAATGGACATCCATTTGTCCAGGATGGTATAAGGACTACTGCTTGAGGGGGGGAGGGTTGGACTAGAAGAATACAGAATAGCAGAGCTGGAAGGGAGGTCTTTTAGTTCAACCCCCTGCTCAAGCAGACCCTATACCATTCCAGAGAAATGTTGTCCAATCTCTTCTTAAAAACCTCCAGTGATGGAGCACCCCACAACTTTAAAGGTAAGCTGTTTCACTGATTAATTGATAAATTGATCTCCAAGGTCCCTTCCAACCCTATGATTCTCTGAAAGTTATCCCTGTGTGGCTGCAGCCATTTTTCTCTTCATTATAGGTTGCCACATAGAACAGAGGGGGGGGGGCTTGCCCAGGAGCTTCGCTAGTTAAAATAATCTTCTGTCCTGTGGGAACCAAGGTCATCTACTGCTCCTGTGATCAGGGACTGGGCATTGTAAAAAAAAAAAAGGCCCGCCAAATGAATACATTGGAGAATGTAGTTGATTGCATAGTTTTGTGGGTGGGACATTATACTTTGTAACTGAGTAATTTTTAATTGGCAATTCAGACTTGGTTTCACATTTGATCGTGCCAATACTGTGTAACTAATAAACATGTTCTTTGAGGAATTTTCAAGCCTTGGAGTTCTGCTTTATTCATCTCTGTTGGAACCATGACACCCTGAGGAAATGATGTACTTGTAGTCTGAAAGGACCACCTCTTAAAAACCTAGGAAAAAACAAACCCACTACATCTGCATGCCTTTGAAGTATATTTGCTATGACTCCCCTCTCCAGTCCAGTTCACACAAGAATTCTGGACGGTTTGCTGATTCAGTCTCCAGGCACTGCCTTCTAAATTATCCCTGGAATATTTGCTGAGTCATCTGGTAAAGCTTTGTGGTGACCAACTGTCTTGAAAAGCTGATGGCTTTGGGAGGGAGACTGTTGCTGCTTCTGTCAGGGGAGAATAAATTTTTCTATGTCACTGAGAGTGAGTTGAACTGAAGCCATCATTTGGGATGAAGATTCCTGGATTTCTCTTGTGAATCCAGAACAAACTCCATTGCTTTTGAGGCCTGTTTTCTTTCATCTATTCTTCTTTCTTGAAGTGCCAGCATGAGAATCTACTCTCCTCAGTTCTATTAGATCAGGAAGAAGAGGGGAGGCAGCTAGCATCTAGACACTGGGTAAAAGGAGAAGAATTAAGAATAAAAAGTGGATGATGTTTCCTTATCCTAGAAGCTCCATAGAGGTGCAAATGTCCCCTCCCCTCAGCAGCTGTCCAAAAAGCCATTTCATCATACATGTGATTGTATAGTGTTGGCTATCTTCCAGTCCTTGATAGGGAAGGGCCTATCTATGACTTCCTTTCTTTGAGCAATAAAACAGACTTCCCTGCATCTCCTCTGCTCTTCATTTCCCCTACACTAACTTTTCTTCCCCTCTCCAGATACTTCATTATTCTCCATTCTTTTTCCCACCGTAACTGGAATGTGGGGAGGAGAGTTAATTATGGATGTAGTAGAAGGGAAGGCAGACCTGGGAGACGGAGTTAAATACATCATTAGCTTAGAGTCACTGCATTCCCACAAGTGCTCCAAGTCCAATCCTTCCTCAATTTCACTGACCCTTATCAGGTGCCAATTACTGCTGAACTTCAGTTGACCAGATACTTGGGTATAGACTTGAAGAAATCTATGCTGCAACCTAACTGGTCGTCCTGATTCTTTGTGCCTGATAATGGGCCTACTTTTGCTGGTCGCCATTGGAAGCAGTCTTCATGTCATGAATTCCCATTGCCTGTGGTTGCTGAAGAGATGCTGAAAATACTTGCTGGCTGCCATTTCTGGCACATTTTAAGTTAGGAGAGTTCTCCTGCTTCTTTTAGAGTCACCATCAATCAATACTATATCGATGCCACAGGACTCTATCCTGATCCCACCTAGATGAACCCCTAATATTCAATGGCTGTCCACAAAACCAGGGAGAGGTGGGCAACAGGTCTATTGCTTGACCTTTTCACCATTCTTCTGCAGCCTGACTTTCTCTCCATTCTTCCCTCCCTCTGTTCCTTCTTCCTCCCACTTTTTGGTGAATTAGCTCCAGAGACTGCAGCTGACAAGATAGATCTCTCTGAAAAAGAAGAACAAAACCTGAGGGAGTTTTCATCCAAAGTGCATGAAGGAGCTTCTTTTTGCCTTCTTGATAGAAGAGAATCAAATCCTATTCTTCCAGCTCTGTCAATCTGGGAAATGGTATTGTGTTATCTGCTGTCTCCTCTTCACTGTTCTGAGGACATTTCTTTTTCAAATGGGGAGCTCTTATTGCTACTAATTGAAATTATTCAGCAGTTCCTTTTCCCCCCTCCCAACTAATTTCCTCTGGGAAGAAAAATGAGGGAAGGAATAAGGGGAAAATATGGGAGAGTTCCAAATGAACAATGATAGTTTCTGAGCCCCTTGTAAAATCACATCAATAAAGTGGGTTTATTATACAATAAAAGCTTTGTTTGGAAACATATTTAAAGTAAAACATTATGATGAGTTGGGGTCCATAAGGAGGGCCAGAGGGACCCCGCCCATCTGAAACAGGTTGCTGGTGCTCCAAGAGCTTTACAGATATATCTTATTATATGTACCAAACTCTTTTAGCATACAGCACACAATCCACAATCAAGAGTATGACAAATTGTCCTTCAGAAAGTGTATTTGTGTGTGTGTATTTTTAAAAAATACACTTAGTTTTTCTGAAAGCTTCTGCAATTCTTTAGATGTAGAGCTTAATATTTGAATTCTTCAAAAAGAAGATAAAGTCACACCAATCTGCATAAAATATACTCTCCACTGTGTTTCTCTAATGATTTTAACTTACGTTATCTTTTCCATAAAAACAAAGAGGCAAATTGTAACTGTAATATCCCAGAGCTTTAATGAGCCTTCCTTTATAGCTATTTTAACTTGCCTTGCTGTTTTTCAAAAGAAAAATTTTTTTTTGCCTCTTAAATTTTTATTCTCCACACTAGATAACTTTAGAACTCTATACTGTAATGTTTGCTTAATATGTTGTTCTGTTATTAGTCCTACCTCTATAAAGCCTTCAGACCAAAATTCTTGTATAAACCTACTAGACCATGGTAAATGCAAAAAATGAACATTTATCCTCACAATATCAAAGTTTGTGTCATATAACATATGAAAGCCATCTTTCCATAACAAAGAGAAAAATAAAGCATTTTAGAGTCCCCAAAAAACCAAAGTTGAAATGTAGCTGTGATAGAAGTGGAAGAGTTCTTGATTTAGTTCTCTCTTTCAGATGTCAGAAAGAGAAAATAAAAGGGGATATTTCCGGACAAAGAGAAGAAATTGACAGAAAGACACAGATAAGAGAGGTAAATAAGGCCATTTGTGCCTATTTCCATAACTTTTGCTACCACCCTGCTCTTAACATTTTTCTCTCAAAAATGTGGTGCTCCACAGAAGTAATGCTCCTCATCTTAGCTTGAAACATTCATTCAATATGAAATTTAGAATGTTACTAGACAAGCCATGATTCATTGGGCCATTCCTTCAAAAACATTTCCTTAACTATTCCAAAAAAATACAATGCGCAGGCAAAAAAGTAGCTGGAGTGCCTTCCAATTTCCCTCTGGTTTCCCCATTGACTTTGCTTGTGGGAAGCAGACAGGAAGCATTGGAAATCAGGATCATGTGACTACAACTAACTGTGGCGACACTGCAGCATCACAACTTTGTGAATACAAATGGTGTGAAGAGTCTTGAAATTTCAATAATATAGGAGTAATGGGCCCCAGGTTGTGTACTCATTGTTTAAATCAGGGGTGTCAAACTCACTGCGTCACGTGACTTTTTCCCCCTTGCCAGAACTGGGGTGGGCACGGCTTCCACATGATGCATCTGGCCTATGGGCTGGCATTTTGATACTCCTGGTTTCAACAGATTTGAAATACCTTGATTTAAACATTTTTGCAAAATGATGCATTGAAGGTTACAAGCAGACAAAGGTAGGAGAGTTTTAGTAATACAGACATCACATCTACCAAATATTAAAACAGTTCATTGTTGTTTTCTCCATTATGAAGGGGTAAATGATCAAGGCAGTTGAAAATGAAGAGGGAGGCTGTCTGTCAATATTTTACTATCTTTTATATTCAAGCATATATTTTCTTGAGTTCATGCAACTACCAGATAAGCTCAGAAAAAGATATAGCTCTTTTAAGGAACAGTTAACAGGCAGAGCAATCTTACCCAAGCTGGACCTGAAGCCCACTTTGGATCCAAATACTGCATGTCTCTATAGCAAAACAAACCATGAGTTAATCAGAAATTGAACTATATAAATGTCCTGTAAAATCCCCTTTAGAACCAGAAATGATTTATTATACTGTTGTTCATTAAACATGCCATATTGTGGTTTTTTTTTAAAAAAGAAACCATTAGCAATAAATGCTAGAAGGTGGAAGCTTCTACTTAAAGTTGCAAGAGACTCTTGCTGAATAGGATTTCTGAGTAAATAATATAGAAAAATATAGATCATGGGAACTGACATTGCCAGTTTAAAGCCACATTTTAAAGCAGTTGCCACCTTGTTAAGGAATTTGTTGTGCAGAGGTCTCCTTGTGCTACCAAAGAGTTGCACAGACAAGGAAGGGTACTGAGAGCAGTAAAAGTCACACAAGAATACACTGAGTTATAAAAACAAAAAGTAGTTTACTTTTTGAGGTGGTGTAAGAACAAAAATGCACAGTCAAAAATAAACAGTCCAGGTCATAAACAATAGCAACAGTCCAAGTAGCAATCCAAACTACAAAGTCTTCTTACCGGTCCAGAGGTCAATACACAGTTCAGGTTTACAACAGTAGTAAACCAACAGCAGAGCAAAAACAGTAGTAGTAGAGAGCAGTGAATTCAGAGAGAGAGAGAAGCTATGTTCCTAGCTTCCTCTTATGGCCATGAGAACACTTACACACCCATTGGCCAATTAACTTCTTAAAGACATAACAACATCATGGTTAATATATTTTCAACCCAACATTGTAGGCTAACACCATATGCCTAACACACCTGATTAAAAAAAAATGCCTACCTAGTTTAAAGCATTGCTGTTTGATTGCAAACTATTTCCCACGATCAAATCCCTAAAGTATATAACAGAAAAAGCCATTCAAATTCATCTAACTATCCATTAAGGCACATCCACATAACATGTCAGTGAACACTGTAACCCACAACTAAGAGCACAGGAACATGGTGTGTTCTTGGAAAAGCAAGGCAACACTCTTCTCCAGGGATAACTCTACACTAGAAATAAAAAGCTAGCTATGTGCAGAGCATGGCTCTAATTGTTTCAACAATGTTCACCTTCATCACTGTGGTAAAATGAGGACAGCTGGCTTAAACCAACTATGAGAATGTACTGCATGTTGCAGGAACTGGACAGGCTCTTAAGTGAGAAAACTTTAAAAAAAAGAAAGAAATGCTGACCTTCCAAACAAGATTTGGCCTATATAGGATTATCAAGAAACATTATTTATTTAGCAACACATACGCAGCGTTTCAAAATAGACATTGGGAAGTACTGTGCTTGCTAGAAGTGGATTTAGTGGAGAGAAATTCTGCAACATTGTCCTGGGGTAGATAATGGTACTACACTCTATTATTTCTGAGATAAAACGCTGCAACAAGAGTCATGCATATTCACCTCACATTGAATTATTTAGAGACATTTGGTACAAGAGGCAGATCCACATGAAACCCTGTCTGTCACTCAAGCTTAGAACATGTCCTAACTCTTTCAACCTGTCTATTTTCTCCCCATATATTTTATTGCTGATCATACAATGAAAACAACTGGCATAATCTGGAGATGTTCTCTACTCAGCTGTTAAGCCATAAAATGGGCTTGATCTTTTCCAGTGTGCCACAGGTATCTTCCACACTGGATCCAACCATGACCAAAGCAAATGCTACAGAATCACTAGTCATGAAATTCCCTGGTGGCACAGTCGTTAAAATGCAGTATTGCATTTTAACTCAGCCCACATTTGATCCTGATGGGGCTCAAGGTTGACTCATCCTTCCATCCTTCCACGGTCAGTAAAATGAAGACCCAGATTGTAGGGGGCAATATGCTGACATTGTAAACTGCCCAAAGAGTGCTATAAAGCACTATGGGACGATATATAAGTCTAAGTGCTATTGCTATTGTTAAATTCCATCAGCAGCTTAGAAATAGGAGTCAACATGATGTTTATGCAGTCTGCTAATTCAACTGCCTGTGTGTGTGTGTGGCCTCCTTCTCTAAGAATTGAAATGCCAGAGGAGGGACTTGGGGCTGATGGCTTCATCTTTTTTCATGATTGGCAGTGGTGGTGATGGGGAAATTTAGCTTGCTATAAAAATATACATAAAAAGAAGAGATTTCTGTGTGTGTACGGTACTTTGTAATTATTTAGACACATCAGTCAGTTGCACTAACACCTGTTGCAGCTTGAAAAAAAAATACAACATAGTCATAGCTTAATTCTAAACCTTGATGTTGCCAAATCAGTCTCCAGGGCCTTACCAAACCTGGGATTATTGAGCCAATGAAGCAGTTACACTACCTCTTATTCTGGCCCAGCATCAAGAGAACGGTTCAAGAGAAAAGGAGGAAATTTTAGATTTTGATGACAATTACGCTATAAGTAAAGGTAAAGGTTCCCCCGCACGTGCGTGCTAGTCGTTTCCAACTCTAGGGGCCGGTGCTCATCTCCGTTTCAAAGCCGAAGAGCCAGCGCTCATCCAAGGATGTCTACCTCATTGCAATTATTCATGCAGCTTTCTGAAGTGCGTGGCCAGCTCCATTTAGCTAACTAAGGAAAGGCCTTACTCTCTGTTCACAGCTGTGGTTCACTTCTAATTGCTCTGGAGAAAGAATTTAAACCTAAGCACAACAATTAGAATTTTATCATTAAACCATCTCAATATAGAGATAAAGAGCTGTCAGGAATTCAAGTTGCCAATGAAACTTCATAATAAAATAAAGCAAATCCTGGGGTTTTTAAACCCAGCCAAGCATGACTTAAATTAATGCTATAGCAACTATTTTTTAAAATGGTCACATATACCAGTAAGTATGAGCTTCTTAAAGAAAATATTAAAGCAAGTGTGCTGCTATTTTTTAAAATGCACCACTCCTATGCAAAGACCATATATGCAAAAATCTCAAAAACTCTGAGAATCAGCTTTCTCTGGCCAGTTCAACTTACAAGGCTGATACAAAAACAGATAGGCACACTGATAAGAACACAAGAACACACACTTTCAAGCTGTAATATGGACACGAACTACTTAATACAAATCATCCCTGGAGCACAGTAACCCAGGCCCTCCCCAGATGTATGCTGTCCAACTCAGAAGAATTTCCAAGATCATTTTTTAAGTGTTTCAGTTCCTGTGATAATACAAAGTGGAAGATGGCATTAATGCAAGCTCAGATTTGAATAAAGTCAGGTGTGTTACGACGGGCAAGGAAAAAACATTGGGTGCCAATCTCTTTTTCTTAGAAAATGATTTCCAGCCACCTGTGAATAGTATTCTCCCAAACCTGCCACTATTCATTATGTGTCTCACCAAGACAAAGAGGCTTTGCCCTTCCCAGACCTCTTCACACATTCTCTATTACTATTCTTAATTGACACCACATGTTTATTGTCCAAACTCATTATCTCAGCCATCTACCCAACAAAAGGGTGAGTCAAGCTCATATCTATGAAATGGTGCAGTGACACAGTTGGTAATTATTATGGGTGGGAGGGGCATTTCTCAGTCTTTTCCCCCCTGTCAAATGTAACTTGGATATCTCAGGGCAAGATGTCTTCTAGAAAGGGTGGGCACCCTAGAACTTTTTTTTTGTTTAACCAAACATACAAGCCCCATGGAAAAGAAACAAATTTATTCCATCTTAAGCAGATCCGTCAACATAAATTTCTTCAACCTGATGCCATTGCAAATCTTGCCCTCCATGTCCCTTATGTAGCCAAGCAGAAACTATCACCACCCCTGCTACTTTATTAATTATTGTTTCCTCAGGAGAATTCATCTGAATGGATACGCAGACAGCATTGGGGCAAATGACATTAAGTCTTGCTTCTTGTCCAGCTCTAAAACTGCTACCTCAGTTGTGTGCCCCTGCCTCCTAATTGTATCTAAGATTTAGTTCCTGGGCCTATGATGTGTAGGAGGAGTCCTGTAATACTGCAGGGCCAATTTAATCAATCGGTTAATTAATTGCCCTATTCAGCATACTATTCAGGATAGTGAATAGGCTTTTCCAAGAAACAGAAAGAGGGATTGTTGATTCTTGGCTATGGTTGTTACTGATGTAAATCCAAAACCAGGCATTAATGAATCCTAAGATTGCTGATATCCTTATTCTTTTTTGAACAAAAGAATTCCTAAGAAATATTTGTTATTCCTAAATCAAGAGCAAGATTATACACACATATAGCATACATACCTTAAGACAGTTATATGGTAGGACTTCCGGGGAAAGAGTAGTGAACGGAAGACAGCTCCATTAAAAGTGGAATGAAGAGCTGGTGGATCAGCTCTTCAGTATTCCTCTCTGGACAAGAAGAGGACTTGGAATTCCCCACAACTGCTCCAGACAGTCATTCCTTGTGAGGAGACCACAAGTCAGTGGTGTCTGATAGGTTTAAAGCTCCGGGAGACAAGGGAACAACATTTTTGCCTAAACAGCAATTTGTGCTTTTATGGAAACAGGGTTCGCATATTTCTTTTTCTAATCCCTTTTGGAAATTGCTTATTAACTGCTTTTCAGCTATTAGAAACCTTTGGAAAAGCAAACTTTATAGCAAAAATTTTATAGGTGAGTTTCCTTCAAACCTTAGTGAAAAAAGTTTTCAATACAAGCTTAAAGATTTTAAAATATTATCCTTCCCCCTCTCTTCCTCCTCCTCCTTTTTGGAATAAACAGTAAAAGTGTGATTAGAATATTGTTTTTTGAAAGTTATACATGGACAAAGGTCAAGAAGGATTTGGAATAAAATTCTGAAATTAATTATAAGAATCCTTTCCATGGGAAAATGCTGTTGTTTTGAATTTTTTTTTTTAAAAACCCACATATGCTAGGATAGGACTTTAAAGATTGGACACTAGAGGGAACCAGAAGGAACTAAACAATTAAAGAACAGATTTGACATATTAATATATATTGTATTTTATTAATATAAAATATATATTTAATATAAATATAAAATAGAATAAAATGCTTTAGCAAGGGATGGATTGAAATATATTTGTGAACAATGGAGCCAGAAGTTAATTTTAAGAATGTCTGCCTTTATAGATAGATTATCTTTAAACTATGTTATGGAAGAGGAACAAGTTTTATTGGACAAGATGGAGACTGACTTGGAAGTAGATTTAGAAGTAACAGGCTTCAAAAATGATATAGAAAAACATGCTTCACTAGATACAAAAATGAAACAGGTTGATGTCTTGAAATAAATTTTATTTATTAATTTGATTGCTGTTCACCGTGGGAGGTGGGAGGGGGTTATTGTTTTTTATGATGGTCTTTATATTTGGTTTTTAATCTTTGTAAGCTGCCCAGAATCACTGAGAGTAAGTTGGGTGGCCATATAAATTTTCTTAAATAAATAAATAAATAAATAAAATGGATATATAAATAACAAACTGAAAGATTGTCCTGGATAACTTTCCTAAGCTGGATTTACAAATGGAATCTGTTAAAGTTTTGAAGACATTTTTTAGAAGGGACAAATTAAAAATGAAAGAAATCAGACTCTAGGACAGGGGTGTCAAACTGCCAGCCTGTGGGCTGGATGCGTCATGCCGAAACCCACCCCCCAGCTCCGGCAATGGGGGAAAAGTCACGACATGTCACATGACGAGTTTGACACCCCTGCTCTAGGACATTATTTGAAGGGATTAAAGCAGGGGTGTCAAACTGCCAGCCCGCGAGCCAGTTGCATCATGCAGAGTCTGCGCCCACCCCAGCTCCAGCAATGCAAAAAAAATAATCATGATTGCATCATGACATGTAACGTGGTGCAGCAAGTTTGACACCTGTGGATTAAAGATAGTTAAAAGGTAAAGAAATGAATTTAAAGTTGGTTTGTTTGATCAAGTTTAAAATATATACATTGCCACCTCTGGTAACCCATAAGGGACTTTTGCAGATCAGGACTGAACAATGAGGTTTTAAGGATTTGGTTATAGATAAGAAATGAGATATGGGAAGACAAGATGATATGTTGTATTTTTAAAGACGGTGACATGTTGCTAAAAATTGTTTATACACATGATGAAGGGGAAAGTCACTTCTTTATACATTTGTTTATATATTCTTATGCTTCCTTTGTTTTCTATTTTTCTTTTTCTATTTTCACTTCCTAGTTTTTTATTCGTTTTTTCTTAGTTTGTATCATTTTAATTGTAATGTTTAATAAAATTACTATTAAAAAAGGCAGATATGTGGTTCATAATCAGTGCTGCAGGCACAGAAACCACTGAGGATGGCTAGGGAAAAAGGAAGTGACCTAGGAGACTCATAATTAGATACAAGCAACTTGTGGAGGACCCAGATTGTTGGGGGCAATTAAGCTGACTTTGTAATAACGCCGCTTGGGGGTGTGTGTGTGAAAGCCCTAATAAGCAGGCATATACATAGAATGAAGGCTACTGCTAAGCTTGTAAGCTGCCCTGAGTCTTCGGAGAAGGGCGGGATATAAATGGAATTAAAATAAAAAATAAAATAAAAATAAAGTTCTGACTATATTCAGAACTCTTGCATCTGTTGTGCATTCCAATAATTTATTTATTTAATTTGTATCCTGCCTTTATTATTTTTACAAATAACTCAAGGTGGTGAACATATCTAACACGTATACCTTCCTCCTCCTATTTTCTCCACAACAACATCCCTGTGAGATGAATTGGGCTGAGAGAGAGAGTGACTGGCCCAAAGTCACCCAGCTGGTTTTCATGGCTAAGGTGACACTTGAACTCACAATCTCTTGCTTTCTAGCCTGGTGCCTTAACCACTAGAACAAACTGGCAGCTCTTCCTCATACAAAATGGCAGAAGTACACATGCATTCAATACGGGAGTGAGAACACAGAAGGGCTTATGCCTTTTCAATAATAATAATAATAATAATAATAATAATAATAATAATAATAATAATAATAATAACAACAACAACAACAACAACAACAATAATAACAACAACAACAACAATAATAATAATATAAAAAAAGATAAAGCCTTTTCTCTAAAGAGGGAATTACTCAGGACTTGCTGCAATCTATTGTTCAACAAGAAGACTCAAAGTTTAGCAATTCTTAGTCAATCTGCTACTATCAGAAAACAATCGACCACAGTGTGTTCTTATGGCAGACTTATTCGGAGAATCTGTGTAACTCACTATCCCCAAGTCACATTGTCACCCACTCTATATTGGCCATTCATGCTTCTCCAACTATTTAGCAGATTTTACTATGGCTCCTCCTAAGAACTGGCATTAGTTAAATTTATGGGCTCTGGGGTGAACCAATTAAATTTAGAATAAGAAACCCACACTTTCCACAAGAATATGTTAGAAGAAGAAATAAGGTGACAACTTTCATCCCAAAAGAAAAAGAAAAGAGAGAAAAACACTGTTTGATTTTATTTAAAATGAAGTTGTAAAATATGGGTAGGGAGCAAAGTCCTGGTTGCAAGCAAAACACCTGGAACTGGTTTTCTTAGGAAACATTATCGCATCTTTGGAGTGAGTTGAAGCAAGATGCTATTCCCAGCAGCATCTTGATTCACGCTCATTATGCACATATTCAAGTTTGAAGTATATTCCTGGTTATCAGAATGCTTTCCGTTAAAATTCACTAGTATTTTCTAGGTTAAAATTATGAAGAGTGAAAAATCAAGATTCAGACTGGTCAGCCATAATCCCGTTGCACTGCGCCTTTTTTCCTGTGATAGCCCTTCACCCTTTTTGCACAAATGGTGCAGAAGGCAAAGCTATGTAGGCTTCCAGTTGGCCCTGGCAATCTATGGCATGTGGATTTAAGTGCTGCAAATTCAGACATGATGCTCACAAAAATGGCAGAGAAGCCATAGGCTGCTATAAGATTCTGTATCACTCCCATCTACATTTACACCACATCCCTCTAGGTCTGGATACCAGATGACAATACACCTGTCATCCCAGTATATTTCACTTCAACTTAATATATCCAGCTGGAGTTGGCTCTTCTCCTTGAAGACAGAGATTTACTACTTTAGCTGCCATCACATGCAAGTTCAGTGAGCTCTGGATGGAGAAACAAGGAGACCGAAGAGCAGGCAGAGCCATACTACATATTCAACTGGGACCCAGGCCTATAATGGCCTGTAAATGCAACACATCTGTAGATGCTACCATCTTAGGAAGTTTTTTTATTTATTTCCATGACAATAAATTAGACCAAGAAAATAGGGTGCTAACTTTCCTCCAAAAAAGAAAGAAAAAGAAAAATGGAGAAATATCTTCTGGGAAACAACATCAAAAGTATCATCAGGTATTCAGTCAGGCAAATGGAATCAAGCACTAAACCCACTGAAATTCACATGATCTAGAAAAGGCAAGCAGAATCTAACTTCGGGGATCCACACCCACCCAGAAGAATAAGTCAGAGCAAAAGCTCCTGCTTGGTAACATCATCCACCAAACAGCCTGCAAAACTCTGAAAGCGACCAACGGCACACAAATAATTCAACCGGGATTTACCCAACTCAAAGCAGGGACCTACCCAGAAATACATCATCATGCTGACAGCCAGGATGTCCACAGAGCCACGGAGAGGTGATCTGTCTCAGGTCGCTGGATATCTCCCCCACCCCTGGTCCTCTTTCCTGGGATGCCGACTGGGTTTTCCCCTTTCACAGGCACAGCCCTCTTGACAAAGGCTGCAGGCCACTGTGTGCCTCAGAGCCGGCCATGGGTATCCGACGTGTCAGCTTCGTGCAGGGATTGCAGAGAGGGACAATAGGAGTGAGGTGTTCCAGGAGAAGAGTGAGGGAGTAACAATCAGTAGAGTAGGATGGGCTGAGCACAAAACCCCCGATGCTTAGAGGGAAAAGGCCAAGAAGCAGAACCCAAATCTGCTCTTGTCACAGGGCTGGAGTACGGCTGGCTGACAGCACAGGGCTGGCTGGTTGGCTAGCTCCCATCAGAGAAGAAGTACTTGTGCTTATGGAAAAGCCGGTTAAGTTGATAGGCTTGCTGGGGAGGTATGTGCAGGGGCTGTGCTGTGGTGATGTGTTTGTGTGTGAGAGAGAGAGAAAGAGTAAGGGAAAAAGAGAGAGAAGAGAAGCAGGCAGGCATCTGGGAGCAGAAGCTCCCGCGGCTCTGACACTCTGCAGTGTATGTCCTGCCTCAGCACTTTCTAAGCTACCCTGTCAATAAGGGAACTGGCCGCTCATGTAATTAACCTGTGAGGTGCCAGCTTTCTCTGTCCTGGTGCTGAGCCTCCAGGCGTTCTTGCTGCTGTCTGCCCTCTCCCTATTCCTCCCAGTCAGCCTTGCCAGGATGAAGCAGTGCTAGGGGTGACAGGCACCAGACAGTTTTGCAGGGCAGTCTGCCTCCAGGATCCACCAGAGAGTCCTGATTCGTTTCACTTAATTCCAGAGCTGCCTGCCATCAGACTCTCACTATGGCAATGGCAAGCAAAACTCTGGGTTCTCCCTAGAATCCCACTGTGCAAATACTGACTAGCTAAACCTCTGCCTTGTCCAGGATATGTTTGCTAAACTTTAGGATGTTGTGTTCTAGTTGGGTGGAGTTTTCAAGAGTTGCTTGACCACAAGAGAAGGCCAGATCTACCACCAGGGATATTTTGGGAGTTGAAATAAGGGCCAAGGAACAGAAGTAAGTTAACCATGTTTTTTCTTTTCACATTTATCACTCAATCAAAGCTAAGCATTGTAGTTTCTAGGTCAGGCATGTCCAGCTGTCACTCACAGGCCACATGTGGGCCTGGACAGCTAGTAATATGGCCCCACAAGATCATAAAAAAATAGCAAAATACATTAATTATGTTATACACACACACACACACACACACACGGCCCAAGTCAATTCCTCTACATTCAAAGCGGCTCAGGCAAGCCAGGAGGTTGGACAACCATGCTCTAGAGATCCTTGCATGTCCACCAACTCTGAACTCCAATGCAATTTCAGGGGATATTCTGCCACATCAAGGTTATTTTTGGTGTGAAGGGGTGGGAAGATGTCTACAGAATACTGTATTCTTATTTACTGCATTTACATTATGCAAATTTTGGCAAAAAAAACCTAGCAAAGAATATGTGCTCAAAAGCAATCTGTCTTCTACAATGTCATCTACTTTTAGTATGTTTATAACCAAATGTTTGTCCAAATGAGAAAACAAGTTTCCTTGGGCTTGTTTTTAAACTTCTTTGGTAGGAAGGTGCAAAAGACATTGGAAGAATGAAAGCCCAGGAAATACCATTTTTCAACTTCTCTCCATGGTCCAAGAGTTAAATTAGATGCAATAACATGCTCTAGACGTTTTCTCTCTCTTTTACTCCTTATTAAAAGTGACTGATGAGATTGTGTATTTTCCTATCCAACCTCACAATATTGGTTGTTGGTGGGGAGAAAATGAACATCAGGAAAACATAGTAAAAACATGAATATATAGAAGATTTAACAAGAGACAAAAAGAAACGAAATAGCGGCAACTATATCCATCCTGCAGCATTTAATTCCATTGGAAGAGTGGAAATCATGTAATTCCAGTGTTATCGGAATTTATGAGGTCACATCATTTGCCTAGAAGTGAAAGAACAAGCATGTGACTGGGGCAGTTGGCATGTCTTACAACATGCACACCACTTTGCTGAGATTCTCTGGTTTATATTAAGACTAAAAGGAGCTAAGTCCTTCAACAAACATAGTAACATATGACCTGTCTGTTATATGTTTGGGCTTTCCATACTTGTGGGATGCAATTACAGAAAAGGCAGTCCAAACTCTTATACATACGCTGTCTCTTTCAGGGAGATGTTTAGTTATTGTAACTAGGTTATACTCCATAAAGTATTTGGCTCTTAGATTGCTGGATGAGTTTTAACAACTGGAGGCTAGAGAGTCCAAACCATTATAAATCTAAAATAGTTGAATCCAAGTGTCTTTATCTTTTAACAACAGGCTATGATTTCATTGAAAGCAATAGGATAGTATTCATCCAATTGAAAACTAAAGCTGATAATATGTCACGAGGTCTACAAAATATTTAGCGTATATGTGTATTTTGGAAATTTGGAGGAAATGTAATCAAAAAATCCAACTTCACCAGTGAAGAGTTTAATCAAACTTGTACCGATACACTTATAATATACTCAAATTTTATAATTACCATTATCTAATTGCTGCAGTTGAATATAACTCTTGTGTAGCAGTCATTTCAGTTTAGCAAATTAAGACCAGGAGTGTATTAGTTTTTCCAGAGACTAAGGCATCCTTAATTCATTTAAATCATAGAACTATTGAATTGCGCAGGCCGTATAAGCTCCATATTGCATAACATGTTATAGCATTAAGTCATGAAGCCAGAAGCTCTCAAATTCTGTGGTGACATGGCCTCTTAAACTGATAAATGAAACTGTGGAATATCTCTATGAATAAAACTAATGGTTTCATTGAGACTAAGGCTGGATAAGTAATAAATGACTGTCTATTTTTAACATTTACATTCCATTTATGCATTGCATAAAAATAATCATACAGCCTACCTTGCTTTTTCATAAAATAAAACTTTTACATTGGAAATAAACAGTAAAACAATAAGATTCAAAACTGTTTTTTATGGAAAATATGAGTTTGTTTAACTTTATATAATTCCTGAAATCCTAAATTTTATTTTTGAGACATCTATTTACCCCTTTTTCCATGTTTATTTTACACAATCATTTAATTTTTCTACCAACAACTGTAGAAAATCTTGATTTTGCTACTGGCTTCTCCAGATAGTATGGGAGCAAAATTTGACACTGATCCAGCTTTGAATACAAATGCAATGCTGGAGCCTGTAATATCACAATCTGACTTTTCTCTTCACTTGGTTTGAACAAATGAACAATCAGCTTCTTGAGGCAAAATGGGAACAAGTTCCGAATGTGATCCTGCTTTGCATTACAGGCACATGAAAACCCACAGTCATGCAAGAACGCCCCATAGCTTTCCATCTTACTTTGGTCCAACAAAGTTGAAAGCCAGAACATTACTTCCTGATGCAACTTTTGAACAATTCCTACACCCGGGAATTTCTACTAATCTTAGCCCTAAACTTTCAGCCCAATGGTTGTGATCCTGCCCTCTGGAACAAAACATACCAGGACTAATCCATCTTTATTGCATGGCAGATTTTCATATCCTGGTAAACAGCTGTCATGCTTCTCCTTAATCTTCTCTTCTCATGACCACAGATAGCCAGTCTGTTTAAGCTTAGAGGACTGGGCTTTGCAGTTCCTTGCCTTGCTGCTTGCTCTTTTGAAGATGCACTTTCATTTACCAGAAGCCTTCTTCAAATGTGGATTGATGCTACTGAAGCAGCTATGTGATGGAGAATGGAGCACACTAGTACTTCTCATGATCTGGAGTCTTTCTTAATGCAACTAAAATTTGTGTTTTATAGCAGCTCATAATCAGCTCAAATTTGTAATCCAATAATAAATCTAGGTATTTTAAAATGTGCTGATGCCAAGCTGGTTCTCTTTCAATTTCTTCGTCTGATATTTCACACATAAATATAGTTTATACTTCTATTTGTTGAATTTCAATGTGCTTCAGTCAAGAATATTATGCTAGAAGGCATATTCCCAAAAGTGTATGGGTTGGGACAAAAATATTTTTTATTAAAAATGTAATTAAAATTAAATTAAAAATAAATAGAAATATTATTATACTCCACATAATAAATATTGCTCTGGTCTTATCATATAAAATTACAGTTCAATGGTATTTCTTTTGCATTTTCCCCCTGGAACAATACATATATTTTGAGATTGTGTATCATTGTTCCAGCCTGCCAAAACCCTTTTGAGTTCTCAGTCTGATTTCTACAGCCTAGTATGTAACCCATTTAGTTCTGTGTCAGCTATATTTTATTAAACATTATTTTATTAAACATTCAGATAATTTCTAAAATGTTTGAACTGCAGAAAGCAGTTGGGCACAAAGACCTGTAATACCCACTAAGTTGTCCCTCCTCTTTGATGTAAAGCCATCAGCGAACACATTCTGAGCGTAGCTGCTCATCTCTTTGCAGATGGATACACCCATACATTTGGACAAAGAGAATTTGTGTGAAAAAACCATAATGTACATGGGGTGATAAATATAAGCCCTTAATAAATCCCATTGCATTCTATAGTCTCCTATGTCCAGTTAAATATTACAGGCTTTAGTTGCGTTGGAGACAAACCTTGGGGACAGTGACCTTTTTCTCCTTTCTGTTGAAGGAAAAAAGAAAAAAAGAAAGAAAACAGAAAAAAAATGGGTGACACTGAGGAATTCTATGACAAATACAGATAGTCCTTGACTTACAACAGTTCATTTAATGACCATTTGAAATTACAACAGCACTGAAAAAAGTGACTTCTAATTGCTTTTCACACGACTCATATTTATGATGGTTGCAGTGTCCCGGGGTCATGTGATCCCCTTTTGTGACCTTCTGACAAGCAAAGTCAATGGGGAGACCAGATTCGCTTAACAACCGTGTTACTACATTAACAACTGCAGTGATTCACTTAACAACTGTGGCAAGAAAGGTTGTAAAATGGGGCAAAACCCAACAAATATTTCACTTAGCAACAGCAATTTTGGGCTCAATTGTGGTCGTAAGTCAAGGACTACCTGTAACAAGAGGTATTAAGTGAAACATCAAGGCTAAAGTATTATTAGTAAGTAACTGAGAAATGAAGGAACCTGGAATTACAGGAAACTTTGAACTGAGTAAGTACAGTAATACAAGAAATGGTTTAATATAATTTTGCAAAAAAAAAAATACTTATTGCCAACAATTGCTTCAGCCAATATAAATGTATATTCTGTACATGGACGTTATTAGATGTCTAGCATTAGAATCAAATGGAGAAAACAGAAGATGGAGGACTAATCAAGTATCTAATGAACCAGGTTACTTTCAGATGTAGATTGTGGAACAGATCATGAATTATTTGTATCGAATGCATAGGTTAAATTGAAATAATAAAGGAATAGATTCAGTTTCTTACACTAGTTTTACACTTACCTTATGTGAAAGAAAAACTGAAAAGCCATGAGAAGAGATGAGACATCGTGAAAACTGAAATAGAAAAAAATATTTTCCAAATTTCAAAGAGGAAAAGATCTAAGTGCTTTTCAAAACAAGTTATCATGATAGCCAAGGAAAGACAGAAGATGAAAGCCTTGGGCAACAGTGACTGAACGCAGATTTTCAACATCAAGCAAGAAAGGACAATGTAAGATATCTCAATCAAGAATGTCAGCAGCCAGAAGAAAGTAGCAAGAAAAGAAAAATGAGAGATGTTTTTAAGGAGGTCACAGAGATGTGTGTTACTAAGATAGGAATATTCAAGATTATCATGGAAGAGATCTAACAGAAGCAAATACGATTAAATGAAGATGGAAAGACTATACTGTAAAATCCCCTTCACAAACAGGATTATAGAATTATAGAAAAAAGGTGGAAGAGGTTTAACAAGCCATACACCAGCAATCAAAAAGTAAAGCACCAGGCAACAATGGGTCTAAAATTGCAGAAAAGAAAGTTAAAGAGTTAACAGCTGCATATCAGCAAATGTGGAACAACACTGTGTAACCTAGAGATAGGAAAAGCTTGGAGTATATATCGTAACACTGAAGAAAAGTAATGCAAGGGAATGTGCAAATGAGTGAAATTTTTGCACCAATTCCTTAAACTACAATGTTTGTTTAAGTCCCTACAAAAAACCCCAGAGCCATCAGTGGAGGGATAAATGATAACTGAACAGGCAGGTTTCAGAAAGGGGGCACAAGATCAGTTAGCTAATGTAATATGGATAATGGAGAGAACAAGATAATATAAGCTTTACCTTTGCTTTATTGACTGCAGCAAGGCCTTTGACTAGGTGGATTATGCCAGAATGTGGAATATATTAAGGCTAATGGATGAGCCAGAACACGGGGTTATTCTTTATAAAGAAACCTTGTACAATGGATACGAAGCTATTGAGTTTGAGAGATAGTGAGAAAAGGATGCATATTATTCCCACATATATCAAACCCGTACAGTAAATAGGTTACAACAGGGGTTCCCAATCCCTGGTCCATGGACCAGCACCGCTCTGCGGCATGCCAGAAACCAGGCCACGCAAACAAGCAAAGTCCCATCCATGGGATGCAGACAGCACATGAAACCATGGCCCTTCTGGTCAGTGGAAAAACCTCTCTCCACAGAACCGGTCCCTGGTGTCCAAAAGGTTGTGGGGCGCTGGGTCACAAAAAATGGCAGGGTTGGAAAAATCCAGACAGCTGGAATTAAGATAAAGAGCTGAAACACTAACAGTGTGAGATATGCATTGTAGGAGGAGAGCTGTGTAAGTCTATGACAGCCCAAAATCAGGAAGAGGGCTGTAGCTCCTTTTCAGACTGACACATTTGATTAAAAGGCATGAATGTTCATGAGTTACAGCTTATTTCATCAGATGCCTCCATGCATGTTATCTTGAGAATGGGCTATCAGGCTCCTGATTTCTGAAGGCACCTTAGAAAATCAATCAGAGTAGAGCTGGAAGGGACCTTGGAGGTCTTCTAGTCCAACCCCCTGCTCAAGAAGGAAACCTTATACCATTTCAGACAAGTGACTGTCCAGTCTCTTCTTTAAAGCCTCCAGTGATGAAGCACCCACAGTTTTCGACTGAAGGGTTTTCCACTGGTTAATTGTTCTCAGTGTTAGGAAGTTTCTCCTTAATTCGAGGTTGCTTCTCTCCTTGATTAGTTTCCATCCATTGTTTCTTGCCGTCCCTTCTGGTGCTTTCGAAAATACTGTAAGTTGACCCCCTCCTCTTTCAAATACTCTCAAAGTATTTGTAAAAATTTCAAATTTTCAAAGTTCACTATGAAACAAAAAATGGAAAGTGGCAAATCTGTGTTCAGTATGAAGAAGACAAGACTAACATCTAGCAATATGCTAACCGAACATCCAGCTGTTGGCAAAGTGAAGGTGGCAGATATTTTTATTTTCTGGGGTTCAAGAGTAAAGATGTACAGGGGGTCAGAGAAGAGATTAATTCTACAGAGGAAGGCAATGAAAAATTTAGCCAAGACTGTGAAGGATAAAGTTATCCAGCTCTCTTCTGGAAAAGCTACAAATTTTTACTAGAGGCAGGTCAAGTTGATGGGTGTTTGTCTGTGTAATCCTTAGGAACTGAACTCAACCTGATGGCATCCAAATAAATATCAACCACAGCCATAATACAGGACAATTTAAAAGGATTATGGAGGCAACCGTAGACAAAATGCTTTGAACGTTTAAAAGTGCTAGATAAACTGAGCATTATTATTGCTAGCTACTACTGCTTTCTCAAGCTTTTAGCTTCAGTTCCTGGCTCTGGCATGTGGGCATAATAGATAAGATTTAGCAGATGGCATTTCACCAAATGCTCTTGTCTTTTGAGATTGAAGATGAACCTATGTGGAATTTTTCCCTGTGTGAGTCTAATAGAGAACAATGACCTTGTCAGCTATTTTTATGCTTTTCTTAAGTGAATTCCTATCTGAGGAAAGCAAAATGTCTCTTAGGCGCCCACTTGGTAAAAGGCTTTCCAAGTGTACAACTGCTTCCCTCTCCAAATATTTAGAAAAGGGAACGAGGAGAGCTGTGGTACCTTTGGAATCACAAGCCTTTTCCTCCCCTTCCCTGCCCCCCCCCCGGGTTTGGCCTCTTTAAGAAAAGAGTGTGGCGGAAGAAATAAAATCAATTATTGTTATGGCAAATGCACCCATAGTCAATGCCATTTGCTCACTGACTAGCAACATCCTTTCTGAAAATGTGTTATTATTTTCCTAGGACTTTCCAGAAACTTGCCTGCATTTTGAAAACAGAATGACATTTCGGTCCACCCATTTCACTAGCCCTGTTTCAGGCTAGTGAAATGGGTGGAATGAAATATTCTGCTTGTATTTGTTTCTCAGGTTTTATGCTTCTGGCCTTTCTGTGTTAGGCCTTAGAGTGATAGTGTAGTTTCACAATTATCTTCTTATAAGAGGGTAAATTTTAATCTAGCCTTTCCCAACCTAACTGGGAATTCAGAAAACTCCACTCCACTCCATCTGGAGGCACACTTGTAGAAGGAAACCTCTGGAGTAGTTCATTTAGATAACCAGAAGATACCATCTTTGTTTTTGTAATAAAAGCTTTAGCTTCCCCACTACCATAAGCCAAGCCAACATTGCTCGAAGGAAGCCTCTGCATTGCTATTCCTGCTAAAAACTCTAGTTCTGTACAGCCTTTGCAAAAATGCTGATTCTTGTCAGACTGCCACTCTTTATGAGTTCTGTTTGAAACTGTTTATTAAAGTTATCCAAGGGGTGCAAGGCTGGGGCAACAGGAGAGTTTCAGTTTTTTTTTAAAAATCCCATTTATATCCTGCCCTTCTTCGAAGACTCAGGGCGGCTTACAATCTAAGAAGCACAAATCAATGTGCTTAGCAATAGCCTTCATTCTATGTATATGCCTGCTTATTAGTGCTTTCGGCCCTCCCCAAGTGGCATTTTTACAAAGTCACTTATTGCCCCCAACAATCTGGGTCCTCATTTTACCTACCTCGGAAGGATGGAAGGCTGAGTCAACCTTGAGCCTGGTGAGACTCGAACCTGCACTTATTGCAGGCAGCTGGTGTTACTTAAGGAGGCATTAGCCCACTGCTCCACCAAGGCTCTGCAGGAAAATATATAAATCTCATGGCTGAGAAATTCTAACAAAGTTCTCTGCATCCCAGGTGTTTTAACCTGACTGCTTGTAACCCTTGAAATGCTGTAAACATTTTGTAGCAGAAGAGGAGGAATGGTTTTTTGTTTTGTTTTTTTTAAAGAAGAGGATGGTTCCAACTAAAAGATAGGATTGCACAGAGCCCCATATCCTTTGTACCTGCTAGCCAGCAACTCCTGAGGACCAAGGGTTTGCCCCCAAAGGCCAGGTCTGTATTCATGGAAAACTCTCTTCATCAGTTGCTGCAAAGGAGAGCTCTATTCCAAGCACAGACATTCCTTACTGCCTACTCCTTGCATACACAGCCTCCACCACCTTTTATGGATTCCCGGGTGCTCTGACTGTGTGACATGCAGTATGGAGATCAATTATGGAAATTCCTGCCTCTGTGAACCCAATTCAGGGAGAATCACAGCTCATTAGGCCAGGGTTTGCTTCCATTAATGCCATGATGATATCCACCTCCTCCACTGTGGTTTCCCTGGAAATTGCCCAGAAAACTCTCTATAAGCTTAATAGTCACAGGATCACCCACAGCTCAAGAGAAAGAAACTATGTGCTCCCCAGGAAGCACGGTCTGTCCTCCGCCTGATAAAAGCACATATTTAATGGAGACTCCAGAGCCCTCCTGGCTGAAACGCCACAGTAATTTCTATCCCACAGGGCTGCTGGCCTTAAGACGGTAGTCACCTCCCTGGGGGCTAGTTGGGAATACTCACAGCAGGGTGCTCGTGGGCCCAGACATGTTGATAAGTCTCTTGGGGAATAAATAACAACCATGATAATAGAAACCAATGAGTTGACGATGCAAGGAATATGTTCATTACTATGTCCTCTTGCTTGTCCATGAAGGCACTTTACTAACTCAAGGGCCAACGGTTCTTTGAGAAATTTATCTGCCAGAATAGCTTATATGAGGTGCAGAGCATGACAGAGAATGACATTATCTGAGCAGGCAAAATGCAGACTCACCCTGTGTTTTCATTTACTGCCACAGAAGAATGTCAGTCAGGAAGCCATGCTTCAGAATAAAAGATAAAGGTTTCCCCTGTACAGTCGTGTCCGACTCTAGGGGGCAGTGCTCAACTCTTAGCCAAGGGAGCCAATGTTGTCCAAAGACACTTCTGTGGTCATGTGATCAGTATGACCAGTGCTTTTTTTGTAAAAGAAAAAGGTGCCGGAACCAGGGCTTTTTTTCTCATAGAATGCTCAGAACGGAGTTCCGGCACCTTTTTTGGATGGAACCTTGTAGGGTAGGCAAGGCGGGTTGTATGACATGTGTGAGTTCCGGCACCTTTTTCTTTTACAAAAAAAGTACTGGCTGGAACTCACACATGTCATACAACCCGCCTTGCCTACCCTACAAGGTTCCATCCAAAAAAGGTGCCGGAACTCCGTTCTGAGCGTTCTATGAGAAAAAAAGCCCTGAGTATGACTATACGCCGAGGCACACGGAACAGTGTTACCTTCTCACCAAAGTGGTACCTATTTATCTACTTGCATTTGCAAGCTTTCAAACTGCTGGGGGGCAGGAGCTGGTGAAACTAACAGGAGCTCACCCTGTCGTGCAGCAGTTGGGTCTCAAACCTGGACTGTCAGTTTTCCAGCTGACAAGCTCAGCATCTTCAACTGCTGAGCCACCTCGCCCCTGGGCTCAGAATACCGCTACTCAAAGCAATCATAACCACAGAAAAAAGCACAGAAAGAAAACCACTTGAGTTAAGAATCATATGTACACACACTTACAATTGAAATAAGGAATTCACTTTTAATCTGGAAGAGAGTCTCATAAAATGACTGAAAACAGTATCATTCTTCCAAAGGTCGCATTTCTCTGGAGATGTAGTTCCAGTTTATAGAGGCTGAAGTTGAAGGAAAGAAGCTATATAGTTACCCAGCATAGGAATACCTTATACCTTAAAGTATGGTAAGCAGCATTGCTCTTGTGGAGTCAACACAAATGAATGAAGGCATGACTCTTTGGCTATACCTTATAAAAAAAACTAAAGGGCTGCCACTCTCCACTCAGCGAAACTCAATTTTAGAAGGTCTTAGAAAGTCAGGAATAAATGTTGGTCCTAGTAAAACAGTACCATGACATTTAAGTATACAGTGAGAGTATGACAGACATCCAAAGAATGAAGAACTTCCCTATGGGTCTTGAGAGACTTGGAAAAATGATAGGTAATATAATGTATTGATTCAAACAGAAAGCCCTGATTGACTTTGGGGAAAAATGTATTTGGACAAAGGTCTACTTTGCCCTATGAAAAATGAAGAAAGGAGAATCTCAACAAACTGACCTTATAATTACTTCCCCTGACAGGATGTAAATTGGGGCAATAAGCATAGATTCAAACTTTCAGTATTAACCTAGAAATAATAAGGGAAGCAGCAGGGTTGGAAATGTACTAGGCTTCTCACAAAATGCTTTATTAGCAGGTTGGAAAGAGAAATATTTCTCAATGAAAGAAAAAGAGAAGCGATGTCTGCAACCTTTGTTGAAAAGAGAGCTGTTTGAAGCACAGGGAGAAATCCAGAATGCGATGGACGTGATGTTGTAGGGAATTAAGTGTTGTTTCTGGACAATATTCAAAAAAAATTCGTATGCAGCTGCACAGGATGCCTTTGCAGAAGGCTCCCACAAAGCTAAAATAATTTTTTCCATTTTATCCCAGAGAGGCTCTGGAATTGAATCTTCCAAGCTGTAAGGCAGAAGGCTTGATAGAAGACTTGTCCCATGTAGATGGTGGGTAAGCGGAGTTGGCTCAGAAGGCAGAGATTCTTTCAGTGATGGGACAGAGTACTGGATGAATCATAGATGCTGCAGCCACTAAGGTATTTATTATTTATTTATTTATTATTTGGATTTATATACCGCCCCTCTCCCGAAGGACTCGGGGCGGTGTACAGGGCAATTAAAATGATGAAAATACAGTTATTTAAGTGTCTGTTGATATTTGCTGGGACTCTAGTCATCAGGGGAAAGAAAAGACCCATATAAAATAGGGGTCAAACAAAAAAAGAGGCAAGCATCACTGAAAGACCAGGAGTCTATCTTGCCCCTGCTGTAAAAGCTTAAGCATGTGGCAAAATGTTCTACCTTAAGGGTGCCCAATGGTGTCTGATAAAGGCCATCCCCGATGGGTACAATCTCAATTCATGAGTGCCATTCTGATATTGCTGAGCTGGTCAGTGAGGATGTTGTCCCTTTCAGGCAGATGGATTGCCAGGGCCAAGATGAAATGATGGATGACCGCTGCCAAATCTGTCATGCAAGGTACAGTGGTGGTATTTATCATTGCCCTATGAACTAGATAAGAGAAGAAAATGATACCTGGTAGGTAGAAGAACGTGACACTGGATGACATACTTTTAGAAAATAGAGAAACCTATGGTAGGTACAAAAGATCAGTGACAGCATGCTTCCTGAAAATCTACAATGTAAGCTTCAACCCAAGAGGGGAAGAATGGAGGCAACTGGTATCATATTGGCATAATGTCTAGAGACATTAAAACTGGATAGGTAAGTCAAATAAAAAGAAAATGGGAGCCTAATCCTCAGGAGGTACGCTCTCAATACCTCTTACTTAGAGAAGAAGGGAAACCTCTTGACTTTGATTTATTTTTGAAATTGACCTCAAGGTTTGGGGGTGGTTTTAATCCAGAATGAAGTATGTAGCACTGTGGAAGAATAAAAGAAATCCATACATAGTAACAGAAACCCATGAAAGCAAGGCAGGTTATCCCTAAAGGGCCAATGGGCTGGGTGGGTGGGTACATCAAGGTCGTAAGACATTTCTTGAAGCCTTGAAAGTAGCATCCGTGCCTTTGCTGTACTGATTGGGTAGACAGTGCTGATATCCTGTGAGCCCCATGGTATAGAACAGTTTGTCTTTTCCATTCAAAAGCCTGGTGACCTTAGCTGAAGCTTGACCAGGACCAGGAATGGTAGTTGGAGGGAACAAAGTGGGATTGCAGCAAACTCCACTTGCTTGACTGTCTTTTCCCTTCCGGCAAATGAGATAGTCACTGAGCAAAGATATGTTGCTAAGAGAACCATCAGATAAGGAGAGACAGAGAACATATATTGGCCTTCCATTCTATAGCCTTCTCAAATTCTATCACCTAATTGTCCCTTGGTTTGAACATGTGACAGACAAAATTTATAAAGTATCTCTTTCCTGTTCTCAAAAATATCTCTCTTCCAAGATACTCCCTTCAAGAAATTTTGTATTCTCTTTCCAGGTTGGCATGGCCTCTTGCTCATAGATCACCAACTTCCCCTCAGAAAGTTAGGCACGTATCTGCTGGACCTAAGTGGCTTCAGATTTTATCCACTTTGTTGAGTGACTGGGTCCATCTCCCAGTAATGCTCATGCTGATCTCTCTGATCTCTCTCGCAATGGATGGAAACTAGTCAAGGAGAGAAGCAACCTAGAACTAAGGAGAAACTTCCTGACAGAACAACTAACCAGTGGAACAACCTACCTCCAGAAGTGGTGAATGCTCCAACACTGGAAGTTTTTAAGAAGAGACTGGACAGTCATTTGTCTGAAATGTTATAGGGTTTCTTGCCTGCGCAGAGGGTTGGACTAAATGACCTCCAAGGTCCCTTCCAACTTATTATTATTATTAGTTACTGCTAGTGAAGTTCATGGAGCGTGGTTCAATCATCAATTATTTTACCTTGAAGCCTCCTCCTTTGGCTACTCAATGTCTCCTTCAACATTGTCATCTGATGTTCAGGTTGAAGACCAGGTTTCCATCTCTCCAGTAAGTCTCCAGTCCACTATAATGGTATTTAGGAAAGACTTTGGGAGATTGGGCAAAGACATGCCAAGAAATGGTCAGATAAAAGACAGCATAGATTGCAGCTGCACAGTGGATAGGGCAAGAGGCTCAGGCTGTACAGGAGATGGGATAAATATACCTTCAGAACTGCAAGATTCTTTCAGCCTTGTGAGGCAGACCAAACATAGATATCTCTTATATGACTGTTCCCTTGGCTATGTCTCTTTGCCGAGTCTCCCAAGGTCTTTCCCACAGCAATCAAACCATCTCTCTCTCCCTCTCTCTCTCATATTTGTCATGTAGTGACCATTTTGCTAGACTCAGCTGCAGTTGCTAAATGAGGACCACTTGTATATCTGCAGCTATTCGAGAAGTATAGGGCCCCAACTGGGACTCTCACAGAAGCCTTGTGAGTTCATGGGAACTGACGTAACAATCTACAGTACTTATGAGTTTCCCCCCTCTTTGTATTAGCAAAATAAGGCAAACTTTTAGCTCTGTTTTCAGGCAGGTCAAGCAATTCCAGCAATGTTTATTTACAGTGGTTAAGCAAGCCTGCTTCTTTCACCCAACATTCCTGTCTCCTTACAATATTTCAGATAGGACTGATAAAGTAGTAGTACAAAGGCTTGATTTAAGAGCACCCAACCAAGTATTTTAAAGTTAATTAATTTTCTACTGCAAGACAGCCTATAGCAGTGATGGCGAACCTTTTAGAGACTGAGTGCCCCAACTGCAACCCAAAACCCACTTATGTACTGTCGGGTGCCGGGTGGGCACGGCCCATTGGGTGGGCATAGCTGCAGTGGTAACAGCAGACTGGGTGGGACTAAAAGGTTCAATCCATCAATTCCAACTTTGCAAGATCTTTTTTTTTCCCCATAAGAAGTTGAAATTGATTGAACTTTTTTTTTTTTGCACACAGCGGTGGAGGCCTAAAGTGAAAAGGTTTTATAAAACCCAGCTGAAGACCTAGGACTGGGGCGACGGTGCGCATGCCCACAGAGAGGGCTCTGTGTGCCCCCTGTGGCATGCGTGCCATAGGCTTGCCACCATGGGCCTATAGCATTGACTAAATACGCATTGCTATTTCTGGATTCATACTTAAGTAAGGGATACAGTTATTCTGGCTGGCATTCTCTCTCAGGCTGGCAGATCATGACTTTTGCACTCTTCCCAAGGAAGCCATCTGCCTTGGGAATAAATGTCTCATCCCTTGATGATCTTAAGGACACTCCTGAATTTGCAACTATTCAGTAATCTTCTCCAGAACCCATTGTGGATCTAACATGTCTTCAGTAATTTTAAAAACCTCCAGTCCACCTTAATATCACCAGCTATCCTTTTTTTAAAAAAAATTCAGAAGCCTTTTCAATAGCACCCCCATTCCTATGAGAAAGTTCTTCTGTTTATGAAAAAGTGTTCTGTTTTCTTAATTTCTAGTTATCTTCTTCCAACTTCTATTATAGCCAAAATGGTGTGTGTGTTTGCAAGCTTATGTGACAGGATGGCTGATAGGCCTGGATTGTGATATGCTGTCAGAGACCACAAATTGCTTGATATTAGGAGGATCAATGATCTGCCCTTGAAGAGCAGAAAAACATGACCAACTTTGGAGAAGAACACTATTTGGAAACAGGATGGACATGAAGTGACCAATTAGATGACCTTAGTGTTCTTGAAGCAGCCAAAAGGAAAAGTCAGTAATCTGAATTTCTGTTATTTGTTGCTTTGCATTATGTAAAAAAAAAAAAGATCTGTCCCATGGGATGGTGTTTATGACATGGACGTTTATGGCACTCCCATCAACAAAGCTATATCCATCCACTTCTTGCTCTTATATGTTACACTGATTGGTGCAGAACATTTTTGTTTTGTTTAAAATGTATTGATTTGCCATAATACTATAGGACTATTGCATTTATAGAAAGATCAATAGTCCTGTGGCAAAAAAATAAAAATAAATCCTATCAGCTCTTCTCTAGGTAAGCGAGGTGTCCAATCTCTCTTGCAACCAAAGCCAAAATAGATATAGAAAATTATGGTCAGCAAAAGGACAGAAGACCAATGTGCTTAATTTTTTTTACAAATAGGAGAAAACAAATGAATTTTAAAAAAAGTGCAAACCAGATGCTTAATGTCTCCCATTAAGATTTGGAAAAAAGTTGGCATGCCCACCCTGATCTCGTAAGTTATCACAGACGGCTCAAATGGTAAGATTCATGGCAAGAGAAAAAGAATAACAGTAGATATTCAATATGACTTCAGACTGCCAGTGAAAGGCCCTGGGAATAAGATAGTGGAAACAACATGAGGACATGTCTCTTGAAAATAGTTCCCAAGGCATCTTTCTGGCATGATTAGAAGATTGTAGCATGGGTGTTTCTTAAGCACTTTTATTCTACTGAAATAACAGCAAGACTGTTATTGACTGTTTGACTTTAGGATGTATAGTTTCAAAGCAGGATTTGTCAATCTTTTTTTGCTCACGGCCCTTTCTGAACCTCTTTTTCTTCTGGGACCTCTGGCCCCTGGTAGTCATCGTTACCTGGGGAAAAAAGGTAACTTGGCCTCTTGAAAATAAGGGGGGGAGGGCACATAAAACAAAACATAAAAATATTAAAATTCAGTAATCCGACAATTAAAAGAGGGGAATCAATCTGTAGCCTCAGATATGACTAGAATACAACTCCCAGTGCCCTTCTCTTTTGGGTATGCTGACTGAACCTCCTGGGAGCTTATGTTCGCCAACACATAGCCCATCTTGTCATTAAACTATAAAATGTACAACTGTTTACAGATACTCAGGCAATAAAAGAAGCACACTTGTCTCATGTTCCTTGGATCTAGAGAAAGAAATAGGTCTTTTTTTTTACTGTAAGTTTCCCCCCCCCCCCAACAATTCTCAATCTATTGCACTTCATTCCTTCCAGACTGTTCTCTTTGTGTTTCTTATAAATTAGAGCATTGCCAATACTTGCATATGGGAACCATTGAAAGTATTCCCTCATGGTCTGTCAATAAATTATGATATCTTAGCACAGACAATATATTATAACTGTTCCACAAACAGTCAGCCTTGCCTTAATTTTCCCAGGTGGCACATGTTATCTCAAGAGGTCACAGAGGCAACTCTGTGGCAAAGCAAATAAATGAATCTAATCCTGAGATCAGCATCTTCTAAACTGGCTCACCCAGTTGCACTGCATTGTAACTGCCACAATTCCAACAAACCCATAAAAATACCTGCTTGGAGTGGCTGATACAAATTCTCTCCCCATGCTCTATCTTTGCTACCAGGAGATAAAGGGCAATATTACAGCTCCTGTAGGTGGATTAGTTAATTTACATCTGGTATGTCTATTTTGCTATTGTCCTTCAGTGGGGGGTGGGTAACCACAGAAAGTGCCATGAATCAAAACATACATACCAGAGCCAAAAATATACAGGTAGTCCTCAACTTACAACAGTTCATTTAGTGACCAAAGGTACAAGGGCAGTGAAAAAAGTGACCTATGGCCGTTTTTCACCCTTATGACTGTTGAAGCATTCCTGTGGTCATGTGATAAAAATTCAGATGCTTGGCAACTGACTCATATTTATGACGGTTGTAGTGTCCTGCAGTCATGTGATCCCTTTTGGCGACCTTCTGACAAGCAAAGTCAATGGGGAAGCCAGATTCACTTAACAACTGTGTTATTAACTTAACCACTGTGGCAAGAGAGGTCGTAAAATGGGGCAAAATTCACTTAACAAATGTTTCACTTAGCAACAGAAATGTGGGGCTCAATTGTGGTCGTAAGTCAAGGAGTACCTGTAAAGATGCATATATTGTAGAATGTTCACTCTTGGTCATGGTAATAGGCAGGCATTATTAAATATATACCAGAAGCTGTTGAAAAGTATAAGATACATTTTCCTCCACCACCCTCCACCCTGCATCATCTCCATTTGCTTTTCAGTAACTCTGTAATGTCCAAAATACTGTCCCACCTCCTTAATAACTCCTGAATTAATGTAGCTGCTTAATTAAATGTATTAGCTCAGATTATCTGGCTATATAACTGCCCCAACCTATTCCCTATCTTCTATCCCTCTCCATGCTCAAGCGGCAGTGAAGAGTTTCTTTATGGGCCATTAAAAGTGTAATGTTTAATTTATTGGTGCATTCTCAGGTGGGTGGGTTGGCTGGTCCCAGTGTCAACACTTTTAATTAAACAAGAAGAGCTTTTGCACAGAAAAGGGGCCACGTTTCCAGCAACTAATCAGGGAGCTACTGGGGTGAGGGCTCAGCTCTGGCAACACAGACAAACATTTCTCTTCTTGCTAGTTGCACATGACATGTCGGAAGGAGAAAATCTGGTGGGAAAACGAGCGGGCTCACCTTAGAGCAGACAATAGTGGCAGCAGCTGCAGTTTGTTCAGGACATCATTCCCAAATTTTCCTGTTCAGGCTTACCTGCTAATCAGCTTTGTGCACAAGAAGTAATGTGACTTGGAATTCTTTCCTACGTTGCTTAAACTAGGAAAAAGCTCTGACTGCAAAACTTAGGCCCTTAGAAAGCTCCCTCATTTTAAAGCATTGGAGTAGAAAACCTCTTTTTTCAGGGAAGTTGCTTATTAAATCACTGGTTGCTTTGATGAGTGGTGGATGTAAAAATCTGCACACCTGAATGTGCATTCACAGAGTGTGGAATAGACACAATATTGATAATCAGATTGTATTTTTTTTTTCAAGCGGTGTCTTTGAATAACTGCACATGGGACTGCCCCTCGGAGGCAGTTTAGCAGATGGCTGGCCATTTAAAATATTGCATGCCAGGTTTGCAAAAGATGACGGTTTCTGAATTTAATTAATGTGTTTATTTATTTATTTATTTAGTGTATGGCAAACTAATGTGTTGATTCTTACCTTTAAGACCTTAAACTAAAAGTTTTCAGATCATGTATCATGATCCTCTGGGAGATGATTTGCAGTTTATTAGCAAATTTGAAGTGGATTGCATTTGGTCCCACTCTGCTATAGGTGGCCTTCACAAACTGTTGGGACAAACTTGTGCTGGGCATGGATCCAGGCACCAAATTTCAGCTTCAACTTACAGGCACAATTCCTGCAACAGTTCCCAGTTACAAGATGCCCTGACCAGGACTGAGGTGTTTTTGCCTAGTCCATTTTGTCCTCTCCAAGGGTGCCTCTTTTTGTGTAGGGTCACACTGTGTTCTGGCATTTTTTTTAAAAAATTTTTTTAATCCCATTTATATCCCGCCCTTCTCCGAAGACTCAGGGCGGCTTACAATCTAAAGCACAATGTGCTTAGCACTGAGGTCCACTGAGCCGTATCTCTCCTTCTTCAAAGCGAATAACACCTTGGTGCAAGAACCCCTCTATTTGGTGGCCTGGTGCGAGTGCTTAACACATCCCCCGCTCCCTGTCTTGGAAAAAGAGTTGAGGTTGCAAAAAGAGTTGAGGTCAGCAGGGATCAGCTTGGGCTGGTAGGCAGAGTACTTTTTGCCAAAGTGTCCAGAGAAGGTGCATGCTTTCAGTGCGTTTGCTTTAATTCATTGTCCTGGGAGAGAAAGGAAATGCTTTGCAAAAACTGTACATGTTAGGCTCTGGTGCACTTGTGCAATTTTCATCTATTGGTGGGTGAAAGTCAGGACAAGGTTTCCCTCAGAGACAGGCTGAAAGTGTAAATCAATATATATATTATGTTATGGGCACGGCCTTTGTCAATCAGAAAGAGGCTCTACTCTGCTCCTTTTGGCTTCCTCCCCAGACCCTCGCATCACCCGTCTAATGGGCTTACTCATGTTTGTGGGAGGGAGAGATACAGTTGGGGTGTATGTATATGTCTGTGTGTCTGCGTTCACAGCATTAGTTCCCATAGTTTTACTCAAGGAATTTAAGACCCCATTTCACAAGTTGCCATAATTCTCAACATTCAGAACATAACCTGAAATCATCATTGCTAAAGGGAATTACATCTCTTTTGACTTAAGACCAAACCTGGAATTTTCTAGCCTCCTGTCACAAGGCATCCTCCTCCTGAGAGAAGCACACTCATGGAGGCTCAGGTTGGAGAATTCCATGTGACAACCGCAAGGAACAACCCTTGAATGAGGGAGAAGGCAAAAGAGCCTTGATTCAAGCCGGAATTCCTTGGGTAACATTCATGAACAGGTTGGGACCATTGCTGCAGTTGCAAAAGCTACTGAAGGATAGCCTCAGCCCTGGAAGATATATGTCGTAATGATCAGCTTTGGATGCACAAGCTGGTTGTCCATGCACAAGATCACTCCCAGATCATGTTGCCCTCTACCTCGTCAAATTGACTCAGGATTGAGAATCCTCACAATTTCAAACCAGGTGTCTTAAAGACAATCTTTTTCCAAGAATACCTTTCTATTCATCAAACACTTCTCTGAAGCTCTTTGTTGTGATTTTTTTCCTACTCTTTCAGATTGATCTGTTATTACTTCCTGTTGCAACCTGGCTCTTGCACTTTCTTTCGCTCTTTTATAGAATTTTGTATAGAGCTTATTAATTATTGCTTGTTTAAAATCTTTTTTGCCATTCTGGAAAGCAGGGAGAAGAATAACAGGTTATATAAATCAAATGTCAATAAACAAGACCTCTAATCTATAAATCTATAACTTGCACAACATTCTCAAACAACTTGATTGCTAAGCTTATCCAGTACACCGAACCAACGTAGTGTAGTATTTAAGGCTTTGGACTTGGATCACAAATACAGGATCAAATTTTTACTTGACGAAGTACTTCACTGACTTTGGGCCACTTTCTTTCAGCCCAATCTCAAAGCAGCTCACCATGAAATTTCTGAGAAAAATGTGAGACATAAATGCAAAAATAAACCATCTCTCTCTGTCCTTCCAGTCTCTCCTTCTCTTCCCTACTATTTACCTTTTCCCAAGCCTTCCAAATTATTGCAGCTTTGATGATCAGCCTTCAGTGTGTGAACTACCTGTAGCCCATAGAGCAGGGGTGTTCAAACTTGGCCCTTTCATGACTTGTGGACTTCAATTCCCAGAATTCCTCAGCCAGCAGGCCTGGCTGAGGAATTCTGGGAGTTGAAGTCCACAAGTCATAAAAGGGCCAAGTTTGAAGACCCCTGCCATAGAGCTACAAGAAGTTTCATCTGCTGTTTCTCCAACACACTGCTGAGATGACCAGTGGACCAGCCCACTTCTTACTGCTTAGCTAATGACAGCAGGAAAAGAATAATGGGGAGTAAGATTAATGGGAAGAAGAACCCTTATTCCCTACTTCTGTTTCTAACTCTGGTTTACTGCTGTCCTTAGAAGCGGAAACGAACAATTTGCGATAGCATTAGTGTGAGAAAAGGAGGCCAGGTTCCCGATGGCTCTACTCAGCTGCATGCATATATGGACATATGGATACTGGAGACAGGTTGTTTGTATGTGGGACATGCAGGGTCCTTGAAGATCTCCAAGCCTGGTTGTTTTCTTGGAGACATTTCATTATCCAAACTAGGGAACATCATCAGTTCTGGCAGGGAATGGGCCAGCACAGATGATATTACATAGTTTGGGGAAATTGTGTAAAGTGATCCAGAAATTAGCCTGAAGTTGACCATTGACTGATCCTGGTGGCAACTTCTGGAGCCTTGTCATCTCAGAGTTCTCACCATTCCCCAGTCTTCATTCTCTATTCCAATCTGAACAAAGGGCAAATAAGGCAGGTGGAATCTAAAGTTCTTCCCCCTTGTTCTTGTCATTATGCTTAGAGAGGCCTTCGTGAGGAAGAGGAGACAAATATGCTGAGTGTCAGAGTTCACTAATGGAGGCACCTCAGTAGGCCCCCAAGGAGGGCATCCCCATGCCCTTGGTGGGCATATCACTGCAGGGCAATGGCACAGCTTTTCACTCTTCTGATGGAGCACAGAAGGCTGTGCTAAGGGTTTTTTTAATTGAATTTCAAAGTGATACAAATAAAAATAACTTCCTGTAAAAGTATTACGTTTCATTTCATTTATATTATTATCCCAACAGTAAAAACAAAGAACAAAAAAAGAGAAAAGATGTGAGATGAAAAAGGGGGAAAAATGGAACAGGAAACAAGCTACTTTTATACCATTTCAAAATAATAGTAGTACAATATAGTATTCCATTTTTAAACAGAACACTAGACCATATGGAAACCTTTTAAAATATATTTTGTCTTTGCTGAAGATGAAGAACTAACATACATAACACCCAGATCAGCATAGATTAACACCAAGATTAATATCAGACAATCAAGGAGTAAACAATACCCCAATCAAGGTTCTGCCAAACAAGCTAACAGTAAACAGCCCAAAGAACATTCCCACCAATACTGACGGGACAAGCCACTAAAATATAAATTGAGAGCAAGCCCCACTTCCTCCTAGCATTGATGATGTTATCTAGTTTGTTGTTTTCTTGCAGACATTTCATTACCCAAAGTGACTACCAATGGATTTATTTATTTATTTTTATTTTTATTCCATTTATATCCCGCCCTTCTCTGAAGACTCAGGGCGGCTTACAAGCTTAGCAGTAAGCCCAAAGCATGTGCTACAAGTGTTTCTTCAAATTTATTGCATCTCCGGTGTAGAAAAGACAACAACCAAATTTTTCTGAACATTCCTTTTTTATTTTGTAGAGTTTTTAAATCATAAGGAACATACTCTAGCTTTCTTAAAATCTGAAGCCACTGCTCTGTAATACAGCAGGCCCCCAATCTGTACTCCACATAACTTGCATGTTATAAAAATTCATTTTAGAGAATCCTCTTCTGGACAGCTCCTTCTGTGAAATTTGTGGAATGGGGGTGGGGGGAAACTATATAATGGAATAAGGAATAAAGGCAGAAAGTGTGCAATACATCAACAGCTCTTAAACGTCCAACCTCAGCTATTTCAACTCTGCTACTTAGTACTATCGGTACAATATATTTGTGGGAGAACAAGGCAATATTACTGAACCTGGTTGGAGGAGACAGGAAGGTCTATACTGGACCAGCTTGTCAAGCTGGATAACAGAAGCAAGTTTAGAATATAAGGTTGGGAAGTGGAGGCACTATAATTGTCTTTCCTTGTTCGGGCATACAATTGCTATCATGGCTGCTATTCTTTAAAGCCTTTCATGGCCTGAAAAAAAACCTAGAAACTGTGGCTTGGTTATGTGAAACAGATGTAAGTGATCTCTATACCTATTGTGAAAAAGTAATGACAGCGGTGGCTCAGTGGGTTAGGACGCTGAGCTTGTCGATCGGAAGGTCGGCAGTTTGGCGGGTCGAATCCCGAGTGCCGCGTAGCAGAGTGAGCGCCTGTTACTCGTCCCAGCTTCTGCCCACCTAGCAGTTCGAAAGCACGTAAAAATGCAAGTAGAAAAATAGGGACCGCTACGGTGGGAAGGTAACAGCGTTCCGTGCGCCTTTGGTGTCTAGTCATGCCGGCCACATGACCACGGAGACGTCCTCGGACAAGCGCTGGCTCTTCGGCTATGAAACGGAGATGAGCACCGGCCCCTAGAGTCGGAAACGACTAGCACGCATGTGCGGGGGAACCTTTACCTTTACCTTTAATGACAGCTGAAGGAAGGAGCTGTAGGCTTTTATTTGGCATTTGTTTCAGGGCTATGAAATAGCTTCAGAGAATCATGGCTAATCAGTTCTTGCTGCTTTTCAGAAAGGGTTTACAGCCAACTTCTTGTAAAAGAAGAAGTGCCATTGCAATAGTGGCTGCTTTTAATTGTTTTTGCCATTTTGTTTAATAGGCTGCTGCTATTTTCTCCTTAAAAAGTGGCCTTTGTGCCATAAGGATGCATCTAATAGCAAATATAACTGTTTGAGTAGAAAGAAAGAGCATGATGTCTTGTATCAAAACAGAGAATTGTGGGAATGCACAATTGTAATTTCTAGACTAGTGATGGCACAGTGGTTAGAATGCAGTAGTGCAGGGTAATTCTGCTGACTGCCAACAGTTTGAATCTCACCGGCTCAAGATTGAATCAGCCTTCCATCCTTCTGAGGACATAGGATGTTCACAGCAATACGCTAACTCTGTAAACTGCTTAGAGCGGGCTGTAAAGCACTGTGAAGTGGTAATATAAGTGCTACTGCTACTGGGTTTGGAGAGGCAAATGATTAGGGTAAATTTTCTGCTTCCAGATTGTGATGGTTTTAAAAGAAAAACCTGGGACTATTTATGGAGAATGAGTTTATGCAAAACTATCAACCTTGATGGCTAGGCAAAGGCTATGAGGAGCAGTTATTTAGGGGAAACATCAGGAAGTGGCTTTTATTATTTATTATTTATTTTATTAATTTTATTTATATACCGCCCTTCTCCCGAAGGACTCAGGGTGGTGGACAGGACGGTGGACATTTTGTATAAAATACAAAAGTTAAAAGGAATTAAACATAATGCCCGAGGTAAAAAACAATAAATACAAATATTAAGAACAATAAAAAACCCAACCCACCCCCCATCAGGCCAAGCCGGCTTGTTCAAACAAATGCGTTTTCAGATCACGTCGGAAGGAGCAGAGGTCGGGCGCCATCCGGAGCTCAACCGGCAACCGATTCCATAGTTCCGGGGCGCCCACAGAGAAGGACCTCCCCCTGGGGGCCACCAATCGACATTCTCTGATCGGTGGCACCCTGAGGCACCTTGCCTTCCTTTTGAAAGTTTCCAAAACTATCAAACTGCCAATGCTAGAAACAGAGTCCTGGACAAGATTGACCTTTAGTCTGATCCCAAAACACTGTATCAGAATATCAGTCAGATATATAAAATACTATTACTGTAGAAAATCAGTGAATCTCTCTGGATGGATAATATTTTATATAATATTGCAGCTCTTTGCTTTTATGTATGTAGCTAGGACTCCAGAAGACGGTAGAGGACAGGAAGGCCTGGAGGAACGTTGTCCATAGGGTCGCGATGGGTCGGACACGACTTTGCAGCTAACAACAACAACATGTAGCTAGAGAGCTGGTATTTTACTAAGCTATTTGGGTCCAAGAAATGGATTTGGGATTGCAATCTAGCATATCCAAGGATCATGAATAATTACTTCATAAAAACTCCAATAGTCACTATAGGCAGTGTAGGCCGTGGAGGAAGATTGTAGGGAATAGAGGCAACAGCAACTCATCAGAAACTATTAATCTATTTGGAGCACTCTCTTGTTTCTTAGACTGGTATCTACTATGACTCCAAGACAAATTGCCTCTTAATGCTGTTAGGAGTTCTAGCTTAGCCCTGGTATTTCCCTAGATTCACTTCTATATTCTTCATGAATTGAAATGCGTAGGCTTGGATTTCTTAACCACAATGTTGGGAAATGGGTCAATATGAGTAAGACGGGCTAAACAAATGACCTCTTCTGGGTTATGACTTCATGATTACTTCAGTCCAGTTCGACCAGCAAATGCTCTTGCAAAGTGTGAGAGATGCAACCATTTCACCTGCTCTTGTATTCTTCTTCTTCTCCAATGGCCAGACTTGTGTCATTGTTGTAGGCACTCCAGGAAATGGTTGGCAGAAGGAGCCAGGCAAAACTGCTGCAGTTGTCCCTGGCAGCGGCTGTTCCTTGACACACTCGGCAACTGGGACCTGCTCCCAAACCTATTCTGTGCTTTATCCAGATAATGAGGTTTCCATTCCTCAGCCACATCTCTCCTGCTTCCATTCAAGGTGAATCTGGAGTGCTTCCAGTCCTTGCACCACTCCCTCCTGACGTGAATCTACTTTAATTACAAGGCTAAACAACTAGAAGGAAATATTAGAAATTTGCCATGGAAGAAGGGGAGAAGGTTTGGAAAGAAAAAGGAAAAAGGAAAAAAAAACACACACAAAGCAAGTTTGCTTAGGTTGGCTGTTGGCTCACCGAGCCGGAGAACAGAGCAGTGATGGCACTGTGCCGCTCACTAAAAGCATGAGTGTCACTAAATCAATAATTCATTTACTTTAATGAGATAAGTACTTTGAAAACTAATTGCAAACCTGCTCCATTTACTCCAACCCCGGTTACAGGCCTTAATGTAAATCGTACAAGTACCGCTAGAGGAAAGAACTGGGGGAATCATGTGTCATCTTTCTCCCCTCTTCTAAGAAACAAAAATATCCATCATACACCAGAGAGAAGCACTTCAATCAATCAAGGCATCTGACAAAGCTCCCATCCTCACCTTGATACACCATATGCCCCTTGGGGAAACAATGCATGTCTGATAATATGAAATCCTAAATGAAGTATAATGTGTGGCCAGGAAGAAGACAGAAGGTAATCTTCTTCATGGTGGTGATAAGACCACCAGGCTAGTTATATGGGCAGAGTGGCTTGAGAAGGTAATACCATACCTTAATTCACCCTATCATACCTGGTGATTAAAGCACAGTACAACAAATGTATACAGGATATACAGTAGTACTTCAGGGGACTTCAAACGTGGCCCTTTTATGACTTGTGGACTTCAACTCCCAGAATTCCTCAGCCAGGCACGCTGACTGAGGAATTATGGGAGTTGAAGTCCACAAGTCATAAAAGGGCCACGTTTGAAGACCCCCTGCATTACTAAATAGGATATGATTTTTAATCAAACTTTTCTAATTTAAGTCTACCTTGGTTGAGAATATATATATGGGTAAATCCATCTACTGATAAAAGGAATATATTGCTAACTGTGGCATATACTTTCATATATATGAGGCAAAGAAATGGATACCTGAAGGTAAATGCCTTCAGAAGCCACCATAGATGTAACTGATAATAACAACTCTACCAGCTGCCACTGGTAGCAGATCTTTAGAAGAGAAAACCCCCCACAATATTAACAACAACAATAACTACTGTGTATCTTACATACCTAAATAAAGTAGATGCTGGCAATCAACATCCTTAATGCTATTAGCTAGTTTGTAGAGATAAAAATCGGCAAAGTTCTGGCACCAGACAATTTATTAGTTTCTTGTTAAACAGCCCAATAAATTTCATACTGCCTACACACCATTTTTAGAATTTGAAAAAGAGTGATGGAGAAAAATGAACAGATGATGTAGCAAAAAAAAGATTAGCTAGACAGAAATGGTTTTGTTTAATAAAGGATCACATTCAAGATGAATATGCATATGACATTAATTATAGATCAAATCCACAAAGGAGAGTAAAAAAAAATCATAAAATCCCAAACCTCATCTTGACCTAATGAGTCTTGTGCTGATAGATTCTGCAATGAATGATAAAGTCAGCTTCATGTATCTGGGTCTGTTGTGTACATACGTATATGAGGATAGAGGGAGAGATTATCTCCAAAAGGAAAACACTATTTTGGAATGCTCATAGAGCAAATTCTATAGAAATAATATCTATTATTTCTATAGAAATAATATCTAAAGAGCCTTGGTGGAGCAGTGGGCTAATGCCTCCTTAAGTAACACCAGCTGCCTGCAATTAGTGCAGGTTCGCATCCCACCAGGCTCAAGGTTGACTCAGCCTTCCATACTTCCGAGGTAGGTAAAATGAGGACCCAGATTGTTGGGGGCAATAAGCTGACTTTGTAATAATGCCGTTTGGGGTGTGTGTGAAAGCCCTAATAAGCAGGCATATACATAGAATGAAGACTACTGCTAAGCTTGTAAGCCGCCCTGAGTCTTCGGAGAAGGGCGGGATATAAATGGAATTAAAATTAAAAAAATATTTGTAAATCTTACATATTTATATAGTTTTCTTCTGATTATTACTCACTGCGTTGTCTGCCTGTGGCCCATGTATGACCAGTTCATGGTCTCTCAACTATTTTTAAGTAGATGTTAGAGACTCAGCCTATTGAAGTGCCAAAATTCAAAGTTCTCCTGCTAAAAATTGGAGGCATGGAGGGTAAAACTTGCTTAAAACTTTGAATAGACTTACATTGTTTCACAAGCCCCTAATCTTCTCCCCAAACTGGAACAAAAATTAAGCTCATGGTCCCCAGCAGCAAATGGAACAGATATTATTACCGGGGAGGACAGGAGGATGCCAAGGCTAATGGTCCTGGTACCGCTGCAACTAAGCAAACGGTTACTTTCTTAATTTGCATATGCTTATTTTATTATTTTTACTTCAAAAATATTATTTTCATTTCAATAACCAAGCGGTGCTTATTCCCACAGTATAACCTCTGATAAGAACATAAGAAACTAAGACCTAAAATTACACAGCTTACATCACTGCTGGAAAAAGGTTGAAAATGCAGACAGGGGAATTTAGAGGTTGAGACATTATCTTAAACAATTTACAGGGGTTTGGGGGCAAATTATATTGTCTTCTTTTTGGAACTTGCTACGCAACAAAGGGAGAGCTCTATGTGAATAAGTAAAGATGATGGAAAGAATGAATAAATGTTCTGAAAACTCAGCAACTGCTACCGTAGATATTACAAAGTGATGTTGCAGATCAGCCTTCCCCATAGACATCCATTGCTGAAATGCCTCTTCCCAACTCATTGTTTACACTGCTGTTAGAGGGCTGTCCTCACAGGAGGGCTGATGTAACCAACAGGTGATGGTCTGATCCCAAATATTACCATTCCTTATGTTTATAAAATGTACATACGCATAGCAGAAAACATATTGGGCTTGGGGAACTTCAAGTCTTAAAGAAAGATAATAAGTGTTTAAGGGAAAAAGTGAATTGAGGGAAGAGCTTTGGGAACAGAGCTATCAATATAAACATTCCCGGTATCCAGAGGTTACTGACAGACAGGATGATCAAATGAAAAACTAGGTAGAATGGTATGAAGTAGCTCAGTGGTAGATACAGTTAACTTGAGTGAAACAGGGCACTCCAGAAAGCAATGTTTTGCTGCATGTCAAACTGATTATTTTTGCTAAGGCTTCTGCAAGCGATTTATGCATTTATCAAAATTTTATACTTCAAAATGACTCCTGGTGGTTTGCAATACAAGAAATACAATAGAAGGACCATTTTTTTGTATGCCACCCAGAGTTACTGAGAGTGAGTGTGCAGTTTTATAAATGTTCTTAAATAGTAAACCAAACAATTAAGTAATTAAAATTAAAACTTCTGGTTAATGTTACCTTGGCTCTATGACATATCATGTTTTCTTATGAGTTATCTGGGAATCTCCCCATTCTATGCCATTGCAAAATATATGAAACATGGAGTTGATGAACAATAAAGCAACTGCTCAACATGAAAGGTGAAAACAAGAACATCAAACCTAAGGGAGATTTTTAGGGGGAAATACTGCAAAGGGTGACAGACGGATGTAAAATCCTGACATCCCTCAACCCTAGAGTCCTAGTCAGAAAGCATATTAGGATAGGATGGCCATGTGGGCTGAAGAAAGGGGGATCATGTAGACCTTTAGATCAATGCTTAGGAGGCAATGGTAGAGTCAGCAGGCATTTCCCCAAGCCAGTCATTGATTTTATACTAGTATGACATCTGAATAAGACTAAGGATTCAGCTGAATGTGCAAACTGTTTTCACTGAAAAATTAAATAATGTGAACTTGAAACCGAGTTGACATTGGATGCTTCTCTTGACAGTTCTTTCACACATGCAAGTCAACACTTGAATCTGCCCTAAGATGCTGTTTTCAAGACAGAAAGAAAAAACAGATGAGATAGTAACTGGCCAATCCATAAATAAGATAAATTTATGGGGATCTAATACATTTGGGTGTAGATGCATAAGAAGATTAATCTTTTGAGATTATGCTAATGGTCAATATTATGGGATGAACCACAAACATTTTGTCAAGAAAAGCAATAAAGGATGTGGAAAGCAAATTCAATGTAGTAGTCATTAGCCTGCAGTAGTTATGTACTTTCCTGACCCCAGGAGTTTTATTCTAAGTACCCAAGATGAACAGATCTGAACAGCCTCAAAATTAATGATATCTTATTTTTAATTTCGTTAAATTCTTAATAAGAATTTGTTCAGTGCATAATAAAAGGCACCAGTATTTCAAAAGGTATTCCAAACTGAATAATGTAGCTGTCCCCATGTGTCTAGTAGCTAAGATTATAAGCATAGAAGTATATAGAGAAATATGAAGGTAGCCTCCAAACATTGCATGCAAAAACAGCTCCATCAACATCAGCCTGGCTCTGAAAGGGAGGAGTAGGGAGGATAAAAGAATGCAGATTGCCACACCTTGTGTCTGTTTCCTGACCTGGCCTATTTTGAAGGGCTGACAGCCAGACACCAGGAACACTGGAGCCTAAAAATTTCCAACATATTTAGCAGTGTACATAAGCCAAATAAATGTTTTTGAACTTGAAACAAACACATTGTAGCTTGGAGTCTGGCTGAACTATTCTAGGCAGGTTGCAATAAAGCTGAAACAAAACCAGGAACATCTTATTTGTTCTGGACTTTGGTCAAAATAGCTTAAGGGTCTTATGAGAGGAATAGAGCAAAGTTGTTGCACTGTGTCCTTCTTTCACCCCAGCACTTCCATAAAATAGGCCAACCCACCTACTCATCTTCTCTGCCCTTTCCTTTTCTCATGTCCTTTTAGCTGCCACCACTACACGCCATCAGCTGACCCTAAATTCAAGTACGCCACATTCAACCGGTTTATGTCGGTCTCCTCAGCACAGCTGGGCTGAACCCAGTTAAACAGATGTCTGCCTGAATCTAGGAATGTTGGATAAGAAATGTAACGAAGATAAAAAGCCCTTATGAAAAAAATCGAGCAACTGGGACTCTTTATAGGTGAAAACATTAAAGTATCTTGCATATTTTTCTCTCAGCCACTTTATGTAAGAGACTAGAATTTGTTTCTCTTCTTGGTGGTAGTTTCCATCTGTTCCTTACTTTGGCAACATCCTGGTATAGAATCAGGTTGTTTGCTTTTGACTTTGTGAAAACTCACCTTCACAGCCCACTTGTCTCTCTGGCCCTCCCAGTGCCTTCCTTTCCTTACTTCTGTTTAAAAAAAGTAAAGGTAAAGGTTCCCCCGCACATGCGTGCTAGTCGTTTCCAACTCTAGGGGCCGGTGCTCATCTCTGTTTCAAAGCCGAAGAGCCAGCGCTTGTCCGAGGACGTCTCCGTGGTCATGTGGCCGGCATGACTAGACGCCAAAGGCACACGGAACGCTATTACCTTCCCACCGTAGTGGTCCCTATTTTTCTACTTGCATTTTTACGTGCTTTCGAACTGCTAGGTTGGCAGAAGCTGGGACGAGTAACAGGCGTGCTCACTCTGTTACGCGGCACTCGGGATTCGACCCACCAAACTGCCGACCTTCTGATCGACAAGGTCAGCATCCTAACCCACTGAGCCACTGCGTCCCTTCTGTTTAGCCACTGCTATTGCCAGTCCTGATGGTCTTGTGTTTTTTTTTCCTCCACACTCTCCCACTTCAGAACACTCTTGTCCCAAACATGTTTCGAGTCCATACTTAGATAAAAAAACACATCTTTCAGCCTGGGCATGGACCAGCTGACTTTGGCATCCCACACACCAAAGGTTTTGTATATCCCTACTTGTCTTCAAAGGCAATGACTTGAAAATATTCTGTATCTTCTTTTTTACCAATGGCTGGAAAAACAGGGAAGAGATTAGGATTTTATTATATGTCATTAAGCTAAGACTCAGACGACACATTGTTTAATAAGCATTTATGAACTGTAAACATAAAAAAACTAATAAAAAGGCAATGACTTAGACTGGCTGGAAAAAAAATGACTTTGTTTGGTGCTGGAGAAGCTGTCATTGCAGAGAGACCCAGGAGGAAGAACTCAGAGAGAAATCTCTGCTGAGACTTCTCTGCTAGAACTGGGGACTAAAAGGCATAAAAGGCTTGCAGAAAAAATCGAGAAAAAAAAGGAAAGGATTCCCCCCGCTATGCTCCCAATTATGTTATTGGGAACATCATGAGGTCGAGATTTCAGGCAGGTTGGCAAAGGTGTGGAGCCAAAACTCCAGCCCCCCCTTTTTTTTAAGAGCAAGAGCAGTAACATCATCCCAGGTAAATATGCACATGATTGCAGTCATGCCCCATAAACCTTACGGTGAGATTTGATTAGTGGTTTGTTTGTTTTAGATGTCTGTGTTTTATGATGGAGTTTTGAAACAGAGTGTTAGTTCCTTTGAGTACAGACAATAGAAAAGCAGTATGTAGGCATGTTATAGGGTTTTTTCCGTGGATGTTTGAAATGCATTCTTGGAGGCATAAGTATGGATTCTTCTTTGAGGACATAGTTAGGGCAGCTCTCACGACGAACATCAAGACTTCAGAATTTATCCCATATTTTTTTCAGAAAGTAGCTCAATCTCTCAAATTGGCTCATCATTAATCATAGCTTTAGCCATCCCTATTCCAAATAGGAAGATTGCTTCAACCTCACCAGAGTTCTCAGCTTCCACATACAGCCTCTGTGGATTTCTCTGAATGTCCAAGAGATCTGATAGAAATATTTCAAAGTTTTTAGTGGAACTTGTACATCCAGAGCATGATGATTTATACTAATTGGACAGCCTTTAAAATAGGGCAGTGCTCAGAAAGTCTACTGGTAAAAATAAACATATTTAATAAATGAAAAAAATAGTTGGGAGTAGGAAAAGAAAGCAACAGCAAAAAAGGATAAAACAGAAACACAAATATCCTCTCCTAAGAACCAAGCTCTTCCCCAACATGTACTGAGGCCATAGCAAGGAATCCTAAATAATTTGCTTTATTTTTCTTAAAGATTACTCGTAAACCCATCTTTTGTTATTGCAGCTGTATTCTTTTGCATTTGGCTTAGAGCTAGAGTGGACAACTTGTAAGCAGCAAATCAAAAAGACGTTAGGCTTTCCAATAAAAACGTATTGTTCTAAAACAAACTATGGTTTATTCATGTACACCTCTAATCGCATATCACATAAAATGAAACCCAAACCCACCAACTACATTATGGCGTTGCATGATGTGTGATGTCAGATCTGGATTTTCATCTCTCCTACTGTGTCTGTCTCCTAGATCAAAAACACCAGTGGTTAAAGATTTCAAGACTAGCAAATCTATTTACTACAGCATAAACTTTCACAGGCTACAATTTATTTCACCAGATGTAAACCTGGCACCCAGTGCATTGCGCTCAGCCCACAGATTCAGAATCTATTCAGCTGTCAAGGCAAGACAGAAGCCAGGTGATATCCATTCTGTGGAATAAGAGTAAAGATCTGGTGAGCCCAAAGCTTGGGGAAACCTGATGTACTGCCCAGATTCTCATACTGGCGCCAAAGCTTTTTTTTCTAACTGGTGCCGTGATGAAAAGAGAAATTACATACAGATCCTCTAAGGAGGGACATCTATCTACTCAGCAGTTGTGATGGGGAGAAAAAAAACCTGAGGCTTTCGAATCTTACTTTCTTTACCTCCCATGTCTAGAGCCCCCTTTTATTTCTTCAGTTGAGAGACACTGGAAAAGAACTGAGCCTTATGAAAATAAGAGGTTGTTGAACATTCTCCCTCCATTTATGAGAGGAAAGCAGAAACAGAAGGCCAGACTCATAAAATGTGAGGATTGGAAGGGAGCGCAGCCTTCACCAGCAGAGAGTATTCCTCGGGAAGGAGGAAAAACACGGAGAGGAATGACTCTGTCTGCGTCTATGTGTATCTGTGTGTGTGTGTGTGTGTGTGTGTGTGAGAGAGAGTATGCATGTGCACACGTGCCTTGGTTATTATGAGGATATTACCAAAAAGGGGCAATCAAGAGAAAAGCAACGACAGTGAGTATAGGAAATGGCTTGTTGATCACGGTGACTTTTTTTTAAGGAGTTCCCCAAGGCAGCTAACAAAGAAATCAAATTATAGTAAAGACAAATGAAACAGAAACCGTGCTAGAGAATTTAAAACAAATTTAAAAAAAGGATTTGCATAAGGGCAGTCAAGAGAAACCACAGCAAACACACACAATTGACGGGAAGAGACAAATGAGTCAGATTAAAACGCCAAGCTGCTAGACAGCCCTTAGCTAAAGAATAAAACCGTACTGATCCCCAAGATCTTTGAGGTGCTCATCTCTTCCTTTGAGCCAAGGAAGGGGTTTTTTTTGTTTGTTTTTTTTGTTTTGCTTTTACATGCCACACACTTGGGAGGACTAAAAAGAGCAGCTTGCCTCTCCAACCTGGCAACCAGATGCAAGTTGCTCTCCAAGCAAATCCTCACACTTCATAGATTGTTTTCCTTCCCTTCCTTTCTCAGGGAAGGGTAGGAAAATCAATGGGTAACAACTCAATTTATCCCATGGGGTACTGGGAGAGGATGGAAATGAGATAAATCGATTTTGGTCCTCAGTAAGGTTGGTGTGGTTGTCTACTCAGATGGCAGGACCTTTCATCATCACTCCTATCTACAGGAGGTGTTGATTAGCAAGGAACTGGGATTCTTGGTGCTGCTTGCAGTTAACACGCCTCATGCTCAACAGTGAATGGAATTTCCACAATATACCCCTCGCTTATGGGTCCAAGCGACCAGTAGCTGTATAATAAATAGTGTGGACTTAGAATAGGCTTGGGAATGGGAGGCTGGAATATACCCAGACATATATGAGGTTTTCTGAAGCCAGTGCTGCTTACGAGTACCCAATGCTGCAGTTTTCATCTGCTTAATGATCGTTCTTTCCCTAGAGACTGACAGTTTCCCACCATTCAGTCTCTGCATTCATGTTGGCAAGAACTAACTGCGTATATATGATACAGGAAAGAGTTCAGGCCGAATATTGCAAAGCTGAATCGTGGAACTCTCGCATCACAACATTTTGCAGTTAATAGACTTGTGATTCGGATATTGGTAAAACAGTTCTGGAAACCACTGAGAAGGCAAAAGTGATTAGGAAAGAATGATATTGAGGAATGTATATTTCAAAATCTGGGAGATTATAAAAATGCACGATACATGGCGGCTAACAATAGCTTTTTGCACAGTACTATCCCTGTGGAACCCAGCAAAACAACGACGTTATTTCCAGTAATTTTTTTTATAGGGGAAGCAAAGGCCATTCCGCAACAATGGGCCAAGAATATTAAGAAAAACGGCTTTTAGACTTTTTACAAAAATGTCTAGAATGCAGGCAAGCGGTTCAGACTCAAATGCAGCTGTGTGCAGAGAGTGACAGATACTTAACTCTGAACATGTCTGTCTGTCTGTCTGTCTGTTTGTTTGAATATCGTAAATATGGAAGAATGAAACAAATATAAAATCCCAAACTAGGAAAACAGAGAGTTGATGAAATTATGAAGATTACTTATATTTACATATATATATATATAGTTTGTTTTGCATACTATCATCGTATATATTTGAGAAATTTAAAATCATACTTAGTTTGAAGAGCAGGTGGAACTTCATCTTAAATGGATAATTTAATCTTGCTACAAACAGGGGTATGCACATTTAAGAGTCTGCTTCCCCTTTCTCAAGGTACCAAGTGAACATTTCAGCACTTTATGTAATTAAAATTCTATTTTGAAAACAAAAATACCTTTTAGTTCTTTTGGCTGCAAAGAGAAGCCTTGAAAGCAAATGAGTGATGCTTTGATGAAAACAGAAAAGTTGGACTGATAGCTTAGTGCTTGTTTTCTCTTATTGCATGCAATAAGAGACTGCTTGCATACATGCAAAATTTGCATACATTATTTATTTAGTAAATTTATTTACATGAAGTGACTCTGGGTATATACAACCACTAAAATAGAACAATAAGTAAATAAAAAGCAGTCGTTATTAAAAATACAACCAACCAGTACAGGAGAGACATCCCCTGTCCCAAGGCCTGATGGCAAAGCCACGTTACAGACCATTAAAAAGGATGGAGCTAACCTCACTTCAGCAGCAATAATGTTCAGAGCTGTAGATAATCTCTTTTTTCTAATGTTCTCTGAAACCTTCTCAATCACCTCTCACCCCAAAAGGTAGGTTAGATATGGTGGAGTGGCTTATTGGTAAAGGCTTATTGAAGAGAAAATGAACCAGAGCCTCCTTATGGGCTAAAAGAACAATCCCCTCACTCAGAGAAGAATTAAACACTGCTAGAACCAACTAGCATGACCCCTCCCTTCCCCCAAGCCTCTTCAACAAGGCAGGAGGTTCGTGGTTCTAAAGAGCTCACAGTCCTAAGGATCCTCTTTACTTCCATAAGTTCCAACTGTTGCCAGATAATCAGACAAGATTCCTTCCCAGGCATCTCCTCTGGACCTGTACCAAAGCTGGCAACTTTGTTTGACAGATCCTCAACAAATTCCTCTCCACATCCCTTCAAGGGGTTTTTCCGAACCCTCTTTAATGAAGATGGCTTGTATCTCCTGAAATAGAGCTGTGGGGATTCTATCTGTACACAAATTATGGGTGGAGAAGTACTGCCATTTTGCTTGCCTTACTGCCCCGAGGTAGTCCTTAATACTGGGTTTAACCAATGTTAGGTCTTGTTGAGTTTGCCCTGTGCTGAGCACCAGAAATGCTCCAGACATCTCTTCTCTCCTTTCATCGCCCTCAAATCCTCTGTGAATGGGCTGGGGGTGGGAGGGGAATGGTGTCCTTGAGAGGGGAGAGGTTACATGGGTTTACATTGGATTACACAGATAGCAGAAATGTATCTTGCCTTGCTATAGAATTTATAAATATTTATCAAACTACTCGATATTTTAAGGACCAAAACAAAACATTTTCTGCATCTCTAATCCAGTAAAGCTATAATAAATACATTTACATTTCACATTACAACAGGCTTCCCAACTCAAAATCAGCAGAAATTAGCCAGACACTAAACATGATGTGGCTAAATTAGAAACTTTATTGCATTCTAGGATGAAGCACCTCAAAGCAGTTTCTTGCCCTTTCTCCATATTAAGAGTGCAGTTCTTTCTTACACCCACAGCAGTTGATATCTGGTATGTCTTTGTCCTGTGCTTTAACTCACACCTCACTTGGCAGTTCTCATAGTCAGTAGGTGACAGTTGGCTCTTGACATAACTGCCATGCCTGTTCTTAGACAGTGTAGTTCCCATCACAATGCTCAAGGTACCAGAAACTCTGCCCCTTTTGTGGGTGGATGTGATATTGCAATGGTTGTTAAAAAAATGGGAAAGATTGCAATATTGCTTTAATCAGTCAGACCCTCCCTGGCAGATCTACTCCTTGCACAATCCACCCTAAAGCAGGAATTTTAGTGCTTTGATGAAATGATCAGAAAGCGGTATTTTTGTTTTGTCTGCTTCTGCTAGCAAAATAAAGTAACAAAATCTTTGGGTAGTCCTGAAATCTGTAACATTAAACAACAAGAAAATAAGTCCAGTTGCCGTGACTCAACTTTCAAACACCTTTAGCTGGATGGCTGAGAATCTTCACTGGCATCCTGTCACTCACTTTGGGGAAGAAACCTCAGAGATTGGTGTGGGAGGAATTGGTACATTCCAACAACTCTCTGCCTAACTAACTAGCTCTGACTGAAGAAGCTGTTTGGATGAGCAGCGAAATGTCTCACACCAACAGTCCAGTTGCCATGACTCAACTTTCAGACAACTTTACCTGGCTGACTGAGAATCTTCATCTACATAAGGTAACATTAAACATTTCTAAAAACAAAAGGCTTTAATAGAAAATGGATAATAGATAGAAAATGAAATTTTGGTCCAAGTTTTCTGCAAAATCTCTAATAAGTTATCCTATCAAAACACCATGAATGGAAGCATAAACTATTGCACATTTGATCTGTGGGAAGTCAGCCCGCCAGAGAAGGAAATATTAAAAAGGCAGAAAAATATATTTGCTCAAAGGATCTTAAAGAGGCAGAAAAGCATGCCCAGTTTTTCTTAATAGCCCCAGGTCTCCCTCCCCCAAGCAGAAACCAGCTCTGTAGAAATGCAGATGGAGGCCACCAGCTAGAAGATTAAGAAGACAAAGGCACCTAAAATCTACAAGAGCCTTGGTGGAGCAGTGGGCTAATGCCTCCTTAAGTAACACCAGCTGCCTGCAATTAGTGCAGGTTCGCATCCCACCAGGCTCAAGGTTGACTAAGCCTTCCATCCTTCTGAGGTAGGTAAAATGAGGACCCAGATTGTTGGGGGCAATTAAGCTGACTTTGTAATAATGCCGCTTGGGGTGTGTGTGAAAGCCCTAATAAGCAGGCATATACATAGAATGAAGGCTACTGCTACTGCTAAGCTTGTAAGCTGCCCTGAGTCTTCGGAGAAGGGTGGGATATA